>NC_089435.1:0-2672358 GCF_026210795.1 Rhizophagus irregularis | reverse complement strand
GCTTCGTCCCAAGGTATGACATGTGATAGGAAAAAGAATTAACCGATATGCATAATACTTACCTGCGCCGACTGCGCCTTATTTTTTATCTAGCTGGATCGAACCGATTCTCTTCCACAAGTCACGTTTTCATGGGACAATGTTCTGAATATACGGATGAATATGAAACATACTGGGTCGAGTTTACGGCTCTTTTTAATAACAGGAGGAAAAAGGAAGGACGTTCTCCAACGCAATTGTACAATATTTTATCAATCGAAACTGGTCTTAGTGCTAGTACTTTAGCTAGTTTTTACCGTCACCAAAAATCTCCAAGAACAACTTCTATGGATAAAATTATTGCATGGGTTGAAAAGGAGGGAAATAAGAAAGTAGTTAGTTTTAGCGATAGTAGCAGTAGCAGTAGTAATAGAAGTAATAACGGTACCATCTTCAATGGGGGTAGTAGTGCGAAATAAATTGATGCTGGGACTCTCATTTTATGGCCTAGGATCCGAGTACTACTCCCTCCCTCTTAGAGTGTTTATGACTCTTTGTGCATCATTTATTTCATCTGCTATCTTCCTACCCATTTTTTTTTTTATATTTCTTAGCCGGAAGGCATCTATCTATCTATCTAAAAATTTTAATAAAGCTCCGAATGTTATTTTTAAATAATAAATTTTTGCATGCAAGATTTTTGCGCAAAACTATATCTAATAAAATGTTCCATACTGAATATAATCATATTACTGATAAACTCCCAGTAAGCATAAGAGATAGGGCGTATCAAAGGCTCCTAAATCATTCGCGCAAACCCATTCCTCTAAACCAGATTTCAGAGAAAAATAAGCGTATAGAGGATTATTTGCTCCATACATTAGAGATTTACCAGAAATCATTAGACCGGAATCGTAAAACTATGGATCGGAAAAAATTACGCCCCCAAAGTTGGCCTGAATGCCCGGCACCCTTACCATTGCCTATTTCTTACGTCACAGACAATGGAACACAAACAGGTAATATTGTATGTGATCATGAGGCGGAAATTAATAGCCGGGTTAATGTCCTGCAAAAGCAAATGCTTAAATATAATAAAGAAACCTTTGGCCGATTTATGCAAAATCTGTCTAGGGAACATGAGGAACGAATTAAGGCTAATAGTCAACTGCGCTATGAAATTATTGAAATAAAGGCGCAGGTGCAGGGGATAGAAAAAGCCCTTGCTTTTATGAAATCGTCGGAAAATAATTAGCCGATCATCCCATGATTCTTGGTTCCATGTTAGCGCTATGATGGTGTTATGGAGCTAAAACTGATCTCATGTAGTACAAAAAATGAATGACGATATTCTAAAGAATAAGTTGCTAAAGAATCGTCAGAATTCATTAAAAATACCATAAAACTCTGAAATTGCTATAAATCACTAATTTACTAATAAATAGTTATACTAGCGTAGCTATGCCCGGTGCTATGGTTAAGATCATATTAGATAAGATTTATAATAAAACTGTGCCTAAACCTATCAATCTCCGCCCCGGATATGATATGGAACATGTTTTTAATGGTCCTCAAACTGATGAATATCGGTATGAAAAAGTGGTTGAAATAGAAAAACAATATGATTATTTATCTATTATTAGACCTCATGAAACACCCCAGCAATGGGCTGATCGTATAAGAGGTTCTCTGCAAGAACTACTTTCTAAGCGAGAATATAGTGTATACCATGTGTACTGCCTTTTCGCTTCATTTGGTCAATTAAAATCCAAAACATTCTATGTTAATGGTGAGTTATTTGAAGATCATTTCAGATATCGTAGACCTAGTGTCCATAAAAGTCAGATGGCTATTTGTTTCAAATGCTGGAAATTGGTGAAGATTACCGAAGTAGAGCCTAGAAAAGTATATTATAGTGGTTGGGGCAGATGGGCCTATGAAGTTGAGTCTGAAGATTTGATGAAGAATCATTGGAATTACTCTTGTTTTAAGGCTAAGACCGCAACCATAGCAAAAAATACTATGTCAAGTGCTCCAAATTTCGAGCCAACTTGTATTTCACCAACTTCTTATCATTCATCGGGTCCCAGCCAAAGGTGTTCAGAGCCAGGGGTCACAAGTAAAGTATTTATGTCGTCTCTGTATGCTAAACAAAATAATTTACTACCATCCATAAACCATCTTAATCAGCCAGTGTTAAAATTAGAAGATGGAACGGAAATCACAATTGTTTAGGAGGAATTTTCTGAGAATATTCTTAGTATTTTTTTTCCCAGAATCTAGGCCTGGCTAATTTTTTGGCTAATTTTTTAGGCGGAAAGTTTTGCTGGAAACAAATGGAATACCTAAACTTCTGGGAAAATATGGAATTTCTGGACTTCCTGGAATATTTTTTTTTCCGGGAATTTTCCAAGACTATATACTTACCCTATTCAAACATATGGCCAGCCAACTACATTTCAATGATCACTATAAGAGTTTGCTTGACCAATTACCCCCATCCATGAAAAAGGATGTATGGTTACGCCTTACAAACTGCAAAAATAAACCATTATCTGAGGAGCAGGTTAGGGGTATCCATCCAGACATTGAGGAGTTGCTTACTAGGGAGGTTAATAGATACCATAACAAAAAAAATCGCCAGAAGATTAAGATTGAAGCAAATGCGATCCCAGAGGGATCCTCCACCTTATTTCGGCTAGATGGATTTGAGAAACAGTTAGAGGAACGTGAGCTTCATGTACAGCAACGGGAGAATAATATTAAGAAAACTATTGAGGCCCAGGTTGCTGAGGAACGTAAACATCTAAAAGATGAATATGATGCTCTTAAGTCTCGTCTGGAGAGTGAATATAATAATTGTATGGTAGATATGAAACAGAAAATATATTCATTCAAACATCAGCTAGAAGAGCAACAGAAATCCGGCTCAGATGACTTGGAGAGGCAATACAAATCTCGTATCTGTGCTTTGGATAAATCTAATGCTGTGAAAGATAAGGAGATTGGCAAGTTATCAGCATCCCTATCACGATCTAAAAATGAAATAAAGGATCTTAAACATGTCCTTTCTTCGGTTAAAAAAACTATCAAGACATTGGATGATATTATCTATTCTAAAGACCAAACAATTATTGCCTATTATGATGGAATCCGTTCTATCAATCCTGACTGTATAGATAATACTATAGAGCCAACTATCTTTTATGAAAAAGAAGCCAAAGTATTGTGGACTAGATGGCATGATGACGCTAAAGATGATCTAAACATCCGAAAAAAATATACTTTTCGAACTCATGTCTAGGCAAGGCTTAACCGAATGGGTACCATATTTTTTTCTAAATATGGGTTTGATAAACTTTGCATGGGCTTTATATGAGAATTCTTGACTGCGCATGGGTCTGCCAAATTTTGCATGGGCTTTACATGGGATTTCTCAACTGCGCATGGATTTTTTCGTAAAAAATGTTGCCTAAGATTAGCAGGATATCTAAATTCCTTTCCACAATACATACAAGTTCGATCAGCTAGTTTTTTTTTATAGGTTCTGGATCCTTCCCTACAGTAAAAACATTACGCTGGGATTTATGAACTGATAAGGGGATAGTAATAGTCTTCCCATTTCGGCTTGCCTTAAATTCCCCCTTCACTAAGGGTTCCCATCCTGCACGATACTGCCATTGTGTTCCAAGAATAAATAGTGATAGTTCTTTTCCACTATCATCATATTCTGTAGGGACAACAGAGAATTCATCCGGAATGGTGTCTCTATTTTCTCCATCCTCAATAGTTATAGGAACACTATCAACTGTACCAAGGGAATGGGACTTACTCGCAACTCCATTAAGCCTATGAATCTTTTTCTTATCTATTTTTAGACTAGTGCTCCTACCGGGTCAAGTCGGGTCGGGTTTTGAGAATATATTCGACCCGACCTGAAGTGAAAAAGGAGGGACTCGTATATGTTCAGGTCACACAATTTTATAACCCGAAATCGACTTGACCCGAGTGTAGTTTAACCCGTATAACCCGGGTTCAAACTCGAATTTTTGGTTAACCAATAATAAGAAAAATTGACCTACAAGATAATGACAATGATCATCATGTAGGTTGCACAACTTTTATCTATCGTATTTAAAGTTATATATTATTCAATTACATTTAATTTTAAACTTAAAAGAATTTACATTACATATGTATAATTAACTATTTAATTAAGATTAGAATTAAAATTCAAAATTTTATTAAATACATCAATAGAAACTCAATAATACCTTTATTTCTGCCAGAATTTCAAGCACATGCTCTAATTGTTTCGTTTTAACTTAATAAAGGTGCGAAAAAAAAGATTTGGATAATCAAATGATTATTCGGGTTAAAACCCGGGTCAAGGAAATATATGACCCGACCCGTCGGGTCGGGTCATGCGGGTCATGCGGGTCACGAGTCACTCAAAATTACAAGTATCGACCCGATTTAAAAGTCGAGTCGGGTCAAAATAACCCGGGTTAACTCGGATTATTCGGAGCACTATTTTAGACCCAAATGTTTTGCAACATTTTCTGAGACTATTGACGAGCCTGATCCACTATCAATCATTGCATAGGGTATAGTCACGCTCCCCACCTTACAGGAGATGGTTGCAACGTCGTCAGCATCCTTTATTTGTAAAAAATTTATCTCTAAGGGCTTGGGCCAATATATTTGGCTATTTTTTTTTTGAGCCGATGCATAAGCCTTAATAGCATGTTCTAGCCGGATGTTCTCTGGTAAAACATGACTAGTGGATGTAGTATTAATTTCCTTAATTTTAGTCGAATCAGCCATAACTATATCTTCTTTAAGACTGGGGGCATTCAGGATAGATTCATTATTATCTGGAACTTGTAAAAGAGGCTTCTGCTCACTATTTACTGCCTGCAATAGTGGAAATAAGATGTCTTCGAATTTACTTATAACATTTCCCCATGCTAATTCCCTTCTTTTAACCGTATCATTCGACATAGCAGTATTCAAGCAATGGTCTTTTATTTTGGTGAATATCATATTAATAAATTTCGAAATTTCTATAAGAATCTCTCTAGGACAATGAGGGACTAATGATGATATTGTAGATTTTAAGGCTATTTGAAACATATAATTTTCAGCCATAACTATATTGCTAGTATGAGACTTGGAAGTAGGGGACTTCTTGGTTGCTCTTTCTTTCGTCTTGGCACGGTCCTTCTGGGACCCGCTCTTTTTCATAGGTACTCCACTTCGCACCACTTTTTTTTTGATGCATAGCAATTTCGAGGTTCGTCATCATTTTTATCAACATATTCATCATATTCTTCATCATCTTCTATTTCCTCTTCTTCCACCACTTCTTCCTCCACTATGTATTCTTCGGAGTCTTCAGGATCTTCTACCTCATCTTGGTATACATAGTTAACTTTTTTAGTCCGCTTGCCTTTGGGGCAATTAACCTTTGTATGACCAGCCTTTCCACATGCTGAGCAATGCCGAGTTTGCTTTGCAGATGCTTTTGGCACTACCTTTCGAATAACTTTCTTTGTAGCATAAGCACTTCTGGACGTAAAAGGGCTTTTTCTAACATGGGCAGTTGTGCCTCCTAACCTCTTTTTAAGTTCTTCGTAAATAAAATTTTCTAATGTAGCGTCATTTATTCCTATTCCTGTATAAGCTAAATCTCTTGCTAACCGAATTTTAAAATCATCTTTTTGTGGTTGAGTAGTAAAGCTAACTGAGGTTGGTGCAGGAGCTTGTATTCTTTTGCCTGCACTTTCATGCCATATATTGCGTAAGTCTGTAAAAAATGCATTGACGGTAGCAGGGGTAGCAATTCTAACTCTCATTTCTAAATCAGAAGGCAAATGATTAAATAGATAAGGTAAGGCATCAGCATCTTGCATTGCTTGTACTAGTGGTTTAATTCGTTTTTCATAACTATCTGGGGTATCTGTTTCAAAGAATTTTTCATTTACAAGAGCAAATATAGCACTTCGGTTAGTCCCTACCATAACTTCTCTATATCTTTCACGCAACCAGTTTAGGAAGAGAGGTTCAGTAACAATAGCTGGATTACCTCCGGCATATGGATCATTAGCAGGAACAGGTGCAAATCTACCTGTCATCTTATTTATCATAACTTGACATCTTACACCAGGATTAAAACCAACAACAGCTAAGGGACGTGCTGTCTCATTTATATTTCTAAGCCTTTGATAATATACATCTGGTGGTTCCTGCCCATCATAACTGGGTAATTGTGCAAGTAAAGGTGATAATGTATGCATAACATCTTGAATAGTAGCCATGTTTCCGAGTGGGTTGTTTTGTAAATTCAAAATAATTTGTCGTGAATTTAATTCCCTAGCCTTCCATTTTTGGTATCTATTAAATACCCATGCCCGATTGAATTCTGCCAAGTCGGCCTCAGCTTTGCGCCTCCTAGCTAATATTTGGAGAACTGCCTTCTCTCGTACTAATATATTAATCTGATTCTGCTTTCTAAAGGCCATTCTTTGACCATTAGTTTGCCTTTCCTGAGCTATTTGCCACCAACGGCGACGCTCATTTGCCTCATTATTATATGCTATAGTTAATAATTGAGCTCTTCGAAGACATTCATTTCTAACATTTGCCATATCATTAAAAAAGTTATTTATCTGCCCATTAGCATTATTGAGCAAATTATGAGCAGTATTAAGCTGGCCTTATAAGTTAATAGCATCTTGAGCATGCCTTTGCATATGACCACGAACAGTTGTTAATGAGATCCGTATTCCATTCAGAGTATTTTTTGGATTAAATGTCGTATCCACCCCATCAATATAATTTTCAACCCGATCTAAAGCTGTACCAATATTTCTTAAGATATCTGGCAGTGCCATTGGCGAATTATTAATTTGGGATAATTTTTTATCTGTAATCTCCCTAATTCGCTTCTTAAGCTGATCGACTTTGTCTTCTAGCCTTAAAATATGGATATCCTGAGCTGTGCTGGCATCATCTTTATGCCTTAAATCCTGCAATGCTTTGTAGAGACGCTGTTTAAGAGATTTTATCTCGGACTTAAGAGATGCTATCTCGTCTTCATGAGCTAAGATTGTTGAATCCTGGTGAGATAATGTCCTATAACAGGCTTCTAGCTCCCTTGAAAGGGCTTTTAGCTTTTTATTCTTAAGTTTGTTTTCGCCTATTTCATCCTCCAATTCTTTGCGCAACTCTTTATTAGTATCTAGGATTTCTATATATGCTTGATCCATGTTGATTCCTATAATACAGATAAATACCTCTAGAAGAGACGAACTTGATGTAACTACTACTTTGCAAAAAATTTACTACCAGCCTGCTGGCTATCAGAGAAATGCGAAAAAATTGTTTGAGACCTCTCAAAAAGCTGGGTATGATTTTAGTCTAGACGAAGTGAGGGATTGGCTCGAAAGACAGGCTATACACCAAATACATAAACCTCGTCCTAGATATATTCCTTGAGCAAGTTTTTGCTCTATCACTATACCCAATGAAGTACACCAGGCGGATGTTCTCTATATGCCCTATGATAAGATAGGTCGGATTACATATCTTTTTTGCCTTAATATTGTGGACGTAGCTTCGAGATATAAAGTTTCTGTCCCTATAGGTGCATATAGTGTCAGGGATAGGCAAGGGATCTTAACTTCAAAGACTATTGCTAGAGCGCTTAAGGAGAAATATGATGACCCTGAGTGCCCTCTTATTTGGCCGAAAACATTTTTAACAGATAAGGGTCCAGAGTTTAGAGGCGATTGTGAGAAATTAATGAGAGAGCATAATGTAAAAATTCAGAAGGCCAAGTCTAAGCGTACTATGGGTATTGTTGAAAGTTATAACAAGACTTTATCTAAGAGATTATTTCGTATGCAGGATGCGCATGACTTATTAACATTGCATTTATCTGAAAAATTTCAGGCTTGGGTAAAGAATCTGCCTATAATTGTAGAAGATATTAATAATTCTATAACCCGACTTATAGATCTATCTCCAGCTATGGCAATAAAAAAGAAGCAGGTCATTTCCCAGTCTTCTAAAACTCGAGAAGGGCCTATGGGCTATGATGAACCGCGATTAACTTATGATGTTTTAATAAGATATTTGCTTGAACCTGGCGAGTTAGAAGGAGATAGTAAACGACGTGCAACTGATAAAAATTGGTCTCCACAAGTTTACCATATTAAAAAATTACTAGTACAAAAAAATCAGCCAGTTCTTTATTGGCTTATAAATAATGAAGGCAATAGTCCTGAACGATCATTTGTACGTGAAGAATTGCTAGTAATTCCTCATGATACTGAATTGCCACCCCAGTGGGTGCTAACAAGTTAAGAAAGTTATCAGATTTGCATATTTAATCATCTGTAAGTGACATGTTAAGAAGTCCTTGAATAATTCCTTTCGCATTCTCTTTGGATATTTCACATTTTTCTTCCTAAGATATTTTATAATAAAGGCTATATAATTTCTCTAGTTTAGTACGCAGTTCCCCCCGATACCATGTTTGAACTTTCTCTATTCCTGTATTATATGATAATTCATCTGGAACTTGTTTTCTTGCAAGATACCTAGCATATCCATCAGGATTTTCTGCCAATCACAATTTTTTTACAGAGCTAAGATGATCTTTAACAAATTTACTATTCTCTTTAAATTTCTGGCATATTGCCGTTTCCAATACTTCTAGCAATACTTTCTCCACTTTTTTTGCTGGCCCTTCTGGCATCACTTGAGATAAAGATTCCATTCTTTTATCTGAATCCATAATATTAGATGTCATCTCGTTTTAATAACCTCAGAAAATATTTAATTTGTAAAATAACAGAAAGACATGGCATTTTATTCTTGTCCATACACCTATATTGATGGTCGTGTATGTGAAAAAAAATGTTACCGGAAAGAAGGATGCCATATTCATTGGAAAAGACGAACTCGTATTCCTTGTGGTGATTGTGGCATACTAACGGCTTCTTCTTATGGAATGTGCACCAAACATGCTGGAAAGTATTATAGTAAAGCTAATTATTATAAAATCAAACTTCAGCTCAAAAAATGGGGTCAAATATCCCAGGCAATCCAAGAACTTCAGGACAAAAAACGTGATCAAGCATCCCGGGTAATCCAAGAATATGTCCGAAACTGGCTATATAGACCTGGTGGCCCAATGATGAAAAAAGCCGAGGCAAGATTCTATATTACAGCTTCTAGGCAATAGAAGTCTTTTATAAATATGTTTTTTTGATATTCAAGAACAATAGATTTTTTCTAATACTGTCTCCGGCCACCTACCCCGCCCGACAATTCACTAAACGTGCCTAATGGCGCAGATATGGGTCTAGGTCTACACACTTTGCTCTGCAACATTGGCCAGCAGACATTGTTGTCTTGCCGGTTAGAAACATGAGTGATCTTATATGCTTTCACGATTTGCTTTATAGTTTGGTTACATACTCCGCTTCGCTCCGCAACATTGGCATTCATATTTGCCTCATATATAGCATACATTAGAATAGGTAGCATATGGGTCGGAGATAATAGCATCCATATTCGCTTCGCCCTAAAGGGCTTTGCTCATATTCCTGCTATTATCCCCTCCCGTCGAATGCGTATTCATAGGCGTCGCCCTAAAGGGCTTTGCCTACTCATACTTATTCTCCTATATCGAATGCGCATTCGTCGTCGCTCTGCTCCTCCTCATGCTTGTTCTCTCTTGCTTAGGGATGGCAACGGTTATAATCATAACCGTTTAACCGACCATTTAACCACATTTAACTGACCGTTTAACCGACCATTTAAACATTTGACCGACCATTTTTAACCGTTTAACCGACCATTTGACTAATTATTTAAGTAAAATGGTATAACCGACCGTTTAACCGACCGTTTAACTGACTGTTTAACCAATTTTTTAACCGACCATAACCGACTGTTTAAATTTCTATAACTGATTATAACCGACCACAACCGACCATAACCGACCGTTGCCATCCCTACTCTTGCTACCTAAGCAGTATGCTATTGGGAGGCAATTTGTATACCATATCTTGCGTACATGCTCCGCTTCGCTCCGCAAACTGCAAACACTATTTGCCCACTTATTGTATTTACAATTTGCTTACCGCTCCACTTCGTTCCGCATACAGTAAGCTTATTTGCTTTCAAAAAACCAGTGCTAAATAAAATATCAAATTAGTATTTATACAATTCCAAAGAGTTTAGCTAAGTAAGATTACAAATTAGTATTTCTGAGATTGCGGAGTCTCCAGCTAGGCAGGAAAACAAATTAGTAATTTTAATGAGCTAGAGGTGCAAGGAATAAAAAAAGAATACAAAGTAATATAGCAAGAAGGCACTCTGGGAGGCGTACTCCTCTAGTGGGAACTGCCCTTGTCCCCCCATACGTTTAATATGATGGAGAAAAAAAAATTATTTTTTTATTGAATAAAATATGAAGTCGTGCGATCAGAAATCAATAAATAGCATGTCTTGTTGGAATTATCTTTTCCATAAATAAATAAAAAATTGTATATATATTAATATTAGTTAATATTTATTTTCTTTACACTATAATTATGGCATATCAATACTCTTATAGTGCAAAGAGGAGATTATAGTTATAAGTTGTGATTTTACTCAAGAAGGTATTAGTCTCAAAGTTCTGGCAAAAAACGACATTGCCATGGGTCTGGGATATCTATTCACACGGGTCCCAAAATTCTGGCAAAAATCAATATTGCAATGGGTCAGTTTTTATCATATAATTATAGAAAGTAATAACCTGATGTTATTGTTCAGTCGATTAGAAATATGCGGGATTTTACTTACCGATATTTTCATGAGACATCCAACATTGAAATCAGTATTAGTAGCATTAATTCCTATTGGTCACCGCAGTATAACTCAGTTATTGGATGGGGATATAACTATTCAATACCAATCAGAAAAAAGAAATATAAGAAAAAGATGATAAAGAAAGAAATAAAAGACCTTTGGTATGGCGGTCACGCGGGTGGTGGATGGGCTTTGGCGTTAATTTAACGTTAAGAAACGAACGTTAATGTTAACGTTAACACAACAATATTAAAATTATTTTAATAAAATATTAATTTCTGAAGTACTTTAAAAATCTTTACATATTAATAAAAAAATATATATTTAATTTTTTTAATTTTTGTGATGTATTAATAAAAAAATATTGATTTTTACAATAAAAGCGTTAATTCTTGCGAAACATTTTAAAATTATTATATATTAATAAAAATATTAATTGTTAAGTATTACAGAATTATTATATCCAAAAAAATATTAATAATAACGTAAAAAAAAAGATAAGTTCTGAATAATGAGTATTGAAATTTTCGGTATTTATGATTTGTCAGGATTGTCCCTATCGACATCGGTCACTATATATATATGTAAAAAATATGTAAATTTATATACAGTATAAATATAAAAATATATATATATGTAATAATATAATATATTCTTATTTGATGCTTCGATGTAGGACATTATCCCTTTGAGAATCATAGCTTAATGGTCAATCCAGATTGAAAAATAATATACGGGAAATCACGATGGATTGACATTGATAAAAATTTCTTTCAAAGAAAAAATGCTCTTAAACAAGTGATATAAATAAGCCAATTCTCTTACACGTTAATGGCATATACTGTAACAATTTGAACATTATTCATAACAATCATAATTTAGTCATGAGTCATAATTATATAATTTACATTGCATTTTCCTTATTATTCAATCAATTTTTAATTTACCATTATTTAACAACTCTACTAATAAAAAAATTAATTCCATCCTTTTTTACATAGGTTCTCAGATTCAGAATGCGACATTTTCACCGAGCAGAATCACAGTCACGACTTATATCAGTGATAAGGATGCAAATGGAAGAGAAATATATACTCACGCAATCGGTCACTTTACCTTTATATCATATACTATATATATATAATTAGTTATCGTAAAAATAACGAAAATTTCAGAGTGCATGTTCTAAAGAAACCCAAATTTTTTAATTCCCATCATTGTGATGACAAAGGTAATTCCATTCACGTCGGACTGGGATTTTGATTCAAAGTTAACCCCTCCAAAAGGAACACATGTTGTTATTGAGCTATCAACATTTTGTACTTTATCGATGGGCGTAGGAGAAATAGGTTGTCACCATTAAGATATATCCTTCAAAGCAATAGCGTGATGGATAATATAGTACAGAACCTCTAAGCTCAACTACTTGTTATTTTATAATATTAATCGCTTTGAATTACTAATTTAAGAGGATTCATAACTTTTTTTTTGGTTATAAATTGAATAATCTAAATAATTTATATTACTTTAGTTAGTAAAATCTATGCGAAATAAAATCGTATTTTATAGCTTCTTGTATTCGGAGGTGAGAGCGGAAACGTAATAGTTTCCGCTTGTGAACTAACAGTACTGTAACTTGTAATCGTTGATGTATCATTATCGGAGTGGGGAGTTCTTTTGAAGGAACAAATCTGGTTGTGAAAGTAATTTGCTGTCCTTGTTCTGAAATATCAAAGAAAGAAAGTATCGTCTGGGAAGAAGTACTGTAACACCTTCGATGATCGATCGCCGCAGTGATCACCATGTGAGATATCTGTACCAAGCGGCACGTTCATAAAAATCGGGTAAGCTGCTACAATCGTGGCGTTTCTTTATTTAGGGTTGAACTCTTCTAGTACTGAGAGGAAGTGTAGGTTAAGGTAATTTCCGTTGATTCTTTCTTTTTTTTTACGGCGTTTCCAATTTTTGAAGGTTTTACGGACTTTCTTGGCAGTTTCCGTATTATGGCTAGTGCTCCTAACGGGTCGGGTTGGGTCGGGTTTAAGGGATATTTGAATTCGATTCGAATATTCATGTGATTCGACTTGAAAATTGAGATCGATCAACCGTGTAACCCGAACTTGACTCGGCCCGATCATAGTTTAACCCGGATAACCCGGATCAAATTCGAATTTATATTAAATTTATGATCAGCTAAGTTAATCATCAAGTTACGCAATTTTTTTACGAAAAATTTTACAATTTTTATTGTAATAATGTTTATTTATTAATTAATATAAAATTCAGTTTAAATTTCTTTGATTTTTCACACTTACCAAGATTCCAAACTCATACATGCACGAACAGTTTGTGTTTTAAGGCTGCATCATTTTGTTGCCAGTAGATCAGCTCCACCAGAAAAAATTCGTTCTACTGGAACACTTGTTCAATAATATTATCAATAATTGCATACAATAAGCTTATTTATCAGATAACCTTGGACGTATTGGAGTCATCAATTTTCCGTAACCAAGTCTTATTAACTCTAGAGTTTTAAAAAGAATTATGAAATAATATTAAATATATATTTTAAATTAAATACAATAAAAACTTTTACTTACGAACAGTTAAGACACATGACTTCCTGATGCGTATTTGCATCTTTATTTTTTCCGAGTTGATTTGTTGGTTTAGTAATATCAAGATTCAAAATTCGAGTCGGGTCGATCACCCGGGTCTGATCCGACCCGTACGGAGCACTAAATTTATGGCGTGGACCATGAACTTTCCACTATTTAAGGCACATGTTGAATTCGTTTAATAATAGTAGGATTAATTTTCTTATTCCTTGTATGCAAGAGAAAAATGGTTTAATCTATTATTCGAGGATTCTTGAGACGGGTAAGACGATTCCATCTTTCCTTTTGTTGTTGAGAACGAACTGACATATCGTCGCAGTCGACACACAGAAAAAGTCTTCGTAGGTTTGTTGTTGTTCTTGATTATAGTACCGTTGTTGAACGTTGTTGAGAAGTGTGGGTGTTGTTTAGAGTAAAAACCGCTGAATATTGGCCCATGCTTTTTCACAATAACTCAACAAAAATAAAATAACCGAGAAATATAAGAAAATATAAGTCTTTATTTGTTTCAGTTGTATTTGTGCTAAAAACTCTTCTGGGTGTTTTTTGGAGAAAGGTCCCTTACTCTTAACTTAGAGAAGTGCGGAACGATGCAAGGCGAGAAATTGTACCAAAAATTACGAGAAAGAGTCAATTAACGCGTTTGCATTCTTGAAGAAGGGAAACTTAACCTAAGGTATAGAACTTTAAAGGTCAGAGGGATAGTACTATAGTAGGTATACATAGGAAGGTCAGGTCCTGATCATTTGCGGCAATATCATGTAGATCGCTTCCATTTGTGGATAATGCCGACCAGCATTACATAGTGCCGGCCCTGAAGAAATGCGTAGAGCTAATAGTAAACGTGTGCCGATCTCCCTAGACTATATATATATAACTCGGGGTCCTGGGATAGTCTTGGTATATCAATAATAAAATAATACATAATATCAAGAAGTATACCGCAACTCTATCATCGATACTATTGTACAGTAGATCAGGTTTAGGTTATAACAGGATTTGACTGTACACACTCTATATTATATTCTTTCGCTTTTTCGAAATAAAATTAAGTTTCCTATTTTTCCTATCGTCTTGCCCTTCTATGCTTGGTATACTGTAACACATGATCCCTGCCTACGTAAAATCTTTTCTTTGTTTCTGATCGACCTCTTGCACAATGAATCGAATCGTCTAGACTTCCATGAGGACTATTCTTCATTGGTACATTGCGATCTACATTTTTTCCATTTTTGTTTGAAAGCGCGTGATGTCCGCGATGCTGCCCGATGCATCTGAAGATATTATTATTTTTTATAGATTTTGTTACTTTGATTAGTATTCTTCTGTATGTGTAGTTTCAAAATCTGCTGAATTCCATAACGCTTTAATTTCTCTTTTATATTTCCTTATTTCTTGGTCATATTTGTTTTCAAAACTTGTTTTGTTCTTCTGGCTTTTTTTTGTTTCGTCTCATCTATCTACTAGTTAGTCTCATCTATCTAGTTCGTCTCGTCTATCTAGTCCCATTTCTCTTATTTGGTTTGGTCTTTTATAGACTTTTCGCCGAATTTTTCTAACTGGGAAACCTTTCTTTTGATATCGTTATACCCATTTTATCGTATAAAAAGTTTTTTTTTAAAGTAAAACATTACTCCTTTGCTCTCATATTTAATTAAGCAGATAAGGAAGTACTATAAGGTTTCAATTATCGTTAAAATCGATAAACAATTTATTGAGAATGTCAAAAGAAACGAAAGAGACTGACCCTAAAGAACCAAATTATTATATCAAGTGGTTAGAAAAATCGATTGCAAATGAATATCTCAATTATTATGAATATTCTGAATTTAAAAATTTAGAATCTATAGGAAATGGTTCACATGGAAATGTCGTTCGTGCTAATTGGAAAAATGCTGGAATTTTTTTTGCTTTAAAAACTTTTAAATATTATGACAATATAATGTTAAAAGAACTTGTTAATGAGGTAATTAATCTCAATTAACTTTGTTATAAATTTCAAATATTAAAATTAAAATATGGTTTTCTTTTCCAGATAAAATTACAAAAAAGAGTTGATTATCATGAAAATATTATACGGTTTTACGGCATCACGAAAGTGGAAACTGGTAAGTTTCAAGTTCTAGCATGTGCTACAATAATAATTTGGTTTAAAATACTCTCTTTTTTTTATCCAGAAAAATATTCGTTAGTCTTGGAATATGCCGACAATGGTACACTAAAAAGTTATTTAAATAAGCATTGTAATGAACTTAATTGGATTGATAAATATCAGTTGGCATTTCAACTAGCAAATGCGGTAGAATGTTTACATGATTGTAATATAATTCATCGTGATCTGGTAATAATGAATTAATTTTGTAATTTGATAATAGATTAATTTATTATATTCGTTTTAATAAAATTCCATTTATTATTATAGCATGGAGATAATATACTAGTACATCAGAAAAAGATAAAGTTAACAGACTTTGGTTTATCAAAAAAAATTTCTGAAGCATCAAGCAATACATCAAAAATACTTGGCGTAATACCTTTTATTGATCCGAAAAAGTTATATGAACAAGGTTACAAATTAAACAAGAAATCTGATGTATACAGCATCGGAGTTTTGATGTGGCAAATTTCAAGTGGCCGTCAACCATTTTCTGATTATGATTATGACGTAAGTTTGTCCTTGTCCATAGTAAATGGAAAACGAGAAAAAACTATTGATAATACTCCTATAGAATATAGTAATTTATATACAGGTAATTAATATTTTTAATATTTTAATTTTATTAATTCATTGATCGAAAGTTTAGTAATGTAATTTATTTAACTAGAATGTTGGAAAGATGATCCGGATGAACGTCCAAATATACAGAATGTCGTTTCTATCCTTTATGAAATAATATTTCCCAAACAAGAAGGTATAATTAATACTGTTAATGTTAATAAAGAAAAAGAAAATAATCAACTGGAAAAATGTGAAACGACTTCTAAATCAATCGAAACCGTGGATTTAAATAATGAATTGATATCATATACTGGATTAAATATAAGTTGTGAAAATAATTTATCAAGTACATCAATTCAAACAAATATGTCAAAAATTTCATATGGGTCAACATTTGATAAGACTAATAATATAATTGTTCAAAAGTTAATTAAGGTTATAAATAGGAAACATGATAAGGAAAGTATTAATTTTCAAGATTTTCAACGATTTATCAATCAGCAAATATTAGAATTGAATCAAAGTTCAGATAATCTCGTTAAATGGCTAACTAAACAAGTAAATCCACAATATATTTATTTACTTGGACTACTTTATTATTATAATATTGGTACAGAGGAAAATAGTACAAAAGCATTCAAATTATTCTTAAAAGCATCTGAAGACAATTATTTGACTGCACAAGTTTATCTTGGAAAATGTTATTATCATGGATTTGGAATTGAGAGTAATAAAAACTTGACATTTAATTGGTATCAAAAATCTGCAAAGAATGACAGTATTATTGGACAATTCTATTTAGGAAATTGTTATGAATTTGGCATTGGAACTGCAAAAGATATTATAAAATCAGTACATTGGTATAAAAAAGCAGCTAAAAGCGGAAATAAAAGTGCAAAACTTTATCTTGCAAACTGTTTTAGGTTAGGAAAAGGAGTCGAAAAAGATGAAATTAAAGCATTTAAATATTATGAAATTTTGGCTAAACAAGAAATTTCAGATGCTCAATGTCAACTGGGAAATTGTTATTATAATGGGATTGGAACAAGAATAGATAAAATACAAGCTAAATGTTGGTATGAAAAAGCAACAAACAATGGAAATATTATTGCAAACGATAATCTTTTAAAGTACTATAATAAAAGGCAAAAGTTAAAAATAAGTAATATTAAAGAAATTAAATTTCAAAAAAGACCAAGTTTTAAAGGTTTCAGGAACTTTATAACTAAATTTACGAAAAATAATCAAGATAATATTTTTAGCAAAGTTCGAATAGTGGCAGAAAATGAAAATGAAGGGTTACCATTTGATTGGATTAGTCATTATAAAAAAAATAAAGGTGTAAGAAGAGATGGGAGAAATGCTTTTGAATTCCATAAACTTTTAGCTGAACAAGGAAATATAAATGCAAAATTTCAACTTGGTTATTGTTATGATGAAGGAATTGGAATTGATATTAATAAAGTAAAAGCATTTGAATTATACAAAGTAGCAGCAGAAAAAGGAAATAGTGAAGCACAATTTAATTTGAGTTTTCTGTATGAATTAGGAGAAGGAGTTGATAAAAATGAAGAAAAGGCATTTGAAATAATTAAAAAATTAGCAGAAAAAGGAGATTTAGATGCAAATTATAAGCTTGCTTACTACTATAATAAAGGAATTGGAACTGAAATTAATAAAGTAAAAGCATTTGAATTATGTAAAAAAGTATCTGAAAAGGGGAGCAATGAAGCACGATTTAATTTAGCTATATTATATCAATTTGGAGAAGGAGTTACTAAAGATGAGAAGAAAGCATTTGAATTAATGAAAGATTTAGCAGAAAAAGATGATGTAGATGCTCAATTCCAACTTGAATATTATTATAAAGAAGGAATTGGAACTGAAATCAATAAATCAAAAGCATTTGAATTAATGAAAGATTTAGCAGAAAAAGATGATGTAGATGCTCAATTCCAACTTGGATATTATTATGAAGAAGGAATTGGAACTGAAATCAATAAATCAAAAGCATTTGAATTAATGAAAGATTTAGCAGAAAAAGATGATGTAGATGCTCAATTCCAACTTGGATATTATTATGAAGAAGGAATTGGAACTGAAATCAATAAATCAAAAGCATTTGAATTAATGAAAGATTTAGCAGAAAAAGATTATGTAGATGCTCAATTCCAACTTGGATATTATTATAAAGAAGGAATTGGAACTGAAATCAATAAATCAAAAGCATTTGAAATAATGAAAGATTTAGCAGAAAAAGATGATGTAGATGCTCAACTCCAACTTGGATATTATTATGAAAAAGGAATTGGAACTGAAATCAATAAATCAAAAGCATTTAAATTAATGAAAGATTTAGCAAAAAAAGATGATGTAGATGCTCAATTTCTACTTGCTTATTACTATAGTGAAGGAATTGGAACTGAAATCAATGAATCAAAAGCATTTAAATTGATGAAAGATTTAGCAGAAAAAGATGATGTAGATGCTCAATATCAACTTGGTTGTTACTATGATAAAGGAATTGGAACTGAAATTAATAAATCAAAAGCATTTGAATTATATAATATAGCTGCTAAAAAAGGAATTACTATTGCACAATTTGATTTAGCTATATTATATCAATATGGGAAGGGAGTTAATAAAGATGATAAAAAAGCATTTGAACTTATAAAAGATTTAGCAGAAAATAATGATTTAAATGCTCAATATCAACTTGGATGTTATTATAATAAGGGAATTGGAACTGAAATTAATAAATCAAAAGCATTTGAATTATATAATATAGCTGCTAAAAAAGGAGTTACTATTGCACAATTTGATTTAGCTATATTATATCAATATGGGGAGGGAGTTAATAAAGATGATAAAAAAGCATTTGAATTAATGAAAGATTTAGCAGAAAAAGAATATATAAATGCTCAATACAAACTTGCTTATTACTACAGTAAAGGAATTGGAACTGAAATCAATAAATCAAAAGCATTCAAATTAATGAAAGATTTAGCAGAAAAAGATGATGTAGATGCTCAATTCCAACTTGGATATTATTATGAAGAAGGAATTGGAACTGAAATCAATAAATCAAAAGCATTTGAATTAATGAAAGATTTAGCAGAAAAAGATAATATAAATGCTCAATACAAACTTGCTTATTACTACAGTAAAGGAATTGGAACTGAAATCAATAAATTAAAAGCATTTGAATTAATAAAAGATTTAGCAGAAAAAGATAATATAAATGCTCAATACAAACTTGCTTATTACTACAGTAAAGGAATTGGAACTGAAATCAATAAATTAAAAGCATTTGAATTAATAAAAGATTTAGCAGAAAAAGATTATATAAATGCTCAGTATCAACTTGGATATTATTATGAAGAAGGAATTGGAACTGAAATCAATAAATCAAAAGCATTTGAATTAATGAAAGATTTAGCAGAAAAAGATAATATAAATGCTCAATACAAACTTGCTTATTACTACAGTAAAGGAATTGGAACTGAAATCAATAAATTAAAAGCATTTGAATTAATAAAAGATTTAGCAGAAAAAGATTATATAAATGCTCAGTATCAACTTGGATATTATTATGAAGAAGGAATTGGAACTGAAATCAATAAATCAAAAGCATTTGAATTAATGAAAGATTTAGCAGAAAAAGATAATATAATTGCTCAATACAAACTTGCCTATTACTACAGTAAAGGAATTGGAACTGAAATCAATAAATTAAAAGCATTTGAATTAATGAAAGATTTAGCAGAAAAAGATTATATAAATGCTCAGTATCAACTTGGATATTATTATGAAGAAGGAATTGGAACTGAAATTAATAAATCAAAAGCATTTGAATTTTATGAAAAATCGGCCGAAAATGGAGACATTAGTGCAAAATTTCAACTTGGATATTGTTATATAAATGGTATTGGAACTGAAATTAATAAAGAAAAAGGATTTGAATTATATAATGAGGCAGCTGGCACTAATATCCGAATTAACCTTATTGAAAGTGATGAAGAACTAGTAAATGATTTAGACAAGGTTAATTATTGGTATCATAAAGCTGCCGAAAATGATAATAAACTTGCATTATATAAACTAGGTGAATTTTATGAATTAGATAAAGGTGTTGATAAAAATGAAAGACGTGCATTTGAATTCTATATGAAATCAGCAGATCAAGGATATATAGATGCTCAATATAAAGTTGGGTATATTTATAATTATGGAACTCAGATTGATATTGATAAAGAAAAGGCATTTAATTACTTTAAGATGGCTGCAGAGAGAGGAAATGTTGATGCACAATATAGCCTAGCATCTTTATACGAACGAGGAGAAGGAGCCGAAAAAAATATTGAGAATGCTATTTATTGGTACAAAAAAGCTGCAGAAAATGGATGCCAAGAGGCTGAAAAAGGTTTAAATTTTTTATTAAAATAGATAACATAAATTCTAAAAATTTTATCTTAGAATCTCGATTAGACTGATTTATTAAAGCAAATGCAATTAAAAAGATTTATTTCACCCTAACTTAGATAGTAACTTAGATAGGACCCAGAAATATATATATAGGGGACAGGTGGCGAAAAATTTTTTTACTATGAGCTGTACGCAGTGACTTCTATATGAATAGTACGTATAATTGACACCTGATATTGAAAATCCTGCAAAAATACGCAAATAAAACTCCAGACATTAAGTTATAAAGTTATAAATTATTTTATCATGATTTTATATTATTTATAAAACCAAATACTAATGTGAAAAATAGAATTTATTCTAATTTACCAAAATTTCACTTTTTAACCCTTAGAAATTTCTTTCAATTAATACCAAATATTACAATGCGCTTAACGTACAGTAAATATACAGTATTATATATATAAAATTAGCCCAAAATACGCAAACTAATTTTTTACATATAAAAATTTTGATAAAAAAAACGCAATCTTGATGACCTAACTATGGATGAAAAATTCTTAAATTGTACGCAAATCACCGTCTAATTCCACTA
Source organism: Rhizophagus irregularis (assembly GCF_026210795.1). Lineage (NCBI taxonomy): Eukaryota > Fungi > Glomeromycota > Glomeromycetes > Glomerales > Glomeraceae > Rhizophagus > Rhizophagus irregularis. The sequence goes on along the minus strand of NC_089435.1, from coordinate 2,651,153 downwards.
TGATGACGACACATCTGTGTACCCTACCTACCCCTGTATATGTATTTTCTGGGACCTACTTAAATATGTATATACAGTATGTACATTTATTTATGTAATGTAGAAAATTATTAACAGTAAATACTATGTCATATTTATTTGGTTAATAAGACGTTAATACTACATCTTTTATCTTTTGGAAAAAAGATTTTGGAATTGTTTACTAATATTGCTAATATGAAAGCACGTAATTGAAATAAACTATTAATTGTTCACGGTTAAAATCCTTTTACAGCAAGTGGTGTGAGCTAAATCGTTTGAGTCGTTTGAAAGCGCTGATGGAAAATATTACTTAATTGAAATCTTTTCCCCTAGCCATATTTAAAAATTAATGTTATATTGTGCCCAGATGAGGATTAAGTTTACGTCTAAAAAAAATTTCTTCTATTATCATAATTATATTCACTTTCTAAATTTTTCCAATGAATCAAAGATTTCGTAAGAGCGAATTTGTATTCTTAATTATTCTTAATATGTTTTAATTTTTAGAGATATATTTATTAACAATTATATTTATAAATTCCAATTACCTAGTATGCTAGTTTAAAGTCATAACTTCGACTTGTTAAAATCCGTAAAGGACCCATTTGTAAATCAATAATGAAATAATTTAAGAAATTTGTTAAATCATTCAAAATACAAATTCCTCCCCTCTAATCTTTACTAATTGTTCGTTGTATTTACATATTCCAAAATCAAAAATAGAGTTCATTTTTTAATTTTTCAAAATCGTGGTTTTTAAATATACCGATTTCAAAAAAGTGTAGGGCACTAACCATTTGAAACAACGATAACTTAGAGAAATCAGAAAACAAAGCCAAAAAAATCTGAATTTTCTATGTTTATATTATGTTAGAATTTACGCCAAATGGTGGCACAATAAAAATAAATTATCTATTATAAAAAAAAAAACTCACTGTGGCAAGTTAAAACAGCTTTAAATTTTGTATACTTAATATTTATTTTCGTAAGAAAGTATTTGCCCCTCTCTTAAAAGAATAGGCTAGTTTCATTTCTAGTAATTGGTAACCATTTTCTAAGGCAAATTTAAGTTCCTCAGAGAAGAAAAGTCCACTAAAGGTCCCTCCAGGACAAATTAGTCTACCTTGTAATTTAATTGGTAAAAGTCCAATGTATTCATTAGCAGGAGCTCTCATAACATTTTTAGCTATATGTATTTCCGTACAAAGTTTCTGTCTTATCAAAATTCAAAATTAAAATCATATCGTAGAAGACGAATAACGTGATAAGATTTTTATGTATTACTGTGTAAAAGCATCAATTTTAACAATCCTCTCACTTTTCCAATTTTTTTTTTTCAGCATTCTCTTACTCTTTCGTACAAAAAATAAATAGTTCAAAACAAATAAGAAAGTGAAGGTAATGAGAACAAAAAAGGAGAAAGTATATTTATAATACTCTTAAATTTAAGTCCTTAATAAGTTGCAATAACCGCAATAATCATTAATCAGAAAAAAAAAAATAATCTATAATTCCATACCAGATGATACATTCTAACTTCGAAATTTTAAACAAGCCTTTGGTGGAAGCATTTCTATGACGAACTAAATTTTGCTATTTTATCTCCTCGAACAAACATTTTAACACGTCATATTATTATCAATTCTGATTATAAAAATAATGAACACTTTTGGAAGGGATACCTCGATCTTCATCATCTTGAATGTGACGTAGATTTTGATAGTCAATTGAGATGATCTGTTGTTAACTTTGTAAGAATAACACATGCTGTACCAACTGGTACTCTAATGGTTAAAAGTATTTATCAAATTTGAAAAAAAATTTTATTTCATATATTAATCAAAGCAAGTGAGCCAAGTCCAACATTAATTTTAAGTAACCAATAATAAGTCTTATAAAGATCAATACTAATTTATTTATTTTATGTGAAGTTGGCAAGATTAAAGAAATAGCTATATTCGATCCGAAGAAAGACAGCATAACATAGAACCTGTCATCTAGCAAAGCCAGACCCTTACTTCTAATTAAAAGAATCCTGAGGTTCTACCCAATACCACGACCAATAAAGGAGTAATAGCCAACGCAATGGTACAACTAAAAGAAAAAAAAAAGACCTAAATTATAAGAGATTCTAATATTTAAAGGTGTAGGAAACTAGACATTATAAATAAATCGTTCGTCTAAGTTAATACGGGAGGTATAATTATTAAAATCATTAGATTCTAGATGTTTATAAAAAGTACCACTATGTAAAAATTAGATGAAAAAAATAAAATATAAAGAAAATATTTGTGTAATTTAAAATTTCTAAAATCACAATAAGGATTAATATAATTATGATCACAAGATCGATGTGTGCGAGTTTGCGTAGATGTGGCATCCGCCCAGCATAGCGAACATGCTTATATCACCTTGCTGATCATTTGCCGATCATATTATATGTAATATCACACTAATTTTGAGACTTTATTCCAGGCCATAAATATTCTAAAAAATTATTTTAAATTGTTTTTTTAATAGTATAATATATTAATAATTTAGTATAAAAATTTTGTAGCAAAATAAAATGTGGCGCCAAAGTTAGCTTTTAGGCCGAAATTTTCAATATTTGATATATATGCTGATCATTTCCTAATCGGACTTTGGAGCTTCGGGCGAAGCCACAGATGTTCGGGCGAAATTTGAAACTTTTACAATATATTAATTAGGTATTCAAGAATTAATGGCTAAAATAACCAAGAATAATTTTTAATAACCAAGAAGTTATCATTAAATAAAGACTTGCAATTGTTATAAGGTTAATAAAAAAATGCTTAAAATTTAAAAGTTTCTACTAGTAAAAGTTATCCAATAGTAATGCGATCCAAATAAAATTTCATATACAGTAATTTCAAACCAATATTAAACTGTATGCAAAATTTGAGTATATATTATTATGTAGAATTTTTCAATCGAAGTTAATTAACTTAATTATTGCGAAGTGATAAAATTGATTAAATGATCGACAAATGATCTACAGATGATCAGAAAAATTGTGATAAAATCGGGATGTTCGCTTATGCTCATCCGCCCATGAATTAGTTGATTGGCGATAATTTTGACTATACGCCTTAAAGTCCTTTTTTGTAATACTGTTAATATCAGTTCTTTTATCGTTTATTAATATAAACAAAAGATTATTTAGGGTAAGCAGAAGGTATATGTGTATATGTAATATAACGATAGTTAATGCAAGTTTAATAAATAAAATTAATATCTCTAAATTACAATTGACCAAATTTACTTCAAATCCGATCAGATGTGAATAAAGTATTGCACTCCCAATGGCAAATACGATCAGACACAAATAAAGGATTATGACAATAAATGACAATAAAACAATAGGTTAGGTGTATATGACAACAATTAACAATGAGATAACCAAAGATATTTATAACAATAAAAATATTTTTATTTAATATCAATAAATTATCACTTAATATCTTAGTGACTTGGATATCTATCTTAAATACATAAAAAAATAACGCATCTATTTATATGTAAAAACACTAAGCTAAAAATGTTTAAAATGTTTGATATGTTTAACATGTGTGATATATTTAATATGTGCAATATATCTAATATATTTGATATATTTGATATATCAAACATTTCGAACATTGATCCTCCCGTTATATCATCCAACGGTAATATTAATCATTACCATCGATCAACGGTTATATCACGTGATTTCGTCACATCGTTTTTTATCGTAACAATACCCATATCCATCTGTTTACATTTTCATTTTTCGTTACGTAATTTCCAAACATTGGTTTTGAAATCAATACTACAAATATAAATAAAAGGGAGTAGAAGATTTAATATAATTTTGACACCATTAATATGGATGCTAAATATTCTATAAAGATCATTGGTTATATATGATCGTAAAAATAATAACGCGATAGGGTGGATAGGTTCGGATTGGAACGCCCACCGGAAAGCTTGAGAATAATTAACGCTATCAGAATTCAGAAATTCCAAAAGACATAAAAAGATCAATACTAATCAATAACGAACGTTTCAACTTGTAGCTTTAAATATCTGTCATGTGGTTCGGGATTTCCCCAGAAAATTACTGGCACGTGATCAAATTTGCAGTTCATTTCCAAAAATAGATGATAAAAATTTACCGAAAAAAATTTCATGTTCTTGTTTTTCAGATAAACTTAGTAAAAGTATCATGCAGTTTTTAAAATCAAACCCTACCGCATTTTTACTTTTTTTCTGCAAATTTACTTAGAGAAAAAATGGAGATTTTGAATACCAATTTCTTAATAAAGTCGACTTTTGGAATTCAATATAGAAGTTAAAAATGGCATTCGTAACTCTCTTTTAACTAAAGTCAAAACTTGGAAGGTAAGCATTCCTATATTATAAGTTTAGTTTAAAAAAAAACCAAATTTTTGATAAATTGCTCTAGCCATTTTTAGTTATGATCGGCAAAATTGATCACGTGCAGTAGTTTTTGGTGGTGATTACATATGACAATTACAAGTTTGAAATAATGAAAGTGGATTTCGACTTTAAAAAATTTTTAAATAAATTGATTGAATTATTTAATCGTAGGAAACAATTGTCATTATTTAAAATTATTTAAAATACTAACAATTTAAATTTGAAAGTGACAGAATATTAACTGAATATTACTTAAATTCAAAATTCTCAATATCAAATATACAAAATATAATTGAAATTTTCTGGTAAATAAGGAATTGTATAAATATAGAATATTGTTCATTCGGAACAACGAGGTTTGGGAGCTGGATGAGATAAAGAAGTAAGAAGTAACCAGGTTATTCATAATTCAAATTATCCTTTCTTTTTAACGTACTGTACAATCATGAATCTGAATGTGTATTTGTGCAAAGCTGCTATGATAAAAAGGCTTCTAAGATCCCAATAAATCTAAATTAGGTAAATATTTTTTTTTTAAAAAAAAAATAAATAAATATCTATTGTACCTTTCGTATAAAAATAAAAAAATTCCTTTTCCCAATTTAGTAATTATTAATATGAAAGTTTTTTTATAATCATTATTATTTATTAGTTGTGATCGAAAATAAATCAAAAATAATTTTATAATTTACCTAATCTAAAATCATACAAGTTTCTAATAAATAAAAAAATAATAACGACGGAATTAGATTTAGGCTTTTATATTATTACTTATGAGTTCAAAAAAATATATATATACACCTAAACTTTCACTTAATAATTTTTCTTCGTATACTACAATTTTAGTGCTTAATTCTTCCTGTGTTAATATTTCATTTAGCTTCGCAGAATAATTGATTTTTTTGCTTGTATAACAAGATAATGGATGATTTTTAGTAATAGGTTCGTTGTCTAAAAAGTTTAAATAAATAAAATTAGATAAAATATACTTTTACAATTAAATAAGAAATAAATTAAATTAACTCAATAAAAATATTAAATTTTTTTTTTTTGACTTACTAGGAATTGGTATTTCAATTTTTTTACCACGTTTTAGATAATAATAAATCCAAATAGAAAGGATTTCTACTAATTCATCAGCTGTTGGTCTTTTATTAGGATCAGAATTCAAACACCTCTTCATTAATCTTTCATATATAGGTAATGTGCTTTCAACAATTTTGGGTCTCAATCCTTTACAAATATCTAAAGAAAGGTCAAAATCATGAGGTCTGTTATTGAAAGCAGAATACCAGATGTAAGTTCCCACATAATAATTCCAAAAGAATAAATATCAGCAGCTTTAGTATATGGCTTCCCACGCAATACTTCTGGAGCCATGTAAGGAATCACTCCATAAATTTCATTTGTATTAGTAGATTTATTTACTGGTCTACTTAATCCAAAGTCGCTTATAACATTAATAGCTTTATTTAGAAGTATATTTCCACTATGAAAATCACCATGAAATAAAGTGCTTTTGCAATATACACTAAACTATGATATCTTTGAAAATCACATCTTTTCCTTAAATTAGTTCTAAGACTTCCTTCATTCATAAATCTCATTACCATCATATAATTTGACGTTTCTGGGTCTTGCGTTATCCCATATATGTGTACGGCTGAACTAGAAATACGACTTGAACGTGACACACATTGAAAATGGATTTTTAACTAAAAATTAAACAATAATATTAATTAAACTAAAACAAATATGTACTTTTTTTTAAAAAGAATAACTTACTTCGTTTAAGAAATCATCATTAATATTTGATGAATTATTTAAACTCTTTAATACAACATCAAATCCCCTTTTTTCATTTTTATTAAGAGGTGATTTAACTTCTTTTACAATTTCATGGTTATTATAATGCCTAAATGAAACAGTGTACCTTTTCCATGATGTTATGCCCCAACATACTATATACCCATCTAACCAAATAGCCTTATAGACAGTGCTAAATCCACCTTTAGAAAGATATTTAATATTTCTAAATCTATTGTAAGGAATCCATTCTAAAACTTCAATTTCATTTCCTGCTTTCAGTTGAGTTTCTTGAATAAACTTGTCAATATATTGATTTCCACTAGTCCATTTATCAAAATCATGTTGAAATCTTTTACTATTGCAATCTTGGCACCATTCAGCAGAGGTTTTTGGTTGTTCACACTTGGTACACAAACCATATTTATTTTTTCTATATTCATATTCACTCAAAGTATTTGAATTATTACTTCTGAAATTTTCGAAGTTCCTATTAGACTTTTCAGACATGTTAATTTCTTTTGCAAACTATTTTTTTTTAATTGTACAAAATTTAATTCATAATTTAAAACGTCTTACACAAGCTAATTTATTTAGGAAACTCTATAAAGAAATTTACGTCATTTCGTATGGCGAGCCGTGCTTGACAAAGTGTGCCGCATTTTACGCCCTATAGAAAATTTTATCCGTTATTTCTCTAAAAACTCCGTAAAAATGAGCCTTTCACGGATCCATTCACGGAAAATGTAAAGAATTTGATAAATTCCGTAATATAAGGCTATTAATTCCGGAAATATGAGCCATTTAAAGAAAAAAGATGGAATATAAAAAACGGATTGACTTTTTTTAGGTAAAGCAGGTACGGCAGGTGTCGCGGCAGGTGTGGCGGTACGGCAGCAGGTACGGCAGGTACAGCAGCAGGTACAGCAGGTGTTGCGGCAGGTAGCGCCTGATCGCGGCAGTTGTTTTTTTTACAACAGGTGTTTTCGGTAATAGGTTTTTTTTGGAAATTGGATTTTTGAGCTTTTTAGTATAGATTTACATTCATTTTTAACTAGTCTGAAAATAAAATTTATGTACTAAAAATTAGAGTTTATTTCTAAATTAATTAGTTTATTTCTTAACAAGAAAAACATGCCTAAATACTTTTCTTAATAACCTTCGGGTCAGCTTTATGCGTTATGTATGTGGCATCTAAGACTAGACTAAATATATTTTAAATACATTTCAATAATTAATCCAATAGAATGGTATAGGACTAATAATTCAGAAAAAATTTGGCCTAACCATTTTGTTGAGAAAATTAAAAAATAAAGTTAAAAAAAAAAACGTTTTTTTATTTATTTTTTTTTTTAATGAAAAAAAAACGTCGGGTCAATTTTTTTAATAAAAAACGTTTTTTTTTTTTTATGAAAAAATGTCTGATTCGGCTTTTTTTAAATATAATTTTTTAATGAAAAAAACGTCTGGTTCGACGTTTTTTAATTAAAAAATTGTTTTTTTTTTGTTTCTTTTAATGAAGAAACGTCCGGTTGACGTTTTTTTAATGAAAAAGCTTCATTCGACGTTTAGTGGTGCAGACTTTTGAGCCTTAGGTAGTTGCGTCATTTTTTCAACGTCCCGTCAGTAGCGTCACATTGTCGTATGACGCCATAAATGACTTTTGCCATATGGATTTTTTTAGTTTACATAAATTTTTGAGTAATATAATAAACTTTTGATGTAACTACTTTTTTGATTATTCTTTCGTTTTCATTCATTTCAAAAAAAAAAAAATAGTGTGTTGAAAATATTGTAATTTGTTTACAACTATTTTTATAAATTTGTAAAAGACAAATTTTTTCGAATCTTCACAAAAATATTTTCGGTGACTTAATTTAATTGTAGAAAGCCGAGCCGTAGAACTAATTTTGTCTGATTTTGAAGTCTCGCAGTGAACTCACCCAGAAACTAAAACAGAAAATGAATATTCGGGTATATTTTATTATGTAATACATTTTTTATACTTGCAATACTCAGAAGACTATAAATTAAAAGATTCAGTTATTGTAATCGTATTTCGTGTTTAATTAGCGCTCTTTATCTCAAAATTGATTATATTAGAGACAGACTCTTAAACCTTTCTATATAATGCAAGCTTAAAATTATAGGATCAAAATTTTGAATAAATAATTTGAAATATTTAAAATAATGAGGTAATAACGATTTTCTCCACTTTTCTGACAATTAGAATTCGTATTAAACTATCAGATTTATTTTATTTATTTTATTTTATTTTATGTGAAGTTGGCAAGATTGTCAATAAAAACATGTTCGATACAAAGAAAGAAACAGTTTAACTTAGAACCTGTCATCCAACAAGGCCAAAGCCAAGCCAGACCCTTTACTTCTAATTATATGTACCCCTAGACCTATCCCATATTACGACCAACAGAGGATACTAAAATTGAACTGGAAAGAAAGACTAAACTAATGAAACAGGAGCTATACAATTAAAGTTATAGAGAACTTAAACATTGTAAATAAAATTATCGTCTATACATATAGGTGAAGTATAATTAATAACGTTATTAGATTCTAAATGTTTATAAAAGGACCACTATGTAAAAAATTAGATGAGGAAAATAAAATATATAAAAAATCTTTATGAAGTTTAAAATTTCTAAAATCATTATAAGGATTAACATAAATATTTTCATAATTACGCCGCGTATGGATAGTACTATCTATTATACCTGCTTGATTAGCGATAGTATGCTTTTTTAGCGATAGTATGCTTTTGGATGATAAATTTCTGACGATCATCTTCCAAATTTATTCACTTTTTCGCTTAATTTGTAGTTTGTCATACGATCTACATGCATTTTTTCATAATTTCGGAAATGCTCAATGTGAACTTTTTTGATTCAATTTTTTATATAGCTATATATATTGCTAATTGCAATTGCAATTGCTATTGCTATTGCTATTGCTATTGCTATTGCAATTGCAATAGCTATATAGCTATAGACGTTGTTATTGCAATATTGCTTCTTTGATATCATTAGAATAAAATTACAAAATATTCATTTTTGTGCCACTTTCGCTACATATTAACTTGAGGCATCAAACAATAAGTTTTATATTTGTATTTGATTTTGTTGATCTTTATTGATTTTCAATAAAAATAGATTCAAATATATTTCTTTTTCGTTAAAAAAATTGAAACGTGTAGATGATCATGTAGATCTTGTGATAATCAAAATAAAAAAGTGTTAGACGAAAATTTTTTTCAAAAATTTTTCTTTTTTTATAAATTTTTTTACATTTTTTTCTATTTGTAAGATTAAATATTTGGATATTACATAATCACAAATTAAATTTATAAGTGTATTTAAGTGTATTTTTTTTAGAAAATAATGTGATATTTCATAAAAAATATTTTTTCTTACTATTTTTATTTTTAAACTACTTGAATTTATAATTAATGAAAAAATTAATTAAAAATTTATGTCAGGTCATTTTCAAATTTTTATCATCTCAGTTCTTAATTTTTATATTACATTTATTTTTTATATAAAATTTTTTTAAATTAAACTTCTTTTTCCAAATATACTATAATCTCCACTTTGGCCAAATGAAATCAACTTCATTTATTAATTAAAAGTTGTTCAGGCATGTTGAAACCACTTGAATATTAATTTTCATGAATATAGGTATAGTGCTTAGAGAAAATTGCATTTCTTGATGATATTAACTCTCTTTTCTGTTTTTTAATTTAGAGCGTAATATTTCCACTTTAGGCAAATGAAATCAACTTTATTTATTAAATGAAAGTTGTTCAGGCAGGTTGAAACTACTTGAATATTAATTTTCATGAATGTAGGTGTAGTGCTCATAGAAAATTGCATTTTTCTTGATGATATTAACTCTCTTTTCTGTTTTTTAACTTAGAGCGTAATATTTCCACTTTAGACAAATGAAATCAACTTTATTTATTAATTGAAAGTTGTTCAGGCAGGTTGAAACCATTTGAATATTAATTTTCATGAATGTAGATGTAGTGCTTAGAGAAAATTGCATTTTTCTTGATGATATTAACTCTCTTTTTTGTGTTTTAATTTAGAGCGTAATATTTCCACTCTAGACAAATGAAATCAACTTTATTTATTAATTGAAAGTTGTTCAGGCAGGTTGAAACTACTTGAATATTAACTTTCATGAATGTAGGTGTAGTGCTCAGAGAAAATTGCATTTTTCTTGATGATATTAACTCTCTTTTCTGTTTTTTAAATTTAGAGCGTAATATTTCCACTTTAGACAAATGAAATCAACTTTATTTATTAATTGAAAGTTGTTCAGGCAGGTTGAAACCATTTGAACATTAATTTTCATGAATGTAGGTGTAGTGCTTAGAGAAAATGCATTTTTCTTGATGATATTAACTCTCTTTTTTGTGTTTTAATTTAGAGCGTAATATTTCCACTTTAGACAAATGTAATCAACTTTATTTATTAATTGAAGGTTGTTCAGGCAGGTTGAAACTACTTGAATATTAATTTTCATGAATGTAGGTGTAGTGCTTAGAGAAAATTGCATTTTTCTTGATGATATTAACTCTCTTTTCTGTTTTTTTAATTTAGAGCGTAATATTTCCACTTTAGACAAATGAAATCAACTTTATTTATTAATTGAAAGTTGTTCAGGCAGGTTAAAACAACTTGAATATTAATTTTCATGAATGTAGGTGTAGTGCTTAGAGAAAATTGCATTTTTCTTGATGATATTAACTCTCTTTTCTGTTTTTTTAATTTAGAGCGTAATATTTCCACTTCATCACGATGTTGGTTAAAGTAATTTATTAATATTTATTATTAGCACTTATAAAATATAAGGTATGTTGGTAAAATGCATTTGAGTATTTACTTAAAATACTAATAAAATGCTTAATAAATTAAATGATTAATAAATATTAAAATTTAGTACTTATTTAATATATTAAGCATTTATTGCTTAATAAATATAAAATTTTAATGCTTATTAAATATTGCTATTCAGTAAACATAAGGTTTCAGTTGGTCCAACATCGTGATGTTTAGACAAATGAAATCAACTTTATTTATTAATTAAAAGTTGTTCAGGCAGGTTGAAACCACTTGAATATTAATTTTCATGAATGTAGGTGTAGTGCTTAGAGAAAATTGCATTTTTCTTGATGATATTAACTCTCTTTTCTGTTTTTTAATTTATAGCGTAATATTTCCACTTTGGGCAAATGAAATCAACTTTATTTATTAAATGAAAGTTGTTTAGGCAGGTTGAAACCACTTGAATATTAATTTTCATGAATGTAGGTGTAGTACTCAGAGAAAATTGCATTTTTCTTGATGATATTAACTCTCTTTTCTGTTTTTTAATTTATAGCGTAATATTTCCACTCTGGGCAAATGAAATCAACTTTATTTATTAATTGAAAGTTGTTCAGGTAGATTGAAACCACTTCAATATTAATTTTCATGAATGTAGATGTAGTGCTTAGAGAAAATTGCATTTTTCTTGATGATATTAACTCTCTTTTCTGTTTTTTTTTAATTTAGAGCGTAATATTTCCACTTTAGACAAATGAAATCAACTTTATTTATTAATTGAAAGTTGTTCAGGCAGGTTAAAACAACTTGAATATTAATTTTCATGAATGTAGATGTAGTGCTTAGAGAAAATTGCATTTTCTTGATGATATTAACTCTCTTTTCTGTTTTTTAACTTAGAGCGTAATATTTCCACTTTGGACAAATGAAATCAACTTTATTTATTAATTGAAAGTTGTTCAGGCAGGTTGAAACCATTTGAATATTAATTTTCATGAATGTAGGTGTAGTGCTTAGAGAAAATTGCATTTTTCTTGATGATATTAACTCTCTTTTCTGTTTTTTTTTAATTTAGAGCGTAATATTTCCACTTTAGACAAATGAAATCAACTTTATTTATTAATTGAAAGTTGTTCAGGCAGGTTGAAACCACTTGAATATTAATTTTCATGAATATAGGTATAGTGCTTAGAGAAAATTGCATTTTTCTTGATGATATTAACTCTCTTTTCTGTTTTTTTAATTTAGAGCGTAATATTTCCACTTTGGGCAAATGAAATCAACTTTATTTATTAATTGAAAGTTGTTCAGGCAAGTTGAAACTACTTGAATATTAGTTTTCATAAGATTTCATTTTTTTGTAGCTGTATTAACTTTAGAACACTTATTACAGCTTATGTCATTATTTTAAATTATAAAAATTAATTTATATTATTGGCTAATTATAATCACATGATACTATTTGATTTAATAATTTAATAAAATATTATTATTTAAAATTAAATTCATATAAATGCAACTAATATTAATAATTATAATTTAAGCAGTAAATTCATTGACCAATTCTTGTAAATTCTATGCTCAAATTATGTAATTTCTTTGATCAAATCAATATAAATTCAGTATAAATTATGGTCAATCATACAAATGGTGCATTTTTGTGATATGGAATTGTGCATTTTCCTATATCCTTATATATAGTTTAGATACATTATTTTTAAGAAAAAATTGTATAAATCTTATTAAAACATGATTTTTTATAGGGTCTAATTATAATAAAATTTTATTATTCAGTAACAATTCAATTTATTTATATCAAAGAATTTTTTTAATTATAAATGTTATATTTGGGGGACGAAGTCCCCCAGCAAATCGCATATTCTAGTTATTATTGGAACGAGGGAAGTCTTTATGGTAGTTTTTGAAACTCCTTTTTGAAAGGCCCATATCAGAACGCATGATTTTCCATTTGTCGTTACATTTTTTCCAAATTTCTGTCTTAAAGGTATTGCTACAATCATGGACGAAGGGGAGGAGTCTTTTTAATATAGTTTTGATGGTATTAAAATGGTTACAGATGCTGACAAGATCATTAGTAATATATGATCTGCCACCGGGTGTATAGCTAGGTTCATTTCGGAATGCCCAACGAAATGTTGGTGAGTATTTAACGGAATCTGATATAATGAGTGAATGTTTATCAGTATGTTGTCGTATCAAATTAATAAGTTGATTTCCAAGTCGTATGAAGACGTCTTTTATAGTTTCTTTGAGGTCAGGACATAACTAAAAATGATTATTTGTTTCTGCTTGCTTGTTACAAAGTAAACATTGAACGTTATTATTCAAAGGGCTGGGTAGTTACGGTTCATTATATCCAAAGTAGGAAGAGTTAAAGTTGAGCATCAAATTTTCCATTTGGTGTCTTTGGTATGTTGAGGACTAGTTGTATCTTCGCGCCTGTTAAAATTAAACCATTTGGAGGTAAACAACCAATTTATTAAATTATTTTTTGTTGCATTTTTTATTTCCAATAACGAAGGGTGGTTGATATGGTTTGTAATTTGAGATCGTGCCAATACACTTTCGCACGTCCTTGTCTAAAGGTATCTCCACGTTCCATAATAATGTGAGCGTTTGCGTTGGAAGATGTTCATGTTTAATCTTAGTTGAATACAGGTGTAAACGAAGGTGTAAATGACCTACTTTTGCTGATATCATTGAAGGTATGTAATCTGATGTTCAAAGGATAAGGTTTTGATGTATGGTGAATAGACGACCATAAAATGTTGTTGTTGATTTTATTGAATCTTCTAGGAGAAATAGAATTGAGGTATTTAGATTTGTAGAAAGACGGAATCAATAGCAGCCTGTGAATCTGTGTATATATTGATCACTCCATTAGGTGGACAAACAATTAAGGCCGTTAAAATTGCCATAGTTTCCGCTTTAGTTGACGAGGAGAAGTATTCTAATGAACCATTGTATGCAATGTTCATATTAGTGAGGTTAGCTGTAGTCCAACCATAGCCCATAGGAAATTCATTTTGAGCAAATTCGCAATCATAAGCTCCATCAGTATAAATTTCTAATTCTATAAAAGGAGCCAGAACGTTAGATAAATTCTGTAAATCTTTCACTACATTGTCATTATCGACAAGTTGAGAAACCAATTTATGGTTAGGTGGTATACGAGTATCCAAAGAAGGAGGAGCGCATGGTGTAAAATTCATCGAAGGAATATGACCATGTTGGATAAGATGATCAATATACGCTAAAAGACGATGATGTGGATGACTATATTTGAGTACATTAAAGGTACAGTATTATGTCTCTGTGTAGGAGCAGGGACTGCCAGTTGTTTTTCTTTTTAGTGAGCGTGTCTACAACGATTAAGTCAAGGTGCTTGATTTGAATAATACATTTTGGTTTTAGATTTCCAACATAGTAACTAAAATGCTGGGAACAACCTTGGCATGGAACGATGGTTATAGTTTGGGAACAAGGTGTTCTTGGTTGAGGATTCGAGGAAACATTTTGATATTTCCAATGTTCTGGATAAGAGACTGGTGTAGAATAATTAGGATAATGTGTGATACTCAATATTTTTCCATACACTATATCGGTAATATTAGGAACCCAAGCGGTAACCCATTTAGGTTTTCCTTTCATATGTTGCGGTTCATGATTAACGTGGTAAAGCAGGTCACGTAATCATGGGGTTTTGTATTAAAGGCGTGTTGATGATGAAGTTAAGTCGACCATCGTTGGTAAGCGTAATATGATCTTGTAAGAATTTATACCATCTAGGCATTCTACCTTTCTTGTTTTGGAGTTGTTCTTTAATTTTTTTGTATTCAAGAAGGTACGCGGAGTCTATCGTGATGATTTGATCTAAAAACATTAGGTAATTAACTTCATAAAAAAGGAAATTGATTGAGCGATGATCTCTCACCGAAATATTTTTTGAGATTCCAAATCATTTATATCGAAATAATTCAAAGTTATTAATTGAATGAACATAATTTAGAAGAGTTGTTTGCACGTTCGCACTTACTAATATTGTGGGAGAAACTATTTTGTGATTGACTAAACATTTCGTCAAATTCCGAAACTTGCTCAAACTTCCGAAAATATACATAAAACCTAGCCAATAATCATAAAATTTATATAGCCACAATAATTTTATTGAACGCCTCTACATCTAAATTTAATATTGCTCAAATTTCCTATTTTCCAATATTTATTCCACATTGTTATATATATCCATACTGTGCCGCAAGTTGTGATATGGAAAATCAGCCAATAAATTTCTTTTTAAGTTACGTAGTTACGGAAATTTCGGAGATTTCGCCCGTCTCGGTTTCTCTTAAAACATTACTTAATATTGATCATGTATTTTGCAAAGGATTTTTTTGCAAATACAATCAAAGCTAGCATGGAAAGATCATAATGGCTACTGGGATAAGTTAAATTTTACTAAAAACATAGTTTTTTTTTTTTGAAAATAAATATTATTACAATTGAAATTAAAACAAAAAGAACGAAAAATTAAAAATTTGATACGGAAGGGTTATGAAAATACATATGTAAAAATGATTTTATAACTAAACCTATAGTCGATGTAAAATAGTTACTATAATAAATGTATTTTATTATTAAACTTATAAAAATTAATATACTAAATTAAAAACTATATATTAACCGTTAAAACATATTATAGTACTATAATAGAACAAAATAATTAGGATCAATAAAAAAGTTTGAAATTTTGGTTCCGTAATTCTCAACTAGCAAAAAAAAACAAACAGCAAAAATGATAGAGATTAGAGAAGTGTAAAAATTATTGTATTTCGCCAACGAAAATCGATAACAGCTTCTATAGCTGAAATTATCATGCATGGCATCATATTCTCATACTTAGCAACCCTTGCAAAAGGACTTAATAAGTGGGACCAGAGAATATATAATTAAGTTTTTCAGATATCATAATCCGCAGATTTTTTACTTTCTTTTTAATTCCTTGTAAAACAGGTATTTTGCTTTCCTTTTTAAATCTTTTGTTTAATTCCATGTACAGTAAATCCGGGAAGGGTACTAGACGTAAGGTCGATGGTGACGTAAATAGTAAGTAATTCTAATTTATACTAACACTATTAAATTAATAATTGTCCGAAGCATAGCGTGGGACTGACTCGAGACCCATGCAATGTCCGTCTGTCACGCCGCGTGTATAACCAATGAAAATTTAAGATCAGGTGTGTAGAAACTAACAACAATAACAATAATGAAATTTTAAGAATGTGTAACATTTAACATTTTAGACATGAACAGGACCGTTGAACAGCCTACTGCGTTACTATGTTACTATTTTAAAAATCTTCATCGACGCTTCGGACGCTCCAACGGTCTCCGTTACTTAGTATAAGATGATAAAATTTATAATATTGTATAATTCCATGAAGTTTTTATTATACCATATTAAAATTAGGTATGATTTTGAGTTAAATGCATACGGGTGTTACCTTATCCAATAACTATAATTTATTTCATATTTACACAGCGTTGGTTCCGCGGTTGTTTTTGGAAGTCAAGTAAATTTACACTTTATTTTGTTATCACTTTATTTTGTTATATAAAAAAGAGCGACTACGACTATGAACGTTAGTTTTTCAAATAAGCGTGTACAGGTGTAAATTAAAAATTTTGAGTAAGTCATTTTTTTCATTCATCAAAATTACGATTATTTTGATCAGCTGAACGGACTAAAAAGGAAATAATCAAATAATCATATGATTACAGAATTCTGCAATCCGTTAATAATCATTATGCATATTTTATATCAGACGTTTTGATTCAAAGTACAATCTTTGGGCATTCTTCTTATCTTTTATTTATCTAATAAATAAAATATTTTTTTTTTTTTTTTTTTTTGTAGATTCGAAAAAAGTCATCCCTTAAAAATAATACGTTTCGGATTATAGGCAATAGGGATGGCAACGGTCGGTTATGGTCGGTTATGGTCGGTTATAATCAGTTATAGAAATTTAAACAGTCGGTTATGGTCGGTTAAAAATCGGTTAAACGGTCGGTTAAACGGTCGGTTATACTATTTTACTTAAATAATTAGTCAAATGGTCGGTTAAACGGTTAAAAATGGTCGGTCAAATGTTTAAATGGTCGGTCAAACGGTCAGTTAAATGTGGTTAAACGGTCGGTTAAACGGTTATGATTATAACCGTTGCCATCCCTAATAGGCAAGTAAAAACTTTATTTTATCCGATTTGTTGTATTTTAGAATATGATCGCACTTAATAAGTGAATTAGTATCAATTAGATTTTAATTTTGCATTGGAAATTTAAAGGTTGCGTATTTTTTCAAGTCGATCAGCAAATAATTATGTCATATAATAATAATATATTTATATTTTTACCTGTAAGTTAATAAAACCATAAAAACTACAAATGAAAACATTTTTAGGACGTTGCTTATTAATAACATGAATAGATTGAATAGACGACGTTTTCATTCACTAAAAATAGGTTAACCAAAGTAAGAAGGCTAACAAAGGTGATAACCATGATTATTTACCAAATTAGTAATTATAGTTTATCACTTAGTATTGTTCGTGCTGAAATTTGATAGTAAATTTAATGTTACACGTAGTTACTCTTAAAAACAAACATTTTCCGCAATTATGCGCAGTATGTCTAAATTTACCACTAAACTTTATTGAGCAAATTTTATGTAAATCGTTACGTAATAGTCATGAAAAAGTCACAGGAACATTTCTATGTTTATTGTCTCTCAAAATAAATAAAAACATTAAATAAATAAAATACAAATAAATCGGAATCATCGGAAATGAAATAACAAATTTCAAATTATCACTTAGAGTCCCACTCATCTGTAATCATCATTTAAGAGATAATTGATTGAGTGCCTTGGATCACGAGGATTAATTGTGATGATGGCGTTATTTAATATATAACTTATATCCATTCTATAATCCCTATTCAAAAGGAAATCGATTGTATGCCTGGGATCAGTGGTTCTGGTGGTTCTATGAAGATATTTAAGGTGTTACTATCACGTGATTATGTATAAAAATTCACGTGCGTGGTTAATTATCCAAAGAGAAGAGCTCACCTTCGAGATCTTCCCAAAAATCTTTTTATACCTGTATAATAAAAAAATATTCAATATTTTTGTTGCGTTTTATTTAGAAAAGTTATATACTTTGCATTTACCGTTAATCACGTGTTTTATTCCCTGTAATGCTTTTTTTATAAGTAGAATTAAAAATAGCGTGAAAAAGAGCAGAAAGATTAACGGGGAAAATTGTATAACTAGCTATAAACAACGTTTAATAAAAAAAAATATAATAAATACACATATAAATTTTTAAAAAAAATTATTACAAAAAATTAAAAAATAAAAAGCACGAAAAAAAGTATTCAAATACATGTGTACTAGATGGTCTTTCCATGTTTAATAATTTATTACTAATCGAAAAAAAAAAAATTTTTAAGTGTCAAATTATGGTCGAAAGTAGTTTTTTTTTTTTGGGATGAAATTCAGAAAAACATCAAACATGCCCATTATTTAAAAAATCTAATATATATATATAAAAAAAAGAATATTCTTTTTTATTGTGAGAAAAACCGTGGAAATAACAAGATTTTCATTGTTCGGAAATATACGTAGACTTCTCCCGCTCTCCCGCGATGATGTTAAATAAAAAATTCCTGAAGTAGAATAAGCAGATTCTCGTGATCGAAAACACCAAACAATATTAATCTAATTAACTATTTTTAATTTAGATTTAAAAATTTTAGGTAAGATTTTTATAATATATCAAAGAAATGGTTTGAACTTTTTTAAGTTTTATACTTCATATGATACATAGACATAGACGGTAAAAGAAATGTAAATGGATCCTGATATTTATTTTATCCTCCTGATGCGAGTGCATAATCGGTTTTCTCCGTTTTTTAGTTTCACATGTCGATCTCTTTATTTCTTAAATTATATTTTTGTAAAACATTTATTATAAATAAAGTCCACATGACTGTTCTTGTTAATCACGAGCCATTACACAAGATGAAAAGAGACTGAATGTATGAAGAGATGGAAAGAAAATAATAGGAAAAAAAACAATAAAGTTTCAAACTTTTTTTTTAATAAATTGTTAAATGTTACAGTATCATATGCATAATATTGCATGTATGCTAGCGGTATTAAGTTATAAGGAGTTATAAGGAGTTATAAGGTATACTATAGAATACAATTTTTAGGATTTTCGATTTTTAATTTAATCGTATTAATTATGGCGTTGTGATATTATTACAATTAAATACATGTCAAATTTTACGTTATTAATACACAGTGAAATTCGATATAACGGAAACCCGATAAACCGGAACTGGCCTTATAATGGAACTTTTTTCTGGAACAAAATCATATATATTAAAAATAGTTTTGATACAACGGAATATATTAGTAAAATCTCGATCGCTATAACGGAACAATTGATTTACCGGAACGTGATGATATACATTTTCAAACCAATAAAATTGATTTCACGTGATACCGATAATATTTTTGAAATGTTTTATTAAAAAAGTAGGTAGAATAGATGATTTTCTTAAGCATCAGTTAGTTTTAATATATAAAACTTTCTGAAAATAAAATAACCTAAATTTTCGTGCACGTCGCGCACAAAATAAAAACTTGATATAACGGAATTTTTACCTGATTTTATATGAAATCCAGTATATCGAAATTTGACATCAGAAATCTCGATATACCGGATATTTTTACTGGAACGGATGACCTTTTCATCACACAAGTACACAACTAATAAAAAAAAAATGATTTTAGCTTTTATTAGAAAAATATTTTTTCATTTATTTCACAAAAATAATAAACGTACAATATTTGTAAAATGGTCATAAAAATTTGTTGCATTATTTCCACTAAATGTATTCTCTTTGGAAATAATAATTATTTAAGTTTTTGGCCTGTAATTCAATAAATAAGTTTGTTGTCATAATATTTTTAAAATATTATGATTTTTTTTATTGAAAGTCAATTTTATTACATAACGTACGAATGGTACGATCAATAATAAATTAGAATCACAGTTATTCATATACTGAAGTTAAATTTATGCGCTTGAATGGTAAATTTATATGTATAAATCAGGTTGGAGTTATCTTCTCTCGAAAATATATAAACGGTAGAGAAAACAGATGTTAAATACCCCATTAATAATGGAGCGGACACATTAAGACGCATCGAATCATCAAACAAATGATTTATTGATTGTTCAAATTTTCTTTTTATTAACTTTGACAGATTATAACTAATTAAAATAGAACTAGTAGGTGAGATAATCTTTTTTATATTATATTATGAGATTCATACTTCTGTATATATATACATTATACAGTATACTCCATGAATGTTAATATTTTTGTCTTAAATTTTATAAGTTTCATTTAATCTTATATTAAAATAACTTTGTTAAGAAAATATTTTCGTAACCTATATATTTGGTACCAATTTATTCAATAATAAAATTTACTACTAGCTTTGAAAGAAGATAATTTCGTAAAAAATTTTAATAAATTTTTTAAAAAATTACTATAACGCATTTTATTATTCGTTGGTATACTGTACTTGCCGTCGGAATTAATTACGGCATATGAAGCTTATACCGTAATATATTAAATCGCCGTAATTCCGTAATTATTTAATGTAAAAAATACAAAAATTACACAAAGTAAGTAAATATTTTTTTCTGGTTATGCCGCAGATAATTTGCAATCTGTAAACCTATAATGCTGGTCTCGATGATTTGTTATGCGATGCCGTAATTTCAACTCGTCAATTCCGACGGCGCCTATATTCGTTGAAAAAGAATCACCTCCGCTAAATAAATCAAAAACTAAACGTTATAAATAAGTTTTAAAGTTTTTAAAAATATGTTTTTTACAAAAAAAATTTCATAATAATGCATTTTCTAATAATTAAGTAGCGAACTTTTCCAAAGAAGAATATAATTGATAGGTGTGCAGTAGAAGTTTGCATTCCAGTTACTTTATTTCGTTAGCTAATTAATGAAAATGTGAAACATGTAAATGTTAAATTTCTAAAATTTTTAGAAATTATTTATACAAGCATAATAAGCCTGTACTGCACTTTATTCGGCTATTTTGATTTTAGTCAAGAAATCTTAATAAATTATTTTAATAATCCGCTTACAATTTATGAGTAGCAGTGACCAGGGATGTTAGGTAATTCGGAAGCAATTTGAACAATTTTTGAAACTGTCAAATCATATCTATGCTTGATAAGATAATGATAATCAGCTTGTTTACGCCTGTTCTTTAATAAAAGACTATATTTGAACAAGCCGATGAGTCGAATTACTTTACTCTAATAAGAAACTTTACTTACTTGAAAAATTCAATAAATTGTCAATAAAGAAAAAATGATCTCCAAAATGAGCAATTGTTTCGAACTATTTTGAATCAGAACCAGTATCTAAACCCTATATTCAGTACTTTACGATTTTGAAAACTGGTACGGTACATTTAATCAAATTCTCGATTCGCGAACTTAATATCCTCCCACCTCCCAGCTACCGTAAGAAAAATGTACAGTTTTATGTAAACAGCAATGGTATGAACGTATGATTTATTAAATAAAGAAAATTGAATATAATAATAAATAAATATCATAAAATAATAACAAATATAAATAAAAGAAAATAAAGGAAAATAAAGGAAAATAAAGAATAATGTTGCTTCATCCGGCAATCTGCAATATATCCGTAAGGTGTTCAATAAAAGACAAAACAATCAAACAACCAACGAACTATCTTCCAAACGGTCAGGCGTAAGTTATCCAAAGCATCAAGTTTAGTTTATCTCACAAGTCAACATATCGTAGGACTGTATGCTCAAAATCTCAAAAAACGGGACTAACATTTACTGCGTAACAGTTGGTTCCAACTCAAATTCAAAGCATCAAATCTTACAGTTTTCTAACAAACAAATAAATTAAATTTATGCTTGTAAATAAAACAAGAAAATTAGTTACAAGTTTTATACCTAGACTTTCACTTAATATAGGTTCATTATTATAATTTCTTTCTTCGTCTATCACAAACTTAGAGCTTAATTCTTCTTGATTTAAAATTCCGTCTAGCTTTGCAGAATAATCAATTTTTCTGCTTGTATAACAAGATGATGGATGACTTTTAGTAGTAGGTTCATTGACTAAAAAATTTAAATATATAAAATTAGATATAATAAACTACTTGCAATAAAAGTAAAAATTATATGAATTGTTTGAAATTTTTTTAACTTACTAGGAACAGGTATCCTATCATGAAGCCCAGGTTTTGGATAATAATCATACCAACAAGAAAGGATTTCAACTAATTCATCAGTTGTTGGTCTTTTATTAGGATCAGAATCCCAACATCTCTTCATTAGTCTTACGTACACCGGCAATGTACCTTCAACAATTTTCGGTCTCAATCCTCTACAAATATCTAAAGAAAGGTCAAAATCATGAGATCTATCATTAAAAGCAGGAATCCCTGATGTAAATTCCCACATAATGATTCCGAAAGAATAAATGTCGGCGGCTTTAGTATATGGTTTTCCACGTAAAATTTCTGGAGCCATGTAAGGAATTACTCCAAAAATTTCATTTGAATTAATAGTTTGATTTACTGGTCTGCTTAATCCAAAATCACTTAAATAATTGGTATCCCTACTATTTAAAAGTATGTTTCCACTATGAAAATCACCATGAACTAAATTACACTTGTGTAAAGTTAAAAGTGATATCGCAATACCCATTAAATTTCTATATTTTTCAAATTGGTTATATTTTTTTACTAGTAAATTAGATCTTAGATTTCCTCTATTTATTGATTTCATTACTATCATGTAATTCGATGTTTCTGGATCTTGAGTTATTCCAAATATGCGTGTAATTAGATAAGTGTCACTTTCATAAGCTGAATTGATACACCGTAAACAATTTCTCCACTAAAATTTGAAAGAAATACAAATAGTAATGTTGTTTATATGAACAAATGCGTAATGTTTTAAAATAACTTACTTCATTTAAGAAATCATCATTAATATTTGAAGAATCATTTAGACTTTTTAATATTACACGACGTCCTTTCACTTCATTTTTATTAAGAGGTGACTTGACGTCTTTTTCTTTTGCAATTTCATAATCATTTTCATTAAGACGATGAAGATGACCGGAATCTTGATTACATATTTGGAATTCATTACCCCACCCTGGTTTGTCTATTGCATCCAACCAAATAGCTCTATAAATAGTACTAAAACCACCTTTAGTAAGATATTTAATATTTCTTAATTTATTATAAGGAATCCATTCTATAACTTCAGGTTCACATCTTGCTTTTTGCTGAGTCTCTTGAATAAACTTGTCAATATATTTATTTCCACTAGTCCATTTATTAAAATCATGTTCAAATCCTCTCCTACTGCAATTTTTGCACCAATCATAATAGGTTTTTGGTTGTTTACAATCAGTGCAAAAACCATAATGTCGTTCAGGTACTACTTCTTGTTCACATTCATTTAAAGTACGTAAATTGGTATTTTCCGTCATTTTTAAATTTTTAGTCATATTTAATATATAAGTAGAATTTAATTACCTACAAAATAATTTTCTAACTATACTGAATATATATTCAGTATCTAAATTTATTAGATAAACTAATTACTGGAAATAAATTTATACTAAAATGTAAATGATATGCATTTACGCCATTTTCGGAGTTACAATAGCGAAGAATGATACACATTCGTTTGATCATCATTTCCGTATTCTAAATAGGGATGCTAAATGTTACGTTACGTTACATTACATTATTTAACTTACGTTGTAAGTTACATAGACTTGATGTAACATTACATCTATATGTTTACCAGAATTAAGCTGATTCGGCCAGCATTACTCAGTTAAAAACTAATTTTGGCCGAGTTATATAATTTATATGAAAGATTTGCATAAAAAAAAAATTGGGCGCAGTTTAATTACATAATTATTTTTTTGGTGTGACCGATTAATAAAAATTTTTTTTTTTTTAATGGGATCGGAATAGAGAAACTATTTGTAAGACCAAGAAGGAACACTAGAATTTACTTAAAGAGCTGAAACAGTTCTAATATTTTTTAAATTTTGTTGGAAACGGAGTTTTAGAAAACTAATTAAAAGACGAAATGGGTTAGTAGTATGAGGAAGAACGTCAGCATTTACTTAATGAACCATTAGTAATATTCTTCTTCTATTCGTAGGAAAACAGAGCTTTGGGAAACTGTTTAAAAGGCAAAATGAGTGAGTATGAGGGAACGTCAGCATTTACTTAATAAAACAGTACTATAAAACAGTACTAACGTTTTTCTTTAAATTTATAGAAATGGCAACGAACCGCTGATTGCATAATCATTTATTTTTAAATCGTAAGAAATACATATCAATCATCTAAATCTAAATCAAACTCATTTTCTTCATATTCTGTTAAAGTTTCGAAATTGCTATCAATGTCACCTTCCAGTTCTTTATCTGATTCTTCACCTAACTTTTCGTCATCTGATTCTAAATCACTCATTTTCACGCCACTTTTAATTAATTCTTTGACCGTAAGTGGCACTTCCAATTCTCGAAGAATTCTAATATTCCAATATATATATACTAATTTTTCTGCTCGATCAATAACCATTCTATTTAAAATTATATGTAGACCAATTTCTTTCACTTGCTGCTGAAGAAGCCGGAATTGATAAAACTTTAATTGCAACCGAACTAAGTAGTGGGTATCTTGACTTTAATAAATTCCACCAATTAATTGGCATTTGATTTAAACCACTCCACAAATTTTTTTAGCAAATCCTCCGTGTCTTCCTATATATTCACTTAATTCAATTAATACCCAACTTCATTCTCTTTTCCGGCAATACGTATAATTTCTTCTTCTATAATATCATGCCAATTACCACTATTTACTAGTTCTCCATTAAATCTAGGATCTAATCTATATGCAATAATAACCGCAGGATTATATAAAAAGTTGTCCCACCGATATTTAGCTCTATCTATTGAATATTCAACTAAATCATTTGGAATTTTATTATTTAATAAAATGTTATCGTATAGATGTTAAATGTAATCATATGTTTAATGTAATACATTATAAAAGGATTATAATATATATATATAATTTCAATATCTCGTAATGTAACAAAAGCTGATGAAAGATAAGGTTCGTTTCCTTCTAATTTTCGTATAAAATTTATAAACAGTTCCAAAAAATCACGAAGATTTTTATGTTCTTCCCAAAAACAATCATCAATAATGTAATTTTTAATTTCTTGATTTAAAATAATATTTTCTTCCGCCAACAATGCTCTCATTGCAATTTTTGTTTTCAAAATATGATCTAAACACTCAAACACTGACATCCATCTTGTTTCAACAGTTAATGTTAAAGCAACTTAATATCCATACTTTTCTTTTTGTATTCTCCGAAGTGTAGCTAATGGAATTTGGTGATTACGAAAATATAAAGCCAATCGTTTCGCTTTTTCTAAGATATCATTAGCCCATTTGTGTTTCATTATATCTTTTACCCACAAATTAATTCCATGTGCCCAACATCCAAGAAAAATCTTATCAGCATACTTTTCTTTAAGTATTCTCCATGCTGATTTCATATTATTAGCATTATCAGTTATTACAGCCGTAAATTTGTCAATTCCAATTGATATCACACATTCTTCTATACCTTTGGCTATATTTTCCCCAGTATGATGCTCTTCTTTTGTATATACTGATTTATAAAAAATAGGTTTTTGAGTGGTTATCATGAAATTAACTATTGGAGCTTTATTTACATTTGACCATCCATCACTAGTTATACAAAAATATGGTGTTTCATTAAAAAAATTTCGGACTAATTTTTTCAAATCTTTATATTCTTTATTTAGTAAATTACCAGATAATGTGTGATGTGATGGAATGTGAAATGAAAAACATGCTTTTGTAAAAATGCTTGAAAATCAACATTTTCTATTACATTAAAAGGAATTCCAG
Organism: Rhizophagus irregularis; assembly: GCF_026210795.1. Taxonomy (NCBI): domain Eukaryota; kingdom Fungi; phylum Glomeromycota; class Glomeromycetes; order Glomerales; family Glomeraceae; genus Rhizophagus; species Rhizophagus irregularis. The sequence goes on along the minus strand of NC_089435.1, from coordinate 2,624,879 downwards.
TACTGCAAAATGCACGAACTAATAATGATTCTAATTCTTCCTGATCTTGTTTTGTAAAAGAAGGTATATAGTGATTTAAAGTAGCTTGTTTACGTTTATTAGTTTGGTTTACAGTAGGTTCAGGTTCAGATACGATGGATTCCATTGTAATTTTCCTTGCAAGACAAGTATTAAGATGTTCTTGTAATCTTGTCGCGTTTTTTGCCCATTTAGAATTACAATATATGCATTTATATCATTTTTTTCATTGGAATCTATTGTTTCTTCAAACTCTGACCAGAAAGAATATCTTTGTTTCAGCATTTTTTTAAAAATTGATTATCTTTGATCATCTTTAATTTATATCAAATTGAATGTTACAATAAAATAGTGTAACGTAACGTAACTTATAGAAAATCACCGTAACGTAACAATAAATTTCATAAATTACAGTAATTTACCATCCCTAATTCTAAATTTTGTAAAATTAATTCCGATGGCCGGAAAAATTTAAAATGGAAACTTCATAATATATTACATAATCAATAGAAAGATAGCACTCGAGCTCTAATACTTTTTCTTTTCTTTTTACTCCAAATATTACTCACTATTATATCTTGTATTTTCTATAACGATAATAATTATTTTTCGGCTAACTACACCATTATATCAGTAATTTATTATATTGGATTTTATGACAGATTTATTTTTAACAAAATTACGAAATTACGTGAGAAATAATGAGTTAAACTTTTCAAGCTTAAATAAAGTACAATTGTAGATTATTATGTTTAAAGTAATTAAGTTTGAAAATAAAATATGCCTGAATATTCATTTCAGTTTCCGGACAGGTCAGGGTTACTTCCTCTTACTACTACAAAGCCTAAAAAACCGATAAAATTCAAAAACATTATATTTTAAATTAAAAAATGTATCTTCCACAATTTTATAAACATCATTTGTACCGGTCAAAAAATTTTAAATTGATTAGAATTTTAAATGATTTTTTTTTATATAAAAAAAAAATAAAAGAAAAAAAAAATTTTAATAGCGTATTTTTCATTGCTAATAATACATTATTTAATGCGTCTTTATTTAACATTCACTTGGTTTTGCTAATTGTCTCGTTATTTATTTCTACGTTTAATTTAATATAATCGTTTTAAAGGGAAATAAAAATAAATTTAGCGTTATACGCAAAGTTACTACCGCGTGTGTAATAATGGATTATAAAAGTAAAGTACGTATCTAAAATACCAAAAGGGAAAATCCATCTGATCTGAAATATTTGTTACACAAATCTTGAATCAAAATTATTAGTATTGTTATAAACTTGGCGAAACGAAATGCATGCAAAAAAGATTGATTTTTTATTCGTGCAATACATTATTGCTGCTATTATTATACAAAATAAATAAATAATATATCGGTATGTATAAAAATATTTCATCCTTAATTTAAGAGTTGATTGATTGAATGCCTTACCAGTCCTTGGATAGCGAGGAGTAATTCTGACGGCGGTGTTATTGGTGTTATTACAGCTATTTTCATAAGACCTGGGACAAAATAAATTTTTGAACCCGACCGCCGAACCCACTGATCCGGTTCAGTTGTTATTTATTTTACAAATCAAACTATCAAATCAGGATCACGTGCCCAGCTAAAAATACCGGATCGGCGGATCGGGTTCAAAAATTTAGTTTGTCCCAGGTCTTATGAAAACAGCTGTAACAAGTAACTTAACTCCGTCCTATAATCCCCTTATAAAAAAAAGGATGTCCGGAAATGTCCAGGTGTCCGGAAAATGTCTGGAAAATTGTAATATCCGGACACTTTCTGGAGAGCCCTCTTGGACATTTTCCGGGTATTTTCGGATATTCTTTTTTTATAGGGTGGATTAATGGTGAGATCTAAAATTATAATTTATTTTATAAAAAGTCACGTTGTCGCACGTTCAACACGAAAAGCTGATGAAACTCATCGCAAACATTTTTGAGGTTTCCCAAATAGGGATGGGGAAAAGTTCCGGTTGAGCGGCTTGAGTCGGTCCGTTTGGTACTTCGGTCCCAAATCGGTTTGATGAATTTCATATGTACTGACTCAGATCCAGACTGAACTGACAAAAACCGATTATGAGTTTTTCAGGGTCTAACCGTCCAAGTGACCAAGTCGGCTCGACTCGGTTTTTTACAGCAAATTTTAAAATATACGGGACACTTGAGAAATTTGATTGTCGGGTTGTCGGGTAGCCGGCAGTAGGTTATTATATAATCTGATATACTACTATTCATTATACTCGTCACGTGTTATTTATACTTTTCTAATAAACAACTTACTGCTGAGTAACCCGGCTACCCGACAACCCGACAATCAAATTTCTCAAGTGTCCCGTATATTTTGAAATTTGCTGTAATAGTATCGGTTCGGAACCGGCAGACCGAGCGAGTCATTTCCATCAGGACCCCGAGCTATATATACAGAGGTAAGGTGCAGCCAAAAAAAAATTACTATTAGCTCTACACATTTTTCAGGGCCGGATTATGATAATACCAGTCAGCGTCTAAAAAAGGAAATAAATTCCGGCCGGAATCATCTATAAAAGGAAAGATCTACATGATTATTTTGGTCAATTCTACGCAAACCTTACCCTACCTTTTTATGTATAGCTCGGGGTCCTTTTCCATCCCTATTCCCAAATCTAAAGTAAGAAATAATTCAAAATTATTAATGAATATAATTTAGGAGAGTTGTTTGCACCTCACACTTACTCTTAATCATGTAACTTATTCTATATTGCAAAGCATTTTTCACAAATACAGTCAATGATAGCAAGAAAAAGATTAGAATGGCTAATGAGATAAGTTACTTGAATGCTGTTTAAAACATGATTATATTAGATTTTTTTTTTTGAAAATAAATATTATTACAATTAATTCGTGATTCGACAAATCACTATAATCACTAGGGCAAATAAAAAATCAGCTTTGCGATTATCTCGTGATCCCGTGATTCAATTTCGATTAACTTTTTTTGTCGTATAAGCTCTACAAAATAAAAAAAAAGAAGTAATAAAATAAATAAATAAATAAAAAAAAGATCGCCAAAATTGGACCAATAGACCGTGAGATAATCGTAAAAACGATTTTTTTCGGAACATATCAGATTCGAAATATCAGTCATCATTCACGATCTATTGGTCTAATTTCGGTGATCTTTTTATTTTGTAGAGCTATAAAACAATAAAAAGTTAGTTCGAAATTGAATCACGAGATCACGAGATCACGAGATAATAGCAAAATAACTTACACGAATCTCAAAAAAAATTATCTAGAATTTTTACTACGTGCAGTAAAAGTCGGCAGTAAATCAATTCGATATGAAAGGATTATGAAAATACATATATAAAAAATGATTTTAATATTTATTTATAATTAAACCTATAATCGACGTAAAATAGTTATAAATGTATTTTAAAATTAAAATTTTGAAAAATAATAATAAAATTACAAATAGATTAATAAATTTATATACTAAATTAAAAACTATATATTATCTGTTATAACATTTTTTTAGTATTGGACTTATTGTACTTCCATATAGAATTACCATCATAATCAGTTTCTTGAAAATTATGTTTTATATACGTAGATTTTTCTTCAAAATCTTTATAAATAACACATTGTTCTCTTTTATTACTCCATTCTTCAAAATTTTTTGATTTACCAATATAATAAATATATTTTGGATCCGGTTCGCGAGGCCAAATATGAATATGATGTAATGCTTCATAATCCGCTATTTGTCTCGCTCTAAATCTTAATAAAGCTTGTCTACCTTTGTTTGCTGCTCTTTCATATACACCACTAAAAAAAGAGGAAAAGAAAATGGGTTAAAATTTTAATTTTACAATAAGTTTTTGAAATTTTTTTTTACTTACCTCATTAAAGCAATAAACATATTTTGTAAAATGGTCACAAATAGAATGCTAGCGATTATACTAAATAAATCTACCGCCCAAAAGTCAAACATATCTCTTTGAACCCAATTACCAGCGGTCCAAAAGTATGCGGCTTCTATAGAAGTTAAAAATTCAGAAAATGGATTATCCTTATCATCGAATTCAGATTTAATTTTGATATTGATATTTTCATGTGTTACATTATTTGTAACATTTCCGCTAAATGTGCTTGCTTTAAACTCAATAATTTCTCGATTTTTAAGCAAAATGAACCTGTAATAATTTTTTAATTATAATAAATAATCATATTAATATTATTATTTTATATGGTTAAAATAGAAAAGAAAAATATTTTTTACATACATGGTGTGTGCAAACGCAACTATAACAATCATGAAAAACAAAATAAATGGAAATACAGTTTTGACGATAATCATAACATAGTAAATGTAGATGGCAATATCTAATTAATTATAATATAAATTAATATTAGTTATTATACTGTAAATGAGTGAAAATCTTTAAAGATATTCTTACATGAAATTAAGCGAAGGTATAAAATCTAAAATTATATAGAATAAATGTTAATAAGTAAATTAATAAGCGAATTATGTATAAAATTTTTAGTACTCACAAATTCGATCCACATTATAAAAATTGACATAGATATCCCAACAATTAATCCACGATCAACTTCACCAATACTTCCAAATCCATCAGAAAATTTAAAATGGGCAAGCATATAATACATTACAATTGCTGGAAGAATAATTGAAAACAAATCGAAATAATTAAAAATTGTACCAAGATATTCTTTATAACCATGATGAAAAAATTGAATAATTTCGGTTACTAATAAATAAAGTGCTAAATAATAGAATAAAATAATTAGGACCAGCAAAAAAGTTTGAAATTTTGGTTCCGTAGCTTGATGAGTTATATATGCCCAACTAACAAATATAAAACAAACAGCAAAAATAATAAATCGAAGAAAGAGAAGTATAAAAAAGGTTCTTGTATTTCGCCAACGAAAATCGATAACAGCTTCTGTAGCTGGATTATCATACATGTCATCATTATCCTCATACTTAGTAACCCGTGAAAAGGGACTTAATAAGTGGTGTTCAGATTTACCAATTTTGTACCACCGGGGAACGAATGTAAACCAGAGAATATACAACAAAGTTTTCCAGATATCATAATCTGCAGCAGTTTTTTTACTTTCTATTTTAATTTCTATTTTGCTTTTGTTTTTAAATCTTTTGTTGATTTCATGTACAGTGAATCCGGGAAGGGGTACTACACGCAAGGCTATTGGTGGTTTCTCGTGATCATTACTAAAGAATTCAAGTATCTTTCTCACACGATCATTCTCGAAGAACTTGAGTAACTTTTTCATCGTTCTAATAAATTTGTTCGTTTTTAGAGTAAAAGCATTATCTTTATCTGACTGCAATCTGTCCTTAGGTCTAAATGCCATAAAATTCTTTTCACGAAAATGTCCCGATGTAAATCCTCTTGGAATAATTTCATAAGGATCTTGTGCCGAAAAATGATCTTGGTCTGCAAAACATTCTTTACGAAATAATTTTCTAACATAATCATCTGTTATAGAGAAAAGATTCATTATATTTGGAAATCATTCTTTTATAAAGTTTGTTATCAAATAAAATAAAACTAACCGTAATTATACTTATATAAAAAGGGAAGAGCCTTAGAAACAGTAGTCATCCAACCTGCATATTCTATTGCATGGCTCGTATAATATTCTAAAAGATACGCTACAATCATCGTATCTTTGAGTTCACGCCCTACAGTATGAGGTAATTATGAATTAGAATTATACATTAACTTGATGTTATATTAATAAAGTGTGCGTACCTTTACAATGATAAATTGCTAATTCCAGATCATTAGTAGGTACCGTTTTCCTAGATTTGGAGTTATTATCTCTATCAAAAGGATCAAGATCATCATCGTTTACAAAGCATTGATCCTTTTTCCATATTATACTTCTTGGTACATGTTTGATTACAAACTTCTCTTTTTGTTTCATTTTCCCTCTGTTACAACATTGATCACAAACGGGGCAATTATCCTCATCGTTTCCAAATAAAATGTACTTAATCAAATGATCACAATCGCCAAGAATTAGATTTTTCATAACATTATGCCTGACGTCCAACAATCTATATTGATCAGGGTCATGATCAATAAATCTCCATATTATATGATTAATGTAATTAACCATCTCTTCATACTTTAAAAAATATTAAAAATAAATGTTTAATTTTAAAGTAGAAATGAATACATATATAATTTAAGTCAACTTACACAATGCTTTTGAGGAAAATTTGAAAGATATCTTTTACGTTTATTCAGGTGCTCCAATGCTTTACACGCAGATCTTACTGCATTTACTTTTTCAACAATATCGTTCCATTGGATCGTTCTGCTCTTAGGTTTCGTTAGTCCTTTCTCTTCCCAGTAAACTTCCAGGTTAAAATATTTGCAACCATAATCAATCTTTTTAATATGTAATCTCGTGTCAAACTGAGTATCATATTCTTGATCTAATGGAACACCATTTGTCCAAATATATTCAAGAAATGGGTTCCCTTTGTTAGGACAATCATCCTCATTAAAGCCCGAATTAGGACGAATTTGATGCCAAATTTGAACAGTAGATCTGCCAACTATTAGTTCTATAGTTTCTCCTTCATTATCATAAAGGCAAAAAGAATAAGTTTTATAACTATCCATTACCCAAGGTTCTTTACCACAGACTATTGGCTCTTTGAAATGTGTTCCTTCTTCATTATCATAAAGGCAAAAAGGATAAGGTTTACAACTATTCTTTACCCAAGGTACTTTGCCATCGACTATTGACTGTTCAAAATGTTCATCATATTCTTCTAATTTATCCTCAGTTATTGTCCTTATTTTTCCCTCTGTTCCGATATCTTTACGCGGTTTCCTTTTTTCAATAATATTAAGAATCGATCTTACTTTTCCTTTATTATCAACATGTAAAACATTTCCCGAAGTTCTAGCTAGACAACAGATGCCAAGATCTTTTAACGATATTGAATCAACTTTACCAGTATTAAATAAATCCCAAGTTATAGCTTTCGGGTTTTTTTCTTTATCATTTCCAATTATAAGTAATGTTTCATCATTATTAATGAATTCTAATAAGTTTATTTTTTCTATTTTATCTTCAAAATTTTTTGCCGCAATTTGCAAACCGTTTTCAACTAAATATAATCTGTGAAATGAAATTTCAAAAAGTTAGCGAGTATAAGTTATAAATATAGTAAGTATATATATATATATAACTTACAAAAGATTCCTTATATTATTACTTACTTAATAGAATGAAAACCTCGAGTGTAACATAATTGTAATTTGTTTTTACTTATTGTAAAATCATTTTTATTATCGTATTTTTTCATACGCCTATCCTTATTTTTAACTATTTTTGCAGCAGTTTCTAATTTCATTTCTGCCAAATCATAAACTGTAAGTTTTGAAGTAATACATAATAATTAATATTATTGTACAAAAGATTTTTTAACAAAAAAAGTTTATAATCAATATTTACCTTCAATTACTTGTACTTTATCTTTATATTTTTCGACCAAAAAATTCTTATTGGTAAGACATGATAAAAGTCGATTCATACAATCCGTTAACTTATTTGTATGCCAATTATTCAATTCATCCTCGAAACTTTTCGGATAATCAAATCTCTCATTTAAATCAAAACTTCTATCTTGATGATTATACTCAAAATTATATATTCCATTAAAATTTAATAATATAAATCTTTTTAAGATACGGTCTTGATCATTTGAAATTTCTGAATGATCAATCTTTTCATTATTGATGAATTTTGGAATACCTGAAACATAATTACAAGAGCAACAAGTCGGGATATAATCATTATCTAAACTATAATTTTTGTTCAACTTAAAACAATAAATGATGGTTTTTCTCCGAGAAGAATTTGAATCATCCATGCCATCAGCATTAATAACAACATTGTTATTTACATTATATTCAATATAAGATGAGGCTTTAGCTTTTTTAATTAATTCCTTATTTATCACATTATTGTTCTTATATTCATTTTTAGTATCTCTAATTGTTTCATTAATATTTATTCTTTCTTTACCTTTCATATCATTTTCAAGATCTATGTAGGATATTGCTACAAAGATATATTTGTTACCATCACAAATTTGTAAACTTGATATATCGAATGACCACCTATATTGATTGGATTCATTTGATCCGTTTCGATTGTTTTCGTGATTATCTTGTGGTTCTTCATAACGCGGGTCGTTGTAAATCTTAATAATATTTAAATCATTACTTATTACGAAATTAACTATTACTTCATCAATTATATCACTATCAGGAATATTGTTGGGGTTTTTATTGGAGTACTTTGAATATGTGAACTGACGAAAATCGGTATTCCTATAAATTTTGATACGAAGATTTTCTGAAAAATAATAATTGATTTATTAAGTACAATATTTAAAGGAATGTTAACAAAAATTAGAGGCTGCAATGTCTTTACCTGCATCAAAAGTCATAGCGAATTCACCATCTTGACTAATTTTAATTTGGAACTTCTTTTTTTCATCATGTTGGAATGTTGATGGACGCATCTTGAAAATATATTCTAAATTTTTTTTTTTTTATCGATGTTTTGGACAGAAAAAAAAGGTTCATGAATCACAATCCAATTTATAAATTATTTCAATCCATTATAAACGATTATGGCACAAATATTTACTTTGCAATGAATGTTTTCCTTTCATACACAAAATATCAATGACCGACATTCATTCTAATTATTCCTATATTGAACGCGTTGCACATAAGAAATGGAAAATACTTAAAGAATCTTATCGTAAAATTTCGATGAATGTCGTATTATAAAAACTACAATTAAAGAAAAGAATTAAAGAGAATATATGAATATTAGTCATCACAAATAAAGTTACTCTAAAACTATTTAAGTAATTAATTGAAAGTAGGTAATAAAAGCATCATATCTGGTATCTCTTTTTTTTTTATGATTCATTCCGTATATTCCGTTAAAGAATAGTAAATGAAAGTAATCCGATTGTTACAAAAGGAATTGAAGGAGTCCTTTTTTGTGATTAGTAATTTAATTCACTAGTAATTCAAAATTAATTAAATTCGATTTTTTGTTTTTTTTTCGATGCAGAATGATTCAGCCAGGTAATTATCTACAAAATTAGGTTATCTGTATAACATCCAATTTTAATAGGAAACGTTAACAATGCAACGATTAACGACAGCGTAACATATAATAACCATAAATAAGGACATTGAGTTAAAATTAACATTGAAATGATGCCTAAATCAGAAATTCCTTATTGCATGAAAAAGGCGTTATTAGACATTAATAATTAACGTGGTCTTCCAATATGCATGATGGCGTTTTTTTCTCATTACGATCGACACAAAAAGTAATTTAGGATAATCAATATGATGTAATAATAAACTTTAATTTTAAAATTCATAAAATTCATTTATTTAAAAAATGTTATTTATACTCTAAAACACATAATTTTTCCATTTAAGGTTTTTCATTTATATATTATAATAACATTATTTGTCAACCGTTATTATAACAGTTTTGGGGTTTTTTTATTTATGGTAAATTTGCGTGCGTTGACGATCTTAATGTAATATAGTATTTGTCACAACTACCGTCTCTCATTATTATTTTTAACTTTATATTATTTTCTATTATCGACCACGTCTTTGTTTCTTACTCTTTTCAACACACATATATTATATTTCAACATTTCCTTTATGAGTATATATCTACCTTTCACCAATCAGTGATGAGGCGCATCCGTATTACCTCAATCGTGAGCCGTTATGCCTCTTTAACATAATTATGTTGAATGGCTGCATCTATGTTATCATCATAGATTATATAAAGTTTCTTTCAATTATGCCTTCCTTTTGTAATTATCGGATTATCTATCTTCGTCTAGGACAATGCATATCTTTCCTTTGTTGGAATGCATTTGTTTTATAGATGACCATAACTTGTAAGAAATTAAAATGTTTGGACAAATTAAACATAATAAATTTCGACCAACAGTGAATAAATTCATTACACGTATTATCCTATTAAAATCCGAATCTTTAAAACTCAATGACTTTGATTCAAATATTCAATATTAGAAATTGAGTTGGCAATTCGCTTTTTTTTTTATTAAAAAAAAGGAGTTACAAGAAAGTGAGATTTATTTGGAATATTTTTATCGGAATTTGAAATGTAAATAATAGGAAGTTGTTCAAAGTTATGAATTACATCGACTTTGACGAAGAAGACTATTCAATTTATAAAATGGTGTAACCGCTCATCCCACACTTGAATCAATCACATGACTCACAAGTCACAAGATTAATATATAACATGTGATTACTAGTTTCACGTGAAATTTATCAATATGATTTTTTATTTATTTTTAATAACATAGAATTATACATTATGTACGTTATCTTTCCGTGTTTCATGAATACATTTTCATCAAATTTAATAAATAATTTGAAGTTAGTAAATTAATAAAATACTCTTTTCTTCTCTTCTCAACCTTTCTTGTGAAAAAGTAAAAAAAAAAAATTATTTACAAAGAACAAAAAAATCCTAACAAATATGGCCTTTTTCTTTTTTTTATACTCTTTTCTTTAATGTTCAAAAATAGAATCTTTTTTTTTACTTATCTTAATTAAAGAGTCCCATAATATTTACTTACACTTAACAAATTATTCGACAATACCATTCGTTAAATTAGCTGCATCATCATTTTGTTCTTTAATATTCAATTCTTGTTGATATTTCTCAAGAATTGCTTCATACACCTCATAAATACATTCCTTCTCAAAAGCTGCTGTGAAAGTATCATTCCACCTAAGGATAATTTGTATGAGTAAGTCTTCGGCATACGTACGTACATCATGAATGTAAGTACTATCTTTGTCCTCTTCACTTTCTTCATGTTCTTGTTTTACGCTAGAACTAGTAAAGAAAATATTTGAAAGGAACTTCTCGATATGTGAATACTAAATAAATATATAAATACATATATTAATAAATAAAATTTTCAATAATTTTTGAATTAAATAATGAGTACGAGTACAAACCTCAAAAATATTGCATAATAGATCTTCGGGATAATAAATCAAAAATGCTAATATACACATCATAATTAATTTACGTAATTCCCAACTTTCTGAAGCACGATACGCTTTAAATAATGTTGGTATTATCACAATTGCAAAAAGTCTTGCTTGTTTGTTCAATATTGGCTGTGAAGTCGTAGTCGTATTGCCAGGATCAACCGTCATCGCTAAGTCTAACCAATCTAATAAAAATTTAATAAAATTTAAAAATAATTCGACAAAAACATTGTTAAATTAGCTACTTAAAATAATAAATAATATTAACCTTCGGATGACCATTGATGGCTAATTTTACCATCCGGAAACATGAGATATAACTTTCCTGGATCCGGTACATCAGGAAATAATGACAAAATAAATTGGCAAACTTGCATATAAAGCTTGATTGGTTCCATATTTACATATCTATAGCGTAGTTTTGCATTAACTTCAGTCACTATTTCCTTAGTTTTACTATCAATCGGCAATTCAGAATAAAGATCTTCTACGTTTCTACGTCGTTCTGTACCATTGCCATTACCATTATCATTTCCATTTGGGTTACCATTGGTATTAACATTGTTGGCATTGGGATTAGGATTAACATTATTAACAAATTCATTTTCATTTTGATCCTTCTCGGGATTATTTATACTTTTCCTCGATAACACATCGAATAAGGCCTTAACTATTCCATTTTCAATAAGTGTATTTGTTATTCTACGTGATTTATTTATTAAAATACTGAACATTTTCCACATTCTCAACTGATTATATTCACTTAATGGTATTGAAAAGAAAAATTGTTTATAAAAATTGTACATTATAAAATTAAAAATTAAGGAAAATTTTTAAAAGAATAAATCGTTACTTACTCAAATTGTTTCATACGATAAGTAATATTCTTAATTACTTCTGGACTTGATAACACCAATAAAGATTCAACATCTTCATTGTGTCGACTTATTAAAGAACTTAAACTAACACAGCACCATTTAGTAACTTCAGGCATTTCATGATCGGCAAATAATGCCTGAAAGTCCATTGTGTTGAAAACTTCGGATAATAACTTTTTAATATAACGTCGAGGAGCTTTACTAGTACAATTTGCTAGTAGTTTCAATGGTAAAACACGATCCTCATCGATTAAGAAAGGAAGGATACTTTCCATTATATTTTTGAAAACATCTTTCTTGACAATACTTTCTGTACAATCGATAAAAGTAGGTTTGGAAAAATTATACAATGCCTAATTCCAATAAATAAATAAATGATGATTCGAATATAATTAAATTGAAAATGCTCATTTTTGATCGTTTATTATTACTTTAATTAACATACCATTATTATATCTTTTAAATATTCTGAATCATAAGTACGCGGCCCTTCTGTTAAAATATTACATAACACAGGAATAGCTTCCTCTCTGATAGCACGCCCAACCATACGCTCAGAGCTATCACCCAAGGTTAACACCAAATTTCCTAAACATCGACTTGCCATCGTTATAACATTCGGATCACTTCCTGTACCACCTTGATACATATCACGCTCCAAAAATTGGCGTAAAACTTCTGGCTCAAATTGCTGCAACATTAAGGCTTCAATTGAAGGCATAGAATCACTATTTGCAGTTTTTTGAACTATAGCTAACAATTTTTGAACCAGTAAATCAAGATTCCAATTATTAAGTACGGATCTATCAAGTATTAGGAAAAAACCTGCGAGCCTGCCCAATTGCTCACTGTTACATTCTGTTCGAGATATTGATTTTAAAAGTTCTTTGATGTCAGGAGGTAAGAAAACATTTGGATTTATAATTTGTGGCTCATTTTCGTGTGTTGCTTCGCTATGGTCATGAATATTTTCATCTCCAGTATCACTATCATTCTCTTCTCCATCATAATGGATATCTTGCTCAATTTCATTTCCATCTGAATTAAATTCCACATCAAGAGGTTGATCTATACTCATTATATTGGATTCTATGAAATATAAATTATGTTAAAATTATATGTTACAAAATGTAATGATTTTACATACAATTATAGGAAATTATTATTCAAATATTTTAATCTATTCCATTCACACAAATTATTCATTGAAAAAATTCGATATGATTTTCGTCGAATCTAATCATCCTTCAATATTAAATAATAAAATAATTAACTCACCAGTATCCGCATTATCTCTACTCATAACTTCTGAAGATATTTCCATTTGTTCTGGTTCATCAATATCCATAGCCTCGTAATTATCGATGGCATTTTCGATGGCATTTTCGATGGCATTACTCATACTTATATGTCTACTTCGGTAAAAGTATCTTAAATGATCGGGCACGTTTTCACCTATTTCTTGGTTTGCTTGTTGACTTGAATTAGCGAGAGACCTAGTAATACGTCGTTGTACGCTAAAGTTGTATATATGTATAAAAATGAAAAATATTCGCTTATAAGACACTTATCTTAGAGACATAATAATGTAGTAAAAAGATATCGTACTCTGATGATCTTGATGACGATGATGATGAATGAGTGCTGCTTCTTCGCCAAGATCTCCTATCCATTTCTTTTTAAGTCGATACCGTACCTGATCTTTAATCAAATATCGAAGATCATAAATACACTTGAAACCCGCGTAAATTAACACTATTAAATACATTGAAAAAAAATTTGATCGAACCCAAAGATATCGGATAATATTAATAAAATATAGTTTTTAAAGATCAAAAATAACAATATGAAATTAAATCAACGTAACTACCGCAGTTATTTAATAAATGAAATAATAAATATTCTTTCCAAAAAAATAACGTCCTTAAATCTATAATCACCTGTGAATTTACAGTATCCCACTCAAAAAGTTTCTGATCTGAAAATATAAAATCATGTCATCAAATTAATTTTGATAAAATCTTTTTTTAAAAAAAATTAAAAAAACTGCGCCTTTCGAAACCTATTATTTCAGAAGTTCTCACTTTAATTTTGGTTTAAATTTAAGTTTAATACCCTACTAAAAGAACTACAAAAGAATTATCAAGTGAAAGGTTTGTATAATATACTACTAACAAACCAAATGCAAAGCTTTATTAACAACTTACTAAAAAACTAGATTTTCGGTCAACTTCTAAGTTACTACGTTTCTTGACTTATACAAGATCAAAATCAATCAAATACGATCAAACTGAACATAAAAAAGCTGTAGCCAAAATTTGTAGCCCTTCAACTTCAAGCTAATTCATTAACAACGGAGGAGCAGAAAAATTTTTTCTCCACGGCAAAAATGGGATTCTCAGTTTATATATTTTTAACAGCCAAAAAATTTTTATGAATATCACCGCATAATTTGTCACTTTGATTTACTCTTAAAAGGCTATTTATGTTATGCGCATATGTGACAAATTATCCTAGTTTAATATGCATTTGACATTTTCACGTGATTATCTTAATTTTCTATAAATATTTGTGATTTACATGGGATTTGTACTTCTTGCTTCCACCGTTTAATTCACATCGACATTATTATAAATTTCTTTGTTACTTTCTTTCTATCTTTAGAAATAATGATGGAACTTCAGGGAAAGCAAAATGCAATCGAAAAGATAGAGCAATTATTTATTAGAATGGATTTTTCAAAAATTCCTATGTTTGATGATTCTGTGATTAAACGAATTGATCAGATACGCGAAATTTTAACGTCTTTCCATAATAAATGGAATGACATAATAAAGTAAGTGTGGAGTTAATAAAAAAAAATTCTTACAATCCATCGAATTATTTATTTATTCATTACCATTTAGAACATCTTTGGAAAATGCAATGAAAAAGACCAAAATTACTAATGAGAATGATACAAGATTCACGAAAATGTGTCAATCTATAGTTTATATTATTATTTTGGATTCGGAAACTTCAAATCTTCAATTAACAGAATTTATTCAATCTTCACTTGTAACAAGCGATCTTTCTAAGACCATATTGGATACTCTTGGACAATCATTTCATATCATGCTAGAAAATTTGCATTATATCTTAAATTCATATAATGGTGATAATTTAGAAACGGATATACAGTGGGTTCTATCACTTTTATTATACAGTTCACAGTTTGCACGAAAAACGAAAGCGGGCAATTTAGCGAAGTGTCTTGATGAATTGGTCAACATTTGGTTCCTTGTGATGGAGAAACAAGTCAATAATAATCGACAAAATATTCAATGGGACAAGATTATATCTTATTTGCAAGTTATATTCGCTACTTTATCAAAAGATTCAGATGCGTTTTTATCTATATCAAATTTAATTATGAATGAGATTTGGACCAATCCTGAAAGAGAACGTTTCTGGGATCCGGCAAAATCATCCCCGAAAATTATTTCAGAATTGAAAATGAATATACAAAGGGAATTGTCAGTGCTGAAGACAACTGAATTGATTGTTGATAAAAACAAATCGTTCGTAGATCGTAAAGTAGTTTATCGACCAAGACTTAAACTTTATCGTAAAAATTGGACATTCAAGAAACAAGTAACAAATGAACTGAGAAATAAGAATTCATGGCAATTTAACTTTGCAAACAGTGAAACAAGGTAATTGTTTGTTTATTTATTTTTATTTTAAAAAAAATAAAAAGAAACTCTTGTCAATTTGTTTTTAAGTCCTTTAGAAAAACGTTATATATCAAATGCAATAAATACGGGAACATTAATTAAGATGTGTTGTATGAGATCAGGTGATAGGTTGTTTATAAATTTTATAGATTTGGATTAAAAAATATTCACATAAACTAAAAATTTATTTTAGATTTATTGGCATTCGATAATGAGAGAGCCAACGAGTTGATCCAGCTACTCACAGACAAACTTACAACTATAGAACCACCAACTTCGGTGGAAACACATGCAATTATACCAAAGGGAACTAGATTAGTAAAATCTCGGTAAATAATATTACGTCTGCTTCATTTCCTGTTCTGCCATTGTAAAATCATAATTATCAATTTTTTTTTTTTTTTTTTTTTTTTTTTTTGAAAATTAAAGTGATTGGATATTAAATGAAGTCTTCAAATCTCATCCTCAGTATTGGATTTTACTTGATTATTTGTCTAATGGTACGTCATTTTCTTTTATTATAACTTTTTCTTTATTATTAGAAAAGAAAAATAATAATTTTCATTTATTGTATTGCAGTGAAACACGAAAAATATAGAGAATTTCATGACGTTTTGATTCGGCCACTTTTTGCAGAAAATATACAGTTTTGGTATTTAACTCAAAAATCAGATCCACGAAAATGTAGTTTAGAATTAGATGCTTCCATAAGATTAATAGATTCAATGCGTAAAGTAAGTTTAAACTTAATTTCTTACGTATTTTATTTTCTTGTTATTAATACGTCTTTTTAATGATAGGCCGGGGATATTCGACATCCTATGACAGAAGTTGGAAAAGTTTTACCGTATTTGAATACAAAAGATATATACAAAATTTTATTCGAAGTATGGAAATTTATAATGGAGAATTGGCAACAATGTCCATATTCTGATAATTTTATAGAACAACTAGAACAACAAGAGAATAATAATAAAGTCGGAGAAATAAATTTCGACGAAAGAGTACGTAATATAAGAATAATTATACAAAAGAATATTCTAAAAATACCGGATGAATTAGTTCATTGTATTTGTAATGAAAAAAATAATCAATCATTAATGTCTGAGTGGAGTATTCACTGGACTAACTCAATTGAATTATCCTTGAACAGATAAATAAAATATGACAATTTTTTTTTTACACACAAATATCATAATTTAATCAGTAATCAAACAATGCAAATAAAATATTTAAGTAATTGTGTAATGAAATTTAAGGATTTTATCAGTTAAAATAAACTCTGCATATAAAAGATTAATTAAACAATTAAAATATTTTTCATGTCTATATATGTAACCTTTATCCTTTTTTTTTTATTGTAAAAATTTTTTTTTTTCACGAAAAAAAAAATTAATGTCAGATATATACTATTCTAATAGTGAAGATTGGTCGTATGACCTAAATTCAATCGCTCAAGAAGAACCTGGATTTATTAGTTTGACTCCCAAATTCTCTATGTTTGATAATATTCAAACTAACGTAAGTTATCGTTTGTTTAAAAAAACGATTTATCCTTCGTGTTATTTCTAACTTTTTTATTTTCTCATTTTTTTTATTTTTTTTTAAAAAAATAGCTTGAAGATTATTGGCGAGGTATAAAAACAAAACTAGAATTTTATTTATGACATTTATTAATGATTCTGAAATAATTTTTTTTTCTTTTCTTTTTTTTTTCTTCAGTCTCGCCAACAATGGCACAATCTGAGGCAATTCAAGCAATTGATGCTTTTATCATGACGATTCATTATATTCTTATTAAATCCATTCAAACACTAGAACGGTCACCAAAAATTTCCATTACTTTTTATAAACATTCTTCCCCTGTCCGAAAAGGATATATTATCCACGAGATCCCTTGTGAATTGGATCATAGAATGTTTGATAATTTTAATGAAGTTGGGTATAATTTGCTTCAAAATAGGAAAATCAACGAAAGATGTGAATCACATTTTATCGAAAGATTTAACAATTATGGGTTTAGATGGAAGAGGTATTTCGATTATGATAACGAATGTGTAATGTTGAATGTATCTATCAAAACAAAAACTGATGAGATATTACGAGGAGTCAAAATTGCAGGACCTTGATCTATAAATAGATAAATTATACTAGCGGAAAAACCGGAGATTATCTCTTATCTTTTATACTAGTTTTGTTGTACATGTATCACTTAATTAAATATAAATTTGAAGGCTCCTTTTTGTAACTCCCTTTCCTTTTAAAATAAAGAATAATAATTTTATCTTAAAAATTTTAAGAATGTCATCAACACAATCTACTCAAACCGTTGAACAAGATGCAGCTAAACCTCGTTTACCGCGTGTTTCAATCGAATATTGTGTTCAGTGCCGTTGGTATGTCTAAAAAAGTTTTTCGTATAAATATCATATTTGTGTATAAATCAAAGATTTTCTATTGTTAGGGTATTACGTGCAGGATGGATGGCACAAGAATTATTAATTACTTTTAGTACACTTCTTGGTGAAGTAGCTTTAATTCCTGGTTCTAGCGCTGTTTTCAAAGTTCATGTCGATGGAGGTAATGAAATAATAATTTAATTATGTATGTCTAAATAATTTAATTCAACCTAAAATTATTTTTTACAATTAGAACTTATTTGGGATCGTAAACAAGCAGGAAGATTTCCTGAAATGAAAGAATTGGTAAGATATTAAGATATGGATTTATCGTCTTTACGTCGGAAAGTTTTAATAATTTTTAATTAATTTAATTAATTAATTAATTATTTTTTTTTTTTTATAGAAAACACTTATTAGAAATAAAATTGCTCCTGATATGGAACTTGGTCATAGTGATGCAAATAAAAAGGATGGTGCTAAAGCAACTACTACTAATACCGCGAATAATAACGATAATAACAGTGATAATAAGACAACTGAAGAATGTAAAGATTGTGCTTCTTAATTTTTCAATTTGTTAAATGTATAAATATATTTTCTTCCTCTTTTTTTTTAAAAAAATAAATTATTTACATAAGTCTTATATAATATAAATGATATTTTCGGAGTGACAATCTTTTATTTTAAAAAAAATTGAATTGATCCTTAAGATCCTACATAACATGTGCAACGTACAACCTTAAATTTAGTTTATCGGAATTAAAATAAAGATGCTAATAATGACGTTTATATATTTAGTATAAGAGAAATAATACGTGCTTCACAGGATTTTTTCGAGAAAAAATTCTAATTTCCACGGTTATTTAACAGATTAGTAAAAGATTCGGATAAGAATTTTTCGACTGTGGTAGAATGGAATAAACGTTGTACCGTTATTGGCAAAAAGGATTTTCAAACACAT
The DNA here is from genome assembly GCF_026210795.1 of Rhizophagus irregularis. Lineage (NCBI taxonomy): Eukaryota > Fungi > Glomeromycota > Glomeromycetes > Glomerales > Glomeraceae > Rhizophagus > Rhizophagus irregularis. Next base: position 2,605,746 of record NC_089435.1, on the reverse strand, counting down.
GGCGATCAAATTCTTAAACCTTACAATGCTGCATACAACATGAAAGTATACAATATGAAACTAATTAATTGCGAGTAAGGAAGACATTACTGAATTTATTCAATATTATAATTCTTATGTTGTACATCGGATATTCGAATATGACGATTAATTGGTGAAAAGAAAATATAAATTTAGTTAAATTTATTTATCACATGGGATCCATACCATAAAGCCCTTTAATATAATTATTTTGACTAATAATGATAGACTTTTTACCTATCTTTAAATAAACATCACCCGTGAGAATATCAAGAAAAAAAAACAAATTTTAACTAGGAACCGTGGGATAAATCAGTTATTTCACGGAGTCACTGGAATATCATGATTTTCACGACTGCGCCGTGAAAATCATTGATATCCACAGTTCCCCGTGAAATAACTATGCTGGTACGTTCACGCTCCGGGACTCTGGGACTAATGAGCAATATAATAATATTAGTAATAACTTAAATTACATTCGACAAAATAAAATATTACGTGAAATTTTAGATTTTTTTTAAAAAAATATTTCTCCCAAATTTAAATAAATATTAAATTATTATATATCATAATTTAACTTATATATACAGTATACACAAATTAAATAAAAAAAAAATTATAATATACAAAATATAAAACAGTAAAGTTATAAATAAATAGTGTCTTATTGTCCTATTGAAAATTATTGTCCTATTAAAAATTTCAAGAATTAAGATCTGGATAATAAATTATTCTTACTTTTAATTCACCAATATTTGCATCAATAAGTTGAGGTACGAAATCTTTACTTTTTAAACCTTTCTTATGTCCATTTCCATTTCTCTTTCGTCGTTTATTATCATTTCGTGAACTTTTTTTAACGCTACGATCACCATTCATTTTGGCGCTAATTCTTGTAACAGTTTTTTCCGATTTTTTATCAACGTCATCACATTCGTCCAGTGAGACTTCACCTTCAGTTTCCGTCGTAGTTGTATTACTCGTTAAATAACTTTTAGGTATTTTGACAGTCTTTGTAAAAGTTTTAGTTATTTCCCACATTTTACTTACTTTTTCTTCTTTTGAATAAGAATCAGTTAATAAACGCATTTCGCCCAATAATTTGTCTTTAGAAAAAGTATTCTTTTGATATAATTGAAATAACAAACCAGCAGTAGAAGGATCTCTCGTAAAAAATGTATATTCCGTCAGAATATCAGTTACGCCACCATCATCATCATCATCATTAGTAATAAATTTAGGAGAAACTATTCTCTGTTTAATTCTACCATTTAAATCAGCAAAAGTGATTTTTATGTACGCTTTTCCTATATATCTTTTTAGATTAACACTTAATAATTTTATTCTTATCGTACCAACAAAGTAACTCTTTCCCCAATAAATCAATGGATACCACCATTTTTTCTTGGGCTTATCTTTTTCTAATCTCTTAATGCTAATCCTATTGCCAGAAAACATTCTCATAAAATAATGTCCTTCATCACCATAATTAAAAGTGCTTGGTATGAGAATGTAATTACCACTTTTTAATGCAATTCTCGCAGTAACTTCTCTGGTATTAATATAAGTAACACGACCAGCCACGTCAAAAGTTGATTTATGAATACGATATTTTCTATTCTCTTCAACTTTTAATACAACGAAACCTATAGTAAGATTTTCACGCGTGATATTAGCACGTTTATCTTCTTGCATTAATCCAATAATTAAAGTAGTTGGTTTATGAGTTACTATACGATATTGTGGATTTTGATAAAAAGTTTTTTTATTATTAACACAACCGCCCGCTAATGATTTTTCTATTGACCATTCCCCCCTAAATGTTATACCATGCCATCTTTTTTCAAATGAAAATATTGAAGTATTTAAATGTCTACAAATGATTAAAATTGAAAAATTTAACATCCAATCATCAAAAGACATCCAAAAATCTCCATCATCAGCAATCTTAAAACCCATTTTTTTACGTTTAGATTTACTAATATTTTGCCATTCCTCGGATTTATCACTCCAAGCCCCATTCCATTCAATCTCACCCCAAGGATTATGTAAACGTATTAAAATAGTATTTTTACGATTTTTTTTCCAAAATGGTTCTTGGATTTGTTGTATATCAGTTATACCATAAGCATGACCTATTACCAAACCATTTGGTAAACGTTCTTGTTGAGCTTCACCTTCTAAAGGATTAATATTACAACTCATTAATGCACCCTTTTTATTTGCTATTATAATCATCATTATAAAATTCTTTAAACCCATTTGTTCTACTACATTCTTATTAGCGGTTACGGTCATGGAACTACAATGACTAGAAGGAGTATTTGGTATATCATCAAAATGGGTAGTATTAGGTAATTCGATTGTATCAGGAATTGTTCCAGTTAAATCGACCAAAGCGTCAGAAGCAGTACCAGCTTCTAATGCTTCATAACATCTACATAATTTAGCATAAGCTTTTTCAAGTAATGAGACCCACATTTCATCAGGATTTCTTGAATGAGCGTAAATTAATTTACCATCCCTAGTAGGTAAATAATCATCAACCACGACTTCAACCCATTCACCAAACCTATAAAATCTAAACCTAAATACACCAGGATGACGACCAGTATCACGAAAATGATAAACTCCCGTCTTTTTACCAGGTTCGTCACTATGATTCCAATCTTGATCCGAAGCTTTTGGTATAACTTTATGTAATAATTTTGGATGCGCAGCTAGTACACCTATAGCACTAACCAACCAACAATTTCCAACAGCACCTTGAACTACATCAGTATTAATTTTACCTTTACCTTCATTATCAAATACAAATAAATGAGGATTATTTGTTAAATCTTTACATCTTTTCCATTCAATATGATGATCATGTTTTTTATTTGGAGTTTTATATAACGAAACATCATTAGTTGGAAAATGTTCATCTTGAAAATTTCTTCCAGTTCTTGCATACTCTAAAAATATTTTTTTATAATTCTGTTCAAATAATTTACGATACTTTGGTGACATAATTTTTAAATTTTACAAGGAAAGGGAGAAGGAAAACTGATTTATTTAAATTTATTTTTAAAAAAGGGTGGGTTATACACGTACTATTTATATACGCTATAAATACTAAAAATATAAAATTTGATCGACATTTTTTTTTATTATATATTATTTATGATTTACTTCATTGAGTAAGTAATTTAACCAGATTTGGAACAACATGCAGTTAGTCCCGTAATTATTACCGCACTGAAAGGGGCTGAAAAATTCTTTATTCTTCTACCAATTAATTAATTCATTATATATTATATAGAAAGAAAAATAATATGTATTAACGATATTACAAAAATGTTTAATAAAGAAAGAGAAAAAAAAATAAATAAATGAGTTGGCAAAAATATATTTCCTTAAAGAAGAACCAATTTCATAACGAAGAAGTATTATCACGTGAGTGATATGCGTCGGCTTTTCCTTTTATTTTTTTTCTGTACTATCCAATATAAATTATTGTTATACTTTCTCCTAATTGTCATATGATGTACACATCTTTACTCACATTGTCGGGATCAATATCGTACATTTTTAGGCTTGATGACGTTATTATAATATCTACGGTACATGAGTTATATTAATATTTATACAAGCTCAAATTATTATGTTTCAAACTCCGTTAAAATATTGTAATACAAAATCCCATTGTTTTATTATATATGAACTTTATATGACAATATTTATAATATTTTTTTATTGGTGAAAAGCTAATAAATTTTATATTTCGGAACAAGTCATGTTGTTACACAAATGGAAATTAATAAATTGTTTGTTCGGCAATACCGAATACATTTTGCAACAAAAGCAACAAATGCAAAGAAAATCTTATAATTACATCATGTGTATTACTTTGAATTTGACTTTAAACAAAAGAAAAATGTTTAAAAACGGTAAAATGTTTGAAAACGGTAAAAGTTTATCATTATATTTCAAATGATTGGTTAACTGACTCATAATTTCCTGCGGTTCGTACATATTTCTGCCTCATGTTATATATAATTCGCGGAGTTTGACACTGTATGATTTACTTATCGGGAAATTTATGTCCTTAATAAAGATCAAAGGAATAGTATCAAACATCCAATATAAAAGTTAAACGTAAGTTTTTACTAAAATTCTTTCTTTTTTATTTTTCTTGATCAGCACCTATAATATAAAAAAAAACCATTTTATATGAAAAAAAAAATAATAATCGAAACATAATTTCTAAAAATAAAAATTACTTAATAAAATCTCTTTTTAATATTTAAACAACTTAAAACTAATCTTTTATTAATTCGAATATAAACAAAAAAAAAAAAATTTTTTTCATGAACTCTTTATTCCAAAAAAAAAGTATGAACGACATTTCTAAATCTCAATGGAAATTTGACAAAAATCAATATGGCAAATTCACACCATCTCGTTGCGATGGAATTTCTATGGAAGAAGAAAATAAATTGAGGAGTGATGGTATTCAATTTATTAAAAATATTAGCGTTTGGCTTCGCTTGAAACATCAAACGATTGCAACTGCGACGACTTATTTTCATAGATTTTTTATGCGTTGTAGTTTTAAAGATTATACACAACATGACATTGGGGCCGCTGCTACTTTTTTGGCGACAAAAACTACAGAACATCCTCGTATAATTGATTATGTTGCCGTTGCTTGCGCCCGTGTAATACGACGTGATAATAATTTTTATGATGCTGATGAATTTACAAAGTGGATTAAAATTATCATTAATAAAGAAAAAGTTCTAGCGGAAAAAATATGTTTCGATTTCGATGTTGATTTACCACATATTCATGTGGTGGACTTTCTTGAGAATTCATCCGATATTATTATCACTGAAAAGAAAAAAATTATTTTAATAAGAATGGCAAGCCTAATAATTAGTCAAACTTATAATCATCCGTTTTGTCTTTATTATACTTCAAAAGAGATTGCAAGTTCTGTTCTTTATATATCTCATAAATATATTGGATTGCCTGTAAATGAAAACCCGTTATTAGGTCCAACTTTGTGGGGAATTATGGAAAGTGATGTATATGCTGTTCACAAATGCATCAATGATATATTTAATACTTATCCTACGCCTCCCAGATTGAAAAAAGTTGATGTAAGTTTTTAAGAAATTTATTATTGATAATTCCTTCCCTAAAAAAGATTAATTTTTTTTTTCACTTCTTATAGAATGGCTTACGTGATGATAATCCTCTAACTAATGTTGTAATTATATTCGATGATGATCATTATGCAACTGCTACTCTTAGAGATGAAACATCTACTTAGGCGAATGAAAATTGTAGAGTCGCCTTTTATTAATTTCTTTAATCTAATTAGTAATATAATTTTTCCTATATGGAACGCTTTTATTAAAATTAAGTTGTAAACATTTTATATAAAAAAGATAGTAGGATAAACCCACTGTAGAAATATAAATTGAAATGTGCTAATTTTATGTGAAAGACATTATTTCAAATTGTTAAAAAAAATGCTAATCACAAACGAAATTAAATAAATTCGTTATTTTACACACGTCGTGTTACGAGAAATAAAATAATTTCTGATAATCTTTTTTTCAAATGTACACGAGATTTTGGGCTTTTCGGGGCTGAGACGAAAAAATTTAACCAATTGTTGCAAGACAATTTTTTTTTACGTGGCTTTGCTTTTCTCGTTTACACTTATTTATAGAGCTTTTCTCACAATTGTTCACTTATCCCTTTCCCCTTTTCTCACTTTATTAAAATATTTTTTTTTTTATTTAAATTATATATAAAAATTAATTAATATTAATATACTAATTATCCTACATTAAATTATTATATCTACTAAAATTATCTATTAAAATTATCTGTAAATTATCTTAATTTTTAAAAATCAACAATAATGTCTTTGAAATCCTTCAATGTATATTTTTTACTTAAAATATATGATTAACATATAATTTCATATCTATTTAATCCTGCATCTTTTAAGTACCAATGAGAATCTCTATTCAGGATATCTCTTATTAATTTTTTCCAAATCCTACATTTTCCTAATATGTCAATACTAAAAAATTTTGTTTAAATTTTAAAATCATTTATCAAGATTTTAATTATTCTTCATATTTTTTATTGAATTCATTGAATATAATATAATGTTATTTGAATTTTTAATTTTTTATGGAATTTTTCATCAAGAAGCAACAATGATGAAAGTCCTTAGCCAACAATTAAGTGCTGTAAACACTTTGCAGTATATATTAAACATAAGCATAATTTAAGATGATCATGCTTTCAATAATATATTGAAAATATATGGTGAAGGAGAATCAAGTCTATATTTTGCACAAGAAAAACTGGCAAAAGTTCCTGCACATTACATTAAAAAAGATATGGGTAAAAACTACAGTATAATATTAAATTGATAATAGTCTTCATCCTTTTACATATTAGTAGAAAAAGAACTGCTCTGGCTACTGTTTAACATCTTTCTGCTGCTGAAGGTTCTAGTATTGGCTCGTCATCGTAATATCCTTCTTAGGTTATTTATCCAGCGCCTTCCTAATTTATCTGAACAAACAAAAAAATGGATTGTTTCACGCCTTTTCTTAGTCAGAAGCATTCGGCATATTAGAACACAATGCACTATTGGATGCAATAGCCCATCCTGTGAAGGGTTTAAGTCTTTTCAGATATGATCAACTATAAGACTTGCTTTTTAATACACGAAAAAAATACAAAGGTACAGGAAATAAATGTTCTGACCCTAACACTAACAAAAAGCTAAAACTACCTAAAAGATGTAGAAACTGACCTGATTGTTCATACTACAAAATATTACTCTATAAACCATGGGTTTGGAAGTCTATATTGGTTTAGTGGATATGAGATCAATGTGGGTTATTATTCTTTAATTGCTTCACCAAGCCAAGTTTTAGCAATGATGGAATTTTTAAATATCTTGTTAAATTATTTACTTGTTTACAAGACATTTTACCTGATCTATTTTAATAATATCACAAATTATCAAATTGGTGCAATGACCAAATGAAAAGCTTAGAAGTTGAAATTTTCATACTTTCCTTCAAAATTATAGTAGACTACAAACAAAAGAAATTTATGAGAAGTCCAAATGCAAGAAGTTAAAATTCAATCAAGAGTGCTGTATTTCCATTCACATTGTCATCAAAAAGAATTTCAAAATATAAAAAATCTACAAAAAAATCAAAAAAATCTAATGATGGATTAGATGAATTGCAGGATGTTATTGTCGTCCATAAGAAAGTTCCTCATGACCAAAAAAATCAACAGATATAAAAGCATGGCCTGCTAATAGAGTACTACTAAGAAGTGGTGAAAGCTATTCTCGATAGGCCAATTGAGACTAATAAGAAGTGGCGAAAGCTACTCTTGATAGGCCAATAGAGTCTACTAAGAAGTGGACGATTTTACTCTTGATAGAAGTACTACTAATGCATAAACCTATATTCATCTTTTGTCAATAGCAGTGACAAGATGGGAATATATTTTAGAACAAGAACTAGATATTATTTAAATATTGTATAATATATATAGTATAGTACATGACTGTAATAATAACATATCAACACCAAAATATTCCAAAAACTACATTATGAATCACCAAAATTATATACAAATATCAAAACCATTGGCATACAGTATTTATACCTTCTGAATTATTTTAAACTCTTTCTTACATATTCATATTATAAGTTTAAATACAACTATCTTTTTAAAATTTGATATTTTACGAATTTTTTTTTTCAAAATTAAATATATATTTAAAAATGTCTTGTACTGTATAATATATAATTAGTAAATTAAATTTTTAAAAAAACTATCAGGAAGAAGAAATAATTCACAAGTTTAATAGATATAAACAGTTTAAAAAATGAAATAGATGAAGATTATTATCAACATTATTGAAAAAAAAAATAATCTGTTTTATATTTACTTTTTATTGAAAAAGGTATACAAATATACTAATAATCTAACAAAAACCCTAACCATTATAAAACTATAATCACAATATGAGTGACTTTAGTAAAGAAAGTAAGCAACCTATCTACTGGTACTTTTATTACAAATGATTTTCAGGTGCAAAAAGTTAAATTTTTAGGAGAAATAATAGTGCACCAATTGACTTGAACCAGACTTAATTAGCTTTTATTATAGTTGTACCTATTGAGGTGAAAAATGAATGTCTAATTTGTATAACAAAAGTAGTATTATAACTATTTAAGCTTTAAGATTCCTGAAGAAAAAAAAAGTTTATGAATATTTAAGAAGGTAGAAGCTATTATTGGCAATCCTAATTGAAATTCACAAGCCTACCACAATATTAAAGATTTATTTCAATAATTAATATTTAAAACTTTTGCTTATAAAATTTATTCTTCAAGACATTAAAAATCTTGACAGATTTGTCATCAAACTGAATGACTATAAAAACTATCTAGGGAAGCGACATACACTTCTTTGTAGCCATGATCTTCCTAATTGCCATGGACAATCATATTTACAAACTTCTGGAGCATCATCGTCTTCTATTGATACATTAGCAAATATAAGAAAGACAGTAAATCATCAAAAAAAACTTGATTTCAGAAAATCATCAAGATACTGTAACAAAATATTGAGAATATGTTTATACTTAATATTGATGATTATCATAATATTCACAGATGAAATCATCTATGTATCTGATGATGCTCTATTAATTTTACATAATGGTTTACATGAATAAATACAATGCATTGATGCATTATGAATTATCACTAGACAATTCCAAAGCAAAAATATAAAGTAGCAGGTCCTAATGCCCTATGGCATATTGATGGGAATCGATATTATCAGTTATTTGGCACTATTATTAAATCTTATAGTCAGAATGAATGTCAAAGAACTATTTACTCCCCACAATATATAGGAATTATTATAGTTGGTACACCAACTTTAATTGGCATAGGCATATTTTTTTTAGCTATGAGTTTTAAAAAAGATTTTATAAACACATTTCCATGGATCAAATATAGGCATAGAGTTCTCAATTGCTTTATTATCAAAATATTAAACAAATAAAAAATTGGTACATGACTTTCTTATAAAGATTGACATCTCATTATGCAATCATAGCAGAGAAAGCTTATAACATTTTTGAATTCTTTCCAGAACAGATAATGAGCTTGACATTCAAATTATTAGAAGACTTATTATTTTGTTTTATTTTTTTACACATTATATAACATTTAAGTACAAGCATATTTTACAACAAAAGTTAAAGTATTACCCAACAGAGGTAAATTATTAAAGTTATAAGTGATTCATTGGAAAAATGATGTGAATATGTTTTAAAATTGTATTAGATGAAATAATTTACAAACTTAATAATTCTAAAATGGCATACCAAGGAGAGACTATAAGCCTCTTAATTTAAAAAATGTCTATAGTTCATTATTTTGTACAATGTAAACAATAAGAAGCTTGAATTTTCATTAATTTTAAATAATTTTGTTAGCAAAACCACCACTTTCAGAATCTGAAAACCTATTTCATCAGAAACTTCTGAAGAGGATTTACAGCAATATTATATACCATTATCCCTATATATAATACATTAAATAATCCTACTCCAGCACTTCTTATCACAAATAATAATATGGTGCAACCCAATTAACAATGACTTTTAACAATTAAGAGCAGCTATTGATACATTAACACAAACATTACCAAATACCAATAATAATCTAGCTGGAAATATGCAAGTGATTAACAATCCTTTTTGATATTAAGGATGGGTTGCTGAATTTCCAAATTTTTATGGAGGCAATTAAGATCTGATTGCTTGGCTAAAGGAAAACAAATTTATTAGTACATGGAAATCTTTCATGTACTAACATTAGAATATTTTTTTAGTGAGAAAAATACTGGAATTTGGTGGGAAAATGCAGAAAAATTCATTCCAAATGGCTGCAAGCTTTTATCTATAATATTATACTCAGATGCTACAAATGTTGACACATTAGGAAAAAGTCAGTTACATTCTATTTATGTATCAATTGGCAATATTAAAAATTGAAAAAAGATTTATAACAAACAATAACCACTCATGTACAAAATTTTTCAAAAATAGTTTGGTGTCATTTTTATGTTATACTAGCATTAGCAAAAACCTTTCATCACTGATAATGTGATAGCAATCACAAATGCACAGAAAAACATTTCTGAAAAATATCCCATTTATTATAAATATCCACTGCTTTAACACTGCTTTAACCTTTATTAACTTCATGTTAAAAGGTATATAGATTATTAGGCTTCTATTATTATAATAACCCAATAATTTATTAAAGTAATTTATTAATTGTATAGATAAAAGCTATTCATTATCATTATTATTGATACACCTTCATCAACAACCTTTTCAAGCATTCTATAATATATTTTATACATTACCATTTTTACAATTTAAAAAACAAGGGATATTTTTTTCTATTATAATTGCAAAATAAGAAATTTGGTTAAGATTCCAAAAATTGGATTAATGAAACAGTTGACATTAACCATTTGAAATCTCTAAAAATAGTTTATAAACTTATATTTAAATATAATTTCATTTTATACTAAGTAAAAGGTGGGACCATATTATGAATTTAATGATGCATATGATTCAGAATAACACAAATTATGGATTACATTAGAATCACAAAAATCATTAATGCAAATGAAGATAGCTTTAGAAAAAAGTTAGTTTGAATTGAAAAGAGCATATAATTTTTTGCAGAGTTTAAATTAGAAACTTATTGTAGAATTAAATTGTCATTAAGTGCCTTTCAAAAAATTAATGCAATAGTTTTTATATCTGGACTCACTTTATTTAAAATATCCATTTACAATTGTTGAAGAACCTTATTTTATTAATTACACACTTATTCATTACATCCTACTGAAATTATAGAACTGGTGCAAAAGAAGTTTACTTGTATCTCAAAAAACTAAAAGATCATGACACTTTGCCATCTGGAAAAATATATGGAACTTTATACAAGATAACTGGAAGCAAGTTCTGGAGGCTAGCATACTAATAGACTTTCTTTTAACTTTAGTTCTAAATAAGTTTGGCAAGTCTAGTATTGTATAAATTCAGCTCTAGAAAATGGCACACTTTGAAGATGAGCATCCCTTGCATTTGATTAACAGATCTGAGTCCTCAACTTTAGATCCAATGCTAATATGTAAAGGTTATTATAACTGATAAAGAAAAAAATACAAATATTTCTGGCAAAATTTCCTTTACAATTGATTATTGAACTATATAGAATAAATTATAATTTTATCTCCAATAATATGAACTTAATCTTATAGATGGATATCAGAATTCTTATACTCCTGTTATTAATTACTACTCTTTATCAAAAGGAAATTGTTATTTAATCACATATCTTTCAAACTCATATCCTTCAACAGAATAACAAAAGAAAGTTTTTTCTAATATATCAATTTAAAATTAACAATTTCTTACTGAACATGAAATTTAAATATTAGCTAACAGAAAAAGAGACTAAAAAATAAACAACAAGCAATAAGAAGGTTTAACAATGGACAGAAAATCTTCTCAATCACAATCCACAACAACTTCAGGTGCTACAGCAAGAAAACAAAAATCAAGAGCATTGTTAACAGTGAATATTAAAGAATAACATAGAATTAGTAAATAAAGTATATATAGTTTCATGACAAGAACAATTATGAGACAATCTTTAAAATTGGATACTGTAATATAGATAATTATGTAGAAAGTATATAAAAATTAGTAGCTAATATTACTAATACTCCTATTACTTCAAAGTCATTTTTAATATACATAGTTATCCTTTACTAAATTTTTTTCAAAAAAATTTTGTAAATAATATTGATGTTTATATCTGTTTCAATTCTTTCTGTTAAAGAATCAAACCTTATCAAATTTGTTTTGGATATTAATAGAAATATGAAAAGTCTTGGAGTCAAATCTCTTAATATACTATCCAACCAAGAAGCAACCTTAGATAGTAACAAATTCAAGCTAAATATCTATCCATATATTTAAATTATGTGACTTAATATACAGATTTTTCAATAAAATCATGAGATTTTAATTTCTTTAATTATAGAATAAAGAAAAAAAATGGGACATAAAGTTGATTTAAATATAATTTGGCAAATTATTATGAAAAAAAATTAGGAAATTGTTGTAGGGAAATTTTCAGGAAAGCTGATAATTATTATGGAGAATGATAATATAATATATTTATGAGCATAAAAATTTTTATATTTGGATCTTTACCAATTTAATAAGTGGAATAAAGAGCTGAGAAAGGTTACAGTTAAATTGTCATTGCAAAGAATAATTTACTAAAGGAGAAGGAAGAGTTGCAGTGAAGTAAAAAAAAAAAAGAATATACAGATGTAGATTATGGAATGGGATCATTTGAGCTGGATAAGTTTTTGGATAAGAAAGTCAAGCTTGAACTCAAGAATGCCTCAAATATATGGCTAAATAAGTTTAATTTTTTTAAAAAAAAAAGAGTTTGAGGTTCATATAGTAGATAATCAAGTGTCATGTGTATGTATTATTTAGAGTCCTATATTATACCAAATAGACAAATAATTTCTAAATATCTTATTTGACTTGCATAGCAAAATACGTTGTATTTATTGCTCAGATAGTCATTGGATAATTTATTGTCCAAATATTCCTAAGGAATATAGGGAGTTGTGTGTAGACTGTTGGGTGTCAGATAGTCATCAATCTTTAATTTGTAAATCAAATAAAAGGTCAGAGCGTATACATTAGCAAATTTAGAAATGAATATTAAGGCAATGAACTTTTTTGGTTAAGCTTAGATGAAAATGCCTGCCATGCATATGGTTCACCTGCTCACATCACTAAAGACTGCGATAAAGAATGACAAGTCAAACCTAAATATTTGAATAGAACTCAAGCCTTAAATCAGTTCAAGAAAAATAAGCCTTCCTCTTACACAGATGCAGCTAAAGGAGGCAATAATAATGAACAATGAAGACATCAACCCAATACTAATTACAAAAAATGGAATGAAGATAATATCATCTAAGGTCCAAAAAGATGGAGACAGTAACACTTATAATATCTTATAAAGATAGTTGATATATTTGGAACTAAGTAAATGATGAAATGGTTTTTATGTGTTATTAGTAAAGATCATTATTCATTAATTTTCCTCTATGAGACCAATCCAAAGATGCCATTCAGTATCCTCCACCATATGATAATCAGACTAGTCCTGATAAAAAATTTAATTCAATTAGAAAAGCAACTGACTGATCAAAAGGGATTTGGCAACCAAAATTTACAATCAACAAACCTCTTCTACATGAGCAGATATATCTTAAACTACAATTTTTCAAAACATATTATTGTTTTGATAATAATATAAAGTAATACAATATTTGATATAAATTAATAATAATAGGGGGCCTTAATTAATTTATTTATTTATGTTTAAAATTGCAAAAAATTATTAATTTTAAAAAATTTATATATAAGTCATAAAAGTAAAATCTATATAAATTTTTTAAACTTTCAAATAAATAATAATAATTACAGATTTTATTAGAATTCTTAAAGAGATTGATATATAACCAGTATAAATATTCTTATTATCATAAGATTTTACAAATAATTTATAATAATTTTATCAGCTAGCTCAAAATGCAGGAATGGATTTAGAATGTTCTTGTATACTTTGTTCACAACTCTTAATGTAAAAAATTAGATGGAATGTTATTATTAATTAGATATTTACAAAGAATTTATTTTTATTTTACCCAGATATAAGTTTTTACATTTTGAATAATACTATATCAAATTATAAGAAAATATCATATTCTTGTAGGATCATAACTAAGTAATAATCCCAGCTTATTGCTTAATAAATTGCCTGTAAATGAGTTTGAAGACAAAAAGAAAATGGCTTGTACAGTATTAACAAACATTTTACTAAATATGTAAGATATTTCATTAAAAAACCAAGTAATTGATGAAATCTTAAGGTGATAGCAATTTTGTCACTTTGTATTATTTTTAGAATATCATGAAAAGCTTGAGATATATTGTGATCTCATGATCTCAATAAGGGATGAAAAATGGACAGACAATCAAGTCTCAAGCAATGATGATGATTGTAAGGTTATCAAAACTGTCAAGACGAGATCCACTATAGTCTATGGATAAAGAACACTACCATTTCCACAATATTAAACAAAGTGGCAAGAGTTAGAAGATTATTGGAAATTAACACTGTTTTATTATTTTCATAACTGTGTTCTCATTCACATTTGTGCCTCAAGATACCTAACTGTTAAACATATACTTTGCAGAAACCTGTGATTTGTTACCATGCAGTTAAGAAATCGCCATCAAATCATAACGATCTATTATCCAACATGTGGCGACATGGTATCAAATTATCTCGTGAAATTGTCAATAACATATTTTTATGAAGTTGTAAAATGCTATTAAATAGGTGGTGAATAGGTGGTGAATAGGTGGTAAATAACATCAATAGCGATGAATCTGCCAATTTATTTTATTCATATTTTTTATATAAATTTTATTCTGTATGATAATTTTTAACATCGGGAAAAGCCTTATGTATCATGTGATACACGGGACATTATAAAATAATTAATAGTTTGATCTAAACTTTTTTTAACTTAGCGATCATTAATATAAAAATAAACTATTTTTAACTTTTAAATTTTTTTTCCAACGAAAATCTTTCCTTTCGCCCTTTACCTTTCATTTCCCCACATTTCTTTCCTTCATTTTTCTCTTCATTCCTTCTTCCCTTCATTGTTTATATCTTTTTTTTTAAAAAAAAAATTTTTTTTACTAAAAAAACTGTTTTATAATTTGCTTAAAAAAAAAAATATATTTTTTACGGTTGTTTAACCACCATATTTTTAAATTTTTTTTTATAAAAATTTCGTTTTCATCCCTCATCCTTTCCTTCTTCTCCCGTATTTTATTTAAAAAAAAGTTGAAGAGAATCCAGAAAAAAAAAATCAAATTCTATAATGATAATGAAATGTTATAACATTTCAATTTTTTCTTTTTCTTTAGGCGGCTCCTCGGTCTCCTATGTGACATTTCGTAAGTTTTAGAAAAAAATTTTTTTTCTTTAATTTATTTTAACAAACGGTCACTAACAGTTCATTTCTTTTCAGGTAGTTTTTCGGGTTTCTTTGGACGCGTTTTTAATAAGTTTTTTCTCTGTTTTAGTTTATTTATTCTAACGAAATGTACTGTACATTAACTTCAATTTTATCTTTTTTTTTAGATGGGCTGGACACATGGGAAAGAAAATCAGGGTATATGATTTTGAATTTAATTCTTTTGTTTTAGGTGACTTTTCTAGATGGGGGATGAGATTTCAATGGGAGGTTTTTTTTTAAATGATTTTGTTTTTCTTTTTTTTTTTAGATATCGATGAGATACCTTTTCTAAGCTTAGGGATTCGTAGGGTATCGTGAGAGTTGAATTAAACCAAAGTCCCTGTTGATTAGATTAAAGATGAGTACCCTCCATACGATACTTTTGTACTATTGAAGACTGAATTCAATAATCTATCTTTCGATATTTCAAGTATGACTTGGGTGATAGTTAGACATTGGACGCGTAAATTCTTGGTGAAAAATCAGTTAATTTGTTCCTCTTAACGAAATGTTTTCTAATGGGTTGTTTCCTTTTTTTAGATAGTAGCCATTTCTTCGGATTACTTTAAACATGTGAGAATTTGGTGAGTAGGTTTTCTTTGAGCTAACTATTTTAACGAAACATTCATTAGCATTGCAACTTTTTTCTTTAGACGTGTAGGACAGATAAGTTTCGAAAAAAAAAATTTGAACCTTTAAAAAAATGGATTTTGTCTTTTTTTTTCTTTTTTCGTAAGATTGGACACAGAAGAATCGGGAAGTTTTCAAAATTATTTCCAGATGCAGACCTTAAAAACATTTTATTAACGTTTTTTTCCTATTATATAGGTTCTGGCTCATATGTTTAGTGTTTCAAAATTTTTAAACTTTCTTTTTTATATACTCAGGCAAACTAGGTCATCGGAAAAGACAGAGTAAGTTTCAACATAAACTTTACTTTTTTTGATTTCTTAAAAAAAGAAAACGTATTGTTGACGTTCCTCTATTTTCTTTTTGTAGGATTCAAGTCCTGACTACTGGAAGATTGAGTTCATTACGAAACTTAGTAAGGATTCGTTAAGGATTCGTTAAAATACCTTCCGAAGTTAAAAGAAATCAAATAAAACTAACACCTCCTTTATGGGAATATGGGGATCCAATAATTAATTGTTATTATAGGAAATGTCCACCACTTATCTTTATTAAAAAAGGAGAACGGCTACTTCCTTGATAATCATTTCACCAACGACTAGGGCCTTGTAATACAATGTCAGAAATCACTTTGTTTCGCAAAAAATTAATAGAATGAGAAGCGAAAATCTTAAAACTTCACGATAGAATTATAAAGGATAAATGTGAGTTTCAAAATAATTTCGAAACTAAATTTAAAAAGATGTTTTAATAACATTTTTGTTCATCTTTTCATAAGACACCAGCCCGCCTTTATTACCGGAACCCCAGAGGTGTGTTTCAGAATACTTTCAAAGACTTTCTTTTTAAAAAGCATTTTAATAAGTAATAACCTTTATTTTTTTTAAAAAAAAAAATTTTGAAAAAAATGTTTTTAATAGAGTTAAGAGGACATTTAACGTTATATATATGAAATTTATATCTATGTTTATTGAACAATTTAGTTTTATTTATAGATTAGAATAATTCGTATGATTAGATTTAGGATAGAACAATTTAATATTTCTAAAATAAAGTTTATTATAGTACATCAATTTTAAAATAAATAAACTATAACTTTACTGCAACTTTAATATTTGTTTACTATAACTTAAACATGCATTTAATATAATTTAAATATACATTTACTATATGTTTTCGATTTCAATACTATTTTTGCACGAGCCGGTTAAATCAGGTGACGATTTCCTTAATTTGCATCAACTTTATACATACTGTACGATCCGCATAAACTTATAATCAAGATTTGGTCACAATATGGTATTAAATCTTTACGATAAGTTCTATGATAAAGTTTTGATATAGTTACGATGTGGTTTCGATTTTAAAAGTTTCTGCAAAGTATTGGTGAACCAAGGTCATTCAGAATTCTATTAAAGTTTGTGAACTGTGAAGAAGAGATTACAAGGCAAAGCCTAAACATCGTCTCTTTGAATACTTGGAAAATGCAATGATGTTTGATACTACTAATTTATTGTATGATATTACTGACACGAATCCTCAATCTACCTTCAGTGCAAAACAAAATAATGTCAACATAGCTTCACGTATAGACTATATATGGACAACCCATTTTCTCATTACAATTGAATCATCAAAAACTCTATAAGTTAAATGAAGCAGTTGATGAAGAATATTGAAGATTTGCATTATCTTGTCAAAAATTTTAAAACAATATTTGGAAATTGGAACTCAAAATGGAGATCCACTGCTGTAGAAAAGGAAAAACCACATTTGCTCAACAAGTATATACATACTTCTATGAAAACTATATTTGCAGATCACTTTCAAGGGACTAATGATTATGTTGGTTACTTGTAATATGTATTGGCATGCTTTATATTATCAAACAAACTTCTATTTCTTAAACACTTTCATTTTATTTTCATTTTATTTTTCTTATTTTTTTTATTTTTTTTATTTTTTTTGTATTTAGTAACAAAATATTCATTAGCTTTAGAATATGCAGGTGTAGAGCTGCAATCGCTGACCAATTGTAAACTTGATGGCAATTTAAACTATTTACGTGACCTCTCAATTGTATCATAAGAGATAGTAATAATAATTTTTATTATTCAACTTTAACTACTTTAATTGAAATAATTAAAATAATTGTAAATGCCTAAATAACATTTAAGGATATTTCATAAAACAAATATTAAGTATTAGACCAAATTCAAAAACCTTCATAATAGCATTTGCTTTTTGTAATAAATATTCATCAAAATCATCAATATAAATTTCAAACCAAGAATAAATTAATGATTCAAATTCTACTCCAATTACATTCTCTAAATATAAGATTAATTTAATAATAATTATTCTAAAATAATTCATAACATTATGAAAACCATTTTCATTATACATTTTAATTACAGTAATAAATACTTCAATAATAGTAATAACCCATAATAATATATAAGTAATGATAATAATAAATGAAGCATAAATAACACCAATTAAATAAAATATTGGTAAAAATATTAAAATTATTAAAACTTTTATAAAAATTTTAAGTGAATTACATTCACGATTCTTTAAAAATTCATCATGTTGTTTATGAAAAGTTTGAGATGTTAAAGAGATACAACAATATATAATTATTATTATTAATGAAATTATTATCCAAAATATAATTATTATAATAAGAAATAAAAAAATTATGATAAAATCGAAAAAATTGATTATTTTATAAAAGATAATTTTAAAAATATTTATTTCACATTTTTGAATTTTTTTTGAAATTTTAATTGAATTAAAATTCCAATAATCTTTTATAAATTGTATAATTTCTAAGAATATTTCAATTATTAAAGAATCTTTTAAATTATTAGAAGAATCATTTTCATGTAAGTATTGATAAAACAAGTGAATTAATGATGCTGTTAAAGAAAATGAATAAATTGTATATTCTGGTCTCAAAAAAATTGTTATTAATCGACGTGTTAATGTAATATTAACAATATATCCAATAAAAATTATGGTACAAAATGGAATATATAATATTATAATTAAAGGTGATAATAAAAATAAATAAATTTTTATTCTTAAATCAACCTTCTTTTTAGTAAAAATAAATGAATATAATTGATATATTGACGGCAAGTACCAAATTAACGTGATAAAAAAATTTGATATTAGACATATTGTAATTATAGGTATAAAATAAATAATTGATTCAATTATGATTAATATTGAAAAGTAAATTATCCTAATTATTCTTGTAATTGTCATTTTAATTATTAATATAATTTCAAAGTCATATCTGATATTTTTATATTTTTTTTATTCATTTTATTCATTCTAATTAATTTTAATGAATTTGTGTCACAGTTCATTTGCATAAAATCGGCTGAATTGTCAATTTTTCACGGATCAGTTGGATCATCGTACCATATTAATTTTGGTGGGATCATCCGGAATAATAAATATACGCGAAATTTGTAGAAAAGTTAAACCTGCCGATCGAGTAAAGTGATTTCGATTGCGAGTAAAAAATTTAATTCTTTCAAAATAGAATAAATAATAATTATAATGGTTCATTTCTCCGACAATTATCTCATCGATAAACGTTTCACTTACAGGATTATTTCGCAATAAACGTTTCGCCGACGATTATTAGCACTATACAACTGTTATACAGGTTATTGAAATTACACAAATATTATAAAAACTACAGCATTATTTCTAATGATACATATTTTAGTATTAAATCTTTTCGTTAATTACATTACTTATTAATGATATACTGTATTTAGTATTAAATTTCAATTTTTTTATCTTACTTATATACTGTGTATGAAAATCAAAATAATATTTAAAAATTTTTTTGTTTATATCTATCAAACTCTTTTACGCTCGAAGATTTTTTTTCTTTATTTTCGTCCTTTCAATAATCATTTATTAGCATACCCTCCGCAGTTTGAACGTCATTTTATGTTAATAAACCGTTAGTTTTAACGTCCATTTTTAGTGGTACAGATGTTCATTTATAGAAAATGTTAAAAAGTTTTCAAATATTCTGTCATTTTTTATTAACTGATGTAAAGATGAGTACAGATACCAGAGGTGATTGCAAATCCAGACTTTCGATTTCTAACTTACTGAAGAAAAATGAAAATATATCATTGGACTTATCTATCTTTAAGGAATAGTTATGAACGTGGTGACGGATTTAATTTTAATAATTCCGTACTCTATCCTATGTGCAATCATGAACATAAAGAAAAAAACTATAAGGAACACTATAAAAGGTGAATGGGTCACGGTGACTATTACGAGATCGAAATGCTATTCAGGATGGTATCGGTAAAGCATAGAGGAAAATTTCGTCATGTGAGATAGATCACCTGGTGCAGTTGATATTCAGCTGAAAGAATAGACGTGCGAAGCGCGTGTCTTTTTTCAGAAAATTATACCGCAGTATATAGGCACGTAATTGATTTATGGTCTGGACATGTGATTTGACTACGTCATTTTATTATTATATTTTTTTATGATATTTTTACAATTTTCCTTCTAAGATAGCCAAAAATATTTAGAGTCGGGGATGATCAAAGACTTGTAGATCTGGAGCATATGAATGATTTAGTCTATATAAAGCGCAGTAATTGATAAATTTTTTGGCGTAAAACGGGTTGATCGTGAGAAAAAATATTTTGATTCACTAAGTCCTCCAACAAGAATATTTAGGTCAAACATAGATTTTAAATCTTCAAAATTTATGTCAATAATCCATTTTTCCATTTTTTCTTTAATTTCATCTTTGCAATATTGATTTAAAACGGGAAAAATTTCTTCAATATTAAATTCAAAAGAATCAAAATCATTTTGATCTCCTGTAAAATGAAATTACAGAATTGTTGTATCATGTATTTGCATTAGACCATAATTATTTTCTCTAAGTAGATTTATAGTCGATTCACTAAGTTTAAGAAATTCTCGGTCGACATAAGATCCACCGCAAAAATCTCCACCGAAGAATGGCTAAAATTCAACCATACCGACTCTGTATGAAACGAAAAACACGACAAATTATGCGGCTTTAAGAACAAATCGTTTTGTCACCATCTCCCTACCGGTGACATTCAATTTTATTTTTATTTCACAAAGCGAACTAGGTTACAGTACAAATTACGTAGATTCTAACATTAAAACCGAAAATAATTCTAAAACTGAAAACAAACCACTACAGGGGCGGTGACACCTTTGTGGAAAGAGTAACTAAGAAATGGGGATGCTCTGGGAACATCACCGGATCACCAAGGTTATAAAAGGGGAGAAAGTGAAATAAAAATATCTAATATTATGTAATTAAAGTCGGTGAATTGATAAAAGAGTAATTGTAAAATATACCATATTGATAAAGAATTTTATTTTGAATTTTTTAAACGTGTGTATTTATAAGTTATATTAATGAATAATACGCGAGATATATTTTAGCATTTTACAGAGATGAAAAAAAATAATAGTTAGGTTTGTATTAGCATCATCGATTTCATAATATATTAATGAAACAAAAAAATCCTAATCATCTTACTCATCTGATCCTCCGCCGTAAATATTATTGATAGTCATATTAATGATATTAACACTTTTCGAAAAAATAGGGGAGGGTAAGTGTGACTTTCCTAGAGATAGTAGGAGATTCGACAGTTGATGGCGTTGCCGGTCTCGGCATTTACTTGGATTTTATGGCGACTTTTGAAAATAATTCTCCAGAGGGATGCTCAGGTTGCTTTGAAGAAGAAGTTGAAGACGTCTCTTGTGATGTTGATGGTGAGCTCGGTTCACCTAATCTTCTGACACACTCATTGTGTACCTGTTCGAATGGCAACTCTAGCAATATTAAATTATTTCTAACCAAATATGCTTAATTCTTTTATTTAGCTATGTTAATTTTATTTCTTATAGCTTATCATAGTTTACGATTTAACTATTGGTAATAACCACACCAAAAGTATTTGTAGCAAAGCTTAGCGTTAAGTGTAATGGCTACACGTGATCCTTAACACGTGCCCGTATGGGCTATCTTCGCAACGTCAATTATTTGGATGGATCTCATGTGGTTCGTTATCATATTAACTATAGAACAATTTAATAACATTTATTTTACTTTAGAATTTACTCTTATTTTTTTTTAATTTAGATAGTCTACTAGCTGTAACTTGTTGCGTTGCAACAGATTAATTTATATTAATATGTTGCTCTATAAAATGAGCTTTTCCTTTTTTTTGTTATTGATCATTTTTTTAATTTTTTTTGTTATCTCCATCCTCTAACATAAGCTGTATAAGCTGTAGTAAATTTTAATTATATAAAATAAAATATTTAAAAGTAATACGAGTCTGTAAAAAAAAAAAAATAGTAGCAAAAAAAGTCATTTTTATTATTAGCGCTATTCAACAAATATATAATATGATAAAAAAAAAACTAATTTTGTTTTTGGGTTTGAGCCGAAAAAAAAATAAAAAAAAAAAATGATTATAAAAATAGGTATTGAGCTAAAAAAACCAAAAATAAATAAAAAATAATTAATTAAATTATTTAAAAAATATTAATTAATTTTTAGTTTTATTATTTATTCCAAAATGAATTTATTTCGATTCACTGATTCAAACCTAAAAGGTAAAGCAAAAAAAAAAGAAAGAAAAATAAAAGAGAATAAAATGAAAAAATAAGGCACTCACCATACATTGCAGCGTCAAACTAAAATATTATTAAAAAGATCCTCCGGTCTTAAAAAATAAAAGGAAGAGAAAATTTTTTTTAAAAAATACGGGTTAAAACAAAACTGAAGAGAACAAAAAAAAAATTTAATTTTGGTTAAAAAAATCTTTTTATAGCAGCGTCCCAAAATGATAACTTTACCGTTAGCGTTACAAAAATTCCTACTACAACTGGATGGCAACTGAATTTTTCTGGAGTAAAAACATGAAAAATCACCATTCATCAAGAATTACACCTCTGTGCTTGTCTTTATAATAAAAATAAAAATGTAGTAGAAGGATAATAATCATATGATGTGCATGAATTATTTTTCACATTAACGTTTTTATCGGCAACTTTTTTAAATCACGTATATTTAGTTGTTTACATGAATATTTAACATATTCTAGTAGTCAGCAATGATATGATTCAAATAAAATCATTGGACTGACTAATAATAAATATATATTTATAGACTAAATTTGGACAAGCATGTAAGTTTAATCAATTAGATAAATAATCAACTCTTCACTATAACTTTTTTATAAACTCATATTTAAAAGAAGAGTCATGTAATAAGCCAAAAAGACATTTATGGTTAAAAAATGTTCGTTCAAATTTTAAGTCATTAGTTAGAGAAAACGAATAACGATATTATAGTAAGAATACGATACCAATTACCACGCATGTTACCCTAATTTTTTTTATTATGGTTAATATAATATAAATTGTGCAGCTTTATCATACTAGCCGGAACCAATGAGTTTTTTTTGTTTATAATTAGGAATTTATATAGGTAATAATTAGTTAACAAAAATTAATAAAATAATATGTATTAAATTATAATTACAATATTAGAATGATATAAATTATATTGGGAATTTTAAAACATCGCCTGGGTCGATCACGCGGCAGATTTAATATTTTTGATTGCCCAGATTGGCCACATGATTACTTTAATTATAGGCTCGAGGTTCGTTTCCTTGGTTCTTTCGGTCTCGAGGTATTTTTCTTTTTTTCTATTATTTTTATTTCTAACTTACATTCTTACACTTTGTTTCTTACTAACTCTATTTCATTATTTAGTCCTTCCGGTTCTGCAATTAAGGTTCAGTTGTTTTTCACTTTACATTTCGTTTCTTATTTTTTATTTTTTTTTATTTTGTTTCTGTTTCATATTTCATTTTTAACTAATTTTATTTCATTTTTTTTTAGATCTTTTAGTTCTTTCGGTTCTACAATTAAATAAAAATATTTTTTTTATTTATTTATTTTTTTTTATTTTGTTTCTATCTTATATTTCGTTTCTTACTAACTTCATTTTTTTCTATTACATCTTTTCGTTTTCCATTATTTCTTTTTCTCTCCTGTTTACTTCCCATCATTTCTTTTTGTCTCTCATAACTCTTTTTCGTCTCCCACCACTCCTCTTCATTTTCTCATAACTTTTTTTGTCTCTCATCACCCTTTTCGTCTCCCATCACTCCTCTTCATCTTCCCATCACTTCTTTTCATCTTCCCATCGCTCCATTTCGTCTTCCATCACTTCTCTTCATCCTCCTATCACTCCTTTTCATCTCCCATCACCCTATAAAAAATAAGTGTCCGGAAATTGTCCAGAATATGTCCGGAAAATTTGTCTAAATAATTGTCCAGAAAATGTCCAGAAAATGCCAGGTACCATGTCCGGAAATTGTTCCGAAAACACACTCGTTTCCGGACACTCATTTTGTCCAGAATTTGTCCGGAAATTGACCTGAAATATTTTTTCATAAAATTTGGCACAAAAGATGATCAACAGGTAACCATCATTATAATTGCTTTTAACCTAAAGTTTTTTATCATAGATATATAGTATTTTTGCCTGCTCAGCAAATTTAATTAGTATGACAAAGAAGGTTATGAATGTCAGTCTTGTGCTTTTTGCAATTTTTTACAAAATTAATTTATCCTTTTTTGGAAGTAGCGTCCAGAATTTGTCCAGAATTTTTTCATGTCCGGAATTTGTCCAGGTTTATCTGTCCGGAATTTGTCCAAAATTTTATACTGGACAAATTCTGGATATATTCTGGACAAAGTCCGGATATGTCAAAATTTTAGGTATCAAATTTGTAGCAAAGAATAGACATTTTCCGGACAATTTCTGGACATGCCAGATTTATTCTGGACAATTTCCGGACATTTTCGTAGACATTTTCCGGACATTTATTTTTTATAGGGTCATGTCCTATTACTCCTTTTGTTTCCTATCAATTCATATTACTCTTTTTTACTCCCTTTCATCTTCTATTACTTTCCATTACTTCATTGTTATTTCATTTTTTTATTAGCATCTTTCTTCTTGATCATTGTAATTTACTTAATATCTTTCTTTTATAGTATCACTTCATTAAAAATAAATAGTGATTTTTTCTTTAAAATCGTAAATGTGTGATTTAAATTTTAATATTTGCAAATAAAATTTCATTAGATAAGATTATTTTGAATAAATATGTTTGCAAAAAAATTTTTTTTAAAATATCTTTTGAGATAAAATTTTAAGTTTAGCCGATCAAAAATTAACTAAGTTGAAAAAATCAGCCGTCAGCCGATTAATAAATTTACTCTGTATATATGGTAAATCATGTGACATATTTGAACAAAAAAACCCAGGCGACAATCGCCCAGGTGATGTTTAGCAATTCCCAATTATATTTACAATAATGTAGCTATTTATATTAATGATTTGACGTTTGAGTGTAGAATGAAATTCGAATTAATTAAGAAATTGTGAAAGATAATTATCAAAAGTATTTTCGATATTATGAAAATATTACAAATATTATTGTTAATTAATTATAAATTTTATAATTATTTCTTATTATTTTAATATTACGTCAATCTTAAACTTATAACCAACTTAGGAAAAATATTTGAACAATTAAATGTATTAGAATCTGTTTATTTCATTTATTATTATTATTTGATACGCATTTTACTCGATAAATTATTAATTTAACTAAACCATTTGAATTAAAATCTTTATTCAAAAATCTGGTGATTATTTAAAAAATTTCGGATATGGGTTTGATTATAATAATCTATTATTAAATCAATAATTTCTTCAATTAACTAATTATAAAATATCAATTTTTTTGATTTTTATGAATTTAAAAATCAAAACTATTTATCCAGCGTTTAATTTAATTGAAAAAACCTTAATCAATTTTTCTATCAATGTTGGTTAATTTTCCTATATGTTACTTGATTTTTTTAAAAAAATAATAATTTTTGTATGATAAATATATTTATATTTCTTTATTTAATAATAAAACAAAATCAAAAAAAATTTTGGGAAAAGAAAAATAAAAAAGGGAAATTTCTGAAAAAAAGGAACCTGAAAAAAAAAATAAGTACCGAAAAAATTCTGAAAAAAAGGGACAATAATTCAGTCCAAAAAGAATGAAAAAAAAAAATTTTTTTAAAAAAATAACAATACGGTCTAAAAAAAAAAGATCGAAAAAAAATAATATAAAAAAAATCGGTTTTTAAAAGACCGAAACAATAGGATTATTTAATAAAAAAAAAAAATTTTTAAGTTTGGGAAAAAAAATTAAGCCTAAACCGGAAAAGAATGAGAAAAAACAAATTTTCGGTTTGAAAAAAAAAAATTTTTTTAAAAAAAGGAGCCAAAAAAAAATTCCCAATTAAGGTAAAATTTCATTAACTGTGGAGAGATTGGCTGTATTTAGTAGCAGGTAGTTCTGCCTTTTTGTACTACGGCGGGCTATATAATAATTGATATACATTCTGGTTATGCAAAATTTGTTTGTCATATATGCAATGATATGCAATGATGCAATGCTTGTACTTGTGATCAACACCTTTGCACATAATGTATTTTGCATAGATATTATTAAAAGGCGTTTATCAAAATTCTCCTAATTGAAAAAGATAAAGTAAATATCTTTTTTTCTTTTTTTTTAATTATTATAGCAATGGGCCAACGTATTGGTAAAGGTAAAGCATATAACATGAATAGTAATATAAATTAGGATTATTCAAAATTATTAAAACAAACTTGCAATATAATAAAACTAGTTTTGTGTGATACCAAAGAACCTGAAGGTAAATATAGTATACAAAACAAAATTGAAATATTAAGATTTTTATTTATTAAGAAAACTTAATTATAAATAATCAAATATAATTAAACCAAATTTTCCAATATAATAAAACTAGTTTCCAGAAATATTGAAGAATTTGAAGAAAGTGGCACTGAAGAATTTGAAAGAAGTAGCATCAAGGAATTTGAAGGAAGTGGCACTGGAGAACCTAAAGGTATATCAAACAAGCTAAAATATTAAATTTTTATTTATAAACAATTCAAATACTATTTAGGCTAACTATTTTATATAAAAATTATATTAAATATTTAGCTTGTAAGTTAATATAATGAATTACTCATTATTTTTATTGTATTCCATATAACTAAATAATTTATTTAATGATTAATAATACTGTAGTTGGTAAGTTATCAGTTATTTAAATCTTTATTCCTTTAATTATTTATTCTACATAACATTCAATTAACTAAATTCTTTGTTTAAATAACTATTTAATAATTAATTATATTACAGATGGTAAGTTACAATATATATATTATATTTATTTGTTTAATATTTTACATAATTCAACTAATTATATTCTTAATTTAAATAACTACTAGATTGTAAGTAATATATATAATTTACAGTAAATACTTTTATATTATCTTTATATTTAACTAATTAATAATTAATAATACTACAGGGTGTAAGTTATATGATATCTATATTTATATTATTTATATAATTTAACTAATTTCTTTATTTAAAAAATTATTAAATAATATAGGGTGTAAGTTATTTATTTAATTCTATTATTACTTATTGTTATAATATTTACATATAATTTAAACTAACTAATTTCTTTATTTAAAAGATCGTAAGTTATAAGTTATTTATTTAATTCTATTATTACTTATTGTTATAATATTTACATATAATTTAAACTAACTAATTTCTTTATTTAAAAAATTATTAAATAATATAGGGTGTAAGTTATTTATTTAATTTTATTATTACTTATTGTTATAATATTTAAACTAATTAATTTCTTTATTTAAAAAATTATTTTATAGATGGTAAGTTATTTATTTAATTCTATTATTACTTATTGTTATAATATTTACATATAATTTAAACTAACTAATTTTTTTATTTAAAAAATTATTTTATAGATGGTAAGTTATTTATTTAATTCTATTATTACTTATTGTTATAATATTTACATATAATTTAAACTAACTAATTTTTTTATTTAAAAAATTATTAAATAATATAGAGTGTAAGTTATTTATTTAATTCTATTATTACTTATTGTTATAATATTTACATATAATTTAAACTAACTAATTTCTTTATTTAAAAAATTATTTTATAGATGGTAAGTTATTTATTTAATTCTATTATTACTTATTGTTATAATATTTACATATAATTTAAACTAACTAATTTTTTTATTTAAAAAATTATTTTATAGATGGTAAGTTATTTATTTAATTCTATTATTACTTATTGTTATAATATTTACATATAATTTAAACTAACTAATTTTTTTATTTAAAAAATTATTAAATAATTTAGAGTGTAAGTTATTTATTCAATTCTATTATTACTTATTGTTATAATATTTACATATAATTTAAACTAACTAATTTCTTTATTTAAAAAATTATTTTATAGATGGTAAGTTATTTATTTAATTCTATTATTACTTATTGTTATAATATTTACATATAATTTAAACTAACTAATTTCTTTATTTAAAAAATTATTAAATAATATAGGGTGTAAGTTATTTATTTAATTCTATTATTACTTATTGTTATAATATTTAAACTAATTAATTTCTTTATTTAAAAAATTATTTTATAGATGGTAAGTTATTTATTTAATTCTATTATTACTTATTGTTATAATATTTACATATAATTTAAACCAACTAATTTCTTTATTTAAAAAATTATTTTGTTATTTATTTTAGTTGGTAAGTCATAAGTTATTTATTTAATTCTAATATTACTTATGTTATAATATTTACATATAATTTAAACCAACTAATTTCTTTATTTAAAAAATTATTAAATAATGTAGGGTGTAAGTTATTTATTTAATTTTATTATTACTTATTGTTATAATATTTAAACTAATTAATTTCTTTATTTAAAAAATTATCTTATAGATGGTAAGTTATTTATTTAATTCTATTATTACTTATTGTTATAATATTTACATATAATTTAAACTATCTAATTCCTTTATTTAAAAAATCATTAAATAATATAGGGAGTAAGTTATTTATTTAATTCTATTATTACTTATTGTTATAATATTTACATATAATTTAAACTAATTAATTTCTTTATTTAAAAAATTATTAAATAATATAGGGAGTAAGTTATTTATTTAATTCTATTATTACTTATTGTTATAATATTTGCATATAATTTAAACTAATTAATTTCTTTATTTAAAAAATTATTAAATAACTAGTGTACTTTTGGATATAGTGAGTGAGTTTAGTTTTGAAAGTATACTAATAAATTTATAAAAGATTTTTTTATAACAATAGATTGTGTTAGTGAGATTTATAAAAAAATTTTCTATGATTTTTTTTTAATAACAATATATTGGTAATAGACAATTAACTTATTAACTGAAGTTAATAATTGTTTTTAGTAAGATTTTTTTTATAGTTCACAGTAACACTAATATTACTGATAAGTAGTAA
This sequence comes from Rhizophagus irregularis, assembly GCF_026210795.1. Taxonomy (NCBI): domain Eukaryota; kingdom Fungi; phylum Glomeromycota; class Glomeromycetes; order Glomerales; family Glomeraceae; genus Rhizophagus; species Rhizophagus irregularis. Next base: position 2,576,259 of record NC_089435.1, on the reverse strand, counting down.
TAAAAAAATTTTCCAAGATTTTTTTAATGGTATAGTACAATAGATACAGTAGATATAATAAAATTTTCTGAGATTTATATTAATAACAATAGGTATGCTAAATTTTTGGTGATTATTTTTTTTTTAATAACAATAATAGATTGGTATCATAGTACAATGGATGGTATAGTACAATGGATTGATTTAATAAAATTTTTTGTGTTTTTTTTAATAACAATAGATTGGTAATAGACAATAAAAAATGTTGCAAAAACATTAAAAACTGAACTGATAATGAATTGGCAAATCAGATTGGTTTTCAATAATTACTAGTCGCAGTAATAATTGTCTATTACCAATCTATTATTATTAAAAAAAAGTCACCAAAAATTTTATCATACCTATTGTTATTAAAATAAATCCCAAGAAATTTTATACCTAGTATCTTTTGTACTATACCAATTAATTTGTCATAAAAAATTCCAGAAACTGATCTATTGTATTAATAAAAAACCTTAGAAAATTCTTTATATCTATCCATTATAAGTTATAACATACCAATCTGTTGTTATCAAAAAATTTTTTATATTGATCTAATGACTCTATTGTTAAAAAAAAAGTTCAGAAAATATATTTATATCAATCTATTATTAAAAAAAAAATTCAGAAAATTTTTTTATATCTATTCATTGTACCAATCTATTGTTAAAAAAATCTCAAATTTTTTTTATATATCTTAATCTATTTTATAAAAGTTTATTAAGTTATCTATTACCTATTAGTAGTATTAGTATTACTGGAAAAAATTTTACTAAAAAACAATTATTAACTTAATAAGTTAATAATTGTTATTACCAATTTATTGTTATTAAAAAAATCACAAAAAACTTATTAAATAAATCTATTGTACTATGATACCAATCTATTGTTTAATATTAAAAAAAAAATCAAAATTTTATCATACCTATTGTTATTAAAATAAATCCCAGAAAATTTTATTATATCTATCTATTGTACTATACCATTATATTATTAAAAAAGAAAATCCTAGAAAATTTTTTTATGCCAAACTATTATTAAAAAAAAGTCTCATTAAATTTTTTTATAAATCTCACTAAACACAATCTATTGTTATAAAAAAATCTTTTATTAATTTATTAGTATACTTTTACAAAAGTACACTATTTTTTTTGATTTTTAGCTAACAAAAACGTCAAGTATGATGTTTTTAGCTAATAAAAATCAAAATTTCCTTGATTTTTAATAACAAAAATGTCATGTCTGACGTTTTCAGCTAATAAAAATCAAATTTCCTTGATTTTTAATAACAAAAACGTCAAGTCTGACGTTTTCAGCTAATAAAAATCATTTTTCCTTGATTTTTAATAACAAAAACGTCAAGTCTGACGTTTTTAGCTAATAAAAATCATTTTCCCTTGATTGTTAATAACAAAAACGTCAAGTCTGACGTTTTTAGCTAATGAAAATCATTTTCCCTTGATTGTTAATAACAAAAACGTCAAGTCTGACGTTTTTAGCTAATAAAAATCATTTTCCTTGATTTTTAATAACAAAAACGTCAAGTCTGACGTTTTTAGCTAATAAAAATCATTTTTCCTTGATTTTTAATAACAAAAACGTCAAGTCTGACGTTCTTAGCTAATAAAAATCAAATTTTCTTGATTTTTAATAACAAAAACGTCAAGTCTGACGTTTTTAGCTAATAAAAATCAAATTTTCTTGATTTTTAATAACAAAAACGTCAAGTCTGACGTTTTTAGCTAATAAAAATCAAATTTTCTTGATTTTTAATAACAAAAATGTCAAGTCTGACGTTTTTAGCTAATAAAATCATTTTCCTTGATTTTTAATAACAAAAACGTCAAGTCTGACGTTTTCAGCTAATAAAAATCATTCTTCCTTGATTTTTAATAACAAAAACGTCAAGTCTTACGTTTTTAGCTAATAAAAATCAAATTTTTTTGATTTTAATTACAAAATCATCAGACTTTTGATTAAAAAAAATCATTTTTTTTTGATTTTTTAATCACAAAAACGTCAAGTCTGACGTTTTTGATTAAAAAAATCATTTTTTTTTTGATTTTTTAATCACAGAAACGTCAAGTCTGACGTTTTTGATTAAAAAAATCATTTTTTTTTGATTTTTTAATCACAGAAACGTCAAGTCTGACGTTTTTGATTAAAAAAATCATTTTTTTTTTGATTTTTTAATCACAGAAACGTCAAGTCTGACGTTTTTGATTAAAAAAATCATTTTTTTTTGATTTTTTAATCACAGAAATGTCAAGTCTGACGTTTTTGATTAAAAAAATCATTTTTTTTTTGATTTTTTAATCACAGAAATGTCAAGTCTGACGTTTTTGATTAAAAAAATCATTTTTTTTTGATTTTTTAATCACAGAAACGTCAAGTTGATTAAAAAAATCAATTATTTTGACGTTTTTGATTTAAAAAAATCAATTATTTTTGATTTTTCAATCACAAAAACGTCAAGTCTGACGTTTTGATTAAAAAAAATCAATTTTTTTTTTATTTTTCAATCACAAAAACGTCAAATTTTTGACGTTTTTGATTAAAAAAAAAAAATTTTTTTTTTTTTCACATTTTAATAAAAAATGATCAACATACTATTTCATGATCTGTCAAGTTAACATTCTTTTTGAGCAGCACAGTTAAACTCAGCGCAAAAAGTTTCCATAGTGAATGTTCACTTTCTCTGTACATGTACATGTACTGTACATGTTCATGTTCATGTTCATGTTCATGTTCATGTACATGTACAAGTACATAATAATATAAAGATTAACTGGAGACTTTTTTACCAAAAAGGCAATTTTTTTCGTATCCACGGCAACTGTGCATGTGGTGATTTTTAAAAATGGAATGGGAAAATTTTGGCGAAAATCTGGTCAAAATGGGATGATCGACTAAAATTTTTTCCCCTTAAAGATAAAAATTACCAGAAAATCTTATCTTTGGGTTAATATAGGGAGTAAGTTATTTATTTAATTATATTATTACCTATTGTTATAATATTTACACAAAATTTAAACTAATTAATTTCTTTATTTAAAAAATTATTAAATAATATAGGGAGTAAGTTATTTATTTAATTCTATTATTACTTATTGTTATAATATTTACATATAATTTAAACTAATTAATTTTTTTATTTAAAAATTATTTTGTAATTTATTTTAGTTGGTAAGTCATAAGTTATTTATTTAATTCTATTATTACTTATTGATATAATATTTACATATAATTTAAGCTAATTAATTTCTTTATTTAAAAAATTATTAAATAATATAGGGTGTAAGTTATTTATTTAATTTTATTATTACTTATTGTTATAATATTTAAACTAATTAATTTCTTTATTTAAAAAATTATTTTATAGATGGTAAGTTATTTATTTAATTCTATTATTACTTATTGTTATAATATTTACATATAATTTAAACTAACTAATTTCTTTATTTAAAAAAATTATTTTATAGATAGTAAGTTATTTATTTAATTCTATTATTACTTATTGTTATAATATTTACATATAATTTAAACTAACTAATTTCTTTATTTAAAAAATTATTAAATAATATAGGGAGTAAGTTATTTATTTAATTCTATTATTACTTATTGTCATAATATTTACATATAATTTAAACTAATTAATTTCTTTATTTAAAAAATTATTAAATAATATAGTTCGTAAGTTATTTATTTAATTTTGTTATTACTTATTATCATAATATTTACATATAATTTAAACTAACTAATTTTTTTATTTAAATAATATAGCTCGTTAGTTATTTATTTAATTCTATTAATACTTATTGTTATAATATTTACATATAATTTAAACTGACTAATTTCTTTATTTAAAAAATTATTAAATAATATAGGGAGTAAGTTATTTATTTAATTCTATTATTACTTATTGTTATAATATTTACATATAATTTAAACTAATTAATTTCTTTATTTAAAAAATTATTAAATAATATAGGGAGTAAGTTATTTAATTAATTCTATTATTACTTATTGTTATAATATTTACATATAATTTAAACTAATTAATTTCTTTATTTAAAAAATTATTAAATAATATAGGGAGTAAGTTATTTATTTAATTCTATTATTACTTATTGTTATAATATTTACATATAATTCAAACTAACTAATTTCTTTATTTAAAAAATTATTTTATAGATGGTAAGTTATTTATTTAATTCTGTTATTACTTATTGTTATAATTAGGGATGGCAACGGTCAGTCATGGTCGGTCAATGGTCAGTTATGACCAGTCAAGAACCTTTGACCGACTGACTGACTGTTTGACTGACCATTTGGCTGATCATTTTTTTTCTGCGTTTTTATTAAGGCAATTGAAAAAATGTGTGAAAACTTTTTTTTTTATTAAATTATTAATAAAAAACATTTTTGCAACGTTTCTATTAAAATAATTAAAAAAATGTTGCGAAAAAGCTTTATTTTAATTAAATTATTAATAAAAACATTTCACAACATTTTTGTTAAAATAATAACATTTGCGAAAATGTTTTTTTTAATTAAATTATTAATAAAAATGTTTTCGTGACATTTTTATTAAATTCTTTATAAAAAAATTTGGTCAGTCAAACAGTCGGTCAGAAGTCTTGACCAACCAATATCAGTCACAGCCATGGCCGGTCATAATCGGTTAATGACCATGACCGTTGCCATCCCTAGTTATAATATTCACATATAATTTAAACTAACTAATTTCTTTATTTAAAAAAATTATTAAATAATATAGGGTGTAAGTTATTTATTTAATTCTATTATTACTTATTGATATAATATTTACATATAATTTAAACTAACTAATTTCTTTATTTAAAAATTATTTTAAAGATTGTAAGTTATTTATTTAATTCTATTATTACTTATTGTTATAATATATACATATAATTTAAACTACCTAATTTTTTTATTTAAAAAATTATTTTATAGATGGTAAGTTATTTATTTAATTCTATTATTACTACTTATTGTTATAATATTTACATATAATTTAAACTAACTAATTTCTTTATTTAAAAAATTATTTTATAGATAGTAAGTTATTTATTTAATTCTATTACTTATTGTTATAATATTCACATATAATTTAAACTAACTAATTTCTTTATTTAAAAAATTATTTTATAATTTTTTTAGTTGGTAAGTCATAAGTTATTTATTTAATTCTATTATTACTTATTTTACATATAATTTAAACTAACCAATTTCTTTATTTAAAAAATTATTAAAAAATATAGGGAGTAAGTTATTTATTTAATTCTATTATTACTTATTGTTATAATATTTACATATAATTTAAACTAACTAATTTTTTTATTTAAAAAATTATTTTATAATTTTTTTAGTCGGTAAGTCATAAGTTATTTATTTAATTCTATTATTTCTTATTTTACATATAATTTAAACTAACCAATTTCTTTATTTAAAAATTTATTAAATAATATAGGGAGTAAGTTATTTATTTAATTCTATTATTACTTATTGTTATAATATTTACATATAATTTAAACTAACTAATTTTTTTATTTAAAAAATTATTTTATAATTTTATTAGTTGGTAAGTCATAAGTTATTTATTTAATTCTATTATTACTTATTGTTATAATATTTACACCCTATAAAAAATAAGAGTCCGGAAATTGTCCAGAAATTGTCCGGCAAATTTGTCTAAATAATTGTCCAGAAAATGTCCAGAAAATGCCAGGTACCATGTCCAGAAATTGTTCCGAAAACACACTCATTTCCGGACACTCATTTTGTCCAGAATTTGTCCGGAAATTGACCTGAAATATTTTTTCATAAAATTTTCACAAAAAGATGATCAACAGGTGGCCATCATTATAATTGCTTTTAACCTAAAGTTTTATATCATAGATATATAGTATTTTTGCCTGCTTAGCAAATTTAATTAGTATGACAAAGGAGGTTATGAATGTCAGTCTTGTGATTTTTGCATTTTTTTTACAAAATTAATTTATCCTTTTTTGGAAGTAGCGTCCAGAATTTGTCCAGAATTTTTTCATGTCCGGAATTTGTCCAGTTCAAATTATCTGAATTTTTACTATGTCCGGAATTTGTCTGGGTTTATCTGTCCGGAATTTGTCCAAAATTTTATACTGGACAAATTCTGGATATATTCTGGACAAAGTCCGGATATGTCAAAATTTTAGGTATCAAATTTGTAGCAAACAATAGACATTTTCCGGACAATTTCTGGATATGTCAGATTTATTCTGGACAATTTCCAGACATTTTCGTAGACATTTTCTGGACATTTATTTTTTATAGGGACATATAATTTAAACTAACTAATTTCTTTATTTAAAAAATTGTTAAATAATATAGAGAGTAAGTTATTTATTTAATTCCATTATTACTTATTGTTATAATATTTACATATAATTTAAACCAACTAATTTCTTTATTTAAAAAATTATTTTATAATTTTTTTAGTTGGTAAGTCATAAGTTATTTATTTAATTCTATTATTACTTATTATTATAATATTTGCATATAATTTAAATTAACTAATTTCTTTATTTAAAAATTATTAAATAATATAGAGAGTAAGTTATTTATTTAATTCTATTATTACTTATTGTTATAATATTTACATATAATTTAAACTAACTAATTTCTTTATTTAAAAAATTATTAAATAATATAGGGTGTAAGTTATTTATTTAATTTTATTATTACTTATTGTTATAATATTTAAACTAATTAATTTCTTTATTTAAAAAATTATTTTATAGATGGTAAGTTATTTATTTAATTCTATTATTACTTATTGTTATAATATTTACATATAATTTAAACTAACTAATTTTTTTATTTAAAAAATTATTTTATCTTATTGTTATAATATTTACATATAATTTAAACTAACTAATTTCTTTATTTAAAAAATTATTTTATAGATGGTAAGTTATTTATTTAATTCTATTATTACTTATTGTTATAATATTTACATATAATTTAAACTAACTAATTTTTTTATTTAAAAAATTATTTTATAGATGGTAAGTTATTTATTTAATTCTATTATTACTTATTGTTATAATATTTACATATAATTTAAACTAACTAATTTTTTTATTTAAAAAATTATTAAATAATATAGAGTGTAAGTTATTTATTCAATTCTATTATTACTTATTGTTATAATATTTACATATAATTTAAACTAACTAATTTCTTTATTTAAAAAATTATTTTATAGATGGTAAGTTATTTATTTAATTCTATTATTACTTATTGTTATAATATTTACATATAATTTAAACTAACTAATTTCTTTATTTAAAAAATTATTAAATAATATAGGGTGTAAGTTATTTATTTAATTCTATTATTACTTATTGTTATAATATTTAAACTAATTAATTTCTTTATTTAAAAAATTATTTTATAGATGGTAAGTTATTTATTTAATTCTATTATTACTTATTGTTATAATATTTACATATAATTTAAACCAACTAATTTCTTTATTTAAAAAATTATTTTGTTATTTATTTTAGTTGGTAAGTCATAAGTTATTTATTTAATTCTAATATTACTTATGTTATAATATTTACATATAATTTAAACCAACTAATTTCTTTATTTAAAAAATTATTAAATAATGTAGGGTGTAAGTTATTTATTTAATTTTATTATTACTTATTGTTATAATATTTAAACTAATTAATTTCTTTATTTAAAAAATTATCTTATAGATGGTAAGTTATTTATTTAATTCTATTATTACTTATTGTTATAATATTTACATATAATTTAAACTAATTAATTTCTTTACTTAAAAAATTATTTTATAGATAGTAAGTTATTTATTTAATTCTATTATTACTTATTGTTGTAATATTTATAATATTTACATATAATTTAAACTAATTAATTTCTTTATTTAAAAAATTATTAAATAATATAGTTCGTAAGTTATTTATTTAATTCTTTTATTACTTATTGTTATAATATTTACATATAATTTAAACTAATTAATTTCTTTATTTAAAAATTATTAAATAATATAGTTCGTAAGTTATTTATTTAATTCTACTATTACTCATTATTACAATATTTACATATAATTTAAACCAACTAATTTCTTTATTTAAAAAATTATTTTATAGATGGTAAGTTATTTATTTAATTCTATTATTACTTATTATTATAATATTTAGTACATATAATGTAACTAACTAATTTCTTAAATTATTTATGATCTAGCTTGTAAGTGTCTCTATTGTTATATATTTTATATAATATTTATTTGTTAACTGAATTCTTTTATTCGAAAAATATCCATTACTTTAGTCGGTAAGTTGTAAGTCATAGATTATTATATGTATTTATCTAAAAATTAAGACTTATATTTCATTAAATCCCTATTTAAATTTTAGAGTAAGTAATAATTTATTTTGTATAAATTATAATACAATCTACAGTATATTAACTATTTAAATTTATAGATTTGGGAAAAGTGGAAATTCAATTATAGATGATTTTGTTCTTAAAAAAGAATTAAAATGGATTCCTTATAACAAATTTAAAAATGTTGAATATCTTAATGAAGGAGGATTTGGTACTATATACAAAGCTAATTGGTCAAATGGAGTTGGAGAAGTAATACTTAAATGTCATAAGAATTTAAATGAAAATTTAAATGAATTTTTGAAAGAAGTATGATAGTATATTATTTTCTATTTTTAATTTAAATTTAAATTTATTTATGTTAATAAATTATTATTATTGTTTATAGTGGGAATATCATACAAGTGTTTTAAGTTCAATCAATATTATAAATTTTTATGGATTCACAAAAGATCCAAATACATCGAAATATATGGTAGTAATGGATTATGCAAATAAAGGTAATTTAAGAGAAAATTTAACAAGTATAGTCAAAAATAATTGGAATCAAAAATTATATATGTTGTATGAAATTATTTCTGGACTTAGTAAGATACATAAAGAAAATCTTATTCATTGTGATTTTCATGATGGTAATATTTTAAATCATGATGATAATAAGAATAAGGATAAAATTTATATTAGTGATTTAGGATTATGTCAACCTGTAAAATCGTTTTTGGAAAAATATGATATTTATGGTGTTATATCATTTATGGCTCCTGAAATTTTAAGAGGCAAATCTTATACTCCAGCTAGTGATATATATAGTTTTTCTATGATTATGTGGGAGTTTACATCTGGAATACCACCATTTAATAATAGAGCACATGATCTTCAACTTAGCTTAAGTATTTGTAAAGGTGAACGTCCTAAAATTATTGAAAATACTCCACAATGTTATGTAGATTTAATGAAAAAATGTTGGAATGAAGATCCATTAAAAAGACCATCTTCAGAAGAAGTATCAGAAATTATTGCAACATGGATTTTCCGTGAATTCCATCATTATGATAATGAAGTCAGTGAAGAATTAAAAAGCAACATTATGGAATTTATAAATGCACCAATTGGGCATAACAATCTTGCTACTAAATCTCATCCTAAAGCATGTTTTACAAGTCGCTTACTTGATTTTACTAGTAAAAAATTGAATGAAATTCTTGAAAATGAAAATTCACAAGCATATCATGCAAGTCATTCAGATTTGAATGATTGTGTAATTAGAGGAGATTTGAGGTCATTAGGTATATACTATAATATATAAAAAATTAATCTTGCAAATTATTTATATGAAATTAATTAATTTAATTTAATTATTCAGATGAGAATACTAGTAAAAAGTTGAATGAAATTCCTGAAAGTGAAAATTCACAAGCTAGTGTAAAAGCAAATGAAATGCTAGTAAGTGAAGATTTGAATGATTATATAATTAAGGGTCTGGGGTCATTAGGTATGTACTATGATATATAAAAGAATTAATCTTGCAAATTATTTATGTGAATTAATTTTATTTAATATTTAATTATTTAGATATTAAAGCAGACGAAAATTAACTAATCATTGTTTGTTTTTAAAAAAAATTTATAGTTTTTTTTAAATGATATTTGATATTACACATTCAAAAGAAATTGTTTTTTATTTTATTCTTTTTAAATTTATTTAAACACTATGGCTAGAGTAGTAAAATATTTTACAAGTTTCTTAGTTTGTAATTTATATAATTCTTTTTTTTTAGCTTATGTATTTTTATTATACTTAGAATTATTTAAACATTAAGACTAGAGTAGTAAATATTTCACAAGTTTCTTAGTTTGTAATTTAAATAAATCTTTTTTTATAACTTTTTCAATTATGAGATATATATTATTTCAAAATAATAATATAAAACCATTTATAATGATAATGTAAAATTTTTTATACTTATTCCAATAGCTGATTGTACTTAATTTATATTTGTTGACTTTTATTTTTAATATTATTAAGTATTTTGATAAGAAACTACACCAAGGATATCTGCTGGATTATAATGTAATGCATCAGTTGTTTTTTTTTTTCTTGATAAACAAAAGTCTTCTAACTACATTCTATTTTGATGTACAAGTACAAATGTACTTACTAAAATGAAGATATATATTAATTTATTGCTTGATGTAATCAAATTAAAAAAAATTCAAATATACAATAAATTATTATATTACAAATCACAGTAAATAGTTCACTTGTTATGCACAAATTTTACAGCATTTGCAAGTTGGAGTGCTAATCTATATTTATTGTATGTTCCATCCAAGTTTATTACTATTCTCTTTTAAATAGAATTGTAATGATCCATAATCAAGTATACTCCATAACAAATATATATTTTTCTTCCATTTTTGGGATTCCATAAAATTGGATGGTACCACATGATAATCAACTTCATGTTGCATTTTAACTATATTTTGAAATATAGCATTAACAGTGTATACCTATAATATTATAAACAATTTACCACATTAACAATTTTATTAATAGTTAAATTAAATGGACATTTTACATAATAGTATTAGAATCTTTATAATTTGTATGAATAACCTTTCCAAATAATGCATTACTTATTAGTAAAGTTTGCATAATCATAACAATATTTGATGTAATCTTCTAATATTACTTTTCCTAACCAAATCCATTAATATAAGTTTTAGAATTATCCATTTATTCTTTGGTTGTAATCAGTGTTTTTATAAGTAACACACCTTTTATAATAAGATAATAGTGAATTTATAATTATTATTGCTATTAATCAGTAGATATATGCACTGAATATTTAGCACACCAACTTTTTGTATTCAAATTTCAAGTGGTCGATTTGGCCTAATGAATGAAAATTCATGATTATTAGCTACTTCAAGGCCAAATTGACCATTTTCAAGAGTGACAATCATGATGTAAATATTAATTCGTAATTCAGATAAGAATGAGTGAGTAATTTTGCGATCCTAAATGTGGGTGTCCTTACATATATAAATCCATCAATTTTTAGCCAAATCATTTGAAATTTTTACTGAAAAAACTTTAAGATTGGCTCTATCATATCTGAATATTTAATGTAATATTTATAAAGCTCAAAAGTTTAAGAATAATTGCATAATAGGCGTAATAAGAAATCAAAAATAAATTAAGAAAATTTTTCATGAATTTTTTTAAAAAAAATTCTTGATTTATATTCAGAATATATGTTTTTAGGGAAGTGCAATCTATTTTTAAACTTTTAAAATTAGTATTTAATTCGTATTCTATGTACCAATAGAGAAAATCACTAATTAAATTTTAAGTAAATAAAAAAATCATTTGTTGTGATTATCCTATGATCCAATGATTCAACTTTAGTGAAAATTTTTTTATTGTGTAGCTCTCTAAGCTCTCTACAAAATAAAAAAAAGATCTTTAAAATTGGACCAATAGATCGTGAGATAATCACAAAAATGATTTTTTTCAGAATATATTAGATAAATGCAGCTGTCCTCTGAAAAAACTCATTGTTTGCAATTATCTCACAATCTATTAGTCCAATATCAACAATCTTTTTTTTATTACGTAGAGAAATTGGAGAGCTACACAATAAAAAAATTTTCATTGAAATTGAATTACTGGATCACGAGATAATTACAAAACCACGTTTTTTTTTGTTTTTTTCAAATTTAATTAGTGATTTACTCCTTATTTTTACATGAATCACAAATTAAATACTAATTTTAAAAGTTTAAAAATAGATTAAACTCCATAAAAACATATATTCTGAATATAAACCAAGCATTTTTTTTAAAAAAATTTGTAAAAAAATTCTTTTTAATTTTTTTTTATTTTTTATTACTTCTATTTTGTAAATTATTTTTAAATTTAGAGTTGTTATAAATATTATATAAATACTTAAATATGATAAAGCCAATCTTAAAGTTTTTTCAGCAAAAATTTCAAACAATTTGGCTGAAAATTGATGGATTTACATATGTAAGGACACCCACATTTGAGAATCGCAAAATTACTCACTCATTCTTATCTGAATCACGAATTAAAAGAATAAAAAAAATTCGATTTTATGTAAAAACCATGTTGTGACATCCCAAATGTCATGATTTTTATGTACAGTACATAATATTGATTAGAATCGATTAATCGAAACCGAAAATTGAATTTTTAAATCGAATCTTGAGATTCGATTAATCGCGATTAGTCGATTCTATAATCGATTCTCAAAATTAGAATCGATTCCTATCCCTAATCATGACCATGACAAGCTTTCGCAAGAAATTTAATTCACAATAATTTTTTTTTTACGATTTAGTATTTAAGATTTGATTATGACATTAATATTTATATTTAGCGATAGTATGCTTTTGGATGATAAATTTCTGACGATCATCTTCCAAATTTATTCACTTTTTCGCTTAATTTGTAGTTTGTCATACGATCTACATGCATTTTTTCATAATTTCGGAAATGCTCAATGTGAACTTTTTTGAATCAATTTTATATAGCTATATATATAGCTAATTGCAATTGCTATTGCTATTGCTATTGCTATTGCTATTGCTATTGCAATTGCAATTGTAATAGCTATATAGCTATAGACGTTGTTATTGCAATATTGCTTCTTTGATATCATTAGAATAAAATTACAAAATATTCATTTTTGTGCCACTTTCGCTACATATTAACTTGAGGCATCAAACAATAAGTTTTATATTTGTATTTGATTTTGTTGATCTTTATTGATTTTCAATAAAAATAGATTCAAATATATTTCTTTTTCGTTAAAAAAATTGAAACGTGTAGATGATCATGTAGATCTTGTGATAATCAAAATAAAAAAGTGTTAGACGAAAATTTTTTTCAAAAATTTTTCTTTTTTTATAAATTTTTTTACATTTTTTTCTATTTGTAAGATTAAATATTTGGATATTACATAATCACAAATTAAATTTATAAGTGTATTTAAGTGTATTTCTTTTAGAAAATAATGTGATATTTCATAAAAAATATTTTTTCTTACTATTTTTATTTTTAAACTACTTGAATTTATAATTAATGAAAAAATTAATTAAAAATTTATGTCAGGTCATTTTCAAATTTTTATCATCTCAGTTCTTAATTTTTATATTACATTTATTTTTTATATAAAATTTTTTTAAATTAAACTTCTTTTTCCAAATATACTATAATCTCCACTTTGGCCAAATGAAATCAACTTCATTTATTAATTAAAAGTTGTTCAGGCATGTTGAAACCACTTGACTATTAATTTTCATGAATATAGGTATAGTGCTTAGAGAAAATTGCATTTCTTGATGATATTAACTCTCTTTTCTGTTTTTTAATTTAGAGCGTAATATTTCCACTTTGGGCAAATGAAATCAACTTTATTTATTAAATGAAAGTTGTTCAGGCAGGTTGAAACTACTTGAATATTAATTTTCATGAATGTAGGTGTAGTGCTCATAGAAAATTGCATTTTTCTTGATGATATTAACTCTCTTTTCTGTTTTTTAACTTAGAGCGTAATATTTCGACTTTAGACAAATGAAATCAACTTTATTTATTAATTGAAAGTTGTTCAGGCAGGTTGAAACCATTTGAATATTAATTTTCATGAATGTAGATGTAGTGCTTAGAGAAAATTGCATTTTTCTTGATGATATTAACTCTCTTTTTTGTGTTTTAATTTAGAGCGTAATATTTCCACTCTAGACAAATGAAATCAACTTTATTTATTAATTGAAAGTTGTTCAGGCAGGTTGAAACAACTTGAACATTAATTTTCATGAATGTAGGTGTAGTGCTTAGAGAAAATTGCATTTTTCTTGATGATATTAACTCTCTTTTTTGTGTTTTAATTTAGAGCGTAATATTTCCACTCTAGACAAATGAAATCAACTTTATTTATTAATTGAAAGTTGTTCAGGCAGGTTGAAACAACTTGAACATTAATTTTCATGAATGTAGGTGTAGTGCTTAGAGAAAATTGCATTTTTCTTGATGATATTAACTCTCTTTTCTGTTTTTTTAATTTAGAGCGTAATATTTCCACTTTAGACAAATGAAATCAACTTTATTTATTAATTGAAAGTTGTTCAGGCAGGTTGAAACTACTTGAATATTAATTTTCATGAATGTAGGTGTAGTGCTCAGAGAAAATTGCATTTTTCTTGATGATATTAACTCTCTTTTCTGTTTTTTAACTTAGAGCGTAATATTTCCACTTTAGACAAATGAAATCAACTTTATTTATTAATTGAAAGTTGTTCAGGCAGGTTAAAACAACTTGAATATTAATTTTCATGAATGTAGGTGCCCAGTAAAAAGTCTTCGTATAAAATTCATATGGTTTTTGTTTAGTTTTTGTAATAATTGTCTAATTTTCGTATAGTATTTGTTATATTTAAACATTTTTTATTTTTTTATAAAGTTTAAACGTATAATTATTGTAAGATTTATTAAAATTTATGACATTTAATAAACAAAATTTGTATGATTTCTAAATTTGTTTGAAATTTGTGTTAAAGAAAAAGTTCTTAAAAAAAATTTTATTTTGTTTACTTCAATTTTAGATTGAAGTTCGGTAAACTTGGAATACTTAACTTAAAATAGTAATGATATACTTCGTTTAATTTGAAGTACGTAAATAACAAATATTTATTTACACATCTCTATCACCCTTACTTTGTGCATCTTATGCATCTTATTACCGTATTCTTTTATGCATTATACTATTCTTTCCTTTTTCTTATGTTATCTTATTCCCTGCTTTCTATTCTCCTTTTTTACGCGTTTTTATCTTTTTTAAGTATCTATTCTCCCTTCTTACATGTTTTGTTTATTTCTCTATTTCTCTTATTTGTATATCTTGTTTTATTTTCCCTTTTTATTTTACATTTCTTTATTTTATTTCTCTTTTTTTTATGCGTCTTGATTTTTTGATTTTATTCCTTTTTTAAATATCTTGATTTATTTCTTCTTTCTTTACGTGTCTTTATTTTATTTCTCCTTTTTTTACGCATCTTGATTTTCTTGATTTTATTCCTCCCCTTTTTAAACATCTTGATTCTATTTCTTCTTACTTTACGCGTCTTTATTTTATTTCTCCCTTTTTTACGTGTCTTGTTTTATTCCTCCCTTTTTTACGCGTCTTGTTTTATTCCTCCCCTTTAATGCGACTTACTTTCTCTTTTCACACATCTTTTTTTTTATTTTTTTAAATATCTTACACATCTCATTTTCCTTTTTCATAGGTTCATTTCATCCCTTCCATAATTTCTATTTTTTATAACGACATATATGACATAATCCGAAAATTGATACACCAATATGAATATAAAAATTTTTTTTTGAGGTATGTACTATTTAAATAATTTTATTTATAACTTTTATTGCTTATGTTTTAAGACACGTTTTAATATGAATTTTATTAAAATTTTTAACTTCATATTAATCATCAGCTTCAATGTCAAAATCTTCATAATCACTTTTGATTAATCACATTTATCTCTATATTCATATCAAAGCATCTTTCCAAAGTAATTTTTTTTTTCAGAATGTGGTTTTGGATCGGAACTCCATACCTATAACCTTAGAAGTAACCATTTCCTTAAGAGACTTAGGCGGGATAAGAGCCAATTCTAGCAACTGTACCTTTTAAAGTTAACCAAACTCCCTTAATTGGTTAGAAGTTCATAATGGTAAGGTACAAATTGCTTTAATTTGTTTAATTTTATTAGTTCATAAAGTTCTAATTTGCTAGAATTTTCCATATCCTTTTCAAGTTTGATGTAGAGCCCGCACTAATGACTCTATGATGCTGACAATAACTCTACAGCTCCTCATCCTCCTTAATACGATTACTAACACTTTTATCACTTCCGAAACCAACCCTGACTCTTTGGTTGATACAGCTTCCCCTTCTCAAACAGATAACCCTCCTACCAGCACCTCTCTTATGGATTCTATACATGTGTATATTATTCTTGATAGTTTATCACAAAATCTTCGAATATGTCAGCTGTAAAATTACTGGTATAATAAGTACATAGCCTACTACAATATTAGAATTTTGAATAACATTGAAAACATAATTTCAGACATCAGCATTGCCACCTCTGGTCAATAGCACAAGCCAAAAAAAAGCGAGTTTAATAGATTATTATATTTTAAATTTAGAAGAATAAACCATATAAAGTGCAAGTCTATTGCAAATTTATAATAAATTACTTTCAAATACTATATAAAAATAATGCATGTTTATAACAAATTTATTTCAAATACCATACGAAAACATTACAGATATTGTACAAATGGATGCTCATAATTGTACTAAATTTGTTATATTAACTTATCTTACGTTTTTTTTACAAAAACCCAACATAAACTTTTTATTGGGGTGTAGTGCTTAGAGAAAATTGCATTTTTCTTGATGATATTAACTCTCTTTTTTGTGTTTTAATCTAGAGCGTAATATTTCCACTTTAGACAAATGAAATCAACTTTATTTATTAATTGAAAGTTGTTCAGGCAGGTTGAAACTACTTGAATATTAATTTTCATGAATGTAGGTGTAGTGCTTAGAGAAAATTGCATTTTTCTTGATGATATTAACTCTCTTTTCTGTTTTTTTAACTTAGAGCGTAATATTTCCACTTTAGACAAATGAAATCAACTTTATTTATTAATTGAAAGTTGTTCAGGCAGGTTAAAACAACTTGAATATTAATTTTCATGAATGTAGGTGTAGTGCTTAGAGAAAATTGCATTTTTCTTGATGATATTAACTCTCTTTTCTGTTTTTTAATTTAGAGCGTAATATTTCCACTTTAGACAAATGAAATCAACTTTATTTATTAAATAAAAGTTGTTCAGGCAGGTTGAAACCACTTGAATATTAATTTTCATGAATGTAGGTGTAGTGCTCAGAGAAAATTGCATTTTTCTTGATGATATTAACTCTCTTTTCTGTTTTTTAATTTATAGCGTAATATTTCCACTTTGGGCAAATGAAATCAACTTTATTTATTAATTGAAAGTTGTTCAGGCAAGTTGAAACTACTTGAATATTAGTTTTCATAAGATTTCATTTTTTTGTAGCTGTAGAACACTTATTACAGCTTATGTCATTATTTTAAATTATAAAAATTAATTTATATTATTGGCTAATTATAATCACATGATACTATTTGATTTAATAATTTAATAAAATATTATTATTTAAAATTAAATTCATATAAATGCAACTAATATTAATAATTATAATTTAAGCAGTAAATTCATTGACCAATTCTTGTAAATTTTATGCTCAAATTATGTAATTTCTTTGATCAAATCAATATAAATTCAGTATAAATTATGGTCAATCATACAAATGGTGCATTTTTGTGATATGGAATTGTGCATTTTCCTATATCCTTATATATAGTTTAGATACATTATTTTTAAGAAAAAATTGTATAAATCTTATTAAAACATGATTTTTTATAGGGTCTAATTATAATAAAATTTTATTATTCAGTAACAATTCAATTTATTTATATCAAAGAATTTTTTTAATTATAAATGTTATATTTGGGGGACGAAGTCCCCCAGCAAATCGCATATTCTAGTTAGTTAATACAATTACATATTAGCATTAAATAGGTGGCAGTATATGAAATTATATTAACATACAGTATGATATAACAAATAATAAAATTGATTTGATTTTTATCAACCACAGTATCAAAAAGATCACATGTTCTATTCTGGCTGTTTTGATCGTCAGAACGGGTTGACAAAAAAATTTTTTAGTCTTTGGTTTTAAAATTTTATTAGAATTTTTCGTGAAGAATTTTTTTTCTTTTTTTTATTAGATTTTTTATAAAATAAAATTTTTGATAAGAATTCTTTTTTTTAATATAGGTAAAGCTTTTCTTTGATGGAATTTTTTTTGACATAAAATTTCGCTAGAGAATTTTTTTATTGATAGCGAGAATTTCTTTTAATAGAGGAGTTTTTTTTTTTGATGGATAATTTCGTTAAAGAATTTTTAATAAAGAGATTTTTTTGACAGATAATTTCATTAGAAAATTTTTTTAATAGGAGAGATTTATTTTTGATAGAGAATATCATTGAGAATTTTTTGATAGGGAAGAATTTTTTCTTGATAGATAATTTTTTTAGAAAATTATTTTTTAAAAGGATATTTTTTTTTTTTGATAAAGACTTTCATTAAAAAATTTTTTTTTAATAAGAGGGAGTTATTCTTTATAAATAATTACTTTTGAGAATGTTATTTTTAATAGGTGAAAATGTTTTTTGGCAGAGAATTTCGTTAGAGAATTTTTTTTAATAGGAGGTTTGTTTTTGATAGAGAATTTCATTATTTTTCTTTAATGGGGAGATAAATAATTTTGCTGGGAATCTTTTTATAGAAATTACATGATTGAGAATTTCGGTAAAAAATTCTTTTTTTTAATAGGAAGGAAGGTTTTTTTGATGTTGCATAATATATATATATATTTTTAATTAGTAACGCATTTTTTTATTAATTAAAAATTTATACAGGATATAATATATTATAGATTATATAATCAAATAAAAGAAATACATAGAGATAAGGATACTAAGTACATATACCCTATAACTAATTTTAATGACTATCTAAATTTATTGTGTGGCGAATAAAAAACTTTGTCAAAAAACTTTTGTGCAACCATCTTCAATAATATCCATAGCAATAATGCCATCTAAAGAAAGGGCCAGTAAAAATATGTAACGTTTGCCACGAACAGTCCCACTTTTTTTATAACTCTTGTGTTAATTTCTAAGCCATCATGAAATTATTCATCTAAGAAAATTAGCTGTTCACATTAATATTGTACCTATATGTATCATAAAAGCGCTACGAAGTAATTCATTACGCTCTTTTGTTATATATTTTATGCAGCTAAAATAAATAATCATATGAAAATACAAAATATGAAATATAAACTCTTTTTCGTGTTATTCCACAATAAAACTAGTAATCTTCAAAGAGTAGGAATAGAAATATGCTTGCCACTTCGAACTTCCATTTCCTGAACAATTCATCAAGATACAAGTCTACATTCTTCTGAATAATATTTTGTTATCTGTTTATATATAGTATATAATTTATAGTATATATGTAAATAATTTTATTAATACTTACGTTACTATCATTTCATATTTAACTTGATATAGTCTTTCTGGTAGAGTTATGGTAATTATATCATCTACCTGGTAATCCGAGAGAATCTTTATTGTTACGAAGCAGAGTTTTGAAAAAGGAGAAAATCAGGGAAATCAAGTGATTTCCCACGATACAGTGACCTGCATCTGAACACCTTTTGTAAACGGCTATTCCTTACCAAAATTCTAAATAAAAAATCTCCCTTGTTAAAAAATTTACTAACGAAATGATCTGTCAAAAAAAAAAAAATCTTTTCCATTAAAAAAAAAATTGAAATTTCTATCAGAAAAAAAAAAAAAAAAGATTCTCAGCAAAATTATTTATCTCTCAATTAAAGAAAAATTCTTTAACGAAATCCTTTATTAAAAACAAATCCTCCTATTGAAAAAATTCTCAAAAGGAAATTCTTAACCGAGAGATCTCCTTCCTATTTATCAAAAAAAAAAAAAAAAAAATTATCACCTGTTAAAAAAAGTTTCTATTAAAGTGTGATATGTTTAAAAACCCAGATAATCGATAAGACGCCATATATGGAATCCGAAAGATAAATTGGAAATCATTGTATGATTAACATGAAAAACAACAAGACATGTTGTTTTATAACAAGTCACTTGTTGTGTAATTTAGGGATTGGAACCGGTTAATGTTAACCGGTTAATTAACCGGTTAAGACGGTTAACCGGTTAAAAGATTTTGAAAATCGGTTAACCGGTTAAAACTATATTTATCATAATCCTAGTCAGATTTATATAATGCGGCCCAGAGATATGTAAATTGCGGCCACGTGTTCCTAAACTTGAAGTTTTAATGCCGAATTTTTTTCTATTTATTTATAATAATTTTAGTGATATATAGTCGTCCTATAACTAAATATGCAAGTAAAATCAAAAATTGGTACAATTTGCAGTAAAAAAAGTTTTTAAAATATTTTTAATATTAACCGGTTATTAACCGGTTAAGACCCTTGGTTAACCGGTTTTTAACCGGTTAAGGTTTTTTTGGACGGTTCCAATCCCTAGTGTAATTATACGGTACGCCATACA
Source organism: Rhizophagus irregularis (assembly GCF_026210795.1). Lineage (NCBI taxonomy): Eukaryota > Fungi > Glomeromycota > Glomeromycetes > Glomerales > Glomeraceae > Rhizophagus > Rhizophagus irregularis. Next base: position 2,555,520 of record NC_089435.1, on the reverse strand, counting down.
TTCATGACATGTTCGAGTCAGAATCTGCACATAATTGGCTAATAACGATTATTAATTTTGAAAAGTTTATATCGTGACTTTATAAACTCAAAATTTTTCCAACGAGGATTCTTACAGTGAAGTTTTCTATGAGTAAAATCCATTTGTCGCGGTTGTATAAGTAGTCCACTGCTACTTTGTCTTCGAAGTGTTTATATATTAGTTTTCTTGTGCATGTTCTTCATGACGATTATTGTTATTTGTATCATTATTGGAAGATTGGAAGTAGACGTTTGTTGAACTGATTGAGATTGACAGTTTGGTCGTTTAATAATTTCTTTATAAAATTTTTATGTTTTGCCGGTAAAGTAGGCTAAATGTTGAATGATAAAAGTGACGTCATCATAATTGATGGGTATGTAACTATATTGGTCAGTTTATATGGTGTTGTGTAATTAATATATTGCTTAACTAATATCTAAACAGAAATTATAAAAAATTACAAATGATACTATCAATTTATTGATTTTATAAACTTTGAATGTTTCACATAATATGAATTGCATATTATTATTATTAAAATAATTAGAAAAATTACACTAATATATCAAATTTTAGAGAAATACGCAATAAAACTTACCAAACACCCACTTTATTACTTTTAAATAATCAAAGAGCAACTTTATTGTGTAAACTTCCTGAATACTATAAGACATGAAATTATTTTGATATTTGTTATTAGACAATATAAAAAGACATGAGTATAATGTAATAAGACAAAATTTCTTCAGATCTACTCAACTTGATTTTTTTTTTTTTAATTTTAGAAATGGTTTTATTATTGGTGGAAATTGTTAAAGCACTCAAAAATAATCAAATAGAAAAGTTATTTACAGTACTAGAAACATTATTTAAAGCAGTAGAAGTTATACAAAATAATATCAAAATAATATTCTCTTTAATTTATTGGTTATGAGAACTACAATTATCCATAGTAGGTCTTTGACATTTATCAAAATAGAAATAATTCCAAATTTTAATATTACATAACATTAGCGTTATAGGTTTTTAATAAATTACTAACCTGTTTATTAACTGGTTACATGAAGTAAAATGAGGTAAAATATGCGTAAAAACTTTAGAAATTTCTGAAATTAGGAAAATGTATCAATGGTTTTATAGAGTATATTATATTGACTAATGTTTACTAGCTCCAAAATACCCACTCAAGAGTGAGTTTTTATATAGTAGGATACAGCTACTGTTAGTTATCCTGGATTTTTCTGAAGAGCACGTTGCCAGAAGTCTACGACCTATATTCTCTAAGTTGGAGTCTATCCCGCCTTTATATTGAGAATATTCATCCCAAATACTTCATGTAACTCTTTAACTGATGAAAAAAAAAATATGCTGGATAATAAAGGCCAGAAAAATGCACAAACATCATTTTATCTCCTGACAAGAAGGTCTTTCATATACAGCAATATCGTTTCATCAGTATTTGCAGTACAGGATAAATAAAAAATAGTAAGTCTATCAGCTGAGTAATTAAAAAACATTTTATAGTCACATGAAGTTGATGGTAAATATGTAAATAAATAATCGTACAAAAAAAATACAGTACAAACTTAATATAATAAACCCTTCAGTTCAATGGAAAACTTCATTATATCAGAATTTATAAGTTTTGATATAACAATTTTTATATGTTTAATATTAAAAAATTGTGAAATTTGTTATATCACAGAGCAAGTTCTAACTGTAATATATTGTCTAAACGGAACAAATGTGAGAAATTGATTGGAAACGGAGGAGGTGTAAAGTTTCACATTTGAGAATAATAGCCATTTTTTTTGCATATTTTGAACTTTGCTGAAACCTCTGATTTAGCAACTTTAACGCTTCTAGCATGTGACCATCACGTGACTATAGGGTCGATCGCTAGTGGCATTTTTTTCGTTTCGACTGTCCAGTTTCTACCTCACTACTTTATATTTTCTACATGGAGGTAATATGAAACTTTAATTGTTTTTTAATTGTGAAAAATACGTTTTAATTTTTGAAAATACAATTATTTTTATTTTTAAAAAACATGTAATTATAGATTCTGTCATTTCACTTCATATCTGTTATATAGAAGCGATAAGTTGTATACAAACCATTAAGTAACGCATTTTATTATTAATTATTAAAATTTTAATAGATTACATAATTTTTTTTATCAATAATAAATTATTAATTGTATAATTGTAAAATATTGTAATTTAATTATAACATACACAAATAGTACAATATCTTATATAAATATTAATTCCTCTTGTTATGATTGGATTGCCGCGGATTTTTAAGCGATCAACGTACTAAGTTTCCGTTGACATAGCGCCCCTGGTGACACAACCATAACAAGGTGGGAACCCATTCAAGAATAAAATACAATTGTTTCAATTTTTAAGAATGTACATAGTAGTTAAAGAATATATATAAAATGGGCGTGTGTATATTTTATAATATTACGCAGTTCAAACAATAAAGAATAAATTAATCAATATTCTAATGAAAGCTTCATGGCAATGTTTTTACCGGATCTACTTGGCACTTTATAATTCTTCGTAATGTTATCAAGCTCCTTAATAGCTTTGACATCGTATTTAGTATAGTGTATTTTAAATACTTCTCTGACGAATAGAACAAGTCATTCCAAAGTACCGCATTTTTTAAGCTTAGTCTTGTCAGTGCCTGTTAGATATCTATATAATATCTGCTCAACAACTTCGGAGGTCATAAACTCTTCAATTTCTGATCTTGCTGGCGCAGTAGTTTTTCCTTTTTTTACTCGTATTTCTCTGAATTCATGGACCTTTGCATCAATCTTTTTATTAAGTTTACTGCGAAAATCTGTTAGAGTCCATTTAGAGTGGCAAATGACCTCTTCAGCATTATTACTATAGAGGTCATAATTAAATATTGTCTTTACGAGACTTTCAATAGCATCATCTGGAGGTGCCCTACATCTGAGAAAAAGACATTTAATTTCCTCATGCCAAAGCCGAGCAAGTGCCTTTTCATCATTTGCAGATATAGCTGCAGTGGCTTTTGATATTGGTGCAGTGGGTATCATCATGTTATTTACAAGAGGCAAATCTAACGATGTATTCATAGCGTTGTACATCTGATTTGCCATTACTAATACATCCGGTCTTTCTATTAGCCACTGGCAAACTTCTAAAATATTTTTCATTCCATTTAAAGCTTTAGGTTTGTCTAAAAGTATATTTATATAAATTGTTAAATATTAGTATTCGTAATAAACATAATAATAATAATAATAAACAATAATTAGGAAATAATTACCTTTTCTTGTATCATGCAACGTTAAGTCTTGTTGGTTTCTCCATCTTTCACTATACTTCTCATCTAAGCTTCCGGCAGATTCATCACTATCACCTCTATCTTCTATAATCATCAGTGAATTGAATTTATTAGTATAAGTAATATTAGTTACTACATAAGGATTAGTTTGCAATTACCTTTATCATCATCACTTTCCGAGACTTCAAGCAAATCAGTAATATTTTCTTGAGATCGTTGACGCTTATTTTTAGTAGAACTGATGGATAAAACCCGTTTTTTATTCATACTTTTAGCCGATCGACTTGCAGTTGCACTTTCTGTTTCTATTTCACGATCATCTTCACAAATCTTTTTAGAATTATCCGCAATTGTGCTATAATCTAACTTGAAAGGCCCAGAAATGCTTAAATCATTGGGTGTATCATCAAATGCTGGTTCTAACTCATCGTCAGAAATAGAAATGACATTAAGGTCTGATTTAGAAGGTTGCTTTTCACTATCATGATCTAATTATAATATACATTATTCAATATTGAAATTTATTATAAAAATAAAATAATGGTAAATTTAAAAATTAATTACCAGCTTCAGCTTCATATTCTTGAATCGGAGTGTCGCATTTATTCGCTTGTTTTTTATTATCCCGGACACGATCACCTAATTAAAGTAAACGCAAATCGGAAATTGAGAAAAAATTACTAAAATAAGAAAAGATATTACTAATTTTTTTAAAAAAAAGTCTGAAGACATTACCCGCAGCAGTCTTTAGCACTTGAGTTGAACCACGACCTCGTCCACGACCTCGTCCACCGCCATTTTTTCCACGACCTTCTAATTAAATTAAAAAGTACTAAATAAAAAATTGTAATAATATTATATTGCAATTTTATATAAAAATATTTACTTTTGACTTCTGCTTCATTTTGCACGGTAGTTTTTTGTTCTTTTCGTACTCTTGTCATTTTAAAAAAATAAATAATAATTTAAAAAGTTTTTTTTTTATAAAATTGGAAGAGTTACGAAATTTAAAAAATTATTTTTTTTATTACTAATTTTATTATCAAGAAACAAAGTTTATAAAAGTTTATTTTTAAACTTAATGTAAGAAAAAGTCTATTTGTTTAAGTTTATTTAGGCGAATAATTTAAACTTTAATATATAAAACTCCATATATGTTAATAAATAAGCTTCTCTATATATATTTTAATAAATAAACTTTTATACAATAAATTTTATATCTACTTCGGTAAAAGAAAATGAAAAATATCATCTTTCGAAATTTTTTAAAAAAATCAAAATGTAAGAAAAAGAAATTTTTCATTTTTCAATTTTTTCAATTTTTTCATATTTTATGAGCAAAACAATATCAACGAACTAATTGATTAACAAAAAGTTCGCCCTTACGCCCTTACGCTTCTATTGTAATAGCACTGTTTCACTGATTGATAAAATAAACTTACTCTCCCCTATTGTAATACTGATTGATATATAAATCAAGATCACGGACACCAAATGATGGGCCAAGATCACTATGGCATATTTTTCACTTTTTACACGACTTAAAATATAACTTTCAACATCGACACTATTATCAAAAGAGAATATAAAGCTATCTTTAGTAGTACCAAAATTTTTTTCATCTAATTCATCATCAGATTCATCAGACTCATTAGATTCCCACGCAATTAGATTATATTCTCCAAGAATTTCATTACTATTGTTCACTTTGATAATTGTTATAGTACGAGGTCGATTATCACAGATTTATGAAATTTTTTATGTGTAAACCCATCACGAGATCCATGAAGTAACAATTGGAATTTGTACGCTTTTTCTATCTCATCTGTAATTTCTAATCTATCAATCCATTTTGAAATTAATTCGGCATGTTGAATTGTAATAATTTTGGAATTAATATAAATTCATTTATAGCAGTCGTCATACGAGGTTTTGATTTTTTATTAGGATTCATAAAATATTTTAATAAGTCTTCATATAATAAATCCTTTGGTAAAATTTTCCTGTAAGGTAATACTTTATCCGAAAATTCTTCAGAAGACAAATTATGAAATCTGATGAATGGAATACATTGACGTACATTATTCTTTAAAGTTTTGAAATCTTCTTTTGAAATATTTGTAATATCAAAAGGAAGTTCAGGACTTTGAGCAAGTCCCCATTTTAGCACATGTTCCCATACTTGAATTTCTCTCATTTAAAATAAAAGAGTTCACCCTTATACCCTTAAACTTCTATTGTAATAGTAATGTTTCACTTAAAGATTCTTAAGTATAAAATCTTTAAGGAATTTTTGTAATTATGATTTAAATTAAATTGTAAATTTAATATCGGGAGATTATGTATCACGTGTATCACATATATAGTATTAATGATTATCGATCTTTTTTCAAATACACGTTCTTCTCTCTCTCCCTTCCCAGTCTCTCATTTTTTCCATACATGTAAGTGTGTGGTATATGTGTTTATTTCAACGAAACATTATGCAAATGTTAACTAGTGTTTCATTTCTTTTTCCTCTTTTTAGATATCCGGTTTTTCAGGTATTTGAATGGAGACTTTCGGTAAGTAAAAAAAAATTAATTCAACATTTTTTTATATTTACTAACTGTTCCATCAGTAAGTTAAGTGCGCATAAAACTGCGCATTGTTTTATGCCAACACAGATCAGCGTGAAATCATGTGATTCTACGAAGGCAACACAGAACAGCGCGTTGAAAAATAGCATCAATCAACGCACTGTTTTATTTACATCGCATAAATCATTGCACAGATTTTTTTATTTAATTTATTTATTTAATTTCATTTTATTCTATTTATTTATTAATTTATTAATTAATTAATTTATTTATTTTACTGTATTTATTTTATTTTCATATACCTAACTGTCTATTATAGTATATATTTAATTTAAATTATCCCCTGAAACTCACATTATTGTAAATAATGATAAGTCCCATTTCAAGAAATCTACCGTTCCTAAAAATAAAATAAGATAGAAACATTAATTTAATAACGTTTTCATTAAGATTTTTAAAAAAAATCCTTCCTAAAACTCACAAGTCTTACAAGAAATATCCATTCCAAGAAATTGCCGAGCTGAATCGTTCCTAAAATAAAAAAAATTTAATAAAAAAATTTATCTGATATTAAAAAAAAAAAAATTGAAATTTTTAAAAAAGACACCTGAACGGGACTATGGTGTCATAATAAATTGCTTTCTTCCAAACTTAAGCTAAATTCAAAATTGGCTCTTACAAGAAAAAACAAAAAGAAATGTTAATAAAACGATTCTTTTAAAAAAAACAAATAGTTTTAAAGTTATGATATAACTTCAAAACTTACCAAAAATCTAACACCTAAATGCAAAGCTGAAATCTATACCGAGTAAAAAAGAAAAAATGAAACGTTAGTAAACGTTTCTTTTAAAAAAAATAAATAAATAATTTTGAAATTAATTTCCAGAAACTTACCACATGAGCAGCCAAATATTGAAGCAGAAACCTACAAAATATATAAGAAGTATTAGTTAATATTTCAAAAAAAAATAATAAAAAAAATTTCGTTTTTAAAGCATACTCGGTATTCAGTATCCAATGCCGAACGAAATCTACAAAATATAAAAGAAGTGTTAGTATAACACTTCAAAAAAAATAATAAAAAACAAATTTTCGTCTTTAAAGCCTACCTGATATCCAAATATCCAATGCCAAAAGCTGAAAGAAACCTACAAAATACAAAGAAAAAGTGTTAATATAGCACTTCAAAAAAAAAATCAAAATTGACTTCAAAATACCTACTAGGAATCCAATGGTAAAGGGAAGCCAGAAGAACCTACAAAATACAAAGAAATGTTAATATAACGCTTCTTTAAAAAAAAATAGAAATATTCTACCATTTTTACCTGTTGTTAATGGTTTGGTCATAGTCCCAGTTGGTTCAATTCTAACAAACGATCTAAAAAAAATAAAAGGTATTAATATTATCATAACGCCATTAACTACCATGCATTCACTCAAAGAAACTTACCGCAAATTTTGCTTCTAATAACCTAAAAAAATAATAAAAAAAGGCATTATTATTGTTTCCTAATGCAAATATACACCATATACCTATCTACCTTTGAATCTATATTCCAGGAAGCGTCCAAGAATCTAAAAGAATAAAAAAAAGGCGTTAGTATTGTTTTCTAACACCAATACACAGCACACACCTGCCTACCTTCAAATCTGTATTCCAGGAAGCGTTCAGAAGTGTTCAAGGACCTAAAAGAATAAAAAAAATGGGGTTAGTATTGTTTCCTAATGCCATTACGCTATCATACACTCCAAAAAAACACTTATCTTTTCAGAAAGTCTAGGAAATCTGCCAAAGAACTGTTCCTAAATGAAAAGAAAAAGTCAATTTCATTCCTAAAAAAATAATGATAAATAAAATAATATTAATAAAAATACCTTAATATCCCGTTTTCACTCTGAGTTCCCTACCTAAAATAAAAAAGAAAAAATTTTCTTAAAACTCTTAAAAAAAGATTATTTAAATCGGTTTGGCCATAAGTCATATGACTAGTAATACCACCGATCGGAACTATTTTCAAATTATCAATCCATTTCTACAAAAAAAAACGCAATCAACAAAGGGAAATTAAAAAAATTAAAAGAAACAAAAGGATAAAAAAGAGACTTACTTTTTTAGATTTTTAATTTTTTTTTACTTTAAGAGCGTTAATTAACGTTCTATTTTTATTTTCTTTTATAGACAGTTTCTTGGACTTGAAATGTGAAGGGTAAGTTTCATGTTATTTCTATGTTTGAATGTTAAGAAAAAAACATAATTAGTATGAGCAATAAAAAAAATAAAAAGATAAATCATAAAGTAATAATACTGAAACTGAAGCAAAATAAACTTCAGCTTCGAAGAAAGAAGCCATATACCTAAATAAACTTAATAAAAAATAAACTTAAAGTTAGGTAAATAAACTTTGCAATTTTGTGTCACAGATTCGCACTGAAACTTTTAACACTAATCAAGGTGCTGAATTATGTCACAGTAATCAATGCACTTTCCAATACAATGATCATTGCACTGAATAATTGGTGCATTGTTTAGTATTTTGTTGGCATAAATCATTGCAATGATCAATGCGCCGAATTTTACAGTGCTTTTCAATACAATGATTTATGCCGACCTAACTTACTGATGTCATTTCTCTTCCTTTTTTAGGCGTTTTTCGAGTCTTTTTGGACGTAGGACTGGTAAATAAAAAAAAAATTTTTTTTTTAATTTTTTTTTTATATTAATAAGCATTACTAACTTCATTTTATTTTTTTAGGTGGTTTTTGAGTCTTTTTTAATGTGGGACCGTTGTAAACGGTCAAATATCAAGAACGAAAAGATGATAAAATTCAACCACCAAATGTAATTATTAAATATTAAGAACGAACAAATTAATCGTGGATTGGCGTAGATGGATAAATAATTAGCCGAAAAGGATAAACATTTAGGAAGAGTAATGATCTACATGATGTAATATTTATCAAATGATTGACAAAGAACCAATAGGATAAATAGAGTCGATCAATTGCGGCTTAGCAATCTTTAACAATAAGAACGATAAGAAAGAATAATTATAAGCCACAAAAGATAGATTATAAGCAAAACACATAAAGCGAATTAAAAGAACATATAAAATAATGTCAGAAAGATTAAAGAACACAAAATAATGTAAAAGATAATATAAAAAGATAGTATAAAGATGGAACGTAAAAGATAATATATTAAGAACGTATATAAAAAGATAGCATATTAAAAGATAGCATATTAAAAGATAGCGTATTTAAAATATAGATAGTATATTAGAAAGATAGTTCAAAGATAATATGTAAAAAGAACATAAAAGATAGTATATAGATAGAATAGAAAGTAGCATAAAAATTGTATATATAGAGAGCGGAATTCAAGGTAATTCCATAGTTCTCATCCACAGAACTCAATAAAAATATAAGTTTCATTTAATTATTTGTTAGTAAAGTTTAATATTAATTGAAGGTAATAGGTTCGCCCTAAACTTTAATTAATGTTCGCTTAATTAATTTTAATTAAATAAATGAAAATTTTAAGATGAATTAAATATATGTTTTGAAAAGTAATAATTCGTAGCGAGAGCTATTGAAGTTTGAAATTAAAGGTAAAAGTGGATATAATTTGGGGAAAATTTAGAGAAGTTAATTTTATTTTATATCGTTCAACGTTTTATATTACTAACGCTATTTATTTTGTAAACCAAGAATGTTGTTGTTATATGTTGTTGTATGTTGTTCGTTGATTATGTTGTTTGTTAATTATGTCGCTGATTAATTACTTGTTCGTTTAATTGTTCGTTCATTCGTTTATTCGTTCGTTCGACCATGAGAATGCCCGTTCGATGTGGCAACTCTGTAAATTGATGACAGAGGGAATTGGGGGATCTCACCGTTAAGTAAGGTAAGAAAAAATTTTTTTTTTTATTTTTTATATTAACGAACACTATTAACTGTTTATTTTGTTTCTTTTTTTTAGGCAGTTTTCAAGTTTTTCTGGACGTGAAGTACTGGTAAGTAAGAATTTTTTTTTCTTTTGTTTATTTTAACGAACATTGCTAATTGTTCATTTTTTTTTTCTTTTTTAGGAATTTTTTTTTGATGTGGGATACCAGTAAGTTTCATGAAAAATTTGTTTCAATTTTTTTTATTTTGACAAATACTAAATGTTCATTTTTTTTTCTTTTTTAGGTGTTTTTTTAACTTGGATACCGGTAAGCAAAAAAAGAAGTTATTTCAGATTTTTTTATATTAACGAGCATTACTAACTGCTCATTTTCATTTTTTTTTTAGACGTTTCTTTTTTAAGTATCTCTGGACGTAAAATACTTACAGAATAACGGCAAAGGAAAAAAGATATCGAAGATGACATCTTTCAGATTAATTTCAGTATCAGACACGCTGATAACGAAGATTATGGCGCAGTAAAAATCATGAGATTCAAAAATCAGATGATTAATTAGTAGATCAATCATTATGTAATCAAATAATTTTGTAGATCTGATTAACGTTACAATTGTTATTTTTGTTATTTATATTATTTTATGTTATTTTTATTATTTTTATTATTTCTTTTATTTATTACATTTATTTTATTTACTTTATTTATTTTAGTTATATTATTTTCTTTATATTTTATTTTTATATAAATATCTTTTGATTTTTTTCTTAAGTTAAAGTGTGTGTCAGTGTGTCAGATAGATAGAAAATAGATAGTATAAGTTAGGGATTAACTTGTATTAACTATTTAATAAACTCTTATATTAAAAACGAACTGTGATTGTGTTATATTTTGCGTATTGTGTTTTTGCGTGTCTTGCTGATATAAACTACGTTATAGCTATTGACTCCCTAACGTTTAGTTATAGTTGACAGAGTTTGAGACGGACCTGTTAACAACGCACTACAAGTTATTTCAACAAGTGTATTGAAAACAAAAAATTCAATTTTTTCTTTTCTTTAGATGGGATGGGTCATTAACGCATTAGAAACTGGTGATGAATTATTTAAATTTTTATTTTACTGTAGCGAAATATCTACTAACATTTGATTTTTTTTCTTTTTAGATGGCCATTTCTTTTGATTTCTTTAGACGTGTGGGAACTTGGTGAGTGAAGGCTTATTTGAATTATTTATTTTAATGAAACGTTTATTAACGTTTCAATCTTTTTCTTTTTTTTATAGACAAGTAGGTTTCAATAGGGGAATACTATCGCTGGCTATAGATCAGCTATTAGTAAAATCCACGAACAGATTGATACTTTTTCAATTGGAAATCACCTGAATATTGTAAAAGCCATGCAAGCAATTAGGATCGATAACCCTCCTGCTTCAAAATCAGATGACGCTATTGACATTTTACCATGATTTGGGGTATCGATTAGAGAGAAAATAATTTAATAATAGGTAAGTTTCATTGCGAAACTTCAATTGTTTCCTTTTTAATAAAAGCGTTAAATAATGTTTAATTTTTTTTAGGTTGTCTGGGTAGTATTATGTAAACAATAAATTTGAAATTCCTTATCAAACTTTATTTAAAAATATGTTCCAACGCGATCATAACCAATCACTCTTTCTTAGCGGCGAATATCAACAGAAGAATTAAGGAAAAGTGATAAGTTTCATTGTGAAACTTGAATTATTATTTTTTTTTAACTTTATTTATTAGTTGTTTTTGTATTTTATATTAAATTATTGTTTTATTTTTATTAACTGGAGAAATACATAATATATACAATAATATTAGAGATAAATAAATACACATTAAATATATAAATTAATAAATAGATTTTAATAAAAATCAATAAATAATCTATTAATAAAAATTAAATAAATGTCTCTAAGGATTCTTTCCTATCCTTAGGGATTCTTTAAACTTTTTAATTCCAAAGATCCGTTGAGGTGGGGAAGGATCCACGTGAATCTTTACTATTTACGGAAAATAAGGATTTCACGTGGATCCTGACTCCCAAAATATTGTTATAGCCAGTTCTTTAGCGTTTACAAACGTAAACAAATGGAAAAGGGTAAACAGAAGGTATATAGGTAGGCGGGTATAATCAATAAATAAACTATTTGTATAAACACTTAATAAACAATTCAATCAGACGTGTAGTATAGCACTGTACGTCGGCATATACTCCCAACACGAATAAAGGATAACAAATTTATATTTCGTTAAATTCAAGCAACAGTTTATTCAATATAATCATTAGAACCATTTTTATTAAGAAAACTCTTCTACTGAACTTCAATTTTTCATTCAACTACAGATCTAATTACAGGTCTATATATATGTAAAAATACCAGACTAAAAATATCTAACATATTGCATATATTAAATATATTAAATAAATTAAACATATTTGATATGTTGCATATATTTGATATGTTGAACATATTTGATATGTTGCATATATTTGATATGTTACATATATGCAACATATGCAACATTTCGAACATTGATCGTCACCTCGTGATTAGGCCGAATTTTGGTCACGTGATCGATCGTTTCGCTACAATATTACCGATGAAATAATTTTATAAAATCAAAAAAAAAAATTTTTTTTTTATTTAAAATTACTATCAAATGTAAAAATTATCAAGACAAATATTTTATCTTTATTGAATCAAAAATAACAAAAGTTTTTCTAAATATATATACTATATTATAACCATAATTAATTCGTGATTCGTGTAACAACCGGAGAAAATTACTATGCTAAATCAGGGTAAATTTTTGTAGATCAAATAGTCTTTATGAAAAATTGGCATTTTTGACGCATTTATTAAAGGATCACTAGGCATAGTTACACAACCAATTTATTAATTGTTATAATCATCATGACGTAACATTATCTAATTTCTACTTTATCGATGTTTTGATGAATATTTCTAACAACTTTAGTTTGAGGGAAAGGCTGATTCCAAGCTAACTTGAACTTGCGATTTCAATAATGGCAAATTTTAGATTTTACAATTTTTATAATATTTTTATATATTCTTTTACCAAACAGTTTTTTATATTATTATTTCATGTTATTTTATTATTTCTTTATAAATTTATTTATTTTTATTATGAACTCGGTCCCCTTCTAACGTACCAAAGACATTTCTGCCATTTTTTGGCGATGTTGTGCTGAATAACGAGATATCCAGCCTTGAATAGTTTGTAGTTTTGGTATTTCTTCTTCATCCAACTCTCTTTCTTCAACTTTATTTCTGAGATTTTCTAGCATAGTAGTAGCGGTAAATCTTTTACTTTTATCAACATCCCCTTCCAAAAAATATTCTTCTAAAAGTTTCCATACTCTTTTAGATATACGTTTTCCACCTCCTTTTTTACCATATTTTTGCTTGCTTTTTAACGCCCATCCAGACTCCAAGGGAAACTCATAAGTAGAATTCCTATTGAACGGTAAATCTCTAATTAGCAAATAACTAATACGTGTTCAGAATAAGTATACTTACCATATAATATTTTGATTTTCTTGATTTTCGGAAATATCTTTTTCCAAACAAATAGTAATTAGCATTTTGTTTCAATATTTTTTTTTTTATAAATTCTTTTCTTACCATCTTGTATCATTTCTGTTTCATTAGCCAAGCCAAGTTCTAATTCCTTAACCAACCCGTCTCTTTTAGCGGTGTTGATGACATTGATATTTCATTTTTTCAATTCAAATAATAATCGTTCTCTTGTCAATCTTTTAGGATCAATACCTAAATCGGAGACAAAATGTGGGATAGATAATATTCACAAAAGCTGAAGAGGTAACGCACCTGAAATATTTGGCATAGCAATCACCCATTCATTTTTGGGAGTCGTATGAGTTGATGACGTAGGTTCTGGAATTTCAATTTTTTTTTTCTGCAAATTAGATATCTGTGCCGGTGAAAAATTTGTCCATTCTCCAACATTAGGAATCTCTCGACCAAGAATATAACCCGCCATTGATCCTTCTCCCGGCCAAGTCCATTCAAATAAATTAGAATTACCAGGAAGAGTATTCTTGGCTCTCTTATTTTGGTCTAAAGTAAGTCAGAAAGATAAAATATTCTTTGATTATTTTGTTTGATTTAATCTCACCTTTTGTTCGATTTGGTTCTAAATGTGCAACAGACGTTCCGCAAATATCTCTAATTGCTGTTTCAATATCAGCACCTTCCATTATATCTAATCCAAGACGTACTTGACGTTTGATTGCATGGGTAATCTAAAATGTCGACACTTATTATATAGGTAAATGGCAGATCACTTATTTTATTTTATTTTATTAGTACCTGTGCATGATGACTGTCAATGGTCGTTTTTGCTTCACCTGCCTCTAAGAATATCCATTTCTTTACATTTATTTGATACCATTCTAACCAATTTCCCAAAATCATCATTAGGTCAGCATTATGATAATGAGGACCATTATCTGAAATAATTGTGATCCACTTTGGCTTATTTTCCAGTGATTCAATGACAGCATGGAGGGATGAAGCTGTAAACCAAGAGTCCTGACGCGCATCCATTGACCAATGATCGTAAGCATGAATATCAAGTTCTTGATGTCCGGACTTTTTTGTATACATAAGAATTGTATGTAAAGTCCAACCTTTCTTTCCAAAAAATTCTGCTTTTGTTTCTCTGGCACTTTTTGGAAGTATTTTCATTTTGTAATCAACTACTAATACAGCGCCATTCTCATCCAAATCCAGTAGATTAGCATTAAATTGGGCATTCAAATAAACTTTACGGACTTGATGTGCAAGATAATATAACAAATGGTTTTAATATTCATCAAGATCTTCGTGTAAATCTGTTGATAGCTGATTTTTAAGACGATTAAAGAAGGTAAATAATTTGGCACATTCTTGAGATGCATGTGTATGTTGTTCTGTACAAACTCCAAATGCCCATAGTAAACAATAACTAATACAAGGATTATGCTCTGTTATTCCTTTATTATTAACAATCAGATTTTTTTCATAATCTCGCTTCAAAAATCGTTGTAACTGTTCCAATTCATCAAGAAATTCTTTCTAAAAAAAAAATAAATGATATGTTTAAGCAAATTATCTTTAAAAACAAGAATTTTATTAGCTAAGTACCTTTTTTACGCTGTCTATAAACTTATTTTCAATAAGCTTTCTAATATCAACAAATATTTCATATCCATACCGGCTACAAGTTGAACAAAGTCCGCCTAGATCTTCTTGATATATATATTCATTTCCTTGTAATTTTGTCATAAAGGTTGTACGATGAATTCCGTTAGGAAATTCGGCATGAAATTTTTCCCAGAGGGCTTGTTTGGTATCACGAAGGTATTTTATTGGTGCACCAGTTTTACTATCTGTTTTATATGAACTCATAACTACATGTGCTTTGTCATTGATAAATTTTTCAAATTTTTGCAATTTTTCACTAGGTAGCTTTTCACGCGTAAAAGAAGGTTTTTTCATTGAAGAACCACCAGGCCCATTAAGATGACAGTGTATACGTGCCTTTGATATCAAATCATTTGAAACCTAGTAATATAGAATAATTTAGAAAAACAATTATAAGGTTAGAAATCAACTACTTTATTAATTCATACCGATAATTGCTTTTGAAGTTCTTCATATTTGAAATCATTTGCTATAATAGACAGTATCCTTTGTTTTCCATCATCTCCTTTTTTATTGGTTGTTAGGCTTTCTTGAAAGCAATTCCAAAATGTGTTGGATACGTCATAAAAGTTTACTGGTTGTGACATCAAAAAGCCAAATTCGTATAGCTGTTTCAATACATTTTTTTCAATATTATGATTCAATGATCTCGTCCAAAATTCATACTATAATAATTATATACAATAATTAGAATTTTTTTTTTTTTTACAGATGAACTATTATTTATATTTACCTTTGAATCCTGTTTTGAAAAAGGTGTTACATCATGACATCCTATATTGCGAAGCATTATTCTCCATGCATTTAGTTCACGTTCGCTAAATTTATGATCTAAAGGATATAATTGTTTTAGATTACTATGCAATTCAATTATCGTTTCCTGCTCCTTCCACTTGTTTAGAAACTTGCGCCAATCAACATTACTAATAGTTCGTCGCTTGAGATGATAAGAATAAACTTCTTCCATAAGCACATCATTATTCCAATCGCTCAATGAACAAGAAGGAATTTTTAGAGTCTGAATTAATCGTTGTGTTATAGTGTTTTCAATTCCAAATAGCATTCTTCCAGTAAATGTTTTTAATTTGGCAACTTTTGTTCCTTGTTCGCTAAAAATTCTTTCCCATACAAGATTAGGTGTGCTTGCACAATATATTTTTTCAACTTCCATTTTGTATATTATTGTTACTTTACATACATCTTCTTCAAATTCTTGAAGAAATAAACAACGCTCCTTTGCCAAATAAAACAAAAAACTTGATTTAAATCCAACTCCAGCATATCCCCATTGATCATTTTCAGATCTTGCAATCCCAAATACAAAAATGCGTACCAGCTCAAGATTAACAAAATATGGACGAAATAAAACTCCTTCTAATAATTTTTTACAAATATCTGGCTTGTCAAAGCCCATTATCATAGGACCTGAAAATCTGGTTTTAGTATGAAACATTTGTTGATAAACTGTAGATATCGCGTTGGAACTAGAAATACTCGGCTCAGTAGTATAAAAAGATTCACAAGTGCAAATGTACCCTGGCTGTTCAAAATGTTCCCTATTACCTTTCACCACTGTTAAAATAAAGTCATGTCCACTTAAATGGGTTACTACTTTCATATGCAGACGAATAGGAACCAGAAATTCCATTTCTTGATTGCAAACTATCCACCATTCATACGAAAAGGTCCGAAGTGTAATTCTGAATCAATAGTTCCCACAGAAACTAAGGAAACATCATAATTTTTATCTTTTGTCATATTTGTAGAGTAATAACAAGTAACGCGAAAAAGTTTACATGGTTGTATTGGGTAACGCGAGAGAGATTCTAACAGTTTTCTGTTTATTATATAAAACGATATATGTTCTTATCCCCGATCGACACTAATTAAATCACATGATTTTCTCTGATTGTTACACGAATCACGAATTAACTATTTAAAGTTATATATAGCAAAACCTCATATAATTACATGCTTTTTTAAAATTAAAATGCGTAAAAGTCGACTTTCATTAACTAAGCCATTCTCTTTACGTGAAAGTACAAACTTTTCTGGACGTAATATTCTTCAAAAACATAGACATCTTGGTTCATGTAAGTGTCCAAATTTGGCTAAATTTCTGATTTACAGCCAACAAATTTTGGCCAACATTATGATTTTGATGATATTATTCAGAATTTAATAATTAATATTATAATTCTAATGTTTTTATAATGGTTTTTATAGCACTAAATACAGATAATAAGGAAGGCAGTGAAACTGAATTGCAAGATGAAATGGAGGTTGAAAGTGATAATTACCACAATGAAAAGAATAATGATGATGACATTAGCATTGAAGAAAATAATGATCACTATAGTGAAGCTGATAATTACATTAGTGAAGAAAATGATGATAACTATGGTGAGGAAGTTGATAACTATGATGAGGAAGCTGATGATAACCATATTGAAGAAGAGAATGATAACTATGGTGAAGAAGATGACTACAATGATGAAAATGTTTATTATGATGATGATGATGATGATGGTGATAATATCATTGATGATAATGATAATGTAAGTAGTAATCTTTAAATTTATTTATTCATTTCTTACTTCTTTAGAAAACTGAGTACTAGGATTTTATAGTTATGTAAAGCTCAATCAGTTCAATTCCATTCTTACAAACTGAATCATTAAACTTTCATCTCTAGTTATTGTCACTGATACTGTTAGTATTTTTTTAATAAAATTGATCCTTTTATATTTGTAATAAAGTATGAAGAAAAAATAGTTGATTCATCAATAGATAGTGACCATATGTTGAATATAAATGGAAGTTTTGCACCCTACTTTGAAAATTTGACTTCTGCATTGTTATTTTGTTGGGTGCAGAAACACAATATATGTAAGTTTATTTCTATAACTAATGCATTTAATGGTCTATTCTAATAAAGATTTATATCAATATATAGCAACAAACGCATATAATGATTTAGTAGAAATATTACAACATTAAAAGTTTGAAGTAAAAGATGTTGTAAAAAATATAAGAAGGTTTCGGCAATGGAGAAATCGGTTACCATTGATGCCAATAAGAACACGCTCTATTTAAATAAATCTGAAGAAAACACCATCCACTTCTAAAGGAACAAAGCTTTGTTACTATTTATCGATTCGTGATATCATTCAGAATATATTAAATAATCCGTTACTATATGACAAGTTGTATTTTGGACCAGGTATAGAAGCTGAAGAAAAAAAGGAATATTGGCATGGAGACCTCTGGGCTGAATCACCATTATTTGGCCAAGAAAAAATAACTATCAATAGAGGTATATTTGATTTACTTGATTTATTGCTATTATTAATGTTATTAACATTGTTGTTCATCTTATATATCTTTGTACTTAGAAATTTATTATCCAAATGAATTTATTATATATAAAGAAAATGGCAAACGAAGATTTGGACGAATACGATCAATAGTATCCATTAATGATGAACTTCAAATAAAAATACAACGGATTTGTACTTATTATGAATTGCCAAACAATTTTCATAGTAACGTTCGCTCCATTACAAGTGAATCACAATTGTGGCTGATAGATCAGCATTTGGAAGAGGGTAGTATTATTGCAAATACTTACAAGATCATTAAAAAAGTTGATATTACAATTGTTCGTGATTCAACTATTATTACTAACAGTCTTTTTATTAAAGAAATATTATACAAAAACAATGGCCATTGGAAATTACGGGATGCAACATTAGATTATATGCATCCATGCGAGTATTCTGCTCTAAGTTCACCACCATCATCATATAACAATTTCAGAATTTTAAAGATATTTATTGATATCTATTATGATGATTTTGGAACGTATAGGAACACTTATCATTCATTAGGAGGAGTATATATTCAGTTAGGGAATATGCCATTTGAAATGAGAAAACATCTTCGTAATCATTTCGTCTTGGGCTTTATTCCTTTTGGCGGTTGCTTTAAAGATTTCATTCATCCTTTTATTAAAGATATGAAACAATTGGAAAAAGGAATTTTGATGAATATCCAAGGAAGAGATTGTTGGATCATAGCTGGACTTGAATGTATAACTGCAGACCTACCCCAAGGCAATGATTTAACAGGTGTAAAACGACATAATGCAATAAGAGGATGTAGAACATGCCTTGCAAAAGAAAATGCAACAGATATTACATTGGATATTGCTAGTATTTCTCATTATCATCATATTACTAACATCCAATTCAAAAATATTTTTACAGCTTTAACTTTAGAAGAACGAAATAATATTGCAAAAGAATATGGTTTGCAAACCAGTTTGCCAATTTTTGATCAGCTTCAATGGGAACGTCACTTGCAGTCACCACAGGATATTTACCATATAATAGCTGGCAAGACATTAAAACTACTTAAATTAATGATCACTATGCTATCTCCAGAAGGTGAACGAAATTTTATTAGAGAATGGAAATCATTTGAATATCCCAAACAATGGTCAAAGCTTCCAAATCCTATTAGTCATCTTGAAAGCTTTATGATGTCAGATCGTATTCGATTAGGAATGGTAATGCCATTTATATTAAATAGATCACTGACTATTAATTGTTTGAAGCAACAAGAAATGGACA
Source organism: Rhizophagus irregularis (assembly GCF_026210795.1). Lineage (NCBI taxonomy): Eukaryota > Fungi > Glomeromycota > Glomeromycetes > Glomerales > Glomeraceae > Rhizophagus > Rhizophagus irregularis. The sequence continues at coordinate 2,535,800 of NC_089435.1, read as the reverse complement.
AATTACAGAGACGAATAAAACTAAATCGCAATCAAGTGATTAATGCAATTATTAAATGCTGGGCAATTGTAGCGAAGTGCTCTCAATTAACATTTAAGATTTCTTTAACAATTGATGATCGTATTGAACTTGAAAGATATTTGAAAAAAGAACGAGAAGCATTGGTTGAGGTAAAGTTCAGTTTATATATACATTAATTATATTAATTATATTGATATTATTGAATTTTAAATGAGATTAGCAACTTGCAGAAGTGACTCTGTGTTGTAAATCTCAAGAGTTGTATTAGGTTTTGAACCAAAAAATAACTTTTCTTGTGTTAAAAAACATTTGATTTCATTCTAATAACTAAATTATACCAAATGCAGTTATTTGATGACTTTGTAGGCCTCCCAAATCTTCATGCTAGTTATCATTTATCACGGCATGTAAGAACTTTTGGCACTCTTGTAAATACTGCAGTTGGAACAAAGGAAATGGTCCATCGCATCTTTAAAAATAAAGTTCCGCATACTAATTGCAAGAATATTGAATTTGATTTATTAAAATATTATACAACTTTGCAAGCCATTCGGCATCTTTCAGATGGTGGAATTGATCCTCGAAACTTACAGCATAGTGTTGAATTCATGAATTTATTTCAAGACTTTAGTCATTTGTTTAAAGATTGGTTTATTATGGAAAGTTCAGAGACAGATAATAAAGAATTTAAAGGTAATTGACATATTTATTATAAATAGTTAAAATGGTCATTACTTGCTAATATTTTTAATAGTTTGTTCACCATCTAGTTATTTTCGAAATATAATGCTAAGAAAGCCAGTGTCTGTTCGCAATACAAATATTGGAATTGATACAGTTTCGTTCAGAACTGACTTAGCTCTTGCATATGAAAGTTTTGGATATAACTCATCACTCATTAACAAAACTTGTAATTTTTATGAATATGCATCTTACATTCAAGATGTGCATAATGCTGAGGTTCAATGCCATTTGAGTATAGATGATGTAGTAACAATACAAGTGGCTGATTATGGTGAAAGTTATGCAGTTATAAAAGGTATTTTCAAACACAAAAGTAATGATGGATATCTATACCCATTTATTTATGTTGATTGGTTTGAGGATATCTGCAAAAATCATAACAGATTGGAATGTCCAATTTTTGTTCTTCGGCATGATGATACTTATTGCAAGATTTTTCCATTAACGGTCATAGAAAAAGTTCAGAAAGTGCATTTTGTACATGATTGTAATTCAAGATGCAAGGATAATCATAATCTGGAAAATAAGCATTATTTAAGAAATGATTTCTTTTTTAAAGTTATTTAAATATACTTATGTAATATAATAATTGTTTGTTTCATTCTTTTATATACTAATAAACTGATTTAGCAACTTTAATGATATTACATGTGACTATTATATGATACTACTTTACATTTGCTATATGAAGGAAATATGAAATCATCTTAATTCAATATTATTTTTTAATTTTAAAAATATGTATTATTTTCAAAAAAAATTATAGATTCTATCTGTAGAGGCAATAATATGATGATTTTTAAAATGAAAAAAAAGTTTAATTGTGAAATTTTCAATTTATCTAATATCTAATTAAATTTTCATACTTTTTTTATCTTAATTTTTTATATTGTATTTATAATTACAAATCTTAATATTAAATTACAAATCTTAATTTTTATTGCAAATTTTGATACTTATAGTCTTGTATTACCTATTTTACCCTAGTTTGCAAACAATTAATTTTAAAAATCTTTAAAAATGATGGAATAAATTATAATTTATTAATTAACCAATAATATTAAAGTGCAATTTTTTCGAAATCAAGTGATTGCCCGAGCCCCACCTTTTGCTATAGGTCTGCCCATATATAAATCATAAATATTATTTATAAAAAAAAAATTTTTTTGGGAAAAGTCTCATATTTATATAAAATATATATCACGTGCATCATGTGATATTAAATTAATAATTACCGCAGCTGAAGCTGCGGTATACCGAAAAAAAAAATTAAGCTTTTTTTGGCAAAGCTTAATTTTTTTTTTCTTTCATCCCCTCACCTCCCTTACTCCTATCCCTTCTTCCCCTTTCTTCCGCCCTTTCCTTTCCCTTCTTTCAGAAAAACAAAATGGTAAGTTTCGAAGCATTCACTTCGAAACTTTTTTAAAAAGTCATTTTTTTTAAAAAAATTGCTTTTTAGGAAACGTTTACTAACATTTCCTTTGTTATTTTTGTAGGTTCGGGAGTTAGTTTGGGAGCTTGAAACACTCTTGAAACGGTGAGCTTAACCCAAATTATATATCTGATATGTATTTTTCATTAGAAACGTTCTAATTGAACATTTCTTTTTTGTAGGCGGTTCTTTCGGTCTCCTTAAACATGAATTTGGTAAGTATTCAATTTTTTCTTTAATTATTTTTGTTCTAACAAACACAATTTTTTTTTTTAACAATTGCACTGCATTTTTTATTATTCTTTGTATGAGTAGATATTAGAAAGGTTACGCAACTCTACAGCAAAGCATTATTCTATCTAAATAGTACAAAGGGGTCAACACTAATGTAATATGTACCCATGCAATTGCACGAACATATATAAAAAAGAACAATCACATCCGAACTCTCCCATCACAAAGTAAGTTAATGTAAAAAAAAAGAAGCCAAAAACATCTTGTCCAAGTTCTGATACCTGTTCTTTTTGATAACTTCCCATTCCATATCGTCGGAGGTTGTTGAAAAAATCTCCTCCAATTCGGTTAATTTCTCTTTCACCTTTTTTAAACCTTCAGATGCGCTTGGTATCGTACGTACAGTAACGTACTTTATTTTTGTGCAATGTTATCTTGTTTCAGAGATGTTTTGGTCGAGGCTTCTGCCTTATCACCTTCCAAATCTGAGTCCGAGTCTGTGTCCTCTCCCACTCTCATATCCACTACCTTGTCTTCAGTAACTGGTGTTGTTCGGTTTTTGTTTTTCTTGGCCGCTATATTTGCTAACCTCAATCAGAAGGTGTTTACGGTGTAGAAAAGTTTACCGGTTGATTAGCTGGTGGTGCCGTAGCCAGTGCTATCATCTTTACCTTTACTTTCTCCAAATTCTTTCCGTTTCTGTATATCATCTTAAAATTCTGCACCTTCTATATCAGCTCTGCACTGCCAATGAACAGTTTCTAACATTGGGATTCTGGTGGGTATTTTTTTTTATAAATTACTCTATTTTAATGAACTCTATTTAACGGTTCATTTTTCTCTTTTAGATTTTGCCATTCCTATTTGAAAATGGATGTGAGCGTCCATTTTTTCATTTTTTATTTCTTCGTATTCGTCATTGACTTTGATTTTCTTTTTTTTTTGTAGATTTGGCTTCTTTTTAGGTTTCGGTGACCCCTTTAGTGTTATCTTTCTTTTTTAGGGTTCGGTATTTCCTTTTTATGTTTCAATGTCTCTTTTGTGGAAATTAAGGTGGGTTTTTTTATTGTTTATAGGTTTTTTTTGTCATCTTTGGTACTAAACTATTAAACTTTCTTTTTTAGGTTTTGTCTTCATTTCACCCTTCAAACGCGTGGGATTTTGGTGAGAAATTGATAATGTTTATGTTTTTATATATTTCTTTAACGTATACTAATGTTTTTATTTTTTCTTTTTTTAGAAGACAGAGTCTTTAGACATCCCGAATGATCCTTACGTCATATCCTCAAAGCGAAATTACTACGGCGTTGAATATTGCTTGTCACAAATCTTTGTTTAACAAAAATTATCCTCCACATATCATTATATGTATTTTGGGATCAATGGGTCCAATATATGGAGAAATTAAAAGGATTGGGACACGCAATTGGGTGTTCCAACTCAATGTATTTTACTCAAACGATTAGTGAGAAAAAATGGAATCGATCAAATTTGTTCAAACATCTTTTTGAAAGTGAACGCAAAATTAGGTGGACAAAATGTAATATTAACCAACGATCAAATTGATTTTGTATCTTCAGAACTGACAATGATACTCGGCGCTGACGTTTTCCATTCCGGAAGAGGTGATAATAGGCCAAGTATTGTAGCTGTATGTGCCTCATTGGATTCAAAAAGCTACTAGATACGCTGGAAGATTATGTGTTAATAAGGATCCTCGAAATTAAATTATTGAAGATCTCAAAGGAGTAGTAATCGATTTACTTCGTGTTTTTATCAAAGAAATCAAGTTTTACTGAGAAAATTTTTGTTTTATCGTGATGGAGTTGGTGAAACTCAATTTCAACATGTAAAAACTTATGAAGTAAAAGCACTTAAAGAAGTCTTTGCTAGTGTGTACAGAAATTTGGGACCTACACTAACATTGTAAGTTTTTTAACGTCATGTTGTTACCATTATTATTTTACAATTTCTAAATTTACTAATCCCTTAATATATAGTATTATATTGCAAAAGAGGCATCATACCAGATTTATGCCAACTGAACCACGTGATGGTGATAAATTGGGCAATTGTAGTTTGATTTTTGTAAGAATGAGAAATTTATTATTTTAATTTCGTAACTTTATATTAATTATTTTATTTTTTCAGTCTTACAATCTCACACCAGCCTACAAGGAACATACGCGTTGTAAACGGTCGAATATCAAGCACGAAAAGATGATAAAATTCAACCACCAAATGTAATTATTAAATATTAAGAACGAACAAATTAATCGTGGATTGGCGTAGATGGATAAATAATTAGCCGAAAAGGATAAACATTTAGGAAGAGTAATGATCTACATGATGTAATATTTATTGAATGATTGACAAGGAACCAATAGGGTAAATAGAGTCGATCAATTGCGGCTTAGCAATCTTTAACAATAAGAACGATAAGAAAGAATAATTATAAGCCACAAAAGATAGATTATAAGTAAAACACATAAAGCGAATTAAAAGAATATATAAAATAATGTCAGAAAGATTAAAGAACACAAAATAATGTAAAAGATAATATAAAAAGATAGCATATTAAAAGATAGCGTATTTAAAATATAGATAGTATATTAGAAAGATAGTTCAAAGATAATATGTAAAAAGAACATAAAAGATAGTATATAGATAGAATAGAAAGTAGCATAAAAATTGTATATATAGAGAACGGAGTTCAAGGTAATTCCTTAGTTCTCATCCACAGAACTCAAATAAAATATAAGTTTCATTTAATTATTTGTTAATGAAGTTTAATGTTAATTAAAGGTAATAGGTTCGCCCTAAACTTTAATTAATGTTCGCTTAATTAATTTTAATTAAACAAATGAAAATTTTAAGATGAATTAAATATATGTTTTTGAAAAGTAATAATTCGTAGCGAGAGCTATCGAAGTTTGAAATTAAAGGTAAAAGTGGATATAATTTGGGGAAAATTTAGAGAAGTTAAATTTTATTTTATATCGTTCAACGTTTTATATTACTAACGCTATTTATTTTGTAAACCAAGAATGTTGTTGTTATATATTGTTGTATGTTGTTCGTTGATTATGTTGTTCGTTAATTATGTCGCTGATTAATTGCTTGTTCGTTTAATTGATCGTTCGTTCGTTTATTCGTTCGTTCGACCATGAGAATGCCCGTTCGATGTGGCAACTCTGTAAATTGATGACAGAGGGAATTGGGGGATCTCATATGGTGCATGCTCCGAGAAAGGAAATGATCATCATCACATGATTATTATAATAATGAATATGAAAATTTGACTTCGTTAGTAAGTCACTGATAGGTATTATTAATCAATATTTTATTTTAGAATTTATTTTTAGATTTCAGGTTTTGACGAGTTCAAAAAGAACCAATAAATCAATAAGGATTGGATTGAGTTAAAAACTTGAAAAGGTGAAAGATTGGAGTTTGAAGTTGTGCGAGTAATCATTTAATCGATAGAAAGCACAAGAATATTTCTTTCGGGAATAAAGTACCTGAGAAATCTCATAAGGAGATGTGGAAGTGAAAGATGGATTTTGAAATAAAGATTAATAATGGGAGAACACCAATGTATTATCTGGGGTTCATCTGTGTGGTATGGGTTACCTCTGAGTTTGAATTTTGGACAAATGCTCGAAATTGGAAAATTTTTATTCTTCGACATTAAAGATTATAACGTATGGGTTACGTCAAATCTGGATACCCAGCTCAATAATGCGCAAATTGCTTTGGGAACGGGGAATGAAAATTGTAAAGACACCTACTATCAAGAAACATTGAATGGATAAAATGGGACAAACCTGTAAACTATCATGCTTTTACCCAATGGGAAAAAGATAGAGATAAGCCCAGTATAGGTCCACCAATTTGAGGAAAGATAAGTTGGTTTAGATGAGTTTTATGGATAGCTGATGACTTTTAAAACTGGATTTTGGAAGGTTAGATTCACCCGTTAAGAGACAAGTCGGCCAACGAAGGAGGAAAAATGGATACGTTATATTGTTACAGGTCCTAGGCTACATTTCAGATGAAGGTTCCTGGTGTAGTGTCCTAGTTCACGCTCTCATTACAATGTTCCGTTAAAAGAAGATGAAATAGAAGGATATTTACACATTAACGAGCCGTATAATGGATATTACGTGCAGTATTTAATAATAGAGTAAAATCCGAAAAGAAGGACATTTATTTAAAAGAAGAATATTTACTTGAAAAAGAACATTTATTTGAAAAGAAGGACATTTATTTGAAAAGAACGACATTTTGTGTATCATAGATTAATTTACATAATATAGAATATATAGTAAGAAGGATTTATGTGGATGATAAGAAAGATTGAAGATTCGCAAACTTTAAAAGTTATGAAAATTTTGGAGTTTGTGATATGTGAAATTATGAATCTCGGTGATGGAAGATGAATTTTAGGATGTGATATGTGAAATTATGAATCACGGTGATAGGAGATAAAATTTAGAATGTGATATGTGAGATTATGGATCTTGGTGACAAAAGATAAACTTTGTGGCGCAGTAAAAACCTCCGCAGTCTGAGGAGATCGTGGACTTAGAATAATTTTTGAAATTTTGAGGCGCAGCAAAAATTAATAATAGAATATGGAGTAGTAAATATATAAAACTGAAAGATGGAATTTAAAGATTGAAAGGAGCAATCTATTTAAAGATAAAAGAAGATTGAAAATAGAAACATAGAAGATTGAAAATAGAAACGATGAGAGTGAAATATATATATAAAAGGAGGTGAGATTTTAGTTAAGATTCTGGATGAACGATTACAACGATGGAATGGTATGAAACTTGGAGGGTTGATTACGAGAACCACAAATTAAGACATGACGAAAATATCAGAAATGTAGATATAGACGAATTGAGAGGAGAAAATATAACATGTGAAATATGTTATCCAATAAGAGATACACCAGAAGTTTTTAAGAAATTTTGGAGAATATTACAAAAATTTGAATATACAATAAGGGATTATAATGCAGAAACTATAAGGGCGCTAATAAATTTATTAAGTATAGATAGTGAAGAAAGAAATAATTATACGAAAGGAAAAACTAGAGATGCATTAGATATAATAGTTGAATCGATAAGATACTTGAAACAACCAATACTGAGAGAGAAAGGACTAAAGATAATAATAATAGTGGTTGCGAGAGATTGTATAGAAAACGATAAAGAAGACGAAACAATAGACAGATTAATAGGGAATGAAGAATTAATAAGATATGGTTATATTTTGGAAGATTGGGATGTGAATATAAGATTTAGGGAATTTTATGAATGGCATAAAGTGGCTATATTAGAGTTTATAAAATGGAAAGATAGCGTTATTAGAAAATACAAAGATATATTGTATGAGGAAGCAGAATTAAAAGAAGATGAGTCAACGGAAAAAATAGAAGCGTTCAAACAAAAGATTAGATCAATGTTGAATACAATGTACGTAAAAGGTCGTGGTGGAGGAATCTCGAAAGTAGTAATTGAAAAAGTTTACGATAAGATTAGGGGGTTTGAGCAATTAAATATAGATGAAACAGATAGTGATGACACACCAAGAAGTTATACTATAACAGAAACAGACGATGGGGAGGAAGAAAATTTACCAATTAGTAAAAATGAAGAAATGTCAGATGAGGAATCTGACGAATCTATTGAATCTAATAATGTTGAAGAAACAGAAACAACAAAGGTATTCGAAGAAATAATTAGAATGGATTTGAAAAGAATGGGATATGATGTAGAAATAACGGAAATTGAAAGAATAAGAAAATTTGGAGTAACCGCAAAGATAATAACAACATATGAATTTATGAAGAAATATTTAACAATATGGAATCTTGAAGATGAAAAATTAGATGAACAAATATTACAATGGAGAGTTGAAAACACAAAAGAATGCGGAAGATGTGAAATTGAAAGATTAAAGAAAGAATTTGAAATTGGAAAAGAAACCTGCATAGAATGTGAAGAAGATATTGAAAAAGAAAATCCAACGGATGATGAAGATGAAATGGAAGAGGATATAAAAGGACCCAAAATTGGCTCAAGTAAAAAACCAAAAAGTAAAGAGAAAAATAAAAAATCAAAGGAAGTACCTATAATACCAATAACACCAGTACCACCAATAAAACCAAAGATAACAATGGCAGCATCAAGAGATGAACTCAGAGCAGATCTAAGAGCATTAATGAATACTATGTATAATCATGATATTGGGGCAGATTGGAACAATTTAGCATTACCACCAGTAACATTGACAGGATTACAAGGAGAAGTTCAAGCGAATACTAATGCAATAGGAAATTTAAACGCAAATAGGGGAGCTATTGTGGAAATACCAGTATTTTATGGTACCAGTGGAGAAGATCCAGAAGAATGGGCAGATAAATTTGAGGAGACATTTACAGCGAATGGTTTAGGGAATGATGACGCACAGAGATTTAGATTAGCAAAAGCGAAATTAATGGGAGGAGCAGCAGATTGGTTAAAGACTGAAGGAGTAAATATTGTCGATTGGAATGTTAATGGAGATCATAATTTAAGATTAAGAGTAAGAATAATTGGAAAGTATGCAAGTGATGAAATTAAAGATAGATGGCTAGAACAATTAGAAAAGATTAGACAGGGAGACGAGAATGTAACTCAATACCTTACGAGATTTAAGTATATGTTAAAGAGAGCGGGAGGTGATGCAGCAGTAGCAGCAAATCAGCAAAAGAGAATTTTTATTAGAGGATTAAAACCGGACTTTACTAAAGACGTAGTAATGGGAAATCCAGCAGATCTAAATGCAACATTTCAGATAGCAAAAAACGTAGAAAGAGGTTTAGAAGCATTAACAGATAAAGTACAACCAAAAGGAATTAATGATGAACAAAGAAGACAAGAACCTATTGTTCAAGGGAATGTAAGGAATAATAAAGGGGTAAGTGTAGATGAATTAGCAGACAGTTTTGCGAAGTTACAAATTAAGATGTTAGAAGATGAGAATGAAAGATTAAGAAATTTAGCGAGTCAGAGCTATAGGCGATTGCCACAAAGAAACCAACCAATGCAAAGAAATCAACCAATTCAAAGAAATCAGTCATTCCAAAAAAGAGTACCGACATGCTATACATGTGGTAGAGCTGGTCATTATTCAAGAGAGTGTCCAGAGAAAAGAAGGAATGTAGGAGTGAATATGATAGACGAATACGATGACCAAGAAGAATATGATTATGATGGATATGAATATGGGGAACCACAATACGGTGAAATGTATTATACACAAGGTTATTACGATGATTATGAAGATAGGGAATTAAATTACCATAATGAATTATACGCAAAAGATAACGCAGTAAAAACAAGAAGACAAACAAGAAGGTCGAATCCAATAATGGGATATAAAAATAATGGTGAAGAAGGAAATTTACAAGAAGAATTAAGAGAAGCGGGAAATAGAATGGATGATAGAGAAATACCAAGTGGAACAACAACACCAAGATATACGCCCGAAAGGATAGAACAAAATAATGTATACAAAGATAGTCAAAATTGGGATAGTCCAATAGGACCAGAAGATTATAATTATGGTCGGTGACCCATGACAAAAGATGGAAGATTTTATAAACCGATGTTCACAAAGGAAGGCAAAGCATTTTACCCTGGAATGCGGCAAGATGAATTTGGAAATTGGGTTAGAACAAAGCCATCAGGGACAGGAAAGCCCAGAGAATATGGACCGAGATTAACTGATGGAATACCACCTTACGATATTGTGGAAGACGTGAAAAATTGTAGAGCGAATATAACAATTGGACAAATGATAAATGAGAATACTAAGTATCATAAACAATTGAGAGAAGGAACATATAGACCAAGAAGCATAAACGAGAAAAATTGACTACACTCGGTGGGAACTATGAAAAATGAGGAAAAGAGAACTACAGCAATGAGAACAGAATTAGAAGTTGAAGATCAATTAGTGAATGTAATAATAGATACTGGAGCAGCAGTAAGCGTGATAACAGATAAATTAAGAAGAAGATTGAATATACCTATATTTGGAAAAAGTAAATTTAGATGTACAATAGCAAATGGGCAAAAGATAGCAGCGTTAGGAGAGGCAAATATAACTTTGAGATACAAAGATGAATTGGAAATACTAAAAGAAGTTGAGGTAATCGATTCAGAAGAAGAGGATCTAATTTTGGGAAATGATATATGGAAGCTGTATAATGCAAAAATAAATTTCGAAGATCATACCTTAAGAATAGAAGAACAAGGAGAAATAATAACGATTCCAGTAGGATATGAAAGAGAAGCAATATATGAAAGTGAGGAGAGCGAGGATGACGAAGAATATGAAAGCAACGATGAAGGAGAGGTATTCAAAATGCACCAGAATTTTAAATAGAAAGTCTTGGCTCTGAAGAGAGAGAGACGGAAAAGATGCTCGAACCAAGTGGAAAATTTATGCAAAAACTAAGTATAGGGAAAGTAGAAGAACCAATTTGGGAAAATATGGTAAAATTACTATTAGAATACCAAGATATTTTGGAATATGACGAAGAGATAGAAGGAAGAACGAAAGCGGCGCAACATGAGATAAAAATAAAAGAGGGGTAGAACCAATAAAGCAAAGAAGATATAAAGAAACAGATGAAAAGGCAAAATTTATAAGCGAAGAAGTGGATAAATTGTTAAAACAAGGAAGGATAAGGAAATCAAAAAGTCCATGGAGTTCACCGGTTACGTTAGCAGGAAAGAAAACGGGAAAATATAGATTCTGTATTGATTACAGAAAGTTAAACAAGATAACTATAATGGATAGTTTTCCTTTACCAAGAATGGATGAATTGTTAGACAAATACAGAAAAGCAAAATGGTTTTCAAGTATAGATTTAGCGGCAGGATTTAATCAAGTAGAAATGAAAGAAGAAGACAAAGAAAAAACAGCATTTGTATGTTCAAAGGGATTATTTGAGTATAATGTAATGCCATTCGGTTTAACTAATGCACCAGCAACATTTCAAAGATTAATGGATGAAATATTAGAAGAATACATAAACGATTTTGTAGTAGTATATATTGACGATATTATGATATATTCAGAAAATTTAAAAGACCATATGGAACATGTGGAAAAAGTATTAAAGAAGTTACAGGAGAATAATTTAATAATAAAACTAAAGAAATGTAGATTTTTGGAAAGAAATATAGAATTTTTAGGACATATAGTAGGAAATGATGGATTAAGGCCAGACGATAAAAAGATAGAAAAGATAAAAGAAATGAAGGCACCAACAACAGTGAAAGAAATAAGATCATTTTTAGGACTTTGTTCATATTACAGAAAATTTGTGAAAAATTTTTCAAAGATAGCAAGACCAATAAGTGATTTGAGAAAGAAGGGAATACCTTTTATTTGGGGAAAAGAACAACAAGAAGCGTTTGAAAAATTGAAAGAAAAGTTGATACAATATCCAATATTACGACATCCAGATTGGAAGAAAGAATTTTTATTAATAACAGATGCATCAGGAAAAGGATTAGGTGCAGTATTAAGTCAAAAAGATGAAAAAGGAAAAGAAGTAGTAATAGCATACGCAAGTAGAAGTTTATTACCAGCAGAAGAAAATTATCCAATAACAGAATTGGAATGTTTAGGAATAGTTTGGGGAATTCAACATTTCCATAAATATTTAATCGATAGAAAATTTAAAGTAATAACAGATCACAGTGCATTAAAGGGATTAATGAATGCAAAGATACCAAAAGGAAAAAGAGCGAGATGGGTAATGGAATTACAGCAATATAATTTTGAAGTAATACATAGGTCGGGAAAAGAAAATACGAACGCCGACGCATTAAGTAGGTTATTAAAGATAGTAGAGGACCAACCAGAAATAGTAATAATCGATGGAGTAGACGGATTAGGAAAAACAAGTATAGTGCAAAATCTAATTAAAGAATGGGAAAAACAAGGATTAAAAGTAAGATTCAATACTTATAAAAGAAGAAGAAAAGACAAAGATGAATTTTATGAATCAAAGATGGAGACGGAATGGAAATTTAGAAAAGAAGTAGTAGAACAAATAAACAGAAGAATGTTAGAATATGATGAAGATACAGATATAATAATTTTAGACAAATCACCATATTGTGAATATTATTATCAAAAGACGAAAAGTTTCGACAGAGGATTAATTACTCCACATGGAAATCATGAGATGGAAAAAGAAATATTCAGATTGAAAGAAACGATAGATAAATCAATAGTGATATTTCTAGAAAAAGATAGCGATGTATGTTGGAAAAATTACATCGGAAGAGAAACAAAGAAAATGGAAAGATCATCATATCCAACATTAAAGAAGGATGAATATTTGGACATGGTTAAAATGTTTGAAGAAAATCAGAGTGTGTATAAAGATACCAAAAGATACAATCGAGTAAAAGTTAAAAATGACAATAGTAGCTGGAGAAAAGTATTTAAAGAGGTGGAGAAATGGAGAAGAGCACAGGACTAAAAATATAGAACACATAACGAAAATAACAAATTTAGAGGTAGAATCAATTAAAGAAATATTATGGAAGAGAATAATTACAAGAGTATAATAGACAATATCGAAAAAGAGAATAAGTACGAATTGAAAGAGGGAATTTTATATAGAGTGAAAGGACAAAACAAATTTAGAGTAATCAGGGATTTTGAATACGAAGGATTAATGTATATGATGCATGATAATGAATTATCAGGACATTTTGGGATAGAAGCGACATTAGATAGGATAAAAGAAAATTATTGGTGGAAAAATATGAAGGAAGATGTAGAAGAATATGTAAAGACATGTTGGAATTGTCAAATGAGAGGAAAACCAAGAGGAAAGAACGAATTAACGTCAATAAAGATAAATGAACCATTCGAGATGATTGGGATAGATATAGTTGGACCATTAAAAGAGACAGAAAAGGGAAATAAGTACATTGTAGTAGCAATGGATTATTTTACAAAATGGCCCGAGGCCGCACCACTAAAAGAAGCTACGGCTAAAGAGGTAGTAGAATTTATTTGGAGGGACATAATTTGTAGGCATGGGTGTCCGAAGAAAATAATTAGTGATAGAGGGACTCACTTTAACAATAAAATGATGGAAGAATTAGTAGAAAGATGTGGGATAAATCATAGATTAAGTACACCATATAGGCCACAAACAAATGGTTTAGTCGAAAGATTCAATAAAACTTTATGCGAAGGATTAGCCAAATTAGGAGAAGAAAATTGGGATAAACATATACCATCCGTATTATTTGCATATAGGACGAAGAAGCAATCATCAACAAGAATTAAACCTTTTTATGCAACATACGGAAGGGGAGCGAGACTACCATTAAATAAAGACGAAAATAAAATAACATTAGCTGACAGAGTAAAGATATTAATTGAGGAGCTACCAGTAATAAGAAGAAAAATAAAAGAAAATGTGGAAGAAGCTCAAGAAAAACAGAAACAACAACACGATAAAAGAGGAATTAGAAAACCTAAATTCGAAATAGGAGAGAAAGTATTATTATATGAAGCATGGAGAGAGAAACAATGGTCTGGAAAATTACAGAACAAATGGAAAGGACCATATTTAATTCACGAAGAATTTGGAAATGGAGCGTACAAACTCAAAGAATTGGACGGAAGAATACTAAAAACACCACAAAACGGAGAATGGTTAAAGAAATTTTATGATCGAGGGAGATTTACACCAAAAATAGTGATTAAAGGAAAAGAGGTATTCGATAAGACCCGAGTTCGATTCGATTGAAATTATTATGGATAAGACACGAGTTCGATTCTATCAAAGTTATTTGTGAGGTCACAAATAGCGAAGAGGGGGATAATGTAAACGGTCGAATATCAAGCACGAAAAGATGATAAAATTCAACCACCAAATGTAATTATTAAATATTAAGAACGAACAAATTAATCGTGGATTGGCGTAGATGGATAAATAATTAGCCGAAAAGGATAAACATTTAGGAAGAGTAATGATCTACATGATGTAATATTTATTGAATGATTGACAAGGAACCAATAGGGTAAATAGAGTCGATCAATTGCGGCTTAGCAATCTTTAACAATAAGAACGATAAGAAAGAATAATTATAAGCCACAAAAGATAGATTATAAGTAAAACACATAAAGCGAATTAAAAGAATATATAAAATAATGTCAGAAAGATTAAAGAACACAAAATAATGTAAAAGATAATATAAAAAGATAGCATATTAAAAGATAGCGTATTTAAAATATAGATAGTATATTAGAAAGATAGTTCAAAGATAATATGTAAAAAGAACATAAAAGATAGTATATAGATAGAATAGAAAGTAGCATAAAAATTGTATATATAGAGAACGGAGTTCAAGGTAATTCCTTAGTTCTCATCCACAGAACTCAAATAAAATATAAGTTTCATTTAATTATTTGTTAATGAAGTTTAATGTTAATTAAAGGTAATAGGTTCGCCCTAAACTTTAATTAATGTTCGCTTAATTAATTTTAATTAAACAAATGAAAATTTTAAGATGAATTAAATATATGTTTTTGAAAAGTAATAATTCGTAGCGAGAGCTATCGAAGTTTGAAATTAAAGGTAAAAGTGGATATAATTTGGGGAAAATTTAGAGAAGTTAAATTTTATTTTATATCGTTTAACGTTTTATATTACTAACGCTATTTATTTTATAAACCAAGAATGTTGTTGTTATATATTGTTGTATGTTGTTCGTTGATTATGTTGTTTGTTAATTATGTCGCTGATCAATTGCTTGTTCGTTTAATTGATCGTTCGTTCGTTTATTCGTTCGTTCGACCATGAGAATGCCCGTTCGATGTGGCAACTCTGTAAATTGATGACAGAGGGAATTGGGGGATCTCAGCGTGATAATTCGGAGGGGTAGAGGTTTATTTTTTGAACTATTCTTTGAGAAACATTTACTAATGTTTCTTCGATTTTTTCTTCTTTTAGACGGTTCATATGGTCTCTCATTTCAGTAAGTTTGTCATTTTTTTCTTGATTTTTATTTTGACAAACATTTTCTAACTGATTTTTTTTTCTTTTTAGACGGTTTTTAATTCTTTGGACGCAGGACTTCGGTGGGAGTATTGTTTTTTTGTTTTATTCCATCTTTATTTTGTCTTTTAAAATGGTTGCTAATTTCTTTTTTTTTCCTTTTTTTAGGCGGCTTAGACACGGGTCTTGGTGAAATCAACTCTTAGTTAGACGCTCGCGTGAGATAGGTAAGTTTCGAATAAAGGAATTCGAAACTTAAGTTTTTTTTTAATTTTTTTCCTTTTTTTTTTGGCTCCAGCTTGGAAACCAAAATCCAAGTATAGTTTCGAAAAAAGGAATTCAAAACTTTAGAAGCATAGATTAATATCGATACAAAATATATTTAATATAGATTTAATATAGATTTAATATAGATTTAGATAATTAATACAATGAAACTGTATTATAACTTTGAGTAAACTGTAATATTACTTTAAATAAACAATATTTTTGCATTAAATAAACTACATTTTTGCAATATTTTTACATTAACTAAACAATATTTTTGCATTAAATAAACTATATTTTTGCAATATTATTACATTAACTAAACTACATTTTTGCATTACATAAGCTACACTTAAACTACATTTTTGCAATATTATTACATTAACTAAACTACATTTTTGCATTACATAAGCTACATTTAAACTACATTTTTGCAATATTATTACATTAACTAAACTACATTTTTGCATTACATAAGCTACATTTAAACTACATTTTTGCAATATTATTACATTAACTAAACTACATTTTTGCATTACATAAGCTACATTTAAACTACATTTTTGCAATATTATTACATTAACTAAACTACATTTTTGCATTACATAGGCTACACTTAAACTACATTTTTGCAATATTATTACATTAACTAAACTACATTTTTGCATTACATAGGTTACACTTAAACTATATTCGCTCCATATGGATACCCTACGTTAAACATAAAATAGCGATACGCCTACTACTTTTTTTAATATATATAGCAGCTACATAGCTACTACACAGTCCCGATTTCGCAAGTTTCAGTAAAGAAATTTTATTTATTTTTTTTAAAAAATAATTCTATAGGGTATTGATAAATCCGATATAAGAATCCTTGCTTGCAGAGGTAGTTTTAAATGTATTTCTAAGGATTATTTATGAAGAAACCTCTAATTCATATGTTGGTTATGATGGTAAGTTCTATAACATGAAAACTTCTTTAAACTTTCTAGTAATAGTTTCTTATATATTGAAAGAATTAGTTGTACTGTGGATTCTTAGAAAGCAACCATGAAATGATTATACCTTTATTATTTTCGGAGAAAGGATATGACTTCAAAATATTGATCTTAAAGAAGCAGAAGCCATATTAAACAATAGTAAAAATAAAAGTACTCTTTTTTTTATTTTGCAAAGGGAGGGAACTTCTAGTTCACTCCAGTTGACTCAGGAGGATTACCGGGTTTTAATACTGGTGCCCACTCCAAGTGTTCTTAATTCAGGCACAAAGGACTCTTGGTTTTGGTGAGTTAACTATATGCCTTACTTTATCACTAAATAAAAAAAAGTTGCATATGCTAACATCTCTCTAACTTTCTTATAATATGTAGGAAAAAGAATGGCAAGGTGAAGGACTAAAAACTTACTGGAGGAAATTAGTCTAAGGTTATAAAGTAAGTGATACTCATTTTCTGACCCATATAAAGCCCTAAATTAAGATATTAATAGTAGATACTTTGTTTACTGATGTAAAGGGATGTGACAGAATATCCCCTTCAGAAAACTCTAAGATATTTATATTTACTACACCAAAATCAATAACCAAAAATATTCAAAGGATTCCATAGAAAAACTAAATCACTATCTAAAAAAGTGAAAAATGAACAAACTGGATATAAACCTGTTGTCCAATCTAAAGAAGGAAGGGCTCAGAATGTGAATAATGATAATGAAAAGACATTAAGTCCAATGAAGAATATAATAAAGAATAAGAAACATTAATAATGTTTATTTTTCTTTGCTACTATAAGGATAAGGGAATGGACTGTCAGTTGAATCCCATTTATTGTAATGAATATGTCTGTCAAAATACATTACACCAAATTACATTGTTTCCGTAAAAATAATTACGGTTACGTCAATTCAGATTCAGCATGGATGCCGCAATCCTGAATTATAAATAAATTCAAATTTTTATCAAATTAAGACTTTATTATTTTATTTAAATTTTAGAAAAGTATAAATTTTATAAAATATAATGCTATTTCTAGAAAGAGTATAAAATTCTAATTAGATTATACAATGGTAAAGCCATGCATATCTGCTATAAAGAGATTATCCATTATTTCATTAAATTCTCTTTGATTACTTATCAGATAATTCTAATTCATTTGCAAACATGTGAAAAATAGGGTTTTATCAAATATATTAATTGTTTTGAATTTACCTATTGGATTTTTAGAAATTTACAAATAAAATTTAGTGGTAAGATACTGTATATTGCAAAGCATTATTTAAAGAAACTTATTCATCGACATTCGACATTCAACAACGGTAAATTATTAATTAATTATATTATATTTGTTTTTATTTATTGATTTTTTATTTATTTAAATTTTTTAAATTAATAAGGAAGCAATTGATAGTTTTTCTTCTATTGAATATGAAATGCATTCTTATATACCACCAATAAAGTCGACTAGCAAGCCGACCAGTAAACGCCAGTGGTGGATTATTTGATGTACTTAGTAAGAATTTTTATTACATAAAAATACATCGTTTGAAGGCAAAGGATTTTTTTATTAGTGATTATACAAAACAATCAGCGAAGTAATCTTAGAGAATTTACTGAAGAATTGCAAGTATACAATTATTTACACTTATAAATAATTTAGATTAGAGTTCTAATCTATCTTTTACAGATTTCAGTAATATATTATTTTTAATAATACTGTAATATATGACTCTTTCCGTTAGAACTTATTAAAATATCATTGTATGGGAGTTCATGGGTAATTCCAAAGAATTGAATAAATTTTGAAAATGACTTTTTCTGACAATTATAATGATATTTCCACTATATAAATAATAAAAAAATATTAAATTTTTGAAAAAGAAATAAAATATACAACTAAATATAAATACCATACCTTATCCAAAAATTTGCTATTTAAGTTTGATGAATTATTAAGTTTTTTAAGAATAACCTCATAGTATGTTTGTCTATCCATTGTTTTTTGTCAATATTCCAACTATAAATAGGCCCATCTGACCAGAAAGCTTTATAAATTTCACTAAATCCTCCTTTATCATAATAATTAATATTTGACGATTTATTATAAGGTATCCACTCTAAAATTTCATGACTATTTTTAGCATTTAATTGTGCTTTTTGAATAAATTTATCAATAAATTCTTGTATTCGTTACAGAATTTGACTTCATTTTTAGGATTCACTTTATTACTTTCTACTGCCTTTTGATACCAATAAAAAGCCTTTTCAAAATCCTTTTCCATTCCTTTTCCATTTTCATAAATATTGGCTAAATTAATCATTGCTTCAATATGATCATCTTCTGCTGCTTTTTGATACAAATAGAAGGCTTTTTCTAAATCTTTTTCTGTTCCTTCTCCATTTTCATAACAGATGGCTACTAAATTATTAATTGCCTCTTTATCACCATTTTCCGCTACCAATAATTTCTAAATTCTTTTCTGTTCCTTCTCCATTTTCATAACATATGGCTAAATTATTCATTGCTTTTCTTCACCATTTTCTGCCACTTTTTGATACCAATAAAATGCTTTTTCTAAATTCTTTTTTGTTCCTTCTCCATTATCATAGTTACTGGATAAATTAAGCATTGCATATTTAACACCATTTTCTGCTGCTTTTTGACACCAATGAAAGGATTTTCTAAATTCTTTTCTGTTCCTTCTCCATTTTTATAAAATATGAATAAATTAAGCATTGCTATTTCATCACCATTTTCTGCTGCTTTTTTATACCAATAAAAGGCTTTTTCTGAATCCTTTTCTGTTCCTTCTCCATTTTCATAACATATGAATAAATTAAGCATTGCTTCTTCATGATCATTTTCTGCTGCTTTTTGATACCAATGAAAGGATTTTTCTAAATTCTTTTCTGTTCCTTTTCCAATATAATAGAAATCAGCTAAATCAAACATTGCTTCTTTATTACCATTATCTGCTAATTTATCCAGAGAAATAATACATTCTTTACACAATAATTCTTCAGTAGAAGGCTTATTACAGTATAAACAATTTTTGTTGATTAATGTATTTGTATCTTTGTCTGAGGTATTTAAATTATTCAAATTTAGTTTCCATTTAAGAATTTATTTTACTAGAAATAAATTTTATTAATTTTTTATTTTCTTTTAAACAATTTTTTTTTTTAGACAAAAGCTTTTTTTATTATTCAATATGAAATGAATGAGTTACTAGAAAGGAATATTTTAACCAAAAGTAGAAGTCACAATTTCTTTCGGTCCATATTATTTCCGATACACTGATCTGCGTTGAAAAATTCCATGTCAATCATTTTTCCATAAAAAAGAAAATAGGTATAAATATAAAACAAAAATAAACAAATTTAAAGTTTTAATATTATAAGCATTTTATAGCACTTTTATCAACATTTTGACAAATGAGTGTAAATTGAATATTTAAGTGTACAATTGATATACTGTAATTAGATATTTTGTTTTGGAATTTCTGGTTATTCCTTGAAAAATATGATAATTACGTTCAATAGTAAAAGTTATTGTAAATTCATAAAATTCTTTATAATCAAAAATACATAAATAGTAAAAAAAAATACTTTTTATGGCTATTATATACTTAAAAAAAAAATAATTCATGTATGAAGAGTTAATATCTATTTTTTAAAAAATAAAAAATAAGCGTTAGAAGTTGCAATAAATTAACAAAAATAATTAATATTAACACTTAAAACCTTCATTAAAGTTACAATTTTGAAATTTTTTAATTATACCTTAATTTACACAATTTTCATTTCATTTAAATTATAAACAATATCATTTAGAATCCTAGAATACAAATACAACGTTTTCGACCCTTCCAAATTCCAATGATTAGAGAACCAATACAATTTAGTTATTTTAAAATTGCAATATATTATATAAAGTTATCAGAGCAACTCTAATTAATGTATTCAGTAAATAAGGCAGAATTTTATAAATATACAATCCTTCTAATAATTTACAATTGATTAAAAGTAATTCAAGATTGTCAAGATATTGATCTTTCAAAATAATTCTAACATATCTAAGTAAGATTAGGAAATACTTTAATAAAATGACCAGGATTATATAATGATATATTATAGTACATAGAATCCGCCCAATTTTTTAAATACTTCCAATAGTTTTCTTAATGATTTTCTGTAGAAAAGAAACAAGATATATGAGATTTATATTAAGAACTTGAAGTTCAGAACAATTTTGATCGTTCATATCGTTCATCTAAATTATACCAGTTCATTTTCTACCACGTAATTCTAATTAATTAATTTTGGAAAAAAGGGTTTCAAAAAATTCATAATTGGTAAATAAAGGATGATTTATTATTTCTTGTCCAACATTACAATTTGGAACATAAACAATCATAATGCAGATCAATGCATCGGAGCCCGAAAAATAATATAATCAACGGTTCTTTAGCAAAATTTGTGCGCCGATCAGCCCGATATTGATTGTCCAATATTATAATGCCTTAAGTGTTTCGGCCAGCATTACTAGCATTACGTCAACGATCAGCTGATGCAAATCGACCAATTGTATTTTATTTATATTTTGACTAGTTTCTGATTAAAGAAGTATTATTAAAATTATTTATAATTTAATTTGAAATTTAAAGTGCTAATGATGAAATACTTGTTACTATATTATATTTTATACAATATGTTAAACAAAAACTATTTTAAATGATTTAAACTATGTATGTTAAGGTTATGTTTGTTTAATTATATGTTATTGACAAAAGGCTTCCTTGACGCTACAAAAATTTAAATTGATCAGAAAAACAAATCAAGTAAAGTTTTTTCTTTTTGTTATTAAAATATTTGTAATCCAAACAAACTCAATCAAAATAAATTTTAAATACTGTTATGTTTCAAATTTCAAAAACAATTTTTTTTTCTGTAGTATAGGCGTAAGATCATTTAAGCAATTAAAATTTAGTTATCTATTATAATTAAGTAATCTAAATTGTTGTAAAGTGTAATAAAATTAAATGTATTAACGACAAGTATGAAAGTAATATAGATTTCAATATTAAATACATATGTGCGTAAGTCACATTTATTTTGTAATATTTCATACATTGACATGATTAATAGTATAACTTCTACTTTTAGCCAATATTTAGATATAAAAATTTTCAGAAATCTTTAGCCTGTTATGATATTTAGTATTTATTTTGAGCCTATTTTCAAATTGATTGTGGAAAAGAACTTCGTTTAGGCAGTCAAACGTTTTTATACTTAGCTATTGGACTGTTTATATCACGCGGTAAACATTTAAGTAGATTACGATCACGTTTGAAATTGAAAATAATTAGTTATTATTAATTTGTGCTTAGGGATGCCAAAAGTTCGGTTATGACCGATCATAACCGGTTTTTACCGGTTCGGTTATGGTTCGGTTCCAGTCTAAAACTGACCGGTTAACCGACAGTTTTATATATAAAAAAACCGATCAAAAAACCGATACTGCTAATTGATTATTAAATGACGATCAATTACAAATTTGATACATATGATATTAAATAACTTGTTTTTATTATTCTGCGGAAATTATATAAGCTGTAAATCACTGCACCATTACTAAAATTAGTTTATTGGCTTATTTTCATATGCAAATGTTTTTTTGTAAAGTGCGCTTAAAAAAAAAAAAATTTATTAAAATATTTTTATTCTTTTTTTAACAAATCATCAAAGTATCTATTTATTAATTTTTTTTGCCTAAATAATTGATTTTAAAATTAATGGATAATTTTGATGTTGACTCAAACTATACTTCAGAAGATGAGAGTGAATATTCTTTTGGGAGTTCCTCTCAACACTCAGCGTATAGTTTAGAAATGCACAGAAATGATATGATTTTAGATGATGATAATACAAATCAGCAGGAACTTGATGATGAGGAAAATGAAGATGATGAAAACCAAAGTAATAGAACGCCATCTGATGTATGGGAGCATATAGATAAAGTAACAGATCCAGAAAAACCTAAATGTAAGATTTGTAATAAATTTTTTTCAGCAAAAAGTTCTACAACAACATTGCGAAATCACATTAAAAAATATCACAAACATATTCATAGAGAAGCCAACCAAACAACTCTTAAATTTAAGGGCAACATTACTTCCTTTTATGATAAAGAAAAAAATGCTGAATTCGTTAAACTTCTTATTAAATGGATAGTAATTGACATGCTACCATTTTCTCTTGTTGATAGTGTTTATTTCAATGAATTTATACAAAAATTAAATCCAAAATTTAGATGTCCAGGTCGTACTACATTAAAAAATGAAATAATGTCTGAATTTAAATCTAGGCGTGAACATATTGTTGATTTTGTTAAAGATATTCCAGGTCGTTGCTCAATTACAACTGATATATGGTCAAGTATTAAAAATGAAGCATTTATTGGAGTTACAATTCATTTTATTACTAATGAATGGAAGTTGAAGCATTTTACACTTGAAGTTTTGCGAATAACTGGTTCTCATACTGGAAATGCAATTTATGAAATTCTCAATAAACTTTTAGTAGATTTTGATCTCAAACAAAAAATTATATCCATTACTACTGATAATGGAAGTAATATGGTTGTGGCTTGTAGATTGTTAAAAAATGATTTTGACATTCAAACACCTGCATTAGATTTTATTCATTCTCATTGTATATGTCATATATTAAATCTTGCAGTAAATGCAGGATTAAAACATGTAGAAAATTTAATTAAGAAGTTAAGAAAAATAGTAAAACGTGTTAGGAGAACCCAATTATATCTTGAGGAATTAGAAAGATTAGCAATTGCTGCTAATCATACATTTAAGCATCCAATTTTGGATGTTAAAACCAGATGGAATTCTGTATTCCTTATGGCTGAACGTGCATTAATTCTTAAGGATGACTTATTAATAATAAAATCTCGACATCAACCACTTCAGGATATTTGGCTTAATGAAAGGGAATGGGAAAAAATTGAAGTAAGTGTTAATTTTTATAATAATTATTAAATTATTATTTTATATTTAATTATTAATTACAAGTTTTAATTTTAGCATCTGGTTAATTTATTATCACAATTTCATATTGCTACAGCCGAACTTTCCACACAAACATATCCAACAATAGCATATGCAAGAGTAGTACTTTTAGGTTTACTTGTTGATCTTAATGAAAATAGAGGTCATAACTATTCTCTTGGTGAAGTTCTTTTGGCAATCCGTAATAAAATTCAAGAATATTGGGCTCACATTGATAAAATGACTCATGTTCCAGCATTTTTTGACCCAAGGTACAAAACAATTGCATACAAAAACTTGGAAATCAATGAGATTCTTGAACCCATTCGTAATAATTTTCCAGATTCAGCTTTAAGTAATTTGCCATCTAATAATAATGCATCTATATTTGTTCAACGTTTATCATCTGTACGTCAACAAAGAAATTCAAATACTGATGAATTGTTAAAATACTGGGAATCAGCAGATGCAAGTTTTGATATAGAACCATTATCATGGTGGCATGCTCATTCAACAGAATACCCTATATTATCAAAAATGGCCCAGAGTTATTTATCTGTACAAGCTTCTTCAGTACCCTGTGAACAATTATTTTCTTTGGCTGGTAATGTGGTAAGTAAAAAAAGAAATAGGTTGGATGAGGATACAACTAGGGCATGTTTGTGTTTAAGAAGTTGGATGATTGAAGGAATTGAATAACTTAAATATTTTAATTTAGTATAATGAATTTAAATATATTAATTATATATAAGGAGTTTCAATATTTTCCAGCAAAAATTTACTAAATTTAAACATTATTAGCATTATTCATTTATTAACATTTATTAGTATTTTTTTTATTGGTTTATTGACAATTATTTAGTTATTTTTTTTTGTAAAAATCATTAATAAAAAACTTTTAATAAGTTTAATGATATTGTTTATTAACGAATTATTAATAAATCAATAAAATTTAAAATTCGGTTTTGTACCGGTTTTACGGTTCGGTTTTACCGGTCGGTTATGCGGTCAGTTCGGTTTTGGTTGAAAACCACGGTTTTAAAACTGAAACCGAACCGAACCGACCGTTGGCATCCCTATTTGTGCTACGATTTACTGAAGATAATGTAAAAATAAAATATTATAATTTAAGATCATACTAAAAGGAAAAAAAGAAAATAAATCATCTACTTACGAAAAGAATAATATATTCATTAAATAAAAATTTATTGAACCGCAGCATCAAAAGAAGATCACATGTTTTACCACACGTGTTTATGGGGTATATGCAATTTTACAGCGCGATTTCAGTGCTTTTGTAGAATGAAATGGGTATGGAACCACTTAAGTATTAATTTTTATTAAAACAACTCTAAATATTCATAACAATCTTAATACTTTTATATATAAATTACAGCCCTTAGAGCAATTAGTATTTTTTTACACGTATTAAAACCATTTCATTAAAAATAATGTTTGTTTTTAGGCTTATTGAAATTGATTTTATTGTAATAAAGTGTAAAAACACTAGTTTTTAAATGTGATAAAATAATAATTTATATAAAATAATTGATTTGTAAAGTATTTCTTAAGAAAAAAAAATGAAATTTTTTTTTTTTAATAAATGTTACGTAATTATTCAATATTTTCTGTTGTACAGATAACAAACAGATCACGACTCACGAGACATATATAAGGGAGTAACGTAAAGTAAAAAAATTCAGTGCCTTATTAAGGGAGCACTTAGCTGGCGCAGTTGTAAATATATTTGTGCTTTTTTTTTATTATAATACAAATGCATTTATCTATTATTATTGATATACAGCAATGTTTCTTCCTTTGGTCTATCTAGTGGATATTTTTCAATACATGTAAAAAAACTAGAATACAGATTTTCTCTTACCCTATGAAAAAAGTCTGTGTGATTTTTGTTGAAAAATCATTCAATTAAATTCACTACGATTTCTGTATATTTGACCATACAATAATTGTGCTAAAAATTGCAATAAATCACACAATTATTGCATGGTAATTTATTCAATAATTATCCTATTTTTGACCTGAATTTATACAATTATTGTGTGATTTTTGAGCCAAATTTTAGGCCATATTTTAGGAATTATAGGTTAAATTTTACAGTAATAACAGGCAATTTATAAAGTGAAATTATGAATTTTTTTTATTGACGTAAAATATAAAAAATATACACAATATTTCATAAATAAAATACTAAATTTGATATAATCATAAATATAAAAATTTGTAAGAAAATAAAATAAAATAAAGTATGTTAATAACATGAAAGTAAATTAGTAGTATCAAAGAAGAAAGTAAATTATTAGTGTAAGTAAATTATTAGTATTAAATAAAAAAGTATGAAGTTAGTGAAGAAAGCAAATTAGTAGTGTTAAAAAGTAAATTATTAGTGTTAGTAATAAAAAAGTATGAAGTTAGTGAAGAAAGCAAATTAGTAGTGTTAAAAAGTAAATTATTAGTATTAGTAATAAAAAAAAGTATGAAGTTAGTGAAGAAAGCAAGTTAGTAACATTAAAATGTAAAAAGTTAGGAAAATAAAAAGATAAAGAACACAAGTTTTTTTTACCTGATATTTTAAAAGAAAGTTGAAGAAAAGTTAAAAGGTTAAAAAAACAAACAAAAACATTACGCGTCATCATATTTATTTTGACGATCAGATCACGTGACTAACATATATAATTTTAAGAGTTGATTTTTACCGCATAATTCTGGCCAAATTATAATTCCGGTCAGAACTAATTGTGTAACCTAATAAAAAGTTTTTGACTTTTTTTTAGTTACAAGATGATACAAAAATTTCAGAAGATGCCCGTTTATAAGCAAATATGCGGTTGAATTTTGTGTAACCTTACTGCATAAATCACTTTACTTAGGAAAATCTATTTGTAATGGTTAAAAGTGGTCTATTCGACCCTAAAAGTGGTCAAATGTAACCATACAGGTAAGATGGAAAGTAGTATAATAGGATTACCCAAAAATTGCTTTCTGTATCCTAAATTTAAGTCTATTTTCAAGTTGTACAATAATCACAATTTTTATTGTACAAAAATTGAATGTTTTCTGTATCCTAAATTTAAGTTGTATAAAAATCACACAAAAATTGAACATTTTCTATATCCTAAATTTAAGTTGTACAAAAATTGCATACTTTTAATATGCTTTGAAAAACTTCATAACTATTTTTATCCAAAAATCTGCAATAATTGTACAATTTCCACACGGACTTGAACAAATATTGTACAAAAATTGGATGATTTTTTTTCATAGGGATTAGTAGCAATAAAAAAAATCCCACCGTATTCCTCTTTTTTGATCATACAAAAAGCACCATATACGAGAAAGTGGGTTGCTTTTTTTCTGCCATACCATCATATTCTTTTGAAAAATTTTAATGGTACTGGCAGTTTGTAGCATATTACCTGGCCTTTTACAAAATTCGGAGAATTCTTCATAATACAGTATATCTTCCCTACTAAAACTTTTTTTCGTCCGGTTCCATTAAGATAAGCATAGGTTGTCTGTAAATAAAACAAAATATATTTTGATTACGCCATCCCTATACTTACATAGTAAATCCTCACTATTCCCACTAAAAAGCGATAAAAATTGTTGGTTAATCGTATCCGCAACTTCTTACCAGAAGATGCTATCCACCCTTAGGCCGAATTTTTCGTTCATTTATAAGCGTTCGAACTTTCTGATCACTCTAATCATTAGATTATTTTTTATAAAATTGCGTACCGAGTGAAATATTCGCTTATATGGAAAATGATTAAATGAGCTGTGAATACTAATTTAGCAACATACACATTAAGTGTTTTTTTATAATTTTATAATGATGTGTGGAATACGTATTCAAATATTCGAAGATATCAGCAAAATTTGCGGATCACCTCGTGATTAGAATGTGCCGGGTGATGTGTCGGGGATTGTGCAACAATATGATTCGATGAGCAGTCAGTCACACCTTCCTTCAACGCTTAGAGAAAACACTAATGATTCCAGGAAAAACTTTTATCATCCGATGCACCTCCACCCGCATGAAAAAGTGATCTTTTTTAGTAACAGTTCTTTGGTTACTAGTTTAATTTTTAAATTAAATGTATTTATGGGTCGGTGAGCAGAAGGTTTAGATTAAGAATAAAAATAAAGAAACAATGTAAAACTATCTAAATTCAAATAGCGTACTGCCTCTTAACGTCACCGCTCTATACATCTGAATCAGATGAAATTTTTAAAAAAAATGACACTTGAAAACTGTATTTTTACTTTTTAAACTTTCACTTGGTTTCTTGTGTTCTTTATTTATATAAATAATTTATATAATCGTTATATGATTTTATTTTTATTTTTATTTTTATATTCAACGTGAACTAAGCCACTGTACAAATTACATGGACACTATATACTTTAATACATATGCTTCATACGCAATATGCAGATATTTACTTTACATTAATGGTAATCACGCGATCAACTGGGATAAATTTCGTTATAAGATTCGAGTATTACAATTTATGTACACCTAAGCTCTTTTATTCCAATCAAAGTGCTAATGCCACTAGCAGTAGTACCCCACAAGAATAACAGGACAAAGTCAAAAACAGTTATATTAGCTTGAATGGGTTTCACAGAATTATCTTTATCTGTTTTATCTTTATACACGTAATAGGCGTATATCGGAAAGGCGACAAAATATGACAAATTAAAAACAGTAATCCTAAAGGATGTTATAAAAGAAAAATTTAAAAAATTTTAGGCAAGAAATAAAATAAATCACTCTCGCAAAAAATACATACGATATACTGGAATCATTGCCAACTACATCAGATATATTTCCAATGAGATGAACAAAAGCGGCAAAGACCAAGTATCCTAGGCCCTTTAGACGGGAGTTAGTCGAGTTCGTATCAATAAGTGGCTGGCTCTCTTCGTCTGATTGAACATGATTTTGATATGCCACAATGGAGAAGAGGACTGGTATCATAAAATCCAGAATCAAACCTGTTACAAGAAATAAGATTGATTGTTAGAGATATGAGTGGTTGAAAGGTATAAAAAAAAGAACTTGCCTTGAAATTTGAAAAACATCGCATCCCAATACCAGGGCAACTGACTAAAGGCCCCTGTGGAAACCACTGAATAAATCAATGTGATCAAGATAACGTAATTGACTCTTGTCATACGCAATAACGCGGATACGATGAAAACTTCCATAACATTATGAAATATTCCGAAAATTGCCCACAATTTTCCTACACTAAAGACCAATCCTACAGCCAGAGCAAAAAATGTGATGGTGACGTAAACGGTAATAATAATGTCGAACATAGACCGGTCGATAGGTTTGCTAGAGGTGATAGATCTATTGACGGCGTCGACGACAGTGTCCCATGTGGGTATATTTGTTCTATTCTTTTTATTTACTTTTCTTATACGTTGTATACATGCCAAGCTTGCCACGCCGGTGAAAAAAGCTGAGACATATTCCAACCAAGTCCTTTTGACCTCAGGTTGCAGGCTTGGACAGGGAACATTAATCCATATTGGTAAGTTAGTAAGATTTGAAATTTCTTGCCCGCGCTCTGGCAATGAAGATTTATCTATAATGATGACCAAGTAAACTATCATTAATAATTGCAAGGCAATAATGACCCCGCCGATGAATTGACCAAAGATTTTTCCCATAATGAATTAATTGATTTTCGATGAAGACTTTGACAGAAAGAAAAGGTCGACATTTTATAGAATTTCAGAGTTTCATCGCCACTTCCACATCACATAATTATTTTTATCATAAATGGTTATATGAATAAGTGCGAATGAAATCTTAAAAAAGATAAGATTGTGAACTTTTCACTTCCCCCAAAAAGTGGAGTGTTCGAATCTTATGACAAAACAGTCTTTTCTACTCAGAAAGGTGATACATTAACATGTAGTATATGGGAACGATGAATCAAGTGTATAGTAAACCTTTTCGGGAATCTGATTATCTGATAATAACATGTACTCATGTTTTTTTTGGAAACAAAGTATGTAGTGTATGGCAAACCCTCTCTGGAATCTGTGACAGGTTATATGTTGTATAGCGCAACAAATGTATCAAAAAAAAAATAATTTTTTTCATTAACATTCTTAACATATGGATTTCAAAAATTGTGTAGTAGACGTAATTTTGGCTGCTCTACAAGTTTACTTAAAGTAATAAAGACGGTTTTGAATGTCATTTTTGATCTATTTAGCTTGAAGAAAAAAAAGAATGGCGAAAAGTTTGTGCAATAACCTTAATTTGACGATCATGAAATTCAAACATATGGTTATTGTGATGCCTATATATGGTTTAGACTTTTCTTATTGGGGCTGATTTGAATTTGAAGTACAAAAGTATTTGGCGTTAAATATAAACTATTTTGTATAAATTGCAAAGAATTTGGCAGTAAAAGCAAAGTGTTTATCTAAATGCAAATCTTGAATTTTAAAAATAATTTTCCTAAAAAGGAATATACCTCCTTTTTGGGAATTCCAAAAAAACAGAATTTCTTTTATTAGAATTACTTTAATTTCGTCAAACTGTTTGTAAAGAGTTTGACTGTAAAGTTAAACTGTTTGACAGTATTACGAAGGATTTGACTATGAAGTCAAATTAACAGCAAATCATTTGAATTTCACAGTTATTTTCTTGCATTTTTATAACATTATATATGCTTAAGCTTATGCTCAAACCTAAGCTTACGTTTATTTTTTAAGTTTAGAATATGTTTAATATGTTTCAAGCTTCAAGTTTCAAGCTTCAAGCTTTATGCATTCAGTTTTTCCCATGGACGTGAAAATGATGGACATGGTACGACTGGGTACGTAATAAAATGGTAAAAATGATAAACATAATAATTGATGATCAATTGAATATTGTTTTCTTTTTTACTATAGGATATTGTTTTCTTTTTCTTTTAAAAAAGTCATCTGAGTTAAATCAATTATTTTGAAAATAATACATAATATTTTTTCCTAAAAATAATAATTAATCTTGATTTTTTTACCATTATTTACCGTCATGTAAAGCAAAAAAGATGAAAATCTCGGGATATAGTGATCATCATGTGATTACATGAAGCGGCACTATGTAGATCATAATTTAATGACTTCATTAAACGTGATACATCTATTACTAAGAGTACGTATAATGATATTTTGGGTATGTTCTATTTTTTGTTTCTGATTCTTTTAGGCTTTGAGAACGTTGCTAACGTACTTTTTCTAATTTCATTTATACTGTAACTTTTTTTAATTGAAACATTATGGACACTACTTCGAATTGTTTTTAAGACTGGACGGACTTACGGGTCATGCCGTAATTGGTAAGGAAAGGATAGGTTTATTTGATAAGAAACATTTCTAACGTTTCTGTTTACTTTTATTTTGTAGGAAATGCAGGCCAAGACGAAGGACTTACAAGTAATGAGAAGAGAAAGAGGAAGAGATTTTTTTTTATGTTTATTTAATGGAGAGCGTTCCTAACATTTCTATTTGCTACTTCTATTTTGTAAAAATTCCAGCCAAAATGGTTCGGACTTACGAAATTTTCATGATGTTTGTTTGATTAGAAGCGTTATATTTATTTTTATTTATAGGAATGTCGGCTGAGATGCACCGGACTTACATGAGTAAGGGTTTTTTTATTCATTCTATTTATTCAACGAGAAATGTTCTTAACATTGCTCTTTTATTCCTTTTTATTGTTTTCTTTTTGTATTCATTTAAGCAGTGAGCTTTGAAGCAAATGGGACATCTCATTTTAATTTTCGATTTTAACTCTTGCTTAACTATCTTATATTTTATATACGTATATTGCATATACTGTATTGCTAAACAGCAAATAAGATAATAAAAATTTTTGAATTATAATATAATGTTTTTTGAAGCGTCCAGGTCACCTGTAGCCATAAGGTTACCAGATACAAAGTGTGTTTTTTGCATCACTAAAATAAAATATTATTCGTAGCCCGCACCGATTATAACAATTTTCATCCCATCACATGCGGTTCGGCAATTAAAAAAAAAATTTGACGGTAGTAATTATTTATTAATAATTGATTGATAATAAAAATTACTAAATATCATATAAAAATTGTTATATAAATGATATTATTGCATCAAAATATTTAGAATTTAAAAAAAAATGTAAAATTTGTATACGATTAACTGCGCCATAAATTAAATAAAAAATCTATTAAAAAAAAAATACAGAGCTTTTTAATGAGTACCATACTAGCAAAATTCACCCTAATTTGTATTGTGTAATTCATTCTATTGAACGAGACAGCAATAATTTTATCATAAAAGAGGAAATCCTTCGGTTCCAAAATGGATTTTAGATTTTACGTCTGGTGATGTATTTCAGTATTTAGATTTATAGGACAATTTACTCTTATCAAAGGAACCTCCTCATGATAATATTTTGGAAATAATTCATAAACTTTTAATCAATTGTTTAAAATAAAAATTTATTTATTTTTTAAATAATAATATTCTTTCATTTATTTAAATAATTAGATAATAAACGCAGGTGATCTACGAAAGATGATCATCAATTCAATTTTATGGGTTACGTTACAGGATAAGTGCAGCATTGAACTTACTATTGCTGAATTTGTTAGGGTGAAAGTGATTTCTCCTTGATTTTTTTTTAAACTAAAAAAAAAAAATTTACGTATGATCTTTTTTTTAAAGTATTTTTTATTTGTATACAACATTGAAAACTTTTATAAAGATAATCATTTTTTTATTTAATAAATTTCATAATAGTTTAAATATAAATTTTATTTGATATATAGATTAGATAATATTATGTATTTTTTATAAATTTTATCTAACAATTATATAATGCAATATTTTTTAAAATTCTTATACATTATATTACTTTATTTATTTTTTATATATATTTACTAATAATTATGACATGAATTGTATGTTCTTTATCACATTTAATCAAAAAAAGTAATTTAACAAACCTTTTTTTTTTTAAACAATCGACAAAGACGATATTTATAAAATTGTCATCAAAACTCTAAGTAAACTCAGAGCAGGCGAAAATATACCCAAAATGCAAGTTTAAAAATTTTAAATTAAAAGGAAAGGTAGATTTTGTGATTTTTTAAAATTACCGCGCCAAATAATCTGTCACAAAGATCTGATATGTTGTGGAGCATTTTTATTGGTTGATGAATTTTTCCACTCAGGTGACCCGTCCGTGATATGAGAACCAATTTTTTTTTGTGTCGCCTTATTATTCCTATTTCTAATTTTATGGATTTATTTTTAAAATCAATTTATTAATAAGTACTAATTAATACTGTAATTATTCCGAAATTATTGTTTTATTTTAATAAGCCTTAAAAAGAAAAATATTAGTAACTATAATTAATAAAAAAAAACCAATGGTATATGTGCATCCTTTATTTTAATTAAATAACAAAATAATAAATAAATAAAATAAGAAAAAAAAGTCAAATGATAGTTATTACGTAACATATTATACTTAACTAAATTTACTAAATTAATCATTATTCTAATTTATTTTCATTATCATATTTGATTATGATCTACATTTATATTGTGACTATTACGTTCAAATAAAGAAGCTGACTTAGTATAAATTGTACAGCTTTCTTGGTTAGTATGTTTATCAAATTAATTAAGATAATACCACAATTAAAGTTAGATATTGTACGGACTTTTTTCTACTTTTTTCTACTTTTTTCTCCAAGCTAATTACTTAAAATTGGAATATGCTGATCTTACGTTCAAAAACAACTGGAAACAAAAGCTCTGATTTTTTATACACAATTTTATTATACTCATTAAACTTGACGTTCATTTAAATTTGGCTTATCGCATATGTATTTGCAATTTTGCACTTCTGGAAACTCCGCAAGATCTACAAGCCAATTCTCCATTCTTATAAATAATGTAAGTTGGGTTGTTTGTTTGTCCTTTAAAATCATTTTTTCACAAAATAATTAGGATGTTTATAGCAAGACTGAATAATTGTTGCTGTTGTATTCCACTAAAAGCTGGAGTTCTGATTATAACATTATTATGGCTTGTATGTTTTTAAATTCTTTCAAGGTTTAATAAAGTATGTGAACGTCTTTAACAAAATATTTTCAAAAATAAAGTGTTATGGAATTTATTCATGTGCAATTTTAATTAGAACAGGTAAATCTCTTTTTAAAAGTATCATCCCTTTATTTTTTATAAAAAAAAATAAAAGGTATTAAATGATTTTTTTTTTTTTTTTTTTTTAACAAAATAGTGATACAGATTGTTCTTTATGCATTAACAACACTTGGAGCAGCGTTTGGACTATACGTATTGACTTGTGCAGTATGTAATGAAATAAGTAAAAATATTAATGTTATTCGATAAATTAAATATTCTATTAATTCTATTTAAATTTTATTTTAGAATACTTATAAAAATTTGAGAATATATTCTGGCATAGTTATTCTCTCTACACTTCATGATATTTTAAGTAATTTCATAGTTACTATCATTGAAGTATCTGATTCATCATGTCTTTTTTACAAATGTGATTTTCTGCCAGTATCCATTGCTATTTCCATTTTTGCATCCCTTTTATCGGTACATATTAAAAATAATATATATGTCTATTTTTTTTTTTTTTTTTGGTAAATTATTCTATTCAAATTAAGAAATATTAATAATTATTATTTTATTTAATGTAAACGCAGATTTACTTTGCTATAGTAGTTTACACTTATGCACAGAGAAGAAAAAGTAAAGAAGATGCTGCTGCTGCTGCTGCTCCATACAGACAGCCTGTTGTATATCATCCATACGTTGTGGGCATGACGAATGTAGTACCGGCTACTGCTAGTAATCATCCATACAGCGTTGTCATGACGAATGTAGCACCGGTTACTGCTAATAATTATCCATACGGGCAAACTACAATTACGAATGTATCGACAGCTGCTGATAGTAGTTCATATAGACAAACTAATCCAATCACTGTTGATGATCATCCATACGGACAAACTAGTGATGATTTGATGACGAGCGTACCAGTTACTGTTGATGACCATCCATACGGACAAACTAGTGATGACTTGGTGACGAGAATTCAAGCTACTGCTGATGATCATCCATATGGACAAACTAGTGATGACTTGAATATGGGTATATCGGCTGCAACTAGTGATGATACTAAAACGATTGATGACATAAAAACGAACGATGACATTAAAACGAACGATGACATTAAAATGAATGATGACATTAAAATGAATGACAAAATAAAAACGAGTGATGAAAGAAAAATGACTAATGACATGAAAACGAGTGATGAAATGAAAATGAATGATGAAATGAAAATGAGTGATGAAATAAAAACGAATGATAACATTAAGACGAATGATGAAATGAAAAAAACTGACAACACGAAAACAAATGATGGAATGAAAACTAATGATGACTGATGAAATGAAGCCAACTGACAACATGAATGACATGAAAGCGAGTGAGAGTGTACATTAATTTCTGTTATTGTAAAATCATGTTATAAAATTATTTATTTGTTATGTTATGCATGAACTGATTTGACTGTAGTGCTTTTCAATTTTAATTTTAGTGTTCTTAAAAAAATAAAAATAAAAAATAAAGGCTTAATCAATATATGGCACTTCTCTCCTTGTAAAAAAAAAGACCGTTATGCGGCATTACATGTCTTGTAAATAAACAAACCATCCTTGTACCACAGAGTATTATGAACTTTACTTGAATCTTGACTTTCAAAACACGTTTGTACTCTTAAGTAATATTTTTAAAATAAAAGGTTTTAACTAAAAATTTATTATCTTTTTTCTTTACTTGATTCACTTTGTTATTCCTTTCCTCTTCGTCATCTTCATCCTTCACTAGAGCTGGAAGAATCGGTAATAGAATTTATTTTACTTTGTCGGCTCGCTCCAGAGATCGATATTTAGAGATGGGAAGCCACTCATCGGTTCAGCTCCAGCTCAATAGAGCGGTTAAACTGACTTGGAACGGCTCAGTCTAAACCGACTCGAACCGACTTGAGCGACTCGAACCGACTCAAGCGACTCAAACCAACTACAGCGACTCAAGCCGACTCAAGTGACTCAAACTTTGGTAAGTTTTTTTTGTTTTTCGCATTCTTATTTGTTAGTTTCCACTTCAGTATTGTCCACTATAATTTACTATGCGCAATTTCCAAAATTCGCAATACTTAAATAATAATAAATAAAATTAATAATAATAATATCAAATTAATAATAATAGCAATTATTTAAAATAATTTTATGATTTATTTTATTATTAATTTAAGGAACGGCTAGAGTTAGCTAAAGTCTATAATTAGCAAATTAATAAATTCTTAATTCCAGCCAGAATTAAATGATCAGCACGGGAATTTCCTTTTTTGGAATACAGTACAACATAATTTTTCAGGGAACAAAATTTCCTTTTTGGAAATTCGTGTAACGTCACGTGAAACAAAGTGATTCAAGTCGGTTTGAACCGAACCGAGCTGGGAACCGTGAGCCGACTCCAAAACTGTGCACGCTCCATTCTCAAGTTTTACCATCTTAAAATATCATTGTTTTATATCCTTTAATTGTTCTTAATTATTATTTTAACCTATTCCAGATAGTACAAATAATTTAAGACGTATGTGTAATACAAGATTTTAATATAGTTAGACTATAAGGAGCGAGTTAAATCGGGAGTACATTATGTACACCATCCCAAGCTTTCCTGCATGAATGTTGGATTACCGAAATAATGTTTCTTTGCTGCAAAGAAAAAAACACAAGTAAAACTTTATGTGACTAGTACATGTAAGATAAGTAAACTTGTTAGATTTAAGATATTTTCTATTGTCGATCTTTTATTATGGTTGTGAAGAGCGTGAGTAGATACAATTATACAATCACTACAGCGATCTGTGCTTCTGTAGATAATAAAGATAAAGGATTGTTTTCGTATACTGTATAACTGTAATAATAAATATGGCGTAATAAAATATAATATAGTTTCGGATGGCATATTAATGAAAATAATCAAGAAGGTGGTAGATCCGGTATTCGATATTCAGATTTAAATCTGGTTTCCTTCGATTCGAATTTAAATCTGAATATCGAAAGAAAACAGGATATAATAAATCCAGATGGAACGAAGGAAACTGGATTTATCATATCTGGATAACCGAAAAAATCGAATAAAACCAGATTTAAATTCGAAGGACTCGAAAGAACCAGATATATTATAAGTTAAAACCAGATTTATTTTTTAATTCCGGTTCCAATCTCTAAGTGGATCTTTCAGTGAAGAAAATACTCGAGAAAACGAGTCTTTTGTCGAGTGTACTAACTACTAAGGATTTGGTCAGATATGGTATATTAAAGTTAGTCAAGAAGATACAGTAAATCTGTTTTCTGATAATAATAATGATGATATACAAGTAGGTCTCATTTTGTAAATACTTTATTAAATTTTTAATAGTTTAACACATTAACACATGTCAAGTGTTAATTTTTTATGTTTATGAGATAAAATAACAAAATTTTTTTTATAATTCATCAATTCTAATATATAAATTCTGAGATAAAAAGTTTCATATTTTCCCCAATTCTAAGTCTAATCTATCTTTACCAAAGGTTGTCTTAAAAGTTATTTCTTTCATTTGAAAAAGTCCTTGTTTTTCATTAACTTTGACGACTTTGTCAACGTCCGCATAATAATAACTGCAAAATAAAAAAAAAGAATTTTAATATATTTGAATAATATTTAATATAAATAGAAAGAAAATAATTACATAATATCAGGGAACCAAGTTTTCCAACGTCTTTGATTCGGAAATAAATAAAATAATTCAATTTCTCTAAGAATCTATAAAAAAAAAAAAAATTACAAAAAACCAAGTTAAATTTCAGAATCAATTGTAAACTTAAAAAATTAATTACAATCATTACTAACCAATACTTTTTGTGCTAAATAAGACGCTCGATTATTATCTGCCTCAATAGCCATATTCAATAATCCGATGAATAAATTCATAAGGTACAAAACAATAACAAATGAAAATATTATCATCAATAATATCATTAATGGATTATCATTTGGTGACCACGCTGATAAAGAGTTTCTGTCTCCTATTATTAAATTATAAATTATAAATATTGTTAATAATAGTAGATTAATTAATTATTTTGCTTTTTAAAACATTACCTGTAAGAAATAAATACATAGAAAGAAGTGAATTAGGGTAATTAGTAAATAAATTGGTGTTACTGCTTGGTTCTTCAATCAAGATTGCAGTTTCATCAATATTGGTATCTTCTGTTACTTGATGATATTTTTTTGTAAGTGACCAAGGGTTATTTAAATCATTCAAATCTCGGTCATATTCAGATTTTGGTTTTAACAATATAAAAAATGCATGCGCAAAACCAAATAAAATGATAAGTATAATAAAAAGAAAAGAAATAATTCTTTTAGCAACTCCTATTATAATAGCAAAATAAATTCCAAAAGATTCAAAAGCTCTAAAGAAAAGTAAAAATTTTATATCAAGCAAAAGGCATGAAACTGAAATAGCATTTGTATAGTCTGTGCTTTCTTCATTTATATAACTATTAATCCAGTATATAGAAGTTAAAACAGGTACAAGATATGCACTAAGATCTATATATAAATTAATTATTAATAAGTTATTTAAAAAAAAAAAACATTATTAAAAAAAATTTAATTACCAAACAAATTCCATATATCAAATATCCATTTAATTGGGCTCCAAATAAATTGACGAACTTCAAATAATAAGTGAATAAATCCAAGAATAATTGATAAAAAGAAAAGTTTTTTTCTATTTTCATCATTAAAAATATCATAAGGAATTGATGCTAATGTAAAACATGCTAGATAAATTATAAATAAAATCCAGATTCCTGCATAATAATATCTACCAAATACTCTCCATTTAAAATTAATAATGGCTTCACCATTCCAAGTTTTATAAAGATCATTATTTTGTGTTTTTGTAAAAGGACTTGATTGAGGTTTGATAAATAATTCTTCAAAAAAATTATAATCTTTTGGATATGTCATATAACCGGGGAATGGAACTAAAAATGTAAGTTTTGGTCTAGTTTGTCGTTCATTAAAGACAAATTTGATAAAAAATGCGCAAATAATAAAGAGTATGACGGATATTGATATTCCAAATACAAATGGGACTTCGAATAAACCAAATAAAATATTTGTCTTTAAAATTGAAAAATATGATAATAAATAAAGAGCATAACCATTAATTAATAATATTAGAAGTGCTAATTGAAATTTAAATGATTCAAAATATTTTATGAAGTATGCAAATATAAAAACTGGAATAATCGTAAAAATTTCATTATAACTATGAATGGCGACATATATAATTAAGCCAAGAATGCCGACAATATATATAAAAGGTGCTTTAGGATATTTTCTTGCGAATATATTCATTACAATCATAATATTTGCTAATTTGGGATTGACAATGAAAGCAATACATATCATGAAAATTAATTGTGTCTGTGATTTCCAATATTTCCTGAAGAATAAAATTATAATAATTCCATGATTACGAAAAGAAAGTGCTATAATGACAGTATATAACAGAAGTACTAATAGTGGACGTGATTTCCAATATTTCATGAAGGATAGAATAATAATAGTGATAACATCTAGTGTGCAGTATAGTCTAATATCGGTATCATGAGTAAAAGTGAAAGAGAACCTTATAACACTAAAAAATAATACTAGTAAATATATTCGTGATTTAAAAAATTTTGAAAATATTCGTAATGGATAAAGAAAATTCCAGTTATATGATCTAAATTTACGAAGAAAGTAATATATGAATGTATTATTAGATATTTTTAATTCATTATGATAAGAATAAAGATGCTGAAGGTTATTATATGTCATGCTTGAATTTGAAGAATCTGCAAACAAATTCATTTCATTATAATATTTTGATAAAAATCCAGAATAATATTGATTTAAATATGGCATATTCTTACATAACAGTGATAATAAGTGAATATTATTATTCGGATTTTCTTTGAAATGTTCAAGTATTTTGTTATAGATCAATTCTATTAACTCTATATTATGTTGTTTTATTGCTGATTTTAAGAGGTTCTCCCCATAATACGCTAGAAAATACTTTTGGTTTGTTGCATAAAGAATCCATTGCTTTTTTAATTCATTAGTTGCAGGTTGAGCTATTTCTTTGATTTCATCAATTTCTAAAGCATCTGGTTTATTGCTATTATAAAGCTTAATTGCATATTTAAGGAATTCAAGGTTATAACAAAGTTTCAATTCGATCTTTTTAAATTCTATGTTGAAAGTGTATATATGTAACTCTGTATCATTATATAAAATATTAGTACGATTAACTACTATATGTTTCCAGTTAGGGCCCCTAATGTTATATGAAGCCAAAGGTCTATTTTGAGATGAATTATTAATAAAAGCTTCTAAAATAAATTCACCACTTTTGTTTGTTAATCTCATATGATATTCATTTTGATTTTCATTTGAGTTTACTAAATTTGGTATAATGTACTTTTTTATAAACTCATTTTCATTTTGTGTTGTAGTAAATTGTTTTCCTATATTGTAAAAGATGTTTTCATTGATTGAATCTTTAATATCGCTAATTTCTTCCGAATCAATATAGTTGTCATTAATTATATAAGCTTCCAAGTCGAACTTTTTCATATTAACCATCCATGGTTTTTCGTAAAATATTCCGAAAGCATTTTGGTCATTAAGTCTAAAATTAGGGTTATCATTAGTTTCAAGAAAAGATTTTATCAAGTTATTGTATTTGATTGAATTTTCCAAATTTGATCCCTCGATAATTTTAATTGGAAAATCCATTCTATCAGAATAAATATAATGTATGCCTTTAATACTTATAACCATTAAAGATTTGAAAAATTTCAATTCTATCATTTTAGTATCTATTACTTTTTCCTATAATCATAAAAAAAGTTAAAAAAATAAATATTATATTGAAGTAATAATAATATTGGTATTAAAGTGACACAATATATACATACTTTTATCTCTAACGGAATCTTCCGATATTGGAATGTTAATAAATCTAATATAAATATGGTATTTTTTGATAACGTCCATAACCTGTCATTGGTTATTCCACCACAACTAATTTCTATTTCATTCATATTGTCGAATTCGTATGTATATTTGCATTCCCAGATATTATCTTTAGTATTCAAAGAATAAATTAACAGAACTGGTTTTCTGCTTATCGTTGGATTCTTAGATCCTTTACTTTCAATAATATTGTAAGTAGCTAAATCTCCATTTGTAAGAAAGTTTGTAAACTTGTAGCATGGGAAGTTAAATTTATATTTATAATCAGTATTTAAACTTGAATTGAGAAGAATTTGCTTTTCATTTTTCGTATCGTAGATAATTGCTACAGAAAAGGAAAAATTTTTCTTATCAACAAATTAAAACTCTTAAATTACGGCATACATTTTTGAAGAATAATAATAATAACTGACCTAATTCATCATTATCCTCATAAATTATAATCTTATCATCAGAGATCTTATAATCCGAAACATATAAATCTAAATTATATTGTTTGACTTTATTGTCAACAATAAGCCGTCCCGAATAATCATTATTATCATCATCTTTATGATCTTGGTCGTCTTTATTACCAAAAAGCAATCCGATAAGCGAATGTATATTAATAAATTTGGCAGTAGAATCTTCCTTTCGGGTATTTTTACTACACCATCCAACAAAGGATTTATCTTCCTGACTATATGTTACGACGTATTTTGACTGTGGAGAAATTGCAATTTTAGTTATCGGCTTTCCATTGTGCGGCGGAACTTCTTCAATTGTGATAATCGTATCTTGACTCATTATACAGTAAAATTAATATATATACTTTTTAGTAGGGGAGCAATATAGAAATGAATTTTTTTCTGGAGCAATAAAACTTTATTCGGGGATTTTTATCTTGGAACTTTCTATGAGGTCACTTTTGGATATATTCTAGATACATTTTTGGAAATTGATTTCTTATTATGAAAAATTTTTAATCACTTTATTTTACATAAATATATTTCAACCTTTCAACCATATGTAACGGGGCGGACATACCTTATATCGCATGTCGGTCATTTGCCGATCATAATATATGTGATATCACGCTAATTTTGAAACTTTATTATAGGCCATAAATATTTTAAAAAATTATTTTAAATTATTTTATTTAATAGTTTAATATATTATTAATTTAGTATAAAAATTTTGTGGCAAAATAAAACGTGGTTTCAAAGTTAGCTTTAGGCCGAAATTTTCAATAATTAATAATATATACGCCGATCATTTCCTAATCGGACTTTGAAGAGCCACAGATGCTTTTGGGCGAAAATTTGATACTTCTACAATATGATTATTTAGGTATTCAAGAATTAATGACTAAAATAACCAAGAATAATTTTTAATAACCGAGAAGTTATCATTAAATAAATACTTCAATTGTATTGTTATAATTTATGTAATAAATATAATAAATTTTCAAAACTTCATTTCTCAATCAATTTTACATGAACATGGTTAAATAAAAATTTTGGTTTTATTATACATAGTGGAATTTGCAAGAAAAATAGCCCAATAATCGTATTTTTTTTTATGAGATAATATCGAATCGATAATTGAAATGATCGGCAAAATGATCGGCAATAACGATAATGTGGACGACCTATTCCATATGTATGATTCCAGCATTTTTACCTGTGTGCTAAAAAAGGAAAGGATTGAATCACCAACCACATTTATTACATATAGTGCTCGGACTAGTACCATTTTAGTGGTAGTATGAACCTATTTTCACTAGCATTAATCGGATTTTTTTGCCGAGAAAAATTTTGAGGTAAATTATTTTTAAAAATAATTTTCTACGACAATATCATTATACATGCAATTTTATCAAAATTAACGAAAATAAAAATGATACTTCTTCGTTATTATAAACCCATTAATGCTAAATGTAAATAATAGTAAAAATAAATAAAAGGATAAATCTTTATCTGAAAGCGATAAAAATAATTTATTTCAGAAGAAATAGACGAAACAGACGAAAAAAATTCTCAAAAGAGTTCTAAAAAAAAAAGAAAATTTCAAAATCTTGTATATCAAAAAAGAGAAACAAAAGCGAAAATTAATAAAAAAGGATTTCAAAGAAAATGATTTAAAGAATTTTCATGGTTAAGTTATGATCAAAAAGAAAAAAAATGCACTTGGATTTTATTGGTGGAAATTTTGTGTCACGTTTTGCGGCGCATAACGTGACGCGATTTATCTATTTTTAATATTCTTTTTTTTAGGAACGAACTTTCGGCTTTAAACTTCGGAAATCGGAATGGTACATATTTGGTGGTTTTTTTATTTTCTTTTATTTTATTGTTCTTAGAGTTAGGAACGCTATTAACGTTCCTTTTCTTGGACGTTTCTAAGTTTCGAAATTTGAGTATTTTATTTTTTATTTTTTATTTTGATTAGGAACGCTGCTAATGTACCTTTTTCTTCTTTTTTTTAGGACGTTTTCGGATCAAAACTTCAGCTTTGGACTTCGGAAGGGTGAGTATTTGGCTTTTTTCGCGTTTTTGTATTGTTCTTTAATTTAGGGAACGCTACTAACGTTCCTTTTTCTTCCTTTTTTTAGGGATATTTCTGGATCAAAACTCCGGCTTTGGACTTCAGAATGGTAAGTAATTTGTGTTATTTTTTCTTGCTTTTCATGTTCTTGAACGTTGGAATGTAATTTACCCTTTGATACTGTTATTGATTTTTGTGTTTATCTTTTTGTTCTTGATTTTCACGTTCTTTGTCCTTGGATATGGTCTATCTTTACAAAAAAGTAAAAAGAAAAAATGTTAGTAGCATTCCTAAATCAATAAAAACATAAAAGCACTTATACCTACTTACAAAGTATATCTAAATAAAAAAAGTAAGAAAAGGAACATAAGTGATGTTCCCAAATCAAAAAAAATAAAAACTCAAAACAAACTAAAGAAAGAAACTACTTACCAACCTTCAAATGTTTCTAAAAAAAAGAAGAAAAGGTATTTGGGCTTTCAAATCAAAAAAAACTAAAAAACTATCACTAAAAACGCCAAAAAAAAAATCATTTTGACTATGACGCAAAATGTGGCACAAAATTTCCACCAATAAAATTTGGTGGCGTGACCCATGTGACATGTTGTAGGTGCGATAAAAAAACAAAACCCTTTTCTTTATATATTTAATTATTTGCAAGTATTATCCATCCTACTGGTATTCTTAAATAAATCTGTAATTAATTAATCATTGGACTAAAGATATTGCATCTTATACTGTATATGTTAAAGCCATTTTGTTAAATATTAGATTTCTTTTTTTGTTAAACACTAAGCCACTTTTGTTAAATGCTAACATTTTTTGTTAAATTCCAAATCATTTTATTAAATTTTAAACCCTTTTTATTAAATACAAAGCCATTTCCTGTTAAATATTTAGTTTTTTCATTAATCAAAGTAGAATAAATCGACTAAAAATAAAATTTTAAAATAAAAA
Source organism: Rhizophagus irregularis (assembly GCF_026210795.1). Lineage (NCBI taxonomy): Eukaryota > Fungi > Glomeromycota > Glomeromycetes > Glomerales > Glomeraceae > Rhizophagus > Rhizophagus irregularis. Next base: position 2,491,236 of record NC_089435.1, on the reverse strand, counting down.
TATTTAATTAATTCGTTTCTACAGCAGAGGTCATATGTACTGTACCAACCTAAAATTTCTGAGAAACCCATTAACTGATGACTTTTATATGTAAAAGGAAAAGTTCTTCTTCATTAAAATTCGGAGTACTTCAAAATACCATAGTAAAATAATTAAATAATGGGAGGTTTATTGTGATGTTGAAAACAATTTAAAAAAAGATGAATCAACAAAAAAAGGAGATTGTTGAAACGTAAAATCACGTGAAATCATTCAAGTAAACATTGTAAGATAATTCGTTTTTAATGGTTATTTGTGCCGAGTAACCGGTATTTTTTTATACTAACACGTTGATAAAAATCTTGATATATGGGAATTTATGGATCATTTAACGGAAAGATATGGTTTAGTTCACTGCGGTCAATGAAAATTAGCATGTTATTTATCCTTATTAAGGAATATATGATGCAATAATTGCGTATCGTATCGTACGATATCTTGTGCGACGATTAATTTTCACATAAAGTATCGACCCTAAAAAAAAAAATATTTCCATAATTTTTTTTACATCTACTTCGGAGCTACTAAAAGTCTGAAATAACGTTTACCAAGCTTTGGATAAACGATAGGTTGGATTAGATTATCAATTTCAGATGAAAATCAATTGTATCGACATATATATTAACATTTTACCAATCTTTTTTTTCAAGTTTTGAATCCTGTAAAATGGAATGTAGTGTATGTAAAAAACCTACAAATCAACGTTGTTCGAGATGTCAAGCCAAGTATTACTGTGGTACATCATGTCAAAAGAAAGACTACTCCAATCATGTGCTCGTTTGTCCTTCAAGGTCTGCAGACATTCTTATTAAAAATGTTTTGGACGATTTAATTCCCACGAAAAAGGCGGTGCGATATGAATACGGTTTTTGCAACTGCGTGCGTTCTGGGGATGAATCAAAACTTATGGGCTTGTATATTGGCCTTATAAAGATTATAGGTTGCAGTGCCTCTCAGCTCCATTCATGGTGGAAAAGTGACACTTTAGCACAAAACATCAAAAAGGCTTATGATGATGCGGGTTACACTAGTGATTATTACAAGTGGTTCTTAAAAAATGAAAATGTGTTGCAGGGCCTACGTAAATACGAGGGCGAAAAATCTGATAAATCTTTAACAGAAAAGTATCTCGAATTGCTTATACCCTATCTTTCCTTAGATGATGTAAAAGTTCCCCTTAAGTCTATTCCAGAATCAAAGCGTAATGTTTACGCGTTCTATATAACTATTCTCAGTGGTCGTATTCCAATTATTGAAGATATCGATTGGATTGATCTTGGGTTTTGCTCTTGTAAATCTAGTAATGATTCCTTAAGAAAGTCAAAAGAAAGACGGTTGGCTGATTTGTATCAGGAACTTATTATTCAGAAGGGCTGTAAGATCGATGAATTCCATGATGCTTACTTATCTGGATCAATAGTTGATTTGTTAAAGAGAAAATGTAGTAGTGACAATTGCAATTGGCTATCAGAAAACAAGATTGAGATTCGTGGATACAATCAATCAACAAAGAGTGTCTATTACCTCAAACAATATGCGTTAAGTGAATCTGCAGAACTTCAACCTTCTGTAGATGTAGATTATGGCTTTATGAATTGTAGTACGGAGGATGAGAAAAGTCAACTTAAGCATATTTATAGGAAATTAATTAAAACTCCTCGATTTGATCCACGGGATTTACATGAAGCCTGCTTAGCAGGAAAAATATTTGATTATGTCAAATCCATTCTTCCTGATGAAGTATTGAAAGCCGAGCTCTTTAAAAATCCGTATCCTTTGGAAGATATTTGATCAAAAAACTGATTATACTTTATCCTTTTATTATTTGTATTTGCGCCGCACCGAATATATATATATATAACATTTAAGATATTAAATTCTATTATGTACATTTTTTTTTTACATTCTTAAATAAATAACATTATATCACTTTGCGCACTTGCGAATCAAAAATTACAATTTACACATTATAAGACAATAATATACAATATATTATGCTTAGGGACGAAGACCGCTGTAAATGATATTCTTTAAATAACACTTTTTATGTAATATTTTTATAGAAACCATTGAATTAGGAAGAATTTATAATTGATATCTTGCATTATATTCAAGGCGATAAATATTAATTATTATAAATTTTACGTAATCCAATATAAGCATAATATTAGCTTCGATTAGATTTTATTGGTAGTGCAGTTTTTCCATTAAGAGTACTACTAGAAGTTATAATGAATTAGCATCATAAAAGTTCATGTTTTTTTTATCAGTTGCGACTTTAAGGAATATAGATTTACTTCGAAAGAAGAAAATGCTTACCGTTCGTATTTTTATGAATAGGAAATTCGGCTTAAATGGAAATATTGTCTATATTATCCATATTTTGGATCATTTGTTTGCATTTTTTTATTAATTATACATTTTGTAGTAATAATGTAAATAAAAAAAATAAAATGAAAATGTTAAATAACTATCATCTTCAATTACTTTACATATAAATGACGATTAAATTGTATTTTCTCTTTTAATCCATCCAAGGATTTCATTTATAAAAATTTGATCTTTTAAATCTTAACTACTTATGTCATATATCTTTTTATAATTATTACCATTATTATGTTTTATTTTCAATTCCTTTTATTAATACGAATTGTCTAATACCCTAACTTTCTTTCATTTTGCTACATTTTCGCCCATGTATTTTGAAAAAAAAGAAATTGATGTAACATAAATCAATAGATCATGCCCAAAAGTTTAAATATAAGATATTAATATAAACAAGGTGGTAGGATTAAGGTAGGGAATGATGAAAACGAAGTGGAGAATGGAGAACCTATCGTAGAAAAGATAAAGGTAGAGGTAGACATTTTATAGGTACACAAAGTAGAGGTAGACGTTAGTAGTTAGTTATTAGTAGATAGTCTTATTGATTAGCTTTCCTTTGGCATTTAGTGATGAGTTTTCATCGCATCCATCATTGCACACTGATGGAGTTAGTAGATAGCAATTGCTGCTTGTTCTTGAATTTATTTTGTACTATCTACAGTTTAAATTTATAATAAAGAAAAGCGCGTTACTAACAAAAAAAAAATAATAATAATAATTTATTCCAATCAATAAATATTGACAGTTAATTAATAATTTTTTAAGTTATAAAATTAAAATTTTATGATGTGATATTTAAGTTTTGATAAATAGTTGAATAAATTTTTTTTTTATTAATCGGGATCAAAATTTAGAGTGAGATTAGCTTAAACTAGTTTTTGGTTTTAATTGACCTAATATTCCCACTATAAACATGATTTTATATCACAAATTATTTGACACTGACTCGTTCAGTTACAAAACAAAAATGAACTCCTAATTATACCAACATAAAAATGGAAATTCTTTTATATACTGTTACAGATAACAAAATGATTTTTAATTGAATTAATATTAGGGAATATTTGATTTTACAATTTACTTACTAAGAATTTTAAGAGATTTATATTGGATTTTCATCAAATTTCATTCCAGTTATCTCAGTCACATAATCATGCAATTATTGTGCAATGAAGTAAAACTAAACTGTATTTACTGTATTTATTCAATTGTATTAATTTTATCTCATTGAAGATTCTGCGTTAATACTATCATTTTTTTCATTCTTATTCGGAATGATTACAATTGCTAAATTTATTACGCTCTAAACTTTTAGTTTTAAGAATTTTTTTTTAATTAATAAATCGAGTAAATATAAGATAATGAACATATATAAATAAATCAATAAATTTTTAAGGTGGGAACCTTTTACATGGAACTAATGTTAATTATAATTTTAACTAAACAAAACTTGCAATTAAAAATCAAAAATTGGGCTTTTTAATGTGATATTATTTGCTAAATAATGATTCTACGACTGATTAATCGTATCATTGTTGAGGTAACTGGCATATTTTGAGATTAGGATTAATAACAAAATTTTCTTTTATCATTTAAAGATAGAATTAAAGAAGACTCTAGGAAAAGGAGACTTCAGGGAAAGGAAAAAAGTCAACAATAATAATAATCATTTCGGAAACCAATGGAAATAATATTTTTTTCATAACTTACAACAAGTAAGATATTTAATGTATTTATAGCTTATTTTATTTATGTTAAATAAATACATGTAAAATATTACTTATAATTTAGCAAATTTATTCTACTGAAATGCATATTTTTTATTATTGCAAATTATTCAATACATTAATGTTAAAATTTAAATCAATAAAAATGAATTAAAGTATGTAATTTTAACAAGGATAATATTAACAAATAAAATTTGTACTAAAGTTGTACTGAACATGAAATAAATTTCATTTTACCCAAATTAATAAAGTAAAATAACTTAATTAATATAAGAAGAAATAAGTATTTGTTTAAAAGAGAAATGTTGAAATAGTAGTAATAGTCACGTTTATATTATATCAAGATTGAATCAGAAAAAAAAAATAATAACTGTAAACAAGGATTAAGGAATTATTGCTTCAAGAATTTTATGCACCAGCAATAATTATTGCGTAGTAGATCAGATGCGTATTCACCCATTTTAAACGAATCCCTATTTTGTCAACGATTATGAAATTTTGCCTTACAGCATTAAGCAAGAAATATTTTCAATGAAATAAATTTTTTTGTTTCTAAAATTTCTAACCGTAATATTTGAAAAAAAAAATAGAGAAAGATTACAAAGGAATAATTAGATTTGTGCTTTTAAAATCTTGCATTTTGTTAATCAATTTGTTGAACTTCGGCACTTGAAATAATTTGAAAATTAAGGCGCAGTAAGGAGTGAGGCGCAGCTAATAAATTTTTCGGTAGGTAGTAAGTAAGTAACGGAAATTGGCTAAGTGAGTAACGTAAAGTTACTAATTTAGGTTGATTTAGGTTACTCCCCTTAATTAAGGCACGGAACGTAAGATAAAATTTTTTTACCTTACGTTACTCACCTGTCTCACCATATCTAGCACCACGTGATTTATATTATCAATTTTTGCATATTTATCTTGGTAAAAAATTTATTTTAAAAAAGAATTTTTCATACTATTAGAGTTGATTTTCTTATGCCTTTAAATATAAAAGAAAATTGATTTTATACTTTTAAAATTATAAAAATTATTTATTTTAATAATTTATTAATAAACATAAAACAAATAAAAACATAACAGATAAGCTTTAATTAATGTCTTTATTATTTATAAATTAAAATACAGTAAATAAACGCGTTACGCGTAACGCGTCCTAATATTATTATGAAAATAATTACAACTCCACAAATATGAAAGCCAAACCCAGTAAAAATAGATCTTTGAGTAATCCAATAGTACCATACCTATTAAACAGCTTTACTTATCTCCAAAAGACAATTAACTTTAACAAAGATATCAAAACTATACTCTAAATTTTTTGTATACAAAATAACCAAAAAATAAAACAGTTAATATATGACAGGCAGTTTAATAAACAAATTTTATACCTAAATAATTGTTCAAACTTAATTGTCTTTGACTTTCTATCTTTTTATAAGATTTTGTTTGACATTTTGACATTAAAAGAAAAAAACGAGGGAGTTATGTAAAATGTAAACAAACAAATAGGCTGATCGTGATGTGCCACAAAAAATCACTTACGTTGTCACGTGAACCATATAAGATACGTAACGTAAGATAAAAAAAATTTCACTTTACGTTACGTGCCTTATATTAAGGGGAGTAACGTAATAAATCATGTGACTTTACGTTACTTACTTAGCCAATTTCCGTTACTTACTTTCTATATATTCTAAATTTTTGGTTGAAATGACAAGTCGGGTGATTTTACATGTCGGTAAAATGGAAGTCAGCAAAATGGCGTCGGTTAATTTCATGTCGGTAGAATATTAAAATTGTACTGTGACCGTTCAGATGAATTTTTCTTTTATGATACTTACGCAAAAAAAGTTTACGTACAGTATATATAGTTACATATTGTATCATTATTTTTATTATCAATTTATCATATATTTAAATATTTGTTTGAAAATTAATGTTATCAGTTATTTTTATTTTAAATTTTGTAATCAAATAATCTTTTGGTAAAAAATGGAATGGGTTAAAAAGAAGCCTAAAAATTATGGGAAATATTATTTATTTTTCTGTCATTGTGATTTAACTAAATATATTCTAAAAAAGGAAATTTTTATATATATCATTTATTCCAGTAAAGTTCAAGATATTGGAGCTTCAAGAAATGATCCGGTCTGGAAATGGCTAATCGGAAAATTGATTTCAGTAAAATGAGCATTCAGGAAACCATAATATCAATCGGTAGCGATAAAAAAAAATCCTAATTTAATATATTTTTTTTCGTCCAAAATATTAATTTTAAATTTAATTTTTTTAATTTTCTTTATAACCTGAAAAACTTCAAAATCATCCACATCAAAGGTTCCTATTGGGTACCATCAAGTTTGGGATAAGAACATGGATTATCATCAGGATAACTTGTCTAAGTACCATCATTATGTAAATATAAGTTATTATAACCAAATTGGACCGAAATATGGATAACAAACTATAGAGTATTTATTACCATTACTATAACTTACTTTTGCCGTTTGGACGTTCTTTTTATTTGTAAATGAGAATAGAAAACTACCTTTCGTGCGTTTAGAAGAACCATTTGTTGAATTCAATTCAAGTGGATTATATCCTCCAATTATTCCTTCAGAATTTTTAATTTTTAATACAATTATAGTAGCCCCCCTATTATCACATTTTTTTTATAAAATTCTGTGGCCGTATTACCATCTCTACTAGCTCTATATAAAAGATTAAATTTATAGAGACTAAATTTTCTTTCCTCATTTCTATCAATCCAATTTGTAACATGTCTTTGATCAATTATCACGGAATTAATATCTTTTAAATATCTTGATGCTAAATTATTAAGGTTTGGTTTGTATTCAGGGATCATGTAATAATTCAAAAGATCATTTCTATATTCCTTTGATAAAATTTCTTCATAAGGTTTAATTTTGATCATATAAACCTTAGGAGATATATCATAAAATCTAATTAAAGGAATAAACCCTGCAAATAATCCTTTTAAAGGTCATAATATCATTTTGATTCCATTGAGATACATCTCTACTAAAATTATGTTCTTGTGCCAATCCCATTTAACTATCATATTTCCCAAATTTTCATTTTCTTCTATATTTAAATCTTCACGTTTTAAAATGATTTCCAATAATTGACCGGATAGTTGAGTGAATTTATTAAATTTTCTGGTTCAATACAAATTGTTTTCAAACAAAGATCTCGTAAATTAATGAGAGATTCACAATAAAAAACAGTTTGAAGAGCTCCAACCGGATCATTTTGTTAATTGGCAATGTTCAACGATATAATCTTTAGTAAACCTAGTTAAATTTTCTAAATTTAATTCATCTGAAGCGATTATAATATTTAAAAGTTCAGTTCCAATTTTGTCTGTGATATCAATATAATCAGCATAAAGATATCTAAAAAAAAAAAATTGTAAATAAATGAAATATATTTGTAAAAATTGTATTTTATTTAAAATAACTTACTTAAGAATAACGTCATAAACTTGAGGAGAAATGTTTGGTTTATAAATTACATATTATTCATCTTTTTTCTCAATATTTTTATCAGAAATTATATTATCGAAATATTTGGATCTACATTGTAAGATATTAGAATGAGCATGAAATTTCTTAGAATCATGTTTTTTTCCAGCATAAATGATAACATTATAATCTGTTTCAGTTTTTCGAGCGCTTTGGTTACTTCAGTTTCGAAATGATATGTCATTTTATCAGTATTTATACGTATATAATTATAAATATTTTGATATTTTATTAATGTTAAAGAAAGGAGAAAGATTTAACGCAAGGATATTATTTTAAGTCTTTTATGTTTCATTTTTCTTTTCATAAAAGCTCCATTAACTCCCATATAAGAATATATTGAGGATTTTTTTTATAGAACGGAAAATCATCTCTGATTTTCAATTTCTTCTTTCATAACTTTGCATATAATTGCATGAAATTTCATTATAATGCAAATTTTAGCTATTTACGATAATCTATGTGATATATTTCTTTGGAATTTCTTTTTTGGTAAAAAAAGTTTCCATTTTTTCTTTATGTTCTGTATATTCATTAAATACTAATACAGACTTTTTGGTAACTTTTTGCAAAACTTTCTCCTGCGTCTCAGAAAAATAATACTTTTGTCGATCCAAATCCTCAGCTTGCTTTATTTTCCTTGTAAATAATAATAAATCCTGTAATTTTTTTAAAAATTATCCATTACTACATATGTTCTCAAATAATAAAGGCAAAATAGAGTTTTACAAATAATTTTTTAAGCGATTTGCGTGATTGCGTCATCTGACAGCTGATGTGCATCAGATGACGCAAAAATAATATGTGTGATTTTATTACGCTATTATATTTTTTTGAAACTTATTAGTTACAAATACATTTGCATTATATGGAAAATTTATATATATTTTTAAATAAAAATTTGTTACAAAAAAAAAAATTAATCTTTATAATGCAGAAAAAGTCTAGGAAAAATTGAATCCAAACTCTCCTAAAATTGAATTTATAAAATAAATGTATTTAATCAATAAAAAATCATATTTAAATATTATTAATATTTTAAACAGTTATACTAAAAAAATACAGCTATGAACTTTGAAAAAGATTTTAAATGTAATATTTCTTTTTATTGCCTTATTCCTTACCAAACTTATGTTCATCTTCTTCTAACAAATGTATTTGAGTAGTGTACCTTGGCAATCATAAGAAGGAACAAATACAATCCAATAATAAGAAGTCAGATAACAAATATAAAGTATACATTAAAAAAAAAAAAATTTTACATTTTTAAGATTTAATACACACTCTTTTTCAAAAACTCCTTTAAGAAATTTCTTCATTCTACCAGTGATTGTAAATCTCTGCATTTACCTATTATGAGAAAGAAAAAATTATTAATAGTGTGCTAAATTTCTATTTAATGGTAAAGAAGACATAGCCAATTCCTCCTTTAGAATTAGCAGACTTTATCAATAACAAAGTAGGATGTTATTTGCTTGAGTTGGTTATCAAGTGAACAATAGAAATAAAAAAAAATAAAGAAAAAAAGAAAAAAAGGGAATAAAAAAATAAAAATAAAAATAAAATAAAATAAAATAAAAAAGCAGGTAATTTCATAGGAATTACCTACTTTGCTCACCCTTACCCAACCCAAACAAATAAATCCAGTACCCTCCTAAGTAAAATTTGTGAACTCCCCGACTCAATGAGTTATCCGTTCTAATTTTAGCTTAGAAAGTTACCCACTTTGCAAATAAAAAAATACACACCTCTTTTAAAGTCTCTTAATAAGCCATTTACACTCATCTAGAAAATCAGTAATGCTCCATTCAAAGAATTTTCATCTGTTGTCCAGTATTTCAATACAAAATTGCTGTAATTGATAAATAATTGAATACAATTCAATAATAAGAAATCAGATAACAAATATAAAGTAAAAATTTTTCACATTTTTAATACTTGATATGCACTCTTTTTCAAGAATTCCTTTAGGAAATTTCTCATTTTACCAGTGATTGTAAATCTCTACATTTACCTATTATAAGAATGAAAAAATTATTAATAGTGTGCTAAATTTTTATTTAATGGTAAAGAAGACATAGCCAATTCCTCCTTTAGAATTAGCAGACTTTATCAATAACAAAGTAGGATGTTATTTGCTTGAGTTGGTTATCAAGTGAACAATAGAAATAAAAAAAATAAAAGAAAAAAAGAAAAAAAGGGAATAAAAAAATAAAAATAAAAATAAAATAAAATAAAATAAAAAAGCAGGTAATTTCATAGGAATTACCTACTTTGCTCACCCTTACCCAACCCAAACAAATAAATCCAGTACCCTCCTAAGTAAAATTTGTGAACTCCCCGACTCAATGAGTTATCCGTTCTAATTTTAGCTTAGAAAGTTACCCACTTTGCAAATAAAAAAATACACACCTCTTTTAAAGTCTCTTAATAAGCCATTTACACTCATCTAGAAAATCAGTAATGCTCCATTCAAAGAATTTTCATCTGTTGTCCAGTATTTCAATACAAAATTGCTGTAATTGATAAATAATTGAATACAATTCAATAATAAGAAATCAGATAACAAATATAAAGTAAAAAATTTTCACATTTTTAATACTTGATATGTACTCTTTTTCAAGAATTCCTCTAGGAAATTTCTTCATTTTACCAGTGATTGTAAATCTCTGCATTTACCTATTATAAGAATGAAAAAATTATTAATAGTGTGCTAAATTTTTATTTAATGGTAAAGAAGACATAGCCAATTCCTCCTTTAGAATTAGCAGACTTTATCAATAACAAAGTAGGATGTTATTTGCTTGAGTTGGTTATCAAGTGAACAAGAGAAATAAAAAAAAATAAAAGAAAAAAAGAAAAAAAGGGAATAAAAAAATAAAAATAAAAATAAAATAAAATAAAATAAAAAAGCAGGTAATTTCATAGGAATTACCTACTTTGCTCACCCTTACCCAACCCAAACAAATAAATCCAGTACCCTCCTAAGTAAAATTTGTGAACTCCCCGACTCCAATGAGTTATCCGTTCTAATTTTAGCTTAGGAAGTTACCCACTTTGCAAATAAAAAAATACACACCTCTTTTAAAGTCTCTTAATAAGCCATTTACACTCATCTAGAAAATCAGTAATGCTCCATTCAAAGAATTTTCATCTGTTATCCAGTATTTCAATACAAAATTGCTGTAATTGATAAATAATTGAATACAATTCAATAATAAGAAATCAGATAACAAATATAAAGTAAAAATTTTTCACATTTTTAATACTTGATATGTACTCTTTTTCAAGAATTCCTCTAGGAAATTTCTTCATTTTACCAGTGATTATAAATCTCTGCATTTACCTATTATAAGAATGAAAAAATTATTAATAGTGTGCTAAATTTTTATTTAATGGTAAAGAAGTCATAGCCAATTCCTCCTTTAGAATTAGCAGACTTTATCAATAACGAAGTAGGATGTTATTTGCTTGAGTTGGTTATCAAGTGAACAAGAGAAATAAAAAAAAATAAAAAAAAGAAAAAAAGGGAATAAAAAAATAAAAATAAAAATAAAATAAAATAAAATAAAATAAAAAAGCAGGTAATTTCATAGGAATTACCTACTTTGCTCACTCTTACCCAACCCAAACAAATAAATCCAGTACCCTCCTAAGTAAAATTTGTGAACTCCCCGACTCAATGAGTTATCTGTTCTAATTTTAGCTTAGGAAGTTACCCACTTTGCAAATAAAAAAATACACACCTCTTTTAAAGTCTCTTAATAAGCCATTTACACTCATCTAGAAAATCAGTATTGCTCCATTCAGAGAATTTTTATCTGTTGTCCAGTATTTCAATACAAAATAATGCTGTAATTGATAAATAATTGAATACAATTCAATAATAAGAAATCAGATAACAAATATAAAGTATAAACATCAAAAAAAAAAATTTCGCGTTTTTAATACTTGATACACATTCTTTTTCAAGAACTTCTCTAAGAAAATATGTACACCTTCATCTTCATTATATCCTATCACTCTATAATAAAAAAAGATTTTTTTTTCAATATTTGTAATAAAGTTTCAAGTATAAAAATAATAAAGTAATAAATATTTACTATTAGCTTTGCTGAAAATATCATCAAAAATTTTGACACTTCGTCCCTTTCTTAGGTGTATGTGACGTCTTTGTTTATTAGGCTTTGAAGCCCACCCTAAGCTTTAGATCATAAGTCTTCCCTGAAATGTGTGAGAGAGAGACAGAAGGACGTATTAACAACAAAACAAAAGTAAAAATTTAAGTTAAAATAAAATAAAAAAATTTTATTAAGAACTTTTTAAAAAGGAAGGGATAAAATACTGTGAAATAAATAAGTTTATTGACAAGAGTGAAGAGAAAGAGAGAGAAAAATTTCTGGAGGGGCTTTTTATATAAATTTGTTAGTCAATTATGTCATAATCAAAATCATGAGACAAAAGAGATGACTCATAATTAATAGTCCCGATTAGTCTGATAATATTTTAGCTGATCAAAGTCCGCTTATACCGCTTATATGATTTTTAGTCATACTGTGGTACTGTAGGTCACCGGCCCAATATAGAACTATGTGTTTAATAATTATTTATTTTAAATAAACAAACCATTTTTAAACGTAAAAATAATATATTATTAAAATAAAACAAACTTGTAAACTTAAAAATCGCGTCTCAGACGTCTGACGTCTCATGTAAAACATCCAGATTTACAATTTTTTTTGTAACCATCCTGGCGTTATTCACTGACACGCGAAAGTGATAATGTTATCAAGTTTGGCGTTCCAGAATTGTCAAAATTCAAATAAGGATTCATTTACTTTTACGCTTAAAAAAGCAATGAGTTTGCATCACTTTATTCATCTTGATTTTTTTATCAATTCTCAATCTTATTATCGTAACTGTTTGGCAACTTCTTTCAAGGAACTTATCGAAAGAACCCTATTACAAGCACGCTTAATGCTCAATAACTCAGTGAAACTTCAACTCACTTATTGTAAGGTTGTGTGTCTTCTTTTGTAACATGTTTTAATTGTTCCTGAATATCTTGCATCTTAACATCTAAAAGTTTATCTCCATCAACCGCACTAATACATCATGATTTTGCTATTGCTCACAGTCTTCTAGAAGCTTGCTGCTTTTCTTTGATTTGTAATAACTCGGTATGATAGTCTGATAAGTTCCGTTGATCTCCAATTTCAAAAGATATTGTAGCTGATACTTTTACTAAACAAATAATTCATTCTTTTTTTATGTATCTTTTTAGTGAATTATCTTGATATTATTTAGGAAAATACAGGGTTGATGATAAATTGTTCAGATATAATTGCATTATCTTCTAAGACAAACCCAAGCGTTATAACATCAGTGTTAATTTTGAACTTTTAATATTACGATTGATGAAAATGATCATGCACTTTCATATAATACGGAAATACTTAAATTATAGATAAGTAGTAAATTACATCAATCGTAATAATTTTTTGGTGGTGATACAAGACTTTGTTGTTTAAGTTTTTATAATACGAAATTGAGTTAAATCATTTTATGTGCGGTACAATGTTCAAAATTTTAGAGAATCGACTTAAATTCAAAAAAAAAAATATCTAAATTGAAAGTTCGTTAGTGAAAATTAGGTTTTAACGAAAAATAAATAAGATAAATAAATAAATTTCGTAAAAAAAAAAAAATTTTTTTTTGTTCAAAAAAAATGAGTTGTGACTCGTGATTATAAACTTTACAATTAAATTAATTAAATTTCTTATTTTAACAATGATTTATTTATAGAATAATAAAAGTTCAATTTGGTAATAAATTTATATTTTAAATAGTTAAAAATATAATCAAATTATTATTAAAAGACAATTCTAATTTTATCATTTTACTGCGCCATCATTTTTTTCTCGAAAAACTTATATCCTTCCATTTCAAATTCCAACTAATCTAAATTCCGCACAAAAGTAGTGATGTCAATAGCTGATCAGCCGTCTCAGAAAGTTTATTTGGGTATGAAAAAGTTTTTAAATCATATGAAGCATAATAATATATTATACATTCGGAATCATTAGAAGTATTCAGTAGGACAAATTTGACCCGTCGCGATTTAGACCCATAACCGTTTTAATTAAGCAATTAGTATTTATTTTCACTTTAGCTTAATAATAATGGTGACTGTAACTTAATTAACAAACTACGAAATTTTCAGTTACAGGAAGTAACGTTACTATTTTTAAATAAAAATTTTTATGACAAAAAATTTATAAAAATAAAAAAGTCATTTTATTCAATAAATTGCTTTTAACATGTACAAATAAGAGATAAAAATTTTAAAATTTGGTGATATATATATTTATACTGTATACACAAAGAAATCATAGTAAGAAATAAATAAAAATTTAAAGAATTTTAAAGATTAAAGTTTCAAATCATTCCACGTTCTTTTAACATTTGTTCAGAGACACTCCATAGTTTCTTTGCGATTTCTTGATCATCTGCTATTTTATTTGGTTCTTGTTCAATGCCTTCATCAAAATATTTTCCCGTTTCTTTATTTTCAAGAGAAAACTCAGGATATAGAACATTGGTAGCACCTTGCTCGGCTGTTATTCCGTTTAGTCTCGAAAGTGTATTTATGATAAAAGTTGAGATGGAAAAACCGGTATTCAAATGGGCTATGTTTGTTAAAATTACACCAGGATGATGCGAATATGTTGTAATATCTGCATATTTAAAAAATAAAATTATCGATTAAATTTTCTTTCATATGTTTATAATAAATTGTTTTCTTCTTTTAATACTTACGATCGTTTTGAAGCATACGACCTAATTCTTTACAAATAAGAATATTCTTGTTTTAACAAACAAGTATATATAATTAGTAAAAGCTATTAATATTGATTATTAAATAAAGATTCAACAAATAAATTTTAATTGGAAATCTTACCATTAACTTTGTATTTGCATAACCCTTAAGAGGGTTCCAGTAAGCACCTTTTTCAAGATTTAAATTATCAAAATCAATTTCTCCGAAATCGTTTGCTCTCGAGCTAGTAAGTACAATTTTTCCGGGTAATTCAGTAGAGACTGATTTCTTCATCGTATCCAATAATAATATGGTAAGCAAAAATTGTGATAAATGGTTGACCTAAAAAATAAATGTATAATCGTTAAAATTCGGTTATATTATATAAATGACTCGTAAAGAAAGATTACCTGAAATTGTAATTCCAAGTTATCCTTCGTTTTAAGGATTTGTCTTTTAGTTTCTATACCTGAAAGAATATTAATATTAATATCATACAAATGTCAAACGACGTGATTAAAATAAAAAAGGTATTATTTTCGTTCGAAGTCACGTGATGGGGTTTTTTTATCCGTAAAATATTGTAAATAAATCTTATTTACCTGCATTATTAATTAACATATGTAATTCTCCAACTTCATTAATGAATTTATTAGCAAAAGTTTTTACACTTTGTAAATCTGCTAAATCCATTTCCCAAATTTCAACATTATCTGTATGTCCTTTAAAAGATTTAAGATATTCTAATAATTTATTTCCTTTTTCTTTATTACGAGCGGGTAAGATCAAACGTTTTGGATTAAATCCAAATAAAATCTTTGCCATCTCTTTACCGATGCCTTCAGTTATAATTCATCAATAATTATTAAAACTTTTTAAAGTATTGATATAATTTTTAAAATTTTAAGAAAAATAATTACCATCAGTTGCACCAGTAAGAATTATAACATGCTTTGATAGATCGTAGTTGTCCGATAATTTGACGGGCATTATTTTTGTTAATAGTTGCGAATTAAACGAGAACGAGGATATTTTATACCGAATATTCAATATTATTCGTTTTATTTAGATAAAATAGCATGAATAACGTCGCTGCAATGTACGAAAAATTTCATTATTTCAATGATATGTCTGGCAACACCTAGCCATCCTTCTTTATTCGGATGATTGCGTGTACAGTACAATGTGCAATACAATCTCATATTATATGAGAGTTATTTAATAGTAGATGGGTAATGAACCAAAATAATGTGTAGATCCATCCTTTTTTGGATAGTTTCAGGCGGAATCATGCAATTCCAAATCGTAAAAGTCAATAGTAAATGAGTGCTGATCTCTTGTTACCTATTTATATATTGCTCGGGGTTCTGGTAAGGGGGTTGAAATATCACCAAACTGTGAAGCACCATACCCAATAAATGTGTTATTATGCAAACGTTCAAGATCATGTACCATATAAAAAGCATAGTAAACAATAGGTATTTTACAAAAATTAAATCTAAATGACGTAATGCGTCAAAAATATCAAAGATAATAATTTATCTAAAAATATCAGTATGTTAATAACGACATTATCCTATTTGGCTGCATAATAAATGAATGTTACATGAATGAATATATTTAAGTAATGAACTACAAATCATACTACCCTCGATACAATGGATTTCTCGATATAATGGATTTTTTGACAAATTTAACTAATGGAACGGATGGTTCCATTATATTAAATTTCGCTATGTATAAGACCAAACCGTTCGACATATTGCCACATGATTCATAGTTAATTTTAAGCAGATATCAAGATATTTTAATATTTCTTATTTTTATTTTTCACTCTTAATTTTACTAAATAATTTCTTTAATTACGTTATAATCTTTTAGTTGATGTTTCTGCCCTTGTTTCTGAAGAACGTTGCCATATTTTTATTGCATTACTTTATTTTAATTCATCTTTACTATTATTCAATGTTAATGCTCTTAGCTTTATAACATAATAATTCTAAATTTAATAGTTTCCAAATTTTTGGAAAGTAATTTAATTGATGTTCTATTTTTTCAACTTATATAAAAAGTGATTATAAATAAACTGGTTGTAATTATTTATAAGAAATTAATTTAATTAATTCATTTATATATAACAAGGATTTAATGGCGCAGTTGAGAAATCAAAAAATAGATCGATAATTTATAATAAAATATTTTTTGCTCTTATATAATTATGGTTAATATAGTATGTCTTTATAATTGAACATGTTCTGTATATACTATCATTGTATATTTTTTAAATTGAAATATTTACTATATCAGTAATTTAAATTTGTAGAAGTTTAATATAACTACATTCCTGATATAACTTTGTTCACTTATTTTCCAATTAAATAAAATTTAATTTTTAATCGTTCAGCGTTAGTTTTATTATTAAGTATTATGTAAGTGATTCATAAAAGATGATAAATCAAATTTTGGCAAAAGTAGAGTATAAATTAGATTAAAAAAGTAATATTATTTTTAATTTAAGATTATTTGGCATAATGATTTTTTTTGAATCCGTTAGATATAAATATTCAAATTTATAGCGCTGGCCAGAATTAAAATTGGCTGAATTAATATAGTCACATGACCGTTAGAAAATATAAAATGTTTCGGCTATAACAAGTTTAAATTTTGTGTGGAAAATATAGTCAAAAGCCTTTCATTGGTGTCAAAAAGCAGCAGAAATTCAGTTTCGAAGATAAATTACAATGTTAATATAATGTAAGTGCTATTTATTTCTCTCACAAAAAATTTGAGAGAAAATAAATTTAAACACGATAATTCTTATTATTCTAATTCTTTAAGAATTCTTGAACTTTGTAATTGCGCTTTAATTATTCAAACAATTTCGATTCTTATTAATCTAGCGGAATTAAAAATTTGTTTTCATAATTTGTTTAAAATGAAAAATAGTGTTGATGTTAATAATTTAAAAGAAATTTATTTACTAAAACTCGAAATTCTTTCTTTACTGAATTTTATCACTACCGTCAATCGATTGAAAATTTTCTAATTTGGATTGAAACTTTCTCAATATGAAAGAAATGAAAAAAAAACCTCTAAATTTTTTTTTAAAAAAGGCAACGTTTTTATTATATTTATATAATTCTAAACAACAATATAAATGTAAACTATGTAATGATACTTTTGATAAATCAGAATACTCTTTCTTTCATCTTATAATAAAACATTTTAAAAAAAAAATTTCAAATATGTTGTTGGAATGATTGTGATAGGAATCATTTATTCAATTTTATTCAAATAACGTAAAAGTATATATTCTAATAATAGAACCAAAAATAATTATGTGACTTATAATACTTTTAATTGAAAATAATAATACAAATTATAGTATTTTTCAATATGCCTTCAGGACTAGGGAGTTTATCTTCGTTATCTTCGAATGGAAGTTTGAGAGTCATCTGACCATCTAAGGCGTTAAAAATAAAATTGATTTCAAGTCTAACAGACTTAACTATTTCGTATGTAAGACTAAAGTTAAAAAAAAAATCATAAATTTTTTTTTTTTGATAATCTCTTAACAGATTTATTTTTTTATAGAAAAAAAATTTTCTTACGTAAATTACTGCGGTACTGCGGTACCATGGCTGAGGTAACTGATTGACTTTTTTGTTTGGTAATACTAAAAATCACGCTGTACGTTGTGCGACTATTCGGAGAAAAAAAATTTATATAATAGGCATACACAATAAAACTTTAACAATTGTTGCTTCTCATTTTTTTTTAACTTTAATACGTTCGATAATATCAAAATGCAAGATACCGAAAATACAAATAATACAAATGAATGGGTTAATTGGATTGAAGAAGCTGTTGATAAAGAACATTTAAAATTTTATGAATATGAAGGATTTAATAATATTCAACATATTGGTACTGGAGGTTTCGGAAACGTATATCGTGCAAATTGGAAAAATTCAGGAAAACTAGTTGCATTAAAATCGTTTATTAGTCTTAATAACTTCACCATGAAAGAAATCGTTCGTGAGGTATTTTAATGCAGTATAATACATTTTTTTTCGTCGATGTATTTTTATCTAATATATTTATTTCAAATATTTTATTTTTTTATTCAGTTAAAAATTCAACGTAAAGTTGATTTCCATGATAACATTATTAGTTGCTATGGAATAACAAAACTTGAGTTAGGTATTATTAACATCACATTTGATAAATATAATATTCTTTTAATCGCAAAATTTTACAAAAGTTTATTTAGTAATTACTTCTTTTATTCATTAGAAAATCATAATAATTATCGGTTAGTATTAGAATACGCCGACGGTGGTACTCTTCGAAGTTATTTAAAGAAAAATTTTAACAATCTTACTTGGGATGACAAATATAATATGGCATACCAGTTATCTTGTGCCGTATCATGCTTACATAATGAAAAAATAGTGCATCGTGATTTGGTAATGTATTTGTATTATTAATTTTAAAAAAAAAATTTAAATATATTTATATTTTTCTTTAATAGCACTCCTGTAATATACTAGTCCGTAATAACACAATCAAATTAGCAGATTTTGGATTATCTAAAAGAATTGGAACATCATCTAATCTTCAATCTAAATTATTTGGTGTGATTCCTTATGTCGATCCAAAAAGCTTTAGTAGACGAAGAGACAATAATAATCAATCAACACAAATGTTCTCATTAAATGAAAAAAGTGATATTTATAGTATAGGCGTATTATTTTGGGAAATATCTAGTGGGCAGCCTCCTTTTTATGTTGAGGATGAAGAATATGATGTTGGTTTAGCTGTGGAAATTTTACAAGGTCTTAGAGAAACTGTTGTTCCTGATACTCCTGAAGAATATATTAAAATTTATACCGGTGAGTAATATTTTAATTTTTAAATTTTATATTCTAAATATTATTAATTCTAAATTATGTTTGGTTTTAGAATGTTGGGATGGGGAACCAGATAATCGTCCAACTATATATCAAGTAGTTGATTGGCTAAAGGCAATAATTACAAAATCAGATGTAATAGTAGAAAATCATGAAATATCAAATGAACAAGAACTTAATGAGACTTCTTTAAGTACTAATAGTTCAGAATTACAAGGAGATTTATCTCAACTTATTCAAAATTTTGATAAAATGAATACTAAAGAAATTGATTCTATGGCAATATCAAGTGAACAAGAAAATCTTTCAACTGAAAAAGATTTTAACATTATAGTTGATGAAATAAATGATTTTATTTATAAATTAGAAAATAAAGGAATCAGTTTGAAATTATTAAAGCAGCAAGTTATTGAATATTTTAATAATCATAATTTAAATTCACAAGAATTTTATAATTGGTTATTAAATAATCAAAATAGTTCAAATTCTATTTTTATTCTTGGATATTTTAATTTTTATGGAATTATAACAAGTAAAAATGATGATAAAGCATTTAATTTGTTTATTAATGCATCAGAAAAAAATCATACATTAGCACAAAATTTTGTTGGTGAGTGTTATTTTTATGGATATGGAACTATAAAAAATAAAAAATTAGCTTTTGAATATAGTGAAAAAGCTGCAAATAATGGAAATATAGGTGCAGTGTATAATCTTGGTATTTTATATAAAAATGGAATTGGTGTTGAAAAAGATTATAATAAAGCTTTTGAATTGTTTAAACAATCAGCTGAAGAAGGACATATAATAGGATTAATGATGTTGGGATATTGTTATAATAATGGTATTGGAACTAAAATTGATAAACAAAAAGCATTTGAATTATATCAAAATGCTGCAAATTTAGGACATGATTTAGCACAATATAATCTTGCTTTAATGTATGAAAAAGGAAATGGAATTGCAAAAGATATAGATAAAGCGATTTATTGGTATGAAAAATCTGCCAAACAAGGATATGAGTCAGCAAAAAATAAATTAAAAAGACTTCAAAATAAGTTTTTTAATAAACTTTTCTCATTCAAATTTTAAAATTTTAGATCATTAGTTTACAGTATTTATTTTTATAAAAATTTACACAATAGTAAACACACTGCCCTAAAATAATGATAGTTAAAATTTTTACCTATTTTATTCTATATACATTCTTTTATAATTAAACATATTTGGTGCTGTTATGATATTTTCAATTAAAATGACTTTCAACATCGGAAATTTTAAAATGTAGAAGTTTAATGTTGCATTTCTTTCTATTTTCGAAAAATAAATTTATATAGGAACCGAAAAAGTTCAATTTGTAAAAGATAATAAAAAGTAAACATAAATTTAGAGCTAAGTTAAAAACCGTTACTAGTTGATTTTTAATATTTTATATAAAATGATTTCTATCAAAATCGTTCCGGTTTCTTTCAGTTTCCCATAAAAAAAAAAAATTAAATATATAACTAAATAAAAAAAGTTATTAATCCTAACAATACTAATCTAAAAATTACTATGAATACTTATAATTTAGTGGATTTGATAAATAGTGGAATTTTACAACAAGTAAATAAAAATTAATATTTCAGACACAAAAATTTTCATTTTATTATTGTATTACTGTTATCAATATTGTACGAAAATATTTTTAGTATTACAATTCTAATTATAACAGATAATATACTTTTCTGGAATTTTCTTCACATCTTTAGTTAAACTAGGTTTCAATAGGATTTTTGATTTTTTTTATTATTTATTCAGAAAATAAACATATATCTGATGGCTAATAACTATATACAAACCTACATTTATATATTTTCTTTAAAATTCTGCTTATCTTTACCAGTCTTAGCACGTTTTTTCTTCCTCATTTTCGGGAAGCCTTATCGAACAAACTGTATTTATTCACCGTACTCTTTTAATTCTTCTTTCGTCGGTCTTTTTGTTTCCTAATACATTACTTTCAACGATTGTCCCATAACTATAAATTTTTGTCTGTCTAAATTTTTCTTCTTAATATCTTCTATCACGTGATTATTTCTCTCCTTTTGTTTACTTGTCTAAAGTCTAAACTCACTAATTATCTGTCTGTACCACCTCTTCTTGATTCGTATATTCATCTAACTTCTTTCGTTGTTTCATCATTCAGCATCCCTAATCTATATTTTATTCACTATAAGATTTTTTGGTGTAATAGGGGGGGAAAATGTATAATATTGTAGTAAAGAAAACCGGGTAATCTCAGTCTGTTACACAAGAGCGCGATCGATCTTTAATATATTTTGTGCCTCGTATAATAGGATAGCATAGCAACACGTTGCTTTGTAATATATAGATAAATTGATTTGTAGTAAATAATTTATTCTTTAATATTCACGCGCTTCATAAGAGTTTAAAAAAAAAAATTAATGACTCTAAATATGAACGTTATGCCGATCATTTTCAAAAAAGAATATAATTTTTGACGAAAATTTTTTTTTTTTTAAAAAAAAGTATATGATGTTCACTATAAAAGATTTTAAAATACACATTACATCACAATCGGATTTATTTAATCACACATTTAGGGATAAATTTTCATATATTTCGGAAAAAGGAAAGATAAAGGCGCGATTTGTCAAAGATAGCCAAAGTTTACTTCCATGTCAGATTATTTCCTTTTACAAAAATTTTTAATAATTCGTTTATATACTAACAAGAGGTCATTTTCATGGGGGAGCTTGACATGCTTTTAAAAGATCTTTTAAGTGAATGTTATTGTAAAAAAAAAACGACTTCAATTTATAAATATACAACTAGAAAGAGAAATAAGAAAATTTTAATTCATGGTAAATGGATAGAATTTTGGTTAATTTAGTTGTAGTATTTAAAATTCTTTTAGATTTGTAAGTTAAAGATATAAAAACTACAAAAAATGTGAAATTAGTCAAAAAAAAAACCACAAATAGCTATAAATTGATAGGTACTAACACATTAGTTTAGGTTAATTTTTCGGTCTGCAGCTGTGTTATTAGGTATTCATTCAATTTTAGTTACGTTTTAGCGTAACATAGTGGTCTGGTATAGTACCCCATACACTAATAGTATTTTAGTAGATAGAAGGATATGAAATTTATTCAGTATGAAACAGCGCAGTTCATGAATCGAACCAGATGAACCTGATTCAGTTCAAACTTTTTTTTCGAACTGAACCGAATTCATCAGCAGTCTGGATTTGATTTGTTAAATAAATCTACTATTTACGCTCATCAAAATTAAAACGTATTTCTGGCAATCCGGTTAATATATACTTTTCAATAAATATGATTTAAAAAAATGAAATCTAAAGTTATGTTTCAATTCACTTCCATTTATTATAAATTAGTTAGTTGAAATTGACATCACTGAACAGAATATTTGAACTAACAGGACCCAGAAATATATATATAGGGGTCAGGTGGCGAAAAATTTTTTTACTATGAGCTGTACGCAGAGACTTTTTATATGAGTAGTACGCATAATTGACACCTGATATTGAAAATCCTGCAAAAATACGCAAATAAAATTTCAGACATTGAGTAATTAATTATTTTATCATGGCTTCTATATTATTTAAAACCAAGTACTAATGTGAAAAAATAGAATTTACCATTTTTTTAATAATATTTATCTAAAATTTCACTTTTTAACCCTTAGAAATTTCTTTCAATTAATACTAAATATTACAATGCGGTTAATTAAATAAGTACATACAGTAAATATATTATATATAAAATTAGCCAAATTTAGGCCAAAAATACGCAAACTAATTTTTTTACATATAAAAATTTTGATAAAAAATACGCAATCTTGATGACCTAACTATAGATGAAAAATTCTAAAATTGTACACAAATCAAAACTTTACTCCACTATGATGGCGACGCATCTGTGTACCCTACCCCTGTATATATATTTCTGGGTCCTGAACTAACTAACCATAGTTTAGTTCACTCAGTGATAGCTGAACCAAACTAGTTATCATATGATAATCAGTGCGACATTCTGACCGGAACATACTTGTACGAGTTTAATACTATATTTAGATTAAAAGATCATCAATTTCAGACGAAACTGTGTTACATGTATCAGTATATTGATAATAACATTTTTATAAAATTGTTAATAAATACATCATTCTTTCTTCGTCCCGAATATTGTAAAATGAAATGCAGTATATGTGAAAAATCTACAATTCAACGTTGTTCGAGATGTCATACTAAGTATTACTGTAGTAAATCGTGCCAAAAAAAGGACTATTCTAATCATGTACAAGAGTGTCCTTCAAAGTCTGTGAATATTCTTGTTGATTATGTTTATAAAGATTTGATTCCTATTGACAACGCAGTGCGATATGAATACGGCTTTTACAACTGCATGCATCCCGGGGAACTATCAAAGCTTTTAGGCTTGTATCAGGGCCTTATAAAGTATTTAAATTGCAGTAAATCTCAGCTCCATTCATGGTGGGAAAGTGGGAATTTGGCATTTCACATTAAAAAGACTTTTGAAGATGCGAACTTCATCAACGCATACTATCAATGGTTCTTAAAAAATGAACATGTGTTACATGGTCTACGAAAATACGAGGGCGAAAAATCTGATAAAGAAATAGCGGATAAGGTTTATGGAATGGTTAAACCATATCTTTCCGAGCATGATCAAACAATTCCCATCAAATCTCTTCCAGAATCAAAACGTAATGTTTTTGCATTCTATGTGACAATACTCTGTGGATATATTGTAAAGATTGAAGAACAAAATTGGATTGACTTTGGGTTTTGCTCCTGTAAATCTGGTGATGATTACAATGATTACTTAAGATTGACGGAAGAAAATCGGTTGGCTAGTTTTTATGAAGATCTAATCGTTCAAAAAGGCTGTAAGGTCGATGAATTCCATGATGCTTACTTATCTGGAACAATATTGAATTTGTTAAGGAGAAATTGTAGCAGTAATGATTGCAATTGGCTATCAGAAAACAAGATAGAAGTTCGTGGATACCATCAACCAAATAAAAGTGTTTACGATCTCAAGCAGTATGCGTTGAGTGAATCTGCACGTCTCGTGCCTCCTGTGTATGTAGATTATGGCTTTATAAATTGTCGTACGGAAGATGAGAAAAGGCAATTTAAACATATGTATAGGAAGTTAATCAAAACTCCTCGATTTGATCCACGGGATTTACATGAAGCTTGCTTAGCAGGAAAAATATTTGATTATGTCAAATCCATTCTTCCTGATGAAGTATTGAAAGCCGAGCTCTTTAAAAATCCGTATCCTTTGAAAGATATTTGATCAACCAACTGATTATATTTTATGTATTTGTTATTTGTATTTGCACCGTTTCATATATATATATATATTTGCCTTTTAAGAAATTGAATATTTATGTGTATTTTTTATTCTAACCAATCATTAAATAAATAACATGATATCTCACTTGTGAATCAAATTTGTCCAATTACAATTTACGCTTTTATAACACTAATGATGGGGGCGCAAAAATGATATTCTTTGCAAAAATCAAAGAAATTTATATATAATAATTTGTGTAATATTTAAGATGATAATACATAAAAAACCATAAAATAACTAATATAAAAAAAAAATTAGATTATATGTGTAGTGTACTAAATTTTGTCATTAAGAGTACTGCTAGAAGTTATAATGAACAAGCGCTATAAAAATTCATGAAGCCATATGCATTCTTATAAATAAAATAAAATCATAGCTTGTAAGCGCCGTTATGAAATATCGCGCATATCATTTAAAACAATGCACGTTGCGCCAACTGCACGGACCCAATCGATCCAATCTCCATCACGGTTGCGATTTGAAAGATTAATTTAGAGAAGAAAGTGATTAATGGTCATATTTTTATGAGTAGAAATGATTATGATAAATATTGTCTATATTTTGGATCATTTTTATTAAAACGTTGGCAGTAACAATATAAATAAAGAATAAGATGAAAATATCAACTATCATCTACAGTTACCATCTTTTTATTATTATTTCTTTAGTATGTTATACTTTCAATTCCTTCATTAGTAAGAACTGACATGACTTTTTTATGTTTGATCACTTTTGTACACTTTGCTATATTTTTTTCCCACGTATTTTCTTTCAATTTAAAAAATCGTGAATCACAAAAAAACAAATGATGTAACATTACTTAAAAGTTTAAAATGTAAGATCTAATTATAAATTTGTTTATTTTTGTTACGTACGCATATTTTTTTAATTTTTAATTTTAAATTGATTTTGAGGGTTTTTTATGATTCGCTACTCGCATCGACAATTCTAGATCTAAACACATCAGAGGATTATAGATCATCCCAATAATGATAATAATAGATAAGCGATTATCGACTTTGACCTTAGTGATACTCCATAAATATATTATGTTTATAAAAGTTGATATATGACCATGGACGGTCATAATTTATTAAACTGATTTTCGAACTGAACTAATTCACACTCAATTTGTTCACACTTTGAATCAGTGAATCACGATTCAGTTGAAGCACAACTTTTTTCTCGAAATAAACCAAACTAAAAAAATTTATCAATTTCCTTTGATTTGTTGCTTTTATACTGTATAATTAAATAAATTTAATATTAAATTTTACATAAATCATTTACACTCAAAATTAAAACATAATCAATATTTATTAATAAATTTATTTACAATTAAAAATGGAACAAAAAATTTATAGAATTTGTTTAAATAAAATAAAAAAACTTTTTACAGTAAATTTATTACGTTACCAATTATTTTCATCATAATTAATTGATATTGAATCGAATTTTCATCAAAAGATTTTATTATAGTTCAGTTCGGTTTACTGGATTGAACATTTGAAATAAAACCATCGCTCAAAAGATAAACCATTTCAGTTTTGGTTCGAGTTTAAACCATGATCATTAATTAATTTAAAAAAATCTTATTAACGTTTTCGTACTAATTTTTACATTTCTTAAAAAAAACACATCGCTGATAAGGTTAGACCACTGTGTACAAAGAAAATTAAATAATAATGTAAGCATGTTTCAATGATTTTAATGTTTATATATTGAGTATCATTATTATCATACGATAACTTGTGCGACATTCTGACGGAACGTACTTGTACGAGTTTAAACTATATTTAGATAAAATTTCGGACCGTCATGGGGCTTAATTGTGTTACATGTATCAGTCAATATTTATATATTTATATTGACATTTTTTACGAAATTGTTGGTAAATACATCATTCTTTTTTTCGTCTCGAATATTGTAAAAAAAAATGAAATGCAGTATATGTGAAAAACCTACAACTCAACGTTGTTCGAGATGTCATACTAAGTATTACTGTAGTAAATCGTGCCAAAAAGAAGACTATCCTAATCATGTACGAGATTGTCCTTCAAGGTCTGCGGAAATTCTTGTTAAGGATGTTTTTAGTGATACACTTCCCACGAACTACGCGGTGCGATATGAATACGGCTTTTGCAATTGCGTATATCCTGAGGAAGAATCAATGCTTTTAGGCTTGTATGGTGGTCTTATAAAGTATATAGAATGCAGTGCTTCTCAGCTCCATTCATGGTGGAAAAGTGGAAATTTGCCATTTCACATCAAAAAGGCTTTTGAAGATTCGAACACCACTAGCGGATACTATCAATGGTTCTTAAAAAATGAACATGTGTTGCAGGGTCTACGAAAATACGAGGGCGAAAAATCTAATAAAGAAATAGCGAATAAGCTTCATGCAATGGTTAAACCATATCTTTCCGAGCATGATCTAACAGTTCCCATCAAATCTCTTCCAGAAACAAAACGTATTGTTTGCTTGTTCTATATAACTATACTCAGTGATCATATTCCGGGGATTGATCAACAAAATTGGATTGACTTTGGGTTTTGTTCTTGTAAATTTGGTAGTGATCATTTAGGAGAGATAGAAGAAAGACGGTTGGCTGATTTGTATAAGGAACTAATTATTCAAGAGGACTGTAAGGTCGATGAATTCCATGATGCTTACTTATCTGGAACAATATTGGATTTATTAAGGAAATATTGTAGCAGTAATAATTGTAATTGGTTATCAGAAAACAAGATAGAAGTTCGTGGGCATAATCAACCAAATAAAAGTGTTTACGACCTCAAGCAATATGCGCTAAGCGAATCCGCACGTCTCGTACCTTCCGTGAATGTAGATTATGGCTTTATTAATTGTCGTACGGAAAGTGAGAAAAGACAACTTAAACATACATATAGGAAGTTAATCAAAACTCCTCGATTTGATCCACGAGACTTGCATTATGCTTGCATAGCAGGGAAAACATTCGATTATGTCAGATCAATACTTCCTAATGAAGGATTGAAAGCCAATCTCTTTAAAAATCCGTATCCTTTGAAAGAAATTGATTAATCTTCTACTAGTGCTGATGATACTTATTATTTATATATGATCTTGTCATTTTATGTATGTCATATATTGACTATATATTTTTAAAAAACCTTCTATATATATTGTATGTATACTTTTTTATATTCTTACCAATCTTTTAACTTATTTATTTAACCTATATGTACTTAAATAAACAACGCAATATAACTATAACTTACACGTTATAATATTGTGATGTAAAACATCATTTTGATAAAAAGCTTAGTATGTGCTACATCGATAGTAAATGAACAAATTTATTTATTTAATTTAGAAGAATTAGTTTATGTGAAGAATATTTATAAATTGTTAATTTTTATAATAAAATCGGTTATTACTACAGTAAATTTCTGGTTTAATAATTAATATAATACTAAATGTTTATAAATTTATATAACCATCTTTTTTACATCTTACTATCATCATCATATTTCCAAATTAAAAATTTATCATCGACAAATTTCCTAAGATTATTTGTTTTAAATTTATTTTCAAAACCTTTATAAATTGTATCTTGATCTTTTCTACTTTCTTGCCATTCTTCAAAATTTTTTGATCTTCCAATATAATAAATATATTTCGGATCCGGTTCATGAGGTCGCAAGTGAATATGATGTAATGCTTCATAATCAGCTATTTGGTTTGCTCTATATCTTAATAAAGCTTGTCTTCCTTTTGTCGCTGCTTGTTCATATATACCACTGAAAAATTATGAAGAATAATTTTTTTTTTTTTTAGTATAAAAATGTATTGTGTGTAATACTTTTATATATACTTGTATATATAGATCTCTCTTACCTCATTAAAGTGATAAACATATTTTGTAAAATAGTTATAAGGAAGATACTCGCAATTAAACTTAATACATCAATAGCCCAAAAGTCAAATACATCACTTTGTATCCAGTTACCAAGATATGTAGCTTTCATTGATGTTAGAAATTCGTAAAATGGGTTGTCATTAGTGTTACGTGGATCAAAATCGGATTTAATATCAATATTAAATCTTTCATTTGTTGTAGTGCTTATAGCGTTCCCACTAAATGTATTATCATTGATCTTAATTATCTCCGGATTTTTAAGTAAGACTAACCTATAAATAATAATTATAATAATAATAAGTTAAATTTTTTTAAAAAAAGTACTTTTTTATATATAAGAAATGAAAACTTGGATACGATCATAACATTGTGTGTGCGAACGCAATGATTAGCAAAATCATGAATAAAATGAACGGAAATACATTTTTTATAATGATTATAATATAATATATGTAAATCGACATATCTAAAGATAATAATAATAATAATAAATTAAAATCTGATAAATAAAATATATGATATATAACATTATTTGTACTTGCATGATATCAATCGGAGATATAGGATCTAAATCAGATAAGATATTAGTAAATGTTTTGATAATTAAAAAAAGATGACATTTTAAAGACTTACAAATTCAATCCAAAGTAAAAAAATTGAGAAAGTTATTCCAACAACTAATCCTCTTTCGACTACTTTAACACTTCCAAATCCATCAGAAAATTGAAAATGAGTAAGCATGATAGTCATTACAACTGTTGGAAGTATAATCGATAGACAATCGAAATAGTTATAAATATTGGTAAAATATCTCATTCTATAATGAGCTAATTGTATGACTTCTGTTATCATTAAATATAACGCTAAATAATAAAATAATACAATTAGCGTTAATAAACAAACTTGGAATTTTCCTCCTACAATTTCATGAATTAAATACGCCCAACTAACAACCCCAAAACCAATAGCATAGATTATAAATCTAAGAAAAAGAAGTATAAAGAAAGCTCTTGCTTTTCTCCAACGAAAGTCGATAATCGCTTCTGTAGCTGGATTATCGTACATATCATCATCATTTTCGTATTTAATGACTTTTGCAAACGGGCTTAGTAAGTGATTATCGGATTTACCAACTTTGTAAAGTCGAGGGATGAATATAAACAAAAAAATATTCGTTATAATTTTCCCAATACCATAATCCGCAGATTTTCTATTATCTTTTTTAATTTCATTAGGAGTAACAGTAAACTCTGGAAGAGGCACAACACGTAAAGCTATAGGTGGTTTTTGATAATGAGTTTTGTAGAACCAACAAGAAACCTTATCAAAGATTCTTTTGCAAGGGACTTGCTGAATCCATGATTCTTTATCTGATTTCAATGTGTCTTCGGGCCTGAATGCCACAAATGTTTTGTCCTGAAAATGTCTTGATTGACAGCTCTTTGGAATAATATCATAGGGATCTTGTGCTGAAAGGTGGCCTTGATTCGCAAAGCATTCCTTGCGAAACAATTTTCTAGCATAATCATCTATATATAAAAAGCGTAAGATTCACAAATATATTTATTATAAGTGTAAAAATATAACATTAGAAACACACCATAATGATATTTGTATAGTAAAGGAAGAGCCTTAGAAACTGTGCACATCCAACCAGCAGATTCTTTTGCGTGTCTCGAATAATATTCCAGAAGATACGCAACAATAATTGTGTCTTTGAGTTCGCGCCCTATAAAATAAACATATAGACTTTCTAAGTATTCTTAATACAGCACCAACAAACGCGTTTATAAATAACATTACCTCTACAGTGGAGAATTGCCCATTCTAGATCATTAGTTAGTACCGTTTTCATAGGTTTGGATTTATCATTACTACTTTCAAAACTCCTTGGTATATGTATATGTCTCATATTATCATCATCACTTTCCTCGTTTCCAAATAGAATAAACTTAATCAAATGATCACTATCACCAAGAATTAAACTTCTCATGACATTATGTCGAACATCCAGCAATCTATATTCATCAGGTTTGTGATCAATGAATCTCCAGATTATATTATTAATATATACAACCATCTCCTCGTACTAAAAGAAAAATTTTTTTTTTTTTAAAAAAATAATAGCAATCATGACAATAACATCTTAATTAATATCTTTTAATTAGAAATAACTTACGCAGTGCTTACTAAAATAATTTATTAGTTCTTTTGCACGTTTGTTGAGATGTTCCAGTGCTTCACACGCATATCTTACCCCATTCAAATTTTTATTAATATCTTGCCATTCAATTATTTTTTTCTTCAATGTGCCACTTTCGCACCAATTTACTTTCAAGTAAAAATAATCAAGTCCAAATATAATATTTTCAATTTGCAATCTATTTTCATGTTTTTCTTGATCCACGGGAATTCCGTTTGCCCAAATAAATTCGAGAAATGGTTCTCCTTCATTAGGAAGTTTACCTTCATAAATTGGATCTGATCCTAATTTGAATCGATGCCAAATTTGCACAGTCGACCTACCAACTATAAGTTGTAAAGTTTCATTCTCATTATCACGAAGACAGAATGAATTTCTTTCACAGCTGCCCGTTATCCATGGCTCTTTTGACTTAACTATTGGATCGAAATCTTTTGTACTTTTATCAAAGTAATAAGTATGATTAGGTGAAGAATTTTCTTTATTTCCATAATTCTCCATTTTAATTTTATCTAATGTTGTTGTACCATTTATTTTTACATGACTTTTTCGTTGATTTTTTATTTTAGTATCAATTATTTTTAAGAATGACGTAACTTCACCCTTATCATTTATTTGCAAAATATTTCCTGAAGTTCTTGTCCAATTTAAGTTAAAATCTTCTATTGTGAGTGATTTATCTAACAATATTGGAGTAATTTTGCAAGTATTATATATGTCCCAAATGAGAACCTTCATTTTTTCTTCTCCAATTTTCTCACCGACTATAAGTAACTTTTCATCATTCTCGATAAATTCTAATGAATGTATTTTGTCTAATTCTCCATGAAAATTTTTCGCCGAAAATTCCAAACCATTCTCTATAAAATGCAACCTAATAAAAAATTGAAAAAAAAAATAAATTTTTTAGTATGAAATAATATGATGTGACGGATGTGACATCGAATGATCACTCACTTAATGGAATGTAATCCTCGAGTAAAACAGAATTGTAATTTCTGCTTACTAACTGAAAAAGTATATTTATTATACTTTCTTAAATGTTTGTCCCTGTTTTCTGTTCTTTTCGCCATAGTTACATGTTTCATTTTTATCAGATCATATACTACAATAAAAAAAAAAAATTATTATTCGTTTTATTAGAAAATTTGCGTTATAATTTTTACCTTCAAGTGCCTGTACTCCATTTTTATAATGCTCAACCAATAAATATTTATCGTAAAGACTGGTTATAAGTTTTTCCATGCAAATCGGAAAACTTGGAGTTTTATCTAATTCAAGTTTGATACTTTTAGGATATTCAAATTTTTCAGTTAAAGTAAATTCTATAGCAACTCCTTTAATATATTCAAAATTATATATCCCATCAAAACTTAATACGAGAAATTTTTTTAAAATTTCATTAAATTCATCATCATTAAAATCTGATTCCAAATCTTCTATGAATCTTGGTATTCCCGAAACACATTCACAATGATAATAAGTCAGATTATAATTATAATCAATATTGTAAATTGAATTTTCAAAATCTTTTTTTTTATTTTTGTCTTTTGGTTTGACATTTAATTTAAGACGATAAATGACTGTTCCTTTTTTAAGATTAAGAGGTACTGTCGTGTTTTGAGCCATGTTCACGGTATGACAATTTAAATTAAAGTCGTACTTTTCCACATTTTTTTTCTTATAATTAATTTTGTTGTTAACATCTGTTCGAGATACTTTATCATCTGTTCGAGATATTTTATTATCTGTTTGAGATTCTTTATCATCTGTTTGAGATTCTTTATCATCTGTTTGAGATTCTTTATCATCTGTTTGAGATACTTTATCATCTGTTTGAGATACTTTAATATCTGTTTGAGATACTTCATCCATTCGAGATATTTTATCCTCTATTCGAGATACTGCTATAAAAATAAAGTATTCGCCACTTGGATATTTTTGTAGATTTGACAAATCAATGGACCATTTATATATGTCATTTTTATCAATGGAAGAGGTATTAATTTTTGTTTCGATTTTACTATCAGATTCAGATTCGTAAAGCTGATCAATAGTTAAATTATTATTGATTTTAAAACAAGCGATCTTTTCAGTGATTTCATTGGACACGTTGGGCTTGTCTTCTGAAGAAGTCTCGTTTTCATTGTCCTTGGAGATTACAAATGGTCTATAATCAGTATTTTTTAATACTTTAATTAAGAGATTTACTAATTTATGAGACAAGAAAAAAAAATTTAATGTGAGCAACGTTTCAAATGAGTTCAAATAAATAAATAAATAAAGGGAAAGAAATATAACCCGTATCAAATGTGACAACAAATCTTCCATCTAGACTAATTGCGATTTGGTAATGGTTTATTGTTTTGGAAGAAGGTGGTGCTTTTGCGTAATTACTGGAAGATGCACTACTAAAAGTTTCTGACATTTTATAAAATTATTTTTTTTGAAAGTTCAATAATTAATTTTTTGATAAATGATTAAAAAAATAGTGTATTTATAATAATGACGATAAATCTTACCGCAGCGATTCCTACTATGAAATTCCGTCATAGTCATCATAGTCATGGGCTATAATAATAATGTTGAAAGTGAATTATTTCATACCTGACGTAATTATTTTTAATTATTTTAGGGGAAAAAAGAAGCTTTATCTCCGATTTTCAAGAATTTCCTAAAAGAGGTTTTATTCTAAAATAGGAAACAAACAAAGCGACTTTTTATGTTTGTCTCAATCACGAGATTCAACTTTATAAAAAGTTAATTTCAATTATTTGTATACTAAATATAAGAAAATAAGCTTTTTTTTTTTTTAAAAAAAAAGGCTGTATTGCTAGTTTAGAACGAAAAAATATGTTCAGCTTCTTTAAATAAAAAAAATACAAATACAGTACATACAAATAAAATTTTACAGTAATAGTAAATATTCTGCAAGTACTCGTGCTGATAGCCGTTCCACAAAAATAATTTTTTTCAGCTCGAAAAAATTTGTCGTACAGTACATTTATTATTGTTTCAATTAATTGTTACAAACAATAGAAAAATTACAATTTATTATTCTAACATTCTGCATTCTGTTGTGAAATATGTGAATAAACAAAAAAAAAAATTGAATTATGACATCAAATAAACACAGTTCTCGTGCCTATCATTTCCAAAAAAAGGAAAGTTTGAAAGATATAAGTCTGTGCGTCATTACACGTTCAATGCACAAGGTAAATCTTTTGAAAGTGATTTACTAATTTCACTAATCGGATTTGCATGTTTTATAATTTAAAAGTTTGTGGCGAATGAAAGGGAAATTACCTCCGGCGTAAAATGCAAATTTCTTAACCTATTGTATGTTATTATAAAAAATCATTTTACCCAAAATATCTTAGCTTCTGAATATGTTTTCTTTGCACCAATTGGTTCATAGTATAGTCACAATAATTTCACGTGGCCAAGAAAGTAAAAGAAAATGTCGCCAATATTAATATCACATATTTCATAATAACTCGAATGTATACGAAGTATACAGTATTTTTCAAAAAGTAAATGAAAATTTTATGATCTTAAAATTATAAAAGTAAATCATTCATAATGCATGACAGAATTTACCGTCTCCTAAAAATGACGAGTGCTATATATTTTAACATATAAGGATTCTTTTTTCTCGTATATTCAATGGAATACTTTACAAAAATATTTTTGACAATTTAGGGCGAAATTTTTTTTTTGTAAAATACAATATTTCTAGTCATTTTATTTTAATGTTACCTTTATTTCTTATTTTTTTTTTGGAATTTTTGTTTGACAAAATATTCTTTAAAGATTAACGTTATATTTACAGAGTAGTAAATGAATAAATGAAGATCACATAATAAATATGTTACCCGAATACACTTTGCCCCAATAAAGTTCATAGTAGCTAATTCTAATCCTCTTAATGTATTTTAAATTCATAGTAATAGCTTCAGTAAAATAGTTGTATTAAATATTCACAAATAATTTCCTCAAAATTTGGTGAAATAATAAAATAGATACTGTAAATCTGTAATGTACAAAATGTACAAGCAGTAAGAGTAAATTACAAACAAAAAAATATTGTCCAGAGCGTAGCGAAAGACATTCTATTGTTATGCACTAGACGACTAGACGTCTAGACGATTTAATAGTTAACCCATGTATTATTCCTCCCTTCTCATTCACCTACGTCATCCTTGTTCACCCCTGCATCTTCCTTTTTTTGATTATATCACCTTTTTTTGTAACACTGATAATTTGCTATTTTTCGTAATCAATTTTTTTTGTAATAAAAAAAAGATCCCGAGTAAATAAACGTAACGGACTTTAATGGTTACCATTTATTTTCCTAGTATATTTGTACACGTTATATCACTTATATACATATTTTCTTTTCAACAAAAATATAAAATAATCAATTTCTTTATATAACCAAATGTACTCGTTTTAATTTCATAATTAGTT
The DNA here is from genome assembly GCF_026210795.1 of Rhizophagus irregularis. NCBI lineage: Eukaryota > Fungi > Glomeromycota > Glomeromycetes > Glomerales > Glomeraceae > Rhizophagus > Rhizophagus irregularis. The sequence goes on along the minus strand of NC_089435.1, from coordinate 2,455,818 downwards.
GCCCTTTCTCACTGTTTCAAATTTTTAAATTTTGCTTTCTTTGAAATGTGAAATTGATCATGAGATAATGCAAATTAACGCTGACCAGATTTATGAATTATGACAATTTAGATCAATTGTTTATATACAGAACATAAGTTATTAAGTATTAGTAAATGATTTTTTTGCAAATTCTTATTAAATAACATTTTGAAAATCTTGTCTTTATCATTCCAATTAATCATAAAGTGCCATGTACAATTCTACAACGTTCAAACTCATAAAAATTATGTCATTTATAACTGACCTATCATATCTTGTGAGGCTTCAATCATATTATTGACATTAAATAAGCAAAGCAAGTATGGTATTATATGGTATCATTTATGTGCAAACTGGACTGGAAGGTAACCACCATTTAACTGTAAATCACGTGTATTATATTTACTCTAAAAGATGAAGTAAATTTGAATATAATTTTAGATATTTGAATCTCAGATGGACATTCGTACTTAAAATTCGTTATATGTAAAAAATAGTTCAAACCCACATAATATTTAAGGTGCTAAAAATGATCAGTATATTTGAATCTCATTTCTACATTCATGAGTATAATATGAATATCCATAATTCTCGCCTGATAATAAAATTTCAGCAGTTCCTTATTTGAGATTAACGTCCTGACACTGCCTATCTTGTATAGATTTAACTGACTACCATTTTTATTCCAACAGCACAGGAGACTCTTAGTAAGGAATGAGGTCATTATAAATTGTAATAGGTTAGGTAGGTAATAGGGGCTAAAGGATTAGGGTTTAGATATGAATGTTTAAAAGTAAGGGGTAGTTGAACGTGATGTATGACAACAAAAAAATTTTGCATAAGATTATTTATTGCAATGACTCATAATGACTCATGATAATTTTTTTTTTTAATGAAAAGGTATTTTGAGATAATTAACTGTTACCAAATATTGAATTATTATTATAATCTCTAAAAATTATTTTTGATAAATATTTTTTTTATAATTATTTTTTTAGTCTTAAATAAGAACTATACATTAAATATATTTCATTATTTTATTAATTAATATTTCTTATTTACAATTCATTTTAATTACAATGTCTGTTCCTCATTTATCTAAAATTGCTCAAAGGCTTTCATCTTTAGTTGAAAAAAGTAAGAGTACTTACAGAAATTGGCTTTAAAAAAAAAACTGTTTTTATTTCTTTACTGGAAATTGGGAATGTGAACTGAAACTTTATACATATTAGGCAGTCCTGTTACTAAAATCTTAAGTAAATACTCCAAAGAGATCAAGATTGTCAGCATTGCCTCCACTGGATTAGGAAGTGTTGTGGGAGGTACTCTTTATGCTATGGATTATGTGATCAAGTCAAATTTAATTTCAGTTAATGAAGTAGGCAAACAATTAATTATTCTGTTTCAGTTTGTCATTCTAAAATAATCTACATATTAGACAAATAAAAATGGATGGAAATTAATTAACATCTTTCGTCTTAATTTTGTCTTAATTTAGAAGATCAATGGACTTGACAAACGAATTGATAGAGTTGAGAAAAAGAATGATGAAGTTGAGAAGAGATTTAATGAAGTGAGTATAAAAATTGATAATTATATTTTTTTTTTTTTTAAGAAATTGCTAATATTATGTCTCAATTTAGAAATTCAATAATATTGAAAGTCGTTATGGAAACTTTGGAGAAAGATTAGCAAGGATTGAGGCAAAAATTGAAAATAATAAATGATGATAATCAGGAATAAATTGTAATCAATTATTAAATAAAAATATGATCATATTTTAAAATATTTTGTTAAAAAATTGAAAAATTGCTGTTATGTTTGCTTCTGTTTTAAACCAGGCTAGTACCCATGTTACACACATATATATATTCTTTTTTAATGTTTATATATATATAATAGAATAAATTTACACTTATCATTAATAAGTAAAAGTAAATTACATACAAAATAATCAAAAACTAAATAATCACTATAAAAAGAACTACTCATATCATAAATTTTTCTGCTGTTTCGTATCATTAAAGAATTCCTGAATTTAATTGTCAACGATCTAAGTCTAAATGAATTATTATTAAAATTTATGCCAAATTTATTTTATTTAAAATTTATAGTTTTATTAATTAACAAATTATTATAGTAAATAAAACATAAAGCAATAAAAAAATATTTTTCATTAACCCTTCAATTCATATTCAGAAAAAATTTCATCTGTGATCATACTTTTCTACATCTCAATCTACATTATATGATCCATAGCTTTACATATTATACTTTAGAAATTATCATTTTTCCCAATAAACCAGAATTCAATAAAATTTCTTTTCTCTGTATATGATTTTCTACGACAGAAAAAAGTCATTCAAAAGTTATGGAGGTAAAGGTAGTAGGGATTACCCTAAGTATTTTTGTCAATTAAAAAGAGAATTGTAAATTGATCGTTAGTTGATTTTTTAGGTTTTTCTTCGACATATTTCAAGTTTTTGATAAAAAATATTTTATTAAAAAACAATAATCAGATTTTGAAATGAATTCAAATAATAAAATTTCTTGTAGAGGGATTTTTAGACGAATTCAGTAATTACTTGTTTTACTTCCTTAATTAGATTATTCTCACCATCAACAACTAGATTCAAGTCTAAAAAAGAAAAAGGATGTTTCATTAATATCAAAAGTGATAAAATATAAAATAATTTAATTTATTACTCACTCTTGATAAAATTTTCTTCGGTTAATCTTTGGACAGTCTTTCAGGTAGTCATATCACAGTCAAAATTGGCACCGATTGTACCTGTTTTGCTTACCTTTTCTTTTATTTGAACGTTAAAATAGTCGACATTATTAAGTATATAAATCCTTATGAAAAAAATTTATTAATAATAAATATTGTATTATTTAATTAAGCGTATTCTGCTAACATGAACAAAAAACCAATAAAATACAATTTTACAATACAATTATTATAAAAATATTTATTTTAGTTATTTAACCAAGTAAGATAAATTCTCGATTTGGTGATAATACTTTGCTATCAGGTTCAAGAATATTTTCACTAACATGGCATTGCAGAATCTCAACATAATGTATATCGTAGTTATCTTGTCTATCTGTTATGTATTCTCCCGTGGCTTTAATTGGATAATAAATTGATGGGAGTGTTGGCAGGACTTCAACTCTGTCATTAGATTTTCAAACACTTAACATTACCGCACGAAGAAACTGAAAATACCATCATTGTTGAGTCCAGTTCGTCTCAGTAATCCCTACAAGAAAAAGAAAAATAAGTAATGTTAAAAATACTACTAAAAAAACAAATAATAAAATATTTTCTACCCAAAGTCTAGTTTATAATTTCGTCTGGAACTCCTACAAAAGAAGAAAGAAAATTGAAAAAAAAGAAGATAAACTAAAGAAAATCACCTCCAAGAATTGAACTTGGACACAGAAATTGTGGAACCAACGGTGATGGATTTTGTTGAGTTGATAAGTTATTAAGGAAAGAACTCAACAAAGGAATGAAATAAAGGATATCACATGTGAAGAAGAAAATCACATGAGATAGATCAAATGATCATAAGAAAGATAAATGTTTACAAGACAAAGGATCTCTCTGACACCAATTAAGGGCGATGCAAACGATCCCCTTGTAAAATTTATCTATCTAAGAATGGTCAAATGATCAAGAAAGGGTAAATTTTTACAAGACAAAGGATCTCTCTGACACCAATTAAGGGCGATGCAAACGATCCCCTTGTAAAAATTATCTATCTAAGAATGGTCAAGTAATCCCAAGTTGACCAAAGGGTAAAGATTATGTCTCCATGCTATATTTGGTAAGCAATGGACCTAGCTACATAATATAAGATAATTTTGAAAAATATATGAATTGAGAAAAAATAAGAAAGAAAAAGATGACTAAACTACTGGGGGATTGAAAGTAGAATAGTATTTACTAAATGGATAATTTTATAAAGTAAAGAATAAGAAAAAAGGAGAATATAAATCATCCAATTAAGAAGGTAAAGAAAATGAAGGAGAATTGATGATAATGTAGATAATAGATAAAGAAGAAATGGTAATAATATAGATAATAATAAATGTTTAAAAGAATGAAATATATTAAAGAGATATGAGGGGAGAGAAGGGAGGAAAATAATTGTAGCACACATGAATTTTAACAAACGAAGAATTAGGACAATTATGTTGGTGAGAATATTTGTATTTATGAGGAGAATGATAAAAAGAATGTAGAAGAATCCAGTAAGCAATGGTAAATATTGGAATGTTTCAATAGGTTGAGGAGGATTGTAACATTTGTTGATAGGAATTTCCTTTAAAATAGTATCAATAATATTTGGGCACAAGTGATATGACATTTTGAATTACAGTTTAAAAAATTTGAAATTTGAAATTTGAATTGAAATTTAGAAAAATTTGGTTTGATATGTTTGATATTTGAAAAAATAGTAGTTTTAGAAAAATTTGGTTTGATATTAGAAATTTGATTTTTTATGAGGAAGTTTAAGGGTATATATATATATGTAAAAACCCCTTGAATACATAGTGACTAATAATAAAATAGATAACTTATTATGATTCATAAAAAAAAATCAAGATTATCTATGAGTCACATTTATTGCATCAATTAATTTATAAAGATATTTAATCTAAAACCACCAAAACTAGTGATATGAATTAGCTTAATGATGACTAATAATGTTATGATTGTGGCTCATAATATAGTTAATACCCTATATTATTAAATAATTACATCTAGCTTTGATTATTGTTATTGATTAAAATAAAATAAATTTATTTTTGATATATAATTTGGCAATGGTTTTAGTATAAAGTTTTTATCGTATGTATACATTAATTTATTTAACCTTCAAGTACACGAGTTGAACTTATTTTTTCGGTAAACACGCGTGATATACATAACAAAAAATGACATTTCGATATTTACACAAGATCCTAGAATTTAATATTCCCCAGTTTGGAAGTGTCCTACGCTTACGTTACGGACAATAAAAAAGCTTACTGAAAGTCTATTACTTATTAATCATAAGTTATATGGAAAAATTTGCAGAGGCAACAGTATAACAAATTTATTTAATACAGTTATAATCTAGATCTGTCAACGATATTACAATATCTGATCTCATAATAACTAGAGATGTGATCTAGCCCGTAGATAATCTGTCACGGATTGAAATCACTGAAATCACTCCGACATCAAACAATATTAACAAACAAGCATTTTTAAGCCACGTACTGCTGAAATCACAGAAAACCCCGACGAAGAAAGACTGGTCATACCATTATGTAATAAAAAGTTATAATTCAATACTTTGTAAACTCGAACTCTAAAATCTCTAAATTATAAAAATATGAAGCACAAAGATGTTGGTTAACAAAGATAATTCTATTTTAAGGTCATATTCAGGGGGAGTTAGAGGACGTATTAAATATGTCGCAGTTATAAAACTAAATTTGTGCAGTCATTGACTTTACAGTTATTCACGTTAAATATTTGTGTATCACGTTAAGGTTTTGAGGTAATTCTAAATAATGAGCAATTTTATTATAGATAACAATTTCAATACAAATTTTTACTACTGAATCACTGCGACTTCGTACTATATATGAATACTTTCATAGTGTTATTTTCATACACCAAAAAATTGAGGATGAGAATCCCAGTCTTTAAATCTTCTCTGAAAACATTATCGTGAATCAACATCCATCCACGTATCTAAACTTCTTTCCCAGATCCAAAATCCAGAAATCTTCGCGTACAAAGACATGGATCATCTACTAGTCACCAATCCAAAGAACAACTCAATTCCATTATGGATCACAGTCAAGTATTTATCTTTATGGTATTTCTTCAAACAAGAAAAACTCGTCTACATTTATTTATCTCAGACTCAACTAACGAACCATTATGATCCTAGTCGGCATCCACGTCACCTCTTTATCCACAAATTTTATTCGTTCCTTTGAAGATCGCAAATTGCCAATTTTTGATTCCGGTAATGTGCAATAACATAATTCTGTGCTACCAAAAAAGACGAAGCGATTTGAAATCCCAAGAGAACTTAAGACCACAAGAGACTAGGTAAAGAATAACAAAACAAACCAAAAGAAAAGTCATTTTTGCAGTTCTTTCTCTGTATTGCACTTTCCAAACTTGTTTATAGAAAAACCTATGCTCACGCTAGCTTTTTAGGTATATTTTTCTTTCAAACCCGGTCCGAAACAATTTTTTGGTAAAAATTCTCTAAATTCTTTATAACTTATGGAAAAAACCCATATCAAAAGGTTCCTAAAGGAGGAATAAACAGTTGATGATGTCAGAAATGCAGAAAAATAACTTTATAATAGAACTTTTGCACTCCTCCGTCTATTTTTTAGTCCTGAGAATTTGATCGATGGAAAGAGTTCCCAATTCTCTTGCATAATTAGTACGTTTATACTTTATACACGTCTATTCTAAGTATAACATTTTTTTTATACCATACCCTTAGTGGTGTCGTAGAGTGACTACCAAGACAGGACCATCCCCTTAAGGTATGCAAGCAGTGACCTCAAAGACAGGACTCCGAATGTCAAGGTATAAGAATCATACATCAAAATCTCTAAAGTGTCTAGTTTTATTTACATAATCTTATAAAGGGTAGTTAGATATTAAACAAAATTTCTTATGAACCAAAATCTATCCATATATTTGTAATTCAAATTTTGCAGTTTATGTTAAGTTCATTGAATAAAAAATTCAGTTGGGTTCTTTGTCAATTTCTTATTAATTATTTTATTAAGTTTAACAAAGAAGCTTTTCTTTTTTAATTAGTTCATATAATATTGTTGAAAGCAAATAGCATGATGTATATTTGTTTTTAAAATGTACGCTTTTTCTCTTTTTCTTTGATATTCAACTAAGTATACTTGTATACTCGCCAACAAAATTTATTGTTAAGATACCAGGTGTTAAATTTTATATTTCTTACGTAAGATCACTATTATGCATGGAACATATCCAAAATACTTAAAAATTCTAGTAATTTTTACCTTATTTTAAAAATATTATACATATTATACAATATTAAATATATAACAATTTTATAAAAATGCATGATATTATAATTTAGCCAATAATTATATTATTTGATTTATTTTTAGAAAACTAGGAATTTAGAAATCACATAAAAGCTTTATCTATACGTCATTAATTCACTATCAACTTCTTTGTCTACAATATCAATCTCAATTAGAAAAGGAATCATAGAAATCTAAGTTGTTTTAGAATGACTAGCATTAATGATACAACTTCAATAAGTACTAATAATATTAAGTTAGGATAATTTTCTCAAAGATAATAATTAGGGATGCCAACGGTCGGTTCGGTTCGGTTTCGGTTTTAAAACTGCAGTTTTCAACCAAAACCGAACCGACCGCAAAACCGACCGATAAAACTGAACTACAAAACCGATTACAAAAATACCGCAAAATCGAATAAAATAATGCCATAAAGTATCAATTATAACTTTTTGAATAATATTCTTTGAATTTATGTAATTATTTACAACAATAACGCCGATGTTGTGATTTTTTCAGAGAAACGAAAAATCACGTGATCAACGCGTAAATTCGATAATTTCAAAAATGAGAATATTATACATAAAAACACTAAAACAATAGTTTTTAATGGTATTCTCAATAAACAAAATCATTTTTTTTTCCGGAATATATTAAAATTTACAATTAACCGATCGGTTTTTTGATCGGTTTTTTTTATATATAAAACTGACGGTTAACCGGTCGGTCTTGGACTGAAACCGAACCGATAACCGAACCGGTAAAAACCGGTTATGATCGGTTATAACCGAACTTTTGGCATCCCTAATAATAATACTAGTAAATTTTGAAGTATGGATTTGTATATTAAACTTAAATTTTCTAAACAAAATGCAAATTAAAATAAAATATAAATAAACATTGTTTCAATAAATTTACTGTATACTTAGATTTAATAATATTTAATTCTTTTTACTCTGTTGCAAAAATGTAATAGAATTAACTAGTAAGTACAGCTTCTATATAATAACCGATAAATAATCAAACAAATAAAGAATAAATAATATAATTATCATCAATTTTCAACTATACATTCCAAACACTCAGAATCTTCTTTAACTACAATTTCAGTAAGTTTGCGACTTGTATAATATGCTTGTGGATGATGTATATATCAGAAGTGCTTATTTATCCTCGTCCTAATGCTTTGTTTGCTTCTACAAATTCAAACATATCATTTTTTAATTGATTATCAATATCAGGTACTTCAAATTTATAATCACCATCCCTGTTAAACTTATAATATGCATTAGTACATTTAACCCATCCAGATAGAATATTTTCAAGCATCACTACGGTTGGTCTATTTGAAGGATTTACATCCCAACATTTTTTCATTAAATCTATATAACATTTTGGAATATTTTTTATAATTTCAGGACGTTTTTCTTGATTACAAATATCCAAGATAAGATCAAGATCATGTGCTTTATTATTAAGTGGAGGAATACCTGATGTAAATTCCCACATTAACATTGAAAAACTATAAATATCACTTGCTTGAGTATAGGGATTTCTTCTTAATATTTCAGGCGCCATATAAGATAAAGCTCCATAAATTTCATTAACTTTATTATCAGAATCTTGTAAATCACTCATAGGTTTACATAATCCTAAATCAATTATTAATAACTCATTGTAATTATCTGACATTAAAATATTACCATCATGAAAATCACCATGAGTTAAATTTGATTCATGGATTACTTTAAGCCCTAATATAATTTTTTCCAATAATTGTAGCCTTTCTTGCCACTTAAATTTAACTATATTAGGCAAACATTTTCTCACATTTCCTTTTTTTGCATAACTCATTATTATTATATAATTTAAATTATATGGATCTTGGGTAAATCCAAAAAATTGAATAAATTTTGAAAATGACTTTTTCAGACAATTATAATGATATTTCCACTATATAAATGATAAATAATTATTAAATTTTTGCAAAAGAAAAAAAATGTACAATTGAATATAAGTACTTTACCTCATCCAGAAATTTGCTATTTAAACTTGATGAATTATTAAGTGTTTTAAGAATGACCTCATAATCTGTTTGTCTATCCCATTGTTCTTTGTCAATATTCCAACTATAAATAGGCCCATCTGACCAGATAGCTTTATGAATTTCACTAAATCCTCCTTTATCATGGTAATTAATATTTGACAATTTATTATAAGGTATCCACTCTAAAATTTCATAACTATTTTTAGCATTTAGTTGTGCTCCTTGATTCATTTTTACTAGTCCACTTTAAAAAATCTTGCTGAAAACATTTAGTATTACATTGTTGACACCACTGGTAATCAGTATATGGTTGTTTATATTCATTACATAATCCAACATCATTGTTAGGATTTACTTTATTTCTTTCTACTACTTTTTGACGCCAATAAAAGGCCTTTTCTAAATTCTTTTCTGTTCCTTCACCATTACAATAACACATGGCTAAATCATACATTGCCTTTTCATTACCATTTTCTGCTGCTTCTTGATACCAATAAAAGGCCTTTTCTAAATTCTTTTCTATTCCTTCTCCATTTTCATAAAATGTGGCTAAATTAAACATTGCACTTTCATTACCATTTTCTGCTGCTTTTTTATACCAATGAAAGGCTTTTTCTAAATTCTTTTCTGTTCCTTCCCAAAATAATAGCTATTGGCTAATATAAACATTGCTACTTCATCACCATTTTCGGCTAATTTGCCAAAAGAAATAATACATTCTTTACACAATAATTCTTTAGTAGATCTATTGCAATATAAACAATTTTTGTTGATTAATGTATTAGTATCTTTGTCTGGGGTATTTAAATTACTCAATTTAGTTTCCATTTAATTATTTTAGGAATTTATTTTACCAGAAATAAATTTTATTTTTATTTTCTTTTAAACAATTTTTTTTTTTTAGACGAAAGTTTTTTTTTATTTAATATGAAATGAATGAGTTACTAAAAAGGAATATTAATATTTTAATCAAAAGTAGAAGTCATAATTTTTTTCGGTCCATATGAGAAATTACATGTTTAATAAATAACTAGCCATTTTTCTATAATAACGAAGAAGGTATTATAAAATAAAAATAAACAGATTATCGTAGAGTAAAAATTAGACAATAAACTTTTTCCTATTTGGTAATCTGTAGTACTCTTTAAAATATTGTATTCCAATTTTTTTATATTTTTTATAAATAAAGTGACTCATAAACTCGATCATCAAAACAATTTGTAATGTGATCAACATGAAAACTTTGCCCACGAATTTTTAATATCTTAGATTTAGATTATTGGATTTCGGAATAAGAATAATGAACCTAAATATAAGAGTATTAGCGCCCACCCTCCTTATGATTCATTGAATTTTTTTAAATTACAAATTAAATGAAAAAAATTTTAAACCTTATTAAAAATATTACAAATATACGGAATTTTTCGGATATACTGTGAATCGATGGCTTTTATATATTTTCATAAATCATGAAATAATAAAAAAAAATTTTTAACACATATTCAGCAAAATTTCAGATGATGAAGCTGAAATAATAAATAAAAATAATAAATAAATCGTGCTTCTAAAAAAAAAATTTCCAAAATAGATTTTTTTCCCATGTTTAAATTGCAACCTCCTTTATTTTATTATCGAAATTATCGAAAAAAAAAACTGAAATAAAAAAATTTAGATCTTTTTATTAAATATCAAATGAAAACCAATTTTTTATTAAAAAAAATGACTTTTTTCCGGAATGCAAGAATGAACAATAAAAAAATCTATTCTCATCATATTCTTTTAGAAAACTTCAACTTAATAAAAAAACTTCTTACACTAATTAAAATATTCTAAAAAAATCAAAAATATTCCCTCATATCGAATTTGTTTTGTAGAAAAAAATGAAATATTGTCGGAAGAGATGATTAGACAGATATGTAACACTTATTTTGGAACAAGACGTAATGTCTTCAAATCTTCACCAGAAAAATCAAAGGCTATAAAAATTAATAACCGCCGTAACAATAGAACATTAAAGGTATGTTAATATAAAATAAACTATCATATACAATCATATAAAATGTTCATTTTTGCAATATTAATAATCTCTATTTTAATTTTATAGAAATTTAATGCTCGAAATAGTGTTATTGATACATTTGATGTGAAAATATTAGGACATCCAATTAAAGAAATTAAGCACTATTTGCACGAGAATTAATATCACTTGAAATTAGTGAAGACAAAGCCACAATTAAAGATAAAGCTAATGATGAAATTTCAGAAGAAATTATGTTCCTTTCATCCCTTGATGTAGTAATGAGGTAATTATGATACTTTATATTAAAATATTTTAAAAATTATAAATATTATAACTTTTTTAACTGCATTAGACTATTAAAGTGCGTGATATTATTGATGCTAAAGTTAAGGTTGAACAACAACGTCAAGCAAAGTTACACAAAGGTTCTGTTAGTGGAATAACAACTCCTAATCAACATATACCAGTATCTCCAAATAAAGATAAATTTCGTCAACTAGTATCATTCATTCCAGCCTGCCCAATATCATCAAATTTTCCGCGTTGGGCTATTAAGAAATCATACAATCTAAATACTGGTATTTATAATGCAGTAGACTCAGATTCAGAATATGAAACCATAAATCAAGATATAGCGAAGTCTACTCAAATGAATGTTGATTCAGTAACAGGTAAATTTATAATTTAACTGTATAATTTAACTGTTTAATTAAAATTTATTAATAATAATTGCTTTTTTAGAGGGCTTTGAAAGTGATTTAACAAGATCATTGAATAATTTCAATAATAAAGTTACAAATTCTGAGCAGTATTCCTTGTTGGACAATAATAATCAGGTCAGTTAAAATAGATTCAAGTTAAGTTAATTTTTTAATTATTAAACTCAGTTTTATTTTTGTAGATAATGACAGTTTCTGAAGAAGCATTATTAGCAAGTTCTACAAGACTTGATATCGAACTAAATAATACATGTGATCAATCATTATCCAAGCAAGTTGATAGAAACGCAAATGATCAGCGTGATCAGGAATTAGTGAAACCACCAAAACCTGCTCCAAAGACTACTAAAAAACGAAAATCAAACTTAAAACCAGTTTTCCGAAATACATGTTCTAGAGCGGCCAAATAAAGTTACTAATGCTTATAAGGTTAGTAGAATGATTATAATTCCTGTATATATTTTATTAAGCACAAAATAATAATTCTATTCGTATAATAGATAATTTTTACGCTTCATCAACTTGCATTTAATTGAAATTTCAAAATTTACTTGAAATTTATGCATTGTAAATTAATTATCATAATTTAATTAAATTTTATTATATGTGCAGTATACGTAGATATTAAATTTAACAATAATTTATTCGGAATTTCCACATTATAAATTTGTAAATTAAATTTAAAATCATAAAATTTACAATAAATATTACCGTTTCAATCTATAAATCAAATTTAGTGGAGATTTCTTAATTGCAATCGGGATAACAAAATTTATCAGCTATTTCTGAGCCATAAACATCATCACATCATGCCACTTTGACCAGTGTTAAAGATTATGTTCTTATTGAATTTGAAAGGTTATTAATTAATTGTCAACATTTTTTGAGTTAGTTATTAAGGTTGAAAGAGGTCTCCAATATAAGAATTTATTTAAAATATTAACTAAATCATCACCAAGTAGTTTGATTAAGTTTGGATTTACTTTTAACCGAAAGTTTGGGGCTAAGTAGATCTTTTTGACATTTGAAAATTTCAATTTAAAATCATTAATTTTCGGGCAGCAATATCATCAACTTAATAATATTGATTTTTAAATAAACTTTGAGTTTAAAAGTTCATAAATTACTTTCTAATTGTGAAAGAGGGAAAAATTTAGTTGAAATCTAAGGTTAAATTATTTTATCATTATAGTCTGGAATTTTTTTTTTTAATATTTTCAATAAACTTATAAATGAATTGCTGCATACTTTTGTTGCGTACTTTAGCTATATAAAATAAATTTTTTTTATTAACATAATAGTTTAAATTTTTATCAAAAAAATCAACATCCAAATGGTCACACCGTGCACTTAGTGTTAAAAACTTGATGTATATTGTATCTTAGGCTGATGATGATGAATAAACTTTGATTACAAAAATGGAAACATATTAGTGAAACAAGAAAATCAAAGTAAGAATTGAAATTCCTATGCTTTGAACCCATCAGTTTGTCACTTACTTTATATTTATTAAAGAGGACACAATGGTCAGCTTATTAAATAAAAGTGTTAAAGGTAATCGAGTTATATTCAAAATGCTTAAGTTGTGTAATCCATTATAATTTTTATAAATTGTATTTTTAAGTGAACTGGATTGATTTAACATCGATATACTCTCTCTTGTTCCACTACTTGTTCTACTTTGATGGTAATATTTTTTAAACGATCTTGTAATCAGCTTGTTGTCATATTGGTACTGGACTACTGGTAGAAAACATTTCACGTCAAGATGGAATTCCATTTTATGATTCAACAAAAGATGATGTATATTATTACAAATATATTCGTAAAAATACTTTTATTGCTCTCAAGGTTAACTTGATCATTTATGGCCCATTATAATCTTTCTATTCATCAAAAAACAAAAATTGGACACCTATAGATCTTTCTTTAAAAACAGAATTGTTGAAAAAAGAAGGTGCAAAATGCTAAAACTATTTAGGTTGGTACTATTGGATGATTAAAATAGATTTACTTGTGTTTTAACAATTGTATCACCCGTTAAACCATTAAATTTTTGTCTTAATAAATATTTCAAGAATAAAATGCGTTAAGAATGGCAGGATAGGATGGCTAGTAAAGAATAAAAGGTGGTAAATGGATTTTAGAAGTTCCTATAGAAAATAGTTTGCAATAGTTTTAGAAATGATCATCAATTAATATATGTTGAGCAAGCATCCCATTTTTAGGTTTATGGTACGTTTCTTATGAAGAATTTGGGACAAATAAAATTATTTTGCACAATAAAATAAATTCACTATGATTAACAATTATCAAGGAACTATTCTTTTCATCTAATCAAAAAAGCAAAGTTTTTATGATTCTACTTTTGAATTCATCAGGTTCAGGAATGCAAGTTCGATTTTTTTAATTAAAAAAAAATTTTTTTTTTAACAGAAAATGTCAGGTTTGACGTTTTTAATTGAAAAAAAAAATGTTTTCTTATTTTTTTTGTGAAAAAATGTCAGGCTTTACGTTTTTAATTGAAAAAAATGTTTTATTTTTTTAAACGAAAAAAGTCAGGTTTAATATTTTTAATTAAAAAAAAGGATTTTCTTATTTTTTTTCTAATAAAACAACATCGAGTTTGACGTTTTTTCATTAAAAAATGTTTATTTTTTTATTCTTTTAGTGAAAAAATGTCATTAATTAAAAAATATTTTATTTTATTTTTCATTTTTTTAATTGAAAGGCGTCGAGTTTGACATTTTTTAATCAAAAAAAAACTATTTTTTATTTTTTTTTAATGAAAAAATGTCAGGTTTGACGTTTTTAATGAAAGGGTCAATGGGTCAAATGGATCAGATTAAAATTTACCTGACCCGTTATCGGATCAATAAGTTTATTGACCCACACGAAATATTCAGGTCAACCCAACAGGTCATCCGAGTTGACCTGTCCCATTTGGGAATAGCTTCAATAAATAAATTTTATAATGATACTTTAGATATTATAATTTAGTTACAAGAAATAACGATTATAATATCATTCTAAAGTAATGATATTAGTAATTTGAAATATGATGGATTTGGATATTAAACTTAATTTACTTAACAAATTGCAAAATGGTAATGTTCAATTCTTTTTTACTTTATTATAAAAACTGTATGTAAAAGTACACTGACAATATAAATATTTTTTATATAATAACTGATAAATAATTCAATAAATAAAGAATAAATAACAGAATTATTTAATCTTAAATATGATTAATCTCCTGAGACTCTTCTTGAATATAAGTTTCATGCTTTATAGAATTTGTAAAACTTGTAGAATATGCTTGTGAATGTATTTTTTCTTGAGTTAAATTTGCTTCCTGAGTTAAATTTGCTTCCTGAGTTAAATTTGCTTCCTGAGTTAAATTTGCTTCTTCTTGTGTTAAATTTGCTTCTGCTTGTGTTAAAGCTTTGTCTGCTTTTACAAATTCAAGCATATCATTTTTTAATTTCTTATCAATATTAGGTACTTCAAAGATACGATTTCCATCCCTATTCAATATATAATAATCATTAATACATACAACCCATTTAGATATAATATTGTTGAGCATTTTTATATTAGGTCTACTGGAAGGATCTGAATCCCAACATTTTTTCATTAAATCTATATAACATTGTGGAGTATTTTCATCAATTTTAGGACGATCCCCTTGACAAATTTTCGAGGTAAGTTCATCATATGCTTCACCATTAAATGGAGGAATACCTGATGTAAATTCCCACATTATCATTGAGAAACTATAAATATCACTTGCTGGTGTATAGGGTTTATTTCTTAATATTTCAGGCGCCATATAAGGTACAACTCCACAATGTTCTGTAACTACATTGTCAGAATCTTGTAAATTACTATTTATAGGTTTACATAATCCTAAATCAATAATAAATATCTCATTGTAATTTTCTGACATTAAAATATTACCATCATGAAAATCACCATGAGTTAATTTTGATTCATGGATTACTTCAAGTCCTAATATAATTTTTTTCAATAATTGTAACTTGTCTTGCCACTTAAATTTAATTATATCATATAAACATTTTCTAAAACTTCCTTTTTTTGCATAACTCATTACTATCATATATTTTGAAGTATTTGGATCTTGGGTAATTCCAAAGAATTGAACAAATTTTGAAAATGATTTTTTCTGACAATTATAATGATACTTCCACTATATAATCAATATTATAAAAAAAATTATTAAATTATTGCAAAGGAAAATAAAATTTACCATTAAATATAAATACTATACCTCATTCAGAAATTCATCTAATTCATCTGATGAATTATTAAGCATTTTAAGAATAACCTCATGATTTGTTTGTCTATTCCACTGCTGTTTATCAAAATTCCAACTAAAGACAGGCCCATCTGACCAGATAGCTTTATGAATTTCACTAAATCCTCCTTTATCATAATAATTAATGCTTAACAATTTATTATAAGGTATCCACTCCAAAAATTCATAACTGCTTTTGGCATTAAGTTGTGCTTCTTGAATAAATTTATCAATAAATTTATTATTACTAGTCCACTTTGAAAAACCTTGTTGAAATCGTTTAGCATTACATTGTTGGCACCACTGGTAATCAATATGTTGTTCACATTCATTGCATAATTCAACTTCATTTTTAAAATTTACTTTGTTACTTTCAGTTGCTTTTTGATGCCAATAAAAGGCTTTTTCTAATTTTTTTTCTATTGCTATTCCATTTTCATAATATATAGCTAATTTGAACATTGCAACTTCATGACCATTTTCTGCTGCTTTTTGATACCATTGAAAGGCTTTTTCTGGATTCATTTCTGTTCCTACTCCATATTCATAATGTATGGCTAAATTATACATTGCTAATTCATTATCATTTTCTGCTGCTTTTTGATACCAATGAAAGGCATTTTCCGAATCCTTTTCTGTTCCTTCTCCATCTTCATAACACATGGCTAAATTATGCATTGAATCAGTTAAACCATTTTCTGCTGCTTTTTGATACCAATAAAAGCCTTTTTCTAAATCCTTTTCTATTCCTACTCCATTTCTATAACATATGGCTAAATCATTCATTGCTTTTGTATTACCATTTTCTGCTGCTTTTTGATACCAATAAAAGCCTTTTTCTAAATCCTTTTCTATCCCTATTCCATTTCTATAACATATGGCTAAATCATTCATTGCTTTTGTATTACCATTTTCTGCTGCTTTTTGATACCAATAAAAGGCTTTTTCTAAATTCTTTTCTGTTCCTTCACCATTTCTATATTTATTGGCTAAATAATGCATTGCTTCTTCATTAACAGTTTCTGTTGCTTTATGACACCAATAAAAGGCTTTTTTTAAATCCTTTTCTGTTCCTTCTCCATTTTCATTGGCTAAATAAAACATTGCTTCTTCATTAATAGTTTCTATTACTTTATGACACCAATAAAAGGCTTTTTCTAAATCCTTTTCTGTTCCTTCTCCATTTTCATAACATGCGGCTAATTTAAACATTGCTTGTTTATCATCATCTTTTACTGCTTTTTGGTACCAATCAAAGGCTTCTTTTAAATCCTTTTTTGTTCCTTCTCCATTTTCATAACATGTGGCTAAATTAAACATTGCTTGTTTATGACCTCTTTTTGCTGCTTTTTGACACCAATCAAAGGCTTTTTCTAAATCCCTATCTATTCCTAATCCATTTTCATGATAATAGTTGGCTAAATTAAACATTGCATCCACATTACCATCTTCTTTTTCTGCTGATTTTTGATACCAATGAAAGGCTTCTTTTAAATTCTTTTCTATTCCTTTTCCATTTTCATAACATATGGCTAAATTAAACATTGCATTCGCATTATTACCTTTTTCTGCTAATTTTTGATACCAATGAAAGGCTTTTACTAAATTCTTGTCTATTCCTTTTCCATTTTCATAACATATGGCTAAATCAAACATTGCTTCTTCATTACCATTTTCTGCTGCATTTTGAATCAAATTAAAAGATTTTTCTAAATCCCCTTCTGTTTTTACTCCATATTCATGATAATAAGTAAGTAAATTAAGCATTGCTAATTCATTACCATTTTCAGCTGATTTTTGATACCAATATAAGGCTTTTTCTAAATTCTTTACTGTTCCATCTCCATTTCTATATGAATTGGCTAAATTAAACATTGCATTTGCATATCCATTTTCTGCCGCTATTTGATACCAATAAAAGGCCTTTTTTAAATTCTTTTCTGTTCCTTCTCCATTTTCATAGCATATGGCTAAACTACACATTGCCACTTTAACACCATTTTCTGCTGCTTTTTGATACCAATAAAAGGCTTTTTCTAAATTCTTTTGTGTCCCTTCTCCTTTTCTATAACATGTGGCTAAATAATACATTGCTTCTTTAACACCATCTTCTGCTGCTTTTTGATACCCATTAAAGGCTTTTATTAAATGTTTTTGTGTCCCTTCTCCATTTCCATAACATAAGGCTAAATAATACATTGCCTCTTTAACACCATTTTCTTCTGCTTTTTGATACCAATTAAAGGATTTTACTAAATTCCTATCTGTTCCAACTCCATAATTGTAGCACCTGGCTAAATAAAACATTGCTGCTTTTACACCATTTTCTGCTGCTTTTTGATACCAATAAAAGGCTTTTTCTAAATTCCTTTCTGTCCCTTCTCCATTTCTATATGTATTGGCTAAATAAAACATTGCTTCTTTATCATCATTTTCTGCTGCTTTTTGATACCAATAAAAGGCTTTTTCTAAATTATTTTCTGTTTTATCTCCATTTCTATAACATATGGCTAAATTAAGCATTGCTTTAATATCACCATTTTTTGCTAATTTTTCAAAAGAATTAATACATTCTTTGCAATATAATTCTTCAGTAAAAGTTTTATTGCAATACGAACAATTTATGATGTTTACTGTATCAGTATCTTTATCTGAAATATTTAATTCACTAATTTTGGCTTCCATTTGGTTATTTATTTTACTTGAAAAAAAACAAATTTTTTTTAATATTTAATGAATAAAGTTATTAAAAGAGAATAATTTAACCAAAAGTAGACGTGGGTCTACAAAATAAAAAATAAAATAAAATGGTGAATATAAAGAAGTTTTTTAAAAGAAAAAGCTTCGAGAAAAAATCAAATACGTTTTTTTTTTTAAAAAAAAAGGAGATAGCGGGTAGTTAAAAAAAAACAAAATAATATATTTTTTAAAAAAGGGTAATGGATGAGAAATATTAAGTTTAAAGAAAAATTTTTTTTTTTAAGAAAAAAAAATTTAAAAGTAAAAAGGGAAGGAGATGTGAGTGAATTTAATATTCACGGATGTTTATCGGGAAGATCAGGAATCGTTCATCCATTCGTTATGAGACAATCATGAGACAATCATGAGACAATGTCATGAGACTAAATCATGAGACAATCGTGAGACAATCATATACGCATGATCATATGATAGTAGTGAAATTATGTCTCACAGGTTCATTATTTGTCTAATAAGAATAAATGTCCGAAATATGATCATATGAACACAATTTTCCTTTTTGAGAATGCAATACATTGCATTTGGTTATTTGGTTTGATTGTAGCTGATTTTTAGTTTACATACTCTGTTTAAATCAAAATTTATTTTTGAAAAAAGATGATTTTTTCATTATTTAGTTTTATTTATTGTAGTGAAAAAATTATTTCTTAAGTTGGGATAATTTTTTACAAAGCAATTATTTTTCTATGGTTAGTTTTAATAAAAAAAAAATTGACATCATGAATTTTTTTTATTACCAAAAGCGGCATTCAATGGCCGGCCGGGCACGTGATCAATGATCTGCATATATACTGTATTACGACTATTAACTATTACGTAGACTTCAACCATGCGTTCATCCGTCCAGAACGTGATCTATATTAAGCATGAAATTTTCTTGCAGTACCAGCTTAAGGTATAGTTAGGAAAACATTTTGGGTAAGGATAGGAAGGCGATTTAGGAAAAGAATGATTTATAATTCTGGAAACTTTGTAAGATATCCAAGTAAAAATTTTTACTTTAAAATGTTTACAAAACTCTCAGAATCCTATTGAATCCCTAATAAATGAGATACGATATTTAAAAGTATATGTTTTGATTTTTTTTTTTATCATAATTCATTAATTTCTTGAAATTAGAGAAACAATATTTAAATTAACAATTTTGAATCAATTATTCCATCATATTTCTATATCTAGGAAGAAAAATATAATTACTTGGTTCAATATTAGAATACAATGTTGCATTCTATTATTTTAAAATCATCATCTGACCAAGTTGTAGGATCCAGAAGAAGTATAGGATTTTTATAATTCCCCATTTTTAATACGTGTTCCCAAATTTTAATTTCTTTCATTTGTAAATCATATCTTTTAATAAGTGAAACCAAAGATTTTTCAGGAAGTGAAGTAAAATCAAATGATTTAAATATATTTTCGGGTGATTTAGCCATTAAATCTGTACAAATTAAATAATCTTTTAAATTCTTGAAGAAATAGTTAATTAGTGGCGACCATGTTCTTTTAATGAAAATATCCATCACAAATATACCAACATTTTTTTTTTATAATTAGCAACACATTTTATTAATTATGAAACACGAACAGGTACATAATTTTTTAATATACATAGAGATATTGGTTAACTATATTAACGATAACTCTATAACTAACCTAATCTAAACCACTATAAATAAACACGCTCTAATTTACTCTATGCACCAGACTACGCCATCAATTATTTAATTATCTATACTAATTTATACCCAAGGACGGAATCCTCCCCAAAGACTAAATCCAGGCTCCATGGACTAGAGCATCCGCAGGTGGGTGATACGCTCATTCGACGAGAGCAACCCTCGTTTCACACGTCTTGACGTTTCGACGTTTCGTGATGGCTAAATAAAATTCCGTTTGTTGATTGTTACGCCCACTGTCCGCTGATCAACTGATGTTGCAACCGCTCTCCAAAATAATTGGTTCTTCAAAAAAAATTTTATTTCCTTTTTTTCTCCGTCCGCCACCTCCCGTTTCACACCAAGACAAAAAGAGATGATAGAGGGATTTTTGATGAACCACTCCATTTTTTTTTTTAAAAAAAAGATAAAACTGACGCCCTTATTTATTTATCGCAAACGTGACCACCAGCCTATTTTATGTAACGTATTAACAATTATAGTTCATGCTTCACAATAATGATGCATGGGCGGGATATGAATTTGATTATTTTCTTCCGCACCATATATGTTAAGTGCGGATAATAGAGTGAACAGTTGATAAATGTGTAATTCTACAATAATAATGATATTATAATCAAAAATTTTAAAATTATCATTTTAAAGAATTTCAAAGTGTTTCTTATTTAAAGTTCACTCAACTCTCGAATCTAAAACTTATCAAATTCATCATTACCATAATAAACTTGTTTAGTTTTTTCCAAAATTATCAAATTTCAATCGAATGTAAAAATTTTTCACATCATCTTTGTCTTTGCGAATGAATTTTAATAAACAATAAAAAGGAAGATAAGGTACATGATAATTAAATTACAAAATTTTTATTCGAATAAATAAAGAAAATAAGTAATTTTAAAAATATCATTATAAAACATTTTTAACGAAATGACGAATTATTGTAAAGGTTCATGTATTTACAAAATGTAAAACAAAATGTCCAATTAAAAGATAATAAATATAGGTTTTGGATAGTAGCAGTTTTTTTTAACTAATACCATATTTATGATATTCACCAATACGGATACTATTTAATTTCAATTAATCTAATTATTCCGATAACCCAGTTGAATAATTTAATCAATTTGCTCAATTATCATTACGACAAGAAAAGAATTTAAGATTTAAAAGCATTGATTATTTCATGAAATAAAGTTTATTTGATATTTATAATCAAATAGAATAAAAAGTGAAATAAAATCTGCATTATTATTAATAAATAATCTTAATAATTCATTTTTCATCAATCATCATAGATATGAATTTCGTCTAAAAGTTGTAGATCTAAATGTCTCTATAATTAAATGAAAGCGTCTGATAAATTTCAGCAAAAAGATTGATCTCTTGTTTATCAAAATATCTCTAGATTCTTTAGAAAATGCGAAAGTACTATACTAAATATTATATTTTGTGCCTTTTCAGTTAAAATAACTAGTCTAAGTAGTTTCCATAAAATCGAAGTGTAAATAACTTATGTTTTAGGCATCATAATTACGAAAATCAGGATGATGTCAAATCATTATTTAATTTAACTCTACATATGACCAGTGTATTTTAATTCAGTCAATAATGATTGAAAGTATTGTATTGTGATTTGTGAATTGTGACTAACTATTATTAAATGATCTTTATTTTTACGTTATCGAAACAGGCTAATTCGAAGCTGATATTTAAATTAATTGGCTCATGTTTTATTCTTTCCAACGTGAAAGTATATTTGTTTCTTACTAAGTAGAAAAAGCGTAACTATTGTCTGATATATTGTTCCAAAATTTTGAGTCCCCATTCATCGATTGCAAATATTTTATGTATTTTATTGACTTGATTTAAAATCATGTGATCGATTTTTTTTTTTGATCAATCTTAAAATTTTTTTTTAAGTCAGAAGCTTCTAAACCATTAAAATAAAATAAAAATTATTACCGATAAAAAAATAAAAATTTTTTAGTAAGATCTGCACCCTTCAAATCAACAAACATGAATTGTGATGTCCGGAACAAATCTATAATGAGTTACTGAAAAGTATGTTTTAACTAAAATTAGAAATCTCATCGATTAATCAATAGTGCAGATCAATGCATCGGAAAAAATATATCCCGAAAATAATAATCGACTCTTCTTTTTTTAAATTGCAACGCATTTCTTTATTAATGTTAGACAAGAAATAATGAAACATACTTATAAATGAAAATCAAATAATATATAATACAAAATTAGAATTACAGTGATGGCGCATGGACCGGTATGAGAAATTAGAATTTGTTTGTTCTGAACTTGAAGTTTATAATAATTTCCTATTGATTTTTTAACATTTTATTTTTAAAAAGTTATTATATATTTTACATTTATTTTTAATTAGTTTTTATATATTTTCAACACCTTTATTTTTAAAAAGTTTTTATATATTTAGCCATTATTAAATTTTAAGTATATGATGTCCTTAAATTTTTTTTTTTTTAATGCTATATGTGTATAACATGATTTTAATTTATAATAATCATTTATTATTTTATGTAACGTCAAATTTCCAAGAATGAAGAAAATTACTATTGAATCATCACATAATAACCAGAAATCAAAGCGAAATAATTAATTTAAAAATAATGATTTCTGTACACTTATAAATATTTTAAAAGTTTTATTTGTGAAAATATTAAATTAATACTCATTTATCCAAATTTTATTTGAGAAAATGCTAATAAAATTGTTACTTATAATCTTAAACTTTTAAAAAAATTAAACTAAATTTTTTTTAGTACATAACTCAACGCAGATCAGTGCACCGGAAAAAATATGGCCCGAAAAAAAAATCCTAACATCGACTTTTGGTTAAAATATTCCTTTTTAGTAACCCATTCAATGACAGTACCGAATAAAAAAAAAACTTATCCAAAAAAAAAAATAATAAATTTTTTTAGGTAAAATAAATTTCTAAAATAACTAAATGGAAACTAATTTGAGTAATTTAAATATCTCAAACAAAGATACTGATACAATAAACAACGAAAATTGTTTATATTGTAATAAACCTTTTATTGAAGAATTATGGTGTAAAGAATGTATTAGTTCTTTGGAAAAATTAACCGAAAATGGTGATAAAGTAGCAATGTTTAATTTAGCCAATAAATATAGAGATGAGGAAGGAGCAAAAAAGAATTTAGAAAAAGCATTTTATTTATATCAAAATGCAGCAGAAAAAAATCATATTGAAGCAATGTTTAATCTAGCCAAAAGGTATTACAATGGAGAAGGAACAGAAAAGAATTTAGAAAAAGCTTTTCACTGGTATCAAAAAGCAGCAGAAAATGGTTATGAAAAAGCAATGAATAAATTGGCCATATGCTATTATAATGGAGAAGGAACAGAAAAGAATTTAGAAAAAGCCTTTCATTGGTTTCAAAAAGCAGCAGAAAAAAATCATATTAAAGCAATGTTTAATTTAGCCATATGTTATGAAAATGGAAAAGGTACAAAAAGGAATTTAGAAAAAGTTTTTCATTGGTATCAAAAAGCAGCAGAAAACGGTAATGAAGATGCAATGTTTAATTTAGCCATATGTTATAGAAATGGAGAAGGAACAATAAAAAATTTGAAAAAAGCCTTTTATTGGTATCAAAAAGAAGCAGAAAATGGTGTTAAGGAAGCAATGTTTAATTTAGCTATATGTTATGAAAATGGAAAAGGGATGGAAAAGGATTTAGGAAAGCCTTTTATTGGTATCAAAAAGCAGCAGAAAATTGTGTTAAAGAAGCAATGTTTAATTTAGCCAATAGGTATTATAATGGAGAGGGAATAGAAAAGAATTTAGAAAAAGCCTTTCATTTGTATCAAAAAGCAGCGGAAAATGGTATTAAAGAAGCTATATTTAATTTAGCCATATGTTATAAAAATGGAAAAGGAACAGAAATTAATTTAGAAAAAGCCTTTCATTTGTATCAAAAAGCAGCAGAAAATGGTGTTAAAGAAGCAATGTTTAATTTAGCCATATGTTATGAAAATGAAGAAGGAACAAAAAAAGATTTAGAACAAGCCTTTTATTGTTATCAAAAAGCAGCAGAAAATGGTGTTAAAGAAGCAATGTTCAACTTAGCTAGTTGGTATTATAATGGAAAAGGAACAGAAAAGAATTTAAAAAAAGCCTTTCATTTGTATCAAAAAGCAGCAGAAAATGGTATTAAAGAAGCAATGAATAATTTAGCCAATAGATATTATAATGGAGAAGGAACAGAAAAGAATTTAAAAAAAGCCTTTATTTTGTATCAAAAAGCAGTAGAAAATGGTGTTAAAGAAGCAATGTTTAATTTGGCCAATAAATATAGGAATGGAAAAGGAACAGAAATTAATTTAGAAAAAGCCTTTTATTGGTATCAAAAAGCAGCAGAAAGTGGTGATAAAGAGTCAATGAATAGTTTAGCCATATGTTATATAAATGGAGAAGGAACAGAAAAGAATTTAGAAAAAGCCCTCTATTGGTTTCAAAAAGCAGTAGAAAATGGCAATAAAGATGCAATGCTTAATTTAACCATATGCTATAGAAATCTGAAAGA
This sequence comes from Rhizophagus irregularis, assembly GCF_026210795.1. Taxonomy (NCBI): domain Eukaryota; kingdom Fungi; phylum Glomeromycota; class Glomeromycetes; order Glomerales; family Glomeraceae; genus Rhizophagus; species Rhizophagus irregularis. The sequence continues at coordinate 2,430,576 of NC_089435.1, read as the reverse complement.
AACAGAAAAGAATTCAAAAAAAGCCTTTCAATTGTATCAAAAAGCAACAGAAAATGGTGTCAAAGAGGCAATGAATAGTTTAGCCATTTGTTATGAAAAAGGAAAAGGAACAGAAAATAATTTAGAAAAAGCTTTTATTGGTATCAAAAAGCAGCAGAAAACAGTGATAAATATGCAATGTTTAATTTAGCTATATGTTATGAAAATGGAAAAGGAACAGAAAAGAATTTAGAAAAAGCCTTTTATTGGTATCAAAAAGCAGCAGAAAATGATCATATCAAAGCAATGTTTAATTTAGCCAATAGTTATAAAAATGGAAAAGAAACAGAAAAGAATTTAGAAAAAGCCTTTTACTGGTTTCAAAAAGCAGCAGAAGAAGATCATATTAAAGCGATGTTTAATTTAGCAATATGCTATGAAAATGGAGGAGAAATGGAAAAGAATTTAGAAAAAGCCTTTTATTGGCATCAAAAAACAGCGGAAAAAGATTATATTAAAGCAATGTTTAATCTAGCCAGTATGTATTATAATGGAGAAGGAACAGAAAATAATTTAGAAAAAGCCCTTTATTGGTATCAAAAAGCAGCAGAAAATGGTGTTAAAGAAGCAATGTATAATTTAGCTAATAGTTATGAAAATGGAAAAGTAACAGAAAAGAATTCAGAAAAAGCCTTTTATTGGTATCAAAATGCGGCAGAAAAAGATCATATTAAAGCAATGTTTAATCTAGCCAGTATGTATTATAATGGAGAAGGAACAGAAAAAAATTTAGATAAAGCCTTTTATTGGTATCAAAAAGCAGCAGAAAATGATTTCACCGATGCAATGAATAATTTAGCCATATGTTATGAAAATGGAGAAAAAACAGAAAAGAATTTAGAAAAGGCCTTTTTTTGGTATCAAAAAGCAGCAAAAAAAGATCATATTAAAGCAATGAACAATTTAGCCATATTTTATAAAAATGGAAAAGGAATAGAAAAGAATTTAGAAAAAGCCTTTTATTGGTATCAAAAAGCAGCAGAAAATGGGTTTACTGATGCAATGTTTAATTTAGCAATATTTTATGAAATTGGACATGGAACAAAAGAGAATTTAGAAAAAGCCTTTTATTGGTATCAAAAAGCAGCAGAAAATGGGTTTACTGATGCAATGTTTAATTTAGCAATATTTTATGAAATTGGACATGGAACAAAAGAGAATTTAGAAAAAGCCTTTTATTGGTATCAAAAAGCAGCGGAAAATGGTCATGAAGTTGCAATATACAAATTAGCCATATTTTATGAAATTGGAGAAGGAACAAAAAAGAATTTAGAAAAAGCCTTTTATTGGTATCAAAAAGCAGCGGAAAATGGGTTTGAATATGCAATGAATGAATTAGCCAATAGTTATGAAAATGGAAAAGGAACAGAAATGAATTTAAAAAAAGCCTTTTTTTGGTATCAAAAAGCAGCAGAAAAAGATCATATTATAGCAATGAATAATTTAGCCATATTTTATAAAAATGGAAAAGGAATAGAAAAGAATTTAGAAAAAGCCTTCTATTGGTATCAAAAAGCAGCAGAAAAAGATCATATTAAAGCAATGAGTATGTTTTATAATGAAGAAGGAACAGAAAAAAATTTAGAAAAAACCTTTTGTTTGTATCAAAATGCAACAAACCATATGTTATGAAAATGAAGAAAAGACAGAAAAGAATTTAGAAGAAGTCTTTCATTTGTACAAAAAAGCAGCAGAAAATGGTATTAAAGAAGCAATGAATAATTTAGCCAATTGGTATTATAGTAGAGAAGATACAGAAAAGAATTTAAGAAATGCCTTCATTTTGTATAAAATAGAAGTAAAAAATGGTGTTAAAGAAACAATGTTTAATTTAGCTAATAAATATAGGATTGGAAAAGAAGTAGAAAAAAATTTAGAAAAGGCCTTTTATTGGTATCAAAAAGCAGCGGAAAATGGGTTTAAAGATGCAATGTTTAATTTAGCCAATTGTTATTATGATGGAAAAGGAACAAGAAGGGATTTTGAAGTAGCCTTTTATTGGTATCAAGAAGCAGCAGAAAATGGTGATGAGCGTGCAATGGATATTTTGGCTAATATATATATAGATAAGAAAGAAATAGATAAGAATTCAGTTAAACCCTTTTGTTTGCTTCAATAAGCAGCATAAATTTACAAAGTGGTTTTAAAAATGGAGTTGAATTATATAGTGGATGCAAGCATTTATATAATAATTGTAATGATTACCTGTAAATGCCAACAATGTAATACTAAATAGTTTTAACAAATGAATTTGCAAAAATTAATTTATTGAGTTTTTGTATATATAAATAGTTATTTACCTATATATGAGATTTTAGAAAATAAATTGTTATTTATTAATTATTATAAGAAATTCATAAATCTATATAAATAGATGTAATTTTCAAAGTGATTATAAAGCCATAGTATTCTTTTTTAGTTGTAATTATAATCATCATAAGCTGCTACATTGACCTGAATTATTAGAAAACTAGCTGATATTTTTATTCAAAAAAACATTACATTTTTTTGATATCCAAATTATACAGTCTTTAATGAACATTACAAGATTTAAATTTATTATTATCCATTATTTGAAATATTCAATTTATTAGTGCATCTATTTCTTATATAATAACTAATAAAGGTTATGACTTATGACAGATATTAGGTACATATTTTTAGACAACATTATATACTTATATCACGTGATAAGAAAATAATATAAAAGGAGGCCAGTAACAGATAAAAGCCTATATTAGTCAGCCCAATTTGTATATATCCAAAAAGAGGTCCTTCCATTGCTACGGACAGATAAAACATCAAGCATGTGATAGATAAATATCAGGGTATTCAATATTGCACAAATACTTAAATTTCTCAAAATTTATGTAATATAGTTAACAATATTATATATGTAATTTTTTGTACAAATTTTTTTCGATAGTTATCTTGAATTTTTTCCTTAAAAAATAATAAACAAGTCATATAAATATGACCATAATAATGAAGTTCTGACTAGTCACAACAAGTTTTTTTGGTGTTATGTATGTATTTGACGTTGTTGTTTCTTGGGGAAACAGAGATTTCAAACAGCATTTTTTTTATTAATTAATATAACGCCGCATTTTGTAAATTCTATCGATCACATGCGGATCGGCAATTAAATATTAAATAGTTATTGGAGGACCTCGAAATATACATAAAAAGGTTAGGTCCAAGTTTGCATACAATTAGCAACAAAAAATCATGAAAATCTTTCCTTATATAGGTAATTCCTGGTGGAAAGGTATTACCTTTTTTGGATTCTAACCAAAATTAACATAATTACGGCCCTGAAAAAATGCGTACTTCTAATAGTAAATTTTTTGGCCGCCACCTTACATCTGTATATATATTTCGGGGTCTTGATGAGGGAAAAGAGATATCGGTCTACGATTGATATCCTCTATCCAATAACTGAGTTATAGTTCGGTCATTAGGAATACTGCGGTGACCAATAGAAATTAATTCTACTAATAACTATTTCAATATTGGATGTTCATAAAAATATCGGCCATTAAAATCATAATCGACTGAATAATAATATTTGTTATGGATGATAAAACTTTGGCAAAAGATATTTATTTGAAATTTTTTATCTTAATGGAAAGAATAAAATTATATTGAGATACTCATATATTTTTGGTATTTCCTTGAGTAACACAAACTATCCTGTACGTTTGTTTCAGATCAACAAGTTGCAGCAGCAATTATATAAGGCTAACAATTCAAAAAAATTGCTAATCCTTATCCTTTTCAATTTCTTTTTTAAATTTTATTAAATCATGAATAATAATAATTTTTTAACGAAATTGTCACAAAATTTACTTGATATTTTAAATGATGAAGAATATTATGATGTTACTATTGAAGTTGGTGGAGACCCTTATATAAAAATATTTCGTGCTCACATGGTTATCTTACATTATCGTTCTAATTGTTTAAGAAGAATTTTGTCAACCAATAAAAAGAAACATGATGGAACTTTGGTACATATAAAATTACCAAATATTTTACCTAAAATTTTTCAAATAATATTAAGGTAAGAATTAAGAAAATAATTGAATTTTAATTACAAAAATGATTTTATATAATAAAGTATTTTTTTAAAAAAAAAATTTAAAAAATTTACACTTTTTATTTTAGATATATTTATGGTGGAAAAATTTCTTCAGAGGAATATGATACTTCGGATATAATTAAAATCTTAGTTGCTGGAAGTGAACTTGGTCTCCAAGAATTAATCACTTATTTACAATCCTTTTTGGTTGAAAATAAGGCAAATTGGATGGAACAAAATTTTGATTTGATATATAAAACAAGTTTTGAGAACGATTCTTTCTTGGAACTTCAAAAATTTTGTACTGATTTAACGTCGAAAGAACCAGTTAAGATATTTAAATCTCCAAATTTTTCTTCAATTTCGGAAAAACTTTTAGTTTCACTTATTCAAAGTGATATTCTTCAAATGAATGAAATTCAAATATGGGAAGATGTACTTGGATGGGGACTTGCACAAAATCCAGAACTTCCTTCTGATCCTACAAACTTTTCAAAAGAAGATTTTAATGCTTTGAAAAATAGTTTACAACATTGCGTTCCACATATTAGATTCTATAATTTAACTTCTAAAGAATTTTCAGACAAAGTGTTACCCTATAAAAAAATTTTACCAAAAGAGTTATATAAAGATTTATTAAAATATTTTTTGAAGCCCAGTATCCAATCAAGTAAAAAATCAAAACCTCGTATTACTACTAGAAAATTAATATTGATTCTAATATCATTACAATTCAACATACTGAATTAATCTCAAAATGGATCGATAGATTAGAAAATTCGGATGAGATAAAAAATACGTACAACTTCAAATTGTTACTTCGTGGAACTCGGGATGGATTTGCAACTAAAAAATTTTATGAAATCTGTGATAATCAATCTCGCACTGTGACAATAATTAAAGTGAAACATAGTGAAGAAATTTTTGGTGGATATAATCCAATTGAATGGAAATCTGATGGTTCTTATGCCACTACTAAAGATAGTTTTATATTCTCTTTTAAGAATAGGGACGACTTGCAAAATTATATTTTAAGTCGCGTGGAAAATGAAGGACATGCTACGTATAATAATTATGGCTTTGGTCCATCATTTGGTATCGATCTTGTTCTTTATGGATACGGTGGTAAATGCTGTAAGGTGGCTTACGAAAAAAAAATTAGAGAATCTACTAAACTTTCTGGTTTATTTTCTGTGGAAGAATATGAAATATTTCAAATTATAGAATAAATATATTTGCAGTTGTCGATTTTGGTTATTTTAAAGTATTTTATTTTATTTTTATTTTTTTAAATGCACCTTAAGATCAGTAATATCACACGGAATCTAGTTTGTATAACGGAAACTATTGTATATGATTCTAACTTTTAATAGACTTTTTATCTACTCATTTAAGTAAATATTATCTGTAAAAATTATCAATAAAAAGTCACGGACGATCTTTGGAACCGTTGTTTAATTTAAGATCCCTTTTTATTATCAGTGATAGGAAGGTTATTAGTTTATAAATACAAAATTTCAAATACACTATGGCGAAGTATAATTATAATGACTTAAAAAAAAAAATTCTTATGGAAAAAAAGTTGTAATGATTAAATTAATTTTTTAAGCTTATACTAGACCTATGAATCTTATCAGTATATACTGTAGGACATTTATTGATATCCATTACCTTAGTGCTTATAAATTAGTACAGATATAAAAATTACTGCATTTTGTAATTATTCTTCTCTTTATATTGAATTACAAACTTTTGAAATAAAACCATTATAATTAGTGCCATTACTGCGTGTGACGATGGATTGTGAATAATATCCAGGTTCATGGTATTATCCAGAAATAGAAACAATAACAATTTAAGGAAATCTAAAATAACTTATCCCGTGATTTTAAATATAATAAATGTAATAATTTCAATCGAATCTGAAATTTATCATGTGCAAGTTACCGATAATTTTTAGACCATTTTATTGATTACGTTTCCAATGGCATTATACTTCGTAAAAGAAATATTAAGTGTTCCGATCCCAAATCCGATAACGTATCCAATATTTTTAGGCGGATAGGATCTAGTTTACAACATTGTATTCCATTTATTAAATTCTATAATTTAATTTATAATTTAATTTTGAAAATTTTTCAAAGTGTTATCTTGTAAAAACTTTACCAAATGTATTATAAAAACCTATTAAAATATTTTTTGAATCTCGATAACAACGATTCAAATTAAATGCTCGTATGACTACTAAAAAATTAATTTTAATACCGAAATCATCACATCTTAACAATGCTCAAAATGGATCAATAGATTAGGAATTACAGATGAGGCAGGAAATGAATACAATTCAAATTGTGATTTTGTGGATCTCATACGTCTAAAAAATTTTATGAAATCTGTGATAGTTAATTAGAAGCCTTTTTTTTATATTGGTATTTTATCTCATATCATTTAATTTCAATTTTATAACCAAATAATCTGGAGTAAATTCTGGATTAATTATGCCCAATAAATGATCATTGAGCTCCTCTTAATCTTTGGAATCATTAATTATTGACTAACAACTCAAAATTTCGACTCTGATTATTATATACAGGAAGTACAGTACATTTTTGAATAATTAATAAAAATTTGGTTTACCTGGGTAGTGTATTTGCCATATTATTTTCTTGTTTATACTGTGTATTTATTACGTTCTTTTATGTCCTCTTATCATTCATGCTAATGGTTTCGGATTATAAAATTCTTTTCTCTATTAAAGCACGGCAGTTATAATTCAATCGAATAATTTCGAGGTCATAGTTACTTGTTCATATACGAAATAAATGATTTGTAAAATCATTAGAACAAGACAAGTATCATGTAAAGTATACGTATGATATTTTTTATTTAAAAAAAAAAATCTTTCATGATTTTTCTTGAGAAATATGCTGTACAACCGAGAACTTTTGTCAAATTTTTGTCTATTCTCGTCAAATTTTCTAGAATTCAACTTGTAAAATAGGAATTGTATAAGGTCTTATAAATTAAATATTATTTACTATGGATGATAAAACTTTGACAAAAAATATTTATTTGAAATTTTTTATCTTAACAATGATTATCGCTAATTTCAAGATCTACAATGATGTCATTATTTTTCATATAAACACAAACTATCAAGCATATCATCCGGTGCTACATGAAATAAAATTTTCATATATCTCTATAAGGAAGTAATAAGATATCATTATCTGAAATAATTTATGTCATCTGGAAATTGATTTCATTGGGCTGATTTTAAAAAAAATTGGTAAAATAGTGTGATGGATTTCTCTTTTGATTATCATTTTCTTGTGATAATTGTGAAGCCACTTTTTTTTCAATAAATTGACCAATTGTATACGTTTGCCTAACAATCTGCATTAGACCTACGATCAAACAATGCACTACCTCTAACGTAAATTGCCGATCCACAAATTAATATTTTCATATTAAATTTTCATACCAATTCCTCTACCATCATACCTTCCTAGTATAACGTGGCGTGGGTACTGGTGATAAAGTACTGGCTAGTTTAAAGTTTTAATATTATAAGCATTTTTTTCTCTGTGAGTGTAAATTGAATATTTAGGCGTATAACTGATATACTGTAATTGGATATTTTGCTTTTGAATTTTTGGTTATTTCTTAAAAATATGATAATTACGTTCAATAGTAATTTCCAGTAAAAATTATTGTAAATTCATAAAAAATCCTTTATACAGTCTAACCTCGATATACCGATATTCGATATACCGATATACTATTAAAAACTTGATATACCGATAAAATTTTATTTTCCCACTATATGTGAGGACATATAAATATCGGTATAACTTTGATATAACGATATTTTCTAAAAATTTCATATATGTCCCGACATATCGTTATATAAAGGTTTGACTGTAATCAAAAATACATAAATAATAAAAAAAAATTTTTTTATAAATTTTCTGGTTATCATATACTTAAAAAAATAATTCATAAATGAAGGGTTAACATCTATTTAAGTGTTAAAAGTTACAATAAATTAAAAATAATTAATAACCTTCATTAAAGTTACGATTTTGAATTTTTTTTTTAATTATACCTTAATTTATATATTTTTTAATCCCAATTTTCATTTCATTTATATTATTTAAATTAAAACACTATCATTTATAATCCCAAAATACAAATACAACGACAATCTTTTATATAAAGCTTTCAGAGCAACTCTAATTAATGTATTCAGTAAATAATCCTTCCAATAATTTAGAATTGATTAAAAGTAATTCAAGATTGTCAAGATATTGATCTTTCAAACCAATTCTAACATATCTAAGATTACTAGGTAAAATTGAGAAATACTTTAATAAAATGACCATCAGGATTACATAATAAATTTATACTGGTCTATTCGCTACCATATAATTCTAATTATTGTATGTAAAGCTCCGCACGAGCCGGCTCGAGCCGAGCTGAGCCAAAATTCGAGCCGGCTCGGCTCGATTAGAATTTTCGAGCTTGGCTCATGTCGAGCCAACCTCGAGCCGAGCCGAGCCGAGTTTTAAGGTGGCTTGGCTCGAGCCGAGCCAAGCTTTTATCAAATTCTGCATATTTCTCGTAATTTTTTTAATTTTGGCCGGAATTAAGTAATCGACACGGAAATTTCCTTTTTTGAACACCTGAGTAACGTTACACAATCCAAAAAAGGCAATTTTATTTCTTATCAAAAATGGGGAAATACGTTGCACAGGATTCCAAAAAAGGAAATTTCTATGTCGATCACTTAATTCCGGCCAAAATTAAAAATCACGTGACGCCGGCAATAATAAAGAAAAAAGTTCTGGAGCTCGCGAGCCAGCTCATAACTCGCGAGCCAGCTCGAATGAGCTGTATCAAAGCTCGGCTTGAATGAGCCGAGCCAAATTTATTACGAGCCGCGGCTCAGCTCAGCTCGATATACCTAGCTCGCGAGCCGGCTCGAGCTGGACTGGCTCGTGCGGAGCACTAATTGTATGTATATTAATTAATTTTGAAAAAAGGTCTTCGAAAAATTCTTAATCTCTTTCAATTGGAGATTATAATCTTTACAATTTAATAACGTAATGCATCGGAAAAAATATAGTCCGAAATATAATAATCATCGGAATTTCCAATTTTAGTAAAAACACGTATGTTGTGAGATCACAAAAAACAAAAAATATAGTAACATTATCGGCCCGATATTGCCCGATATTATAATGTTTTAACCCTGTAAAAATTTTATTTGTAAATTGTAAAACTCTGAATATGGAAATAACATGGAATCCAGTATCGATCCGCACATGCAAATTCCTTTTTGGTTCCTACTTTTACTCCTAATACATCATTGATTCGTTTGAGTTCTTCGTCAATTTGCCATTGTAACACCTGAGCCCATAGAAAATTATGTTTGCCACCTCAGGTATTAACAAAATGACTCTTTATTAATAATATAAATAAATACAATAATATGCTTGGTTTAATAACATTAAATAATAAAATAAATAATTCATAACAAAATTCGTCCAATTTTCTCTCTCTCTCTCTGTCCTTTCCAAAAGGTGATCTTCACGCCCTTTTATGTTTGTTTTTGTGTAACTAAATTCATAATTTCGATTCATGGATTTAAATTATTAAAGTATTTCCATTGTTTTAAAGTATTTCCATTATCTTAATTTTGTATCCATTTGATCATCATGAACTCCTGAATTATGATTTATAATATTAACGTAGTGATCAACAAATTAATCACTTGACACCTCAGATCACTTGATTTCATTCAATTTAGTATCTTTCGGATCTTCATTTATCCTTAAATCTCGTGACTAATAGTTTAAGGTCATCACGGACCAATTACCTTGATCCATGTGATTATTAGTTTAACGACTTCTCGGTCCAATTAAAATAAAAATAAAAATAAGTTAAAATTTTATACACTAAGACTAAATGTAATACTGCGCCTCACAATTAATAAATTTACTAGGTATACTACGGCATTACAACTATCCCCCACATAAAAATTTAATGCCCACATTAAATTTATTCTAAGAATCGAACTCGTGTCTCGAAGTGGTAGGTGCGAATTATACCACTAAATCAAACATGCATTGTCACTTGACTCAGTTGCGTTTTAAATATTCCTTTTTGCTGCGTCTACATCTGCGGTTTATCATGTGTTTGTTAAGTCTACGGTTTTCCTGTACCGGATTTCACTTCGGTCTTTCTTAGGAAATTTTCATTAGTTTTTCCTATTTTCGAAAATTCTTTTTATGTCATGTGATTTTATTTCACATGATTATAAATTATCTTTATTTTTCTAAGTCCATTGATGATAGTTATCATTTACTCATCGGTGTATGGTAAGTCTTTAATAATTCTCCATTTACAGGTATCTTCTTGATGACACCTTTAATATTTTTAATTCTATAAGCTCCATTCGGTAGTATTTCATGAATGTAAAATGGTCCCAACCATTTTGATTCTAATTTTCCCGATAGTTGTTGTGCTTTGGCTTTATCATAGAGTAGTATTTTATCTCCAATTCCAAAGGTGTGTTCTTTGCTTATTTTTCTGTCATGATACTCTTTTTGTTTTGTTTGAGATTTCAGTATTTGTTCTTTGGCTTCATGTCGGATTTTTGGTAGTTCTTCTAATAATCCAACTATTCTATCGTTTAGGTTAATTTCTTTGATATTTTCATCCATTATTGTCCGTACATTTCTTCCGTATGTTAAATAAAATGGTCGAATTCTCGTTGAACTATGCTTTTTATTTCGGTAAGCAAATAATATGGGTGCTATCCTTTGATCCCAATCATCTTTGGTTGATAATTTTGCTAATGCTTGACCTAATGTTCGGTTGAATCTTTCAACAAGTCCGTTTGTCTCTGGATGATAACTTGTAGAAAAATTCCATTTAATTTTAAATTTTTCCATTAATTCCTTAATCATTTCATTATTGAAATGACTTCCTCTATCACTCAATATTTTCATTGGACATCCATGTCTACAAATGATGTCTTCATAAATAAATTTTGATACTTCTTTGGCAGTTGCTTCTTTTACTGCTTTGGCTTCTGGCCATTTTGTAAAATAATCCATTGCAACTATGATGTATTTATTACCATTTGTTGTTGTGTTCAATGGTCCAACAAAGTCAATCCCGATTTGATACCATGGTTCTACTACTTTAATTGGGTGTAATTCATTTTTCCCTTGTGGTTTTCCTCTTCTTTGACATTCATCACATGTCCTTACATATCTTTCAACGTCATTCAGCATATTTTCCCAATAATATTTATCTTTTAAATTATCATAAGTACTTTTGATTCCCATATGTGCCGATAATTCATGACTGTGAGCTAAATATAGTGCTCCCATCTTTTCAAAATCTTCTATTATTCTGATGTTTTTACCATTTTTCTCAATATGCTTTTTACCATCAGTTACCCTGATGTTATCCTTAATCTCAACATTTTTAACCTCTATTGGTGGTTTATCTCCATCTAATTCTATTATTTTATTATATACTCTTTCCCAATCTGTGTCATTATTTGATATTTTAATATTAGCATATTTTTCTCCTTTGTAAATATCTTGACATTCTTTAAATGATTTCACCATCTCCATATATCTTTCTTCATCTAATAATGGATATGATGTTTTATGTCCTTGATCCTTTTTCGAATATTCTCTACCTTTGTAATTTTCCCAACATTTTTCATTTTCTAAAAATATCACTATTGATTCATCAATTATCCTTTTGTTCCTAAATACTTCCTTTTCTAATAGGTGGTTCTCATATCTTGTTATGTATCCTCTGTCGAATGATGGTGTTTGTTGATAAAAGTACTCACTATAGGGACTTTTATCTAATATTAACCAATCCTCATTATCATGTTCTTCCATTCTCCTGTTGATTTGTTCAACAACTTCCTTCCTGAATTCCCATTCTATACCTTTCTTTGGTAATTTATACTTATCATTGTCCTCTCTTTTCCTTTTAAAGGTGTTAAACCTCACACTTTGTCCTACTTTTTCAAATTCTTTTATAAGTTTATTTACAATGAATGTTTTTCCAGTACCATCAACTCCACATATGATTATTATTTTAGGTCCCATTTTTACATAATTCTGATAATTTTAGCTTGTTTACTTTACTTAATATCACCTCTATTTGTAATATTTCCCCTTGAGTTTCCAATATTAATGGTCTTTCTTCACTATCTTCAAAATTTTTGGCTTTGAATTTATAGTTATAATTTATCCTGTTTAATTCCTTTGTTATACCTTCTAAATTTTCGATTATATCCTTTATTTTATGATTTGTATTTCTTACCACTTGTTCCATTTTTATTTTTGAAAAGTAACTCTTTTACCCATCTATTTATATTATTCTTGATAAGGCATCTGCGTTTTTATTTTCTTTTCCTGGTCTATGGGTTATTTCAAAATCATACTGTTCCAATTCCATGACCCATCTTGATCTCTTTCCTTTTGGTACTTTTGCAGTCATTAATCCCTTTAAAGCTGCATGGTCTGTTACTACCTCAAATTTTCTATTGATCAAGTATTTATGGAAATGTTGTATTCCCCATACAATTGCATAACATTCTTGTTCGGTTATTGGCCATCTTTGTTCTGTCCTGTTTAAACTTTTACTGGCATATTCTATTACGTATTCTTGACCTTTATCATCTTTTTGAGCTAACACTGCCCCTAATCCTATTCCTGAAGCATCTGTAATTAATATAAATTTCCTTAACCAATCTGGTTGTCTTAACACCGGTTCTTCGGTTAATTTCCTTTTTAATATTTCTAATGCTTCATGTTGTTTGATGCCCCATTCAAACTTTTCATCTTTTCTCAATAAAGATGTTATTGGTTTTACTATTTTTGAAAAATCTTTAATAAATTTTCTATAATACGTACATAACCCCAATATTGACCTTACACCTTTTATATTTATAGGTGCTGTTAATTTTTGTATCTTTTCAACCTTTCCTGGACTTGGTTTTAATCCATTTTTACCAACTACATGTCCTAAAAATTCTATTTCTGTTTTTCCAAATATACATTTCTTTAACTTTAGTATTAAACTGGCTTCCTTTAATTTTTCTAACACTAACTTTATGTGTTTTAGGTGGTCTTCAAAATTTTCCGAATATATCATTATATCATCAATGTATACTATCACAAATTCATTTAGGTACTCCTTTAATACTTTATCCATTAACCTTTGAAAACTTGCAGGCGCATTTGTTAACCCAAATGGCATGACATTATATTCATATAATCCTGCTGAGCATATAAATGCTGTTTTCTCAATATCTTCCTCAGCCATTTCTATCTGATTAAACCCTGATGCTAAATCTAGACTAGTAAACCATCTTCCTGAACTTATCCTTTCTAATTGTTCATCAATCCTTGGTAATGGATATGCATCTGTTATTGTAACTTTATTTAATTTTCTATAGTCGATGCAAAACCTATAATTTCCAGACTTTTTTCCTGCTAAAGTCACTGGTGAAGACCATGGACTTCTGGATTCTCTAATTTTTCCCAATTTTAACATCTCGTCAACCTCTTTTCTGATGAATTTACCTTTTTCATCATTTTCTTTGTACCTCTTTTGGGCTATTGGTTCAGTACCCCCTTTTAATCTGATTTCATGTTTTACTAGGTTTGTCCTATTATATTTTTCACCATCATACTCAAATATATCCTTATATTTTTCTACTAATACCTTTAATTTACCTTTTTGTTCATTGGTTATGTCCCCTACTTTAAATTTTTCAGTAAATTTTTCATGGTCACTTTTGTGCTTCTTTATCGTCTCTTCAGTATCATTCTGACCAAGACTTATACTTTAAAATTTTCATCTTCCTGACCTTCATGGTCATCTTCATATATGTTATACAATTCATCCTGGTATAATTCTTCTAATATTTCCTCTTCATCAAATGTTTCTTCAAACCCTTTAATGGTCCTTTGTGTGTATTTCACTGGTATATCCATAGTTTCATCATTCATTCTAATTATTATTGTTTTATCCGTGTAATCTATATTCGCCTTAAACATATCTAATACTCCATTTCCTAACACAATTTCGTTTTTTCCTGAATCAATTACTTCAACCTTAATGGGTATCTCCTTATCCCCAAATTGTATGTATATTGTCGTGGTACCCCTAGATGCTAATTTATCCTCATTTATCATCACACATCTTACTGTACTTGGTTCCTCAATTTTTAGGTCCATTTCATCCATTATCTGACTAGTTATTACACTTACTGCTGCTCCTGTATCAAACATTACGTCCTTTAATTCTTGGTTTATTATTAATTTACCCCTTAATGCAGTTAAGTGTTCTGCTTCAATGTTGTTCATTGATTCTTGTAGTCAATCTGTTTGTGGATACCTTCTCATTCCTTCATGATATATTTTTCTTTGCTCTGGACTTATGTTTATAATTTGTGAAAAGGTTGCATTTGCTCTGGTATTTTTCATATCCTCTAATACGTTATATTCTGGTGTGTTCCTCTGAAATGCGCTTGTCCTATGGATACCTTCAACACGTTCATTTTTACATTGTTTTGCATAGTGACCTCTTTGTCCACAATTTCCACATGTATTATTATTTCTCCTTGCTTCTTGTGCTTTCCTCAGACTTTCATCAGTGAATCCTCTTTTTGGTAATGCTGCTGCCCTTTCCTCTTGGCTTGCATATTTATTATTCCTTCTTCGTGCTTGTTCTTGGTCAATTTCCATATCTATATCTCGATTACTTGACCTATTTTTTATGTTACTTCTCGTTTGTCTTTCACCAATATAAAAGTCTTGATCAACATGGTTAAATGTTACATCATTATCTTGATAATACGGGTCGTCATAACTATATCCTTGATCATAATTATCCTGATAATCCTGACTATCATAATCATATTGGTCATATTGATCATTATAATTATCATATTCCACTACATTGAATCCTCGATTATTGTTTTGGTGGTTTGGTGGTCTGTTATAGTTATTTGGTCTTCCATTATAGTTATTTGATCTTCTATTATAATTTTGATTATTTGGTCTTCCATAGTTTCTTTGACCATTATTTACCCTACATTCATTTGCATAATGTCCTGGTTGTTTACAATTATAACATGCTCGAGGTGGTGGTCCTTGTCTATTGTTATTGTTTGGTGGTCTCTTTTGCCCTCCAAGTTGATTTACTAGTTTTACCTCTAATTTTTTAAACATGTCGGCAAGGTCATCCTCATAATTTTTCTCCAATGGTTTTTCAAATATATTCTTTGGCTTGTCATCTTGTATATCGATTCCTTTTCTTTGGGTACTAACTGATATACCACGTGTCTTTCTTATTAATTCATTAGTAGCTTCCTCCTCTCTTCTTGCTGTATTCACCGCATCATTTAGATTTGCTGGGTTTTGTCTTCTGACTTGATATCCCAATGTTGGTGTTAATCCTTCGATATAATTATCCACTTGTAATTCATCATCTAATGCATGGCCTCTGGTAGCTATCCTTAATATTTGTCTAAACCTTATCGTATATGCCTCAACATTTTCATTTACTCCTTGTGTTATTTTCCTTAATTCTAACATTTTCCTTTTTCTAACATCCTCTCTGGTAAATCTTTGTTTAACTCTATGTTTCAAATCATTATCATCATCATTGTCTGCCCAATTTACTAAATGTCCATTATTTGCTTCCTTCTTTTCATTATACCATTGTGCTGCTGCACCTTTCAAACAGGTAGCTGCCATTGCTGCTTGTCTAGCTCCATTTACTCCTGCTGCTTTTCCTATGGCAGTGAATGCTGTTTCAAATTGTCTTACCCAATCATTAACATCTTCTTCTTCTTTTCCATAAAAGTGTGGCAAACTAATTATTCCTCCAGCTGCGTTTCCTGCATCCTCAATTGCATTTGCTAATGGGTTGGCTGCGATTAATCCAGCCCAATTACCTCCTATATCATGTCCTGTTGTTGCTAGTAAAGCCGCTCTAACATCTTCCCTTACTTCAGCTCTTGTTGCTCCCATAATTATTGGTACTATTGGTGGGATTGGTGGTATCGGTGGTGTTAAAGGTGTTTCAAATAAATTTTCTATATTATAATCAGATATTTCACTTTTATCCTCAGAATTTGATTCTGAACTTTCACTTGAGTCAAAACCGGGTCTATTTATAATGTTTTCTTCATAAGGTTCTTCAAAATTTTCATT
The DNA here is from genome assembly GCF_026210795.1 of Rhizophagus irregularis. Classification (NCBI taxonomy): domain Eukaryota; kingdom Fungi; phylum Glomeromycota; class Glomeromycetes; order Glomerales; family Glomeraceae; genus Rhizophagus; species Rhizophagus irregularis. The sequence continues at coordinate 2,414,190 of NC_089435.1, read as the reverse complement.
GCTATCGGTATCATTTGGATTTAAAATTTCTCTATTTTTTTCAGATCCATCTGATTCTTTTTCAGATCCATCAGATTTTTCGTTATCAGATTCATTTCCACTGCTTTCACTATCCCCAATTCCAGCTTGCTGTTTTAGAAATTTATCTAATATCCGCCTTAAATTTTTCTCCAAATCATTTTTATTTCCTTGGAATATTTCAATAAATTCTTGATCCAATATTTCTCCATCAGTATATCCCATACTGATTAACCTTAATAACTCTCCATCAGTTATTTCTATTTTATTATCATCACATATTTGTTTTAATCTTTTGACCCTGATATCAATTTCATTTTCGTCATTCTCACAATCCCTACACTTGGTTTTTCCTTCGTCAAATTTATTGTTCATCCATCTTATTCCACATTCATCACAAAATGTGGTATTTTCATTTATCCATTCATATAATTTTGTCCTTAATTCTTTGTCATTCGTATCAATTTCCTGAAAATATTTTTCCATAAATTCCGTTGTTAATATTATACTATTGCTTATCCTGAATTTTCTTATTCTCTCTATTTCTGACACATTTAATTCGTATCCTAGTTTTTCTAAGTCATCCTTTAATTCTAATAATTCTTTTTGTTCACAATTTTTACATTGTCCAATGTCTGCTATCATATCAGGTAACTTTCTATTCCTACAATTTCCACATATTAATGTTTCTTTTGTTAACCATTCATTTATTTCATCTTTTAATTTTTCATCACTTAGTCTCATTAATTCGAAAAATGTACCTAAAAAGTCCTCTGTTAATATCAATTCTATCCTTATCCTTAGGTCCCACATCCTTTGTATATCTTTGTCGGTGAACCTTCCACCCATTTCTTCAATTTTTCTTTTTAATGATTCTACTGTCCATTCGACATCATCCTCTATTTTTATTTCATAATGTATACTACCATCACTGTCCTCTAATTCATAACTTTCAGGACTAGCACTTTCTGGGTCCTCAGGTTCCCTTGTAAATTGTTTGGTATCAATAAATCTTTGTCTTACTTTTGATACATATCTTACCCATGCATCACCTCCTTCTTGCGTGTCTACCTCACATCTATTTTGATATTCTATCTGGAGTAATAATTCAATTACCTCTTCTTTCCTCAACAGATCTTCTGTTTCTTCATATAATAGATCCCTGAATAACTTCATTGCTAACTTCTTAACATGTATTGCTTTCATTTCATTTTCCAATATCGTGTTATACCAATCCCAAAATTTTTGAAACCTATTTTCAACATCCCAATCTTCTAAAATGTATCCATGTTTCATTATTTCTGGGCATCCTATTAATCGATCAAATATTTCATTTTCCAAGTTTCCTTCAATACAATCCCTTACAATTACTACAATTATTATTCTCAATCCTTTTTCCTTCATTTTTGGTTGTTGTCTGTACCTTATTGATTCAATTATTCTATCTACTATATTCCTACATTTTCCCTTATGTATTGTATCCTCCCTTTCTCTATTGTCCATACTTAATAAATTCAATAATTCTTTATGTGTTACATTATTGTACATTAGTATTGTATCCTCGAATTTAAACAAAGCATCCCAAAATTTCTTGAATGCCGCTGATACTTCTCTTTCTATTGGGTTACATATTTCACATGCTAAACATTCCTCTGGTTCTATCACTCCTAGGTCATGTTCTTGTTTATGGTTTATATATTCAGCGTTCCAAACATGGTACCATTCCATTTTTAATAAAATTCTCTAAAAATTTTCACGTCTTTTACTTTTTATCCTTCTTTTATATTTTATTTGACCTATACTGGGCTTGCCTTTACCTCACTTGTTCATTACTGAGTATGGTAGTTTACAGGTTTGTACAAATAAATTTACATTTTCCTTGAAATTCCCAACCTAAAGTTGGAATGTGATTCCATATTTGATTTCATTAATTTCATTATGTATCTTTAATTTAACTCCTTTTATACACATATTTTCCCAATTCTTCTTCAGTTAAATTGATTTTATGTACAATCATTTTAATTTCTTGTTATAATTATTATTATTTTATTATTATCGTTATTTTGTTATATTTTGAAATAATAAGTGGGAGATCCAAATCTCCCTCCTATATTTATATTTTTCCTTGGTCATGTGATTTTTGTCAATCTTCCTATTTTTATTATTTTTAATTCATCCTTAACTTTTATATATTTGTCCAGCAAATATTATTTTAATTTTTGTTAACGTTAATCATGATTTTTCTTGGGTACCCTCACACAGAATTGTTTTTGGAAGTTCACACAGAACTATTCTCAATTGATCACACAGAATACCTCAATTGAGTTCACACAGAAAAAGCTCACACAGAACTATTCTCAATTGATCACACAGAAAACCTCAATTGAGTTCACACAGAATTATTCTCAATTGATCACACAGAAAACCTCAATTGAGTTCACACAGAATTACCCTACCATCGTATTTATAGTGTCGGTTTTTGGGTACACTTTTTATCCTTAACTTAACCTCAATTATTTATAAAAATTATTTTTAATCCTTAATTCATGGAACTTATTTACAATATTCTATTAAAACCCCTTCTAACTTGATTAGCCTCGCATTTCCCTTGATAATCAATTACTACCATACATATTTGGTTCATATGTATGAAAATTATTATAATAATAATTTTTCATTGACTTATCAGCCGGTGGTCAAGTTAGATCAAAAATTTAATTTTTAACATTATCTCTTTATACATTTATGGTCATACTCACCCAAATTAATACCTTTTACCTTGGTAACCATTATTTTCACGTATCCTTTAAAATATTTAACTTTATTTTATTAAAATTTAACGTTAATACACCTTAAATTCTTTTTTAACCAAGACTTAGAACTTTTAATTTTATAATTCCTTAACTTCGTCGATCCTTTATTTGTAACTTCTAATGATCACGTGGGGGTGATCATTTTCTTTTCTCAGAGATCCTATACTTATAACCTGTAGTGATCATGTGAGGATGATCACTTTTCCTTTCTCGGAGCATGCACCACTTGTAACACCTGAGCCCATAGAAAATTATGTTTGCCACCTCAGGTATTAACAAAATGACTCTTTATTAATAATATAAATAAATACAATAATATGCTTGGTTTAATAACATTAAATAATAAAATAAATAATTCATAACAAAATTCGTCCAATTTTCTCTCTCTCTCTCTCTGTCCTTTCCAAAAGGTGATCTTCACGCCCTTTTATGTTTGTTTTTGTGTAACTAAATTCATAATTTCGATTCATGGATTTAAATTATTAAAGTATTTCCATTGTTTTAAAGTATTTCCATTATCTTAATTTTGTATCCATTTGATCATCATGAACTCCTGAATTATGATTTATAATATTAACGTAGTGATCAACAAATTAATCACTTGACACCTCAGATCACTTGATTTCATTCAATTTAGTATCTTTCGGATCTTCATTTATCCTTAAATCTCGTGACTAATAGTTTAAGGTCATCACGGACCAATTACCTTGATCCATGTGATTATTAGTTTAACGACTTCTCGGTCCAATTAAAATAAAAATAAAAATAAGTTAAAATTTTATACACTAAGACTAAATGTAATACTGCGCCTCACAATTAATAAATTTACTAGGTATACTACGGCATTACACCGTACAAATTCCTCTGTTGCGATATATTATTAATAAACTTTTATTGATTAATTTTAAATATATATCTATGGACTTATAGCTTTAACATTATTGCTTTTAATTTTTCAGTTTAATATTATTGCTTATAATGTATTAACTTATATGAATAAAAAAAAACACGGAATAAATTTTTTATAGGGTTCTGACTCACATCAACTGTCAGCTAACGCAAATCGACAATTGACAACAAAGATCGTAGGTATTTTCTATAATCAATCATTCATATCTATGAAAATTAACAGTTATTAATGTACTTGTGAAATGAATCTTTTCAAAAAAAGATAAATCAAAAACGGAAAGTGATTTCCATTTTTATTTTGAATTTTTTTTGGATGAGCTCATTTTTTATTTTGAAAGAGTTTTTGAAATTTTAAGTCAACTTTATTAATACGAAAAGAGAAAGCATAAACTAAATAATTAATGTCCTTTTCTATTAAATAATAAAAAATATTTTAAAGAAGGTTAGTTTCACCTATATGAACAATTCGGCGTTTCCGAAATTATAAAGTTTAATGATTAATAGTGTATCTTCTACTTTTGTACAAGTTTTTTGTGCCGTTCTGTGAAAGTGATGCCGATATTCAGCTAAAATATGAATTATTTAAGTCAGCTAATATTTAGGTATAAAAATCTTTAATACTGGTATGGTATTTAGTATTTATTTTTAAGAAATGATCCAATCAAGTTGATTTTAAGCTGAGCCTATTTTCAAATTTTTCAAATTGATTATGGAGAAAAGTTCGTTTGGCTTAGTCTAACATTTTTTATATTCCTGTTTATATCACGTGTTAAATAAATAAGTATCCATATTGTGTTTGAAAATATTTTTTTTGCGTTATTATTACCATAATTTACAGTATAATTACTAAGAGAATTATAATACATAAAAATGCGCTTAATAATATTTATTGATCAAGCATTAGATCATCCTGTGCGTAGTAAATACGTATTTAGTAGGAAGGCTGAGAAATAATGGTTCTTGAAGATATATTAATTTGTGTTACGAAAAAAAATAATATATCCATTGACTTTTTAACTTTTGAGTTTCCAGATTCTATAAAAAAAAATATACAAATAAATAAATAATAATTTATATTGATTTATAACAAGTAAATATTCAACCGCAGCATCAAAGAGATCACATGTTTACTACACGTGATTATGGGATAATGTCACACATTAAACGTCTAAAAATCTGAAAATCTAAAAAATGCGACAATGCATAACATCAATATTGGCGTAAGTGGCGTTTTTCTTAAATGCATGTATTATGTCAAAACAAAAGATCCAATAATACTAGATGTACTTAATATGCGTTATTTTTTTTTTTCGCTGTTTCAGGTTTTTTTAATTATTAAAAAAAAAGTATATATAACTATAAGGTAAAGAAAAAAAACAGGCTTTATCATTGCCCTTTTTTTCATTATCAATAAACAATGACGATTTTAACGATTTTCTTTCTTTTCTTATCTATTGATAACATGATTTTTTTTTAACTCATTTGAAATGAATACAATAACTCATGATGTCTTATTGTTTTTGAAACAACAAAAAATCATCGACTCATAAATCTTTACACCCAACCTCCATTTCCACCATCAAGAAACGAAATAGTTGAACAAACCATTTGAAACGATCGATAAAACAACTAAAATTAAAATAAAAAAATATACAACTTTACCTTTACCGGAAATAACCACATAAAGTGTTAATGTAAGGACTGTTAAAATCCGAGACCGCAAAATCCTTGTAATTTACAGAAGAGATGTATAATCTAAAATTGTAACTACTGCAGCAGATAATTTGGGTTATATCTCAAAATTGCTTACAAAAAATAGAAACAAGAAAAAAATCAAAAGATTACATGGTTTTTTAGCGGTTTGTGCCAAAAAGTTCATAATATTTATCTCGGCTACGACGCTTATCGCAAATTTCTCAGCAAATTCAATCGCAACTTTCTCAACAAATTTCTCAACAAATTTTCCTCAACAAATTCAATCGCAACAATCGCACGCAATAGGTTACTAACATATTTGTGGAAGGATATATAGGAGAATGTTTACAACTTCCCCTGTAATAATGTAACCAACGTATTGACTGGATGGACGTTCCCTGTAGCAATTAAATGTTTGACAAGATTTACTGAAAAAAATACATCCGTCCATTACAATTTTCAAAGCTGGTAACAGGTAATAAATGTGTACCGTTCAGTTGAAAAGTGACAAAAATCCTAAAAATTTCTTTTGAAATTTTGAATAATAAAATTTCCGTTAAAATGTTAAAATTCCTTTAGTGAAATCTTTCTTAAGGTAACTGAAATGTCCTTTTAGGAAATTGGTGTAACATAAATATTTGCCACAGGAGGGAATTTGCCATAAAAAGGTGGATTTAAAAATAGATTTCATGTTATATCAACATATATATATGATAAATATTCTCATACGATTATTTTTTTCGTTCTCAATTGCATGAAAAAAAACTTTATCCTGGGGCTACATCAAAATACGTTTACTATAATTATTTATAATTCGAAACAAGATTTTTCACGTTATACTGTAAGGAATTATTACAAATTAGTATAATAATTATATGAATGTCAAATATCTGTATCATGTTTTATATTCCATGTTTTTCCGGTAATATATAACTTATAAAACTTTAAATCATGGAATTACAATTAGTCGGGATAACTTAGGCAATTATTTCTTTTTTGTGTAATATCGTGTCGTCTATTGCATAATAAAATTGAGAAATATAATTTCTTGTATAAATTATTCAGATTTTAGATAAGCTGTCTATAAAAAAAATAAAACAATTATTTGCCATTATTAGTCTAATAATTTCCATGACGGTTGTTACTGTATTTCAGCTTGAACGAATTCTCATTATATTTTTCATCCATTCAATAAGCCATATTTTTCCATATAACGAGTAATAAAAAAGTACTTCACATGATGATTATCGCAACATAATAATTTGAACGAAACATAAAAGTAATTATTAAGGATCAAAAAAAACCTTAACCGATTAATAATCGATTAATTAACCAACTACCGTAATCGATTAATAAATTAATCAGTTAATTATTATATGAATTTCCAGAAGTTTCGGAAATTTAACCGATTAAGAACCGATTAAACAAGGGCCTTAACCAATTGATTAATTGACGCTGTTAAATAGTTCAATCTGTTTTTACTCGTATATTTAGTTGCAGCGAAGTCATATTTTATTGATCTTATTATTCCGTTAGAAATTTTAGTATGAAGAACACGTGACCGAATTTCACATCTCTGGGCCGCATTAAATAATTTGACCAGAAATATGATTTAATCGATCAATCTGTTAATTAATCGATTAACGTTAATCGGTTCCCAATCTCTATATATAAATTTTTTCTAATTAATCACACTTTGAAAATTGAAAAATTACTGTAAAAATGACTACCCCAATAGTTATAAATATATGCAATTACGACATTCGATCAACAACGTCAAGAAGAAAAAGTGTGATGAGTGGTCCTACAGTTCATGTGACCTAATGTTAAGAATATTTAGTCCACAGTATACAATTAATTCCTTGAAACAAACATTGAGCTAAATTTCCGGATTATTTATAAAAATACTAAATAATGATGCGCAGTTTATATATATTTATATATATATATATTTTTTTTTAAAAAAAAATAAAATTTAATTTATTGTCCTATTTATATTTTAAAAAAAAACATGAAATAAAATGATCAAAAAGAAATAAAATAAATAAAATGAGATAAAATAATTAAACCTTGCAAAAAATAAATTTTCATTTGCAAAAGCATTCTTTGCTAAATTTTTTATATTGCCGGTTTATTAGAAAAAAATGTTAATGATAATGGGCCGCTTGATTATGTTAAAAAGAATTTTATGGTATAAATATAAGATAAAAAATGAGTTATCATTTCATGGTGGAACTTTTTGTGGTTGAACTTTAAAAAAGTAAAATAAAAAAAGAGAAAAATTTCGTTCATTTTACCTGAAAAATGTATTAATAGATCTAGGAAGAATCCTGGAATCTTGTATCTTGCATATCGTAAGAAACTGTTCCATTTACTGAAATTGAAGCTGTATTGTAGGTGTCATTATTTGAATACACTTGAGAAGTAGATTGAGTAGTATCGAAGGATTGTTGTTGAATATCATTTTGTTGATAAATAGGATGTTGGACTTGTTGTTGAATCTGTTGTTGAATTAAAGATTGTACATTATAATGATGCGGCAAAAGATAACCAGGGATATGATTGATTCCATTATTCAAGAGTTGAACATTTTCTGATAGATTTAATTCAGAATAAGTAACACGATAGATACGAGTATCATTTGGTAAATGGAAATAAAACTCAAATGTAGTGTTATAAGGCGCAGGAGTTGTAGAATTAATATGCAAGGTATTTAAATCAGAAATTCCAACATTATTAATTAAAGTATGTTGAATATTTTCATTTTTATTATTAAAAATTTGTTGAGAAGCGGAGCTATTTCCAGTTTGATCCATTGATAAATCACAATAATCTTGTATATTTTGGTTATTTGAATTCATGTTTTTTCAAAAAACAATAATATTAAGTAGACAATGAATAATTAAATATAATTGGGAAATTTAAAATTAGAAGCGAATAAATTTTTTACTCTTTAATCTGGATGGAATGTTTATAAATTTTTTTTAGACTTTTTTTCTATCGAAAAGAAAGAATAGTTATTTGTTTATATACAATTTTTTTGTAACTATATATTATATATATGTCTTTTATATAGTTACTTACATAGTTACTATATAACTTCACACATATTCTATTTACAGCTGACAGCATTTTATAACTTCCTAAATTAGTCAATGATTTTCGGATGTTAAAGACGCTATCACATGACATATCGGAATGACGTAAATCCAAATCCAAATAAGAGATAATTTAATGTTTGTAACAAATTGATATTTTAAGAAATAAAGGAAAATCCAAAAGAAGACCTCCTAATGAGTTTCAAATTATTTTGATCTAAAATTTCTTCGACAGAGAAAAAGATCATTTGATTATGTTTGTACGACAAAGATCCGCAACTAGCATTCATTTTTTCGGTGAGACGAATAGTTTAGAGTGACATTTGGCGGCGTGTAACATAAGGGATGTGAAACGTACTCAGGTGATGAATAGTATCTCGGCCCACTCTGAATCACGTGTTTGGCCCGTCGTGTTTGAGTAAACTGTCAAACAACAACATAACTTTCCGTATCACTCTCATTTTTTTAGTTTATTATTTACTAAAATGAGTTATAGTGATGTCTATGATGAGACTATTGTTATACGACTTAAAATTTGTTTATTCATTTATTTAAATTAGATTATTAGTTACAGTTAATGATACGTTTTACCGTTTTATTACCGACAGACATTTCACGTTTTACTTTATTAACAACAAATAATTTATTTTTGGTTAGGCAGTTTCAATGAAAATCTGCATGACTTTATTTCGCTAAATCGCAATTTATCGATATAAAAATTACTCAACTTAGAAAATCATACGTCATATTAAAGATTTTTGAAATTTTTCCAAATAAATCCCTTTTTTTTTTAAAAAAAAAACGAAAAATCTTCATTATCAATCATTATATCATCCACCCGCCAGAATTCTGGTCTGTGCATGAACTTATTGAACTTGATTATCCAGAACATAAAATAACATAAAATAATATATATTGAAGGATGACATCATCAGTGGAATACATATAATTATAGGAAGAAAAAATTATGCAAACATTTTATTATTTACTTTATATAAACAATATTTTTTGTTATATATAGCAGAAAAAATAAATTAAATGAAAAATAAGCAGGTTCAGTTATTAATAATTAAAGCAAATTTTCACGATCAATTTTATGTCGGTGAAAAAAGATGAATTCCTTTTAAGTTTTACGTTCTTGTTATTTGCCAGTAGGATGTTAGATTTACTTTTTCTTTTTGAGGTTTCAATAAAAAGTTACAAATATTTTTTATTTAAAACTTTGAGTCATATTACTGTAATGTGTAAAAGTTTAGATTTGTATTAAATGTCCTTACGTTGTCAATTGAAGCTAGCGTTGCTATTATCAAGAATTTGTAGAGGAACTATTTCCAGTTTAGTTTGATTATCTGAATTCATGTTTTTCAATTTCAATTGAAAAAGGATTTTTAAATTAAAATTATTAAAATATCTAATATAATTATCGAATATCTAATATAATTTAATCGAACGTGTTAATTATCATAATAATTACTATTGTTATTAGAATTAATATAATTGTTGCAATTTTGGGTTTTACAGCTGCCAAATTTTTATAAAATACTTTGATAAATAAATCATTTTCTATAATTCTCATGAAATATTATTCAGAGTAAGTTTTGTATTGAATTTTTTAATCTCTTTTCCGAAAAGTCTTTGTAATAACTACCAATAATATGTTTAGAGAACTCGAATTTATTTGAACTTTCTTTTTTTTTATTTTCAATCTAATTCATTAATTCTTTATTTAATGAATTTATATTGATAAACCAGATTAATAACTGTTAACCCATGATGATAATTGATTCAAAAGTCATATTAATAGGGATTGGAACCGTCCAAAAAAACCTTAACCGGTTAAAAACCGGTTAACCAAGGGTCTTAACCGGGTAATAACCGGTTAATATTAAAAATATTTTAAAAACTTTTTTTACTGCAAATTGTACCAATTTTTGATTTTACTTGCATATTTAGTTATAGGAAGACTATATATCACTAAAATTATTATAAATAAATAGAAAAAAATTCGGCATTAAAACTTCAAGTTTAGGAACACGTGGCCGCAATTTACATATCTCTGGGCCGCATTATATAAATCTGACTAGGATTATGATAAATATAGTTTTAACCGGTTAACCGATTTTCAAAATCCTTTAACCGGTTAACCGTCTTAACCGGTTAATTAACCGGTTAACATTAACCGGTTCCAATCCCTACATATTAAAGTAACTTTTTACCAAATAGAATGATGGTGACGTCTGTAGACGTAAAAATAAATGCGAGCTTGGCGATCAGTCGATCAAATACAGACGGAAATTATAAGAATACAGAATTTTGACGATAAATAAAAAAAAAACTCTTTCCGAAATTGTGTAATTTTTATTGTAATTCCGCAGTAAAAAAATTTTTTTTATAATTTTGTAGTTTTTAATATTTATTCTTCACACAAAATTGATCTCAACTTAAAAGAAAATATAGAAAAGCATGAATATATATTATATAATATAGACTTTCATGAAACTTCAAAAGCAACAAGTTAAAACAACTTATGAAGAGTGGTGCACTATGCGACCTTTTGCGAAAACTTGGTATTTTTTCTACCTCACAACATACTCTATCTTATTTTATAAATACAATAACAAACATACTGAAAGATATCAAAATATTATATAGTAGATACGTTCCCGTATTGACGCACATATATATCTCTAAGATAGGAGATATCATTTCGATAGTTGAGAAATAATGAACTGTCATAAAATCGCATAATAATCTTTACGACAGGAGAAAAGGCCAAATGAGAATATTTGAGGAACAAATCTCCTAAAAGGATTGCGTTTGTGCCTTCTATAAATTCCTTACTATTAAAATTGTAAACAGTTGGGGATTCACGACGTACCAGGTTACCAGTTTAAGTGGTAATCATGAGCTGTAGCGTCCTTTGAGAGAAAATAGTACTAGTACGGAAGGGCTTCGTAATATGGGTCACATATGAATTAATGAGAAGTAATTAAACAATCTAAACCTCATGTAGATAACAGTACTAGGGACGTAGGATTATCTTGGAATATGTGTGGTCCTTCTCAGATGGAGGTTTCGAATTCATCGTGAACTAGCGGTCCAGCGCGGTTGATTGTGCAGGCAATGCTTTCTCATGTACTGTAGCCATAATCCTACATTTGGAGAACAAAAAAAAATTTTTTTGAGAATTCAGGGAGAAGAATTAAACCACGATATAGAAGATATTCTGGTTCGTAAGATGATCATCATATGAAATTCTCGTGGCCTGGTACAATATCAAGAAATTAGCGTGGCTGTTAAAACTTTGATGAAGTAACAAGTTGAGTATCAAAGTCACAAATTTTAATATCGTTGAAATCCCTCCTTTATTCTAGTTATGTCATAAATATATACGTTGAATTCATGGGAATTGGATGATTACTCCGTTGATAGATTTGGTTATACGACTATTAAGTGGTCGCACTATTTATTTATTATGTTGTTGGATGATAACGTGAGGAATTAAAAGGAATACAAGAATTTTAGAGAATTTTAGAGAAAGTAAGGGATAATATACGATAGTGGTGGAAAGTTGGTATTGGAATTTACGAAAAGTTGATGATTCGTTACACATTTGATTATTTCTAAAATGCACTTTTTTCAAATTAAGGGTCGGGTTGGGTCGCACGATTTGATGATCCGTAACCCGCATGAACTCGACCCGACTCGTCGAGTCGGTTATACCTTTACTTTGACCCGGCGACCCGAATCTTTTTATTATATTTTTAACTAAAATTTAAATTTTTTTATATTAAATACGAACCCGGGTTATCCGAGTCAGTCTATAATTGGGTCAAGTCGAATCCGGGTCATTACTTTTACGCACGGGTCGAGTTCGAATACACCTCAAAACCCGATCCGACTCGACCCCTTCGGAACACTATTTTCAGATCATTTGAATTGAAAATGCATCATAAAGAGTGCAAAAGATTCCAATCATTTACCACCAGGATAAACGAAGAAGCTAATGTTTTTCGACAGTTTCAAGAAATTACAAGATGCCACCCGGATTATAACTAAGAAAGTAAAAACGGGAAATTGTACTAAAAAGCGAGGAGAGTCCAAAAGAAAAGAAATATTAGGGGGTGGATCGGAACATAAGGAGTGCCGCCATAGGAGACGTGACAAAGGTCCGTAAGTAGTTGAGAAAATTTTTTTTAACATGTTTTAATTTATCATCTTAAGGTTAATTGATTTAGAAAGCTTTATTACTTTATGTAGTAATTGCGTTTAAGTACTAGTTACAAATTATTCCGGGAACTACTCTTTTTTTTAAAAAAAAAAGAAAGAAAAGAAAAAAAGATTTCATCTAAAACAATGTTCACATATTCTTTTCTCTTAAGGTTCAAGGGGACACGAATCTGTTAATCCTTCTTGAAGTCTTATTACAAGCCGTATGCAAATAGAAATAGTCTTTTAAAAAATATAATTAATCGTCTTTATATATAATATTTTTTTGGTGAAGAAGAATTATAATATCAAAATCAAATTTAAAATCAAAATAAAATCTGCATCGATAATATAGCTATTTTAATATTAAAAAGATGTATATATTTTCAAACAGAACAGATAATATAATAAATATAAAGTTTTTGCGATCAAAATTCAAGGGAAGTACAAATTTATAATTTTTCTTATACGTTTGGCCGTTACTCTTAATTACAAATTAAATTATCGGTAAAAATGTGAATAAATCTTTTATTATTATATTTGTTCGGACATACTATAAACACTTATTTATACGCAGTAAAATGAGTAAATAAATTTTTTTTAAAGAATGAATAACATTTTATTGAATTTTGTTCCGTTTATACAAAAAACTAAGCAAAAAAAATAAAATAAACAAAAATAAAAATAAACAAAAATAAATAAATTTTGAATAAGAAAATTAAAGCTATTTCTCTTTTAAAGTATTTTTCCATAGAGAACAATGCGATAAAGGCCGTTCAATTTTCGCTAAAAAAAATAATACTTATGTAAAAAATGAAAATGAATTATCATTTCATAATCTTAACTTTTCTTTTCGAACTTTAAAAAGCAAAATAAAATAAATAAATAAATTAACATTATTTACCAAAACCATTAAATATCCATTAAGGAGAATTCTGGAATCCCGTATCTCCCATATCTTGCGTTGCTGCATTGTAGGTGTCATTATTTGAGTATACTTGGGAAATAGGTTGAGTAGTGTCGAAAGGTTGTTGTTGAGTGTTGTTTTGTTGATAAACAATAGGATGATGGACTTGTTGTTGAATCTGTTGTTGAATTAGAGATTGTAAATTATAATTATGCGGCAACTGATAATCAGGAATGTGAGATAGATTAATTCTATCATTCAGGAGTCTCGCATTTTCTAATGGGTGTAATTCGGTATACTGATAAGTAACGTGATAGATACGTGCATCGTTTGGTGAGGGAAAGTAAAATTCAAAAGTAGTATTATGAGGCACAAGAATTGTAGGATTAATACTATTAATGTGCAAGGTGTTTAAATTCGTATCAGATACACCAACATTGTTAATTAAAGTATGCTGATTATTTTCATTATTATTTTGAGGAGCGGAGCTATTTCCAGTTTGATCCATTGATAAATTATAATAATCTTGTGTATTTTGGTTATTTGAATTCATGTTGTTCAATATCAAAAGACAAATTATAATAAGTATGATTAGGAAATTTAAGATTTTTGTACTCTTTAATCTAGATAGAAGGTCTTTAAATTTTTTTAGAAGAATTGCGCGGTGTTTATATAAATATTTTACTAAGATTATGCATCAGGTGTAACGATATTAGCATAATAAATAAATGATTGCGAGTACGTTATTATGAGGTGAATGAAATAAAAAATTTTATTTTTTTTACACTGAACTCTGAGAAATATGATCTTCAATTGAAAATTTCCCTTTTTAGCATTAGTAATATTTAATGAGTAGTTCTAAAATAGGCTTTTTAATTCCTCTTAAAAAAAAAAAAAATTTATTTTTTTTACACTGAACTCTGAGAAATATGATCTTCAATTGAAAATTTCCCTTTTTAGCATTAAAATAGGCTTTTTAATTCCTCTCTAAAAAAAAAAAAAATTTATTTTTTTTTACACTGAACTCTGAGAAATATGATCTTCAATTGAAAATTTCCCTTTTTAGCATTAAAATAAGCTTTTTAATTCCTCTCAAAAAAAAAAAAATTTTTTTTTTTTACACTGAACTCTGAGAAATATGATCTTCAATTGAAAATTTCCCTTTTTAGCATTAGTAATATTTAATGAGTAGTTCTAAAATAGGCTTTTAAATTCCTCTCAAAAAAAAAAAAAATTTTATTTTTTTTTTACACTGAACTCTGAGAAATATGATCTTCAATTGAAAATTTCCCTTTTTAGCATTAGTAATATTTAATGAGTAGTTCTAAAATAGGCTTTTTAATTCCTCTCAAAAAAAAAAAAAATTTTTTTTTTTTACACTGAACTCTGAGAAATATGATCTTCAATTGAAAATTTCCTTTTTAGCATTAGTAATGTTTAGTGAGTAGTTCTAAAATAGGCTTTTAATTCTTTTCAAATTTTTTTTTTTATACGAACCAGTGAATACAAAGTCCAGAAAATTATCCTTGAAAAGTAATACAAAGTTTGCATTTATTTGGTCCATCATTTTTTTAAAAAGAAATTACTTAAGGGTTCAATATTTTACCCAGCGTACCCTATAAAAATGTTCACGAATCAATCACGTAACTGTTTTGTCACATGCGTCACTTGAATTTTTCGAGGGCCCTTTTTTGAGGTGTGAAATCCTATTTGTCACACATACATAGTTGATATAAAAATCACATGATCTCACACGTGTCTAACAATTATAATTTTCGTGATTTTAATAAGTTATAAATTCGACCCGGCAAAAAAAACTTTTTCCCCTTTCCATTTTTTCACATAGAAATCCGCAGTTAAATACTGTTTTTTTTACTTACCCTTTTTTACGTTTGTTAACGCTCGAGAAGAAAGAGGACCACTGGGTGGCCTCTTATGGAAAGGTTCTTCTCCTTATTACCCGACCTCTGAAAGAAGTTTTTATAATAAAATATTTTTTTATCTCACACCCATACAACATATTGAAAAATATGGCTTCTTTTTTTCCTAAACATATTTCCTTGGGAAAATTTTCTTTCGATGTCTCATTCCACAAATTTCACGTGACTAGACCCAAACGGGCTGGATGTAACAAGATTTATGAAATCAGGAGATCAAAAAGTTTCTTTTTTGAGCTAGTCGATCCCTCAACAAACACCAATGATATTCATCTTAAAATACACACAAATGATTATCACATGAAATCGACCCCTATTAGCTACTCTTCCACCTGTAGCTTTCCTAATCTGAAATACCAGATTAGTAAGATGTTACAACATTTTTTTTCCCATCAAAAAGTCATCCCCCGATCTATTCAAAAGAAATATTTTAATCTTATTCGTTCCAAATTACTTGATAGATATTTTCTTATCAAATCACGTGCTGACACAGTCACACAAAGAAATTCCCGCACAAAAACTTTCTTTAATTTTTCTTATAAACGTTATCGTTTTTACTTTGGTATTTTCACACCATGTAACTTCTCCATTACTCACAATTTTGGAAGTGAACACACACAGTTGTGTAGTGTCCCCTCTCCCTTCATTATGTTTCATAATAGACGAGCCTGCATTTCTCATCATAAAAATTTAGACATTTTTCATAATGTCAAGAAACACACCCCGTTATTGACCCATAATGACACTATTAACCACAAAGAAGCTCACGCATTGCGCACTTATTTCAACTGGAAACATGGCACGAAAAAACACGTTTACTCAAATCGCTTAGGCATTTCGTACGATGTCTCGTACTTAGCGAACGAATATAAACATTTCAACACGCAGAAGAAACACCTTATGTACCGTAAACGGTTAGATAATTTCCGTTCACACCATTCCGACAATAGTAAAAGGAGTAACAAACAAAAATCCCGCTTTCAGCGGGCATGTAGATCGGTTTTCTACAATCGTGGTAATAACAAAAAGTCACAGAGACGTGTGGATAGTCTTGAAGAAAAACTTCAGCGTGCTAGACAACACCGTTTTCTATTTTTACCTTCACAGCATATTAACAGACCTATACAACATGTGAATTACCATAACCCGTTCCGCCGACCCGCTCCACGTTATCCAAGGGACGATTCAATTAGTACGACAAGTACTAGCTCGCCTGCCACCAATTCACAACCCGTTCCCGTCGAAGATGAGAACATTTGGCACGACAAGCTGGGTATTTGGATTCCTAACAGTCTCCTTCCTTACGTAACCGACGAACCTGTTTATATTTCTAAAAGACAGGCCAAACTCAAAGGTCAACATTTTACGCCAGGCTGTGCGTATTGGTTAGATGGTATTAAAAAACGTAAAGAAGCTCATGAATTAGCTTTACGTCAACAAAAAGATCATGAAGCATATGATAATGCTCGCCTCACTCTTGAAAAAGAACTTTATGCCAGAGCTCAACTCTGGGGTACCTCTATCAACCGTATAGAATATCGTGAAGATATGACGAAAGACCTCACCAATTTCCAGGATCATTATCACAAGAAAATCTCGCCTCTGATTGAGCGTCGTGCTGCTCTAGAGAACAGGCTTAAACAGGGAAAAAACATTTTCAAAACTAACAAACAATTACTCCAGTTAGAACAGGAGCTTGGTCGTTTTAATATCGACTATTTCTCAGTCATGAACATTGATGACTCCCATTATCGTTATAAAGGACACACATCCGATGATGCAAAACAACTTGAAATCAGACCACATAAATGTCCTCCTGTCTTGACTATAAATGCAGACAGGCACACCACCCACATCAAGAAATTGAGACTAGATATTCTCTCTTCAGCAGACTTTAAAGTCTCCGCCTCACTTTAACAATTTTTAGATCACCTATCAGCTTATCTTTTATTTTTAGTGGCACGCTGATAGTCATAGTTTACGTTATACCTAGCCACTTTTTTTTTACTTTTTTTGACTAGTATTTTATTACATCTTTTTTTTTTTGGGTAACCCCCACGTACACCTTTTTAACAACGTACAACAATAAGAATAGTGTGAACCATTCCACCTCTTACAGTATTAACAGGTGGCGGTCTTTTCGACCGAAAGAAAAATACGGGTCTATGTTTAGATTGCCTTTACTTTGGTTTATTAGGATGTGATGTCGTGTTAGGGACTCCTCCAAGTTCGTTGAAAGTACCAGAGTGGTGCTGTCCTCGGGCGGTTTGATTATAGCTTAGTATTAGATAGCGTTCGACTTTTGTTTTATCTTTTGTTCTTGTCTATCTTTCTGTAATCTTGTTCACGTGGTTTTAAAAATAAAAATAAAAAAATAAGTTATAAATTCTGAAAATACTTAAAATATGAAATATAAAACATAAATATAGGGATTATATTAATCCCTTTATAGGTCCTTCAGGATACTGATATTCTACCTAAACTTGCAAAATAAAAATACACCTCTTTTCCCTTAAATTCAACCTGAAAATGAAGAAATAATAATAAACATCACCTTTTTATTATGTTCTTCAATAATTTTTCTCCAGCATAATTCTAACCATTGTTTAATTTTGTCTATTGAAAGAAAATAAGATATTAGTTAGCAGTGTGAACTTTTTATTTAGAATAAAGAAGGTACATAGTTAGTTCTTGAACCAACAGACAACACTTCATCACCATATTTCATAAAAAAAGCCTTTGGAAAGAAATGATACCATACTATCCAAGTGGTGTGATCTACTGCCATGGTCTTTCAGGATACTGATATTCTAAGCTTGCAAATAAAAATTACACACCTTTTTCTTTAAATTCAGCTTCAGTTTTCAGCCTCTTTTAAAAATTTAAGTGGCCAGAATTTATCTAAATTTATCCAGTTTGAAATAAAATAATGAAGAAGTAAGAATTGACAAAAGATATATATAATAAAAAAATAATATATGACAAAAAAAATATTTAACAAAAAAAATTGCAGGTTTTTAAATAAAAAAATTACTGAATATTTAATATTGCCAAAAAAGACCTATAAAAAATTAATAAATATGACACATTATAAAAAGATATTGGTGTTAATGAAAGACCATTGTTTAGCCTTGAGTCATTCTCAAACTATATAAAATTATAAATTCGCTATAATTAAAAAAAAAGTATCATAATGAATTGAGTAAGCGTCTTATTCACTCGTGAATATCTTAATTTTCAACCATTTCTACCATTACCTCTGTCTCATAGTATCAATTAGGTACTTATCATCATTTTGTAGTTATTTTGTCTAATTAGAATTATCGGTATTTAGCTACACGTGTTCAGATAATCACCCCAATTTTTAAAAAATTGATCACCTGTTTGCCCTGGATGTAAACATTACCCTTGAACTTTTAACCCCGGATGTTATATATTGTGTAGATCGCAAAATTTTGAAGGCGAAATGGAATACCAAACGTTTTTAATTTCATTTCTGGAACTACGAATATAGTACCTTCTTTATCATCTTAAAACCAATCGTTTTTACCAATTAATATTCTTCATTCTTTACTTACGAATGATTTCATTAGTTATTCCACCTTTCACTCTTGATATAAATATGAATATTTCTCTTCTTGAATAGCGAAAACTCACAAAAGGAATTGTTAATTCTCAGTGAAAGATGCTGTTATTCTTAAAAGGATGTCAAAAAAGAGTATTTTTCACTGAAAATATAAATAACATATCAAAGCAAATTAAATGACTAAAAATTTTTTACTTTTTTATTTAATTCACAGTAGGAGATAAATAATTTTACATTCAATTAATTCTAATCAAGATTTTTATGGAGATTTTAGTGAATGGATTTGTAATCAAATGAATTTATAATGTACAGAGACAAAAACTAATTATTACATTATTATTGAGATACACTTTTTTTTTAACTTTGTCATTTTATTTTTATTTATTCTAGAATAGCTTAGACTGTTACAGATAACACAAACTAATTTTTAAGCTTTTTTTAATTAAACTATTTTTACCAAACTTGTCGTGTACGTACATTTAATTATTTTCTGAAAATAAAATAAAGAGAAACATAAAAACTCAAAGAAAAAAATTTTTTTTTTTCTCTCACTAACCAAATTAAAAATGTTTATTTGATTTTGTGTTCTAATATGGAGTAAGAGGAATACATAATTGGTCATAGAAGATAATACAAATAATCCAACTTCGTGTTGTTTATTTGTATTTATGACGGTATTCTTTATTTCAAAAATAAAAGTTCCATTTTTTTTTATCAGTCCGCCCATGTAAAGCAGGGTTGTGAAACAAATATCACGTTTTTCAGTTAAATTATTAAATCCCTTAATTTAGGCCGATTCTGCAGATCGCGGATATGATTAAACTTCCGTAATATCATAGTAATTGTTAATTTACAGTATTTATTTACAGTTATTTCAAAAATTAATTTATTGAGATATTAAAAGAATTTATTTTATCTGGATAAATCAGTTAAGAATTATTTTTGCAAAATCGCGTAACCAAAACTTTAAATCAAATTTGGTATGATAATGTTATTATCATTGCTGAAAATAGTCTCATTGATCGAATGTTGCAGCAATCTTTTCGCAAATGAAACTCCGAAATGTCGTAAATTTTTTCTTAAATAAATTAACTTGTGTAAGACGTTTTAAAATATAAATTAAATTTTTGTACAATTAAAAAATATATTTTGCAAAAGAAATTAACATGTCTAAAAAGTCTAATAGGAACTTCAGAAATTTCAGAAGTAATAATTCAAATACTTTGAGTGAATATGAATATAGAAAAAATAAATATGGTTTATGTACCGATTGTGAACAACCAAAAACCTTCTATGTTTGGTGCCAATTTTCAACATGATTTTGGTAAATGGACTAGTGGAAATAAATATATTGACAAGTTTATTCAAGAAACTCAACTGAAAGCAAGAAAAAAAGAAGTTGTTATAGGATGGATTCCTTACAATAGATTTAGAAATATTAAATATCTTTCTAAAGGTGGATTTAGTACTGTCTATAGAGCTATTTGGTTAGATGGGTATATAGAACAGTGGAATAATAAAGCCAAAAAATGGGAAAGGTATACCGTTTTCGTTATGTATAGTAATGACTATGAAATTGCAAAAGATGTTAAATCATCACTTAATAAAAAAAGAAGGGGATTTCATGTTGCATTAAGAGCTTAAATAATTCATCAAATATTAATGATGATTTTCTTAAACGAAGTAAGTTTTTCTTTTAAAAAAGTACATACTTGTTTTAATTTAATATTATTGTTTAATTTTTAGTTGACAAATCATCTGCAATGTGTGAGTCGAAGTCGTTCTTATGAGTCAGCTGTACGCACATATAGAATAACGCAAGATCCAGAAACATCAAATTATATGATGGTAATGAAATTTATGGATGAAGGAAATCTAAGAACTAATTTAAGAATAAAATCTTATCAAAAATATCATAGTTTAGTGTATATTGCAAAAGCACTTTTAACTTTACACAAGCGTAATTTAGTTCATGATGATTTTCATAGTGGAAATGTACTTCTAAGTAGTATCGGTAACCGACATGTTATAAGCGATTTTGGATTAAGTAGACCAGTAAATAAAACTGCTATTACAAATGAAATTTATGGAGTAATTCTTTACATAGCTCCAGAAGTATTGCGTGGAAAGCTATATACTAAAGCTTCTGATATTTATTCTTTTGGAATTATTATGTGGGAACTTACATCTGGTATTCCTGTTTTCAACAATAGACCTCATGATTTTGACCTTTCTTTAGATATTTGTAAAGGATTGAGACCGAAAATTGTTGAAGACACATTACCCGCTATATATGTTATATATGTAAGATTAATGAAGAGGTGTTGGGATTCTGATCCTAATAAAAGACCAACAGCTGACGAAACCATTCCATACTAAGGTCAATACAGCCATATTTAAACCCTGGTACGGTCATGAATCCCCTAACGATAAAGTATAGTGACTATCAGAACGTTTAACTGAGTAGGATGTACAAACATACTCCTTTGAACTGCAATCTAATATTCCCATTTGATCTTTTCTTCTCGTGAAAATTATCATGCAATTTTGACAGTTTGCTCTTTCTCTCCTATAAACTTAGTGTTGATACAGGAACATATCTGTTATATTGTAACCACAAATCCTATCGCTATAACGAAAAAAAATTTTTGTGGAATAATAAGAAGAACTGCATCGTAGCTCAAGAAACTAACGTAGTAGTTAATCGATAAAAAAACAGTATATATTATTTAATATCATTAAAATCACTTTTTCGGTTTATTTAGATTTACCCGTTCCTGGTATTTATAGTTTTATTTTTTTTTACTAGTTACATATTAATTATTTTTTAATACTAATTGGTTCCGAAAAGAGCGTCAATCATCGCTAGTGAATAAAATTATTTAAACTTTTAATCCGCCAGGATAAACGAAGAAACTAGTACGTGGTGGTGTTCTTCAACAGTTTCAAGAAATTACAAGAGGCTACCAACTAGTTGGTCATCGCTTACGAGAATAGAAAATAAAAACCTACTATCAAATTAATAAAGTATTATAAAGAAGAAAACTATATATAAATGTAAATGAAATATATCGAAAATAAAAAAAATACTACTAATAATACAAAACCAAAATAAAGTAAGAATAAAATTAAAAATAACCACTAGGTCACTACACCCTGTGGCTTCATTATAATAAATATATAAAATAATAAAATGAAATTAATTAAATAAGCCTTGAACAAGAAAACCATTCTTTATAGAGAGGCAAAGATCATTTAATTTACGCTAAACAAATTAATAATTATGTAAAAAAATAAATGAGTTATCATTTCATAAACAGATTTTTATTAATAAATTTTTTTTACACAACATTTACTTTATTTTACCAACATACCAACAACAATTAAATTTAATAATTAGCCTCGTAGTTCTTAGGGAGAATTCTGGAATCCCATATTTCCCATATCATAAGAAACAGTTCCGTCTACTGAAATTGAAGTTGTATTATAGGTGTCATTATTTGAGTATACTTGGGAAGTTGGTTGAGTAGTATCGAAGTATTGTTGTTGAATGTTATCTTGTTGATAAACAATAGGATGTTGGACTTGTTGCTGAATCTGTTGCCGAATTAGGGATTGTACATTATAATGGTACGGCAACTGGTAATCAGGGACATGAGATAGATTAATCCTATTATTCAAAATTTGAACATTTTCTGATGGATTTAATTCAGAATAAGTAACACGATAGATACGAGTATCGTTTGGTAAATAAAAATAAAACTCAAATGTAGTATTATTAGGCGCAAGAGTCGTAGAATTAATAGTATTAATGTGCAAGGTGTTTAAATTCGTATTAGATACTCCAACATTGTTAATTAAAGTATGTTGGATGTTTTCATTATTATTATTATTATTAGAAATTTGTTGAGGAGAAGGGCTATTTTCAGTTTGATCCGTTTGTAAATTATAATAATCTTGTGTATTTTGGTTATTTGAATTCATGTTGTTCAAATCCAGATGATAATAAGTAATTAATATAATTAGGAAATTTAAATTTAAAAAAGCAAATTAATTTTTATTCTTTAATCAAAATGGAAGGTTTTTATATTTTTTATAGACTTCTATTTAAAAAATAGCGGATATTTTTGCGGTTTGTTTATATATTAAGGTGAATATTTCGAAACGAGGGGTAAATTATTGATCGGCATAAGAACGGAATTATGATAGCAATTAATTCCGCTCCACAAAAAAAAAAATAATTTAGTTTATCTTATTACGTAAATAATAATACAAAAAATAAACATTAAGTATTAAAATATATACATAGCCTGTGTAAGAATGGAATTATGATTCCGCTCCACAAAAAAATTTTTTTTAATATAATCTATTACATAAATGTATAGTCTGAAATGTAAACAAGAAACTAAACATTGAAGATTAACCAATATATAAAAATATATATAATCTGTTAAGAATGGAATTATGATTCCGCTCCACAAAAAAAAAATTTTTTAATTTAATTTATCTCATTACATAAATATATAATCTGAAATGTAAAAAAGAAAATAAACATTAAAGATTAACAAATATATAAAAATATATATAACCTGTTAAAGAATGGAATTATGAGTCCGCTCCACAAAAAAAAATTTTTAATTTATCGTATTACATAAATATATAATCTGAAATGAAACAAGAAATAAACATTGAAGATAAAAATATCGGTCATTAAATTCTTAATCGACTGAACAAATAACTTTTAATGAGATATCCAATATTGAAATCATTATTAATAGCATTAATTCCTATTGATCATCGCAGTATTGAACTATGATCGAACTATAACTCAGTTATTGGACGGTTTTCGACCGATATCTCTTCAATAACCTTACAATGTTATTTTTACTGTTAATAATAGAGAAATAAGTATATAAATACAAAGAGATAATATTTTCCATCCAATAATATATATAAACATTGATTAAAATAAATATAAATAAATATATATACTGTATATGAGTTTAAAAAATTTAATTTGATAGGTTCAATCAGCAGCCGTGAAGATCATTGATATTCATGACTCCCCGTGAAATAAGTAATTTACATATAGCCTGTGTAAGAATGGAATTATGATTCCGCTCCACAAAAAAATTTTTTTTAATTTAATTTATCTTATTACATAAATATATAATCTGAAATGTAAACAAGAAAATAAACATTGAAGATTAACAAATATATAAAAATATATATAACCTGTTAAGAATGGAATTATGATTCCGCTCCACAAAAAAAATGTTTTAAAATAATTTTATTACATAATTATATAATCTGAAATGAAACAAGAAATAAACATTGAAGATAAAAAATATCGGTCATTAAATTCTTAATCGGCTGAACAATAACTTTTAATGAGACATCCAATATTTGAAATCGTTATTATTAATAGCATTAATTCCTATTGATCATCGCAGTATTGAACTATGATCGAACTATAACTCAGTTATTGGACGGTTTTCGGCCGATATCTCTTCAATAACCTTGCAATGTTATTTTTACTGTTAATAATAGAGAAATAAGTATATAAATACAAAGAGATAATATTTTCCATCCAATAATATATATAAACATTGATTAAAATAAATATAAATAAATATATATACTGTATATGAGTTTAAAAAATTTTTGATAGGTTCAATCAGCAGCCGCCGTGAAGATCATTGATATTCATGACTCCCCGTGAAATAAGTAATTTACATATAGCCTGTGTAAGAATGGAATTATGATTCCGCTCCACAAAAAAATTTTTTTTAATTTAATTTATCTTATTACATAAATATATAATCTGAAATGTAAACAAGAAAATAAACATTGAAGATTAACAAATATATAAAAATATATATAACCTGTTAAGAATGGAATTATGATTCCGCTCCACAAAAAAAATGTTTTAATTTATCGTATTACATAAATATATAATCTGAAATGAAACAAGAAATAAACATTGAAGATAAAAATATCGGTCATTAAATTCTTAATCGACTGAACAAATAACTTTTAATGAGATATCCAATATTGAAATCATTATTAATAGCATTAATTCCTATTGGTCATCGCAGTATTGAACTATGATCGAACTATAACTCAGTTATTGGACGGTTTTCGACCGATATCTCTTCAATAACCTTACAATGTTATTTTTACTGTTAATAATAGAGAAATAAGTATATAAATACAAAGAGATAATATTTTCCATCCAATAATATATATAAACATTGATTAAAATAAATATAAATAAATATATATACTGTATATGAGTTTAAAAAATTTAATTTGATAGGTTCAATCAGCAGCCGTGAAGATCATTGATATTCATGACTCCCCGTGAAATAAGTAATTTACATATAGCCTGTGTAAGAATGGAATTATGATTCCGCTCCACAAAAAAAATTTTTTTTAATTTAATTTACCTTATTACATAAATATATAATCTGAAATGTAAACAAGAAAATAAACATTGAAGATTAACAAATATATAAAAATATATATAACCTGTTAAGAATGGAATTATGATTCCGCTCCACAAAAAAAATGTTTTAAAATAATTTTATTACATAATTATATAATCTGAAATGAAACAAGAAATAAACATTGAAGATAAAAAATATCGGTCATTAAATTCTTAATCGGCTGAACAATAACTTTTAATGAGACATCCAATATTTGAAATCGTTATTAGTAGCATTAATTCCTATTGGTCACCGCAGTATTCCTAATGATCGAACTATAACTCAGTTATTGTACGGTCTTCGACTGAAATTTCTTCAATAACTTTACAATAGCCCTGTTCATTTCCGGTCGGTCACATTTTTCGGTCGGATTTAAGTTAATTTTGATTGGGCTGATCAGTTTGTACAATGCAACCATTTTCTGAACTTTTAGCCCAATTTTTTTGGGGTTTTTTGGTCGAACGCCAAAAATAACCAACCAAAATTAGATAATTTCTGTTTACGTGACATTTAAGAAAAAAATATATCAATAGAAGGAGTTTGAACTAAATTTCAATCTAAAGCAGTTCAATTTGCGATCGAAAATAAAAAAATTTTATTGGATAATTTTTGTACAACAAAATCCAACCGAAAAATGCAACCGACCGGAAATGAACAGGGCTAATAGCCCTGTTCATTTCCGGTCGGTCGCATTTTTTGGTCAGATTTAAGTTAATTTTGATTGGGCAGATCAGTTTGTACAACGCAACCATTTTCTGAACTTTTAGCCCAATTTTTTGGGGTTTTTTGTTCGAACGCCAAAAACAACCAACCAAAATTAGATAATTTCTGTTTACGTGACATTTAAAAAAAAATATATATTAATAGAAGGAGTTCGAATTAAATTTCAATCTAAAGCAGTTCAATTTGCGATTGAAAATAAAAAATTTTTTCGGATAATTTTTATACAACAAAATCCGACCGAAAAATGTAACCGACCGGAAATGAACAGGGCTAATATGTATAAATAAATACAAAGAGAATGTATTGGTAAAGCCTAGATAACATTATATGAACGAAATAAAAAAAGTATAATCACGATTTCAAGAGTTTTCCTGATTTCAAGGGGCGAATTTTTTGGGGGACGATGATTTAGCAAATTAATCCCCTTTCGCACTAAGTGTCACTCATGATTAATTTTTGAAAATTGCGAGTGATTGCTGAGTTTATACTTATTTTCCAGCAGTCTCATATAGATAACCGGGAAATTTCTAATTTTAGTTTAAAATAGTTAAAATAGTTAATCACACCCCATGAAATAATATTAAACATGACAAGAATCACACAGGGTGCCTGAAGCACCTAGCTAATTGACGTGGAAATGTCCAAAAAAATAATTTTTTATTGTTATTACAATAAATTTATAGTTTTGATATTAATACAGTTGTACTACTATACTACGTAAAATTACTGTATAAATTAATAAATATACGGAGGAATGATTGAATGATTGAATGATTTCTTACATAATGATCTAAAAGTCAATATGTGTACAGTCTCATATAATTTGAATCGACCTAAATTATTAAAATTTTAAGTTGAATTAATAATTTTATTAATTTAATTCAGTTTGTTCCTCTATCAATAGAGAATCAAGTACGATAATGAAAAAATTCGATGAAATTAAGAAATTAATCAAAAAAAAGAAATTTGAAACGAAAATGCCCACAGCACTAAAGATAAATTAACGGTTACACAGCAAAGTTTGTTTGCTAAATTTTTAAGAAAAAACTAATTTTTTTAAAGACGTCGGTTAATTAGGAACTATAAAAAAAGAAGAATTAGGGTTGTAAAATTGTGTAGTAATAGCGACTAAAATAAAACTCGATAGGTCGTATTCCAATTTATAGGGGACATTATTTAGGGTAAATTTCATTAAATTTAGAGAGCTTGATGGATTGCTTCTTTTGTACGGTGCAGAACCTCTATAATAGGAACTTAAAAAAATTTAAATAAAATTTAATTTTATGATTGGATTTTAATTTTATAAAAAAAATTAAACTCTATTTATTAAAAAGAATTGATTTATAAAATAAAAAAAAAGTCTCAATTTTTCAGATTATGTAAGCATCACGTAATACATATATTAACCAATCAGAAATTAGGATTTTATAAGTTATATGATATAAAATTTATATAATATATTTATTTATTATATTTCATTATAAACTGATGAATTAGGTATACGATAATGAGATTTGTATTTTATTATATGTATTTTTTGACTAAATTAAAGTAAAATTACTTAGTTTTTGAATTTTTTCATTTATAAATTCATCTGAACTGTCTTTTAAATATTCACTTGATGGTATATAATTATCATCTATAACATTAAATTGACCTATATTTAAACAACCTTATTCATTAAATCTTTTTTTGCAGTTTTAAAATTTTTTTTCTTCTTGGCATATTAAAAAAAAAATCTGTACATTAAATGTAGCTAAAAAAACGTGTAATACAAAATTTAAACTAGTCTCAATTTTGACTAAATTTAATCAATATATTTAAATTACAGATTTTAAACAGCTAAAACTCAGCCAAAATTTAATTTAGAAAAAAAATAACCGATAATTTTTAAAGCTAATGGTCATATCTATAAAAATTATCGGTTAAATTTTTTACTTTAATATAAAAAAATTTTTTTTAGGAATTTATAATCAATCAATTGTTACTATACATAAGTAGTTGAGTATAGAGGTTCTGCACTATAAGGCCAAATTTTCTCAGTAAAAAATTTCAGCTAATTCGGCCAAAATTGACAGATTTACCTACAGTATGTAGGAAATGCAGATTTTGATGGAGGCTCCGATTGTTGCATGAATTACAAGGACGGCATGGTTACGTTAGACTTAATTATATGATTAAAAAATATTGTTATCTAAAAGTAGAAAAGCTTCTTTATTGCTTGCGGCATCTAATTTTTTTCCTTAGTCTAATACCAAAAAGCGGTTAATCAAAAAAATGTGACTTAATGATCAGCGTGTTACTATGTTATGCGGGGACTTCGTCCCCCATTATTTAATTTTTTGTATTGAAATATTGAAATCAAATCTATGAGTTACATTTTACTGGCATTTACAAAAATACTCTAACTGAAAATATTTATAAACCAAAATTTTTAAATTTTTTTTTTTTTTGATACAAATTTTACAATTATTTAATGACAACTAACATTATTTATCTTTTTAAATAATGCAAGTAAATAATACGTAGTATGTATTATTGATTATATATATATATATACACTTTTAACAATTTGCAAAGAAAATCTAAATTTCAACTATCTAAATTTGAAATTTGTGGTAAAAAAACTGGTTATACATTATTGCTGATGGAAGGTGCAATATTATTGTTTTGAATCAGGCTTGCATTCACATTACATTTGCAAAGCTCGCAATGCAAATTCAAAAACAGCCAAAAACAAAAATAATCCAAAAAAAAAGAGATTTAAAAACATCACAAAAAAATAACTAAATATGCGGCCAGAATTATAATTTTGTTTTTCATAAATTTTCGAAAAACTTACTAGTAATTCTTGTGTCTGCACAACATCCCTAACATTTTCGTGCAGATGCAAAAGTAGCAAAGATTGTTAAGAGGAGCAAGAGTGAAAAAAGTTAAAAGTTTCATTTTGATTCTTGTTGATCGTCATTTCGGAAAATTGATTTTATTATTTTATTTATTTTAGAAAACAAATTACTCGAAAAAATTTTTTGCGAGTGTCATTAACCGATCATATTGCATTTTCAAAGCGAATCATATATATTAGAATTTTTTTGATATTGTTTATAAATAATTGAATTGTCGGTTAAAATTTGTATCTGTCTTGAATGGGCCTAGAGTGTCTGTAGGAATTTGCTTTTTTTATCAATATTTCTTTTATAATTTTTTTTTTTAGCGTATAAACTATTTACTAAATCAATTTTTTACAAAGGTCATAATTTTTGAATATTTGCGACTGGCATTACCGACATAATGGTGTAGTTGGCCAAAAAATAAATTAGTCGCAACGTGATCCAGACCCGGCTCAGGCGTAGATCGTCGTTGTAATGCTATAATAATATTACCTAGAAAGCAGTATTATATTTAGAATTATAAAATTTTTAGTATTTTAAAATAGTATGACGTTGTAAATGTAACGTCCGAGATGACGCTAAAAAAATGAGTTATTAGGTCAAGTGATTAAGATATCAGGTGATTATTTTGTAGATCCATAAGTATAAATTTGAAGATAATTTAAAAATGACTTTACGTTTAAGGAAATAGATTATGAATTAGTAATGATAAACATCGTTTGGATAATGTGGAACAATACTTTTTAGCAATGCATTTAGTAAATATTTAGTTTTTAAGGCAACGCATAATATAAACAGTTGTAGGTTGAGTTTAACAGATTACTATATTGGGATTCTTATAAATAGCAGATAATTTGATCTTGTTAAAAAGAGGGTACGAATCTTGAGAATTATTTAAAATTTTAGGATAAATATTTGACCGTTATTTTTTTTATTTATTTATATCATTAATAAAGTATTATTTTGTCAATATCTAAGGTGGCAACGTGACTTATCATGGGCTTAGGTATTACATCGTGGAATTTCAAGGGATTTTCTGCGATTAAACCGGGTCCGGATGATCGGCAATCAGGAATTCGGCTAACTACACCATTATGTTACCATATAACGACTAATTTCATATTTTTTCTTTAAAAAAAAAATGGTTTAAATATTATATAATTTCGTAACTCATTAAATTTTTTAAAAACAAAATAAAATAAAAAAATATAATTTAGGAAAAACTAAATTTCATTGTAATTTTGCAAAAAGGCAAATTTATGTCGATCCGTTTATCATGTGGACTGTGGACCTGCTGCAAAATACAAGGGAACCTGCAGTGGCGTAAACTAAATTAGGAAGTAGAGTTTTTTTTAAACAAAGAAAATGGCTTGTCAATTTGTCATTTGTCACACTGATTCCCAGATATAAGAGATAATCAATCATTTGCATTTGAAAATTAATTTTATGAATAACACAAGAAATTTCAAACAAACAAAAAAAACCCTACATTTGTTGTAGAAATTAGAAATATAAATACAAACATTTTTGCATCTTCTTGTAAAGGTAATTGGGCGTCATTAGTTTCTATTTTAGTAAGAACCGTACTTGATAATGATTTAGAAATTGATGTGGCAATATCAGTATGTGGAAATTGCTTACACAAGTGTTTAAAAATCACTATAAAAATATTTTTTTTATGCAGGAGGCGCAAATAAAAAAGCCCAAATAACTTTTCACAACAAAAAAATTTTTTTTCTACGTACAGTCATGCATGTTACACAAAATAACATATAAATCGCAAATGGACGAGATAAAAATTATTTCTCTGGCAATAAATTTATATATTTTATAAGCGATTACCAATGGATAACATTCCAGTAAAAATTAACAATGATGCTGACAAAATCGAAATCGATGTTGATAAAGATGATGTTGATAAAATATTTATCTTCAATGATATCGATGATATAAATGATGTTGACAAAATATTTACCCTCGATAATAAATCACATAATGGTAAACCTATTACTAAGATAGAAATATCACCAAATGAAAAATACCTTATTACTTATAGTAAAGAAGATCGTTCAATTGTCGGTTGGAATGTTGAAGATATAGATAAGGTTCAACTTAAATTAGATCAAACTGTTAAAATTAATGAAGATGAAATCGAAAGTTTGTGTGTTTCTGATGATAAGAAACTTGCTTATGCTACTTATACTGATCGTAAATATATTTCTACTAGTAAGTGATAATTATTTGATTATGTATTTATTAAATTATGGTAATTGATATTTATTTTAACATTAATATATTTTTTTTAGTAATCGATATGAATAATAATAATGAAAAAATTGCATTAAATATAAACACAAAAGTTGCCAAACTAATAGATTACTACTGTAACTTTAATTTAAAAGGTGAACTTATTTTATATATTTTATATAGTAATTTTGGTTCTGTAAGTTTTAGAAATCATAAAACTATTTGGATTTATCCCACGCAAACTGAAAATAACAAATGGGAATGTAAGAGATTTTACGAGACGCCTGAAGATTATGAATTAATTAGTATATCAAAATATGATAAAGTTTACCTATTTTCAGATGATTACATTTATGAATGGGATATTAATACTGAGAAAACTGTAAAAATATTTGGTAATAATAATGACAAGAATAAGGTAATAAATATTATAAAATTATTTTCAAACTGACCGATAATTAAATATATTAAATACTATTTATTGTTTAGTTAAAAACAAAAGATATTGGAATATTCAGTAACAAAAAGTTTATTTTTCTAAAAATCAATGATAAAATCATCATTTATTCAATCGAATTTAGAATTCCTATTACTTCTTTGGATACAAATAATGGTAACTATTTTAAAAATTTTATTTATATTTTAATTATTATTCATATTAAACCATTATGTTCTTATTTAGATATTCGACTATATAATTTTATGGATTATAATGGTTTATTTCTTTTACCTTCTTTATTCTATTATACACCGGATAAAGAAATCAAATATTGCTGGAACAATAAATACAAAAATAGATTTAATCAAACTTTATTTGATAAACCAACTGATGAACAAAAAATTTAGTTTTTGGAAGTGTTTGGAAATCTAAATTTAAAGAAAAGATGTCAGAAACGAACTTTTCATCCAAAAATTCTGATGAATTAAATATAGAAAATAATAAAATTATTGAATGTGATGATGACGATAAAATCAAGAAAACTTACGAAACCATAAATATTCATTCATTTATGGATACCGCGTCTACATTATTTCAAAAAGTCATAAGCGATGATTATAGTGATGATAGTGATAGTAAAAAAAAATCAACTGAATTGATTGGAAATTTAATTAAATGGGATATATGTGTTGATGACAATAAAATTGACCTAGCAGTTTCCACCATTAGTAATCATAATACTGAATGGAATTTAATTATCAGGAGAACTGATAACTATTATTGTCCTTATAAATTTGTACTTTCTAATGGTTTTTACAATGATCATGAAATAATTGCAAGCTCATTATTTAATAACAATGATGTTGTTATATTAACAACATTTGGTATTCTTATTTATACTTTTAGTGAAAATAACAAGTCTATTTCTTTAAACTATTTTTATTTTATGAAATTTGTTTATTATTCAGTACCTGAATTTGTCAGAAAAGACAATATGAATATACTTCAATATTACAAAAAAATATTTTCAAAATCTACTTTACCATTACCAAATTCTGATAGTTTTAGAGTAGACGGATGGGTTTCAGTTATAAAAAATAATAAGTCAAGTTTTTTGAATTATGGAGTTGAATTATTAGCATTTGCAATTAAAGAACATAAGTTAGAATTAATTGATGAGATTTATAAAAAATGTATGACTTATTTTAAAGAGGATTTAATGAACAATAAGTCATTTCTAAGCATTATCACTTCTGCAATGCCATTACTAGATGAATATTATCCAGAATATATTCTAAAATATTCATCGGAAATGAATATGATCATAGATTCTTCTTTTTATAGTATAGAGCATCGAAATAAAAATTTACATCTTTATTCTTTTTTTCAATTTCCCCAAGTAGCTAATTTATCTCAATCTCTTTTATGGACAAAATACCATTATAAATTTTATTGCATAATAGAAGATGGAGATTTATTGATATTTATATACTTAATTATATGTGTTATTCAAGTTTTAATAATACTTTTAACTTTACCCCTTTATTTGACTACATTTTATATTTTATCAAAATACAGTTTTATTAATGACATTTACATTACAGATTTATTTTCCCTTGTTTACTATTTCCTTTCTTTGCTTTTTAAATATCTCATTGTTGAACCTTTTAAAGATGTAACAACAACACCAACAATCACTTTCATGATTCCTTATATTAATTTTGTTAATTATTCAAAAGATTATAACTGGTTTTTAGAATTAATTAAACCTCAACCTAGTTTATTTACTGAAACAATAAATAGAACTATCTATAAAACATGGAATGGAGAGGCAATAATTAATTTTAAATGGAATACTTATGGAAAATATTATTATATAATGATTTGGATTTTATTTATGACATTACTTGGATGCTTTACTGCTGCTGCAACAATTCCTCAGAAATATATCAATGAAGAAGTTAGACAACAACTTTTTATTGCTTCAATTATACTTGGATTTATTCATCTGATTTTTGAAATTCGTCAATTTTTTTATAATATTATTAAGTGGTTCTATAATTTTTGGAATATTTTTGGTAAATATAAAATATTTAATTTAATTATTTTACAATATCTTTATTTAAGAAAGTGAAATTAATTATATAATATTTTTAAATTACAGATATAATTGCTTATGTGCTTTCAATTTACACTTCTATTTACTGGCTCATGACAAATGATAAGAATGATAATTATCTAATTACATTGCTTTCTTTTTCATGCTTATTTTTGAATATAAAATTTTTGTTATTTTTTAGAGCTTTTGAATATTTTGGAGTATATTTTGCAATTATTATTAGTGTTGGAAAAAAGATTTTTTCTTTTTTAATAGTCTTATTCATTATTATAATAAGTTTTGCACATGCATTTTATATTTTATTATCACCAAAATCTGAAGTTTTACTTGATCAATATAATACAAATAATAATGATCCAAATAATCCTTGGAAGTTAACACCTAGTTATGGTCAAATAATTGATGGAAATATAAACTCCAACCCACTCATGATTCAAATACCTGATGAAAATACAAACATGTTTATAGATATTAGAACATCTCTTTTTGCTATGTATTTATTTTTAACAGGTATATTTCAATTTTTTATAATTATATAATTATACAAAAATAGTTTTCTAATAATTTCAAGCAATTCTTATTATCAATAGGTGATTCAAGTGCATTATCCAATTGGTCTTATACAAACAATCCATCTATTGCAGTATTAGTTGTTTTATTTTCCCTCTTAATTGTTGTATATCTTATGAACTTGTTAATAGGATTACTCAATATTGCAATTGAAGAAGATAATAATAGAGTATCATATTTGATACAGAAAGCAGAAGTAAATAATATTAATATTAATCATTCCATTTCTGTAAAAATACTAATATATCTCAATTTTTATTTTTTAAAGATTTTGGCTGAGATTGAATTATTTTATCTATTACCACATCAGAGACGTTGGCAAACATGGTTTCCTGAAGTAATGTATGTAATTTTACTTTAAAAAGAATTTAATGTTATGATTTTATTAATTATTCAAATTTATTTTTCAAGACATTATTATGCCGATGCTGATAAGACTCGAAAAGAAATTGAAAGATTGATTGAAAAGGGTGAATGGGATACTAAGGAACAGGAATTCGCGGAGATGCGGAAAAATTTATTGGACAAACTTCAAATTAAACATGACCCTATTGACAATAAGGTAATATTAAAGAAATTAGATAAGTTAGAAGAATTAGAAAAAACTTATGGTAAGACATTAGATAAGTTAGAGAATTTAGAGAAATCAGATAAAGAAAAATTAGAGAAATTGGAGAAATTGGAGAAATTATTGGAGGAAATACGTGCAAAATAATTTTAATATTATAATGATAAGTTTGTAATTATAAGAAAATTAATAATAAATTGAATAAATATATTTTATGTTTCTCTCTATAAATTATATAAATTTCTAAATTTATTCATTTGGGGCATTATATCAAATGATAACAAATATTTACGAACGAAACATCATGATCGTTAACGATAAGAAAATACGGCTACTGCATTTCTATCTAATAATTCATCTCGTCCTATCTTAGATGGCGATCCAAATCGGATGATATCACGATAAAAAAAAGAGATTGATAATATTGAAAATTTATCATTTTATAATTCAGTATTACATAATTAATCTTACTAATATGATATAAAAATAAGTAAAGAAAATAACACATCAGAAAATTCGCCAATATCATCGCGGATGCTAAAACACTAGATTCATATAATAATAATTCCTCCCTATAGCAAATATTCCAGCAGGATCATCCCTTGACCATTATCAACTGGCCTTTGACGCAAGATTGGATGACATACAACGAACTGACGATATATGTAGCTCGGACAAATCTAATAAGATGGCCTTCTTAAACCACATTTTACCATGTGGCGAGGTGCTCGCTGCACATTATCCATCGCTGTACGATTCTTCTCAACTTCCTATCAAATGTCCTATATGCAAGACCGTCAATGAATCAATGATACAAATTCTCATCTCGGGTTTTGTCCTTCGTCATTGCCGAAATTGAACGACATCACAAAATACAATTTATTGGAAAAAATAAAAGAACTTAATAATTCTTACATCGATAATTCACGTTTGTCACGTGAATTCGATGCTAATCATTTTTTCTCGAATATTACTGATCAAACAATCCAGCGTACCTGATTATACATACTCTGGTTCCTCAAAACCTCACCGACCTCGTCCATTCTTATGTTCGAAATTTTTCTAAAACCAAACATTTAATTATCAGCTTTATGCTTCAATTTCAAACTTTTTTTTACAAAGCCATTTGGTTACGACTTCAATAACCACTTTGGGAAAATCCCTTGGCCTCGACAAGAAAAAGAAGCACCTTCATCGCGCTCACAGACGTCGCCTTAACAAACACTTAGCTCGTTCGCATCCTCGCGCACACATAACTTCATCAAATCATTACGTGACTTTATCTCGTGTGACTAAAAGAAAGTACGACCATCTGAAATCTGAATCATTTCGATGACCGTTTACGACTACAACATTATTACCACACTCGCAACACAAATGGTCCTTTAACTCCAGGATGGATCATACTCATAACTTCGAACTATCTTCACGCGGGTGGATGGAGTGGTTTTATTCACGACTGCCAGGATAGACGGTCGTTTGAAAATTTACATTCGCAGTTTATAGATTATTTTTCTTTCTTATCTGTATATTTTAACTTAGTATTTTATATTACATCTTTTAATTTTTCTTTTTCTTCTGGTCCGTTTATTACCTTTTAATCTGACTATGCCTAGGATTCCGTAGAATAATAGGCAGGGCGGTTCCTTTCCAGTGCCTAGGGGATTGGATGAACTCGCATGTGCACAGTTTAGTCTTGTTTTTCTTTTTTGTAAAATTACAGCTTACTTGCGGTTGCTTGTAATCCCAGATTCTGTATTTATTTTAAAAATAAAATAATAAAAAGAAATTCATGAATTAAAGCTGTAATAGTAATTTGGAAGTAGCACATTCTTTTAATCACGTTATAAAAAGTTATGAAAATGTGATGAATCGAGATAATATTACTATGTACAATGTTTTTATAAGGATTACACCCGAATCCCGAAAAAGATTTTCGATGTTAGTCGGACATCGAAGATCGTAAGAAAGACTCCAAGAAAGGAAGCGTCTGGAATGAAGGATGATCAGGATAAGAAGCTATTTGGACAATATAAATATAATAGACAGAAGGTTAAGACCCGGTCAACTAATAATGGAAGGCAACAAAAAGTTGTTAGTAGAAATTAGTGCCTTTTTAAAGAAGCTTAGAGGATTTGTTGAAGTGGTGACAATAAATTGTAACAAAAATTTAATATTAATCAAACTTGCATTGGTTTATATTATTTTATTGGATTTTTTTAAAAAAAAGTTCGTTTCTCTTTTCTTGAGTTTCGTATCGAGTTAGAATTTTTAAATTACTTAAATCGGAAGATTTTTTACGATCCCTTCCATATTAAATTAGATCATTCATTGAAACTGTCAAAATATAATCGTACTCTTTAACCCCTTTGCATACACAAATTTAATGTTTTTAATTAATTCGGGCAAAAAAAAAAAGTACGTGGCCTTCACTGCATTTTCATATTAAGATTTTTATTTTGATCGTAACGGGACACATAAAATCACTAATCATATAAATTTAACGAGTCGCGTTCTTGTTTTTTCATAAAAAAATTTGAACATAGATATATTATCAGAAGCCAATAAAGGGTTAAATTTTATTGTATTAATCATTAATTATTGAATTTATTTGTTTAAATATTCAAAGTCATTAAATAAATGAAATAATTAAATAAAAATTGATTATGTTTAAAATTAAAAAAAAAAATAAACAAAAGAAATCTATTATAAAATTAAATAACTTTTTGAAGATGCTAAATTTCTAATTATAAATTTCAACACTATTTCAACTTACAAAATAATATAATGCCTTGTTTTCACGCCAGATTCTTCGTCAAAATTTCAAATAACGGTCAAAAAACAATTATATACAGTATAGCGTTTTAAAAAATGAGTTAGTTAATTAGAAAATTTTTCCTGTAAAAAAAAAAAATTACAAAATATTATAAAATAACAAGTAAATAAAAAACTCATACTGAAACTTACAAAACTACCGCCTACCGAAAACGCTATCTATACTTCTCGTCTATAAAATTAAAAAAAAAAATAATGTATATATATATACAAAAATTTTGATCATTAGTTAGGGAAATTTTCATATAATATTAATTTCATATATTTTATGTATTATGTTAACAATATTTTTATTCCGTTGTCTCGCAACAAGTTAAAAAATATATTTTATTAATACCCACGATGTCATTCTAGCACTATTCTATGAAAGTGTAATCTAAGCGTGTTCGTTCTGTGATCTAAAGTATGATCCAAAGTGTGATATAAAGGTCAAGCAGCAAATAGAAAATTTCTACTAAAAGAACTTCGAGTTTATAGTATACAATGTTTAAAGGGTGTTTACAAAAAAAAAAGTTTTTTATGTAAAAAAAAGTTGTGATCGGCGTGGCTTAGAAATTTTGTGTTTCATGATCAACAGAGAGATCAATCATTTTTGAAAACGGCTAAGGCTTTAAAGTTTTCATATTATGCACAACTGCATGACTATCATTTTTTCTTCTTTAATATGAGCCATACCGAGTACGACTATGAAAGTTAATTCAAAAAAATATTACGTTTATGGTATTACCATTTCTTTATATAAAAAAAATATAATAAACGTACATGTATATTATGATGACAATGTAATACAAATAAAATTTTTCATTTCGCCTCGAGTTCTTTGAAAACCTTGTTTTACAATTGATACTACTGACCCAGAATGATCTGCATTAGAATGAATATTCAAATTTAAATAATGTAAGTTAATTGGACGGAACTACTTATTATGCAAGCCCTAATAAAACTTGTTGGTGGCTTACGTATTGTAGAGAAATTATTTAACCTATTAAAGGATTATTACCCAGTATGAATTTCCTTTTTAAAAGGAAATTCTGATTCTCATAATGACAATTTTCAAAAGAATGAATTGAGAATGAGAAGAATAGCCGGACGAAGGTAACAATTGAAAGAATAGATTGAGAAGAGATTATTTAATTAAAATTTAGCATCATTGATGATAACAATGAAAATTTCTATTCAAGGGAACTTGGGTAAGTCAAAATAATGTAAACTATAAATAGAAAATTTCGAATTCCAAAAACTATATAAACCCTCACTCTTCTCCCTTCAAAAACTCTCCAGTTCGATCTGAAATAAATTAAAAAGTTCGAAATCAAAAATAAAAATAAAAGTCTAAAATTCAATTATGAAGTTAACAATAGCTATTTGTTTGGCAATTTTGGGAGTTTCAACCCTTAATGAAGGTGAGTATAAAACTTGACTGTAAAGAATACAAAGTAAAATGTTTTTTTCTAATTCATTTTATATATATGTAGTTACTGCTGCTCCTACTCCTAATACCGGGATTGAATTGAATGATAAACGTGACGAGTCACCTTCTTCATATTATTATGATGATAAGAAGAAGGAAGACAAAGATGATTATTATTACTACTACTACGATTATAAAAAAGGGAAAAAAGAACATTCCTACAAAAATGATAAAGACGACTACTACAAGAAAGATGATCACAAAGACAAGGACAAGAAGTATTACAGACGTAATGCCTTAGCTTCACCAGGTGATACACATAATGACGATTATTACAAGGAAGATGACTACAAGAATGAGTACTACTACGAGAAAGATGACCACAAAGACGATTACCACAAGAAAGATGACTACGAAGATAAGGACAAGAAATACTACAGACGTGATGCCTTAGCTTCACCAGATGATACATACAATGACGATTACTATAAGGAAGATGACTACA
The DNA here is from genome assembly GCF_026210795.1 of Rhizophagus irregularis. Classification (NCBI taxonomy): domain Eukaryota; kingdom Fungi; phylum Glomeromycota; class Glomeromycetes; order Glomerales; family Glomeraceae; genus Rhizophagus; species Rhizophagus irregularis. The sequence goes on along the minus strand of NC_089435.1, from coordinate 2,374,222 downwards.
AGAATGAGTACTACTACGAGAAAGATGATCACAAAGACGATTACCACAAGAAAGATGACTACGAAGATAAGGACAAGAAATACTACAGACGTGATGCCTTAGCTTCATTAGATGATACATACAATGACGATTATTACAAGGAAGATGACTACAAGAATGAGTACTACTACGAGAAAGATGATCACAAAGACGATTACCACAAGAAAGATGACTACGAAGATAAGGACAAGAAATACTACAGACGTGATGCCTTAGCTTCACCAGATGATACATACAATGACGATTATTACAAGGAAGATGACTACAAGAATGAGTACTACTACGAGAAAGATGACCACAAAGACGATTACCACAAGAAAGATGACTACGAAGATAAGGACAAGAAATACTACAGACGTGATGCCTTAGCTTCACCAGATGATACATACAATGACGATTATTATAAGGAAGATGACCACAAGAATGAGTACTACTATGAGAAAGATGATCACAAAGACGATTACCACAAGAAAGATGACTACGAAGATAAGGACAAGAAATACTACAGACGTAATGCCTTAGCTTCACCAGATGATACCTACAATGACGATTATTACAAGGATGATGATTACAAAAATGAGTACTACTACGAGAAAGATGATCACAAAGACGATTACCACAAAAAAGATGATTACTACAAGAAAAACAAAAAAGATGACAAGAAATCTTCTTATTAAAGTTTTTAAAATAGATTTATATATAAAATTTATCTATCTACTAATTAATTACCTTTCAGAATTTTAATTTGTTTCAAATTATTTTTTTTTTCTTGTAAAAAATCGAAATTATGTGAATAGTTTTTTTATCTGTAAATTTTTAAATAGTTCCCTTCCCCTTCCCCTTCCCCTTCCCCTACCCTTGCTTCTCATATATTTAGTAAAAGAAAAGATTATACTGTATTAGTTGCTATAAATATAATAATCTATTTGTATAAAATTAAATGTAACATTTGTCATAGAGTTCGAAAAAAAAAGAATAAAATGAAATTGGATAAATAAAACTAATATTATTGAATTATTCTTTATTATTTCATCATTTTCTTTTTATTTTTTTTTCTTATTAGTAAATATTAACTAAATATTATTATTATTCCAGAATAAATATTTTTAAAATATTACTATTGATCAATAATTACCCAAACTAAATTTTACACACGAGAATGAATTCGCGAATTTATATTTTTTAAAAAATAAAAATAAATCCATTGCCATCGTGTTTACTAAAAGTGCAGTTTCGGGACGGATTCCCTATAAAAAAATCGGGATACGTTTTTTATAAAGTTTTTATACGATTTTTTTTTCCTTAGAAATAACGTATCATAATAGGATACGGAAAAATGCACAATTCCGTATCACTAAAAACATGGTTTGGATACGGAATTTGCACAGAATTCATATGGAATTTACATGATTTTATCACTGATTTTATCACGAAATTTATACGATTTGGTCACTGAATTTACTATTTGTATTACAGTTTACTATAATATATTTATATAAATCTAATTTTACTTTATTAAATTAAATAAAAAATAAAAAATAAACAAAATACAAATACATTATGAAAATTCCCTCCTTATTAAAACCACCTATTGCAACCAAAATTACCTATAAGTTCAGGTTCATTTGGAGTCAAACAACCTAAAAAAAACAAAAAAAAGAAACATAAGAACGTCTAACTTAATTGGAAACAAAAACCCCCTTCATATAGTATCTGCAATCATCCAAGTCACCAAAGGTCAGCATTCCTACAAAAAAAGAAAGAGAACTCCAGAATGTCTGACCTATATAAATGAAAAGAATTATGAAGCATCTGATGAAAAATAAACCAAAACAACAAAATAAATCCAAAACTGACCTACAAAAAAAGAAGACTCTGAAGCAACAAAACTGAAACAACCTACAAAGAGAAAAGAATCTGAACCCAACTTACAAAAAAAAAAAAAAAGAAAATTTGAACTGACCTAAAAAAAGAAAAAAATCCTAAACAATCCTACAAAAAGGAAAGGACTCCCAAACTGATCTACAAAAAAGAAAAAAGAAACTGAATCTTCTCACAAAAAAAAATCTGCTGACCTATGAAATAAAAAAAGGGATATATATAAATAAAAAAGAAAGGGGAATAAAGAATAAATCAAAAAAAAATATTTTTTTAAAAAGAGGGTAACGAAGTTAGGAAAGTTAAAAAAAATTTTTTTTTTAAAGGGAGGACGTCAAAGTTAGAAAAATAAAAAATTTTTTATAAAGAGGAAATAGAAATAGAAAGAAGAAAATTTTTTTTAAAAAAAAGAAAAGTGGGAATAGTGGGAATAAAAGAATAAAATCAAAAAAAATTTTTTTTTTAAGGGAGTGACGAAAAAAAAATTTTTTTTTAAAGGAGAGTGATGAAAAAAAAAATTTTTAAAGTGAGGTACGAAAAAAAAAATTTTTTTTAAAAGGGGGGTGACGAAAAAAGAAGAAAAATTTAGAAAAAATAACAAAAATAAGACAAGAGAAAAGAGAAGGAAGGGAAAGACAGAAAGGAAGATCGGAAGATCAAACTCATCAAAGTAAAGGTTTATATAAAAAACAAAAAACGTATCATAACAAAACAATAAACAATCACGTGATCTCGTGTTATGATACGAGATTTTTGTAAAATTATTTTCTAAAAATATTAAGTTTAAAAATTCCGTATACATTCCGTATGATTAATTTTTTCCGTATACATTAGTTTTTTTAAAAAATGTTCAAAAATGAATTGCTTATCAAATATACGGAATTTGTATACGGAAACTATAGAAACGTACATAAAATGTATACAAAACGTATCCTTTCCGTATACATATTTCTTATAGGGATTAATATGTGGGATATGATTAAATTTTTAAATAATTAGTCATATGACACACGTCGTGGAATTCCAGGGGATTCTCTGCGATTAAACCGGGTCCGGATGATCGGTAATCAGGAATTCGGCTCCGTTTTTCGGCTAACTACACCATTATAACCTGAATAATTTATTTCTTAATCAGGTCATTTAGTTTTTTTGTATATAAATCCTTATTTTTTTTTGTATCAAAAACTTTAACTCATTGTATGAAGAGTTCGAAACCACTCTTCCAAATTACATTATAAACTTAATGTCTTTTATCTTTTTTTAGCTTTTAAGCATGAACTTACATTCGGAAACGTGATATAAATACATTTATTTTTCGTAAATAAAATTAAGGAACAAGTTAAGTTTTTTCTTTCCTAGAGGTGCAGCCTTAATGACGTGACGTAACCTTAAGTTAAGTCACGTCATAGACGTATAATGCATGTAACTCAAGAGTAAATTTGACGTAATGACGTATGCCATAACTTAAGACGCATACCATATTGCCGTAACTTAAAATATAATAAATTGCCAAATTTGACATATGATTTATGAGTTTATTCAATAAATTTGAATTTAATACAACAAATTAATAACTAACAAATTAGTTTTCTAAAATTTGGTTAACTAAATCAATAAGGACTAAAATCCATATTTCTATCTATATTGATTTCTTCATTAGTATTATTATCCACATTTTCTGCATTTTCAAAGATTGGTTGTGTAAGATCAATAATGTCCTCCAATATTAAAGTAGTACGTTCTTGTGTACCTTCTCTTTCCTGATCTTCCTCTAATAGCAGATAATTAGTATCATTATCATTATCATCTAAAGCAATAATTTCACCAACTGCAGAGGTATTGGCAACTTCTCTTAATTCTGCTTCATCCAAATGCTTTCCATAATATGATAATTCATTTTTAATGCTTGCTAAGTAATAAGAACGAATTTTAGAAATACCTTCAAGCTTTTGAACATCAAGTCTTGTGCGTCTATCTCCAATAATCCATTTAAGTACAGAAAAATTTTGTTCACATCCTGCTTGTGAAACAGCAATACCAAATAAACGAAGTGCAAAATCTCGTAAATAATATGGTTTACTTCTTATAGAACCCCACCATAATTCGGGTGTATCCATATTTTTATCATAAGATAAATCATAAGGTTTAAGTTTTTGATCATATTTTCAGAATTGAGTAAGAAGTTCTCTACATTCTTGTTCAGAATATCCTAAATTTTGCCAGAGAGTTGTGGCAGTTATTGCTGCATTTCTAAATCCTTCATCATTAAGTCCTAGACCTAAAAAATCAAAATAATTGTTAGCAATAATGATTTTAATAATTAACTGGAAAATAGTAAATACCTCGATAATAAGGGTGAAGAAAATAACATAATAAGTAAGCAGGATGCTGAAATTCAAGATAACGACGATTAAAAATCTGAATTGCTGAAGCTTTAAAGGGATTTGATGAAGGGAGACGAAATATAGCAATTGCTAATTTGATCATTTGCACGAAACAATCAGCTAAAGAAGCTGATTTTGCTTCAAGGATATTAATGCATTCCTTGATGGGAGCCCAAATTGAACGAATATGACGACAATTTGTAAAAAATTCTTCATCTTGAATCAAGAGATAAACGTTTGAATTTGTAACAATACCATTATGTTCTAATAAAATCTATAGTATTTAATTGTTAGAATTATTATATAAAATAAAGAATATTAATAAACAATCAAAAAAATTATCTCACCCAGTCAAAAACAGGACGCACACGTAAAATTGAATCTGCTGTCATATACAATGAACCCCATCTAGTCTTACACCATGTTTGTAATCTCTCAATATTAATCTTCATATCTTTTAAACCTTGAGCTAAAATTGCAGAACCTTGATGTGAGTTATTAAAAAACCCTGTAATCATCCCACAATTTGAGATAAATTCCTTTATATCATTAAGTTTTACTAAATCAGCTGCTATCAAGTTAATAGCATGAGCTGCACATCGTATATCCCAAATATGACCATATTTTTCTTCTATTATTCTTCTAGCAACTTGAGAATTGGAAGCATTGTCAGTGACAACAGCTGTAAATTTGTCTAAACCGATTTTCTCTACAATATCTGATATTTCTGAAGCAAGAAATTCTCCTGTACTATGTGATTTCATAGAATAATTGCGTAAAGCAACTAAATATTCTTTTCTATCAGAAGTTGTTATGACATAATTGTAAAGTGATTCATTTCGTTTGGATGTCCAACCATCCAATGCTAATTATAAAATAAATGATGAGAATTAATAAATTAAAATAACTAATTAATAATTAACATAATTTAAAAATTAAAATTTCTTACTTAAAGTTAAACTATCTGCTATCTCCAATTCAGATGTAACCTTTTTATTAACACGCGAAATTTCTTCATTTAAAAGTCTACCAGACAAAGTAGTTCGAGATGGAGGGATATATGCTGGATTTAAATTTTTAAATAAATCCAAAACAAAGGGATTCTCAACAACTTCAAAAGGAATCCCTGCCATCACCCATGCCTTTAATAAAGAACAATCAATACGGTTATTTATTTCAGGAGGAAGTGGCTCATCTGAACTAAAATGGTTTACAATTTTGGTTTGTTTGTACTGAGGCTTTGGAATTTGGGTTTGATCTTGTGAAAAATGCATCTTTCGGGTGTAATTCACCGTATTTTCAGCAAGTTTATCACGCCAATATTTGCTAATATCTTCAGGACATGCCAAACATTCATTTGCCAAGTGAGCTTTTAAAGCTACTGGCCTTCCCCTTGACCACTCCTTTTTGCAATGATAACACGTAGCTTTATAATGACCTGGATTTAATTCTTCTCCTTGAGTAAAATATTGCCATACTTCATCAAATTTTGGGCCTCCTTTATTAGCTTTCTTTCGTGAAAGAGGAGTTTCGGATAAAGTGTCATTACTGCGCTTTTGTAAATCAGTTCTAGCTGTTTCTGTCATAATGAGTTGTAGGTTGTGACACGTAAAACAAAAGAAGGAAGTAAATTTCGCGTTTATCGAATTTATTATGATTTATTAAAATGGGATCAGCATAACGCATTGTACTCCACAAGCATGCATTTAAAAAATTTTCGTAGAGATAAGATACAATTTATTATCAAGTTACGTCAAATACAATGCGTCATACGTCACACTTTGCGTCAAATGTCATTAATTACGGCATTGGCTAGCATTATGTCAAACGTCACGAGTTGTAACATGCGTTATGCATGTCATATGACACATGACGCAATGTTATAACCTAGTGTTTGGAATCGAATATATTCGAATATACTCGAGTATTCATTTAAATTTATAAAGTGTATTCGAATAATATTCGAATAAGTTAAATTTCCTTTTATAGTAACGATTTACATAATTTTTAGCCTGAATTATGATTTTAACTCAGTTAAATTTAAGGATTTAATGCCCAATTAGAATTTTAACTATACTATATCTGGCTAAATGAATACTCGAATAACCACTATGCTTATTCGAATACTCAAATATACTCGAGTTATTCGAATAACTATTACATAATTCCAAACACTATTATAACCCATGGGGAGGGATAAGGCTGCACCTCTATTCTTTCCTATTAAATATAATACACAGAATAGATGATTATCTGATTTGACCCGTAATAATATTGCCATTTTCGATGTGACCCGCAATATTATTGCCATCCATGTTGTGCGATATTATTGCCGTCCTTTTTGACCTGTAATAATATTGCCATCCTTATTTTGACCCACGATATTATTTCCATGGAAATTTTTGCTTTGCAAGGAATTGTTAATAATGATATGGCTATATTTTTATTTGTGTTATATATTATTATGTTAAAAGAATCTGGCATTTTTTTTTTATTCTAAAACATTTTTTTAACTATATATATATATTTATATATACATAAAATCAAAATATAAATATACAGCTGAGGAATACGTATTTCATCTATTGAAAGTTGTATCAAATTTTATTATTGATTGGAGCGTAGCAAAGGACATTCTATTGTTGTGTACTAAATGATCAACAACGCAATTTTCTTTCCTTTTCCCTTCCTTCAACTTACGTCATAATTCCCTTCTGAATTAAACTACCCCTGCTTATTTCCCTTTTTTTTATATAATTACTGTATTTATAATAAGCAATGGACTTCAATGGGTTCCGTTTACCTAGTAGTAATTCGATGATCAAATTACCAGTATTTACCAATATTTACCATTTGCATTATATTCATTTCCAAAATAATCAACACTCATAACACTCATTAGACGCAGTCGCATGAAAAAAAATTATTAATTAAATTTCATTGAATTTATTACTCAAAAGGTTTTATTGAAAATAAAGAACATCAATACGTTTAACCCAAATAAGTAATATAAATGTGCATATTATATAAAATACAAGCCACAACTCTGCCACAACTTTATTTAAGCTTCTTAATGCCCAAAAAAGGATCTGTTTTTCCGTTATTATTATAATAGAATTGGTCATGATAGTCTGATAATTAGAAAAATTTTCATATGTTCCCATATACATAGCGTATATTTTAATAAGTCAAAAATTACTATTATTAGATAACTTGATTGCTTAAATAATTCATTCATTATTCTTTGTTTATTTATAAGAATACAATGACATATACATGAAATGTTCTAAAAAAAATCATTGTTTATCATTTAAGAGCTTGATTAGGATAATGTTTTTTTTATATTACTGTATTATAATACAAAAACAAACACATGAAAGTCTCGGCCATTATTCAGACTATTTTTTTTTGTTTCATTATGATAAAGTTACGATAAAATATGTAGTATCTAAAGGATATATTAATAATTGAAGTCCTTAATTAGGACGAAAAGGATCTATAACTTGATTAAACAAGTTGTAGAGGAGTACACGGATTTGAATTCTTCCAAAAATAATTACCTTGTTTTTAAAAAAGAATTTTTTTTTTGTGGAAAAAAAAAGTTTCTTTCTTTAAAAAAAGGTTTTTCATTTCGGTAAACGCGGATAAATAAAGCGACGCCACCATTGAATGATGAAACAATATAAATTCTGTAAAACTAAATTTTAGATATCTATATCATCATATTTCATTGATGCATCTTTACTCCAATAACAAACAAATTAATGTGAATACCATTGGTCAGTATTTACATTTTTTTTTGTGTAATTTAGTAACTGTTGATCATTGATCCCAACCCGATAAAGAGCATATCGGAAGTCCCTAAAAATTTGGGGTACATTTTTAAAAATAGACCGTCATGAGATAGCAGCCGGTAAACTAATGATTAAAGTTAAATCAAAGTTAAATTATATATTGGCTATTCGTGATACGTAAAAGCTTATTTTAAACTCGGCTGATCATAGGATAGACGCAGTCTCATATAATTAAAATTAGGGTAGAAAGTCATTTATCATGAGGTGCTTTTTAATTGGCTAGATCATATTTTTAGGCCCAATTTTCCCAATCGGCCGATATAAAATGAATGAATGAAATCCGTAGAATTTCAAATTTCCTTTTAAAAATATTAAAATATTACACAATGATCGTTTGACAAATTAAGATTTCCTTTTTTTGTTGTGTAATGAAAAGATTTTTGTTTCATAACTTAATCTACAAAAATGATGACCTGTGTTACCAACTTAAATTCAACAAAAGATATAAAAGCGTGCAAAATACTTGTCAAAAAAAAAGCCTAAAGTAAAGAATAATACACCTTTAAATTATTATTCATTTTCTTTTTATGATTAACATGATTTCAAACAACCAAAATACACAAGATTATTATAATTTACCAATTGATCAAATTGGAAATAATAACGAAAATATCCAACATACTTTAATCAACAATGTTGGAGTATCTAATACGAATTTAAATACCTTGCACAGTGTGCCTCATAATAATAATAAATTTGAGTTTTATTTTAATTTACCAAATGATACTCGTATTTATCGTGTTACTTATTCTTATTCTGAATTAAGTCCGTTAGAAAATGTTCAACTCTTGAATAATGGAATTAATCTATCTCATATCCCTGATTACCTTTTTCCACATCATTATAATATACAACCTCGAATTCAACAACATATTCAGCAACAAGTTCAACATCCTAATGTTTATCAACAAAATGATATTCAACAACAATCCTTCGAAACTACCCAACCTACTTCCCAAGAATATTCAAATAATGACGCAGCAGTTGATGGAACTGTTTCTTATGATATGCAAGATATGGAAGTTACAGGATTCCAAAATTCTCACTAAGGACTAAGAAACATCATTATATTTAATTGTTTTGGTAAAATAGAGTTAATTTGTTTATTATCTTTTTATTTACTTTTAAATTTCAACAATTAAAGTTAAGGCTATGACGGAATTGATAATTCATTTTTATTTTGTTAATTTTATTTTAGCGTAAAGTAAACGATCTTTATCGCGTTTTTTTTTCTCTATGAAAAAAGCTTTAAAAGAGAATTAGCGTTAATTTTTTTGTTCAAGATTTAACTCATTTTATGTTGTTGTTTTTAATTATTTTTCTAAGTTTTTTGTATAAATAAGAACAATTATTGCGTATATATAAATGTTTATAGTATTGTAAAAATGGTCTGAAGTTTGAACAGTTCAACATAAAACAAATATAATAAACACTTATTCATATTTTACCAAGATTTAAATTTGTAATTGAGAGTAACCTGAATGAGCAAGAAAAATTATAAACTTGCACGTTTGACCGCAAAGATTTTATTTTGATTTAAATTTAATTTTGATTATTATAAATCTTGAAAGATTTTTTCCCCAAAAAATTATTATAATACTTAATATAAATACGACTAATGATATTTTTAAAAGACTATTTCTATTCGCATACGGCTTGTAAAAAAAATCAAATAAAATTGTAACTCCTTGAAGTTTAAGAGAAAGGATATATGATCATTGTTTGAGATGAAAGCTAATTTCTTTTTTTTTTCTTTGTATTAAGCGTAGTTCTCGGAATAATATGTAAGTACTCAATCGCAATGACTATATAATAAAGCTTTCTAGATCAATTAACCTTAGCGGACCACTCAGGTGACGTGGCAATGAGATAAAAAAATTAAAGCGTGTTTAAAAATTTTCTCAATTACTTACGGACCCTTCATTACGTCTCCTATGGCGACACTCACTCCTGATGCACCGTTCCTTTATTAAAATTACCATCTACAGTAAATTAATCAATTTGCAAATGCCTCCAAAATTTACATAAACTTCACTACTAAAAATGGATATTGACTTGTTTTCTTACCTTTCTCTCCTTCTGGCTTTTCAGTACCATTCCCTGTTTTTACTTTCTTTACTCAGAACTCAGTTATAATTCTGACCAACTAGTGCTGGTGGCCTCTTTTAATTTCTTGAAACTGTCGAAGAACATTAGCTTCTCCGTTTATCCTGGTGGGTTAAAGTTTAAATGGTTTTAATTAGCCAACCACCGACATTCACCATTGATGATTGGAATCTTTGGCGCCCTTTATGAATTTTCAATTCCAATGATCCGGAAATCATCCGAATAAAAGGGAGTTTCAACGATATTAAAGTTTGAATACTTTGATGCTCAACTTGTTTCTTCATTGAAGTCTTAACTACTACGCTAATTTCTTGATATTGCCCCAGGACACGGGATGTCATATGATGACCACCTTACGAACCACTACATCGTGGTTCGATTCTTTTCCCTAAGATTTTTGCTATTCCTCAAAAAGTGGGATTTGTGGCTACATGTTACGTGAGGAAGTATTTTCTGCACAACCAACTGCACTGGACCGCTAGGACACGATGAATTTGAATTCTCCATCTAAAAAGGACCACACATATTCTCGAGAGGCAATAAGATAATCCTACGTCTCTAGTACTGTTCACCTATATGAGATCCTAGATTGTTTAATTACTCCTCATTAATCCATATGTGACAAGTCTTATTCCCTTCCGTACTAGTACTTTTCTCCTACAAAGGACGCTACAGCTCACGATTACCATATACTACATCTTAAACCTGGTACAGTCGTGAATCCAAACTGTTTACTGTTTTAAAATAGTAAGAATTGAATAGAGGGTACAAACGCAATCCTTTAGGAGATTAGTTCCTCAAATATTCTCGTTTGGCCTTTTCCTCTCGTCGTGAAGATTATTATGTGACTTTATGACAGTTTATCTTTCTCAATTATCAAAATGATATCTCCTAACTCAGCTTCTGAAACATTTTTCAATATGTCAGTTAATATATTTATAAATAAGATACAGTGTTTTGTGAAGCAGAAAAAAAAACACAAAAGTTTCCGTAACGTAAAAAGTAGCATAGCGTTCCACTCTTTATTAGTTGCTTTTAGCTTATTATTCTAGTATGAAGTTTCATGAAAGCATATCTATTCATGTTTTTATGCGCCATTCTATATTTTCTTTTGTTGAAGTCACTTTTGTATTGATGAATAATATGTAAAATTACAAAATTATATAAAAAAAATTTTACTGCGGAATTACAATAAAATTACAAAATTTAACGGAGAGAGTTTTTATTTACATAGTTCAAAATTCTGTACTCATATAATTTCCTATTACTAATGATCATCTGACCACATTTATTTTTTTATGCGTCACTCGAAGTGAACGATTATCAGGATCTTCCGCTAATATAAGATAGTAATATGAAATAAAAATGTTGCATTATTTAGTTTTCATTTTTATAAAAAGAGCATTATGACGGATGTATAACTAGAGTGACTCTCAGAGAATCAGGGTGAATTTTGGTGGGTAGATTATAGACATTAGGAGTAGAATTAAAAAATTTTTTAAAAGTTAAATAAATCATTAGTCTAATAAATTATTATTACGTTAGGCTATAATTAAGTCAAATCTTGTTCTTTTTCGACTAGTATAAAGCATAATATTTTCGGATTTTTTAGATTTTTCTTCGAATTTGCACAAAAATCTTTTGAACCAATTTCTTGAATATTATTAAAATCCTCATATTCATAAAGCTTAATATTTATTGTCAAATAACCACTCTAGTCCATGAGTTAAGTTTAGTTTTATCAGACATGTTAATTTAAGTTGTATAATTTCGTCAATCTAATTCTAGAAAACAACGACCCCTTTTTTTTAAAAAAAAAATAATAATAAATTTTTACGTAACGGATGTAACCAATTTCGTGAAATCTCTAACAATACTATTGTTATTATTACTATTATTATTATTACTGTTATTACTATTATTATTATTATTATTATATGAGATAATTTCTTTATTGAAAAAGGAAATATAATGTTATTGAACAGAGCGTCGGAGCTATTATTCTTTTAAGATGGGGTTCCAGAAAAAAAAATGAAAATTTAATATTTTGCTGGATTATCCCTAGACCACCAAGGTTGTATATATATTTTTTTTTGGACATGGTCGAATCCAAAGGTCCTTTCCATCTAAAAACATTGATTGTAAATGATTTTAGTTTATTCAATAAATCTCATAAAAAACAAAGTTTAAAAGCACTTACATCAATTTTGACTGTTCATTAAATATGTATTATATATGGAATCATAATCCGGTATTCTGATCATAATTGTTGACTATAAAATTTATATTATTAGTTATATTATCAAGGAGAAATTTCAAATTCAAGTATACTAACCTCAAAATAATAATCGATTCTTTGTCTTTTGTAATTCAGTTCAGGGATATTTTGTTCGGGATATTCGTTTCTTTTTTTTTTCATCGGTGTCCAATGTCGATCTGATTTTTTATATCGAACTTTTAAAAAAAAAAAATATTAGGTGTAAAAAAGTATTTTCCAGAAAGTAGAATCAAATTAAAAGTGAAAAATCAAATGGCAGTTAGCTTCTTTATATATATAAAGAATACATAACGAAGGCGCAAGAAGAAGCTAACAGAAAACCACCATTTTGACTGTACAGACTAGACAAATACTGAGAGATACTGTATAAATAAATAAACTGGTGAAACAAACTAACCTACTTGCTTTATCGGGTCCCAGGTCAATAATAGCGTGGGAGAGATTGAGATTGATCCCACTTCACATAAGAACATCTACTAACCTTTTTTTGCTGTAAAAGTTCTCTAGCCCGTTTAGCTTCTTGCAAAACCACACAATTTCCAATGCAATGCAACTCCCCATAAAACTCTTGATGGGCTATAGTTTTATCAACATAAATGTCTTTGCAAAAAGCATATGTCACAAAACCATCGAGTGACCAAATCCCATATGGGATGAGCTTAAAATATTCAGTATAAACATTTTCTCCTGGAATGATGTGAAAATGAGTTCGCAAAGATTACATTATATTTTCACATAAATTATATATCACACTTACTCTCTACGCTACAACTCATTTTTAACTCCAATTTAAAAGTTATTAAGGATGTCAAAAAAATATTTTAACTCCAAGTTAAAAATTATTAAGAATGTCAAAAAAAATATTTTTAACTCCAAGTTAAAAATTATTAAGAACGTCAAAAAAAAAAAAATGTTTAAACTCGAATGTCAAAAGTCGATGTATATATATTACGCGCTTATTTTTGTTTACATAATTATAGTTATATGAGTTACGCCGTAAGCAAATATAATCTAAAAATTGTTGATATCATTGATAATCACGGATCAATGAACATGAAATAACTAATATTAGATATGGTGATGTATCTAATCAAATAACTGAATTGACTGAATTGTAATTCTTATTTATATAGCTAATACTGTTTATATAAAAAAAGTCAAATTAATTATACTGCTTATATAATTGATGCAAATAATTTTCTACTAAATACATAGTAAAAATTCCATTTGACTATATTTGATTATACTTTTGACTATATATAATAATATAGAAGATCTAGTTAATCAAACATAGATTTGGTTTATCGATTTAACCGGGTATAATTTTATCGATTAAATTATATTTAGATACAGTGTGGGACAAAAAAAGAGAAAAGTGTTCACGTGACAAAAATGATCTACATCGCCAAAAATAAACTAAATTTGTAAGACTATGTTTGACTGTCTTTGCGTCCATTAACGCCCTTTATTTTCGTGAGAAATTCCAAAACAGTGACTTGCGCAAAAAGAAAAACCTATAATAAATTCTCATTAGACTTATGAAATAATGGTATATATAATAATATTAAAGAATTACACAACCCCCATGTAATCAACAATTTATAAAAAAAATCGAAAAAAAACTAGTTTTTTGGGTATTCTAGAGGGAATGGAAGACCTAAAAAAAAATTACCGCAAGTGCATTCCACACACTCAGTCAATATGTAAGGCATGATACATCCTTTTCTACAAGAACTTTAGCAAGAAAATTGAAAAATGCAGGTGAAAAGTATAATATAGGACAATTAGAAGTCATCTTTTAAGTGTTGGTTATGTAAAAAAGACTTCCCAAAGCAACTCCTATCTATGTTAATCGAAGCAAAAAAGCAAAGACATGTAGAGTAGGCACAAAATAATATTATGATCAATGGGAAAATTTTAAATCAGCCTTGCAACTCTTGAGTAACACTGTTAAATATTAGTATAAAGAGGAAAGACCAGTTTGTTGTACGTCTGAAGATTATATAAGAAATTATGGCGTGGAGCGGTTGTTTGTGAAGGGAAAAGCAAGTTTATTTTGTTTCAGACAAATTATGAACATCGAGATTTATGCAGAAATTTTTTGTACACGTGCTTCTGAGATCTCCTGGATGCTTTGTGATCGTTCATTGGTATTCCAACAAGAAAACTACCATGCATAATAGTCATTTTTCTAAGCTCAGTGTAAAAGAAAGTTCATTAGAAGTTTCAGGGTGGCCATGAGATAGCCCCGACCCAAACCCTATTGAAATTTATAGGATATCACAAAAAGTAAGGCGGAGAAGCGAATACCAAAAAAAATTTTAATTATTTGGAAGAACTTATGATAGAGAAATGCCAAAATACTCTAAAAATCGTTCTAATCGATATTTTAAAGTTAATTAGACGATGTTGTAATAATGGCGAATGTGTATTACAGTGTATAATATTAAATTTTTTTTTTAATAAAATCAGCTATCTTAAGCTTTAAAATACAGTAAATTCACGTTTTTTTAATTATAATTTAATGTTAATGATCAAAAATAAAATTCGCATTTTTTTTGTCCCACACTGTATTTGATAATTAATTAATTATATCATACTGTATATTCGATAATTAATAAATTACACAGGACTATTCTTAGTATGCCAATAGATCAAATTGGAAATAGCTTCTCACGATCTCACCTCTACAAATTCTTGATAATAGCGACGATAACATTCAACAATTTCAAGAATATCGAATATGAACCTAACTTAATACTGCAACTTCTGCGCCTCAATATTCTACAATTAAATTAACTTGAATCTTACATTGCTATAAATTTTAAAATAATTCTATCCAAATGTAAAAGACTCGATTTCAATTTGCTTGTTTAGAGTTTATTTTCATTATATATATTTTTTGTTTTTATTTTTTTTCTTAATTTTTCCGTACAATTCGAGCGAAGTTCAATAAAATGTTATAAAAAAAAACTATAGCCTGTGTAGTTATAGTAATAAAAATTTGAATAGTTCAATGTAAAAAAAAAATTACAATTTATGTGATGTATTTTAAGAATGCGCGCAGAAGAATTGTATCTCTTGAGGCTTAAGAGAAAAAAAATATAATCAAGCAGGTAATCGATGTTTATGGGATGAACCCAAATCTTTAATAATATAATTTCTAATGCAGGGTATGGCGATATTAAAGACTCAAGACCCTTTTATTCAATTGCTGAATTGCAATATATGCGCAGTAAACATCGTAGATTCGTAGCATTATACTTATTTATACTACTAACTTTTGATAAGAAGTTTAAGAGGTTTATTAAAATCTTGTATACTTTAATTTTGATTTCGTTTTTTTTCAAAGAATTTAGTACTTTGCACGTTATTGCATTACTATAAAAAGTATGTTATATTTTTTTTAAAGACGCTCTACAATTTTTTTTTTTGCCCATAATTTTACAACAAAAGTAAATAACGTGTGTCACATAGAAAAATCACCTATACACCTAATACCTTTCTTTAAAAATAGAAAATGCAAAATTTTATAATATATAGTAATTACCATTATTCTTCATTGCACTCTTAATTGCACTATCTTTTTGCGTATATATTTTCTGTTATCACTATTATATTGTCTGATATTATAAGTATACATTAAACCAAAATAAATAAATCATATCACCATTAGAGAAAAAAAATGTGTTCATATGATTCTGATTATAGAAATTTGATCTGTAAATGCGAATGGCTAATGTACTGTATAAAGAGTTTAAGATGATCAATCACCCATAGAGTAAATTTGCATAATTTTCATAACTTTGGCCAAAGTCAGATAACGTCAGATTTCCTTTTTTGTTTCAAAACGAAGAATGGTAAAGACGTTCTATAGATTTGTTCCAGACCTTTAAAAGGAATTACACAAAGAATGCAAAGAACAATAGGATTATCAAAGGCGTTAATTTGTAAAAGGAATGGATTAAAAATAACTATTTTTGTTTCTTTATTATAAAAATAAGTTGTTTATTTTAAATTTTTAAATCAATATATATAACAATTAAATAAATAATTTCAAATGGCGTAAACATATGTGAAAGTGAAACAAGTAAATAAATAAATGTATAATGTATCGTATGATTTTTATAAAATTTTACAATGAATTACTCGACACAAAAGACTTCAAAGAAACTTTCATAATTTTATTGATAATTCATTTTACTTGATTCCAGAAGGTTCCAAATGACATTAAATTAATAAAGTTTTTTTAAAAAAGCTGCATTACTGGAAACTCCGATGCATGTTGACGATTCAAAATTGGTCATCTGTTTTGATAAAAAAATAAAGAAAAAAAAGACCAATCTAAATTAAGCAACTTATCAAAGAAAAATGGGCAATAAGACTAAATTCAGATAAATTATTTATTTATTTTTTTTGGGGGTTGATATTTTTTTTTCTTTTTAAAAAAAAAGTGATATATCATAAAATTTTGGAATTCTACGTTTTTACTATGCAATCGATCGTAAAGTAGGTGTGACGACTGTGACGTTCCTGCATTGCCCGTGACATCCACAGCCAAAATTTAAAAGAATTTTGAAATTGTGAAAAAAAAAAGATAGAAAATCTTTATCCTGGTGCTACGGCAACTATAATTATCTAAATTTTCACGTTAAACTGTGTAGGGATTAATATAATTATTATTATTATCGTTATACAAGCATCAAATTCCTATGTTAGTGTTTATATTCCATGTTTTTTTCAGGATTAAACACAGTATTTATAACCTTAATCATAAAATTATAATTAGTCGGTTTTTAAGCCTGGGCAATCATTTCTTTTTTGTGTGATATCATGTCTCCCAAATTCTATTGCATAAATAAATTGAGAAATACATCTTATAAAACTTAAAGAATATATCACTAGGTTGTTATAGGACCCCGAAATAGGGATTAGAATCGATAATCGAATCAAAATCGAATCTCATTTGAAGAGAAAATTGAAATTAATTAATTCAACATTGCATTCAAAGATTAAATGCATGATTTAAAATATTTTCAAAAAAGAAAATTGATCGATAAAAATTCAAAAATGACAAAATGATCGGCAAATGATCGGCAAATGATCGGCAACGATGGGTGTTAGTAACGATATATAATTTCTTAATAGATTTTACAATTTTAATTCAGAATTTATATATTTACTGATCATGGAATAATTATTAAAGCTTAAAATGGATTATCTTTTAAGGAACAAAAAATCGAATCTACAAAGATTCGATAGTCGATTCCAATCCCTACCCCGAAAGTGATATAATTCGGGTCGAATTATTAATTTATCGCAGTTTTCAGAATTCTGTGTACGTTGTGATTATTGAGTGATTATGATTGCAGGACGATTACAGGACGATTACAGGACAGCATTGTCCGATTTGTCACGGTAATCGTCCTGTAATCTAATAATTTTTTTATTATATGATCTATAGGGGGTAGCACAATTTTGAAAAGTGCAAATAATTTAACAAATCAACGATTACGTAAAAAAAAAAAAATTAAAAATTAGTTATCATTCATAATGGGAACTTCTATTGTCGAATTTTAAAAAGTAAAATAAATAAGTAAAAAAAAAATTACTTCATTTTATTTTACCAAAAAAAATTAGATTTAATATTAATTAGTCTCTTAGTCCTTAAGGAGAATAGAATCCTGTATTTCCCATATCATAAGGGACAATTCCGTTTATTGAGATTGAAACTGTATGATAGGTGACATTATTTGAGTATATTTGGTAAGTAGATCTGAGTAGTATCGAATAATTGTTAAATATCATTTTGTTGATAAACAGGATGCCGGACTTGTTGTTGCTGAATCTGTTGTTGAATTAAATTATAATGATGCGGCAACTGATAATCAAGAATGCGAATATTTTCTGATGGATTTAATTCGGAATAAGTAACACTATAATTGCGAGTATCGTTTGGTGTAGTATTATGAGGCGCAAGAGCTTTTTTAAGGTGTTGTGGTTCTGAATCTGAAAGTATGGCGGAAGTGTATTATATTTTGCGTTTCATGCCTCTGCAAGCCAGAATGACTTTTAAACCCTTTTTTAGCACACTTTTTACTGTACATATGGAGCAGTAAAACCTGGCTTGATCTTGAGCAGAATATAAATTAAGAAATTATTAAAAAAAATACCGTATTTTGCGGTATATAAGCACCCCATTTTTGCACTTGATGCCGGCCAAGATCCTCATAATTTTGGCCAAAATCGCCATAATTCTGGCCAGGGGTGCTTACTTTCGGGGGGTGCTTACTTACCGCAAAATACGGTAATTAAATAATAAAAAATAATAATAATAACCAATGAAAAAATGACCAAAGCTAAGGCCGGGCAAAAAAAAATTTTAGATTCTCGTGACATAAAATTTTAAAAATGACCCGGCCGGCCGGCATTTTTTTTTATATTTGTAAAATTTTTTTATATGTAAAATTTTTTTACGCCACATTGGCCAATAACTTAAAATCACGTGATAAAAATTTAAAAAAATTCCCATTTTTCGAAAAACTGACCCGGCCGGGTCACGAGAATCTAAATTTTTTTTTTGCCCGGCCTAAATACTGAAATTACTACTTGTATAATAAACACCCTGTAGATAAATTGGTCGTTACCCTTAAACGAAATTACTGTATTTTTATTTTGACGTGAAATTGATTTGCATATCACTTGATGTGAGGATTGTGAGGTCTCCGTGTAATTAGTGTAACTAGTCAATTTATATTACACAAAAATGAAAATATAGCTGAAACAAATCCGCCCATATGATATGTACAGCATAACGATTTTCTTTTATTACAAACAAGTGAAGTATAAAATAATCTGAATAATGAATAATGACTCCGAGACGCCTTCATGTTTGTCTTTGTCTCAGTTTCTTTTAATCGTATATTATAATAATATAAAAATACAACATCCAACTTAGGTACTTAGAATGGAAATAATGATAATTTTCTTTTTAACAATAAATGAATTGTTTATCGTAGGACAATTAATTATAATAATAGTAAAAGAACATTGTTATATTAAAATCTATTTACCATCATGACGTACGGTAGCTATAACATTTCCATGGATAAAACATAATGAAACTTTTTCAGTTACTTGGATTTTTTTTTTACGAGATAAACGATAAAGACTTTATTAAATTAAATTTATAAATACATAAATACTTAGAACCAAGTGAGTTATAAAATTTGAATTTTATAAATTAGTAATCATAATAACCCTTTTTTGGCCGTTAAGTAAAATGTATAATATGTAATCTGGTAGTTGCACATATTATTACTTATTTGGATTAAACATGTGACGTTCAATAAAAACCTATCGAGTAAGAATTAAATTAAAAAAAAAAAATTGTAAATAATATTTATGCGCTTAATAAGATATTAGATTTTAAATAAAACATTTTTTTTAACTGTATATACATATTTATATATATATGAAATCAATATATCTGTTTAAATTATATCAAATTTTATAATGAGTACATCAAATCGCCTGACATTTCAATGGAACCAAAAAAAAAACATTGCACAATATAAAACGCGTTTATTTTATAGTATTATTTTTCCTATAAAATGATAGGAATTTACTGAAAAATTTTACATATAATAGAACGCATCCATACATTCAAAAAATAAAAAATAATAACAAAAGATTAGGAGAAATCCCAAAACTCTGTTATAATTGTAAAGAAACAAATTATTGCGTTATACTAAGTAAATAATTAAAAGAAGCAATCCGGCAAGCTTTCTAAATTTAATGCAAAATTTACACTAAATAATGTTCCCTGTGAATTGGAATACGACCTATCGAGTTTTACTTTAGAAAATTTACAATTTTACAACCCTATATTAATTATTATTCATTTTTTACTTATTATCATCTGGATTCTGAACAGCATTAATTCAATTAATCAAAATACACAAGATTATTATAATTTATCAATGGATGATCAAACTGGAAATAGCTCCGCTCCTCAACAAATTTTTAATAATAAAAATGAAAATATTCAACATACTTTAATTACTAATAATGTTGGAATTTCTGATTTAAATACCTTGCATATTAATTCTACAACTCCTGCGCCTTATAATACTACATATGAGTTTTATTTTCATTTACCAAATGATACTCGTATCTATCGTGTTACTTATTCTGAATTAAATCTATCAGAAAATGTTCAACTCTTGAATAATGGAATCAATCATATCCCTGGTTACCTTTTGCCGCATCATTATAATTTACAATCTCTAATTCAACAACAGATTCAGCAACAACAACTCCAGCATCCTGTTTATCAGCAAAATGATATTCAACAACAATCTCTTGATACTACTCAATCTACTTCCCAAGTGTATCCAAATAATGACACCTATAGTAATACGGCCTCAAATTTAGTAAACGGAACTGTTTCTTACAGTATGCAAGATGGATTCCAGAATTCTTCCTAAGAGCTAAGGACTCTATTAATACATTTTTTCTAGTAAAATAAATTTATTTTACCTTAAGGTTCGAATTATAACTCATTTTTTATTTTTTATACAATTAAGCCAAAATATTTAATTTTAAGTTATTAAATTAGCATAAATCTAACATTACTATAAACTTTTTAACATAACTAACGGTCCTTATCAATATTATTTTATAAACTGAGGGTAATATAAGAAATTTAGCTTTGCAATGAAAGTCTAATTCAATTTTCTTGTATAAAGTTTATTTGTTTTATTCATTCATTTATTTTCATTTCATCTCATTTTATTTATTTATTTATTTTTTTATTATTACGTTTCATTTATTTTTCGATTATGCTATTTATTTTCTCGATTTTTTTTTTATAAAAATTATGCATAAAAAGATAAATAAATTTATTTTTAACCAAAAGCTTACAAAATCCAAATGATACTAAGAAATTGTATTAATAATTTGAAATGAAGTACTATACCTCAACTTCAATAGTTTCAAAACACATAATAAAAGTTAAATTTGAATGTATAAAATTACAATTTATGTTATAAGTAAATCTTTATATTAAAACAAGGTTGAAAATAACTTTTGATCCTAGTTTAAAAACATTTTCATCAAAATAATAAGTTATCGGAGTTATTTATTGATTTACGTAGTACTAATAACTAATTAGGTTTAGTAGGTTTTAGTTTCTAATGTCGATCTCAAATCAAACCGCAGCTTGAATTTTTTCTCTTTTTTTTTTCAAAGTGTAACGAGTCTAAAATTATAAAAAAATTTTTTTTTCTTTATTCTCGCGCTTTAAGTTTAAAGTACTTATATATATTCGCCTAATTCTTTAAAAAATAATATAAAATAAATAAATATTTATTTCTCGCGATCATCTTAAAAAAGATTATCGTTTTTTTTCTCATCATAATTTCAAGGGAACCAAACCATATGATATGCTATCGTAATCTTATAAATCTTTTTTTTAAAAAAACAAAAAATCTCATGATGCACAATGCACTAAATAATATTAATAATAATATATCAATGTTATCATTATTTCATCTCGCGCAAGATTAACCGTACCTATCATATGTTTCAATCAACGTTGTACATTTTACTTTATAATCTATAAAAAAAAAAATAATTGTAAACTAAAATTTATCATATTATTTTAAAAAAGATTTATAATTATTCTGAAACATATAACACATGAATGTTGTCAATATGAACAATGGTAAATCAAAATTTCTTTGTGTTTTAAACGAACACACACGGACAATGAAAATCGCGATTTCCTAAGTTAGATTAGACGATAAATTTGTTGAGACTGTGTTTAACAATCATGATTATGAAGTTATGACATACTGGCATATTCGACATAATTGACATACTGTAACATTTTATAATTCTTAAAACTTAAAATATGAAAAAAAACCTCCTTTTTTTTAAAAAGAACATTATAATAAGAATTTTATTTTATTTTTACTTGTTATATGTTACAAAAATTTTGTGAAAGGTTTTTTAGGGAATGCGATTTTAGGGTAGGGTTCAAACTACAATAGTTAAAAGGGTTCTTTTTGAATTAAAAATGGACGTGATATTAAGACAAAAAGAAAAATAGAAGGATTATAATAGATTTGGTAATATGGCAAAAAGAGAAAACGGTTTAATATTTTTGGTTAATAAAGGAGTCGATTTATTTAGGTCTATAAATATATTCTTTATGTTCAATGAATTTAAATTTATAACTTTATTTTTAGGTTCATGATATTTATGGATTAGTGTTTTTTTATATTATAAAAATAAGTTCATTGATTAATGATTATATGACGTTGATTACTTTTTTTCCCTTGTTTTAATGTGATTCATAATGAAAATAACGCGGTTTTATCTATTTTTTTATCATCCTAATTTATATTTGTTACACAAAGTGTATGAACATGGCGATCATTTTGTTCAAACTTCTAATTTTTTTTTTTTAAAAAAAAAATACTATTAAAACTATTAATAATTCACATTTATAAAATTCCGAATTTTTACTACTATTAATATTTATTTATAAATATTATCAACCGTGCAAATCACGAAATTCAATTTTCTATATTTTCTATTAATTTTCTTACGGTATTTATAGTTTTTATAAATTATTCGATACAGTTGTCCAACAAGGGTGGGGGCTTGAATTGAGCGATATTTTAAATATTTTAAATGATCATATGTATGAAGAAAGTATTATATTATATAATGATTTTATCAATAAAATTTTATTATTGTTCATAATTTTGATATACGCATAATTTTTGTTACAGCTGATTTCATAATGTACGGGACACTTGGCAATATTTAAAGAACTCGGAAATATTCGGTAAAAGTTCAAAATAAGATAAAATTATACCACCATATCAAGCTTTACCGAATACTTCCGAGTTCTTTAAAATTTGTTAAGTGTCCCGCACATTATGAAATCAGCTGTAATACGTCACCTTTTAATGATCGGCCGCCGGGAGTTATAAATACTGTAATAACGATCATAACGATCAGTACAATTATTTTTCATATATAGTTATATATAACATGTTTTACTTATTTTCTAATTCGGAAAATATTTTAAATTTAATTTTTTTTTCAAAAATTTCATAAAATGTGATTATTTAATCATGTCAAAATATTTTTGTTTGTGACTTTGGAAGTTTATATATTTTATATATTTTAGAAAATGGTACAATTCATAAAATAATTAAAAAATTAATTTTTTGTTATACATATTTTTATTAAGAATAAATTATGTTATTGATAAAAATTTGTTATACACAAGTTACACAAGTTGAGGTTAACAAATTTATTATTTATTGTCAATTTTTTTTTTTTTTTGAAAATAATTATTATATGCATGGGAAAAAATTAGGATACTTCATTATTTTTAATTCGAAATTGTTATCAAAATTGGTTTGGTCTTTAACTAAAAATTAATTAATTCCTTTTTTACATAAACAAACATTAATATATATATACACAGTATTATTGCTTTTTCTATTATCACAATTAATTAACGTAATCAATGTTGTTTATTTCTATCTCATACTTTTTTTTATCACTAAATGTTTGGGATAAAAAATATTCCATTTTTTTGACATACTTATATATGCATAACCTTATCTTATGAACACAATTGTATTACAATAATTTTTAATGATGAATTTTATAGAAAAAAAATTTATCATTTTTATTATTATTTTACATCCTCTTCTTATTACAATAAATAAATTAAAAGAGGAAATGAAGAATTACCAAACATGAAAAAAATTGTCAATAATGTAATGTACGATAACGGAAATTTTACTCATATGCTAAGAAAATGAAATGAAATTTAAATTATTTGGTAAACAAACTTGAATTTATAGTTTTATTGATTTTTATTTGTAACCATTTGTAACCTAAAATTTATTCATTAGGTTAAATAGCAATTGAAGCAATCATTTTTTCAGTAACATTATAATGGTGTCAATTTACGTTAAGTTGTTCTTGAATATATATTGTTGTTTAATTAAAACATATAATTAGCAATAGTAGCTTGTTATGGTTTTTCCTTATCTTACTTATATTTCCTTTTTATTTCTTGTTATGGACTTAAGCTGACTTGAGTTTTACCTAAAGAAAAAAAAGAGAAAAGAAATGTTAGTATGTTAGTGATGTTCCTACAACAAAAAAAAAATATAAACCGACTCTTTAACTTGCCAGTTTTCAAATTTCAAGTTCAGGAGTACAATTATAGAAAAAAAGAATAAAAACCTGTTTGATGTAATGATTGAACGACTGTAAATAGACATAATTTATTTTTTGCATAAAATAAAATTTCATCATGGTACGATCACTCATCACTGTAGTAAAATCATTTTTATAAAGTGCGACTCATTGTTAGTAGTTAGATTTAGAGTGGGATTCAGATTATTATAGCCATTTTTCTAAATTCGAAAAATCAATTTTATTAACCAGCAGGTAAGTAACTATTTCCAAGTATTTATACAGTATATATTATTTATTTCGGATTTATAATTAATGATTTTTGCAAGTCATCTATTGCTTCGCCATAGTAATTTTGCCAATAAGATATTTCTCTACAAATTAAATAGTTATAGAACCACTTTCATATTCATTTTCATGAAAAAAATTTCATTTCATATTCTGTATTAAATTTGGTATTATTTGTTAGTTTCATTTGACACCAAATAATGGTGGAAAATAATTAAAACTTATTAGAAACATAGTATATAACGTATATGACGTTAAAATTAGGAAGCAGCCTAGCTAAGTTATAATAAAAAGAATGGAGTGAATGGTAGAGGCGAAATAAACCATAAAGTACTGTGATGTTACCTACATAATAATCGAAGACCTTATATATTTAGAACTTTTTTTTCATTTTTATCATAAGTTAATAATTGACTATTAATTTAATCTTGTTTTGTATTGTTTCTTGTGATGTTAAGATTATCCTCTCTAACAGCTTGAAGAAGTTCATTTTTCAAATTTTGGACAATTTCATTTTTAACAGCTTGAAGGAGTTCATTTTTCAAATTTTGGCCAATTTCATTTTTAACAGCTTGAAGGAGTCCATTTTTCAAATTTTGGCCAATTTCATCTTTAACAGCTTGAAGAATGTCTTCTTTAAAAATTTGTGATGATATCCTATTATTATTAGGTGTTGAAATTACTTCTTGCCCATAATTATAATTATTAGTATTAACTACTGCAGGGGCTGGAATTGTTGGTTCGTGATCACTAGTTTCATTTTGGAGCGTTTGCATAATTTCTTGCCCATAATGATCATTGACTGGAATTATTATTGGTTCATGGTTGGTTGTATTTTCATTTTCGGGTGTTAAAATAATTTCTTGCTTATGATAGTTATTCTTATTAATTATTGGAGGTGGAATTATTATTGGTTCATTGGACGTACTTTCATTTCTAGGTATTTGATCAATTTGCTCATTATTATTGATATCTTGTTCACAATTTTGAATATCCCTAACGATAGGAAGCTCTTTTTCTTCTTGGCTGTAATCATTATTATTATCATTTTCATAAATAGTTTTTTGTTTATTCTTATTCCATTTATATATCAAGAAACTTCCAACTAATAATAAAATACCACTTAATAAAGATCCCACAATTATACCAGCTAAATTGTTTGAAGAAAGTGAAGGCGAAGGTGAAGACGAAGATGGTGGTAATGGTGGTGGTGGTGGTGGTGGTGGTGGTGGTGGTGGCGGTGGCGGTGGTGATGGCGATGGCGATGGCATTTTTGGATCAAATATTGTTGTCCATATATATTCTTCATTATTACTAATATCAAGCAATAATATATCACTTTCAACTGTTTTATCATAACCAACTCCTATTAAATCAAATTGTTTTTGTTAAAACTAGTTAATCTTCTTAAGTAATAATTTAAGAAATATTATATTTACCGAATGATACAACCATATATTTTCCAATTACATTTGCTTTATGAAGAGCTCTAGGCTTTGGGATTTTTCCAGAAATTTTTGGAATGTACCAATTATAATTAGCTAAATCTAATACGTAAAGTGTAGTATCTAAATATCCAGGATTTATAAAATATCCTCCAAAAATTATGACTCTTTTACCATCTAACCCTGTTGAAAAATATAATGAAAATTTACCATTAATAATATTAATCTTTTAATAATAATCATAGCGTTCTTATTTGATTACATACCAAGAACAGTGGAAAAACCACCTCTATTAGAAGGAATTTTCCCTGATGTTATGATGTTACCTAAATTTAAGAATTGAAATTAATTCACAACTGAATATAAAAATTTTCATCATAATAATTTGCATAACTTACTTTTGTATCCCAATTGTCATTAATCATATCATATATATAAATCTACAAATAATTTATTATAATTAATTAGATTCATTTTTTTAAAAAAAAAAAAATTTTATATTTACAAAATATACCTCACTTAATGTTAAAGCAGTTCCACTAGCAATATTCAAAGTATTATGAAAATAAGTAAGAGTATAATCATTATTACCGCCTAAAAATAAGCGTTCATTAATAAAATAACAAAACATATTTAAATATAAAATTACTCTCTTACCCATATAAATAATCTTATTGTTGGGCAATAAAGTGGCACTATAACGATTTCTCGGAATCGGTGCATTAATTATACTTCCTTTACTCCAACTAAGATTTATTGTATCTAAAATAAGCATTTCATTTGTTACATAAACAGTATCGTTACCTCCACTCCATAAATACATCCTTCCGTCGTTATTAATAATGCCTGTTAGACCCGATCTTCTGGCTGGATTAAATCCAGTTATTTTTGGAATACTCCATACGATACTACGTGAATCAAATGTATAAACTAATGCCATTGTTTGATCATACGAATCTCCCCCGTATAAAAATAGAGTATCATTATTTGGACCACCTTTAACTGACGTTGCAGAAGAATGAAGTGGAACCATATTAATATTTGATAAATCTTGCCATGATAATTCTTGAGTATTAAATGGTACAGAAACATCAAGATAAAAAAATTCTTTTACTCGGTTAGTTTTTAAATTATATCCACCCAAAATATACAATTTATTATCAATGAGTGTGGCAGTATGATGACTATATACACTTGGTTTAAAGGGTGTCATTTGGCAATTTACTTTAACTAATACTTGTATTAGTATCCATAATATGAAGTAAACTGAAGAATTTCTTGACATGATCGTAATTTATTTAATAGTAGAAATGAATAATATTTAAAGAAAAAAATATTTATTCACTTTTTAACGGTATTTAAATTTTTAGCGTTACACTTAGTATTAAAAACGTGGTTACATAGAACGGCGGGATCATAATCATATTCAAGTATTTATTTTTCACAGTATTATAATTAATGCACACCCACATACACTATGCATAATTTCTACATGTATTGCATAAATCATAATGTAATAATAACAAATTCAATAATTTTAAACGTTACCCAAATAATTAAATTAATTTTTTGGCTTGAAAATACGCTGTGTAAAAAAGATGATCCAATAAGAAATAAATTGTTACGAATTCTTTCGATGTTTGTGAATTGTGATAAACAAGAATGATCTTAAACCTAAATAAATATGCAGTGTATTATCGTGTTAAATTGTATTTGAAAAATTCAAAAGTAGATGACTTAAATGCTGATTGAAAAGTTAAAAAAAAAAATTCCTTGAAACTATAGTCTTGTGATTACATAAGCTTCATGATTATTTGAATTTATAAATAAAAAAAACAAATAGTATAACAATTGAATTAACTTTCACTTATCCTTAACAATAAGATAATGGTTAAAATAATAGTTTCTATTTTAATTTCTATATCAAGTAATATTATAATTAATTGGCTTCTGCATATATTTATTAAATATACAGTATATTATTGGTTGGAGAATAGCTGTCAGTCACAGGACCGAATATTTGGGACCCCATTTTACACCAATCAATGAAGGGCCCTGTGACTGATATACATCCAATAAAAAAGTGATGCATTAATTATAACATCATAAATAAGCTTTAATTTAACTTTAAATTTTATTTATTCTATTTTAATTGACTTTATAGTTTTATTTAAATTTTTCCTATAAAATTTTCATTTACACTATTTTCGTTTACTCCACCTTATTACATAAATTTACTATGTATAATCATTATTGTTATGCTTAATAGAAATATCGGTCTGGGTTAGTATTGGGCTCATTATTTGTCGTAGAGTAAAAAACAGTTCCTAATTTTTTCTTTTTTCCCGTTAGTGAATAGTGATAATATAGACCAAATCTAACTAGTAAAGAGTATATCGCCACTTACTTTATAAAAATGATTTTTTACTGTAAGTGATCGTACTATGATGAAATTTTATTTTATATAAAAAAAAATATATCACTTACATGATTCATTTCATAAAAAAAAATCGAAAATTTTTTTTCTAAAATAAGCTTCCTAATCCTTAAATACAAATAAACATTTATTTGGTATTATTTGGTAGTTTGGTACCAAATAGTGATGAAGGATAAATGATTAGGATAATTTCAAACGGCTGCAATGAATATTCCGAATATATGTAACATGTCATCCCACGCCCCACATAATGGGGTGGGTAGCGCTAGATATTAATTCGCAGTAATACTTATGTATTTCTAAATATGAAGGCGTATAAAGAATTTCATCTTTGTTGACTTCACGATATTCTTTATTATTAATACAATGCTTTGAATTATTAACCACCTCTAAAATGCTTGTAATACATGGAAATAATTACCTTGTAAATTTTCAAATAGAATTTTTACTTTCCAGCAAAAAAAAAATCCTATTACCAATTTAAAAAATTAAAATCGTCATATGAAGTTCGACTTTCGAAATCAATCTTGAAAAAACTACCGCAAAATAAATAACCACGCCGATAGATGAAAATATTACCAAAGATATTAATATTTATGTTATTTAATTGAGCCTCTATCTAAATACACTGTTATAGTTAATATTGGTAATCCAATTAATAATTAAATTTTGTAAGATTAAAACCTGTTATCGTCCGGAGCGAAGCGTAGGACTATCTTCTGCCTATGCACTTTCTTTTTTTGTTTGCTAAACATTGTTGTGGTTATCAAAATTGATCCGATCATGTGTCGATTAGTGTTCCTAGCTTTAGCCAGTGATCCGCATGACCCGCCTGGATATTTTTAATTCTGGCAAAATTATAATATCGGCCGAAATTAAGCTAGTAGTTAGAATTATGATTAAACTAGATTCAGAACTCAATAATAAATTTTATTTTGTATTATTATACGGCCCTATAGGACCATCATGCACACGTACCCATCGTACCTGTACATAATTAATAATACCTTACTTATTATATTATATGCAGGAACAACGAATGCTTATTTGATCCGCAGTATACTATACTGAACTACTTAAATTGTGTATTTTTTAGAAAAAAAAAAATTTTAATTTATACGAAAAAAAAAAGAAAATAAAATGAAATAAATAATAATAATTATTATTTGCATGTTATACAATCATTATTAATGATCGGTATTGGTATTGTTGGAAGAACTTCCAATACCCCCTTTATTATAAGCTTTGTCGGAATTTTGATTATCGATATCTTCAATTTGTCCGGTAATATTTTTAATCAATTAATAATAATGAAGTAAATGAACCTTGAAAAAGAAAATTAAAAGTCGTAAAAGAATTCTTTGTCAAATTTCTTATATTTTCCTCAGTTATGTTAAAAAAAATTTATACTAATATTAATGTAGAATTCAAGATAATTTAATAAAATTGAGTATTTTGCTTTACCTAATATTAGAAATTTTATTGCCGAGTTTTAAGGAAAAAAAATTCGTTCACTTTAAGAGTTCCTTTAGTCTTAAAAAGAATTCTGGAATCCCGTATTTCCCATGTCTTGCACATCATAAGAAGCAGTTCCGTTTACTGAGATGTGGAATTTGATGATTAGGAAAATATAATTAAGAAATTTTAAATTTTAAAAGTGAGTTAATTTTTTACTCTTTAATCTGGATGGAGGGTTTATAAATTTTTTTTATACTTTTTTTTTTTTTTGACGAGAAAAATGAGTTTTACACATATATATATTCGAAATCAAAAATTCTAAAAATGTATGTACCTGAAGATCCATGTACACAAACAAAATATAAACTAGAGTGGGGAAATTGATCCCCACATTTTTTTTCTTTCCTAAGTTGTGGAACAACTTTATTACATGCATTATCGAAATAATATAGTAGGGCATATTTAATTACCAGTATATACTGTATGTCCTACTATCCAAAAAAAAAACTATGAATTAGTTTACTTTCCAAGAATAGGCTCAATAGATTAAGGTAAATTAGTATAATTTGCGGAACTGCTGCGTAAGCGTTATGGAATAGACATTATTCATAAAATATTTAACAAAAATTTTTATTAAATTATCGGAATTTTACGGTTGATGATATATATACGTCATATATCATAAAAATTACTATTATACAGTAGGATTTTCCTATCGAAAGCTGCGGTCAAACATATTTTAATTTATAAATGAAAAAATTTTTTAAATATTTAACAATCCAAAAATGAGATTTCATACATGAGTAAATAATAATGATAAATAATGTGAATTATTATCATCTTAAAATATCACAATGGTTTATCTGCGTTTCATTTTTTATATCAGATATGGGCGTTATGCTTAGTAATAATCTGATGTGACACGAAGTGCCACATCATACCATTATTAGGCATGCCCGTACAATAAACATACAATTATTATTATTCTAAAGCAATATAAGCTAGTCGTAGCATTTGATCTGGAACTTTTTAAACATTATATTATGCTAACATCTTTGTATAATCTCAAATGAAAAAAATAAGTGCACACATTAATAAATTTAATTTGTCGATTTGGATGAGACTGTAAATAAAGTTTTGAATATTTGATTTTATGCATATAGAGAATAATATAAAATAATTTTTTGATTGGACTCCTCCTTTTAAAATTTTTATTAATTTTATTTTAATATGGATAAAAAAATATAAGCCATATTGCAAGTTAAGATATTGCAAACGCGTTGGATGTACACATTTAGGTTCATTAGTGGTTTTCATTATCAAAATAATTCAACTCTTTATATTATTTATTTATTTATTTTTGTAAATAATAGAAAATCTTATATGATGATCAATTGTGATTTTTGTTCTTTCATAGAAGAATATAACAAAATCATTCTATTTATTACTTAATTCGGCAAGTTTGAAAATAATATTCAACTATTATAAATATAATCGTCACAATTGTGATGTATTTCTATCTTAAAAAACGATTGTATTTCATGTTATGAAATGTATCATATAAATAATTGGACAATTTATAATAGAACTAAAAAAAAACTCATTAAGAATTATTTCATTGATTTATTACTTGAAATAAAAACGTCACATGTTTAGCCGTGCAACGTATTATGTATGAAGATCAAAAATCCAGTTTATAACAATATTCTTCAAAATATTATTATTATTAGTTAATTCATTCATTCATATTATATATATCAAGTGACCATTCAGTAGTATATATACGATTTATAAGAACTTGAGAGTAGTATTCTACTATAATACACGATTTAAAAAAAAACTGACAAGAGAACAAAAACATATGAAAGCGTCTTAAGTTCACATTAATCAGAAGGCTATTTTATATTTCATTTGTAAATAAATAAAATTGTTATGATAAAACTGTTATACTATGTAATATCTAAAGGATTAAAGGATATATGTAATAACTGAATTCTATAAACTTGATTGAACAAGTTGTAGAAAAGAATATACGGTATTTGAATTCCTTAACTTCCGAAAATATTTCCTTGTTTGTAAAATGATTTTTTTTTTAAAAAAAAAATCATATGTATTTTTTGTATTAAAATACGCCAATGAAAAAAAATTTTTTTTTTCTCTAATGAATGAATACATGTATGTAAATTGAATTTAAGAATTTTCTAAAAATATTAAACGTAATATAATATTTTTAATTTAATTTATTTATTTATTTATTTATTATTATTATTTGAATTTATTAAAATTAATATAATCGGAATTTATTTATTTATTTATTTTTTTTTTAGATTAAAATGAATATAATTGAAATTTTTTTCATAATCAAAGGTTTTTTTTTCGTATAAAAGCAGTAAATTTAACGCTCCTTTTTCAATTTTGTTTGTTCAAGTAAATAAAAAAAAAATAAAAAATATTTATATTTTTTATAACGAAATTATAAAATATTTGTTTAATGATTTGATGAATCCGTGTTTACTTTCTTATTAAAAAATTAAATTTCCTAATTATATTAATTATTATTATTATTATTATTCATTTTCTACTTTAAATATCATCTGGATTTTGAACATGAATTCAAATAACCAAAATACACAAGATTATTACAATTTATCAACGGATCAAACCGGAAACTCCGCACCTCAACAAATTCTTAATAATAATACCTTGCACATTAATACTATTAATTCTACAACTCCCGCACCTCATAATATTACATTTGAGTTTTATTTTTATTTACCAAATGATACTCGTATTTATCGCGTTATTTATTCTTATTCTGAATTAAATCTATCAGAAAATGTTCAACTCTTGAACAATTTATCTCGTATCCCACATCATTATGATGTACAATCTCAGATTCAACAACAGATTCAGCAACAAGTCCAACATCCTATTGTTTATCATCAAAATGGCATTCAACAACAGCCATTCGACACTACTCAACCTACTTCCCAAGTATATAATACAGCAGCAAACGGAACTGTTTCCTATAATATACAAGATATGGGAGATACGGGATTCCAGAATTCTTCTTAATAGATTTATCATTATAGTTAATGGTTTTGGTAAATAATGTACACAATTGTTGATTTTTTTTTTAGCTAAATTAAATGATCTTTGCCGCGGTTTTCTTTATTTTTTAACTTACTTCATTTTAATTATTTTTATTTTTTATTTTCATTAATCATAGCAATACATGTGCGAAGCGGGTCTTCAAGCCTAAAAAGTTGCATAATGAAGCCACAGTTTCTATAGGATTATTTTTAATTTTATTCTTATTTTGTTTTAGTGATTTACCTATTTTGGTTTTATTTTAGATCAGTATTTTTCTCGATATATCTTATTTTATTATTTTATTATTACATCGTAGTTTTCTTCTTTTCATCTTATTTTTTTTTATCAATTTGTGAGGGTGAACATTATCAATAAAAATGTCACTACTGTCACGTTTACTTATTATCAATAAAAATAATTCTTAATTTTATCATTCTTTTATATACTCATATATACAAGTGCTTTGAAAATTCAAAATAATTATTCGTGTTTATTTGTTTTTAAAAGACTATTACTATTTGTAAAAATAAAATTCGGGTGATACAATTATATTTAACTGTTAATCCTTCCTGAAAAATAATATATGATCGTTATTTGAGATGAAAGTTTTTTCAAATATTAAAGTACGTGTTTAAAAAATTATTCCAACTACTTACGTAATCCTCGTCACGTCCTGATGTTCCACTCCTTTATTAGAATTATCATCTACAGCAATAAACTAATCAATTTAACAAATACTTCCAAAAAATTACCGTAGAGTGCTGCATACCATATCCCCTGAACCCTTAAGTAGTACCCTGGTATTATTCAACTACAAGTATTTTTGATTAGTACTCGGTACCAATTTAGGTCAAAATTTGATGTTTGACCAAAGCCATTCTTTGTATAGTACCCTCTTCACACACAGTATCCCAGAGTACTATATGCAGCGCTATACGGTACATAAACCTTCCCTACTGACAATGGTTATTTGTGATTCGTTTTCTTTTTTGTTTTCTTACCTTCACCTTTCTCTTTTTCACCATCCCTATTTATAATATTCTTCTTGTATCATTCCCGTTTTTGCTTTCTTTTTTCGTAAACGAGGGTTAGAACTCAGTTATAATTCTGACCAATTAGTGCTAGTAGTCTCTTGTAATTTCTTGAAACTGTCGAAGAACACTATTAGTTTCTTCGTTTATTGCGGGTTAAAAATGATCCTATTTAGCCACCCACTAACGTCTACTAGCGATGATTGGAATTTTTTACACTTAAGTTCGTAATAAATTAGCATTAGAAAACAATTAATACATAATTAGTTAAAAAAAAATAAAACTATAATTACCCTCCATCTAAATAAACTGAAAGAATGGTTTCAGCGATATTATTCGTTTTTATATCGAAAGTTTAACTACTACGCTAGTTTCTGTGAGCCACGGGAATGTCATACAATGACCATCTTATACTTCTTTTCCTTGGATCTTAATATTCCTCCAAAAATTTTTTTTTTTTTCAAGAGGTAGGAGTTGTGGCTACAAGCTATGTGAAGATGTATTTTCTGGTACAACCAAACTATGCCAGACTGCTAGGACACGAGGAATTCTCTGGCCAATAAGACAACACATCCCGAGATCCATGGTACTGTCGTCCACGTGAGTTTAATAGATTTTACATATGTTTAAGCGCCTCTCACTAAACCATATGTGACAGTCCTTATAATAAAATCCTTTCATACGTACTTTTGTATATAATCTCATTACAGCACACGATTACCATCTCAACCCTGCCGGTAATCCCAAATTACTTGGCACATAGTGACCATCAGAACAGGGAGTACAAACGCAATCCTTTTGAACCGAACCCCTCTTACACACGACCGCATGTTCCTCGAATGTTACGTTTTTGAGTTTGCATTTTATTCGCCAATGCGGTAATTACTGGATTTTTCGTCGCATCTATATATCAGATGATGCCCACTTTTTCACAACTTATTACATAATATTATGAGGTAGTCACTGGTTTTTTTTTTAATTATGTCCTCAGATATTCACATTTGGCCACTTTTTCTCGGATTGAAAATTATTATGCGACTTTATGATAGTTTGTTCTTTCTAAACTATCGAACTTCTAAGCCTCCGAAATAAGAAGTAAGAACGTATCCTATTATATAATATTTTGACAACAATCCAGTATGTCGGTTATTGTATTTATAAAGTAAGATATGTATTTTGTGATGTGAAGAAAAGATATAAAACTCCATTCATTAGTTCGGTTCTTTGGCTTGCTGTTTCATATGAAGTTTCATGAAAGACGGTTTATGTAACCTCTCTATATTTATTTTAAGATAAGTTGAAGACATTTTTATGTGTAAAAATAATACATATAATAATAAAAAATTTTTTACTGCGGAATTATAAATAAAATTGAAAATTTCGGAGAGAGTTAATCATTTGTTAATCATTACATAGGTCAACATTTCTGTACCCATATTTTAATTTTCGTCAGTATTTGGATGATGATCGACGTTCTTTTTGCTACGGTGCACACGGTGCACACAGTCTAAATCCAAGTTAACTTTAAAGGGAAGTTAAAAATGAATAGAAAAAACATTAGTTATTATTACAAAAAAATTTAAGCCTGTTATTTGATAGAATATTGTTCTGTGATTCAGTTATAATAACGGAGAGTTTTTTCCAATTGGATACTAATTCGATCATAAAAATCTTATTTTTAAAGGTAATTTTATATGAAAGTCGAAAGAATTTGGTTATCATAAATTAGGCCGGAATTAAGGCTCAATGATGATTCCGGCTAGATTTCTCAATATAAAAATAATTGCGAAAATCATGTCGTATATTTTCCTGAAATCCTTTTCGTTTAATCTTTAAATCACAATTCAAAAATATCTCCAAAAAAGAGAAATGTACAACTTAAAAACATATTTAAGAAATAGAAAAAAACAGAAGCACTTATAATTGAAGATATTTTATTAGAGGATAGTGAAAATAACAAGAATGATCAGTTAACTGTTAACGGATAGGATATTGTAAGGAGTTTGAAAAAAACACTTAATGAACTCTCCCAGCTTTTGATTAAAAGCTTCTAAAAACCCTAGTGTTTTTCAAACAACTTAGCCTATTTCTTATACTGAAATTTCTTTGAAAACATGACCGCTGAGAGATGAATAAATCACGTGATTAAAATTTGGCACTTTTTCGTGGCTTTGGACTATGTGTTGTACATCTGATATTATTCATTTATTCTTTTATATATTATTCTTACTATTCTGGTTTTACATTTATTTTTTCCCATAGGTGTAAATTCAGCTTTGCCACACGACTGGTTTATAACTTCTATATACTTTCCACCCTCTCTTCTTTTCTTAATAATTTTGCGTTAACGAAATCAAATTTTCTTCCAATACCATAATGCTCATGTAAAACCAATCATATGAATTATCGAATATAAATTTATTAACAGTTAAAATAAAGAATTTTAAATCAAAGAAACAATAACTCAAAAAATCATATACTGAAAAATTATTAATAGTTACTACAATATTTTCCGAAAAAAAAAAAATCGAAAATAATTTTCTGTCTTAAATACATAATTTACTTTTGAATAATTTATTAAAATTTTTCGTTAAAAAATTTACAAGAATTTAATAAATTTTACAACACAAAAATTGTAACAATATTATTTGTTAATAAAAATATTAGCAATTTTTTTTTCTCGAAAAATAATGATAGTAACCATTTTTCAGATAATTAATAAATTTAATTTAAAATTCTTTTTTGTTAATTTGAACATAAAAAAACATAATAAAATAATTATGAGTAATTTTTATAAAAAAAAAAATAATAATAAATTTATTTTTTATTGAACATTTTTGTCCTAATTATGAAAAAAAAAACCAAGAAAAATAAAACAAAATAATCGAAAAATAATGAAATGTAATAATCAAAAAAAAAAAAATGAAATGAAACTAAATTAAATGAAAAGAAATAAAATAAATAAACTTTACATAAGAAAATTAAAGTTGAACTTTCATTTGTAAAAGCTAAATTTTTTATATAACTCTCAGTTTATAAAATAATAATACTATTGATAAGGACCGTTTGGTTATGTTAAAAAATTTATAGTAATGTTAGATTTAAAGCTTATTTAATAATTTAAAATTAAATATTTTAGCTTAGCCATATAAAGAATAAAAAATGAGTTATCATTCGAACCTTAAAGTAAAATAAAAAAAGAAGAGGAAATAGCTCGTTTATTTTACTCGAAAAATGTGTTAATAGAGTCCTTAGCTCTTAGGAAGAATTCTGGAATCCATCTTGCATACTGTAAGAAACAGTTCCGTTTACTAAAATTGAAGCTGTAGGTGTCATTATTTGAATAAGTACTTGGGAAGTAGATTTAGTATTATAGAAGGATTGTTGTTGAATATCATTTTGCTGATAAATAGGATACTGGACTTGTTGCTGAATCTGTTGTTGAATTAGGATTGTAAATTATAATGACGTGACAACTGGTAATCAGGAATGTGAGATAGATTAATTCTATCATTCAAGAGTCTCACATTTTCTAATGGGTGTAATTCGGTATACTAATATGTATACGTTTCTGTCGTTTCTCCTAAGTCCTTCACCGGAGAACTTGTCGCAGAAGCCATTTCATCGAAAGGATGTTTCGCCGAAGGGTCATTTCGTCGAATGGAAATTTCTCTGAATGGACATTTCGCCATTTCGCCGAATACTTTTCTCCGAATCATCCATTTCACCGACACCAAGGCTGCCTCATATTTTATATTATAAGCAAATACATGTGAACTTTTTTCGAATTTTATTTTATTATAATATTTATTATTTTTATTTATTAGTTCCCTTTTAAATTATTTACGAAATATCTATTTTCGAACAATCTTTAGAAGGAAATAGGTCGGTCATTCCGAAAATGTTAGCGATTGACATTCTATCATTAAAATTAAATTTAATACCCTATTTATTATTAAAAAATATTAATGAAATTGCTAAAGCTCACAGGCGGTGATGGTCACCGTACCAGCATTATGATGTACTTTCGGCCAGAATTAAAGATCTAATAAAATACTGGCCAGCATTACATCCACCGGTGATGTTTAGCAATAAATTATTTTAAACTAGTTATTTTAAATAATGTTTTTAGTATCATAACAAAATTTTCGTAAATATCATATGAATATTAGGAAAAATATAATTTAAAATTTTTAGTTCGGCGAAATGACTTCGGTAAAAAGTCCTTTGACGAAATTTCGTGTTGCGAATTTGTAAGATGAATATTTAACTTATTTTATTGTGCATTTATAGGCAATGTGTACCTAAAATACTATATTTAGGTCCTAAAATATATTGTTACATTTATAGTCAGGATGCCCTAATTTGGATGGCCTAATTAATAAACATAGGTTCGAAACCCGATTGATCAACGGAATAATATTATGTCATTTTTTTAATTAATTTAATGACTTCCTATAAAAAAAAATTTCCGAGCGATAAATGATCATTTTTCTAGTTTCTGAAAAATTTCGCAATGCAATTTATTAATCAGGTTTCGTAGAATTACAAAATATAATTAAATTATTTTTTAATTAATCGATCAATGAAAAAAATAATTAAATGGTACCAAATAAAAACGAAATGAATTAAATTTATTTAATATTTGTGCTCATGTGTAATACAGTAAATATCTAAAAAAGCACCATTTTGTTTAATTTTTGTTTTTTTGTAATAAAACAAAATCGGACAAAATGGTGCTTTTTTTGGACTTTTTTATACATGAACATCCAAATTTAACACATTTCTTTTTTATAGGGTTAACTATATTTAATAGAAAAAAAAATAAAGGATTTGTTTATCATACCCGCAAAAATATGAATCCAGACATGCACGTTGTCGATCACATATATTACAATACACCATGAATAGGATCGACATACGTGACGGGAATTTGCTTCATGCCCTGTAAGAAAAGTTGATCTTTTTTCCGTAAAAGGCTCATATTTCCGGTTCAGAAATTAATAAAAGGCTCTTTTTTACGGATAAGATTTTTTATAGGTAAAATGTATAAATAATGGCATGAAAATATCACTGTAAAAAATAATATTCATTTTCTTTATTTTTTTTTACAAAAACAAATTAAAAACTTCACTTTTCTTTCCATATCATTCTCAGAATATGTTTGCTCAATTATATATTATATATATTTTCTTTTTGGTTTCAGCTGTAGTAGGAATACCTGTAGTAAATTTACAAAATCAGACTTTTAGCACTGATGGTTTTGTATCCGCTAGGCCTAAATGCACTGATCCTAAAAATGCTAAATATAAAAGCTCCGCTTGTGCTACAAGAAAATCAGTGAGGGTTTCATGTGAATCTTTTGATCATCCAGGCACAGCTGTAGATACTAATTTTAGCTGTGGAGATGGCGAATCTTGTGTTGATATTGACTCAAATGATGCATTTTGTGTTGACGATAAAAGTGCTCAATTATGGGACAATGATCATAAAAGTGAATTCGCATGTTCAGCACCTGTTTTATTAGTGCCACCACATAAGTCTTTTCAACTTGTAGCTGGAATGACAACATATTCAACAAATGGGAATCCAATACAAGTATTTAAGCTAATAGCAAAATATGATGATCACTTCTCAGATGATAAGTTATTTTTCAAAAATCATTTCACCTTCCCTATTAAGCAAGAAAATTTTTCTAAAAAGTTGAGTTTCTGCTTCCATCCAGGCTCTTTTGAGGAAGTACAAGCTGTAGCTTCTCTAGCATATGTTTTAATGTGATGGGTACTTTTTTTATGTTAATTATTTTACATTATAAACAGAATATATAGTTTTTTTTAATAGATGGTTTTGTTTAACACCAAATATAAGTGTGAGCAAACTGCTTTAATTCTTTTTATAATATTTGAAATTTAATGAAATCTTATTATTATGAAATTAGATATAATCTCTATATTTTTATTTGTAATTAATTTTTTTGACAAAAATTAATAAATCACACCACTGGCACAGTCATACATATTATTTATTACTTATTATATAATTTTTATTATTTTATATTTATTTAGATGTTTCCATTGATAAAATATTATAATTGTTTTACCAAAATCTCATTTTTCCGAAACCATTTTTAATGAATCCCTATTTTGACGACAAAAGTCATTTTTCCATGATCGATACGGTATTGACGATCATGAAATTTTTTACGAAAGCAAGGAAGATTTTCAATGGTATAAAATTTTTTTGTTTTCGAAATTCTAACCGTACTATTTGGAATAAAAAATAGAGAGAAAAGATTCAATTAGATTGGTGCTACAAAATTTGCATTATTAATGCATTTTGTAATCAGTTTGTTGAACTTCTTTTAATATTTCAATAATTTGAAATTAAGGCGCAGTACGGAGTGAGGCGCAATTAATAAATTTTGGTGATAAAAATAACGACAAATAAGAAAAAGATTTATAATGGTCGAGCAGGTAGGGCGTAAGCTGGTATTCTAACTTTAATTGACGATCCGCGAGTCAACTAGAGAAAATTATTTATAAATTTAAGTATTTAACGCAAATATTTACTAATTTGTCGTAATGTAAGGATGGTCACCGTACCAGCATTATGATGTGCTTTCGACCAGAATTAAAAATCTAATAAAATATTGGCCAGCATTACATCATAATTTCACCCCCGGTGATGTTTAGCAATACCCAATATTAATTATAATGTTTTTAGTAACGTAAATATCATATGAATATTTGGAAAAATATAATTTAAAATTTTTAGTTCAGCGAAATGACTTCGGTAAAAAGTCCTTTGACGAAATTTCGTGTTGCGAATTTGTAAGATGAATATTTAACTTATTTTATTGTGCATTTATAGGCAATGTGTACCTAAAATACTATATTTAGGTCCTAAAATATATTGTTACATTTATAGTCAGGATGCCCTAATTTGGATGGCCTAATTAATAAACATAGGTTCGAAACCCGATTGATCAACGGAATAATATTATGTCATTTTTTTAATTAATTTTTTTTAATAACTTCCTATAAAAAAAAATTTCCGAGCGATAAATGATCATTTTTCTAGTTTCTGAAAAATTTCGCAATGCAATTTATTAATCAGGTTTCGTGGAATTACAAAATATAATTAAATTATTTTTTAATTGATCGATCAATGAAAAAAATAATTAAATGTTACCCATTAAAAACGAAATGAATTAAATTTATTTAATATTTGTGCTCATGTGTATGTAATACAGTAAATATCTAAAAAAGCACCATTTTGTTTAATTTTTGTTTTTTTGTAATAAAACAAAATCGGACAAAATGGTGCTTTTTTGGACTTTTTTATACATGAACATCTAAATTTAACACATTTCTTTTTTATAGGGTTAAATATCTTAACTATATTTAATAGAAAAAAAAATAAAGGATTTGTTTATCATACCCGCAAAATATGAATCCCGAAATGCACGTTGTCGATCACATATATTACAATACACCATGAATAGGATCGACATACGTGACGGGAATTTGCTCCATGCCCTGTAAGAAAAGTTGATCTTTTTTCCGTAAAAGGCTCATATTTCCGGTTCAGGAATTAATAAAAGGCTCTTTTTTACGGATAAGATTTTTTATAGGTAAAATGTATAAATAATGGCATGAAAATATCACTGTAAAAAATAATATTCATTTTCTTTATTTTTTTTTTACAAAAACAAATTAAAAACTTCACTTTTCTTTCCATATCATTCTCAGAATATGTTTGCTCAATTATATATTATATATATTTTCTTTTTGGTTTCAGCTGTAGTAGGAATACCTGTAGTAAATTTACAAAATCAGACTTTTAGCACTGATGGTTTTGTATCCGCTAGGCCTAAATGCACTGATCCTAAAAATGCTAAATATAAAAGCTCCGCTTGTGCTACAAGAAAATCAGTGAGGGTTTCATGTGAATCTTTTGATCATCCAGGCACAGCTGTAGATACTAATTTTAGCTGTGGAGATGGCGAATCTTGTGTTGATATTGACTCAAATGATGCATTCTGTGTTGACGATAAAAGTGCTCAATTATGGGACAATGATCATGAAAGTATATTCGCATGTTCAGCACCTGTTTTATTAGTGCCACCACATAAGTCTTTTCAACTTGTAGCTGGAATGACAACATATTCAACAAATGGGAATCCAATACAAGTATTTGAGCTAATAGCAAAATATGATGATCACTTCTCAGATGATTTTTTATTTTTCAAAAATCATTTCACCTTCCCTATTAAGCAAGAAAATTTTTCTAAAAAGTTGAGTTTCTGCTTCCAT
Source organism: Rhizophagus irregularis (assembly GCF_026210795.1). Classification (NCBI taxonomy): domain Eukaryota; kingdom Fungi; phylum Glomeromycota; class Glomeromycetes; order Glomerales; family Glomeraceae; genus Rhizophagus; species Rhizophagus irregularis. The sequence goes on along the minus strand of NC_089435.1, from coordinate 2,331,382 downwards.
CCAGGCTCTTTTGAGGAAGTACAAGCTGTAGCTTCTCTAGCATATGTTTTAATGTGATGGGTACTTTTAATTATTTTACATTATAAACAGAATATATAGTTTTTTTTAATAGATGGTTTTGTTTAACACCAAATATAAGTGTGAGCAAACTGCTTTAATTCTTTTTATAATATTTGAAATTTAATGAAATCTTATTATTATGAAATTAGATATAATCTCTATATTTTTATTTGTAATTAATTTTTTTGACAAAAATTAATAAATCACACCACTGGCACAGTCATACATATTATTTATTACTTATTATATAATTTTTATTATTTTATATTTATTTAAATGTTTCCATTGATAAAATATTATAATTGTTTTACCAAAATCTCATTTTTCCGAAACCATTTTTAATGAATCCCTATTTTGACGACAAAAGTCATTTTTCCATGATCGATACGGTATTGACGATCATGAAATTTTTTACGAAAGCAAGGAAGATTTTCAATAGTATAAAATTTTTTTGTTTTTGAAATTCTAACCGTACTATTTGAAAAAAAAAAAATAGAGAGAAAAATTCAATTAGATTGGTGCTACAAAATTTGCATTATTAATGCATTTTGTAATCAGTTTGTTGAACTTCTTTTAATATTTTAATAATTTGAAATTAAGGCGCAGTACGGAGTGAGGCGCGATTAATAAATTTTGGTGATAAAAACAACGACAAATAAGAAAAAGATTTATAATGGTCGAGCAGGTAGGTCGTAAGCTGGTATTCTAACTTTAATTGACGATCCGCGAGTCAACTAGAGAAAATTGCATATAAATTTGACGCAAATATACACTGATTTTGACAATTTCTGGTGTAACAAAACTTAAACATAATTTGCTAAAAATAGAAACAAGCAATATATAAAGTATACGTCATACTTTTATTTTCAAAGTCATCAAAGCGTAAAATATTTTTTTTGGCGAACTTTACCTTGGAGGCACGCGGCATTTACTATATGTTATTAGGTAAATAAGTCTTCGGAAAGTGAAATTTTTTTACATTTCACCAAATTTTTGTGCATATTTACTTTATTATTTTATAAGTAAACTAAGTTGTAACAACTTTTATTCTGATTAACTCAATACTTTTTTGCACTCATTAGCCAAATCACGTTCTGTAACTCTTTCTTTAAAAACGCGGGCTTATGTATTTATCCAATTTTGTATGGTATTGACTTTTGGATGTTCTCTTCTTCAAGTTCACCAGCTTCAACGTGTAAAGAATTCATTCAATTAATGTTATTACATAAAAACTGTAATGTTGGAGAAATAAATCCAAATTTCTAAAAGTTTTGAAGTAAAACGGCGTTTTTTAAGACATTTGGCTAGCGAAATTCGTGAACAACTTCACATTCAGAAATGCGGTTTTTAATTAATAAATTTTCGTCGAATTATCATTTTCATCACCTGATTCACAGATCGCCAATTAATTATTACAAATTAAAAAAATTAACGAAAATGAAAGAAAAATAATATTATTCTTCGTCATCTATTACTGGGCATATAATCTGATTATCTGTTATTCAGTTCCGTTATTCATATAATAATCTTTTAGTGACAAAAGAATATCAACATTCAGGTTACTATCTAAATCTCGAAATTTATTTTATTAAAAACTTAATATTGTTACGGAATATTTTTTTCTTATATTTTTTTATTTTTTTTATTTATTTTTATCTTTTATTTATTTTTAGCTATGTTACATTGAGTTATTTTCAGTTATTTTTAGTTATTTAGTGATTAGATAACAAACGGAAGCTTAGCGGTAGGAAGGTGGGTGGTATAGACAGCCACAATTGGCCAGGTGCGTGATGATATTGGCCGGGTGGCAATTCTGTCCGAAAGACAGATTGTCAGATTTGCACCAGAATTTAACAGTATAAAAAGGACCGTTGTTGAAAGTGCAGTTGAAGTAGTTCAGTTAGTTCTAAGTTTGAGTTAGTTGGTTTTAGTTTTGTATAGGATTTGTGCTTATATATAATAAATGTCTAAAAAAGCACCATTCCGTATAATTTTTGTTTTTTTGTAATAAGACATAAATCGGTCAAAATTGTGCTTTTTTAAACGCTTTTTACATATGAACACAAATATAATACGAATTTAACACATTTCATTTTTATAGGACAGTAATATCATATTTTATTCCATTGTTAATAAACTTGCCGCATTACTTATATACGTTTTGTTTTTCTAACACACTATTTATTATTGTTTATTATCGTTTATTATCATTGTCTTTCATTATTATTTGTTAGTTTTTTGTTATATACCGTTGATTATCCGTATACATAATATCACTAATCGTTCACAATCGTTTATTATCGTTTATCCGTATACATTTTTACCTTATCGCTTGTCATACATTGTAATATTAGGCCACACAAATTCGATTTTTCAGTTCACTTCACCCGGCCGGGTCACTTTTTCAAATTTCAATAAAAAAAAGTTTATATAAAAAGTTTATCACGTGATCAATACGTAATTTGATTGGCGAAGTAAGTTTATCACGTGGCTGAGAACTTCTGGAGCGAAAATAAATTCTTTAATTACTCTCCCCTTTAAAAGTCAACCAATCAGATGTCACGATTTTATATATAAACTTTTTTTATTAAACCCGGGTTCCCGGGTCAATTTTAAATTTCAATGTTACGTGAACCGAAAAATTGAATTTGTGTGGCCTTACCCTGTCATTTATTAACCGATCCCTATATTTTTTTTTCTGTTACTACCTATCAAATGCCAGAACAATATTTATTGTATATTAATTGCATTAGTAAAAACTTTAGATAAATGAATAAAATAAATGGAATAATACTAATAATAAAACTATATTAAGGTAATCTTTTAACGTTTCCTGATAAAGTATAATGAGTTGTTCATTTAATTAGTTAAATTCAAAATAACCTCTTTTAAAATGGTAATTTACTTATCAATGTAAACTAATACTAAATAAAGTAAATGTATGAAATTACGTCGCGTGAATTAAACATGGGTATCGAAACCGAAACCTCCCGAAACTCTTTAGGTTTCGATATATACGAAACATAGTTTCGGAAATGCATTTATTTTTCCGAATCCCGAATCCCGATTCCGAAACTTATATACCGAAATATATCAAAAATTATTTTATTGTTTTATAAGTTTATTATATTAATTTCATTACATTATTATCAAGTATCAATTATATTAATCAAAATACAAATTAACTAAAATTTTGAACTAATGAATCTGGATCAAAATCTTCTTCCTTATCCAATTCTTGAATAAACTTATTAAGCTCATCATCAATTTCCAATTGTTTATTCATCGCTAGTTTATTTCCAAACATTAATTCCAAATCAAGTACTTTTGAAATCTCTAATTCTTGAAGCGGAATTTGTTCATCATCATCATCAGATGAACGTGCCATGATCATTTCTTCCATTTGCTTCTCATCATATTCTTCAATTTCATATTCTTCAATATGACGACGAGCATTGTTTAAAGTGGCACAAATTTCATCAGTTGTTCGATCTTTACCATAATTAGTTAATTCAGATTTACTATTGGTAATGTAATACGAGTGGATTTTTGACATAGCCTCTAAATTTTCTACTGATAATCGTGTCCTCCTTTTTCCAGTCATCCATCCACAAATTGACCAAACTCGCTCACAGTTAGCTGCATGAGGAGCAATAGAAAATAATTTTTTTGCAAGTAATTGTATATAAGGGGGGGTAGGTTTACACATTCTCCACCAACTAAGAGGGGTGTTTGTTTGAGAATCATATGGTAATTTGTATGGGTTCGCTTGGAGATGAAATTCACCAATTTGTGACAAAAGCGTTTCTGCAGATTGTTTTTTGGAATGTTTATATTCTCTAAGGTGAGCAGCGATATCAGGAATTTTTAACATTTGTTGCCAAATGTGTGCAGCTGCACTTTGAATTCTTCGATAATGTACATCCTTTACGCCAATACCTATTAATTTTTAAAAAAAATTTGTATTATATATTATATCAGATAAATTTAAAATTTTATATGTCAATTGTCAAGTTTCACACCTTTATATCCAGGATGAATATAATATGCTAAAAGGTATTCATCAAAGTCATATAATATAAAGCGTTCGTTAAAAATCTTTATTGCATGTTGACGAAAAATCATGTGATCATCTTCAGGTATTTTATTAATTGATTGACCAAGATATGCCAAGGAGAAATAACAATCAGCCAGTGTTGCTTTATTACTTTCAAGAGTAAGAATAGCTTCCTTAATAGGTTTCATAATATTGGCCAAATCAGAAACATCATTAAAAAATCCTTTTTTTCGATTAATAATTGTTTTAACAGCTTCACTTGTAATAACGTTAGGATTTTCATTAATAACTTCTTTAAGACAAATTTCTAATCGAGAAATTGATTCTAACATTTCATAAACTGTTGTCCATCGTGTATCCAAGTAAGTTTTTAATCCTCCACCTCCTATTTTTTTTTCTAAGATTTTTAAATTTAGTAATTCTTTGGGTCTATGAGATTTTTTAAAATAGGTAACAATTACTGTACACCATTGAATTATTCGTTTTGCAAATTCATGTTTTATTAAATCTTTCGTGATTAAGTTTAATGCATGGGCTATACATCGGACATTAATAATGTGTGGGAATTTTTCAGATATTAAATTTCGTGCAGAATGTACATTTGATCCAGCATCTGTAACAATACCAGCGAATTTCTGAACACCAATATCATCAAGAACTAATTGTATTTGTTGTACAAGAAATTCAGCTGTATGACTTTCGCCAGAAAAATCTCCAATCTTCCAAAGAAGATCTCTCCCATTACTAAGATGAATGACGAAATTCCAAAGGGATTTGCCTGATGGACTCGTCCATCCATCTAAAGCTTATTATAAAGAATATAACAAAGTTTTATTAATACAAACTTTAATTAAAAATATATTTACAATAAATAATTTACCTAATGTTAAATTATCTTCAGCATCAAGTAACTTATAACATTTTACACTAACTCGCAAAATTTCCTGTGTTAATAAAGTATCAACAATTGTTTTCCGATCTGGTGGAATATAATTTGGCCGTAGTTGCTTGAGCAGTTCAATGATAAACGGGTGTTCAATTAGATGCCATGGCAAACCACAGCATACAAAAGCTTTGATAAGAACTGTATCAATAGCTTCCTTCCGTTCTTTACTTAATTCTGAGTTTTCATAAAAATTATTCAAAGTTGTTTGATCATTCTCAACTTGTGTGATTTTTCGTTTAGGATTTGTAGGATTAAAGGAAGATATTTCACGCGTTTCTACCATATACATGACAGCTTCACGAATTGAATGGTCCACCTTTGAACAATTAATTATATGTTTTTCCATTATTGCAGTCTTTCCAGGTCGAAAAGTTTGGCCACAAGCTGAACACGTTGCAGCATAATGTCCCTTATCTACTTCATCCCCTTGTTCAAAAAATCTCCAAATAGGTTTTTTTTGGACGTCCACCAGAATTGGTGGACTTTATTTTTTTTGAAGTTGAAGGTGCACTATTATCACCATTATCAGACATTCTTAGAGAGTTGTAGACTTGTAGTTATAAAACGAAGACAGAGTACGAAGTTAATAAACACGAAGGAAAAAGAGATTATCAGTAATCTGTCTAGTGATCAACTGATCAATTTATATATTATAGAAAATTTGAAAAATTGGAAAATCGGGATATGTTTCGGATATCGGAAATGGTTTCGGGATTCGGTGAGAGTTTAGGTTTCGGGTCAAGTTTCGATTCGTATATACCGAAACCCGAAACTTTCGGAAATGCTTCTGGAGGTTTCGATACCCATGTTTAGCGTGAATGAATGTGACTATTTTTTGTGCATCTGTGACATTCCGGAGGGCAGTTTTCTTTTTTTTCTTATTTATTTCGATAACTTGAAACTTGGATTTGAATTTAATCCATTCGAACTTTGGGTAGTTTAGTGCAATTTTAAAATTTTATATCATATATAACGATAAAAACAAAAAATCTCGTTTAATTAAGGACATGTTAGACATGGTTTATACACGTACTACTAGTTGAAGATCTCATTATTTTTATTAGCAAAATATTCTGAATTTTATTAAAAATAATATATATAATACATGTATATGCTGTTGTCAACTGTCAATTTGCATGCTGACAGCTGACGTGAATCAGATGACGTACAACATACGTAAAAAAGATTAATTATGTAACAATAGGAGAACATGAATGAGATAAAAAAAAATAAGAGTAAAAAAGTAAAATAAAAAAATTTATGTCAAGGTTTTGCCAATTATTAAATTTGTAAAGTTAATTCGAATTAAAGGTCCGCATGAGCCAGCTCGAGCCAACTCTAGGCTCGGCTCAATATACCTAGCTTGCATAGATAAAAATCCGTTTATTGGTTTAATTTCACGTGATTTATTTTATTACTAGAAGAGGTTCAATTTCACGTGATAATCGATGTCGATCAGCCAATAAATTACGAATAACGATCACGTGACTATCCGTGTCTAAGAAAATAATTTCATTTTTTTTTATTTTTGAAACAACAAAAACTCTTCACAGACCAATCACTAATAAAAGAAACTGTAACCATTCTTACAGAATAGAAATAATCTAAATTAAATCATAAAATAATAAGAAATTAATTAAATAATAACAGATAATTTTTTATTCAAAAATTAATATCTAAGTTTCCTGTGATTCAATTTGGACAATCTTTAACTTTTATGAAAGAACAAAAAAAGCTCTTTCTAACAAATATGAAATCATAACAATTCAACATGTCTAGCTATAGTTATAATTATTTAAAGATCATGACCTTATTGTATATAAATAATATAAAATATCCAGTTTGGCTCATAAAATCTATAATAAAATGAATAGGAATTAATAATGAATAGCTTTTTAGATTCTAAATAAATAACTGATAAATGAAAATTTGTGTTTTAAATGTTTTTGGTATTTAACTTTTTTAAATTAAGAAAGTAAACTTACCATAAACAAAATATCAAATATTTAACCGGTAAAGGGCTTTTCACAAAGTTTCTTATTTATTTTTTGTAGTTAACGTGATCAAAGGGATGAGACACTTGAATCTGACGCACAAGAAGCTAAAGACATTAAAAAAAAAAATTTTGATTAGAACGTAGTGTGACTACCGCCTATATATATCGTAATAGATTTTAATAGTATATATATATAGGATCTACAAATGATCGACAATATGACACTAACGATTTATATCTATGATGCTGCTCGCGAGCTGGCTCGAGCTGTCACGACACAAGTTCGAATGCCAATGAGAATGAACAGAAATGTTTCGTTGTAAAATTGTGTAGTAGTAATAATGACAAGCTTTTGTAAATTTTCGAAAGTAAATCTTGATAGATCGTATTCCAATTTACAGGTATTAAATTTTGCATTAAATTTGGAAAGCTTGTCAGATTGCTTCTTTTAAGGTTTCTAAATTTCTTCAGTCTTATTTACTTTGTCTATATAAAAAAAATTCTGGAAAAAACTTCGATAAATGATCATTTTTTTAGTTTCTATTCTGAAGAAATTTTCTAATTTTAGAAGATAAGGAATAGTTTAGTAGTCTAGTATATACTGTACATAATCCTTTTAACTAAGATAAAAAATTTTTTCTTTTAATTTCATAACGTTAGTTAATTTGCATTAATATTAATGAAATTTGCAAACAATTTACATTGGTATTAATAAAATTTACAATAAATTAAACTGCGTCATTGCATTTTTAAAATTATATTTAAAAAAAAAACTTTTGGATTTTGATTGTCAGATTTTTAACTGTCAGAATTTGTGACTATCGGGACTTTATTTCAGCGGGATTTGGGTTTGTCGGGATCTTGGTGTCGGGATTTTGTGGTAAACCCAAAACAGGAGATTCATTAAAAATGGTTTCGGAAAAATGAGATTTTGGTAAAACAATAGTAAATAGGCAAATTGACGTTGGTGAATTTTATTCCGGTGAAACAGGTGTCATTAAAATGGGTGGATATAAATTATAGAATACATGTATGTTATTATACAAAAAATTTTTGTACCTCAAATATACAAAAATTGAAAACTAACAGCATTAAATACTGTAATGTGAATTATAGTAATATTTTATTAATGGAGACATCTAAATTAGTCTATTAATAAATAAAAAATAATAAAAATTATAATAAGTAATAAATAATATGTATGACTGTGCCAGTGGTGTGATTTATTAATTTTTGTTAAAAAAATTAATTACAAATTAAAATATAGAGATTATATCTAATTTTATAATAAGATTTCATTAAATTTCAAATTTTATAAAAGAATTAAAGCAGGTTGCTCACACTTATATTTGGTGTTAAATTAAAAAAAAACTATATATTCTGTTTATAATGTAAAATAATTAACACAAAAAAAACACCCATCACATTAAAACATACGCTAGAGAAGCTGCAGCTTGTACTTTCTCTTGAGTGCCTGCAAAGAAGCAGAAACTTATTTTACGAGAAAAATTTTCTTGTTTAATAGTGAGGCTGTAATTATTTTCTTGTAATACAAAGTCATCTGAATCGTTATCGTCATATCTTACTTCTAGCGAAAGTACTTGTATTGGATCCCCAGTTGTTGAATATGTTGTCATTCCAGCTACAAGTTGAAAAGTCTCTTGTGGTGGCGTTAATAAAACAGATGCTGAACATACTCTTTCAAAATTTTGATTATTTTCCCATAATTGAGCACTTTTATCGTCAACACAGAATGCATCATTTGAGTCAATATCAACACAGGATTCGCCATCTCCACAGCTAAAATTAGTGTCTACAGCTGTGCCTGGATTATTATAAGATTCACATGAAACCCTCACTGATTTCCTTGTAGCGCAAACGGAGCTTTTATATTTAGCATTATTAGGATCAGTGCATTTAGGCCTAGTGGATACAAGACCATCAGTGCTAAAAGATTGATTTTGTAAATTTACTACAGGTATTCCTACTACAGCTGAAACCAAAAAGAAAATATATATAATATATAATTGAGCAAACATATTCTGAGAATGATATGGAAAGAAAAGTGAAGTTTTTAATTTGTTCTTGTAAAAAAAAAAAATAAAGAAAATGAATATTATTTTTTACAGTGATATTTTCATGCCATTATTTATACATTTTACTGATAAAAAACTTATCCGTAAAAATGAGCCTTTTATTAATTCCTGAACCGGAAATATGAGCCTTTTACGGAAAAAAGATTGACTTTTTTTACAGGGCATGGAACAAATTCCCGTCACGTATGGTAATATATATGATCGACAACGTGCATGTCATATCGGGATTCATATTTTTGCAGGTATGATAAACAAATCCTTTATTTTTTTTTTCTATTAAATATAGTTAAGATATTTAATTCTATAAAATGAAATGGGTTAAATTTGTGTTCATCTATAAAAAAGTCCAAAAAAAGACCATTTTGTCCGATTTTGTTTTATTACAAAAAAACAAAAATTTAACAAAATGGTGCTTTTTTATTACATATGAGCACAAATATTAAATAAATTTAATTCATTTCGTTTTTATAGGGTAACATTTAATTATTTTTTCATTGACCGATTAATTAAAAAATAATTTAATTATATTTTGTAATTCCACGAAACCTAATTAATTGCATTGCGCATTGCGCTGTCCCTGTAAAAAATTCTTTAGAAAAATAATCCCGTGTCTGACAAATTCATCTGAGCCAGGATTTTGGCTGTAGATCATCGGGATTCTGTGACTGTCAGGATTTTGATTCAATCGGGATTTGCATTTATCAGGATTTTGGTGTATTATAGACTGTCGATATTATAGGTGTCAGGATTTTTGGGTGATCCCCCTGTTTTAACGACAAAAGTCATTTTTCCATGATCAATATGGTACTGTATTGACGATCATGAAATTTTTTATGAAAGCAAGGAAGATTTTCAATGGTATAATTTTTTTGTTTTTGAAATTCTAACCGTACTATTTGAAAAAAAAAAATAGAGAGAAAAGATTACATAGGAACAACTAGATTGGTGCTACAAAATTTTGCATTATTAATCATTTTGTAATCAGTTTGTTGAACTTCTTTTAATATTTCAATAATTTGAAATTAAGGTGCAGTAAGGAGTGAGGCGCAATTAATAAATTTTGGTGCGGTAGGTCGTAAGCTGGTATTCTAACTTTAATTGACAATCCGCGAGCCAACTAGAGAAAATTATATATAAATTTGACGCAAATATTTACTAATTTGTCGTAATGTAATAAAACTTAAACATACGGATGGTCACCGTACCAGCATTATGATGTACTTTCGACCAGAATCAAAAATCTAATAAAATGGCCAGCATTACATCATAATTTCACCACCGGTGATGTTTAGCAATACCCAATATTAATTATTAATAATGTTTTAGTAACATAAATATCATATGAATATTTGGAAAAATATAATTAAAAATTTTTAATTCGGCGAAATGACTTTGTAAAAAGTCTTTTGACGAAATTTCGTGTGGCGAATTTGTAAGATGAATATTTATTGTGCTAGGTCCTAGCCTAAAATATCATATTGTTACATTTATAGTCAGGATGCAGGATGCCCTAATTTGGATTGCCTAATTACATTGCAGAAACTCGTGATTTGTTACCATGCGGTTAAGATGTCACCAAATCACAACAGTCCAGTATCTAACACATGACAATGTGGATCTCATAAAATTATCGACGACATACTTTTTCGAAGTCGATAACATGTTAAAAGATAGTCTTAAATAGATAGTAAATAGATATTGAATGACATCGAGAATTAGCAGCAAAAATTAATCTAAGATATTTCTTAGATGTATTAAATATTATTTAGCGATGAATCTGTCAATCTATTTTATTCATATTTTTTTATATAAATTTTATTGATAAAATTTTAACATCGGGAAAAAGCCTTAGTATGTATCATGTGATACATGTGATATTATAAAGTAACTATAGTTCGATATAAACTATTTTTAGCTCAACAACTATCAAAATAAACTATTTTTAACTTTTTTAAACTTCATCTTTTTACTTCTCGTTGATATCTGTACAACTTTCCTTTATTTTTTCATTTTTCCTTTGTCCTTTTCCTTTCTTTTCCCTTTACTTTTACTTTTTCTTTCATTTTTTCTCCTTTCTTACTTTTTCATACTTCCTGTTGAAAAAAAATCCTTAATGAACCATCTTATTTATTTTTTTTTTAGTTCTTTCAATTTCCTTGGACGCGAAATTTGATAAGTTTCCAATTTTTTCTTTAATTGTTCTTATTTTAACGAACAGTTAACCATTCTTTCTCTTTCTTTTTATAGGCAGTTCTCCCTAAAATGGGGTTTCGGTAAGGTAATTTTTTAGTTTTTTCTTTTTTTCTTTCTTTTAGAATTTTCTGATACTCACTGGAAATGGAGGTGTTGTCCTTTTTTGTTATTAACTTTTACCTTTTATTTTTTGTAGGGTTTGGTTTTTTTTTCTTTTAAAGGTTTGACAACTCTTTTGGATTTTTCTTTTTTAGGTTTTGCCGATTCTTAAGAGTAGGTTGTTGATTTTATTTTTGCTTTATTGTTCCCTTTTGTCTTACTAACAATTGTTTTTCTTTTCTTATTTTAGATATCAGTACTTCTTCTATTAATTCTACTGTGCCATTGTTTGAAAATGAAAGTTAATTGCCGATCCGCATGTGATCGATAGAATTTATATAATAAAATACGGCGCAACATTTATATATTAAGCCATGTTGATCATTTTTTATATCAAATAAAATGCGACCATATTGTTATACAACTGCGTAATTTAACACACGTTTAAGATCTTAGAAAAAAATTTTTTATAAAAAGTTTTTTTTCTTTCCAGTTTATGAAGTTTTATATGTAGGAAACGGAGATTTCATAGTATTTTACTTCTATGGTATAAATGGTATAACCGATTTCTACCTCTTTAACTTTCTTTTGACGCTTATAAAACTTTTTTGATTATTATTTCTGTCAACTATTACATTTTTAATAACACTATGCACTTCTATATCTCTTTTTCTTTCACAAATACGTCCGGTTTGTAAAAAATATGAATATAATGAAATTCATAAATAATAAAAGGACTTTGATTAAGTTTTAACGTAATCTCAAAATAGGAATAGTTATCTTGAATTTTTTTCTTAAAAATAATAAACAAGTCATATAAATATGACCACAATAATGAAGTTCTGATATAATAGCACCAGTTAAAACAAGTTTTTTTTGTGTTATATATGTATTTGACGTTGTTGTTCTTGGGGAAACAGAGTTTTCAAACTGCATTTTTTTATTAATTAACATAACGCCGCATTTTACTATGTAGATTCTATCGATCACATGCGGATCGGCAATTAAATGTTAAATTAGCTCAGGCCAGGAGAGATCCTCAGTTAGTGGATCAAAGTGTGGAAAATCAGACTGGATATAAAAATTTCAAATTTTCATTTTTGTGATATTTTATGTGATTGTATGATTGACATACTGAACTTCTATTGAGTTTGATATATCAAGGGTTGGACTGTATATTTTTCTAAATAAGAGTTTGCAAGTGAAAATTTTTACTTTTTCTAAAAACTAACTTGACTCGACAAAATATCTTAAATTGAATCGTTACCTTTAGGGTTTTGCACCTTTTTTGTGAAATGAACTGAAGGTGATTGTTTGATTTTTTATTTGTTTTGATTTTTTTTGTCATTTGTGCTAATTTTTTCTTTTTTTTTAAGTTTTGTCTTCATTTTGAATTAAATATAAATAGGAATTTAATTATTTCAATAGGTGCATTTTTTCAGTATACTTATTTTTTTAACAAAAGTAAAGTACGAAACAATACTAACATTTCTTTTTTTTAGAATGACGGATATTACTTGGGAACTAGCTCTGATCCCTTAGGTAAAGTTTTTGAAAGACTTCAAAAGCTTTTTTAATAAACGCATCAATTAACTTTCAGTTAATTTTATAGGAATTCTGGCCTCTCCTATATACCAGAATCCAAGTGAGTTTCAAAACAATTTTGAAACTAATTTTTATTTCTTTAAAACATGTTAATAACGTTTTTTTGTTCATTTATAGGAAACCAGCTTTGAAGTTCGAACCTGGATAGCTTTTCAAAATTTTGTAAGAATCCGGCCCCTCATGATACCAGAATTCACTGAGATGTTTTTTACTCATAAATTTTTTGTTGTCTTTTAGCTTAAACTTCAACAAGAAGTGGTCATTCATAATAATATTATTCGTTTATATGGAATTATGAAGGACGAATGTGAGTTTTAAAATGATTTGAAGTTAAATTTAAAAAGATATTTTAATAATATTTTTTGTTCATCACTTTCATAAGAAACCAGCTCCACCTTTGTTACCGGAACCCTAGAGGTTTGTTTTCAGAGTACTTTAAAAACTTCTAAAAAACATTTTAATAACCTTTATTTATTTATTTATTTTTTATTTTTTTAGAGGAATGGCTTCCTACTTTTGAAACTTCTTTAATAAATGTTATTAATAGAGTAAGAGGGTATATCGAAAAATTTAGTTTTATTTATAGATTAGAATAATGCATATGATTAGACTTAGAATAGAACATTTTAATATAAATTTACAGTACATTTTTCAACTTTTGAAATAAATAAACTATAACTTTACTACAACATTAATATTTGTTTACTATGACTTAAACATGAATTTAATGTAATTTAAATATACATTTACCATATGTTTTCGATGTTAAATCAGGTGACGATCACCTTAATATACATCAACTTCGATTGACTTGAACTTATTGTAACGATGTGAGACCATATCGTGATCAAGCCTTGGTATGATAAAATTTCGACTTGGTCACGATATGGTTTCGATTTTAAAAATTTCTGCAATGTATATATTTGTTAGTTTTAATTATTTTAATGAAATTTATAATAACATATATAAAAAAATAAAAAAATACAATAGATATAACTATATGTTATTTTATCTACTACCCGTCTAAGATGAAAGTAAGTATCTATACTTATTAGATCTAAACTAAAAAAAGTATCTAAATAAAAAGTTTTTATAAAATATCTCATATTCAATATTTATTATTTGTGTCGGTGAAACGTTTGTCGGTGAAATGGTGAAATGAACCAGACCCCAAATGGATTAAATTCAAATCCAAGTTTCAAGCTATCGAAATAAATAAGAAAAAAAAACCGCCCTCTGGTCAGTCAGTCATTCCGAAAATGTTAGCGATTGACATTCCATCATTAAAATTCAATCTAATATTCTATTTTTTATTAATTATTAATAATGTTCTTAGTAACAATATTTTCGTAAATATTTTATGAATATTTTGGGAAAAATACGATTTAATAAGAGATAGCTTTCGGTAAAAGGTCCTTCGGCGAAATTTCGTGTGGCGAATTTGTAAGATGAATATTTAATTTATTTTATTGTGCATTTATTGTTACATTTATAGTCAGGATGACCTAATTCGGATATCCTAATTAAACATAGATGATAGATTTATCCAAATAAGGATCGAAACCCGATTGATAATAATATTATGTCATTTTTTTAATGACCCAAAATTCTGGAAAAAACTCCGATAAATAATCATTTTCTAGTTTTTGTTCCGAAAAAATTCAGACACGTGATCATTTTTCTAAAAAAATTTTTAGTGCAATTTATTAATCAGGTTTCGTGGAATTACAAAAATATAATTAATTATTTTTTAATTAATCGATCAATGAAAAAAATGAAAAAAAAATAATTAAATGTTAACTATATTTAATAGAAAAAAAAATAAAGAAAGGAAATGAATTTGTTTATCTTGACCTGTCACATGTATTAATCTTGACCCACTACATGCACGTTGTCGATCACATATATTGAATCGGCATACGTGACGGGAAGATGCTTCATGCCCTGTAAAAAAAGTCGATCTTTTTTCTGTAAAAGGCTCATATCTCCGGTTCCGGAATTAATAATCTCACATCACGGAATTTATCGAATTATTCACATTTTCCGTGAATGGAACCGTAAAAGGTTCATTTTTACGGATAAAATTTTTTTTATAGGTAAAATGTATAAATAATGGCATGAAAACGCATATTAATGATTTTAATAATATTACTGAAAAAAATAATATTTTTTATTTTCTTTATTTTTTTTTTTTACAAGAACAAATTAAAAACTTCAGAATATGTTTGCTCAACTATATATTATATATATTTTCTTTTTGGTTTCAGCTGTAGTAGGAATACCTGTAGTAAATTTACAAGATCAGATTTTTAGTATTGATGGTTCTGCTGTACCCACTAGGCCTAAATGCACTGACCCTAATAATGCTAAATATAAAAGCTCCACTTGCGCTACAAGGAAATCAGTGAGGGTTTCATGTGAATCTTTTAGTCAACCAGGCACACCTGTTGATACTAATTTTAGCTGTGGAGATGGTGATTCTTGTGTTAATATTACCCCAAATGATGCATTCTGTGTTGACGATAGCAGTGCTCAAGTATGGGACAATAAAAATGAAAATGAAGTCGTATGTTCAGCACCTGTTTCATTAGTGCCACCACATGTGTCTTTTCAACTTGTAGCTGGAATTACAACATATTCAACAACTGGAGATCCAATACGAGTAGCTGAGCTACAAGCAAAATATGATGATAACAATTCAAATATCTATACTGATTATAAATATCAAGAAAATAATTACACCTTCCCTATTAAACAAGAAGATTTTTCTAAAAAGTTGAGTTTCTGCTTCTATCCAGGCTCTAATGAGGAAGTACAAGCTGTAGGTTCTCTAGCATATGTTTTAATGTGATGAATGTTTTTTTTTATGTTAATTATTTTACATTATAAAAAGAATATATAGTTTCTTTTTAATGAATGGTTTTGTTTAACACCAATTATACTTTAATTATTTTTATAAAATTTGAAATTTAATGAAATCTTATTATAAAATTAGATATAATCTCTATATTATTGTTTGCAATTAATTTTTTAACAAAAATTATAAATCATTCCACTGGTGTTCAACACCACAGTCATACATATTATTTATTTTTATTATTTATTATATAATTTTTATTATTCTATATTTATTAATAGACTAATTTAGATGTTTCCATTAATTAATAAAATATTATAATTCATATTACAATATTTAGTGCTGTAGCATACATATATATATATATATACTACTTCACATATATTTTTCTTAGCTTTCCAATTTTTTTCTTATTTTGTAATATTTGCGGTACAAAAATTTTTTTTTTTTTTGAAAAATTGAGTTTATTATTCGGCCATAATAACATTTATGTCGTACCCACCCATTTTACCGACACCTGTTTCACCGGCATAAAATTTACCGACGTCATTTTGCCTACTTGTTATTATTTTACCGACATCACAATTTTTCCGAAACCATTTTAATGAATCCCTATTTTGACATTTTGCTATAATGACACGGTATTTACGATTATGAAATTTTGTCTTTACGAAAGCAAGGAAGATTTTCAATGATATAAATTTTTTTGTTTTTAAATTTAACCGTACTATTTGAAAAAAAAAAAAATAGAGAGAAAAGATTACAAAGGAACAATTAGATTTGTGCTATAAAATCTTGCATTATTAATGCATTTTGTAAATTTCTTTTAACATTTCAGCATTTGAAATTAAGGCGCAGTAAGGAGTGAGGCGCGGCTAATAAATTTTTGGTGATAAAAACAACGAAAAAATTTACAACGGTTGAGCAGGTAGGTCGTAAGCTGGTGTTATAACTTTAATTAAATTAAGGATTACAAAAATTAAAAAAATTAACGAAAATGAAGGAAAAAGAATAATATTCTTCATCATCTAGTACTGGGCATAGAATCTGTTTATCTGTCATATAATCCTTTAGTGACAAAAGAATATCAACATTTGGCGCAGTTTATCTACATCTCGAAATTTTATTTTATTGGAAAACTTTTTACTGTATTATATTAATTGCATTAGTAATAAAAACTTTGGATAAATGAATAAAATAAATGAATAATACTAATGATAAAACTATATTAAGGTAATCTTTTAACGTTTCTTGACAAAGTATAATGATTTGTTCATTTAATTAGTTAAATTTAAAATAACCTCTTTAAAATGGTAATTTACTTATCGGTGTAAACTAATAAATGTGGTAAAGCGAATAAATGTGACTATTTTTTGTGCATCTGTGGCATGGATTTGAATTTAATCCATTCGAACTTTGGGGTAGTTTTTAGTGTAATTTCAAAATTTTATATCATATAATGATAAAAACAAAAAAATCTCGTTTAATTAAGAACATGTTAGACATGTTTATACACGTAGTTGAAAATTTCATTATTATTATTAGCAAAATATTCTGAATTTTATTAAAAATATATATGTATATAATACATATGTATGTTGTTGTGTGTCGAGTGTCGACTGTCGATTTGCGTGCTGACAGCTGACGTAAATCAGATGACGCACGACATACGTAAAAAGTAATGATGTAATGATGTAACAATAAGAGAGAATGTGTTGATAAAGCCTACATGAATAAGATAAGAAGTAAAAAAGTAAAAAAATTAAAATTTTAATTTTCTCCAAGATTTTAAATTTGATACAAATGTTCTCGTTGTAAAATTTTGTAGTAATAATGACAAGCTTTTATAAATTTTCTAAAGTAAATCTTGATAGGCCGGGTTTGGTGAAGCTTACTAGAATCCCGAAGGTATAATATCCCAATATTCAAATCCCGAAAAATCAAAATACCAAAATGAAAAATCTTGAAATTTATTAATAAAGAAAGAATGAGGTGTCGGGATTATAAAGTTTCGGGATTATGATATTTCATATGTTGGGATTAAGATTTTGTCAGGATTTTGAGTGTCAGGATTTAGAATGTTTGGATATTTTACCCGCGAGCTTCGGGATTTGACGTATTCCAATTTACAGGGATCATTTGGAAAGCTTTTCGGATTGCTTTTTTTGAGGGTTTTTAAATTTCTTCAATCTTATTTACTTTGTTAGAAACTAGTTTAACGCAATAATCAATAATTATAACATAGTTTTGGGGCTTCTCCAATTTATTTTTAATGTACGGATGTGTTCTAATATACGTTTATGCGACATTAGATATTACGAGTAAGTAAGTAATTTACGTAAATTTTTCATTGTAAATTTCTATCACTTTTTATAAGAAAATAAGATATTAAAAATAATGCGTTTTATATTATGTAGCGTTTGGTTTTTATTCTTAAGATTTTTATACATAAAATCAACTGTATGTGCAGCTGAAGAATAAGTATTTTATTTGTTTAAAGTTGTTACAAGTTTTATAATAGTGATTTGAGTTACCAGTATTTATGCGTCATAATCATTTCGACATTTATAATAGAACCAAAAAACAACTCGTAGAAAAAATTGAATTATTACTCAATAGGTTTTATTGAAATAAAATGTGCAACTACTGTACATATTACATGATAGAAAGCTGCGCCGCATATTTTATCCATAGGAGGTAAATAGATCTTAATATGGCCAATATTCATTCATTGTTCTAATTTTCTGTACTATTTATTTAGTATACAATTAAAAAAATAGCACCATTATTTCCATTTTAAGAACTTGAGTAGGATAATATATTTTTTATATTATTATTACATGATTAAAGTGTCTCTGCCGTCTCGGCGTCATCAACTGCTGCAACTCAACTATGTAATATCTAAAGAATATATGAATAACTGAAGTCTTAATTAGGAGAAATTTGATTGATTGTGTATAAATATTATTTGTACAGTAGGAGTTTGATTTCTTAACTTCTGGAAATAATTTTTTGAGGTTAGAGTTTTTATGCAATAATCTGTTAAGGTTACGCCATAAATCCTAAAATAAAAAAAGATCTTTTTAACCCACCAAAAAAATTTTTTTTTTTTTTCCTTGGGAACCTTCTTTAAAATTATAAAATGATAAAACAAATAAATATAAATAAATACATCATGTAAATGATCCGATAAGTCCGAGTCCGAGAATTTTAAAAAATATTACATAATGACTTTGCATGTTTGCTTTTATTCCTAGTATAATATTTTTTTTATTTTATTTCTTTTTTTAGATAAGAAATTTTTTTTTCACAACTTTATTATAAATATTTGTTTAATCTATCTACAAAATGATTTATGAACCTGTGTTACCCCAGAGTCAAACCAGATACAGTATATAAACAACGCGCAAAAACATCCATTCTTTATTGTCAAAAAAAAAGCCCAAAAAACTTAAAAATCTTCCATCTTGATTAAGGAGTAAAATTAATTCGCTCTTAAATTTTAAATTTCTTATTATTTGGATTATGGATAACATGAATTTAAATAACCAAAATACACAAGATTATTATAATTTACCAACGGATCAAACTCCGCTTCTCAACAAATTCTTAATAATAGTAACAATAAAAACATCCAACATACAATGTTGGAGTATCTAATTCAAACAGATTGCACATTAATTCTACAATTCCTGCGCCTCATAATACTAGTACATTTGAGTTTTATTTTCATTTACCAAATGATACTCGTACATGTATCTATCGTGTTACTTATTCTGAAATAAATCTATCAGAAAATGTTCAACTTTTGAATGATGGAATTAATCGTATTCCTTATTATCTTTTGCCACATCATCATAATGTACAATCTCTAATTCAACAACAGATTCAGCAACAAGTCCAACATTCTATCGTTTATCAACAAAATAGAATTCAATCACAGCCCTTCGATACTTCCCAAGTATATTCAAATAATGACATCTATAATACAGCTTTAACTTCAGTAAACGGAAATGTTTCTTATGATATGCAAGATACAAGATTCCAGAATTCTTCCTAGGGCTAATGGCTCATACATTTTTCGGGTAAAATGAACGAAATTTTTTCTCATTTTTTTTATTTTACTTTTAAAGTTCGACAATAAAAGTTGATTATAAAATGATAACTCATTTTTATTTTTTCTAAATAATTGTTGACTTTTTTTAGCTAAATTAAATGATCTTTGCCGTTTTTTTCTCTATAAAGAATGAATGATTTTCTTGTTTAAGGTTTATTTTTTAACCAATTTCATTTTAATTATTTTTATTTATTTAATCATATGATAGCAATACATATGCAAAATGTGTCTTCAAGTCTATTTTTAGTGATTTATTTTTGGTTTTATATTAGATTAGTATTTTTCTTAATTCTCAATTTATCTTATTTTATTTATTTTATTATTACATCGTAGTTTTCTTCTTATTTTATCAATTTTTGAGGGTGACATAGTTAGTATATGAATTGAGTTTGTATCATGTAACATTGTAACAACCATCACGTTTACTTACTATAGTACTTACTATCAATAATATATAATTAGAATGAAGTTTACTAAAATGTTAAAAATTTATATACTCGTATAAACAAGTGCAAGAACTTAATTATTCGTGTTTATTTTTGTTTTTTTAAGACTATTACTATTTGTAAAGATAAAATTCGATCGTTATAGCTTTTTTCTTTCTTTTTGTTTCAAAATATTAAAGTAGTTCCACAAAATAATACATCTAAATTTTTTCAACTACTTACGGAATCCTCGTTACGTCCTGATGCTCCACTCTTTTATTAGAATTACCATCTATAGCAAACTAATCAATTTAACAGATACTTTCAAAACGCCATATAAACCTTCACTACTGACAATGGATATCGGTGTTTCGTTCTCTTTTTTGTTTTCTTACCTTCACCTTATTTTTCCACCATCCATCCCTATTAATAATATCCTTCTTCCCCTCTTTAGACTCTCCTTCGGCTTTTTAGTATTATTCCCGATTTTGCTTTCTTTCTTCGTAAACGAGATTATAACTCAGTTAAGTCCAGACAGATTAGTGCTAGTAGCCTCTTGTAATTTCTTGAACCTGTTAAAGAACATCATTAATTTCTTCGTTTATCTGCGGGTTAAGAAATGATATGTTTAGCCACCCATTAACGCCTAATAGCGATGTTTGGATTTTTTGCGCTTCAATTCGGAACCAATTAGCATTAGAAAATAATTAATACGTAAATAGTTAAAAAAAAAAATAAAACTATAATTACCAGAAACAGGTACATTTAATAAACTGAGAGAATGGTTTCAGCAATATTAAATTTTACATAGTACTTGTTTTTTATCGAAGGTTTAACTACTACGCTAGTTTCTGTAAGCCACGGGAATGTCATACAATGTCCATCTTGTGAGCTTGTATATCTTCAACATATTATGGTTCAGACGTTCTCTTAATATTCCTCAAAAAAATTTTCTTTTTGTTTTCCAGAGGTAAGAGTTGTAGCTACATGCTATGAAGAAGTATTACCTGGTACAACCATGCCAGACTGTTAGGTCATAAGGAATTCTCCGAACTGTCGCCACATGAGTTTATAGATTTTTAAATATGTTTAAGCACCTCTCACTAATCCATATGTGACAGTCCTTATTATAAAATCCTTTCATACTATTACTTTTGCATATAATATCATTACAACACGCGATTGCCATACTGTATCTCAAGCCTGTAGAGAATCCCAAATTACTTGGCAAAATAGTGACCACCAGGACAGAGGGTACAAACGCAACCCTTTTGAGCCGACCCCCCCCCCCCCCCTACACACGGAAGATCAATACCGCATGTTCCTCGAATGTCACGTTTTTTGAGTTTGCGCTTTATTCGCCAGTGCGGTAATTACTGGATTTTTTGTCGCTTCTATATATCAGATAAAGCTTTCTCAACTCATTACATAACATTGTGAAGTAGTCATTGATTCCCTCAGATATTCCTATTTGGCCCCTTTTTCTCGTTTTGAAATTATTATGCGATTTAATGACAGTTTGTTCTTTCTCAACTATCGAAATGATATCTTCTGACTTAGCCGATATAATAACGTATATATTACGTAATATTTTGTCAACAAGTATGTCGGTTATTGTATTTATAAAGTAGGATATGTATTTGTGAAGTGAAGAAAAGATACTAAAATATCGTAAAAGTTCTCTTCATTAGTTCTTTAGCTCGACGGTTTATGTAACTCTATATTTATTTTAAGATAAGTTGAAGACATTTTTGTGTGTCAAGAATAATACATATCATAATAAAAATTTTTTTACTGCGGAATTATAAATAAAATTGCAAATTTCGGAAAGAGTTATTCATTTGTTAATCGTTACATAAGTCCAACATTTCTGTACCCATATTTAATTTCCGATGATGATCGACACTCTTTTTGCCATATTGAAAATTGCTAATAGTCCATGTACTTTCGGCCAGAATTAAAATTAATAAAACACTGGCCAGTATTACATCATAAAATTCACAATTACTATAACCTTTTTATAAAGTCCAAATTCCATACCTGTTTTTTCAATGTCCATCGATTTAATTTGTAATTCATTCTCCTCTGAATGAATTCCTTATATATTATACTGTATATTAATATTACCTCTTACTATTCTGGTAATCTGGTTTTACGTTATTTATTTTTTCCCATTGATCAATAATTTGGATTTGTCAAATTTTTCACGCGATCATTTTCAGCATAAATAAAACACGACTGGTTTTATAACTTCTATATACTTTCCACCCTTTCGGCCTTTCTTCTTTTCTTTATAATATTGCGTTAACGAAATCAGATTTTCTTCCATAACGTTCATGTAAAACCAATTATATGAATTATCTGATATAAATAAAGAATTTTAAATCAAAGAAACAATAACTCAAAAATCATATCAATATACTAAAAAATTATTAATAATCATTACAAAATTTTCCGAAAAAAAAAGATCGAAATAATTTTCTGTATTAAATGCATAGAATAATTTATTACTGTATTTTCTGTTAGTATGATTAAGGAGGTGTAAGATATTGCTAACGCTATCACGTGCAAATGCATAAGCACCCCTGGCCAGAATTATGGATATTTTAGCCAGAATTATGAGGATCTTGGCCGGCATTAAGTGCAAAAAAGGGTGCTTATATACCGCCAAATACAATAAATTTTACGTTAGAAAATTTACAATAATTAATAAATTTTACAACTCAGAATTGTAACAATATTTATATTGCTAATAAAATAGCAATATATCAGATATTAAGATTAATTGGATTTTGAAATCATGACAAAATAATTACGAGTAATATTTTATTGAACATTTTTGTCCTAATTATAAAAAAAACCAAGAAAATAAAACAAAATAATTGAAAAATAATGAAATATAAATAATCAAAAAAAAAAGAAATGAAACGAAATTAAATAAAAAGAAATAAAATAAATACTAAACTTTACACAAGTTAAACTTTCATTTGCAAAAGCTAAATTTCTTATATTACCTTAGTTTATAAAATACTAATATTGATAAGGGCCATTTGGTCATGTTAAAAAATTTATAGCAATGTAAGATTAAATTTCTATTAACTTAAAATTGAATATTTTAGCTCAGCTGTATAAAGAATTTATCATTTCATGGAACTTTTATTTCGAACTTTAAATAAAATAAAAAAAGAGGAAATAGTTTCTTAGCTCCTAGGAAGAATTCTGGAATCCTGTATTCCTCGTATCTTGCATATTGTAAGAAACAGTTCCGTTACTGTAGGTGTCATTATTTGAATATACTTCTTGGGAAGTAGATTGAGTATTATTGAAGGATTGTTGTTGAATATCATTTTGCTGATAAATAGGATTCTGAACTTGTTGCTGAATCTGTTGTTGAATTAGGAATTGTAAATTATAATGATGCGATAACTGGTAATCAGGAATGTGAGATAGATTAATTCTATCATTCAAGAGTCTCACATTTTCTAATGGGTGTAATTCGATATACTGAAATGTAACGTGATAGATACGTGTATCGTTCGGTAAAGGAAAGTAAAATTCAAATGTAACGTTTTGAGGTGCAGAAGTTGCGACATTATGCAAGGCGTTTAGACTCATATTAGATATGCCTACGTCGTTAGTTGAAGTATGTTGGATATTGTCATTGATATTATTATTAAGAATTTGTTGAGAAACGGAGCTGTCTTCAGTTTGGTCCATTGATAAATTATAATAATCTTGTGTATTTTGGTTATTTGAATTCATGTTGTTCAAAATCCGAATGTAATATTAAGTAAAAAATGAAAAATAACAAATATAATTAGGAAATTTAAAATTTGAAGGCTGATTAATTTTCTACTCTTTAAACTAGATGGAAGGGTTTTAGAACTTTTTTAGGTTTTTTTTCTTTGTCAAGATGGGCTTTATATATATGATTGAGTTCCCAAAAATCAGAGAGTACAGTACATTAAAATTTTAGCTATGTATAGTACCCGTAAAATCGCAAAAATAAGCACCCATTTTTTGCAAGGGTTCTGGATGAAAAGTTTGGGGAGGTGCTTATTTTTGCGATATTTTTTTATATATATTCTTATGTTTTATTCGTGCAAAATAGGGGGAGGTGCTTATTTTCGAGGGGTGCTTATTTTTGCGATTTTACGGTTAATACTTGTTTATATTAAGTTTTTATTAATCGTTTATATTAATAATATATCCCTTTTTTTTACATTATTACAAAATAATAATTTAATCACATCTTTGCATGGGTACAAATTAGTACTATAAACCAGTAGATCCCTTTTTTAAAAATCACATTATTTATAATAATGATTTAAATGTGATACAATATAAATTATAAATAATTTTTTTTTTATTTTGTTTAATATAAACCCTTTTTTTTTATATTATTACAAAAATAATCTAATTATCACACCTTTACATGGGTACAAATTAGTACTATAAATCAGTAGATCCTTTTTTAAAAATCACATTATTTATAATAATGATTTAAATGTGATACAATATAAATTATAAATAATTTTTTTTTTTATTTTGTTTAATATAAACCCCTTTTTTTTATATTATTACAAAAATAATCTAATTATCACACCTTTACATGGGTACAAATTAGTACTATAAATCAGTAGATCCTTTTTTAAAAATCACATTATTTATAATAATGATTTAAATGTGATACAATATAAATTATAAATAATTTTTTTTATTTATTTTGTTTAATATAAACCCCTTTTTTTTATATTATTACAAAAATAATCTAATTATCACACCTTTACATGGGTACAAATTAGTACTATAAATCAGTAGATCATTTTTTAAAAATCACATTAATTTTTTTTTACGTCGAATTTTTTTTTTTTTGTTTAATATAAACAATTTGCATCGACGACTGAATTTACATCATTATACTATTATAGCCAGAACTTGTGTCCATTTTTCTATTAATTGGGACTATTACGCAGGTTCTTTTTTTTATTAAAGGAAAACAAGTAATTTTTATTTACTACGCCATATGTTTAATATAACCGCGAAAACATCTGTTGTGTATTTTTTCTTTTAAATTTCAATGTCCAATATTATACATATACAGTTTTATTTTTATTTTTATTTTTAATATCCATGTGAACTAGATTACAGAAAGATAGACAAGAACTAATTAAAAAAAAGCCAAACGCTATCTAAACTATGCTATAATCAAACCGCCCGAAGACAGTGCCACCTGTTGCGAAATAAAAAAAGGCTGTGGAGGATTAACCGAAGCATTTACTACCACCTTACATCAGAGAAATTGGACTTAGGGGATAAAAAAAAAGAAAAATAAAAACATTGGCAGAAGTAACTATATAATAAAGTGCTGAAATGACTAAACTTTCGTTTAGAAGAAGTTGGGTATTGAGGTCCTCCAGTTGGAGCGTTGAAAAAAGGTGCCACCTATATAAATGAGTCTGTAAGTATTTAGTTAATGACTTAGTGGCATCCGTGTGGTTCAAAAATAAAGCCAACAGGCGTAGTATTAATTCTAATAACCATCAATATTATACATATACAGTATGCGTAAAAAGATTAAAATTGACAGTCAACATGGTCACGTGCTTAATATAAGACTTTTAAAGAAATTCCTTTTTACAAGATTTTTCTTATTTCTTCTTTTTTCCTATTATAATGGTAGCATAGCTGACCGTTAGTGACACTAGGTGGACGTACAAAATGAAAATAATCCAATCATGAAATTTTTTTGGGATTAGTTTATAAACTTGTCTATGTTATGTATTATATACAGTACAAACATACTGTATAAAAAATTTTTTTTTGTAGAAAAAAAAAATATACCTCATAAAATTTTTTTCAAATCCGAAAGTAAAGATCGTATCTTATATACAAAAGATCAACATTGTCAAATCTTGAATATGCAAAGATAATCAAAAAAAAATTATAATTTCTGAATGTGAGATCATTGATAATTTACGTAAATAGTAAATAGTTTACTTTTATTCTTTAAATCTGACTCAGTAAAATTTCAACAATATAAAATATAGTTAGTATATGTATATCGATTATTCTTGGAAATTGAGCAAAGAAAAAAAAAAGAAAATAGGATTAAATTTATTTGTATAGCGACTTTTTGTTTCGAGTTTTTTTAGTATTAAGAAAAAAGTATTTCTTCCTTGTTCCTTCCCTCTTTTTTTTTAAAAAAAACATTGAAAGCTGCGGTCTATCATATTTTAATTTTATAAAAAATTAATGAACTATATCATTAAACCATAAATCCGCATTCCACAAACTAAATAAATTAGAATATGATATGTTTCACTAAAGTTCTCCTATTGTAAGAAAAAGTCATAATATACACATTTTATACCACAAAAAGAAATTAGCTAAAATAATTTTAACAGGTAAGGCCACTCCAATTTAATAGTTTGTTTAACGTACCCCACCCCCCTCATTTTTGAAAAATTTTTAAAAATAAACAAACATATGTTATATCACGTGACTTATAATACTAACATCACCGATCTGTATAATATTTAAAAGAATTTCTTTCCAGTGCATTTGAATCTACCAAAGAAAATATTCCTAGTAGTATAATTAATAAAAGTAATATACGTAAACTTATTAATTGCATTATCTGTAATAAACCAAGATGTATTTTTAGTAAAAATGCATTGAGTGATAAAGAAAAAACTATGTTTATTTTTAAATGTTTACTTAATTTGATCCCCTCCCCCCCCTCAATTTTTATATAAAGTTAGGACGTTAAACAAACTATTAAATTGGAGCAGCCTAACCTGAAACTATGCTGTGTAACCATGAAAATCACGAAATTTCTATAACCCAGGAGTAGTGTTTAGAATCATGTAACAGTTATTCGAATAACTCGAGTATATTCGAGTATTCGAATAAGCATAGTGGTTATTCGAGTATTCATTTAGCCAGATATAGTATAGTTAAAATTCTAATTGAGCATTAAATCCTTAAATTTAACTGAGTTAAAATCATAATTCAGGCTAAAAATTATGTAAATCATTACTATAAAAGGAAATTTAACTTATTCGAATATTATTCGAATACACTTTATAAATTTAAATGAATACTCGAGTATATTCGAATATATTCGATTCTAAACACTACCCGGGAGTTGTAACCACCGTTTATATCGGTTCCACTAAAAATATCCAGTTTACCAGGATATCCGGTATAGCGAAAAAATTTCGATATATTGAAAATCTATTATACTGAATTTTTTTAAAAAAATTCATGCTAATAAAATTAATATACACTATATTTTAATTTTTCATCTTAGTTTTACGTCATAGAGGTCATGAAAATGAATATAAAATATTTTTAATTGAATATATAAGTAATATATAACTTCGGCCGGAATTAAGATTTTTATAATTCTGGCCAAAATTAAGATTCACCGCATCACGTTACTTAAATTTTATTGGTTAATGATCATGTGATCCGGTTTATCGAATCATTTTTACTATAGCTGGTTAGAAAATTGATCCGTTATATCGAATATCGAGCTTTTACTAGTAAACTCCGGTATATCGAAACTATTTTAATATACGTGATCTGATTCCAGCAAAAAAGTCCGGTTTAGGCCCAAATCCGGTTTATATAAGATCCGGTTTATCGAATTTCACTGTGTATAACGCTTTGGTTATGGCGGTTATGGCCCATCATTTGGTGGTGACTTTCTTTAATTGGAGTTTTTGGTGGTTGTTCGAAGGGTTTTTACGAAAAACACATCAAATGGTGTTGATAATTTTTCTGTGGAAGAATACAAAGCATTTAAAATTATTGGATAAATATCTTTTATATTTGTTAATTTATTTATTATATTTTTATTTCTTTTAATAAATTTTCAAACATTTCATGTCACTCACTCACTTTTTGCGACACTCACTATATTTTTATATAAAATTAAGGTTCTTAATAAATTGCGAATATTTATGCAATTTTATTTTCATCGATCAAGTACTCAATTATTATCGACATCACCTAATTTATTTAAATATAAAAATGGTATAATGAGATTTTATTAAATTGTCTACGGGGAATTGATAATCATCTATTCCTGAACGTAACCTTTTACTTTCAGATAGTATTATTAATGATATCGTATTTAACACTATTTTTCACGGTTTTACATGTGACACAATATATCATGATTTTTATTGGTACGACTATATAATTAAGCTCAATAATGGTTCATGACTTTTATCAACAAATTCCGTCATTCCATGGACATTTATACATTTTGAATTTTTAAAATAATACCAAACTAGTTTCGGAAGTATTTAATTTTAATTAAATCTAAGAGTTTACACAGTATGTGGTTACTTAACAATCGTTTCTTAGAGCGTCACGATTACAGTCGTTATACTAATCTAATATATTATTAATTAAAGAATGATGATAAAAGTTAAAGAAGGCTTAAAAGAAAAATGACTATAATTTACTAAAAGAATACTATCTTAATGTATTAAAAATATTACACGCGTTAATTTAATTATAAAAAATAGTGTTAAATAAGTTTATTCTCCTAGCACACCGAGTTTTTTCTCAACACTTTTCATGTTGAGCTTCGATAAAAATGACACCAAATGATTATAATGCTGACATAAATTGCAGGTAAATGAAAATACGAGTAACATTAGTAACATTATAAGTAATACCAAACCAATGATTAATATTCATTTTTAATTTTCACTTTTTTAAAAAATATAATAATAATAATAATAAATTTTAAATTAGATTCTATTCGCTAAAAAGTCTAACAGGGAACTGTTAATTGCAATGAAACTAATCAGTACAATACATTTCATTCGAAAATATTCAATATCAAATCATGTTTATACTTCTCTTTCCTTTTTAATACTTTTAATTTGAATATTAAAACTTGCTGTACGTCGTCACGTGCTGGAGGACAGACGGACATTTTTTTGTGTCACCTTTGCATAGAAGTACCAGAATTGTAAAATTCCCTCCGCCACGTTATGTTGTTCAAACCTACGTATTTACTAATTCGTTTTTAAAGAAATTTAGCATGTAGTGTAATTGGCGTAAATGCCGATTTATGCCAAATTTGGTATAATTAAGAAAGAATGTAAACTAATTTAATTTAATATATATGTTGTGCCTCAGATTGATTCTTGCCTCAGATTAAAACTACCAATAGGATGTGACGAATTATGTATATACACGTGATGATCTACATAGTAAAATTACCATATATGTAATGCACGTGATCTGGTGTTGATCTCACGGCCATACATTTATTTATAGTACTTAGTTTTTATTTTTTATTTTTAAAGTGTTAGAATTACTAGCTCGTCAAATTAATATCTGCGATGGTCTGGTTCTTGGAAGTAAAGCTGCTACCCTCTTGCAGTGCCTTTAACTTTACGAATACTTCGCACGAAACACGTAATTTTTTATTAAAAAACAGTTTTATTTCAGTTTAAATGTCAACGCAAAATATATATAAAAGTAAAATATAATAAATAAGTAAATAAATTTGATCAAAATAAATAAATTAAAAAAAAAATTTATGACATTAAGTTAAAATCTAATATTTTTAAAATAACAACTTAAACACAAAATCATGTATCATGCATTGTGGCTAACTATAATTACAAATTTAGTTAGGTGTGTCGATCTCAAAATATATTTTCCTTAGTAAGAATTCTGAAATTCTGTATCTTGAATATTATCAGAAATAGTTCCGTTTACTGAATTTGAAGCTGCATTATAAGCGTTATTATTATCTGAATATACTTGAGAAGTAGGTTGAATTGTAGTATCAAAAAATTGTTGTTGAACATTATTTTGTTGTTGATAAACGGGTTGTTGGTCTTGTTGTTGAATTTGTTGTCGAATCAAAGATTGAATATTATAATGATGTGGAAGCTGATGATCAGGAATGCGAGATAAATTAATGCTGTTATTCAAGAGTCGTGCATTTTCTAATGGATGTAATTCGGTATATGTAACGTAATAAATACGTGCACTGTTTGGTAAAGGAAAGTAAAATTCAAATGTATCGTTATGAAGTGCGGGCAAAGTATTAATAATGAAGGTATTAGACATTTCTACATTGTTAATGGAAGTGTGTTGGTCATTGTTATTATTATTATTATGAAAAAGCACGGAGATAGTATCAGCTTGATACGTTGGTAAATCAGAATAATCTTGAGAAGTTGGATTATTTGAATTCATTTTTATAAATAAATTTTTAAATTATAATTAAATATTTGTGAAAATAATGTGTGGAAATTTTATTTATTTTTTATTTTTGATCTTTATGAAGAGAATTTTTTGGAGTATGGTAGATGAAAAAAGGAAAAAATGAGAAATTTATATCAAAAAAAAAAGTACAAAGTACGTGAATTACTGTAAGACGAAAGAATATCATTTTCATTATTCTATTATTGAATTGAAAACTTTTGTGATTGTTTCAAATTTAATAAAAATGCGCGTGAGTTAATAATTACGGGGGGAAAAATACATTAAACTTTTAATTTTTATATTATTTATTTATATATGAATAAGAAAAAATGGGGCGGGGATTGCCAAAAAAATGTGTGTAAGTTAATAATTACGGGGGGTAAAAATACATTAAACTTTAATTTTTATATTATTTATTTATATATGAATAAGAAAAAATGGGGCGGGGATTGCCAAAACTTGTCAAACGGTAAACAAACAAAAAAAACACTACATTTCATGATATCTATGATATCTATAAATAACCATATAATTACGCAATTTCACTATTTAGTGTCGATCAAATCATATGACAAGAATTGTCCTACTCGGACAATTATTTGTGTCGCCTTCATACTAATTTACAAAAATTAGCTGAGTTTATAAATTACCAGGAATCTTCGTTTACTTATTTCCCGGCCTCATATAGATAGCCGGGAAATTACTAATTTTAGTTTAAAATAGTTAATATTTAATGTATTCTTACAAATACATCCAACTATTAATTATCATAGATCCGGTTTATCGAATTTCACTGTGTATATAACATATTTTTCAAATTTTATACGACTTAAAATATAACTTTCAATATCATCACTATCTTTAAAAGAGAATATAAAACTATCTTTAGTAGAGTTAAAAGCTTCATCACAACTTTCACTAAACTCATTAGATTCCCATGTAATAGAATGATTGTTATAGTATGAGATTGATTGTCACAGACTTCATGAAATTTTTAGATGTAAATCCATCACGAGTTCCACGAAGTAATAACTTGAATTCGTACGCATTTTCTATTCATCCGTAATTTCTAATTTGTCGATCCATTTTGAGATTAATATTGAGTTGTAATGATTTTGGAATCAATATTCATACGAGATTACTGATAGGTTATTAGGTTTCATAATAAATCATTCTTATATATGTTGTGCCTCAGATTGATTCTTGCCTCAGATTAAAACTCACGCTGCGTGAGATCAACACCAGATCACGTGCATTACATATATTGTAATTTTACTATGTAGATCATCACGTGTATATACATAATTCGTCACATCCTATTGGTAGTTTTGAATCAACAACATATATACTTTATCCGAAAACTCTTCAAAAGATAAATTATGAAATTGATAAATGGAATACATTGGCTAATATTATTCTTTAAAGTTTTGAAATCTTTGTTATTATTGTTACCACCGATTTATGACGTTTGGTAGGTAGTAACAGAAATAAATATAAGGATCGGTTAATGAATGATAACAAGTGGTAAGGTAAATAATGGTATAGATAAATAATGATATATAATAAAAGGTTAATAAACGATAACAAACGATAGTGAATGATAATAATCAATATGACAAATTAAAGGTAGATCGGAGTGGGTGTATATAATAATAGTCAATAATGTAGTGTATACAGATAATCAACGATGTATAACGAAAAATTAGTAAGTGATAATAAAAAAAAAACAATGATAATAAATGATATGGAACGATAATAAACAATATGATAATATGTGATAAAACGTGTATAAATAATTCGGAAGCAAATCGACAGGTTTATTCGTTAATAAAAAGAATACGATATTACTGCCTCAACCGGCGCTCTGTAATATCTGGATATCTATCTTATAACAATAAAACTAGACGAATTCTAAACTGAACTAGAACTTTATCTTCCAACATCGGCCCTTTATATAATGTTAAATTTTTAGGACGAATCTGTCCTTCGGACATAATTGTCTCCCGGCCAATAATTGTGGCGATCCGGGCACGTTTGTCTATACAGCCACCTATATTCAGCCACTTTACATCGCTAAGCTTCCACTTTTTATCTAATCCATAAACAACTAAAAACAACTACAGGTAATATATCTAAAAATAACTAAAAATAACTAAAAGATAAAAATAGAATAATAAATAAGATAAAAAGAAATATCCCGTGACATTATCGATCTGCGTCGAAGTCACGTGATAGTAACGATTTGTGTTATGTTTATCGTAAAATAAAGTGAAACAAAGTATATATGTAAATTTAAAACTTATATGTATAATTTTAAAGTGTATATTTATTCTAATAAACAATAACTTAAAATATTAGATACAAATTACTGTATTCCAGGTATAAATTATACTATACTGTTACGCCGCCGATCATTTAGATTACCTGCGAATTTCCACTTTCTTTTGAAAAATTTGTAAGATCAGAAGGAAGTTCTTGATTTTGAGCATGTCCCCATTTAACCATATGTTTCCATACTTGAATTTCGTCCATCTGAAGATTATCACTTTGAATAATTGTGATCAAAAGTTTTTCTGGTAGTGTTTGGAATCATATAACAGTTATTCGAATAACTCGAGTATATTCGAGTATTCGAATAAGCATAGTGGTTATTCAAGTATTCATTTAGCCAGATATAGTATAGTTAAAATTCTAATTGGGCATTAAATCCTTAAATTTAACTGAGTTAAAATCATAATTCAGGCCAAAAATTATGTAAATCATTACTATAAAAGGAAATTTAACTTATTCGAATATTATTCGAATACACTTTATAAATTTAAATGAATACTCGAGTATATTCGAATATATTCGATTCCAAACACTATTTTCTGGAATTGAAGAAAAATTTAAAGATTTGAATATCTTATCCGGTTCTTTAGACGTTAAATCAGTACAAAATTTTTGTAATTCCAAGAAAGAATCGTTCTCAAAACTTTGTTCCTCAATTTGATAAAATTTTTTCGTTAGTAGCGTAGAATAATAACTTCCTCCCTATAAGAAATGATGAGCAATTTATTTTCATTATGTATGACGTAATATTTGATTATTTGTATGTTTTATATTTCCGTGTTTTTTCCGTGAATATATCATTTTCATGGAATTTATAGCCTTAAATCATGTAAATTTTCATCTCTCTAATACGGATATCCGTAAATGTATCATTTTCACGGAATTTTTACGAATGCCACGGAGAAACAATAGATAAAAATTTTTTTATAGGGCCTAATTTCTTTTTCAAATAGAGTTTTACTTGTACTTTTTTTAATCATCACTTTACATGCTTACGTGACGGGTAAAATATTCATATAATTTCTTAAATTCTTTTCTCCATTTTTTTTAATAAACCATAAATTGAGGAGCAAGATTCATAATTAATTATTAATGTTGTCAGAAGTTATCTAGAAAAAAAAAGGTGACACTCGACGATTTCTTTTCTTTTAATCTCAAATGTAACATACGCCGATAAAAAAAAAAATATTTATAACGGTCGAGCAGATAAGTCGTATGTAATAACTGTAATTAAGGATTACAAAAATTAACGAAAATGAAGGAGAACATTATTCCTCATCATTTAGTACCGGAGAAGCTGTTTATCCCGTTATTCATCTACAAAAGAAAGAAAGTTCCATATCAATATTTGGCGCAGGTTATTTATATCTCGAAATTTTATTTTATAATATTCAAATTAATTGCATTAATAAAAACTTTGGATAAATGAATAGAATAAATGAAAAATACTAATTTGAACATTAAATTTCAATCTGATAAAACTATATTAGGAATCTTTTAATGTTTCTTGATAAAGCATAATGAGTTGTTTATTTAATTAATTACATTTAGAATAATCTCTTTAATGGTAATTTATTTATCGGAATCTTATTCCTACGAAAGTTCTTTATTATTTCTCAATGAATTAACTTATTTTGGTTTCTCCATCATTCCCAATAATTTTATCATATCGGATTATTTCTTGTTAATTGATACATAAGTGTGAAACTGGTTGTATTAGAGAATTTTTTTTTTAAAAAAAAATAGATATATAATTTGTAAATTCATTAACACTAAACTTACAATATCTTTATCATATGATCGAAAGGATTTTTTAAAAAATATAGAAAATCTTTGTTTGAATTTGAATGTTAAATTTCTTTAACGTGCTACTAGTTAATATTTTTCCTAAGAATGTTATCATGGAAAACTTTGCACAATAATTCAAAATCAAATATTCTTAAAAAAATTAGATATATATATCAAATTATTTATTTAGTTATGTTTATATGAAATCAATTTAATAAATTAATAAAGTGAACAAATCGGTTTATGGTTTATATAACATGTAATTTCTATTTGTTGCTGATTTAGCCAAGTCTTTAAAAACTTGTTGTCACCTGATCACCACGTTGAGGTGCAGCAACATTGATCAGGGGGAAAGGGGAAAACGAAAGGGAAGGGGAAAATGAGAGGGAAAGGGAAATACAAAAGAGAAAGGGAAAGACGAAAGGGAAAGGGAAAACGTGAAGGAAGGGGAAAACGAGAGGGAGAGGGGAGAACGTGAGGGAAAGGGAAACGAGCGAGAGGGAAAGGGGAGAACGTGAGGGAAAAACGAAAGGGAAAAACGAAAGGGAAAGGGAAAGAGAAAAAAAGGAAAGAGCGAGAGAATACACAAAAATACACATACCACCCACCATCCACATACAATACAAACCCACAACCCACATACCTAAAGGAAGATGTAAAGAAAAGGGGCCTAAGAGAAGACCTAATAAAGAGAAGACCTAGACAGAAAAGATAGAAAGAAGATAGGCCTAAAAAAAGAAGATAAAGAAGACCTAAAAAAAAGATGACAAAAAAAAAGAACCTAAAAATATTGAGACATTTATATTATTTAAATTACATACTCGATTACTCATGACGAAACCCACATTAAGATTATGTAATTTTATAGATTTATATTTTATATTTAGACTTGCCATCAAGTTTTTACATTATTAATAAAAATATATTACTAAGATCTTATGTCATAAGTTGCAATTTTTTTCGCATGAGTAACTTTTTTATTCATATGATCGATATGAGTAATTATATTTGTTATTCTATATCATCACGTGCCGGACGGACAGTAGTGGACCTTTGCATAGAAGTATATAGTCCTTCGTTACACTTCGGACTAATAAATACTGAGAACCTAGATATGCTTACATGAACGAGATAAAAAAAAATAAAATGTCCATTGAGGATTATATATTATCGTAATATCACTTTAGAATCGATCTTTCGAAATTTGCTTCAAGAGTATTGACGCGGGAATGTCCGACAAAATAATTTTTTTATTGTTATTATAAGAAATTTATGTGAGTTAGTTTTCCCACAGGTGTCGCCGATTTATTTTTCAGAAGTTTATAAGCACGATCGGTATTATAATTTCTATATACTTTCCAACCTTTCTTCCCTTTATAATTTTGCGTTAACGAAATCAGAATTTCTCCAATACCATAATGTTCATGATGTAAAATTAATCATATGAATATAAAGAGTTTTAAATCTAAGCAGGTACAAAAAAATTTTTCCAAAAAAAGACCGAAATAATTTTCTGTATTAAATGCATAATTTACTTTGAATGATTTATTAAATTTTACATTAAAAAATTTACAAAAATATGATTGCAATTTTTTCCGAAAAATATGATAGTTACTATCGATTAAAAAATATATTAGATATTAAATAATAAACAATTTAATTTTAAAATTCTTTTTGTTAATTGGATTTTGAAAACATAACAAAATAATTGTGAATAATTTTTATAAAAAAAAAATAAATTTATTTTATTGAACATTTTTGTCCTAATTATAAAAAAAAAACCAAGAAAATAAACAAAATAATCGAAAATTAATGAAATGTAATAATCATAAAAAAAAAAAATGAAATGAAATGAAATAAATTCAATGAAAAGATATAAATAAATAAACTTCACATAAGAAAATTAAAGTTGAACTTTCATTTGCAAAGCTAAATTTTTTATATTACTCTCAGTTTATAAAATAATAATACTATTGATAAGGACCGTTTGGTTATGTTAAAAAATTTATAGTAATGTTATATTTAAAATTAAATATTTTAGCTTAGCCATATAAAGAATAAAAAATGAGTTATCATTCGAACCTTAAAGTAAAATAAAAAAAGAAGAGGAAATAGCTCGTTTATTTTACTCGAAAAATGTATTAATAGAGTCCTTAGCTCTTAGGGGGAATTCTGGAATCCATCTTGCATACTGTAAGAAACAGTTCCGTTTACTAAAATTGAAGCAGTAGGTGTCATTATTTGAATATACTTGGGAAGTAGATTGAGTATAGAAGGATTGTTGTTGAATATCATTTTACTGATAAATAGGATACTGGACTTGTTGCTGAATCTGTTGTTGAATTAGGATTGTAATTATAATGACGTGACAACTGGTAATCAGGAATGTGAGATAGATTAATTCTATCATTCAAGAGTCTCACATTTTCTAATGGGTGTAATTCGGTATAGCGTTTCTCCTAAGTCCATTTCACCGGAGGACTTGTCGCAGAAGCCATTTCATCGAAAGGATGTTTCGGTCATTTCGTCGAATGGAAATTTCTCTGAATGGACATTTCGCCGAATACTTTTCTCCGAATCATCTATTTCATCACCAAATAGGTCGGTCATTCCGAAAATGTTAGCGATTGATATCCTATCATTAAAATTCAATCTAATACCCTATTTTTTTTATTATAAATATAATGAAAATTGCTAAAGCTCACCGGTGGTGACCAGCATTATGATGTACTTTCGACCAGAATTAAAAATCTAATAAAATACTGCCCAGCATTACTACATCACAATTTCACCACCGGTAATGTTTAGCAATACCCAATATTAATTATTAATAATGTTTTTAGTAATAAAATTTCGTAAATATCATATGAATATTCGGAAAATATGATTTCAAATTTTCGGCGTAATGACTTCGGTAAAAAGTCCTTTGATAAAATTTCGTGTGGCGAATTTGTAAGATGAATATTTTATATTACATTTATAGTCAGGAATCAGGATGCTCTAATTTGGATAGCCTAATTAAACATAGGTTCGAAACCCGATACGGAATAACATTGTCATTTTTTTTAATTGATTTTAATTATTTTTAATGACCCCCTATAAAAAAAAATTTCCGATAAATGATCATTTTTCTAGTTTTTATTCCGAAGAAACTCAGTACACGTGACCATAATTTTTCTGAAAAATTTTTTATAGGGACAGCGTAATGCAATTTATTAATCAGGTATCGTGGAATAATTTAATTATTTTTTTAATTAATCGATTAATGAAAAAATAATTAAATGTTAAATATCTTAACTATATTTAATAGAAAAAAAAATAAAGTTGTTTATCATACGGTATACCCGCAAAAATATGAATCCCGACCATGCACGTTGTCGATCACATATATTACAATACACCATGAATAGGATCGACATACGTGACGGGAAGATGCTTCATGCCCTGTAAAAAAAGTCTATCTTTTTTCCGTAAAAGGCTCATATTTCCGGTTCCGGAATTAATAAAAGGCTCATTTTTACGGATAATATTTTCTATAGGTAAAATGTATAAATAATGGCATGAAAACGCATATTAATGATTTTAATAATAATATCATTGTAAAAAATAATATTCTTTATTTTCTTTATTTTTTTTTTTACGACAAATTAAAAACTTCACTTTTCTTTCCATATCATTCTCAGAATATGTTTGCTCAATTATATATTATATATATTTTCTTTTTGGTTTCAGCTGCAGTAGGAATACCTGTAGTAAATTTACAAAATCAGACTTTTAGTACTGATGGTCTTGTACCCACTAGGCCTAAATGCACTGATCCTAATAATGCTAAATATAAAAGCTCCGTTTGCGCTACAAGGAAATTAGCGAGGGTTTCATGTGAATCTAATGATAATCCAGGCACAGTTGTAGATACTAATTTTAGCTGTGGAGATGGCGAATCTTGTGTTGATATTACTTCAAATGATGTATTATGTGTTGACGAAAACAATGCTCTAGTATGGGAAAATAATCATTATTCTGGATTTGCATGTTCAGCACCTGTTTTATTAGTGCCACCACATGAGTCTTTTCAACTTGTAGCTGGAATGACAACATATTCAACAACTGGGGATCCAATACAAGTAGTTGTGCTATTAGCAAAATATGGCGATAACGAATCACGTGAATTTGTAGGACACCAAAATAATTTCACCTTCGCTATTAATCAAGGAAATTTTTCTAAAAATTTGAGTTTCTGCTTCGCTGCAGGCAACGAAGAGGAAATACAAGCTGTAGCTTCTCTAGGATATGTTCTTCTCTAGGATATGTTTTAATATGATGGATGATTTTGTTTAACACCAAATATAAGTGTGAGCAAGCTGCTTTAAATTCTTTTTATAAAATTTGAAATTTAATGAAATCTTATTATAAAATTAGATATAATCTCTATATTTTTGATTGCAATTAATTTTTTAATAAAAATTATTAAATCAAACACTGGTGTTCAACATTACAGTCATACGTATTATTTATTTTTATTACTTATAATATAATTTTTATTATTCTATATTTAGGCCATTCCAATTTAATCTTTAGTTTAACGTCCTCCCCCCCCCTCTATTTTTGAAAAATTCAAGGGTGATTTAAACATATATGTTTGATATGTTTAAATATGCCCCTCCTTTACTAAAATTTAATAGTACCGAGAATTTCCGATTTTACCAAAAATTTCCGAAATTTTTAATATGTTTAATTTTCATGTTTGTTTAAATTATCCCTTCCCCCCCTCAAAATTTTTGGCCGGAAAGGACGTTAAACTAATTATTAATTTGGAACGGCCTTATTAATAGACTAATTTAAATGTTTTCATTAATAAAATGTTATAATTCACATTACAATAATTAATGCATACATATACATATGGGCCGATTTGATGCATTAAGTAGTAAATTTGTTATTTATTAAAATTTTTGTTAAAAAATTTTAATGAAGTATTTTTTTTTTTATATAACAATAATGGTAAAGAGTAACAAATTTACTTTAGTTACAAAATTATCATTTTTGGCAAGATAGTATAAAGTTATAATAATAATAATCGAGGTTCCTTAATGTACATTGAGGGTGTACGATATTAACGTACAAACTGGCCGGAATTACCATAATTTTAGCCAAATTTCCCTTAAAATATCCAATAATATCCATTTTATGCGTTGAATCAGCTCATATGCTGTACTTCACAAATATTTTTCTTAGTTTTTCGATTTTTTTTTTATTTTACAATATTTGCGGTATAAGAAAAAAAAATAAAATATATTTTTTTTAAACCGAAGATTGAGTTTGTGAGATAGATTTTTCTAATGGGTGTAATTCGTTATTACTGATACCCGTACCATTCCGAAATTAGACAACCCCCCGAAAACAAGCAACCCCGGCCTGCATTATAGCGATTTTGACCAGGATTATGACCACTTTGGCCAGAATTAAGTTCAAAAAAATGGTTGTGATCAATTTCACGTGATAATCAACATTGATCAGCCAATAAATTGCAAATGGCCGATTTCACGTGATATAAGAAATTACGCGGACAAAAAAAAAGAAAACTTTATTTTTCATAAATTTACAGGTAATTACCTCCTGACCTGGGATGAAGTCAAACGAAATAATAACAATAATTTTAGCGGACCCAAACCTAAATGGTTTAAACACTTAGAAGATAATTACATTTTAAGCAATTATCGAAGATTAACTTATCCGTTAAAAGATCATTATAATATCCCAAAACGATTACAGAAACCTCCAACAAAATCTTTAAGTAAACACAAAAAGTTCAATGAAGGACTTATCATTGGAATGCATCCATACAAAATTGCGTTATCGGTAAATCTCTAATACAAGATACCGACACACATTCTTCAATTACCACAATAGAACATTACTAATTCTTCACTTAACCAAATTTCACCAAATAATTCTCCACGTTCAATTCCGCTTTGTTTAATACCTTGTCCGGGTTGTCGTTTAAATGACATATACCTTACTAGTTATGATACCCGAGTTAAATGTACAATTAATTCTCGTACGGATAGATTATCCACTTTTAATATTTATCATATGCATTCTTCGTCATCTGAACATAAAAAATACAAAAATGCCATTCATGGAATATTATATCAGCACAAAACCACTTCATTTACTTAGACACAGTGCCCATATCATTCATTTAGCTAGTCATAATATAATTACCCCTTCTCTTACTTCCAAACCTTTACGTCCGTCATTAGATACTACGTCGGATACTTTCGAAATTTCTTCTGCTATTATTAATTCTGCTCTCC
This sequence comes from Rhizophagus irregularis, assembly GCF_026210795.1. Taxonomy (NCBI): domain Eukaryota; kingdom Fungi; phylum Glomeromycota; class Glomeromycetes; order Glomerales; family Glomeraceae; genus Rhizophagus; species Rhizophagus irregularis. The sequence goes on along the minus strand of NC_089435.1, from coordinate 2,290,247 downwards.
TTTGTGACAATTCTATTAAAATTATCCTTAAAGATATAGCCTTTCAATTTATTAACTTTAATTATTTTCAATTTTTTTCAGATGGTTCTGTCTCAAATATAGGAACTACAGATAGTAAATCTGGTTTTGGATGGATACAAACTAATCCTACAATTCCTGGACTTTCTTTCAAAGGCTCGATAATTTTTTCCCGTCCTCTTTCAAAAGTGAAAGTCTAGCTATTCTAACAATTTTAATTGTATTACCACAACATTCAACTTGTTTTATCTATACGGATTCCCAAAATTGTATTGATACATACAATACTCGTTTGAACATGCCGACTATCAGCCCGCGTCGAAGACTCAAACAAAATAATTTTTTAATTTGGGATTTAATATTCTGGATTATAGCTCATAACAAATTAACTATTCAGTTATTGAAAGTAAAAGCTCATAGCAATAACAAATATAATGATATAGCCGATGATTTGGTGAAACAAGGTCGTTATATTTCCGACCCTATCCTTATCAATCACAAATTCTTTCATCAATCGTCTTTAGGTCTTATTAATTTATACAACAATATTTATATTGTTGACCGTAACGTCTGCAAATGGAGTGACGTTCCAATACAATCAAGAAGTTTCAACATGGCAATGAATAATTCAGCGCTTTCACCTATTAATCATTAGATTAAACATGGCCTCATAGACTGGGATTACACTAAAAAATGGATTAATTATAACCCTCTAGATTCTCCCACGTCAGAAAAACTTAGAAATATTCAAGTTGATAAAGTTAAAAAGGCTACTTTCAACTACCCTACAGGAAATATTTTACAACGAAACTACCCAGACCTGTATCCTCTAGGGCGCATTAAATGTACCAATTGTAATACATATGAAGATTCGAATGCACACATCGGACTTTGTCCTAAACATCGTACTTTTATTTCATCTTTATTAGAAAAATACAAAATTAAACTTATAGAGCTAATTAGAAACAACAACGATAGTAGTTTCACATTTGATATAGAATCAAGCATTAATGCATCAAATATGTTCAAATTATTACCAGATATTTTAAATCTGGCGTTATTACCAGATGAACCTTCTTCAAATTCTTCAAATTTAACTATTGTTCCATGTGAACAACCGTGGATACTTTTATTACATCATTTAATTCCAATCGACCTTTCAACTTTTTTTTATAGTTATTACAGCAAAAAATGCGACCGTGATCGCTATTTTATCAAATTTCTATCAGACTTTACTACAGAATTGAAAATTCTCACATGGTCCTCACGTTCCCTTTCTTTTAAAAGGTGGGAAAAATCGTTGAACATCACATCCAAGAAAAAAAAGAATTATCATCATTTACGACTTTCATCTCGGCAAACTCTTTTGCCTCCCACCGATCTTAATCGCCGCATACCGACTTGATCACGTGGGAATTATACACACTATTACTATAATAAAACTTTACCGTATTTTAAACACATCGTCAATATAGACGATTCCGCTAGTATTAGATGGACAACCTGTAATTTTTTACATAGTGGTACTTGGGAATCTTATAGAGACATTCTATTATATGCACCTTGTAATTATTTACCAGATTTATCGTTCCTCAGATCCCCATAGTCTACATTTTTCTTCTTTATTTTTTTTATCCTACAGCCTTTTCTCTAGTGTAAGGTGGTAGGGGAGGCTTCGGTTGACCCTCCACGGTTCTTTTATATTTTTCGCACCAGGGTGGCGCTGTCTTCAGGCGGTTTGATTATAGCATAGTTTAGATAGCGTTTGACTTTTTATTGTAATTGGTTCTTGTCTATCTTTCTATAATCTTGTTCACATGGATATAAAAATAAAAATAAAAAAATAAAATTTTTCGTAAATTTACAACATTCACAATAAGTAAAAATTTTTACAGACTAACCACCAGCTGTGTACATTCTCACAATATAAAAATCATTCAAATTAAATCGATAATCTCTTAAAAATTAATAGCTAAGCTCCCTGTAATTCAATTTGAACAATCTTTGATTTTTCTGAAGAGAAAACGGTGTTCTTTCTAACAAATATAAATCATCATGACCATTACGTCTATATATAGTTATGGATATTTTAAAGATGCATAACCTTATTATTATATAAATAATATAAAATATTCAGTTTGGCTTATAAAACCTATAATAAATAAATGATTAATTAATAATTAATGACTTATAAGTGCTATGCAGTTATTTAAACAATGAAATTTTATATTTTAAGGGTTTAACTTTCTTGTTTTAAGGCAATAAACTTACAATAAAAAATATTTCCATTATTTTACTAAAGAAAAGTCTCTTGTAAAGCCTCTTCATTTATTTTTCGTAAATAACTAGATCAACTGGATGAGACAATTGAATCTGACGCTCAAGACACTAAAGTTTCAGAAAAACTAAGTTTTATTACATGCTAATTAGTGAGGTATGCTGTTATACATATGACATAACGGTATTTATATACTAGGATATGCAAAATGAGATCTGCAAAATGATCGACGGTGTAACATTAACGATTTATATCTTGATTTTCACCAGAGGACTTCGCAGAAGCCATTTAATCGAAAGGATGTTCCACCGAAGGGTCATTACTGAGTCATTTTGTCAAATGGAAATTTCTCTGAATGGACATTCGCTGAATACTTTTCTCCGAATCATCCATTTCACCGACATCAAATAGGTCTGTCATTCCGAAAATGTTAGCGATTGATATTCTATCATTGGGGTTCAATCTAATACCCTATTTCTTTATTAATAAATATTAATTATTAACAACGTTTTTAGTAACAAAATTTTCGTAAATAACATATGGATATTTTGGAAAAATATGATTTAAATTTCGGCGAAATAAGTTTCGGTAAAAATTCTTTCGGCGAAATGTTCATTCGGTAAAATGGCTTCGGTAAAATGTATTTCGGTGAAATACACTTCGGTGAAAAGTCAGGATACTCTAACTCGGATATCCTAATTAAGCATAGATGATAGTTTACCCAAATAAGGATCGTAATCCCGATTGATATTATTAAATATTATTAATCAACGGAATACTATTTCATTTTTTTAATTAATTTTCTTTAATGACCGTGTAGTACAAGTTATTAATCAGGCTCGCGGAATTACAAAAATATAATTAAATTATTTTTTAACTTTATTTAATAAAAATGAATTTGTTTATCATACCCTGTAAAAAGCTCATATTTCCGAAATTAATAACCTCATCACAGAATTTATCGAATTATTTACATTTTCCGTTGAATAAGTCCGTGAAAGGCTCATTTTTACGGTTAAAATTTTTTATAAGGATAACTTGGTAAAATGTATAAATAGTGGCATGAAAATGCATATTAATGATTTTAATAATATCACTAAAAAATAATATTCTTTATTTTTTCTTTTATTTTTTTTTTTACAAGAACAAATTAAAAACTTAACATTTCTTTCCATATCATTCCCAGAATATGTTTGCTCAATTATATATTATATATATATTTTTCTTTTTGGTTTCAGCTGTTGTAGGAATACCTGTAGAAAATTTTCAAAATCAGACTTTTAGCACTAATAGTATTATACCTACTAGGCCTAAATGCACTGATCCTATTTATACTAAATATAAAAGCTCCGTTTGCGTTACAAGGAAATCAGTGAGGGTTTCATGTGAATCTTATGATCTTCCAGGCACAGTTGTAGATACTAATTTTAGCTGTGGAGAAGGCGAATCTTGTATTGATATTACCTCAAATGACGCATTCTGTGTTGACGAAAACAGTGGTCTTGCTCAAGAATGGGAAAACAATCATGTTGATGGAAGAGTATGTTCAGCACCTGTCTTATTAGTGCCACCAGATAAATCTTTTAAACTTGTAGCTGGAATAACAGCATATTCAACAACTGGGGACCCAATACAAGTACAATCGCTATCAGCAAAATATGACGATAAAGATTCAGATGATTATACAGAACAAAAAAATAAATTCAGCTTCAATATTAAACAAGAAAATTTTTCTCATTATATAAAATTCTGCTTCGCTGCAGGCACTCAAGAGGAAGTACAAGCTGTAGCTTCTCTAGGATATGTTCTTCTCTAGGATATGTTTTAATATAATGGATGATTTTTTTATGTTAATTATTTTACATTATAAACAGAATATATAGTTTTTTTTTAATGTATGGTTTTGTTTAACACCAAATATAAGTGTGAACAGACTGCTTTAAATTCTTTTTACAAAATTTGAAATCTTATTATAAAGTTTGATATAATCTATATTTTTGATTGTAATTAATTTTTTTTAACAAAAATTATAAATCACACCACTGATGTTCGACACCATAGTCATACGTATTATTTTATCTTTTTATTTATTATATAATTTTTATTATTCTATATTTATTAATAGACTAATTTAGATGTTTCCATTAATAAAATTTTTATAATTCACATTACAATATTTAATACATACATATAATAATGTACTTCACAAATATTTTTCTTAGTTTTTAAATTTTTTTTATTTTGCAATATTTGCGGTATAAGAAAAAAAAACAATTTATTCTTTTTTGGAGATTGAGTTTAAAAGTACTGATTGTATAAATTCGGTCATAATAACATATATTCTATAATCTATGTCGTCATTTTGCCTACTTGCTATTATTTTACCGACATCACATTTTTCCGAAACCACTTTAACGAATCCCTATTTTGGTGACAAAGGCCATTTTGCCATGTTCAACACGGTATTTGACGATCATGAAATTTTGCCTTACGAAAGCAAGAAAGATTTTCAATGATATAAATTTTTTTGTTTTAAAATCTTGCATTATTAATGCATTTTGTAATCAGTTTGTTACGGCAGTCGCCCGCCAGCACATATGGGCAGATTTGGTTCACTTTGATGATCGACATTCGCCAAATCCGCCCATATGAGTCCAGCATTATGATGTACTTTGGGCCAGAATTAAAAAATATAATAAAACGCTGGCCAGCATTACATCATAAATTCACCGGTGATATTTATATATTAATTCTTTTATACTGTATATTAATATTTTTCTCATTGATCTAATAATTTGACTTTGTCAAATTTTTCACGCGATCTTTTTCAGTATAAATAAAACACGACTGGTTTTTTAACTTCTATATACTTCTCACTCTCTTCCTTTCTTTAATTTTGCATTAACGAAATCAAATTTTCTTCCAATACCATAATGTTCATGTAAAACAAACCATATGAATTATCTGATATAAATAAAGAATTTTAAATAAAAGAAACAATAACTCAAAAATCATATATCAAAAAATTATTAATAATTACTAGAAAAAAAAAAATCTAAATAATTTTCTATATTAAATACATAATTTACTTTGAATAATTTATTAAATTTTACGTTAGAAAATTTATAAGAATCAATAAATTTTACAACTCAAAATTGTAACAATATTTATATTACTAATAAAATACGCTTTTGATTAAAAAAATATATTAGGTATATTAGATATTAGAATAATTAACAATTTTAATTTTAAAACTCTTTTTGTTGGATCAACAAAATAATCCCCTGTCGCACTATGATCACCTTTCATACTAATTTTTAAAAATTGCGAGTGATTAGCTGAGTTTATAAATGACCGGGAATCTTCGTTTAGTTATTTCCCGGTCTCATATAGATAGCCGGGAAATTACTAATTTTAGTTTAAAATAGTTAAGTTTAAAATAGTTAATATTTAACGAGTGACACGCTTCAGTGGATTACCCATGAAATAAATAATACTAATTTTTATAAATAAAAATAAAATAAAATTTATTTTTATTGAACATTCTTATTCTAATTATAAAAAAAAATCAAGAAAATAAAACAAAATAATCGAAAAATAATGAAATGTAATAATAATCAAAAAAAAAATGAAAATAAAATGAAAAGAAATAAAATAAATAAGAAACTAAAGTTGAATTTTCATTTGCAAAAGCTAAATTTCTACCCTCAGGTTATAAATTAATATTGATAAGGACCATTCGGTTATGTTAAAAAAATTGTAGTGATGTAAAATCAAAGCTAATTTATTAACTTAAAATTAAATACTTTAGCTTAGTTGTATAAAGAATTTATCATTTCATGATGGAACTTTATTTCGAACTTAAAAAAAAATAAAAAAGAGGAAATAGTTCCTTAGCCCTTAGGAAGAATTCTGAAATCCTGATACAAGCTCAATTCATATACTAACTACTATGTAACCCTCATAAATTGATAAAAATAAAAAGAAGAAAACTACGATGTAATAATAAAATAAATAAAATAAGATAGAACTAAGAAAAATACTAATCTAATATAAAACCAAAATTAAATCACTAGCTAAAGTAAAATAAAAATAACCCACCCTATAGAAACTGTGGCTTCGTTATACCAATTTTTTAGAATTTCCACATAAGTATAAATGTCAGACTCAAAAGTATATTCTTTTCCAATTATAAATAGCAGCCATAACAAAATTTCAAAGAGATTCTCCCACACTCATTACACAAAAAAGTGATTAGTAACGACGTGACTATCAATTTATCGTAGGATAGAAAACAAATTTTTGAAAGTTAAATTAAATAAACAACATTATGAAGCCTCTGGCTTTTTGTTTAATGTTGAGTATTGGGTATTGAAGAATTGGGAAGTTGGCTGTGGAAATATTGAAGTTTTAAAATATATATATGTATGGCTTGAGTACGTTAGTGAGAGAAAAAAAAATTTTTTACTCTTAATTACTCTTAATTAAAATAAAAAGAATATGCCCGCAAAATCTCCACGATGTGTTACATTCACGAATTCACTGAACAGCTTACTCAGGAGTTTACAGTGAAGGAAATTACAGCCGTTGCAAGATTGATTTTGATTATTAAATGTATTAAAAATATCAATCATTTGTTAGACATGTAAAATTTGTCACATTAATTTTTTAATTTATTGTATTTTTTTTTAAATAATAAATAAAATTAAAACAATACATCAGGTGAAACGTTTTATTTTCCTTCATTATTCTAATGATGATTTACACCATTTACGATAATCTTGTATAAAAATAAGCATCCTTACATTTCTAAAATTTACGAACTTTAATTTATTATTAAAATATAATATGCTCCGATCCCCGATCGTTGATCTCGTGATGCTATTAATTAATACGCCCAAATTTGTTTCCATCAGTCCCGTGTTCTGTGGTGGGTATTGGAACAAAAAAAAAAATACTGGCTAGTTTGTGATACAAAAACAAATGCTTTTAACGTAAATTGTAGTGTTTCGATCTGGCGACTATCCTATCCGCGGATAGGCCAACATATCAAATTTAATTCACATGTTTCAAATTATCACTTTAACAATTCAATTTAATATATAGTTAATATTTTTTTTCTATTTGTCAAATTTAATATAAAGATAATCATAACAAATATACAGTATGAAACTCTAACAGATTGATATTTTAATATCACTCTTGCTTTTCCTTAATCACTATTATTGACCCAATTTTTAATCGATTCTTCAGCTTTTTCAATGATAATTTTTTCTTTTTCATTATTTCCAATCATTTTCTTAAAAGCTTTTTCAGCTTTTTCGTAACACATTTCACATTCATCTTTAAAATCATCAAACATAACAATTTTCAAATAAGCAATAGCAATACAACTAGTTAATATTTCTTCAATTTCCTTTTCACTTAATTCACTTAATTCTTTTTCAATTTCTTGTTTAAAGTTATTAAAACCATCTAAATAATTTTTATAAAAAAATTCATAAAATGTTTCATTAGGTAAGAATTTCCCATCAAATGATTGTAATTTCAAAAATTTGAATAAATTTTCAATTTTTGGTTCTTTATGAATAACATTAACTTCTTGTTGCGATACAGATAAACTTCATGAAAAAAATTTTTGAAAAAAAAATATTAATTATCATCCTCATATTATAAGAACATAAATGAACTTGTATACTAACCCTTCAATTAGTTTTTCAAGACCATCCACTAATAAATCATATAAATATTCGATTAATTTAAGTAAGTGTCATTATTTCAATCCGCTAAATAAATAAAATTATAAAACAAACATACTACTGCCGTTAAAAGAGCACAAACTCTTTAAATAATCTTCTTGCCTTGCTTCTCCCGTTAACATCCTCCTCCTCCCATATGATTTAATTAATTGAGGGACTTCTCTTATCTGTGGAATTATTTGGGACTCAAATAAACTTTCATTATTTCGCTCATCAATTGCAATGAAACTATAAAAAAATTATAATTAATAGGTAACATACAAAATAAATTAATCGTAAGTATAATTAAATGAATTTTATACCTTGTATATTTCGAGGCTAAATTAAAGGTTTTAGCAAGTTTAACAATATGCTCTTTAACTAATGAATCTGGGATATGTTTATTAGCATTTTTAGGATGTTTATGAATAAATGATTTTTTATCATTAAGATCTTGAATCAGTTTCCTTGCCGCTAATCTATGAATCTTTGAACCTTGTAAAGTAACTGGATCTAAAGGAATATCAAGTTTCATAGGGCCATCTTGAGAAGTAGCTTTTAAAGTAATAACTTTCCATGGTTCAATATTTTTTTCTAAAATACAATAGACAATAAATCGAACTCCAGAATAAATGGGTGGAATAATATATGGAGCTTGTTGAACTTTAATATCAGTGAATATATCACTTGGTGGTGGTGGTGGTGGTTCTATATTGTCATCACTCATAAAACTAATAGTAGGTTTATCTACTTCAATTGGAGTCATATCTAATTCCTTTTCATCCAATAAATTGACCTCAGTCCAAGTAATATTATAATCCTTAATTGGTGGTTTTAAAGCATTTTTTAACATTCCAATAACTTTTTTATCCATTCTTTCATCATTTGTTACAAATTGAGCGTATCCTTTACCAGCACGAGCAACAGATTCAACTAAATTATGAGAAACAGAATCACCTATTCCTAACGAAAAAAGACGTAAATCATCGTTCTTTTCTTCTTCATGTTTACTTACAAGTTCTACAATTTGATCAACATTCCGAACTTCTCCATCTGTAATAAGAAATATTGAAGTTGACATATCATCTCTTGAATTTTTAAATACCCATTCTAACACATTATAAACTTTTGTTCCCCTATAATTTGATTTCATTGTTTGAGCAAGATTAAGAGCTTCAGATAAAGTTGTTTCGGAGTAAAGTTCACTTTTTGGAAAAAGAGAATCATAATCAGATCCAAAAGATACTACATTAAAATAACAATCTTCGGGGAGGGAACGTAATAATAATTCAAGTGCTTGTGCGGCTTTCTTCATAGGTTCAACACCCATTGATCCCGATCTATTTAAAACATTTTTTTTTTATTAATTGAACAGAAAATTTCAATTTGTAGTTGAATTATAACATACCTATCAACAACAAAAACTAATTCGGATATGGTAGTATTTAATGAAAATTTTGGAACCAAAGTTAACATAATACAATTAGTTTGTGTTTCAGGATTATACTCAACAAAAGCTCTGAAATAAATTTAAATAATTTTAATTATAGTAATTAAATAAAAAATAATTACGTGAAATATTTACCGTGGTTGATCAAGGTCCTTACTCTTAACCACAAGAATAAAGTCTTTTTCTAAATAAGTAATTTGTTCGGTCAAAGTAATTTTAGATATTTTAGGATTTCCTTCAATATTCATTTCAGTAGAAATTTTATGTGAAGGTGATTCAATATTTTGAATAGCTGAAGTCATTCTACAAGTAACAGCAAGTTCTAAATAAAAATCTGCTTTATTAGAATAAGATACAACATCAGGATTAAGAATTTTCCCATCATTTGAAGATGACGAGTATTCTGAAGAACCATATCTTGGAGCAATATTAGTTGGTAGGACAAATCGAATTTTTTCTGATTCAGAATCATGTTTAAGTTCGGTAACATATGTAATCTTAATGACTACAGTTTGTCCCGATGTAATATTTCCAACAGAACATTGAAATACATCTTCAGATTCAGATTCTAACAAATAAGCACCATGTCCTTTCTAATCATTTAAGAAAATGAAAGTTAATTATATTAAATAATATTTTGAAATTATTTTAAATTTGATATTACCTGAATTGCTTCATTATACTCTTTCGCAGCCTCTTTTGCTTCTTTCACGATACCCTTTACTTTTCTTTGACCATCAATTTCTGCTTCAAACCCGCAGATTGCTGCGGCTTCATAGATAGGGAACTTATAGAGCGCTTCAATAGTGTCTTCTTCAATATTTTTATATACCTGGCTGATCGTAACTAATAAAAAAAGAAATAATAAATAAAAAAAAAACATAATGAATAATCATAATATCGTTTATATAAATTTGACGTACCTTCAGCGATCATATCAACGACTTTAAAAAAAAATTGGCAATTAATCAATTTTGGAACATCATTATAAAAAAATTGAAAAATAAATTATAATCAATATGAACTTACTATTAGCTTCAACAGCAACATTTTGTAAAGGAATCGGTTTTATTTCCTGTTCAACAATAAAACAAAGTCCGTAAATTTGCATTTTTAGAAAAATAAGTGATTTTTTTTTTTCATTTTATTGTATACATAGACATGTACGTTGTGCGTCAATTAACCCTATTTAGGTTATTAGAATCAATATTAACTGATTATTGATCGTAGTACACTCACTGACTCACTAATCAATCAACGAAAATTCGAAAGGTCTTCAAATAGTAAAAATAATTTGATTTCTTAGCAATGAAAATGAAATGTGACTGACTTTCATTTCCTTTTTGTGGAGGCATCCTTTATTTGTGTGCCAGGTTCGTGGCGCAGCAAATTTTTTAAAAACATTTTTTTCTTCAACATAAAGTTTTTAAACTTATACTAGTAGTACCTGTTGACTACATCAACATTCTACACTTTACTTTATATATAATAATAATCGTAATGATTATACATAATAAATAAATAATTAATTAATTAAATAATTTAAATAATTAATTGCCGAAGTAAAAAGTGAAGATCAATGAAATCTGCCATTCCCAACATAGGCAAGTTTATCAATTTTTATTCAAATTCTTGAAATTTTTACTGAAAACTTCAACATTGGATCTATTTTATCTATGTATTTAATATAATTATTACAAAGCTCAAAATTTTACAAATTTGCTTATAAATCAAAAAATATGGAAAATCATATGAAATCTGTCGTTCCCCCCTATAGATAAGTCTATTAATTTTTAGCCAAATTAGCTTGAAATTTTTATTAAAAAAAACTTTGACATTAGGTCTCTTTTATTCAAATGCTCAATATGATTTTTATAAGATTTAAATTTTACAAATTATCTTTTAAAGTTGCCAATTTTTATTATTCTATATTTATTAATAGACTAATTTAGATGTTTATTAATAAAATATTATAATTCACATTACAATATTTAATGCCGTAGCATAATTTTTTTAGAGATTGAGTTTAAAAGTATGCCTACTTGCTATTATTTTACCGACATCACATTTTTCCGAAACCATTTTAACGAATCCCTATTTTGGTGATTTTGCCTTACGAAAGCAAGAAAGATTTTCAATGATATAAATTTTTTTGTTTTAAAATCTTGCATTGTTAATGCATTTTGTTACGGCAGTCGCCCGCCAGCACATATGGGCAGATTTGGTTCACTTTGATGATCGACATTCGCCAAATCCGCCTATATGAGTCCAGCATTATGATGTACTTTGGGCCAGAATTATAAATATAATAAAACGCTGGCCGGCATTACATCATAAATTCACCGGTGATATTTATATATTAATTCTTTTATACTGTATATTAATATTATTCTTACTATTCCGGTTTTACATTTATTTTTTCTCATTGATCAATAATTTGACTTTGTCAAATTTTTCACGCGATCTTTTTCAGTATAAATAAAACACGGACTGGTTTTTTAACTTCTATATACTTCTCACTCTATTCCTTTCTTTAATTTCGCATTAACGAAATCAAATTTTCTTCCAATACCATAATGTTCATGTAAAACAAACCATATGAATTATCTGATATAAATAAAGAATTTTAAATAAAAGAAACAATAATTCAAAAATTATATATTAAAAAATTATTAATAATTACTAGAAAAAAAAAATCGAAATAATTTTCTATATTAAATACATAATTTACTTTTGAATAATTTATTAAATTTTACAACTCAAAATTGTAACAATATTTATATTACTAATAAAATACGAAAAATATGATAGTAAACACTTTTGATTAAAAAAATATATTAGGTATATTAGATATTAAAATAATTAACAATTTTAATTTTAAAACTCTTTTTGTTAATTGGATTAACAAAATAATCCCCTGTCGCATTAAGTGTCACTCATGATCACCTTCTTATCTGAGTTCATAAATGACCGGGAATCTTCGTTTAGTTATTTCCCGGTCTCATACAGATAGCCGGGAAATTACTAATTTTAGTTTAAAATAGTTAAGTTTAAAATAGTTAATATTTAATGAGTGACATGCTCCCATTTATTTCATGGGAAGGGGAACATTAGGGTTTTTTTCCCGAAGGGAAAAAACCCCTATTATTCCCAACTCCCCATGAAATAAATAATACTAATTATGAATAATTTTTATAAATAAAAATAAAATAAAATTTATTTTTATTGAACATTCTTATTCTAATTATAAAAAAAATCAAGAAAAATAAAACAAAATAATCGAAAAATAATGAAATGTAATAATAATCAAAAAAAAAAAAAAGAAATAAAATGAAAAGAAATAAAATAAATAAACTTTACACAAAAAATTAAAGTTGAATTTTCATTTGCAAAAGCTAAATTTCTACCCTCAGGTTATAAAATAATATTGATAAGGACCATTTGGTTATGTTAAAAAATTTATAGTATTAATGTAAGATTAAAGCTAATTTAATAACTTAAAATTAAATATTTTAGCTTAGTTGTATAAAGATTTATTTATCATTTCATGATGGAACTTTTATTTCGAACTTTAAAAGTAAAATAAAAAAAAAGAGGAAATAGTTCCTTAGCCCTTAGGAAGAATTCTGGGATCCTGTATTTCTCGTACAGTATCTTTTACTGTAGGTGTCACAACTGGTAATCAGTATTATTCAAGAGTCTCGCATTTTCTAATGGGTGTAATTCGGTATACTGATATGTAACGTGATAGGTACGTGTATCGTTTGGTAAAGGAAAGTAAAATTCAAATGTATCGTTTTAAGGTACGGAGTTGCGGTATTAGTACTATTTATGTATAAGGCGTATAGAATTGAGTCATGTTGAAATTGTTGAATACTATATCAAGAATTTGTAAATATGCGAAGCTACCTTTCCAGTTTGATCTATTGGTAAAACTAGAATAATCCTGTGCAGTTTGATTATTCGAATTCATGTTTTTTCAAAATCAAATTAATAAAAAGAATTATTAAAACTTACTAATTTTTTGTAAATTTTCTAATTTGAATATTATTCAAAGTAAAAATTTGCATTTAATAAAAATTTTTCGGCCTTTTTTCTTTCAGAAAATTTTGTAGTAACTATATCATATCTGATGGCTGAATACCTCATTGGGAGTCTATTTAGAAATAAAAAAAATTTTTTTACTGCCCTGCCACAAACCAAGATTTTAACTAAAAATAGACTTTGTGTAAATAAATTGTGTAATAAAGTAATTTTCACTAAACCTAATTTATATTTGATTGTCCTTTTGTAGGACGAGAGAAATTATATTACAGAATGTTGACCTACAAACAAATAAATAACTCTTTCCCGAAATTTTGCAATTTATATTGTAATTCCGCAGTAAAAAAATTTAATTTGTAAATTTTCATAAATTTTCACATTATTCTTGACACATCAACTTAAAAAAAGAAAATATAGAGGTTACATAAAAACGGATATATCAGCTTTCAAAAAATTTCAAAACAATTAATGAAAATAGGGACATTTTGCGACCTTTTACGGAAATTTAGGGTCTTTCCTTCACCTTACAAAATACTATATCCTTTTTTCTAAATAAATAACCGACATACTAGAAGAAATTGTTGTCAAAATAGTGTATGTAGCAGATACGTTCCCGTATTGGACACTAAGTTGAGATATCATTTTGATAGTTGAGTCACATGATAAGACCAAACGGGAATATTTGAGGAACTAATCACCTAAGAGAATTGCGTTTGTACCCTCTGTTCAGTTAACTACCAAATAATCACTACTTTGTAAAGTAAATTGTAAAAAATTGGGGATTTACTACCTCTCGGAATGGGTGTACCTTCTCAGATGGAGAATTCCTCATGAACCAACAGTCTTGCATAGTTGGTTGTACGAGGTAATACTTCCTCATATAACATGTAGCCACAAATTCTACCTCTGAAGAACAAAAAAAGTAATAGAATTTGGGGAATAGTAGGGAGAAGAGGAACTGAACCAAAATGTTGAAGATATACTGGGATCATCGTATGATATTTCACCGCTCAAGAAACTAGTAGACCTTCGATGAAAAAACAAGTATATAAAATTTATTATCGCTGAAACCAATCTTTTAGTTTATTTAGATGTACCTATTCCTGGTAATTATGATTATATTTTTTATTAACTCCGTATTAATTGGCTATTTTTAATGCTAATTGGTTGCAAAATTTCCAATACCACTAGTGGATGTCGATGGATGATGGCTAAATAAAATCGTTTTTAAACTTTCCCCTCCAGGACAAACAGAAAAGATAGTTGTGTTCTTTGACAGTTTCAAGAAATAACAAGAGGCTACCAGCACTGGTCGGTCAGGATTTAACTGGGTCTAACCTCGTTTACGAAGAAAGAAAGCAAAACCGGGAAATGATACTAAAAAGCCGGAGGGAGTGAGTACAAAAAGAGGAAGAAGGATATTAAGGGAAAGTGGAGTAGAGATGACGGAAAAAGGAATAGGTAAGAAATAAAAAAAAACGCATCACTAAATATCCATTGTCAGCAGTAACTATTGTCAGTAACGAAGATTTATGTAGTATTTTGAAAGTACTGTATTTGCTTAATTGATTGGTTTGCTATAGATGGTAATACTAATAAGGAGTGGAGCATCAGGACGTGATGAGGATTCCGTAAATAGTTGAAAAAATTTAGATGTATTTATTTTAATATTTTGAAATAAAAGAAAGAAAAAAGCTTTTATCTCAAATAACGATCATATACTATTTTTCAGGAAGGATTAACAGTTAAATATAATTGTATCTCCCGAATTTTATCTTTACAAATTAGTAGTAGTCTTAAAACAAATAAAACACAATTAATTATATTGAAATTTTTATGTTGATACACCATTTTTAAACACGTTTGTACGGGTATTAGAAATAAAAAAAAAGAAAAGAAAAATTTCGAAGGTTATAAAAATTTTTTTTAAAAGGATGGATAGCATTCTAATGAATTTCGTTCTAATCATAAAAAAAAAACTTTTTTTTTTAATAGTAAACGTGACATGTTTATTGATACGATTTCATATACGATATAAAATTCATATACTAACTATACTAACTATGTCACTCACCCACTTGATATGTAATCAACCCATATGTATACTATCGAATTGATAAATAAGATGAAAAGAAGAAAAGTACGATGTAATAATATATAAACATAGAATAAAATAAAATAAAACAAAATATATCGATAATAAAGAAAAAAAAAATACTAATTTAATACAAATCCAAATTCACAAAATAAAATAGAGCAACTGTGGCTTCATAAAACTTTTTAGACTTGAAGACCACTTCGTACATATATTGCAATGATAAAATAAAAATATAAAAATATAAAAATAATAAAATGAAATTAGTTAAATAAACCTTGAATAAAATCATTCTTTATAGAGAAAAACGTGGAAAAGGCCATTTAATCATTTAATTTACGCTAAACAAATTAAACAATCATGTAAATACTAAAAATGAGTTATCATTTCGTCATCTTAACTTTTATTGTCGAACTTTAAAAATAAAATAAAAATAAATAAATAAATTAACTTTATTTACCAAACAATTAAATATAATAATGAGTCTCTAAGTCCTTAGGAAGAATTCTGGAATCCCGTATCTCCCATATCTTGCATATCATAAGAAACAGTTCCGTTTACTGCTGCATTATAGGTGTCACTAGTTGAGTATACTTGGGGAATAGGTTGAGTAGTGTCGAAAGATTGTTGTTGAATGCTATTTTGTTGATAAATGATAGAATGTTGGACTTGTTGCTGAATCTGTTGTTGAATTTGAGATTGTACATTATAATGATGCGTCAATAGGTAATCAGGAATACGATTAATTCCATTATTCAAGAGTTGAACATTTTCTGATGGGTTTAATTCAGAATAAGTAACACGATAGATACGAGCATCATTTGGTAAATGATAATAAAATTCAAATATAATATTATGAGGCGCAAGAGTCGTAGAATTAATAGTATTAACGTGCAAGGTGTTTAAATTCATATTAGATACTCCAACATTGTTAATTAAAGTATGTTGGATGTTTTCATTGTTATTATTATTATTAGGAATTTGTTGAGGAGAAGGACTATTTCCAGTTTGATCAGTTTGTAAATTACAATAATCTTGTGTATTTTGGTTATTTGAATTCATGTTGTTCAAAATTCAGATGGTAATAATAAGTAAAAAATGAATAATAATTAATATAGGTAATTTAGGAAATTTAAGATTTAAAGGCGAATTAATTTTTTACTTGAAGGTTTTTGATTTTTGATTTTTTTTTTTTTTTGACAGAAAAAATAGGGTATTTTGCGCGTTTTTTATATCCCGAAAAAACGGTAACGCTATTTAATTGCACAAGAATTTGACTACTGTAAATGAATCCTTTTTTATTTATTTTTTTTTTAAAAATATTAAAATCCCCCCAAAATACATAAAAGGAAATAAATAGTACGCCAGATCATCTGTGTGAATTTTTTTTCCTAATATATCATCATTCATATAAATCATTCTTTTAAATAATTCATAGTTACAGTATATATCATTCATTGTCGATTGTTTGATGATTTTTATAGATTCATTCCGGTTAATAATTATGCACATTTAATTAAAAAATTTCTTATATAAGATCCACAAATTCTTACTGCGTGTTTGATTTTTATCCTGGATCACGAGTATAAACTGAACTATATGTAGATTAACCCCAGTGACACCCGAAAAAATTCCGCAATAGTAAATTTATTCATCACACGTGTCACGACTGTCACGTCCCTCTGTGTTTCCATTTTCTATAAGTATCAGAGGGACTTAGTTTTTTTCGGTTAGTCAAAATCCTATTTGTCACGCCCTTAGTCGTCACTGTTTATTCACGTGTTACTGCATAGTGCCAGCCCTGTGCGGAATTTTTTGGGCAGATTTTCGGGTGTCAGGGCAGTTATATGTGTAATGTACATAGTTCTTGTGTTCATATTTATTTTTAGACTTGGGAATCAGAATCTAAGTTCGAAGGTATTACTATAATAAGGAATAGGATTGAAGATCAAAAATCGTGAATTTTGAAAAGATTATAATGATGAAAGGTCAGAAACATTATTTTCTGAAGAGGAACTTAATCAGGATGCCAGAATATTAAGATCAAATTTCAGGAGAATTTAAAATGGCGGAATTCAAAAGGCAGAAATAAAATATTTTTATGAACTTAAGATTTCATTTTGATGAAAATCATTTAGCTGTTAGGGGTAAATTTATACGTTGAAAAGGGATCGATAATTATGGAATTTAACGGAAGTTATGATTGTAATTTATAAAATTAACTAATTAGGAAATATTATTATAACCAAGCATTATATATTTGTTGAACTTTTATACTATTAATAAAATATTATTTTTGTTAAGACCACGGTGGCAACGTAGTTTACTATTGGCGTGGGTCTTACACTGTGTTGAGAGATTTTTATCTTGGAATACTTCCACCTCCTCATAATGGCGCTATGCAAATACTTAAGTCGGAAAAGATTTAACAAGAAGTTCATAAGTTGCAATTTAATAATGACATAATCCAGCAATGAATTAAATTTGGAATTCACGTTATTTAACAACCTCACAGAAAAAGCCGTTTATTATAAACATATTCGTAACGCTGATACTATTCATCGAATCTCTCGAATTAATACAATTTACAAACAGTTCTTTCGAAGGCAGTTATTTAATGAACAAACTTCTATGAAAATGAAATTCTCCAATGTTTAATTTTGATAGATGTTTAGGATCTTCGTCATTTTCTTAAGTAAATCAAATTTTTTGACATTTTATACGACGATTTTTTCATAGTATTATTGCGAGAAAAGAACTGAAAGTTGAATGAATCCTTTTCTAATCTAATATTTAGAAGACACTCATTGCTACTGCGTAGACAGCACTGCATATACGAAATAACCCTTTTTATAACGAATTTTTTTTTTTTAGTATAACGAAGATTTTGCAAGATAAATTTTATCATACAAGGCAAATAAACAAAATTTACTATTTTAATCTATCCCACGCACGTGTTTCAATTCCCGGACGCCAAAAAGACCATTCTAGAAGGTGAAAAAAAGCAAGTATGAGGACAGAGTTAATCTTTATTTCTATTATTTCTATAAGTTCGATAACGAAAAATTCGATGGAATTAACTAAAAAAAGAAAATTAGAAATGAGAATACCTATTATACTAAAGATAAATTGATGGTTACACAGCCAAAATGGCAAAGGTTTGATTGCTAAATCTCTTATTTTTTTTGTGAAAAAACTAATTTCTTTAAAAGTCGTTTGATTAGAATATTCAAAAATTTACAAAATAGAACAAAGTAAAAGAGTAAAATTAATTTTGTAAAGGTACTAGTTCGAATACCAATGAGAAAGAATAGTAATGTTTTGTATTTCATTTTTCAGTTAAATTATTCAGAATTATCGCTTGAGAAAGAAGTAGGGTTGTAAAATTGTGTAGTAAAAACGACAAGTTTCCGTAAATTTTCTAAAGTAAAACTCGATAGGTTCGTATTCCAATTTACAGGGAACATTATTTAGGGTAAAATTTGCATTAAATTTAAAAAGCTTAATGGATTGCTTCTTTTGTAAGGTTTTTAAATTTCTTCAATCTTATTTACTTATTTACTTTGTTAGTAACTAGTTTAACGCAATACTCAATAATTATAACATAGCTCCAATTTATTTTTTAATGTACGGATATGTTCTATTATGTTTATGCGACATTAGATATTACGAGTAACAAAATAATTACGTAAATTTTTCATTGTAAAATTCCTATCACTTTTTATAAGAAAACAAGATACTAAAAATAACGCGTTTTATATTTATTGTGTAGCGTTTGTTTTTTATTCTGGTTTTTAGTAAATAAATAGACCATTTTTTTTAACTATACATCATATATATACTGTATATATATATCAAATCACCAGTATTTCTGGTATTTGAATTTTTTGTAATTAAATTTTCATTGAATAGTTACTATTCAATATTGAAAATAAACGTCGCCCAAATACAGTAAGTAATAAATCCAGAAAACTGCGCCGCAGCTCTTAATGGTCAAAAAGGAAATAGAATAATTTTCTTTATAGAAAGGGTGTCTTTTACTATTATTAGATAAATGGATCATTTAAATTTTAATTGGCCTACGATAACCAAAAACCAATTCATTCATTGTTTTAAAACTGAAAGCGTCTCGGTGTCATCATCCAGGCTATTTTATAATTTCATTTGTAATAAAGAAATTCGTTATAATGCTTAAAACTTTAAATATAGAAGTATCACTACATTCAAGAGGAGCAGTCGTAATAATTAGCATTTGTGTAATAATAAGGCCTTTAAACTAAATGTCTCGTGATGGCGATCACGCCAAACATTATAATCCGAATTTAAAAGGAAATGATTGGTGGCGTCTGAGTGACTAATATGAAATATTAATGATACACATTCTTTTTCAAGAACTCCTCTAGAAAATTTCTTAATTCTACCAGTGATTGTAAATCTCTGCATTTACTGTACCTATTATGAGAAAGAAAAAATTATTAATAGTGTGCTAAATTTCTATTTAATGGTAAAGAAGACATAGCCAATTCCTCCTTTAGAATTAGCAGACTTTATCAATAACAAAGTAGGATGTTATTTGCTTGAGTTGGTTATCAAGTAAACAAGAGAAATAAAAAAAAATAAAAAAAATAAAAAAAGGGAATAAAAAAATAAAATAAAAATAAAATAAAATAAAATAAAAAAGCAGGTAATTTCATAGGAATTACCTACTTTGCTCACTCTTACTCAACCCAAACAAATAAATCCAGTACCCTCCTAAGTAAAATTTGTGAACTCCCCGACTCAATGAGTTATCTGTTCTAATTTTAGCTTAGGAAGTTACCCACTTTGCAAATAAAAAAATACACACCTCTTTTAAAGTCTCTTAATAAGCCATTTACACTCATCTAGAAAATCAGTAATGCTCCATTCAAAGAATTTTCATCTGTTGTCCAGTATTTCAATACAAAATTGCTGTAATTGATAAATAATTGAATACAATTCAATAATAAGAAATCAGATAACAAATATAAAGTAAAAATTTTTCACATTTTTAATACTTGATATGTACTCTTTTTCAAGAATTCCTCTAGGAAATTTATTCATTTTACCAGTGATTGTAAATCTCTGCATTTACCTATTATAAGAATGAAAAAATTATTAATAGTGTGCTAAATTTTTATTTAATGGTAGAGAAGACATAGCCAATTCCTCCTTTAGAATTAGCAGACTTTATCAATAACAAAGTAGGATGTTATTTGCTTGAGTTGGTTATCAAGTAAACAAGAGAAATAAAAAAAAATAAAAAAAAAGAAAAAAAGGGAATAAAAAAATAAAAATAAAAATAAAATAAAATAAAATAAAAAAGCAGGTAATTTCATAGGAATTACCTACTTTGCTCACCCTTACCCAACCCAAACAAATAAATCCAGTACCCTCCTAAGTAAAATTTGTGAACTCCCCGACTCAATGAGTTATCCGTTCTAATTTTAGCTTAGGAAGTTACCCACTTTGCAAATAAAAAAATACACACCTCTTTTAAAGTCTCTTAATAAGCCATTTACACTCATCTAGAAATTCAGTAATGCTCCATTCAAAGAATTTTCATCTGTTGTCCAGTATTTCAATACAAAATTGCTGTAATTGATAAATAATTGAATACAATTCAATAATAAGAAATCAGATAACAAATATAAAGTAAAAATTTTTCACATTTTTAATACTTGATATGTACTCTTTTTCAAGAATTCCTCTAGGAAATTTATTCATTTTACCAGTGATTGTAAAACTCTGCATTTACCTATTATAAGAATGAAAAAATTATTAATAGTGTGCTAAATTTTTATTTAATGGTAAAGAAGACATAGCCAATTCCTCCTTTAGAATTAGCAGACTTTATCAATAACAAAGTAGGATGTTATTTGCTTGAGTTGGTTATCAAGTAAACAAGAGAAATAAAAAAAATAAAAAAAAATAAAAAAAAGGGAATAAAAAAATAAAAATAAAAATAAAATAAAATAAAATAAAAAAGCAGGTAATTTCATAGGAATTACCTACTTTGCTCACCCTTACCCAACCCAAACAAATAAATCCAGTACCCTCCTAAGTAAAATTTGTGAACTCCCCGACTCAATGAGTTATCCGTTCTAATTTTAGCTTAGGAAGTTACCCACTTTGCAAATAAAAAAATACACACCTCTTTTAAAGTCTCTTAATAAGCCATTTACACTCATCTAGAAAATCAGTAATGCTCCATTCAAAGAATTTTCATCTGTTGTCCAGTATTTCAATACAAAATTGCTGTAATTGATAAATAATTGAATACAATTCAATAATAAGAAATCAGATAACAAATATAAAGTAAAAATTTTTCACATTTTTAATACTTGATATGTACTCTTTTTCAAGAATTCCTCTAGGAAATTTATTCATTTTACCAGTGATTGTAAATCTCTGCATTTACCTATTATAAGAAAGAAAAAATTATTAATAGTGTGCTAAATTTTTATTTAATGGTAAAGAAGACATAGCCAATTCCTCCTTTAGAATTAGCAGACTTTATCAATAACAAAGTAGGATGTTATTTGCTTGAGTTGGTTATCAAGTAAACAAGAGAAATAAAAAAAATAAAAAAAAAGAAAAAAAAGGGAATAAAAAAATAAAAATAAAAATAAAATAAAATAAAATAAAAAAGCAGGTAATTTCATAGGAATTACCTACTTTGCTCACCCTTACCCAACCCAAACAAATAAATCCAGTACCCTCCTAAGTAAAATTTGTGAACTCCCCGACTCAATGAGTTATCCGTTCTAATTTTAGCTTAGGAAGTTACCCACTTTGCAAATAAAAAAATACACACCTCTTTTAAAGTCTCTTAATAAGCCATTTACACTCATCTAGAAAATCAGTAATGCTCCATTCAAAGAATTTTCATCTGTTGTCCAGTATTTCAATACAAAATTGCTGTAATTGATAAATAATTGAATACAATTCAATAATAAGAAATCAGATAACAAATATAAAGTAAAAATTTTTCACATTTTTAATACTTGATATGTACTCTTTTTCAAGAATCCCTCTAGGAAATTTATTCATTTTACCAGTGATTGTAAATCTCTGCATTTACCTATTATAAGAAAGAAAAAATTATTAATAGTGTGCTAAATTTTTATTTAATGGTAAAGAAGACATAGCCAATTCCTCCTTTAGAATTAGCAGACTTTATCAATAACAAAGTAGGATGTTATTTGCTTGAGTTGGTTATCAAGTGAACAAGAGAAATAAAAAAAAATAAAAAAAAAGAAAAAAAGGGAATAAAAAAATAAAAATAAAAATAAAAATAAAAAAGAAAAAGCAGGTAATTTCATAGGAATTACCCACTTTGCTCACCCTTACACAACCCAAACAAATAAATCCAGTACCCTCCTAAGTAAAATTTGTGAACTCCCCGACTCAATGAGTTATCCGTTCTAATTTTAGCTTAGGAAGTTACCCACTTTGCAAATAAAAAAATACACACCTCTTTTAAAGTCTCTTAATAAGCCATTTACACTTATCTAAAAATCAGTAATGCTCCATTCAGAGAATTTTCATCTGTTGTCCAGTATTTCAATACAAAATAATGCTGTAATTGATAAATAATTGAATACAATTCAATAATAAGAAATCAGATAACAAATATAAAGTATAAACATAAAAAAAATTTTTCACATTTTTAATACTTGATACACACTCTTTTTCAAGAACTCCTCTAGAAAATTTCTTCATTTTACCAGTGATAGTAAATCTCTGCATTTACCTATTATGAGAAAGAAAAAATTATTGATAGTGTGCTAAATTTTTATTTAATGGTAAAGAAGACATAGCCAATTCCTCCTTTAGAATTAGCAGACTTTATCAATAACAAAGTAGGATGTTATTTGCTTGAGTTGGTTATCAAGTGAACAAGAGAAATAAAAAAAAAAGAAAAAAAAAAGAAAAAAAGGGAATAAAAAAATAAAAATAAAAATAAAATAAAAAAGAAAAAGCAGGTAATTTCATAGGAATTACCCACTTTGCTCACCCTTACCCAACCCAAACAAATAAATCCAGTACCCTCCTAAGTAAAATTTGTGAACTCCCCGACTCAATGAGTTATCCGTTCTAATTTTAGCTTAAGAAGTTACCCACTTTGCAAATAAAAAAATACACACCTCTTTTAAAGTCTCTTGAGCCATTTTACCATCTAGAAAACTGGTAATGCACCATTCAGAGAGCTTTCATCTGTTGTCTAATGTTTCAATACAAAATAGTGCTATAACTGATAAATAAAAAAAGGAATAAATATGATCCAATGATAAAAAGTCAGATAACAAATATAAAGTATAAGTATAAACATCAAAAAAAAAAAAATTTTGCATTTTTAATATTTGACACGCACCCTTTTTCAAGAACTTCTCTAAAAAATAAGTTTATAAAACAACTGAAAACTGCACAAATAATATGTGGAGTGTTTTATGTGCACCTTCATCTTCATTTTATCCTATCACTCTGAAATAAAAAAATGATTTTTTTAATATTGATTCAAGTATAAAAATAATAAAGTAATAAATATTTACTATTAGCTTTGCTGAAAATATCAGCAGAAATTTTGGCCACGGACGTCACTTCATCCCTTTCTTAGGAGTACGCGACGTCTTTGTTTATTAGGCTTCTTCAGATAGCATCTGCTAATAGCTTGAAGTCTCTCTGTTGTAAAGTAAATAATATAAATATTATTAGATATCTAATACGAAAAATGTTAAAACTATCATCAGCAGAATATTTTTTCCTTTGTCACCTTACCACAAATGTATATTGAGAGTGATGCTTAGTTGTATAGTTATTAGAAGGATTAATATGAGGGATAATACTGGACATTAGCGTGAGAAAGGAACGTCATGCTGCCCTGAAAGACTTATTGGTGAGAGTTTTGAGAGTTCCAAAAAAAAATGAAACGTGTAGAGAATTTGTTATAAAAGTTTAGAAAATGTGAAAAATGTAAAAAAAAACGAATCATTTTTCGTAGAAAAAGAGTGAAATATTGTTGTACCGTGTAGAAAATTTGTTATAAAGTTTAGAAAATTTATCATATTGTAAAAAAAAAAAATATTTTGTTATAAAGTGTAGAAAAGAGTAAAATGTATTGTAAGAAAAAAAAATCTTACAGGATAAAGGAAAGGCAAAGTATTTATACTTTTTTTTTGAGGTATGAGTAGTGAAATTAATTAGTTATGACTCATTAACTTATGAGTCATAACTAATATTATAACTAAATATTTCCCATAGTGTCTCGTGTAATATAATTTTACCTTTCCATAATATCAAAATCATATTATCTTAATATCATAAAGTTTCAAAATATTTTTTTTAAGGTTTATTCATTTATATTTAGTTCTTGAAGAGGTGTATTATTAGTAAAATTCAGGTCTAATATTGATTAGAAAAAAAAGTATGCGACAATAATGAATTTTGAAGTTACGTAAGTTAGTGGTAGGTTATAGCCAAAGTATAAAAAATCGTGACATAATCAAATATGATTATTACTAATTGAGTTAAAAAATTTCCAGCTCATTTTACTTTACGTTGCACATGATTTGACGGCTTGTATCGTGTGACGTAACATACAGTATTATAGCCGCTATTAATTGTAATATTATATTGTTTTACTGATAAATTTCAACTGATTATACAATAAAGGGAATTTTCATCCTCAGATGATAAAATACAAAAGATTTTATTATAGCAGACTCATAATAGTAAATATATTAAAGCCTTTAAATTTAACTCTCAAATGCTTTCCAAAATTTTTTGTCCAAACAAAATGCATCGTCATTCTATCGAAAAATCACATAACAAATCGGATATTTTATTAATTTTTATTTAATTGAGCAGTCATTAAGACGCTGACATTTGAGAACGTTAAAGTTGATAAACCTATTAAAATCTAATGCACTAAAATCTAATTTAACTACAAATTCTTTATATTTTTTTTTTATACAGAAATTAAAAATTACTCATGCAAGTAAGTAATTATTCATGAATATATAATATAAATAATATAGATATGTCCCCAATACCTTAGTTTTAACGAACTCTTTTTTTTAGGCGTCTCTCTGGAGTTTGCTTTCTCTTCTCTTAGGTCTTCAATTAAATAATCTTGAACATGGTATCTTCCCCCGATAGGACTTCTTTTCTTTAAGTCAGGTCTTCTCTTCGGTTCCTTTTTTATAGGTATGTAGGTGGGAGTGTGGGTTGTGTCTCTTTCCCTATTCCCTTCATTTTTCGTTTCCCCTTTCCCTTCGTTTCCCCTTTCCCTTCGTTTTCCCCTTCCCTTTCGGTTTCCATTTCCCCTTCGTGTTTCCTTTCCCTTCCCCTTCATTTTCCCCTTTTCATTCGTTTTCCTTTCCCTTCGTTTTCCCCTTCCCTTCGTTTTCCTTACCCCCTTCCCTTCGTTCCCTTCCCCTTCGTTCCCCTTTTCCTTTCCTTTCGTTTCCTTTCTCTTCTTCCCCCCTGATCAATGTTTCTGCACCTCAACGTGGTGATCAAGTGACAACAAGTTTTTAAAAGACTTGGCTAAGTCAGCAACAAGTACTAACGATTTTTAAATATGTTTATAACTATGAATTAAAAATAATTTTTTTTTTAATTTTCGCAAATGTATTAATAACATGGTCCAAAGATTGTTAACTAGTCGATCTAAAATTTGTTTGATTAACTAGCCAGTACTTTATCCCCAGTACCAGGGATGCATAAGGAGTTAAACCACCCATTCTAAGAAGACTGGCGTAATAACTCAACGGAATATCTTTTAATGATTCTTTATTTATGGGTGAAAAAATTGCTGCAAAATCAGATTTAATATGAGAATATTCTTCCCAACCTAAATTAAAAATGATTTTTGTTATAAAAAGGTTTTTAACTTGTTTGTACGTTTTAAATATTATTTACCAACAGGTCCATAGACGAGATCTCCAACTTTGAAATTAGGATTATTTGTTTTTACAACTTCAGAAACTCCAACGCCAATAATGACTTGTCCAATTGATACCCTCTTTTCAAGTAGCGTGTCGACTGATACATATTCTGGTTCTGGTTCTCTTAAAGTAAAACGAACATAAGGGTCTAAAGATAAATATATATTTCTTACAACAATTTCATTCTCTCCCAAGTTCAAATTTTTAATGTCAATAGTACGAGGAACTAATTCAAAATGCTTATCGGCATTAGGTAATCCTTTAGGATATTCCTTGAGAATGAGTCCTTTGTTTGATACAGCCATTTTTTTCTTATTTGTTTAAGTAAAAAAAAAAATGTATGAATATTTATAGAAAAAAAACAAAGTTTAGCCTTGAAAATGTTGTACTAATTAATTAAAAGAAATCCTTAATGAGGATCAAAAATATTATCGCTTCCTATTACACAAATATGGATGCTTAATAAGGAAAATCAATTTAAATATATATTATTTATTTATTTATTTTTTTTTAAAAAAATTGGTTATACTGATTGCGATGTGATACTTTTGTAAAGCCCGATATGTGTTGCGGACTATAATGCGTGGTATATTAACATCCGTGAAAAAAAATTTCTTTAAAATATACTAAAAAATATACTCTTAATTTGGGAATTTAATTGACCTATCGAAAAATTAGTAATCGATTAATCGAATGATTTTTGAGTCTTAATAATCAATATAATTTGATTGTCGATAAATTCTCATCAATTAGTCATTATTAATCAAATAAATCCAATTAAAGTAATGATTATACTAAATTATTTTATCTTTCTTTTGAATTAGTCAATTAGATAACAAAAATAAATAATTATTCACGGATTATTTTTAATAATATTATATGCAATTTATTCGTCACTCTTCTTGCTGTGTCTTGATATCAAAGTTTACGTAATTATTAATTGGTCATTTGAGTAATGCAGATTTCTGCGAAAATAAGATAAGCCAATACCACTGTTCCGATTGATCGATCGATCATATAGGCCGATCATTGTTCTACCATTTCAATTAGTCAGGTTTATCCATAATTAATTTTCACTGCAAAATTTCCGGTATATCTGATCTTAGTAAAGTATTTGCGTTTTTTGTTAGTACGTATGATTTTAAATCGTACGTACTACTTTGATTTCTAAATATAGAAAAAAAATCATACATATGTATATAAATCATCTTTAAATAAATAAATTATAAACATAATAATCATATTTAAGCTTTTTGCAAAAATGTATTCATGTTCTTTATTAACTTTATTAAATTTAAATTTTTTAAATTTTTTTAATTTCTCGCAGAACTTAAGTAAAAAAAATTGAAGCTGCAAAATATTAAATTACCTATAAAAAAAATCATAGGATTTCTTGCTACATTATAATCCTAATTCCTTTTTCTTTACTAAATTAGCCAATTCTAAAGCTTCGATAATTTCTTTTACATCTGAGAGAGCTAATTTCCATTTTATTAATTATTTAATATTTTAATTGATGTAATTATTTTAAATTTATTTATATTTATGTAATAAAATATTTACAAAAAAAAAATGAATATTGAATTGATAAAAAACATTAGGGAAAGAATAATTACATAATTATATTTTTCGTATTTAATATATTGTGTAATTGTCTGTATAACTGTTGATAATTATGTGTTATTTGTACGTATACTATCATACATACTTGTACAGTATTTCCGGGTATCATATATTTTCTCGTCGTATCACAAGATTTGCTAGAATATATCTAATATTTAAAAGAATTTGAGTATAAACTTCATTACTTCGCAACGCAGTTTCACGGAAATTCGTATCCTATCAGAAAATACACTATTGTTGAAAGAACAATAAGAACCATTGAAAGTTGCTAAAAAATAAATATCCGCGATATCCGTAATATTCGCCCAATAAGATCGATCTAACCAAATTAATACCAAATGAGGAATATCTAAAAAAACTTATTCCACCACAAAATTCTAAAATTCAATTTGTATATGAAACTACTGACTTAACTCCCAAAACTTCAAAAAAATTCTTAATTTCCAGGATAATATCAATATATCATAAAACTTTAAAAAGAAAAAATAATAAGTTTGTCATATTTAGTATTATCATAAAACTATAATAAATATCAACAATAATTATAATATACAAATTGAAAAGAGAGAAACTATTATACGTATTTAAAGGCTACGTAAATGTAAACATTTATATAGCTGGGATTTCTTTTATCAATACTTGGTTCTCTAATACGATCTGCAACCCTTGAGAGGAAAATTATATTTATTGCTAATATTGATTTTGTCCAATAATAGTCATTGCCGGAAAGGAGTGCAATGTTTAACATTTGGACTATCGGAACCTCTGTGATTTTTACTTTATAGACTAAACTAACAAATTTCCAATCATAACTATCTCTAGGTAATGTAAGTTTATAGTTAATTGGCTGGATAAACACATAAAACGTATTTATGATTACATTTATTATATGTAAAGATATGAAAACGTATTTTAAATTATTCGCAGGGGTATTTTGGTGTAAAATATGAAACAAATTTCATTAATGATTGCAAATATATGAACAAGGAAATCAAATATGTACTCTTTTAAACTTAAGAAAGATGATACTGCAAGATAATTATAAAGAGTTAATACAACTAAAATGATAACAACGCCAGTTGTAACTATAGAAAGGATTGGAATCCAGAGGGGTATTGCGAATTCTTTCATGGTTTTTATAAAATACTATACTTAGTACTAGTGTATAATGATGAAAGATAAAGAAGGTCTTCGAATACTCCTTTAAAGGTTAGTTTGGACATTACTTTTTTAAAGGTTTGTTTTTCCATTAACTTGAGTTCTTCTGCCTTTTTTTCGTCTGAACCTTTTGAGTTTATCGAATTTGCCTCGATATCTAGTTCCGGTTCTTTCTTATCTTCTGATTCTTTCGTGCCAAATAAAAAACTATTAATATAGGAACAAGCGCATTGATTACTTGATCAAATACATCTTGTCTAGGATCATATTCATCAGCAAAAGCTAACCCAAAGGATGACAAGAGAATAATTCCAAAGAGAAGACGTTTTAAATGACGCATTTTGTTGGATAATTGTTGTAATAATTAGTAGTTTAAGGTGAACATATATATGTTGAGCATCATATTTACTAAGAATAATTTTTTGACACGCCAGTTAATGGGGCCAATCTTTTTGTATTTTATTTATCCAAAAATAATGGTACAAATGATTGTTCATTTCTGGGCGATTCTATACTTGTGATTATCTTTCTGACGCACAATATGTGAGTGGGACTAATCTTGTTTCGTATTTTATATTTGCAAAAACAAGAGTGCAAATAACCTACCTTAGGCGATTACAATAAATTCTAACCTGTATATTAGTAAGACCTACTAATAATCTTAAATAAAGACTGGCGTACGACATGCTATCGAACAATATAAAAGAAGATTCTAATCAGCATAATCTACAAACAGTAAATTTATTGTGATGTGTTAAATTGGCTGGATAATTTAATAGCTATGCAATAATACGAATTACCTATAAAATTATTCGATGATCTAATAAACAAAAACGTAAATTTTATTTTATTGTTAAAGAAAAACCTATTATTTTAAAATTAAATCATATTAAAAATTTAAAATTTATTTTATTATTAATTGTTAATGGAAACTATTATAGACCTGAAAATTTATTACTGCAACTTACATATTTATTTAGTTTATTTGTTTAAACAATACAAATAAAATTAACTATAGGGACGAAGTCCTACTGCATATGCCAGCAAATTTCTAGTTACCTACCTATCAAAGTTTTTTCAATATTGCAAAACAACTCATACCGTATATAAATCAACTTTACTATCATCAGCAGGAAATATAATTACCATTGCTACTAGTACACGTTAAACGAATTTTCTATATTTGCTTCAAATTTATTTTACATATTTGTTCTTTACAATTGTTTACCGTTCCCCTAGTGTTTTTAGTTTTTTTACCTAGTTAATTTACTAATCACCATGTCTCAACCGTCAAATATCTAATTAGAGCTCCAAATTAGATCAGCTCAGATCAGGTAACCGAACTATAAATCTGGGCCAGGTTTTTAACCTACCTTTGGGTTGGGTAACTTTATAATAAGATTAACATAACATAAAATACAATGTAATTTTTACTTTATTACATTTTTGTAACAATTCTTTATTTTCATATAATTTTATAAATACTTTATTTAATCATAAAAAATATATTCCAACGAAATATCATATTGTAATAATGTTAAAGAAAATAAATAGTAAATAATAAAGAAATTTATACCCAAGATTCCTTTCCTTTCTTTAATTCAGTTACTTTTATCTATAAGTGAAAATAAATTATTAAATAGTATTATTAATAAAATAAATCATGTAAAAAAGTTAATGTTAAATAAGTACCTAGGTCTAGTTTAGTAAAATCTATTGCTTCTATTAATTCTATAATATAAAAAAAAAATAATTATATACATCAAATAAAATATTAAAAGAATGCTTTCGTAAAGTAAATTAAGAAATTAATTACCTGAATATTCTCCAAATGAATTATCATCATCCTTGTTATCAATAGCATTTTTTGGTTCTGGAAGATTTTTAAAATCTAAAAGTCTACTCGTGTAAACTGCTTGAGGATTTGTAGTATATGAAAGTGTAGGACCAGTATATAATGATGATGATGATGTTAACTTTTCATTAATTTTATCTGCTTCTTCAATTTGCTTATAGATTTCATTTTCATCATAATATGATTCGTCATATAACTTGTATAATAACTCATATAATTCATTTGCTTTAGGTCGTTTTAAAGGATCAGCATCCCAACATTGTTTAATTATGTTTAGAATTAATTGAGGAATTTCATAATTTGATTTTGGCCTAAGTCCTTGACAAATGTTAATAGCTAAGAAATTATCATGAACAATATCATGATAAGGAGGAAGCCCTGTATAGACTTCATATGCAATAATTCCAAATCCATATATATCACTTTCTTGAGTATATTCTTTTCCTCTTAAAACTTCTGGTGCTACATAGGGTAATACCCCATATAGTTCTTTACATTCATTTTGGGATGGTTTTACATTCGCTGGTCGACATAATCCTAAATCAGTAATTAAAGCACAACTATCTTCTTTTAATATATTACCACAATGAAAATCACGATGAATTAACCCATTTTGATGAATATAATTGAGGCCATCTGCAATATTTTGTAAAATTTTCAACTTCTCATACCATTTTGTTGAATTAAAACTATTATTTAAATGTTGTCTTAAACTACCATTTATTACATATCCCATTACTATCATAAAATTTCTAGATTCTGGATCTTTAGTAATGCCAAAACAGTGTGCTGTTTTACCTGTATCTGGAATCATATTATGAGCTCCAATCTAAAAAAGAATCCATATTAATAATAATTAATAGACAGTTTAATATTTATAATAGGACAATATCTTGAAATTACTATATACAAATAAGTAACTTACTTCTCTTAAAAAATCGGACGTAATATCTTGTGAATTATGTAAACATTTTAAAACAACTGGGAATTTCTCATAATACCTAAACCAAGCTTTACTTCTTATCCATTTATTATTCTCAGAATCCCAACTTTTTATAAATCCATCTTTCCAAATTGCTTTATAAATAGTTCCAAATCCTCCTTTTGCCAAGTATTCAACATTTTCAAATCTATCATATTCAATCCATTCTAAAACGTCACGATAACGTTTAGCTTTAAGTTGTGTTTTTTGAATAAACTTGTCAACTTCATGATTTCCACTAGTCCAATTTTTAAAATTTTGTTGAAATTTACATTGACACCAACTATCAGAAGCTCTAGGCTGCTTACATTCTTTGCATAAACCATTTTCTTTATAACGATTTTTTAATTCTTCATTTAATATTAACTTACCAATTAACAAACTTTGTTCTTCAGTTAGGTTCCATCGGTCAAAATCTTTTATTTGCTCAAATACATCATCATTGAGTATAAATTCTTCCATATTGGATTAATAAATGTGACTTCAATTTTATATCTAAACGGAGTAAAAAAAAAATTTTTAAAAAAAATTAAAAAAAGGACCTTTTAAAACGTATTACAGTTGCACAGCAGCGATTGACAAAATTTAGGGCAATACAATGAAATCATTCAAGAAGTCAGCTGATGATCACAGAAATCACAGATTATTAAAGTAAGAAATTTCCTTTTTCATAAACTCCCGAACAAAATAAATACAGAAAAAAAATCTGTGTCGATCATTTAACGTTGAAAAATACGATAATATAGATATTGAGTATGATATATACCTCCGATGTTGTATAGTATAGTATAAAAAAACTATACTGTATAGATAAAATCTATACTGTATAAATAAAAAATTATACTGTATAGATAAAAATTATACTGTATAGATAAAAACTATACTGTATAGATTTTTGACAACTATACTATACAACATCGGAGGATGATACTCAATATCGTTTAACCTAAAAATACAGTCAATCAATATTATCATCAGTGGGTGGGGTTAAGCAAAATCTTACGTGACACAAATTAAACATTTTTATTGGTTAAAATTAGTATTATATGTATCATTGAATATTATTGGTTAAAAAAGATCTTACCTTATGAAACTAATATTAACTCATATCGGTCATATCACTCATATGAATAAAACTATAAAAGTTACGAAAAAAAATTTTTGGGTTAATTTATAAACTTATCTATATTATGTATTATATATAATATATATAAAGAACATTTTTCTTTGTAGAAAAAAAATCATTTTTAATTGTTAGGGTTTTTAGTATTTAGAAAAAAGTATTTCTTCCTTGTTCCTCCTAGTTTTTTTTAAAACATTTTGCAGTTCGGTGATATACTAACATCTCTTAATGATAATAATAAGAATAATAAGATGATGAAATTTTTTAAAGGAATTCTTAAAAGGATTTTATCGTCAAGTTATAAAAATTGAAATTACGTAATTACGTAAAATTTGAAATTTTAATGGGTACAAGATTATCTAATTATAATAAAAAAGTCCTATTATAATATTAAAATCAATGGAAGAACATGAATCCGGTAACTAATATTTATGCTCTTGATGTGCCGTGATTAATATGTACTAATTTGATGTGATGTGAAGTTATTTCCAGTTTAATTAAGAATAATCTTATTACTCTCCGAATAGGTAACCACTAATTTTACGATTAGCTCCGCGCTTCTCTTCAGGGCCAGAATTACATAATACCGCTTGGCATTATCCAAAAGAACAAAAGGAAAAATCTACACGTTATTTTGGTCACCTTTATGTATTGCTTGTTTATGAATTTTTTAAAAAAAATTTAAGAATTATTTTTTTTTTACGCTTTAATCTGAACGGAAGATATATAATTTTTTTTTAATATAATAAGTAAGAATGAGTGCTTCGCGCGTTATTGCATTATTGTATGAGAATTTACGGAAATAATTTATATCTGATTAAATTAAAAGGTGTTATTTTTTTTTAAAGACGATCTACATTTACATTTTACACTTCGTACCGGATTTTTTCACACCCATCAAGTAGACCAACATAAGAAATTGATCTCATCGAAATTATTCTACTTTCAAAGCTTTTTTATTTTAGTCGTCCATTATTGGATGTTTAAAGATTTGGGGATTCATATTTTTTTTTTAATTTTCATACGTTAAATATTTCTTTAGATTTTATTATTTTATTTTATTATAGATTTCAAATCAGAAATTTAATTTCTTTTTATCATTATTATATATGTATTATACTGTATGTATTGCACCATAAAATTGCGTTATTGTTCAGTCGATTAGGAATGTGCGGGATTTTACTGACCGATATTTTATGAGGCATCTATTGAAATCAGTTTAATTCCTATTGGTCGCCACAGTATTCTTAATGACTAGTAACTATTAACTCAGTTATTGGATGAGTTCAACATAGTGTTACGCGAATTTTTGCGCACGTGATTTCCGATCTTACATGATGATCCGATGAAATTTCGGTACATTTGTGTACATGTCGATTTCCGGTGTTACGAGACGATTTACGCCGATGTATAGTTGCTGATTTGTGTATATCAGTTAACTATATTAAAGATATTGATTTTATTTGATATTTTACTTATATATCGTTTTTATATCTATTTTAATTTATTTATTTATTATTAGTTATATCATTTATTTTCTTTATTTGTATTATTTATATGTAACAATTTTATTGAATTTATTTGAAGATAATTGTGTGAAAATTAGTTCAATAATATTAATTGTCTAAAATTATCGTTTGTGTTCTATTAAAAAGGTGGCTTACAATAAAAATTATCGCTATTGTAATATATTGAGATGAAACATTGACGATTAAACATTATTAGATTAGATTTCGCCCTTGATTGTTAGAAAAAGAGATGGCAGTAAGATATAAATACGCCTCTACCAACTCCATTATAAAAGAAGAGACATATATAGTTGTTCTAGAGAATTTTCCCCTATTACCTTTATTCGCTTTGTTGTAAACCGAAAGTTCCCCTTCTATTTAAATAAAATCGTTACATTTTGGTTATTATACATTGTTTCTATATATATTTATATAAGATTTGTCTTATATATCGCGTATTACTACTAATCGTATTTTATAGTTGTTTACCTTGACGATTCTTAACGAACAATACCGGAAATACCTTGGATAGGTAGTATTGAGTAAGAATTTCGTTGGTATCCGTGTAGTTATACGATATAAGTCATCCGCCATTCGTCTCTTTATTACCGTCATTATTCGGTAACAATAGCGTGATCCTGTAAATCATTTGTCATGTGACCAATATCCCTCTAATTCAGAATTTCGCTTAAGTTCATTTCGCCGGGAGGACTTTTCGCAGAAGCCAATTCATAAACTTGTTTTCTTATATTTGCGCTCATGTGTGATAAATGTCTAAAAAAGCACCATTTTGTTTAATTTTTGTTTTTTAATAATAAAACATAAATCAGACAAAATGGTGCTTTTTTAGACGTTTTTTACATATGAACAAATATAAACGAATTTAACACATTTCATTTTTATGGGGATTCGTTAAATGGAAATTTCTCTGAATGGACAATTCTCTTAATGAACATTTTGCTGAATACTTTTCTCTGAATCATCCATTTCACAGACACCAAATAGGTCATTCCGAAATGTTGGCGACATCCGTTATTTCTATAAAAACTCCGTAAAAATGAGCCTTTCACAGATCTATTCACAGAAAATGTAAATAATTCGATAAATTCCATGATATAAGGTTATTAATTCCGGAAATATGGGCCTTTTACAGAAAAAAGATGGAATATAAAAAAATGGATCGACCTTTTTTACAGCAGGGCGATTGATATTCTATCATTAAAATACCCTATTTTTTTATTAATAAATATTAATTACTAATAATGTTTTTAGTAACAAAATTTTCGTAAATATCATATGAATATTTGGAAAAATATGATTTGAAATTTTCAGTGAAATGAGCTTTGGTAAAAGACTTTCGGCGAAATGTATATCAGTAGTTTCAATGAACCCTAATTCGGAGTATGACAGATTTATCCAAATAAGGATCGAAACCCGATTGATACTTACTTTTCATATTCATCAAAGGAATATCATGTCATCTTTTAATTAATTTTTTTTTCAATGACCGATTGCAATTTATTAATCAGATTTCGCGGAATTGCAAAAATACAATTATCAATGGAAAAAATAATTAAGTGTTAAATATCTTAACTTTATTTAATAGAAAAAAGAAAATAAAGGAAGGAAATGAATTTGTTTATCATAACTTGGTAAAATGTATAAATAATGACATGAAAATGATTTTAATAATATCATTGTAAAAAAAATAATATTCTTTACTTTTTTTTACAAAAACAAATTAAAAACTTCACATTTCTTTCCATACCATTCTTAGAATATGTTTGCTCAACTATATATTATATATTTTTTCTTTTTGGTTTCGGCTGTAGTAGGAGTACCTGTAGAAAATTTACAAAATCAGACTTCTAGCACTGTTAGTCTTCTGGGTAAGGTTATACCCACTAAGCCTACATGCACTGACCCTATTTATAGGAAATATAAAAGCTCCGCTTGCGTTACAAGGAAAACAGTGAGGGTTTCATGTGAATCTTATGATCTTCCAGGCACAGTTGTAGATACTAATTTTTACTGTGCAGATGGCGAATCTTGTATTGATATGACCTCAAATGATGCAATTTGTGTCAACGAAAACATTAATTCTGTTCGAGAATGGGAAAATAATCATGTTGATGGAAGAGTATGTTCAGAACCTGTTTTATTGGTGAAACCACCAACAAAGTATTTCCATCTTGTAGCTGGAATAACAGCATATTAAACAACTGGGGATCCAATACAAGTACAAACGCTAGAAACAAGATATGATGATAACCCTTCAGCAAATGAATATACGGAACTAACAAATAATTACAGCTTCACTATTAAAAAAGAAAATTTTTCTCATTATATGAGATTCTGCTTCGTTGCAGGCACTTCAGAGGAAGTACAAGCCGTAGGTGCTCTAGGATATGTGTTTCTCTAGGATATGTTTTAATATGATGGGTGTTTTTTTTTTGTTAATTATTTTACATTATAAACAGAATATATGGCTTTTTTTTTAAATGTATGGTTTTGTTTAACACCAAAATAAGTGTGAACAAACTGCTTTAAATTCTTTTTTATAAAATTTGAAATTTAATGAAATCTTGATATAAAATTTAATATAATCTCTATATTTTTGATTGTAACTAATTTTTTTAAAAAAATCACACCACTGGTGTTCAACACCACAGTTATACGTATTATTTATTATTTATTTATTTATTAATATAATTTTTTATTCTATATTATTCCATTAATAAAATATTTAGCCTTTTTATCGCTCAATTATAGTAATTTGTATAAATTCGGACATAAATAACATGTATCCACCCATTTTATAAAATTTACCGACGTCATTTTGCCCACTTGCCATTATTTTATCGACATCACATTTTTCCGAACCATCCCTATTTTGGCGACAATGCCATTTTACCGACATGATCGACACGATCATGAAATTTTGATTTTCAATATACATAATTTTTCCGTACTATTTGGAAAAAAAAAAGAAAAGACTACCAAAGAAACAATTAGATTGATGCTATAAAATCTTGCATTATTAATGCATTTTATAAACAGTTTGTTGAACTTCTTTTAACATTTCAGCACTTGAAATATTTTGAAATTAAGGCGCAGTAAGGAGTGAGGCGCAGGCGCGCAGTTAATAAATTTTTGAGTCACACGCTGAAGTTAAAAACAACGATAAAAAAGAAAAAAATATTTCAACGATCGAGCAGGTAGGTCGTAAGCTGGTGTTATAACTTTAATCAATTAAGGATTACAAAAATTAAAAAAATTAACGAAAATGAAGGAAAAAGAATATTATTCTTCGTCATCTAGCCCTGTAAAAATTTTTTTTAGAAAATTGATCACTTATCGGAGTTTTTTGGAGAGAAATATCATTTATCGGAATCTTTCCCAGAAAATTTTTTATAGGGCGGTACTGGGCATAGAATCTGTCTATCTGTTATTCCGTTATTCACCTAATCCTTTAGTGATAAAAGAATATCAACATTTGACGCAGGTTATCTACATCTCGAAATTTTATTTTACTAAAAAACTTAATATTAATAATTGCATTGGTAACTGAGAAACTTTGGATAAATAAATAAAATAAATGAATAATACTAATGATAAAACTATATTAAGGTAACCTCTTGATTCGAATAAAGCTCCATATAAATTCCACGTGATTCGAATATGTTTGTAAAGTTTGAGAGATTCGAATATCCGGTTGAGATTCGAATATCGAACCAGGTCTGATCCACCGGTCCGGATATTTATTCTGGATCAGTTAACTTTTGATTAGCTAATCACTTTTATTACATATTAACTCCGCATAATCTCTCAATCTTTCTCCACTATTCTTTTTGTGGTATCAAGTATTTTTTTTTAAAAAAAAGTTTTGGGATTAAACAAAGTTGTTCAAAAAGATTGTAAATTATATATTTATAACATTACTTTTAAAGCTAATATAATACTTTGTACTTTTGTTTTGATATTAATCATGTTAAATAATTTTAAATTTTAATAATAAATTACAGTAAAAAATCATGTTTTATAAAGTAATATATGCAATTTTATTAATAAAGTTTAATAAAATGCATACCAAAATATAAATTTTAAATAACATATTACTTTGAAACGATAGTAGTAAATGCCTTTAAAAAAGGCGGTTCGTAACTTTTTTTAAAAAACGCGAATTAAGGACAAATGTTACACAAACCAATCTAATCCAATTAGATTTGCTGGTACAGGATAAGCATCTGGACCGTGGCTCATCGGGATTTCGAGTTTCTAGATTTTGGACGCCCCCATTAAAATACCTATTTTTTATTAATAAATATTAATTATTAATAATGTTTTTAGTAACAAAATTTTCGTAAATACTGTATCATGAATATTTTGGAAAAATATGATTTGAAATTATCGGTGAGATGAGCTTCGGTAAAAGTCTTTCGGCGAAATGTGTCAATGAACCCTAATTCGGATTTCGGATATCCTAATTAGGCATAGATGACAAGTTTATCCAAATAAGGATCGAAATCCGATCGATACTTACTTAGAATATTGTCATTTTTTAATTAATTTTTTTATTTTAATATCAGGTTTCGTGGAATTACAAAAAATGTTATGAAATTTTCGGTGAGATGAGCTTCGGTAAAAGAATTTCGGCGAAATGTGTCTCGGTGTTCAATGAAACCCTAAATCGAATTTCGGATATCATAATTAGGCATAGACAACAGTTTATCCAACCAAATAAGGATCGAAACCCGATTGATACTTACTTTTCTTAGAATATTGTCATTTTTTAATTAATTTTTTTTTTTAATATCAGGTTTCGTGGAATTACAAAAATATAATTAAATTATTTTTTAATTGATCGATTAATCAATCAATGGAAAAAATAATTAAATGTTAAATATCTCAACTTCATTTGATAGAATAAAAAAATAAAAGAAGAAATGAATTTGTTTATCATAACTTAGTAAAATGTATAAATAATGGCATGAAAATGATTTTAATAATATCATTGTAAAAAAATAAATAATATTCTTTACTTTTCATTCTCAAAATATGTTTGCTCAATTATATATTGTATATATTTTCTTTTTGGTTTCGGCTGTAGTAGGAGTACCTGTAGAAAATTTACAAAATCAGACTTTTAGCACTGATAGTTTTCTACCCACTAAGCCTAAATGCACTGATCCTATTTATACTAAATATAGAAGCTCCGTTTGCGTTACAAGGAAATTAGTGAGGGTTTCATGTGAATCTTATGATCTTCCAGGCACAATTGTAGATACTAATTTTAGCTGTGGAGAAGGCGAATCTTGTATTGATATTACCTCAAATGATGCATTTTGTGTTGATGAAAACAGTAAGCTTGCTCAAAAATGGGAAAATAATCATGTTGATGGGAGAGTATGTTCAGCACCTGTTTTAATAGTGCCACCACCAAAGTTATTTCAACTCGCAGCTGGAATAACAACATATTCAACAACTGGGGATCCAATACAAGTACAATCGCTAGAAGCAAAATATGACGATAAAGATTCGAACGATTATACAGAACAACAAAATAATTACAGCTTCAAGATTAAAGCAGAAAATTTTTCTCATTATATAAGTTTCTGCTTCACTGCAGGTACTTCACAGGAAGTACAAGCTGTAGCTGCTCTATATGTACTATGATGGTTTTTTTTTATGTTAATTATTTTACATTATAAACAGAATATATATATATATATATTTGTTAATGTATGGTTAACACCAAATATAAGTGTGAACAAACTGCTTTAGATTCTTTTTACAAAATTTAAAATTTAATGAAATGTTATTATAAAATCTGATATAATCTCTATATTTTTGATTGTAACTAATTTTTTTTAAAAAATCACACCACTGGTGTTCAACACCACAGTTATACGTATTATTTATTTATTTTTATTTATTAATATAATTCTTTATTCTTTATATTATTCCATTAATAAAATATTTAGCCTTTTTATCGCTCAATTATACTTGGGATTTTGTTTAGTATTTTCTGAATTATTTGGGTTTAATAGTAATTTGTATAAATTCGGACATAAATAACATGTATCCACCCATTTTATAAAATTTACCGACGTCATTTTGCCTACTTGCCATTATTTTACCGACATCACATTTTTCCGAAACCATCCCTATTTTGGCGACAATGCCATTTTGCCGACATGATCGACACGGTATTAACGATCATGAAATTTTGCCTTACGAAAGCAAGGAAGTTTTTCAATATAAATTTTTTTGTTTTTAAATTCTAACCGTACTATTTGAAAAAAAAAAAATAGAGAAAAAAGATTACAAAGGAACAATTTATATTGATGCTATAAAATCTTGCATTATTAATGCATTTGTAATCAGTTTGTTGAACTTCTTGAAATTATGGCGTATTAGGGAGTTAATAAATTTTCGGTGAAATGGCAGTCGTAAAATGGCATTTCGAGTAAGTAAATTTTCATGTCAGTAAAATGGAAGTCAGCAAAATGGCATCGGTTAAATTTCACGATGAAATTCTGTCTGTAAATAGTACTGTAGCAAATCTATGTAGCTGTTTTATAAATATGTATATATATCACCGAACACGACCTATTTTAATATAAATGAAATTCATATACGTGCGTATAATAAAACAACGATCCCATTAACCATGCATGTTGCCTAATTACTAATCAATAATATCATTTCTTGAATCGTATGTATTTACTTTCCCGACATGACATTATCCCGACGATAAATATTCCAAAAGACAAAATCCCGACATGATATTTTCCCGAAATCAAATTATGAAAAATGGTTCACAAAAAAACTTGATTTAACTGCAAAAAAATAAAATAAAATAAAAATTAAATGTTTTGATATAATAAATAAATTAATAGAAAAATTAAATTTTATGTTTATTATATTTATCTAACTTACTCTTTGTGTAAATATTTTCTTAATT
Organism: Rhizophagus irregularis; assembly: GCF_026210795.1. Taxonomy (NCBI): domain Eukaryota; kingdom Fungi; phylum Glomeromycota; class Glomeromycetes; order Glomerales; family Glomeraceae; genus Rhizophagus; species Rhizophagus irregularis. The sequence goes on along the minus strand of NC_089435.1, from coordinate 2,248,438 downwards.
TTTTTTTTTTATTAAATGAAAAATGAATTTATTATTTTACAATTATTACATTTTATCACGTAATTTATCTTAATTGAGACATTGTTTTTTTTTGAACACAATTACAATTTCACATATTAAACATATTAAATTAATTACGTAATTTACTTTTATTTATATTAATTTAAAAAAAATCTGGACTAAAAAAGAGACTGAAAAAGATTTTAAAATCAACAATCGAATAGCTACGGTAATCGATCTGCTGTGGCAGCAATCATTTTATCATCTTGAATGACCGAAAATGAAACATGATTTGTAAGTTTTTTTTTCGTTAATTGAAAAAAAAAATCCAATTAAAATTTCATTAACCGGAACTGTATTAGCGATGAAAATCTCTCAGATTGGCTATTGGAACGTACACATGACCGACAGCTGCGCAATTCAAAATTATTTATCAGTTAAACGTAACTGTTACACATGAATTTTTTAACAGTTACTTTCTAAATAGAAGATTATTTTTACCCAGTTTATTTTGTATATCTTTTGTAAAGCATTTGTATAGTTATTTATCATAAAACAATATTTTTTATCAATAAAACTTAATTTTAAAAAATTTAAATTTGCGATTTATAATGTATTATTGTTAAAAACTATATACCTAACCAAATTACATTTTCACGATATTTATCGTCGGAATAATGTCATGTCGGAAAAAGATGTTATTCGGGAAAATGTCCATTCCGGATTTGTCCTGTCGGGAAATCGTTGTCGGGAAAAGGTTACGCCGGGAAAACGGATGTCGGGAATCGGTCCGACAACGGTATTTACTATGCTTTATAAGGTCGTACAATAAATTAAAATATCATTTATTCCATTTTTACAAAAGTGGCCTTATAATTGTGATCAAATTGAATAAACAAATCACAAAATTATCCTAAATCTAGGTTAAATCACACATATCCTATTAAAATATACAGTACGTAAAATAAACAAATAAATAAGTATTCCTTTAATTTTTAGTTCTGAACGATCCTTAAATTATATAAATTATCATTCAGGCACTGAAATTAAGAATAGTATCTTCAATAAGTGTTAATATATATATATACCATCCTATTAACTTGTATAATTTTCGTCATTGATATTTTTATCCATATAGCGTAATAATTAAATATTTATGCATCATAAATATATATATATAATACGTATATATACTGCGCCGACCGCACATTTTCTTTAATATCTATTTTTAATTGGTCAAAGTTTTAAAATATATTTACTAAACTAAATATTAATTATTCCTATTAAATAAATCATAAGAGAAATGATGTGATCCGTCACTAAAGTAAAATATTTCCAAGTAGGAATGCTGTACAATGGTAACACCGCCGCTTTTACAACTAACATAAAAAAGTGACGAAATTCAAAACCTCAAAAATAAGTAAAATAAAAATAAATTATTATTATATTAATTTCGTGTCAATGATTACTTTTTCATTACAATAGTTACTGATCATATAATAATTATATAATTATTAAACTTTTTTCAATTACGAAGAACATTCAAATCGATGATTATAGATCGAATTTCTCTTAAATCAAAAAAAATTAATTAATATTGTGTATGAATGAATGAATGAATGTGAAAGAAAAATGGCAAAACTATAACATTCAATTATTTTTTCTTTTTTTTTCCTAAAAAGAGAGACCTAGAACTGTGTGTAATGCATTTTGTACAATATTAAAATGGTGTATAATATAATCTATCTTATTTATAACAAAACTGGTAATGATACAACACGTGATAAAAATTTTTTCAGCGGCACTTAATTATTGTCGATGTAATTGCACATAACATGTTACATAATAAAGAAAAAAAAATGAATTATGAACAAGTTACTCAGATTGATACGAAATGTTTTAACGATAGTAACAAATATTAATGATATTTTTAACGAGTACAAATATATTATCAGTTAAAAATACTACATGCGGTATGCTGGCGCACATGTACAAACATGAATGCTACACAGCCCGTGAAGAGTTGCGTAGACATCCTAGCTTCCAGTGCTATATATAATATATATATATATATATATATCACTGCAGGAGAAGTTTCAAGAGGTAAAATTAACAGTTATGTAATGGTAAAGTTATTATTCATTAAACTCTTCACGCATTTATTTTACCAATAAAGAAATTTTAATTCATTGTAAAACTGATCGATCAAAAATTTTATTTTGTTGCTACAACAAAGCATTTTTTGCTACTGAAGCGGGTAATCTAATAATAATCTAATTAATTTCAATATTGCTATTTAAAAGAATTTGATAATAAAAAATAACTTCGTTATGTTGAAAAAATAAATAAAATAATTATAACTAGTAGCCAGAATATTTAATCGATATATTGGAAATAAATAATTTTCAGCTTATAGGTGCCGTCGGAAATGACGAATTGAAATTACGGCATTACAAATCATCAAGATCAGCATTATAGATTTACGGATTACAAATTATCTACGGCACAACAAAAAAAATATTTACTTTCTTTGTGTAATTTTGTATATTTGGCATTAAATAATTACGGCATTACGGTGATTTAATATATTACGGTATAAGCTTCATAGCTTCATATGTCGTAATTAATTCTGACGGCAAGTATATTTCAGTTAAATAAACGTTTAATATAGATAAATTCTATCATACCAGATTAAGACATTAAATGGGTGTATATATACGTTTCGCCTAAGTCCATTTCACCGGAAGACTTGTCACAGAAGCCATTTCATCGAAAGGATGTTTCACCGAAGGGTCATTAGGACCCGAGCAATATATAAATAGGTCATAGGAAATTAGCAAAATTTTACTATTAGTTCTACGCATTTTTTCAAGGTTATGATAATCATGTAAGTCACATACTAAAATAAGTAATAGAATTCTGACCAACATTAATGAAAATTATCTAAAAAAGGAAAGATTTTCATGGTTATTTTGGCCTATTCTACGCGTTTTATTTCTTGTTACCTATTTCAGTATTGCCTGGGATCCTGGGTCATTTCGTCGATTGGAAATTTCTCTGAATGGACATTCGCCGAATACTTTTCTCCGAATCATCAATTTCACACCAAATAGGTCGGTCATTCCGAAAATGTTATCGATTGATATTCAATCATTGGGGTTCAATCTAATACTCTAATTCTTTATTAATAAATATTAATTATTAATAACATTTTTAGTAACAAAATTTTCGTAAATAACATTTGGAAAAATATAATTTGAAATTTTCGGCGAAATAGCATCGGTAAAAATTCCTTCGGCGAAATGTTCATTCGGTAAAATGGCTCCGGTAAAAATGTATTTCGGTGAAATCGGCAAAATATATTTCGGTGAAATAGACTTCGGTGAAAAGTCAGGATACTCTAATTCGGATAACCTAATTAAACATAAATGATAGTTTATCCAAATAAGAATCGAAACCCGATTGATATTATTAAATACTTACTTTTCTTATTCATTAACGGAATATTATGTCATTTTTTTAATTAATTTTTTTTAATGACCGCGTAGTGCAAGTTATTAATCAGGTTTCGCGAAATTACAAAAATATAAATTAAATTATTTTTTAACTTTATTTAATAAAAACGAATTTGATTATCATACCCTGTAAAAAGACTCATATTTCCGGAATTAATAACCTCATCACGGAATTTATCGAATTATTTACATTTTCGGTGAATGGATCCGTGAAAGGCTCATTTTTACGGATAAAATTTTTTATAGGGATAACTTGGTAAAATGTATAAATAGTGGCATGAAAATGCATATTAATGATTTTAATAATACCACTGCAAAAAATAATATTTTTTATTTTCTTTATTTTTTTGTTTCTTACAAGAACAAATTAAAAACTTCAGAATATGTTTACTCAATTATATATTATATATATATTCTTTTTGGTTTCAGCTGTAATAGGAATACCTGTAGTAAATTTACAAAATCAGACTTTTAGTATTGATGGTTCTGCTGTACCCACTAGGCCTAAATGCACTGATCCTAATAATGCTAAATATACTTGCGCTACAAGGAAATCAGTGAGGGTTTCATGTGAATCTTTTAGTCAACCAGGCACACCTGTTGATACTAATTTTAGCTGTGGAGATGGTGATTCTTGTGTTAATATTACCCCAAATGATGCATTCTGTGTTGACGATAACAGCAGTGCTCAAGTATGGGACAGTAAAAATGAAATAAAGTCGTATGTTCAGCACCTGTTTTATTAGTGCCACCACATGTGTCTTTTCAACTTGTAGCTGGAATGACAACATATGCAAAATCTGGGGAGTAGCTGAGCTACAAGCAAGATATAGCAATGAACAATCTAGTATTCCCCTTTCTGCTGATTATATCTATCAAGAAAATAATTACACCTTCCCTATTAAACAAGAAGATTTTTCTAATACCTTGTATTTCTGCTTCTATCCAGGCTCTAATGAGGAAGTACAAGCTGTAGGTTCTCTAGCATATGTTTTAAGATGAATGTTTTTTTTTTATGTTAATTATTTTACATTATAAACAGAATACTATATAGTTTCTTTTTAATAGATGGTTTTGTTTAACACCAATTATAAGTGTGAGCAAACTGCTTTTAATTCTTTTTATAAAATTTGAAATTTAATGAAATCTTATTATAAAATTAGATATAATCTCTATATTTTTATTTGCAATTAATTTTTAAAACAAAAATTATAAATCACACCACTGGTGTTCAACACCACAGTCATACGTATTATTTATTTTTATTATTTATTATATAATTTTTTATTATTCCTATATTTATTAATAGACTAATTTAGATATTTCCATTTATAATTAATAAAATATTATAATTCATATTACAATATTTAATGCTGTAGCATACATATACTTCACATATATTTTTCTTAGTTTTCCCATTTTTTTTTATTTTGCAATATTTGCGGTACAAAAAAATTTTTTTTTTTTAAAGATTGAGTTTATTATCAGCCATAATAATATATGTATTCTAGTATAAACTATGTCGTATCCATCCATTTTACCGACACCTGTTTCACCGACATAAAATTTACCAACGTCATTTTTTCTACTTGCTATTGTTTACCGACATCACATTTTTTCCAAAACCATTTTAACGAATCCCTATTTTGACGACAAAAGCCATTTTACCATATCGACACGGTACTGAAAACCTTCCATTATATGTACAACATTAAAAACTACTAAACAAGCCATTAAATTACCTTAAAATCTGAACATTTTAGTAATTAATAATTAAAAATTTTTAATTTTTTAATTTTTTTTTATCTTCGGAAAAGAGATTCGACGATCCGGAACCGGATTAATCTTTATTCTGTATACCGGAGTTTGCCATTCCACAAATATGTTAGATAAATAATAATGTAGTAAAACCTGCGTGTCAATTACCCACTAAAAAGATGGATCCTGAATGTAGAAGGGATATAAATTCAGTTGATGAAAAAAATTTTTACTATGAGCTGTACGCATTTTTTCAGGGCCGGAATTATGATAATGTCAGCCGGTTACTATAATAGGAAATAAATTCTGACTGGCATTATCAAAAATTATCTAAAAAAGGAAAGATTTTCATGATTTTTTTAAGTTCAAAATACGCAAACTCAAACCTGACCCTAATATATCAGATATATATTTCTGGGTCGTATGTAAATTAAGGTAAAAATTATCTTTATCTAATGCGTGTTATTATAATTTATTTGAAAATATACATAGATGATAAAAGTACTCAATGCTACGACTTTTATTAAAGTGCTTATTTCAGTAGAATAATCGGGAATTAACCGAAAACGCAGTAATAGTGCTTCAATCAGAGTGAATCATCCGGATTAAAATAATGATTGATCCGGATAAAAATTTTTAATTTACTGTAACAAAAATCCGGATAGAAAAAAATTAATTTTTAATTTACTGTAACGAAATTCCGAATAGAAACTGAAAACCTTCCATTATATGCACAACATTAAAACTACTAGACAAGCCATTAAATTACCTGTGATTATTTGCAATACTATTCAAACATTTTAGTAATTAAAAATTAAAAATTTTTTAACGGAAAAGAAATTCGACGATCCGGGACCGGATTAATCTTTATTTTGTATACCGGAGTTTGCCATTCCACAAAATATATTAGATAAACAATAATGTAGTAAAACCTGCATGTCAATTACCCACTAAAAGATGGACCCTGGATGTAGAAGGGATATAAATATCCTTAATTTCCTCACTTGAAAAAAAATTAGGTTTTTTGTTAGAATAAATTTATACTAGGAATAAAATTCCGTCAAAGAATCCTCTCAGATAAAAATTTATCATGTTATATAATTTATATTTATTATATTAAAATTTAGTTTAAAAAAAAATAATAATAATAAAAAATAAAAACATCAAAAAATTAGTTTTACACATTATGTAAATTAAGGTAAAATTTATCTTTATCTTTGGCGAATTTCACCATAAAATATCGGAAAATTTAATGTATTCAAGGTGAAAATTCACCTTCGTTAAAATTTTATATCTTAATAAAATATTTATATATAAAATTTTAAATTAACCTTCGGTGAATGTAAAATTAATTCAGATTTTTTATTTTTCTCTTATAAAAAAAAATTATATAAAAAGATATGGAAGTAAAGAAACATTTTTATTGACATTTTGCATTTTGCGTTTAAAACTTGGAAGAATTTATCACTGGGTCTGAATTTTTTATGACCGAACTTAAAATGATAAAAGCACGTAGGTAATATATCCGCAGTAAAACAAGTACAAATGATTATTTATTTGGCTTGTAATTTTTTATATTGAGCTATCGGATCACTTAAAATATTCAAAATAATTATAATTTTTATATATAAAAAAAATAATTTATAATAAATATATTATTATTAATATAAAATTATGTTGTAATAGTGTTCTAATTATAAAAAAGAAAAATTAAGAAAATAAAACAAAATAATCGAATAAATAATCAAAAAAAAAATAAGATGAAACGAAATAATAAAATAAATAACTTACACAAGAAACCGGACAGATTATCCGGTTTCTTGTATAATTTTATTTTATTAAGTAATTTGCATGGAGTAGCATGTATAAAGATTAAAAATGCATAATAGAGTCTTTAGCCCTTAGGAAGAATTCTGGAATCCTGCATTCCTCGTATCTTGCATATTGTAAGAAACAGTTTCGTTACTGTAGGTGTCATTAGAATATATTTGGGAAGTAGATTGAGAATTATCGAAGGATTGTTGTTGAATATCATTTTGTTGATAAACAGGATGCTGGACTTGTTGCTGAATCTGTTGTCGAATTAAAAATTGTAAATAATAATGATCCGGCAAAAGGTAATCAGGGATATGAGATAGATTAATTCCATTATTCAAAACTTGAACATTTTCTGACGGACTTAATTCGGAATAAGTAACACGATAAATACGAGTATCATCTGATAAATGAAAATAAAACTCAAATGTAACGTTTTGAGGTGCTGGAGTCGCGGTATTAATATTATGCAAGGCGTTTAGAAGTTGAACATTTTCCGACGGACTTAATTCAGAATAAGTAACACGATAGATACGAGTATCATCTGGTAAATGAAAATAAAACTCAAATATAACGTTTTGAGGTGCTGGAGTCGCGGTATTAATATTATGAAAGTCGTTTAGACTCATAATAGATATTCCTACACCGTTAGTTGAAGTGTGTTGTAAAGGTGTGGAGCTGTTTTCAGTTTGATCCATTAATACTGTAAGTTGTAATAATCTCGTGTATTTTGGTTATTTGTTTAAAATCCAATTGATAATAAGTAAAAATTGAATAATAATTAGGAAATTTAAAATTTAAAATTAATTATGGATGGAGGATCTATGGGTCTATAAATGCTTTTTTTGTGATGACGCCAAAAAACACAGCATTACAGTACATTATTTAATTTATTTTGCAGATATTACATACTGTCGATCACATTATCATAATTATTTATTTATATATCATAATATCATATACAGTATATACCATACAGTAATATAACATACTGTCGATCATAAAAAAAATCTTATAAAAGGGACTGTTTCTTTTTTACAAAAAAAATAAATAAATAAAATTCTCTCTTAAATTTTTTTTTTACACAAAAAAATTTTTTTTGGGAACCTTTTTTAGTTTATAAACTTATCTACATTATGTATTATATACAATACATATAAAAACATCTTTCTTTGTAGAAAAAAAAAATGTCAGATATTTATTTTAATTGTTCGGGTTTTTAGTGTTTAGAAAAAAAGTATTAGTTCTTCCTTGTTTCCTCCCTCTTAGTTTTTTTTTTAAAACATTTCGCAGTTCGGTGATATTCTAACATCTACTATCCAGTAACTAATATTTATACTATTGATGTGCCATGATTAATAATATGTTCTAACTTGATGTGAAGTTTTTTCTTGTATCTTCCAAAACCTCGTAAAGTAACAAGAGATCGACACTCATTTACGATTAGCTCTGGTCATCTCTTCAGGCTAGAATTACATAATGCCGCCTGCCATTATCTATTTTGTCTCAGGGTCCTTGATAATTTAAAGCGAATTGTTTTTTTTATTTTTTAATCTGAACGGAAGGTATATAATTTTTTTATTTTTCTGTACTTCGCATTACTGTATGAGAATTTACGGAGATAATTTATATTTGATTAAAATAAAAAGTATGTTATATTTTTTTTTCTACATTTATATTTGATTGTATATAATATAGGGAATATTTATTGCGAATTTTTCGCCCACGTGTATTATCCGATGACGTAAACCTCATTCATGTATGTCACGTGATCCGTACAAAATTTTTAGTTATGTAAATTGTCATCCAAATACAGACAGTACAGACAGTACGATAAACATTCTTTCCGCTTTTTAACATGTGAAAGTTCCGAAATTTTGCAGTTTTATTTATTGTAAATACGCAGTAACAATTTTGTCACACAAAATTGTCTTCTAAATTGAAGTTACATAAAATCGGGAATATATTCGGCTTTCAAGAAACTTCATGTAAAACAGCAAGCTAAAGGACTAATGAAGAGTGGGACATCATGGGAAACCATGCGATCATTTACGGAAATTTAGTGAGTTTTTCTTCACCTCACAAAATACAACGATAAGAAGTAATTTTTTGAATTAATAGTCGGCATTTATGTTAGATTGCTTACTTTAAACACAAAATTTACAGCACCTATTTTACATAAAGTTGAAAAAAGAATTTTAATATATTAAATCGATTTTTGGTTTGCAGTATTATCTTATTTTTTTATTGTCGTGATATTATAGTGATATCTTTTAATATGTTTGTACTTTTTAAAAAGCATTACCGTATAGTACTGTATACGAATATGCCAAAAATATACAAAATTATAAACCATTAAAAATAAATTAGTAGTTGTTATCTAAAATAATATTTTAGTCTAGGATGTGAAAAAATTTTTATACATAAATTTTCGAATCTAAAAAAATAATTTCCAGTATCAACTATCAAAAGTCTTACTATGGTAGAACGTAAATCATGTTTGAAAATCAAAGCTAAGTAAAAATTTTTCAACTACGGGATCTGTCGTATCAAGTTTAATGTCAGATACACAAGTCACAGTAGTGTCTTTTTTCAGTACGGTTAGTTCGAATGAGGCCTTACGGTCACTAAATACATGATTCTAATAATTAAATTTTTAAAATGAAAGTAGTTTTTAAATAAAATTTCAGTCCAATGAATTTTTTAAAATAAAAAGAAATTTTTACCTGAGGAGAATTTGCGACGGTTATGGCTTCGGGAGGAAAACAAGAGAGTCTGGATACAAGATTTTCTTTTTTTTTAAAAAAAAAAAATATAAATATTTATTTAATCAATTATTATAAAATAGAAAAAAGAAATATTTAAAGTAGTATATTAGTATATATTACGATTATCATCATTTCCAGTTCCATCCCATGGCACTGTTACAGTCAATTTATTGTCTCCAGCATCATCGACGGTAAACAGTGAAGGTGTAATCTGTTTTACGGGCAATGATTGAGAAATCGTAACAAAAAGAAGAGAAAAGACAAATATGAGAATAATATTTAAGTTCATTGTTTATATTATTTATAGGTTTTTTTTTTTTGATTAAAATTTTATAGCAGAGAAGAATGGATTAAGGTCTTTATATAAATATAAACCCGATGTAATTCATCATGGATCAGCAAATTAATTTTCATTTTAAAATCAACGAAATGAATTACAAATTAATCTTTCAGTAGGATCTCACGTCCAAATTAAGAAATAATTTTTTGGGGGTTACTGTTAAAAATTTAAAGAATCTTGATGGTCATATCAATAGAGTATGATCATGACCAATTTCTTTTTTTATACCTTTTCCCGAAATCAAATGCCACCGTCGCCTCCAAAAAAATGGTAGCCGGATCTAATTTTCCGGGTTACACGTGATTTCGGATAATAATTTTTGGTAATCTCATATCGTCCATTTTGATGCAACGGGCGTGGCATTAATTTTTTCGTTTTGATCAATTTTAAATCAGTTTTTTTTTTCTCTTCATTTTAATGAACTGTTTTTTATTTGACCATGATCAAGCTAACAAAACAATTTACATTGCCGAAATAATATAAAGCAGGAAATACTAAATATGATATACCTATAAAAAAATTTATCCGTTATTTCTGTAAAAACTCCGTAAAATGAGCCTTTCCCAGATCCATTCACGGAAAATGTAAATAATTCGATAAATTCCGTGATATAAAGTTATTAATTCCGGAAATATGAGCCTTTTACGGAAAAAAGATTGACTTTTTTTTACAGGGATACATGATTATTATGATATAAAAATGTAATTTTTAAATTTTTTTATTGATGTAAATACTAATTAAGAATTATTAGAAGAATCACGTAACAAGCCAAAAACGGCATTTATGATTAAAAAATTGTTCGTTCTAATTTTAACTCATTGGAAAAAAATGAATAATGATATTATAGCACTTGAAAATCGTAGAACTATGCCGAGAACTTGGAAAGATTTAATAAGAATACAAGATATTGGGAATAGTAGTATAAATAAAATACGTATGTTGCAATTGAGATGTGTATAAATATCGAAATACTCATGAACGTACCAAAAAAATCATGTGTAATTCAGCAAATTAGATCCGGCTACCATTTCTTAGAGGCGACGCTAGGGTGGTTTATTTGTGACAAATAAATTTTCACGCACCGAAAATATTGTTCCAGGATAAATAGTAAAAATGGAAACCAGGGGTGTGATGTAGAGGATGATGAATTTAAAAATTACGTGACAAATATTTTTACTATGATCACGTGATACTACCGTCCAAAAAAAAAAGGATTAGGGCAATTAACAAATATTTTATAATTTATCATAAAAAAGTTCTTGCCGGTTTTATTAATAATTTCATATTTATGATTTTTTTTTTCACTAAACTTATATATAAATTTATCTCATGTTTACTAATTGATTTTTTATGCTCATGTACTTTTATAGTTTATTTATACTTTTCCCACTTTTTCCATCACTGGTCCATGAGATAAAAGAGTTATTTCACGTGTCGCATAAATATCATGATTTAACGGCTGCGCCGTGAAACTAATTTTATTTGATTGATTTATTATTAAAAATTAAAATTTTATAAATCTAAACTGGTAACCTTAAACTACCAGTCAGATTTTCAAGAATATTAAAATAAAAAGTTATTGTCATATTTATATATATGTATATAACAACTTATTATAATGCCATATAGTATTTGTCGAAATAACTAATTAAAAGAACAATATATAAAATCAATTCGAAGTCAATAAATTGTATTATCCCTAAAGATTCCTTCCAATTCTTAAGGATTCTTTAAATTTCACTTTCTTTTTTAATAACTTTACCATATATATTGCGATTGCTTTAACTTATAATCCATTAAAAATAATTATAGGGAAAATACAGTATAAGATTTTGACCCAGATGACTTTAGAAGAACAATTCCACGTTTTCAAGGTGAAAATTTCGCCAATAATTTAAAACTTGTGGAAAATTAACGAAATAGCGAATAAGAAAGGAGTAACTCCAGGTCAACTTTGTTTGACTTGGGTCATCGTACAGGTAAATATAAATACGATTATTTATTGTACGTCCTATGATAGGTTTAATAATAATTTATATTTTATAGGGAAATATTGTTAATATTCCTAGCACAAAGATAATTAAATATTTAGAAGAAAATTTTGGTGCAAGTAAAATTCATCTTGATTTCGAAGAATTATCTCAATTTGGGGAAATTACTGATTCTATTGAAGTCATTGACTAGGTAAGAAGTCATATTATTTGAATATAAAACCTTAATTAACTGAATTAACTTGCTTTTAAAAAATCATAGGCACTTCAAATCTCTTAATTCATTTAATTTGTTATAATACTTTTGTGCTTGAGTGTGAGAGATATCGTGTGATAATAATTCTTTATTTCAACTTTCAATAAAGATCTTATTTGTTAAATAAAATTAAATAATGGTAATAAGTACAAGAAAATTCGTGCAAGAATACCTCAAAGTGATAGTTTACGTTACAAAAGATGGTAAAGAACATGAAAAATAATGATCATAAAATAAAAAATATTAGATTTTATCTGAATTGCCATATTTGTAAATTCTGTTGTCCAGATATATTCGTCATTATTACTAATATCAAGCAATAAAATATGAACTCCGTCAAAATAAAATAATCCTATCGAAATTTCAAAATGAAAAATCATGTAAAATACGGCATATAAGCACATATATTTTTTTTAAAAAAGAAAAGAGTTTTTTTTATAATTAAGATCAATATTTACCGAAAGTTACAACCATATACTTTCCAATTATGTTCGCTTTATGATTACTTCGAGCTGGAAAATTTCCAGAGACTTTTGGGATATACCATTCAAAATTTTTCATTTCCAATATATAAAGTGCGTCTTCTCCCGGAATAAGTTCCATAGTATTTTCATTTATACCTCCAAAAATTATTACTCGTTGACCATCCAATGCTATAATTACGATAATATAATATCACTATAGTCGTAACATTTATAAAATTCTTGTTTAAAAATTTTTTATACTTACCTAGAACAGCGGAAAAATCCGATCGATTAGAAGGTATGTTTCCTATAGTTTCCTGTATTCAAAATATATTAGAAACAGTTTTTATTTGATTTTATTATATAACTTACTTGAACACGCCATCTATCATCAATTGTATTGTATAAAAGGACCTATTTACATGTAAATGAAAAATTTTAGAAATCTTTAACCACATAATTGTAACATTGTCCGCTTGAAAGTTAAACTATCAACCTCACTTAGGTTCGGATCAGCTCCGTCCGAATCACCTAAATATAAACTTTAATAATCAATGAAAGTAATGCGAGCAATGGATATAACCAACTCGTTTGCTTACTAAAATAAATGATATTTTGATCTGGTAATAAGACAGCGACATAAAAGGTCATAAATATATTATTAATAGAACTTTTTTTCCATAAAGTTAAATCTATCGTGTCAAACACGACCATCATCTGATGGATAATTTCAAGTGTATACATTTGTCCGCTATGATCAATAACTCCGCTTCCAGTAAGATAGAAAATTTGTTCCTGACCGGGTACCTCAGGAACACTCCACGAGTTATTTTGCGCATCAAATATATGAATCAAAGGAAAATTACTATGACTACTGTCTTCATTGTATTGTATTCCCCCGTATAAAATTAATGAACTGTTATCTGCACCACCATTAACGGATATAGCACCCCAATGTGCTTCAAGTGTGTTAATGTCCGTCAAATCGTCCCATGACGGTTTTAAGGTGGTGAATGGAGATGAAACATCAAGGTAAAAAAATTCTTTTCCTTCTTTCTCGCCAAATCCACCTAAAATAAAAAGTTTGTTGTCGACAATCGTAGCAGTATGTTCAAATCTCTTTCCTGGCTTAAAAGGTGGATTATTCACTCCAATTAATAACTGAAACAATACTGAGAATACATGAAGGTATGATAAAAAATTTGACATAATTGAATTTATTAAATTTGTTTTCTTTTCTTTTTTTTTTTTAAAAAAAAACTTTAAATGTTTATTATTGAAAGTGAAAATGTTAACTTTAAAAAAGGATTCATTATTGCCTTTTTTAGTCCGAAAACGGACTCAGTATATAAAAACAAGCCGGAATTTCACTCATTTTTAGTTACTATTTTTAAGATTAGGTATAGATGCTCAACGCCCAATGCATTGCACGCAATGATTGTGCCGACATAACAGATAAAGATCATCCGTACTTTGTTCAAGAGTCACGTATATTTAATGTGACAGGTCTGTGCGACAATCGAACAGCGTTAGGAGGTTAAGCGGGCGAGTATGACATCATCATCATCACATGTAGAAGCATCTACGGATCCCTCGCCAATCTCTGGATCTAAAGCTTCGACAATCAAGTTCTTCTTCAGGGAGATCTGAACGGTCGCCTAAGGAATCATCAGTTGTTGCATAATCCGAGGATTCGCCTGCGGTGTCAAGACCAGTAACATCATCTGTAGAAACACCTGTGGTTTCTAGGCCTGTAACACCTCTTTTTTACAAAGTGCGAATGTTACCAATGTCACTATTAATTACGGCGGTGGTGATTTCAAAGGAATTGGTTCAGACGAGCAGAATTAGTCCTATTATTCACTCCCGCATTCATAGTTAGTTAAAGCTTCGCCAGAAATTTCACCTAAAAGTTTTCAGGGTGCAAACCTAGCTATTGTTTTTTCATAATTGTAATAGAATACAGAAGCACATGTAATATTCATTAATATCACTTGTGAATTTTATTTTCGTTTCTCTGAGTGAACAAGGTTGCCGTACAAATTACACGGATAATACAAATTACACCACTTGTAAAAACACGCATACAGATTATTCAGAACAGAGTCACGTGACTAGGACGCAGTAATTTTAATCTCGAAATTTTTTATAATATAGTGCGACCTCACTTCTTATTAGATCTGAAAAGCTGGATGCAGTAAAGGATTTGATACGATGAATCTTATCTTCCCCTATCACGTTAAAGATGTCATAAATTTTTCTTTTCTCTTGCGTATAGCTCCATTTATATTTTCCTCCTTGACTTCTTTGTTCAGCCTTGTATGCGGATTGCTTTGCAAAAGTATAGCGAGTCGCTTTGATAGAGCTTTTCCAAACTGAAAATAAAAACGAACTAACTCCCTGTTAGCTTTATTCCCACTCATTTCTGCAACATCAATATCATAATATAACGTTGCCGAAACAACAACTAACATGTTACAATTGTTACATGATGCGAATAAAAAATTCTATTTATTGGGGGAAGATAATCCGCTAAATTTGTTTGTCATCGATCATCTGTTACCAAAGATAATGACCGTAAGAACAACGCGCATTAGAATTCAGTTATAACATTATAAATTACTCGCACAGCTCCTTCAAGTTTCATTTTTACTCCATTCCTGTCTGGTTAAGAAATAAATGTCCGGTGATGTTTTCCTTCTCAAAGCCTCGTAAAAAATTTATCACCAAGTTCTGTGTCTTAATTTGGAATCTTCCCGTAAAAAATTGATAAAACTTTCCGTTTCATATTCTTTTAACCTGTCAGCTAGAGTGGAGGGGGAAGGCATCTTGCTTTCCTAAATACAAGAGCCCATAGTGAGAAAAACTCGTTTGCATATAAACATGATTTCTGGCATATACATACCTATCCTTGGTAATTTTTTTGTGAGAAGGTTTTTTGTGGGAAAGTTGGCTGATCTTCCACATACACCTACCTACGTGCTTTATATCTTGCTAGGGAAAAAGATAAGGAGATAAGTGATTAACATTATCGTATGATGTCAAGAAAGCTTTGAAAGCACACGAGTATGGAAATTTCATACCTCTTCACATGAAGATCTACCCTGCAAGACGCAAAGACAGTTAACTCTTGTAGATCTCGAAATTACAAAGTTCTCGGCCCTTCATAACATATACTTTTGTTGTCATTATTTTACTTATGTGGCAACCCCTGTACCATAACTAAGCATTTTTCACCTTTTCTCACATTTATTCGGGAAAAAAATAGAGGTACTGGTAACTTCATTTCGATTATACGCGAAACTAATATGTCGCACAGACTTGTCTGGTATGGATTGACAGGGTTTTTTTCTCATATACTTGGTAAGAAGTAAGTTAAAGGAATATTTTGAGAAATATATGAAATTAATATTACTGAATAATCAGAAAGTGATATAGCAATTAATCAATATTTGATATTGGAAATGAAAAGGTTAAAATAATAGTAAATTCATTTGCTAAAATAAAGTAACAAAAGATAAAAAGTTGGAAGATAAAAAGGCATTATACATTTAATAATTTTAGTTACTTCATACTGTATACTTAAATTTGCATATTAAATATTAATAAACAATTTATAATTATGTATAAGACTAATTTTTAATTCAGGGTGTTTTAATCTGGGTGATTTAACCTATTAGTAAATTTTATATAATTATATAATTTTGTAAATTATGGTTACAATCAAAAACAAGAAACATTATCAAGAATGTAAAAAACTTGGTTATTATATTCTATAATATCCAAATAAATAAAATCTATATAAAGTGATAATATAAATAATTTTTTTTTTAAAGAAAAAAAATGATTGATGTAAAATATAAATTTTAAGGAAGTGATTTAAGACTGATTTAATTTATAGCAAAATTCTATAATTATATAATTATTTAACAGTTATAATGAAGTTTCACAATTATTAAAGAAAAATAAAAGCCATTACAAAAAAATTTTCATAATTAAATTTTATGAAATAATTATAAATAACAAAAAAAAAAATATTATAAATAATAAATATTATTCTATTAATATAATATATTAGTACTAATATAAATTTAATGAGTTTTATTATTTAATATACAATTTATTATACAATAATTTGTGTAGATCTCAATTTTTTTGATTTTCTTCATTTTTTTAATTTTTTATTTTATTTAATTTTTTTATTTTATTTAATTTTTTTATTTTATTAATTTTTATTTATTGCTAAATTATTATTATACTTATTTTATTTAATTTCTTTATTATTTTTTATAACTTTTACTATAAATAGTATTAGGATTTACTCAGTTAAAAAAAGAAAATCAGAAGTCAAATTTTATATTAAAGTACTTGTTTCCAATAATATAATTTAAGATAGTTTAATTTTATCAATTATATTTTATATTATATATATGATTCTACATTATTTTATTTTCTTTACTAAATATTCAATATATTTTTATATAATTATTTGAGATAAAAGTTTTCTAATAACTCTAATTAATCTATTAAAGTATTAAAGTTTTCAGTCCTTTAATTATTAACAGGCTAATATTATAAAAAATTTTATAATACTAAATAAAATAAAAAATTATACTATTTATTATGTATTTTATGATATGTTTTGTATTAATTTATTAATAAGAATAACAGCATTTCTAAGAAAACTTATTTAATTTTACTTTTCTTACTTTTCATTTTCTTGCTTCTTTTCTTAATTTTTATATGTATTAACTTTAAAACTTTTTAAAATACTTCTAACAGAATTATTTGATATTTTAAGGTAAAAAGATTATTATTATTTAAATAAAATTTATTTATTCCTAAAATAAAGGTTTTTGTATTCTTACTATTCATTTTTTACATTTTTATCATATTATTTTTTAAACTGTAAGCAATTGCAGGTAAATTTGCCTGCAATTTTACCAAATTTTAGCTCTCATCTAATTTTATGAAACATAAAGCAATTTTAATAAAATTTTATTCCAAAATAGTTTAAATTATATATTGTACAGTATAAAGATGTTAGCCGTAATTCAAAAAAAGGCTGTAACACAAAATTTTTATATACCGTAATTAAAACTATAAAAATCTTATAGCCGTAATTTAAAATTTTTTAAAAAATAATTAAGGCTAACATTTTTAGTACAGCAATTATTATCATTTATTAATTATTTATTAGAAAATCTAAAATTTTCTACTGGTCATCAAAAGTTGTATTTTAAAATATAATTAATTATAGCTATATAAAAGCTTAATAGAATATATAGAATTTGGTATGAAAATTGAGAAACAACTTTTATTAATATGATTTTTGATGTTTAAAAGTAGGATTTTGACTTTATATAGAACTTTAATAAAAATTTTATTATGCATTTTAATTATATATATATACATAAAATTAATTTTTTATCTTTATTTTGTTTATTAAAATGCAAAATTTTTATAATGAAAAAAAAAGTTATAATAAATATTCAAATAGAGAAAAAATATGGTAAAAAAAGTTTAGATTTTATTATATAAAAATTCTGATACTATTTTGTGGTTAATTTCTTATTCAATTTTAATAATCAACTGCATATCTAACTCATACAATTTATGGTTAAAATGTAAATCAATTTGGCTGCAAAATTATATGATGATCTGCCCAAAATTAAAGAATTTTTTATATATATTATTTAGGAAAAATATATATCTTACCCTTATATAATGTTAAAATTTTACATCTTGTAATAAAAAAGAAATTCTTAATATATAAATAAACTTTTTTAAAAATATTTAATATATGTATTTTTCTTTATTCTGCAACTTTTAGTAAAACTTTTTTTCCAAAGTTTTTTTTTTATTAAATTATATGATATATTTAATTTTGGCCAGAATTAATGATCAGTATATAAAATATTCTTTTTTAAAATAAAGGATTTAAATATCACATATGAAAGAAAAATCTAAATTTATCCTATTATTTATAGTAAAATTAAGTGGATCTTATAGTCTACTAAATGTAAAATATAAAATATTTATACTAAAATATTCATTTTATATATGTTATACTTATAGAACTAAAATGATTAACAGTATATATATAAGGTTTTTTAAATAAATAATAAGTGATTTATATCAAAATAATATATAGTTTTTTGTATTTTATATAATTTCTATCTTACTACTTTAATAAATCTATAAATATAAACACGTCAAATGACCAAAAACAGGCAAAAAAATGGTGCAAATTGCATAAACTATTCACAAATTTGTATAAACTATTTACAAATAGTATAGATTAATTCGCAAATAGCCAAAAACAGCCAAGAATAGCCAGGATCCCGAAAAATACATAAAAAGGTCACATTTGAGTTTGCTTAAAAAGAACCTAAATTTTCATGAAAATCTTGCCTTTTTTAGATAGTGCTGGCCTAAATTTTATTGTTCGTTTTGATACTGGCTAGCATTATCATAATTCCAGCCCTGAAAAATTGCTTATTTTAGGCCAAAATCTTGCCGATCATTTATGACTTCCATATATATTTTTTGGGGTCCTGAATAGCCACTGCTTTTCATGCCATTTTTTTTGCTGATTTTTAGCATTTTGACCTGTGATACTGTAGTTTTTTTTAAAAAAATAGTAAAATTAAAAGAAATTAAAGTCTTTTTTTTAGCAAATTATTAATATTCTTAAGGAAAGATTAAATATATATAGTAAATATTGAATTTATATTTATATTAAAAATAATATATTATATTTTTAAAATCAAATAAGAAAAAAATTTTTCTTATTAATTAAATAACCTGTTATTTTGCATTAAATTGACTATAAATCTATAATACTAACTAAAATTATATAATTGTTATATAAATTTTACTTTTTATAAAAAGCAAATTTTCTATTTTATTTAATATTATATGATAAACTGAAAGTAAGATTATATTACATAATTTGGAATTTATTTATATAGGTAAATTTTACAAATTTTTTTAATTATATAAATTATTTAACTTTTAATAAAATAATTAAAAAAAAATATTTATTAATATTATTAAATTCAATTAGTATTAAATATTTCAAAAATTATAAATCATACCACTGTTATTTAATATTACAGTTATATGTATTAATTATTTTTTTATTTATTATATAATTTTTTTATTTTATATTATTAATAGTCTAATTAAGATATTTCTATTAATAAAATATAATTTATATTGCAATATTTAATGCTGAAATATATACTCTACAGTTTAATATAAAATGAATTATTTATATATTTATTTTAATATTATTTTAAAATTAATTTATTTTAATTTAATTTATTTTTTTATTAAATTATTATTATTATTATTTGAATATTTTAAGAAATTAATTATTTTTTTTAGTTTTTCAATTTTTTTGTGATATTAAAAAAAAAAGTATTAAGTAAACTTTTTAATTATTTTTAAAGGTGCTGAACAATTTTAATTAGAGTGATTTCTTCAGTTTAAGCTATAGTTTTCATGAAAATGCATACTATGGTATTGAGCACCAATGGTGTGATTTAGTAAAGTTGAAATATTTTATAAATTTTTTAACTTTTATAAATCAAAAAAAAAAACATTTAAAGAAAAATATTTTCAAAACAAATATATATATATATATTATAAACAAATTTAACTTTATTTTTATGTTTTACTTAAAAATATAAAAAAACAATACAATTTAAGAAAATACATTAACAAACTAACTATTTAGTATTGATAAATCAGTAAACCAACTAGTGTATTAGTTCATAAAAATAAATACACTTATAAGTTTGTGAATTTAATTTATATATAACTATTATTATTATTCAACAAGTTAAAGTTCATTAAAATCCAAATCTTTTTTTTTATTTCTTCCTTAAACACATTATACGAGTTCTGGTTTGATGTCATTATTTTATTGAATTAAAAAAAATTATAATTTTAAGGTTTAATTTACTGAGTTTGTAAATTTTACAGAATTATCATTTGAAAGGAAGTTAACTAATCGTATTAAAGTTTATATTTATAATTTGTAAATACAAATTCTTTATTTATCTAATGTAGAATTAAATACTTTTCGATTTCTTCTTAATTTATCCCCTTTAGCACTGTTTTTTATAGATATTTTCTATATCTTCAACGTCGTCTTTACTACCCAAAAAAATAGGACATCTATCGTGAATCTTCTGAGGAGTAATATCCAATACTCTTTCTTTGCCAGTAATAGCTCTACCACCAGCTTGCTCAGTAAGGAAAGCCATAGGAAAACATTCATATAACATTCTTAACTTGCCGTTTTTAGATTTTTTATCAGCGGGATACGCGAATATACCACCATACAATAATGTACGATGTACATCTGCTACCATTGATCCAATATACCTCGCTGAATATGGATTCTTACCTTCAGGAGGAAATTTCAATGAATTAAAATATTCCGTGCATGATTCATCCCAATATTTAGCATTTCCTTCATTAACTGAATATATCTTTCCACGTGTTGGGATTTTAATCTAAAAAATAAAGGAATAGTTAGTTAGCTTTTGGAAAATTTTGAAGATAATAGATCCCGATACTTACGTTAGGATGAGTGAGAATAAATTCTCCAATGGCCTAAAATAGTTTTAGAAAATTTTAGTGTGTGTTTGAATGTTTTAATTAACAAGCTCCTCAAGAAGGTAAACTTACGTTATCAAGAGTATATCCATCTACTCCATTACCAACTGAGATGACCATATTAGCAGAACTACCATACATACAATAACCAGCAACGACCATTTCACGACCAGGTCTCAAGACATCCGAAATTGTTCCATTAGATCCATCTTTCTAAAAATGAAGGTTTTTAAATAAGAGACAGTTTTTTTGTCTCGAAAATATAAAATTCTCTTATAAATATAATATATTACACTTACAATTTTATAGATACCAAATATAGTACCAACATTAACACCAGCATCAATGTTAGAAGAACCATCCAATGGATCAAAAACGACACAATATTTTCCTTTCATCTCATCTTCAACGATAATAGCTTCATCATCTTCTTCGGAAACCATTACAGCTACTTTCCCTGATGAACGAAGTGCATTAATAAAAATTTCATTGGAAATGACGTCGAGTTTTTTTTGTTCATCTCCTGAAATATTAACTGCACCACCGGCAAGTCCAACTCTAATTTTTTAAAAAGAGCTTCTCAGTGAGTGATAATATCAAATTAATTTTTTTAATTGAATTAAATAGAACTACATTAATGACAAAATTCGAGACTTACAAGTTTAATAAGCGAGCTTTTCTAACATTAGTTGCTACGAATTTACATCCAAGCTGAACAGCATTTAATAATAAAGTCAAGTCACCACTAGCTTCTTTATGTCTGCGCTGTTCGTCGAGAACGTGACGAGTTAAAGTAATAATATCAGTAGTAACTTTTTCTTCAGACATCACTAATTTTTAAATGAGCTATAATATTCGTAGCAAAATGATAACGGATGCATGGGATAATTATAAAGCCCGTTTATAAGTAAATTTTCAATTAGAAGATCCTTTCTTTATCATATGAATTAAATAATCAATAAACTCCTAAAATAGAAATCCTTTTTTCTTTTATGTTATATAATTAAAATAATTATCTTAAATTGGATAGTACTTTGTCGTACAAATGGTTAAACGAAAAAAAAGATTGAAATACCATTGAACAAATTTAAAATTTTGGTTTTATCATAAAATAAGCTTAAGTCTCTGGCAATTCTTTACAAATTCACGATATTCGGGTAGGTCATCAATCTGTCCACGAGAGATTAAATATTATCGTCTAAAATCCTACGTAGCTTGAGATGATGTCATGATAGCGAACATTGATTGGTAACTAACTAAATAATCGTTTACGAACTTTTTAAAAATCTTATTATTATCTTGTTACCTGGAAATTCTGGTCAGAAGACTCATACTTTCATTAATAACGATTAACACAAATGAGCGGTAATATAATGTTGAATTATATCAACAATTCTTCTTGATGACAAACTTACCCAAGTTAGCAATAAAATTTTATAACCAGGAGTAGTTACTAAGAACTTGGCAAAAAGGTTTCGATTCTTTCAGTGATTACTCCTTCTAGCAGCGAGTTAGTGGATTTAGCGGATAATAAAGTGTTTCTATAACAGATTTAAACAATTATTCTAGAAAACCGCTTAAACATTATAAATTAACTTTCAACTATTCCAGTTTCACATTAAACTCTTAAGGAAAGTGCTTTTATTTAAAAAAATTATGTTAGGAATCGAAAGTATATAAATAAGGAAGTTAATCAGACTAAGTAATAAATACCTTTGACTATCTTGTACAATTCATTGTCCAATGTTTTAGGACTAGTACTATCTTCACCTTCTCGGCAAACATTAATTTGATTTTATGATATCGGAAGCACAAGTTTCCATTCAACTCTTCAAGACTAATCGTCAGTTTGTCATGCTTACGATAAGGAAGAGAATTTTCTGAGAATAGGATACAAGATCTTATCTGGAATTCAATGTTCACTCCTTAATTTTCTTGATAATACATGTGCACAAGGTATAAAGCGCACAACAAAAGTTCATATATTATCATAATAATAATTTGAACTAATCGAAGATAACTATAATGGGCATTTCTTCTAATACCGACAATACCGACAATCGGACACAAATAATGGAATTTTATAGTTCAAAATTAATCAGATAAATTTTTAAATTTTTCGTGTTGATGTAGCAGTATCCAATCGATTATATCAAATCTTACCTTTAATATGAGTTGTATGTAGGTACGCTGTGAGATGTTTAACGAATAACAAATTTAACTATCTTAGGAAAAATTCGTTTATCATCATAACTAAATTGTAAGTAATCCGGACCAAATATATTCATTCATAATTCGAATAAGAACTTTTATTGCGAATAACTTGATTTTTAGAGAAAAGAATTCAAACATGACAATTAAAAAGAAATGTTGTTTTTTGGATACGCTATTTTCTAACTCTAACCAACCAAAATTTTTTCAAAAAATTTCATATTAGTGCAAAAAAACTAGCCTATATAAAAAAATTGCCCGATAAAGACAATAAAATTTAAAATTTATAAAAAATACAAGTCTTAAAAAAAAACAAATATTCAATCACAGTAAGATAAAGAAGATCTAAAGATTTGAATCTTCCACCAATTCGTCTTCCGTAATATCTTCACCACCACCGGTCGCCATATGGAATATACCCAAATCTAGTCTAGACTTAATTCTTCTTAGTTTCTCATTTCTCGCTTTATCCTTTAGCTGAACGGCATTTCGGTTTCTTAAAGGACCATGATCTCCACCATACGACCTCAAAATTCTAGCCCATTGAGTGCCGAACTCTTTCATACCGTTCTCCAAAGCTTCTAATTCCAAAGATGTCCAATAGATACGCTTTTTCATTTTACGAAAATGATTAAAATCTTCTATATTGTCAGAAGCTGTTCGTTGTGAGGTTGATTTAGATACAGCTACTGAGGGTAGTGAGGGTAGCGGAAAATGAGGTGATGTTATTAGAATTTGTGATACCAGCGATAATTCTTTGTTTGCTTTGAATGGAGAACATTTAGTGGGTGTAGTGGGTGTGGTCGGCGTAGTATCGCGTGCGGTTCCATTATCATCATCTGATGAGTCTGTCGTTGTTGTGCTGATTGGCGACGCGTCTCTGTATTGCTCATCAAAATTAGAGTTATTCGAGCTCTCAGAGCTTGAACGTGAATTTGACTTTTTAATAGATCCTCGTGTATTACTCATATTGTTCGCCTACTAAGTAAAGAGAAACAAAGATGGACAAGGTAAGACGAGGTGTAATAAAGAGGAGGAGTTTTATTCGAGAACTTACACAAAAGAAGAGAAAATAAAAAATTTTTTTCAAGACGATGTAAAAAAAAGTACAGTTATTAAACTTCGTGAAAAATGTTGATGATGTATAAAAGAATCAGAAACAACGTGTTAAAATAAACAACTAAGTAATCATTCACGATTTAATGAGATAATCTACTGTAACTTCGTGTAAACTACATCACGTTTTTTATATATTTCTAATTGGTCAAAAAAATACGGAAATTTCCGAAATTCTTTTCACGTGCTTTAAAAGTAATGTAATACAATTTCGTACCGTTTGTTAGTACAACATTTTGTGACACAAAAAAAAATTTTTTATGGATCAAATTTCCCGCTTTCTTCAAAGTTTGAATATTTTAGAGAAAAAGTTAAAATTTTTGTAATTCATAAAAACATTTTAAAAAACGACAAGATAAAGAATCATTGTTATTTTTTTTTAATTTCTAGAAAAGTAACTTTAATTAAATAAATTGAAAAATTGATTAATTTAATTTAATGTAATTTATGAAAATACAAATCAAACATTTGATTACAATAATAAATTTATAATCAAATTTTTAAATTTATTTAAGTATTCTTAATTTATTTAGTCTATTAAATCACCAAATAAGTAAAAACAATCTTTTTAATACATATAAGAACAATACATGTTCGAATTTAATTATGAGAAGGGCAGCAAAGCGTAAAGTAAGCTACGTAATAACACACAATAAGGATGATCACGGTCATTTACTAGGTATAAACAGTTTAGCATTAGATACCACTACACTTAGCTCATCCGGTAAACCG
Organism: Rhizophagus irregularis; assembly: GCF_026210795.1. Taxonomy (NCBI): domain Eukaryota; kingdom Fungi; phylum Glomeromycota; class Glomeromycetes; order Glomerales; family Glomeraceae; genus Rhizophagus; species Rhizophagus irregularis. Next base: position 2,222,841 of record NC_089435.1, on the reverse strand, counting down.
GAAGGAATATTATATAGTGCGGGAAGAGATGGTGTGATTAATTCATGGGATTTACATTTGCCTTTAAGGAAACAAATTATGCCAAGATATAGTAATTTGAATGGTATTAATAAAGCTGAAGATGATAAAGGTGAGAAGAAAGAGAATGATGACGATGACGTACCTTTACAAAAATTTAATGACGAAAAGAATTGGGAAATTGATGAAGAGGCATTAAGTTCGGTAGGAATTTATTATAAATAAATTAAAATTTTCCTTTTCGAAAAATTTATTTATTTTTTTTTTTAAAAAAAATTAAATAAATAATAATTATAGCAACCAACACCAAAATCAACATTCCGACAATCATTTCAGAGTCATACGGATTGGGTAAATGATATAATACTATGTCACAATAATGAAACATGTAAATATTTCTATTTAAATTTATATTCTCCTTTTTACTTATTTGATTCTTTTTTTAAAAAAATTCTAACATTAATTCTATTCTCTCTTAGTGATATCATGTTCATCAGACAGAACAATGAAATTATGGCATCCTCATAAAACATCGGCGCCACATACAATAGGATATCACACAGATTACATAAAAGCATTGGCATATGCTTCAGGACCTGGATGGGTAGCGAGCGGAGGATTTGATAGAAAAATTGCTTTATGGGATGTTAAAGAATGTAGACCGCTGTCATCATCAGGATCAAGTGTTAGTAGTCTCGCAGGATTTTCGGAAAAAGAGTTTCAACCTATAGGTATTTTAATTAGTTGATGATTATAGGGAAAAAGGAAAAAAGCTGGCAATTTTAATTTTCTATTCTATTTTTATTTTTAGTTACAATAGCTGAAAATTCGCCTAAATCTTCGATATACGCGCTGGCGTGTAATCCATCAGGATCAGTTCTCGTATCTGGGTCGCCCGAGAAGGTAATTTAAAATTTTTATTTTTTTATTTTTTATTATTTTTTGACATTCATTCTCCTCTTATCGCAGGTTATTAAAGTATGGGATCCAAAATCTGGTAAAAGAATAACCAAATTATTAGGGCATACAGATAACATTCGAGCATTATTAATCAGTGACGATGGAGAATTAATATTAAGCGGCTCATCAGATACCACTATAAAATTGTGGTCACTATCAAGACAAAGATGTATTAATACATTTACGATACATTCAGATTCAGTGTGGTCATTGTATTCTGATCATCCCAGATTAGAAGTATTTTATTCTGGGAGCAAAGATGGACTGATTACTCGTACAGATTATAGTGAGTGTGAGGAAATCAGTGACGGAGAATGTATTGCCGTTTGCAAAGAAGATGCTGGAGTTGTCAAGGTAAATAAACGAGGAATAAGGAAACCTTTTTTTTTTTAAAAAAAAAGTTTAATGTTTTTTTTCTTGATTTGTTTAGCTTGTTGCTTTTGATAATAAATATATATGGACGGCAACTTATGATTCAGGCATTAAGCGATGGGTAAGTAACGTAATTTTGGGTATTTTCTCTTAAGTTCAAATTTCAATTAATTACTTTCTCGCATTTCTATAGCAAGATATACCAATGAGAAAAAATAGAAGAAAAATTTCAATATCGTCGTCACCACCAACATCAACATCTACATTAACATCTTCCCAAAATATGTCACAAATTCCATCGTCATCTTTAATAAAATTAACATCAGCCGTAACATCCTCACCTACTCATACTACATCATTATCGCCACCAATAATAGCATCAGATAGTGAAGTGGCAACTATATATAGCGTAGCGATGGATGACCATTACATTGATATAGATTATGAAGATCCAATACCTGTTCGAGAAAAACCCGATCATATAATAAAAGGACAACATGGATTAATTAAATATGTTATGCTGAATAATCGTAGAAATATACTTACGTTAGATAATAGTGGTGAAGTTACTTTATGGGACATTATAAAATGTGTTAGAGTTAAAGTCTATGGTAAATGTAATATTGATGAAATTGCTCAAGAAATCAATACAACCGAATCTATACCAAATTGGTGTTCCGTTGATACAAGAATTGGTGTAAGTAATAAATGTGGTTTGGTAAATATATAATTTATTTACCAACTTTTTCATTATTTATTTAAATAGGCGTTAACGGTGCATTTAGATGAAAGTAAATGTTTTGATGCAGAAATGTATGCGGATGAAGCAGATCTATCAGATGATGTAGAAATACGAGATGATCAGAGGAGTAAATAGAATTAAATTTTTATATTAGTTTCATTTTTGCGATTTCTGTTATAATTACTGATCTTTCCACTCTTCTCTTATTTGCAATAGTTAATCTTGGCAGATGGGTATTAAGATATTTATTTGCAAAATTTACTCAGGCAGAAATACAAACATATGAAGAAATACAACAACAACGACAATTAATGCAACAACAACGACAGGGAAATAGGTATGAAGGTGACGAGGTTGTGAAAATAAAGATAATTAATTAATACTAATATTACTTTCTAATAATGTAATAGTTTATTTACAACACAAGTAAATGTAAATATACCACCACAAGCAGCAACATCATCAACATGTACATCACCAACCACAACAAATCCTAATCCTATTAGTGGTAATATTAATCCACCATTGCCACAATCACCAACTACACCTTTAGCAGCATTTACGACTGGTCCATTTACTGCACCTGCAACAACAAATTCACAACAATCTGATTACTTTAGTGGATCACATCATTTAAATTCTCCCGCTACTTCTCCAACCACTCCTCCTGGTAACCCCAGTAACAAAGTTGCCGAAGGAGAAAATAACAATAATAATGGAAACAATACTGGCGCTTCTACTTCTGCTAGTAGTAGTGTTGTTACTACTACTATACAACCACCACCACCTGCATTTGTTAATCAAAATACTACTAATAGTGTATCTATTAGTTTTATGAATAAATTTAAACATACATTGAGGAGTGGTAAAATTTCTAGAAATGATAGTAATAAGCCGGAAGAAACTAGTAACAATGGTGGAGGCAATACAGGAAATACTACTAGTAATTCAAAAAATTCGACTACTACTGGCAGTAATGAAGCGAAACAACGACAATCTCAAGAAGAAAATATTACTCAAAAACAACAAACAATTGATGATACAGCCACAGCAAGTTTATCATCATCACAAAATATACCAACACCAACACTATATCATCATCCACATCATCCACATCATTATTATCCAATAAGACAAATGCATCCATTAATACAGCCACCATTTGTCACATACCCGGCTAATGAAACTCCTGAATTACAATTACCACAACATACTACCGTGATAATAAGCGAAGAAAGTCATGAAGCTTCTACTAGTGTTGATTTATATAGAGGTACTGTTGAAGATATGGAAAGAGATGCTGAGATTATCGAACAAAAGGCTCCTACTTGGTTAATCGAATTTCTCATTAAGGTAGGTGAGGAGAGAGAGATTTAGGGGAGATTTTGTTTAAATTATTAACACTCAATTTTTTTGTTATGTAGAATAAAATACCGGCTAAAGAGCCCATAAAAATTAGCTTTATATTGAAGCCACATGAAGGTTCGGAGTTAGACGAATTACCAAATGGCAATGCTCGATTAACAGCAAATAGAATGTTGAGAACAAGGAAAATATTAGCATACATAGTAGAAAAATTAGAATTAGATCAACCGTCAACTTCACCTATAAATAATAGTAATTCGGTAACAGAATCGGCTGCTACTAGTGAATATCTCGAAAAATCTTTAAATGATAGTAATGAAGCGAATAATAATGATCAGGAAGCAAATAATACAGGGCAAATTGCTACTAAAGCTGAAGAAGAAAGAAATAACGCTATGAAACCTGAATTATGGTTAGAATTAATTTGCCAGGATCAGGTAATTTTTATTTTAAATGAAAGAAAAGTATCGTATATTAGAATAAGTATTAATATCTTTTATGTTTTTGACTACAATTTAGGTGTTATCTCCTACTATGACATTGGCTACTATTAAATCTCATATATGGAAATTTTCTGGTGATTTAACTATGACTTACAGGTATGTATAAGGAATACATTTTTAAAAGAATGGAACAAGTTTATAATAATAATTTTTTTTTTTTTTAGAATGAGAGTGAAGAGCGTTTAGCGCATAATGAGACAGAAAAAGATGAGCTTAGTATTATTGTTATTTATAAATTAAATAAATTAACTAATAAAATAGACTGTCAACCATGTTTGCAAGGACACGGGTTAAATATTCATTTTTTTTGTAGAATAAATATTTTTATTTATTGTTGAAATAATAATATAATAGTTTACCTGGATAATTTAAAATAATAAATCATTTTATTTTTTAAAATTGATATATTACGTCTTGCTTATTAACGGTTCGCCGCGGCAGTTAATTGATCGTGGGAGTCGTGATAAATATTATAAATGTGAAAGATCTGACATAGGTGAATGAGTGTGATTTTAGTCACTCGTTTATCATTGTCATATTGTCCGATAGAAGCTGATCTTCATATGCAATCATTATTTAACTTCGGTCCGTTACAAAATTTAGAAATCCAGATATCATTGTGAAGGAAATATGGCTGTTATTATATGCTAAAAGATTTCTTATTGTTTTATTAACCCATATTAAGTGGTACAAAATTGAACTTGTAAATGTTCTTACCACGATATTATCAACCAATTTTTTTTAAAGCAAACTTAAAATAAACTAATATTGATCGCTGATTATAATTTGCCGAAGAAAGAACTCACATTTGTTTATCACGGTTTTTTTTTAGCAGTAAAAGGATTTGATTAAAATTTCTCGCCACTAAACGTATATAAGTTGAGTCTGTTAGCTCAAAATCAAAAATATCAAATACCATTTACACTTTAACAATTTCACAGTCAAAAAAGATAAGTCTCTTAAAACGCAAATTTCAAGAATTTACCTATGTAAATATGGGATCGGCACTATAGTTTCAATTTTTTTATCTGCTCTCTTACAATTGAAGAGATTTGAAAATTAGGGCTACTTAAAAAAGACAGCAAACAAAAGGACAATCATATAATCATATATAAGACGTAATAACAGCCATGTCACCTTCACAGTCAACCATTTTGTTAAATGATAAATTTCTTATTGCATTCTAAGTTGTAGGTTTGTAACGAAACAATTACTGGCACGGAATCAATTTTACCGATCATTTCCAAAATTAGACTCTGATCGAGACAATACATAACGCATTATTTGCAGGGCAGATGGGTTAAGCACATCTGTCAAGATATTTTCTAATTCTAAAATTCTATTTTCTAACCACTCCACCCTCTGTGAAGTAGAAAGACTGGGAACTTGTGTAGGATTTATTGCAAATTTCAACTTTTCTATTCGATGCACCACGCCCTTTAAGATAATTTTCGTTAAAGTTCAGTCGGATGCTTAAAGACAAATTATATTAAAACACTTATGACCTACCAAGGATTAATTTTTGGTTGTCCGAAGAGCAAGATAAAAAATTCCGTTAACTAATCCTATCAAAAAACGATATTGAGAATCGATTCAATCTATGTTATTCAATCAATGTTATCCTTCCATTATATTCTACTGTCGCTCGGGTTAACTTACCAAAAGCACCACCAGCCAATCCCAGAGCTCCTAAAATCATATGTAATTAAAAAACGGAAATAAAAGTCAAATCATAAAAACAAGCCGGAATCCATATTTCGAAAGGTTATACGATATTACCGCTTTTCTCAATGGCAAAATGATCAGCTACCGTTCGGATGCATTCAATTTCAAGACCAAGTAGGATGTACTATTGTAATTAGTATTCTCTACAATAACTATGAAAGCATCGTGATATAACATAGTCTGAAGTGTTGTTTTCTTTAAAGTAACAAACGCGAGATAAAAATTCGGCCGAAGACTTAGTAGGTTTTTTTGTAAGTCGGTTACAATATGATAAGTAATACTTGGGTCAATTAATTGACCTGAAATAATAAAAATAAGATGTAAACATTGCTGGAAATAGAAATCAATATTTCGTGCCCATGGCTTTGTAAGATTTGCTTCACTGTTACGTAAAATATTTCTGTATTATCATTTGTGTAATATGATAATATTCTTTCGTGTTCAATAACAGTTTAATCATTGAGAACTTGAATAATAAGATCATATGAAAAGGATCAATCGATAATTTTATTTTCATTTTTCATGATAGGAATTTATATTTGACAACATTAACAATTTTTTTTTTTTTAAAAAAAAAATTATACGTTAGACCGCTGATAATAATTTACATATTATTAGTAATTACGGTGACATCAAAATTACGTCAATCATCATCGCGGAGAATAAATAAAAACTATACATTAAACTTACTGATCTATTGGCTGAAGTATATAGTATGACTCATAAAATCGCTTTTTTTTCCCACAGAGAGATATATATCGTCTTTTTCTCCATTTTTATTTTTTTTTCAGTAAAAGAGTAAAAAGTTAAACAAATAAAATGTAAAGAAAAAATGTGAAAACATCAACAAACACGACTTGTTTCTATAAGGAAAAATCACAGCTAAGTATATATTGATAACTTATTGTAATATTAAAATGAAGTAGTATTCATGAATATTCTTAAAAATAATCCGTTAGAACGCGTTTTTTATAACGTTATACCGTACCAAATTAGTATATATAAAGATTTATGGGTAAAGAGAAAATAAAGGCTACTAATAACAGCTAAGTATATCTTGATAACTTATTGTAATATTAAAATGAAGTAGTATTCATGAATATTTCTTAAAAATAATTCGTTAGAACGCGTATTTTTATAACGTTATAACGTACCAAATTAGTATATATACAGATTTATGGGTAAAGAGAAAATAAAGGCTACTAATCACAGCTAAGTATATCTTGATAACTTACTGTAATATTAAAATGAAGTAGTATTCATGAATATTTCTTAAAATAATCCGTTAGAACGCGTATTTTTATAACGTTATAACGTACCAAATTAGTATATTATACAGATTTATGGGTAAAGAGAAAATAAAGGCTACAGATGTAAGTTGCTCATTAATTAAATAACATATTTATTCTCTTAGAATATTTTATTTAATGATTCTGCACAACAATACTTACATTCTCATTGGATTAGAGAGTAGAATACGAAGACTCTAATGCTGAGATGTAAGTTGCTTTGATATGTCCATTATTAAATGCAATATTCTCACAGAATATTGTATTTTAATAATGGTTTGATTCTGCACTACAACACTTACATTCTAATTGGATTGGAATATAGAATACGAAGGCTATGTAAGTTGCTTTGATATGTCCATTAATTAAATGCAAATATTCTCTTAGAATATTGTATTTAATTATGGTTTGATTCTGCATTACAACACTTACATTCTAATTGGATTGGAAGATAGAATACGAAGATTCTTAATGCTAACATTTTATTAGATTGGAGATTAGAATATATGATGATTTTTATATTGGAATGTAAGTTGCTTTGATATGTCCATTAATTAATGCAAATGTTCTTTTAGAATATTGTATTTAATTATGGTTTGATTCTGCACTACAACACTTACATTCTCGTTGGATTTGAGGATAGAATAACATTTTATTGGATTGGAGATTAGGATATACGATTTTTTATATTGGAATGTAAGTTGCTTTGATATGTCCATTAATTAATGCAAATGTTCTTTTAGAATATTGTATTTAATTATGGTTTGATTCTGCACTACAACACTTACATTCTCGTTGGATTTGAGGATAGAATAACATTTTATTGGACTGGAGATTAGGATATACGATTTTTTATATTGGAATGTAAGTTGCTTTGATATGTCCATTAATTAATGCAAATGTTCTCTTAGAATATTGTATTTAATTATGGTTTGATTCTGCACTACAACACTTACATTCTCGTTGGATTTGAGGATAGAATAACATTTTATTGGATTGGAGATTAGGATATACGATTTTTTATATTGGAATGTAAGTTGCTTTGATATGTCCATTAATTAAATGCAAATATTCTTTTAGAATATTGTATTTAATTATGGTTTGATTCTGCATTACAACACTTACATTCTAATTGGATTGGAAGATAGAATACGAAGATTCTTAATGCTAACATTTTATTAGATTGGAGATTAGAATATATGATGATTTTTATATTGGAATGTAAGTTGCTTTGATATGTCCATTAATTAATGCAAATGTTCTTTTAGAATATTGTATTTAATTATGGTTTGATTCTGCATTACAACACTTACATTCTAATTGGATTGGAAGATAGAATACGAAGATTCTTAATGCTGAGATAATTTTTTATTGGATTGGAGATTAGAATATATGATACTTTTTATATTGGAATGTAAGTTGCTTTGATATGTCCATTAATTAAATGCAAATGTTCTTTTAGAATATTGTATTTAATTATGGTTTGATTCTGCATTACAACACTTACATTCTCATTGGATTTGAGGATAGAATAACATTTTATTGGATTGGAGATTAGGATATACGATTTTTTATATTGGAATGTAAGTTGCTTTGATATGTCCATTAATTAAATGCAAATGTTCTTTTAGAATATTGTATTTAATTATGGTTTGATTCTGCATTACAACACTTACATTCTAATTGGATTGGAAGATAGAATACGAAGATACTTAATGCTGAGATAATTTTTATTGGATTGGAGATTAGAATATATGATACTTTTTATATTGGAATGTAAGTTGCTTTGATATGTCCATTAATTAAATGCAAATGTTCTTTTAGAATATTGTATTTAATAATGGTTTGATTCTGCATTACAACACTTACATTCTAATTGGATTGGAAGATAGAATACGAAGATTCTTAATGCTAACATTTTATTAGATTAGAGATTAATGATTTTTATATTGGAATGTAAGTTGCTTTGATATGTCCATTAATTAAATGCAAATGTTCTCTTAGAATATTGTATTTAATAATGGTTTGATTCTGCACTACAACACTTACATTCTAATTGGATTGGAAGATAGAATACGAGGATTCTAATGCTGAGATAACATTTTATTGGATTGGAGATTAGAATATACAATTTTTATATTGGGATGTAAGTTGCTTTGATATGTCCATTATTAAATGCAATATTCTCACAGAATATTGTATTTAATTAGGGTTTGATTCTGCACTACAACACTTGCATTCTCATTGATCGGAGAATAGAATTCAATGAAGATTCTAATGCTGAAATAACATTTTATTGGATTGGAGATTAGAATATACGATTTTTTATATTGGAATGTAAGTTGCTTTGATATGTCCATTAATTAAATGCAAATATTCTCTTAGAATATTGTATTTAATTATGGTTTGATTCTGCATTACAACACTTACATTCTGTTTGGATTGGAAGATAGAATATGAAGATTCTTAATGCTGAGATAACATTTTATTGGATTGGAGATGAGAATATATGATACTTTTTATATTTGAATGTAAGTTGCTATGATATGTCCATTAATTAAATGCAAATATTCTCATAGAATATTGTATTTAATTATGGTTTGACTCTGCACTACAACACTTACATTCTAATTGGAATGGAAGATAGAATATGAAGATTCTAATGCCGAGATAACATTTTATTGGATTGAAATAAAGCACATAAAATAGAACAGAATACTGTATACAAATCTTAATATACAGTGCCTCGACCGATTCTGATTATCCTAATTAATAAGAGGTAGCAGTTGCGTAAAATGAAAAGCAAAGTAATGATAAATCAAGTGCGATTAGAATATACAATTTTTTATATTGGAATGTAAGTTGCTTTGATATGTCCATTAATTAAATGCAAATATTTTCTTAGAATATTGTATTTAGTTATGGTTTGATTCTGCACTACAACACTTACATTCTCGTTTGATTATCGGAAGATAGAATATGAAGACTCTTAATGCTGAGATGTAAGTTGCTTTGATATGTCCATTAATTAAATGCAAATATTTTCTTAGAATATTGTATTTAGTTATGGTTTGATTTTGCACGACAACACTTACATTCTAATTGGATTAGAGGATAGAATATGAAGATTATAATGCTGGGATAACATTTTATTGGATTGGAGATTAGAATATACGATTTTTTATATTGAAATGTAAGTTGCTTTGATACGTCCATTAATTAAATGCAATATTCTCTTAGAATATTGTATTTAATTATGGTTTGATTCTGCACTTCAACACTTACATACTTAAACCAAAAGACTTCTGGATCAAAAAATTTCTTTGACTAACTTTTTTTTTTGGGATTAAATTAAAACCGTTGTATTTAAGTTGTATATAAATCGTACTAACGTTTTTAAAGTTAAATTTATATAGGGACGTATATTATTATATGGTTAAAAAGTCAAGTGAGACTTTTTATGGATAATAATCCAAATGATAATATAGGTTTTGCTTATAAAGCATTGCCTGTAGTTATCATTTTAATATTTTTTATCCTGAATAAAAGCTTGCCACCTCTACGTGGTATTCAGGAGAAACAGTTATAGGTTAATCTATAGCTGGCTAAGAGCAAGCATATAAATTTATAGTAAAAATATTTAGAAATAATTTTTTAATTTCTAATAAGTTTCGCCGAAAACTTTTTGTTTTTAAGAAAATATTTATTTATTTTATTTCTTTAATAGATACAATAATTACAAATTGTTTTATTTATGATAAAAACATATAAAATTGAATAAAAATAAAATCAAATTATATCATAGGAAAAATAACAAATAATTTTTACCTAGCGTTTGGTATTACTTAACGAATATTTAAAGAAGAATGTTTTGGACATTCTTCATAAATACCAATAGGACCAATAAAAGAAACCTTAAATAAATCTTTAACGTATAAAAGAATTTCCCTTTTTAAAGTATAGCTATACTCTTTAAGAGCCAATTGTTTTAAAGAACCAAACTTATAATAATAATTAATAATATGTTCAATACTTTTTGGCTCAACTAGACCCCTACCCAATAATTGTAATATTTCTAAATTAATATTACAATTTTCCATAATCCAACATAATATATTATTATAATTATCATAATTAATAAGAATAGTTAAAGCTGATAAAGAAGGAGGTAAATTAATAGTGGTATTAATCCAAAATTCTTCATTATTTGATAAATCTTTTATAATATTTATAAATAATTTTTTTAAATTATTTAATAATTTTAAAGTATCATACCATTGAATTATAATATTTTGAGTAATAAAAATTTCCAAATAAAATAAATTTTGACAATATAAACCAATAGATTTTACCAACATTGAATTCACTCTTGGACGATGTCTTGAATGTCTATCAATAATTCTATTAACATTTTGATTTAAAACCAATTCTTTTAAACTTTCAGTTGAATTTTTAAAGATTGATAATAAAGGATCGGTATTACCCAAATTATTTCTTTTAAATTCAAATCTTTTTAATTTTTTAAAATTTAAAGGAATCATCTTATTACCATAAGTGGTATTATAACATTCAATAAATTTCAAAATTTCCAAATTAAAAAATTTTGATATAATTTCCATAATAATTCTATCATTTAAATAACATTCAAATAATTCCAAAAATGTTAAAGATTGAATTTGAGTTTCAATAGATGAAAATAATTTTCCTAAATTTTCATATCTTCCTCTTAAAGTGATTTTTTTTAATCCAAATTGAGAATTAATTAAATCTTTTGATAATTGATTATTCGACTTGATCGATTTATTCGACTTATTTAACTTATTATTTGATTTATTATTATTATAATTATATTTATTAATATAATTACTAGTATTAGTATTAGTAGTAGTAATAGTTTTTATCTCAGATTTTGTCATCCTATTACAAAAATTAATATCTAAACTTTTAATTTGATTACAATAATTTTTTAATAAATTCATAATTTCCAAATCATCAATACCACCATATTCAATTTTTTTTATTTGAGATAAACAAAATTTTGAATTAAAAGTATTTAATATAGATTTAATATCATTATCAAAATTAATAAATCCATCATTAATCACGTCTTGTATATGTTGTATATCTAATATAAGATGTTTTATAACAGAGGTCGAAGAAATAATTAATTTAAATAATTCAATAGTGAATAATCTTTTTGTAATTATACCATAATTATAACTATAATAATAATTATTATTATTATCGTTATTATTATTCAATTTATTATTATTCAATTTATTATTATTATTATTTTGTTGTTTTTCATAAATTTCTTTAAATAATTCAAATATTGAATTATATATTAATTCATAATCCAAATATCGAATAAATGAAGGATAATTTAATTTTGAATTAGGTAAATCAAAAATTTCGGGATTAACGTGAGATTTAATTAATAAATCTTTTGAATCTTGTGATAAACAAGAAATAAGAGTACGAATAAGTTTAGGGGAAGGATTATTAAGAAATTTGAATGGACGTTGATATAATATTGAAGATGCTGTTGAACACCAAAATCTATTCACTAAAACGCAAGAAACAAGAGTTTTTTTATCACTTTTAAAATGATAAAGAATTTGTTCCAATGATTCCCTTGGTAATAAATTTGCCATTATTTAAAAAAAATATGTAACTAAATAATTTTAATTAACGACAATTTAAAAAAAAAAAGGGAAAAATGATGTGAGAGAATTTTTTAAAAAAAAATGCGGTCGAAGTTTGGACGTATTTTTTAATATTTTAATTCGATTGCAAATCATCCCATTTATGTTTAAGAATAAAAGAATTTTCTTAAGCCAATGATGATCAAAGGCGTTAAAATTACGAGAAATGAAGTAATTTCAGTAGGATCAACACGATTTGTTTGATCACCTGATATGATGGATATGATGAAATAATTGAACAATGCAAATAATGCAACTTTATTATTAGCTTCATTTTAGGATTGAGTTAATTGGACAAAAAAAACCAAACCCTATTAATAAAATTTACCGAAACAGCAAGATATTAATAGTTCGTTTCGCTAAATATTTATAAAAAATTATGGAAATATTTAAAGTATTCCAGAATTAAATACACCATCCAAATATTTATATTATAACAGTTTTCAATAATTCGGTTTTTGTCTAGTAATTTGTATGGTAGCACAGTGATAAATTCGATAGGATACTATATTACTATTATTCATTGTTGTTATGTTGATCCGTGCGGAATTAATAATTCAACTTGTTTAGATCTTGGACGATCATGTAACAGATTTACAAAGTTTTTTGCGATAAAATATTATTCAGGTAAGACGAAAAATACCAAAATAGCCGAAGGTGGGAATCGGGTAGTCGTAGAACCTATCAAAAAAAAAACCGTCTAATTTATTTTAAAGAATCTAACAAAGGGGAAGATAATGGAAACATTATGGCTGGTACTTTGGTACGTGAGCAATCCAATTATACAGTGTTTATGACAAATACCCGGAAAAACATTAATTATATTAGAATTATCACGATTTTCTTATGTGTGAAACAAGTTACAAAGTTTAAACAAACTCATAAAGTTTATCCTATCAATCATTTATAAAATGTTAATAATGTTAATAACAAAAGTCTTACCAATTTCTACTAGAATAAAACCTGTATGTTATAAACGTTATTATGAATCAAATGTTTTTTAATAGGTTCATCACATCTTGAGCTTAACCTAATCTGGATAGGAAAATTCTTTCGGCGAAATGTAACAAAATGTAACCAGTTCGTCATACAAATATCGTCATCAGTATATATAGAGTTATGATTATCATTATTTACTTTTTTTTTTTGTCTAAAATGACTAAACTCTACGAAGACGTTCTCATTTTAATTTTGGAAGAATTACAATATGATAAAAAAACTCTTTATTCATGTCTTTTAGTTAATAGAACTTGGTGTGAAAAAACAGTATCTATTTTATGGAGATTTCTAGGACAATATCATACTAATTCAACCGATAACATTAATTCATTAAATACATTATTTAATGTAATAGTTAAACATTTATCAAAAGAATCAAAGGATTTTTTAAAGAATAGAGAAATTGAACTTTTTAAAGAAACAGATCAAAAAAAACCTTTATTTAATTATATTGATTTTTTGAAATGTTTAGATTTACAATTATTGGAAAGAATGTTAACTTGTATAAAAAATGTTGAAGATTATAAAATATCAATTATAAGAAATGAAATTTTAAAATTATTTATTAATGAGAATAAGAAATTTATATCACTTACTATCCCAGAAAATTTTAATTATCAATTACATCGTTTTTCAGGGGTTGAATATTGTTTTTCAAATCTTGAATCTATTTATTGTAATGATAATACCGATCAAAATATTTTGGAAGGATTATCTAAAATAATTGAAACAATTAAAAAATTTATATTTTATATTAAACAACATAATAATAATTCTGGGGTTATAAAATTAATTGAATCTCAAAAAGGTTTAAACGATGTTCGTTTTATTTATATAAAATATAATTCAAGTATAAGAAACGTACCATTTTTTAAAACTCTTGAAGAATCTTTAATTAAACATACTGATACAATTCAACATTTAAGAATTTATTGGAAACCTATTACAAAAATTCTTTCATACCTTGTAAATTTATTAAGTTTAGAAATTTATTCTTCTAATTCTTATTATAATACAAATTGGAATCATTTAGAAAATTTATCTTTACCAGTTTTAAAAATTTTAAAAGTTCAAAGAGTTCCTTCAAATATTTTAACAAATTTAATTCAAAGTACTAAAGGTCATATTACAGAAATTAGTATTGTAGGTGATGATAATAAAAGTCTTATAAGAGCCATTTATCAAAATTGTAAAAATCTTAGATATCTTAAATTATCTTTACTTAATAGGAATATTTTAGAATTGGAAAATTTATTAATTAATTGTAAATTTTTAAATGGTTTAGTTATTGATGTTTATATGTTTAATTGGAGTAAATTATTTGAAATTTTATCTATTTCTTCCCCTGCAAGTTTATTTAAATTTAAATTTTTTTTTTATTATAGTAGAACCCCTGAATTAGAAGCTTTAAAATTATTTTTTGATAATTGGAATAATAGAATTCCTATGCATCCTATGTTATTACGAACAATTCAAATGAATCAATATGTGGATGTTGATCAATATTTTGATTTAATTGAAAAATATAAAGCGAAAGGAATAGTTAAACATTATTATAATGATTTAAATGATGATGATTTTGAAGATTTTGAATGGATTCAATCCTGACCTACAATTAAATCAAGTTGGAAGTGACGACGCTAAGCACCAGCATATCTCAAAGATGCTGCCTCCACTTGGTGGAATGGCAACCAAGCATTACCAAATAATAATCCGAATAGGATTGTCGCGTGGACTGGCAACAACAATAATACTGATTTCATCCAAAATTTCCCGTCCGCTTTCCGAACACAAACGGGGATCACGCTAAAATTTTTTTCATATTATTACACTTAAATACCATTTTGTTACGATTAATTTTCGAGAAGGATAGTATAATAATAATTATTATTTTTGTATTTTTTTTTTTTTATATACTGTAATATACATCATTCTGAAATAAATACCATTAAAATGAAAATAATGTTAAAAATGTCTGTCTATAATTCTATTTTTAGAAGAAATTATAAGCTTGTTTATTGATGGAATTATAAGATTGTCGTCCTTGTTGTCGTCTTTGTTGATTAACGAGATTATTATGAAATTGTTGTCCTTGTCTTTGAGGAACATATGATCGTCGTTGTTCTTGTCGTGGATATTGTGTTTCTCCGAATATAATTGAAATGCAACAGCAAGGTATAGCGATAGAAAGCATAAGAAACGGAACGAGAAAATATAACGGTATAGTTGGCCAAGTCCAAGGAATTTTTTCATAAATTTCAATTCGAAAAACTGTATCTCCAAAGGTATTTTGAGAATTAATGGCAAACTTATGTTTAGATGTTTCATCCATGAAGTTAAAATAATATCCAGGGAATCCGATCGTTGGAACATCCCAAGAGATAATAAATTTGCTTGACATATCATCATCCATAATAAAAGTAACAAACCCTAATACTCCACCAAGAAAATGACTTGTAACAGTAGATATAGCTTCAGATTCACCATTTAGAATAGAGCGTGGTTCACAATTTACATCAATAACACGACCATAATCTTCCATCGTTACCCAACGACCATCTTCAAGGTTGACTGTTTCTAAAGTCAAATTATAACCACTCTTATTAACGAGAATAATTGTTGCGCATCGTGAATGATTTTCAGAAGCAACCCGATGCGCTAAGAGAGGACAACAAATTACATTTGAATTATTTGGACAAAAGAATTCATTATCTTGTCCTTTAATAATATCATAGTCTATATTTTCGACTGTATCATATGGTACTGAATAAGTAAGAGTTGACAGAATAATAATATTAATAAAGATGAAAAATAGTTTATAAACCATTTTATTATTATTTTTAATATTATTATTTTTTATCGGAATGACTTATTTATAAGGGATTTTTTAATTTTTTTGCCTATATATTTATTTATTTATCCGGATTATCCGAAGTCCGAAAAAAAAAATTACAAATCCTATAATTATCACACAAGCAACAACGTGTAAAATGTGGATTCGCTAATTGGTCGGAGATTTACACAATTTTTATTAGCGCACAATAACGCAAATAACGCACTGATAATCGAGTGCTACGGAGATGAGTGGTGTAGGGTCAAGGAGATGTGTAGTGTATGGTCTCCTATGTGACGTGATAAATAACGCGACGGGCCAAACACGTGATTTTGAGTGGGCCGAAATGCTAATCATCACCAGTGTATGGTTCACACCCCTTATTTTACACACTGTTACACACTGCTAAATATCACCATACACCACACAGGTGGTCGATCCTACACCACTGGTATTCGTCTTACCGCTGATAATCTAATTCAATTTTATACAAGATTGGCAATGAAAAAAAATTTTTTTTTTAAAAGAATAAACGGTAATTCGTGACGTTCTCTATCAAATACCCTTGCACTATTGTCTTACGCAATTACCCCTGGTACTACTTAATTTAGCTGTCATCAGTTAATCAGGAGTTTTACCGCAGTGATAGTCGTGATAGTCAATTCTTTCATTAAACTGGTATTCCGATGTACAGAATTCCAAAATTGGCAACCCTTTCAATTGATTATTAAGTCACACAATTATTTAAAATTTAATATATATATATAAACGAACCTAAAAAAAAAAAATTTTCTTTTTGATTTTTACACAACGAAAAAAATCAATTAATATGTCAATGTTCGCTAATTTTGATTTTAATAAACAAACTGTCGTCGTTCCTGATTCAAAAAGACCCGGACAAACAGGTAACCGTTGAATAATTAATTAAAATTAATTCGTTCCCAATTTTTTAAACTGAAATTTTTTTTTTCATAGGTGTCTACAGAAACTCGTTTATGCCAGAAAATTTAATTGAAAAGCCATGTCCCGAAGTTAGCACTGTATTTGATAGCTTTCAATACGGTAATTAATTCTCGTATTAAATTAATTACTGCGTCGTATAATTTATTAATGATTTTTTTTATGTTTTCGAATAGCTGTTAGTAGACATGCAAAAAAACCATGTCTCGGATATCGTCCATTTGATGATAAAACAGGAAACTATGGTGATTATGTTTGGGAAACATATGAAAAAGTTCTTGAAAGATTCACCAATTTTGGAAGTGGATTAGTTCATATTAACGATACTGTTGTAAAGAATGGAAAAAAGGATAGATACACAGTTGGAGTGTGGTCAATTAATAAGCCAGAATTTCAATTAATTATTCAAGCAAATGCAGCTTATAATTTAATTACAGTTCCACTTTTTGATACACTTGGACATGACATAATAGAATATTGTACGAATCATGCTGAACTTCAAATTGTTTGTATGACAGCAAACCATATCACATCAATGTTAAAACTAGCGTCTAAAATTCCACAACTTAGAGTTATAATTTCAATTGATCCATTAGAAGATACGGCTGAATGTGTAAAAGGATGGGCATCAGAATATAATATAAAAATTTATGAATTTTCCGAAGTTGAAACATTAGGAAAAGAAAATCCTAGGAAATATAATCCACCAACACCAGATGATTTATTTGTAATTCCGTATACATCAGGAACAACAGGAGCTCCAAAAGGTGTGATGGTGTCTCATAAAAATATGGTAGCAGTGTTTGCCTCGATTTCAGTAGCGACACCAATAAAACCTGGAGATGTATATATTTCTTATTTACCTTTAGCTCATGTATTTGGTATAAACGTTGAAGTTTTTTCGATTTTTTGGGGATGTCCAGTTGGATATTATAGAGGAGATATATTTGGTATATTTGATGATATGAAAGTTTTAAAACCAAATGTATTTCCGAGTGTTCCCAGAATTTTTAATAGGGTTGCTGCTATATTAAAAAGTCATACTATTGAATCAACTGGAATTATTGGTGCATTGTCGAGAAAGGCAATCAAAGATAAAACAGAAAATTTTGAAAAAACTGGATCTGTAACTCATCCAATTTGGGATAGAATTCTTTTAAACAAATTTAGAGATTTCTTTGGCGGAAGAGTTAAATATTTTAGTACTGGAGGTGCACCTCTCGCTAAAGATGTGATGGATTTTCTTAGAGTCGCTTTTTCTGTTTCTTTTCAAGAAGGTTATGGTCAAACTGAAACTACAGGATTAGGCTGTGCAACTATGTTTGGAGATGCACAACCATCTCATGTTGGACCTCCAGTTTGTTCGTAAGTTATGTTTGATTTGTAGATTTTTTTTAAAAAAGAATAATATATATAAATATAAATTGATGAATTTATTTTTCTTTAGATCAGAATTGAAACTTGTTGATGTTCCAGAAATGGGATATACAAGTGAAGATAAACCTTTTCCACGAGGTGAAATATGTGTTAGAGGTAAAGGTGTTATGGTTGGATATTTTAAAGATGAAAAGAAAACTAAAGAAACGATTGATCAAGAAGGATGGTTACATTCTGGTGATATTGGCTATATTGATGCTAGAGGTTGTGTAGTTATAATTGATCGTAAAACTAGCATTTTTAAATTATCTCAAGGAGAATTCATTGCTCCCGAAAAAGTAAATATTTTATAATTTTTTTAGGAAAAATTATTTATAGATTTAATTTTAATTAATTTTTTTTTCTTTTTTTTTAGATTGAACAAATTTACTTAAGAAATCTATTGTTAGCACAATTGTTTGTTTATGGGGATCCATTGAAATCATATCTTGTTGGTATCGCAGTTCCGAATCCCGAATTATTTGTTCCATGGGCAAACGATCTTTTAGGAGAAACATATGAGTTTGAAGAACTTGTAAAAAATAAAGAAGTATGTGATGCTCTTTTAGATAATCTGAATCAAGTTGGAATAAAATATGGATTAAACGGGTAAGTTTTTTTTTTTAAAGAAAAGAAACTAGTATACATTTTTTTTTAAATTTTGATTATTAATTATTTTTTTTTTTAATTATATATATATAAAAAAGATTTGAACGTCTTAAGGCTATTTATGTCGAACCTAAAGCATTTACACCTGAAGATGGAATTATAACTGCGACGTAAATATTATTTTATTAAAATTTAATTTTTAATTTATTTTATTATTTTTTATACCCGCTTAAATATCAAATCAAAATAACCAATTCAATTTTTTTTTTATAGATTTAAAACAAAACGTCCAGCTATGACCAAGTTCTATCGAAAAATAATTGATCAACTTTATGCTGATTTTGATAAATCCTCACAAACCGTTCGTGCAAAATTATAATTTTATATTATGTAATTTTTATTAAATAAAAAATTAATTCTATTATTATTTTTTTCGATCGTATTATAAAGAACGTTTTAATTTAATTGTTCTTTTTAGAATCTACTTTTTCGAATTTTTTAATCAAAACATTTAATGCGAAAAATTATAAAAAGCTTGTATTCATTGTTTTCTTGATTTATTAAAAAAAAAAATAAGGTTATTATGGATAATAAATACTTTTCTGAAATATAATATAATAATAGCCAGAGGTTTTTTATGAAATCATTATAAAAATATTTCGATGATATATAGAATTTTTTTTTTGCCATGTTTTATAATTTTTTTTTTTTGCCGTCTTATGAACTATCTGCTATCTCTTGAAAAATTGAGGATGGTAAATAATTATTCGTGTAACAAAATAAAACTTCAAAAAAAAAAATCACCAGCTTTTTTTTGGTAGCATTATTCTAATTTTTTCATATTCCGTAGGTATACAATTATTTTATTATTTGCTAAAAGTAAAAGAAGCAATAAATATATATAGTTGGGGATATCAGAATAAAAACGTATTTTTTCGATAACTTGCATAGAATTTGGATGAATTTCAACAGAACTTTTGCCAGAATATCTGATTTATTAGGATTCTGCAATCTAGAAAGAATAATTTAAATCTTAAATGCATACAATTCTTCTAATCAAAAAAATTTTATCGACGAAATGCTTCATGAAATAAGTCCGAAACAATCACGAATCTATTGAATCTATTTGATGATTTGGATCAAGAGTCAGAAAATTGTATAATTTTTTCTGAGATTATCTCAGATATGTACTGTATATTATTTATCGTTATGCACATGTTGATTGTCAAATCATTTGTACGACAATCACTTTTACTTGTTCTCCACAGATATCTTATTTTTACCAATTTAACGTAAGTTTAATGATAAAAAAGGAAACTATTTTATGTAGTATTATAAACAGATATTTTATTTACAGAAGTTTCAATGGTTATCAAATTATTCCAAAAATTTTCTTAGATTGTTTTCTACAGAAAAACCGGGAAAAATAGAAAAAGAAAGACCTGAGTTGGAGATAGCCCGAATAGGATAAGTTGGATAAGTTGGATGAGTTGATGGCGTAAGTAATAACCTATTATAGAATGATGACCTTATTTTAGTTATTTTGAACATGGATCGACATTCAACAAGTATTGTAACATTTCCAGTGTATATATACCCACCAAAATTTTTGAACCAGTCCAACTTTTGGGTTCTCTATAATATTTTTCGCTTTATAAAAATGACTTCAAATAATCAAACTGCACAAGATTATTCTAACTTATCAATGGGTGATAGCAATGAACAGAATAATCCAATCAACAACGTGGGTGCTTTCATTAATAGTGCGACTCCTGCGCCTCAAAACGTTACATTTGAATTTTACTTTCCTTTTCCTTCATCAATTGATACACGTATCTATCATGTTACATATCAATATACCGAATTACATCCATTAGAAAATGCGCGACGCTTGAATAATAGCATTAGTTTATCACATATTCCCGATCATCAGTTTCCACTCCATAATAATATACATTCTCTAATTCAGCAACAAATTCAACAACTAGTCCAACAACCTGTTTATCAACAAAACACCATTCAACCACAGTTATATGACTGTATTCAACCTACTTCTCAAGTATATTCGAACAACAATACTTATGATACAACTTCAATCTCAGTAAACGTCGATAACGTTCAAGATGAGGAATTACAGAATTCTCCTTAAGGACTATACTCGATTAATATATATTTCATTCCGGAATCTAGAATGAAAAAATAAAATTTTTTGATCCTTTCTCTTTTCTTCAAATTTTTCGCTTTGTTCGATTATGGATATTATGCAGTCGGTGATGTCCCTTCTTTTTTTATTATAAACTAAGGCCGGACCAATTTGATTTTCTGTTTAACAAAATCCTCCCCTCAAAAATTTTAATTTAGATAGATACCAAAAAAAGCAAAAATTTACCAATTTTTTTAAATCCCCCCTCTCCCCTCCCCTCCCCTCTTTTTTCAATGAAAATTCTTGTTAAACAGAAAATCCTATTGGCCTGACCTAAACTTCGTTGTTAAATTAATTATATAATCGTTATGTTCTGAAAAAAGTAAGAGTTATACCTTTTCAAAGTTTATTTTTTTTTTATTTTTATTTATTTGTTTCTATTTATTATGATCACATATGTGATTAAGCGAATAAATTTATGAGTGTTTATACATATTTTTAATTGGGCTGACACAAATTTGAACATTTGAACTTGATTAGCATAACAGGACTACTCCCAGAGTAGTTCGTCTAGTCCTGTTATAATGATTCGAATCCATAAGATGCTTTTACATAACTTTCCATTAGGATAAAATTTCCAACATGATGGATTTATTATGGGTGATAATCAATAATATGATATTCAAATAATCATAATCGAATATTTCTTCCAAAAGTGCAATAATAATTGGGAATGGGCTCCAAGATGAATTACCACGAAAATTTTAATGTAAACGTTCCTACGGCACGAACGGAATAACGGTCTACTTCCTTTTCACGCCTCCATCACGTGACAATGTGATAAAAGTAAGATTTACCCATCTTTACCAGTTATCGACAATTGTGTTACAATGTAAATAATACCCTACCTATCCCTTAAATGATAGCTATTGTTCTAAATTCCGCGGAATTTTTAGGATTTCCGCAGAGGATTCCATGGAATTTCATTGTATTACAGTTTAGATCGGCACATGAGTAGTGGTAAATCGCAGCCAAATTTAGCTGCAAAACGCTTTAAGGGATAAGATATCTTTATTATTATTAACGTACCACCTTTTTTTTTTTGATTTCTCATGTCGGAGCATTTCAGTATTATATAAACTTATATAGACATATTCGCCCATTCCAGAAATTGATATTATCATTCTTTGAGTATCAGAGATCCTTCAACCAAATTTGTGAATTTTTAATTGAAATTAGCCAATGGTATTGTATGTTTATCGTCTCACTAAAATTATTAGATTATAAAAAAAAAAAATGAATTAAAAATTATATTATCATATGGCTAGCATTCCAAAAATTTGGCCGATATGATGCGTCCAAATTAGTGAAAAAATTACAAAAAATTTTAATTTATGCATGGCTTTACACTCAAGTAAATTGTGATAATTAAGATATCACACATAAATTTTATTAATAATGAAACTAACTGATCTGGTCACGAATAGGAATTGCTAACATAAATTCAGAATTATTGCCGTAATATTTTTTATATTTTCATTCATTCTTTGAAAAAGTAATATATAAATACTCATCTTTTACCTCCTACATTTTTCAAAAAATTTAAATTTTGTTTCATCCAACTTTTTGGGATATTTCTTCGTCTCTTTTATGTCAAAGACTTATCTGTTATTTATTCTTTCGCTGTATTAGATGGGACTTTTCGCAAAAGATCAAAAACAACTTTTTTTTTCCAAACTACATAATTTATCAATGGACAGCGACTACCGGCACACTTCAACTAACAACGTGGGAATTCAAAATACTTTCATTAATACTGCAAATCTCGCATCTCAAAACGTTACATTTGAATTTTACTTTCCTTTTCCTTTATCAAATGACGTCGTATCCTATCACGTTACATATCAATATAACGAATTACATTCATTAGAAAATATGCGACTCTCGAATAATAAGAGTATATCTTTACTGAGTCCGGTAATAACATTAATTTATCTCATATTCCTGACCTGTATATCAATAAAATACTGAAAATAACAATTCTTCGACACTATTCAACCTACTACTTCTCAGTATATCCAAATAACACTCATAACTATTTCCGATAATATTCAAGATGAGGAATTTCAGAATTCTCCTTAAAGATTAGACTCGATTATTATACTCTTATATTTCATTCCAGAATCTAGATGACACTTCTTTTTTATCTTTGAATTTTACTTTTGCTCTTTAAAGTTCGTCGATAATAAATTTCTAAACTTAATTGTGAAATTAAACTTAAATCATTTATTATTATTTTATAGAATATTTTAGCGTATTTTTTTTTATTATTAAGTTTATAATTTTCAAAGTTTCCCTCTGATCATTTACTTTTATATTATTTTCTTGTTTTACAAAAATATTTATTTTATATTTGTTTATTTTATTATTTATTATATTCATACAGTATGTTCTGAATAAATAAAAGTGAAATAAAGCTTTTTTTTTTTAAAAAAAAATTATAACTGCACATAAATATTTATAGTAAAAGATATGAAATGAAGTCTAAGAATTAATAGTTATCAAAAAAAATTTATTCCGAGGGTTTCTTTTTTTGAGAAGGTACGATGACTACGATGTCACAAATTTTATTCAAAATTTTGAAGTCTTAAAAGGAATTGTAGAATAATAATTAAGAATTAAAATTTTTAATTAATTATTTTAGAACAGAATTTTTTAAAAGTAAAATAAAATATTATCGAGATATCGGGATAAGGTGCCTTTGGTGTCTTTGGGTTTGTCCAGAATTCAGATTGTCGGGATACTTTACCAGATTTTGAACCAGATTCTTATCAATAGTCCTTTATTTTTATTTTTACTTTATTTATTTTATTATTTAAATCACTGGCTTCTTTCTCTCTTCCATTTACAGTTAATACCATCTACTCCCTTAATTGATAAACTAATATTTATTCTAAATAAATAACTACCTCTTCGATACGA
This sequence comes from Rhizophagus irregularis, assembly GCF_026210795.1. Lineage (NCBI taxonomy): Eukaryota > Fungi > Glomeromycota > Glomeromycetes > Glomerales > Glomeraceae > Rhizophagus > Rhizophagus irregularis. The sequence goes on along the minus strand of NC_089435.1, from coordinate 2,198,220 downwards.
TATCGGTATTGATGATTACCGAAACCGCTCATATTATTTCATATCACACATTTTGATGATGAATTAAGAATACAACGTAGTCATTATCTTTAAAATTTCTTAATTACAAAAGTATAAAAATTTGGAAAAGATATACAATGTCGAACAATTTGTACAAAGATATCCTGATAGTTTTTTTACACAGACATTCCGCAAAGTTCGATGACATTTTATCAACCTAAGTAGATAATTTTATTATTATTAATAAATCATTTCAATTCCACCTCAATTATTATATAATTTATATAGATAATAACATAAGCATTTGCTAATAAGAGATTTTACTAGAAATATACAGCATAACAATTTCAACATGTAAATATGATCAGGATGGAACCCATTATACATCTGTTGACATCTGTTGGTATAAGACACCAAGTTTAAAACAGAAGGTTTGAAGTAAATATTGTGTAATAAATACATACTATCCCATTTGAAACATTGCCTTGAACTCATCTTATAACTGTCAAATCTATTTTAATTTGCTTTCGAGATCTTTCATTGTTTCTACAATACGTTTAATTATACGTTAGTACCAGTTAAATATTAAGAAACGTTTAAACATAAAAAAAATACATGACGCAGTTGATACACGTCTCCCGTTGATCATTAACGAATAGATTAGTATCCGTTCAATGCAATCAACCAATTGCATGATCGATTTTTAAACTTATCAAATAAGGTAAATAATCCCCCAATAATATTAATCATAATATGATGCAACTATATTAGTCCTAATTGATTGAACAGAATACCAAGACTAATCCTATATAAGAAATGACACATAAACAAGTGAGTTCATTTTCGGGCGCTTTTTTCCGGATTTCCTATTATGTATATGATTTACACGCACTTTTGGTACAGTATATATTAAATGAACTCTTCGTAGAGATCAATAATAAAAAAAATAAAAAATTTTAAAAATTTTAAATTACCCATACGTTGTATTAATACAGTAAATAATCAACCATAATTTAAATTATTTTATTTCTAAGATGAATTCAAATAACCAAAATACACAAGATTATTCTAATTTACCAATGGATAATAACGATGGCCAACATACTTCAATTGTACCTAATACTGCGCCTCAAAACGCTACATTTGAATTTTATTTTCCTTTACCAAATGATACACGTATCTATCATGTTACATATCAGTACACCGAATTACACCCATTAGAAAATGCGCGACTCTTGAATAATAGTATTAATTTATCTCATATTCTTGATAACCAGTTTCCACTCCATAATAGTATACATTCTTTAATTCAACACCAAATCCAACAACCTATTTATCAACAAAATACTGAAAATAACATTCAACAACAATTCTTCAACACTATTCAACCCAATACTACTCAAGTATATCCAAATAATAACACTCATGATACAACCTCAATTTCAGTAAACGGAACTATTTTCGATAACGACAATATTCAACATGAGGAATTTCAGAATTCTCCCAGAATCTAGATGATTTTTTTTTTCTATTTTGAATTTTATTTTCGCTCTTTTAAAATTTTCCGATTGTGTAAGGTATGGCCTATCATTTTATTCTAAACTAAAGTTGTTAAGTACTACTTTATTAATATATAAGATAGAATATTTTAGCGTATTTTTTTATGATTTGAAATGTATTTCTTAAAAATATAAAGATTATAGGGCAGTGACATATGTAGGGATGGGGAAATCTTAGGTTGCGGTTGCACATGATCGCGACGCTTACAATAAAAAATATTGGTTTATCTATATCACTGCCGTAACTTTCCAAAGTTTATTTTATTTTTATATTTAATTATTTTTATTTATTATATTCATACAGTATGTTTCGAATAACTAAAAGTGAAATAAAGCTTTTTTTTAAAAAAAAAATTACAACTGCGCATAAGTATTTATAAAAGTGTATCAAGTCTAAGCATTAATAGCTTCAAAAAGTTTATTCTGAAGGTTTTATTCCTTGAAAGGTACGATGACAAATTTTACTTAAAACTGTGAATTCCCATAAAGGAATTTAAAATAAAATATTATTGGATTATCAGGATATCAGGAAAAGGGTCATCCAGAATTCAGATTGATTGTCGGGATACTTTTCATTCGATTGAGTTTCGGAATTTTGGAACCAGGTCTTTATCAATAGTCCTTTAATTTTTATTTTATTTTATTTTATTATTTAAATTAATTATGGTTTCTTTTCTTTCGTTCATTTACAGCTAATATTATCTACTTATTTAATTAATAAACTAATATATTTAGTAAATAATTTTATAAGGTTAACCGTTTCAACAAAATTGTTAAATGACGATGAATACTCGTTATATTTTGTGTAAATTAAGTTTCTTAACAATTATGTCCCAAAAATATAAAAATTAATATGATTCATGATTAGTAAATAATAATAAAAAAAATGATAAGCTGCTGAAGTTCGTTAGAAGAAAAAAGTCTCATTATGAAATCTCAATTTTGAATTTGATTCTAAAGATATTTCTTGAATTCTTGCTTATGAATGAATCAATATCTACTTTTAAATTAGTATATAAAAATCAACGTTTTAAATATTTAAAAAAAATACATGATTTAATTATTTAATTGATGCAATGAAAACGGTAGCGTAAAACCATATAAAATTTATTTCATACTTCTTATTAATAAAAGAAGTAATAAATAAAAGATGGCAATAATTCATATTTACAGTATTAGTTTTTTTTACGAACTGGATAAAATCATTTGCAAAAATAAAAAGTGAATGAATACTTGAATTTAATTAAAATTTCCAATAATTAAGAATCTCTATTTAAATATCCAGTAAAAATGAAAATGCTCAAAATGTCATTATATAAGTAATAAATTAAATGATGCTAAGAAAATTAAGCTAATTAATTTTTTGAAAATATACTCAATATTTTATTTTAAAGTTTCTTTACATTCCACATTTTTTAGTACATTAATTATTCAATTTAAATTCAAATGTTAATTAAATTTATTTATCGTTAATTTTCAGTGAAATGTATTCCAGTAGAATAAAAATTACTAATTGAAAGTTTCCAAATTATTAGAGTTTCATTTCGTAGGGTAAATAATATTTGTAATTCTTAATTATCTAATTATCATTCATTATTGCGTATTATTATTTAATAATCAATTTAAAAAGAAATTATTATAAAGAACAATTAATTTATATGTAGCCAAATTAATTATACGATCGTCTTCGGAATCACGTTTTTGATAATCGTTATAATTTGAATTTTATCCCACGCCGATGGATTTTTTTTTGTCAATTATTCCATCTGTATAGAAAAATATAAAATCTATTGTATACTAAAGAAAATTTTTTTATTAAAACGTTGAACTTTACGTTTTTAATCAAAAAATTGTATTTTAACTGTTAACTAGTACGTAAATTTCTTTTTTTTAGAAGTTATTTATTAAGTTACATATATTATAAATGGGCCTTTATTTTGAAAAGACTTTTGGGCTTTGTATGGGCTGCTATACATCCTATGCTAAATGTTTGAATGTTTTAACTATACACCAAAATAACTGCGCCATCAATCACGTGAGTCATTCCACCTAACGTTTCTGTGTAATAATACCATCGATTATAATTCCTGATCTAGCGCTGATCCCGATTATGTTATAATTTCTTAATGCCGTAACACCGGCCAAAACTACTCCGCTTTAGACGATACACAAATTCGTCGTCGTATCATTTTCATGGGTATTGCTAACTTGCTTCGCCACTCCAGATAAACATAAATATGAACAAGAAAAAGCGAAAGGCTGGTGATGCGTTCGATCCAGATTACGAATACGTCTATGGTATAGTCTGACTGGTATTTCACTCTTCATAGCACTGAGGGCATCTATAATACGAGCAGGACTGGACTGGGTATCGAATTTCATTGATGGAAGATGCTATCGAGAATTCAACCGAGTTGCACAAGAATGTAAAGAGAATTTTGGAGGTTATTGTTAATGGATAGGGCATCGCCTAGTAAAAAACCTGCAACTAAGAATCGTCGCGTGAAGGAAAAAATAATCTATAGTCAATAATAAATGTATAATAATAAATGTATATATTCATAGAAATTTCATGTATCATGAGGTTGCATTCCATACTTGTTATTTTTTTTATCTTTGTATTAATAAAGTACCGTGAATATACTTCGAATGAATTTTAATGGAAATGAAAAATTAATAATTTCATTCAAGAAATGCAATTATAAATTGATGTAGTCTTTGAATGAATACCGTACAATCAGTTCAATGAAATTAAAAAAAAAAACAGGTAAACAGATGGTCCATTACATAAGGAGAATATGTCAAGAGATTCAAATAAAGAAGTTGCTTTAAAATGTCACAAGAATCCATTGATTTTCTAATAAATAAATGATTTATAAAATTTCTTTAATTGTTAAATACTTTTTTTAATCAAATTTACGATTTTCAAAAGTTACGGCAAGATTTCCCGACAAGACAAATTCCTGAATGAACATTTTCCCGACATGATATTGTCTCGACATGACGATTTTCTGAAATGAAATTACGAAAAATGATTTATTGATTTTACCCCCAAAAAAAAATAAAAATAATGATCTTATGATAATCTTTTCAAATTACTTTATGGAATTTTGCAGCTAAAAATTTCATACAGTTTAAAAATATCGTCAAATTTATTAATTTGAAATATTGATGACAAATATATAATCATTTTCTAAATAGATTATTTTTGCTCAGTTTATTTTGTATATTTATTAGTAAACATTATTTGTATAGTTTCGCAAAACAATATTTTATTCTTGATAAAACTAATTAAAATTTAAAAATTTGCGATTTATAATGTGTTGTACGGGTTTACCACAAATCCCCGACAACAATAGTATCGACAGTCTACTGACGGTCAAAATCCCAAAGTTTTTTTTTCTAAAAAAAAAAATTATATAAATTTTATAAATTTCCAATTAAACAAATAATTTTAAAAATACTGCGGCGCAGTATCGGTCTTAATTTATCCAACATAATTAAATATAATTTGAATTATTTAATCAGTATTAACGCAAAATATTTGTAAATTTTATCAATACCATTGCAAATTGTTTGCAAAATTTATTAATATTAATTCAAATTAACTAACGTTATTATTATAATATTATTGAAATTAAAACGAAAACTTTTTTATTTTAACTAAAAGGACTATGTAGTCATCCCAGTCAGGATTTTAACTCTCAAGATTTTAGATCATCAGGATTCTGTGACTGTCAGGATTTTAATTCGTTCGGGATTTGCATTTATCGGGATTTTGGTGTCAGGATTATATTATGGTTATCAGGAGAACCTGTGTTATACCCAACTCAGTTACATTTTTTATAATTTGACTTCGAGAAAATTTCATGTCGGGATAGTGTCTTTCGGGATAATATTATGTCGGGAAAAAAAATGTTTTCCAGGAAATGGCCATTCGGGAATTTTTCTTGTCGAGAAATCATTGTCGAGAAAAGGTTACATCGAGAAAATGGATTCACAGGAATCAGTCCGACAACGTTTTCAGGTTACAGGTTACTGCACTTCAAAATCCCGAAAATTCGCCACCTGGAATGACTGCTTTGGACAACCGTATTCAAAATATTATTTTTCTTATCTTCTTCTTTTTAACCTTTTTTTTTATAATAAATTATAATTTTTGTTGGTTACGGTACGTTTCGCCGAAAGAATGGTCGAATAAACATTTCGCCGAAACCTTTTTCTCGAAAATGTTAGTGATTGACAGGAAAATTGATGATCAACTTGTAATACGTTTGTCTTATAAAAAAGAAAATGAAAATTGAAAAATTCCATATCTTCGATGAAATGTCCCTTCGCCGAAATGGCTTTCGGCGAAATGTCCGGTAAAATGGCCATTCGGTGAAATGGACTTTGGGGAAAAGCACATTTTTATTTCATTTATTAAATTGTACATACCATTTTTATTTCATTTATTAATTGTAATAAATTTATAATAAACAATTCTCTAATAAAATATAGTTTAATTATTTAACTTTTTAATCTATATTATTTAAAAGGCAATTTCTATTTGTACACGGGGTGTTTAAACACGGGTCATATTAGTAGATTAAAAACGGCATTCAAAACCTCCTTTAATGCCTTAAGTAAACTTGCAGAGCAGGTGAAAATACATATATTTATCTGTAATATAATAAGAATAAAAAGTAAAAGAGTATAATGTCGGTAGCATTCAATTTCAAATTAAAAAACAAAAAATTAGTCTATTAAAAATTATATTTATATGACCCGTGTACAAACACCCCGTGTAAACTTAGAAATTTTCTATTTAAAAATGTTTATAATATTTTTTAGATTACTTTCATTATTAAAAATTCCACCACTATTTTAATTATTTTTTATTAATCTTTGTGGTTACTCAAAAAAGTAAAAAATTTAACAACAATACAACGTTCTTCGGTTAATTAACTTTTTGGGATTTTTTATTTCCGAATTAACAATTATGATTTCAATTGCTACAGCCCAATAATATGAATCACGTGCCCGAGCTTTTTTTTATTGATGAACTTTATCATAATGACTTATTAGCGTTAGGGATCTAATTTTAATTTAAATTTGGCTTATATTTATAATTATCCGAAGTCCGAAACAAAAAAAAATATAAATCTTATTATAATCATCGCACAAGCAACAACGTGTAAAATGTGGATTTGCTGATTGGCCAGAGATTTACACACTAATTCAATTATACAATGGAAAAAAAACACTATGAAATTACTATTATCTTTTAAACGGTAATTTCGATATAAACACCCTTGCAGTATTATCTTGTACAAAATACCCCTGGTACTACCTAATTTAGCTATGACGTTAATTAGTATTATTTATTATTTGAAAATTTATAATATAATATAAATTAAAGTTTACCGCATTGATAGTCGACATTATTAAACGTCCATTCTTCCTATTTTTTCGTTAAAAATTTAATACTATGGGACATTCCGATTCCAAAATTGGCAACCCTTTCAATGATTCACCTCAATCTTGATTTAATTTAAAGTTTAATTGATGTATAGTTTTATTTAGTCGCACAAATTATTAAAATTATAAACATACTGTATGTATATAAACGATATAAACGAACCTAAAAAAAAAAAGTATCTTTCTTTTTGATTTTTACACAACGAAAAAAAAATCAATTAATATGTCAACAACCACTAATTTTGATTTTAATAAACAAACTGTTATCGTTTCTGGTTCAAAAAGACCCGGACAAACAGGTAATAGTTGAACAATTAATTATATTAACTAGTTTAAAAATTTATTAAACTGTATTTATTTTTTTTCATAGGTATCTACAGAAACTCGTTTATGCCAGATAATTTAGTTGTAAAGCCATGTCCCGAAGTTAGCACTGTATTTGATAGTTTTCAATATGGTAATCAATTCTCGTATTTTCTTTAATTAATTACTGCGTCGTATAATTTATTAATAATTTTTGAATAGCTGTTAGTAGATATGCAAAGAAACCATGTCTTGGATATCGTCCATTTGATAAAAAAACAGGAAAATATGGAGATTATGTTTGGGAAACATATGAAAAAGTTCTTGAAAGATTCACCAATTTTGGAAGTGGATTAGTTCATATTAACGATACTATAGTAAAGAATGGAAAAAAGGATAGATACATGGTTGGAGTATGGTCAATTAATAAGCCAGAATTTCAATTAATTATTCAAGCAAATGCAGCTTATAATTTAATTACTGTCCCGCTTTATGATACACTTGGGCATGATGCAATAGAATATTGTACGAATCATGCTGAACTTCAAATTGTTTGTATGACAGCAAACCATATCACATCAATGTTAAAACTAGCACCTAAAATTCCACAACTTAAAGTTATAATTTCAATTGATCCATTAGAAGATTTAACTGAATATGTAAAAAAATGGGCATCAGAATATAATATAAAAATTTATGAATTTTCTGAAGTTGAAAATTTAGGAAAAGAAAATCCAAGGAAATATAATCCACCAACGTCAAGTGATTTATTTGTAATTCCGTATACATCAGGAACAACAGGAGATCCAAAAGGTGTAATGGTATCTCATGAAAATATGGTAGCAGTACTTGCCTCATATTTTGTAGTGACACAAAGTAAACCTGGAGATGTAATTATTTCTTATTTACCTTTAGCTCATGTATTTGGTATAAATGTTGAAATTTGTTCTATTTTTTTGGGATGTCCAATTGGATATTATAGAGGAGACATATTTGGTATATTTGATGATATGAAAGTTTTAAAACCAACTGCATTTCCGAGTGTTCCTAGAGTCTTCAATAGGGTTGCTGCTATGTTAAAAGGTCATACTGTTGAATCAACAGGAATTATTGGTGTATTATCAAGAAAGGCCATCAAAGATAAAACAGAAAATTTTGAAAAAACTGGATCTGTAACTCATCCAATTTGGGATAGAATTCTTTTAAACAAATTTAGAGATTCCTTTGGCGGAAGAGTTAAATATTTTAGTACTGGAGGTGCACCTCTCGCTAAAGATGTGATGGATTTCCTTAGAATTGCGTTTTCTGTTTCTTTTCAAGAAGGTTATGGTCAAACTGAAAATACAGGATTAGGTTGTACAACTATGGTTGGAGATGCACAACCATCTCATGTTGGACCTCCAGTTTGTTCGTAAGTTATGTTTGATTGGTAGATTTTTTTTTTAAAAAAAGAATTATATATATAAACATAATTGGCGAATTTACTTTTCTTTAGATCAGAATTGAAACTTGTTGATGTTCCAGAAATGGGATATACAAGTGAAGATAAACCATTTCCACGAGGTGAAATTTGTGTTAGAGGTAAAGGTGTTATGGTTGGATATTTTAAAGATGAGAAGAAGACTAAAGAAACGATTGATAAAGAAGGATGGTTACATTCTGGTGATATTGGTTATATTGATGCCAGAGGTTGTGTAGTTGTAATTGATCGTAAAGTTAGCATTTTTAAATTATCTCAAGGAGAATTCATTGCTCCCGAAAAAGTAAATATTTTATAATTTTTTCAAGAAAAGTTATTTAAAGGTTTAATTTTAATTTTATTTTTTACTTTCTTTAGATTGAACAAGTTTACTTAAGAAATCTATTATTAGCACAATTGTTTGTTTATGGGGATCCATTGAAATCATATCTTGTTGGTATCGCAGTTCCGAATCCCGAATTATTTGTTCCATGGGCAAACGAACTTTTAGGAGGAACATATGAGTTTGAAGAACATGTAAAAAATAAAAAAGTCTGTGATGCTCTTTTAAATAATATGAATCAAGTTGGAATAAAATATGGATTAAACGGGTAAGTTTTTTTTTTAAAAAAAAAATTAGTATATTGTCTCTATCAAAAAATTCTGAATTCCTTAAATTAGTTTATATGCATTTTTTTTTAATTAAATTTTGATTATTAACTATTTCTTAAATTATATATTAAAAGGTTTGAACGTATTAAGGCTATTTATGTTGAACCTAAAGCATTTACACCTGAAGATGGAATTATAACTGCAACGTAATTTAAATTTAATTTTTATTTTATTTTATTTATTTTTTTTTTTATAATCACTTTAAAAATATTAAATCAAAAATAATTAATTCAATTTTTTTTTTATATAGATTTAAAACAAAACGTCCAGCTATGACCAAGTTCTATCGAAAAATAATTGATCAACTTTATGCTGATTTTGATAAATCCTCACAAACTGTTCGTGCAAAATTATGATAAATATGATTATAATTATATAGTATTTATTAAATAAGAATTCATTCTATTATTATTTTTTTCGGTCGTATTATAAAGGACGTTTTAATTTAATTATTCTTTCTAGATTCTACTTTTTTTGGAATTTTTTATTCAATAAATTAAAGCGAACAACTAAATTTTAATGATTTTAAAGCTTGTATTTATTGGTTTTTCTTTTTCTTTTTATTTATTAAAAAAATAAGGTTTATTGATAATACTGTAATGAAGAATTCTAAGAATTCTTCTTTCTCTTATTATTTTTAATGAAACCAATTTTTTTATTCAAGGCTTTTTCAAAGATTTTGGATAATATATAAAATAATATTAAAAATTTTTTTTTTTTTCGCTATATTTTAATAATTTTTTTCCATCTATAAACTATTTCATAATAAATTATCGAGTTTTTTTTGGATAGCATCATTAGTACATGAAAAAAATTATACCGATATTAAAGATATAACGTATTTAAATTTTAACACAATCACAAAAATTATACCGATATTAAAGATATAACGTATTTAAATTTTAACACAATCACAAAAAAAGTGACTACCTTAAAATTTTATATAAACTAAAGAGAAATGATTCCTGAATATGCTACATAAAATTTGGAATAACCTATTCAAAACAGTCAATAATGCTTATCTTATCAAGCGGTTTAATTGAATATAAGAGAATAAAATAACTAATATAATCTATTTGAACCATCAAAAGTAGTCAGTTATATAAAAATATTTTTATTTTTCAAACGTTAGGACATTTGAATTAAAATTCAGCAAAGTGTCTTGTAAATTATGTACTCGCTAAGCTTTTTATAATAATTTGCTTATTACTGCTTGTTTTCTATGCACTCTTCCACACTAGCTCTGTTTCGTTTTCATTGATGTATGGTGCCAGAAGTCTATATATCTTACCCCCCAGTATCATATCACCGACACTTTTCTGCCCTCACGTGATCATAGTAAAAATATTTGTCACACGATATCACATCCTCTGCGTTTCCCTTTTTCATAAGTATCTGGGGGACAGATTTTTTTTTCGAGGTGTAAAAAATTATTTTTCACGTCCTTATTCATCACATGGTTAATTTCTTAATTCCGTAATGCCGACCAAAAAGTCACATGAGCAGAAAGTGTCATTTGTCATGTGAGTAGCAAATTACCAATGAAAATTCGCGATTTTGAAAGAAAAGTATAAAACAAATACGAGCATGTCATATAAAAAGGAGATTAGCCAAAAAGTAGTACTGAAAATTGCAGAATTTAAATATTGAAAGAAAATTTAGGTACTCAGTAAATAATGTCAATCCGAATTGCGTAAATTTTTACCTAGGCCAATCATATCACCAAATTTCCAAATTATTAATCAAAAATTTTTTCTTTTCGTAATCATTATTTAGCCCACGCCAAACCTTTTTGTAATATTTGTGTAATGATAAGGAAATTTTGCGTCCGACCTTTTAATTTAAACTAATTTGCCCACGCTAAACTGTTTTTGTAATATTTGTGTAATATAAGGAAATTTATAATATGCTCACGCTAAACTGTTTTTGTAATATTTGTGTAATGATGAGGAGCAATTTGCTGCTCGGACCTTTTTTATTTAAAACATTTAAATACTCACTATTTCTTCAAAATTTTTGAACCAGTCCAACTTTTGGTTCCTCATAATATTTTCGCTTTATAAAATGAATACAAATAATCAAACTGTACAAGATTATCCTAACTTACCAATGGGCAATAGCAATGAGCAGCATATTGATCATAATCCAATCAACGACGTGGGTGCTTTCATTAATAATGCAACTCCCGCGTCTCAAAACGTTTCATTTGAATTTTACTTTCCTTTTTCTTCGTCAATTGATACACGTATCTATCACATTACATATCAATATACCGAATTACATCCATTAGAAAATGCGAGACTCTTGAATAATAACATTAATTTATCTCATATTCCCGATCCCCAGTTTCCACCCCATAATAATATACATTCTTTAATTCGGCAACAAATTCAACAACTGATCCAACAACTTGTTTATCAACAAAATACCGCAAATAACATTCAACAACAATTATCCGAAACTATTCAACCTACTACTAAAGTATATTCAGACAATAATACTTATGATACAACTTCAATCTCAGTAAACGGAACTATTTCCGATAACATTCAAGATGGGGAATTTCAGAATTCTCCTTAAGGAATATATTCAACTAATATATTTTATTCTCTTTTCTATCTTGAATTTTTACTTTTGCTCTTTAAGTTCGGCTATAATAAATTTCTGATAATGTACGTATGACCCTTCTTTTTATTCTAAATTAAGTTGTTAATTAAACTTAAATCCTAGCTATATTATTATTATACTATAGAATATTTTAACGTATTTTTTTTTTATTTCTTACAGTACTGTTCTTCGAATAAAAAATTTCGCTCAAGTGCAAATCAAATTGGGTTCGAGTACGAGTCTAAGCTCTATAATAGGGAGACAAGGGGACGTCTAAAGCGGAGTTAAATCGCGTGATCATAGTAAAGAATATTTGTCACTATTCATGCTCGGCACCCTATAAAAAAGTTCATACTAACATTCTAATTTAACATATTAATATTTTAGTGGGAAAATTGTTTAGAATTTTTATATTCAGCTATAAATAACTATTAACAGGTAAGTTAACTATTTTAGTCACAAAAGAGATACCATGTGCGACATACTAAGTCTCTTTCAACTTTCCTTTTTTGCCATTTTATGAAAAAAAAGCGACTGATTATTCTGACTATTCAAAGCGCATTCGAATTTTATTATTCAGGGGTATTCCACAACAGGACAATCTTAAATTAGAAATTATTAAAAATAGCGCAGAAGTCTGGAGTCTGGTGAATTTATTAATTGTGGGGCGCAGTATTATATTCAAGTATTTTTTATTTACTGCGGTCCAGAATATCAACCAATGAGACTTATAGGGGACTGCGGTCCGAAATGACCTTAGACTATTGGTTGATTGGGTAACCAAAATTGGTTTTGTCCTGGATTATAACATTGTTGGTGAGATCTCTATTAGTGATAATCTATTAGAAAATTACTCCTTATAAAAATTTTTCAGAAAGTTGGTTTTTGATAAAAGACGGTTGTTCTTATTTATTTCATTGATACCATTGCGATATTAAAATAAATGAGGTATAAGAAATCGAAAAGAAAAAGGCCAATTTGCATATACTTCGAATATGATTTCGAGATGACCGTGAGATATTTGAGTCTTGTTAGTGATAAATCAAATTTATAGCGTCTTGACCATCACTTCACATTTCATACATTTTTCGATATAGGATTTCGGGATAGTTATAAAATGGTATTGAAGATTTCTCTTCGTTCAAAACAAAATCCACCACCCCATAAAAAAAAACTAATAGTAATTCTAAATGATATTAATTAAATTTAATTGAATACTAACAGTAAAAAAGGTTTTTTCATGTATCCATTGTGAGACCAACCCATCCAGATGTTTACCACATGATCCTACAAAATAATTAGTAAAATAAACACATCATCATCATTATATACCTGGTTGAAAAGAACGAAAAACTTAATTTTATTTCTTGAACGAAATTGAATATCAATTTCAGAAGTATTTTGGCATAATTATTTCTTTATTGCTGATGCTAATATGTGCCATGATGTTTATTCTTTTTTTTTTGATATCGTTAAATTTCTTCTTTAAAGTATTATTTAAAGTTTATTAATTAATTATCATCGATAATAACATAGTTATGACTTATGATCATCCTTGTGACACAATAGTATGTAGTAGTAGAATAAAAATTCTCAAATTTTTGTTTAGTAAATGATATAAAGATCGAATAATTATTGAATGCATGCATAATCTGTGAACCCTGTGTATCTGCACACATTGTCTTAATTTGTTACAGGGTTACACTGTTACGCAATGTTACAAATTACTGATTCTGGCGGTTTATATGATCACGTGAAATTTATTTATACAGTTTACAGTAGGATCGGCATCGTGCATGGATTAGAAACCGCGCCCAGAGCTGCAAATTACTAGCTGTCTTACCAGAAATGTGATAAATTACTTAATTTACTCATGAAGATATGATATACATAGCAGTTGTACAACTTGTACAAGTTGTACAAGTTGTATGATCAAAAAACTCGAAAAAACTATTCAAAAAAAAACAACTATATATATAGTTGTTCGTCGTTTATTTTTTTTTATTTTTTTTCGTGGTTATTTACCGTTTGACAACTAAAAAAAAAATCACATTTAAATCACGGAAAAATTTGTTATAAATATACTTCGACTTAGAAAGAATTTTTTATTATAACTTCAACGAAACATATTTAACGAAAAACAAAAAAAAAACCAAAAACTCTTACTTTTTACTAATATAATTTAAATAAATATTATTAATAACCCTTCTCATTAAATACACTATAAAAAAACGAAAAACGAAAAAAAATAAATATTATAAATAATTACCAGAATCAAATATATATATAATCATCCTAACACCCTCTTGGAATTAATTTTACAATCAAAAAAAAAGAATTTTCTTTTTCCTCGTTTTTATTTTTTATTTTTATTTTTTATTTTTTCTATTGTTAAAAGTACTTCTCTTTCAAAACATATATAAAGATACCATATTCCCCTTTTTTCACCTGTTTTTTTTCAAAAAAATTTATATTTATTTCCTTCTCCTTTTTTTCTTAATTTTTTTTCTGGCATATTAAATAATTGCTTCATATAAAATTGATTATATTCATGAATATTCAGAAAAATGAATTTAAATAATCAAACTTCTCTAGATCATTCTGATTTACCAATGTATCAAACTGAAAATAACTTCGCACCTTTACATATTAACAACGACCAACACACTTCCATTAACACCGCCGTAGAAATGTCTAATACTAGTACTACAACTCCCACACTTCAAAACGATACATTTGAATTTTACTTTCCTTTACCAAACGATACACGTATCTATCACGTTACATATCAATATACTGAATTACACCCATTAGAAAATGCCCGACGCTTGAATAATAGTATTAATTTATCTCGTATTCCTGGTCATGAGTTTCCACTGCATAATAACATGCATTCTCTAATTCAACAACAAATTCAACAACAATTCCAACAAGTCCAACAACCCGTTTATCAACAAAACAGTATTCAACAAAATTTTTTTGATACTAATATTCAATCTACTTCCCAAGTATATTCGGATAGTAACGACTCCTATAATACGGCTTCAAATTCAGTAAGCGAAACTATTTCTGATAAAATCCAAGTTACAGGATTTCAGAATTCCTAAGAATCAGACCCCATTAATATATTTAAGATGAAATAAATTTTTTTTCTTGAGTTTTAATTTACTCCTTGTTTATTAATGTATTTAAATTAAGCTAATATTATTTAGAATAATTAAGAATCAATATTTTTAAGATATTCCTTTTAATATATAGGCTACTTAATTTTTATTCTTTCCACTTTTTTTTTCTATTTTTTTTTATTAGTGATTAGGAATTTTTTTTATATATAATTCGAAAACAAACAAAATATATTTTTATCGATATCTATAACTAAATCTATACAATGTGTAACCGTAACGTTTAGATTAGCCTGTATAAATTAATTTTGAATTGCTGATTAAGTCATCACGATTTATTTTATTTTTCCAAATATTTATTTTTTTCCTTTTTTTTTTAATCCTATTTTTAAAATTTTTCCTTTTCTTTCGAACCGATTTAAATTCTTTCAGTTCCCTTTTTTAATTTTCTTTTTTTTTCTTGAATCGATCTTTTACTTTTGGTTCTTTCTTTTTTTTAAATTTCCTCTTTCTCTTTCGAACCACCTTTTCTTTTTTTTTCCTTTTTTTTAAAAATTTTCGTTTTTTTTTCCTCTTTCTTTTTCGGTTTGGTTTTTTTTTCCAGCCCGAGAATTTTTTTGGTTTTTTTTTATTCTTTCCCCGTTTAGGTTTTGTTTTTTTCCAAAACTGAAAATAATCCCATTGTTTTGGTCTTTTAAGACCATTTTTTTTATATTATTATTTTTTTTCGGTCTTTTTTTTTAGACCATATTATTAATTTTTTTTAAAAATTTTTTTTTCAGTCTTTTTGGACCGGATTATTGTCGAATTTTTTTCGGTACTTATTTTTTTTTACGGATTCCTTTTTTTTCGAAAATTTCCCCTTTTTTTAAACCGATTTCTTTCTTTTTCCCCCAAATTTTATTTTTCAAATTTTCTTTATTGTTTTTTTTTTTCGGTTTTTTCGAATTCTTTAAAACCTTTTTCTTTTTTCGAGTTGGTTTTTTTCCAATCCGAAAATTCTTTTTTCACTTTTCTTTTTCGGGTTGGCTTTTGACTTTTTCCCAATCTGAAAAAAATTTTTTCACCTTTTCTTTTTTCGGTTTGGCTTTTTTTTTCGAATCGAATTTTTTTTTCCCGAACCACATTCTTAAACCATTTAGATTTGGATCGGTGATATTGACGCTACAGCACCACTGTAATTGCCTTTTTTCCCGATTCTTCTTATTATTATTAATAATAATATTTTCCCTAATTATTTTTTAGGCTCAATAATAATAGACTGACATAATTTACTTATTTATTTTTTGTAACAATAGATCGGCATAGTAAATTTTATGGGAAATTGTTTTTTTCATGACAATAGATTATTATAATTAATTTTTCTGGGGAATATTTTTTTTTTTTCATGATTGTTATAATTGATTTTTGGGGGATTTTTTTTTCATATTAATTAGTGAGATATTTTTTTTCTATAACAATAGATTGCTAAAATAAATTTCTTTGAGATATGGTAACAAATAAATATGTATTTTTTTTCAACAGAGGATGTAATTTTTTTTAAATCTACAATAGAATTTTTTTAAGATAAAAAAAAAAGATTTTTTTTGTAACAATGTAAGAATAAACTACTTAAACAAAATTGCTTTTGTAATGATTTGTAAATATATAAATAAATCATAAATTTCATAAAATAAAATTAAATTATTTATTTAATACTATTATATTTGCTTTTAATAATAATATTTCATATACTGTATACACTTACACATAGTGCTTCGATCCGGATGAAAACCGTCATCCGGATTACACAAAAAAAAAATCCGGATTCTATCCGGATTGATCCGGATTAATATCCGGGTCAGATAATCCGGATGGAAACCGGAATCCGGATTGGATTTACATATAAAATTTTTTTTGACTGCGGACTAGTTGATGATCCATATAATAAACATCGAATAGCATTCCAACATATTTATTATCAAAAAATTTTAACAAATATTTTATGAAATTTGGATTAAATTAATATTAATATCAATTTAATTTTTAGAATTTATGGCTATACTTTGTAACTTTTACAACTTAATTAAACTTTATGTATTATTAATATTTAATAAAATACAGTATGTGGCTTTGTTAAATAAACACTATGGCTTTTATTTAATGAGAATCTGGGCTTTTTTTATGAACTTTATGGCTTTTATTTAATAAGGATCTAGGCTTTTTTAATAAATTTTAAGACTTTTATCTAATAAAAATCCAGACTTTTTTAATAAACTCTGGGCTTTTTTAAATAAACTTTATGGCTTTTATTTAATAAGAATCTGGGCTTTTTTAATAAACTTTAAGGAGAAGAATAGTAAATAATTAATTTTTTTATTTTGTATTTTTTTTTTCAAATACTCCAACAATTTAGCAAAATTTTTTATTTTTAAAAATTTTTTTTTATCTTCATATTTGAATTGAAAAAGGTGTATTTTTTACATTTTTAAAGTTAATAAAATAAAGAACATTTAAATATATTTTACATTTAAAAAAAACTATTTTACAGTTCTTTTCTAATTAGTCAGAACTGTTTTCGCGCAATAACTCGCTATCCAGTGATCATAAAAATATGATTAATGGATCATTAGAATCCACTCATAGAGAGCACCAAAATAACCTTTCTAGCATCAATAGATGGCGAGTTATTCATGTAAATATTTTAAAAATTATCTCATCATCTATCGAAGCTAGAAAGCTCATTTTAGTACCATTCGAAAGCTCTTGATGCGACGATTCCAATGAGCCATTAATCGTCTTTCTACGATTACTGGATGGCGATATATTGCGTGAATATAGTAAATATATATGAAAACTCATCCGGATTCCGGTTCAAACCGGATATTTTCCATCCGGATCAAAATCCGGGTCAAAATCCGGATATCCGGATAAAAAAAAATCCGGATTCATCCGGATTCATCCGGATGAGACAGAAACGGATCGAAGCACTACTTACACACAATCATATAAATTGTGTAATTTATTACATTTATTTCCTACTAATCCCATCATAATAATAGTAAAAATCTAGACCTATTCACATTGCATGGCAAATAAAATATAAGTGTATTTATTATTATTCTCTTACTTTATCGTCCCTGGCGCAACGTGACGGGTTACGCCTAGTTTAAAATTGAAATAAGCGAGCGGCAGATCATAAGTTACTGCGGAAAAGTCGAGGACACCTTTTTGTACAACATTTCAATAATATGGTTTTTTTTTCTCTTACTTTATTTAAAAATGCTGGATAATAATATAAAGACTCAAACAGTAGTTGTGGTGAAAAAAACATGTCTTAGTTAAAATTTATTCGTAGCACCAGAAAAAAAATACTTCAATGTATTTGACTGTATGAACAGATAATTTAATATTTTGAATAAATTAGTCCAATTTTTGAAATTTCGTTGAAATATTCCAGAAATTTCTGAACAATCATTAATGAAATTATTGTGCAATAATATCATATGATTCTTTAATTTTCTACATTTTCAACAAAATCTCTCATGCCATCGTGCTAATATTTTAGGTTACATTATAAAGGTGAAATGAACGGTTCCCGATTGATTGATATGACAAAATATTTCGAATGAGGTAGATCAATTTTGCCATTGTACATATGATCTCGTTCAATTAGCTTATCGAGACCCGTTTGAGAAGTTGAGAAGTTAATATTGGAACACTTTTCAAGAAATCAGACATTTGCGCCCCTTTAAAATTAACGAAAAGTATTCTAGAAAATTAGTAAAAAAGTTTTCCTTTTCTTGTTTTGATTGCTTGGACATACACACTTTAGGTTTTTTGTTTAGTTAGTTACAAGGATTTAATAGTAGTTTTTGATAACTATAGTAGTACACGTTGGTAAATAGCTTCTGCTTCATAGTTTTTACTACTGTACTTCTATGTGTGCGTTTACTAAAAAAAAAAAAATAATAAATCTTTTATCACAGATAGGGATTGGAACCGGTTAAGGTTAACCGGTTAAGACCTCTCAAAAAACGGTTAACCGGTTAATTTAACCGGTTAAATTAACCGACTAATTAACCGGCTAACTTAACCGGTTAAAATACAGATCATCCTAAAGTAGTAATTCCTAGCCAACTTCTAACTTTAACTTTACTAGCATTAACTTTAATTTTGCCCACCCTAATAGATTCGATGATAAACCTGCAATCTTATATTTTAATATAATATATTGCATATGATATTTATAATTTAACATTATTTATGTTAAAATATTCTAAAGTTATAACCTTGATTTATGCAGAAATCAGCATGATATGATCGGGTATAGTATTTTAAATAAGAAAAAAAATTTGAATACTATAGTGGCCATCAGAATTGGAATGGAATTTCGGATAGAACTAAAAATATAATTAAAAAACTTTTCAACTTAGTGCTGATACCGGTGACCACTGCATGACTGGGTAGTAAGTAATTACAATATACTGTATGTAATTTTTTACTAATGTATACATTTTAATATAAATATTTACCAGAAATTACTCTTAAATAATACTATTTAGTTAAAAACACAAAAATTTATCTTTAAACGCGCGTTAAAATACAAAAAATAGGCCTCTAAACACACGTTAAAATATAAAATTTATATATTAACTGGTTATTAACCGGTTAGCCTCATTACAAATTAACCGGTTAATTAACCGATTAATTAACCGACTATTAACCGGTTAGACGCTCTAATTAACCGGTTATTAACCGGTTAGACGCTCTAATTAACCGGTTATTAACCGGTTAAGCTTTTTTTTGACGGTTCCAATCCCTAATCACAGAATTAGCTGGTAATTATCATAGTGATTTAACATAATTATAATTTTCGAACGAGTGTTAGTTCCTCTTTTAATATTCAGCGGTGGGTGCTGATCACTGAACACTGCTTTACTTACACTAAGCTTTTTTATAATATTCGTTTGCGATTTAACTTTTTTTTTTAAAAAAAAAGTAATATACTGTAAATAACCCATCCTTACTACTATTACTTCATTCCAACTTTCTGATTCTTCATAGTTTTCACGTTACAAAAATGAATTCAAATAATCAAACTGCACAAGATTACAGGATTCTAATTTACCAATGGGTAATGATAGCGCATCACTAATCTAGAACAGAAATGGTTAGAGCAGAAACGAATAGAACACGAACGTCAACGCTACGAACAACGCCAGTTGTTTGAAACAAAAATGAAAATGCTCGAGCTTCAACAGCTTAAAGAAGAACAAGATTTGCTAGAAAGTCAATCGCAGAGTGTTAGTATATAACCATTTAGGTTATTGTTATCTAATGATGCACGTATCTACCATGTTACATATCAATATACCGAATTACACCCATTAGAAAATGCGAGACTCTTGAATAATAGCATTAATTTATCTTATTCCCGATCCCCAGTTTCCACTCCATAATAATATACATTCTTTAATTCGGCAACAAATTCAACAACTGATCCAACTACCTGTTTATCAACAAAATACCGCAAATAACATTCAACAACAATTAAACGAAACTATTCAACCTACTACTCAAGTATATTCAAACAATAATACTTATGATACAACTTCAATCTCAGTAAACGGAACTATTTCCTATAACATTCAAGATGAGGAATTTCAGAATTCTCCTTAAGGAATATTATTCAATTAATATATTTCATTCTATGACTTTTTTTTCTATCTTGAATTTTTACTTTTACTCTTTAAGTTCGACTATAATAAATTTCCGATTATGTATGTATGGCCCTTCTTTTTATTCTAAATTAAGTTGTTAATTAAACTTAAATCCTAACTATATTATTATTATACTATAGAATATTTTAACGTATTTTTTTTTATTTTTTAAAATATAGAAATTATAACTTTCTGAAGTTTATTTTATTTTTTATTGTATTCATACATTTTCTAATAACTGAAAGTGAAATAAAGCTTTTTTTTTTTAAAAAAAATTAATATATGGACCTTGATGTAAAATGGATCAAGTCTTAACATTAATAGCTATCAAAAAAATTTTATTCTGAATGTTTCTCTTTTGAGAATCATCTGTACGATATCAAAATTTTATTCAAAATTGTGAAATCCGAAATTTTAGTTAATTGCTTACGCTTCAGATTGTCGGGATACTGTACCATCTTATTACAACTAATATCAACTTCCTTAACTGATAAACTAAGAAAATAAAAAATAAAGAAAATATATACAATATTGAACATTTTGTACAAAGATATCCTGATTATTTATTTTTTTGCAAAGTCATTCCGCAAAATTCGATGACATTTTATCAACCTAAAAATCCATTAAACTTTGTTACGGATATAGAAGATGCAAGGTCGCGCGATAAAAAAAAGGGATTTCACAGATAATTTTATTTTTATTAATAAATCACTTCTGTGACATAAACATTTGTTAATAAAGATTTTACTAGGAAAATACGATGATTTCATATGTATATATGAACCAAGTTTAAAACAAAAAAATTGGCAATCTAAAATAATTCATATTATATTTCCTATTAAATTCTTTTATTGCCATTTCCAGTAAGAAATCAAAAAAAAAAAAGACCCGAAAACGCCAACATTATGAAAGAAAGATGTAACATACACTTTTATTTCTAGGCAAGCGTAAATAAGATTTCGTTGGGTGATTAGCTAAGTTCAATTTGGCATTACTAAACTATATTGTATATGTGAATATTAATAAAATTTATTGCCTTAACATGTTGCAATTGTTGCATGCAGAAACTAATATATTGTGAATGATTTCACGTCGGACGTTAATATTTACAGTACATACCGTATATCATAAAATACTAATAATGTCTTTTTAACTATTACCTTTATGAATATACTTAGATTTTTTAGCACATTGAATCGTGTTTATTATAAACTATATCTGTATAAGGCTTAATTAAAATAATCGGTATCTTTTTGGAGCAAAAATATTGTCTAATAAATACATAATTGTCCCATTCCTTGAACTTTTCTTATTAAGGCACTCGCTCCTAAATATATTTATGTATTTTAATTTGCTAATCCTATAGGTTCAGTGTTTCTGCACTTGTTGCGGCTGAATTGCAGACAATTATATGGTAAATTGGTGAACAGCGATAAAAAATTCAGGATACTACTCGATTCAACTTTGATTTTATTAATAAATTCTGCGGACTAATATTTCTATAAAGTTGTAACGACCTCAAATTGATACTAATTCTCGTATAAAGTCAATTTTTCTTTTCAGCCATTATTTTATATTTCAGAAATATTGTATGAATTGACTATAAAACCAAGAACAGTACAGAAAGGTGAAGAATTCTTAAGCCTAAAACCTGAATATGAATTCAAACAAATAGTTATGGTGATCAACGTACAATTTGTATAATGACAGCGATGAAGTCTCTTTATCATCATTACTTTTGGACTCTTAATAAATTGTTCGACTTCATCGATCGAAAGTAATTGGGCATTGATAAAATTCGTTTAAAGTAGTCAAATGATTCCTTAAAGTATTTCTGCGAATGTTCTGTCCCATAGAACTTGGTAAATCGTATGTCGTTGTTCACCGCATTGCTGCCACCTTTCAACCAAGCTAATTGATGATCAGCAAGAAATAAAATAGGAAATATAACTCGTTAATGATAGAGAATTTAACGGCAAGCAAAATTTGTTTTTAACATTAGAGTAAGATGATTACCATAATTGGTTTTCGTCCTAGATCACCGCATTATTAAATTGTTGGTGAGATCTCTATTAGTGATAATCTACTAGAAAATTACTCCTTATAAAAATTTTTCAGGAAATTGGTTTTTTATAAAAGACGGTTGTTCTTATTTATTTAAATAATACTATTGCGATATTAAAATAACTGAGGTATAAGAAATCAGATACAGGATTTCGGGAAAGTTATAAAATGGTGTTAAAGGTTTCTCTTCGTTCAAAACAAAAAAATAATTGGTAATAAGATAGAAAGGGGTTCGTAGAGAATTTTAAAGTCGAGTTTGAAGATTTGTTCTCACAAGCAAAAGACTAGGTTTTTTATATCATGAATTTCGGCAATAGTTATTCCGATTGAGTACGTTGTTTAGTGTAATTATAGGTTAGTAAAATAGTAATCGGTATCAAGTTAGGTGAGAGTACGTATAGAAACCTTTTAAATATGTGGAGTACGCAATATAATAATTTTAACTTGGGTCTCCTACACCAAACTTGTGCAATACTATTGGGTACTTTAGTCAACCGTTTAATTTAATTTATACACGTTTGTAATATCACACATTACAGATATACGTAATTTATAGCTACGTTCGGAACCAAAGTCCCTAAAAAAAATAAAAAAAAATATTTTTTTTAAAAAAGTTTTGAAATGTTTTCTTATCGAAAGCATATTTGGAATTCTGCGTCCAAGTCGAAGCTGAAAGTTCCTACAAAAAAAAAAAATAATAAGTTTTTTTTTTAATGTAAGTTTCGGATTAAACTTACCTGGGAACTTGGCGTCCACATCGGAGCTGAAGTCCCTAAAAAAAAAAAAATTTTTTTTCTAATAAAAGTTTTGAAATTTTTTTTTCGAAACTCATGGTAAAGATGAAGAAGGAAAGGGGAAGGGGGAAGGGGGAAGACGAAAAGGGAAGACAGAATGACACACGTATATATATATATTGTATATATACATCGTATATATACAGTATTATATATATATGTCAGATATCAGATATCTAAAAATTATCCGCTCATTATAAGATCGGCATAAATAACTTCACATAAAATAAATAATTATAAAAAGGAGACTAGAAGAAAATAATAGACGAACATCTGATTCTCGTTAGTACAACTTCCTTTTTTTTTTAAAAAAAAAATACAGCTTATCATATTTCTATATGGGTATTGCTAACTTTCACCGGGGTAAAATCCCCACCCCATAAAAAAACTAAATAGTAAACATTTTTTTAAATAATGCAATAAAAATTTATTTTTTATGAATTGCTTCTTGATGGCGAAGTTTATTATAAGTGTTGTTGCCAAGCCACCAACGGATTTATAATATCTATGCATGGGACATTGGGCATTTAAGATATTCTATTTAACAATGATGTAATATGTCATACGTTATAATGAAACCTAAATATTAAACAGGGGAACTTCAAAATAAAATAACTAATAATTTAATGAAAATTGCTAAAGCTCACCGGCAGTGATCGTTACCGTACCAGCATTATAATGTACTTTTGATTAGAATTAAAAATTTAAATCAATTTTAATTGTGATTTTATAATGACAGATTTTAATTATGTGTAAGTGGAATAAAAATGTTTATTTATTATTATTGAAACTTCGAATTTTCTATAGAAATCAGAAAGAGATGATCGAAGTAAAGTTTAAATGATTTTACATAAAAAGTTGTCTCATTTTTTAACGTAATATATAGGTCTTATGATTACAAATCCATATTTTGGGGGAATAATTCATGAGAGAATCACATTTATTTGTAAACAAAAGATTTATTGGCGCGTTCCCTCAAACAATTGGAATATCTCTCTTGAAACGCGTTAAGAAAATGAAAGAAAAAAAGTTCAACAAATATTCATTATCATTATTAAAGATAATTATTTATATTAGGAAAATTAATTAAATTATGGCCATTATTAGAAAATGAGTTTATAAAGAGAAATAAGTTCGGAATTAAGATTCGTTAATTAGAACCTTTAGAACCTTTTAACCTCATTTGTTTAAAGATTAAAAAAAAAATTGAAATTGTATAAATTGTATATCAATAATATCATCATGTTATTGATAATAAAATGTTAGCGTTAACAAATAAATAAAAACTCAACTTTATAATAATAAAGTTATCTCATTTATTAAATAATGTATAACATAAATTAAAATTTGAAACAATTTGATAAATATATGAATTTAACCCTTATTAAACAAACATATTTCGGTGTTGTAATCCGATTCTTTTTTGAATTTGCCATCCATTTTTTTCATATGAATTTTACCTGTTTTACAATTAAGATAATATAATTACTTTTAATATTCATAAAAATATAAATTCATAATATTTCATGACAATAAGAACAAAGAAATTAATACGAATTAATACGGCTAATTAAAGAATATGAAAAGGGATCGATCATCTTCAATTTATCCTGAAAAATGCATTTTATTTTTAATGAGGAACAAGAATCTATTTGTTACTGTAGGAATCATAATTGAAATTCATGATTTTCGTTGCGCCACAATTTGTGGCTGCGCCAAGAACCTGGCATACAAAAAGGGATGCTTAGGCCAGAGTTCATTATGTTGTTGCATCTCTTAATAATCTAGCATTTGCTTGATAGACGCGATTATGCTCCGTCTGGAGGATATTTTAATCATGAAATAGGTTGTCATTCTCTCTTCTTAATCCAGAAGAGTCCTGTAAGTTCATTAGATGGCCCTTCTAAACATTGAAAATAATATTAGAAGGAAAAGAAATCAGATAATCAATAAATGTATAACTTATAGTTACACAAGTCACATTACAAAAGCCACAAGCCACTGTTAATTACAAAGTTTTTCATGCATCCGTTTTTGTCGAATCATTTTTTTTTTCTTTGTACGCCTGAATGGTACCTTACATCATTTTTTTTTATTTGTAACGCATATTAGTTAAGGGAGCACTATATATAATATTAGGGGCAAACAACAAAATTATTCCTATCAATAAATAAATATTTGACTTTTTAGTAAAATAAGCAGAGATTAATGCGAAAATTCTTTTCTTATCTTTCTTATCTGTACGACTGTATTGTAATTTATGTAAAAATTAACCTTCTAGAGTCGTTCCTTAAACTGGTATGTGAATGTTGTGCCCGAAATCCCAATTGACGATAATCTTACATTTAAAACACGCATCAATATTTGCATAACAAACAACTCTTGATGAGCACACGATGCACACCGGAAAATTTTGTTATAAATATACTTCGACTTCGAAAGAGTTTTTTAATATAACTCCAACGAAACATATTTAATGGATTTAAAAAAACAAAAACTCTTACTTTACTAATATAATTAAAATAAATATTATTAATAACCCTTCTCATTAAATACACTATAAAAAAAACGAAAAACGAAAAAAAAAATAAATATTATAAATAATTACCAGAATCAAATATATATAATCATCTTAACACCCTCTTGGAATTAATTTTACAATCAAAAAAAAAAATTTTCTTTTTCCTCGTTTTACGCCGAGTTTATTACTTATTTTATTTTTTATTTTTATTTTTTCTATTGTTAAAAGTACTTCTCTCTCAAAAACATATATAAAGATACCATATTCCCCTTTTTTCACCTGTTTTTTTTTCAAAAAAATTTATATTTTTTCCTTCTCCTTTTTTTCTTAATTTTTTTTCTGGCATATTAAATAATTTCTTCATATAAAATTGATTATATTCATGAATATTCAAACATAATTAAAATTTTTTTAGAAAAATGAATTTAAATAACCAAACTTCTCCAGATCATTCTGATATACCAATGTATCAAACTGAAAATAACTTCGCACCTTTACATATTAACAACGACCAACACACTTCCATTAACACCGCCGTAGAAATGTCTAATACTAGTACTACAACTCCCGCACTTCAAAACGATACATTTGAATTTTACTTTCCTTTACCAAACGATACACGTATCTATCACGTTACATATCAATATACTGAATTACACCCATTAGAAAATGCCCGACGCTTGAATAATAGTATTAATTTATCTCGTATTCCTGGTCATGAGTTTCCACTGCATAATAACATACATTCTCTAATTCAACAACAAATTCAACAACAATTTCAACAAGTTCAACAACCCGTTTATCAACAAAACAGCATTCAACAAAATTTTTTTGATACTAATATTCAATCTACTTCCCAAGTATATTCGGATAATAACGACGCCTATAATACGGCTTCAAATTCGGTAAGCGAAACTATTTCTGATAAAATCCAAGATACAGGATTTCAGAATTCCTAAGAATCAGACTCATTAATATATTTAGGATGAAATAAGTTTTTTTTCTTCTTGAGTTTTAATTTACTCCTTATTTATTAATGTTAAATTAAGCTAATATTATTTAAGACAATATTTTTAAGATATTCCTTTTAATATATGGGCAACTTAATTTTGATTCTTTCTACTTTTTTTCTATGTTTTTTTTATTAGTGATTGGGAATTTTTTTTATATATAATTCGAAAACGAACCAAATGTATTTGTATCAATATTTAAAACTGAAATAAAACTTTTTCTTTAAAAAAAAAATTTACGTATTGCGTATATTATCAGTTACTGCGGTAGAGCATTATAAGTTATTGCGGAAAAGTCGGAATAAAGTAATTTAGCATACACAATTACACTATATGATAAATTTCTGGGTTTATTTGTACAATAGAAAATTCTTTGTCGAAAAATGTGCCGATCTAATTAATAATATAAAGGCGCATCAACAGGAGTTGTGGTGTCTTAGTAATTCGTAGCACCAAAAAAAAATACCTTAATAGTTATTCGGCACTTCGTGATTTATCCGATGTATCTATCAAACTTTTTAAAACTTTTACCTGATACACATGATATTTCGACCATCATCAATTATAAAATACCAATGTATTTGATACTGTATCCAATTTTTTGAAATTTTGTTGAAAATATTCCAGAAATTTCTGAACAATCATTAATGTAATAATATGATATGATTCTTTAATTTTCTACATTCTCAACAAAATCTCTCATATGATTTGTAAAGTTTTTATGCCTAATAATTATTATTGTACTTACTAACTTACATGACGTGATAATATTTTAGGTTACGTTTTATAAAGATAAAATGATTTGTTGCACGTGATAAAAATATTTCGAATCAATTTTGCCATTGTACATACTATATGATCTCGGTTAATTAGCCTACCGAGACCCGTTTGAGAAGTTAATATTGGAACATCTTTCAAGGAGTCAGGCATTTGCGTTCCTAGTTCCATTAAAATTAACGAAAAGTATTCTAGAAAATTAGCAAAAAAGTTTTTTTTTCTTGTTTTGATTGTTTGGTGCATACACACGATTGGACGACGTTAGGTTTTTTGTTTAGTTAGTTTCGAGGATTTAATAGTAGTTTTTTATAACTACAACAGTACACGTTGGTATATAGCTTCTGCTTCATAGTTTTTACTAGATGCATATTTTACTGTACTTCTATGTGTGCGTTTATCATAGAATGATCATATTGATTTAACATAATTATAATTTTCGGACGAGTGCACTGAACACTGTTTTACATGGGAGTATGGGACAATTTAATTTACACTATCATTTACACTAAGCTTTATTTATAATATTTTTAAAAAAAAACGTAATACTGTATACTGTAAATAACCCATTACTTCATTCCAACTTTCTGATTCTTCATAGTTTTTCGCTTTACAAAAAGAATTCAAATAATCACACTGCACAAAATTACAGTATTCCAATTTACCAATGGGTAATGATAGCGCATAACCCAATGATGCACGTATCTATCATGTTACATATCAATATACCGAATTACGTCCATTAGATTTTTTAATTCGACAACAAATTCAACAAGTCCAACAAATTGCTTATTTTATAATCAAACCGGCTGTGATCTAAGCGAAGCGAGAATACAAATATAACTAAAATGCTATATATAGAATTATACCTAAAACTTATTTTATGATATCTCAAGTTCTGTTCTTAGTGTAATAAAAAAAAACAAATTATTTAGTATTCATCAATCAGGTATTTGTAAATTTTTATGCAGAACATATAACAAGTAAAATTTTGGATTAACAAGACTGCGGATTTACACGAAATATTTAATTACGTTTCGACTTTTATGCAAGAAATTTACCAAAAACAGACATCTATAAGAATGATCATTTTTGAGCAATTTACATAGTTCCATTTTTTCAAAATAGAAAAAAGGAATAAATAAAATTCACCTTTTGTAACCATTAAGAAAATGAATTCAAATAACAAAACTACACAATACTATACATAAACTTATTGTTAATAAAACCATAAACATGAGTGCATGGCTTATTTACTGAAAGAATTTAACGGCATAAATATTTTCACTTAGACCATTCTAATTTACCAATGGGTAACAGTAACGAATTCCAATTAATATCATAGGAATCTAATACCTCATTAATACCGCAACTCCCGCACTTCAAACTTTTACCAAATGATACACGTACTGTATATATCGGTTACGATACTATTTAAGACAGCTATTTCACCGACATGAAATTAACCGACACTATTTTGCTGACTTCTATTTTACTGACATGAAAAAAATTTACCCAACTTCAAAATTACCCGACTTGATATGATATTTCACCGGGAATTATTTAAATAAATTTCATTAGTTAGCTGCGCCTCATATTACTTTAAGTAAAATTCACTGCTTTTAAAAAAATTATAAGCTTGTTTTAATATTTTTCAAACTACAATAATAAAATTGAATTTATTCAATAAATAACATCCAATTTCAAATTAAAAGTAATATGGTTCACATAATCACATTATTACTTACTCAGTGAAAATCTTGTTGATTTATGGTTATCGGCAAAATGGTGATTCTCTGAAATGATTTCGGGATAATGTGATGTTAGTAAAATGGCAAGTAAAGTCGATAACAGATACGGTATATATCACGTACATATTAATATATCATGAGTTTCTGGTTGTCCCCTAAATTCTAGTAATTTATTTCCAAAATTCTTTTCCGCTAATTTATTACATTGATCTTTATAAGTTAAAGGACCCATTAGAAGATGCGTGACCCTGAATAATAGCATTAATTTACTCACGTTCCATAATAATATACAACAATTATTATATCCTTTTATAATTTCATTTAACCTTTTACTTTTTTGTTTGAAACAAAATTAACATGAAATATTTGTAATTAGCTTAAATGATCATTCAATGGTAGTTATGGAAACAATCATTATTATAAATGAACATTAAATAAATAGTCACGGGATTAACAAATAATGTCGGCCAGAATTATGATAATGCCATAACTTCGATAAAATTCTCTAATCCAACGACAAATCCAACAAAATTTAACATCAACTTGTTTATCAACAAAATATTGCATTCAACAATTCTTCAAGTATTCAAATAATCAAATTAATAACATTTGGGTTACAGCTTCGATTTCATTAAACGGATTACATATGATATTCAAAGATATGGAATTTCAGAAGCTTTCTTAAACTAAATTATGATAATATATTTCATTTTGGAATTAGATATATAAATGTATTTTTTTTACGCTTGAATCTTGCTTTTACCTCCATAAAAATTCGATTTTTAAGAAAACTTAGAGAAATTCTCGTCTTCTTTTTTTTTTTACAAAATAATATTTTTATATTTTGAATAACTACGAAATAAACAATTTAAAAAAAGATTACGTGTTGCATATAAATATTTCGCATTTTAGTGCAAAAAATTAAGTATATAGCTGGTCGTTAGGATATTAATGATAATTATTTCGTTTAAAAATGAAGTGCTGTCTCCCGAAGCTCAACATCAAATTTGGATGTATCTAGGGAATTAACAAAATTGTCGACAATAACAGTTTTATAACTTTTATGCGATAAAAATTAAATTTATTTATATATTAACGTTTTTAAATAAACTCACTTCTATTGTAATATATTATGTAATCAATATTTCCTACATAAATATTAAATTTGTGTAAAATCATACTTAAACAGTACTACCCGGCTATTCATTTCATTGAGTAACCCTTATAGAGTTTCCGGGGATTACGTTGGAATCTTTTTATTTTGTTGAAAAGTGATTCTGTTAAGATTAAACGGGGAATTCTTGTAATAACCTATGCTGACGTTTTAAAGTTTTACCCGATCGTGATTAATGCTCAGCAAACTCCTCCCTTGAAACATCCGCTACCTGATTCATTTTTTCATTTACATAGCAAATCGACTTTATCATGTATTATCAAAAAATTAGTTTAAGCAATACAAGATAGTAAGCATAGTTTGGTATCGAAGATCATAATATTATAATCTAATCATTGGTTTATTGAAGAACAGCGCGTGTGCGGATAAATCACCCGAGAGTAAAAATAAAGGTATATTTATGGTTAAATTTATTATAACCATCATGTATTATATTCGTTCTAAGGGCTAAGGCTAACATAAGGATATTTATATGAACGATTGTCGCACAGATTTGGTAATAATCACATGATACCAAACATAATCAATTGCTTAGCAAATATATTGTGTTTTTTTTGATTAAGGAGATATTAGTTATTCATTAGTCATTGTTATTAGTGTGATGTAAGATTGTTTATTTACGCGATATATACATATTTATAATTCAATTTCTCTCGTGATTTTTCGCAATCAAGATTTTATTAATTATTAGCACTATGTATTCGAAAAAAGTATTTATATACCCTCAATACCTTGCCCCTTTTTTTCATCGTCTTCGTTTTCGAGGTCCATCTTCTCTCTGCCTAGGCTTCTCTTTATTAGGTCTTCTATCTCTTAGGCCCTTTTTTTTACGTCTTCCTTTAGGTATTTTAGGTATGTGGTTGGGAGTGTGGGTTGTGTGTGTGTGTGGTGTTTTTTTCTTATTTTTTTTGTCTTTTTTTTTAGGTCTATCTTCTCTCTGTCTAGGTCTTCTCTTTACTAGGTCTTCTTTTAGACACCTTTTTTCGTTTCGTCGTCTTTTTTTTCGCTTCGTCATCTTTTTTCTTTCGTTTCGTCATTTTTTTTTCGTCATCTTTTTTTTCCACCTTTTTTAGGTCTATCTTCTCATTAAATTTTATGTCAGTAAAGCAAAAAAAGATGATAAAATAATAAAATTAATTATATGTGCCTATAAACTAAAAATACCGTCAGAGTTTATATTCAAGAAAGAAAAAATATTATAAATTGATTTATGCTTATCTTGTGGATCGGTAATATAAGGTACCGGGCAATACAGAATTTTTATGAAAGGAAGACGTAAAGAAAGGGGCCTAAAAAAAAAAGACCTAATAAAAAGAAAACCTAGGCAGAGTTTAAATATCTGATTTTATGTATTTTAATATGTTTAATACTTTTAAATTTTTAATTGAACGTCAATTTTGTAATTACTATTTATTAATATCGTTTCGTCAATACTTATAAAAAATTTGAATGAGTAATTTTGGATAAAATTTGGACTTTGAAAATCTTTTGACAAACTTTTATTAAGCTCGCACAAAATCTTTTTTAGTTAAAACGAGAAGTAATAGCAGGCAATTGTATTTGGAGGTCTATAAAACTTATAATTTACAGGTTTCATTATATTGTCTCCAAGTTCTTAGTGACACCTTCAGTAAAATCACCTTCAAGTTCAATTTTAAACAATATTAACTCCAAAAATTCAGATCATCTACCAGGAATGTGCAATCTAAAAGCAACTTTTTTGTCATTAGCAATAATTATTCTGAGTGTACTACAAATTTTAACCTGGAAAACATACTGTAATTAGATTCATATTTCTGTAAAGTATTATTTTCGCATATTTCACTTCTTTAATAACAATTTTTAAAACAATGTTAAAGCTTTTATTCATAAATTTCTTTTTTAGTAATATCTACATCTTAAAACTTCAATAGTGATTTTTTGTTTTAAAAAAAAAGAGCTGTGACTCCATTATCTCCAAGTTTCCAATTCAATCGGGCCGGCCAAACCTGTAACCCAATCCAAAACTTTGAAAATCTCATTTCTTTTTTACTTACGATCCATTATACGCAACATGATGCTAATGTTATGAGTGTTATGAATAAACATTTTTACGTGACATTCAATACAAAATGGCGCAAAAATATGTAAAATAAAATATTGCTTGCTCTTGGTTAGTTATAAACTTACAACTGTTACTCCTGAACACCACGTAGAGGTGGCAAGCTTCGTTCAGGGAAAAAAAGAAACCACTTACCTTTAATCTTATACAACCAGTTTATAATTAATAGGATTTGAAAAAAAAATAATATTTGGGTTATTAAGAACAAAAATTGAGCAGAGACGTTCGGACATATAGATATATAATATAATAACTTTCACAACTTGACAAATTCTATATGTAAACTGTGTTTTTTTAGTTATGTTCTGGCCCCAGATACTACTACTTATGCACATATGCATTAAAAACAAGAAAGAAAATTATAAAAGAAAATTATTTACGTAAAAATCAAAACAAATAAAACAAATAATGCACATGTGCATCAGAACAAGAAAGAAAATTATTTTTGTAAAACCAAAAATAAGCTTTCTCATTCCCCCATCTAATTATTTGGTTTACATATATACACAATACGTACTATGTACATACATACATAAAATACGTACGTATATATATGTAATGTGGGAAAGTCGATCGAGCAATAAACACAGGTTTCTCTACTCAACTTTATTAAAAAATTTGTTTATGTATGGCTTTAACTTTTTATAAAGTTTTTAGCGTGGAGTTGGTCGTACCTACGTTTTAAAATGAGGTGTGGAGTTGGTTGTACCTTACCTATTACCATACTTAACAAGAAAAAAAAATAAAAGAAAAAGAAAGGTGAGAAGGAATAAGAAAGAAGAGAGGAGTTAAAGAGATTAAGAGAAAAAAGTTGCTATTTTATATATTTTAATCATGTATCACTTAACCATGATGAGTCATATTATAAACATGTGAACTCCGTAGTATATAAAATAGAACGTAATCTTGTATATGACGTCAAATTTTATATACTATTTCAGTATTTTACTGTATTTACTGTGGGCGTTATATCATTACATCATTACATCATTAACTACGATTTCATATTCATTAAAGCAATTTATTTCTTTTGGAAGCATACGAACGGTGTACTACTTTACTCATAGCGAAAAAACGTCCGAAAAGGGGAAGTAAGAAGTCCCAAAGAAAATAGCAAAGTCCTAAAGAAAAGAGAGAACTCAGACCATAACAATATGATTCGATACACCAATATATATATATATTTATTTAGTTGGAGAAAACATACAGTTAGACCGGGCTTATATTACATTTAAAAGCATAACGCGGAATAAATGCTTTATCAATCTGGCTATTGAGCAGGCAATATTCTATGTAGGGAAATAAAAAGCGGCCAAAAAAGATCAGGTCCTATAAAATAGGAAAGAAACGTTAAAGTAGCGTTTTTTTGACTGATTTTCAAAAAAAAAATATTTTTGAAAACATTCCTGAGTGTAGGTATATGATTAATATTGTATTCAAATTACTTCAATTTATTTGTCAAAAAATTTGATAATCAATTTCCTTAGTATCTATAATATTGATAGCTCAAACTTTCAATAAACTAGTATGTAAACTTAGCTTAATTTATAGTGACCCAATTGACCATGCGATCACGAGTCTATAGAAATATTAATATTACGTGAATCTAATAATATGAAAAAAAAATCTTAAAAGACACAGTATCAAGGAACCCAATTTTAACAGACGATTACCTCGTTTTCTTGCTTTTACATAGTTCATATTCGAACTCCACATTTCGCGTACGTCGCATCAAATGCGCATCATGCTACTCTTCCTTTGCAATTTTTTCAGTGTCGTACACAAACATGTCTGGAAGATTTCTTGTGACCTCTTCAAATAATGGAAAGTCATTAATAACATTAACAAAAGATCGTTTAAAGATCACAAATGTCCGACAAAGTCCATAACAGACACACAAATGATTTCCTTTCATATCTGATATATTATTATTTGCCGCATAATACACCATCATATCCTTTATCTCACCTAGAGGTTGGAACCGACCAAAAAAACCTTAATCGATTAATAATCGATTAATATTAAAATATTAAAAAATTTTTTTTTTGACCGCAGATTGCACCAAATTGTTTTTGATCATACATTTAGTTATAGGAAAGTCTTATTTATTATTATTATCATTAAAAAATTAATACAAATTCTTCCAAGTTCAGAGAACACGTGACCAAAAATTCACAGCTCTGGGCCGCATTAGATAATTTGACCAGAATTATGGGTTGATAATTTTAATCGATTAACCAATTTTTGAGATACCTTAATCGATTAACCGTCTTAGTCGATTAATTAATCGATTAACCTTAATCGATTCCAAACTCTAATCTCACCTTTGATTCGTTGGGAATCTAATAATTTTTTACATAATATTCCTTGGCTACGATTTATTGATTTTGATTCATCTTATACCCGTTAGTTTTTTTCGTCATCATCTGATTTATAGCTATGATCTCGTTCATTAGTTGTAGTTCACCTCTTTTTTTTCTATTATCAGAGGGTGGGTTTGTCAATATGGTGAATGACTGTTTAAAAGAATAGATTTTGTTATGTTTTAGTTTTGGCATATGTATTACTATTCTTTGTAACGAAATAAAAAAAAAAGGTAAACACCAACAATTTTCTGGCATTATGATGATGGATAATATTTGACCAGTCAACAGTCGAACTAACAGAATTATTATCTTTATTAAATTTAACAGCTTAGTTATGGGCAGTTTAATAATATTAAGTAATTCCACTATGGTATCCGATCAAAATCTCGACAGTCACTTGCACGACTAACACAAGATCGACAACAAAATCTCGACAATCCAAAATCTCGGCAATCCAAAATCCCGACAAGTCATTATATCGACAATTTTGTGATGTGTGTTCTAATAAAATAATTTCTGCAATATGTAATATTTAGTTTAAGTGTGTTATAATTTTGTCGGGATTTTGACTTGTCAGGATTTTGACTTGTCAAGATATTGAATTGTCGAGATTTTGTTGTCGGTCTTGTATCAGTCGCTCAAATGATTTTCGAGATTTCGTACCAAAACCATTCACTATATACAGCAGTTATTAATAAAAAAAATATAATGATGATCTACGCTTGATCTACACTTTTGATACCTAGTGAAATTATTAATTTTGGGGCGCAGTATTATATTTAATAAAAAATTTGTTTTAAATTTACTGCGGTCCGTAAAGGCCTTAAACTATTAACCAATGGGATTAATAAGGAATTATAGTATGACCACTTTGAGGGACATCTTACTACAATCCAACCTACTTCTCAAGGAT
Source organism: Rhizophagus irregularis (assembly GCF_026210795.1). Lineage (NCBI taxonomy): Eukaryota > Fungi > Glomeromycota > Glomeromycetes > Glomerales > Glomeraceae > Rhizophagus > Rhizophagus irregularis. The sequence continues at coordinate 2,161,868 of NC_089435.1, read as the reverse complement.
ATACAGATAATAATAACGCCTATAATGCTGCTTCAAATTCAGTAAATGGAACTATTTCTGATAATATTCAGGATACAGAATTTCAGAATACTTACTAAGGAAATTCGATTCATTTATTTTATGGTGAAATAAAATTCGACTATTAACTAAGTTAAGTTGCTAATAAGCTAATATTCTTTTAAGAAATTTTTTACTTATTCCAAAAATGAATCAAATGTTAGGGCTATGATTTTATTTATTTATTTATTATTTACATATATTTTGTGTTGATATTTATTTAAACCTTGTTTTTTTTAATAAAAAAATTTACGTATTGCTTGCAAAATATACGAAGTATACGTGAAATTATGGTACTAATGACGCTCAACATAAGAATGTAAATATTCAGGATTTTCCCGCGAAATATCACGTGAATTTCATCACCGGCTCCGTAAATTTTTTTAGTAGCAAAATCCTACTCGTCACGCACTATCTATCCGCACTTAATTTTAGTCACATTTTTTTTCATGTCACGCTTGGGACGTATGATTTTTTATTATACAGTACCAAAACAATTTAAATTTCTTTGATTTTATTTAAAAATTGAAAAAAGCATGTAGATTTGCACTTGTATTACTATCACGTCTTAATCTAATTTAAGTTTATTATTATTATAAATGAAAATGCTAAATTTTTTAGAATTTATTCCATTAAGCGTTAAAAATAAATATTAATAATTTGTTTAGAATTATTGATTAATTGATTATGTTATTTTTTCTTAACATAAATTAAGTTGTTATTGCCACTTTTTTTTCATGTTTTTTTTTCAATAAATAATGGTTGACGAAAATAATGTTTATAAACTCGTATTCCGCCAATTGGACTTCTGGAAATATGTTTCATTTACCTGCAATTTATGTCAACATTATAATCATTTAGTGCCAATTTTATCGAAAAAAATTGTAACTTCTAGGCTTATTCCGTTTAAAAAAAAGAAAATCAAAGAACAGTCTATTTTTTGGCAGAATAAAATTGAATTATAAACTTATATTCGTACGTACTATTTTTTATAATTAAAATTTTAACGCGCGTAATTCATTTTTAACACCACAAACGACATTAAGGTTAGTAAATTACGGAAATTAAAATTATCAAATGTAGATCAATTTTTATTATTGACCGAGGCAATCAAAATAATAAGAGATTACAATGTTAAAAGTAAATAAATAAAATAAATACTACTTCCTACTTGTAATACCAAAATATATATACTGCTATATCAAACTTATTTTACTAATAAAACGAAAACACAAAGATATAATTATTATTTATCCTTTTGTATAACTCTTAATATTTTTTTTGTTTTCATCTAAATCCTTTCTCAATCTCTTGTTCGATTTAATCAAAGATTCATTTCTCTCTTCTTCATCTCGTAATTTCCTTTTTAGAATTTTATTTGAATTCTCCAATTCATTATATTCCAATTTTGTTTTATCCAATTCCCCTTTAATCTCTTCAAGTTTCTTTTCCAAAGATTTAACATAATTACAAGTATCATTATCAATATCTTGTATTCTTTCATTACTTTGTTGTACTTGATCAACTTTTTTATCAACCAAAATAGGTGTAGATGAAATTTCATAATTTCGATTAGATTTGCTAGAATTAAATATTTGAGTAAGAGTAGTTTGCGTCGGTAAAGGTCGTAATGGTGTGGTATGAGTATTATTTTCTTTACGTAATTGAGGAAGTGTTTGCGTTGATAAATGTTGGGATGATGTAATTTCTGTATTAGAATAATTATCTTCTTTTGATTTTTTAGAAAAAGGATTATTTAAAGATCTTTTTCTTTTCGAATATTTAAGTGGAGTTTTAATAATTCTTGGTTCCTCCCAACAAAAGAAATTACATCTATCATCATGCATGGATGTTCCAAATTTACTACAACTATAAAATAATCTTCCCATATTTCTTCCAGATTTTACTTGTTTTCTAATACTCATAATTCTACAATCACAATATTTATTAATTAATGGTGGTGGTGGAGGATTTGGGTAAACAATATTTGGAAATGGAATATTCGGGTCTTCCCTATGATTATAATAATGAATATAATATGACTTATTACTTCTTCCCGATGACATATTGAAATTTAAATAAATATATATATAGACTTTTTTAAAAAAGTATTTGTTCAAAATATTTTGAAAAAAAAAAATTTAGTTGTAAATAGGAAGAAGTAAAAAAAAATAATTCTGGAGTCCGAGTTTGTTGACCGTATGTAAACAGATCGACATCACGCCGATCATTACTTAATTTATCCTTTTTTGCGTTTTGTTTATATATTACGAAAGATATACGTCGTTCTCACTTTTTTGCATATGTAATACTCTAATAAATATAGTTTTCGCTAGAAAAGGAATTTATATTTTCGTATAAAATATAATACCGAAAAATTTAAAAATTTATGATTTACAATATATTGGCATAATGTTTGGTAAATTACCATCATTTTGATGAAATTAATGATTTCGATGATTTCGATAAACAAAATTAATGTTGTGCCCCAAGTTGACGATTGCCCCAAATCAACGATCGGCCTAAATTATCGGCCCATCTTTATAATGCCTTAAGAATTTTCAAAGCATTACCTTTCACATATAGTAATCATCGATGATTATCGTCAATTTGGGGCATATTGAGATTTGGGGCACAACATTAACAAACGATAAACATGAATAATTAATTTTTTTGTTATTTTAGTTGATTAAAACTAGTTGAATTTTTACTTGACTCGATATATCTCTTAAATAAAGTTATTTCGTGTTATACGATTATTTTATATTATCGTTCTCCTTATTTATAGTGTATTGAAGAAAGAAGTGTTATATCTTTTTGTGTGTATTTAACTTAAATATACTGTATTTGTCAGGAATAACTTCTGAATCTGTATGAATGAAACCTTTTCGAGAAGGTTGCAAACATGATACTTCTAATTGATGATATTGTAAAATTTAAATATACAATATTATTTACCAAATTAATTATATATTAAACTTAAGGATATCTTCTTGAATAAATTATTAATTTTGTAAATATATATATTAATATTTGATTTAGTAGAATTTTTCACAAATAACACACTTTATCTGGTGTTTTTGGCTGCAATTTTAATATGTACGTGATGATCAACAGGCTGGAATGATAATAAACTTTTATCGAAATTTACTTGAAATTTTAAATGACAATGAATATTATGATAGAAAAATATGAAGGTTGTACTATTATAATTTGGTCCATCATTTATCTATAACCAGAAATGTTGGTGAATGTCGTTTACAGTTTATTATTTTTTATATTTAAAAAGTTTCAAACACGAAAATAATTGGAGAATTGGTGAAAATGTGTTATTTTATCATGCTGGTTATATTAACTAGTGTAATGAAAAAATTAACACATAACCAGAATTTTTTTTATTTCCAAGCAAACCCACTTTAGTTGTTAGAGGATCTTAATTATATAAATTCAATTATCTCTTGAAGAACAATAAATAATTTTTTATATTTTTATGAGCGAATTTTCGTGACGTTCTCTATATTTTGTAATTAACAAATTACGAATATCAAATAATGTTTTGCAATTTTCTGTAAATTAATTTATTACTCGACGTCACAAGTTGTTTTAAATGAACCATATACCGTATTTTGCGGTATATAACCTTTTTTGCATTTAATACCGTATAATTCTGGCCAAAATCTCCATAATTCTGGCCGGGGTGCTTATTTTCGGGGTGCTTACTAACCGTAAAATGGGATTCCTTAATACACAGTGGGGAGGTTCCTTAACGTACAGTGAGGGTGTACAATATTAACGTACAAACTGGCCCGAGTTTAGGAGTCATGCCCTTGCACGTGATAGCGTTAACGTTAACTTTGGCCAGTTCGTACATTAATAATGTACACCACCACTACTGTACATTAAGGAATCCACACAGTGTGGTGTATGATATTAATGTACGAACTGGCCGGAGTTAACGTTAACGCTATCACATAAACTCGGGCCAGTTTGTACGTTAATATTGTACACCCCTACTATACTAAGGAGTAAGGACGCCCACCGCAAAATACGGTAATGAGAATTTATCCGATCGTGTTCGTAAGTGCAATCAATCACCTAATTCCTGGACGTATCCTTTTATGTCTCAAACATTAATGTGTGTAAAAAAGAATGATTTATAACGTAATATTCTAATGCGCAGCCCAAAAAATGCTAGCAAAGCTCTAAAAATGGTTAATACTAAATTTGATTGCCGAGCTAAACGACTAATTTCAATTTTGTCACACAAGTAACACAAAATACATGTATCCAGCAATTCCAGCATCACATGAGATCAACAAGCTACAGCACCAATTATATAAAGTCAATCGTACAACAAGATTATAGTTAACTTCTTTCTCTTCTTTTAATTTATAAATCATGGATGACAATAAATTTTTGCCGAAATTATCTCAAAATTTACTTGAAATTTTAAATGATAATGAATATTATGATATTACTATTGAAGTTGGTAATGATCCTTATATAAAGATATTTCATGCTCATATGGTTATTTTACATTATCGTTCTACTTATTTACGAAGAGTTTTGACAACCAATAAAAAAAATAATGATGAAAATTTGGTACATATAAAGTTACCAAATATTTTACCTGAAATTTTTGAAATAGTATTAAGGTAAGAAAATTAAGAATTAAAATATATGATTATATAATAAAATATTAAATTAACGTTTTTTATTTTAAGATATATTTATGGTGGAAAAATTTCCTTAAATGAATATGATGCTTCAGATATAATTAAGATATTGGTCACTGGAGATGAACTTGGGCTTCAAGAATTAATCACTTATATACAATCTTTTTTGGTTAAAACTAAAGCAAATTGGATGGCACAAAATTTTAATTTGATATATCAAACGAGTTTTAAGAACGATTCTTTCTTGGAACTTCAAAAATTTTGTACTAATTTAATAACTAAAAAGCCAGATAATATATTCAATTCTCTAAATTTTTCTTCGATTCCGGAAAAACTTTTGGTCTCACTTATTCAAAGTGATAATCTTCAAATGAGCGAAATTCAAGTATGGGAATATGTGCTTAAATGGGGACTTACTCAAAATCCAGAACTTCCTTCTGATATTACAAATTTTTCAAAAGAAGATTTCAAAACTTTAAAAAATAATATTCGCCAATGTATTCCATTTATTAAATTTCATAATTTAACTTCTAAAGAATTTTCTGACAAAGTATTACCTTACAGAAAAGTTTTACCAAAGGAATTATTATATGAAGATTTATTAAAATATTTTTTGAATCTTGATAATCAACCAATTAAAGATTCAAAACCTTGTACGACTACTAAAGAAATTAATATTGATTCCGAAATCATTACAATTCAACATTCTGAATTAATCTCAAAATGGATTGATAAATTAGAAATTACGGATGAGATAAAAAATGCGTACAAATTTAAATTATTACTTCGTGGATCTCGGGATGGATTTACACCTGAAAAATTTCATGAAATCTGTGATAATCAATCTCATACCATAACAATTATTAAAGTGAAAGATAGTAATGAAATTCTTGGAGGATATAATCCAATTGCATGGGAACTTGATGAATCTAATGAATCTGAAGGTGTAACTTACAGCACTAAAGATAGTTTTATATTCTCTTTTAAGAATAATGATAATATTGAAAATAATATTTTAAGTCGCGTAAAAAATGAAAGTTGTGCTATATTATACTATTATAATTTTGGTCCATCATTTGGTATTAATGATCTTTTTATAGCTGAAATGATTGGTAAATCTTCGAATACTGCTTATGAGAAGCGAATCAGAGGAACTAGTGATAATTTTTTTGTGGAAGAATATGAAGTATTTCAAGCTATAAGATAATATTGTTTACAGTTTATTATTATTTTTTTTTTATTTATTTCTTTTATATTTTATTTCTATTTAAAAAGTTTCAAATACGAAGATAATTGGAGAAATTGGTGGAAATGTGTTATTTTATCATGCTGCTTGTATTAACTAGCGTAATGAAAAAATTAACACATAAACAAAAATTTTTTTTTATTTCTAAACAAACTCACTTTAGTTATTAGAGGACCTTAATATAATATTCAATTATCTCCTCTCCTGATGATCAATGAATAATTTTTTATTTATGAGCAAATTTTCGGGACGCTCTTTTTTAATTTGTATTAACAGATTACGAATATTAAATAATGTTTTGACAATTTTCTGTAAATTAATTTATTACTCGACGTCACTTCAAGTTATTTTAAATGACTGTATAATGTGAATTTATCCAATCGTGTTCGTAAGTACAGTCAATCAATCATCTAATTCCTGGACGTATCCTTTTATGTGGGTTTCTAACTTTTCTTTAAATATGAATAATATAAGATTAAATTGTCTTTGAAAAATTAGTTGATGCAACATTTATAAAATTATTGTTAATATTATACTGTTAGGTGACAAAAGTGATAAAAATAATTTATATGTCCTGTCGAATTATATTCCAAAAATTATTTTTTTATATAATTCAATTTAATTGACTAACAAAAATGGCTCACGTTTAATATCATATGGTTAGCCGCAGGATATTTACAAACTTCATATTGTAAAGACAAAAAGTTTGTGTTAATTGCCACGCAGTTTAATTCTATTTAGTGCTTAGTATTAATAATTGATCTTTGCTAATTAAAGTCCAGTTTATTGATTACTCAAACATTAATATGTGTAAAAAAGAATGATTTATAACGTAAATATTCATATAAAAGTTCTATAATATTATTAATGCGCAGCCTAAAAAATGGGAGGTAGACGGTAGTAAAGCTCTAAAATGTTTAATACTTGTTATACCTTACGGTGTCCAATCATGTGAATTTGGGTCCGGAACATCGGACTGTGCGGTCCAGTGATTCGCTTAAAATTACTTGGGTCCGATTGATTATAAAGTTTGATCTACGCGATTTTTTTTTTGCTATTCGATTTATATATAATGAGAGTTATCGTTCACATTAATATATCTAAATGCGGAAGTACGTACGGTATGAGAATTTAAGCTTATTTTAGAAATATGGTATAATTCGACATTTTTTTGTCAAGTTGAAACATATCTAATATAATATATCACACATGCATGTCTATATTCTATATCTGGTTAGAGTGAACGAATCGTTCGTTTGATTCTAACCTAATTTAAAAAGAAAACGTGACTATGCGTCTTATGTATATTCTATATTTGGCATAGACCGATATTTTTATTAGGTATAACAATAACATATGATTGATATAATAAAGTGGAGTAAAAAAATATGGCGTAAATGAATATTTTGTAGGAAAAGTTTAAATAAAGCTTATAAAGTGGAATAGTGGATTAAAAAAAGCATAAAAATGAAAGTTAAATAAAACTTATTTATGATGTTATTAATTAATGCATGATCACTTATTGGATGTGGGGCTATATCGGTCCTGTGAATAACTATTATTAAAAAAATAAATAATTTTTTTACTAATTTAATATTTAATGAGATAATGGTTTTAATAAGCTAATGCAAAATGTATTCGTAAATATAGATAAATATAGTATAAATTTCTAAATAACCTCTTGTTTCAATAAAATTAAGATACACTGTGTATAAGCACTGCTACTTTTAATTTTTGTTATGAATTTTTAATCATTTATCATATAAAAAAAATATTTATTTAAATCTATAACTAATAATTATTAAAAATATAAGAAAAACGAGAGTTCATGTTTAAAGGGGAGTTAGGACTTTAAAATGTAAAATATATGAAATATAATTTATTTTGAACTTGTTTTATGATAAAACATAATGTAAAATTTATGAAAGGAAATTTGATTCTTTCCCTTTTATATAATTGTTTTTTTTTAGTTTATAAATATTATTAATTTATAATTATAATAAATGAAATCGTGCCATATAAACTATATAAATCGCTTACGAAGACAGCCTAACGCTGGCCGTTTGATCATATGTTCGTACATAACTCTGTATACCTCTGGCCAAACTTTTGTAAAGGCAAGTGTTTTGTCGAGAAATCATTTGTTGGGAAATCGTGCTGTAACCAAATAAATCGCTAGTTTTTAAACAAGACGAATTTTTTTTTATAATGATATGAATTTGACTTTTTATTGTTCAATAATGTTTTCTTTTTTTAGTTCGAAATATTTTTTCTTCTCAAATGGTGACAACAATGAGTGTTTTTTTTGTTTAGTAGAAAGCAAATTTTGTGATAAAAAATCCGGTACAGAATATGGAGATGTAGTTTTTAGAATGGGATTACAAAATTATGAAAGATTGAAATAAAAGGTTTTTTTAGTAAAGGAATAAATGCAAAACAATTTAGTGAAAATGGATATTATGTTTGGGAGATTTACATCATCATATATAGTACGACCATTCTGACGTCTCAGTCGTCTCACATTGACAAATTTTTTTTATTTTAAATAAATGTATCATCTTACTTAAATAAATTTAATTATTTATAAATTTTCCGATTATTTATAAGAAATTTAACTATTATACAAAATTTGTATCAAAGTAAATAATTAATAAATAGTTCAAAAGAATCTGAAAAATATATTGTAATAAATATGTGAAATCTGTGTAGTTGCTATAGATTTGCAACTACTTCTCACTGGAATGGAAGCATTATTTAATTGTTTATTTCTAAACACTGATAGTTTAATTCCAATTCCCATTTATAATAATGAAAATGGAAGTTCCGTCGAGTTTGGTAAATTAAAAATATCCTTTAAAATTATTCACCGTTGAACAGTGACCGTTGCACTTCTCAGGGAATTTCTTAGTGATAAGAAAGATTCTAAAAATACTAGCGATATGATACTTTGGAGAATTAATGTCAAGAAAAAAGATATAAAAAGTGTTTCTACCCGAATAATACTGTACATTGTACAAAAACTCCATAGAAAAGAAATAAACCGTTTAAAAGGCTATTTTAAAGATGAATTAGATACTAAAAATTTTGTAGTATCTAACATCCACATTAGACACCGTTTCAAACCAATAGATGCTCGAAGTTATTTAGCTACAGATACCTTGTGGAACGCCTTACTGGGAGGGACCTGCTTTAACGCGAAAAAAAAAAGCAATCAGACCAAATTCGATGCAAATATCTAGTTCGAGAGGTAAAACATTGGAAGACACTTACCAGTGGCGGGATTATGGTGAAAAAAACTCTAACAAGTCTCTTATTTATTAGTGGTTCTAGTTCCTAACTGAAACGATGTTACTTCTATCTACAAGTGGATACAACAATTCAGACGTGGTAAAAACTGAGTATGTCTTTTAGCTTTGTTATCTTTTCAATTATGTGTTTCTTAGCTCCTCAGGCTAAAATTGAATTGAAACCTTTGGTAAAGACTTTGAACTTCATCAACGAAAAGACCCCATCGATACCCTCTGGAATGGTAGCAAACCGATATTTGGGATTAAGAGGCGATTTGAACATCGCAATGTGGATTACTTTCATTCAATCTCCGTCTTAGCCGGTGTACCTGGAACTGGAAAGAGCAGATTTCTTGATGAAATCGAAAGATTGCTCAGGCATTGTATCAATGAATCTGATGAGAAAATTTACCGCAGCGGCCTCATTTCAAAACTAATTTGTGACATTTTATTATGAAGAATGCGTAAACCACATGAGTATATAGTAAAGTAGTATGGTACGATATAATATAATATAATAAGTAAGGTATTATTAATTATGTACAGGTACGATGGGTACGATGCCAATCGTACCGAAATACCATAGGAATATGAATAACCTTTGAGTGGGTATGATTAGTTATATTATAGACGAAATTAATACTACAGTAATTTTATAAAAAAAAAATTCTAACTTTTTAATGGTAATTAAATTAAAAAAGAAGTTTAGTAAGATCGAAAGCATACCTGATACCGGTTAAAGTTTCATACCTAAAAAGCAATAAAGCACAATACCGTAACAAATACACAAGAACATACTACCGCCTAAACCACATATAATTTGTTACGCAATGACAATTATTGATTTATTTGGAGATCGTGTAGTGAGTCATTGCAATTTTAAACATAGGTGTAACTCGCACGTTACTTTATACACATATTTAAAATTGAAGTATTAGACCTTTATTACGCTTATTGTAATCATTTTTCCGTATATTATTTAAAAGTGCTAGGTGCCTAGGTCTTGATTTAGTCATGGTGCATGATGCAACTGCTGATATTGATATTTGATAAATTGCGCGATACGACCGATACGTCTCTGAGTTACTCATATTTTGAATAACTTTTTAAAAATTGTTACGCAACATACAATTGAAGGCCAGTCCTGCGGATCAGCCAAATACTCCTTTAATCAAATCAATCAATCAATCTGTCCAAATATAAAATCAGCGTATTCTTATAACCCACTGATTATTTTTTTTTATAAATAAACCACTTTTTGCACTTTTTTTTTAACGACCTTATATTTTTTTTTTAACCTTATATTTTTTTTTAACGACCTTAAATATTTTTTTTTAACGACCTTATATTTTTTTTTTAACGACCTTATGTTTTTTTTAACGACCTTATATTTTTTTTACTTTTATAACGACCTTATATTTTTTTTTACTTTTATAACGAAGTTTTTTATATTTTAAATATCTTTCTTTTACTTTTATAATGACATTTTCTTTTATAACAAGGTCTCTTTTTTTTTACAACGAGGTCTCTTTTTTTTACAAGGTCTCTTTTTTTTACAACGAGGTCTCTTTTTTTATACCGAGGTATCTCTCTCGTACAAAAAGAGTTTGTTTTGCAGTTTTATTAGTAAAAACGCCCATTTCCTGACGATGTCTAGGTTTTACATCTGCGTAACGAGGTATCTCTCTCGTACAAAAGGAGTTTGTTTTGCAGTTTTATTAGTAAAAACGCCCATTTCCTGACGATGTCTAGGTTTTACATCTGGTCGTCACGCGTAATGAGGTACTCTCTCGTATAAAAAGAGTTTGTTTTGCAGTTTTATTAGTAAAAACGCCCATTTCCTGACGATGTCTAGGTTTTACATCTGGTCGTCACGCGTAACGAGGTATCTCTCTCGTACAAAAGGAGTTTGTTTTGCAGTTTTATTAGTAAAAACGCCCATTATTTCTGGTGATGTCTAGGTTTTACATCTGGTCACCAGTATAATGAAGATGGTTGAACTTTCTAGACCATTGTATAGTATAATATACATAATGTGACTGTAGACGACCTTGGTTTATTGGAAACGTGATAAACCCATAGCATATGCCCCTGTCTTCCGGCTGGTCAGCCATAGCATCTCTCTGAGTTTGCCTATTGGTGTTTGAGGTCATAGCTCTAGAGTTCTTCCATATTTTAAGGTGTTTCTTTTCTTTTTCTGTTTCTTTTCTTTCTCTTATGCGTTTAAAAGAATAAGCAAACAGAATTTTTTTTAAATCTTATCCTGGTGGAGAGCATGTCTATGCTTTGACTAGTTCGATTCTAGTCTAAGATCTTGACAATCATATTTAATTTTTTTTATATTAAGGGACTCTTTAACAAATTTAGGGCGAAAATCATTTGGGATTTCAATTTAAATCCACAAAATAAATACTATCCTATTTATTACATTTCTCACTAATTAACAAACTTTAGTATATACAAATAATAAGAAATGAGTGGTAAAAATTGAAATTTTGTTAAATATTTATTTGATAGAATTATTGAAACGGATTAAAAGATGAATCTAAGATCTAGAATATAGGGTTAAAATAAGATTTTGGATATGAGATAGTTTTTTATTTAAAATTTAAATTCAAAAAGTTTTACTGTAATAATTGATATAAAGTTAAGAAATTGGTTCTCATATTTAATTTGTTGCGGCGCGCGGATTTTGATTTCTATAATAAAAAATTTTAAACCAATAAAAATTTGAGATTGAGATAGCATGAAAACCTTTATATATTTAAAAAAAAAATTGTATTGTGTATTTATTTATATATCAAGTTAGTTCATTTTGATTCGAGCAATGACTCATTTTTTAAAAAACGAATTTATAAAGCAAACATGTATCTTGATATGTAAGAAATTAAATGATCATTTGTGTTTTCTTTTTTTACTGCGTCCTAATAGAATATCGTTAATAAAAACGCGTCCGTCGTCAAGATATACTTTCTTCAACTTTATATGAATTCCTTTTTTCGAACCATATTTTAGTTATTTCTTACTATAGTAGTTGAGCGTTAATGCTTGAAAAGACATTTTTCTTTTAATTTCGTGTTTAGCAACGCAGCATGTAAAATTTTACGTTGGTACATTCATGTGATTTAAAATTCATGTGATTTAAATATTTATTGGTTAACATAATTTCGGAAATCATGGTTACTTTCAAATGGTACAAAGAAAGTAGAATTTCTTATCGTATTTTATTTGCTTTTACACATATAAACGAAAAATATTACGAAAATAAACAAAATTGAGTTTACTTATCTAGTTAAAAAACTAAGTTGATTCGTATACACAATGTTAATTTTTCAGTATCAGATTTTTCTCGATAAATTAACAAATTTAAGCTCATTTATATTCAAAAGTTCTTTAATCTGAATTTTATATGCTTCCCCATTTTAGTTAAAAAAAGAATAAATTAAAGTTATCAAATTAAAATCTGTAATTACGTTTTCTTGAATTTGTATTCAAGATCAATTCTACTAATATAATTGTGATGCTGAGATTTAAAGGATTTTTGAGCAACGGAAAATAATCTATAGAAATAAATATAAAGTATTTTTTTTTTTGTTTTCTACTAAATTATTCGTAATTTTTAATTATTATAATAATCACTTTTGAGTACTACTTAAATCACTATCTAAACCATATTCTTATGTAATATATTCTAAAAATTGAAGATATCCAATAAAATAATAATTATAATAATAATAAATATTTCAATAATCAGCGTAAACTATGGACCGGTGGTAGATCATCAAAATTCACATGACTTGCTAAAAATTAGATCATCAGTAAAGATATGCTCGTATATGTTGTATTGAGATCAACAAGCTACAGCAACCATTTATATACTGTAAGTCAATTGTACAACAAAAAATTAAAGTTAACTTCTTTTTCTTCTTTTAAATTTATAAATCATGGATGACAATAAACTTTTACCAAAATTATCCCAAAATTTACTTGAAATTTTAAAAGAGAATGAATATTATGATATTACTATTGAAGTTGGTAATGATCCTTATATAAAGATATTTCGTGCTCATATGGTTATCTTACATTGTCGTTCTACTTATTTACGAAGAATTTTGACAACCAATAAAAAAAATAATGATGGAACTTTGGTACATATAAAGTTACCAAATATTTTACCTGAAATTTTTGAAATAGTATTAAGGTAAGAAAAATTAAGAATAAATATAAATTATAAAACGATTCTATAATAAAATATTAAATTAACGCTTTTTTTATTTTAAGATATATTTATGGTGGAAAACTTTCTTTAGATGAATATCATGCTTCAGATTTAATTAAAATATTGGTCACTGGAAATGTACTTGGCCTTCAAGAATTAATCACTTACATACAATCTTTTCTGGTTAAAACTAAAGCAAATTGGATGGTACAAAATTTTAATTTGATATATCAAACGAGTTTTGAGAACGATTCTTTCTTGGAACTTCAAAAATTTTGTACTAATTTAGTAAACAAAAAGCCAGATAATATATTCAATTCTCCAAATTTTTCTTCGATTCCGGAAAAACTTTTAGTCTCACTTATTCAAAGTGATAATCTTCAAATGAGCGAAATTCAAGTATGGGAACATGTGCTTAAATGGGGACTTGCTCAAAATCCAGAACTTCCATCTGATCTTACAAATTTTTCAAAAGAAGATTTCAAAACTTTAAAAAATAATATCCGCCAGTGTATTCCATTTATAAAATTTCATAATTTAACTTCTCGAGAATTTTCGGACAAAGTATTACCTTACAGAAAGGTTTTGCCAAAGGAATTATTATATGATGATTTATTAAAATATTTTATGAATCTTGACAGTCAACCAATTAATGATTCAAAACCTTGTACGACTATTAAGGAAATTAATATTGATTCCAAAATCATTACAATTCAACATGCTGAATTAATCTCAAAATGGATAGAAAATACGGATGAGATAAAAAATGCGTACAAATTCAAATTGTTACTTCGTGGATCTCGTGATGGGTTTACACCCAAAACATTTCATGAAATCTGTGATAATAAATCTCGTACTATAACAATTATCAAAGTGAAAGATAGTAATGAAATTCTTGGAGGGTATAATCCAGTTGAATGGGAATCTGAATACGATGAAATTTGTGAAGAAGCTTATAGATATACTAAAAAGAGTTTTATATTCTCTTTTAACAGTGATAATATTGAAACTTATATTTTTAGTTGTGTAAAATGTAAAAGATTTGCTTTACTTAACTATAATAATAGTGGTCCAGTATTTGGTATTGGTGACCTTGGTTTATATGGAGACACTGGTTGTTGTGATGGTAGCGCTTACGAAAAACAAATCAGAGAAACTACTGATACATTTGCTGTGGAAGAATATGAAGTGTTTCAAATTATAAAGGAAAAGTAATAATTGATTTTGTTTCTATAGAATATATTCTTTTACTTATTTTTATTTTCATTTCAAACATGAAACCGTCATAATGATAATTGGAGAATTTGGTGGAAATGTGTTATGTTATCATGACGATTATATTAAGTGCAATGTATAAGAAAGATTAGCCTATGACCAGAATTTTTTATTTTTAAGCAAACCTACTTTAGTGATTAGAGAACTTTAATTAAATAAATAAATTTACTGTACATGCCCATTTACCTCCTGATGAATAATGACAATCTTTTATAGTCTTATGAGCAACGCTTGTCGCTCGCATAAAATTTATAATCAATTACTCGGTAGATTAAAATTATTGCTTATAAATATTCACGATCATTATACGAGTATAACCCAATTGTGCTTGTGGGCGTTTAATCAATCATCTATTCGTGGACGTATCCTTCTATGTGGGTTATTAAAACTTCTATAATGAGGAATGTCTTGAAACTTAGGTAATACAACACATACAAATTGATAAAATTATTACAACGATAATACTATGTACTGTATAATACAAAGTGGTAAAATAGTTTGCATATCCTATATTTCAAAAATTTTTTTTTGTATAATTCATATTTCATTTATCAATATTAATAGTTTCGATATTTGCGAACGTCATATTGCTTAAATTCAAAAAAAAAAAAAGTTTTGCGAATTTTCAATTTCCTCTTAACTAATTCTCACACATTTCAATTCTAATTCATTAAGAGGAATATTCATTGTCCGGGGCGTTAGCGAAGGAGCATTCTACTGTACTGGCATTAGACGATTTTATGGTAACCCATTCAATTTTCCTTCCTTTCATCCGCTGACGTAACCTCACATATTAGCCCTTGCTTTTTCCTTTATTGATTATTTACTCTTTTTTTAGTAACTTAATTAAATATCTATGGTTTTCATTAATTGATACCTACAGTCTAACCTCGATATACCGATATTCGATATACCGATATACTATTAAAATCTTGATATACCGATAAAATTTTATTTTCCCAATTTATGTGAGGACATATAAATATCGGTATAACTTTGATATAACGATATTTCCTAAAAATTTCATATATGTCCCGACATATTATCGTTATATAAAGGTTTGACTGTACTCTTCCTTTTTTCTACAATGAAAAGTTTAAAAAAAATGTAAATTATTTGATATTTAACGCTATTTAACCATACTACCAAGTACTAATAAAAGTAATTACTAGTCTAATTTATTGAATATTTAAAATTAATATGTTTAAAAAAAGATTTATATTAGTACTCTGCCCAAAAATCTTTAACATAGGGAGGTAGGAGGATTGTAAAGCTCTGTAAACGTTTAATACTAAGTTTGATTACTAATGTTATCACTTATTTATGTGAGGGTAAGGTGAAGTAAATTGCAATTTTATTGTATGTGTATCAATAATCTCAATACAACTTTACTACTACCTAACTCGGTGCTCTGTAGTAATACTAATATTATCAAAGATTTTCTATAAATTATCAGTCAAGAACTTTAAAATCAACTTTTTGTCGAAAGAACAACTTGTCTTCCTCCTAAAAAAATTATGCACGGATACTCAATTAATGAGAGAATTAACTCGAAGTTTAATCAATACTAAAATCTTCTCAGACTCGGAAATGAGAAAAGAAAAAACAAAGGTTATTCAAGTATGTAACGAAATCTTGAATAAACTTTGATCTAAAATTTAGTTTCTGAGGTGTAATGATGTAGTTGAATTTGAAAAGAGTCAAGGATATGTAGGAAGGATAAAAGAAAGTTACGTAACGATCGATTAGATGATGGGATTGGAAGTGAAAGTAATGGCAGTAAGGCATGAAATAAATTTAGAAATTGATCAAGAAAAAGTTAAAATAGATGATGAAATTAATAATATAATTTAACGAATTAGAGTCTAGGAAATGATTATGGTCATTTACTCATAGGTAACTCATGTAGTACATAGTGATGCCGACTTAACTGAGACCAACGTTAATATTGTTTTTAACATTTATTATTTTAGTTTAGCTAATTGTTTCATTGTTAAAAGCTATAATAAGTTTAAATGGCCTATTTTAATTAAAGTTAAAATTAACTTTTGTATACAATACGCATTTGTCTCATTTGAATTTAATCAAAGGAAACCTCAATAAATTTTAAATCTACTAATTAATGATCTTTGGATCATGTTATTAATACATTGCGGAAATTAAAAATTGAATAATCAAAATAATTTATATATTGTACATAATTTTAAAGTAAAAAAAAAAATTATTGAAGGAAAGTATTTATGGCTTAAACTATAAATCCGTTTAATGTAAAATATTTCAAAATCAAGTTTAGCTGAAATTATGCAATATTTAAGTAAAAATAATGTGTAATAATTTTATTTATTGTGAATAAACTTGTATCAGTCTATGTAACTAGTATAAATAAGGTAAAGAAATATTCACATCAACTATATGAGTCATTGCAATTTAACTTTTGTACATTTTGTACTCAATATTTAATACATAAAAGTTGTACAATAAAAAATATATAAAAAGGTTTTATTTCCTTCTCAATAAATCAATTTCAATATTCAGGTCTTCTTACAAAAAAAATCTATAAGTTCAGCCATTTTTACATTCTTCTGCGCATTTGGTGAGTTATTGTGTTCAAATTTGGAGGTTGGGCTTTAATTGCAATGAAGGCTTTTTTACGATTTAGTTCATGGGTCTGCTCACACACGTATATGTCTAAGGTTTTCCAAATATGCTTATGCTTATTTGTCGGGATTCTTTGTGAGTCTAGATGATATCTGGTATATGTGCCTGAGTAAGCGTGGATAAGCGTTCTGATATCAGCCTAGTAATTCAATAACTTATTTATCTGAGTGATCATATGATAACCTCTCCCTTTCTTTCTTAGACATCATCAAGACCCAGGTCCTATAGGTCCCATACTCCCATTCTTGAAGAATTGAGAAGACCTTATCTATTGGGCGAAGATACGTCAATTGAATTACCTAATCATGATCATAGCAATAAATGTAAAAATAGAATCTATTCTTAATCTAATTAAAATAATATAATAAAAAAAAACTGTCAATGATTAATAAATCCCAGTTACTTCGACTTCGTAAAATTTTACAAAGCCGATTTTAATTTCAATTATTTATACCACTTTGTGTCGCATTACCGTATGATGGATAGTTAGCCGAAAAACGGAGCCGAATTCCTGATTGCCGATCATCCGGACCCGGTTTAATTGCAGAAAATCCTCTGGAATTCCACGACGATCTACGCCTGAGCCGGGCTAATTATTTTTTGGCTAACTACACCATTATCTGAGTAACACAAAAATATTAGGATGTTTTGGATCAACAAGCTGCAGTAGCAAATATATAAGTCAAACAAAAATTAAAAAAGTTAATTTCTTTTTCTTCTTTTAAATTTGTAAAATCATGGATGAAAATAAACTTTTACCAAGATTATCACAAAATTTACTTGAAAGTTTAAATGATGAAGAATATTATGATGTTACTATTGAAGTTGGTAATGACCCTTATGTAAAGATATTCCGTGCTCATATGGTTATCTTACATTATCGTTCAACTTATTTACGAAGAATTTTGACAACAAATAAAAAGAAAAATGATGAAACTTTGGTTCATATAAAATTACCAAATATTTTACCAGAAATTTTTCAAGTAATATTAAGGTATGAAGATAAGAATTATAATTTAAAATATAAAAATATTTTAAAAATAAAATATTTAAATTTATAATTTTTTTATTTTTAGATATATTTATAGTGGAAAAATTTCTTTGGATGAATATGATACTTCGGATATAATTAAAATCTTGGTTGCTGGAAATGAACTTGGCTTTCAGGAATTAATCACTTATTTACAATCTTATTTGATTGAAACTAAGACAAATTGGATGGAACAAAATTTTAATTTGGTATATCAAACAAGCTTTGAGAACGATTCTTTTTTGGAACTGCAAAAATTTTGTACTGATTTAACGTCTAATGAACCGGATAAGATATTCAAATCTTTAAATTTTTCTTCAATTCCAGAAAAACTTTTGATCACAATTATTCAAAGTGATAATCTTCAAATGGACGAAGTTCAAGTATGGAAACATATGGTTAAATGGGGACATGCTCAAAATCCGGAACTCTCTTCTGATCCTACGAATTTTTCAAAAGAAGATTTGGATACTTTGAGAAATAGTTTGCAACATTGTATTCCATTTATTAGATTCTATAATTTATCTTCTAATGAATTTTCAGATGAAGTATTACCCTATAAAAAAATTTTACCAAAAGAATTATATAAAGATTTACTAAAATATTTTTTGAGCTCTAATGACCAATTAACCAGAAAGTCAAAACCTCGTACGGCTGCTAAGGAAATTGATTCCGAAATTATTACAATTCAACACGCTGAGTTAATCTTAAAATGGGTCAATAGATTAGAAATTACAGATGAGATAAAACATGCGTACAAATTCAAATTATTACTTCGTGGATCTCGTGATGGATTTACACCTAAAAAATTTCATGAAATCTGTGACAATCAATCTCATACTATAACAATCATTAAAGTGAAAGATAGTAAAGAAATTCTTGGAGGATATAATCCTATTGCATGGGAATCTAATGAGTTTAGTGAAATTTGTGATGAAGCTTTTAGCTCTACTAAAGATAGTTTTATATTTTCTTTTAAAGATAGTGATGACATTGAAAGTTATATTTTAAGTCGTATAAAATTTGAAAAATATGCTATATATAACGCTAGTGGTCATGGCCCATCATTTGGTGGTGACCTTTCTTTAATTGGAGTTTTTTGTGGTTGTTCGAAGGGTTTCTACGAAAAACACATCAGAGAAACGGCTGTTGATAATTTTTCTGTGGAAGAATATGAAGTATTTCAAATCATATCATGAATTTATGATATTTTTGTTATACAAAGTTATTACATAACGCAAATAGGATTCGGAGCGAACAATAAAAAGATTTTATTTGGTTTTACTATACAATAATTTGAAAGTACATGTTGTTACTGTGTTTACAATCAACTTGAGTGTAAAAATTCCTTTATTGTGTGCAATTAGATATTAATTATATAATTTGGAAAATATAGAAAAATTATTATAAAAAAATTTTTAATAATATTCATAGAGCTTTATGCAGAAATTAACTAAGCCGAAATCTGACTTTAGTCAAATTTTTCATATTCATAAAAACAATCAAAGTCAAATTTTTGAACTATTCCTTTTATTTTATATTTTAGCTTTAAACTACCTATAGAGGATAATCAGACATAAAACTCGCTAGATTGATTTGTAACTAGTACTGAGAGTGTTCATGTCAGATTTTGGACCCAAAAACAATTATCGGAATAACAAGTCATGAATAAATTTTTTATGTATTAATATTTAATTTTAAATTAATATTCATTTGCATTAAATATTCTAATACTTCATACTTTAATGGAAAATTACAATAAGAAATTGTGATCTAATTTATCTATACCATAGTTTTTAAGTTTTTTATATACCTTTATAGTGGTGACAGGATTATATAAGCGAAAATATTAATTATTGGAATTTGGGAAGTTACAAAATATTAAAAATATTATAAATTACTAATAATTATAACACATATGAACGTTATTAAAAATCTTTGAACGTATTTATTTAGATTATTTTTTTTCCTCTATGATTTTGGTGGAAAAGTACCGGTAATTAAATTATCGCTCGTTGTTATTAGTTAGATTATAATGCTGGTCAAGCTTCTAATTTTGGCCTGCGTTATGTTAAAAAAAATTCAGTACAATCTACCAAAGAAATTGGTTAGAATATTGGTAAAAATTGTAAAATACAATTGACAAACCGACCTTTAATTTTATCAATCACATGACATCATATATCTCTCCTTGAGGCGTAGAACGGTAATTTTGCTATAAAAGTGGAATGACATAGTAATGACATAATACTATCATGACGTGGCCAAAAATTTATATTATAGTTACTTTATTAATTTGTAATTCAGTTTAAAATTAGAGCAGACAAGTAAACTAAATCTGTGTTATTATATACGATAAAAAAAAAAATATCAATCATTTAGCCATAAACAAAAAAATATCAGTCCGACAAAATCAGCATAATTCTAAAAGACCGATCAATAAGTTACGCAAAAAAAATGACATGTAACACATAATCTTGATGTGGGTTTCGTCATGAGTATATGATTTAAATAATATAAATATCTCATTAATCTTTTTAGGCTTTCTTTATCTCTTTTTTCATCTTTTTTTTCATCTTCTTTTTTTCGTCATCTTTTTTTTCATCCTGGCTTTCTTTATCTTCTTTTTTTCATCTTTTTTTTCATCGTCATTTTTTTTAGGCTTTTTTTATCTTCTTTTTTTCGTCATCTTTTTTTTCATCCTGGCATTCTTTATCTTCTTTTTTGTCTTTTTTTTAGGCATTTTTTTTCCTTTTTTCATCATCTTTTTTTCATCCTGGCTTTCTTTATCTTCTTTTTTTCCATCTTTTTTTTCATTGTCTTTTTTTTAGGCTTTCTTTATCTTTTTTTTCGTCATCTTTTTTTTAGGTCTATCTTCTCTATCTTCTCTCTGACTAGATTTCTTTAGGTCTCTTTATTAGGTCTTCCTTAAGCCCCCTTTTTCACGTCTTCCTTAATACTTTGTAAAGAAATTTAAAAAATATTCGAACAAAAATAATTGGTTGATTGAAAATTAACACGTGGGGTTAAATTGACGCGTCAGTCATGTCATAAGTTTTGAAGCACACGTTACTTTACATTTCTTGGGTCAGGGCTGTCAGGCCATGATGTTTAGGTATGTGGAAAGAAAAGGAGCCTAAGAGAAAACCTAATTCTTTCCCATTTCATCTTTCCAGGACATATCAGACGCATTTCCCCTAATAAAGAAAAAGAACTGTATGAGAGAAAATAGACCTAAAAAAAAGACAAAAAAAAAGGAAGTAAAACACCATCTACAGGGAGTGTGCACATATTTTCTTAGAGGAGTTCTTGAAAAAGAGTGTGTATCAAGTATTAAAAACGCGAAATTTTTTTTTTTTTTGATGTTTATACTTTATATTTGTTATCTGACCTCTTATCATTGGATTGTATTTATTCCTTTTTTTTTATTTATCAGTTATAGCAATATTTTGTATTGAAACACTGGACAACAGATGAAAGTTCTCTGAATGGAGCATTACTGATTTTCTAGATGAGTGTAAATGGCTCAAGAGACTTTAAAAGAGGTGTGTATTTTTTTATTTGCAAAGTGGGTAACTTCCTAAGTCAAAATTAGAACGGATAACTCATTGAGTCGGGGAGTTCACAAATTTTACTTAGGAGGGTACTGGATTTGTTTGTCTGGGTTGGGTAAGGGTGAGCAAAGTGGGTAATTCCTATGAAATTACCTGCTTTTTCTTTTTTATTTTTATTTTTATTTTTATTTTTATTTTTATTTTTATTTTTATTTTCATTTTTATTTTTATTTTTTATTCCCTTTTTTTTCTTTTTTTTTTTATGTTTTTTATTTCTTTTGTTCACTTGATAACCAACTCAAGCAGATAACATCCTACTTTGTTATTAGTAAAGTCTGCTAATTCTAAAGGAGGAATTGGCTATGTCTTCTTTACCATTAAATAAAAATTTAGCACACTATTAATAATTTTTTCTTTCTCATAATAGGTAAATGCAGAGATTTACAATCACTGGTAAAATGAAGAAATTTCTTAGAGGAGTTCTTGAAAAAGAGTGCGTATTAAGTATTAAAAATGTGAAAATTCTTTTTTTTTTTGTTTATACTTTATATATTTGTTATATGACCTCTTATTATTGGATTGTATTTATAGAGAATTTATTGAGATTTTTTTTTTTGTAGAAAATTATTTGAAGAATTTTTTTAATAAGGAAGATTATTTTTTGATAGATAATTTCATTAGAAAATTCTTTTAACAAGTGAGATTATTTTTTTTTTGATAGAGAATTTAATTAAGAATTTTTTTTTTAATAGAAGGGAGTTTTCCTTGATAAAGAATTTCTTTTGGGAATTTTTTTTAATAGGTGAAAGTATTTTTGACAGAGAATTTTATTGGAGAATTTTTTTAATAGGAGGATTGTTTTTGATAGAGAATTTCATTAAAGAATTTTTCTTTAATAGATTTCACTGAGAATTTATAGAAATTTCATCATAGAATTTTTTTTTTAATAGGTAAGATTTTTTTTTTTTTGATAGATCATTTCGTTAATGTATTTTAACAGGGAGATTTTTTTTTAATAGGAGAGGAGTTTTTTTTTTTTGATATATAAATTTTTTTGAAAATTTTTTTTAATAGGTGGTAAGAATCTTTGAATTTTTATTTAATTAGAGATATTTTTTTTGATTGAGAATTTCATTAGAGAATTGTTTGTTGAAAAAAATTTTTTATTTTTTGATGAAGAATTTTGTTTAGAATCTTAATAGAAAATTTTTATTAAAAATAGTTTTTTTTTTAATAAGTGTATTCGGCTTGAAATTTTTTTTTTAATAAAGAATTTCATTAGAGATCTTTTTTTTATAAAAAATTGATTGAAAGTTTATTGGAAAATTTTTATTAAATTTTACAATTTTAATAAATTTTTACTCCTCTTCGTCTTCTCATCACTTCTTTTCATCGCTCATCACTCCTCTTTGTCTCCCATTACTCCTTTTCGTTTCCCATCGCTCCTTTTTATCTCCCATTACTCCTCTTCATCTTCCCATCACTTCTTTCCGTCTCCCATCACTCCTCTTCGTCTCCCATCACTTCTTTTCATCTCCCATCACTTCTTTTCGTTTCCCATCACTTCTCTTCATCTTCCCATCACTTCTTTTTGTCTCCCATCACTCCTTTTTATCTCTTATCACTCTTCTTCATCTCCCATCACTTCGTTTTGTCCCACCACTCCTCTTCATCTTCCCATTACTCTTTTCGTCTCCCATCACTCCTTTTCATCTCTCATCATGTCCTTTTTTCCTTTTTGTTTCCTAACACTTCTCATTATCCTTTTTTACTCCCTTTCATCTTCTATTACTTTCCATTACTCCATTGTTATTTCAATTTTATTAGCATCTTTCTCCTTGATCATTATAATTTACTTATCTTTTTTATTTATTGTTATTGTTTTTTTATTTGTATTACTTCATTAAAAATAAATATAGTGATTTTTTTCTTTAAAATCAAAAATGTGTGACTTAAATTTTAATATTTGAAAATAAAATTTTATTAAATAAGATTATTTTGAATAAATATGTTTGCAAAAAATAATTTTTAAAAATATCTTTTACAATAATAACCAATCAAAAATTAGATACATTATATGACATATTTGAAAAAAAACCAGGTGATGATCGCCCAGGCGACGTTTAACAATCTCCAATTTTTATTTATATATATTAAAAGTATTTAAAATAGTAGATTTCAAAAAATGTTTTTATGCCAATTATACAAAAAAAAAAAAAAAAATACTAATGATTAATTTTTATTTTATTACTTTGCAGGTGAGCCAGCTCAAGCTTTTTTGAGCCAGCTTATCAAGCATCAAGCCAACTTATTAAGTATGGCTCAGCTTGCATGCTGGCTCAGCTCATGCAGAGCTTTACTAGTATATAAAATTTGCTTAATTTACTATTAGCTATGCTATTTAGGATTCTATCATAGTTTTTTTTTAATTTTATCTTAATCTTATTAATGTAACAAGAGTCCATCATTCATAGGGAGCTGTAAAATTTATAATAAGAAATAGCATTCTGTTCATTTTGGTTTTCAAAATACAATAGTTGGAACTATACATATTGCCAAAACTCAGTAATTTCAGCATGATGTTTTGGCCAGTCATTCCTGAAACTGAAACTCTGCCGAAAGTCAAAATTCAGGCCAAAATTGTCTGGCCAGCACTATACGTTTTGGCCCGCATTATGAATTTTGTAGTGTTGTATTTTGCTGATCAATGATAACTTATCTTAAAACACAGGTTTGTCACATGATTGTTGATCAATTTTATTTTATTTTATTTTTATTTTTAAAATACGGACTGAACGCTAAATAAGAATAAACATGATCTAAAAGAACAATAAATTCTAAGCTAATGCTAAATCCAACCTCTCAGGAGTAGGGATGCCAATGGTCAGTTCGGTTCGGTTTCGGTTTTAAAACTGCAGTTTTCAACCAAAACCGAACCGACCGCAAACTGACCGATAAAACTGAACTACAAAACCGATTACAAAAATACTGCAAAATCGAATAAAATAATGCATAAAGTATCAATTATAACTTTTTGAATAATATTCTTTGAATTTATGTAATTTTTTACAACAATAACGCCGATGTTGTGATTTTTCAGAGAAACGAAAAATCACGTGATCAACGCGTAAATTCGATAATGTCAAAAATGAGAATATTATACATAAAAACACTAAAACAATAGTTTTAATGGTATTCTCAATAAACAAAATCATTTTTTTTTTCCGGAATATATTAAAATTTACAATTAACCGATCGGTTTTTTGATCGGTTTTTTTATATATAAAACTGACGGTTAACCGGTCAGTCTTGGACTGAAACTGAACCGATAACCGAACCGGTAAAACCCGGTTATGATCGGTTATAACCGAACTTTTGGCATCCCTACTCAGGAGAAGCCCGAAGGGGTCGTCTTGCCCACTATTCAATAGAACAATCAGGCATAACCGGGAGTCTAGAAGGTACTATCGAACGAAAAAGAAGAACAAAAAAAATTAAATCTAAAATTACATGAAGAAGAAAATTATCTATATCTAACTCGAAACTACTAGGATGCCGGACAGGAAACAACCATCCACCAGAATGTAAAAAATTACATGTACACAAAATCAACCACATCAGTAGATGCAGCAGGTGAGAAGGACGAGTAGACGGCACCATAGAGGTCCAAAGGTGAAACGAACGGCGAGAAATACCATCAGAGGGTGAGGAATTCGTCCTAGCTCTGGGGTGAGAAGGATTTTGTGATCCGTGTTGAGAAGAAGAGGCAATTCTAGGTCGAGCAGTAGGTTGAGTTAATTGGTGATCACGTGACTTCTTTGGTATTTTCCTTTGAAAATCACGTTTACGTTTGGATGTAATTCCATTGCGTTGTTCCCATAATTTCAATAAAGAACAATGTTTAGGCCATATTTCTTGATAAATATGTTCTTGTAGTGATATTAAAAAGTCCCATATAATTGAACGTGTAAGTTTATCATTAAACGT
The DNA here is from genome assembly GCF_026210795.1 of Rhizophagus irregularis. NCBI lineage: Eukaryota > Fungi > Glomeromycota > Glomeromycetes > Glomerales > Glomeraceae > Rhizophagus > Rhizophagus irregularis. The sequence goes on along the minus strand of NC_089435.1, from coordinate 2,135,879 downwards.
AAAAGAACGAACAAGGTTATAAAGATCTTGTGAAACAAGTTGATGTATAATTAAATATATAGGATGATTATAAGAGTTTGAACCTGAAATGGGTGATAGGAGCTCGAATTGATCAATGGATTGTGAAATGAGAACGGGGTCATATGAAGTGTTCTCCTCAAGGAGGCTTTGTAAAATCCGTTTGTGTTCCATTAAAATTTTGTTAATGATAGGTAAAAGGTTTGAACAAATTCCCAAATGTTCGTTAGTGTCTTGATGATTGTTACATACTGGGCAAGGTATGTAATTATTAGGGTAAAGGTCAGGATAGTGTTTAGTGAGAACGTCGCCACAAGGGAGAATATGATTAAGTGCTTTGCTTTTAAAAGCGCTGAGTGATGATTTGGTAGAACTACATACGTCGGGCGTGGAGTTAAATTGTAACCACGCTCAGGTAAGAGGCCAATGTATTGAGGGTAAGGGAAATCTATCGAAAATAGGTGAGAGTGAAGGGTTACCCAAGAATTGATCAAAAGTATAAGCATCTGTTAAGTTATGACAAAATTTTCTAATGTCGCGATCAATTGGTGCTATAGAAGCCCAAATAGGGGTCATTAATGAACCCGGTAAATTTGTAGGGTTGATTTCATAAGGTGCAAGTTGGCGTGCTGCGTTGGCTAAACCATCTGCCATGTCGTTCCAATAGTCATTGGAGTGAGCTTTGACTTTGTGTAATCTTACAATCAAGGATTTTTTTGTGATTAAGGTATCGATCAAACGCCACGCTAAATGGTTATTACATTTCAAAATTCTTCTTATAGAAGTTAATTTGTTCGTGACTACATAAAAGGTATGGATAACATTGAGCGAATCCGTGAAAACATCTAGTTCACTATTATCAGGTACTGCAATAATTGCCGTGAGTAAAGCGTAAACTTCCGCTTTGGTAGAAGATGGATTAAAAGATAAAGCGCCTTTGTATGATGGTGGAGGAGGGCCTGAATTAGGAGTTGCATCAGCAGTTTCTATCCAAGCAAAATCCATTTGAGTTTGAGTAGAAGAAGTAACATCTAAACTAGAAAAAGAACCATCAGTATAAAAAATAAAATTTTTCCATAACAAAAATTGTTTAGCTATTTCTAAAAGTTCAATAATCAGATCTCTATTTCCTACAAATATATTATTAATGAAAAGAGAAGAAGAAATATTTAAATTTAAATTAATCGAATTATTGAATATTTCTGAATTCACATTTAAGTATGAATCTAATGTGGATAAAATAGGGACCGTTGAAGGTAAAACATTGGGTATAATTAATCTATGTTTACTAAATGTAAACGCTTGTGTACGAAGTGTATGTAAAGGTGTAACTGGAAAAATAAAAGATTTTTCTAATTTTAAAAATTGTTTATTAGGGATAAATTTTTTTGCATGAACATTAAAAAAAATCAAATGTGATGTTAATGAAACAATAACACATTTTGGACGCAAATCGCTACTGAAAGGTACACTATGACCACATTGTCCAGGACAAGGCTGCAACGTAGGTGTTACTTTTTTAGGTGTTAAATTGGATCTAGTATCAGCGTCTACCACTGGTATATAATGTGTTTGATAAGTAAGACTAGTATCATATAGGTCATTCTGTTGTTCGATCGTCTTGCCGTATAATTCACATTGGTGTACAAGGTCCCAAGAAATAGTCCATTCATTCTTAGGGCGGTAATTAGATGCTTTTCATATAGGAGGTGACATAAAGTCGTATCACGATGGCGGGGAAACGATTAAATTTTGTAAAAGGCAGCGTGAACTTTCGGCCGCAATAATGTTGGATTTTTCAAGTTTTTGAAACCACTTGGGTGTAGGTCCTTTAAAATTTGCCTTAGGGTTTTGTTTTTTGACATCTTTCCAGGTGCTTAAGTAGGAACCATCGATGGACGCTAACTGGTCCATGAACATTATGCGTTTTTTCCGCAAGCTTTGGAGGTCGCTACTTGATAAAGGGTCGAGAAACTGATGTGAATTAAAATATGATACTATGGAATTACCACCACCAGAAACAGATGTATTACAGTGTGGTAAAAAGTAATATAAAAATTATTAAATAAACGTAATTGTCGAGTTAAAAGGGATTGATAATTTGAAGAAATAGGATTAGCTAAATCTTTGGACGTAGGAAAATTGGGGATCCAAAAATCATATTGTGTATTTAAAAATTTTTTGTAAACCAATAGTGGAAAACATAGGGGTATCTAAAATAACATTGACTATTGATATATGTGAATAAAATTGATTGTAAAAGAAACTATTGATAGACGGAAATAGTTTGTTATGGATAATGTTATTATGTGTAGATATTGGTAATTTTAAATGTTGTTTGAAAAGTTTTTTAACTGGGGCTAATAAAGAATCACATTGTGAACGTGTGAAAATAGTGAATTGGTTAATATACTCCAATTTGGGTAATAATACTTTGTTAATAATGTAAATAAGGTGGTCATGGGTTATTTTCTTGAAACGCATTGTATACGCGAAGTGATTGACTATTTTTTTAATCTTTTTTAACGTTGGCGTATGTGAATTAAATGCGTTGATGTAGATTCCAAGAATTCGGTTGGACGAAGTGCGTGGCACTGTTCTAATCGTAATTGATTTGGAAGGGGTAACCTGGAATTGTAAATCCTTGTTACAAAATTTAGGGTTATTAGTAAGGATAATATATTTGTCATGATTAATGGTGATATTCGCCATATCGTAAAAGGAATTCGCTATTTGGAGATTTGATTCCAATTGTAGTTTGGAAGATGCAAACCAACTGGTGTCATCAAGGTAACCCACCACTGACGATGAGTAATCTATCTGTAGGTCTGTATCCGGTTAGTATATATTATTAATTTTGTTGATACGGGTAATATGTAAGTTTTCCGTTAATTGTGACAAGTGTGAAAACATAGGATCATAATAAATAATCCATAAAATCGGACTAATGACTTCGCCTTGGTCTATGCCTTGAATTACATCATAGTCAGCGGATAAGCCAAAAGGTAATATAACATTATTTTTCCGATCACTAAATAAGGATATTAGAAGAGTGGTAATTTTATCAGGAAAGTGGAGGCGTTCTAAAGCTAATTTCAATAGAGATGAATTAACTCTATCATAGGCCTTGCTAAGGTCTTGTAAACCAATCCAAAGCTGTTTTTTGTCCTTATAAGCAGATTCAATTATATGTTGGATAACTTGTAGTGGTTGTAACGTTGATTGTCCCATCAAACCCGCCCGATTGTTTTCATTAATCAGGTTATACGTCATAAGTTTAGTGTTAATCCTTTGTGTCAAAATTTTAACAAATAGTTTTCTAAATGTTTCCAACAAGACTATAGGTTGTGTGTTTTCTATTTTACAGTCCCAAGCCTTTGGTTTGGGTATAGGGAAAAGAAATGCGTATAACCAATCCCGTGGATAAATTTGGACCTGTATAATATAATTAAAAAATTGTTGAATATATTCTCTGAAATCTTGATGGGTATGTTTGATGTCTTTGTATGTAATTCCAGAGATGCCTGCGGCTTTATTATTTGGAAGTGATGAAATGACTTGGGATAATTCTTCAATTGAGAAATCCTCCGATAATGAATTCATATGTTTACAGTTACGATTGTTGATGGGTTCGTAGGTCGATCTCCAATATAACGGGAGGTCTTGAATTGACTTATACTCTTTAATATTTCTAATTTCATTAAGGTCTTTTCCTAAACATTGAAAATGTAAATTAGTTTGTTCTGCTATAATATGTGGGTTATTAGTAAATTGAAATTGATTAGTTTGTTGATCATAGTAATGTAAACGATCTAAAGTTATTTTTTGAGGTTTACGGTCAAGGATACTATTAATCATTCTTTTTTGGTCGTGGATTAAATTATTATTCCTATCGTTAATATATTTGTTAATTTTGTTAATAGTCCATGAATCTTCTTCCTGTTTATGTAAAACATTAATGACTCGTAAAAGGCTTTGTAAATCTTTTTTGACGTCAAATATATTATCGATCGTCAAATTAACTGGTAACCAAATAGTACGTTTGGCATTAAAGTGGACGTCTATAACCAAAATTTGTTTACGTAGTGTACCCCAAAGTTTCCAGTAATCTTTCCATTTGTCGTGATCACCCTGTATTCTATTAATTTTAATATTAGAGAATTTTCGTAAAATCGTACGAAGTGTAAGTATTTTATTATTATTTTGTCTTAAACAAAGGGGATGATCATGTTTCGTGTATTTCTTATATTCAGAAAAGGGAATACATTTTTCTTTAGTTTGGTTAATAATATCTTTGATATTAGACCAATAGAACTCAATTTGTTGTTCCGGTGTTTTGTCCGGTGAAATTGAATTGTTAATGTGTTGACGATATATAATACCGTTGATAAGTTTGTAATTAGACCAAGATTCTGTGGTCATAGAATGGTATTTATAGCGAATTTGAGGATTGGTATTAGGTTTGTACGTGGGTGATTTTTCTAAGCTTTTCCTAGAGCTATTGAATTTATTTCTAAAGTAATCTTGAGTCAAGTAACAACTTAGAGCCTTATGATCTGTAGTAAAAAGGTCTTCAGAAATGCTATGAGTATAAGCGTAAAAACTATGTTGAAGAATGTTGGATGAGGTGAATATGTAATCAATACGAGATTGTATATCTGGTCCATCGTTTCTTTTGGTACTATGTGTTGGTGATAGACGTTCGTGAAAGGATTTGAGTAAGTCTTTAAGGCCAAAGTTTTTAAGGATTGTTTTAATTTCACGTCTCCAAATAGGATAATGATTGGATTTTTTCAATTTGTCAAAGCTGATATTTAAATCACCTAAAACTATACATTCAAAATGGTTGTGCATAGCGTTAGTTAAAATATTCTCTATTTCCTTATAACATTTAATAATTAAATCTTGTCGTCAACGGCGTTAGCTGGTAAATAACAACATATAAGTTTGATATAATGGTTGCCTTTGAAGCACAGGTCTACCGTAAGGATACGACCAAAAAAAGTGTTGGTTTTAATAATATGTTTCTGCAGTTGATCTGTGATTATCATAGAGACTCCACTGCCTTTGGTATTTCCTTTGTTATCTGTATAAACATGAATATTTGGTTTAGTGTTGTCATTATTCAATGACGGAAGTGAGTGTATTGAGTGTATTGTTTTATTAAGGTCCATGTCTATATTGGTATATTGATGGAGACCAGTTTCAGTTAAAATAAGTATATCGTAATTGTGAAGTGTAAAAAATTGGAGAATATCATTTAATTTATTATTAAATCCTCCTTGAATATTAATTGTACCAAATTTATGGTAATCAATGAAATGTGTACGTAATTGGGGGAATGAAGGTATAGGGGTGTCGTGTGGTTGAGAGGTAGACGCCATCCCTAATGTATCATTATCGTCGAATATGTTATATTCGATATAATTTAACATGTTTTTATCTTCTTCGTTACGAGATTCACAAGTGTAATTTTGTGAATTTGATGTATATGTGTCATTGTTGTATGGAGGGTGGAAATTTTGATTAATATTTTTGTGATTTTGGGGTTTTTTATGATTTTTTTGTATTTTTGTATTATTATTATATTTAGAATAAGAATATTGTAAAATGGGTTCAGAAGGCTGATTTTCGAGGTCAGCCGGGGATTTCAAATTGGTGTATTCCATAAAAAAAATTGTATAAAAAAGTATGAATATGTGAATCGAAATATTTAAGCCATTAATATCTAAATGGGTAAATCCAAGAAGTATATCCAAAAAAAAGAGAGGGGGAGGTGATAGTATTAATACTAGACACGTAATTAATGCGTTGCATTAAACTGCGGGAGGAGGTTAAGAGGGTTATAGGATTTAACTGAGAACTTAGTCTCAGTTGGTGTTGTGTTTGATAGTTCGTCAATGATTCCTTCAAAGACGGCACTGTCTGACATAACGACATCATCGGGGGCGTCAGTGTCTTCATCAGTTGCTAAGGGCTGTTCACTGTCTTTCGCTGTGATGTTACCTTGTTTATTGCTCTTAGATTATATCTAGTTTTTGCTGCCCTATACAAAGACTGTTCGTATGGTGATGTTCTTTTTGGTGATTTGATGGAGCGATCTTTTGATTGTGCGATCTTTTCTTGACTAAGTAGGTTAATGTTAGTCGTGAGATGTTGTATAATTGTGTCGTACTTGTCTAGTCTGGTGGTTATATCATTGAGTGATGAACTCATTAAATTATGGTTGTGGTGAATATCGGCGATAGTACTATCGACTTTAGTTTTTCCTTCTTGAAGTGTCTTAACGCTATCTAGGAGTGATTGGACTTGTTGTTCCAGTTGGGTAATTCTGTGTTCTGAGTTTTTGGTGGTAGACATTTGAGGATTGTCCAAGTGCGGGGCAATATAGGAATTGTCATATTTATAATTTTTGCTATTATTGCCATGGTTTGTATGGTTGTATGGTTGTTTGTTTTGACGAGGATATAACAAGCTGCCTGATTGTGGATTTTTGTTATTGTAATTGCGTGCTAGTGGTTGGCTAGACTTATAATTTGGTGACGTTGTGTTTGAACTTTTATTTGCATTTAGAGTTATGACGTGATTATATCTGGCTCTGTGGTTTTCACTGATTGTAATTTTTTCTTCATTACGATTAATAAATCATTTTTTGAAGAATTTGCGATTAGATTGGTCTGTATCGAAGTTTTTATCATCACAATCTTTCGTTTCGTGAAGGGGTGATCCACAAGTGTTACACGTTTTGAGTGATAGATGACCCGGTAGGATGTGGAGGTTATAACCTTCAAATAGTGAGGAAGCGCCATTAATCGCGTCAACTGGATAGTTATCCAGTGAAATGTAAATATAGGCGTTTTTCATAGTTGAGTGTTTGGTGGTTTGTGTGAATGTACAAGTTCGTCCATAGACGTGCTTGATAAGTGGTTCAATGTCCTTGGCTGTGGTGTTGAGGGGGAGTCCAGTAATTTTAAAGTAACAGCTGGTGCATTTTTTATATTCAGGGTCGTCAGGGTTTCCAGGTAAAATCCTTACTACGAAGTTCTCGATTTCAAGGCTCCAATAGTTTTCTTTCATAAAATAATCATATGCTGACTGTTTGTCAAATTGGACAATAAGTAGTTTGTAGGCTGGTTTTATGAAAATAGTACGTCCGCGATTGTTGCGATTGGGAATTTTTCTTGGAGGTTTTTTAATTTCCTTGTATTCAAGGACGTTGCTACCTGTTTTACGGCGAGGTGCTTGATAGGACCCCGAAGATTATATATATAACTGGGATTCAGGTTTGTATAAAGTTACTATATCACTTTTTAGAAACTTAAAGTTAAATTTGTATAATCTGATCAGTCGGTAAATTTAGAAGTTAGGTATACGTTTGTATAACGGAAATAGATTTTTAAAGCAATTCAGATTTTAATTTGTATAAAATACATTTATACATTATTAGTATATATCTATATATAAAAAATGTGATCATACAATTTTTCATCATCGTGCATTTCATCTTTTTTTTCATCGTGCATTTCATCTTTTTTTTCATCGTGCATTTCATTTTTTTTTATCGTGCATTTTATTTTTTTTTATTGTGTATTTTCATCTCTTGTTATACGTTTTATTTTTAAAAATTCTTCATATTTTTATCATAAACTTTGGTTCTTTTTGTTTTTCTTAAAATGCCATTTGCTTGGAAATATAGCAAGGAAAGACTTGCAAAACATCCATATTGCGCTCACATACTTCGTATGAAGAAAGTTATTTGTCGTTGTGGTAAAACTATTAAACTTAGTCGTCGCTATGATGAAACCTTTTTAAATATTCACGTTAAGGGTAAAGGATGTTTGGCTAAGCAAGGAGTTCAATCTATCTTGAATTTTTATAAACCAATTTCTAAGCTAGAAAAAAATGAAAAAAATGAAAATGCAGATGATGTTAGTAGTGCCGAAGAATGGGAAAGTGATGATGATGATAGAATGGATGATGATGATTTGTTTAACGTTGATGAAGAAAATGAAGTACAAACAGAAAGTGATATTGAGGATGAATACTCAAGTAGTGAAGATGATGCAATAACCTTATCTAACAATAAATGAAACCTTGCCCTGGTCTCAAATCTAGATCAATTCGCCAATATATCAGTCGTACTCCTGTTCAATTTGGTGGAACTAGAAGAATTGAAATTGTAGCAAAGGAGCTTTTCCCTAATCTCTTTCCAAATAAATTTACGCGTAAGAGATTAACTCATTCACAAAAATGCCGATTGAATCGTCAGTTATATTCAGAAGCAATATGGCGAGTTGATCGTGATTGTAAGTTGAAGTGCTATTTGTTTCATATAATCTGTATATATACATATTAATAAAATATCTTTAATCAAGGTAATTCTGTATGTTCAATGAATTGCGCAGGATATACTGATAAAAGTGCTTGTAATGAATGTCTTAGCTTAAAAGTTGATAAGAATTTACAAAATCGAATTGCAATTGTAAAACCACCAAAATCAAAATTGAAGCATATCCCAAAACACTATTTCGAAAACGATCCTCTGAAAAAGTATTTGAAATATGTTGATCTTAATATCGTTTGGTCTCTTATCAAAGACAATAACTCTGATACGGCTTCAGATGTTTGGGTAACATTGGCAAATAAAGGTATTAATGGTGCTTTTAAAGAAAAACCAGTTTTTACAGGTCTTTGTGAAATTATGACACAAGTTGCATCTAAAAAAGAGAAAAATAAGGGTAAACAAAACCTGAAATATTCTGAGGAATTTAAAAACTTTCTCATAGTACTTGGTACCTTTAGTCCGCATGCATTAAATTTATTTCGACAAAACTTAGAAGGTTTAACGATCCAGAATATCAGGTATAAAATTACTATCTTGGTACATTTTATTTAAAAAATAACTTAATAAAGCTTTTTAACAATCTTTAGGCGTTTGCGTTCTAATTCTGAAGATATATTAACGGATCCAACACTTTGTTTTGAAAACGTAGCTCGTTTTAAGCGATTTTTGGATTCAATTGGTTATGATGGACCGATTGCAGCTATGTCCGACAATACAAAACTAAAACCTCGCCTCCGATATTCATCGCAGATGGGATGCATAATTGGATCTACATTTTCAGTTAATGAGACAAGTATCAAAACATATAACGATATTCCACTTGTAATCAACAAAATTAAGGAAAATAATTCTATTGCAAAATATGTAAGAGTGTATATATTACAGGTAAATATTATTAATATATTGGTAAGGCAGGTTAAATATAATTATGTTAACATTACGAAATTCTATTTAGGTTCCGTTGCCAAAATTTCCTCCAGTAATTATTGCTCTTCTTCCTAACAATGGATCTGATAAAACGGAATCAATCGTCAATATACATAAGTTACTTTTGGATTTTGCACAGGAACTTGGATTACACATAATCTCAATTGGTTCTGATGGTGCACAAGTTGAGTTTAACGCACAAACTCAAATTTAACAGATTAAAACTTCCGATAGACTTAGATTTAATTATACACCATATAACATTGATTTCAGTTGTCCAATTTTCCAAATATTGGACCAATAGTACGAATTCAAGATCCTAAACATGCTAAGAAGACGGGACGTAATGCAGCAATGTCTGGTGCTCGAGCTCTCACATTTGGTCATTCTACTATAGGATTTAATCATTTTACAAAATTGTTATCTCATCTCCAAAGTCCCATGTATAAGTCTGATGTGTATAAGCTTGATCGTCAAGACGATGGTGCAGCTTATCGAACCTTTTGCCCTAAAAATTTGGCATGTTGCCTTGATTCTAATAATAAGATCAAATCCGAATTCAAGGGCACATTTATATATCTATTTATAATTGGTAAGGAACTGCAACTCTTTTGTTTATAAATATAAATATACTAAATATATTTATTTAATATTTATCTTATTTTATTAGGTGAATTGGTTGATAGTTATTTGAATAGAAATATTTCACCTCTTGAACGAATAAGAATGGCAATGACTTCTTATTTTTTTTTGCGAATTTGGCGATTTCATATAAATACATTAGCACGAAAGTATCCTGAATTTATTTCTGTATCTCAGAACTTTATTGCATCTCAAACATTTGCAATAATGACTTCATTAGCAGAATCAATAGTTTTACTTGTAAAAGCTCATAGAGATTATTATAGTCAATATCCTCTTATTCCTTGGATTCATGGTTCAGAAGCCTGTGAACATTTTTTTGGAGCAGCACGGCAAATTAATGCTGATTTTGATTTTGCAGAGTTGTTAGAAATGGTACCAAAAATTGGCCACTATACCAAAGCATTAAATTCAAAAGAATTGTCTTTCAATAAAGAGAAATCTGTACGTGATGGTAAGTAAAAAAAATTCCTTTGTTTAATACTATATAATGATTATAGCTAACATATAAATAAATTAATTATTTTACTTGATAGGATATCAATTTGAATATAATAACGAAATTATTGAATTTGATCAAGTGAATATATTGTGATCTTGGCCAAATGATATTCAAATTCATCATGCATTTGATCAGTCACGCCAACTAGCATGTGATCTTGCTGAATTTCTAGGAATGTTGACTCCCGATATTGTACCTATTAATTCACTTCGGCCTTATATCTTAATAGGTCCTAATGATGGAGAAGTATCTGGTTCAGATAATCATGATGAATGCATGCAAGATTCAGATGAGAATTTTTCTAATCTTGATCTTTCTCAAATAATTGGTTATGCGGCTAAAGAAGTGAATCTTATAAGACAAAAAGAAAATGAAAGGGAAAAAGTAAACATAAATAAAGATAGTCAAAATTTGTCTTTAAATGAATGTCAAAAGCAACTTTCTTTTATTGATATAGATGAAACATTGGATTCAAGTATAATTAATACAGGTAATGTTAAAGAATTACAATTTATAAATAATTATTTATAGATACTAATATTATTTATTTTAAATTTAAGATATTAATAATACTGATACTACTATACTGGTTACTGAAAATGTAATTGATTTTCAAGAAATGGTGTATCAACGTGAGAAGCATAATGCTTATAATTCTCGCAATATTGAACGTACAATTAAAACTAATAGTACAAAATTATGCAAATCTGGTTTAATTAAACCTAATCAAGCAAATCATATTGTCTCATTTTTTAGTAAAAATGAAAATGCTGAAATGCGAATTGTTAAACAACGTGAAAAGAGATGGAAAAATGAGCGAAAAACTATGAGCCAATCTCTTGCTACTTTTTATGAAAAGGGGCAATCAAAAAAACGGCAAAAAATTTTAATTGATAATAAAAATTTAAGTGAGTATAAATTGAATAAGTTTATTATATTATTAGAAATTATTAAAATAATTTTTTCATTTTATAGTTGAAAATATTGAATCAGCAAATATTAATAGTCATAATCCTCTTAATGAGCAAGATTTTATTCTAGTTGTTTTTGGATTACAACTTTGTATTGGACAAGTAATTTCTAGCTTTTATGAAGCATATGGATATTATAGTTATCATCAAGAACCAATTACAGACATTGAAAATATATCATATATAACTCTCAAAGTTTTTACTCCTATACGTAATATTTTTTCAGCTTTAACAGAGGAGGGATGTTTTTTAATTACTCATCAACATCCAAAAAATGTTATTTATCATTTAAACATGCAAGATATAAAGGTTTTTGATGATAATACTCTTCAGTTATTAAACAAAGCAAAAATTCATTATAATTTTTTTAATCAAAAAGAAGTAATTCAGATAATTGCATAGAATTTATAACTTAGAGGTAAAGTTGTATAAAATTATAATAGGATTAGAACTTATATGCTGATTTTGTATAAAGCTATTAATAAAAATTAAATGTATAAAGAACATATTAAAATTTAAATTTGGATCTGAGTTATTTATATATTCTTCGGGGTCCTTGCTTGATGAGCATGGATGTATCGTAGTTGTATGGGATATCCATAATTTTTATGACGGCCTGGTCTAAATTAGCGAATTTGCGTTCAATTAATGTGTTGATAGTCTCATTGGTGAGTTCGTAAATTTTTATGTGTTTGAGGTTGTCAGGACTTTTTTCGATATATTGAACAAGTGAGTCACGTGTTCTGAAGTGAATAGTAAAGTATCTATATGTGGATGTTGTATTAACATCAAATCTAAAAGCATTACTGTCTTTGATAAATGACGTCTTTATTAGATTGATAATTTCGTTGTTAGAAAGTTTCGGTGGGAAACTATCTCTAGGAATAAATCCTTTGTGTGCTTTGTTTGAAGCTTGTGGTGTCTGTTTAAAAATATCATTTAGCACCGTGATTTGTACCGGATTAGGAGTGTTTATTTGTGTGGCTGATTGTGTTTCTGGTGATTTCCCCTTATCGGGGTTAGGTTCAATAGGATCTTCCTCCATAAAAGTCAAATTTTCAGTGATTGGTGTTTGCGTGTGAATATCATTTTCCTGTAAGTCACGTGATGTAAGTTCGATTTCGCTGTGCGAGAGAATATGAGTGGGAGAGGTGGATAATGCCTCTTCCATAGTCGTGTCCGTTATGGTGTTATGAGCAGTTTGAGAAGAACCTGCAGGTTGACTGGAAGTCATATTGTTTCTTTTATTGGGAGACGAATATGTAAGATATATGTCTTCGTCGTTAGTAACAGGGCGATAAGATTTTTCTAAATTTTTAAGAAATTTTTTCAAAAATTTTTTCCCTATAGCAAAACTCATATGATAATGTTCCGAGAAGAACGTAGAGACCAAAATTGGTGAAAAAATCGACACTTGTCTATAAAGAAATGTGTTTTTTAGTAAAAATTTCTTCTGTGGATTTTTGGTTTTTAACGATCATCAGAGCGATTGTTGATCAATATCAAACATGTCGAATATATATTTATCAATATATACAGATCACGATACAAAGTTGTTAGCACTCAGATGATCTAAATTTCATAGTGTTGTTTATTGTGATTGGCCGTTATAATAATAAGTTGTATTCCAAAAAAGGAAGGAAGTAGGTCCTAATTTGGTTAGCAAATATGGCAAAACAGGGTCCGTTTTTAAATAAAATATATATAAACATAATTGAAATTTCGTTTCATTGCAATGAATTTCAATTTCAATTTCAATTTCAATTTCAATATATCAATTGATTGTTTTTTGGACAGCAGTTGTTTAAATAAATTTCGTGAATTGAAGTTGATCATCATTTACGTCACAGTAAGTAAAAAATAATCTAAAATTTGATTCACATGTTATAAAAATTGAAACTTGTATATAGTAACTATAAATAAATTAGTTATAATGAAGGTACTTTTTTTTATTAATAAAATTGTATTTTTTTATTTGTTTGTTAATTAAATTAAAAATTGTGATTTTTCCCATAAATTACACATTTTTTTAATTAATAATAAAAAAAAATAAATAAATTTACAAATTGAAAATCGAAAGATGATCATCATTTACGTCACAATGAAAATAATCTACAATTAAATTCATATGTTAATATTAGTTAAAAGAACTAAAGCCACAATTTAATAACTATAAATAAATTAGTTACAATGAAACCACCCTTTTTTTATAGCTATAATTATAAAAGTGTGGTTTTTTTCAACAGATTATTACACTTTTTTAATAACTAGGAAACGGGAACCGTTGTACTAAGTCTGGAGCAAGGTATAATAAATAAAGATGTAGCGATATTCTACTAATTAGCAGGATAACGCCTTGGAATTCCGGTAATTTTCTGCTGATTAGCCTTGGAATTCCTGGACAGAGAAACTCACGTGATTGAAAATTTACACGTTATTTCCATAGATCATCATAGTGCGTAGACATATATAGTCCTTCGCTTCGCTCCGGACAATAAAAAATAAATAAATTTACAAATTGAAAAATTGAAAGATGATCATCATTTACGTTACAATGAAAATAAACTAAAATTGAATTCACAGGTTAGAAAATTTAAAGCCGCATATAGTAACTATAAACAAATTAGTTTTAATAAAATTACCCTTTTTTTTTATCATTTATTTAATTAATAAAGTAATATTTAACAGTTAATGAGATTATGTTATTTCAATTATAAACTATTATATAAATTAATAAATTAATTTTATTATATAAATTGTAATAAATTTTTGATAAAATCAATTTTTTTTCAATGTAAATAAATAATAAAATCGCAATTTTTCAATGAAAACTACTTTTTTTTTAAATTTAAATAAATGTAATATAATCATCATAATTTTGCAATAAATTGTAATAAAATCGTAATTTTTTCAATAAAATTGCATTTTTTTTAATAAATTTGATAAAAATCAAAATTTTTCATATATTAATAAATAATAAAATCGTAATTTTTTCAATGAACCACTTTTTTAAGTTTTTAAATAAAATGTATCATAATTTTGTAATAAATTGTAATAAAATCACATTTTTTTAATAATCATAAATCATAAATAATAATAAATAATTGTAATATTATTACTTTTTTTTAAAAAAATGAAATATATTATAAATATATTAAAGTCATAATTTTTTTTATAAATATAAGTAATTCATTTACTTTTTTTTACTTTTATTCATTTTTCATTTTAATAATAATCAGATTCAAAAAAAATTTCGAAATATGATTGCAAACATTACAACCATTGTGTATATACTCTCTGTGACTGATGAAACTATTAATAATGGTGTCTTGCAGAAAGGCATGGCTATTTCCCGAATTGATAATGAAGATGCATTTCAAATATATAAATTTTACAATTATATGACCTTAATAAATAACACAGACCTTGATTCAGATGATGGATCTGAAGTAACTTCGCCACTTAAGGCAGAAAATGTATACTTAATTACAGGAAAATTTTCAACAACTCAAGATGGTTCAATAAACATCTCTATTACAACTAATGTACAACTCCTTATCGATAAGGAAGATATTCCTATAATAAAACCAACTGTACATCTTCTTGGAAAGACTTTGGGGTATGCAGAATTAACAGAAAGTGAATATACTTTACAAATACAAGTAAAGCCATATTTATCTAAGGATCAATTTACTCCATTTACTGTAAATTTAACTCACCCACCAAATGGGCGATTTAAGAACGCATTAACAAAAGCCAGAAAAAATTCAACAGTTCATATAACAGGAGTATTTTTTTTTTGCAAAAGATCAATTATACTGTGAAATTTTGGAATTTCAGTTTGTATCAGCAAAAATAGAATCAGATAACAGTATTGTAGTTCCATGGAAATCAAAATCTGATTCATGTAATGAAGGATCTTCAAAATCTGTTATAGAACAAAGAATTTCTCTCATACAACAGAATTCAACAACACAACCATCATTGTCAATGACACCAACTAAAAATAAACGTAAAATAAATATGACTAAAATAGCAGATATTTCAAGATCTTTTCTATTACAAAATCAACAAAGTGATGAAATTCATGATAGTGAAACTTCTATTACAAATGAAGAAAATGAAGAAAGAATTAATGAAAATATTGAAGAAAATGAAGAGAGAAACGAAAATATTAAAAAAAAAATAATACACCAAAAATTTCAAATTCAACAAGAGGTAAAAAAAAAACAAAAAACTAAATAATGTTTATGAACTAACGTAACCCAGTAATAATCTTTTCTTTAATTTTTTTTATTATCTGTTCTTTATATTTTATATGTAATAAGTGCTATATTTATTTTTTTTAATGAAATAAAAAACGTATTTTATTTTTTATGTCAAAGAAAAGTGGTTTAAAAAAAAATTTGAAGTCTACGTAAAATTTAATTGCTGATCATGTTACACATGTCATAGATCACCTGACAAATACGAACTGTTTTTAAAATTCTTTTTTTATTATCTATTGTTTTTTATATTTTATATGTAATAAGTACTTTATTTATTTTTCAATGAAATAAATGAAATAAAAGAAGTTGCATTTATTTTATTTTTATATCAAAGTATAATTAGTTCAAAAAAAAAAAAAAATTTGAAGTCAACGAAGTCAACGTAAAATTTAATTGCTGATCGTACTATTATGCATATCATAGATCACCTGACAAATACGAACTGTTTTTAAAATTCATTTTTATTATCTGGTATTTTTTATATCTTATATGTAATAAACATTATATTTATTTATTTTTTATTAAAAAAAAAAATTGAAGTTATTGTAAATTTTAATTGTTGATCCTTAATAATAATATTACAAATATATGTTATAGATCACTGATCATATATATACGAACTATTAAAACTTTCATAATAATTTGATTACTAATAATTTTTTTAATAATTTATTACTAACATTAAATCAATAAAACTGAATCAGATGTCCTAAATGGGATCAAATTCAAACAATGAATTTAAATAGAGATGCATTCAAAGTAGATCCAAATGTGATTAAAGAATATTCTCGCTTGGAACAAATAGCATCACAACCGCTTCCTATTTCATAAACAAACCTAGATTATCATGTTATCAGTTATCATATAAGTATAATAAAGCAATTAGGGATTCTTTAAAAAAAGTGTTTATTTGACTATGCATTTATGCTCATGTTACACCTAATTTTATTTTGAAGGCCGCCGCCAGGCGGCCATAGTGGTACAGTTCTAGTTTATAATATAATCAATATAGCATATATAGTGTGTATATAGTATGTACAGTATAGTAATTGGTTTATTTAATATAGTATATATATTTTATATAGTAAATGTAACTCATATATCAATATATCAAACATTAATTGGTTAAAACTACAAAATGTAAAAATATGAGTTAATCAGGTCACATTTTTTTAATTAATTATTATAAAAAACATTTTCTAATGTTAATGTTTTTTTAAATTATAATAAAAATGTTATTTTAATGTTTTTCAATTAACTATAATAAATAATGTTATTTTGACTTTTTTTGACATTTTTTTAAATTAACTATAATAAAAAAACGTTATTTGACATTATTTTAACATTTATTAAATTAGCCATAATAAAAAAAATGTTATTTAACATTTTTTTTAAATAAACTATAATGAAAAATGGTTATTTGACGTTATTTTAACATTTTTTTTGAATTAGCTGTAGTAAAAAAAAAGTTAATTCGTAATTCGTGTAACAATCGGAGCACCATTGAAATCTGCGTCTCTTACATAGGTAAATCGGTCAATTTTAACCGATTTGGCTGAAATTTTTACTGAGAAAACTCTGACATTGAGTCTATTTTTTCAAGTATTAATTGTAATTATTGTAAAACTTATAATTTCGTAAATAATTCTTAAAAGTTGTCAATTGGGAAAATTTACAAAAAATAAACTGTTAATCTTAAAATAAGAATAATTTTATTTTTTTACCTTAACTTTTTTTTAAAAAATCCAATAATAATATATCAAAATGTATATAAATGTAAATTTTGAGCCTGTTTCACACTTTTATTAATAAAAAATTGCAAAGCATTTTTACTAAAAATTTTGTTAATCAACAACTTCTAGCAATTATTTAAACTTAGTAACTGTTATAATTAATGCTTGGATAATATAGATCTAATGTCCAAGTTTTATCAGTAAAAATTTTAGCCTGTTTGGTTAAAAATTGACCGATTTACCTATGTACGAAATGGCATCAAAACGCAGATTTGCGAAAGTGCTCCGATTGTTACGCGAATTACGAATTAACATTAGTTTAATTTTTTTAAAATAAAAATATGTTATTTTGATAATTTTTCAATTAACTACAGTAAAAAAAGTTATTTGGACGTTTTTTCAATTAACTATTAAAAACATTGTTTTGACATTTTTTTTAATTAACTATAATTAAAAAATGTATTGCTTCAATTAACTATAGTAAAAAAACTTTATTTTGACATTTTTTAGATTAACTATAATAAAAAAATGTTATTTAACGTTTTTTTGACATTTTTTCAATAACACAGGATGTCTAACTTTCCAGTTATCAAAAAATGATTTTAATGTTTCAAACTTAGGTCCATAATTTTGATCAAAAATTTATTGGTAAGGATCTAATTAATACTTCAAATAAACTCCTATATTGAATAGACACTTTATTCTCAAAAATTAATCAAATTTTAACATTTAAATTTTGACATTAAATCAATAACCTTTCACTAAGATTTGGACAATTCCGATAAATTGCTTGGATAAGTCTTTTATTATAATAAACCTCACAATCAAAAATTCGTTTGTATTGTATTTTATCTAAATTTAGATGTGAGTTTTTAACCAAGTGTATATTCATTTTTAAACTTCTTCATCTTTGACTCCATCATGTTTGTAGATGTTGAATAGTATGCTTTTTTAATTAGTGATCTTTCAATAACTTCGAATAATACATCATTATATTAGTATAATCCAATTGTGCTTGTGGGCAATCATCTATTCGTGGACGTATCCTTCTATGTGGGTTTCTAAAACTTCTATAATAAAGAATGTTCTGAAAAATTAGTTAATACAACACATTCAAAATTTATGAAATTATTACAACGATAATACTATATATAATACAAAGTGGTAAATAGTTTGCATATCCTAGTGTGTTATATTTTTTTTTTGCATAATTCATATTTCATTTGTCAATATAAATAGTTTATATGATAAGCCACATATTTGATTAGATTCGATATTTGCAAACATTATATTACTTAAATTCAAAAAAAAAAAGTTTTTCGAATTTTCACTTTCCTCTTAACTAATTCTCACACATATCAATTCTAATTTCATAAAAGGAACATTCATTATCCGAAGCGTTAGCGAAGGAACATTCTATTGTATTAGACGGTTTTATGGTAACCCATGCAATTCTCCTTCCTTTTTTGTATTCATTTAATTTTGCTTCTAGATCACGCACCATTTAAATTACGTAAATAAATTATAATTTTGTTTGAAAATGGATTTTCCCATATAATAATGGAATTGCTAAACTACACCATATTTTTGAATATGACATATAGAGAGAAAAATGGGGGAAATACTAGTGTATCAACATTTTAACTATTGTTTCAAATTATATAATGGTAATTTCCGCACAATTTGTGCGGTGTAACATTTTCAATAATAGAGTGGTGATGGAAATTATAATATCAGATACTATTCATATTTTTTGATTGTTCAGGATCCGAATAATATTATATAAAAAAGAGTTTTAAAGATATGTAGTATTGTTATTTCATATGGTTCTTCAGCTATCAAAAAGCTATCAAATGGATAATAATGGATAATACAGTATTAAAAAAATTATCAAATACGCTATCAATAAATGGTAAATTGATCCTATCAAAAAGAAATTATCAAATTATGTATTTCATATTTTATTTAAGTTTGGTTTCTAATATGAATTGTACATTTGTGAATGAATTGTGAGCATTAGAATGTATTAAAATTGTGCATCGACATCAAAATTGAACGTAATTGTGCAATGCTGCTATGATAAATTGCTTCTAGATAATTTATATAATTTATCAAAAAAATATTAAAATCCATCTAAAAAAATGAATAAAATTTAGAAAAATTATTTTAGACATCCATATTGCCAATTGCTCCCGATAAACACCATTATCCATTATGTCATGATAGTCATGATAGGAGTCTCGGATCAACAAGCTGCAGCGGCAATTTAAAGTATATAAGGTTTAACCGACAAAATTGTCGATCATTTTCTTTTTCATTTCTTTTCTTTTCATTTCTTTTTTAAAACTAAATTATGGATGATAATAATCTTTTACCAAAATTATTTCAAAATTTACTTGAAATTTTAAATGATGAAGAATATTATGATGTTACTATTGAAGTTGGTAATGATCCTTATATAAAGATATTTCGTGCTCATATGGTTATCTTACATTATCGTTCCACGTATCTACGAAGAATGTTATCAACAAATAAAAAGAATAATGATGGGACTTTGGTTCATATAAAATTACCAAATATTTTACCAGAAATTTTTCAAATAATCTTAAGGTAATAATTAAAATTAAATTAAAATTAAATTAAATGAATATACTGTATAACAACATATTTAAATTTACGCTTTTTTATTTTTTAGATATATTTATAGTGGAAGAATTAACTTGGAGGAATATGATACTTCGGATATAATTAAAATCTTGATTGCCGGAAGTGAACTTGGTCTTCAAGAATTAATCACTTATATACAATCCTTCTTGATTAAAACTAAGGCAAATTGGATGGAACAAAATTTTAATTTGATATATCAAACATGCTTTGAGAACGATTCTTTCTTGGAACTTCAAAATTTTTGTACTAATTTAACCTCCGAAGAGCCAGATAAGATATTCGAATCTTTAAATTTTGCTTCAATTCCAGAAAAACTTTTGATCACAATTATTCAAAGTGATAATCTTCAAATGGACGAAGTTCAAGTATGGAAACATATGGTTAAATGGGGACTTGCTCAAAACCCAGAACTTTCTTCGGATCCCGCAAATTTTTCAAAAGAAGATTTTAATACTTTGAAAAATAGTTTACATAATTGTATTCCATTTATTAGATTCTATAATTTAACTTCTGATGAATTTTCAAAAGAAATATTACCTTATAAAAAAGTTTTGCCAAAAGAATTATATAAAGATTTATTAAAATATTTTTTGGATTCTAACAACCAATCAATTAAACAATCAAAATCTCGTATTACTACTAAGAAAAATAATATTGATTCCAAAATCATTACAACTCAACATGCTGAATTAATCTCGAAATGGATCGATAGATTAGAAATTACGGATGAGATAGAAACTGCGTACAAATTCCAATTGTTATTTCGTGGATCTCGTGATGGATTTACAGCTGAAAAATTTCATGAAATCTGTGATAATCAGCCTAATACTATAACAATTGTTAAAGTGAAAGATAGTACTGAAATTCTTGGGGGATATAATCCAATTGAATGGAAATCTGATGATTATGGTAAATATGGCACTACTAACGATAGTTTTATATTTTCTTTTAAGAATAGTGATGATATTGAAAGTCATATTGTAAGTCGCGTGGAAAATGAAGAATATGCCATATACAACTATCATGATAGTGGTCCAATATTTGGGGATGACCTTACTTTAATTAGTGACTATGGTTTTTGTGTTAATTGTTATTACGAAAAGCAAATCAGAAAAACTAATGATGATTTTTATGCGAAAGAATATGAAGTATTTCAAATTCTAAATTAAAACCAATTTTGCAATAGTAGATATTAATTTTTTTTCTTTTTATTGTTTACTATTCGTTTTATTATCGTATTCAACATATTTATATAAATTGATTGAAATGTATTAAACTATTAAATAGGCTTTATAAAAAATAATTGATCACCTTACTTAGAAATGAATACTAACTTGTTTACTTTACAAAATTCCTGATTTAGCCAGAAATTTACATTCAACCCATACCATTTAGGCCAAAAACATAAATGATTAAAAATTTTCTATAAATAATTGTTATAATGTTTTAAACAATAAAATATTTTCCAAACACATTAGATTAAAATTCTAATAATCTTATGAATAGTTGAAATAAGTTTATCATATGGAAAATTGAAATGTTGCTGTTTTAGAGATTATTATCTGAATCTCATGCTCGATCTGTCATTTTTTTTATATATAAGATATAAAGTTAGATAAGAATAAATAACGATAAAGATCATCTGACGGATAGTTTTTGGATTGAAAAAAGGATTATATATTATTCAATGATGTAAAATTTATTTTCATAATATTATTATTTTCGCCTAAATTCGAATAATTATTGTAACGGTTAAAAATTTTTATTATATTACTAAAAGGAATCAACAATATTTCACATAAATTTTTTATTGATAATTTATACATTTAATAATTTAATAACTTTGTTATATAATTATTTAAATTACAAACTAAGAATCTTGTAAAACATTTTAACTACTCTAATCTTAGTGTTTAAATAACTTAAAATAAAGTATAAATAAATGATAAAAATTTGGAATATAATATAATATTGGTTTGATTTATAAAGTCCAATTTAAAATCCATCTAAAGGTAAAAAATTAACAAATTAGTAAATTAATTAAGTTGCTTTAAAAAGAAATCCTATTTATTTAAGAACTTACCATCAGGAATTTCCAGTTCATCTTGTTCTTTTGAATGAAAATTTGGATTATTATATATTTCGTCATCATCTATAAGAAAATAAATATACTTAAAATAGTATAAGGATTATTTGTTATTATATAAAATTTTCACCTACCATCGACATTAATACTTTGCCCTTTTATTTGTTGTCGAGTTATTTCTTTTTCATCATCTAAATTTAAATAAAAGTCGCGTTTAATAAATAAATGAAATTGATATAATAATGAATTCTATTTGTTAGTACTTTATTACTATTCTTACCATTTGAATTTATTTGCAAATTTTTAAATAATTTAGATAAGATTTTATTACTATCTAAAATTTAAGATATTGATTTAATATATAAATCAATCTTGATTTGACAATAATTAAAATACATTACCTTCAAAAATAGTAACTACTTTTGAACTATCCTGCTCATTTGATTTATTAAAATCGTTAACTAAAATAAATATCAATTATTAAACATTATTATATGATAATTCAACGCTGTAATGTTAATAAATACTTACTATTGTTAGGAATGTTAAAATCATACAATTTACTATGAAACGCTGTTAGTAGTGAAAATAAAGTAAATTATTATAGTAAACCAAATAAAATGGTAGAAATTATTATTTATACGGTTATACCTTCTTGTTCTTCTATTATAATAAAAGATAACATTAATAATGTATTTTAAAATAAATACATTCATTAATAAATATTATACACTTATACCTTCTGTTGCATTTCTTGGTTCAGGTAGATTTTCAAAGTTGTGAATTTTACTTGTTAATAATCTGCTACTTGTATTATTTTCTTCTACTTTATTCATTTCTAAATTATCTATTTCTGATTTGAATAATTCATCTGACATATTTTGATAATCTAAATTAATTCTTTTCATTTTATTACGAAGTGCGGCAGCGTCAGGTCTTTTTAATGGATCAGCATCCCAACATTCTTTCATTAAATTTTTATATTCTAATGGAGTTCCTGGCACAATTTTTGGTCTTATACCGTTAATAACATTCATTACAATATCATTTTCATGTTCATAATTTATAAATGGTGTTTGTCCAGATGAAATTTCCCACATAAGAATTGCAATACTATAAATATCAGATGCAAAAGTATATTCTCTTCCAACAATAACTTCGGGTGCTATGTAAGGAAGATTTCCATATATACCTGTTGAAGATTTATCAGCAGGTCCACAAAATCCAAGATCACTAATATACCACTTATCATTAAATTGTGAATATAATATATTTCCAGAATGTAAATCTCTATGAATTGATTTCTCTTTATGAATATAATAAAGTGCATGAGATATTTTATAAATAATTTTCATTCTATCTTTCCATGTAAGTTGATTATGATTTTGTTGTAAATAATTTCTTAAATCTATATCCATTCTCATCATTACAAGCATATAATATCCATTTGATGGATTTTGTGTTAAACCATAACATCGAGCAACACCTGACCATTTATTACTTATAGTTAAATGTGATTTAGCCTAAATGACAACAATGCTATTGTTAATACAAAAACAAGATTTTTATAAATAGATTTCAAATAAAATTATACAAACCTCTTCAATCCAACTTTGATTTGCACCTTCAACATTTTCTAACGTTTTAAGTGCTACTTTTATTACTATATTTTGCCTTCCAGATCTTTTAACTCTTTTAATTGTTTTTTTTTCAGAATCCCATTCTGCATAATATCCATTAATCCAACCCGCTGTATAGATTTCAGAGAATCCACCTTTTGTCAAATAATTAATATTTTTCAAATTATTATATGGGATCCATTCAACTATCATTTGTGGATTAAGTGATTCCATTTGACATTTCTGTATTAAATTGTCAATATCATCATTCCCAGATGTCCAATTTGAAAAATTTTCTTTCAAATAATTTCGGATACAATATTCACAATATAATATGGCTAAACATTCTTGGTTACAATTTTCACAAATTCTTCTTGTTCCTTCATTAAAAATAACTTTATCTCGATCATGAGTTTTAGTTAATTTTCTTATTGCTTCAGTTTTTTCATCATTTGTAAGAATTTTATCAGCAAGGACTGTTTGTTTTTGAAATTCAAATCGTTTGTGTATATCATTGTAAATATTACTATCTGTAAATGTTATTGCTCTATTAACTGTTGCAGTAATTAATTCATATCGAAGAGTGGACATAATGTAATTTATAAATTAAGGAAAAGAAAGAATTATTTTAAGTTCGTTCATTCAAACCGTAATAAATTAATAAAATGCAAATTGTTGATCAAACTTCATGTTGTGCCCACATAAATTTGTAACCTTTAGGCGTAATATTTGACGCCTCATGACCAAAAAAGGAAAATATATTGATATAATTTCGCGTAAACGCATTTCTGATATAATATGTTTCTACTTTCTATTTTTTTTTCTTACTATGCTTAGTATACTTTTATTTATTTATTTTTTTCACAATTTGTGTTTAACAAAATTTGGTAATTAAACTTAGTGAATATCGTATTCAAATAATTTAAATAATTTAACAAACAAAAATTATTTAATAGACTATTAACTTGTATTTTTAAATCATACTTATAATTCAATATAAACAACTAAAGTCAAATTTCTTTAGTTCATTTTCAATTGAATTTATTTTAAATAAACAACGTGATAAATAATAAACAAGATTATAAAAAAAACATTTAATTTATTATTTTTTTAATACAACGTAACAAGATTAATAATATAATAATAAAAATAAAATTTTCTGATCTATATTTGGGTATATTAGATTTTATATAATATTAATTTAAGGTTTTTTATTTATTTATTTATAATTTTGAATTATATCGTTAGTATATGAAGATAAAAAAGATAAGAATTAGTTAATATTTCAACGATATTGAAATGATATAAATTATAAATACAATTTAAATACAATGTTATTTACAATTTATGATATTTACATTCCATATAAATAAATATTTTGACATATACAATATTTTTGGTATGATAGTTTTGATACTATGAGTAAGTCGTAGCATCGATCCGATCACTGATCCAAACCTAAATGGTAAAAGAATGGAAAAAAAATAAATTTTCGGTTTAAAAAAAACCAGACCGAAAAAAGAAAAGGGAAAAAATTTTTTTTTAGTTTGAAAAAAAATGACCAAACCAAAAAAAGAAAAGGTTAAAAAAAATTTTTCGAAAAAAAACAAAAAAAAAAAAAATTTCGAAAAAAAAAATTTAAAATAAAAATTTTTCAGTTTGGAAAAAAAAGCCAAACCAAAAAAAAAATTTCTTTTCAAAAAAAAAAGGAGATAAAAAAAGAAAACCTCGAAAAAAAATTTTAGAAAAAAATACCGAAAAGGAAAAATTAAAAAAATATTCTGCGGTCGATTGTATCATTCCGATAGGCTGATAAAGAAAAATAATTAATAAGAAAACAACTTTTCGATTTTTGATCAAATTTTCATTAACTGAATCGGATTCGTCCTGTATTTTGAATAATATGCACATGTTGAATTAATATTAAAAAATAAATGTGAATTTTATTTATTGTGAGTAAACTTGTATCAGTCTATGTAACTATTATAAATAAAGTATATGAGTCATTGCAATTTAACTTTTTGTACATTTTGTGCTCAATATTACATAATAGTTTGTACAACAAAAAAATATATAAAAGGTTTTATTTCCTTCAATATTATTTCCTTCAATATTATTTAATGAAAATATCACGCACAAGCTTTATCTACATTTATATCGCGAAAAATCAAAACCGATTTTAACATCGTACTCCTAAGATATCTTCAAGCCAAAAGTTACTTTGGTTTTCGATTAACAATACCATTTGATTATCAGAATCTGATTATAGGATAACAAATCTCTCTAAACCATCATCATTAAGATCCAGGTCTCCTTACACAAGAAATCTATTAAGTTCTGCCAGCATGACCATCTCATTTTTAACAATATCAAAAGAAATTTATTTATCATGCATTTGGTGAGTTATTTTGTGTTCAAATTTGGAGGTTGGGCTTTAATTGCAATGAAGGCTTTTTTACGGTTTAGTTCATGGGTCTGCTCACACACGTATATGTCTAAGGTTTTCCAAATATGCTTTTGCTTATTTGTCGGGATTCTTTGTGAGTTTAGATGAAATCTGGTATATGTGCCTGAGTAAGCGTGGATGAGCGTTCTGATATCAGCCTAGTAATTCAATAACTCATTTATCTGAGTGATCATAGGATAACCTTTCTCTTTATTTCTAGATTATTATCATCAAGATCCAGTTTTTCCGTATTTATCAATTCTATTGATATATTAATTTAATATTATTTTTATCATCAAGTCCAAGGTTCTCCTTACACAAGAAATCTATAACAAAATCAATAGGAATTTATTATCACATTTAATACATTTGGTGAGTTATTGTGTTTAAATTTAAAAAGTTTGAGCTTTAATTGCAATGAAGGTTTTTTTACGATTTAGTTCATGGGTCTGCTCACGTATGTATATGTCTAAGGTTTTCCAAATATGCTTTTGCTTATTTGTCGGGATTCTTTGTGAGTTTAGATGAAATCTGGTATATGTGCCTGAGTAAGCGTGGATGAGCGTTCTGATATCAGCCTAGCAATTCAATAACTTATTTATCTGAGTGATCATAAGATAACCTCTCCCTTTTATTTCATTAGATACCATCAAGATCCAGGTCCTATTGAAGAATTTATCTATCGGGTGAAGATATTCTTGGTTCGTCTGATACTTATTGAAGAAAAGGATGTGACGAAAGCGTGGTATTGAAGGAGAATGTAATTAAAGACATCAACCGGCATAATGTCTAGACATCATGCTAATCATAATTACCATACGTAGTGAGTTTTTATTTATGATAAATTTATCGATTTTCTGGAAGAATTTTCATGTTCTTTATCATATAAATAATAAAGTAATTCGTTTTACTACAAAAAAAAAATAAATAAAATAAAAAAATAAACACCACTTAACCATGGATCGACTTGTACATCGATTTGTCTTGCGCCATTTGAATTACTTAATCATCTATTCTAATCTAACTAAAATAATACAATAAAAAAAAGCTGTCAATGATAAATGAATCCCAGTTACTGCGACTTCGTAACACTTGTCCGAGCTACAGTACAAAGCCAATTTTAATTTCAATTATACCACTTTGTGTCGCATTACCGTAATGATTCGCAAGTGACACAAAAATATTAGGATGTTCTGGATCAACAAGCTGCAGCAGCAAATATATAAGTCAATCGTTCACAAAAATTAAATAATTTAATTTCTTTTTCTTTTAAATTTTTAAAATCATGGATGAAAATAAACTTTTACCAAAATTATCACAAAATTTACTTGAAAGTTTAAATGATGAAGAATATTATGATGTTACCATTGAAGTTGGTAATGACCCTTATATAAAGATATTCCGTGCTCATATGGTTATCTTACATTATCGGTCTACTTATTTACGAAGAATTTTGACAACAAATAGAAAGAAAAATGATGAAACTTTGGTTCATATAAAATTACCAAATATTTTACCAGAAATTTTTCAAGTAATATTAAGGTATGTAAGATAAGAATTAAAATTTTAAAATATAAAAAATAAAAGTATTTAAAATTTATAATTTTTTTTTTTTATTTTTAGATATATTTATAGTGGAAAAATTTCTTTGAATGAATATGATACTTCGGATATAATTAAAATCTTGGTTACTGGAAATGAACTTGGCCTTCAGGATTTAATCAATTATTTACAATCTTATTTGGTTGAAACTAAGGCAAATTGGATGGAACAAAATTTTAATTTGGTATATCGAACAAGTTTTGAGAACGATTCTTTCTTGGAATTACAAAAATTTTGTACTGATTTAACGTCTAAAGAACCGGATAAGATATTCAAATCTTTAAATTTTTCTTCAATTCCAGAAAAACTTTTGATCACAATTATTCAAAGTGATAATCTTCAAATGGACGAAGTTCAAGTATGGAAACATATGGTTAAATGGGGACATGCTCAAAATCCGGAACTCTCTTCTGATCCTACAAATTTTTCAAAAGATGATTTTGATACTTTAAGAAATAGTTTGCAACATTGTATTCCATTCATTAGATTCTATAATTTATCTTCTGATGAATTTTCAGATGAAGTATTACTTTATAAAAAAATTTTACCAAAAGAATTATATAAAGATTTACTAAAATATTTTTTGAGCTCTAATAATCAATTAACCAAAAAGTCAAAACCTCGTACGGCTGCTAAGGAAATTAATATTGATTCCGAAATCATTACAATTCAACACGCTGGGTTAATCTTAAAATGGATCAATAGATTAGAAATTACAGATGAGATAAAATATGCGTACAAATTCAAATTATTACTTCGTGGATCTCGTGATGGATTTACAGCTAAAAAATTTCATGAAATCTGTGACAATCAACCTCATACTTTAACGATTATTAAATTGAAAGATAGTAATGAAATTCTTGGTGGATATAATCCAATTGCATGGGAATCTGGTGAATATAATGAAATTTGTGAAGATTCTTATAGATCTACTAAGGATAGCCTTTTATTCTCTTTTAAGAACAGTGATAATATTGAAAGTTACATTTTAAGTCGTGTAAAAAATAAAGAATTTGCCGCACTTAACCATCGTAATTTTGGACCATCATTTGGTGATGGTGACCTTATTTTACTTGAAGACTATGGTAATTGTACTAATAGTGATTACGAAAAACATATTAGAGTAACCACTGATGATTTTACTGTGGAAGAATATGAGGTGTTCCAAATTATAAGATAAATTACCAGTTTATATTAGTTTATTATTGTATCTTTATTCTCCTTTTAAATAGTTTCTAAAGCATATAATCACGGAAAAATTTTGTCATTGTTATAATACGGGTAAGGTTTGGTGATAATTTTGACTTACGATCTATTAAATAAAGAATTTATTTAGTTTATATTATATGTAATTTTTATGACAATAAGTAATAATTGGAGTGATGAATAAAAGTATTATATGTATCAGTTATTAAAAATAAAAACCAAATTTTTTAAAATGAATATTTTATTATAAAATATTCTGTGGTACATGATAAAATTCTACTGCGCTTGCTGGAAAAATTCTGGAATTAATTTACTCTATGTGTGCAATGTAGTAGAAGAAATTAACACGACTAAAACTTTTTAATTTCTAAGAAAAACTCGCTTTACCTAATTTACATTTTATAAAGAAAGTTTTCTTTTAATAATTATGAAATTTGTAATGTTAACATAATATTCTATGATATATTTTTATTGATCAATTTACTCAGTAAATTAAAATGATAAAGCTTTATTGATTTTTAAAATCAAGACGAAAGGAATAATATTAACCTATTTACTTCATAATATCAAAATGGAGAATTTAATTGTGCTTGCAGGCGTTGAAACAATCATCTATTCCTAAACGTATTCCCTTTATGTGGTTTTCTAATTTTCCTTGAATTAAATCAAATATTGAAATATCAATTGATGCAACAATTCCATTAAAGGATAAATTTGTAAAAAAAAAGTTATACTATTTATGGTTTACAAGTAACACTTAGGATTAGCAAGGCAGTAATGTTAACCGTTCTAGGTCATGAGTTTGATGACCTAACTCAAATATCATGGGTTAGGCCAGGCATCCAACCCGACAGAAATTCAAGTTGGTTCTTTTCTTTCTTAATTTACTATAAATCATGGTTGATAAACTTTTGCCGAAATTATCTCAAAATTTACTTGAAATGTTAAATGATGATGATTATTATGACGTTACTTTTGAAGTCGGTAATGACTCTCATGCAAAGATATTCCGTGTATCTTACGTTATCGTTCCATGTATTTCCAAAGAATTTTGTCAACTAATTAAAGGAAAAATGATGGAACTTTGGTAAACATCAGTGAAAGTATCCAATTTTAATTAATTCTAATAATACGTCTTACATTTTTAGTATTTATCAAGTCTTTGTAATAAAATATTACGTAAAAATATTCAAATTCTGATTCCATGTTTTTAAGAGTTTAACACAGTATGTGGTTACTTAACAATCGTTTCTTAGAGCGTCACGATTACAGTCGTTATTCTAATCTAATATATTATTGACGATAAAGTTAAAAAAGGTTTAAAAGAAAAATTATTAGTTAGAAATCTTAAATTTTTCTATAGTAAGAACAATCCCATACAAGAGCATATTTGATTGAACGAAAGTATAATATTTTAAGATTTCTTCGGTTATTTATATTAGTGAAACCCAGAAAATTATATAATACTGTTTTCACAGCCGGTATATAGTCACTAAATACATTATTAGACAGGGTGTACTTAACGAAGGTAATTTTAGTAATTTACTAAAAGAATACTACCTCAATGTATTAAAAATATTACTCGCGTTAATTTAATCATAAAAAATGTGTTAAATAAGTTTATCATTCTGCCAAAAAAAAAAAAAAAAAAAAAGTAGATGAAATTAAATTAAAATTTTTTTTATATTATCATCAATATTATTATTGTTCTTTGATCAACTTTTACTGTTTCCATTCCTTTAATAAATCATGATTTTCTTTTTTTAAACGGAATAAGCCTGTTTTTTCTCAACGCTTTTCAATTTCTCGGTAAAAGTGACACCAAATGATTATAACGCTGACATAAATTTCAGGTAAATGATAATACGAGTAACTTTATCAAGTAATACCAAACCAATGATTAATATTTATTTTTAATGTTTAATGGGTTAAAATTTAATATTTTCGTATTTTAAAAAAATATTAGTAATAATAATAATAAAATTTAAATTAGATTCTATTCGCTAAAAGTCTAACAGGGAACTGTTAATTGCAATGAAAATAATCAGTACAATACATTTCATTCGAAGTTCTTATATTCATGCCATATTTCAACTATACATGTAGCCGAAATTTTCCGAAAATATGGCCGAATCCAAAAGGTTTGAAATCCGAAGCGAAAACTCTCGCCGAAATTTAAGAACACGAAATTATTTGGTAATTCTGGCCAAATTTGTGGTGCCGGCCAGAATTATAAATCACGTGATATCGGATAAAGTTTGGTGAGAATGTTACACAAAATTCATAATGCGGGCCAAAATGTATAGTGCTGGAGGCCTGAATTTCGACTTTACGCAGAGTTTCAGTTTCGGGAATGACTGGCCAAAACCCAAACCTGAAATTATGCCGAAATTACTGAGTTTTGGCAACATGTACTTTTCATTTGATCATTTAAAACTAGGGTTTTATTGGACGGACAGGCGGATATTTTTTGTGTCACCTTTGCATAGAAATACTATGAGTTTCCCTGAATCTCTGGATGTGCTACGTTATATTTTAATGTTCCGGGCTAAACCATTTTACGATTGGCGAAACGTTTCGTCTTTTAGGGTAAACTTCCGAAACTATGCCCAAACTTCCGTAACATGCCCAAACCTCCGTAATTTCCGAAACATTTATTTTTAAATTACTTATATCCGGAATTTCCGAAACTTATTTATTGTGATTAAATGTAAAATAAAAAATAAAGTAAATTGAAGTTTAAAATTTATTGTTTGTTTATTGAATTCTTTGTTATTATTAGCAAACAAACTTTACATATCATCAATTATTTTATCAGCTTCTATATCAGGGTCCATTCTATACTACTTTCATTTTCTGATATAACTATATCTTGTATATTTTCCTCCTCCTATATTGTCGCTATCTTCAATAATTTCGTCCAAATCTGCATTTGCGTCCAAATTTAACTCTCTGCTAATCATCAAATCATCCTCCTCATCAAATATTCTTGCTTCTATATCATCACTTTCGTAATCATCATCAATAACTTCAATTAGATCGTCACCTGGATTCAAACCAAAATATTACGAATTTCCTCATTTGTTTTTCTTATACCATAATATGACAATTCTTGTTTTGCATGTGCATGCAAGTGGCCTCATAGTGACCGTCTGATACTTGTTCACCCTGTTTAGCGTAAGTTCCCCATACAAGTGACTTAGACCTACCACCTAAATTTTTCGTTTTTTAATTTCTTCACGTTGTAGTAAATCATCATCTGGTAAAAACTCTTGATATTCTAGTTTGCATCAAAATTTAAAGCTGCGGTTTCCGCAGTTTCTGCATGATGATCATTTTCCTTTTTTAGGTTTCGGAGGTTATGGAAGTTACGGAAGTCTCGTCACATTTCGGAGGTTTCGGCAGTTTCTGATTTTTAACCAATGGCGAAACTAGTTTCGTCAAGTTTCAGAGGTTTCGCCTGCAAATAGGTTTCGGTTTCGCCCGGAACATTATTATATTTACCAATTCGTTTTAGTATAAAGTCAAAGAAATTTATCATGTGGTGTAATCCAGTGTTGGACTATGACCTAAAATGACCTATATGACCTCTATGACTGGTCATAGGTCATTTGGTCATTTTAAAATTATCTAGTCATATGACTTTAGTCATATATTATTAACCAATCAAATTTTAGTAAATTTTTAATATTAGATTAATTAAAAGTATAATTCTGGCCAGAATTAAAGAATTTCCTTTTTTGTAATAATTGTGTAACTTAAAATTCCAAATTTCATGAGAAATAAAATTGCCTTTTTAGGAAATTTGTGTAATATCACGTGATATAATTTTGCAAATTTTGTAATTTTGGCCAAAATTCTTAATTTCAGCCTAATTATGACCAAATGTCATATGACCATTAAGTCATAATACATATGACCAAGGTCATTTCAAAATTTCCATATGACCTGGTCATTGTCCATCACTGGTGTAATCAGGAGTAAATGCCAATTTATGCCAAATTTAGGAAAGCTTAACTCGTATTAGTAGATAGTGAAACAGAAAAAAAAAGAGACAAATAAAACCATTTTTTAGCCAAAATGATCGACATCATATGCCTATTGAAATAATATAAAGGCGCAGTTCTTACTTCTTCGATATACTGCGATTCTGGTTTCTTGGAGGTGAAGCTGCTGGATCCTCTTGCAGTGCCTCTAACTTTACGAATACTTCGCACGCAATACGTAATTTTTTTTATTAAAAAACAAAGTTTTATTATTTCAATTTAAATGTTAACGCAAAATACATATAAATAGTAAAATATAATAGATAACAAGTAAATAAATTTGATCAAAATAAATAAATAAATAAATAAAAAAAGAATTATAGCTTTAAACATTTTGATTCATTTTCCTGAACAAAAAAAAAAATTTCCCCCAAAAAAAATAACAGGAGAGTCTTATATTTTAAGAACAATATTAGCTTATTTAATAACTTAACTTAGTCGAACTTAAAAATGAGTAAAGTAAAATTCAAGAATAAAAAAAAATACTTATTTCA
Organism: Rhizophagus irregularis; assembly: GCF_026210795.1. Classification (NCBI taxonomy): domain Eukaryota; kingdom Fungi; phylum Glomeromycota; class Glomeromycetes; order Glomerales; family Glomeraceae; genus Rhizophagus; species Rhizophagus irregularis. The sequence continues at coordinate 2,102,308 of NC_089435.1, read as the reverse complement.
CCTTAAAATATATTAATCGAATTTCCTTAGTAAGAATTCTGAAATTCTGTATCTTGAATATTATCAGAAATAGTTCCGTTTACTGAATTTGAAGCTGCATTGTAAGCGTTATTATTATCTGAATATACTTGAGAAGTAGGTTGAATTGTAGTATCAAAAAATTGTTGCTGAACATTATTTTGTTGATAAACTGGTTGTTGGCCTTGTTGCTGAATTTGTTGTCGAATCAAAGATTGAAGATTATAATGATGTGGAAGCTGATGGTCAGGAATACGAGATAAATTAATGCTGTTATTCAAGAGTCGTGCATTTTCTAATGGATGTAATTCGGTATATGTAACGTAATAAATACGTGCACTGTTTGGTAAAGGAAAGTAAAATTCAAATGTATCGTTTTGAAGTGCGGGCAAAGTATTAATAATGATGGTATTAGACATTTCTACGTTGTTAATGGAAGTGTGTTGGTCATTGTTATTATTATTATTGTGAAAAAGCGTGGAGATATTATCAGCTTGATACGTTGGTAAATCAGAATAATCTTGAGAAGTTGGATTATTTGAATTCATTTTTCCAAATAAATTTTTAAATTATAATTAAATATTTGTGAAAATAATTTGTGGATATTTTTATTTTTTTTTTATTTTTGATGAATTTTTTGGAGTATGGTAGATAAAAAAAGGGAAAATATGAGAAATTTATATCAAAAAAAGTACGTTCAAAAAATTACTGTACGACGAAAAACATCATTTTATTTTTTGTGAAACAAGAAAAAAATTACTATCTTAGGTTAGATCGTTTCAAAATTTTAGAAATTCTATGTGTATGTGCATAATCAATCGTTTCAAATTTAGAGATATTATTTAAAAAATGCTTTCGTAGTGTTATTGTCGATCAAATCATATGACAAGAATTGTCCTACTCTATTTATAAAAAACGACCGCAGCAGACAAATGAAGATTTATTTATTTTTTTTTCATAATTCATATACAGTTAAATATTTTATTACGCGCACAAAGTTAACATATGACGTACAGTAAAATTTAATGTTCGAAACGATTTTGAGATTTCATGAAATATTACAGTTAATATCGAAGACGTGAAGAAATCAAGCGCACAAAATTTAATAATAATCAATGATTTTCTTATTTTTAAATTGCGGTCCAAAAATAAAAAATCTAGTTCGCAAGAATCGGATTTGCTGAACAAGTTACAGCTGATTTCATAAGACCTGGGACAAAATAAATTTTGAACCCGACCGCCGACCCACCGATCCGGTTCAGTTGTTATTTATTTTACAAATCAAACTATCAAATCAGGATCACGTGTCCAGCTAAAAATACCGGATCGGCAGTCGGGTTCAAAAATTTAGTTTGTCCCAGGTCTTATGAAAACAGCTGTAACTCAAAATCTAATAAAAAATCCGAACGATCAGAAATGAACAGCCTTTTATTACATAATAAGTCGAATACTCCCTATTTCGAAATTTAGCAGCTGGTAAATCAGCAAACCAACAGAACCAAATAGCTGAGCATAGAAGGAATGCACACATGCTGATATTACGCTATAATGCTGATGTTGTAACTGAAATTGAAATCTAGCTGATCTTTAAATTCAGATATATGAAATTAAAATTTGACGATCAATTAAATGAAATTGAAATTTCGATTTCAGATATCTGAATTTTAATTTCAATTAAAGGGTTTGTATCTGAAATTAAAATTTATCTGAAATTAAAATCAATATAGACATAGTTGATTGGTTATCTGTTGTGTATCCAAACATTTAATTTGAAGTTCAGAAAATTTTAGTTTCAGATAATATTGTAATTGAAATTAAAATTTAACTGAATTTCAAATTCAGTTAATTTTAATTCAGTTACGGTGCTGACTGAAATTAGCGTAACTGAATTTCAAATTCAGTTAAAATTTTAATCTCAGTTACGGTGCTGACTGAAATTAGCGTAACTGAATTTCAAATTCAGTTAAAATTTTAATCTCAGTTACGGTGCTGACTGAAATTAGCGTAACTGAATTTCAAATTCAGTTAAAATTTTAATCTCAGTTACGGTGCTGACTGAAATTAGCGTAACTGAATTTCAAATTCAGTTAAAATTTTAATCTCAGTTACGGTGCTGACTGAAATTAGCGTAACTGAATTTCAAATTCAGTTAAAATTTTGATTTCAGTTATGGTGCTGACTGAAATTATAGTAACTGAATTTCAAATTCAGTTAAAATTTTAATCTCAGTTACGGTGCTGACTGAAATTAGCGTAACTGAATTTCAAATTCAGTTAAAATTTTAATCTCAGTTACGGTGCTGACTGAAATTAGCGTAACTGAATTTCAAATTCAGTTAAAATTTTGATTTCAGTTATGGTGCTGACTGAAATTATAGTAACTGAATTTCAAATTCAGTTAAAATTTTAATCTCAGTTACGGTGCTGACTGAAATTAGCGTAACTGAATTTCAAATTCAGTTAAAATTTTAATCTCAGTTACGGTGCTGACTGAAATTAGCGTAACTGAATTTCAAATTCAGTTAAAATTTTGATTTCAGTTATGGTGCTGACTGAAATTATAGTAACTGAATTTCAAATTCAGTTAAAATTTTAATCTCAGTTACGGTGCTGACTGAAATTAGCGTAACTGAATTTCAAATTCAGTTAAAATTTTAATTTCATTATAATGTTAGGTAATAGTGACTACTCTAAAAATGTAAGTTATAAGTACTTTTTTACATAGCTAAATAAAAATTATTTTGGTAGTATTTTATTAGCCAAATATCTTGAATGTTCAGTGTCTGGCAAATGACTTGAAATAATACTAAATGACTCAAATGACAAGTTGCTTATTATTTGTCATTGGAATTTCAAATGACCAGTCATATAAGCCATTTGGTATTCAGATATTCTTATTTTAAATAAATAAAACTAAATATAAAAGAAGAATTTATTTAATATATATAATAAAAGTTTGATCAGAGTAAAAAGTTTTGTATTGCATGATTTATTAATATTTTTTCAGTTTAAAAATACACTTAAAAATACACTTATTAAATCATAAATTCTATTTTAAAATAATATTATCAGAATAAAAAATGTCAAAGTGTTAAAATTAATTACAAGTTAGAACATTCTTTTTCTGGATGACAACTTGTATTACACTTCTTTTTTTCTTTTTTACATGGACAATGCATTGTACTGCAAGTTGTTTTAGGGCATTTACAAGTTATTTCAAGATTTTCTGTAATAGTTGTTGTTACCTCTTCATGTAAAGCAGACTGCAATCTTGCAGCTTCTCTAAGAGAAATTTTTCTCCGTGGTATATCTTCTAATCCAGAAATATGTGCTTTTAAAGGTTCCAAATTTCTAACAGAGTAACTAACATCAAGTACACCAAATTGACATCCTAACTTATATTTATCATTTCCAGTTAAAGAAAGAATTTTACAAGGCAAATGGGTCCTATCAATTTTATGCTTGTCTTCTTTAGGAATTTTTACTTTTACTAAATCTCCAATTTTATATTTAACAATTTTAGCTGTTGATAGTATTAATTCTTTCATATTGGCGGTATATGTTTTAAGATTTTCTTCTGCATGTTTACGTACATAATCATGTGAAGTTAATTCTGTATTTGAAGGTCCAGCCTATTATGCATATAAGTTAATATTATAAAATAAAAGTTTTTATTATATGCATTATAAAATATTATATAATTACCTGTTCATCATCATAAAGTTTCAGCCAATTGGAAAGCTTATATTCCCAAACATTTAAAGCATCAGTTGGATACATATTTGGATTTTTTCTCAATAAAGTAATATCCTTTAAAGCCGCAAGTATTTCTTTTTTTGTAGTAAGTGGATTTAGTTGTTCGGAGTATCCAAACAATCCCAAATATGTTTCATTTATTTCTTCCCATGAAACTTCATTAACTTGACCTTCACGATAATAAAATGTGTCATCACTTATAGGAGTAGGATTTTTAATAATGGTTGGCTTTGGTTGTGGCTAAATAATAAATATAAAAATATTAATAATTTAATTATTTTAAATGTTTGCAGTTTGCTGATTTATTTATTTTACTTACGCGGTTAATTCCTATTGTAATAATTTCATTATCACTCATACTTTCATTATCTACATTCTTTTCTTCATTGATATCCGAAACTTCATCTAAATTTTCTTCAATATTTATAACTTCTTCACAATTATTATCTAAGTCACTGCTTATTTCTCTTACTTTTCCTTTATTTTTTCTAACAGGCGTTTGCTATATTTAAAAGTTATAAAATAAAAAATATATCATATAGTAATTCAATATATAAATTTAAATATTTATACTTACAGGGTAATTTTTAGTTTTTAATTTAAATGGGGTATCAATTTGCTATTGAAAAATTAATATAATTAGTATATATTAAAGTAAATAATATAAATGATAAATAAGAATATTATAGTACATTATTTTTATATTTAGATTTTTTAGGAGCATTGGAGTTAAAAGCTACCACATTCTTAGTAATTGGTGTAAGTGATAAATTTTCAAATTCTTCATCTGCCTATTAATTATTTATATATATTATATATTAATATATAAAAAATTTAGATAAATGAACTTTACTTTTAATTAAAAAATAGATAAACCTGAACATCATCATCAATATCATTCAAATTATTCATTTCTTGTTCAATTTCAATATCACTTAAAATATTATCTTCGTCTAATACATTATTATTTTGTTCAAATAATGTATCAAGCCAAACCAAATTATTTTTTGGTTTTTGTCCATATACTAATTCGTACGGAGTTTTTCCAGTAGCTCTACAAACCGAATTATTCATACCCCACAATGTTAATTTTAATGCTATTACCCATTCAATAGATTGATTTTGTTCCATTAGTGCACCTAATTTTCTTGTCAAAATTCCATTTCCTCTTTCAACACTTCCTTGTGACTGTGGGTGTCGTGGACGTCCATTTATGATCTTAACACTTGGCCATAATGACATAAGATTTAAAATTACTTCAGCGGTAAATTCTTTACCATTATCAGATTGCAATATTGTAGGTGGGCCTATTTCTGTGAAGATTTCAAATAAACACCCAGCAACCTCAGATGCACTTTTTGAAGTAATTGGTTTTGCCCAGGAATATCTTGAGAAATGATCACGTATATGTAGAATATATTTAAACTCATTATCATTTCGGGTCTTAAAATCTATTAAATCAATCTATTAAAAGTAAATTTATATTAAAATATATACTAGTATAACAATATAAAAACAAATTGAATGAATGAAAATAAATTATAATTACTTGTACTCTCGATAAAAAACTTTTTGCAATAATAGGTTTTCCCTCAATTTCAGATGTCATGGAATTTTTGCGTAATGAACAAGTTATACATTTAGATATAAACTTAACTACAAGATCCTGTTTTACATTACTCCATTTACTTTTTAATTTTGCATATGTATTGCTAACACCACCATGTCCAAGCTGAACATGTGCATTACAGAATTCATTCCACATTCTTTCCTTAATTAATACTGGTAATGTAATAGTTCCAGCTTGCTTTTTTTCTATAGCTTCTTTAGCTCGCTTGCTTGGAATTTTGTGCACAATATTATTAGTTCCAACAATTTCTAGAACAAAATTATTTCTTGCCCAATTACGCCAATTTGGATCATGTAATGTTTTATTATTTTCTGATAACAACTTGACAATATCCTTGTAAGTTTCCTCATCGATAAATGCCTTATCTCTAAATTTTTCATTAAGTGATTCAGTATATTCTTGAACCATTACCTTAAAGTCAGACTTAGAAATGATTTTTTGCTCCCAGATACTCTCTTGGTTACTAATAATTGCAGAAGTTTGTAAAGTATATTCTTGTGACATGTTGATTTCTATTATAAATAAACAGATAAGTATAACCATGAAAAAAATAAAATATATACTAGTACTAATATGTTTACTCACTTTACAAATACAGTGCTTAAAATTGCATACAGTATCAAATAATTTGGAAAGGACGATTGATAACAAGAAATAGTGTTTATATAGGGCTTCAAAAATTTATGTAAAAATCCAACAAAAACCAACAAAATTTTTACTTAATACGCCTTGATATTGTTTGTTGAAAGGTTAGCAAAAAGAAATAGTGGAATTGCACAAAATTGCATAAAATTATATGAATTGTACAGAAGCAAATTAAGAATTTTAGTTTTTACGATTATACAATTTCCTTCCTACTCTCTCGTTATTATTTTACCAATATATAGAAAATTTCATCTCTTTTTTAGAGCAAAATCTAATCAATCTAACATGTATACTGCTTGTTTATCTAAGATTGGTGTATCAATGCGATAGAAAGATTTTCATTAAGACCGAATTTTTATTTGTCATAATTTATAAATTATTATCTATTGTATTATATATTAATATTCTTTATCTGTAATTTTTATGATATTGTTAACATTTCATTGAGTTTTATTGAGTTAATTAATTACAATAGTATTCAATTTTCTTTATTTGTAATTTTGCGAAATGGCTTATAAATGTTTTATAAATTGTTTTTTATTTGTAAAGTGTATTAATATTCTTTAACTGTAATTTTTATAATATCGTATGTTTCTATTAACATTTCATTGAGTTTTATTGAATTAATTAATTACAATGGTATTCATTTTCTTTATTTGTAATTTTGCAAAAGTACAATAATCACAGATCACGTGATCACAATCAACACCGCAGAATTTCATACGAAGCACAGACCCACTTCTCTCAAATATAATTGGTTTAAAATCAGTCACGCATACGATTTACCTTAGAAAAAATTTTGTATTTTAATAAAAATGCATATTTATTGTACTTTTATATTTAATTTTTTAATAAACTACATATAAAAACGCGTCTTAATATTACAAAAAAAATAGCAATAAATTTTGCAAAAATTTGTTATTTCAATGAAAATTGATATTGTATTTGTTGAATAATTTATTTAGTCTTTAATGACATATTATTTAATTAAAATGCTAAAATTACATTGTAAAATAAAAAAAAAATAAAAATGAACCACATTACAAAAATGCCTATAACTTTACAAATATGCAAGCTATTTTATTGAAAATTAATATATGAATAGATCCTTGCCTACTGAAAACTTTACTTAGTCCTCAAGACCTGTTTTATTCGATAAAAGTGATGAAATTACGCTATAAAATAAAAAAATTATATGCGGCACAGTAATTTTATTACAAAAAAAATACTCATATAAATTCTGAAAATGAACTACCTTGACGAAAATTAATATTTGAGTAGTTCTATACCTTCTAAATAAATAACTTACTTAGCTGTTTTAATTAACCAAAGTACTAAAAATTATGCTATAAAGTTACAAAAATACACATAGTACTACAAATATTCAAACTATTTTAATAAAATTTATAACTAATTACTTTCATACCTGTTAAACAACCTTACTTAGTCTTCCAAAGCTAGTTTAGTTTAACCAAAAAGCTGAGATTACGTTATGAAGTCTACATGAAAAAACGCGATTGTTATAAAATTATTATGAAAAGTATTAACAACTTTTCTTTTTCTAAATTAATTATTAAAGAAAATACTGTTTTTATTAATTAAAAATAAATTTTTAAACCATAAAAAATATGGAAAAAATATGGGAAAAGATGCAAGAAAGAGAGATGTATAGTGGTGACGATAAACAATAAACAAATAAATAAATGTGGCTGATAATTTTGGGCCAATCATATTAGGAGGCCTAGGATCACATGATCTGTTAATCGAATTTTATACGTTAACTGAAATTAAAATAAAATCGACATTTCAATTTCATTTAATTGATCGTCAAATTTTAATTTCATATATCTGAATTTAAAGATCAGCTAGATTTCAATTTCAGTTACAACACTGATACAGAACGTTGAAGAAGAAGGCATGAAGGTTGCGCAGAACTGGCAAAGACAATATAGGATTTCACAGACCCAGGCTGCAAGTTAGCCAAATTAACACATTTTCCCTAGTACCACCATAAAAATTTCTCTATCGTGTGACCATGTGAAGAATTATTATCGGCCCTACTTGTCGCCGGTTATTTGACACCATAATTCCGACCTACAGCTTTAAAATCACATGACCATCACATAATGTTGTACAATGAACGAAATTTGTAATATATCCGGTGCTCCAATTAGGAACCCATAAAATACATCAAAACAATGTCAAACATTGACACAGTAGCAAATGTATCGTTCAACGACATATTTTCTTGTACTACCTGTGGTCGATCGATCCCAAGCAAATTGCCAAGTTTTGAGATGATATCTTTTAAAAAGTATTATTAATAAAATTTATTCCCAAATCGTTTTCAGGGTAGGTTACTTATTGGAGTAGTAATTACACTTTTCTGGGGGAAAAACCCCTATTATTCTCAACTCCCCATTAGATTCTTTAATTTGAGTAAATTTGTAAATCTCCCATTTCGAGAACTTCAGAAGAATGAGAAAAAGAAGTAGTAATCCAATTTTTTTTTACAAAACCGATTTATTTTCATTCAACAAAATTTTGTGGATACTTGTTAAAAAACTTAAACATAATTGAAATTAACGATCATTTAAATAAATTAAAATTATTTGGATGTACGTACTAGTCTCACGAATCGATCTTTGTCCAAACTTACCACATTTATTTCCCTAGTTTTTGCGTTATTATCTCTCCAAATGCGTTGCAAACTTGGTAAATAGATGCAAGGAACTCACATCGCTTACGATATCACATGGTTTAAATACTCGAGCAATTTCTTTAATCTCCATGTAAAAAAACTTCAAGGATTACGAAAGTTATATATGCGTTCCAGCTTACATCCGATTTAATTGTCAAAAATATTATTTTACAGATCCCAACTCTACGTAAAATGGATTTAGGAGTCAATAATCCAAAACCCACCGATGAAAATACAAATATAATTCTCACAAATATTGTTTATCTTTCTTTATCGTTTAGTTTAATTACAAAGTTAGGGTTAAGAAATATCGGGCGAAGATGCAAAAGTTATTTGGTTGATGATGAAATTTCTCAATTAAAAATAATTTATTTTAATTTTTTATTACAGATATCAGGAAATATATAATCAAATCGAATCAAATAGAATACGCTTCATTTACTAGTAGTAAAATTCTGGAAGTATCAAAGTATCATCATCCTTCTTCTAGCGAGGAAAGATCTTCTAAGATTAAAAATTTGATATTAGATAATTGCAAAATTTCAGATAAAAATTTGAATCAATTGATGTAAACATTTGGAATATTTAAATATTAGTTTAATTTATGGTATAGATGATCCTATGAAATTCCGTGACACACGTCCCATGAATTTCACATTTAATTTACTAATAAAAAAATGTACGACTGTATGGGGTACACAAAGCTTAAATAAAAAAATAAACAAATAAACAATCAAAACCCTGAAAAAAAGTCAGAAAATTTGAAGGAGGTTATCGCAAAGAATTGTTATGGAGTTAAGTGTAGATGCATGAGTAAACATTAAAGATTTAAGTTCACTTTCTAAAAGACAATTAATAATTAAAAAGAAAACATCAACCCATCCATTTCTATACAGTTTACCCCTCGTTATAGTGAATCCTGTGAGCTAGAGATTAAGATGAGGGAAATTTTATTTCAATCACGTGATCTACATACATTTTTTTTATTTTTAATCAATACCTGGTATAAATTGAAATGACAAAAAAAAAAATTTACGTCCTTCTTGATCATAAAAGCCCAGTTAGGCCGTTCCAAATTAATAATTAGTTTAACGACCTTTCCGGCCAAAATTTTGAGGGGGGGGAGGGGATAATTTAAACAAACGTGAAAATTAAATTTTGGAAATTTTCGGTAAAATCGGAAATTCTCGGTACTATTAAATTTTAATAAAGGAGGGGGTGTTTTAAGCATATTTAAACATATCAAACATATATGTTTAAATCACCCTTGAATTTTTCAAAAATAGAGGGGGGGGGACGTTAAACTAAAGATTAAATTGGAACGGCCTTAATTAAAATATGAAGTTTTAATATTGTGATTTTTTGCACGCATGTGATAATGTTTTGTGTAACTTTAAAAATTTCAAAATCTCGAGGGTCATTTTCAAATTTGTTCTAACATATAAATTCGAAATTATAAAGATTTTACCTTAAAATTCGTTATATTAAATATTATTGTTTATAAAAAAAAAATTGTATAGTACTGGAGCTTTCTTGATTTTCATTCAATATATAAAAATTCGTTATATTACTGTAAGGGTGAACTGTAATCCAAGCTGATATCATCCCACCGATCAATTAATTTTTTAAATTTATAAAATTTAATATTATTAAAAAAAAATCTAAAAAAGCGTTTAAAAAATTATTTATTAAAAAATTAATTTTATTAAAAAAAATTAATAAATTGAAAATATATTTTAATTCAAAAAAAAAGGAGTGGGTACCGTGTCACCACTGAAAATTGAACCTAGATAAAAAAAAGATTAACTTTATTAAATTAATTAACTAATACTTATTAGTATTAGTAGAACTCATCAATCAATTGCAATAAATACAAAACCTTCGATCCCGATCTTCGAGCTAACCAAAAAAATATCATTATATAATAAAACATTAGTAACCTATTTCTCTCTGGACCAATTAAATTTTTTCTCCAAGCCACATACTAAAGTGTCATTTTTGGATTAGTAAGCTGCAGCAACAATTATTTAAGGTTAACCGTTCACAAAATTAAAGTTCTTTTTCTTTTAAATTTATAATAAGTCATGGACGATAATAAACTTTTACCAAAATTATCACAAAATTTACTTGAAATTTTAAATGATGAAGAATATTATGATGTTACTATTGAAGTTGGTAATGACCCGTATATAAAGATATTTCGTGCTCATATGGTAATCTTATATTATCGTTCCACGTATCTACGAAGAATGTTGTCAACAAATAAAAAGAAAAGTGATGGAACTTTGGTTCATATAAAATTACCAAATGTTTTGCCTGAAGCTTTTCAAATAATCTTAGGGTAAGAAATAGGAATGATACAAGATTAAATTTAAAATATGATTGTTTAATTAATATTTAAATTTACGCTTTTTTATTATCTTAGATATATTTATAGTGGAAAAATTTCTTTGAATGAATATGATGCTTCGGATATAATTAGAATCTTGCTTACTGGAAGTGAATTTGGTCTTCATGAATTAATCACTTATATACAATCCTTTTTGATTGAAACTAAGACAAATTGGATGGAACAAAATTTTAATTTGATATATCAAATAAGTTTTGGGAACGATTCTTTCTTGGAGCTTCAAAATTTTTGTACTAATTTAATAACCAAAAATCCAAACAAGATATTTAAATCACCAAATTTCTCATCAATTCCGGAAAAACTTTTGGTCTTAATTATTCAAAGTGAAAATCTTCAAATGAGCGAAATTCAAGTATGGGAATATGTTCTTAAATGGGGATATGCTCAAAATCCAGAATTTCCTTCTGACCTTACAAATTTTTCAAAAGAAGATTTCAAAACTTTAAAAAATAATATCCGCCAGTGTATTCCATTTATAAAATTTCATAATTTAACTTCTCGAGAATTTTCGGACAAAGTATTACCTTACAGAAAGGTTTTGCCAAAGGAATTATTATATGATGATTTATTAAAATATTTTATGAATCTTGACAGTCAACCAATTAAAGATTCAAAACCTCCTTGTACGACTATTAAGGAAATTAATATTGATTCCAAAATCATTACAATTCAACACGCTAAAATAATTATAAAATGGATTGATAGATTAAACATTATAGATGAGATAAAAAATGCGTACAAATTTAAATTGTTATTTCGTGGATCTCGTGATGGATTTACACGTGAAAAATTTCATGAAATCTGTGATAATAAATTTCATACTATAACGATAATTAAAGTGAAAGATAGTAATGAAATTCTTGGAGGATATAATCCAATTGCATGGGAATCTGGTGGATATGATGCAATTTGTGAAAAGGATTATAAATCTACTAAAGATAGTTTTATATTCTCGTTTAACAACAATGATAATATTGAAATTTATACTTTGAGTCGTGTAAAATATGAAAAATTTGCTATACTTAACCATTATAATAGTGGTCCAGTATTTGGTATTGGTGACCTTGCTTTATTTGGAGACTTTGGTAATTGTTATAATAATAATTACGAAAAACAAATCAGAGAAACTACTGATATATTTTTTGTGGAAGAATATGAAATATTTCAAATCATACCGGCGGATTGGTTTACCCTTTAAATGTTAATTTTATGGTATTTTTTCTACACAAAGCAATAGGAACAATAAAATTATTTGGTTTTACTATACAATAATTTGAAAATACATGTGTTTACAATCAACTTGAGCGTAGAAGTTCCTTTTTTATGTGCAATTAGATATTAATTATATAACTATAAAAAAATTTTTAATAGTATTATTCATTGAGCTTTATGCAGTTTTGTCAATATTTGCGGCTAATAAATAAAAATAATCAAAGTCAAATTTTTGAACTATTCCTTTTACTTTATATTCCTTTATTAGCTTTCAATTCTCCTACCTATAGCGGATAATCGGACATGAAACTCGCTAGACTGATTTGTAATAACTTTAGGTCCATAATTTCGATCAAAAAATTTAAAATTATACAAATTTATTGGTGATGGTCTAATTAATACTTTAAATAAACTTTTATATTGAAAAGACATTTCATTCTAAAAATTAATCCATTTAAATTTTGACATTTAATCAATAACCTTTCACTATCATCGGACGATCCTGATAAATTGCTTGGATAAGTCTTTTATTTTAATAAACCTCACAATCAAATTTAGATGCGAGTTAAGATTAGCTTTTAAAACTTTCAAACCAGGTGAAGATGTGTTCTCCAAATGACACAAATTTATATTACTATTGTATTTAAATAAGAAAGGTATATTCATTTTTAAACTTCTTAAATTTACAAACATGAAAGAAATTCATCTTTAAATCTCTAACATATTTGTAGATGTTGAATAATATCTGCTTTTTTAATTAGTGATTTTTCAATAACTTCGAATTATAATACATCATTATAACGAATTTCGTTCAAGTCATTTTGATTTTCAATTAATCTTGAGCTTGCAGAAATATAATTATAATCAAAATTTGTAAGATAATATATGAATTTTTTAATTGATTTAGCTGATATAGTTAATCCCTTTACAATATTTTTATTATTGTCATCACAAGAAGATTTGAAAACCATTCTTCTGCCCATGAAATATCGTATATTTGATATTTAAAATTAAATGGAATAAATAATGATATGAATTCTTTATTTTTGTTAATAAATAATTTTAATAATTCGTTCATTAAAATATTAATGTTTTATTCTTTGTCATTTCCTAATCTAATCATATTTTCTAAAAGTTTTAAATCTAAATGTTTCCATAAATTAATGTAATTAAATGAAGGTGGTCGATAAGCTTCTGTGAAAAAATCGTTTATTTCTTGTTTCTTCAAAATATCTCTTGAGTCTTATGATAAATGTGAAAACATAACGTTAAATAATATAATAATATACTCTCTGCTTTTTTAGTTAAAGGAATTCTTTCAGGAATTTTCCATAATACTGGTACTGCTACCTCATACCGAATTTTGTTAACTAAAAGAAATGAATAAAGTGATATACTGTCATTTTGCAAAATATTATTTGACTATCTAGTTAGATAGTCGATTTACTAAAATTATGATCGATTGCATGTGACATTGTTACAGGCAGATTAAATTTTTTCTTTTATCGAGTATAAGAAGAAATTTTTTTTCAGGTTGTGAAAATGGAAGTTTGGAGCAAAAAAAAAAAGATGGACGATGTATATTTTATTGATGAGACACTCGTGACCACAAGTTTCATAATGCTAGACATATATGTAAATATGCAAATATTACTAATAAGTCATTTTACACATGACATTTTATATGAAGCAATCTCATTATTAGCAATATGTAGCAATGGTAAGTATTGGCAGATGGGACGTACTTCAAATCTACTTTTAGATGTAAAGTACTTTTTGTATACCAGTACTACGGTGAAGTTTTATTAGCCAATCTTTCTTTGCGAGATCAGGTGCTTTTCATAACTAATGCTAATGAGATTTGTTCATTCCCAATATTCTTTGGGAAAAAGGAATTCACAGCAGGAGGGATAGAGTTAGAAATATTTCATTTTAATGAAGACGCAATATAGCTCCTCTCTAGATAATATTTTATTATTTTGTAATTGGTAGCCAATCAATTATTAATAAAAAAAAAATAATATTTAACACATCAATACACATCATGGCATGTAATAATACTAGTAACAAACTGCAAATGAAAATAAAAATATAAATAAACATTGTTTCAATAATTATCATGCTTGTATTTAATAATATTTAATCTTTTTACTTTATTGTAAAAACTGTAAAAGTACATAATAATAATGTTTCTATAAAATAATTGTTAAATAATTAAGAATAAATAAATAATAGAATTATTAATCTTCAATCATACAATCAAAGCCCTGAGACTCTTCTTGAACTGAAATTTCAGTAAATCTGCGACTTGTATAATATGCTTGTGAATGATATTGTATAGTAGAAGTACTTGCTTGTCCTTCTAATATAGCTTTGTTTGCTGCTACAAATTCCAACATATCATTTTTTAATTGATTCTCAATATTAGGTGCTTCAAATTTATATTTTCCATCCCTGTTTATTTCATAATATTCATTAATACATCTAATCCATTCAGATATTGTATATTCAAGCATTATTATGGTTGGTCTATTGGAAGGATCTAAATCCCAACATTTTTTCATTAAATCTATATAGCATTTTGGAGTATTTTTTATAATTTCAGGGCGTCTTCCTTCTTTACAAATACTTAAGATAAGGTGATGATCATGTGCTTTATGACTAAATGGAGGAATACCTGATGTAAACTCCCACATTATCATTGAAAAACTATAAATATCACTTGCTGGAGTATAAGACTTTTTTCTCAATATTTCAGGCGCCATATAAGGTAAAACTCCGTAAATTTCATTAACTTTATTATTAGAATCTTGTAAATCACTTATAGGTTTGCACAATCCTAAATCAATAATAAATAATTCATTGTAATTATCTGATAATAGAATATTACCATCATGAAAATCACCATGAGTTAAATTTGATTCATGAATTACTTTAAGTCCTAATATAATTTTTTTCAATAATTGTAACCTTTCTTTCCATTTAAATTTAATTATATCAGGTAAACATTTTCTCAAACTTCCTTTTTTTGCATAACTCATTATTATTATATAATTTAAATTCTTTGGATCTTGGGTAAATCCAAAGAATTGAATAAATTTTGAAAATGATTTTTTCTGACAATTATAATGATATTTCCACTATATAAATGATAAAAAAATTATTAAATTTTTGCAAAAGAAAATAAAATATACTATTAAATATAAGTACTATACCTCATCAAGAAATTTGCTATCTAAACTTGATGAATTATTAAGTGTTTTAAGAATGACCTCATAATCTAATTGTCTATTCCATTGTTGTTTATCAAAATTCCAACTATAAATAGGTCCATTTGACCAGGTAGCTTTATGAATTTCACTAAATCCTCCTTTATCATAATAATTAATATTTGACAATTTATTATAAGGTATCCACTCTAAAATTTCGTAACTATTTTTAGCATTTAGTTGTGCTTCTTGAATAAATTTATCAATAAATTCATTTTTACTAGTCCAATTTGAAAAATCTTGTTGAAATCGTTTAGTATTGCATTGCTGGCACCACCACTGGTAATCAGTATATGGTTGATTGCATTCATTACACATTCGGCTTCATTTTTAGTATTTACATTATTATTTTCTGCTACTTTTTGGTACCAATAAAAAGCCTTTTCTAAATTCTTTTCTGTACCTTTTCCATTTTCATAACATATAGCTAAATTAATCATTGCTTCAGTATAACCATTTTCTGCTGCTTGTTGGTACCAATAAAAGGCTTGTTCTAAATTCTTTTCTATTCCATTTCCAATAATAGATATTGGCTAAATTAAACATTGCTCTTTCATAACCATTTTCTGCTGCTTTTTGATACCAATAAAAGGCTTTTTCTGTATTCTGTTCCATTTTTTCTACATCATAATTATTATAATAGCTACTGGCTAAATTAAACATTGCTTCTTTTTCGCCATTTTCTGCTGCTTTTTGATACCAATAAAAGGCTTTTTCTAAACTTTTTTCTGTTCCTTCTCCATTTTCATAACATATAGCTAAATAAAGCATTGCTTTACTGTAATTTTTTTCTGCTGCTTTTTGATACCAATAAAAAGCTTTATACAAATTCTTTACTGTTCTTTTTCCATTTTCATAACATACACCTAAATTATTCATTGCATCTTTATCACCATTTTCTGCTGCTTTTTGATACCAATAAAGGCTTTTTCTAAATTCTTTTCTGTTCCTACTCCATTTTCATAACATATGGCTAAATTATTCATTGCATCTTTATTACCATTTTCTACTGCTTTTTGATACCAATAAAAGGCTTTTTCTAAATTCTTTTCCGTTCCTTCTCCATTTTCATAGCATATGGCTGAATTAAACATTGCACCTTCATTGCCATTTTCTGCTGCTTTTTGATACCAATAAAAAGCTTTTTCTAAATTCTTTTCTGTTCCTTCTCCATCTTCATAACATATGGCTAAATTATTCATTGCATCTTTATTACCATTTTCTGCCAATTTTTGACACCAATAAAAGACTTTTTCTAAATTCTTTACTGTTCTTTTTCCATTTTCATAACATACACCTAGATTATTTGTTGCATCTTTATCACCATTTTCTGCTGATTTTTGATACCAATAAAAGGCTTTTTCTAAATTCTTTTCTGTTCCTACTCCATTTTCATAACATACACCTAAATTATTCATTGCATCTTTATCACCATTTTCTGCCAATTTTTGATCCCAAGCAAAGGCTTTTTCTAAATTCTTTTCTGTCCCTACTCCATTTTCATAACATATGGCTAAATTATTCATAGCATATTTATTACCATGTTCTGCTGCTTTTTGATACCAACAAAAGGCTTTTTCTAAATTCTTTTCTGTTCCTTCTCCATTTTCATAACATACACCTAAATTATTCATTGCATCTTCATTGCCATTTTCTGCTGCTTTTTGATACCAATGAAAGGCTTTTTCTAAATTCTTTTCTGCTCCTTCTCCATTATAATAACATACACCTAAATTATTTATTGCATCTTCATTGCCATTTTCTGCTGCTTTTTGATACCAATAAAAGGCTTTTTCTAAATTCTTTTCTGTTCCTACTCCATTTTCATAACATATGGCTAAATTATTCATTGCACCTTCATTGCCATTTTCTGCTGCTTTTTGATACCAATAAAAAGCTTTATCTAAATTCTTTTCTGTTCCTTCTCCATTATAATAGCTATTGGCTAAATTAATAAGCAATGAATCTTTATCATAATTTTCTGCTGCCTTTTGATACCAATAAAAAGCTTTTTCTAAATTCTTTTCTGTTCCTTCTCCATCTTCATAGCATATGGCTAAATTATTCATTGCATTTTTATTACCATTTTCTGCCAATTTTTGATACCAATAAAAGGCTTTTTCTAAATTCTCTTCTGTTTTTTTTCCATTTTTATAACATATGGCTAAATAAAGCATTGCTTTAATATAATTTTTTTCTGCTGATTTTTGATACCAATAAAAGGCTTTTTCTGAATTTGTTCCTATTCCTTCTCCTTTATAATAGCTATTGGCTAAATTAAACATTGCTGCTTTATCACCTTTTCTTGCTGCTTTTTGATACCAATGAAAGGCTTTTTCTAAATTCTTTTCTGTTCCTTTTCCATTTTTATAACATATGGCTAAATTAAACATTGCTTCTTTAACCCCATTTTCTACTGCTTTTTGATACCAATAAAAGGCTTTTTCTAAATTCTTTTCTGCTCCTTTTCCATTATAATAGCTATTGGCTAAATTAAACATTGCTTGTTCTTCACCATTTTCTGCTGCTTTTTGATACCAATAAAAAGCTTTTTCTAAATCCTTTTCTGTTCCTTTTCCATTTTCATAACATATAGATAAATAAAGCATTGCTTTAATATAATTTTTTTCTGCTGCTTTTTGATACCAATAAAAAGCTTTTTCTAAATTCTTTCCCATTCCTTCTCCACTATGATAGCTACTGTCTAAATTAAACATTACTACTTTATCACCTTTTTCTGCTGCTTTTTGATACCAATGAAAGGCTTTTTCTAAATTCTTTTCTGCTCCTTCTCCATTATAATAACTATTAGCTAAATTAAACATTGCATATTTATTACCATTTTCTGCTGCCTTTTGATACCAATAAAAAGCTTTATCTAAATTCTTTTCTGTTCCTTCTCCATTTTCATAACATATGGCTAAATTAAACATTGCTTCTTCTCCACTATTCTCTACTGCTTTTTGATACCAATAAAAGGCTTTCTCTAAATTCTTTTCTGTCCCTTTTCCATTTTCATAACATATGGCCAAATTAAGCATTGCTTCTTTAACCCCATTTTCTACTGCTTTTTGATACCAATGAAAGGCTTTTTCTAAATTCTTTTCTGTTCCTTCTCCATTATAGTAACTATTAGCTAAATTAAACAATGCCTTTTCATTACCATTTTCTACTGCTTTTTGATACCAATAAAAGGCTTTTTCTAAATTCCTTTCTATCTCTTCTCCATTGTTATAAAATATGGCTAAACTATACATTGCTTCTTTGTCACCATTTTCTGCCAATTTTTCTAAAGAATTAATGCATTCTTTACACCATAATTTTTCAGTAAAAATTGTATTGCAATACAAGCAATTTTTGGTATTTATTGTATCAGTATTTTTATCTAAGATATTTGATTCATTAAATTCAGTTTCCATTTGTTATTTTAGAAATTTGTTTTATGGGAAATAATAATTTTTTTTGACAAGCTTTTTTTAGATAAAAAAAATTTTTTTTTCTTATTCAATATATCCATGAATGAGCTACCAAAAAGGAATATTTAAATGAGTATGCACTGATCTGCATTGAGAAATTCCAACTATGGGTCACAACGGTCGGTCAGTAGATCAAAGACTCTGACCGACCATTTGACCACCGTCATTTTTATCTATAATAAAAAAATTGCAAAATTAAACTTGTTTGTTTTTTCACATTAAGATTATAAGTATTTTTGCCAGTATTTTATTCAATTAAATTTTCATAAATTAAAATATCAATTAAGCAAGTTCATTTTTTACATTCAATTTCATGCCAATAAAGGAACTAAACAAAAAAATGTTAATTTGAATAATCTTTTAAAACCTTATGTACGATATGTAACTATTTTCTATTATTCCTTTTTTACAGTCATTTATTAAAAAGTTCTTTAAGATTGTAATATATACCTTGTAAAAATTTTATAAATCTTAACTAGGGTGGCGTCAGGAATCAAGTTGGCACGGTCTTTAAGTTAATACTAGTCGTAACCTGTCACGCTGCGCCAGGATATATATTAATTGCATATTATAGTGTATGTATTGTAAAGAAAAATCTGATTTATGTTTAGAAATTTTGTTACTTATATAATACTAAATTTTGTTTGTAATTAGAAATTTGAAGAATTGAAAATTCAAAATAAAATAAATAATAAAATTAGAATTTTTCTAACTATCACCGGTGACTGAAATTATTATGATCGACCAGCATTAAAAAAATAAAATGCCGGTAAAAATTGATAATTCCGGCCAACGGTGATGATCACACCCGGTGATATGAAGTAAATAAAATAAAAATTTAAAAAGGTGAAAAAAAAGCCTAAGAAAGGGTTCTGAAAGGTAGTCAGTACCCTAGAAAAAATTTTTATATAGAAAAATTCTTTTACACATTAAAAAAATTTTTTGCATGTTAAGAAAAGACTGAAGTAGTTATATTTAATATTAGACTAAGAATTTAATTTCAAGAAGACATTGTATAATACTGAACATATAGTAATTTATATTTACAATATGATTATTATATTAGAATAATGAATAATTAATTGTTACAAAAAAAATAAATAAATTTCTCATCACCAAGAATACCATCATACGAATGTATTATTACAGAGATTATATCATAGTAATCTATTGTTTAAAATAAAAATTTATATCAAAAAAAAATTTCACTTATCAAATCTATTGTTACAAAGATATATATATTCTTACTTAAGTATTAGAATGACGACAGTTACCGGGAAGCAAAAAAAAAGTAAATTTTTTTTATAACCGGAACTAACTATTACCAATTAAGATTAGTAAATGTCAGTTACCGAACATAAAGAAAGGGCGAAGTCCGATCTATTGTTGGAAAAAAAATTTTTAAAAAATAAAAAAAATTTCTAAATATAAAAAAAAATTACTAAATGAAAACAAATTCCGATCCATTGTAAAAAAAAAAAGTAAAATAAATTAAAGAAAGGCCTATTGTTATCGGGGAGATACAATATGATCGATAAAAAAATGAGATAAATATGATCTAAAAAAAAATTATCATCGGGGAGATACAATATACTAAAAAATTTAAAACATTACTAAGAAAAAATCGGGAAAAAGTCTATACTAAAAAAGAAAATATTACTAAAACTAAAAGGAAAAGAATATCAGAAAATTACTAAAAGAAATTATTATCGATAAGGATAAAAAACATTACTAAAACTAAAATAGAAAAAAAATCAGTAATAAGAAAAATACTAAAAATGCTAAAAAAAAATTCTTAGAATTTAATGGTATTTTAATTAAAATAAATGAAGGAATAAATTAAAATCGGGTTTTAAAAACTATTTAGAAAAAAAGAATAAATATTAGTAACCAAATATTTTGGGTCAACCCAACTGCTGGTCAACCTCTCGAACTATCAATCTAACCAAAAAGAATATAATATTTTGGACATCAGCATTCACTAATTAATTATTTTTAACTATAATATAGAGAGCTAAAAGAAATAAAAAACCTATATTATTATGGAATAGATCAGGAGCAGACAGACCGCACATTACACAATTCACAATTATTATTTATACAGGATAGATAATAAATATTAGTAATCAACGAATGATTAAATTTTGGTGGCAATAGATGATCGACGTTCATGCAATGAACTTACCGATCAAAATTCTTTTAGCCATAATAATATAGGGACGCTATACTAACACGGAATAAATCATCCACAGACGTACCACATTGCACGATTCAAAATTATCTATACAGGGGGTAGTCTAAACATGACATTGAATTTTTTTAGTTATATAGATGTTATTTATTGAATGTAAGAAAAGAATCCGTTTATGGATTTTTTTCGCTTTATTATCAATTCTCTTATCCGCTTTTAAGTATCTACATTTTATATTAAATTTGTCAGCAACATTTCCCTTTCCAACAAATTCATTAATATTAAGTTTGCTACTTTTAAATAAATCATCATCATCTTGTACTTTTCTTATAACGTAACTGATGGATTTTTTGGAAAAAAAAGAAATTATTTTTAAATTCATTGTTGTATTATCTTCTTTTCTCATAATACCAATATTTTCTTATATAATAAAATTATTACTTTCTCATTCAACAGTTGAATGAATTACACAAATTAAAGTGAGTTAGTAGGAAATAAATGTAATAAATTACACAATTTATATGATTATACAAATAACAATGCAAGTGTTATACAGTAGTATATGAAATATTATTATTAAATGCAAATTTTATTTATCACTCGAAACAAATGTTGCAGTACTGAAAACATTTTTGTATTAGTACATTGTTACATTGTTATAAAAAACATCTTTTTTATTTATCTTAAAAAATCCCATTGTAACATTGAAAAAAATAACATCCTCTAAAAAAAAAATATCTCACTACAATTAATATGAAAAAAAATTCCCAGAAAAATTAATTATAACGATTTATTATCATGAAAAAAAAATTCCCCAGAAAAATTAATTATAACGATCTATTGTTACAAAAAATAATTAATTAATTATATTAGTCTATTATTGAGTTTGATGCAAAAAAATATTATTATTATCGGGAAAAAAGGCAATTGCCGTGGCGCCGCAATATTGATCCGATCACTGATCCAAACCTAAATGGGGAAAGAATGTATTCAGGAAAAAAAATTCGGTTGAAAGAAAAAAAGCCAAACCGAGAAAGGAAAAGGGAAAAAATTTTCGGATTGGAAAAAAAGCCAACCGGAAAAAAACAAAAAAATATAAAAAATTCGAAAAAATAAAAACGAAAAAAAAAAATTGTGGGGAGAAATAAAGAGAAAAATCGGGTTGAAAAAAGAAACCGAAAAGCCAAAAGAAAGAAAAAATAAAAAAAAATCGAAAGAAAAAGAAAAAGGATAAAGAAAGGAATTGGTTTTAAAAAAAAATAAGTACCAAAAAAGATTCAGTCCAGAAAGACCGAAAAAAAATTCAAAAAAAAATTAATATGTCGTAAAAAAGACCAAAAAAATATAATCTGATAAGTCTTAAAAGGTTATTTAATAAAAAAAAAATAATAATTTTTCAGCTTTGGAATAAAAACCAAATCTAAATGGGAAAAGAATAAAAAAAAAAAGAGGAAAAAACGAAAAATTTTTAAAAAAGGAAAAGAAAAGGTGTTTCGAAAGAGAAAAGAGGAAATTTGAAAAAAAAGAAAGAACCATTTGGTAAAAGATCGTTGAAAAAAATAAAATTCCGATTAAATTTCATTAACCGGAATTGGATTAGATGTACAACATGACTAGCAGATCAAGCGGGTCTTAACTATAAAGAATACGGATCAGCAATTCAAAATTAATTTATACAGGCTAATCTAAACGTTAGTCGCAAACACCATTTTTTTAATTACATAGATGACGACGAATTTCTTACAAATGTCCATCAAAAATAGAGTTTTTTTTTTTAATGTATTAAAATTTTATTAGTTTTCTTTTTTTTTATTTTTCACAATCTTGTTTTTGTTTTTGATTTCAAGTGGGGCGCCTTTAACCAGACTCAGCCTTGAATTAGTTTTAAAAAAAATTAAGAAAAAAGTAGTAAAAGTCTCTAAACATAGAAAATATCAAAAATATAAAAAAATAGTAAAATTAGTTTAGTAGCGTAGTTAACAAGAATTTAGATCATACACAATATAATTTTTGATCTTTAGATATTAGTATTTGTTCGAATACTTTAGTTATAGAGGGTAAATTTTTTTAAAAAGTTTGTTTTCTAAGTGTTTTGATGTTTATGTGATCTTTTTTATATATATTTTTGATTCATAAATAAATAAACGCGTTACTAATTTTTTTTTTTAAAAAAAAAAGAATTTCTTACAAATGACACGAACAATATAAGGTGCTACAGTAAACGTTGATGATCAACAAGCTGTAGTAGCAATTTAAGTAAGGTTACCTACCGTTCGACAAAATTGTCAATCATTTTCTTTTTCATTTCTTTATTTATTTTTTTAAATTTATAAATTATGGATGATAAAGAACTTTTACTGAAATTGTCTCAAAGTTTACTTGAAATTTTAAATGACGATGAATACTATGATGTTACTATTGAAGTTGGAAATGACTCTTATATAAAGATATTTCGTGCTCATATGGTTATCTTACATTATCGTTCCACGTATCTACGAAGAATTTTATCAACTAATAAAAGGAAAAATGAAGGAACGTTGTTTCATATAAAATTACAAAATATTTTATCTGAAATTTTTCAAATAATCTTAAGGTAAGAAAAAGGAAAGAATTAAAATTTAAATACAAAAAAATATTTGTATAATTTATTATTTAAATTTACGTTCTTAACTATTTTAGATATATTTATAGTGGAAGAATTACTTTAGAGGAATATGATACTTCGGATATTATTAAAGTTTTGGTTGCAGGGAGTGAACTTGGTCTCCAAGAATTAATCACTTATTTTAGTTATATACAATCCTTCTTGATTAAAACTAAGGCAAATTGGATGGAACAAAATTTTAATTTGATATATCAATAAGCTTTGAGAACGATTCTTTCTTGGAACTTCAAAATTTTTGTACTAATTTAACCTCCAAAGGACCAGATAAGATAATCAAATCTTTAAATTTTTCCTCAATTCCAGAAAAACTTTTGATCACAATTATTCAAAATGATAATCTTCAAATGGACGAAATTCAAGTATGAAAAAATGTGCTTAAATGGGGACTTGCTCAAAATCCAGAACTTCCTTCTGATACTGCAAATTTTTCAAAAGAAGATTTTAATACTTTGAAAAAAAGTTCAGCATTATATTCCATTTATTAAATTTTATAATTTGACTTCAGAAGAATTTTCAAACGAAATATTACCTTATAAAAAAGTTTTACCAAAAGTTGGATTCTAACAACCAATCAATTAAACAATCAAAAGCTACTAAGAAAAAAATAATATAGATTCCAAAATCATTACAATTCAACATGCTGAATTAATCTCGAAATTGATTGATAGATTAGAAATTACGGATGAGATAGAAAATGTGTACAAATTTAAATTGTTACTTCGTGAATCTCGTGATGGGTTTACACGTGAAAAATTTCATGATATATATGATAATCAATTTCGTACTATAACAATTATTAAATTAGATAATAGTGATGAAATTCTTGGGGGATATAATCCAATTAAATGGGAGTCTAATGATGCTGGTAATTATGGCACTACTGAGGATAATTTTATATTTTCTTTTGAGAATAGTGATGATATTGAAAATTATATATTTAGTCGTGTGAAAGATGAAGAATTTGCTATATTAAACTATAATCATGCTTGTTCAGCATTTGGTAAATTTGACCTTTGTTTAATTGGGAAGACTGTATATTGTGAGAATGATCGTTACGAAAAACAAATCAGCAGAAAAGCTGCTGATAAATTTTATGTGGAAGATTATGAAGTATTTCAAATTCTAAATTAAACCCATTAAACCAATTTGCAAGAGTAGGTATTATTTATTATTATTTTTTTCTTTATTTACCATATTTTATTTCCTTAAATTTAAATCGCCCTATTTATATAAATTGATGTATTGTTAGTAGGCTGTATAAAGATTTGACTGTAAGACCATAATGTTAGTAAATCATTTATAATGATTATTAATACCAGATCATAAGATAAAATTACATCATCATGAATAAAATAAAATAACCCCTTTCTTCATATAAAAATATTGTGTTTATTTATATTTAATAAAGCCTATATATATAATGTCTAATAAACATCTGTTTTTTTTCGAATCCAATCAAAATCTTCATAATAATAAAAGCAATCAAAGTCACATCTTTGAACTATTCCTTTTATTTCATACTTTTTAACCAACTCTTTTAATTTATCCATCTCTTGTCTATCTTCAAAATTCACCATATTAATTTGTAATATCATAGGATGTCTATCTTTCCAGTTTTCAAAAAATGATTTTAATAATTTAAATTTAGGTCCAAATTTCCGATTAAAATAAATTTTAAATTTATACAAACTTATTGGTGATGATCTAATTAATATTTCAAATAAACTCTTATATTTAAAATGCATTTCATACTCAAAAATTAATCCATTTAAATTTTGACAATTAATTAATAACCTTTCAAATTCAGGAATATTTTGTTCTTTAATTGGCATATTAAGATATCTAAGATTTGGACAATTCTGATAAATTGCTTGAATAAGTCTTCTATTATAATCAGCATCACTAACAATACCACTATGGGTAAGAGTAATTTCACGAAGATGGCCATTTGTAATTTTAATCATTCTATCTAAATTTTGATGTGATTCAATATTGGCTATTAAAACTTTTAAACCAGGTAAAGATACTTTCTCCAAATGACACCAATTTGTTTTATTTCTAGAGTATTTATACCAGAAATATTCACCTATTTCTAAACTACTTAAATTTACAAAATATGAAAGAAATTTATCTTCAGTATCCCAATTTGTTTGCAGATGTTGAATAGTATTTGCTTTTTTAATTAGTGATTTTTCAATAATTTCAATAATTTCAAATTGTACAGAAGCACGACATTCAATTTTAATTTCGTTCAAATTATTTTGATTTTCGATTAATATTAAGCTTCCAGAAATGTCATAAAGATATGTAATATGATATATGAGTTTATTAATTGATTTAGCTATTATAGCTAATCCTTCCACAATATTTTTATCCCTATTATCACAATGAAGGAATTTAAGACTTGAAAAGCATTTTTCAGCCCATAAAATATTATGTAATTGATATTTAAAATTATATGGAATAAAAAGTGAAAGAAATTTAGTATTTTTGTTAATAAATAATTTTAATAATTCATTTATTATAATATCAATGTTTGATTCTTCGACATTTCTTGGTTTGATCATATCCTCTAAAAGTTGTAAATCTAAATGTCTCCAGAAGATAATGTAATTAAATGAAAGTGGTCGATAAGCTTCTGTGAAAAGATCGTTGATTCCTTGTTTCTTCAAAATATCTCTTGAGTCTTCTGAAAAATGTGAAAGTATAACGTTAAATAATATACTTTCTGCTTTTTCAGTTAAAGGAATTCTTCCAGGAATTTTCCATAATACTGGTACTGCTACCTCACACCAAATTCTACTAACTAAAAGAAATGAATAAAGTGATATACTGTCATTTTGCAAATTTTTTGATATTAAATAAAGTACGTCTCTGTCGAACTTCATTTTTTTTTTAGTCAGGTGTAAGGAAGAAAATTTTTTCAATTGCAGAAAAAAAAGATGGGCGCAATAGATAATCTAAAATGATTTTATTGGTGAGACACTCGTGACCACAAAATTCCGTAATTGTCTTGAGCTCTTGATCAAACAATTAAATTTGTATTGTTATATAACTAATAAATTCAACAATTATCCCCTTTTTTTGTTAACAATTATAATAATTATGATTTAAATTTGCTTGTAGAGGTATTTTAATCGTGTTAACATAGTATGAGACGATGAAAAATTATTTATAGAGCGAGGTTACGTCTTTTCCTTTACATATTTTTTATTATTAAAATTTTATAACAAAAATTTAAGAGAATTTTTCTTCAATAAAATTTTGGATGGAGTTTAACGTGAGTGATATCACCTGATTATTATTTGTTTTGTTTATCAGATAACGAATAACCTTTTTTTAACGTTCTTTAACATTCTTCATCATTTTTTGACGACCTTTAACATTTTTAATGTCTTTTAACGTTTTTTGACGCTCTTTAACGCCTTTTTTTCTTCTTAGACTTTTGAAGGTAAGCTTTTTTTTTATAATATTTGTTTATTTTTTTATTTGCTATTGTTTCTTAATTACCCATTTTCTTTTTGTAGATTTTTAACTTCGGTATCCTAGTAAATGATAAGTTTCAAGTTTTTCAGAATTTCAGAAGTCTAGTTTCTTTACTGTAACTAACCAGTTTCATTTTTCATTTGGGTTTCTTCTATTTTGGCCGGGTTTTTCCTTGGACTTCTTCTTTGGATTTCTTCTTGGGTTTCATTGGGTTTCTTTTGGGTTTCTTCTTGGGCTTCTTTTCCTTTGGTTGGGATTTTTTTATTTTTTTATACGATTTCATTTTTACTTATGTTTGATTTGGTTTTATTACGATTTCGGTTATTCATTAATCTTCTCTTTGGTTTTGGTTCATTCCAACCTTGTATATTTTTATTTCTGATTTCATTTAATTTCAACTTTAGTGGTGGTATCAAGGGTTATCATATGAACCATATATATGATGTAACGTGATTATAGATTTTTCTATTTCACAATAAATGTAAATGTGTTCGTAAAATTTATTTTTATATGCAAGATCAAATTAAAAATTTTATATATGATTTATTATGGGTGAAATCACCTGGGTGATTTCACCCGGAGAGCAAATTAGCAAGATTCTTATTTAAATATACACTTTATTTTATTTTTAAAGTTTATATTTGTATGCAATTGTATATTCTAAAGAATTATGGTACCTTATTCAGAAACATTTTTAACTTATATTTTATTGGAAAAAAATTTTCTAGGGGGTCCGAGACCTCCAGATCCCATCTTAATACCTTTTTTTTTTGTCAATTTTTATTTTTAATTTTTATTTTTATTTTTAATTTTATTACGAAGTAGTAAGTATTTTCTTTCTACAGACTCTAACACAGTGATATATCTCAGCCACACAGATTCTAACTTTACATAAAATTTTTTCATCTTGTTCGAAAATCAAAATCTTTAATATCTACTTATCGTTACTTCCAACCGAACGTGTCACAATTGAGTATAGTACTGTATGTATTCGTTGCTTGTAGTGGTAATACGAAGCAAAAATTAAGTGGTCTCACTTTCTGAAATCGTAAAAATACAAATACCTGGGGGTTTCCAAGGAAATATGGGTTATCCGCTCGCTCTTATATACATATAAATAAAAGCTAAGCGGTTAGCAAAAGACTCTCCTCTCTTGTGGTAACGAACGTAACTTGGTACTACATACTTTAATTTTCTTCCCGGTTTTTGAATTAAAAATATCTAGTTGAGAATATATCCGAATTATTACAAATGTTGTTAAAATTCCTTCATATGGATTACTGGGAGACTTAGGAAAGATAGACAATGGGCGTAAAAATTAGAACACGATATTTGAGTTGTGAAGTAACGTTTCTTTCTAGTATCCTATTTACAAATCGATCAAGGTAGTCGTTGATCACATTATTGATATATACCTTGTTCGATGGAAGAGTTCTTAGTGAAAATGCCTGCGAAGCAATGTAGTAGAAATTACAGCAATCAAGAATAATTAATGGATGTTATTATCGTTATCCCAGATTCATACCTCATGTGTTACAAATAACTAAGTCATCACTCAAGCACCTAGTATATACTTGGAGAAGTTTACTTCAAGTTAGATTAGCAGACTTCTCTTATTTAGCAGACTTTTCTTATTCTATTTGCTT
Organism: Rhizophagus irregularis; assembly: GCF_026210795.1. NCBI lineage: Eukaryota > Fungi > Glomeromycota > Glomeromycetes > Glomerales > Glomeraceae > Rhizophagus > Rhizophagus irregularis. Next base: position 2,073,204 of record NC_089435.1, on the reverse strand, counting down.
CCGATGGTTTTTCTGATATATGATCTTCACTATATGTATTCTCTTGTGAATCTTAATGAGCCAAAAATGATACTATTTATGCTGCCCTCATATATGGAGGCATATCTAATAAGTCCATTTTATACCAGGACAGGAAAATTCATAGTATCCTGCAAATTGACACGTGCAATTGAATAGCAATACGGGAAATTTTATCCGAATTAACTGACATCATACCATCTAATTAAACTACGAGACCGTGACCTCGAGTTCGCAGTTGGCTAATTTCAAAAAATATTACACAGTACAACGTAGCACATAGATTTGGTCTCTTAATCAGAAAAAAAAACTAGAAAATATGCAAAGATTTTTCTCTCCACACATAATCTTTTGTTTATTGTAGATTCTCTCCCGGCCCATTTCTTGCGATAACTGATGCAAACATATTTTTTGTTCACGCACAATTCAGTTTGTATTATTTGATATTGCATTAATTGCGTCTGTCTTTTATCAATTTAAAGAACTGTTCCAAAAGCATTCCACAATCTTTCTAACACGAAATTAGGATGATATCCAACATGGGATTAGTGAAACTGACTAAAGTCACAGAATACATAGTAACATTTTTTCAGTTTACAATATGAATTGGCAATAAGGGCAAGCAACAAGAGAGCGAGTTATTATTTCAGCAGCAATGGTACTACAACATCACCATAGTGTCGACTGTCAAGACTTTCAGGTGGGTGCATTCACCAACAAACTACCATATGTTCATATATTAACCACGGAAAACGTATTTATTTTATATAATGTACTCTAGAACATGAAGGTTTTGGAATCACGTTAACTGTATCTTTAATGGCTACATTATTTGTGACAAAAACAGGACTGATGTTCTATAATTCTCTAGTGTCTGGTTTTACTATTTCATACGATCAAATTTTTTTGTCGTCTATGGAAATGTGATTAATAGAAAAATGGATAATAACATGAAATCCCGAAAACCTTGTTCACTGGAGTGGAATAAATTGTTTACTGATTTTTACGAAGTTGAGGCCACATCTGAGATTCCAAGGAATGAGATTGCTGAGGTTCTTAGTCAAATTCAGAATGTTGAAAGAGTTTTGTGCTAGTTTCAGTGGCAGGTAAGAGTCTCAAGGATCTTATGGTTATGGAAGAATGTGGACGCAACACTCTTAGTACAGTTACCATATACGATCTGTCTCATTTTATGACAATGAAGTGAAGATTTTGCATATTAAGTCTAATTACATCTTCCTAGAGAGATTGGCTACTCTTTAACCCTTGCTTGTTCATTGTGTCTGCATCTTAGTCTCCGTCTATTATAAACAATGTCTTCACAAGAAAATTTTTCCTCTTAGTCATTCCTTAGGCACGGCATGGAAATGACCTGTTCATTAGCAGATTTTTGGTCACAAATCGCAATTCAGCAAAAGTAAACGAAAATACGAAAATGGATTATGATCCACTTAATACATCTTTTCATGTCCCCTTCAGATTCATGGTACTACGAACATTAAGGTACGAGCTGTGTAGTTAGCTTTATTTGACATGAAGCTGTTAACGAGAGCAACGAAATGACTAATACATATATTGGTCAACAGATAGTACGTAAAAGCAGCCAGCCATAAATATCATCCTACGACAACAAAAGATATATCATCAGAAATGACTAACATTTTGCCACATAAGACAAGTAACTACTCCAAAGAAATTTATTCCTGCTCTGTCTCTGCTTCTGAATGAAAATCTTTTACAAGGAAAAAATTTGTTCTCCTAGTAATCAGGACCTTTCTGGGATCTCTGCTTCCCTATCCTATTCCACAGGAGATATCTCTTCAGACGTTTAGACAGAATAAATAAGAAATACTAACACAAAACATATTCATAGTTGTACTAGAGTAACAATACAACGGGATCAAGAGCATCATCCACGGAAAAACTTCTAACTCATGTTGATGATGATTTTGACTACCTCAAGGTATTGTGACTTTGGCTAGAGATTGGCATTTTCTGCTTTACAGTCCAGGCGAGATTAATCAAGCGAGTGAAATTCCCCATACCATCGAGTTTAAAAAAAAAGCCTTAGATAAAAGATCCTAGGAGTATTAGACATTGCGTAATGGTGTGAAGAAGCTTTTGAGTGTGATCGTTGATATAATAAAGGATAGAGCATATGCGGACAAATCCCCAGAGAGTAAAAAGGTTAGAATAGATGAAAAAATAATTTATGTGTAATAGTCTGCAAACATTAACATAGAAACGGCCACATCCCAAATTATGTTTTTGCACTGTATTAATAAAAAATTTTTTTCTTTGGTAAAAGTAATCTAGTTGCAGTCCGTAACGAAATGGGTGTGATTTTATTCGATTTTAATAAAGTACACAGTGATAAAAACTAATTATCGAGTATGCATTCCAGACTTGTGGCTAAGATCACTAAGCTTGAGGCCGAAATTTTTGAGTTAGAGCCTAGGCGTGATGTTGAGATTGCGAGATAAATGCCAAAATAATGAAACTAAGAGACAAGAACAAACAGCAAACCTTACTTCAATTAGAGATTATTTCTAAGGAAATTATTTTAGGAAATGAACCTGAAAATATATTTGAGCTTATTCTGGCAAGCAAATTTGCCTGCGTTACAAATTAAGGGACAATTCATGTCTCAAATTAAGGGACTATTCATGTCTCAAACTAAGGGACAATTCATTTCTCAAACTAAGGACAATTCATGTTTACAAAGAGAGGCGAGCTTTGTGATGTAAGATTACGTACACATATTTCTTTCTCCTTTTATGATTTTCATCTTCCAAGTTTAATTAACTCGTTAAGAAATGGCAAGAATTCTTGAGAAAATCGGAGAATGTTGGAATGATGTAAATGTAAATCAATATATCGTGAGTCTTAATCAACCACAAAACAGAGTTACTATATATAGACGAAGTCTGCAAGAAAGGTCTCGTGGTGAATAATGAAGTTCGTGATTCTAACAATTTAATTCTTCTTGAAAGAGGTAGGTATTCCTTAATTCACCTGAAGTACTCTTAATACTTTATCTGACTTTATATTTCTAAAGACACAGGACACACAAAAAAGTTGTTCTTCAACAAGGACGTCCGAGATGCCACTGATGATTTATGTGATATCTTGTCTGAATGGTGTAACTGCTTTCTGAGGTACTACAATTTAGGGTTATACAAAGCACTTCATAATGGACAGCTACAATGCAAATTGAGAAGGTTTATGCGAAGTGACAGCCATAACTTTAGGAATGACACTAAGTGAAATTGCTCAATTGAAAATTTATAAATTTAGAATAAATCAAAAAGCTCACAGGGGGAAAAGACTTTTGCCATTAGACATTTACATTTAAACAAAAAAAATTAAGAAAAGCGAGAATTCTTTTTGGCAGGCATCCACGCCATATTAGTTTTGAATTGCAGGAAATTACTTGTGACTCCATAATGAACATTATAAAGAAAAGACGCAACTTTTGCAATAAAATGTGGTTTAACCAACACCAAATTATAGAGAAACAATCGAAAAGTGTATCATGCTTGTTAATAGAATTTGTAGAACATGATTTTATTTTTTTTATAAAAAGTTAATTTCTTGATTATAATAAAATTTTGCAATGATAAATTTTTCTGTAAGAAAATCTATATATATATATATATATATATATAAGTTGAAAAAAATTCATCAAAATTAATATATTCGTCAAGTCCATTCTCCACTAATAGTTTTTCAAAATACTTCTGATCAAAACTTTTAGATAGTGCTCTACACGTAAGATAATCTAAATCATTTTCATCATTATATGGAAGATAAACTTCAACCTTGATTATTTTTTTAAAATTCATATTTAGCAGTATCGCCTTGATTATTTTTTTTTTTTGGCAGGCCACTGTATATATATAATCACATATAAGATATTTATATATATAATAAGATACTTGTAGCTAATAAATATCTGTGTTTTTTCGAACCCAATCAAATTCTTCATAATCACAAACACAATTAAAGTCACATCTTTGAACTATTCCTTTTAATTCATATTTTTTAGCTAACCCTTTTAATTCCTCCATATCTTCAAAATTCATCGAATGGATTTGTAAAATCATAGGATGCCTATCTTTCCAGTTATCAAAAAATGATTTTAATGTTTCAGAATTAGGTCCAAATTCCTGATTAAAATAAATTTTAAACTTATACAAACTTATTGGTGATGATCTAACTAATATTTTAAACAAATTCCTATAATTAAAAGGTAATTCATACTTAAATATTAATTCATCTAAATTTTGACAATTAATTAATAACATTTCAAATTCAGGAATATTTTGTTCTTTAATTGGCATATTAAGATATCTAAGATTTGGACAATTCTGATAAATTGCTTGAATAAGTCTTCTATTATAATCAGAATCACTAATAAAATTTTTATTGCAAATAGTGATTTTAAGAAGATGACAAATTGTAATTTTAATCATTCTATCTAAATTTTTATGTGAGTCAGTATTGGCTATTAAAACTTTTAAACCAGGTAAAAATACTTTCTTCAAATGATACCAATTTGTTCTATTATAATGGTATTTATACCAAGAATCACCTATTTTAAACTAATTAAATTTACAAAATATGAAAGAAATTCATCATCGGGATCCCAATTTATTTGTAGATGTTGAAGAGTATTTGCTTTTTTAATTAGTGATTTTTCAATAATTTTAATAATTTTGGATTGTTCAAACGAAGTACGACATTCAATTTTAATTTCTTTCAAATTATTTTGATTTTCAATTAATTTTAAGCTTCCAAAAATATCATCATTATCAAAATTTGAAATATAATAACTGATTTTATTAATTGATTTAGCTATTATAACTAACCCTTCCATAATATTTTTATCCCTACTATCGCAACGAAGGAATTTAAGACTTGAAAAGCATTGCTCAGCCCATGAAATATTATGTAATTGATACTTAAAATTATATGGAATAAAAAGTGAAAGAAATTTAGTATTTTTGTTAATAAATAATTTTAATAATTCATTTATTATAATATTAATGTTCGGTTCTTTGTCATTTCTTAATTTGATCTTGATCATATCCTCTAAATATTCTAAATCTAAATGTCTCCAGAAGATAATGTAATTAAATGAAAGTGGTCGATAAGCTTCTGTGAAAAGATCGTTGATTCCTTGTTTCTTCAAAATATCTCTTGAGTCTTCTGAAAAATGTGAAAGTATAACGTTAAATAATATACTCTCTGCTTTTTTAGTTAAAGGAATTCTTCCAGGAATTTTCCATAATATTGGTACTGCCACCTCATACCAAATTCTACTAACTAGAAGAAATGAATAAAGTGATATACTGTCATTTTGCAAATTTTTTGATATTAAATAAAGTACGTCTCTGTTGAACTTCATTTTTTTTAGACAGGTGTAGGAAAGAAAATTTTTTCAATTGCGAGTTTGGAGAAAAAAAAAGATGATATATTATATATAGCGCAATAGATAATCTAAAATGATTTTATTTGATGAGTCACTCGTAACCACAAATTCTTCACATATATCTCATATATCTGATATGTAATATTAATGATACTAAATTACTAACAATATATCATGTTTTTTATTGATTCATAACATTGTAACTATTAATAGATGACTTACAATTATATACTTGCTATATATAGTTAAGCTTAATCAACATTTTTTCACTATCCATGAAAAAAGATCATGACAAATTCAAGAAAGTTAATTTGTTTTAACAGAGCAAATGCAAGATACATTAATTCTTACAAAAATAAAAGGTTTATCACAAATAGATAGCAAACAATTTCTAAAGTTTAGAATGTTATCATTGTTCTCTAAATGTTGATATTTTTAATAATTGTAACCATTTCTATGTAAACTTCTATTAAAATAAGATTTTTACTAAATATTACTTTAAACAAGTTTAATGCACATCAATATAAATGAATGTACTTTTACGTTTCAGGATGCAACAAATCATTTAGTGTACAGTGAGCGTAAGTAGCCAAATTAAGTAATTTATTAAATTAAAGCAATTTCTATTGAACCAACGTACACAACTTAGTCTTCGAGTAGCTTGAGTAAATCAGTGCTCTGCAGTGGATAATTGTTATTATAATTGGTTAATTGTATTTTGATATTATGATTAGTACTCTGAAAGATACGTGTCGACCCGGTTAATTTGATCCAACTTGATTTAGATCGGCACAATATTCAATAATCGTTAAGTATCTTAAAGCTAAAAAATAATTACTATTATTTTATTTATTAGTCAATAATTAAAAAAAATTATATGATTATTTTATCTCATTTAATTGATTAAAAGTTATATCTTTAGAATAAGTAAGTTCCTTAAGAGTAACTGTCATTTCACCTTTATGTTGTTTTGCATAATTCCGATTAGTTATTGGACCATTGATCCAAGTCGCTTTTAAATCCTCCTTTGGCAATATATTATATTCTATATCCTTAAATTTTTCAAAAGGAACAAATTCCATTCTAGAAGCGTGTTTTATAAAATTATCAATAGCAACATTTCCGCTTTGAATAATTGATTTTGTTTGGTTCATAATTCATTTTTTTTTATAAAAAGAGTTAATTTTATCTTTCCTCATAAATATACTCTATTAAAAATATTGAACAAACACGTAGACTAACTAAAAAGAAATTTAATAAAGTAGTTCACTAACAAAAATAAAATTAATAATTTAAATTTTTATTTTTTCATTTTACGTAAATTTTACGTAAAAAAAATTTAAATGACTGATCGTTTTTAATATAAAAAAGAATTCATCATAAAAATTCGGTTACTGAAAGAAAATTCTAAAGAAACAATAAAAAGTTCGTGTAATATCGAACATAATTCCTAATAATAATTTTTTTTTTGTTTAAGTTTGATAAATCATAGATGAGAATTTTTTATATTTCAAGTCTTCAAATAGACATAAAATGATTTATAAAAGGCTATCAATTCAAAATGAGATTATTACAAAAAAAAAACTTTCTAATCTAAAATTGGAAATTAATCATTTTTCATTTTATTTATTCATTTAATAATCGTATTCACCATACTCACAGCCTAAGGAATATAAGGAAGAAAATTCACACGTCGTGCTACAAACGCCAAATCATTTCTGGAATTCTATCTCATGCTATCCGAAATCATATTAGTGCGAATAAAATTACGCCATACACAATAATCATGAATATGTGAAAAATGTTGTAATTCTCAAGAAAATTCATTGCAGCATACGTATCATTTTTTTTTTTATGGTAAAATATTGATGTTACCTTTACAAAATTATTTTCCGTCATTTGTGCACAATACTTTCAGTATAATATTGATTATATTAAAATTTTCTTTATAGTTATTAATTCTCTTCGCTATAAAATAAATGATTATTTTTAATTAGTAAAGTACTTTTAGGAATAATCAAAATTGTAAAACAGTGGGAGTTATCATGAAAAGAAATAACAAAAATGAAGGTGATTGCAATAACATTTGAAATAATAAACCTATAAGAAAAATATGATAAGTACATCTAATGCAACCATTACACTAATTAACATCCACGCTTTTACCTGTCTTATATCTAAACTAGTAAATTTAGTAAATCAATTAAAAAAATGCAATTTAATTAAAATAGCATAAAAATTAATTATTCTGGAATTGTAAAATTAATTGAATCTCAAGAAAATCTAGAAGAAGTCATTTTTAGTGAATTTCCAAGTAAAACATGTGTAAATTCTATTAATTAAAAGTGCCAATACTATAAAACATATAAGATTATATTGGAAACCTGTCACGAATGTTCTTTTATATCTTGTAAATTTAACAAGTTTAGAAATTTCTTTAGAACATAACATGAAATGGGAAGTTTGGAAATTGTTTCTTTACCTCTTTTAGAAACCTTAAAAACTTGTAAAGTTTTACCTAAAATTGTAATTTGTTTGATTAAGAGTACGGAAGGTCATATTACCGAATTAAGTATAGTAATTATTATCACATTAATAGAAAACTTACTAATACAATTTGTAAAAATTGTCCAAAAATCAAATATTTTAAGATAACCATTGACGATAAAGATGAGGCAACTTATTATGATTTGGAGAAAATATTGATTAGATGTCAATATTTAGAAGTTTATATATTTAAGGAGATTATATTGATATTGATTTACTTTCGAAAATATTGAATAAATCATCACCAATGGGTTTATTCAAATTTAAATTTTCTTTATATAAATGTAAATTAGATCGAATTGGACAAAAAATCCTATATTATTAGAAATAAATACTTATTTGATGGATATATCAGATTACCCGAATTTGGATCAATTGATTGATCTAATTAAAATGTATGGACCGAAAGTAATAAAGCATTATAAAATTGTCAAGGAACATGAAAAAGATTTAGATAATGATTTTATATGGAATATAGGTACTAATCCAGTTACTAATGTGAATATTTGAAATGAACTTTTTATTTTTTATTTTTTATTATTGTTATTATAAAATTTGATAATGAAAAAATAAAAATAATAGAAATTGCATATAGTATGTATTATTTATTATAAAGTATGTATTTATCTTTATATTTTGATAAAATCAATCTTTAAAATTAAATATTATAAATTATTTAAGTATAAAATTTATATAATGTAAAACATAAGTATGCATAGTGTTAATATTATTAATAAGCTAAAATTTCTTAATAATATTGCTAATTTGCCCCCGGGTTAAATAATCTGGGTTAAATCACCCCTAAAAATTTATATTTTACGTGATTTTTTGCCATCAAACTTTTTAAATTTAAACACAATAACTCACCAAATGTACCAAATATGATAAATAAATTCTTATTGATTTTATTATAGATTTCTTGTGTAAGGAAAACCTTGGCCTTACTTGATGATAAAAATAATATTAGAAAAATATATCAATGGAATTGATAAATACAGAAAACCTGGATCTTGATGGTAATAATCTAGAAATAAAGAGAAAGGTTATCCTATGATCACTCAGATAAATGAGTTATTGAATTACTAGGCTGATATCAGAACGCTCATCCACGCTTACTCAGGCACATATACCAGATTTCATCTAAACTCACAAAGAATCCCGACAAATAAGCATAAGCAAATTTGGAAAACCTTAGACATATACATACGTGAGCAGACCCATGAACTAAATCGTAAAAAAGCCTTCTTTGCAATTAAAGCTCAAACTTTTTAAATTTAAACACAATAACTCACCAAATGTATTAAATATGATAATAAATTCCTATTGATTTTGTTGTAGATTTCTTGTGTAAGGAGAACTTTGGACTTGATGATAAAAGTAATATTAAAAAAAATATCAATAGAATTGATAAATACGGAGAAACTGGATATTGATGATAATAATCTAGAAATAAAGAGAAAGGTTATCCTATGATCACTCAGATAAATGAGTTATTGAATTACTAGACTGATATCAGAACGCTCATCCACGCTTACTCAGGCACATATACCAGATTTCATCTAAACTCACAAAGAATCCCGACAAATAAGCATAAGCAAATTTGGAAAACCTTAGACATATACATACGTGAGCAGACCCATGAACTAAATCGTAAAAAAGCCTTCATTGCAATTAAAGTTCAAACTTTTTAAATTTAAACACAATAACTCACCAAATATATTAAATGTGATAATAAATTCCTATTGATTTGTTATAGATTTCTTGTTTAAGGAGAACCTTGGACTTGATGATAAAAGTAATATTAAAAAAATATATCAATAGAATTGATAAATACGGAAAAACTGGATCTTGTTGATAATAATCTAGAAATAAAGAGAAAGGTTATCCTATGATCACTCAGATAAATGAGTTATTGAATTACTAGGCTGATATCAGAACGCTCATCCACGCTTACTCAGGCACATATACCAGATTTCATCTAAACTCACAAAGAATCCCGACAAATAAGCATAAGCAAATTTGGAAAACCTTAGACATATACATACGTGAGCAGACCCATGAACTAAATCGTAAAAAAGCCTTCATTGCAATTAAAGCTCTTTTTAAATTTAAACACAATAACTCACCAAATGTACCAAATGTGATAAATAAATTTCTGTTGATTTTGTTATAGATTTCTTGTGTAAAGAGAACCTTACCCTAGATAATTATTTGTGTAAAAAAAAAAATAATTTATTTTTTACGTAAAAAAAAAATAAGAATATTTATTTGCACAAAAAAAAGTTGGTTACCTTTCTCTAAAGAAGGAGGAGGGAAGAATATTTATTTTTTTTTGCGTAAAAAAATAAAAATATTTATTTGCGCGAAAAAAAGGTTAACCTTTCTCTAAAAGAGGAAAAGAATAAGAGGATATTATTTTTCGCACAAAAAAAAAATAAAAATATTTATTTGCGCGAAAAAAGTTCTCTAAAGGAGGGAAAGAATAAGTGGATGTGTATGTGTGGAATAGGAGAATATTTGGAATGTTTGGAATAAGAGGATGTGTAATAAAAAAAAAAAGAAAAAAGAACTGTATAAATATTTTTTTTTGTTGCACAAGCTCTTCATATAAAAAGTATAAATGATATTAATATTTGTAATCAACTCTTGCGGACTTGCAAAAGTAGAAAAATAGTAAAAAATAGTTTATTGTTGATATTATAATTGATTTGATGAAAAAAATACTTAATACTGCGCATCAATAAAATCAGTGGCTTTTTAAAAGCAAAAAATTATTACAGTATAAGTTTGTAAGCAAAAAAAAATATTTTATTTGATATAAAAAGTATAATTAAACTGTAATAGATATATTTAAATATCAGTCCATCAAAATCACTACCAATATCATTTTAGAATATAATTATGAGTCATCACTTGTGGTATATTATAATAAACAATTATAAAAGACGCAGTAAAAATCGCGTTACATATTATTTTATTACCATATAACAATTTAAACTGCGCATCAATAAAATCGGTGGCTTGTGTTATAAGCAAGTAAAAAAAGACATAAAAGGTATAATTAAACTGTATATCAGTCCGTCAAAATCACTAACCAATATCATTTCAGAATTTAATAAGTTATATTACATCTTTTACACAAATTTATAAAAGACGTGTTACATGTTATAAGACAATTTATGTTAGACTATACTGTAAAGTTGACTACCATCCTGATTTTCTTTTAATAATACTCAACTTTTCTTTACAACTTATTAATTTTATTTAATGTAAAACATTTAATTCTTTTTTAATATGATAATCAGGGATAAAAAAGTTTTATTGACAAACTAGATATTTTTCATTTTACACCTAAAAATAATGGCTAAAAAAATTTCATCTCGAAATAAAAAATGATATTATAGTGCATTCTCGAAAGGTGTCTTTCTCATAATTGGTTAATGGATTTTTATTTTTGAATAATAAACTTTTTTTATTATAAAGGTTTCATGGAAATAGAAAACTGGAAAGGAATTAGACAAAAAGGATGAAAAGATTAAAAGTTTAGAAATGTTAGATTAGACTAACCTATTAAAGTGAAGCTGCTGTATTACGCTCACTTAGTTGACTTTATAATTATAGTTTAATTGAATTCATTGAAAAGGTAAAGAGTAAAGACAATATTTAAAAATGGAAGTAAGTTCATTAAAAAATGAAGGTCGTTAAAAACCTCAAGATAATACACATCCAAATCCATCAATGTCAAATACTACTTATGTTCAACCAGCAATATCATAAGCAACTTCACCCGAGTATCAGGAAAAAGAATTTGCCCTATTACAATATTAAAATGTAGGCTTTTAATTAACATATTTGTGTATAATATTATGTTACTTTATTTTATAGTCAGCACCAGTATTTATTTTATCATTTTCAATGTAATTCTCTTTGAAACGTGAAAATATATATATGTTAAATATTTAAATTTATTGGAAAAAATTATTAGACAGATATTTTTATTTATTTAATTGAAAAATAAATATTTTTTTACCCATTGCAATAAAGTTATTAAATTTGTGAAAGAAATAAATATATTAATTACATTACATAATCTTTTAAATTAAAAAGAAAGTTGCGGATTTCATTGGCTATTTTCTTTTTTACATAATATTTTCATATACAGTAACTAGCTTTTAAATAAATATGTTTTTAAAAATCCTTATTCCTTTATTCAAAAAAAAAAAAATGATTTCATTATATTCTTTCGATATTTCCTATTTTCCAATTTTTCATACCCAAATTATTGTTCCAAATTTAGAAGCTGGTATCACTTCTATTTCTTATGCTATAAAAAGAAATTTTGTCATAATGTCGTAATAGGATTTCAAAAATTTGATACTGAAAAATTGTGACAGTATATTTTTTGTATAGCCAATCTTAATTCAAATAGAAAAATGAATGAAACAATTTGATTTTAAAGACCAATTATATACATATTAATCTAATTACCTTATTATCATGTTCATTTTCAAAACGTGTAAGAAAAAGGATATTGATAATGCACAAAGTTAGTTCATACAAAATATTTTGTGATAATCGTAAAAAAGAATAGAAATGTTTTAATATATATATATAGGTTTGCTATTGACAAAAGTTTTTTTGTAAAATAATAATAAAAATGTAAAATATATAAGTATGAAAATAACAACATTAGCGGTCACAATGAACTTATGTTTTTTAATAATTTTATTCTAGATTCTCAATAAAGGAAAATAATATTCAACTTTACTATCGAAAGATGTCACTGACAATAAAACTCATATGACTACTATGATTACCCTATATTGGCAAATAGGACGTGACAAATAGGATTTTTGATACTAAAAATTCCTGAGTCCCTCTAGGGGCGAATGACATCATATCATGTCAAAAAGTTTAAGGATAACATTAATTTACATAAATGAACAATCAATAACTAACCAATTTATAATTTATTTTTATCAAACCAAAATAATACATACAAAACCCATAAATAATAGCTAGTATAAAAGAAATAATTTAATAATATAATTTTAATCAAACTAAATTCTTTGATTCTCATAAAAAATCATTCAGTATTATTATTTTCTTCTTCTTGATTAATTTCATCAAGATCTGCAAAATAAGCAAATTATTAAGTATTAGAAAAATAAAGAGCTGAAGAATAAATATCTTACCTAATTCGTCTAATTGACAATCAAAACATTCTGAATCTATAAATTAATTAACATAATATTAAAACAATATAAATATTTATTAATTATACTGATTGCTGATAGAAATAATTACTTATGTAATGTTGTTTTAGTACCGTCTACTAAAAAAATAAAGTTATTAGTAATGTAAACATTTTTTTTTTTTTTTGCTTATCAAAGTAAAATTAAATTAAATTACCTGAATTTACTGGTTCTGGAAGATTTTTGAAATTTAAAAGTCTACTAGTGTAGATTGCCTGTGGATGTGTTTATATGTTGTTAGATCTTTTTTCACTTGTTCTGTTTAATTTAATTTTATCATTATATTCATATATTTGAAATCCAGTATCACTATCTTCACTTGCTCTACACTCATCCCATTTATTTAATGTTTGATACAATTCTTTAGTGGTTGGACTATTTTCTGCTTTGGCATCCCAACATTTAGTAATCAAATCTGCAAGTAATTTTGGTGTATATTTGAAAATATTTGGTCTAAGTCCTTTACATATTTTAATAGATAAAGCATGATTATGAGGAATATTATTATAAGGAGTTTCTTCAGATATATATTCATTCATCATTATTCCAAATGAATAAATATCAGATGCTTTTGTATATTGATATCCACGTAAAACTTCTAGTGCCATATAAGGTAATACTCCATAAATTCCTTCTTGTTTAACTGATTGCTTTTCATTATTTGCTGGTTGGCACATTCCTAAATCACTTATAAGTGGATAATCTCTATGTAATATATTGCCTGAATGAAAATCTTTATGAACTTTTCCAGCATTATGATTATCTAGAAGTCCACTTACAATTTGTTGTAATTTATTAATTTTTGAATAATAATCTGATTCATTGTTGAGATAGTAATTTCTCAAATTTCCTTCTCTACAATATTCTAAAACCATCATATAATCTTTGGTATTTTGATCTTGAGTTATTCCATAACATTGAACAATATCCCAAAGATAAATCTGAAGATGAGTTTTAATCTAATGAACATATTGAAAGTGAAAATTTTTAATAATATATAAGTAATACATAAATAAAAATAAAAGTAAATAGATTACATTTCTTATTTTAATTACCTCATTTAAAAATTCTGTACTTATACAAGAAGAATTGTCCAAACTTTTTAATGCAACTTCTGTATTACTATACCTATTCTATTTTTGATTTTCAATATCCCAAGAATGAATATATCCTTCAAGCCATTTTGCTGAATAAATTTTACCAAATCTACCTCTGGTAATATAAGTAATATCTTTAAAATTTTCAAAAGGTATCCATTCAATATATTTTTTACAATGCACAGCATTAAGTTGTGATTGTTGTATAAATTCATCAATATCTTTATATCCACTAGTCCAATTTTTAAGATTGACACCATTTTCCCCCTGTGCCAGGTTCTTTATATTCTCCACTTGTTTTCTTTTTTCTACATCTCCTATATAAACTACTCTTTCATCTATATTTTCTGATTCAATAGTTGAATAAATAGTAGGAATTGTAACATGGAGCTTTTAAATAAATGATTTAAAAAAGCATTATTATTCAAATTAGAAATTCAATAATGTTATATTATTAAATGATAAAATGAATTATTTTACCTGATATTGATAAGGATCAACATCTATCCACATTTTTGATATTTCTATACTAAATTATTTGGATTGTATGTACAGTGCCTGGAAAAAAGTCAGTAAGCACGTGATGTCGATCAATTTTAATGCGAATTTTTAAAATTAAATAATTCATAAATTACTACGCCAAATTTAATATTTTTTTTTTTATTTGAAAGACAAAGCCTTCAACTTTTTATTAATACTTTGTTGGGTAACCTTTACTATTTATAACAGCAGAGATACGACGAGGCATGCTACTAATAAGATTTTGATATTTATCAGCTTCAATATTTGACCATTCCTCTTGAAGTATTTCCCATAAATTCTCCCTGTTTTTTGGTAATGGCTTATGTGCCCGCACCTGCCTTTCCAATTCATCCCATAAATGCTCTATAGGATTCAAATCTGGGCTCTGTGCGGGCCAAGGAAGGCTGTTTACTTCATTTTCTTCTTCCCAACTCTTAACCACCCTTGCAGTATGTATAGGGGCATTATCATCCTGAAAAATAAAATTTTCCTGATCGTCTAGATTATTAATAAATGGTAATAAATAATTTTCCAGTACATTCATATATACTGTGGCTGTTATTTTACCTTCTAATTTAACTAATGGACCAAGATTGTTTTTTGAAAAACATCCCCAAACCATCACTCCTTGTTGACCTGACTTTACTGTAGGTATTAAACACTCAATATCATATTTTTCATGTGGCCTTCTCCAAACCAATCTCCTACCATTTCCTCTGAATAATTCAAATTTGGATTCGTCGCTCCAAATAACACTGTCCCACTCATTTATCCATAATTTTCGTTCTTTGGCCCAGTTGAGTCTTTTAATTCTATTTGTTTCAGTAACAAGAGGTTTTCTTACTCCTACTCGACTATAAAAACCTTGTTCATGAAGATAATTAAGTAAAGTTTTTTTGCATACATGTGTGGAAGTAGAATCAACGAAATTCTCATGTAACTCCTGAAGGGTCATTTTCCTATCTTTTTTAAGAATTCTTATTAAATGTCGGCCATCCCTTTCTGTCATTTTAGGCGGTCTTCCAGTCCTAGGAGGGAGTGTTTCATCACCACGTATCTTGTAAGTAGAAATAACCTTATGAATGGTACAACTGGGACAATTTAATGCTTCAGCTATCTTTCGTTCACTTACTCCACATTTCCAAGCTCCAATGACTTCTCCACGTTCAAAAATTGTAAGTTCTCTTCGTTTGCAAGACATAGTAGTTAAAGAAGGTTCTAAACAACGCATGGGAAAAAATTGGAGACAAATTTATAATAAAATGATCGACAAAACTGGTTTTAAAGTTAAACAAATAAATGATCTACAGTCACGTGCTTACTGACTTATTTCCAGGCACTGTAGATTACAATTTACTTAGTAAATTCAAAGATAACGTTAACCATATAATAAAATGAAACGTAAAAAAAAAAATTTTTTAAAATTACGGAGTTCGGATAAATTTATTCAACAAATAAGCCTTGTGCAGCATGTGTAACATTCAAAATTTTGAATAAAAATAAAATACTTTGTTGCACTATTGATCTGCATAAAAGACAAAAGAAACCAAATAAAAATAATTTCAGCCTAGCTAATAACTACTAGCTGTAACTTGTTGCGTTTGCAACAGGATTAATGTAGTTTAAATCAAATATAACAATCAAATAATCAATATTTAAGTAAATTAGTGTTAATTATAAATAAATTGTAAAAAAATTTTTTTTTAAAAAAAAAAATAAATAAAATGTAATGAAAAACGAATGAAAAAAAATCTTTTTTAAATTTTTAAAAATTATTTTTTTTCAGTTTTTTTTCGAACTGAAAATTTTTTATTTTTATTTCTATGTTTTTTTTTTTTCAAATCGAAATTTTCTCATTTTTTCTTTCAACCCAAAAAAAATAGTTTTTAATGATTTTTTCCGTTTTTTTTTTCTACCAGAAGAAAATTGATTTTAACTGTTTTTTTCAAGATATTTTCATTTTTAATCTTTTATTTTTTTAAATATTCTATTTTTTTCGGTTTCT
This sequence comes from Rhizophagus irregularis, assembly GCF_026210795.1. NCBI lineage: Eukaryota > Fungi > Glomeromycota > Glomeromycetes > Glomerales > Glomeraceae > Rhizophagus > Rhizophagus irregularis. The sequence continues at coordinate 2,056,326 of NC_089435.1, read as the reverse complement.
TTAAGTTAAAATTTTTTTTTTTGCTATTTTTTTTATTGTATTTATTTATATCACCAATAATAAACAGTAAATTAATAAACATTTACCTGAAATTTTTTTTATATTAAAAGACTCTATGATCGACGATAATAATACTATTATTGTTGGGATTAAATTTTTTTACAAAGTAGCACAAACTATCTTTTATACTAAAGAATCTACATGCACTTTGCCTAATAAGATGTTGGCTCAGATCAACAAGCTGCAGCAGAATTTAAAGTATATATAAGGTTAACCGGTTAGCCGTTCAACAAAATTGTCTATCATTTTCTTTTTCATTTCTTTTACTTCTTTTTTAAAATTTATAAATTATGGATGATAATAATCTTTTACCAAAATTATTTCAAAATTTACTTGAAATTTTAAATGATAATGAATATTATGATGTTACTATTGAAGTTGGTAATGATCCTTATATAAAAATATTTCGTGCTCATATGGTTATCTTACATTATCGTTCCACGTATCTACGAAGAATTTTGTCAACAAATAAAAAGAATAATGATGGGACTTTGGTTCATATAAAATTACCAAATATTTTACCTGAGATTTTTCAAATAATTTTAAGGTAATAATTAAAATTAAATTAAAATTACAAAATGAATATACTGTATAACAACATTTAAATTTACGTTTTTCTATTTTTTTAGATATATTTATAGTGGAAGAATTTCCTTGGAGGAATATGATACTTCGGACATAATTAAAATCTTAATTGCTGGGAGTGAACTTGGTCTTCAAGAACTAATCACCTATATACAATCCTTCTTGATTAAAACTAAGGCAAATTGGATGGAACAAAATTTTAATTTGATATATCAAACATGCTTTGAGAATGATTCTTTTATGGAACTTCAAAATTTTTGTACTAATTTAACCTCTAAAGAGCCAGATAAAATATTCAAATCTCTAAATTTTGCTTCAATTCCAGAAAAACTTTTGATCACAATTATTCAAAGTGATAATCTTCAAATGGAAGAAATTCAAGTATGGAATCATGTGCTTAAATGGGGACTTGCTCAAAATCCAGAACTTTCTTCGGATCCTGCAAATTTTTCAAAAGAAGATTTTGATACTTTGAAAAATAGTTTACATAATTGTATTCCATTTATTAGATTCTATAATTTAACTTCTGATGAATTTTCAAAAGAAATATTACCTTATAAAAAAGTTTTACCAAAAGAATTATATAAAGATTTATTAAAATATTTTTTGGATTCTAACAACCAATCAATTAAGCAATCAAAATCTCGTATGACTACTAGGAAAAATAATATTGATTCCAAAATCATTACAACTCAACACGCTGAATTAATCTCGAAATGGATTGATAGATTAAAAATTACGGATGAGATAAAAACTGCATACAAATTCAATTTGTTACTGCGTGGGTCTCGTGATGGATTTACAGTTGAAAAATTTCATGAAATCTGTGATAACAAATCTCATACAATAACAATTATTAAGGTGAAAAATAGTAATGAAATTCTTGGGGGATATAATCCAATTGAATGGGAATCTAATTACTATGGTAATTTTGGCACTACTAAGGATAGTTTTATATTTTCTTTTAAGAACAGTGGTGATATTGAAAGTTATATTTTAAGTCGCGTGGAAAATGAAGAATTTGCTATACACAACTATCGAACTAATGGTCCAAGATTTGGTGATGACCTTGCTTTAATTAGTAACTATGGTTTTTGTGAAAATAATCATTATGAAAATCAAATCAGAGAAACGACTAATGATTTTTTTGTGGAAGAATATGAAGTGTTTCAAGTTATAAGATAAATTAGTTTGTAATAATTGATGTGGTTGTTTTTTTTATTTCTTTTTAAAAAATATACAAACACATGATATAATCTCCAGAAATCAGAATAATGATTAGAAAAATGTTTTATGTTATCTTAATGATTGATTGACTAGTTTTTGTATGCAAAAAATTAATTCATGACCTTTTATTTTTAATCAAACCTTCTTTATTGGTTAAAGAACATCAGTTATATATTACAATTACCTCTTGACAAAACAGTGGTAATTTTTCATATTACATTTGTGATTTTCATGAATTTCGCCTCAATTTTACATAAATTAATAAATCATAAATTTTTTAATATTAAAATAATGTTCATTGATAATTATTCAGTAAAAATTGAATTTGATTACTTAAATTTTATTATTACTTAACAAGAAAGTAACCATCAATATTTGTCAAAACAAATTAATATATGGAAAAGTATAGTATTTATAACGTTTTTTTTATAGCTTATCATAGTATACAATTTGACTTAGATTTACAAGATGGCATGATTAAAGGTAATAATTACCGTATCCATCGTAAAATAAGCAACCCCGAAAATATATTTTAAACTTTTATAATGATCCAAAATCAGGATGTCGCGATCAAGTAGTCGCGGATACTGCAAAAAATGAAAAATTGGAAAATTTTAGATGATTGTATCGGAAATTTAATAGAACTTCCGCTCAAGTAATTATTTATAATTTATATAAAGTAATTTTTTTTAATTGACGTGAAAATTTTTTTATTTTAGGTTACTTTGAATTAGGCTAGATAAATAATTGGTTCTACAACCGTTACTCAACTTGAATCTTAAAGCACTTGAATGCAAGTGAGTATGATGTTTGGTAAAAAAATGTGTTTGCGTTTTTTTTTTTTGGCTTATTAAATTTTTTTATTTTTAATTTTTTTAGACGTCTAAACAAATGGCAAGACTTGATGCGTTATCTAAGCTATCTGAAATCTCATTTCCTCATTCGGTTAATAATAAGATTGATAATTATAAACAGAAATTATTAAATTTTTAGTATACTTTGAAGAAGTACATATCGGAGGATTTGTTTCATCACCTAAATATGCTGAATCATTGCATTATGCAGGACAGCAAAGTTAGGAATGCGTTGAACGATATCCATAAAGATGTGATTAACAAAAATGCAATTTTTTATACGATTTTAATTTTGGCCGGAATTAAACATAAATTTGGCCAGATTTATGATATGTAGATCAGTGTAACATTCACAAAAATGTTTTATTTAATTTCTAATTTTAAAAAGTACACTAGTATATGAGTCTACAAATTAAAACTTAAAATTTGATTTTTGAATTATAAATTTAATCTGTTACAGTATTTATAATACTTTAAATTTAAGTATAAAAAACATTTTGAACACTCAAAAAATAATAAAATATAAAGATAACCACCCAAACTTTTTTCAAAATTCACTTTCAAAATATCCTTACAATAAGTCTTCTCAAATGAATCTATATAAGCAAAAAAAGGGGAATTTAGAACAATATTTTTTACAAAAATTCTTAGATCTAAAAGGTAAAAGAAAAAAAAATGGAAAATAGAAAACTAGTCAAAATAATAAAAAAAATCTCCAGCACTAAATACTATTCACACAACTCACAAACTGACATAATATATTGTACTTAGAATTGTTCTTAATAATTTTCTTAATTTAGTTTATATAATTTGCTTTTTTTGTAAGCATTTTAGAGTATTTCAAAATGTTAATTGAATATAATAATGTACTGTATATTATTTCAATTAATAATAAATAATAAACTAATAAAAGTTTTATTTTAAACAATAATAAATAAACAATAACAATGATTGTCGGTAATATGATTGTCAGTAATGTGAACCAGACCTAAATTTATCATTTAAGTATTTTTATTATTGCTGAACTATATAAGTTTTGCAAAAATGGACTTAATAAGTAAAACCGTGCAGTCATGTTGGTTATACCCACCACATAATACAGTAAGTATTTTATATGATGCGTTAAAAATCACGAGCATGACATGTGCAAACAAACGATGGTAGTTATTTGCTGTTTCGTAAATGTGATAATACCGATTTGCGCTTTCACCAAAATCTATTAATATGAGAGTTCATGTTTAGAGGGGGGTTGGGTTAGTGTAATTACTAATGCAAGATTTAGTAAAGATTACGTTTTTTAATAAAAAAAAACGTTGAACTCAGTGTTTTTTCATTAAATATAAAACATAATTTAAATTTCATTTCAATTAAATTCAATTTCAATTTCAATTTCAATATATCAATTTAATAAAATTAAAAAGAAAAGTAGTTGGTTTAAAAAAAAATTGGTTATCGTAAAATATAATTTCTGATCGTATTAGACGTTACGACTGTTACGTATGTCATAGATCACCTGACAAATACGAACTGATTTTTTATTATCTGGTATTTTTTGTGTAATTAAGCATTATATTTATTTTTTTTTAATGAAATAAAAGAAATTATGTTTATTTACTTTTACTATATTAAAAAAAAAGTAATTGTTTTTTTTAAAAAAAATTGGAGTTATTGTAAAATTTAATTGTTAATCAAATATTACAAATATATGTTATAGATCACTGATCAAATATATACGAATTATTAAAGATTTCGTAATAATTTGATTACTAAATAATTTTTTCTAGCAGTTACTAATAATTTATTACTAACATTAAATCATAATTAATAATAAAACTGAATCAGATTAAGACAGATTAGTTACGATCTAATTATATATATTAAACAAATTAATAATATAACTAAATATGATATGACACTGATAAAATTTTTCATCCAAACTTATAAATATTTTTTTTAATACAATTTATCAGTTTTTATATAAGTTTAATAAAGCAATTATGGGTTCTTTAAAAAAAAAGTATTTTGTTTGGCTATGCATTTACATTCGGTTTATGTTAAACCTAATTATACTTTAAAGGCCGCCGCCAGGCGGCCATAGCGGCACAGTTCTAGTTATTTATTTAAAAAAAAAAGATAAATAAACCATATTTTGAACTAGATTTACAAAATTTTTATATTTTATGTCTTTTACTAATAAAACATAACTAAAGAATTTATGTAAAACTTCTATGGAAGCTTTTGGGACCTTTAAGCTTAACACGAATAATATATTTACTTTTTTATCCTAAATTTTCAATTAAAAATATTTCAGTATACTTTATATTTAAAAAATCACTTCAACCGAAAATAAAATAAAAAAAGTGACCTTTCAAGACGAAATTTAAACCCAAATGCGTACAGAGCAAATGGAACTAGAACATATGAATTGAAAAAATAATAATCATCTTATATATATACCAAATCTTATCGTACACCTCAGTTTAGGTTAAAGGTCTACACCCACCTTAGGTTAAGGATGTTCTATTTATTATGGTTAGAATAATTTGATTTGTCATCAGGTCATGTGGTTTCGATTAATGTCGGATATTTTTTGCTAATGAAATAATGTTAACAAAAAAAATTAAACTTTGTCTTATTAGATGCGATCGGCAGCAGTCGAATTATCCGTCAAGTATAAGTGCATAACGGCTTTCTTTTTTTAATATATACTTTTTTTGGTTGAAATTTATTAAATACCTTTTTCTTTTAATTCATATAAATCAGGAGGTACTTAATTTTTATTCATTAAACCCTTAAAAAAATAAGAAAAAAAAAGATAAGTACAATATGTGATAAGTGCTTATCGTAATATATAATGTTTATATGAACTTTTTTTTTTAAAAAAAAATAAATATAGTAAAAACCGAATGAAAAAAAAACTTTTTTTTTTATAGAACCAAAATTTTTAAAATTATTTTTTTCGGTTTTTTTTTTTTGAACTGAAAATTTTTTATTTTTATTTCAAATCGAAAATTTTTCATTTTTTTTTCAACCCCCAAAAATAGTTTTTAATGGTTTTTTTCAGTTTTTTTTTTCTACCAGAAGAAAATTGATTTTAACTGTTTTTTTCAAGATATTTTCTTTTTAATCTTTTCTTTTTTAAATATTCTATTTTTTCGATTTCTTTAAAATTTTTTTTAATCAACACTAAAAAAAGTGATTTTTTTTTATTATATTTATTTATTTATATCACCAATAATATATCTAATTTAATTAAATATAGAAACTTATTAATCCTGTTGCATCATCATAGTAATTAATAAATATTTACCTGAAATTTTTATATTAAAAGAATGAATTATACTGTATCGACGATAATAATACTATTGTTAGGATTAAATTTTTTTTAAACTATCTTTTATACTAAAGAAATCTACATGCACGTTGCCTAATAAGATGTTGGCTCAGATCAACAAGCTGCAGCAGAAATTTAAAGTATATAAGGTTAACCAGTTAGCCTTTCAACAAAATTGTCGATCATTTTCTTTTTCATTTCTTTATTTCTTTTATTTCTTTTTTAAAATTTATAAATTATGGATGATAATAATCTTTTACCAAAATTATTTCAGAATTTACTTGAAATTTTAAATGATGAAGAATATTATGATGTTACTATTGAAGTTGGTAATGATCCTTATATAAAGATATTTCGTGCTCATATGGTTATCTTACATTATCGTTCCACGTATCTACGAAGAATGTTATCAACAAATAAAAAGAATAATGATGGGGCTTTGGTTCATATAAAATTACCAAATATTTTACCTGAAATTTTTCAAATAATCTTAAGGTAATAATTAAAATTAAATTAAAATTATTGAAATTACAAAATGAATATACTGTATAACAACATATTTAAATTTACGCTTTTATTTTTTTAGATATATTTATAGTGGAAGAATTTCCTTGGAGGAATATGATACTTCGGATATAATTAAAATCTTGATTGCCGGAAGTGAACTTGGTCTTCAAGAACTAATCACTTATATACAATCCTTCTTGATTAAAACTAAGGCAAATTGGATGGAACAAAATTTTAATTTGATATATCAAACATGCTTCGAGAACGATTCTTTCTTGGAACTTCAAAATTTTTGTACTAATTTAACCTCCGAAGAACCAGATAAGATATTCAAATCTCTAAATTTTGCTTCAATTCCAGAAAAGCTTTTGATCACAATTATTCAAAGTGATAATCTTCAAATGGAAGAAATTCAAGTATGGAATCATGTGCTTAAATGGGGACTTGCTCAAAACCCAGAAATTTCTTCGGATCCTGCAAATTTTTCAAAAGAAGATTTCAAAACTTTAAAGAATAATGTGCGTCAATGTATTCCATTTATCAGATTTCATAATCTATCTTCTGAAGAATTTTCTGATAAAGTATTACCTTACAGGAAGATTTTACCTAAGGATTTATTATATGAAGACTTATTAAAATATTTTATGAATCCTAATAAAAAATCAAAACCTCGTATGTCTACTAAAGAAATTAATATTGATTCCAAAATCATTACATCTCAACATGCTGAATTAATCTCGAAATGGATCGATAGATTAAAAATTACGGATGAGATAAAAACTGCGTACAAATTCAATTTGTTACTGCGTGGATCTCGTGATGGATTTACACCTGAAAAATTTCATGAAATCTGTGATAATCAATTTCGTACTATAACAATTATTAAAGTGAAAGATAGTAATGAAATTCTTGGGGGATATAATCCAATTAAATGGGAGTCTAATGATGCTGGTAATTATGGCACTACTAACGATAGTTTTATATTTTCTTTTAAGAATAGTGATGATATTGAAAGTTATATTTTAAGGCGCGTGGAAAATGAAAATTTTGCTATACACAACTATCGTGAAGTTGGTCCAGCTTTTGGTGATGACCTTATTTTAATTAGTGACGTTGGTATTTGTGATTATATGTATTACGAAAAGCAAATCAGAGAATCTACTGAATTTTTTTCTGGTGAAGAATATGAAGTATTTCAAATTCTAAATTAAAATCAATTTTGCAATAGTGGATATTAATTTTTTTTTTATTATCGTATTCACCATATTTATATAAATTGATTGTAATATATTAAACTATTAAATAGATTTTATAAAAATTAATTGATCACCTTATTTAGATATAATATTCTCTACTTATCTTATCAAGTATTTCCTTTATCCAATCTATTCTCACGTCACAATTTCTTAGAATTTTATACAAATAAAATTCATTTTTTATATGCAAATTTCTAAATAGAAATTTACAAAGTTATTTAAACTTATAAATTAAACTCAATTATTATCTGTTGCCGTGCAAGAAAAGCTGCCACCTTTTCTATGACAAGTGACGTTAATTGCCGATCCGTTTAAGAACGGCACTATCGTATATATAAAATACATATAGCTTTTAAATCTGACACGCGTACAATGTAAAGTCATTCTTTTCCATAGTAAAGTTATAATTTTTTTAACATATTATTTTTCCTTGGGTTTTTTTACATATATTATATGATTTTTATTAAAAAATATTGAGTTATCGCAGTTTTAGTATTTGTGAATTTATTGCCAACTATGCAATTTTCGTTAAATTTCACCCCGCACATATAATGCTAAAAAAGTAAAAATTGTGCCAATATTAAATGAATTGACAATTAAATAATTAATAAATGGTTTTTTTTAGTAATTTAAAGTTGGTTGATTGTTACTATAAGCCATTTGTTGATATTTAAATATAATAATATAATAAAAAGTTATCAAAATTCGCATATAAAAGTTAAATCTGACGCGCGTGAAATGTAAAGTTGTTTTTTTCAATAATAAAGGTACAAATATTTTAGCATATTATTTTTCCTTGGGTTTTTTTTACATATATTATATAATTTTTATTATATATAATGAATTATTCCCTTCTCTAGTATTATGTAGTTTTCTTACAATTGTGCGATTTTTGCTTAAATTTAACCGTTAATTAACCCCGAAAAAAGTGCCGATTTTAAACGGATCAGCAATTAAGTTAAATCAAATAAAATAAGAATTTTATTAAATAAAATACATTGCTTGGTTTATTATTACATAAAATTATTCAAACACGAATTTTGGGTTATAAAACATAATATTTATTGGGTCAAAATTATTACATTGTGGAAATAATTTATAATATTAAGATTAATTAATGTGAAAATAACTTTGCAAGAACCATTCTCTTTTAACTTTTCCCAAAAGTTACTCATAACTAATTTAAGGGTACTTATTTTAGGGTTATTAATTTATAATGTTTCACTATCCTTTAATGATTATTAATGTTTATTACCATGCGCCCATGCGGGGTTTCATAACTAAATGATCTGCATCACGTGATCATTAAATATTCCAATATGCGTCACATATTACGAGGTGGGTTAATATTATCATTATCTAAATTACTAACCTATCTACTATTTTAATTTTGGTAAAATTATGACACTACACTATTAAAGACAAACATTTACCCGAAATTTTTTTTTTTTGTTCTTAAAAGAATGAAATTATATTGAATAATGAATTTATAAATTATAATAATAAATAGTATTAAATTCGTTATTCTATGTATATTTATGTTGAAGGCTTTCTTTGGAGGAACACAATACTTCAATCATTTATAGAGATCAAGTAATAAAGTTCTTACAAAAATTCGGATGTTCAGACTAATAAATAATATAGCATTTTAAAAGTCTGTTATTCAATACAAGTTTTTTTTTTTGCATTTAAATTAAAATTGTAATATAAGAAAAATATATGATTTATACAGCACATTATAACAACAATTATACTATCATTTTTTTCCATTTTTTCCACAAATTAACACAAACTACCTTTTATGTAAAAGAATAGGTACGAAATGATCAACAAACTGCAGCAGCAATTTATATAAGGTTGATCGCTTTACAAAATTGCCTCGTTTCATTCTTTCCTAATTTTAAAAATCATGAAAAATAATAAATTTTTACCAATATTATCAAAAAATTTACTTGAAATTTTAAATGATAATGAGTATTACGATGTTACTATTGAAGTTGGAAATGATCCTTATGTAAAGATCTTTCGTGCTCATATGGTTATATTACATTATCGTTCTACTTTTTTACAAAAAATTTTGACAACTAATAAGAGGAAAAATGATGGAACTTTGGTACATATAAAATTACCAAATATTTCACCTGATATTTTTGAAATAATCTTAAGGTCAGTAATAATAATTAAGAAAAAATGAATTAAATTAAAGTTATATATATTTAAATTTACGGTTTTATTTTTAGATATATTTATGGTGGAAGTATTTCTTTGGATGAACATGATATTAGGAATATAATTGACATTTTGGTTGCTGGTAACGAACTTGGTCTCCAAGAACTAATCGATTATTTACAATCCTTTTTGATTGAAACTAAAGCAAATTGGATGGAACAAAATTTTAATTTGATATATCAAAAAAGCTTTGAGAACGATTCTTTTTTGGAACTTCAAAAATATTGTACGGATATAATAACCAAAAAACCAAATAAGATATTCAAATCTCTGAATTCTTCTTCAATCTCAATTTCAGAAAAACTTTTGGTCTCGCTCATTCAAAGTGATATTCTTCAAATAGACGAAATTCAAGTATGGAATCATGTGCTTAAATGGGGACTTGCTCAAAATCCCGAACTTCCTTCTGATCCCGCAAATTTTTCAGAGGAAGATTTTGATACTTTAAGAAATAGCTTGCAAAATTGCATTCCACACATTAGATTCTATAATTTATCTTCTGATGAATTTTCAAACGAAGTATTACCTTATAATCAAATTTTACCTAAAGAATTATATGAAGATCTACTAGAATATTTTTTGTATTCTGATGACCAATTGGTTAAAAATTCAAAACCTCGTATGACTACTAAGGAAATTAACATTGATTCCAAAATCATTACAATTAAACATGCTGAATTAATCTCGAAATGGATCGATAAATTAGAAAATACAGATGAAATAGAGAATTTTTATAAATTCAAATTATTACTTCGTGGATCTCGAGATGGATTTACACCTAATAAATTTCATGAAATCTGTAACAATCAACCTAATACTATAACAGTCGTTAAAGTGAAAGATAGTAACGAAGTTCTTGGAGGATATAATCCTATTGGATGGGAATCTAATGAGTTTAATGAAATTTGTGATGAAGCTTTCAGTGCTACTAAAGATAGTTTTATATTCTCTTTTAATGATATTAATAATATTGAAAGATTTATTCTAAGTCATATAAAAAATAAAGAATATGCTATACTTAGCTTGTGTAATTTTGGTCCATCATTTGGTGGTGGTGACCTTGATTTGTATGAAGATCGTGGTCAATGTTTTAATTATGATTACGAAAAACCAATCAGAGAAATTACTAAGTTTTCTATGGAAGAATATGAAGTGTTTCAAATTATAAGATAGAATAATTAATTAATTTGTAATAATGTAGTCAGTTTACTATGTTTTCTATTTATTTTATTTTTTATTTCTTTTAAACAATATTATTAGTATGATAAATTGAAAGCTTGAAGAAATTTTTATAATACCATAACAAACATATTAACTTGATGTATGCAAAATAATTCAGAATCTTTTATTTTAAGCAATCATGCTTTAGTGGTTATAGAACCTCAGTTATATATTAACTTTTCATTTCCAATTGCCACTTGATAAACAATAAATTTTATAATAATTTTGTGTAAAATCAATTTTATTTAATAAATTACGAAATTTTGTAATATTAAAATAATGTTCTATGACTTATTTCATTGATCAATTACATATTAATTAAAAATTTGGAATAATGACTGGATATTTACATTTTATTATTATATTTTTTTAACAAATGTTCAACATCACTCGAATTGTTATTAATGGTATTTTAAGATAATGATATTTTATCCAATCGCTTTTATAGATTTTTTATATTTCCTAATAATTTACTGAATCAGCAACAGTAATTTTCTGATGGCAATATACCGTAGACAATTAGTATTAATTAGTGTTATTTATTTCATGGGGAGTTGGAAATAAAGAGGTAATCCCTAGGAGCGTGACTGTCACTCATTAAATTTAACACGTGATTAATTTTTATACTAAAATTAAAAATTTTAATAGAAAGATCCTGACCATTAAGGGAACGAATTTTTTCTTCTTGTGAAGAATTTACTTTCAAGGACATCGACTGAGCAGTGATAGTTTCTTTAGAGAATTACCTGTATTATGTGACAAAATGTTCGCCATTTCTGATGATGTATTTTTTGTTGTCATATTCGCAGTGGAAGAATGGATATAACCACAGGAATATTTCCAATGAGATTATATTGACATATTCGTATAATGGTTTGATTAAATATTCTAAATTTGGTAATACTAGGAAATTTGAGACTGAGTAACTTCTATATGTTTTTTGTAATGAGAGATTATTTTTATACTGAAGGATACTGTAAACCATATCTCACATGATATGTTTTTGATTGATTGATTAGTTTAAGGAGTCAATGATCCATATTTAATTAAAATTAATTGATCAATCAAATTAAGGAATATTAATTATATAGTATCTGTATTATAAATATGAATCATGGAAAGCTATTATAGAGAAGTATTATTTAAAAAAAGCGGATACTATCCAAAATCTATATTTATCTCATAATTGGAATTTTGATTTAAAATTTACTTCACATTTTGTAAACACGAACCTTACAGTTTATCATCTGGAAAAGTTTTTTTACCTTTAATATCTTTTATTATAGTAAAATAAAATGCTATCAATTTAACAATATTCAAAAGATTTCGTTAAAAATGGTTTTTTTTTTTTTAATATAATAATATTTTAAATTCATCAATATATTTTTAAATATATTTTAACTATATACTTTTAATTATACGCTTTTTTTATCGATACAATTTTTTGAGTTCTTTTTTATCTGTGATTATTGATAATCATGTGATATAACGTCAGATGCTCTAGCGGTTCTCATTTCTTAGTGAATATAATAATTTACTGTTCAATTTTATAAAATTAATGAATTATGAAAGATTTGTATATATTATATATGAAAGCATAGTGATTTAATAAAGTGCTAAATTTTTTTAATTCCTTCGACTAAATTTATATTTTATTTGTAATATTACTTGAAACATAATAAATAGAACGTAATGTTATAAATTGAAAATTTTGTAGAATCACTCAGAAGGAATTTCTGGATGTAATTCCTTATTTAAGTATATGTACATGCTCCCATACTTGAATTTCGTTCATTTGAAGATTATCATTTGAAATTGAAGAGAAATCATTGAATAACGACCTCTTTGAAAAGTTCCAAAAAGTATTGTTTTCAAAGCTCGTTTTATATATCAGACTAACAATTTGTATTATCCAATTCAACTTAGTTTCTAATCAAAGGATAAATTAATTAGTTTACTTTAAGCAAACCAAAGATTTTAAAGTATTATATTCCTTCAAAGAAATTCTTTCGCCATAAATAACCTAGTAAAAATAAAAGTATAAAATTTAAATATATTTTAAAACAAGTGCCACTTTATAATTTAATTTAATTATTTCCTTCTTTATATATTTGAATAAAAATTTGATAATTTAATTATGTACCATATCTTCTTTTTATTAGTTATTACAAAAAGAAGCATAATTTAAGATAACCAATATTGATGATGTCACGAAATATTTTGGCATAATTTTCAAATTTCGAGTAAAATTTGAAAAAAAATCTAGACGAGTTTGTTATGATAATATGTGATTTATGAATTTACAGAGTGGATAATTTATATAAAAATGGGTGATATTTGACTGAGAAAGAAAATTTTGGGATTTAATTTTATATTAGATATATTTAGTCATGTTAAACCAAGCATATTATTGCATTTATTTATATTACTAATAAAGTATTATTTTGTTAAGGCTAAGGGGCAACGTGATTAATCGATCAACGGATCGCAACACTACTTGGTTGTAAATTTAATTATTCATCTAGTCTTTGATTAAATTGCAGTATTAATTAAGATTCTTTTCTATTAATTTGCCGTGTAAAATTATAAAGAGCAAAGTTGATAAATTAACTTCAAAATTTTATAAATTTTCATTATGGTAATTTTTTGATATTTCTACCGACATTTCTACAACAAATTAGAAGTAGTAATCGTAACGTTTTCGGCGATAACTGGATCTTTGTATTTATTAATTATTTCAGGAGTTTTGAGTATCCACTTTATAGAAGTGGTTACACTTGTATAATGCTCTCGTTACCGAATTGAAAAGGTCTATATTATGAGTTTTTAATAAAATCGTGGAAAACTTTTAATATCGAGTGGTAAAGGAGGTAATTCCAATTTATATTTCTTTTATTTTCTTCATATAATTTTTGAGGACTTTTTTCTTTCACTTTTCTTCCAAAGAAATAGGCGATGAGTAAATTTGTAAGGTAAATGTTGGATAACTTTAACGGACTTGGAGTGTGGGTTCTCAGTACCGGACATCCGGATGTGCCAAGGCATCATCTGATTTTCAAAGGTACATAAGGTGATCTTACAATGTCAGTGTATTCCTTGTAATAAATTCTACGAGACACAAGATTGATTTAAAGATTTAATAAAATGAACCAGTTTTAAGTTTATATAATTTGAGCGTTTTACAATAACAGAATATTTTCTTTTATCATCATATTTAACTTGTTTCTTTACTTGATCATAATAAATTTTTACATCTCGTCAAATATGAGGTGCCATATAGATAGTGCTCCTACCGGGTCGGATTCGGTCAGGTTTGGAGAATATATCCAACTCGACCCGGCAAAAATAGAAATGATCCGATTTTAACCCGACCCGAGTATATTTAATTCGAATAACCCGGGTTAGACCTGAAATTTTAGTAATTTTCATTGGATATTATACTGTATGCTTAGTAATATATCAAAAATGTTTTTTCAAATATAATTTTTTCAATAACGCAAAGTAATTGATCTACAAGATGATTATATACAGTAGGTCACACAACTTTTTATTATTAAAACTAAAGCTAAGCACGAATTTAAAGATACAGTATCTTCGATTCCTATTTTATATTTGAACTATAAAATCAAAATTGTATCACTGGCTTTAACAGAAATTTGACTATATTTTAGTCTGCCAGGACTTTGAACACATTCATGCTCTAATTGTATCTTCGGTTCCACTGGAAAATACTCTTTCTACTGGAACACTGGTTGCTTTATTAATCATCAAAATCAATTTATTAGTTAATGTAATGTTAATAATTAATAATAATGATTCATACACATACCTGTAATTGCAAGGTGTCTCTAGCAATTTTCACTAAGTGAGGATATACTACCTCATTCATCTAACAAAATTATATAAACGTAATCAATATTAACGCGTAATCAATATGTGATCAGTGATTTTAATGATCATCCGGGTCTAATTCGGGTTAAAACCCGAGTCAAGGAAATGAATAACCCGACCCGATGGGTCAGGTCATGCGGGTTACAGGTTATTAAAATTGTTAGTACCGACCCGATTTAAAATTCACTCGGTTGAATTATCCGGATTAGACCTGAATTTTGCGGAGCACTACATATGGATGTGTTCTTTACATCTCCAGACGGGTATTGGTCATAATGTAACTGGTAGGTAAGGCAACGTTTAGTAACCTCAGTTGGATTGTGCTATTGGTGCTTGAGATTCTATCTATTTTTAAGTACATTAAGTTTATACTTCAAGAGGGTACGTAATCGATAAAAGTTATAGGAACCAGTGTTTCTGGAAATTGATAATTGCATAGGTAAAAAATATCGAAATAAGGAAATTGATGTTAGAGGTTTTGAAGTAGAATCGTATATTTTAGGGTAAGCATGTGGAAAGTACGCATTATTGGTGTAAATATTCTTTCTAAATGTAATGTGAAATCCTTTTATCGCATGTGATGTAAGATTGCGATGAGAAAGTCCAATGAAAAGTTTTGCAAGGTATTGTAAGGAGAAAACGACTACTTGACAGACAGAACTTAAATGAAAATGTGAACGGGCAAAAAATGATAAAATATTTTAGTAAAGTATATGAAAGTATGGTGAAGTGTGTTAAATATTATTAAAACTCTTTTGAATGTATTTGGATGTTTCTTGCTTAGAAAAAGCGTAACTCTTGTCTGTGTATTAGCCTATATATATATGGTTGGTTTTTATAGAGTATCCGTATATTGATTTTTTTTTTTTGGATATTCTAGGTTTAAAATGCGGGCTTGACACTAAAAGAGCTTCAATAAAAGGAGACTTGTTTGAAGCTGGTAGAATGTTTAATTGATTAAATAAAATTAGATTCAACAAGTGAAATTATTAAATAAATTTTATTGGACGGATAATCACTGCGCCATTAAGGGTAGAGAATTCTCCTTAATTTAAGGAAATGTCCAAACAATGATTCTTATTGCCAATTTTCTGTACATACTAACTTCTCACAAAAGGATGAAATTCATATGGTCAAATGCCATAGTTCCGAACTTTAATTTTTCTGTTTTATTAAAAAATTTTTTGAGAAAACTTCGTATGAAATTTTAAAGTCCTCGCGAATGTCTATGTGCTTTTGGCGAATGTGGAATAAACAATATTATTGGTTACCGTATTTTTGGTTAATTTTTGCGTTAAATAACATGTTTATGAGTGTATTTATTAATTTATAATTATAAAATTCTAAATTATATTTATTTTTTTTAGACACTTTATAGCATAAATTTGACACTTCTAAAGACTTTATAAGTTTTATTGGTAGATGGTAAAGGATTTAAAATTTAAAATTTCATTAAATGTTCATATTTTTTTGTATAGTTATGGAAGATATTAACCGTATATTTATTTTTTCTTTTTTTTTATAAATACTTTAGAAAATAATATGTACTATTACTTATTTTGAATATAATAATTAAAGTATATTATTTTGAATATTAAAATAAGATAATATTATTTACTTCTTTAGTGTTTTTTTTCCTTATTTCGTGCGTCTGTTCGTCACGTTTAAAGTGCCATACGATGACGATATTTATTGGCCAATCAAATAGTGCAACCACATTTGGGTGAAATATTTTGCCGATTTTATGTTTTGTCTTCCTAGGATAATCCGATTATCCGTTACCTAACTGACACGGCATACTCGATTACTCGAACACAATTTTTTTGAAAGGGATAATTAGAATTACTCGGCAAAACGTGCCCTCGTGACTGCGACACTATCGTGCCTTACGTACGCAGCCAATTTCACCAATCATATTGCTTATTGCAAATACAACAGTTACTCGGTACTTTACACCTTTTTTTTCGAAATGTCACAAACTTCTAACACCGAATTTATTATTCACATGTATGTTATGTGAATGGCGATCTTAATGTATTTCTATTATAGACATAAATAATTTAAATAATTTTAGGTATTTTCTATTTAATTATCCAGAAAAATAAAATTCTTTATCACTTCGAATCGAATTATGACCGGATAGCGGGATAATTTTTTTCCGATAGCATGTTTTAACTAAAATTAGAAATTTCATTTGATTATTTTTTCGGGCTATAATTTTTTCCGATGCATTGATCTGCATTGTGATTGTTTTATCAAATTATAATGTTGGACAAGAAATAATTACCAACGGAAAATTTTTTTGAAAATTTAATTTTATAAAAATTATGAATTACAGATTTACAGTGATGGTGTATGAAAGTCATATGAGCCGGTCTAAATTTAGATAGAATTTGTTTGTTCTGAACTTCGAGTTATTAATAATTTTATATTGATTTATTGTGACTTTTTTAACATTTATTTATTTAAGAACTTTATTTTTTTTTAAAAAAATAATATTTGTGTATTTGTGAGTGTACCGTGATTTTTAATTTATAATAATCATTTATTATTATATGTAACGTCACATACGGTAACCAGAAAATCCAAAGTGAAATAATTCAACTAAATTAGTATAATGATTTTATATTAATTGTTATTATTTGTGACAATCAATTTATACTCATTTATCTACAAATTTATTTGAGAAAATGCTAATAAAATTGCTTCTTATAATCAATATTAAAACCTTTAAAAAGATCAAGCTTGTTTATTTCTTTTATATTAAACATTTTTTTTTTAAAGTGATTGGGCATGACCCAATGCAGATCAGTGCACCGGAAAAACATGTCCCGAAAAAAATAGTTTTTTTTTTATTGTAATTTCTGCTTTTGGTTAAAAAACTTCCTTTTTAGTAACTCATTCATGCCTTTAAAGAATAAATTCGTCAAAAAAGAAAAAAATTGTTTTTTTCAGTATATAAATTCTTAAAATAACTAAATGGCAACTAAATTGAATAATTTAAATATCTTAGACAAAGAAACTGATACAGTAAACAATGAAAATTGTTTTTATTGCAATAAACCTTTTATCGAAGAATTATGGTGCAAAGAATGTATTAGTTCTTTTTCTTTGGAAAAATTAGTAGAAAATGGTGATAAAGTAGCAATATTTAATTTAGCCAATAAATATGGAGAAGAAGCCGAAAAGAACTTAAAAAAAGCTTTTTATTTGTATCAACATGCAGCAGAAATAAATCATATTGAAGCAATGTCTAATTTAGCCAAAAGTTATTACAATGGAGAAGGAACGGAAAAAAATTTAGAAAAAGCCTTTCACTGGTATCAAAAAGCAGCAGAAAATGGTGATGAAAAAGCAATGAATAAATTAGCTATATGTTATTATAATGGAGAAGGAACAAAAAAGAATTTGAAGAAATCCTTTAATTGGTATCAAAAAGCAGCAGAAAATGGTGTTAAAGAAGCAATGTTTAATTTAGCTATATGTTATGAAAATGGAGAGGGAACAGAAAAGAACTTAGAAAAAGCCTTTTATTGGTATCAAAAATCATCAGAACATGGTGTTAAAGAAGCAATATTTAATTTAGCTATATGTTACAAAAATGGAAAGGGAACAGAAAAGGATTTAGAAAAAGCCTTTTATTGGTATCAAATAGCAGCAGAAAATGGTAATAAGGATGCTATGAATAATTTAGCCATATGTTATGAAGATGGAGAAGGAATAGAAAAGAATTTAGATAAAGCTTTTTATTGGTATAAAAAGGCAGTAGAGAATGGTAATAAAGAAGCAATGTTTAATTTAGCTAATAGTTATTATAATGGAGAAGGAACAGAAAAGAACTTAGAAAAAGCCTTTCATTTGTATCAAAAAGCAGCAGAAAATGATAATAAAGATGCAATGTTTAATTTAACTAATAGTTATTATAATGGAGAAGGAATAGAAAAGAATTTAGAAAAGGCCTTTTATTGGTATCAAAAGGCAGCAGAAAATGGTAATATAGATTCAATGAATAATTTAGCCATATGTTATAAAAATGGAAAAGAAACAGAAAAGAATTTAGAAAAAGCATTTCATTGGTATCAAAAAGCAGCAGAAAATGGTGATTATGATGCAATGCTTAATTTAGCTATATGTTATAAAAATGGAGAAGGAACAGAAAAGAATTTAGAAAAAGCCTTTCATTGGTATCAAAAAGCAGAAGAAAATGGTATTGAAGAAGCAATGTATAATTTAGCCAATATGAATGGAGAGGGAACAGAAAAAAATTTAGAAAAAGATTTTCATTTGTATCAAAAAACATCAGAAAATGATGATAAAGAAGCAATGCTTTATTTAGCCATTAAGTATTATAATGGAGAAGAAACAGAACAGAATTTAGAAAAAGCCTTTTACTGGTTTCAAAAAGCAGCAGAAAATGATAATATAGATGCAATGAATAATTTAGCTAATAGTTATTATAATGGAGAGGGAACAGAAAAGAATTTAGAAAAGGCCTTTCATTGGTATCAAAAAGCAGCAGAAAATGGTGATAATGATGCAATGCTTAATTTAGCTATATGTTATAAAAATGGAGAAGGAACAGAAAAGAATTTAGAAAAAGCCTTTTATTGGTGTCAAAAAGCAGAAGAAAATGGTATTGAAGAAGCAATAAATAATCTAGCCAATATGAATGGAGAGGGAACAGAAAAGAATTTAGAAAATGACTTTCATTTGTATCAAAAAGCATTAGAAAATGACGATAAAGAAGCAATGCTTTATTTAGCCATTAAGTATTATAATGGAGAAGGAACAGAACAGAATTTAGAAAAAGCCTTTTACTGGTTTCAAAAAGCAGCAGAAAATGATAATATAGATGCAATGAATAATTTAGCCCTATTTTATGAAAATGGAGAAGGAACAGAAAAGAATTTAGAAAAAGCCTTTTATTGGTATCAAAAAGCAGCAGAAAATGGCAATAATTATGCAATGTTTAATTTAGCTATATGTTATGAAAATGGAGAAGGAACAGAAAAGAATTTAAAAGAAGCCTTTTATTGGTATCAAAAATCAGCAGAAAATGTTGTTGAAGTAGCAATGTTTAATTTAGCTGTGTGTTACAAAAATGGAGAGGGAACAGAAAAGAATTTAGAAAAAGCCTTTCATTGGTATCAAAAAGCAGCAGAAAATGGTAATAAGGATGCTATGAATAATTTAGCCATATTTTATAAAGATGGAGAAGGAACAGAAAAGAATTTAGAAAAAGCCTTTCATTGGTATCAAAAAGCAGCAGAAAATGGTAATAAGGATGCTATGAATAATTTAGCCATATTTTATAAAGATGGAGAAGGAACAGAAAAGAATTTAGAGAAAACTTTTTATTGGTATAAAAAGGCGGCAGAAAATGATAATAAAGATGCAATGTTTAATTTAGCTAATAGTTATTATAATGGAGAAGGAACAGAAATGAACTTAGAAAATGCATTTCATTGGTATCAAAAAGCAACAGAAAATGATAATAAAGAAGCAATGTTTAATTTAGCTAATAGTTATTATAATGGAGAAGGAACAGAAAAGAACTTAGAAAAAGCATTTCATTGGTATCAAAAAGCAGCAGAAAATGGTGTTAAAGAAGCAATGCTTTACTTGGCAATTAAGTATTATAATGGAGAAGGAACAGAAAAGAATTTTAAAAAAGCCTTTTATTGGTATCAAAAAGCATCAGAAAATGGTAATAATTATGCCATGAATAATTTAGCTATATGTTATGAAAATGGAGAAGGAACAGAAAAGAATTTAGAAAAAGCCTTTTATTGGTATCAAAAATCAGCAGAAAATAATGTTAAAGAAGCAATGTTTAATTTAGCCTTATGTTATGAAAATGGAGAAGGAACAGAAAAGAATTTTAAAAAAGCCTTTTATTGGTATCAAAAAGCAGCAGAAAATGGTAACAAAGATGCACTGCTTAATTTAGTTAATAGTTATTATAATGGAGAAGGAACAGAAAAGAATTTAGAAAAAGCCTTTCTTTTGTATCAAAAAGCAGCAGAAAATGGTAATAAAGATGCAATGGACAATTTAGTCATTAAGTATTATAATGGAGAAGGAACTGAAAATAATTTATCAATAAACAGCAAAAAGTAATAAAGTGGGTTCTAAAATGAAGTTGAATTGCATATAAATATTTTAAGCATTTGTGTTTCTTATTAATAAATTCATTTTTATTTATTCATTATATAGATGCTTGTATTCATTAAAATATTTATGAAATTTTAGAAGATATATTATCGAATATTAATTATTATAATAAAAGAGAATTTAGTAATATCACATACATAATATTAACCCCTGTAACTAACTGATCTATTCTAAATGTAAGACTAATACTAATCTAAGCTAAATCGAATATAAATAATTGATGTACCATTTGCAGTGTTTCCAGATATCTTTAATTTTGATCTTTCCATTGTGCCATCTTATTTGAAAATACCTAAAATACCTTCTACTTTTCTTGTTCAGGCCAATTGTTAAGAGGATTTCCCATTTTTTGTCCAAGAACTATATTTCCATATAATTCTTTAAATGAATATCTATTCTCACTTTTTGGTATTTTTGTTGCTTTTAATACTAATTTGTTCAACTTTCCTATACCTTTATTACAGATACTACATTTTCATATCATGCCAGTATATCATAAAACATAATGTTATTTGATACTGTTGCAAATTCTCCAGAATATTA
The DNA here is from genome assembly GCF_026210795.1 of Rhizophagus irregularis. Taxonomy (NCBI): domain Eukaryota; kingdom Fungi; phylum Glomeromycota; class Glomeromycetes; order Glomerales; family Glomeraceae; genus Rhizophagus; species Rhizophagus irregularis. Next base: position 2,034,445 of record NC_089435.1, on the reverse strand, counting down.
GAATTTCTACTGGTTTTTTCATTTTTTTCTACATGAATTATTATTATTTTTTCCTCTATTAGTTCCTTTTGATTTGTGCTTTTCTGATCTAATAATTTTTCCTTTCTTGTCCTAGTTTTTGTTTTACTGTATTCAATTCTTTATTGAGAGAATCTAATTCTTTTTTCTGAATTTTTATTCATTCTTCAATGTCTGGTGTAATTGGTATCATTGCTGCTGATTTTGTACTATCTTATATTCCATAATTTTTGTTGTGCCTCTTGCAGTAGGTTTTTGTATCTCTTCACAAGTCCATAGAGTCAGTTTTACTGTTTCATTATTTAAGGCTGTAAAAGCACTTATATCTTGAAAAAACTCTGGATTTGTTTTGACTGTAGAGTATATACTATCTAGTTTTGCTTCAATTACTGCTCTTCCTATTTCTTTGAAACTAGTGATTGGAATTTCATGGGCCCTTTGAAAAAGTTTGTACTGAACTCTCTTACCTATCAAGATAAGACTCCAAGTTTTTTTCGTGTAATTAAAATATCCATTTTTTCGATGAAACAAATATTTCTTTTTTTGGAATTTGTGTAACATCATGTGACATCACATGAAAATGGATAATGGGATAGGATTTGCTGATTTGGAATTTAGGATGAGATATTCAATATTGGGATTTGGATATAAATATTCATAAACTATTACATTAACCTGAATTATTAAAAATCTAGCTGATACTTTGTATTCAAAAAAAGTATTACATTTCATTGACATCCATATTATACACAGTTTCTGGAAATCACAAGATTTAAAACCTGTGGTACAAAAATTAAAGACTATATCTTAACACATTATTATTCATTATATGGAACTACTAACCAATATCCATTCAAAAATAATAAATTAAAAAGACTGGTGCATGGGTTTATCTTTGTAAACAAAGTTGATCCATTTTTTATATTCCATCTTTTTCCTGTAAAAGCATCATATTTCCAGAATTAATAACCTTATATCACAGAATTTATCAAATTATTTACATTTTCCGTAAATAGATCTATGAAAGGCTCATTTTTACAGAATTTTTACAGAAATAACAGATAAAATTTTTTATAGGTATTGGTTTGCACTTTGCACCTTTCTAGAAAATTAGAGGTTGGAACGATTGGTTAAAATAATTTAAATCTAATTAATTAGAGGATATAATCATACAAATTGTGGCTTGAATTAATAATATGTGCAACCTTTTATAGATAATAAAAAATCTTAGCCGGAACTGTCATCATAATGGTAAGGTTATAAATAAATGAAGCATTATTATATTACACTTTCATTCTACCTTAATGAATCAAAAAATCATATTTAAACTATTGTATATAAAACTGAATAAAAAATTTTTGATGATTGATAATACAGAAAGCTATTTCAAGAAAGAATTTAATTAAACATATTATTAAAGCTCCTAACAGTTCGGGCTAAACTGGGGAACTGATCCGAAACTGGCTCAAAATTTGGTTCAGTTCGGTTCAGGTATTAGAACCAAAAAACTGACAGTTCGATTCAGTTTAATCCAATTTTTTATAAAAATGCAAAAAATCAAATAGCTGCCCATCTAGTGATCATACAAAGTCGAGCCATATATCATTGGATTTGTCTCAACGAGACGCGTCGAATGGTGGTAAGATAATGTCTCTAACATCAATAGATCACATTTTAACCCACGCTAAATGATTTATCAATAATTGGAATTATTAAACTATCTATCAATGCTAGAGACATGATCTTAGTGTCATTCAACGCATCTCAGTGAGACGAATCCAATGAATATAAATTTGTCCAAATACGGCCACTGGATGGCGAATAATGTCAAGTTTCGCATTTTTTTAAAATTTTCGAGCATTAAAAATTAAAAATTCCAATACATGAATTTATTCCTCGTCCAATGATTGTGCAAATATGAATTAGGACTTATTAGATTCGTCTCGATGAGACGAGTCGAATGGTGGTGAGATCATGTCTAAAGTATTAATAGATCGTAAGTTAATTCACGCTAAATAATTTATAAAAAATTGGCATTAGCAAGCTATCTATCGATGCTAGAGACATGATCGTACCACCATTCGACTCGTCTCATCGAGACGAATCCAATGAGTCCTAATTCATATTTGTACGACCATTGGATGACGAATAAATTCATGTATCAGAATTTTTAATTTTTAATGCTCAAAAATTTTAAAAAAATGCGAAACTTGATATTATTCGCCATCCAGCAGTCGTACACGAACAAATTTATATTCATTGGATTCGTCTAACTGAGACGCATCGAATGGTGCTAAGATTATGTCTCTAGCACCGATAGATAGCTTGCTAATTCCAATTATTTATAAATTATTTAGCGTGGGTTAATGTGTGATCTTTCGATGCTAGAGACATGATCTTACCACCATTCGACGTGTCTCGTCAAGAGGAATCCAATGATATATGGCTTGACTTTGTACGATCACTAGATGGCCGGCTATTTGATTTTTCGCATTTTTATAAAAAATCGGATTAAACTGAACCGAACCGCCAGTTTTTTGGTTCTAATACCCGAACCAAACCAAACCGAATTTTGAGCCGGTTTCGGATCGGTTCCTCGGTTTAGCCCGAACTGTTCAGAGCTTTACTGGAGATGCCCAAGCACTCCATGATTTTCTAATTTTTCCCATATTTGATAATTGTTCTATTTCTTTTTTTATATATTTTGTTTTATCTTCAGTTACTTTATATCTCTTTTGAGCTATTGGCTCTTTATTTTCTTCAATTTCTATTTTGTATTTTATCTTATCTGTTCTCCCTAATTTTTCACCATTATATTCAAATATATCTTTATATTCTCTTATTAATTCTTTTAATATTTCTTTTTCTTTATCACTCATTTTTCCTAATAATGTTTTCTTTTCAAATTTTTCATCATCATTTTCATTTTTATTTTTGTTTGGCATCTTTATCATCTCTCCTTTATCTAGGCCAAGACTTTCTATTTTGCTACTTCTTCATCATCTTTATCTATGATACGTAAATCATATTTTACATTATCTTCATATTCATTTTCTGAATATTCATCTTCATCACTTTCACTTTCTAAGCTTTCACTCTCTGAATTTTCATTATTATTCTTTTTATCTTTAAAGTGAACTTACTTCTTCTTTTCATAATCTATTGGTATTTCATATATTTCACCATCAAGTTCTACAACTAATAATTGTTCTTTCATATCTATTATTCCATGTTTTAATATATCTGTTCCTAAGATTAAGTCTTTTCTTTTTGAATCTATTACTTCAACTTCTAGTGTTAATCCTAGTTCATCATCAATTTCTATATCTATTTCTGCTATTCCTAAAGATGCTATACTCTTTCCATCTGCTATTGTTAATATTACATTACTTTTCTTTATTATTGGTATATTTAATTCTTTTCTTAATTTATTCATTATTGTGGATGGTCCTGCTCCTGTGTCAACTAATGCTCTTATTGCTTTTCCATTTATTATTACATTACATCTAGTAGCTTGAGTTTTCTCCTCTATTTACTTTATTTCTTTCTTTGTTTCCCCTGAGTGTAGTAAATATTTCAAACCACCCTTAATTGTTTTCTAACATTAGGCCTCTCATTTATAAGCTGTGCCCAGGTGATATTTGCATTGAAATTCATAAATGCTTTTACTGGCTCAAATTCTTCAACATTTGGTACTCTACGATTTAATTTTACTTTTTCATTTACACATTCTTTAGTATAGTGTTCTATCTAGGGATGGCAATGGTCATAGTTATTAACCGATCATAACCGGTTATGACCATGACTGATAATAGTCAGTCAAAGGCTTCTGACCAACCATTTAACTGACCAGTTTGACTGACTGTTTGACTGACTGTTTAACTGACAGTTTTAACTGATTATTTAGCTTTTTTTTTAATTATTTAACCTTTTTTACGAACTTAATCAATAAAAAAAGCTAAATAGCATTTTTTTTTGATTAAATTATACTTTCTTCTTTTTAACAAATTTTAATCAAGAAAAAAACATTAAAAAGTGATCAGTTAAACAGTCAGTTAAATGGTCAATTAAACGATCAGAAAAACGGTCAGCCAAAATGGTTGGTCAGTCAAAGGCCCTTAACTGGTTATGACTGACCGATAACTGACCATGACTGACCGTTGTCACCGATACCTGCCACATATCGGCAGATTAATACTTATACTCAGTTCAATATTATGCTTAGTTTAGATTTTATATTCTATTAACTTCTCATTCTCTTTCTTTTATAATCTCATAAATTTCACTTTCAAACTGCGAGAGTTCTCTCATTTTAAATAAACTTCATATAATAATTAAACTATTAATTCTCAAGCATACAATGAGCATATTCAAAATAACTTTTAATAATTAATTTTTCTTCTTATTATTATGAGTCAAATTTTTATGACTGCAGAATTCCTAATGAATTCCACTTGTATTTATACATTTTAAGAAAATCATTTCTAATATCTACTAACTTTTTCTAATAAAAATTTAAGAAAATACTAAGAAAATAAAAGGTATATTATCATATGACTATCTCATGACTAAACTAAACTATAAATATTAAAATAATAAAATAAAATTCTGGTATATAATTAACAAAAATAAAAATACAAGTAAAAGCCATGAAATATGCAATTGAAATTTAAATTACCGAAAGAAAAATTAGAGAGAATTAAAGATAAGTTAAGTACAGAAGATAATATTAAAATAGATATTTATAATGAAAAGGATGTAATAATTGAAAAATGGCATATTACATATGAAATAATAATAAAAGAAATTAATAAGAAAGAATGCGAATAGGAAAAGTCGAAGAAATAATAAAAGAAGTAAATAATAAAGTTGAAGTAAGTAATAATAATATTTATAGTAACGAAGGAGAAATGGATACTGACAAAGATATTAGAGAAAATGATGACAGTAATCACAAAGAAAATGTAACAAATAATGAAGATGATACTAGTAGTGAAGAATATAGATCAGGGATAAATAAAGAAGAAATTGAAAAGAAGTAGTAATGGAAAGATCAAAAGCATTTTATGAATTATTAAAAGACCTTAGTGTATCAACAGTAGAAGAATCACTAGAAAGTGAAGAAAATGATCAAGAGGTGATGTTAGAAAGATTGTTTACTAAGGCAATAAAAGCGGAACAAGAAGCAATAAAATGTTGGTATAATGTAGGAAAAGCTGTTAGAAACAAAGTTGAAGAAGAAAGAAATAAATTAGAAATAAAAGAAAAGTCAATAAGAACTAAGATGTATAATGAGTTAACGAAAAGACTAAAAGGATTTATCAGAAAAGTGATACAAAGTAAGATTGAAAGATCTGAAAGAGTTTACAAATTATTTAAGGAAATAGGAGGAAGAAGTAAAATAAATAGGATGAAAAATACCAGCATGAATACAATAATAAACCTTAAAGAAAAGAAAGGTGAAGTTGATGAATTAATGAGACAAGTAAATGAAATAGAAGAAGAAAAAAATAGTATGATAGAAAGATAGGGATTAAAGATTTAAAATGAAATTATAAAAAGGGTAAATTTGTACTATAAAAAGAATATGAGGTATATATATTTTAAGAAATAGTACAAAAGATTAAAATGGAGATACCAATATTTTATGGTGAAATAGGAGAAGATCCAAAAGAATGGACAAATCAAGTAGAAAAATATTTGTCAAAGATAGGAATTAAAGACGATAAAAGAATATTTGAAATCGCAAAGACACACCTATTAGGAAATGCATTGCAATGGCTTGAGAATGAAGGAATGTGTATTGTAAATTGGAATAAAAATGAGATTAAATGGTTGAATTTGAAATTTAGAATAATTGATAAATATTCAAGTAATAATAGAAGTTGAGTGACTGATTATTATAAAAGTAAAGGAAAATGAATAATAATGACAAAAATGAAATAATAATAAATCAAATAGCAAGTTCTGAACAAGAAATAAAATAAGAACTGGAACAACAATGTTTGAAAATATATTAGGAAAAGGTTTTATCAGAATAAACAGTAAAGTAAAATGTAAATATTGTAAGAAAATAGAAGAGGTAACATTAGAAGAAATTAATTATTTCGAAGTTAGAGAGGAAAGTGAAGAAAGTTTAAGAAATAAAATAGAAATGTTATGTAATGAGTACTTTCAGAAAGGAATGAAATATCTTAATGAATATGAAGAAAGATGTGAACACAAAGATATGAATATTTCACAAATGGGAGAATGTAAAATAACTGCATATAGGAATAATCAGAAAATATATGAACAGACAGAATATAAAAATTGAAAAAGTAAGAAGAACGCTAAAGGATAAAATAAGTGTCTAAAAAATGTTAAAAGATAATGATTGAAATAAAAAGTTATTATAAGAAGGGTAATAAATGTAATGAAATTAAGTGGTTAAGATTGGAATATAGGCTAATTGAGAAATATTTAGATAATAAGAATTAAAGGACAAGTAGTTGTCTGAAAAGACATTAAACTAATTGAAGATTAATAAAGTTAAAAAATATTAAGTATGAGTAATAGAATGTGCTGTAATAAAAGATGTAATAAAAAAATGTAATAGGAAGTTACATACACAAAAATATAAAGAAATAAAGATTGAAATAATAAATGAATAATTACTATATGAATAAAAATATAAATAAACTAAAAATATGAAATGAAATCATTTTGCAAGTAAATAAGTAAATAAAATAAGTTAAAATGTCTGATATATATGATGAATTAGAAGAGATTAAGAATAGACATGAAATAGAGAAACACGAAGGGTCTACTTGATATTCTATTATGTCTAAAATGTTATAGTACTGATGAAATAGAGATAGGAGATTGGTTTAAAAGATTTTGGAAAATTTTTCAAAAGGTAATACTGGAAGCAATGAGTTATAATAAAAACACATATGCAAAATTAATGGAATACATAATATTGTCAAGAAAGGATGGAGAAGAAAGTTATCCATCTAGTAAAAAGAAAAGAAATAGAAAATTTGAGAAAATGAGAAAAGAAGGAGAAAAACTGTTGGATATAGTTGTAAGGTCAATTAGGTATAGAAATAAATCAGATTATAGAAAAATAGGAATTATATCAGTAATAAAAGTGATATGTGAACATTATATACTTAGTGAAGATAATGAGTTCATATTAGATGATCAAAAAGAGGAGAATTTATTAGCGAATAAAGAATTGTTGACATATAGATATATCATAGAAGATGATGAATTAGATATAAGACTTGCAAAATTTGAAGAATGGTTAGAAGAAATAGAATCAATAACTATCAAGAAAAAAGGATATAGTACTATGAGATATTTTAAAAAGATATTACATTTGGAAGAAAATATAGCAGAAGAAGAAAATAGAGAGGAAGTTAAAAAGTTTCAGAAAAGTATAACATATCAATGGTGGGATTAGGGATGGCAATGGTCACGGTCATTAACCGGTTATGACTGGTCATGACCGTGACTGATATCGGTCGGTCAAAGACCTCTGACCGACCATTTGACCGACCGTCTGACCGACCGGTTAACCGACCATTTGACCGACCGTTTAACCGATCCTAAAAACGTTTGTGAAACGTAATTTAATAAAAAAAATGTTTCACAAACATTTTTTTAATTATTTTAATAGAAAATGTTGCGAAAATGTTTTTTATTAAGTATTTCAATTAAATTACGTTTCGCAAACATTTTCAGGATCGGTTAACCGGTCGGTCAAACGGTCGGTTAACTGGTCAGTTAGACCAGTCGGTCAACGGTCAGTCGGTCGGTCAAAGGTTCTTGACCGGTTATGACCGACCGATGACCGACCATGACCGACCGTTGCCATCCCTAGGTGGGATGGAAATAATTACCCAAAACCATGGATAAATGATGATGTGACAGATAAGATAATAGAGAAAATTGTAGAAACAAAAGGTTTTGTTGAAGAATATAGTGATGTAGGAGAACTAGAAAGTTCAGATGACATGGGAGAGTCAAGTTCAAATGAAGGAAACAAATATATAGAGAAAATATATAGAAACTAGCCCGTAGGCCCGGGCATTGCATCAGGTTTGTCAACGTTGATGAAATTTTGAGGTTTGGTTTATAATAAATAATTATAAAGTTAAATTAGATATTTTATTATAAATAAATTATAAGAATATTTTTTTAAATTCAAATAAATTTAGTATTATTTTCATATAAGTATAAAAATATTATTTGGAACTGTGAATTTTATTGTTTTTTTTTATTATATAAATTTAATATTATTTAATTCTAATCATATTACTTTCACCCTAAACTTGGTAACTACGTACCTTCCCTAGTTCTAACAAAAACTCTAATCTAATCCTAACCCTAACTATCATTCTAATTCTAATTTCAACTTAACCTAACCCTAACCCTAACCCTAATCCTAACTCTTATCCTAACCTAATCCTAACCTAATCCTAACCCTAATTCTAATAGGACCCCAAAAAATACATAAAAAGGTCACATTTGAGTTTGCTTAAAAAGAACCTAAATTTTCATGAAAATCTTGCCTTTTTTAGATAATGCTGGCCTAAATTTTATTGTCCATTTTGATACAGGCTAGCATTATCATAATTCCGGCCCTGAAAAGTTGCTTATTTTAGGCCAAAATCTTGCCGATTATTTATGACTTCCATATGTATTTTTCGGGGTCCTATCCTAACCCTAACCATAACCTTAACCTTAACTCTAACTCTAAACTTAACTTTAAACTTAATTTTAATTCTAATTTTTACCATATTTGATATTACCTACTAATATAATTAGTGAAATTAATTTTTATTGGTATAATGTATTATGCAAAATATCATCTGAACTGTTTTGCAGTTCAGATAATATTTTGCATAATAAATTATACTAATGGTAATGCAAATAATATTTTATAAATTATATCAAATATATACTTTTTATTTTATAAATAGAATTTTTATATATACCTGATCTATTAATATAAATAATTTTAGTAAAATTTTAATATTATTTTTTAATTGAATACATATTAATATTAAAGAATTTCTCTATATACAATATTTTTTGTGTAAACTCCTGGTCTATTATCATTACAAATATTATTTACCAAGATTATAATATTATCTTTTGATTGAACTCTTGATAAAGCTACATATAATTGGCCATGTGTAAATACAGGATTGTGTAAATCCAATCCTATATATGGAATGGTCTGTCCTTGAGCTTTATTAATTGTCATGGCAAAAGCTAAGCAAATTGGAAATTGGCGGCGAATTAATTGGAATGGCAGATCAGCATCTGATGGTGCTATTCTGATTCGAGGAATAAAAACTCTTTTTCCAAGGTGGGAGCCAGTTATAATTTCAGCATCTATTACATGACGTTGAAATCTTCTAACTATAAGTCAAGTACCATTGCAAAGTCCTTCAATTGGGCTAATATTTCTTAATAATATTATAGGTACTCCAATTTTAAGAACCAATCTGTGAGGAGGAGTTCCATTTGGTGTTAAAGTATTTAAAAATTCTACAGAATAAAGATTTTCATAAACTGAATTTTCATCTTCAACTGAATATGCATATTTATCATTCATAATATTTCTCCTTCCATTACTTCAACTTCTGCTCCTTCACATATTTTCTGTATTCTTTTTACTCTTAGTTCTGTTTCACTAACATCATTTTCCTCTCTCTCAGAACAACTTTTACATATTTCTCCTGTAAATTCTTTGTTGTATTTTACTGCTTCTTTCTTCAGTATCATTTTGTTACATAACGGACATTCTGTGGCATTCATAGTATACCATCTTCTAAGTTCTCCAATTATTTCTTCATCATCTAATTCCTTAATTTTCATATAGCTCTCCATAAAATCCTTAGTTTTCATTATTTCATGTTCCACTCTGAAATTTATTATTCGTCTTATTTCTTCAATATCAATTTCATAACCGTTTTCTAACCAATAATTTCTGTATATTCTTTCAATATGTTCATCTCCTTCATTTGAACTTGATTCTCCTAAATCATCTGAACTTTCTAGTTCTCCTACGTCACTCTGTTCTTCAACAAAACCTTTTGTTTCTACAATTTTCTCTATTATCTTATTTGTTAAATCATCGTTCATCCATGGTTTTGGATATTTATTTCCATCCCACCATTGATATGTTATACTTTTCTGAAACTTCTTGATTTTCTCTCTATTTTCTTCTTCTGCAATATTTTCTTTTAAATGTAATATTTCTTTAAAATTTCTCATAGTACCATATCCTTTATTCTTAATAGTTACTGATTCTATTTCTTCTAACCATTCTTCAAATTTTGCAAATCTTATATCTAATTCATCATCTTCTATAATATATCTATATGTTAACAATTCTTTATTCCCTAACAAATTCCCTTCTGTTTGATCATCTAATATATACTCATTATCTTCACTAAGTATATAATGTTCACATATCACTTTTATTACCGATATAATTCCTATTTTTTTATAATCTGATTTATTTCTATACCTAATTGACCTTACGACTATATCTAACAGTTTTTCTCCTTCTTTTCTTATTTTCTCAAATTCTTTATTTCTTTTCTTTTTACTGGATGGATAACTTTCTTCTTCCTCCTTTTTTGTCAATATTATATATTCCATTAATTTTGTATATGTATTTCTATTATAACTCATTGCTTCTAGTATTACTTTTTGAAAAATTTTCCAAAATCTTTTAAACCAATCTCCTATTTCTATTTCATCAGTACTATAACATTTTAGGCATGAAGGATCTACTTGATACTCTTCTTTCAATTCATTATGTTTCTCTATTTCATGTCTTCTTTTAATCTCTTCTAATTCATCATATATATCAGACATTTTTATTTATTTAAACATTTCATAATTTCACTCTTATTTATATTTTATAAAATTTTATCATTAATTTAACATCATTTAAATTACTATTTTATCTTTTACTTCTTTACAATACAATTTAAATTCTAATATTTTCAAAGTTCCAGCTTTGATTCTATAATTTCTCTATACATTCTATAATATAATCTATAATCGCGATTTTATTTATAAACTTTCTATATCTTGCGCAAATAAACTGTGATCAAAGCTAGGGATTATTTATAACTGGGGCCGCCCAGTATCAGACTAATATGATTACCAACAAAGGCTTATTTATACTGGGTCCTCCCAGTGTGCTCTTATTTATACTGGGGTTCTCCCAGTTTTATACACAAAATTAAACTTTTAATAACTTTTAATCTTTTTCTTATATTAACTTCCAAAATATTTATTTCAAATCTATTTCATATTATTTTTATTTCTCGCATTTCATTTTATAATTCATTAATATTTTCTTATTATAATTGGATAGCCACGGATTTTTAAGCGATCAACGTACTAAAATTTCTGTTGACAAACACCCCTGGTAATACAACTATCTCTTCTATTGTTTTCTTATTCATTTGTATTTTTATTAATCAGTCGCCCCTGCCCAAGGGGCAGCTATATTTTTCTTTTACTGCGCCTTATCACATGACTTATACTTTCTCTTATTTCTTTTATTTACTACGCTTCATCATGTGATTTACATTACTCACGTGATTTGTACAACATTTTATTTATTTATTTTACGCAACATGCTTACGCAATTTCTTTTACTACATCATTATTACATCATTTTATTTCATATAATTCATTATTATCTTTTGCAATCTTTCATATCATTCTTTTATTGTAATAAAATTATTTTTCATATATCAAATAACAACATTTTGATATTTCTTATATTTACAATATCATTTAATTTTCTCTTTCATTTAGTAACCTATACCGGGCTTGCCTTTACCTTCTTCATAGAAGTATAGTAGTTTACGGGTTTGTCACTAATAACTTTTCTTTTCTTATAATACTTTTCAAATTTTTCAATCATTTATTAACTTCTTATTATTCACAAAATTCATTCTCATTATAAATTTTTATTTTCATTCAATTTTTTAAATCTTTTCATTATTATCTCGAATATTTCATTCATCCTTTCGATATATACTTTTCAATATATTGTATATTTTCATTTCTCATATATTCCATAATATTCCTTTTTCATAATATTACCTTCTCTTATTTCTCGTATATCATTCGATAATATTTTAATTTTTCTTATATATTTTCTTTTACTATATCCTTTTTCATATATAGTAACACTTTTCTCATATTTCAGATAAGTCTTCCTTATCTATTACTTCTTTGATGATTTCTCATATCATCTATTACTTCTTTGATGATTTCTTATATCATCCTTTTCTTATTAATTTCACAAATTTTTTTTTTTATTTTCTCATATACTTTTCTTTTATTTCTTACTTAGATCTTATATGAAGACAACAATCTTTTATTTTCTCGCGAGTATGCACCAAAAATGTGACATGCCGCCCATAGGATATTAAAATAAAATATCGTATGTTGCCACCGACATGTTGAGTTCGTATAATATCTATGCTTGGTTTAAAATAAAAATTAGTTACAAAACATTAATAAACCATTAATTAAAAGTAATAATTAATGTGGCACTTTTTACTCATAAGAAAAAGGCTAAAAGAATGTGTTAGTTTATTATTAAAGACGAATTAAAATTTTTATTTTCCAAAAAAATTGAACTGTGGAATTTCCTATCGAAATCCACTTGTATTTATACATTTTTAAGAAAAATATTTCTAATATTTCTAATATTTCTAATAAAATTTGAAGATCTATTATCATATGACTATCTCGTTACACTAAACTAAACTATAAATATAATTTTATTGGCTAATTATTTCAGTGTTCGGAAATGACCTGGTCATTTGACCATTTAAATGATTTATGAAATCATTTGTCATTATTCATAATCATTTGTCATTTGGTCATTTCAATCATTTGATTTTGATTGGCTAATATTTATCACATAAATAATCATGTGACTATAATTAAAAAATAATGAATGTAGTGTAGGCAAAAATCATAATGCTGGCCAAAATTACATTCAAATGACCAAGATCATTTGTCATTTGAGCATTGAAATGACATGTCATTTGTCATTTTTCATTTGAATCATTTGGTCATTTCAAACCATTTGCCAAACACTGAATTATTTACCCATCGGCTAATCATTTATCCTTCGGCTAATTATTTATCCTTATTTTATATTATCGTATTTTCAGTTATTACAGCTTTATCATTAATATTAGAAAAGATTTGAATCTTATATATTTAATATAATGAATTTTTTTTAAAACGAACTTTTTTTTTAATATAAAAAAGATTTTTGCAAAATAAATTTTAATATAAAGAGTAGTTTGAAGTTTTCTTGAGTATAAGTGCATAACATTTTATAAATTTTTTAATTTTCCTTTATTTTACTGCATTATACTAAAATTTTTCAATATACTAAATAATTTATTATATAGTATTAATGAATTTTTTTATAATGAAAGTTTGATAAGCTTGGACATCTACTTTGTTATATTGAGAGTTAATTGTATTTTTATAGATCTGAAGATTTTATTAATATGGATTTATATTTAATTGTAAGATGGAGTATTTTTTGAAAATATATTTTGCAGGTATTATCGTTATCTTAATATTCTTTCTATTTAATACATAAGAAGTTATGTGTTAGATAGTAATAAATAATTATATTGTAATATGTCTATTATCAGATAAATGAAATTAGATTTTTGATCTAGAAAGTCTTATAATTTTAAAAGTTTTTTACTTGTTGGAGTATCAGTTAAATTGTTATTAATCTAAAGTTTGGTATAATGCTAATTTATATGTTTTTTAATATTTGCTCTTTAATTGGTAATAGTAATAAATTGTTGGTAAGTAAATTGAAATATAAGTTTGATAATAGTATTATTAAAAAATCAAATATGAAATTTTATTTATAAAATATTGTTAAAATTTAAATATTGTATTTTATTATTTTTGTTTATTAAAAATCAATTGTATTTATTATAGAGTATCATTAGAATTTTAAATATTATATTTTTATTAATATAGTATTGTAATATTGTTATATAGTATTGGAATATATAGTATTGTTAAAAGTTAAATATTGAAATGTGATTTGCATAAGAATTTCCTTTTTGAAAATTTGTAAACGTCACATGATAGACTTTAATAAATCTTTAATTCTGGCCGGAATTAATTGATCTGCAAAGAAATTACCTTTTTTGGAAATTTCGTGTAACTCAAAAGTTAATTTTTCGTGAGGAACAAAATTTCCTTTTTTGGAAATTTGTGTAACATCGCGTGATAAAATTTGACTCCATCAGTTGGCTGGCTTGGTTCAGCTTGTTTATGCGTATTTACGTATACTTTATCACATGTACATGTCTCTACATGCACTAACAAAAGTATACGTGTATGAATGCCCTTTAAGCTGATTCGGTTTGGCTTGAATGACATTCAAGCTGATATACTTTGCCATGATTTCTCTTGATAAGCCAATACGGGTTGGCGCTTGGCTTAAAGATCTGAACCCGTGATCTTGCGAAATATGTCAAAAAAATATATGTAAAAAAATATTCCTGGATTCGAACCTGTGTCTTGTGACCTCATCAAAAAAAATGTAAAAAAAAATTATCCCCCAGATTTGAACTACTGAGTCTTGCCATGAATCTTGTTAGTGACTGCGCAAATAACAGAGACTGCGCATATGTATAGTGGTGAATCAGCTGATAAAGGGGGATGCGACGCAATCTCCACACCTTCCCGTGACCAATCACATGCCTTCAATTTAATTAGTGACAAAGAATTGCCAAATATATATAGGGAGATTATTGGTTAAAAAATGGTTACGAAATTGATATTGAAAAAATAAGACGAATAATAAATTTTGGAGTAGAATATGAAATAATGAAAACTAAAGATTTTATGGAGAACTATATAACAATTAAAGAATTAGACGATGAAGAAATAACTAAAGAACTTAGAAAATGGTATAAAATGACATTGATAGAAGAAGCAGTAGAATATGATAAAGAATTTGCAGAAAGAATATGTAAAAGTTGTTATGAAAAAGAATTAGAAAATTTGGAAGATGAGAATGAATTGAATGATGAAATAGAAATAGAGAAAAGATTAGAACAGTTAAAAAATCCAATCAAAGTTTTAGAAATTGAAGTTTCTGATGGAGAATTATTAAGATTAATAAGTATGGAATATAGAGATATTGACATTTTGAGTGCAGACTTTATAAAGTTATTTCAAGAATATAAGAATGAATCAGAAAAAGAAATAAGAAGAATATTGGATGAATATTTAAAGAAATTTGAAATTGAAGAAAGTGAAGAAGAAGTTGAAAAAGAAAATGATAATTCAGATGATTCAGAAAAGATTGGAGAAATATTAAGTCCAGAAGATGAGGAATGGAATGAAAATATTGAGAATATAAATTAAGAAGAAATTGAAAATGTTATAAATACAGAAGGTTTTGGTTTAAGTCAAAATTCAGATTCAAATAATTCATTGAACATTAAAGATTCTGATAACGAAAGTGAACTATCTGATTACAATTTACAAGATTTATTTCAAGAGAATACATGGCAGCAGAAAGAAATTACATTAGAGAAGATTTGAGAACATTTGGAAATATAATGTTAGGACATGATATTGGTAATGATTGGAATGCTTTAGTTCCACCAGCAGATACAATATTTGGAAGAATTAATCAAGTTGAAACAAGAGTTGGAAATTTGGCAGGACCAGTTAATAGAGCAGCGAAAGTAGGAGATTTACCATTATATTATGGGAGATCAAGATCCATATGAGTGAATTAGAGATTTTGAAGTTGTTTGGAATGCAAATAGTTATCAAGAGGGAGCTAATCAAATTGATAAAATCAGAAAAGCAGCAGCATGTATGCGAGGAGAAGCAGCTGATTGGTATGAAAATAAGCGAGGAGAAATACAGAGATGGGAAGAGGATACTCATAACCATGGAAATAATAATTTTACTAAGATATTAAAAGATCATTATGCAAGTGATATTAGAAAGAATCAATGGATCAGAGAATTGCAAACGATTAGATAAGAAATGAATGAAAAAGTAGGAGCATATGCAAGTAGATTCAGAAAATTAATAAAAAAAGTGGCACCAGGAGTAAATGATTTAGGGAAATGTACAAAGTTAATTATTTTATTCAAGGATTGAGTCCAACTATGATATCAAGAGTAATGGAAACGGCACCAGCAACATTAGATGCAGCTATTGAAAGGGCTAAAATTATAGAAACAGGAAATCAAATGGTGTTACAAAGTGTGATGAATCAGAGTTTGTTAAATCGAAATAATGTTCAAAATAATAATACTCAAGATGTTAGACAAAATGATAATGGAAAGAATGAGTAAGAAAATAAGTTTAATAAACCATGCATTGAAGGAAGATTATGAAGATAATTTAGTAAAAGACATGGAGAAAATGAAGATTTATATGTTAGGAAAACTACAGAATATAGAAAGTAAGTTAGATAACAAAAGTGGAAACAGAAGTTAATTGAATCAAGGAAGGAATAGTAGAATACCGATTAATTATGATGAAGTAACTTGTTTTAGGTGTCATAGAAAAGGTCATTTTGCGACTAGATGTCCATTAGGAAATAATATTAGAAGGAATGAAAGAAGAGTTAATCTGATGGACACAGGAAATTATGGAAGAGATGATGAGTATGAAGAATATGAAGAATCAGATGATAATTATGATTATGAATATGAGGAATATGATGATCCACAATTATATAGTTATGAACGAGATCTATATGAGAAAGATAATCCAGTACAAGAAAGAAGAAGAAGTAATAGAATAAATCCTGCACAAGGATGGAAAAATTTTGGAAAGCCAAATTTGGATAAAGATATTGTGGAAAGAGGGAAAGAAGATTATAAATATAGGAATAGAGAAGAAACTCCAATGGAAGAAAAGGAAGATGAACAACCAATGTATGATAGACCAATAGGACCAGATAATACGAATATTCCAAAAAGATATAAATGGAGTAAAAAGAGAGGAGAATATTATAACACAATGGAAGGAATAAATAGATGGAAAGAAGCAGGAGGAAAACGTGGACCAAGAAAAGATAATATTGTAGGAGTTAAGTCAAAAGACCCAGTAGATTATGGAAATCTACTTAATATTGTAGAACAACAAGGAAAAATGATAAAGAGAATGTTATAGCTATTTTCTAAATTATTGACCTCCCCCCTGTTATTTTTAAAAAATTTTTCAGACACAGTCAGACGCAATCAGACGCAGTCAGACACAGTCAGACACAGTAATTCGGGCTGACTTATAGTGCCGGCCGGAATTATGAGTCATGTGGTTACACAAATTCCAAAAAAGGAAATTTTTGAATTTGCAAAAATCACAAAATATTTTTTGTGGAATGGGTATCGTCCAAAATGGAAATTTAACACGATATTATTTCCTTTTTGGATGATACCCATTCCACAAAAAATATTTTGTGATTTTTGCAAATTCAAAAATTTCCTTTTTTTGGAATTTGTGTAACCACATGACTCATAATTCCGGCCGGCACTATAAGTCAGCCCGAATTACTGTGTCTGACTGTGTCTAACTGCGTCTGATTGCGTCTGACTGTGTCTGAAAAATTTTTTAAAAATAACAGGGGAGGGGATCAATAATTTAGAAAATAGCTGTAATATATAGTATTATATTGCAAAAGAGGCATCATACCAGATTTACGCCAACTGAACCACGTGACAGCGATAAATTAGGCAATTGTCATCCGGGAACAGTGGTTGACAGAACAATTCTCATTGAGCAAAAGTTTGATTTTTGTAAGAATGAGAAATTTATTATTTTAATTTCGTAACTTTATATTAATTATTTTATTTTTTCAGTTTTACAATCTCTCACCAGCCTACAAAGAACATACGCGTGATAATTTGGTGGGTGAAGATTTATTTTTTGAACTATTTTTTGAGAAATGTTTATTAACATTACTCTCTCCTTTTTAGGTGACCTATTTTTCAAACTTCTTGATGTGGATTTCGGTAAGCATTTTTTTCTTTAACTATTTATTTAATGAAATGTTTTCTAACGTTTCAATTTTTTCTTCTTTTAGACGGTTCTTCTAGAACCCTGGATATCTAATATACAGTGTCTCTCAAAAGATTTGCATCACCGAAAAAAAAATTTTTAATTTTTAATATCTCATGACCTAATCATAGTTAACGACTGAAATTTAAAAATCTAAAAATAGAATACTCGAGCTATCTAAATATAAAGTTTCGCGTTAATTGATTGGCTGGTTCTCTAATCACATGACATTTAATCCAAAAGCCCTGATGCATTTCTTTTGATCGGTGTCACCCACGTCTGCCACCTGTGGATAAACACATCATTCTCATTACAACTTTATTTCTCATTATTTCGCTTGGTTTAGATTTTACTTTTCTTTTAACTTCTCGCTTTCTTTCTCATATATCCATAGTATCTATTCTCAATACTACCACTCATTCATAATATTCCCAAAATATTATTCTTTATGTAATATTTATTCTTTCAAATATTACCACTTTATTTCTTATAACTGCGAGAGTTCTCCTAACTTCTTATTATACACAGGTCGAAATTAGTTAAATAGGGTATCAATAGGTTATCAATAGGTTATCAATCGGCTATCAATAGGCTACCCTATTGGTAGCCTATTGAACTTACGCCATAATCCGTCACCAATCGGGCAGGCTGATTGATAACCTATTGAAAACCTATTAATACCTTATTGATAACCAATTTGATAAAAATACCAATAGGATACTAATAGGTTATCAATAAGTTATTAATTGGCTAACAATCAGCCTGCCCGATTGGTGACGGATTATGGCGCAAGTTCAATAGGCTACCAATAGGGTAGCCTATTGATAGCCGATTGATAACCTATTGATAACCTATTGATACCCTATTTAACTAATTTTGACCTGTGATATTTCATACAACAAAATGAGAATAACTTCTTTTACTTTACTTTTCTGGACTTAATAATATAATATTAATTAATTCTCAAGCGTACAATGAGCATATTCAAGATAACTTTTAATAATTAATATTTATTTTATTAAATTTGAGTCAACAACTGACTGCGGAATTCCTAACGAATCCCACCTATATTTATACATTTTTAAGAAAATTATTTCTACTATTTCTAACTTTTCTACTAATAAAAATTTAAGAACAATAAGAAAATAAAGATGTATTATCATATGACTATCTCGTGACTAAACTAAACTAAACTATAAATATTATTTTATCGATTAATTATTTATCCTTCGGCTAATTATCTATCCGTCGGTTAATTATTTATCCTTGTTCCATTCGGTCTTTTATTCATCCGCTCACGTAATTACCCTGATTTCTCAGGTTACATCGGGGTTGATCTTCTTCAAAAATTAAATTTTTACAAGAATTAGCCATACTTTTTATGATAAATTAAGTGACAAATTAAGTAATATATGACTAATATTATTAAATAATTTTAAAAAATCAGCAATTCCAGTAATTTGTTCTTTATCTATTTAAATAATATACACAATAATTACTATGTAACTTATAAATTTGGTATAAAGTTTATTGCAAATAAAATGTTAAGGAGAATTCCTATGACAAAACCATAGCAAAATTTAAATTCTCCTTGTTAAGAGGATTAATCGGAGCTAAATTTCGCGTTTATCGGACCAGTAGATGCGCAGAAATTAAGTGTTAAAGATCACCAATAATTTTCATTTTACATATTGAAATGATCTACCTCATATGTAAAATGAAAATTATTGGTGATCTTTAACACTTAATTTCTGCGCATCTACTGGTCCGATATGCGCGAAATTTAGCTCTGATTAATCCTCTTAACAAGGAGAACTTAAATTTTGCTATGGGTTTGTCATAGGAATTCTCCTTAACATTTTATTTGCAATAAACTTTATACTAAATTTATAAGTAACATAGTAATTATTGTGTATATTATTTAAATAGATAAAGAACAAATTACTGGAATTGCTGATTTTTTTTAAAATTATTTAATAATATTAGTCATATATTACTTAATTTGTCATTTAATTTATCATAAAAAGTATGGCTAATTCTTGTAAAAATTTAATTTTTGAAGAAGATCAACCCCGATCAAAAGAAATGCATCAGGGTTTTTGGATTAAATATCATGTGATTATAAAACTAGCCAATCAATTAATGCAAAACTTTATTTTTAGATAGCCCGAGTTTTCTATTTTTAGATTTTTAAATTTCAGTCGTTAACCATGATTAGGTCACGAGATATTAAAAATTAAAAATTTTTTTTTCGGTGATGCAAATCTTTTGAGAGCCACTGTAAAGGTCATAATGGACTTTTGGCCAAAAACACCCCTTTTTGCTAAAACTCAAAAAATCGTTTTTTGTAAATATCTCAGCATCCAGTAATTCAATTTTAATGAACTATTTTTTATTTTGTAGCCCTCATTTAGCTCTACAATTTAAAAAAAAGTTCATCAAAATTGGACCACTGGATGCCGAGATATTTACAAAAAACGATTTTTTGAGCCCCTAAAAAATGGGCCAATCTGCCGAAAGTGTGACTTATGACCTGTTTTGGAGATATCCGGGTCCTGTTCTTCTGGTCTCTCCAGATGTGGCATATCAGTAAGTTTGTTATTTTTTTTCTTGATTTTTATTTTGATGAACATTTTCTAACTGTTCTTTTTTTCTTTTTAGACGGTTCTTAAATTCTTTGGATGCGGGACATCAGTGGGAGTATTATTTTTTTGTTTTATTCCATCTTTATTTCGTCTTTTAAAAACAGTTGCTAATTTCTTCTTTTTTCCTTTTTTTTAGGCGGCTCAGACATGGATCTTGGTGAACTAACTCTTAGTTAGACACTCGCATGAGATAGGTAAGATTCGAAAAAAAGGAATTTGAAACTTAAAGATTTTTTTTAATTTTTTTCCTTTTTTTTGTAGAGAAGTTGGCTCCAGCTTGGAAACCAAAATCCCAAGTATAGTTTTGAAAAAAGGGATTCGAAACTTTAGAAAAAAGATTTTCTTAACTTTTTTCTTTTTTTTTAGTATAGATTAATATCGATACAAAATAGATTTAATATAGATTTAATATAGATTTAATATAGATTTAATATAGATTTAATATAGATTTAATATAGATGTAATATAGATTTAGATAGTTGATACAATGAAGCTGTATTATAACTTTGAGTAAACTGTAATATTACTTTAAATAAACAATATTTTTGCATTAAATAAACTACATTTTTGCATTACATAAGCTACACTTAAACTACATTTTTACATTGTATTTGTTACATATAAACTTGCTGGACTATCTAAATTATTCACAGTATTTTTATATTTGCTCCATATGGATACTCTACGTTAAACATAAAATAGCAATACGCCTACTACTTTTTTATAATATATATAGCAGCTACATAGCTACTACACAGTCCCGATTTCACAAGTTTCAGTAAAGTACTTACTTACAGTTGTGATCGTTTTATTTATCTATTATAAAAGTTTAAAAATAGCAAATTTTTATGATATTACACATTACATGATTTATTTAATTTTATAAATTTATTAAATCATATGTATACTTATAAATAAGTGAATTATTCAAATTACAAACTAAGAAACTTGCAAATATTGCTACTCTAAACCTTAGTGTTTAAATAATTCTTAACAATAAATTTAGTTTAATAGATAGTTTAGACTCATCTTACCTAAAAATTGTTTATTTGGTTATTATAAGTTAATATTAATCATAGTATGTAAGAAGATATTCTAAAAATATGCTTACAGTCAGAAACTTTTAATTCATCTTGTTCTTCTAAATGAAAATTGGGATTATATATTTTATCATCATCTAATTTTAAGTATCCTATTTTATTACATGTGTAGTAATTCTAAAATAATTTTTGTGATCTAGAAATAATTACCTTTATAATTACTATTATTCAACCTTACTTTCTTAGGGTTAATAGTCAAATCATCTTGTCCTTCTACTTTTAAGTAATAGAAAATTAATTGTTTTACTTACTGCTGATAAAAATTCATAAAATGACTGATTACCATTAAAGTAACTTCTTTTATTAAATTTTTCTTTTACTTCTTAAAAAAATAAATAAACTATTAAATTATCATTTCAATTAAGAAATTTCAAAATTATGTATTAATTATTACCTGTAATCATGCCATCTTGTAAATCAAAGTCAAATTGTATACTATGATGAGCTATAAAACAAACGTATAAATACTATACTTTTCCATGTATAATTTGTTTTGACAAATATTGATGATTACCTTCTTGTTCTTCTATTAATAAATAAAAATAGAGATGAACGGTTATTATGATATTAACTAATCTTGGTAAATAAATTTTTTTTTACCTTTTGTTGCATTTCTTGGTTCAGGCAAATCCTTAAAATAATAAACTCTACTGCTTGAATTTCTAAAAAAGGAGTTAATAGAATTGGTAGAACTAATATTAATATTTGTATTTAATTGAAAGTTATCTATGCTTGTATTTGTCTGTTGTTCATCATTTTCATTATTGAGATATGATCTATATAAAGATTCCATTTCATCATAAAGAGTATCGATATCAGGTCTTTTTGTTGGGTCAGCATCCCAACATTGTTCCATTAGTTCTTTATATTTTAAAGGAGTTTCCGGTATTATTCTCAGTCTCATTCCATTTATTATTTTTAGTGCAAGATCATAATCATGTTTATAAACAAAAGGTGGTTGTCCAGATGAGATTTCCCACATGAGCATACCAATACTATAGACATCAGATGCAAAAGAATATTTCATTTTTCCAATAACTTCAGGAGCTATATAAGGAAGATTTCCATATATACTATTTAATGGTTTATCGACTGGTCCACAAAATCCAAGATCACTTATACGAATATTTGTTTTACTAAATAATATATTTCCAGAATGCAAATCTCTGTGAATTGCATTTTCTTCATGAATTTTAGATACACCAAATACTATATTATTAATAATTTGAATTCTTCTTTTCCATGTAAGTTTATTATGATTTTGATGTAAATATTCTCTCAAATTATTATTCAATTTATACATTACAAGCAGATAATTTCTATCCGATGGATCTTTTGTTATACCAAAGCATTTAACAATATGACTATCATATATTTATTACTTATAGATAAATGAAATTTACCCTATAAAAAAATAAAGGATATTACTATATAATAATTATTTTAGTCACCTTTTCAAATAATTTTAAATTACATACCTCTTCAAACCAACTTTTATTAGCACTCTCAACATTTTCTAACTTTTTAAGTATTACATCATGTTCTTTATATCTTTTTAAATGATTTTCTTTTGAATCCCATTCATCATAACGTCCATCAATCCAATATGCTGTATAAATTTCGGAGCATCCACCTTTAGTTAAACCAAATAGAATAGTAGAATGGATACCATATGATAAATTGAAAAATATTAAATATTTAAGTGCTTCCATTTGACATTGTTGTATTAAATTATCAATATCATTATTACCAGATGTCCAGTTTGAAAATTTTGATTTTAAATAATTTCGAACACAATGTTCACAGTATAATGTAGCTAAACATTCATCATGACAATTTTCACAAATTCTTTTTGTTCCTTCATTAAGAAGAATTTTATAATAATCAAAATCTTCATTTAATAATTTTATTATATATGATTTTTCATCTTTTGTAAGAGATTTATCATCAAGAATAGTTTGTTGCATAAATTCAAATTGTTTGTCTAAGGTATCTTGAGTATTATAATCTGTTAATGCATATGCTCTATGAATTGCATCGTAAACTATGTTTTCTTGAATAGAAGTCATAATGTGAGATAAACTAAATTTTTTTTGTTAAAAATGCAATTTATGGATTTAACAGTTAACAAATTCTTTCACAAACAAATATATATCTAAACGAGTTAATTGTCATTTGTCCCGCCCATGCATAATAAAAATAAACATGATGATTAATTGGTGAACTTAAAGGTGCAGCAGGTGCATAAATCAAAAAAAAACGCCATGGTCAATCACGTTTGAATTTCTAAATCACGTGAATCACGTGATCCAAAGAGCTTAACAAGAGATCAGAGTAATTATTTATATTATATTTATATTCGTATAACTAATTTTGAATTAAAATTATCGCAATTGATTTGGTGCATTAATTAATATATAAATTCTTTGTAAATATTAAATAAATTTAATTAATTCACAAGTGAAAGAGATAAGATTTGTACGTTATTATTGCAGAATACCAGTGATAATTTTTTTAAAAGAAGAAACTAGAGAAAATTTCTTTTATAACTTGATTTATATCAAATAATTTTTAGACAAATTATGATTTAGTATAGTAGTTGGTACTTTAAATTAAGCAATTATAACATTCGAATTAATTATACAATTCACTGTCGAGTTGACGAGTTATAATGCTTAAAGAATATATATCAGCAGCTTTGGTATATGGTTTGCCACGCAGTAGGAGAAATATACTATAAGGAATTATACCATAATTTTTATTCGGTTTAGTAGATTCATTTGCTGGTCTAATTAATCCTAAATCACTTATAAAATCAAATAAGAATTACGTAAAATTAAATTTCCACTATGGGAAATCGCCATGAAACAAATTACATTTATGTAATATTGAAAGTGATTTTGTTATTCGGCGTAAATTATGATATTTATTATAAGGATAATGTTTTTTTATCATTAAATTAGATCTTAAATTACCAAGTTCCATATATTATATAATTTAATGATTCTGGATCTTGAGTAATTCAATAAATTTCCATATTAATCGAATTGAATCAGTATCATCATTTTCAGCAGTATATTCAATACTTAAATAATTTTTATAAAGTAAATTACATTATTTAATTCCTTGCATTAAATGTTAATTTATTTGTTACCGAAATAGGAAGATTACCACGAGTATGAATTACAATTAATGATTCAGATATTCTTTATAAAATTAGTCCATAAATTTTTATTTTTATTTTCCTAAAGCGAATATCCTTACGACAAAATTTTTTATAAATTTATGAATTATAACTTCACATTAACTAGCAATAATTACGTTTATGTTGTTATTTATATCATTTAATCTTAAAAAATATAATAACTAATTAATTTTGAAATTTTTTTTTGAAGGAATGAAAAGATGAAAAGAGCTAACTGATAATAATTGTGTCATGATGAGTTAAAATCAATCACACAATATATGGTGTTATGTAAGAGTCTATTTTATATTTTTAGTAAGTTAACATTATTACATAAAAATGATGAAGCGAAACAAAAAGATGATTAATTATCTAAGGTATTAATAATAATTATCCAATTAAGAGATTTAGTAATAATTTTTAATGTCATAAATATATTGTTTTATTAAATATTAATTTTCATTTCCACATAATTCATTATTCATGATTTCTTTATATTTAATATCATGTATGGTCATATTATTTTGTAATTCCAAAAATCTTCATAATAATGATAATCTTATTCTACAATTTCTTTTATTTTGTACTCTTTAATATTCACTATTCCAGTTATTAAAAAATGATTTTAAAGTTTCCATATTAAGATATTTAGGTTCATTAGAAAAAGGGAATCTTGTACAGTATAAGGTTATTGAAAGCTAATAAATCCGGAAAATTATCACGACGTTTCATATTATTGTCATCTATGCAATTATATTATTTTGCATAATCATAATTATCGAGCCTAATTTGAGTTTAATTTTCCAAAGATATTTGCAACATATAAAAGCTCAATTTGTAATAACTTATATTGGCAATGTACTACTTAAATTTTCACTTAGTTCATGATTATATTATGTATTCATTAAGGATTGGATTAATTAATTTGAAACGTAAAATATAGCGATAATATGTGCATAGTTAATTATTGTTAATTATTGAATGAGATTATTTTCCAAAACCTAGTGATCCTTTCATCAGTTCATGATCCTTTCGTCAGATAAGTAAGCGCAGAAAGTCTTAACATACTAATCTGCATATTTGTGCAACTCATGAGAACAATTCGCTTATATATATTATATAACTATATATTACTTATATTTGAAAGAGAAATACTTGTACTCGTATATTTATGTATTAGATAATCTAACCTGTTTAAGCATACCATAGACAAACATTAAATTTCTTATTACATGGTACGAATTGTATACTATGTGGCGATCTCATAATCACATTTAAAATCTTTACAAATTACTTACATATTCTTATGCAGATTACGATAATAATCCGTGCTACTTGAACGTTGCATAACAAGCCGCAACAGAAATTATATATATAGGTTAATCGAATCAACAAAATTATCATCACAAATTTATTGAATCATGGATGATAATAAACTTTTACCGAAATTATCTCAAAATTTACTTGAAATTTTAAATGATGAAGAATATTATGATGTTACTATTGAAGTTGGTAATGATCCTTATATAAAGATATTTCGTGCTCATATGGTTATCTTACATTATCGTTCCACTTATTTACGAAGAACTTTATCAACCAATAAAAAGAAAAATGATGGAACTTTGGTTCATATAAAATTATCAAATATTTTACCTGAAACTTTTCAAATAATCTTGAGGTAAGAACTAAGAATAGTTAGAATTTTACAAAATTTAAATAACAAAATGTTTATATAATAACGTATTGAAATTTATTCTTTTTTTTTTAGTTATATTTATGGTGGAAAAATTTCTTTGGAGGAATATAATATTTCAGATATAATTAACGTCTTGTCTGCTGCGAGTGAATTTGGTCTCAAAGAACTAATCACTTATGTACAATCCTTTCTAATTAAAACTAAGACAGATTGGATGAAATCAAATTTTAATTTGATATATCAAACAAGTTTTGAAAATGATTCTTTATTAGAACTTCAGAAATTTTGTACTGATTTAATGTCTAAAGAACCGGATGAAATATTCAAATCATCAAATTTTTCTTCAATTCCAGAAAAACTTTTGGTTTCACTTATTCAAAATGATAATCTTCAAATGAGCGAAATTCAAGTATGGGAACATATGCTTAAATGGGGACTTTCTCAAAGTCCAGAACTTCCTTCTGATCCTACAAATTTTTCAAAAGAAGATTTCAAAATTTTAAAGAATAATATCAGTCAATGTATTCCATTTATCAGATTTCATAATTTATCTTCTGAAGAATTTTCGAATAAAGTATTACCTTACAGGAAAATCTTACCAAAAGAGTTATTATATGATGATTTATTAAAATATTTTATGAATCCTAATAATCAATCAATTAAAAAATCAAAATTTCGTATGCCTACTAAAGAAATTAATATAGATTCTACAATCATTACAATTCAACATGTCAAGTTAATATCAAAATGGATCGATAGATTAGAAATTACGGATGAAATAGAGAATGTATATAAATTCAGATTATTACTTCGTGGATCTCGAGACGAATTTACACCAAAAAAATTTCATGAAATCTGTGATAATCGATCTCATACTGTAGTAATTATTAAAGTGAAAGATAGTAATGAAATTCTTGGTGGATATAATCCACTTGAGTGGCGTACAATGGATAAAAATAATATTGAATGGAGATCTAATAAAGAGAGTGAAATTTATAAATCTATTAGAGATAGGTTTATATTCTCTTTCAAGAACAGTTATAATATTGAAAGTTATATTTTAGGTCGTGTAAAAAGAGAAATACAAGCAATACTAAACTATCATGATTTTGGACCATCATTTGGTGGTGATCTCACTTTATTTGGAGACTACGGTACTTGTATTAATCGTAATTTTGAAAAAAAAATTAGAGAAACTACTGATGTTTTTTATGTGGAGGAATATGAAGTATTCCAAATTATAAGAGAAGATTAAATTGTAATAGTTGATATTGATAGTTGTTTTATTTACAGCATTTTATTTTAAAATATATATCCGTCAGGAAAATAAGAAGAAATATGTTATTATTATCGTAATGATTGATTAACTAGTACCTTATGTATACAAAAAAAAATCAATGCATATCTAATATCTTATTTTTAAGCAAACCTTCCTTAGTGGTTAAAGAATCTCAATTAAACTATGTAAAAATTTAAGAAAAAGAAATAATAGGTGATTACTTAAATTTTATTTAATATTACTTACATTTATTAATAAACGTTCGAGGTTCGACACCATCAAAATTATTGTATATGATACTATAAATGATCATTATTTAATTTGAAGATATAATGATATTTTAAAATAATGTTGCTTTTTGCTGTATTTTAATCTTTCTTTAAATATGAATTTAATTAAAATTGAAATGTGTGAAGTATGTCAAATAATTTTCGATGTAAAACATTCATAAGACAACAGGTATATATAAAACTCAGGTATGAGATCAATTTTACAAGTGTAATAAAGGAATTTATGTTTCAACATGTATTAATATCAAATGAATCGATAGATTGGAATTACAAATGAGAGAAAATGAGTACAAATTCAAATTATTATTTTGCGATCTCGTAATGGATTTGTACTTAAAAGTTTTTATGGAATCTGTGATATCTCATATTGTAGTAATGATTAAAGTGAAAGATAATATAAAATTCTAGTAGATATAATCCTATTGAACGGAAATCTTATAAAGGTAGCAACTTCACAAACAAGCCAAATTCAAACTTTACTTCGTTAATGGATTTAAAATTTCAAAAATTTCATGAAATCTGTGACGATCAATCTCGTACTTATAACAATTATAAAAGTTGAAGGTAGTAAAGAAATTTTTAGAGGACATAATCCAATTAAATAGAATTCCCATAAAAATATATTCTTACCAATAATAGTTTTTATATTCTCTTTTAAGAATAGTGAAGATACTGAAAATTACATATTAAGTTGTGTAAAGATTGAAGAATATAGTTGTATGTAACTATGGTCAATCATTTGATGTCTGCAATTTTGATTTATTTGAAAATCATCATAGTTGGTTTGGATGTTTTAAATAATAATTCGTAGTAATTAATATCAGATTTTTTATTTATTGTATCTTTATTTCCTTTCAAAATATTATGAACAATCGCCAGGAAATATACAAACCAGTATGTGTACAAGAAAAGTTAGCGCATAACCAGAGTTTTTTATTTTTAAGAAAATCCTTTTTATTATTAGTTAAAGAACCTTAGATAAAATTTAACTTTTCCATACTCAATTATCTCTTGACAAACTTTTATATTTTATGAATGACTTTTCGTAAAAATTGCTAAAATTTTGTATTAAATTAGTTTCTTTAACAAATTATAAAATTTTGTAATACTAAAATAAATTTCTTTAATCGACTACTTAATAAATTAAAATTATATGTTATAACACCTTGAGTGTTAGATCACGAAAATATTTGCCTCGATTAAAATCAATCTACTTTTGATTGATCATGGAAATTTGGTGTATAAAAAACCTAATTTCTGCATAAAAAATAGTTTGAAATAATTAAATCAATACAGAATATAGTAAATTATGAGATATGGCAAAAAGATGTACGTGCAATTTTTATGAAATTCAATCATTGGTACCGATTTTAAATTGGAATGCACGATATCAATCAAGGTTAGATCTAGAGTTGAATTGATCCGGTCCAATCCGGTCCTTGAAAATTTGTCTTGTATTTCGTTTGCGCTCTCTCGGTTGCCGCAACTAACCAGCCATGTAATATTAATTTTTTTTTTTTTGTTTTTACCATAAATACCGAAATTTTATAAATACCGAAATAATTTTTTTATTTTTCCACCAAAGTGGCATCGCCTTGGTAGCGGTTTGACTTTACAGTGAGTCTAGATTATTGACGAATTAATTTTTTTTGTTTTATCTTTACTGTAGCTTCGTTCACTTTTTTATACAAAAATAAAAATAAAAATTGGATATATGGAAGCAATACATTTAATTATTTTTTTTTAATTTTAAAAAGTGTGGATTTTTTCGAAAAAAAATTATTTGTAAAGTATAGATTCTCTTCGTTTCACTTCATTTCGACTGTATAGAAGCAATAATATAACAATTTTTAAATGTAATTTTTTTAAATAAAAGTAATTTTTTTCGTAATTTTTTATTATTGAAAATCAAAAAATTCATAAAAAAATTCATAAAAATAACTATCAATGGCAATTTTTTTATTCAGTTTACTTTTTATTATTATATTAAACTTTACTACTGAAGACTCCCTCTTTTTGTCACTATAAACAGGCGGAATGCTCTCCCCCTATAGGTACTAATGATCTCTACCTGTTTACATGTTTACAGAGGAGGGGATTTTCGTATAATAGATATATATATATACAATATGTATGTACTGATTGTACTGTACATTGGGGAATGTGTATCACGTGTATTACGACTATTACGTGCATAGTCCGCAGTTGATCAACTTCTTTTCTTCCTCTTTTCCCGCATCCCTTGCACTTTTAGTTGAAAAACCTTAACAAAACGTTTCCAGCGTTTCAATTTTTTCTTTTTTTTAGGTGATTTTTTCATTCTCCTTAGATGCGAATTTTGGCAATTTTGTCTTTTTTTAATTTTTTATTTTAACGAACGATTCCTAATAGTTGTTTTTCTTATTTTTTTTTAGCTTTGCTTTACAACATTATTGCAATATTATTGAAACATTTTAACAGCAGTTTTGTATTATATAATTTCTTAGAGCATTTTTAAGATTCCGAATATTATAGTTATTATATATTATACATATTATACAATAAATAATATATTTCTAGGGTGTTAATTTTATCTCTTGGTGTTATAGTTATAGTTTATAATAATGATAATTTGACAATTTTGTAATAAAGATATATTTTTTTTTATTTTTTTTCAAAAAAATTTTCTATTTTGAGATTTAGCGAAATATTTATTGTTTTTTTCATTAGATTAGGTATTTCAAGTAAAAGTATAAATAATATGTCATATTTTCATTTAACTATTATTATTTACTTTAAAGATTAATAATTTCTTATATAAAAGAACAGCTTTACTTTCTTTACTTTCGCGTTCATTAATTTTTTTTCTCATTCGTTACACTAAAATGTGCCAATTTTTGATTGGTTATATTTGTGATGATCTTGAATTTATGCAATTTTATCACATTGTTTTGATGTGACATTTGATAGATTAACCCATACGAGTACTACTAATAAAATGCAGTTTTTGAAAATTTTTTATTACAAGATAAAACATAAGAAAAAATATAAAAGTCATACATTGATAAAATTTGTTTTTTAACATTCGATTCAGATTATTATTATTCGGGTTGGAATCATCACAGACCTATATCCGGTATAATAAGACGATGCCTCAGATCAACAAGCTGCAGCAGCAACTATATATAAGGTTAAGCATTCGACATTTATATTGTTAATCATTTCATTTTTTTTAAAAAAAATTATTAAATTATGAATGATAATAAATTTTTACCAAAATTATCTCAAAATTTACTTGACATTTTAAATGATGAAGAATATTATGATGTTACTATTGAAGTTGGTAATGACCCTCATATAAAGATATTTCGTGCTCATATGGTTATCTTACATTATCGTTCCACTTATTTACGAAGAATTTTATCAACAAATAAGAAGTAAAATTATGGAACTTTAGTTCATATAAAATTATCAAATATTTTACCTGAAACTTTTCAAATAATCTTGAGGTAAGAGTAAAGAAAAGAACTTGAATTTAAATTACAAAAATTTAGATCACAAAATAATTATATAATAATGTAATACTTTTTTATTTCAGATATATTTATGGTGGAAGAATTTCTTTGGAGGAATATGATACTTCTGATATAATTAACGTCTTGCTTGCTGCGAGTGAACTTGGTCTCCAAGAACTAATCGTTGATATACAATCCTTTTTGGTTGAAACTAAAGCAGATTGGATGGAATCAAATTTTAATTTGATATATCAAACGAGCTTTGAGAATGATTCTTTCTTGGAACTTCAGAAATTTTGTACTGATTTAACGTCTAAAGAGCCGGATAAAATATTCAAATCACCAAATTTTTCTTCAATTCCAGAAAATCTTTTGGTTTCACTTATTCAAAGCGATTATTTTCAAATGAGCGAAATTCAAATATGGGAACATGTGCTTAAATGGGGACTTGCTCAAAGTCCAGAACTTCCTTCCGATACTACAAATTTTTCAAAAGAAGATTTCAAAACTTTAAAGAATAATTTGCGTCAATGTATTCCATTTATCAGATTTCATAATTTATCTCCTGAAGAATTTTCGGATAAAGTATTACCTTACAGGAAGATTTTACCAAAGGATTTATTATATGAAGACTTGTTAAAATATTTTATAAATCCTAATAACCAATCAATTAAAAAATCAAAACCTCGTATGTCTACTAAAGAAATTAATATTGATTCTAGAATCACAATTCAACAAGGGTATAATTGGAGGGATGAAGACGAAATACGGCCGATTTATCATGAAAGAAGTAGAGGTAGAGGTACATATAGTAGAGTTGTTAGAGGTTTTATCAAAGGATTTATTATATGAAGACTTGTTAAAATATTTTATAAATCCTAATAACCAATCAATTAAAAAATCAAAACCTCGTATGTCTACTAAAGAAATTAATATTGATTCTAGAATCAAAATTCAACAAGGGTATAATTGGAGGGATGAAGACGAAATACGGCCGATTTATTGAGTCGACGTTTAATTGGCTCTTATATCACACGAAATTATCTCGATCGGTTAATTGAGCATGTGATTATCTACCTATATACTGATAAGCTCCGGACTACGTAACGGTTTACCGTTTCCCTAGTTTATTATAATTATATGATCCAACCCATATTCACACACATAGTGTACAAATAGAAATCATCTTATAATAATATTAATACTAACTAGAGATTAATCATAAGATAAATTTCTCAAAAATTTGATATCTGCGTCTTTAATATACTTTAAACTTTTTTTTTTTGAATTTAAGTTAAAATCGAAATAAGTTTAAAAAATTAAAAAATCTGGTATTCGTCAGAAAATAGATTCGTAAACTTTTACATTGTTGTTATGATTATTAATCAATTTTTTTCGCATATTTAGAAATTATCTGGTAGTACTTGCCTAATAAGACATGACTCAGATCAACAAGCTGCAGCAGCAATTTATATAAAAAGTTATTTAACAAAGTTGTTAATCCTTTCATTCCATTTTTTTTAAAAAATTTATTAAAATTATGAATGATAATAAATTTTTACCGAAATTATCTCAAAATTTACTTGACATTTTAAATGATGAAGAATATTATGATGTTACTATTGAAGTTGGTAATGACCCTTACATAAAGATATTTCATGCTCATATGGTTATCCTACATTATCGTTCCACGTATCTACGAAGAATGTTGTCAACAAATAAAAAGAATAATGATGGGACTTTGGTTCATATAAAATTATCAAATATTTTACCTGAGACTTTTCAAATAATCTTAAGGTAATAATTAAGAAGAAAAAAGAATTAAATTAAAATTACAAAATATAACAACATATTTAAATTTACGCTTTTTTATTTTTTAGATATATTTATAGTGGAAGAATTTCCTTGGAGGAATATGATACTTCTGATATAATTTACGTCTTGTGTGCTGCGAATGAATTCGGTCTCAAAGAACTAATCGTTGATATACAATCCTTTTTGGTTAAAACTAAGCCAGATTGGATGGAATCAAATTTTAATTTGATATATCAAACGAGCTTTGAGAATGATTCTTTCTTGGAACTTCAGAAATTTTGTACTGATTTAACGTCTAAAGAGCCGGATAAAATATTCAAATCACCAAATTTTTCTTCAATTTCAGAAAATCTTTTAGTTTCACTTATTCAAAGTGATAATCTTCAAATGAGTGAAATTCAAGTATGGGAACATGTGCTAAAATGGGGGAATTGCTCAAAGTCCTGAACTTCCTTCTGATACTACAAATTTTTCAAAAGAAGATTTCAAAACTTTAAAGAATAATGTACAGTCAGGTCCGAAAGTGACGCCCGATTTTGTACGGTGTTACGATACACAAAATTTACATTATTTATACCCCCTTTTTTTTATTTTTAAATGTTTTTCTCACAATTTCATAACCTAATAAACGCGTTGCAAAGTTAAAAAAATAATGTCACATAGAATTGAGTTAACTTCTCAAGATAAAGGAAAAATACTAGCATATATGGAGAATTTTAACCCTGCACAAATAGCAAGAAAAATGGGTCGTGACCCCACCACAATAAGAAGAATTATTGACAGATACAAGAAGACAGGGAAAACTGAAAATTTACCTAGATCGGGGCGTCCACCTGCTCTCAATAATAATGAGAAAAATGCACTCATAAACAAAGTTACACAAGATCGACGCGAACCTTTACATGAAGTCATTAATACATTAGATTTAAATTGCAGCCTTACAACTGCTAAAAGAGCATTACATAGTGTTGGAATTTATTCCCATGTTGCTGCAAAAAAACCCTTTATCTCAGAAAAGCATGCATTAGCTCGTATTAGTTGGTGTGAGAAATATAAAGAAAAAACAGCTTATGATTGGGCACAAGTTATTTTCTCAGATGAATCAAGTGTTGAGATTGGCAAGCAGTCACGACAAATAAGAGTTTGGAGACACACAGGGGAAAGGTTTAACACTGAATGCTTGACACCTATCTTTAAAAGTGGTCGAAAATCAGTCATGGTTTGGGGATGTTTTGCAGGAGGGATAAAAGGGCCATTAATTTTTTGTGATGAAAATAAAGAAGGAAATGAAAAAATCAATTCAAATACTTACATTAGAATCCTAAATTCATATCTGTATCCATTTCAGCATACAGTTCATGAGTTAACAGGAAGGGCTGCAATTTTTCAACAGGATAATGCACCCATACATACCGGAAAATAACCAAGGATTGGTTGAAGAAGAATAAAATTGTGGTTATTGATTGGCCGGCAAATTCTCCCGATCTAAATCCAATAGAAAACATCTGGAAGCAGTTAAAGGACAATATCCAGAGTTGTAAAGTCTTTCCAAGAACTGTGGATGAACTTAAAGTTGCACTAAGTGAAGAATGGGAAAATTTGGATTGCTCCATTTTTGAAGAGGTTGTTGCTTCAATGCCACAAAGAATAAATGCAGTACTAGAAGCAAGGGGAGGGCCAACACATTATTAACCATTTTTAGTAATTATTTTTTATGTGAATTTTAATGAAAATCAATAAAGTTTTGCCATTTTTGGCATTAATTTTAAATCGGGCATCACTTTCGGACGTGACTGTACGTCAATGTATTCCATTCATCAGATTTCATAATTTGTCTTCTGAAGAATTTTCGGATAAAGTATTACCTTACAGGAAAATTTTACCAAAGGATTTATTATATGAAGACTTATTAAAATATTTTATGAATCCTAATAAAAAACCAAAACCTCGTATGACGACTGCTAATGAAATTTATATTAATTCCAAAATTATTACAATTCAACATGCCGAATTAATTTCAAAATGGATCGATAGATTAGAAATTACAGATGAGATAGAAAAAGCGTACAAATTCCAATTGTTACTTCGTGGATCTCGTGATGGGTTTACACCTAAAACATTTCATGAAATCTGTGATAATCAATTTCGTACTATAACAATTATCAAAGTGAAAGATAGTAATGAAATTCTTGGAGGATATAATCCAATTGCGTGGGAATCTAATGAATTTGATGAATCTGATGAATCTGATGATGAATTAGATGAAGAAAATTTTGGTACTACTAAAGATAGCTTTATATTCTCTTTTGAGAATAGTGTTGATATTGAAAGTTATATTTTAAGTCGTGTAGAACGTGAAAATCATGCCACGTATAACCGTAGTGATTTTGGTCCAACATTTGGTATCTGTGATCTAGATTTATATGGAGATACCGGTTGTTGTAATGGTGCTGATTACGAAAAGCATATCAGAGAATCTGATGATATATTTTCTGTGGAAGAATATGAAGTATTTCAACTTGTAAACTAAATTGAATTTACAATAGTTGATATGTGTTTGAATTTTTCCTCTTATTATTTAATATTGTATAAGACTAATTTTAACCCAGGGTGATTTAACCTGGGTGATTTAATTTACTAGTAAATTTCATATAATTATATGAATTATTCACCCCTATCATGTGATAAATTTGATTAATATTTGTAGTTACACCATATGTTTATATTATTTTTTTCGTTTTTTCCTTCCCCCTTGTTTTTTTTCTTTTCTCTCTGTTTCGTTTTATTTTCCTTCCTTTTCCCATTCTATTTCCTTTTTTTGTTTATTATTTTTATCTGCTTTCTTATTTTTTCTTTAGTACATTTTTTTAGGCTCTTCCAGGTTTTACAATTTCTAATACAATATTATATCTTAACGTGTTAAAAAGGTACGTTCTCTTTTTTTATTGGGTTTGTTTTTTAATTTTGTTCCTTACTAACTATATTTTCTTTTCTTTATGCCATTCTTTAACTCCTTTCTCTTCAACATTATATGACGCGTTTTGCTCTTAACTTGCTTTTATTTGGTCATTAACTTTTTTTGGGTTCACTCTTAAACTTAATTATGGGGTTTTTTCTTTTTTCTTTTTGGTGGGTATCTTTTTTTATTCTTTAATATTTAGGTTTTTGCTTATTTTCTAATTTTTATTCTTTACTAACTATCTTTTCTTTACTCTATACTGCTCTTTGACTTAATATTTTTTACTTTTCTGTCACGAATTTTACTTTTTGGTTTCATAGGTTTCATCATCATTTCATTCTTTAACTTTTTACATGAGTTTCATTCTTTATTCTTATAGCTTTGTTCTTTTGTTTGCTTTATTATTGTCATGTATTTTTTTGTGTATATGTACCATAATTACTAGTCCTGTTAAAAATAAATAAAGTATGAGTTTTTTCTAATTAATAAACTTTGATTAAATGTTTTTAAACCATTATAGTACAAAAAAACTTTGCGAATAAAAGTGTTGCAAATTTTCAGTAACGTAAATAAATTAAATTAACCAATCAAAATTGATTGGTGTAAAATATAAATTTTTAGGGGGTGATTTAACCTGGGTTATTTAACCCGGGGGGCAAGTTAGCAAAACTCTTCAATTTTTAACAATTTAATCCTTAAAGAAGTATGAATAAAATAAAAAATAAAAAAAATAAATATTATAGTTAAGGAAACTTGTTAGAATGTTAATAGACTATTTGTTATATTATAAAAATTGTGCTAACCGTCTTATAGTATATTATAACCCATCCACTTGCTTCTTATCCTATCTAAAAAATTACAATACATTTGACAATTTTAATTTTTCTATCCATTCTAAACATGTTGGAATTTGGTATGATATTTCTTTGAATGAATTTATGAAATACTCTAATTTTGCTAATTTTTTTTGATGTTCACAATCGGTTGATTTTATTGTATACTATCCATAAATAAAAATGATAAAAAAATGATTTTTTCCCTTAAATTAGTACTTGAAAAACTTCCATTATCCATATATTGTTTCATTGATAGTCATTATCATAAGATAGATTTGATATCTGCGTCTTTAATATACTTTAAACAGTTTTTTTTTGAATTTAAAAAATTTGGTATTCGTCAGAAAATAGATTCATAAACTTTTACATTGTTGTTATGATTATTAACAAGAGTCCATCATTCATGGGGAGCTGTGAAATTTATAATAAGAAATAGCATTCTATTTATTTTTGTTTTTAAGATACAGTAGCTGGAACAGTTCTGTCAGTCATTTTATAAATAAAATGGTGGCTATAAAGTCATACAAGTTGTGCTAATTTAGCTTTCAATTTTAGATTTGACATGAACTTTCAACTTAAAGCATCTAAGTTTATACTTTAGTGTATATATTGTTATGAAAAATTTTTTGGTTTCAAAATGATTACGAGCAATTATAAGCAATTCATACATTTTGGAATCTAAAATTAGAAAGGTGACATTAACAGGATCTTATTTTTCCAAAGTCACGTGATTTTACGTAAAAAATTTTAGAAACAAAGTTAAGTTCCTGGTGGTGTGATATTGGATTATTAGATAGTACTGACAGCAGGGGTCATGTTTAGCTTTGGGCCTCTTCTGTTGTTTAACACGCGTAAAGTGTATAAAATGCAACTATTCCGGGATTAGATTCAATTCATAGGATTCGCTTATGCCTTACTGATATGTTGCAGTCATTGCTTTGGCAATTTCCGCAATACTAATAAAGATTAAATTTTTTTAAAAAAATGTTTTTCATATTATTTTATGAGAAAAGATGCCATTTCAGCATCTTTCTATTTTTTTAATGGAAAAAATGCCGAAAACGGCTTTTTTTCATATTTTCATATTATTTTATGGAAAAAATGCCGTTTTAGCGTTTTTTTTTATGAAAAAAATACCGAAATGGCATTTTATATCAATTTATGAAAAAAACCGCCGAAACAACATTTTTTTCATATTAACCTAAGAAAAAAAATGCCGAAATGACATTTTCATATCAATTTATGAAAAAAATGCCGTTTCAGCGTTTTTTTTATATCAACTTGTGAAAAAATGCCATTTCGGCATTTTCATATCAATTTATGAAAAAAATGCCGTTTCAGCCTTTTTTTTCATTTGACTTATGAAAAAAATGCCGTTTCAGCATTTTCATATCAATTTATAAAAAAAAAACGCCGAAATGACATTTTTTTATATTAACCTAAGAAAAAAAATGCTTAAATGGCATTCAGTTTTATTATTTTATGAAAGTTTCGATAATTACTTTGATGTTCCAGTATGATGATCACTTGTTATTTTTCGAAAATTTTGAAAAGAATTATCAAAAAACTATTATTTGATGGCTTAATTTAACATGCAGCAAAGGTGACACACATAAGCCTAATTCATGATTTTACTCTAATGAATCCATTATCAATTTTATTTTTCCTCCTATATATATATATTATATATATAATATACATATATAAAAAACATTAAAGTAAAAAAATTTCGCTCAAAGGACCTCCGCCGATCATTTTTTTTTTTTGACAAATATAGGAATTAAAGTTGCCGATTTTGTGATCATCAAATTAAATTCTAGGAAAATTTAACGTAAATCTCTTAGTGGTGTCAAATAAATTTTTCGCATATTTTAGAAATTATCCGGTAGTACTTGCTTAATAAGACGATGACTCAGATCAACAAGCTGCAGCAGCAATTTATATATAAAATTAAACATTTAACAAAATTGTTAAACCTTCTCATTTCTTTTTTTAAAAAAAAATTATTAAAATTATGAATGATAATAAATTTTTACCGAAATTATCTCAAAATTTACTTGATATTTTAAACGATGAAGAATATTATGATATTACTATTGAAGTTGGTAATGACCCTTATATAAAGATATTTCGTGCTCATATGGTTATCTTACATTATCGTTCCACTTATTTACGAAGAATTTTGTCTACCATTAAAAAGAAAAATGATGGAACTTTGGTTCATATAAAATTATCAAATATTTTACCTGAAATTTTTCAGATAATCTTGAGGTAAGAGTTAAGAGATGAATTTGAATTTAAATTACAAGAGTTTAAATTATAAAATGATTATATAATAATGTATATGAATTCATACTTTTTTTTTATTTTAGATATATTTATAGTGGAAGAATTTCTTTGGAGGAATATGATAATTCGGATATAATTGACGTCTTATTTGCTGCAAGTGAATTCGGTCTCCAAGAACTAATCGGTGATATACAATCCTTTTTGGTTAAAACTAAGGCAGATTGGATGAAATCAAATTTTAATTTGATATATAAAACAAGCTTTGAGAATGATTCTTTCTTGGAACTTCAAAAATTTTGTACTGATTTAACGTCTAAAGAGCCGGATAAAATATTCAAATCACCAAATTTTTCTTCAATTCCAGAAAATCTTTTAGTTTCACTTATTCAAAGTAATAATCTTCAAATGAGCGAAATTAAAGTATGGGAACATGTGCTAAAATGGGGACTTGCTCAAAGTCCTGAACTTCCTTCTGATACTACAAATTTTTCAAAAGAAGATTTCAAAACTTTAAAGAATAATGTGCGTCAATGTATTCCATTTATCAGATTTCATAATTTATCTTCTGAAGAATTTTCGGATAAAGTATTACCTTACAGGAAGATTTTACCAAAGGATTTATTATATGAAGACTTATTAAAATATTTTATGAATCCTAATAAAAAATCAAAACCTCGTATTGTGACTACCAAAAAGATTGATATTAATTCCAAAATTATTACAATTCAACATGCTGAATTAATTTCAAAATGGATCGATAGATTAGAAATTACAGATGAGATAGAAAATGCATACAAATTTCGATTGTTATTTCGTGGATCTCGTGATGGGTTTACACATAAAAAATTTCATAAAATCTGTGATAATCGACCTCGTACTATAACAATTATTAAAGTGAACAATAGTAATGAAATTCTTGGAGGATATAATCCAATTGCATGGAAATCCAATGACTATGAATTTTTTGGTGCTACTAAAGATAGCTTTATATTCTCTTTTAAGAATAGTGTCGATGTTGAAAGTTATATTTTAAGTCGTGTAAAAAGTGAAAAATATGCCACGTATAACCATAGTGATCTTGGCCCATCATTTGGTGTCCGTGATCTTGATTTATATGGATACACCGGTCATTGTAATGGTACTGATTACGAAAAGCAGATCAGAGAATCTACTGATAAATTTACTGTGGAAGAATATGAAGTATTTCAACTTATAAACTAAAATTGAATTTACAATAGTTGATGCGATTTGAACTTTTCTTATATTATTTAATATTTACTATTCTTTTTTTTTATTTTTATTGTATTCAGTTCTTACTTCCTTAAGCATTAAATTGTTATGAATTGTAGTTAATGAAACGTATTAGAATGTTAGTAGGCTATTTGTTATATTATAAAAACTGTGTTAACCGCCTTATATATTATTATCTGTCCACTTCTTATCCTAGTATCTAGATATTTTTTCCTATAAAATTTGTAAAAATTACAATACATTTAATAATTTTAATTTATCCTACCATTCTAAACATGTTTAGAATTTGGTATGATGTTATTTTAATATCTTGAATGAATTTATAAAACTCTACTTTTTGCTCGTTTAATTCATAATTTTTTGAACATCAAAATTAGTAGGTTTTTATTACATAATCCATAAATAAAATGATTTAAAAAAAATATTTTTTACTTTAAGTTACTTTAAAATAAAAGGAATTTGCTGAAAAACTTACCCACATCCGTCCATATAATCTAATTTCATTGATAGGGATTAAATCATAAGACGTTTTTAATATCACTTTAAACAGTTTTCTCTAATTTAAATTAAAATTGAAATATAAGAAAAAGAAATTGGTAATCATTATTTAATGATTAAATTTTCTTTATTCTAAATAATAAGACGATGGATTTAGGTCAACAAGCTGCAGAAGCAATCATAACCATTTAACAAAATTGTTAATCCTTTTCGTTTCTTTTCTTCTCTTTAAATTTATTAGATCATCGATAAATTTTTACGGAAATTATTTCAAAATTTACTTGAAGTTTAAACAATGATGAATATTGCGATGTTACTATTGAAAGTTAGTAATGCCACTTATATAAAGATATTTCGTGTTTCGTATGGTTACTTTTCTATTTATTTACGAAGAATTTTGACAATCAGTAAGAAACAATGATGAAACTTTGGTTCATATAAAATTACCAAATATTTTATAAGGTAAGTACTAAAAAAATTGTCAAAATACAAATTACAAAATGAATAAATGAATATATAACAATGTATTTAAATTTACGCTTTATATTTAGATATATTTTATGGTGGAAGAATTTCTTTGGAAGAATATGACACTATAAATATAATTAAAATCTTGGTCGCTGGAAGTTATCTTGGTCTCCAAGAACAGTTCACACCCATTTATAATAATTTTTGATCGAAATTAAGGCAAATTATATAGAAAAAAATTTAATTTGATATATCAAACAAGCCTTGAGAACGATTCTTTCTTGGAACTTCAAAAACTTTTATTGATTTAATGTCTAAAGATTCAGATAAGACTTCAATTCTGGAAATAAATTTTGGTTACAATTATTCAAAGTGATAATCTTCAAATGGACGAAATTCAAGTATGGAATGTGTTTTGCTCAAAACTCCGAAGTTCCTTCTGATCCTACAAATTTTTTAAAGATTCTAATACTTTGAAAAATAATTAAAATTGTATTAGATTCTATAATTTAACTTCTTGATGAGTTTCAGACGAAATTTTATCTATAAAAAATTTCACAAAAAAGAATTATATAAAAGTTTGTAAAATATTTTTGTATTCTTACAATTAATCAATTAAAAAATCAAAATCTCGTATAAAGTTTGTGACGGGTCTAACGTTCATAGCGCTGTCACGAGTTCGAACACTAAACAATATATACCTTAAACAGTTCAGTTTCGATAGATTTCAACGTATCAAAAACTATAAAAGACTATTAAGGAAAATAATATTGATTCCAAAATCATTACATTTCAACGTGCTGAAACAATCTCAAAATAGGCCGATTGATTAAAAATTATAGACGAGGTAGAAAATGTATATAACCTTAAATTTGCTTTGTGGATATATTTGATAGTTTTCCACATATAATCAATATCATATCATCCTGTAACGATTGAATTAGAAATTTTTAAAAATTCGTTAGAAACAGTAAAAGATTATTAGATTACAAGTTCAAGAAAAATATATTGTGAACTCAACAACGTGCTTTGGGAGTATGATATGTGGTCAGCGGAATCCTTACGGCCAAATATTATATCTAAAGGTGGAAGATGTTTGAGTGACTCTTACGGGATACGTGTCATGTTTGATACTGCACCAAAACGAGTCCTGATGGAATTAGTGGAAAAATAAAAAAAATCTTTATATTATATAAGTTGAACGAATAATTTCGTGAACTAACAATATTACTACGAAATGTAAATAAAGAACGTGAAAGTGGAGCTTTATCACCATATTTCTCGCCGATATCTTTATAGGAAGGTCTAATGAATTTTTGCACGACTTCCACGACTATACGATGAAATGGATTGCTATCAGACAATGAATTTAGTTTCTTGAATGAATCCGAAGCAGATAACGTAAGGTCAACTAACTACGAG
This sequence comes from Rhizophagus irregularis, assembly GCF_026210795.1. Lineage (NCBI taxonomy): Eukaryota > Fungi > Glomeromycota > Glomeromycetes > Glomerales > Glomeraceae > Rhizophagus > Rhizophagus irregularis. The sequence continues at coordinate 1,991,084 of NC_089435.1, read as the reverse complement.
AATGGGTTTGGATTAGGATGGATAAGGGCTAACAATTATTAAAAGTAAAAGATAGTAATGAAATTCTTGTAGGATATAATTTAATTGTGCGAGAATCTAATGAATATAGCGAAATTTGTGAAGAAGCGCTAAAAATTGTTTTATATTCTTTTTTAAGAATAGTGATAAACATAATATTTAAGTTATGTTTAAAGCCGTGTAGAATACATCCAAATGTTATACATATGTAACCCGGCAATCATTTTTTTCGATGATTGTATATACTCACGTGATACCGTGATACGGTATATACTTGTCTTTAGTTTCTTTTCAAGCGCTGCAAAACTTCATAAAATAAATAAATATATATATATAATAATAAATATAAATATAAATATTAATAATGATACACAAAAAACATTTTTCATTTGTCTTTAAATAAATAAAATTTTTCTTTTTAATGTATAATGACATTATTATAAATTATTATTAATTAAAGATTAATACTTAACTCTTAAAGCGAGTGCGTTATTTTGTGGGAATATTGAAATTAAATTATTTTTGACGATCGTTAGCTATTGGTTCAAAGAGATATATTGATTTATTTAATTTAATCGCTATATCATTTGACTGTCCTTTGTCATGGGACTTATTTATTTTTACAAAATAAGTTTACCGTTTTCATGGGTGGTCCAATATTTGTGCAGGTATCTATGAAGATCATACATATTAAAGTAACGTCTTTCCAAAGTAATAATAAATATAACGATAATAATAAAGGAAAAAAGGCTTATTAAAAAAAAACTTACAAAATTGTAAAAAAGGCATTTATTTGTTAATGAGACTACCATACGATGCTTGTGATTATTAAATTATTAATCAATCATTATTCTAATTGGATCGGATTTAATTATTTGTTTGTTAGTTAGTATATTATTTATTTGTATTACAATCGGCAATCGCAACTGCTTCATCGATTTTTTTTTATTTATATTCGGTTTTTTAAACATATAAATAAGACCGTTGTATCAAACTATTAAACCTATAAGTTTTAATATAAATAATAAAGTTCCGGAATTTTAGTATATTTTAATGATTAATACATATGTGAATTTAACAACATTCCATTAATATTTGTTTACCGTATTACAAAATTTTCAAATAAAAGCATGTTGATCATGTCAACATGTGAAACGGGAAGCGGAGAAACCGATGATGCAATGAAAACTGCCACTCAAAAAATTACGAAATTTTAGTAATTTAGTAAAATTTATTATTTATGTATCATGTGAAATACAGAATAAAATCCTTTCTTTGGTGTATTATAAAAATTTATCCTACTTCAGTTTTTTAATTTGTATCATAATTTTTAATTACTGTATATACTTTAAAAATTTATGATTCGTCGTTGAAATTTATTAAATTATCATGAGAAAAATGTTGGTGATAGTCTGCTTCAAGAATTTTGTCCCACGTGTTTATCATACCATGAACGTTTTATATTTGGTATTTTAACATTGGAAAAAAATGATAAATCCATTTGATGAGTTACGTACCCACGAATCTTTCCTTTCTTAATTCAATATTTTTTAATATTTGATACATACATGTATCCCTTTTTCTAAGTTTATACCAATGAGGTCACCATTTTGTACACCGTCATACCATCGTACAAAAAATAAAAAAGTAAAATAATAGTAAAAAAGTGGTCCAATCCTAATTATGTTCTAATATTAGTTTTCAAGATAATTTCACCTATTTAAGTTTAGAACAGTTAGAAACGGTTAAATTTGTGGTAAATCAAATACGATATACTTCCAGATACTATGATTTTAGATATATTAATAAAAGTATAACACTCTCTATAAGGAAAAAAAATGTTTGTGCTTCCAATAACAATAACCAATCCGAATGAATTATTATCTTTCATTGCATATAGGTTTGTTATACAAAATATGTACAAATCCTGTATAAATATTAATAAATGATACAATATATATTAGACATCCTTTCATCCTTTCTCCCCCAAAAAAATTCTAAAAAAAAAAACTTTTTAAAAATCCTCTCGTATTTAAAAATGGTACAACTCAACAGAGACATAATTTTAATGATATTAGAACAATTAAAAGATGATAAACCATCTCTTCGTTGTTGCCTTCTAGTAAATAGAACTTGGTGTGAAATTACGGCACCCATGTTATGGAAAACACTCGGGAGAAAACGTCTACCTGATAATGTAAAGACTAAATTATTTAATGTAATAATTTCACATTTATCTGAAGATTCGAAAGGTATTTTGAAAGAGCAAGGAATCGATACGGAAGATTATGGACCACCTTTATTTAATTATATTAGTCTTTGGAGACATTTGAATTTACGACTTTTAGATGATATGATTTATTTAAGAAAAACTAAAGATTCAAATATGAATATTATAAGAAATGAAATTTATAAATTGTTTATTAACAAAAATTCAAAGTTTATTTCACTCTTTATTCCAGCTAAGTTGGAAATTCAAATTGACAATTTTCCGGATGCTGATAAATGTTTTTCGTTTCTCGAACTATTTAAGTGTGATAGCAGTATCAAGAAACCTATCTTAATAGGAATGTCTAATATAATTACTTCAATTAAAAAAATTAAAATTGAAAACTTGTATCACGGAAAGATTGTTAATTCTGGATTCGATAAATTAATTAAAGCTCAGAAAAACTTGAAGCAAGTCTGCTTATTGGGTGATTCAAAAAAGAAGAATGAAATATCACTCGAAGATTTGTTAAAAAATAATGTTAATCATATTCAACATATAAATTTAGGTTGGAATCCTAATACGGAATTTCTTTCACATTTTGCAAATTTAATAAGTTTGAAAATTTATATGAAATCTAATAACCTTGAGAATAATCATTTTCATTTAAAATCTTTAAATTTACCTAATATAAAATATTTAAAAATTTCTGGTGTACCAGTAGAAATATTAGCAGATATGATAGATAATTCGGGTGGTCATCTGGTTGAAATTAATATCAAAGAAACTAATGATAGACTCATCAAATCAATTTATAAAAAATGTAAAAATCTTAAATATCTTGAATTATCAATTGAAAATAAGAATCTTTTAGAATTTGAGAATTTATTAATTAATTGTAAATATTTATGTGGTTTAGTTATCGATAATGATAGTTCTATTGATATCAATAGTTTATTTGAAATTTTATGTAATTCTTCCCCGGTTGGTTTATATAAATTCAAATTTGCTTATTATGCGAAATTTAATTTAGAACCCTTGGAATCGTTTTTTAAAGATTGGGATAAAAGGCATCCAATGTTATTAAAATTAAACACTTTTTGGATGAAAAAGGCGCTTCAATCTCAGAAACTTTATCGAGAAATTTGTAATATTGTAGAAAGATATAAATCAAAAGGAACAGTAAGAAAAATTGAATTTCTTGATTGTGATAATTTTTTAGAAGATATTGATAGTTTAGAATGGTTAAAGAAAAAATCTCGACTTTATAGAGAATATTAGAGACGGCGGATTTGATTTACTGTATAAATAGTTTTATGTATTATATTATTATAAAATATCATATATTTATAACAATTTATTAAATATATATTTAAAAATAAAAACTTTTTTGAGTTATAACACTGTTATAACGTACATGTTTTTCACGTAAAAAAGTTAAGTGAATGAAATTTATTAATTCATAAATTTATAAATCCAATTTACCCGACATAGATTTTGATTTAATTCCGGCCAAGATTTTCATAATTCCAGCCCAAATCGTCTATTTTCAGGGTGCTTAATAATCGCAAAATACGATATCGCTTATTGTCGCACAAAATAATCCGATTTGGCAAACTAGCTCGTAGTTTTTTTTTTTTATAAATTTTCGTGATTTTCGTTTTTTTTTTTTTTTGTTTCTCTTTCTTACCGTAAATATTTTAATATTTTTTGACAATTTATATTTTTTATAATATTTCAATTGTAAAAGATTATTTTAATCGAATAAAAAAATGTCTAAGCTTAATAAAGATATTCTTTATTTGATATTTGAAGAATTTCAAGATGATTTAAAATCTCTCTTTTCTTGTTTAATGGTTAATAAATCTTGGTGTAAAACAGCAGTTCCAGTTTTATGGAGGAATCCCTGGTCTTATAAAGGCAACAATTATAGGATTAAAAGTTCTTTATTCACCATTATTGTTTACTACTTATTTGATTCTATTAAAGAATTCATAACAAGTAAAGTAATCCAATTACCTTCAATTTCGAACAAATCACTCTCGTTTGATTATTTATCTTATTGTAGAAGTATTAACGTAATTACTATAAATCGTATAACTTCTATTGGATCAACTTCAGCTTATGATCAATTTTTTATTCAAGAAGAATTTTATCTTTTGTTAATGAGAAAATGTCCAGAGTTGAGATATTTGGATATGAGATCAATTAAGCATCAATTATTTTACTTTCCGGAAGCTAAGGCTCGTTTTGAATCGCTATGTGAATTAAAATGTGATACTTCCATTGATTCTTCATACTTTTATGGATTATCACGTTGCTGTAAAAATATACAAGTATTAATTATCACTAATAAAGTCATAATTCCTAATCATGGATTAGTCAAATTAATTGAAGTTCAGGAGAATTTAAAGCACTTTGAATGGAATGATGATCTTTTTGAAGATTATATTATAGATGATGATGAGGAGGATGATCCTTACGTAGGAATTCTTCTTGCACTAGAAAAAAATGCAGAAAATATCAATTGCTTAAAAGTGTCCTTTCAAGAATTAGATGATTATCAACATTTATTATTTCCAAACATACTTTTAAAATTCTATAATCTCAAAGAACTAGTAATTGGTGGTGATATTTCTTTTAATAACGATCAATTAAACAAATTGAAAATGGTGGTTTATAAGAAACTTGAAATTATTAAAATAGATTATAATGAATCTATTAATAAATTAGATTTTATTTCTAGTATAGTCGAAAATGGTGGAGAATGTCTTAAAAAAATTTTATTCAAACCTAATTATGATGCTCGTGAATTTAATGATTATTCACTAAATTTTATTCGTAAAATTTATCAAAATTGTCCTTTAATTGAATATTTATCAATTTCATTTTCACCAACAACAGAGCAATTCTCTGAATTTGAAAAATTATTAAAAATTTGTAAAAATTTAAAATCATTATTAATAGTTATACATAACTCGGGAAAGGTGGAAACTCAAAGAAAATTTTTGAAAAATGGCGATAATTTATTAAAATTATTAATTAGATCTGCGCCAACTAACTTGAGAGAAATTAGATTTTATGATGATTTTAAATTTTCTTTACCAAACTTGGAGACATTCTTTAAAAATTGGAGTGGTAGACCCGCACTTTCCTTAACTACAAATGATCCTATTTATGAAGGAATACAATATAAAGAATTGATTAATAAATACAAAAGTTCTGGAGTAATCAAAGATTTTAAATATGTAGTATTTCGTGGTGGAGTTGATTATCGTCTTTAATATGCTTTAAGTGATGATATGATGATGTTGATACAATAATCGAGTGTTTGTTTTTTCTTGGTAGCAAAAAGTTTGTTAGTCTATATATATATATTTTTTTTTTTGGTAGTAAAGTTTGTTAGAATTATGGTAAGATAAATTTTATGTTACTAAAGGCGTAAAGTATATTTTAAAGTTTGAATTGACATCGTTCAACAACATATGGGGACCCACAGGAAAAGTCGGGGCTCGGGCTTTAGTCTATATTTTTTTTTTTATTGGGAGATCAAATTATCGTTTACTGTAGACATTTTGTATAGGAGTTATAGGAGTTGATTAATAAATAAAATGAATTTATCGATTTACCGTAAATTTTAATTAGAATTTTTTGGGATGTTAAAGAAAATTTATTTTCTAAATACACTTTAATTAAGAGACCATCTACGCATGATTTTTTTTGGGGTTCAATTCTCAATTAGTTTTTTTTAAAAGTAACGTCGACTCAAATTGTTATAATCTTTGACAATTGTTCGTAAGCGTTTAAGTTTTCCATTGCAACTGCCAAGCGTAATCCGTCGGGCATCCTTGAAAAAAATAATAATGAATAGCGTCATGGTAATGTCATGGTCCGGATTGTTTGTTCGATCGGAAAGTATCTCTAGTTAATTTTTATCAACCTATATCAGACATATTAACGCTAACCTGTTGAATGTCTTTGTGATATTATCATCCATACTGTTTTACAAAACTCTAAGTTTCTTGCTAATATAAAAGTACAGTACTTGTATAACTATATTAGAGCATCGGGTCGGGCGGGTTGATCCAGGTTAACAAATTTATTGATCTGATATCTCGGTTGATAACGATAAAACAATATCATATTGTAATCTACAAAAAATATTTCATTTATTCCGCAATCAAATCATTAACATTCTCCTTTTCTCGAATATTTACCTGAATTACAGTATATTTAAGTAATTTCGCCAATTCATCAGAATATTTTACAAAAGCAACGGTACAGCTCTTGGAGGTAAATTTGAATGAATTCCTTAAGGAAAAAAGCAAAAGGAAAAAGGAATGTTAGTTTAGTCTCTAACCTATCATCCGAAATTTCAGCCCGAAATCCAAGGGAGCGCATTCAACTCATCGACCGTTACTTCACCGACAATCATTCAAACGTTTCGTCGATAGGATCATCTCTGTCACCGATAGTATCATCTCATATGGTAATTTTAATAAAATTAAATTTTTTTTTAAAAAAAAATAAGCATATTATTATTATGTTTTTAGTATAAAAATGAAACTTTTTTTAAATATTATACTAATTATTAATATTTACCTCGAATTTTTCGCCGAATCCCTTTTCCAAGTCATCCATTTCGTTGAAGGGCATTTCGTCGAAAATGTTGTTGATTAACATATTTCCTTAATCATTAATAATTCGATATAAAGAAAATAAAAAATGTTCAAAGAAAAATTCTCTTTAAACTATTTATTTTCACCTGTTTTGGAAATTTGATGAGTATGATGAATTTGTCAAATAAAACTAATTTTCTTTGTTTCAATAAAAAAAAAATTAGGCAAACGCGACTTAGTATAATATATAAATAATTCGTTTGCCTTTTCTAAAAAAATAAAAAAGAAAATTAAAAAATTACATATCTTCGGAAAATGTCTTTCGCTAACTAAAATAGCCATTCGGTAGAACGTCTATTCGCCGGGAAAATGGTATTTAAGCATCTCTTGCGTTGAAATAGACTTCGGCGAAAGTCCGGATATCAGCTGGGATGAGCAAAAATTAGAAAAAAAATAGTTCAATTCTCTTTAAAGTAGCTTTGCACTGGTCGTTGGAGTGGTCGGCGAAGTAATTTTCGGTAAGATTAACCAGATCCGACTCCAAGTCCAGGAGACGTTCCTAAAAAAAATGTGCCGTTCCTGAAATTTGATAAAAAAATAAAAACAAAAACCCTCACCGTCTCGCTTACCTTTTAATTTATTAGAGACTAAGGAGATTGGTCATTTCGTAAAGTGGGTTTAAACTTTTTTACGAAGAATTTGTACTACTTTTTTCGTATAAATGTTTTAAATTTTCTTTTATTATTTTATGAAAACATTTCTAACATTACAAATTTTTTTAAATAAATAATTTTCTATATAGATGACTAATAAAGAACGCAATAATTGCTATAAATAAATGATAATAAAATAGATTCAATTCTAATAAAGGTCGAGATCAGAGTACTATTTATATATGTTCGAGTTGATGTTGCCCCAATCAAAAAAATAAGACGCAATTATCTGACCTTACCTAACCCGTTCTACTCTTCAAAATTCCTATTGATTATTACATCAAGCGCTAGCCTTTTTTTTGCATCCTTATTTCCATCTTTAGCAGCGATATTATATAGATTGAATGCTTTTTCTTTATCAATATCTGTTCCAATCCCATTTTCATAACAGTATCCAAGTATGTATTTTCCCTTTAAATATCCTTTATCAACTGATTTTTTATAATGTTCAAATGCTTTAACTTCATCTTTTTCAATACCAATCCCATCTTGATAACATTTACCTAAACAATAATATGCAACTTCATATCCATTCTTTAACGCTTTTTGATACAAATCAAAGGCTTTTTCTAAATTTTTTTCTATTTCGTTACTTCTTTCATATAAAAATCCAAGATTACATTGTGCTTGACCATAATCTTGTTTAGCTGACTTTTCATACCATTCAATTGCTTTTTTTATATCTTTTTCAGTCCCTTTGCCTTTTTCATAAAGATATCCTAAACTGTATTGTGCAAGTTTGTTTCCAATCTCTGCTGCTTTTTTGTACCACTCGAATGCTTTTCCAAAATCTCTTTTCATTCCTTTTCCATTTTCATATAGACATCCAAGTTGATATTGTGCATTACTATTATTTTGTTTAGCAGATAATTCATAATATTCACGCGATTTTTCTAAATTCTTTTCAATTCCTTTACCATATTCATAAAAACTACCAAGCTTATATTGAGCACCGCTATTTTCTTGCTCGGCCGATTTTTTATACCATTCGGCTGCTTTTACTATATCTTTTTTTACTCCTTTACCACTTTCATAACAAAATCCTAAATTATATTGTGCCTGTTCATTTCCATTTTCTGCTGCTTTTTTATACCACTCAAATGCTTTATCTAAATTTTTTTCAACTCCTCTTCCATTTCCATATAAGCACCCAAGTTGATATTGTGCACAAACATAATCTTGTTTTGCTGATTTTTCGTAATATTCAAATGCTTTAGCATAATTTTTATTAATATTACCAATTCCACCTTCATAAAATTTCCCCAACTTATTTTGTGCAAATTTGCTTCCATTTTTTGCTGCTTTTTTGTACCATTTAAATGATTTCTCTAGATCTTTTTTGACTCCTCTACCATTTTCATATAAATATCCAAGTTGGTATTGTGCATAAACATTATCTTTTTCTGCTGATTTACTATAACATTCAAATGCTTTATTATAATTTTTTTCCACTCCTTTACCATGTTCATAAAAATAACCAAGTTTATATTGTGAATTTTTATTTTCAAGTTTAGCTGATGCTTCATAGTATTCAAGCGCTTTTTTAAAATCTTTTTCTATTCCTTTACCATATTCATAAATACAACCAAGAGTATATTGTGCATCACTATTTTCTTGTTCAGCTGATTTGTTATACCATTCAATTGCTTTTACTATATCTTTTCTAATTCCATTACCATTTTCATAACAAAATCCTACATTATATTGCGCTAATTTATTTCCATTTTCTGCTGCTTTCTTATACCATTTAAACGCTTTTTTCAAATTTTTTTCAACTCCTCTTCCATTTCCATATAAACATCCAAGTTGGTATTGTGCAAAAATATTGTTCTGTTTAGCTGATTTTTCATAAAACTCAAGCGCCTTATTATAATTTTTTTCTACTCCTTTACCATGCTCATAAAAAAAACCGAGTTTATTTTGCGCATCACTATTTTCTTGTTTAGCTGATTTTTCATACCATTCAAATGCTTTGATATCATTTTTTTCAATACCATAATATTCACTTTCATAAAATTTACCTAAACTATATTGTGCAATTTTATTTCCATTTTCTCCCGCTCTTTTGTACCAATTAAATGCTTCAACATGATCTTTTTCTAAGTTTTTACCATGTTCATAAAAATTACCAAGTTTATATTGTGCATCACTGTTTTCTTGTTCAGCTGATTTTTTATACCATTCAATTGCTTTTTCGATGTCTCTTTTAATTCCTCTGCCATTTTCATAACAAAATCCTAAATTATATTGTGCTAGCTTATTTCCATTTTCTGCTGCTTTTTCATACCATTCAAACGCTTTTTCCAAATTTTTTTCAACTCCTCTTCCATTTACATATAAACATCCAAGTTGATATTGTGCACAAACATTTTCTTGTTTAGCCGATTTTTCGTAATATTTAAATGCTTTGACATAATCTTTTGTAATATTATCACTTCCACATTCATAAAATTTACCTAAGTTATATTGTGCAAATTTATTTCCATTTTTCGCCGCTTTTTTGTACCATTCAAAAGCTTCATCTAAATTTTTTTCAACACCTCTACCGTTTTCATATAAACATCCGAGTTGCAATTGCGCATTAACGTCCTCTTGTTTAGCTGATTTATAATAATAATTGAACGCTTCAGAATCATTTTTTTCAATGAAAATTCCATTTTCATAAAATCTACCTAAATTATATTGTGCATTTTTGTTTCCAATTTCTGAAGCTTTATTGTACCAATAAAATGCAGCTTTTAAATTTTCTTTAGTTTCTATACCATGTTCATATAAAGTTCCTAAATAAACTTGAGCAATAGGATAATCATCCCTTGATGCCTTTAAAAGTAATTCAAATGATTTATTAATATCTTTTTTTATAATAATATTATTATAATAAAGAAAACCAAGAAAGAAAATATATTGAGATGATGATTGATTTTCTATCAACCAATCATAAATATTATTTGAAATGGGTTGTTTAATAAGAGAAATATTTTTATTAATAATTTGTCTCATTATATTAATTTCATAACCAATTTTATCTTGTATTTTAATTATTATTTTAATTAATTCATCGATAATCATTTTAACGTCATCTTTTAAATCGAAAATCTCTTTAATTAAATAATCACTTATAATTGAATTATTATTATTATCATCTTTTATATAATCTTCTTTCATAGGTATAATAGAATTTTTCTCGTGTTTCGACATTGTTGTTAGTAAAAAAAATTAAATTTTTTTTGTTGATTGGTTAAAAAAAAGAAATTTTTTTTTTTTTTTTAAAAAAAAAGTTATTTAATTAGGATATGTTAGAAAGTCCTATTTATAAAAAAAATATATATATTTTTTTTTTGATTATTAATTCATATTCGGAAAAAAAGGATTAATTTCCGTTTTAAAGCCTTTGTTTCGATAAATTAAAATTGGAAAGATATAAAAATTTGATTATATCCGAAAAATTAAATTTTGTAATACACTATAAAATTTAAAATGGATCTATTATAGTTACAAATTTGGTATAATACATAAAACGAACAATATATCTATTAGGAATATCATTGCTATAATTAATCACAAGTTCTGTGGTCGCAATGACGCAAGTCATTGATAAACAACAATCAGACGATCACCTTATTATGCAAAGTTGATTCTTTCTTTTTTAATGGGGTTTTCTCTTTCAAACAAATACCATTTAATTAACCATTTATATTCACGGCTTTTACATTTTTGGTTCAAATGCATTTTCTTTTAGACTGTAAATGAAACATGTGAAAAAAATTTTGTCTCAATAAAAATCGTTATTATTGAATATATATGTATTTTTTTTATCTTTTGTTTTATTTTTATACTAGCTTACTTGGGAAATAAAAGTACTTAAAATTCCAATGTTTAATTATATTAAACTGAGAGGTATGGATAAATTTCGCAGTAAGAATCTAATATTGCGTTATTTTGTCATGGTGCGTAACTTTATTCAAGACGTCAAAGTTAGTTTAATTAACAAAAAGTTTACTTAGTGTCTACTTTTTTGGATCAAAATTCCATGAGCCAATTTATTGTAACATATTGTGACTGTTGTGTCTCGGATAAGTTAGATTACATTTTGCTTCAGCTGACAGCTGAATGACATTCAGCCATATAATGCTAATCTTAACATTTAAGGCATTACAATACCGTGATTAGATGTCACGTGTTCGGTAAATTCGTATCATGAATTCGTTATCGAGGGCACTGTACTAAAATTTTTTTTCCTATACTCTGAAATAACCAATTTGAAGTTTAATTATCTTTTCTTTTAAATTAATAGTTAAATCCTAAAAATATATTTACTTTTTTGCTTTCAGATTACGATTTACGAAATCGCATTATCTAAACTGAGATGCAAAAGGGAAATGTTATTAGATTCATTTTGAGAATATAATAAATATAATGGTTTTTAGTATAAAGTATAACATTCGAATTCACTTTATTGATATGATATACTGTACTACGTACAGACTATCTTTAATACAAAGGTGATTTGAAAAAATTCAGTCCTTATTTTCGTATTCTCTCCCTTGCTAATGTTCCAATAATTTATGCTTTAACAATTCACCCCATTTATCTTTTATACCCGATTGAAGTAAAACCTCCTTAACAACTGTAACGGCTGAATTCAAGGCACCGATAATCCATGCATGATATATATCAGTATGTTCACCAGCCCAATGTATATTAAACTGATTATTGGATACAATAGATCCTCAAATTGTTTTAGTCCAAAAAGTGCAAATGCTCCAACAGTAGTTGGATCATTTGGCTAATAGATAGATGAATTGCCACGACCATCAAGCCACTCTTTGCCTACATCTACCTCTGTGATGGAGAATCTTAAGATTTTTGGCATAATTTAACATTCTCTTTTTGTGGGTATGGAGAGTATTTTGCTGCATCATTTGCCCAAGTGTATGAACCAAGTAGGATTGCGGGACCATCTTCGTCTGGATTACCCTGATCATCTTTATAATAGGATGGATAGATCATGGTCCGAATTGGAAGGTCAGTCGATGAGCTACCACCAGCGATAGGTCTACTATCTTTTTCCCAGAATCGAGATTTAAATTTTAAAAAGATCTTTGCAGAATTGTCATAATTTAATTCTCGAATCGCTCGTCTTCTGATATAATCAATGTCATCATTTCTGTCTAGTTTATCTATGATTTGTTTTTTGTAAATATTTGTTAATAGTATAAATAAATCAATGATGACCACAATAAATTTAAATATATATACTAACCAGGCAATTCCCATTGACGAACGACACCAAAGGGGCTATCATATACTTTTCCAGGTTTTTTTTCTATCCCATGTTTTTCTTTCCAATAAACTCGTATCTTACCATTATTTTCATTTTTCAATTTAAAAACTTTACAATCATACTTTATGTACTTGTCAAGAATTGGCTTAAATGCATTAGGGAATCGTTGCATTCCATATTTTATTGTTTTTTATTCTTGATTGTCATGTAAAAATATATAAGCATCCATCACGGCCTCAGCAAATGAAATTTTAAATAATCCTGTTGCAGCCTCTGTCATTTCATTGCGCCAATAGTTTGATCGATGTCTTCTTCATATGATACTCTTCTAAAAAGGTATCTTTTGAGGTAAGAATAAACGCTGTACTTGCCAACTTCCAAAAGTTCTTTAATTCTTTTATTGATGTCAGCATCCAGAATTTTAAAATAATACATCAAGGAATCGGCCAAAAGTATAAACCTGTAATCATTACTAACCGAGTTTGTAAAACCAAGCTTTTCGAAGTTTTCAGGATTGGTTGCGTATCCCTGGGTCATAATTTTATTGGAATCATCGCGTTTGTTGTTGTAGAAATATCGAACCACTGAATTATTCGTTTCATAAAAAATGTTTAGTTGATCGTAAAATTCAATCAATAAGTAATAAAACAAACTTACTTCTGATCGGTAAAGATGATCAATTTTGTAATCTCTTTCATAATTATTTTCGTTTTTACTGTTTTCTTCATTCAAATAGTTAATAGTATCGAATACCATCTGTGCCTTTTGGTAATCTCATGGCTCCAAGTTCGCCGTACAATTTATCTTTTGTAACATTATCAGAAAAATATTCTGTATGAACACGCCCACCTACACGTTCTTGACATTCAAGTATTTCGATATTTTTAAGACCAGCTATATCTAAGAGTAAGGCGGCGAATAAACCTGTTGATATCGTAATAATATGATTAAGAATTTATGATTAAAAACTCCCCAAATCAGAAAACTTATGTATACCTGACATTCCTGCGCCAATAATACAAATCTCTGATTATAGAAGAAATAGTTAAAAATTTGTTACAATAATATATAAATTCGGTAAAAACAGACATTACTTTGATCAATTGGCTGTAGTACTTTAGGCTCTATAGGGCAACATGGAGCGAAACTAAAATCTGGAATTCTATTGTTATTTAAGTGCAAATAAAAAAAAATATTTTTAAAATTATTGGTATCATAATTGGTTTATAAAAACGTTGATAGTATACATACACTTTACTATAATATTCATATCGAACATCTTGAGGTATATATTTTTTTACGAGGCGTTGGACGAGGTATATTATGAGGTGAGGAGTGAATAAGAGACATGAGTATTTAATTTTTTTTATAAAAAATGGTAATGAATTAGAAGGACTGAAACATTCACCTTTGTTGGATCATACAAAAATTAGGAATTCATTATATCTATCTAGTCTTACATTCAAAATTCTGGATGTGAATCCTTTTTTACTGGATATGGTGGGAAGAAGACCCTGAACTGTGTATGAAACTGGTCAGGTCTCAGATTTTTATGCAGAGCGACCAAAATATTTGCGCTGATCTCTCCTTTTTGAGATAAATGTTAGCCAGCGTTAAGCCCGAGAAGATAGATTTAAATGTCATTTATTTATGCATAACTAGGGTCTTGTGGGAAGTTTGATGCATAAATTTATAGCTTGCGTCTACTGACCAAAGAAAGGTTTAAAATATGCAAAAAAATGAATGAAACGTGCGCCAACTCGCATATAAATGATCTTCTGATCATCTGTTTATGGTTGTCATGATGAAAATTTGACAAAGAATATTCTTTCACAGCCCTTTAACAAATTAGTTCAAGTTGAAGTTCAGACAATTTACCGTATACAAAATTGATCAATCCAATGCATAAATAAAGAATGTCCGGAAATTATGTCCGGAAATTATGTCCGAAAATTGGCATTAGCCCTAGATTGGGCTAGATTGATCGCGAATTTGCGGTCAGTCATACCGATCTACAAAAATTGGTGTTGTAGAGGCGGACTTTATCTAATGATATTATTAATTTTGGGCGCAGTATTTTATTTAATTTGACCATACAAAATATTAACGATCCGGAAATGACGTTTGGTTAATTTACATGGGTAATCAAATTAATTAAAGTGCGATATCAGAATTAGGAGGAACAATGTGATTACGTGCGAGAGACTCGAGAGTATTGTAGAATTTAGTAGAGGAATTTATTTAGAAATTTTTATTACCATGCGTTTTCGAAATTAGTTAATTAGTTTAGAATAGGAAACTTTAATTTTTATTGGTTCTTAAATATATTTACGTAGGCTCAGAAGTGATTTTAGTTTACATAATTTAGAAATTAGACTCTCTCCTGAAATTTTACATTTTTAATATGAGTCTTAAAACTTGGAAAAAGCATATTTTATCCACTAATAACAAAACTTTATTCGGTACACCACCTGAGTGGCAATAATTAAACAACCCATGCACGTAAAGGTGCGAGTGGTCCCTACAGTGTCGATTTTATAATAGACGACACATTTACGTATATAGCTGATCGTAATTGTGCTCAATTGTAATTACGATCTGACTGGTTATACAAAGGGGGTTCATGTCCGTGCCCAGAAAGTGTTCAGAATGTTGCAATTTTCCGGACATTTTCCATTTTCTTCATTTTTGACGACGATTAATCTACATATTTTATTTATCGCTTCAGACTAATGACAACTAGTATTTACCATCCGAAATTATCAATATACTATGTACAGTATGTATACCGTATATATTTTTTATTTTTTCAAGGGAAATTTGATATCTTTATTGAATTAATATAATATAGTATATACTAAATAAACTCGACTAATATTAGCAAGAAAGCTAGGATGGGAACTCTAAATTTTGTCAGTGTTCTGGCAGTAGGCTTTTCTCAACTCAACAAAATAGGATAATCAAACCCAATGAAAGCTAGTAACTGACCTTTATAACTTCGGACTAGGGACGATGATTTATGGCATTTCACAATATATCGCAAAGTCACAAAATTTTGCAATTAACATAAATTTTAACATTACTAACCATATAATTTCACAAAATGTTATTCTTTATACTCAAATTATCGACCATTTTAATAATGTTTTAAGATGGTACTAGTGGTTATTTCCTTATATAGTAATTTGAAAGATCAAATTCACTTTTATCGCACATAAAATTTGTCTCACATTGTCGCAAAAAATCATAGTCCCTAGCTTTGGACAAAATTGCAATTGGATTGAATACAACAGCCATATATTTATTCAATATTTCACTATTTTCTTTTTCATAAACGACCAATAATTTTAGATAAATTTATTTGATCGATTCAGTAATTAATTCTAATTAAATTATTTCCTTTTATATACCACATCTTGAAAGATCTTACTTTTAAGGTTTATAATTTATTAGAAAGGGTTGACATTGTAAGTGCTAATGAATAAGCAAATGCATTTCGTATGTTTTTTTATTTAGATGGTAGAATCCAATAGTTCATTTTTTGTTGATCTGTGTTTTATTTCCCGTAAATGTAGCAAATTCACGGAATTTATAATCTCAAAATATAAATAAATATTTACCTTGTTTTTACGACAAAACGGATAAAATTTTTTATAGGCTCTACATAAAATTGTCGTTGCATTTAAAAAACCTTTTTCTGGTTAATTTGGATTTTTTTATTTATTTTATTTTTATTTTTAAAATTGACAATGACGGGAGCTATACAGGTTTGAGGGCTGAGCCCAGGTTAATTTGGTTCTGCCTGCGGGAGCAGTCACGTGACCGTAGCATTGCCTAATTGTTCTTCACATGAATCTTAATTAAAAATGAGTTTGATGCTAATATTATTAAATGAATATTAAAATATGTATTAAACAGTAGAAAAGAATCTTATTTTAATTGACATAAAATAGTCAAAAATGTTTATGTAATCATACTATTTAACTAATCGATGGACCACTAACTAAAAATAACTATGACCCGCGTATAATCATACATTTGTTTTGACGTAGTCGATCGGCGGGTAATCTGGTTTTGTACACATAATGAGACTTTTTTTTGCGACTTACAAAACTTACAAAAATAGCAATGCATAAATTCAGCCCTTATATTTGTGTTCATGTGTAAAAAGCGTCTGAAAAAGCACCATTTTGTACGATTTATGTCTTATTATAAAAAACACAAAATAAACAAAATGGTGCTTTTTCAGACGTTTTTTACACATGAACACAAATATAAAACAAATTAGCACATTTCGTTTCTTATTTTGATGTTTTGATATCTTAATCACATTTCTATGGGATATAAATTTAAACGTCCCCAGAGACGGTATATTTTATAAAAGAATGTTATTTCCCATAGGTACTACATTAAACAAAGGGTGGCTTCTGAGGGGAATCATGCTACTTGGAATTTTGAAGCTATTTAAGGTATCTCCCAGAAAATTCCGATAAAATTGGTCATACAAAATTCTATTATTAAAGAGGCATAATTAAAAGGATATACTATTATTTTACAACTAAGTAAACTAAGTCTTTTGTTGTTTTGATGTTCTTAAAAAATGTAGGAAAAATCATTAGGTGTTTCCTAAGAGGAGAAAACTCTTTAGTATATTGATGCAAAGACTGTAGAAAGGTGCAGAAAATTGCGGATAACATAATAATAGTGTACTTTATTTTTTTTTGTATGTACTTTTGATTCATAAGAATAATTTTTTTATATTGTTTAATATCAGAAGAGTATTTGAAAATTTATTATATATAAAAATTTTATCACATCGGTATAAAATATTTTTATTAAACAACTTTTAATTATAATTTCAATCAAATGTTAGAATTGGATATAGCAAATTGAGGCAAGCTCATTGCAGCACTGCAGGGTACATCTAGCCAGGTTGGTCCAGCAATGGAGATCTCATCCTCCTTGCATTCTATATTTTTATCATTGCCGTTTTCAAAATGGCTGAAATTTATGTTGATCATGAAAGCGGGGACATAATAAATTTCCAAAAACCAAGAAAAAAATATGTGCAAGATCATAGAACACACTTATTTAGGTTGATCAATTGATAAAATATCACATGATTGCTAATCATTTTGTTTTTGCAACCTTTTATTTTTAGCACAATAAAAAGGTGTATTTTTATGATCCTGTGTTACATTACATACATTACACATCTTTTCTTGTGTCTTTTACTTTGTCAACACCTTACGTGATCGGCATCAATTTCAACCATTTTGAAACGACGATGATAAGAACTTGTCACAACGTTCAGAGAATGTGAAACGACTATGCAATGTGACCAGATCATGAACTTCTATATTCGGCAGATAAATAATTCTTTATATGACATCCTAAATTTGGTTAGCCGTTAACAAATAGTAAGACAGAAATTCGTTATGTGAGTTATTTGGGTACCCTGTAAAACTTAATTGTGTTACTTTATGGAAAAATCATAGAATGTAAAAGGTCAACATTGGCTGTTAGTATATGTAAAAGTGTTGGACGTAAAACTAAAAGAAGAATCTTTATAACTGCTTTATTACCAAGTTTACACAGTTCAAATGAATTTACAAAAAAAAAGAGTATTCTTTATTAGAATCGTATATAATATTTAAATGAGGAATTTAGTTTTAAGTTACCATATGTAAATATGAAATATGAGACCCTGTAAAGTGGTAAAGGCCTAGTACGTAAGAGCCTATTACTTCACCAAATTGTTGTTCACAAGTTGTAATCCAATTTCTCCGATATATTTAATGGAGGATTTGAATGGCACTGTGCATAATGTTTGCTAAAACTTGTCTGTCGATTGAGTAAGTCCATCGCGATTTGTAATTTGCTCGATCACGCAATATATATTTTCTTCTTTGAAAATTATATTTTTTGCTCGGTAGTTAATATTTTTTGAGTGGATAAAGACTGGATGAAGCCACTAGACACCTACACACTTAATGCCGGCTAAAATTTTATTATATACGGTTATGAAGGATTATAAAGAAATTTGTTTATAAAATAATTGGACTTCTTTGACAATTATCCATAGATATAAATACTGATAAATGTTATTATTTTAAGATTTATGTGAAGTATGACATGACATACTAGTGTATTTGATTCATTCAGTTAATTGTCTGAAAAAACATTTATTGCCATAAAATGATATAAAATGCCGCATTACGTAATTACGTCTAATTAAATAATCAGTAATAAAATTAAAATTTCAATTAAAAGAGATTTTATTGGTTAATAACGAAGTAATTCGGAAATATAAAAGGGAGATAAAAAAGATTAAAGGATAGTAGGCACAGTACTGAGAAACCCACAAAATAATTTATAAATTTGATCACCGTTATGCATAAATGCATATGATTGTCGAAGGGACTCACTGAAAATCATCTCACCGACAATCAACTTACCGACAATCAACTTACCAATGGTCATCTCCTACATGTACAATAGTTTCACCGATGATCATTTACCGCCAGGATCGATCGCTGACGACAAGTGCTAAATTTTACATAAAATATCATTTTATAATAAAAAGATTTATTGGTTGTTTTTTTTTGTATTTTTATTGCTCAATATTACTTCATAATATAATAACCAGTTTATGCAAATATTTAATAATACTGTTTTATAAACACTAGTAAGAGCTTTAAAATGTATTTTATATAATAAAAAATACTTATTAATGTCACATATAATATGGATAGAGACTCTTATTGTCGCTTATTATTAAAATTAGTTATAAGAATATAAATACTAAAAAGAAAAAAAAAAAATCTTGTAACTATAAAATTAATAATTAGTACAGTATTAAGTAAATAAAATTCAAATGATTTTAGGTGAAATGATTTTCGGTGAAATAACCCTGTGATCCCGTCGGTGACATAATTTTCGGTGAACTCACATTGTGAATATAAACTGACCCCTATATTCCCATGATGTAGTACAGACAATAATCACTTGATATTGGCGTTACGGGAAATCTATAATTAACTTGTATGACGTGATGGTGCATGCAGCTGTCCATTATAAGTGTTTCATAACCTCTTAATATTTTTTTTTTATTTTGGTCTTTTTCGTTCTAAAATAAAATGACTTCAATAATTATAAAATTTATTTCTCTTGTGGCTCTTTTAATCCTCATCCTTCTTGAATTTATATATTTGTCACCCATATATGTGCTAAGTTTGATAATTAATTTTATAATAACATTAATATGGTATTTACCTTCAATATATCAGTTATATTCATTCATATTTACAGCAAAAGAATATAATTTGAGAATTAGGATTTATACATTATTGTTCTCCCCTATAATTATTATATTATATATTCCTATAATTGTAATATGTTTCATTGGATATGGAATATTTCTTTTATTAGTCAATCCACTAATAACAATGATACAAAGACCTGGTTATCCACTTTATTCACTTTCTTTAACGGCTGCTATTGCTTGCTTAATTTATAAATATAAATGCGATTACTATGTTGATGAGTATTTAATAGATACTTTAATATTAGAAAAAATCAAAGAAGTTTTACATTTTGTTAAAAAATGTTGGAATTTCAATTCTGCAAAATTTCTGGAAAAAATCGAACAAACCAAATCATATAATTGCGAATCAATATTTTTTACTTTAATTCATTTTTTGGATCTATCTATTATCTCAACGATGTTTTTCGTTATAAACATACCATATATTATATATATAGCTATAATTACTTTAAATATGTCAATATTGGCATCATGGTGTAATACGATTGGACTACCAGCATTATTATTTAATAAGTATTCAAATAGTTTATCTTACAAAAAATGTTTCTATTTATTTTTATTAATATTTTGCACAATTTTGTTTCCACTTATTTTTTTACTATTATTTATTATTCTTATACCACCTTATGCTTTTTATTATTATTTTGTGATGATAAGTAAATTTGTTTGTGAAATAATAGAATTTTATAAAAAAGATGATGGATTTTGTAACGTCATGAGCTTTTTTTGGGCATCAATAATTTTCCCATTCATATATCTGGATATAAATATTGATAATAGTTATTTTATTTATGTAGTTTGTAGAATTAATTTAAAATATGAAAGATATATGGTAGAAGAAATTAGGAAAGTATTGGATCCATTTGGCACATATACTGATAATATGTTTGATCCACTTGATCCATTTAATCTACTTTCAGTTATATATTTTCATGATGACATTTAATGATATTATGATATTAATGCTTCTTATGAAATAACTATTATATTTTTATAATTATTTTAATTATTTTCAAATGTAATCTTATTAAAATTATTTATATATGTGTTATATTTTAGACCATGAAGTTAATTAACTAAATAAATATTAAAGTGAAAAATAAAAATGCTATCAGTTATCAATAGATAATTTTATAAACATCTTTTTAAGTTCATCTTTATTATAGATGACAAATTTTATTATGAATAATTATAATTTTAATTAATTTAACTGGTAAATTTAGGGATGGGTAAAATGCGAAATTTTCATTTTATAATGCGCATAATGCGCATAATACGCATCATATGGATTATGCGCATAATACATAGTACTGTTGTTTAAGGTCAAAAAAATATAATCATTTCAATATATTATGAATATATACAAATGCCAACCAATTTCTTTTCAGATGCAGCAGATGATGTTAGAGAAACTTTTTTGCTACAAAAAAACAATTTTTTTTTGTAAAAATCTACTTATTTGTAAATAACATTTTCGTTAAAACTATAATTCTAGATAGAGTTAAGGTATAATTTTTACCAAAATTACGATATAATAAAACATTATATAATTTACCGTATTCATCCGAAAATAAGCAACAACTTTTTGCACGTAATGCAGGCCAAGATTTAGTAATGCGGGCCAAAAAATTCCATAATTCCGCCCATGTTACTTATTTTCGGGGTTGCTTATTTTCCGATGAATACGGTATCATGCGCATAATGCGCATTATGTGCATCACATCATGTAACGCATAATGCGCGTGGCACATCTCTACGTCCACCACGGCTAATTAATTGTCGGCGGCCCAATTTAAAATTTGTAAATTTACTAAATTTATTGATCAATATATCTGCGTGAAAAGCGCATTTTGTTTGTACGGAGTCATTTGACACTAGACTGGTGCTGATCAAAAATGAATTTTCTCAGGAGTAGTTCAATATATGTATTTTACAAATTCACAGAGTGCCCTCACTAACTTTACCTAAAGAATTAAGAGTAAAAATTCAGATACTTTTTAAGGGTAGAGGTGATCAAATGGCTAAAAAAAGATGATCATTTTTTTGCTTCTCAATATCTGTTGTAAAACTGTTAAAAATATTAATTAGAAAGCCAGAGTTTTTGTCTTTCAAATAAACTTTAATAAAATATAGTACAAATAAGGTTTATAACAATATGAAGTCGCCATTAAGATGCGAAACTCCTTTAGCAAGTTTCGAATCACCTAGAGAAAATAGTACCTTCAAATTAACTTTAAACCTATGAAACTTCACTGGTTAATAGTGTGTTAATTAAGAATATTTATATTAAAAATCATTGTGCATTACTTATTCAAATAAAAAATTTTCCTATTACCATTTTATTTTTTACCTTTAGTCATATTACTTTAAAAATCTAAATACATTCAAAAAGATCAAAAACAATTAATTTAATATTTGTTAAATAGATAAATTGCATGCTTGGCTTCTTTATATTTATATATCTGAAAAATTTATATGGTAGTTTGTGAGAAATCATAAAATTTCTTTTTGTTTGGGTCAAGTGATGATCGACAATTTTGTAAAAATAAACACTGCTTATAATGGACAAAATCACATTACACAATTATGACGCAATCATGCACACAATTATTTTATATAAGGAGCGTTTCAATCGAATCATCTTTTTATCTTTTTTCTAAAATAAAATGACTTCAATAATTATAAGATTTATTTCTCTTGTGATTTTATTAATCCTCATCCTTCTTGAATTTGTATGTTTGTTACCTATATATGTGTTATGTTTGATAATAAATTTTACAATAACATTAATTTGGTATTTCCATTCAATATATCAATTATATTCATTCATATTTACAGCAAAGGAATATAATTTGAGAATAAGAATTTATATGTTATTACTTTCCCCTATAATTATTATATTATATATTCCTATCATTGTAATATGTTTCATTGGATATGGAATATTTCTTTTATTAGTCAATCCACTAATAACAATGATACAAAGACCTGGTTATCCACTTTATTCACTTTCCTTAACGGCGGCTATTGTTTACTTAATTTATAAATATAAATGTGATTACTATGTTGATGGATATTTAATAGATACTTTAATATTAGAAAAAATCAAAGAAATTTTACATTTTGTTAAAAAATGTTGGAATTTCAATTCTGCAAAATTTGTGAAAAAAATCGAACAAACCAAATCATATAATTGCAAATTAATATTTTTTACTTTAATTCATGTTTTGGATCTATCTATTATCTCATCAATATTTTTCGTTATAAATATACCATATATAATATATTTAGCTATAATTGTTTTATATATATCAATAGTAGCATCATTAGTTAATACGATTAATATACTCTATTTTTTATATTGCAGAAAATTGTTCTATTTATTTTTATTTCTTTACATAATTTTGTTTCCAATTATTTTTTTACTATTATTATTTATTATTTTTATACCACCTTATACTTTTTATTGTTATTTTGTGACGATAAAGAAGTTTGTTTGTAAAATAATAGAACTTGATAAAAAAGATGATGGATTTTGTAACGTCATGAACTTTTTTGGGGTATTAATAATTTTCCCATTCTTATATCTGGATGTAAACTTTGATAATAGTTATTTTATTTATTTTATTTATGTAGTTTGTGGAATTAATTTAAGATATGAAAGATGTTTAGAAGAAGAAATTAGGAAAATATATGATCCATTTGGCCTATCCTATGATAATAATTCGTTTAATCCATTTGATCCATTTGATCTATAATATATATTTCAGTGATTACATTTAATGAACTATTATCATACATTTTTACTGTATAATTATTTTAATTATTAGCAAATATAATCTTATTAAAATTCATTATATATGTGATATTTTAGACTATGATGAAGTTAATTTACTAAATAAAAAGTTATTATTAAAAATATATAAATATTAAGGTGAAAAATAAAAATTCTATCAATTATCAATAAAAATAAATATCTTTTCAATTCATTTTCAGGATTTTTAGTATTGATGACAAATATTATTATGAATAATTTATAATTTTAATTTGACCGGTAAATGCTCGTCTATCACGGTAAATTATTGTCGGCGGCTCAATTTAAAATTTGTAAATTTACTAAATTTATTGGTTGATATATGTATCTTTGATTAACAGAATTTGGTGTGAAACTATGGTACTGATTTTATGGAATAATCCTACTGATCAACATTACCTAACTGAAGTTGCATGTAAAATGTTATTTAATGCAATACTCATTTATCAGAAGAGTCAAGAGATAATATTAAGAATCAAGGAATTAATATCTTTAAAGAAACATAGGAAACATTTAGATACAGTACAAATTTTTTAGAATTCATGATTAGTGTTTTTGTGAAGATAAAAATATAAAAAATTCAAAAAAAAATTTAAAATATTCTGTTATAAGAAATGAAATATTGAATCTATTTAATATTTAATTCACTTTCTATTGAAGCCATACCATAACTAATTAATATTTTAATATTTTATTTCTTTATTTAATAATGAAGTTAGCTAATTACAAAAAATTCAATTAAGTTAGACTATAAAATCTTTTGCTTAGAACTATTATTAATAAATATTTATGGAACTTCACCTATATAAGAATTTTCTGGAATTCTACCTGGTCTTGATGATAATAACTTGAAGATAATTAAATGATCTATAAATAGAAATAAAAGAAAGGTTATCCTATGATCACTCGGATAAATGAGTTATTGAATTACTAGGCTGATATCAGAACGCTCATCCACGCTTACTCAGGCATATATACCAGATTTCATCTAGACTCACAAAGAATCCCGACAAATAAATATATTTGGAAAACCTTAGACATAAATATACGTGAGCAGACCCATGTACTAAATCGTAAAAAAGCCTTCATTGCAATTAAAGCTCAATTGAACACAATAACTCACCTAATATCAGGGATAATAAATAAATTTCTGTTGATATTGTTAAGAATAAGGTGACATACATCTACAAATATACAATGTGAGTGTTAGGACCAGGTGGCCATGAGCATAAGGGTGGCCGAGGTATACCACTTTGGTCACTACTACCGTATGTATGGTCACTACAAGTATACCATACAACCATCATCTATATGGTTACTTCATAGAAAACTATATGGTGCTGCAGAGTCACTTACCCACTTTAGCTTCGCAAAATGCTTGCTTAGGCTTATCGCAACTACGGAATAACGGAGACTAGGTAACCTTCGTCTCAACATCTCAACATCCAAACCTACTCACCTGCGATGATGGATAACTCAGGGATAATAAATAAATTTCTGTTGATATTGTTAAGAATAAGGTGACATCTAAAAATAAAATTTATTAATCGTATTTTTATAAAGGTCCAAAGCTACTCCTATTTATAAGAAATTTTTACATTATATTTAATATAAACTTTACTCTATTTGATTTTATTACTTATAATGAGTCATAATTATTAATTTTTATAATAAGATCAAATACTAACATTACATTCTTCTTAATTTCCTTTTAATAAAATAACTTATAATGAGTTATAATTATTAATATTTACAATAAGATGATTAATTACAAACTCTGATTACTAATTTTCCATTATATTTTTGAAATAATTAAATAATTAATTTGAAACTTTTTTTTTCAATAAAATGATTTATAGAAATGAGTCATAATTATTTAATATTTATATTATAATAAGATGAATAATTACAAACTCTAATTACTAATTTTTCATTATATTCTTTACTTACTGATTATTAATTATTATAAATTAAGTTATAGTTACCATTTTTACAATGAAATGATCTGTAATGAGTTATAATAATTATATTGTATTATTTCATTTTCACTTGATCACTATAAAATTTTGAATATATTTTAACACATTTTCTGTGCTGCATCTAAAACATATTGATATAACTTACATAATAATTTACATAGAGTTTATAAAAATATATTTTTTAAACTATTTTGTGTAAATTGGTTAATTTTAATGACTTATAATTTGGATTTGTATAGTGTCAGCCCAAATTATGAAATTTTAAATCACGAGGTTTCAGATAAACAATTTAAAGTATCGTTATACAAAATTTTTGTTATGGATCTAAATCTGGCTATAATTATAATCTTAGCCAGAATTACCATCAATCACTGTTATCTATGCATTTAATGCAAAAATATAAAAATCAATGATTTAAATGTTAAATTTGTGATCATTGAAATTGCTCCGCTACAAATTTAATAGTGCGCAATAAATAAAAAATGATTAATTAATCAAAAATTGAACTTTAGAATCAAAATTTGATAATCTTAAATTGATTTCAATCCTATAAAGAAGTAGAATTATTGTAGTTTATAAGTTTATTAAAGAAAAAGTAATCAAAATAATTGCATAATCATGATTTCTACATAATGATAAATAATATAGTTTTAATAAATTCCAATATTTTTTATATTTTTATATCAAAAGAATTACATATAAAAATAATTTTCACAAAATTAGAAAAAATCAAAGAAATTTTACATTTTGTTAAAAATGTTGGAATTTCAATTCTGCAAGATTTTCGAACAAACCAAATCACATAATTTCAAATTACTATTTTTACTTTAATTCATGTTTCTATTTTAAATATACCATAAATATATAACTATAATTATTTTAAATATACCATTCTTGATATTATGGTATAATACATTCGTACCAATCACAATGTTATTTTATGAGTGTACAGATACCAAAAAATGTTTAATTTATTTTTATTATTAATTTACATAATTTTGTTTCCACTTATTTTTTTACTATTATTTATTATCTAATACCACCTTATGCTTTTTTTTATTATTTTGTGATGATAAAGAAATTTGTTTGTAAAATAATAGGATTTTATAAAAAGGATGATGGATTTTGATATGTCACGAGGGTATCAATAATTTCCCCATTCTTATGTCTGGATGTGAATATTGATAATAATTATTTTATTTATGTAGCTTGTAGAATTAATTTAAGATATGAAAGATATATGGTAGAAGAAATTAGGAGAGTATTGGATCCACTTGTCATATTTACTGATGACGTGGTATTCCGATCCACTTAATCTATTTAATCTATTTTATGCATATTTCCATCATGACGATTATAGATATTAATGCTTTATGTGTTTGCGTGTAACATAACCACCCTAGAGTCGCCTCCAAAAAATGGTATCCGGATTCATTTTGCCGGGTTACATGATGTGACAATTAATGGATGACAATTAGAGTTTTTAATAAAATTGAAGAATAGCTAGGATGTGACAAATTGATAACTTACCCTAATCCTAATCCTAATCCTCTAACCCTAATCCACTCTAGTCCTAACCCTAATCCGGCTACCATTTTTTGGAGGCAGGTTCGTCGTGTAACATTGTCAAAATCACCTGATACAAGTATGACGCAATTACGCATATGACTATTTATATAAACCCTAAATCCGGAGCGTTTCACAACCTTTTAATCTCTTTATTTTTCTAAAATAAAATGATTGCAATAATTATAAGGTTTATTTCTCTTGTGACTCTTTTAATCCTAGAATTTATATATTTGTTACCTATATATGTGTTAAGTATGGTAATAAATTTTATAATAACGTTAATTTGGTATTTTCCTTCAATATATCAGTTATATTCATTTATTTTTACTGCAAAGGAATATGATTTGAAAATAAGAATTTATCTGTTATTATTTTCACCTATAATTATTATATTATACATTCCTATCATTTTAATATATTTCATTGGATATGGAATATTTCTTTCGTCAGTCAATCCATTAATGGCAATCATACAAAGACTTGATTATCCGCTTTATTCACTTTCTTTAACGGTTGCCATTTCACACTTAATTTACAAATATATATGTGATCAATATATTGACGAATATCTAATAGATACCTTAATACTAGAAAAAATCAAAGAAGTTATACATTTTGTTAAAAAATGTTGGAATTTCAATTCTGCGAAATTCCTGGAAAAAATCAAATCATATAATTGTGAATTAATATTTTTTAAATTAATTCAAATTTTAGATATATTTACCATCACAACAATTTTTTTGATTATTTCAAATACATTATATATAATATACTTAACTATAATCATTTTATATACGTCAATATTATTATCAAATTATTATACACGTAAACAACTCGTATTATTATTAAATAGGTGCAGAAATCATAATTTATTTTTTAAAAAAATATTCTACTTTATTTTATTATTATTATACATAATGTTGCTTCCAATTATTTATTCATTATTATTCATTATGCTCATATGTATTTATACTATTTGTTATTATTTTAAAATAACAAGGATACTTGTTTGTGAAATAATTGATCTTTATTATTTGTATGATGGATTTTGTAATGTCATAGATTTTTTTTGGGCATCAATAATTTTCCCATTCATATTTATGAGTGAAAATATTGATAATAATTGTTTTATTTATATAGTTTGTAGAATTAATTTAAGATATGATAGATATATGTTAGCAGAAGTTAGGAGAGTATTGAGTTGTCTATATTTTTATAATTTGCGTGATCCATTTGATCCATATTATCTATTTGGTTTAAATTTTAATAGTTATTTATAAAAAAATATTTTTATTATTAATACAAATTAGGTAATTTATAAATAAAAGATACAATTTTTATGAATTATTATAATTTTAATAAAATATTTGTTATCGGGTCTAACATAAATATCACGATATGTAGTTTTTCTTGCATAAATCGTGTAAAGTGCATTTACTCAAAGTATTTTCATAGTATACCTTTTAAGGGACAAACCGACAAAGTCAATAATACTTTTAATAATATAACTTTTACCGAAGAGTTAAACGAAGGCTCAGAAGAAGACCAAGTGGGCCACGAATCAAGAATTTAGAATCAAGAATTTAGAATGCCAATTTAACCTATACTGTATGTGTATGGTATAGAACTTCCCTAGCGTAACCATTAAAAAAAGCTCAGGTACGTGATTTGATTTTGGTTAGGCGACTAAGCGTGTCTATAATAAATAATAGATTTAAATAAACAACATATGACTTACGTTCTAAATCAATTTTTTGAATAAAGGATTTATTTAGTTTGAATGCATAAATTATATATAAATTAAACTCCACATCTTGCCTTTTTTTTCCATTGTAAGTTCCGGCATTGAGAATTCTCTATTTGGTGGTTCCGGGATGGAGAAAAAAAAATTCAAGATTTTTTTTCCACTTTTCCATTTGCAGGTTCCGGCATGGAGAAAGAAATCTTGTTTTTTTGTCTATTGCAAGTTTAAAGGTTATTTTATTCATTGGCCCAAAAATTCCAGGCCTTGTCTGACCCTAAGCAACTCCAGTGTCGACGTTAACCCTAAAGGTTCCTAATCTTTACCCTAATCCAATACTTATCCTAACCTTTAAGCACCTCTGACGTCAATGTTAACTCCAGAGATAGGTATTTCAGATACATTCTGTATAGATTTTTAAATCATAAGTAAAACAATTAATTTAGAAGAAATTATTATTTTAGTAAAACAATAAATTTTCATTTTGTAGTCAAAACTAAATAAAATAGTAAATTTCAAGTGTTATTAGTATGACCCTTCCATAGTCATTTTTTATTGTTGCGTCGTATATAAATCACATGTCGGAGCTCCTGATGACTTACTAATAACCGGTATGACGCAATAATGAATAATAAAATGCTTTGCCTTTTTTTTTGTCTTAAAAATGACTTTGGTTTTATCTAATATTAAAATATTCATTAAAAAGTTTTATAATAATCAAAGGAGTTATTTATTTCATTAATAAATGTTCAATAGTAAACGCTCCAGTTTAAAATAATTCTATTTTTTTCTTGCTTAATTAAATCGAGTTAAATTCTCATTTTCACGTGTAGCAGAAATAAAGTATAAAATAATGGCTTCAAAAATAAATTAATTGATTTAAATGGGGAGTGAGTGACTCGAACACCCAACTTTCCGCTCTGGAGGCGGACGCGCTAACATTGCGCCAACACCCCAAATTTTTTATTAAACTTTAAAATAATTTTTACGTAAGTATTTAATAATATTGTTATATAATCAAGATAGCGAAAATTCAGCGATCATAAAGAAATTGGAATGCCAATTCTTCCAAATTCTAAAAAAAGCCGATCAATCCAAATCATATGGTAGTGAAATAATATTTTTTATTTTAGTTCATATTTTAGATTTCGTGACAGTTACTTTAATTGTAATTATACCATATATTGCTGTATTGAATATAGTAGTATATTCATTTGTTATTTTTCAATAGATGCATCAATTGCATCATGCATCATGTTTAAACCAGTAACTTTTTTAAACCATAAATATTGTTGTCATTCTGATTATTTTGGGATTTTATTATTATTGTATATAATGTTTATTCCATTTATTTTTACATTAATATTTGTTGTATCTATTTCCTATTTTATTTTTGGGTGTTAATTATTTATATATTCTTAAACATAAATATTTATAATAATTATTTTATTTATGTAGTTTGTAGAATTAATATAAGAAAAATATAATATTTATTTTGACAGTTTATTAACTGACGTCAATGTGTAACTGTATTTTTGTAAAATTTTAACCCTAAGACATTATCATCTACTGTATTATACGATATATTGTAATTTTTTCATTTTCTACAAAAATGTTAATCCGTATTTGTATTTATGTAAGTAAATGTAATAAATAGTCCATAGAGTAATATTAGGTACATTATAATTAAATATTAGAAAGATTACAAATGAGTACATCGTCTTACTATGCGTCTTACTATACAATACTCTATACAATAAGAAAATTCAATCTTAAATTTAAAAATTTTAACACTAACTTCATATATATAACTATATAATCTTTTTTATTATTTGCTCATTTTTGCAATTAAAAGCATAACATTATTTATGTATATTCGTCAGGAAATATATATGTACAGTATATCTTAGCGAAGATTTGCTTTCCCTAAATTCTGAAGCTAACTTTATAGAGAAATCCTAATCAATATTTTATGATCAAGAATATACTATTAAATGTAACACTTTTACAGCTATCAGAAGAATCTAGAAATATTTTGAAAAGCCAGTCTCCTTTAATTTTGTTGATAATTTATACCGTCAATAATAGATAAATTAAAATATTTTAATAAAGATTTTAGCAAT
Organism: Rhizophagus irregularis; assembly: GCF_026210795.1. NCBI lineage: Eukaryota > Fungi > Glomeromycota > Glomeromycetes > Glomerales > Glomeraceae > Rhizophagus > Rhizophagus irregularis. Next base: position 1,959,688 of record NC_089435.1, on the reverse strand, counting down.
TCTGTCTTTTAAAAATATAAAAAACGAAACATTGAAGATATTTATTAATGAGAATACAAGATAGATCAATAGATTTTCATATTCGAAGTTATATTGAATATCAACTTATTAATTAGGAAATTGCCACCAATTAATCTGTTTAAATTTAAAATTTCTTCTCGTTATTTAAATAAATTAGATCATTTAGAATTATTTTTGATAATTGAATTCTATGTTCAGCAATTAGAAGATTTTAATGAAATAAAATAAGGTAAAGTATTTGGGAAGATTTTGAATTGGTATAAAAAAAATCAATATTTTGTAATGTTTGTGATTTTCAGGTGTATTTTTTGGCATGTTGCTTAATTTAATAAAATATTACGTAATTGCGATAGTTATTTTTTACGCCGATAAAGCCAACGATAGATTTTCACTACATCGCCGTTATACGCCGATGACAAATATACGGTATAATTAACTATAAGCATATTAAGATTTTCTTAGTAATAATGATTCACAATATTGTCAATCTCATCCATTATTATAATTTTTGATATCATATGACAGTTAAATTAAAGGAAATTTGGCAAATGACTCAGTTGGTATAAATATTTTTTTATAGTTTTATTATGATACTTTTTTTATACTTTATTAATCTTGAATAAATCATATGGATAGGTGCTTACAAATAATATGTATGTATATTTATAGGATTGGTTTAAGAAAAAATTATGAAATTAAATAACTTTTTTTTACTATATGTATTTTCTATCATTTATCAAACATATTACGTTTTTTGACTTGAGTAATGCTGTACTACTTATAAGAGATTTTTCTATTTAAAACACCTCCCCAGACATGTTAAACTCAACGTAATACTTAAAATAGTAATAATATTATTTCAATTTTAGTGAATTTTGTAATACTAAAATTTTCAATTTTAGTAAAAAATTCACACAAGCCTTTAATAATTATCAAGCCAGAGATTTTACCATCAATTGAGATTTTACCAATTATTAATTAAAGATTTTATTAATTAAAAATGAGTACATCTGAAAGCTGCCCTGGCCAAAATTGTAAGCCTTGTTAAATGTATTTTATCTTATATTATTAAAAACTAACTAAACTTACCAAATTTTTTAGCTCTTATCTCTTACATAAAAAACTAATGAGTTAACATATTATGGATTTTTGAAAAGTCGCCATGATATCATTATTACTTCAATTATTACTACCTCAACTTTGACAGACAATTGGAGTGAGCTTGATTATCTTTGGGCTGCCCATTTTTTTGCGGGAAGGAAGAGATTTTCCTAATTTAAAAGATAAGGTGTGTTTATTTTATGTTAGTTTTATTTTGCAAGGGGTGGGTAACCTCTAGGTTGATAATTGGTTCGATCTAGGGGAATTACTGGATTTGACACCCTTGGTAACCATCCCAAGGCTCTCAGTTCAGGCATCCTAACTTTGTAGTTGATAAAAGTCTGCTAATTCTGGAGGAGGAATTGGCTATGTACCTTCTTTTATTACTAAATAAATCTAGATTAAAATTTGACACACTACTAATATTTATTTTCTTTTAATAGATAATTACAGAATGTTTACATTATGAAAAAAAGCTGATAGAAATTATTAATGAATGTAACCCCAGATAACGGATAATTTCTGCCGTCACGGATAAATCCGGATTAATCCGCTAGAAAATCCTTTATCTGATATTATCCGTTGGTATATACAGTATTATATAATAATAGAAACAATATTGTTACAATACGGTCGTGAGTTTCAATTAGCGACGGATTATCTATAAATATCCGGTTCGCATCTTTGTCATTCCTTATTTGATTTTCCACCTTAAAATGATCGGCAACGATGATATTATTATCACTAAACAAATTGAGTCTGATATGGGATTATAAAGCTTTATTTTAAAAAATATTTATTCTGATTTTTGAAAGTGTTATGCCACAAGAAAAACCTGGAACACATTCTGAATAATTATGCACATATAGATGACATTGTTTGAATAAGGTGAAGGCGCATGAGAAAATCTTTTTCAAGACAAGCTAAGACTATTTTAAGAAAGGAAAAATTATCAGTCACCCCGTACAACGAAAAAAACTTTATTTAACGGTTGACATTTGAAAATCTTTCTTCTATTTTATCTTAGATTTTATTATCTTTACTAAAATTTATTTTATTATACACTAGCTTATTTTATTTTAACGTGCAGCAGCATTTTTTTTTCTTTGTTTAAATTGCATCGACCAAACAAATAACATTATATTTATGTATATTATTATTGTTGTTATTAAATAAAATACGTGATTTGATAAATAATTAACCTTTTGTGCAATAAATTTATAATTTTGTGCAGGAATTGAAAATGGATTTTCTCATAATAATGGAATTGCTAAACGACACCATAATCTATTAACTAAAATACATGAATGTAATGTTGAAAAATCATTCCTAAAATATTTTATAATTTCATATATTAATTCGGGTAAATCTGAAAATATTTTTGAATATGACATAATGTAAACGAAGGGAAAGTATTAATGTATCACATTTTAATAATTTCGGAATGTTAATTTCCGGTATCGACGCACAATTTGTGTGGTGTAACATTCATTAATAATAGGGAGTAAAAATGGTGTCACGATAGTGATCACGATGGTGATCACGAAAAATTCTGGTCACAGGTTCATTTGGTTCATTTGATCAATATCCAGTCATTAGTGTCTAATAAAATAATCACTATGATAAATGTACTTACTCTACGATCTGCGTCAAGGCAACAGTACCACATTTTGATCAACTGGATTTGCAAATTCGTACTAGTAGCGAATAAGATCATTGACGGATCAGCGTAAACACATGGAAAATTATAGATGATCTGAAATCAATAAATGTTTATAGGAAAATCTAGAAAATAACGAATTTGGTAATTTTGCAGTTTGACCACTAAACCTCCTACCTTAAAAAAAAAAAAATAAGGGGGATTGACAGGAGTCTTCTCATATTAAAACGGTCAATTACAAAACGAATTTCCATGCATATGAAAAAATTCCAGAATACTTTTCCATAACGTGCAACAGAAAGTTTTACATTTTCAACTCCTTGAAATAATTTATCGTCTACTAAAACTAAAAATTTTCAATATTTATTTATAAACATAATAAAATGGAAAATACAGATGATGAATATTCTTTTGACCTAACGCCAAAATTAAAATCTAGCCCAATAAAGATCTTGTTTGTTTCATTTAATGAGAGTGATAAGAAGTGTATTTATTGTGGAGAAGAATATATTAAGACGATTTTTTGTAGGCAAAAATATTGCAAAAAATGTGCATCATGTTATATCACCGATATAAAATATAATAATATTTACTTAGACCTAAATTTATATATAGAAAACTTGAAATGTTGTGAGAATGAAAGAAGTGAAACGTATGAACCACAAAATATTCAAGAATGCTGTAGAAATTGCTTGGAAATATTATATTTTAAACAAATTCCTGTGCGATATTCTTATAAATCCAAATATCGTAATTTATATGAAAATACGATTGAGAGTGAAAAAAATTGCAGACTATGTGGAAAATCATTATATAAAGGAAAAAATATAAATGAAATGGAACGATTCAAATTATGTTCTAATTGTTATTTAATTTCTTCCGGATGTGTAAAATCAACTTTAACCGAAAAATCTATTCCAATTATTTATTTACCATGGTGGCATAATAAATCATATTGTGAAGCTTGTAAAAAAACCTTAACATTTATATCAGACTGTCAAAAGTATTGTACGAATTGTCTTATATTTTATACTGGATGCAGATATTGTCTAACAACAAATGTCATTTTTGGACCTACAATTCAATCTCAATGTAAAAAATGCAAAAGAGTATCATCTATTGATTTTGATAACACAAAAATTAGCATCGGAAATAGTGATTTAGATGATTTTCTTTCCAATTCGAGAATTAATATTTACGAAAGTTTAAAAATAACCGAATTTGTTGATAAAGTAAAAAATATTGATAAATATTTTTGTCCATATACTATATGTAAATCTATTTATCAAGTTGTTAAACAATCAATGGAATGGATATCGTATTCTCAATTTACAAATATAAATGAAATAGCACAAGGAGGATATGGTACTATATATCAAGCGACTTGGTTAGATGGTGGTTTATCTGATAGAGGGTATAGAAGTAGTAATGAAACCGTCATTCTAAAAAGATTTATGAATTCTAAAGATATCGACAAATATTTTTTAAATGAGGTGAATAATCATACATTTACACTTGCTACTGTATTAATGTTTTATAAATAACCTAATTTATTATCATGAATTTTATAGTTAAAATCAAATCAATATTGTTATCAAATCAAGCATCATATTGTTAAAACTTATGGTTTTACAAGAGACCCCGAATTGGAGGGTTACATACTAGTTATGGAATATGCAAAAGAAGGAGATTTGCACAACTTTTTACAAAAACGTTTTGCAGATATTACGTGGAATAAAGAAAAATTAATTATTTTATGGCAAATTTCAGAAGGGTATTTATATTATGTATTTATTACAATTACTTAAGATGATTACTGATTTATTATTATTTTTTTTTAGACTTGAAACTATTCATAAAGCAAATTATATACACCGAGATTTTCATAGCGGAAACATATTATTTGATTTTGCTTCACCTGGTTATGAACCAAATTATGATGAAAAACATCAATGGAAAATTGGAGATTTAGGATTATCACAACATGCAAATAATACATCATCAAATAATGAAATATATGGAGTGATTCCTTATATTGCACCAGAAATATTTAATGGGTCTTCATTTTCTAAAATAACTGACGTTTATAGTATGGGCATGATTATGTGGGAACTTACAACAGGTTGTAAACCTTTTGCTAATGTTAAACATGATCATAATCTTATTTATAAAATTCTTGATGGAGAACGACCTGTAATTACAGAAGATACGCCAGAATGTTATGCAAATTTAATGAAAAGTTGTTGGGACCCTGACCCTAAAAAAAGACCATCCATAAAGAAAGTTCGCAATACTTTTGGTAGTTGGTATTTTAGAAAAAAGCATAATGAAGTATTTGATCAAGCTGAATCAAAAAGAAAAAAATTAATAAATTTAAGACAGCTTGGTCCCGAGTTTAGCGAAAAACCTCACCCAGATGCTATTTTTACAAGTAGACCATTAAGTTCTATAATTTCTAAATGTTCATCTATCAATCCCTCTAAAGGTATGTATTAAAAAGCATATAAATGCAATAAATGTAAAATATGTAAAATACTAACAGTTAATGAATAATATTTAATTTCATTTTATAGATTATACTTCAAAAGAACTTGAGTTTGACATTGATATTGAAAGGTAATTAAAAATTGAGGATTTTTAGGATTTTTTAAAAATTTAACAATTCAAATCTTTAATTAAATATAATTTATATCAATAGATCAAACGTAGTTAGAACTATTGAAGAATTAAATATAAATTCTCATGCTATAGATTACACTTCAAAAGAACTTGAGTTTGACATTGATATTGAAAGGTAATTAAAAATTAAGGACTTTTAGGATTTTTTAAAAAATTTAACAATTCAAATCTTTAATTAAATATCATTTATATCAATAGATCAAACGTAGTTAGAACTATTGAAGAATTAAATATAAATTCTCATGCTATAGATTACACTTCAAAAGAACTTGAGTTTGACATTGATATTGAAAGGTAATTAAAAATTAAGAACTTTTAGGATTTTTTTAAAAATTTAACAATTCAAATCTTTAATTAAATATAATTTATATCAATAGAGCAAACGTACTTGTAACTAAGAGAAATATTGAAGAATTAAATATAAATTCTCATGAAAATAATGGTAAGTATTTATTGAAAAAGTTCTTTTTATATTTGTTTACACTTTATTCATTTTTTTTTTAAAATTTAAAATTAGGAAAACACATTAAAATTGAGTAATAATAAAGAAAGTTAGATTGGGAAATCAATATTTTTTTCATTCTTGAATATTTTATTTCATACTTATTTCACATTGATATTCAATATTGTAAACATTTAACTATCAATTTAACATCTAATAAATTATAAATTTATGCAATCAATACTTCGAATTTTATATTCATTTAGAGTAAAATTAAAGTTCTGATGTTTAACATTGCACGTGTCATTTTCCGATGTTCACGTTACACACTTTCTACAATAAAAAACAGAAGTAAAGACATTTCAAGGAGTCATGTGAACAGTACGTCTTGAGTAAATCATGATTATCACATACCACATTTTTGTAATAATGACGTAATTACATAAAAAATTATTTCAATATTCAAAAGAAATTAATATTTAAGATATTAAACATTTTGCTTAAATGAATTACTATTTCTTTGACTATTCCAAAGAATACCGATCCAGGACTAGCTTTTTGAAATAAGGAAATGTTCATAAACTGGTAAAATCGAGTCTTTTGAGAAGTTTTTTTCCTTGGACCAGATTTATGTGGACCTTGATTGGAAGTGGAAATACATCATACAGTACATAATAAAAGTTTAATTTATTATAATTACAAAATCACAATTATGTGATATGTAATAAACACATGATTTACGTAGAATTCGCTATAGACAATGGCCTCTATCTACAGTATTTGAATAATGTGAAGAACTATGTGATACATGTAATAAGCTTGCAAACGAAAATTTGCAATTGTGGAATGAATTAGAGCAAATTATTAGCTCTTCAAAGAAATTAAGTAAAGAGGTAAAACAATTACTAACTGATGCAAAAGATGTTATGATTCTTGAGTAACAGATAGTATACCTGAAGGGTACCTATACAATGAATTCAGAGTCTAACGACAAAGTTGGAAAGTCTTAAGCTACAATATTCTTGAAATACAATCTACCGCATCACATATATGTATGGGCGAATTGTTCAATTGTTAGTGAAAAGAAATAAGCGTTCTTAATTTGAGATTAAAGGAATTAGATTCTATTTTAACTTTAAAAATAACAGAAATACGTATCTTAAAATCTGAACTTTCATTAAAGATACAGGAATTGCATAATTGTAAAATGAAACTTTCCTCAAAGCCATTTGATTTACAGATTGTTAAAATTGAACATGATATCCGTACCCAATATGGCTGAGCAAATTTCAGTAAAGAATATCAGACGCAAAATACCATTCCCAAGTAATAGAATAAAGAAACGTTTTGCATTCAAGGGAGCAGTATCACTGGATTTTTATCCTCTAGTTTCATTAATAGAATTAATACATATAAATATATGAAAACTACGTATAATTTGTAATTAAATTATTGAATATTTCTTTTGCCTGATCTTCTCTAAATAGACCTATATCTTTCTCAGCTATTGTACAATTTTTCTTTGTTCTGTGCGTACGTATTTCGTTAGAAAAATATTTCGTACGTGAGTGAGTGTTACTTCATCTATTTCGCTATAATTGCATTAAGTTTGTATTTTTTGTCGATTCAAAGTTATCTGATGTAGATGCTGTCCTTGCTTGGAAAGTTTTGGCATACTTTATAATAAAAATAAGAAAATATTAAAAAGTTTATTTAGATGAAAACGATGAGCTAATCTGCCAGATCACTTTCGATATAAATTATCAAAGCAATATTTCAAAATTATTCTCCTTGTTTAATTTTTAATGTAAAGGGTTCTAGCTGCTTCCATATGATCAACAGAACCTATTCTTTATGATAATGTTGCACAAGTAGTAATAAATTGGTATCCTATAAAGATTTAGTTAATGATTGTTTATTATGAAATTTTTAATAAAAATTAAAACAAGCTGTTTAAAGACATAAGATGAAAAAATGCAACATTGTGTTAAAGTTTGGGATAAATTAATCTAAGTTGATAATACTTATAAATCAAAATAAGTAGTGGAAGTAGAGTGTATAGGGGTTAAAGTTGACATGTTTAAAGTAAGGCAAATGCTAAGCGAATCTTAAGCAAATGTATTTATTATTTGTGTACCTAAATAATCACTTATTATATAGGCTATACTAAATTTTGATAAACATAGTATATCGCACATACCAACAATTTACGGTTATATACTTGCTATATATCAGATTTAATCAACATTTTTCGCTATCTATGAACAAAGATTATGACAAATGTTTAAATTTCAGGGTGTTAATTTGTTTTGACAGAGCAAACACAAGATAAATTAATTCTTACGAAGGATATCAAACAATTTCTAAAGTTTAGACAATAAAGTGAATGTTGTCATTATTCTCTAAATGTCAATATTCTTTCTTAATAATTGTAAACATGATTATTAATATAGATCATAAAATAAAAATTACATCATCTTAATAACCTTTTTTTTTTTCATATAAAAATATTGTGTTTATTTATAATTAATAAAGCCTATATATATATATATAATCACATATAAGATATTTCTATATATAATCAGATACTTGTGGTTAATAAACATCTGTTTTTTTTCGAATCCAATCAAATTCATCATAATCATGAAAGCAATTAAAGTCACATCTTTGAACTATTCCTTTTACTTCATATTTTTTAACCAGCTCTTTCAATTTATCCATCTCTCGATAATCATCAAAATTAAACATATTGATTTGTAATATCATAGGATGTCTATCTTTCCAATTATCAAAAAATGATTTTAATAATTTAAATTTGGGTCCAAATTTCCGATTAAAATAAATTTTAAATTTATACAAACTTATTGGCGATGATCTAATTAATATTTCAAATAAACTCTTATATTTAAAATGCATTTCATACTCAAAAATTAATCCATTTAAATTTTGACAATTAATTAATAACCTTTCAAATTCAGGAATATTTTGTTCTTTAATTGGCATACTAAGATATCTAAGATTTGGACAATTCTGATAAATTGCTCGAATAAGTCTTCTATTATAATCAGCATCACTAACAATACCACTATGAGTAAGAGTGATTTCATGAAGATGACCATTTTTAGTTTTAATCATTCTATCTAAATTTTGATGTGATTCAATATTGGCTATTAAAACTTTTAAACCAGGTGAAGATACTCTCTCCAAATGACACCAATTTGTTTTCTTTACAGCATAATCATACCTGCCTATTTTTAAACTACTTAAATTTACAAAATATGAAAGAAATTCATCACCAGGATTCCTATTTATTCGTAGATGTTGAATAGTATCTGCTTTTTTAATTAGTGATTTTTCAAAAATTTTGAATTCTATAAAATCACGACATTCAATTTGAATTTCGTTCAAATTCTTTTGATTTTCAATTAATATTAAGCTTCCAGGAATGTCATCATTATCAAGATATACAGTATGTAATATGAGTTTATTAATTGATTTAGCTATTATAGCTAATCCTTCCATAATATTTTTATCCCAATCATCACAATGAAGGAATTTAAGAATTGAAAAGCATTGTTCAGCCCATGAAATACTATGTAATTGATATTTAAAATTATATGGAATAAAAAGCGAAAGAAATTTAGTATTTTTGTTAATAAATAATTTTAATAATTCATTTATTATAATATCAATGTTTGATTCTTTGACATTTCTTAAATTGATCATATCCTTTAAAAGTTGTAAATCTAAATGTCTCCAGAAATTAATGTAATTAAATGAAGGTGGTCGATAAGCTCCTGCGAAAAGATCGTCGATTCCTTGTTTCTTCAAGATATCTCTTGAGTCTTCTGATGAATGTGAAAGTATAACGTTGAATATTATACTCTCTGCTTTCTTAGTTAAAGGAATTCTTCCAGGAATTTCCCATAATACTGGTACTGCTACCTCACACCAAATTTTGTTAACTAAAAGAAATGAATAAAGTGATACACTGTCATTTTGCAAAATTTTTGTTATTAAATAAAGTACGTCTCTGTCAATGTTCATTTTTTTTTAGTTTTTTTTAGACAGGTGTAAGAAAGAAAATTTATTCAATTGCGAGTTGGAGAAAAAAAAGATGAGCGCGATAGATAATCTAAAATGATTTTATTTGGTGAGTCACTCGTGACCACAAAATTTTACACACATATGTAAGTATTAGGTTTAGTCTATTTTCACTGTTTTATTCCCACGTGAATATCTTTTATTTCATTTTTTGTGAATTTCCCTTTTCAAAAGTTTAAATAAATGTAAAGGTAAACCTAAATGACCTCTATTTTTTAGATATTAGATTTTTGTTATTTTTTAGAGCATTTGAATCTTTTGGTATTTATTTTGAATATTGCAAAACAGATCATTTGTTTTTATTAGTTTTATTTCTTATTATAATAAGTTTTGCACATTGCGTTTTATATTTTATTATTTTATACCAAGATCAAGATCTGATTAATCATTTAATCAATTTCGATACTGATCCTAATAATCCTTGTTAGTTTAATCATGACGCTCTTTCGTACCAAAATTTTAATGGAAGAAAATATATTATAAAAAAACAAAATATTTTATTAAACCATATACAAATATGTCAGAAAACATGGTTTTAGTGCGGGAAAAAGCGGTTAACAAATTTATAGAGGATTTTTATACAGAGTTTGGGATTTTGATATGACACAAGTATACAAAGTACATAAAATAAATTTGCCCAACGAGTATAAGACTTTGGTTAAACGAACATTTAAAAAGTATGATAAAACTAACAATAATAAAAAAGGACTATGTATTAAAATTCAGAAGACTTCCTCATATTATTTATAATAAGGACGAGTTGAACTTTTATTAGAAAAAAATTTACGAAGTTTCTTGAAAAAAAAATATTCGTTTCTTCAAAGCGAGCGCAGCAAAGATACAATATCACGTGAGCTGGAAGACAATTTGGAAATGAAGTAACCAACAAGGAACGAATAATATCGAGTAAAGATGAGGAAATCATAAAGTGTAAGGGAGAATTGGAAAATCGTGTTAGAGAATTAGAAGTTGATGTAACAGTTAAAGAACGAATAAAATTAGAAAAAGGAGAAGTCAGAATAATTACCGAAAAAATTAAGGAGCTAGAGAAGAAGGAACAAGAGTTTTTTTCACAAAAAAGACAAGGATATCTCAGGTCAAAGAAAGAAAAAGTCCAGTAAATATTCCGATAAATCACGTGATATGACATTTTACGATTTTCCTTGGTACTGGTCGGACGAAGAAATATATGAATATATAAGAGATGTAGGCTATGTGGAAAAATAACAGTCAAACGATTTATAAATATAAGACGGTCAAGACAAGACTTCGTTTTACCAAAGAGTATGAAAATACTTATGCACGAGGTGGAGCTAATATCACAATTTTTAGGAATAGTCATCAATATTTTTTCATCATGTTTGACTCTGATTTAATGACACAGGAATTAAAAGGAAAATATAGTTAGTAAGCATTAAAAAAAATTACTACAGGAAGTGAAGTATTAAATAGTGTAATTATCAAAGAAAATATTAAGAAATATGGAGGATTTTTCGGAAAAATTATTAGGGTCAACAAAATTAAATATATCCTAATATATTTTAACAACAAAAATGATATGATGAAGGGGATGAATGCCGATATTGGATCAGGGCTACAATTGAAAAGCCAAGACGAATTGATTAGAAAAAATGGAGGCTTTAAGCCACGGATCATCAAGACGCAACTGAACAATAAAGTATCAGAAAAGTCTGTAGACGAACAATATTATGATACTAGGGAGAATCTTACGGATCCGCTTACGAACGACCAGAATAAAAGTTTTGAATGAAATTAATGGTAATCAAAAGAAAAGTATTAGGGAAAGAAAAAGATGGAGATATTATAATGAAAATAAGAAACGTGTCGCGCAAATTCAAGGTGCTCGAGAAGATAGCGATAGTGAAATTGACGGGTGAATATACGATAATTTAGCAAATTTTAACGTTATATAAGATATGATCTTATTTTATTTTTTATTTTTTTAGATAGTTACCTTTATTGATGTAATGCGTTGGCGTTAACGTTAGAATCATTTATGATGTATAAATTTTTATAACACTAATAAAATACAAACATGTTTATAAATTTTAGAACTGCGCTTCTTGCAACGTATAATTCCTAACGGGTAGGTTAAGAATCAATACATTATATTTAGCTTTTTTATTTAAATATTAGGTGATTCGTATTACTTATCTCCTGGCTAATTAGGAATAAGTAAAATTTTACTAGGATTGGATAAATGATCGGCCGAAGGCCGATCATGTTCCGATTCTAAGTAAAATTTTACTATTCCAATTAGCCAGGAGATAATTGATTTATCCCCTGCCATTTACACAATAGTAAGTGTTTTATAGTATATCGTGAGTATAATATAGTATATTTTATTGTTGAATTTACGCTTGGTTTTGTTTCATTTTAAAAATTTTAAAATAAAAAAATAAATTTTAAAAAGTTTCGGAACCATTACTATTACACTTGAAAAATAGTATTGAGATTACAAATAAATTAAAAGAAAGTTTTTCTCATTTAGAAAATGCAAATCTTTCCGAATTACTCAAATTTTCGAATCAGTCCATTATAGTATAATCAATAATTAATTTTTACCGCAAAATTTCCTAGAAACGGATAAATAAATACATATAAAATTGGCTACCCAGTAGGTATAACTACATTTGCATAAACGTGTAAATGGTGCCGATCAGGGGATAAAAGTGCGTTATCCAATTAGTCATATTTTAAATAATCAATTACTTACATAAAGAATTAATACCGCTCAAAATTTTATAAATATATTTTATGTAATATCTAATTAGCAAGTAACGAAATAACAGAAAATGAAATAAATCCATTCTACATTGAATCAACACAATCATGATCAAAAAATGCAAATTCGTTTTTTTGATAAAATTTAATTCTTTGAAACAAAAAAAAATTGATCTTTTATCTGGAATTTTATAAATATTATAATCCCACCATTTACGACAAAATTAGATTCACATATATGAAATTACACTTTTCTTTAATAAGATTTATTCTTTTTTTGTTTATATTGTAAATAAATTGTAATAAAATCGAAATTTTATAATTTATTTAAATTATTAAGTCACATTTATTTTATTTGGCAAAAAAAAACTAACATATAAAAGTGATCCACTTACTTTTTACTATTTGTTCATTTAAATTAAAAAATTTTTTTAGGGGAATAATTTATTTCTTTATTTGTTAGTAAATTAAATAATGAATTAGTTCAAATTCGAAAAATACTTTGAATTTATTGTTTCAACAATTTCGCTTATATAACCTTGATAGAGGATCATGTGATTAAACTTCTTTTTAGGAAAGGTTAGAATCATATTTTACCCGTTTTTTTCAAAGCTTTATACGGAATCTGAAAAATATATTTTTTAAAAGAAAATGTTTCATAAAATGCTAAATTATTTACTCAATAAATTGTAAATTGTAATATTAGCATAATTATTGACGAATATTAAAATCAATTAATATTGTGCAAACATACAGTTTTCAGAAGGCAACAAATTTCACTAATTAGTATAAGACCTTAAAAATTATTATAAGAGAGAATTTTCATTATATATTACATTTATTTGTAAAGAGCAGTGTCTCATTTTATAGGACTATTTTTACCTTTTTGACTTATTACAAATTTAAAGAAATGTTGTTAATATATCAACCTCCTCAGAAACTTTCATAGATTATAATAATTCATAAGTTTCATTAGTAAATTTTCTTTTGCTATGTTCCAATTTTTATGTAACATAGGATATAATTTGCAAATTAATTACATGTCAAAATTACTTTATCACACAATTTTAAATGTATAAAAATTTATGAATACTTTATTTATTTATAAGCAATTATATTTAATATTCCTATCTGATATTTTAAAATTACCACTCCACTAAATAATTAATCACGAGTAAATTCATAGAAACTTATCATTCACTGGTCGAAGTAGGGGGATGTGCAATACATTTACACTAGAGAAATTTTATATACACGTCACATTTCAAATTGATTTACCAGTAATTTCAATTAATTCCAATTAAAGTGTATATTAAGGAAATTTGTTGTAAACTTGTCCAATTTCCATGAAGTGTATATGTCATTTGAAATTTACAAGTTTCTATTATATAAATGTATTTTAAATTGTGATAAAACCTTCTTTATATATCATTTAAACTTATAATACATTAAACAGAAATTTTTTATGATATAAGAAATGTTAATGAAATTTCGCTCATATTTGCAAATATATAGCTAAAATATTAACAATAAATACAATATAAATTTTATATAAATTTTATGTATATTATAATGAAACTTCACTTCTATTTAAGAATCATAAACTTCGTAGCCACGCTCAATTAAGGCAATGTATTACTAGACCTACACTAAAGATGACTTTAGCAAGGCTTTCTTTGTGAATTAAAAGAAATTTCATACATTTTGCCAGCTGGTGAGAAAGCCTATGATTTCTAACCTCAAACTTCTTTTCTACAAGATCCCTAAACATTTGATTCAGAGACCTAGACCATCTAAAAAAGAGAAAATTGAAATGTTAGTAAAAACATTTCATTGAAATGCATAATTAGAAACAAATCTCACCAAGTTTTCACGCGTTTAAAGAGTCAAAAAACCAACCATCTGAAAAAAGAAAGATGATGAATATTAGTGATCATTCTTTGTTAAAAGAAAAATTAAAGAAAAAAATTGAACTTATGAAATCCATGTTCAAAAATATCTCTGAATACCAAAGAGCAAGTCATCTATAAAAGAAACAAAAAGTTAGTAATCATTTTTTAATGTCAAAGAAAAAAATATCTTACCGAAATCAGCCTCTAAAGAGCTGAAGACTTATCCAAATAAGAACGAAAATGAAGTTGTTAGGTTAATATTATATTAAAAAAAAGTTTAAGAATATAAAAAAAAAGTACACCATAACCTATGTGTCTAAAGATCAAAATGAAGCCGTCTAAAAAACTGAATTCATTAAAAATAATAATTTAAAAATCACTTTCTCTTTTTTTAAATTAAAAAAAAAAGAACTTTAAAAAAAGAATTACCAGAAGTCCATGTGTCAAAAAAATCCACGTTAAAATAAGAGAAAAACTTCATCTTCCATTAACAAAATTCTGCTTCAAAGATCCAAAGTACCATAAGGCTAAAAAATAAAAAAAATAAAAATTTCATTAATAAAATTCTTTTAAAATAGGTTTCTTAAAGTCAATTCTGAATTCAAATAGCTTACCAAAGTCTGGAAATACAGAACCTATAAAGATTAAAAAAAGAAGCGTCAGACATTTCTTACAGATAAATGACGAATTCCTCTCAAAAGAAATAACTCACTATCCAAAAGTCTTTCACAGACAAGTCATTACCTACAAAAAAATAAAAAAAGGAAATTTAGTATGTTCCTCATAATTAATGGCGAAATTCTTTTCCCAAAAATTTTACTTACTGTCCAAAAAGTCCCTCCAGAGAATATTACCTACCAAAAAAAAGAAGGAACATTTAATACATTTTTTATAGAAACTCTTTCCCCAATAATCACCAATCGTCTGAAGATTCTCTGTTACCTTTAAAAAATTAAAAAGAAAATTTTAATACATTTCTAATACTAATAATGAACTATTAAAACAAGACTAACTTGCCATTTATTTTAATTTCCAATTCTTGTTTTATTGTAAAGTATAATTTTTACTTTTGTTTTCTTCAAGTCCAGCTATCATAGGCTTGGAAAAAATTTTATGAAAAATAATAAGAAAAAAAAGAAAATTATAGTAAATAACGATAAAACAAAAAAAAAATTCAAAAAATTGATAAAAATAAAAAGAAATCACCTAAGAGAGCACTATTTGCGAAAATGTTCAGTTCGTTCTCAGTTGAACTTCAACTTTGAGCCATTGGAGATATTTGTTCATTTCCTTTAATTTTTGTCAGTTGTTCATACCAATAGCTCATTGATGTCGTTGTTGTAAAAAAAAAATTAATGAATGAGAAAGAGGGAAAGGAATTATGGGAAAGAACAAACTTTTTTTTTAAAGAAAGATTATCCGTCATTGAACTGCGCCTATCAGTTATTATATCATGTGATAAACATGACATTAATTTTATGTAAGATAGTAAAATAGGACCCGATTCCATTTTGAGGATTGATATAACACATTAAACTATTTTAACTATTTTAACTATTTTTAATCACGAATAAACTATTTTTTTAATTTTCTTTACATTTTCTTTTATACTCTTCAAAATAATAAACTGCAATTATGGTTTTTGATGCTTGGAATATGTTCAACTTAACCATCACAAAATGACACAAATAGCATATAATAATATAACATTAATTAATATAAATTGACTTGAGATTATTAGAGGTCATAAGCTTTCTCACCAGCTGGCAAAATGTATGAAATTTCTTTTAATTTCTCAAAGAAAGCCTTGCTAAAGTCATCTTTAGCATAGGTCTAGTAATACATTGCCTTAATTGAGCGTGGCTACGAAGTTTCATGATTATCTCTTTGCTTTTTTTTGTAATTTTGTAATAATATAAATTTTGTTTTAGTATAGCAAAATTTCAATAATAGTAGTAAATGGCTTGTTGCGAATTTAATATCATATTTCAAGTAAATTTCAAGCTATTATATGCGTAATAAACATTAATATTAAATTTAATTAAAATTTATTTAGAATTTATACATTATAATTAGCGAATTAGTTTTAAAATCATAAAATTTACAATAAATTTTACCCGTTTCAATCTATAAATTAAATTTGATGGAGATTTCTTAAGCGTAATTGAGATCAACAAATTTATAAGCTATTTATGGGCAATAAACTTCATGCAAATCATCCCACTTCGACCAGTGATTGAACCATTATAACATTGCACTTTAATATCATACAACTTAAATTCCTCCACTTCATCTTTTAATGAAACCAATTCCTTATAGCCATAGTTATCTGATGCACCTTTAAAGGAATCCATAATAGCCAAATACTTCACTCTTTTCTTTTTCATAATATATTCTTTTATATAAGATAAAATATCTTGTCCTTTTAAATTATTGATCAACAATTTCTTAATAAAAGTATCTTGAGAATTTTTCAAGAATACTTCAAAATCACTCATTTTAATGTGAAGACTCAAATTTAAATATTCTAATTTAAAAGGAAGGATTTGTCCTAAATTTTGTAATACAATTGAACTATATTCAATATAATTTTCCCAACCTGTTATCTTGATTGTAAGATAATTAAGACTTTGCTTCAAATTTTCAATCAGATCCAATAATAAATAAATAAGCTCATTTCTAAATCTATTTAAATAAAGTGATTTAATATTTTTACAATATTTTATAATTGATTCAAGTAATAATTTATTTTGAACTCCAAATTCACATCCAAAATTCTCTAAATATCCACCGCATTTTTGTAATAATGATTGAAATGATGATTCATTAATTTTTGATGTCTCATCTATAATTAAAGATTTTAATTTAAATGGTCTATTTAAATTAATAATTTGTTGAATAAAACTAGTATTTAAGGAATGACAATAAATGAGATGAACAGATTCTAAAACTTTTAATTGATCAAATATTTTATCTAAATTGATTATATCTTTAAAATTAACCTGACATAATATGATAGTATTTAAAGTGTTTGAACAATTATAATCTTGTGTTAATAATAATGATTGATATAAAAGAAAGTTATTAGTTCCTAAAAAAATTTTTTTAAGATTTTGATGTAAATTAATTAATTTTAATATATGATTTTTAGCTATCATATATTTCTTACCATTATTAGGATAACTACTAGTATAAATGTTTAAATTTTTGACATTGTGAATAAAATTTGGATTTTGTAAAATTAATTCTAAAATATTATCACAATGAGAATTCCAATTATGAAAGATCTCAATTTTAAAAGTATGTAAATTTGCCTCATTATCAATAAATAGTTTAAATAATAACATTTGAATTAATCTTTCAAAATTATTAACATCATTTGAATAACTTTTTTCAGGTTTCAATGTTTTAATAGAATTTTCAGTCCATCTATAAGTAGAAAGAATAAACTTCCGTGTATTTAAATATTTTATAAAACTAGGATAATTGAAGAGTGTATTTGAAGTAAATAAATTATCCTCAATTCTATATTCATTTAATTTTGTTTTTGAATCTTCATTTAAATTATGTAAATAAATTTCAATAAAGTTACAATTTTTTGTAGGATTTGAAAATGGGTTTTCCCATAATAATGGAATTGTTAAACGACACCATAATCTGTTAACTAAAATACATGAATATAAAGTTGAACAATCATTTTTTAAATACTTTAAAATATCATATGTTAATTCTGGTAATTCTCCCAAGAATATTTTTGAACAAGACATAGTGCGTGGAGAGTAAAAGAAAAAGTATTTTTTGTCAGCCGGATAAATTTTAATTAATTTTCAGAGCATTACGTAATTCGGATACAAGTTGATCTCTTGTTACCTATTTATATATTTTCCCATAATAGTCATACAATTCATGTCACGACTTGTCACGTAAAAATTGCTGATCTGCATGTGATCGATAGAATTTCTATAAGGCTTATATAACTACGCCGTTCATCAATTTAAAATAATAATTGTTTGTTGTCAGAGCAATATTTTTTTTTTAAAAAAAAAAGGTTCTCTTTGTATATTGATATAAAAATTTTTTACAATCAATTTGTTATTTTAATATCATTATAGTAGGCCTGTTCAATTCTGATCGTTCGGAATTTGATCGGGTTTTGAGTTGATAATTATTGGCTGATGATAAGGTGACCAAGGTTAACCGTTCAATAAGCCGATCAAAGTACTCAATCTTGATTTTGATCACATGTAATGGATTTTCGATCAAAAAACCCGAATGATCAGAATTGAACTGGCCTAATATTTATTGAGTTCATCTAATAATTCAGTAAGGAGATCAGTATTTTAACATATCCCATTAGTGCATCACGCATCTCACGCATCACGGGATCAGTTCTCGGTACCTGTGATCTGATAAAAGTTATACTTTTATTAAAGAGTCACAAATTCACAAGAATTTTGTTAACTACCACCCAGAACTTAAAAGAAAAGAAAAATGAAATTTGGTATTGAAAGAAATAAAAAAGAAACAAAATTTACCAAGATATCAACCTCAATTTTCAAAGAAAATCAGTGGAATCTAAAAAAAAAAAGCTGCTGAAACCTAAAAAGAAAGAAAAAATATGAAGAGTTTATTCTTTAAAATTAAATATTATTTAGTTTAACAAGAGGTGATTTTCATGGGAGAGCTTAACATACTTTTTAAAGATTTTTTAAGTAAAAGTTATTGTAAAAACAAGTAAATTAACTATAGAGAAATGGCAGATTTCAGTTTATTATAAGTTACAATGAAATGTTTAAAATAAATTAATTTATAAATGTTTAAAAAATTCTTCTTTCCATAAAATACTAAAAAGGTAAAAGGTATTTATAATTTTCCTCGAAAAAAAAAATAAAAAAAATATTTTTTACTAATGAAATATTTATTTATTATCATAAAAAAATTTTTGATTTAATTATTAATAAATGTAATAATAAATATATTTTTTCCAATCTCTTGTTACATGATATATTAAATATTTATGGTGGCTACTCAAAAAAATATGTATATTCAAAATCAACCTATGAAATTAACCTATGAGATTTTGATGTTAACAATCTGTCATTTAATATCAAGAAAAGCTTTTATTATTTAATTTAGAAATTAAATGAAGTTTTAATTACTTTAATGTCATCAGTACTGCCTTTGAAGATGAATATAAAAAATTTTACATTATTTAATTTGATTTCGCAAATTGGAAATGATTTTATACTATATGTATCATTTTGATAATTTATATTTAATAATTGGATAAGTTAAGAAAAATCAAGATTTATTTAAATTACAAACTAAGAATTTTGTAAAATATTCATTTACTTTAACATTAGTGTTTAAATAATTCTGAGTAAGAAAAAAAAAGAATATATATATTTAATATTTGGATAAGCAATATAAAAACTGAATTATAAAACTAACATAATATTAAAATTATTTTGCACATATTTCTTTCAATAATTCTTTTAATTTCTCTAATTCCTCTAATTTATCTAATTTTACATCATGAGATTTTAATTTCTCCAATATTACCTCATTGTCAATTTTTAATTTCTCCAATATTGCCTTATTGTCAATAGGATCATATTTAATTTTAAGTTTGTCTAATAAATTTTTCCGCATCTCTGTGAGTTCCTGTTCCTTGGTTTCCCATTCACCCTTTTCAATCAACCTTTCAATTTCTATTCGAGTCTTATCAGCATCAGCATAATAATGTCTTGAAAAATAAATTTGAATAATTATTAATAAAATTATAACATTAAATTTTTTTTAAAAGTAAAACTACATACATTACTTCAGGAAACCATGTTTTCCAACGTCTCTGATGTGGTAATAGGTAAAATAACTCAATCTCAGCCAAAATCTAAAAATTGAGATATATTAGTATATTTACAGAAATGAAATGATTAATAATATTATTATCTACCTCTGCCTTCTGCATTAAATATGAGACTCTATTATTATCTTCTTCAATTGCCATATTGAGTAATCCAATTAACAAGTTCATAAGATATACAACAACTAAAAGGGAAAATAAAACAATCAATACTGCAATTGATGAATTTTCAGTATATGTCCAATTGGATAATGCACTTGAATCACCTATTGATAAGAAGAATTGCTTAAAAATATTAGAAAATATTATGTATATTTACATAATTATGAAAAATTTAAATATACCTATTAAAAATAAATATATAGCAAAAAGGGAAGTTTTAATATTCATAAACATGTTTGTATTTCCATCAGGAATTTGAATCATAAGTGGATTGGAATTTATATTTCCATTATTATCAATTTGACTATAACTAGGAGCTAAATTCCAAGGATTATTTGGATCATCATTATTTGTATTATATTGTTTAAGTGAAAATTCAGATTTTGGTGATAATAAAATATAAAATGCATGTGCAAAACTTATTATAATAATGAATAAGACTAATAGAAAAGAAAAAATCTTTTTTCCAACACTAATAATTATTGCAAAATATACACCAAAATATTCAAATGCTCTAAAAAATAACAAAAATTTTATATCCAAAAATAAACATGAAAAAGAAAGCAATTGAATTAGATACTTATTATTATTCTTATCATTTGTTTGAAGCCAATAAATAGAAGTGTAGATTGAAAGCACATAAGCAATTATATCTACAATATTAAAACATTATATAATTAATTTCATTTTCTTAAAACATAGTAAATAAACATTTATATTTACCAAAAATATTCCAAAAATTCTTTAACCACTCAATAATTTTATAAAAACATTGACGAATTTCTAAAATCAGATGAATAAATCCAAGTATAATCGAAGCAATAAAAAGTTGTTGTCTAACTTCTTCATTAATATATTGCTGAGGAATTGTTGCAGCAGTAGTAAAGCACCCAAGCAAAGCCATAAATAAAATCCAAATCATTGCATAATAATATTTTCCATAAGCATTCCATTTAAAATTAATTAATGCTTCTCCATTCCATGTTTTATAAATATTTCTATTCATTGTTTCAGTAAATGGACTAGGTTGAGGTATAATTAATTCTAAAAACCAATTATAATCTTTTGAATAATTAACAAAATTAATATAAGGAATCATAAAAGTAATTGTTGGTGTCGTTGTTATATATTTTTTAAAAAATTTAACAATTTTATAGAAATAAATAGAAGAAAATAAATCTTCATCATAAATATTATTAATAAAATTGTATTTTGATAAAATATAAAATGTAGCCAAATAAAGGGGTAAAGTTAAAAGTATTATTAAACCTTGCAATATATTAATGAACAATAATAGTGTTTCTGAATTAAAAAAATAAAATTGGTATTTTGTCCATAAAAGAGATTTTGATAAATTAGTTATTTGAGGAGATTGAAAAAAAGAATAAAGATGGAAATTTTTATTTTGATGCTCTTTACTATAAAAAGAAGAATCTATAATCATATTCGTTTCTGATGAATATTTTAGAATATATTCTGGATAATATTCATCTAGTAATGGCATTGCAGAAGTGATAATGCTTAAAAATGACTTATTGTTCATTAAATCTTCTTTAAAATAAGACATGCATTTTTTATAAATCTCATCAATTAATTCTAACTTATGTTCTTTAATTACAAATTTTAATAATTCAACTCCATATTTCAAAAGACTTGATTTATTATTTATTATAACTGAAACCCATCCATCTAATCTAAAACTATCATAATTTGGTGATGGTAAAGTAGATTTTGAAAATATTCCTTTGTAGTAATGTTGAAGTATTTTCATATATACTTTATATTTTTTAATGCCATATTTGGATTCTTCATTTTTATATCTATAATTCTCTAATTTCATAAAATAAAAATAGTTTAAAGAAATAGATTTGTTATTTTCACTAAAAGTATAAATAAGAATACCAAATGTTGTCAATATAACAATATCATCGTTATTAAATAATGAGCTTGCAACTAAACTATGAACATTATTGATATCATCATAATATTTATAAGGATAATGATAATTTTCAATTTTCGTGCTAATTAGTTTTCCTTTTTTGAAAACTTCCAGTTTAATTTTACCGTCACCAACACGTATATCCCATTCAATTAAATTTCCAGCTAATTCAATTCGTTTTTCGTTACTATAATCAACATTTGTCGTGACTTTTTGAAATAATTTAGACACAGTATCTATAAATAGATTAGATAAAAGAACATTTAAATATTCATCACATTCAACAATTTTGTTATTTAATTCATCAGAATTTTCGGATGAAAAGTTCGACTTCATCTTTTTGTCAAATTTAGATTTCCAAACACGTCCATTTCGAATTCCAAACACAAACTTTGTTTGATCATCAGTTGGTGGTTCATCAGTTGGATTAAACATAATTTCGTATTTATTGTTCCAACAATATTTGACTTCTTTGTCTGGTTTATAATAGAATAAAGAAGGTAAAAGAAATAAACCAGTATGATTCATAAAATTATATAGTTGAATATCTAAATAAAAAATAATGATTTAATATGAGTAATAATTAAAGTATAAATAAAATTTTTTAAAAATGGTTACCATCATTTATATCCAAAGAAGCAATAGGAATTTTCAATTCAATTAAATAAACGATGATTTTATCATTAATTTTTAGAGAAATAAACTTTTCATCATTACTGAATATTCCGATATTTTTTGTTTCAAACTAAAAAATAATTAATATTTATATATTTAATTATAATTTAATATTGATTGGAAAATAAATTTTATAATATTAATTACCTTATTCTTATCCTTATTATTACCAAATATTTTTACACCTCTTTCAGTATTAATATTCCATTCATAAATGTGATCATTTGAAAATAGGTAAACTTTATCATATTTTGATATACTAATTAATTCATAATCTTCAGGTATCTCGTAAAATCTCTTACATTCCCATTTGTTATTTTTAGTTTGTGTGGAGTAAATACAAATAATTTTATGTTTTCCAGAAACAGCATTAACTTCACTATATAAAATAAATTCATTTTTTAAATTAAAGGTACAATAATAATGCTTTTGTTGATAACTTTCATTATTTAAATCTAATGCAATATTTTTATCTTTATTATTCATATCGATTACTAAAAAATATTAAAATAAATATCAATTACCATAATTTAATCATTACATAATCAAATAATTATTACTTACCAGTAATAGTAGTATATTTATAATCACTATAACGATAACGGTGAATAGTAATATAAACAAGTTTATTATCATCAGAAACGCATAAACTTTTGATCTCATATTTATACTCTTCATTATCTTCTATAGTTTTAACAGCTTGATGAAATTTAAGATGAACCTTATCTTCAACATTCCAACCGACAATTGAACGATCTTCTTCACTATAAGTAATAAGGTATTTTTCATTTGGTGATATTTCTATTATAGTAATAGGTTTACCATTATGTCGTTCATCATCGAAGGTAAATATTTTATCAACATCATCAACTTCGATTTTGTCAGCATCATTGTTAATTTCGATTATTTCACTCATTTGGTAATCGCTTATAAATATATAAATTTATTACTAAAGAAATTATTTTTTTTATATCGTCCATTTGCGATTATATAGTTTTTTTTTTCATTTGAAACACGTGTAAATATGCATGGTTGTACGTACATAAAAAAAGAATTTTTTTTTTATTGAAACACATGTCCAAATATTCATTTGTACGTAAAATTTCGCCTCCTGCATAAAAAAAAATCTTTTTTTTTATTATGAAAAGTTAATTGAGATTTTTATTTGAAACACAAATTAAATATGTATGGTTGTATACAGTACGTCTCTTGCATGAAAAAAAATTTTCTTATTATGAAAAGTTAATTGGGCAATGATCAACTTTCGACATTTTCATTGTGAATCAAAATATCAAAATTTTAAGTATTTTTTTGTGCGTGGTTGTACATATATATAAGGAAATTTCAAATAAATAATTTAAAATAAACAGAAGTGCCATTTTTGGAAAAGCATATCTTAAACTATAGTATAAAAACCTCAGTCTTGTTTTATATAAACATCAAGTTGTCTTAGCCATGACAGAGAATTCTAGTTCCAAATAGGAATAATAAGGCGACACAAAAAAAAATTGGTTCTCATATGGACGGGTCACTGGAGTGGAAAATCCATCAACCAATAAAAATGCTCCACAACATCCATTTGAACACTAAAAAAAAATAAAAATATTCCGGTTACATATATGGAAATCATTTAAAATCATGTGTCACACTTAGTGCGACGGCATATCACATGATAAATTAATAGCTTAAATTTAATTTTATAATAATTAAATAATCTAAACCGGTATATATATCAACCCTCTCTTCCAACGAATTAACGCTTTACATAACCGTCATTTGACTTTGAACATGACCAAAATCACAAATATCAAAGTATTTTTATCTACTGCGGTCCGGAATGACGTTAAAGTCGTCAAACTATCAAATCATGTCAAAGGTTACATCCGTAACGATGTAAAACTATTCTTGTGTTCGTATTTATTTTAGATTTAGATGTGAGAACTATGTTAAAATAAGAAATAGAATCGAAGATCAATTTTTGGAGATTTGGGGGAATTATTAAAATAAGAAATGGGATTAAAGGTCAATCGTTGAAAATGTTTAATAATTAATTTTATGAAAAAGTGGAAAACAACATTTTCGAATTTCTAAAAATGAAAAAATGGAAAAATTCAATATTATTAAATGAAGTATGATCAAGGTGGCAACGTGATTTGCTGTATATTAAATTATTGTAATTATTGTGCAACTAAGACAATTATTTTTTTTTTTATTTCCTGATACGAAAAATACAGTATGGACGCTACGCTCAGATGATAAATTCTAGTATTAAAGAGTAAGATTATAATAATTTTTACGTAAATTTAGAAAACGGTTGAACACATAAATTTTACTTAAATTTAAACATTTTATAACTAGTATATAAATATGCTTAGCCATTTACAACTTTTTTTAAAGATTTTGATTTCAATTATAAATTCTTTATGACAAAATAATAAAATTGGTCTTATATTCTCCATGTTTAAAGTCTCGTACTCATACAGTAATTGAATCAAAATTTATTTTACTAAACAAAAAAGTTATCTTCTCACAAACTAATGCTACAAATACGAGGATGCCACGATATCTTATGCCATTTTAATTGTAAAAATAAGATAATATTCATATATATATGTTGTGCCTATTTGCGTCACGTCAGATGTTAGCTGTATTTTTAAAGTAGGTGATTTCCATAAATATAAATCCAACTGTGCTAAAATTTTAGGATTATATATTTACAGGCATGAAGAATAAATCTACACAGTAAATATAATCAAGTATTAATTAGAAAATGTGATAATAATTATATTATATTTTAACTCATTACAAATCATTTCATATTAAAAATTGGTCACTATAACTCCAAATGTAAAATGATAAATAATATTCTGTAAAGTTAGACATTATTAGTACGGTAATTATTTTAATAATTAATAATTAAGTAAAGAATATTGGAAAATTAGCAATCAGGGCTTGTAATTATTCATCTTATTGTAAATATTAATAATTATGACTCATTATAAGTTATTTTATTGAAAAAAAGAATATAATGGAAAATTAGATGACTCATTATAAGTTATTTTATTAAAAGGAAATATATATATATATATATAATATGATGGAATTAAGAAGAATGTGATGGAAATTAGTATTTGTAATTATTCATCTTATATAAATATTAATAATTACGACCCATCATAAGTAATAAAATATCAAGTATTAAATATAAAGTAAATTTCTTATAAATAGGAGTAGTTTCGGACCTTTATAAAAACATCTTCCTAGCTGATTTAGCATTTTCATAATGTAATTTACTAATTATTCTTGTAGGTGATTGGAATCCTCCACATTATTCAACAATATCAACAGAAATTTATTTATTATCCCCTGATATTAGGTGAGTTATTGTGTTCAATTGAGCTTTAATTGCAATGAAGGCTTTTTTACGATTTAGTACATGGGTCTGCTCACGTATATATATGTCTAAGGTTTTCCAAATATATTTATTTGTCGGGATTCTTTGTGAGTCTAGATGAAATCTGGTATATATGCCTGAGTAAGCGTGGATGAGCGTTCTGATATCAGCCTAGTAATTCAATAACTCATTTATCTGAGTGATCATAGGATAACCTTTCTTTTTATTCTATTTATAGATCATTTTCAATTATTTAATTATCACCAAGTTATTGTCATCAAGACCAGGTAGAATCCCAGAAAATTCTTATATAGGTGAAGCTCCAAAAAAATTTTTATTAATAATAGTTTTAAGAAAAAAGTTTTTATAATCTATAAACTTAATTGAATTTTTATTTATTTGTAATTAGTTAATTTCATTATTAAATAAAGAAATAAAATATTATATTAATATTTACAAATTTATTATTATTATTTTTTGTTTTTAAATCATAACATGTAACTTTTGGATGAAAATTAAAGATTAGTTAACTTCAAAGAAATAATTGACTTCGTTAAAAAAAAAATAAAAAAAAAATAATGGATGATTCATTTGAGAACTGTTAACAACAATAAATACTATTAACATTACGGAATTGGTATACAAAGTAGTAGTAACGTATTGACACTATATAACAATAATTAATTAATTATATTAAAAGGTCCGCTAAAACTAAGATGATACTATTCAAATTACAGATATCATATCAAAAAAACTTTTTTTTTAAATGAATACTTTGCTAATTATAAACCCTAATTATTTAAATCATATTATTTTAACTAAAAATCATTAAATATATTTATTCAAATAAAAAAAAGATATTCATTTGATTACATCATCAGCAAAAGAACAAAACAACCAAAAAAATCTTAGCAAAAAAAAAAAAATTATTAAAAAAAATCGGAAAAAAGGTGATCCAAACCTAAAAGGTGAAAGATAAAAGAAAAAAAGGTTAGAAAAAATTTAAAAATAACAAAAAAAAAAATAATTACGATCCGACCCTCAAAAAAAAAAAAATCAGAATTCAGGTTTTCAAAAATCAGATAAATATAATTTAAATTTTTAAAAACAAAAAAAAATTTTTTATAAACCGGAAAAGAGAAAAAATTAATAAAAAAAAAATTTGATTTCAAAAAGACCGGAAGAATAAAAAATTCAATAAAAAAATTAAAAATAATCTGGTTTTAAAAAAAGATTGGAAAAATTAAAAATTCAATAAAAACTTAAAAACTAATCTATTTTTATTAAAAAAAATTGTTGTTCATTTGTTATAAAAAAATTCTTACTAAGAAAAATAATTTTTATATTAGTAATCACTACTGAACTAAATAAATTCATTAACACAAATTTTTTTAATAATATCGAGACGACGAGACGTAAAATTAATTGATGATCACAACCTGCTGACAATTTTGTCAATCAGCTTATCATGTGATGTTGTACTTCGCAAATAAGGGGAACCAATCAGAACATTGAAACCCATTGTTTTACTTGTGTAAATATTTGTGTGACAAAACGGAGTTGCCGCTCCATATATATAATATTTACCATATTTGACGAATTTCGGAAACCTCTTCTTTTCTTTTTCGCTTAACATATCAGATATGGCATGTTCAAAGATATTTTTAGGAGATTTGCCTGAGTTATTAAATGAAATTATACAATATTCTCATCATGATTATAAAACATTATATTCATGTATATTGGTTAATAGATTATGGTGTCGTTTAACAATTCCATTATTATGGGAAGATCCATTTTCAATTAAATGTTCTAAAAATTATAAATTTATTGAAATATATTTATATAATTTGAATGATAATAATAAAGCAATATTAGATGAATATGTAACTCTTAATAATTTATTTCATTCACATACATTATTTAATTATCCTAGTTTTATTAAACGTTTAAATATACAAAACATTAGTTCTTCTGTTAAAAAGTGGATTAAAAATCAACCTTCCAACTTTATTAAAGATACCTTTCAAATGTCAGACTTTATAAAATTAATTAATAGGTCACTAATATTATTATTTATTGAAAATGAAGTAAATTTGTGCAGTTTGGAAATTTCAATAGAATATTATCAAGAACATGAATATTCTGATACTCTTGAATTAATTTTACAAAATCCAAATTTCATTTGTAATATCAAAAATTTAACACTTGAATTTGAAGAAATAGCTGATAATATGACAAAATTTTTAACATTTATTTATTCTAATTGTAATTCAATTTCATCACTTTATTTTCTATTTCCTGATGATTATCCAACAATTGAAAAAGGTTTATCACAATTCATTAATTCTCAAGAAAATCTTAAAAAGATTTTAATTGGTTTTAATTATTTCCCCTTATACCATTCATTATTTTCTTTAAAAAATTCTAATTGTTCAAATACTTTAAATACAATTACATTTTATTATATTGATTTTTATAATATAATTGTTTTAAATGAAGTATTCAATCAATTGAATGTTTTAGAATCAATTCATTTTATCTATTGTTATTCTCTAGATTCTAAGTTTGTTCAACAAATTGTTAGTATTACTAAGCCATTTAAATTAAAATCCTTATTTTTGGATGAAATATTACAAATTGAATCTTTAGAATTGTTAATGAAAAAATCTGGTGATTCTTTAGAAAATTTTGGAATTAATATATATAGATCACAACAATTGCTTCAATTATTTGAATTAGCTATAAAATATTGTAGCAACATTAAATTTTTATACTTATATGTTGGGTTAAATGATCAGATTATTAATTTAATGTTCAATTTAATTGAAAATATTAAAAAGAATCTTAATTATCTTTTAATTGATTGTTATGGTTTTGATTATAATAACCATTTTAGTTCAACTATATTACAAAATTTAGGACAAATTCTACCTTTTAAATTGGAAAGTTTGAATTTAAGTCTTGCGATCATCAATGGAAGTGATTTAAAAGTATTCTTAAAAAATTCTCAAAATACTTTTATTAAGAAATTGGTAATTAGAAGTAAAAAGAAAGAAAAAATTGAAGATTTTCTCCCTTATATAGAGGAATATATTATTAAAAAGAAAAGAGTCGAATATTTAGCTATTTTAGGAAAAGGTGAAGATTTGTTTTCTCTAAAAGATAAAGTGAAGGAATTTGAATTATATGGTATTCAAGTTTTATATTATTCCGATTTATGTATTAATATTGATCATTTTATAAAAGAATTTTATTTATAATAATAACATGAACATAATTCAATAAAGTATTTATAATTATTAGGTTGTTTACAAAGCATTAATACTTTGAATAATAATACTTACTATATACTTATGATTTAAATTAATGCAAACGAAATAACAAAATAATCATGTTGATCTTTTCTTTAATAGGTAATCTCGGTCGCGAAACTGGCCGAAATTATCATAATTCCGGCCTGAAAAAATGCGTATAGCCAATAGTAAATTTTTTTGGTCGCCCACGTAATATATACAGTATAATCTTACGTTACACTTGTATATTATAAGAACTTCAAATACCCATTCCTAAAATATTACGTAATAAATGTCTGGCCCTAACTGAATTTTCAATATCACTTTGATTAGATAATTGTTTTACATACTAAAAATAAATGAAATTTGTCTATGATTATTAATCGTAAATTAACAAATTTATTTTAGTATAATGTAATTCGTTCATAGTATTCAATACTTGAAATAATTTAGCAGCATGGCAATTTTTTTTTTGAAAAAAAGTATCACTGAACTGAGAAATAATACTTCACAATTACCAATATTAAATAAATTAATAAAATATATTCAATTTACTATAGGTACATTTATTTATATAATAAAAAAATTCTTAATATATCAATAATGAAACGTAATGCTACATCGTCTAAGCCTAAAGTATCTGTCACAAATATACTTACAGCAAAATGTAAGGAAATCCATTCCTCAAAATAAAAAAAATGTTCTATGTTAATAAAGTTACCACATTCAACATTTTCCTAAAAAAATATGATCAGGATGCTTAGAATAAAAGTAATCACAAAAATATATTTTACTTGCAATTAATCAAAAATAGTTCGTATTAAACCGAAATAATGTAATTTAATAACTTAGAATTATAATGACATATTTTGATACAGATATTTATGTAATTAATAAAGAATCTTAATAAATATATCGCTCTTATTAAACTTTGAATAAATTTTCTTGGTGGTAAGATTTCTTTACCTATATATATTTAATATAGAGATAATGGATATAGTTAGAATAATTCATTCATATCTTTTCATATATATATCATTTCATATATATCATTACAATTTTGTTTAAGTTATCTTTTGCTTCTTGAATTCCATTAACAAAAGCTTTTTCATACCAATAAATTGCTTTAGCAATATCAATATCAATACCAATACCATCATGATAGCATTTTCCTATATAATATTGTGATGCTGCATTCTCATTTTCAGCTGATTTTAAATACCATTCAAATGCTTTTGTTTCATCTTTATTTACCCCTATACCATAATGATAACAATTTCCCACATTATTTTGACCTATCATATGCCCATTTTCAGCTGATTTTAAATACCATTTAAATGCTTTTATTTCATTCTTATATGTTCCTATACCATTCATATAGCAATATCCTAGATTATATTGTCCACTAGTACATCCTTTAATAGCTGACATTGTATACCATTCAAATGCTTCTGTTTCATCTTTATTTACTCCTTTACCATAATGATAACAATATCCCATATTATTTTGACCCATTGTACATCCATTTTCAGCTGATTTTAAATACCATTCAAATGCTTTTAATTCATTCTTATCTGTTCCTATACCATTCATATAGCAATATCCTAAGTTACATTGTCCATTAGCATTTCCTGCAATAGCTGATTTTTTGTACCACTCAAATGCCATTGTTTTATCTTTATTTATTCCTTTACCATGTCTGTAATAATTTCCCACATTATTTTGACCCATTGCACATCCATTTTCAGCTGATTTTAAATACCATTCAAATGCTTTTAATTCATTCTTAACTGTTCCTATACCATTCATATAGCAATATCCTAAGTTACATTGTCCATTGGCATCTCCTGCAATAGCTGATTTTTTGTACCACTCAAATGCCATTGTTTCATCTTTATTTACCCCTATACCATAATGATAACAATATCCCACATTATTTTGACCTATCATATGCCCATTTTCAGCTAATTTTAAATACCATTCAAATGCTTTTATTTCATTCTTATCTGTTCCTATACCGTTTTTATAGCAATATCCTAAGTTACATTGTCCATTAGCATAACCTGCAATAGCTGATTCTTTGTACCACTCAAATGCTATTCTTTCGTCTTTATTTACCCCTATACCATAATGATAACAATATCCCACATTATTTTGACCTATCATATGCCCATTTTCGGCTGATTTTAAATACCATTCAAATGCTTTTAATTCATTCTTATCTGTTCCTATACCATTCATATAGCAATATCCTAGATTACATTGTCCTGTAATACATACTGCAATAGCTGATTTTAAATACCATTCAAATGCTTTTGTTTTATCTTTATTTATTCCTTTACCATGTCTGTAACAATTTCCCACATTATTTTGACCCATTGTACAACCATTTTCAGCTGATTTTAAATACCATTCAAATGCTTTTAATTCATTCTTATCTGTTCCTACACCATTCATATAGCAATATCCTAAATTACATTGTCCATCAGCATATCCTACAATAGCTGATTTTAAATACCATTTAAATGCTTTTGCTTTATTTTCTTTTGTTCCTGTACCATAATTGTAACAATTTCCTAAATTATTTTGTGCTATTGAATTATTTATTACTGCAGATTCCAAATTCTTTTTAAAAAATTTAATGTTATCAGTGTTATCCCAAATACTTGCATTTTCAATTTGATCAGCTTTTAAAAACAAGTCAAATGCCTTTTTTTCATCTTTTTGAGTTCCTATTCCATCCATATAACAAATAGCTAAATTATATTGTGCATCCAAATTATTATTATCCATTGATAAACTTAAAAGTAATTTAAAAACTTTTCTATAATTAGTTATTAGATTACTATCACCATTTTCATAACAAATTATTGAATTATATTGTACTTCCAAATCATCATATTCGATTAATTTTAAAAGATTAACTAATTTATTTTGTTTATATTTAATATCTAATAAAATATTATCTTTATAATAAAATAATGATAATAAATATTTTTTAATAATTATATTATAATTTCTCATCATCATCAAATTACTAATTGAATCTTCATTTTTTTCAATAATTAAATGTAATTGATTGAAATTTATATTAATTAAAGAATCATTTTCAATTTTTTTATTATCAATATCGATCAAATAAAATTCTAATGCTTTTTCCTTATTCTTATCACAACCAATACCTATTTGATAAAAAAATCCTATTAAACTTGTGAACCAAAATTTACTTTCTTTATGATATTCCATCATTTCAAGAATATTTTTAGGATTTTTATCATACTTGTTAAGGTAACTTTCTATCCAATCATTTGAAATATATTCAAAATTAATAAAATTATTTTCTGTTTCAACAATTTTAATATAAAAATATTTTAAAAGATCCTTTAAAAAATTTTCTTCCTCTTTAGAAACATTAGTATCTGTAATTTTATTCAATACGTTATACGACATTGTTGATGGTTTTTTTTTTTAAAAAAAAAAGATAATTTGTTGAAAGTTCGTTGAGTAATACAGTACATTAAATGAGCTTAAAATAATTAATGTGGTACAAACGTACAGCATTTTGTAGTACCTTTTCTACGTAGTAATGATTGACCAACTAGATATAATGGTGCACAACATGACGTTATATTTGTTACTTACACAAATATGCGACTCGTCGGAGCTTCGGTCCGTTTTCTTAACGGGTATTACCCGTTCAGCATTTTATCGGTAATATCCGATATTACGATAAAACAATAAAATAAAAAATAAAAAGAAAAAAATAACTAATAGTATATATAAGGAAAAATAAATTCATAACAAATAATAAGTAAATTCTTTATTTTTACCGTCTGGAGGGTGAACTCTTGATCGTACATTTTTTTGAATTTTTTTATTTATTTATTATATGATAAACTAGTGCAATTTAGGTACAGTTAGTTAGTTCAATAAATAAGTACAAATTTATCATTATAACCAATATATATTCTTTTAATTGATAGTAAATATGTTGAGTGTAAATTAAAAATTATTCTTTTTTTCATTTTTTTTTTCCTTTAGGTTCAGTCAAGGGATCTTGCATATGCAGAAATAACCTGGACGTGCTCAGCAGATACACCTTTTTTAGCAATAATTGTTTACCAATCAGTTTCCTTTTTTTGATTTTTTTTTGTTTATCTTTCGTACTTTAAATTTTATATTAAATCTAATTATAATAAAATTTTACTATTTGGTAAATATTTAAGTTTACTCTTATTTGATTATTAAGCTAACTTTGTTCATATGTGCATAATTGAAAATACTGACCGCCTCCCATTATCCACTTACGGTAAGCAAAGTTATGATATTTTCAAATAACTTCCTTTCTCATTATTTCATTTATTAATATAGCAATAATTTTTGGTGATAATAATTTTCTATAGATAATGGAAACTAAATAATGCAATAAAATTATTTTACTGATAAAATTGCTGATTTAAGATAATTTACAGTATCTTTAAGCGTAACTACTTTTGACATTATTAAATTATTATATTTTTGAATTTTGAGATAATATTTAGTATGTAATTAAATACCAATTTGTTTTAATAATAAATTTTCATGTTACTATTAAAATAGATGGAAATTTTAATAATTTCGTTATTGTTTTGTCTGTTTTGTCATAATAATTATTTTTTATTTACAAGCAGTTTGTAATTTTTATAAATATTACCTACTTTAATGATGAATTAATATTATTCATTAATACGAATTTCCTTCATATAATTACAGTAAAATATTTCTTTTAGTTTTATATTGATTTAAAGCAATTAAACTAATTAGATAATACATGGTTTAAAAATTTTTTAATCAAACAATTTTAATTATAGTAATTTTAATGCACATTGTTATTGACAATAATATTGGTTGACTTTACTGTATTTTTCGACGTTAAAAATGATCGACAAGATTTTTTTTTCTGTGAAACAAGTATTTTGTTCGAAAAAGGACATTTCTTACTTTAATAATCTGTGATTTCTGTGACCATCAGCTGACTTCTTGAATGATTTCATTGTATTACCCTAAATTTTGTCAATCGCTGCTGTGCAACTGTAATACGTTTTAAAAAGGTCGCCTTTTTTTTTAAAAAAAAAAAAAAATTATTTTTTTTTACTCCGTTTAGATATAAAATTGAAGTCACATTTATTAATCCAATATGGAAGAATTTATACTCAGTAATGATGTAATTGAACAAATAAAAGATTTTGACTATTATGACCTAACTGAAGAACAAAGTTTGTTAATTGATAAGTTAATATTAAATGACGAATTAAGAGACCGTTGTAGACAATATGGTTAATGCAAAAATTGTAAGCAGCCTAATATTGGTTATGATTGGTGTAAGTTATGTAATGCTAAGAATTTTCAACAAAATTTCAAAAATTGGACTAGTGGAAATCATGAAGTTGACAAGTTTATTCAAAAAACACAACTTAAAACTAAAGCTTGTCGTGACGTTTTAGAATGGATTGAATATGATAGATTTGAAAATGTTGAATACTTGGCAAAAGGGGGATTTGGAACTATTTATAAAGCAATTTGGAAAGATGGATCTATAAGAAGTTGGGATTCTGAGAATAATAAATGGAAAAGAAGTAAATATTGGTTTAGGGAATATGAGAATTTTCCAGTTGTTTTAAAATGTTTACATAATTCTCAAGATATTACGGCCGATTTTTTAAGAGAAGTAAGTTACTTATTTGTATATAGTAATTTCAAGATATTGTCCTATTATAAATGTTAAACTGTCTATTAATTATTATTAACATGGATTCTTTTTTAGATTGGAACCCATAAAATGATTTTAAAATATATAGGTTATGTAACACACTGTTTTGGCATTACTAAAGATCCAGAATCTAGAGATTTTATGATAGTAATGGGATATGTAATAAATGGTAGTTTAAGACAACATTTAAATAATAGTTTTAATTCAACAAAATGGGATGAAAAGTTAAAAATTTTACAAGATATTGCAAAGGGCCTCGCTTATATTCATGAAAATGGGTTAATTCATCGTGATTTTCATTGTGGTAATATATTAAAAGAAGAGAATTATGCTTTAATTACTGATTTAGGATTATGTCGACCAGCGAATGTAAAACCATCCCAAAATGAACGTAAAGAACTATATGGGGTATTACCCTATGTAGCACCAGAAGTCTTAAGAGGAAAAGAATATACTCAAGAAAGTGATATATATGGATATGGAATTATTGCATATGAAGTCTGTACAGGGCTTCCTCCTTATCATGATATTGTTTATGATAAATTCTTAGCTATTAGCATTTGTCAAGGACTTAGGCCAAAATCAAATTATAAAATTCCTCAATTAATTCTAAACATAATTAAACAATGTTGGGATGCTGATCCTTTAAAACGACCTAAAGCAGAAGAATTAAAAAGTTTATTACGTGATTTATATTATTCAAGAGAAAATCCTGGAAATCATGAAATCAAAAAGCAAATTAAAGAAGCAGATAAAATTAATGAGAAGTTAACATCATCATCATTATTATACAATGGACCTACTCTTTCATATACTACAAATCCCCAAGCAGTTTACACGAGTAGACTTTTAAATTTTAAAAATCTTCCAGAACCAAAAAATGCTACTGATAACAAGGTTGATGATAATTCATTTGGAGAATATTCAGGTAATTAATTTCCTAATTTACTTTACAAAAGCGTTCTTTAAATATTTTATTTGATGTATATAATTATTTTTTTTATATTATAGAATCAATAGAAGCAATAGATTTTACTAAATTAGACCTAGGTACTTATATACATTAACTTTTTTACATGATTTATTTTATTAATAATATTATTTAATAATTTATTTTTCACTTATAGATAAAAGTAACTGAATAAAAGAAAGGAAAGGAATCTTGGGTATAAATTTCTTTATTATTTACTATTTATTTTCTTTAACATTACTGCAATGATATTTTATTGGAATATATTTTTTATGATTAAATAAAGTATTTATAAAATTATATGAAAAATAAATATAATGAATTGTTACAAAAATGTAATAAAGTAAAAATTGCATTGTATTTTATGTTATGTTAATCTTATTATAAAGTTACCCAACCCAAAGGTAGGTCAAAAGCCTGGCCCAGATTTATAGTTCGGTTACCTGATCTGAGCTGATCCAATTTGGAGATCTATTGGATATTTGACGATTGAGACATGGTGATTAGTAAATTAATTAGGTAAAAAACTAAAAACACTAGGAGACGGTAAACAATTGTAAAGAACAAATATGTAAAATAAATTTGTAGCAAATATAGAAAATTCGTTTAACGTGTTCGAGTTGGAAGTTGGCACTAGTAGCAATGGTAATTATACTTCCTGCTGATGATAGTAAAGTTGATTTATATGTTAATAATACGGTATGAGTGTTTTGCAATGTTAGAAAAACTTTGACAGGTAATTAGAATTTTGCCGCCATATGCAGTAGGACTTCGTCCCTATAGTTAATTTTATTTGTATTGTTTAAACAAATAAACTAAATAAATATGTAAGTTGCAGTAATAAATTTTCAGGTCTACTATTAAATTATCCAGCAAATTTGATTTAAGATTTTTTTTTTATTGTACATATTTTTATCTTTAGCGTAAAATAACTACAAAGAAATACATATGAAATCAAAATAATTTTATGGCTATTTTGAAAATTAAACAATAAAAATTTTAACCTTTATTTAAAAAAGCATCCAAAAAAAAAACTCTTTTACTAGGTACAATTAAAAAAAAAAAGACAATGTTTAGGTTTAAACCAGGTTGAAGATTCAGATCGAGGGCTGCGAACGTCATTGATTTGTGTAATATGAAACCCAACGAACGTAATGATTATTTTCGTAATTATGAATAATTATGAATTTATGTTATCCTAGATTATGAGTCAAATATTATGTGATCACTGATCACTCAAAATATTTTTTTTTGATCAATTATATATTTCTTAGATAGTAAGTTATAAATTATTTTATTACATATTTATATCAAATTAAATTTATTCGCATCTGTTATTATTTATAATGGCAAAAAATACCGTAGATATAAAATCATAGATTTTCGTGCACCATGTTCATTATGTCCAAAGAACTTTCATAAATGTAATATTTACATAATATGGATAGAAACCCTAATATTTAAGAATTAAAAAATGATTAAAATCCCTCTATTCATGTTTTTAGTTAATAGAACTTTGGTGCGACAGAGATACCAATTTTATTGGAACTCCGGTCAATATATTAAGATCGTTAATTCAAAAACTACTACGACCGATAATTCAAAGAATATATTATTCAATATAATACTTTTATGTTTATCAGAAGAATCGAGAGACATTTTGAAAAATCAAGGAATAAATAATCTTATTCTCGGTTCTGTGATAAATGTAATAGTTGTTTATTTTCACGGTGCGGGCGTGAAAATCATGATATTCCACAGAACTTAGTTATATCACGTTAATACCTTTTAAACTGACTTATTATTCTGCTATTTATAGATTTTTTATTCAATATTGATAGACTTTTTATACTTATTATTTCGTATCTTTTTAAATAATCATCGTCCGTGAGAATATCAAAAAAGAATTATTATTCGGAACTGAGACATGCTTTACTTTTTTAAGGATAAATAAGGTATGTCAAATTTTCACTCAAAATGTCAACATTATCAATTCTTTTTTCTGATAAAATTTTTATTTTCACAAGATAAAAAAGTTTCAAACACAATGAAGAATAAAATACAAGATAAACAAAATCAAAAAGACTGAAAAATGATGCAAGATTTCGTATATCAATGGCCATATTTATGTGTTCACTATCAATCCTCAAGGTTATGTATTCAAATTGCAATCAAGTTATCTATAGAATATAAACATTTATTTTCACATAGATTTGCAATGAAATTTTATTAGACAAATAATACATTAAATACTATTTGACGATAAATCTATCAATTCTTATTTATAAATACTGTAAATGTAGTGAATTATGAAAATCATACAAGAATCTAGAGGAAAATCTGTATAAACAGCTGACTACTAAGTTGCCCCACAAAAATTTTGAATTTGATTTATAAAATCTTACGGTGCGATACGTTACTGATTTCTTTTAAATCCATTCAAAATCTTCAATAAGATCCATTCCATAACCAAAGGAATACTTTTTAATCACTCCTTTCGCTTTATATTCTTCGGTTAAATTTACCAATTTCTGATCCACTTTTATTCTGGAATCATTTATTCTTAACAATATAGGATTCCTATTTTTCCAACTAGAAAAAAATGATTCTATATCTTTCAATTTAAATACCTTAGAATAAAATTTAAATTTAAATAAACTAATTGGTGAAGATTTGGCTAATACTTGAAATAACTTATCCCAACTAAATTCATAATCTTTGCACACGTTAATAATTAATCCATTTAAAAATTGACAATTAATTAATAAATTTTCAAATTCTGGAATCGATAAATTTCTATCTAATGATAATTTAAGATACCTAATATTTGGACAATTTTGATAAATTGTTTGAATAAGTATTTTATAATCAACGTAATATGTGTCATTATCACAATGTATACTAATTTCAGAAAGATTTCCTGTTGTGTTTTCAATTAAATTTACTGTAGTAATCAATGGAATATAATAAACCTTTAAAATTTTTAAATTAGGTAACGACAAATTCTTTGAATTATTTGCAATTGGATCATACCAATTTATGAATTTTAGTTTCTGGATTTCTAAATATACTAAGTTCACAAAGAACGAAAGAAATCTTGTATTAGGATTCCAACCAATTCTTAAATGTTGGACAGTATCTGCATGTTTAATTAATGATTCTTCAAGAGTTTTATAAAATTGTTCGTGTTTAGGAAATATATTATTGAATAAATAGAATTCATTTAAATTTTTTTGTACTTCAATTAAATTAAAGATCCCATAATTATCAGTACTATCATAGGAAGTAACATATAATGTAATTTTTTTAATTGATTTGCATATTTTAGCCAATCCTTTTAAAATATTTTGATCAATTTTAATATCACAATTAAAGATTTCAAGTTCTGATAAGCAACATTCAGCCTCTGGAATAAGATGTAGTTGAGAATCAAAATAACGTGGAATTGAAAGTTGAATAAGTTTTGTATTTTTATTAATAAATAATTTTAATATCTCGTTTCTTAAAATAGATGCATTTGATTTTTCAATCATTTTCAAAGAAATTATATCTTCTAGGATATGCAATATTAAATATTTCCAAAAACTCATATAATTAAATAAAGGACGATGATATGTTGTCTCTGTAATAAGATTATCCATTCCCTGATTTTTCAAAATTTCTCTTGATTCTTCAGATAAATGTAAAAGTATTACGTTATATAGTAGTACATTCTTTGAATTATTACTCACACAAAATTGATCAGGATTTCTCCATAAAATTGGCACCGCTGTTACACACCAAGTTCTATTAACTAAAAGACATGAATAAAGTGATTTTTTATCATTTTTTAATTTTTCAAATATTAGAAAAAGCAAATCTTCGTTGAATCGCCACATTCTTTTTTTTTTTTTTAAAAAAAAAGGAGAAATTTTTTTATCGGGTTGATTTGTCCATTATTTTAATGGATTTTTAGCCCTATTGTGTAACAAATATTACGTTTCATAATACATGATGCAATTTGATGCATGAAGATCTGTCTCTGCATTATTTTGTAACCAAATACTATTGACGAATTACATGACAGTTTAATAGGAAGCACGCTTCCGTGAAAAATATACGTAAAATTTACATATACTATTCATGTAGTTTTAAGGATCCAACATTTCATGTGGATCTGATTTTATGTGTAAAATAAATTTATATAAACTTATAAAATTTTTATTTTAAATTCAAATAAAATTATATGCATTATGCAAATTTTTAAATAAGTATTATATTTAACAAGTGTTCTTTTTCATGGGGAGTTGGATATCTGATTTTAATAAAAATAAACTTTTTTTGTTTGTTAAGAAACGTCGCACTTGACATTTTTTAACTAAGTTTTTTTTTATTATTACTAAAAAACGTTACACTTGATGTTCAAGATCAAGGTTAGAGAATTTTTTTATAAAATTGAGATTATACTTTTTGATATGACTAGATTAAAATATAATAACTTTTTAATTTTAGCCAAAAAATTC
The DNA here is from genome assembly GCF_026210795.1 of Rhizophagus irregularis. Classification (NCBI taxonomy): domain Eukaryota; kingdom Fungi; phylum Glomeromycota; class Glomeromycetes; order Glomerales; family Glomeraceae; genus Rhizophagus; species Rhizophagus irregularis. The sequence continues at coordinate 1,918,491 of NC_089435.1, read as the reverse complement.
ACTTATCTTGATTTTTCTAGATCAGACCCCATATACTGATTATACTGATAACCTTGCTTTTGATCTTCCTTTCTTTCCTTTATTTTTCTTATTTTGTCGCTCTCTTTTTAAAACTTATTTTTTTCTTTATTTATCACCCTCTTTTTTATTCATACCCACTACTCCTTTCTTTTTAAAAGTTTATTTTTTCTTTTATTTTCTAACTTCGTCACCCCCTTTAAAAAATTGTTTTTTTGATTTTATTTTTTCATTCCCACTTTTGTCTCCCCATTTTTATAAAAATTATTCATCATCCTCTTTTTCCTAACTTTGTCACCCTCCTTTTTTAAAAAAAAATTTTTTGATTTTATTCTTTCATTCCTCACTCAATACCTTCTTTCCCAATTTTCGTAAATGTTTTTTCAAAAAATTTTTTTTTTATTCTCCTTTTTTTAGGCTTTTTAAAATTCTTTTATTTTTATAGGTTGAATATATTTTTTTTGTCGGTTGATTCTTCTTTGTGGGTCAGTTCTTCATGAGTCAGTTATTTTTATGTAGATCAATTCTTTTTTACGTGATTCATGGGTCAATTCTTTTTGTGAATTAATTTTTTTTCATGGGTCGTTTCTTTTTGTAGATTTGTTTTTTTGTGGAATGCTTCAGGATTTTTTTCTTTTTTGTAGGTCTTTCTGTTACAAGACTCCAAACTTTAGAAATGCCAATTCTTGGAGACTTGGATGATTACAGGGGAAATTTGGTTTCTGATTGAGTTAAAGAAATATTCTCATGTTTCATTTTTTTTTTGTTTAAGTTTGCAATAGTTAGGAAAGAACGTTTCATAATATATTTGTAGTTGTATTTTATTTTTATATTTATTTAATAAATATTATTTTTTAAAATTAATTTTTATGATATAACTAGCAATAAGCTGTAGCTTAAGTGATAAATTTTATGACCAAAATACATTACAAATCATCATAAATTTGGTGTCCTAATTAAATTACGTGCGAGTTCCATGCAAATTCCGTATTTAAATTGTATTTTTATTGATACGGAATTGTGCACTTTTCCGTATCCTTTCAACGGACTATTATGATATGTTATTTCTAAGGAAAAAAATCGTATAAAAATATTATTAAAAACGTATCCAGTTTTTTTATAGGGTCGGAAAAACATTAAACAGCACAATCGTGTTAAAATAATCTATCTGTTCGAGAATCCATTGACCTCACGAATATAAGGATGAATTTCTTTCTTACAAACAGGACTGGGTATGATCCATAAGTAGAAATGAAAAGAAATCATTAGTAAATTAATGACTTCTTAATGGTGGAGCAACAGCATAACACGAGCAATGTATATCATCAACAACAATTTTACCACTTTGTGTAAGTGGTGCAGTGTAACCAAGTTCCCAGATTGAAAAGAAAAAAGGTTAATATAAAGAAATTCATTAAATACGGAGAACGTAAGGTTAATTACTCTTGTAACCCGATGTGGAATTACAGGAATTAATTTTTTGACATTAAAAGTAAGAGCTCCCAAAAATGGTTTATCCTTGAGAAACGAATAAATGGTGTTTGGTGTGAGAGTAGAGTACCTATTGAAAAAAAGTGAGTGACTCATGCTTAGAAAGTATTTGACTCTATAAAAAAAATTATCATTTTTCTAGTTTTTATTCCGTAATCCTGCATCTAATTGTTTATCTGTTGCATTTGATTCAATTTCTTGCAATTCTTTCTCACGTGCAATTCGGTATAGGGCATTGGCATTACCCCAATGTACTGTGAGTTTTTAAGTCATTCATATGACGTTCCGCAACTGGATCATTTGGTTCATCAAACATATCTGGGTCTTGCGAGATGACCCAACGGTTTCATTATTTGCGTATAATTTCAGATGTACCTACCAGGTGAAATTCTTCTTATCTGGCTTGGATAAGATTATTAAAAATTCGAAATCTTATTGACGTAATAGCGAGTTCACTCAGTATTGATTCTAATTCATAAGCACGAAAAGTTTAAAGAAATAAAATAAAGAAACTAGTGAATTAAGCTCTTTTTAGATATATTAAACTTTTCAATCAGTTGGTGGCTTAATCGACTGCAGTGAAGTTTGTTGGTAACACAATGGTATATTAGTAACATGAATTCATTAGATTTTGCCAATTTTTATTTTTTTAATTTATAAAAAAGTAACTATGCATGGTTTGGGGATAAAAAATTCTAGTTCATCTCAAGAAAAGCGTGTATACTAAATGTAGTTCAATGTTGATAACAGTTATTTTATTAATAAATAATTAAGTAAATATTGTAATAATATGTATTTGTTAGCAAATATATAAATGAATTTTACTTTATATGTAATAATATATTGAAAGTAATTATGATTTAATTAAGAAAATAATTTTTAATACATTATCATCATATTTACTAAATTAATATTTTTCTGATACGATAATTAAAAAAACTTGCCATTTTGTTGTGCAGAATAATTATCATTTTCCAAACTTAAGGTCTGGAAATTATATCAAGAATAATGTTAAAATGAAGAATAACACCACATCTAAATACAATATAATGATTCCAGCTTATAATGTAGTATACAGGAATGTTGTTTGCATTCCAGTGAATTAAGTATGGTGCGAGGTAAAGTCTCGTGTTTTGGCCAGTTTGATTTGCAAGAATTGAAATTGCCCCAGGGTTAGGGTTCCCACGAAAAGGATATCTTCCATCAGGTAAGGTAATTGCGACGAATTCAATGTTAAAAATGCCATCTAGGTCACGTTGAACCATATCAATTTTTTCTAATGCATTCTCCCGATCTGGATCTTTATTATAAAATACCTATAGAATACAGATGTGTTGAAGTTAAGATTAGTAAAGATTAGCATGTTTCTCCTTTTTAGTTTTCAAGCAAAATTTAATAACAACCTCAAACCACAGATCGGGAGGTATACAACAATTCTTAATAGGTACATGTAGTTCGTCATATGATGGCCATTGGAACCAAGCTCCAGCATCAGGTCTCCGTTGATCATTTCCAATCATACAAATTACATTTGACGCTGCAAACCAATTTCCATTGTGTGCCTCACACACATTTGATAGTCTGCGGTGGATTATTTCCTTGTGGCCCCCATCATACTAATTTAAAAATTAGTAAGAATAATATCATATGCAATGTGTAAGTTAGAATGAACTTACTTTAATGATTAGACGATCACAATTGACTATTTCAGCGTTGTAATATAAATGTATCATCTGGCACACACCAAGGTTATTAAGTTTACCATCTGGAAAATGGACCTCAACAACCTGTTGACCCTGTTTTCCCCTCACCGCCTCTTCTATTTGTGCAAGAATCTGATATGATTGTTAGTAATCATTCACTTTTCATTGTTTCTTACAGTAAATATCATACAAATACCTTTTGAGATTCTGAAGCTTGTCTGTTCTGTTGTGAGATTTTTCATACAACATATCAATATATCTATCATTGAAAACAGACTGTTTGACCAAACAAAAGTGAAAAAAATAATACCTGCACGGTCTTTTCAGAACTAATCACTTCTACACTCATGTTTGTAAAGAATAGAGTTTGAGCTGTGACAGGAAAGAAGATGAGAAAAGAAGGAGAAAAAAGTAAGAAGAGAAGCGTGAGAAAGAGGATGAGTAAAATAGAAAAATATAGGCTATTTTCTTATTGATCTGATTCAATGATGACGATATTTGATTTTACAATCTTCCCGTAAAAAAAGCTCGGACACGTGAGCATTGCTTTGCAAAGCAAATAATATATTAAGTAAAGCCATAATTTCTTTTTTAATACCATTGTATGTCAGAAATTCACTATATTACGTTACAAATTGTAAATCTGAATTAGCTAATGATGGTAAAGAAAAGATAGCTGAAGAAATTCGTACAACCTTGAATGATATTCGTTATGTTGACGAAATTGATAATTATAATGAAGAGGAACCATCTACTGATGATAATACTGAACAAATTCCTTCTCAAGAATTAAAAATTTCGAATATACTTGATTTGGATTTAAATAGGCAATTAGATATTGATGAGCTTGATAATTTTATTCACGAGTTTCTATTAATTACTGCACCTCTTCGAATATTAGACATAATATTATAAGGCTTTCAAAAAATTTTTTTCCAACTTTGAACAATGAACTAAGTGTCTTACGCCGGATTGCGTAACTACAATTTAAATTTAGCATGATCTACTACTGTATAATGTTTCACAATAGTTTAATGTTACACTATGTTTCACTACATGACGTTTGTGATTATACTAACTTTCGTTCAAAAATTGCCTTTTTCTTCTCCATTATTATTTATATACTATTTTTTTTTTTAAAAAAAAAAGTCTATAATTCGTAAATAACAATGCGCAGAAATTGAAGTTAAAATATTTTTTATTCTGTGTACGAGTAATAAATAATTCTAGAATTTGATTTTATAAATAAAAAGTCATTCCTTTTTAAAAAAATAATTAATAAAAAAAAAATTAATAGGTTTTTTTTTTATACATATGAATGAATGTTCTTATGTCACATAAAAGCAAAAAAACCCAGCGAACTATGACACACAAGCTGCATGAGTAATCCAATTCAACAACAATGGTGAAAATAAAATTGTGGTAATAAATAATGAACGCGAACTTAACGTTAAAATTTTTAAATCACGTAACATTGAATTCTAAAAAAATAAATTCATTTATGCATTTTTACACAGATGTATGAATTTAACTTTAGACAATTCTATTTATTGAAAATGGTCTTTAAAGTTATGGAGATTATAATTCACTTTTTAATTCAATGTACAATTAATTTCAATTAATTATACCGTGCTGTACATTAATAAATTTTTTTATATTATTTTCTAATTTTCAATTTGTTATATTATCGTATTCTAAATGTATTTATTAAAAAAAAAATACTGCGCTATTAAATTAAAAATGACTTAGTTTTAACTTTTTTAACTCAGTGCAACAAAAAGTTTAGCTAATAATTATAAGTAAACATTAAAATCTGGCGTTGTTTCGGAATAAAAAAATATTCGTGAGATAAATAATTATGAATAGAATATAATAGAAATATTTAGATTTTTGAATTGTGTAACATGGAAATACGATATACTGTATCTATTCCGTGTCGTTCCGTGAAATTTTTGTGAACTAATTCAGTTCTGGTTAATGAAATTTTGATCAGATTTTTTTTTATATCATAATAATTAATCATATTTCCTCTCGGGATGATGCGATCCTTTATAATCTAAAATTCTAAATAGTAATATTTTTCTCCTAATTGCTTTTTTCTTCACCTTTTAGGTTTGAATCTGTGATCGGATCGATATTGTGGCGCTACTATAATTTTTCTTTCTTGGTTACTTTTTTTTATTAATACTTCATTTTTCTTCGTTCTTTTGCCTTTTAGGTTTGATCGGGCCAGTGCTTTGAAGTAATAAAAATAAATACTGTATATTTTATATGATTTCTTTTAGGTAGTAGAATAAATATGGTTTTTAAAAATATCCAGCCAAAAAGAATAACACTAATAATTTTTTAAATAATATAAATTTTTTAAATAGTTATTAGTTAGTATAATTAATACTTATTTTATTATTGTTTTTTTTATTATTAATTATTATTAATTTATTTTATTTAATATAGTAAAAATTTTAATCAATTTTTATTTTTCACTCACATTATAATCAAAATTATAAATAAATAAAAACCTTGTTGTAATGACTAATTTTCCTCAATATATAATATATATGAAATTTCATGTTAATTTAAACTCATTAATCCTGTTGCAAAGTAACAAGTTACAGCAAGTTATCTTAAAAAAATAAATTAATAAATTAAATAAGGAATTTAATAGGTAATATTTTTTATTTAATTTATTTTTATTTTTATAACTAGTAGAGCTCATACATAGCCCAAATTACATATATTTGATAAAACGAAATATATAGAACATAAAATATGTCCTAGATGAACTACGCGCGTAAATAGGACAATATAACAATATGAATAAAAGTTGCAATCTGACAAAAGTATCTTCTTTTTCTGTTATTAATATTCTTTTTTTTTTTAAAAAAAAGATAAATCTTGACAAAGAAATTAATAAATTAATTCTCTTGTATTAAGTATTAGCTTAAATTTAATCTACCTGAAACATACTTTTTTTCAAAAACAAATGAATAAATGAATTAATTAACGTATAATTGAAAAAATGACAAACATTTAATGCACGCATAATGAATATAGAATTCGATCAATGTCAGAAATTACCTAAAAATTAAATTTCTTAATACAATAATGCAGTCTTACCAACAATTGTATTATTTCGACAAAAAAAATATATATCATATCATAGAGTATTTATGGTGCCAATATTAAAATTGCAAATTTATTGCTTGTTGTTTACTTTGAAATATTATACGGTTATATTTTTTATAGCTATTAAATTTTACTACTAACTAGTGTTATACCTACTGCATATTGATTTAATTTTGAAATAATAATCTCATCGATAGAAGTTTCTAGATTTTCACACCGGACTTACTTTGTCATTGAATTTAATAATCAGGATAATGACGTCATATTGATAATTATTCCAAACTAAAATGTTATAGAGAACTTGAGTGATTTTGAATAGTTAGAAAATTAAAAGTGAATAAGTTTTTTAAATATAATGTAAGTCAATAAGGGTGGAGATTGTGTTAAAAGAAGAATATAAAGAGAAGTTTGAATATGGAGATTTTTGGCGTTAGATTAGGTAAGATTAATGACAATAATAGGGATAAAGAGGACAAAAAGTTGTTGTTAGGCTATATAGATAAAGTAGGAGTGATAGAAAAATATTTGGAAAGCCTTCGTGTTGGTCAACACGAACGTGACGTTTAATATTTTTGATAATTGTAATGTCTGCGCTGTATATTCTAATCTTATACTGTCACTTTAGCTTTCCTTGTCCAAATCTATGATAATGAGGATAAACCATTGTCGGAAAATTCTAAAGAAGAAGTCTACTCGATTTACTCATGTTATCAAGAAAGTAGAGGCGGATAAGTGATAGCAGCTTGTTTATATCTTGTAAATTAATTTAGCGTTTATATATATAAGAGATCCTTCAATCCAAAGGGTTCCTGTATCATTTGGGTTCTTCTACTTGGAGCATAATAGATAAAAGTATAGATATGAGAAACACGAGGAGGATTTTGAAGGTCAATAGTATTTAAATTTGGAAATGGATTGAAGAATTTTTAAATGAGTATGATTTTTTTGTGCGCTTTCACCTTTTCGAAAGTAATTTTATCTAACATTAAAGGTAATGAAATAGCAGATAGTTTAGCGAAGTTAGAACGTTACGTTTAAGTGACATTAAAAGCGAAATGAATATAGAAACACAAGCATGGAATTTAATTCATCCTAGCAAGGCAATTAACTAGAGAGTTTTTGAAACGGATTAAATATAATGTGCAATTTTTATCACTAGATTTTTTTAAAAAAAATTCAGATAGTGAAATTTAACGTATGATTTGGTTATGAAATTTTTCGAAGAAAACAACGATAAAGGAAACAATTTGACATATTACAGTATTATTAGGCCAAAAAATTTGTTAGAAAAATTTCCTACACTTGATAACTTGAATAGACATTATCCAGATATTTATAAAAACGATACGTGTATTAGATGTAAGGGAACGCATGAAAATTGAAACATATCTGTAATTATAGAAATAACAAAACCGATCATAGAAGACTTTCAAAAATTGTACGATGGTTTTGAGAATAAAATTAATAAAATCGCAAAGGAATGTAAAATCTATCAGTTGAAAGCCAAATTTAACGATATATTAAATCAAGGATCAACGGTATTACTCAATGCAATAAAATAATTAAAGGTTTGGTAAATAAAAAACTTTTTTCAGATTCAAATAACAATGAATTCAAGAAAGCTATATATGAATTTATTGGTGAAGTTGTAATTGAGTCAAAAAATACAATTTGGAAAGAACGCTGTGAAGAAGTTAATAAATGGGAACGAGAGAACATACTAAAGATGATAAAAAAAGAAATATATTATGGATTCAACAGAGAAAGATGGAGACAAGCTGAGTTTTATAAATTTTAGAAAATCTAAAAAAAATCAGTTTATAAATAAATCATGTTGCTGGATCAATAAGGTCGTAAAAACAAAAGGAAGTTATTGATCTATGATTACAAGATCAAGCAATTAAAAAATTGATTTTGTAGTCTAGGGTTTTGGTCTAATTTATTTTAGGTTTTTTTAATACATAAAAAGGTAGGGGTAAAAATGATCGGAAGATCTTTTCTCTTATAGATAATGTATTTCCAGCCCTGAAAAATGTATTTATGGCTCGGGTCCTGGACACAAACTACACGTTCTTGTTGGAAACCACCAAAACTGATTTACCAATTCTTTTATTTTTTTCATTTGCCTAAAACTCAATAAAATTCATGGGAATTGAATTATACGATCTTTTAATACAAAAATACTTATATTGGAGTCATGGAGTCATGGAGCGTTTATAGTTAAGGTGACAGGATTAAAATGTATACATTAATAACATTTCTTTAATAATTCTTTTTTTTTTTTAAACCGCTTACTTCCAAGAAAATTCAAAAAAAGTTCCACAATAGAAAGAATTTTAAGACGCGTTAAATAAATTTTTTCAAGTGAGATTCTCGTCCAAAAAAGTGAAGGTGTCATAAAATTTCAATAGTTTAGAGCGTGCACCGTTTACCACAGTATCAGATCATTCTTTATACTGATTTTAAATTAATGCAAAGATTAGTCATAATTTTTTTACTTTTATTCCTATTATCTTACTAATAAACTGTAAATATTTATTATTTCACAGCAGGTTAACAAAAATTACACGTTACTAACAACTATTACTTAATAAAGAAAAATTTTATTATGAAAAATGAAATCAATTAAATTTAGTAACAAACAGGATGGTGGTCAATGTCTGAATTTGTTATATTTTTTATATTTTAACGTAAGTTATCATTCTTAATCTATGATCAGGAGCGTGAGATTGTGATGCTAGATTCAGAAAACTAAATCATAATTTTTTTTTTTTAAAAAAATATTTTTTTAAAAATATTTTATAGGATTAACAATTAATTATTGATTTCGAGTAAACTCACTTATTAACACAGAGATTTTAAATTGTAATGGTAAATGATAGGATGTAAAAAGTTGGATTGTCATTCACCATAAAATGAAAGAGCGAGGGGGGAAATTTTTTATCTACTTTCGTTATAATATAAAAATTATATAATGATTTCAAATAATGAGGAAGCAGAATTTTATAATAAATGTGAAATTTAAAGAATGGTAATTTACGTGATTTCTATTATAATTTTCTTTATAGATTTTTAATTTTGTTCAGTCATTAATAATTAATTACACGTAATTTCCAATTTCATTACATTAAAAATTCTGTATATTATTTAATTCTCATCTTCAAAATTATGCAAATAAACTTTGATTATATTCATTTAACAACAATTTCCTTTTTTTTTTAATCGGTATAAACGCTTTGGCCATGTAACAATTCATCGATCTGACACGTATATCACGTTAAATCTTAGTATTCATATCAATTGAATATTTAATTTTAGTTACAATCAATACTAGAACGAACCAATTTTACGTATTAACTCCAATTATAGCGTTACGATGTTAGAAATAAGAATGACAGTTAACCACATAAATCGTTACTATTATAATATAGCAAAATTATCAAAGATAAATATTTATTGTAATATCAATCTCATTTCAAATGTGCTAGTAAGAATTACAACTATTTAAAGTAAAAAATGACAATATTTATCTGCTTTCATGAGCTAAACAAAAAATAATAATAATAATTATTGCTATAATACTATATATGATTTAAATTCTGATTACATTTTACTATTGTAATCATGCTAGAACCCATTGTATTATCAATGGGTTTTTAGAAATTCGATAAGAAGTTGATCTTCTGAAAGATACCCTTCTTTTTCCACTTCATCATCATAATTGATCTCTGCAAATGATTTCTTATTTTTTTCCATCTGTTCCATATAATACGAGTACTTTTCCACAAACTTCTCCGGTCGTGCAGTTAAAATAAAATCTTTATTGTCGCATACACTTAACATGATGGATTTATCATTTATACCAACATTTTCATCGTACGAGGTAGTAATAATGTACGCATATTCGTGATCAACTTGGAACATGTTTTCCAAGGACTCGATAGGAACAAGACGTGGATTCATAATCAACTTACTACTCGAATAGAAGGCGTTAATTAATTTAGCCCCAAGGAGGCCGGTATCAGCATAAGTTTGAATCATTGAATCATTTTGTGTTGAACAATCTTGTCCAAATTTGCGGAGAAAATTAGCCAACCATTCACCCACACCACCTTCGACATATCCATCAAAGTGTAAATAAACACAAACATAATATTCATAAAAGTATTTACTTCTAGCTGGTCCGCCTAGCAAACTTGTTTCTCTTCTTTTAGGTTTACGTTCACGAATAAGGACAATACTGTGTGTTCCCATTTGTAACGTTCAACGATATTTTTCAAGGAAAAAAAATCTGGTGGCTTATGATGATGATAGACTCGCATTTATATCATCGATCATATGATAAAACTTGATCAACTCCCATATAAAGCTGATTTACACGTTAAAGTCACGGTAGCAATGCGTCATAAATAATTTTTATTCATGACGCAGTATAAAATACGAATAATTTTACACACGGTAATGTGATCATTGAACATTTAAAGGCGAAGCCACAATTTATATCTCGCTTTGTAAAAAATAATTTATCACACTATAATGATCCTAAAATTAATGGAAAAAGGTAGAGTTTCAAGTTTTTTTTTTTATTTTAGAAGCTACTCTCCCTCTGTATTCTTTATAGGAATTATTTTCCTTCATTTTCTTTGTACTTTCATTCCCTTTAGAAGTTTTCTAACCTAAATTTCATTTTTATCCACAGTTTATCATAGTTATCCTTATACTTAAGACCAAAAACTCATATCTCAACGAAATCAAGAACTTTTGATGTTATACAAGACTGAATTAAAAGATTACTTCATTTCCATTTGTGTACGTAAATAAAAAGGACAGTGGGTAATTGTAAATTAATAAACAAATTTAATTGTTGTTGATAAATTTAATCAACTGCTAAAATCCAATCATATTTATTAACATGTAAAGAGTTTAGTGATCTTTTCAATGGGATGAATAAAAAACAATTTGAAGGTCAAAATTTAAGGAGTTGCAACTTGATTTAAGAAACGCAGTTAGTTATATTAAGCAATAAGATATGAGTATGTTTTCTCATATAATTTTTTTTTATATTTTTATATTATAATATGCGTTATGTAATTTAACCACTTTTGTTTTTATTTTATTAAATATAAGATGTACCCAACCAAAAAGTTCAAAATCCTGTAAAATAGGTGCGACAAAATCTTCAACTTTTTGAGCATACTAAAGATGAGCCACAGAATATCCAACCGTCCCTAACATGATGCACGAACTTAATTGAATTTAATTCTTAGAATATGTATATTGCCAAGAATGAGGTATGAATTATTAATTTCGTAGTCTTTTTGGTTAAAATTATTTAATTGATCTTTATATTAATTTATTTTTTTTAATTGAAGAAAATGATTTTTTTAAGCATTTAATCGAGGGACGAAAGAACTTGAAGTAGGACAAATGCAAATCAGAAAAAAAAGTAGAATCATAGTCATATTGTAAATTTTTTCCAAGTAAATTTGAGTCGTAAATCGTAATTTAGGTAAAAAGTTTAGCGTTTTGTTACAAATTATGTAACTCTATTTTATTTTTTAATATGTCCTTTTGCTATACCTACTGTTAATAATAAAAATGAGATTTAGTATCATTTGTTCCTTCAAATTTTATAATGTTATTACTGTCTTTTTTTTGTTTGAAATCACCGCAAGCTTGTATTTCTATTATGGCAAAGAAGGGCACCACGTCTTGCCGGGAAAGTTGATTGGGAAAAAATTTGCAAGCAAAAGGTTACAGGTCGTGCCTTACTCAAGACTACAAAACAAAGGCTTTGCAGCATTGGGTTGGATCTGGGCTGTGAACTTTGTTAAGGAGCTTTGTAAGCAAACTCAAATAATCCTCATCGTATTACCGTATTACCGTTTAAAAAAAATGTGTTATAAAATATGGCATTAAATGATCAAAAGGACGGAAAGGCTAGGCATTGTCCACAAATGTAGTGTGACAAATGTAGTGTGAATCTTGCGAACTCGGGCGATTCATGTACAAAATCTTCGAGTAATTGGATTGAAAGCTTGTTTGATGAGTTCAAAATTTTTTTCTATGCAAAATTAATTGAATAAAAGAACTAAATAAAATAAATTCGCCGTATTAATTATTACGTTTGATGTTGCATAAATTAAGAGTATCATTTCTGTATTTTTTAATCTATGATTTAGCTTTAAAAATTCTGATCTGAAATATTCACGAAGAAAAATCAAGGCGGCTGTTATTCGTACCATGTGATTAGACGATCTACAATCACGTTATATTAACATATTTTTTCGCACAGTAAAATTAATATAACGTGATTGTAGATCGTCCAATCACAGTATTTCTATAGAAAAATGGCATGATAACTTAGCAAGCGCTTAACGATTTAATCGGTCGCTGGGATAGTAGCAACACTACCATTATACCATTATAAGAACTAATGATTATGAAAAAACAAATATTATTTAAACTCTTTTTATCCTTTATCCTTTTGTTATTACATAGCTTTCAATAGCTTTGTATTGATTTACGGTATTATAAGAGCCACATTCGCCCTATAAAAAATTTTATCCGTTACTTTTATTTCTGTAAAAACTCTATAAAAATGAGTTTCACGGATCCATTCACGGAAAATGTAAATAATTTGATAAATTCCGTGATATAAGGTTATTAATTCCGGAAATACGAACCTTTTACGGAAAAAAAAGATGGAATATTAAAAACGGATCGACTTTTTTTACAGGGTCATCATGATAAATTAGCTTCCATCTGCATTTTTTAGTAAACGTAAACACGCACCGGTAAAAATATATGAAATAAGTTTCTCCCTATAAAAAAAAGTGGATACGCTTTTTATACGTTTTGTATACTGAGAGATACGTTTGGGCACTTTTTTATACTGTGAGATCTGTGAGATACGGAATTGTGCACTTTTCCGTATCTCGCAAGATACGCTTTTCATATGAAATTATATTGAAAAAACGTATCATGTGAGGTCTTTCAGCATAAAAACGTATATACTTTTTCTATAAGGTCCTTTGTTTTTAATTCTTTCATCAATTAAACATTTTGGTCTTATTCATGCAGTATTTATACACCAACGTAGATTCTGGTGCAACTATCAATCCTGTGGCAGTTGTTGCAGTTATTGAATATATTGTACGGTGGTATTTATATTGGTTAACGTCACGAAGAAATGGTAAGTGAGGCGAATCTGATGCCTTCAGGCTTCAGGAGCATCTTCAAACTCGATAGTGCCTCATAGTAGTGAAATTATTCAATAGTGGTTAAAATTTTTCAATGAGTTGTTAGTTGTTACCAAAAAATAGAATGGGAGTCAGTACAATTCCACTAGGGCGGTATTTAATCAATCCTTTCTAGTTACTTTATTTAAAAAGATTGATCTGGATAACGCTGAATAACGAGGACAGTTATATGAGAGTAAATAATTATCGGTATTATTGGTAATATTTCCTTTAATATATTAATCATTCAATACCAAAAAGTGATGAAATCGCGTACAAAATTCCGGACGGATATCTAAATAAATAATGATAACGAGGAGTGTTAAATTGTAATACGCGTAACTTATTTTATAATACTTTGTTAGAATTAAAATTCGCACAGGAATTACACATTTGCAATATTAAATTTCATTTAAATATTTCTTAGAAATGAATCTTTATTTAAGCTTAAAATTTTTAATCATATATATATATATATCTTAGAAACCTTAAAAAGTAACCTTAATTTTAACCATAATTATTTCCGTATTCCATTGAAAAAAAATTGAAAAAATAATTTTACGATAAATCTATGATTATATATTTATACGTTCATCATACTTAACATTAATTTATCAGATAAGACTTTTGCGTTATTAACATTATCATCTTGTTTAGAGTTCAACTCTTTAATATCTTGCGATTGTTTGTTGATACTTGATAAGAAAGAGTTTTTAGGTTTATCTACAAATTCGGCTTTTCTTGCGTCGTAAATAATATTATAATATTGAGAAGGATTAAAATTACAAGGTTCTGTTTCAACGAAATTTAATTCTTTTATTTCATCTTGAAAATATTGATTCATAAATTCTTCACGTTGAATCCAACGTATTTCCGGTAAAATTTCATTAGTTTCGTTAGGTTTTTTCTTCCAATTACGAGGTTTGTTATAATCCTTTCGATTGTATAATCCTTTAAAATGGAACGTGTTTTTTCTGGATTTTATATAATCACAATATCTTTGCAAACTATCTTTAAAATCTTGAGAAACATATTTCCAAAGGTCAGAAGCAGCAATGGAAACATTCTTACTATTTGTTTTAGTCAATTTTGATTGACATAAAATTCGGAACAAACAAAAATTATTGAGAGTTTTATATTTTTCATATTTCTCAGATTCTAAACGATGATTATAAATTCCAGCTATCGGTATATTAACGTAAAAATGACCATCTATTATAAATACAGAAGGTTCAAACGTCGAAGCAAAATACGATAATGAATTATTGTCCATATCTCGTAAAAGGTTAATAAATGAGAAAAAAAGGACATAAATTAAATTGAAAACATGTTAAAATTTCAAGCCTTTTTATTAGAATTTGAAAATATAGGAAAAGTATATATATATATATATTGTCATGATAAAATGTTATTATTTCATTTGTTATTATTCGATTCGAAAGTAAAAAAAAAAGGTATAACAAAGTCAATGATGTAATAATTTTGTAATAGTTTTTTATGTGGTACGGCCGTACGGGATTTACGAGATATTAAAAAATTCTGGTTTAAAGTTGTCCGATTTTTCCGAATATAAAAATATTTGCATAAACATTCTGTGTAATTCTAAACTTTGACGGGATTCCTTTTTTGAATGTAGTGTTTTTCAAATAATAAGAAATGTTGGGGATAAATACTTAAATGTTACAACAAAAAAAAAATTTTTACTATTACAATTTTCTTTTTTAGGAAACATCTTTCAACTTTTCGATCACTTGCATATTATTTGTTGTAAATTTTTAATAAGTCATGAGTTCCATATTTTAAATTTTTGTGATACGTAAAAAAAAAAAAATTATTTTTTTTTTCCACGTTAATTTCCTAATTTATTATGATTCGACTTTATTATTGGTCACGTATTTTAAAACTTATATGGTTAGAACATCTATAATTATTATTCATTTCAATTGCGCCTAATCTTTTAAACGCATAATTCAGTATGTGCCTAATCGGCCTTGCCATGTTCATTTTGTTCTAGTGTTGCTGACTTAAAATTAAAATGAATCGTTATTAAGATTGGCATATCGGAAATGGAGCGAAAGCAAAGTGATTATCAAGTTATGCGAGATAATGCACGACTTGCACGGAATTAAATCCGATTTTAAGATGCGCAGCATTTACATTACCATTATGCAGAGTTTTCAGTTGAATAATGTTTTTGATTACTTTAAAATACGCAAACCCCAAATAATTTTATATGACGAATACATATATTAAAATTGATATCAAATAATTCTTTTTTAATATTGAAAATGTATTTTTTTTTTGTCCCAAATTTAGAAAACAACAAAGAATGTAAGTTTGTAATTTCCTATTCAATAAAATAAATAAAATTTGGTAACTAGAATCAAGTATTGTATCAACGAATGAAAGTACGTATAATATAAATCAAAGTGACAATTCCTATAAACAAATCCACATTTAGTTATTTAGATTAGTAAAAAATTACAAATATTCTCACGAGATCAATATAAAGATCCAAATAATAATAATGTATAATATTAATATGTTTGTGAAACTCGATAAAATTATTCGTCGAACAACAATTTCTTTCATCATTGAGGGTGAGACCGACATCATTTTAATTTTTTTCATTATATTAAAAAAAAATATATATATTATAATACAACATTTTCAAAAAAAAAAAAAATGGATTGGATGAACTTTGTTAATTTCAATGTCACTTTGTTATAATTTCTATTTCTTTCATTGTAATAAATAATATTAATAATATTGGTTTTTATTAAAAGTTATAAATTTGGTCATGTTTATAAAGTGATTTAAGTGATTTGATTAACCGAATTTGGTTCTAAATGAATTTTAAGGGGTTAGACAAATGATCATTTATTTATTGGTATGATCATTTTGAAACAATAATTGTTTAACCAATTATAATAATATAAATCAATTTTTTTTATACAAAATGACGTAACTTTGTTTTTTCTCGATAGGTTAAAAAATTTTTTTTTTTCTTTCTTTTACGAATATTCATGATCAACATAATTTTTTTTTTCTAAGATGTCATTTAATGATCATTAGTTTATTATTATTATAATGATTTTTATTATTGGTTGTCATTACAATGAAATGATTGGGAGTGATTTTTTTTTTTTAAAGAACAAAAAAGAAAGCGAAGCGGGAAGGTTTATCCGTCAAAATTTGTAATCTATTGCTAATTCATTTAGACAGAATCTTTTTTGTTCGTCAAGGAATGAATGAATATCAATATGATTAATTAATTTGATAGTGGTTACGCAAAATGATCATGACGGAAAATTTATTTTTTTTTTTTTTTAAACAAAGGACAATATTTATTATAAAAGAAAAATATACAAAATTGAACTAATCTAGTTTAAATACAAGATCGAATAAAAACTAATAAAAAAAAATGGTGACTTAAGAATATATGTTCAAAAGAACTATCTACCGTCATGCCTGCCCAAATACTTTCACATGCATAAGCACCCTACCGGTATTCGTACATCCTTTGGTGACTAGATCAAAAATATTTTTCTAAAAAAAAACACACTATAAAACAAAAAGAAAATTATTCTAAAACCTAAAAAAATTTAGTATATCCTAAATTAATTTACGTAAAACATCTAAAATTTCCGCTAAGACCTTTGATCGTGATGTTTTACGGGACTTATCTTTCTTCTGCTTATTATGCTTCTCAGATTTTGCCTCTTGTGGTTTCTTTTTAGAATTCTTAGAATTCTGTTTACTTTTATCAGTCTGTCGACTTCCTGAAGTTCGTTGCCGGTCCTTGTTGGTATTATTACCAAATGACCTTGTTCGTTGCGATGGAGAATCATGTCGATTCCAAGACAGGTGCAATTGCTCCCAATCAAATTGATTATCTAATGCTGTACGCATATCAACCCACTTTTCAAAATAACCAATAAGTTTACGATCCCCCCTTGCAGTCTGTATAATTTTAAAGCTTTTCAAACCCTTAATCGCAGAAAGGAATGAATGTGGGCAATGGTCTTTCCATAAGGCTGCTATCGTCATCGATTCTGGAATTTTTCGAATTGTAGCTTGGAACTTCTCACGTTGTTTTCTTTCTTTGAGTGTCCACCTTGCTGGAAACCATCGAACCGGTATCCCCCCTAAATCCGTAGTCCAAACAGGATCATCATTACCTTCGAACTGGGTAAGACGCAAAGAATTTAATTCTATCTTCAAACGAACTGTTTGGTATTTCTTTTGTTGTTTCATTTGTAATGAGATAGTATTCCCCCAAAATGTTAACTTTTGCAGAATTTCTTCTGGCGTCCAGGATACTGGGATATCATAAACCAAAATGTCTCTGACTTGTGATGTACCATCATCACCTGGTTTATGACCTGTAATAACTTGCTGAATTATATTTTTATTTGACTTCTTTTTTTTATTCGAAGATTTTGTCAAATTAGATAAATTATTATCTGGTTGTTGTAATAGCTGCGGCTGAGGCATTGTAACATCCAGATTAGATACTGGTTCTACTGGTGTGACGTCCATATCAAAAGGTTGATCAACATGTGATTGAGATCCAGAGGCATCCGCAATCGACCGATTTATATTAACATCTTGATCATCACCTATTTGATCATCATCATCAACAGTATTTCGCATATAATCATCTGATTCATCATTTGTTAATGGATCAGAATCAGAATCAACAGTTTGGTGTTTTTTCTTTTTATTCTTTTTAGCCTTTCTTTTTTTAGACTTATCCTCATGTTTTCTCACAACATTCATTATTTGCTTTCTTTCAGCATATCTCTGTTGTATCCCATCATATACTGCGTTAAAACCATGAGAAGCAGAGTACATAGCAACATGTAAAAAAAATGAGAAACTTTGAGGAGTCATTTGGTAACGAGAGGCTCTATTCTCCCAACTGAGTATGTCTTCATTTGTTAATCCAAAATTTGCTTTTAAAATATTATTTTGAACTTCTGTTGAACGTCCCTTAAAAAATGAAGCACTAAGACTTTCACAATATTGTATATATTGGAAATATGTAGTTTTTAAAAACCTATTTTCATCACCCATAATAAGCATAGGAAACTTATTTTCGGCTATTTGTATTTTTCTTGTATCTTCCATTTTAATAAAAAACTGAGTAAAATAAAATTAAAATTTTACTGCGGAATTGTTATGTTTTTTAATTTTTGAAGGAAGAGTTTTTTATCATGACGGAAAATTTATACGCACGGCTATTATTTCGACATTTATATTTTAAACTGCGGCATCATCTAATCCTTGAGTACGAATTGTCATAATGTCGAATTGCAGGATTATTTTACTATAAAAATTTTCTTTGTCCATATATCATGTGACTTATGCAATCGAATATTAAAAATTTTTTTTTTTACGAATTTTAAAATTATAAGAAGAATATTTCTTATTAATAATAAAATTGCATAGAATTTTTAAATTTATAGAAAAATGCAAATGCTTAGCAGAACTTTTAAAAGACATATATATGTATGTATGTATGTATATATTTTAGATATTTAGATATTGCTTCGTCAGGGGCGATTTTGTACCTTTTGGTTTGACCTATGAAGGAAAATTTCGTGAATCATGATACAATACAGATACAATATCAAGCCTTGTTCAATATTTTCTTTGAATTTTAATCATTAGACTTCATGATGATTAGATTTACAAACCTAAGAATACACGCCAAAGATATTCCTTAACGGTTGAATATTTAATAACAATATTAACATTTTTTGTCCATAATATTTTCTTAATACTTGAAAAGTGTCAGTTGAAAGAATTCTTATTCTTATCTTTCTCAAAAAAAAAAGAACTTTCAAAACTATGAATTGATAGAAATTAATGAACAAAAAGTATAATCAAATATTGGACAATATAAAGAATAACAATAGTAAATAATGAATCATCTCAACATTCAAACATAAAAATCATTATTAAACGCAGTAAAAAATCAAAAACTGTAACTTCGTACAACTAGCCAAAAAAGTTATGAAAATCTTTCCTTATATGGATAATTCCCAGCGGAAATACAGTATATTACCTTTTTTGGATACTGACCGAAATTATCCATAATTCCGGCCCTGAAAAAATGCGTATAACTAATAGTAAATTTTTTTTTGCTGCCTCTGACCTTTTAATATATATTACGGGGTCCTAGTATATATTTTTCTTCACAATTAGTGAATGATTGAATCGATCACATTTAATCAATTATATAATCATATAAGGCTCGATCGGTATAGTATCGGTATACGTTACGACGTTACGTTACGTCGTTACAATAAATACAATAAGAAAATAAATTGTAGTTTTGACTTTTTTTAATTTGATAATAATTTATGCTTTAATTATACGCTTGGATTGTGGAAAAAGCCTTTTTATTTAAATAATAAACAAATTAGTACAAGCTATATTACTTCCAAACCAAAAGGTCCATGTACTGTATATAAAGACATTTGGGACTGTTTTCTTCTTCGCCATCTTTATAATCTGATTATGGGATTATGGCGATTCTTACGTCGCAAATGATCTACCTTTCCGAACTTGAGTTACAATTAGGTTTTACAAATAATTAGTTAGATATAATCTGCAACTACATCTAAAATATTAAAAAGCAAACCACCCGTACCGATAGTGTTTATTAGCATTACGTTAATGAATATAAAAAAAAAGGTCTGCAATAATGTAAAAATTCGATATTTTTATTTCAACTACTCATCCGATTATATTATATAGTTATAATACTATTAAACTTGTAACTCGAATTAAAAAAAATGGGTTTAAAACAATTTTACTTATTTTAATCCTAAAAATATATACTCGATCACGTTTATTTGCACATGTAATAATGTAATAGATCATTGCTTAATTAATCAAAAGATTCATTGTAGAATAATTTTGGCCCGCACTATGACCGGCATTAGGGTAGTCGATCAAAATTTGCTCGATCATGGAATCAATTATTCGTATAATATTCTAAGTATAATATATTATGTATTATATTTGTGTATTAGATACATTATTAAGTTTTTCATTAATAATATTGTGTTTAAGTGGAATGATTTTTTAAATTTAAATTTCATTCATATTATACATAAATCAGATTTCTTAAAATTATTTTTTAATTAAAAGATATATTATTACTAGAAAGATCGTCACCATTAATGAAAAAACTTGAAAATTAATTTAATTTAATTAAATTTAAATTTCGATTTATATTTTATCCCATCGGTATTACTGTATGTATACAAAGATGGATTTTTTGTAAATTACCACACCGGTATAAAAAAATTATAAAAGTATAAACTCCATATCGATGTATATATACAGTACGTCATACACAATGAGATAAACCCATTATCCATAGATATTTAATAAATACTCCATACACCGATGCTCGCACCGGTGAATATTTCAGTTATTCATTGATACCCATGAAATAACAAGTATTTATTATTTTTATATGATAAATGGTTTTTTATCAATAAATATTTGCGCTTCTCTATAAAAAAAAATTCTGAAAAAAACTTCGATAAATGATCATTTTTCTAGCTTTTTATTCCCGAAGAAACTCGGTCACGTGATCATTTTTTCGAAAAAATTTTTTATAGGGCTTTTGAGAAAAAATACTGTATAAATTTATTGATTCCTGGCGGGATGATGACAAGAATTAGGATCGTACTCCGATGGGAGTTTATCCTGTTTATTTGGCTGTCCGGCTTCACATAAAATAAATAAATAAATAAATTTATTGAAAATTTTGAAATCTTGGTAAATTAAATAACCAATATAAAAAGAGAATATAGTAAATAAATAACGCCTATTAAATAGATGTCAATTGCTTTATGGAACAGGTCTTAGTAAGTTACAAGAGGTATTTATATTCTTTGAACTTGGTAATATTGGTAATATTGTCGATTTCTCTCCACGATCTCAAAAAAAAAAAAAAAAAAAAATTTTTTTTTTTTTAAACAATATTTTCGCACGGCCTCATGCTGATTTTATTTGACAGATATTTTCATTATCGTACAATATTGATGTTAATAGTTTATTACCGTACGATAATACGATAATACAGAGCCGTTATATTGGTTAACGTCACTTCGTGACGTTATACCACCGTATAATATCCATGAATCCATGAATTATCAAATATATTTAGTAAATATGTAATATAATTGTCACGCGAAATTTATAGTGAAAATGGAAATTCCACTAGTCGTGTAACGTTAAATTATCAAATTTCACGTTTCATGAGTTTGTCCATTGTAATATTTGTTACACAAATATTTAATCATAAATAAAGGAAATAAGTAGTTATTCACGAGTTTTGTCCTTTTTCTTTTCTTTTTTTTTTTTTGTGCAAAAAAAAAATGTGCTACATCAACGAAGACATCCTTTCTATTATATTTAGAAAATTAAACAATGATAAAATATCACTTTATTCCTGCCTTTTAGTTAATAAAACTTGGTGCATGACAGCAATGCCAGTTTTATGGAGAAATCCTTCTGAAAACATTGATTCATCATTAACAGCAAGGAAACTATTATTTAATGTAATACTTTTACATTTATCGGAAGAATCAAGAGATATTCTGAAGAATCAAGGAGTGAATAAACTTATTAACGAAGTTATGAACAAATATCAACGACCTTTATTTGATTATTTAAGCTTCTGGAAATATTTGGATTTATATTTCCTAGAAATCGTAATTTCTTCAAAATTTGATGGACAATTAAATTTGCCTATTATAAGAAACGAGATATTAAAGTTATTCATCAATGAAAATACAAATTTAATGCATCTTTTAATTCCACAATATTTTGATTATCAACTACATCTTATCCCAGGGGCTGAATATTGCCTCTCAAGACTTGATTCCCTTCATTGTCATGCTGACCTCGACCAAAGTATTTTGGAAGGATTTGCTAGAATATGCAAATTGATTAAAAAACTTAGTCTTGTTAATGTGAATTACTGTACCAATAATTCTGGAATCATTAAATTAATTGAAGAACAAAAAAAACTAAATGATGTCAGTTTTGATGATGATGGAGTAGAACATGGATCATTCTACGTAAGAAAATCTTTTGAAGAATCATTGATGAAGCATTCTGATTTTGTCCAATACTTGAGAATAAGTTGGATACCTGTTACAAGAATTCTTTCATGTCTCGTGAATTTAATAAGTTTAAATATAGCTCAAATAGAATCTAATATGGCATGTTGGATTAATATTGAGAATGTGACATTTCCTCTTTTAAAAATTCTAAAAGTTCATCAATTTCCATCTGACATTTTAGTAAATTTAATCAAAAATACGAAAGGTGGTCTTTCTGAGATTTGTATATGTTATGATGGTATTGATAGTGAAAGTATTTTTCAAGTAATTGGTCAAAGTTGCCCAAATCTAATTTATCTTGAATTATCATTGTATGATAATATTAATTCATTTATCCCAGTATTTGAAAGTTTATTAATTAACTGTCAATTTTTAAGTGGATTCATTATTGATGTGGAAGATAATTATTTTAGTGAATTTAATTGGTGTGAATTATTCATAGTATTAGCTAAATCATCGCCAATTAATTTGTTTAAGTTTAAATTTTATTCCAAGTGGGGATTTAAATTGGAAGATATGGAATTATTTCTTAAAAGTTGGGAAGGTAAGAATCCTCTATTAATAGAAATGAGTTTTTGTGTGGTTAGAGATGAAGATAAATTTGAAGATTTACTTAAATATTTTATGGAAAAAGGAATGATTGAATATTACTCAATTGGTGGTGGCAGAATTAATGAAAATTTTGAATGGATTTAAAACAATCCTTTATCAATTTTTTTTTTTTTTTTTTTTGAGTGATGTGCGTGCTGTTTTATTATAGTAATTATAAAATTGTACTTGAAATTTTTTCTATTATCTCTTTCTATTGATTGCATCATTTAATAAATATTCAATTATGCTTAATGGTTTAAAATCAAAGTTTTTTATTTTTACATTTTATATTAAAAAAGCGAATTACAATATGTGTCAATGATTGTTTTAATCCAAATCATGTAATTTATTTTTGCACTATGCGATATGTAACTAATATAAAAATCACATTTCAAGGATGAATCTTGGAATTAAAGTAACCTAATTATCTTCTTTTGATTGATTTACATTGGCTTCATGTTTTTATGTTCTTATGATATAATGGATCAACATCAATCTGCCAACGCCGAACAAATTAAATTTCAATGTCAAAAACTGCAAATCATTTGGAGCTTAGATCACTGTATTGTATAAATTTTTTCATTCCCATAAAACACCTCGTTTATATTAAATATAATAATAAATGATTCATAAGAATTCATGGAATACTTTGAAAACTGCAATCTAAAATTGGTTTATTTGTATTGCATAAAATGTCTCTTCTGGTTAAAATTTTGCAAATTATATAAATTTGTAAATTATATATTGTTTTGTTTAGTGACTTGTCAATTTTAATAGTTTGATTGTCAAGATAATTGAAATTAAGGATTTTGATGCACAGTATATTAAAGTTAACATTTATCATAACTGGTCATCGTATTGTTAACCAGACGAGATTAAATTTTTTTGTACAAAAGAATATGATATATATACTATATGGTCAAATAACACATATTCTAACTATATGAAAGAATCCAAGAATCGGATTTATTCAATAATTTTCATCAATGTATCATAGATACTATATAAGAATTAATTTAGCCAATCTTTTTTGCAACGTAATTTATGGAAGATGGCAGAACTATGAAAAGCGCAATAAATAATATAATTCGATAGGAAAATTTTCGCGGATATATTAACTTTGATGGCAAATTTATTTTATTTACCAGCTCACAATTCAGAACTTATGTAAGATTTTAAAAAATGATGCGGTAATATTTGATTTAATAAATGCTGTTATGTTGCAATAATCAACCTTCAACAAAAGAAAAAACAGGTTTGTTTTGTTGAAAAAATCCAAATCTTGCATAAACTCTTTTGAATAAATTAAAGCAAGTCAATATAAATTACAATGATATCAATATCTCGTAAATTCTGAAATGTTGTATGAATAGTTTTTATTGTTTCGTTTTGTAACTCTTCTTCATACTCACGTCTAAAAAAATCTATACTGGATGTGATTTTTTGCATAAAAACCCATTCAGAACCAACTATTCCACTGAGTTTGATTTGGATGTGAAATTTTGCAAGGAGAATTAATGCCATTCATTTTAAGATGAGTCATATAAAGGTTTCTTCGTGCAGGTGACTTGACAAATGATTCTTTGATTTAGCCAAAAGTCTTTGATGGTAAAATTGTGGTAAATCTCTCCAAGTATCTTTAATTAAATTAAAACTAATTATTTTAAAAGTACATTGCATTATCCAAGTTTTAATAAACCACAAAGAAATATTTAAAGTGACAGCTCGTTCATCCATCGGATATACTCACCGAGTTGATAATTCATCCTTGTTTAAGCATATTAACGAGGCGTTTAATGAACAACCGATCTTTGATCACGATCACCCAGTATTTCTATTAATTCACCATATCATACCAACAGAATTATCTTTTTTATTCCACAACTATTTGGGTAAACACGTACGAAGATTTTCCTTCAATATATCAACCTTTTCATTATAGACCTATAAGAGGCGACATGGCATAACCAAAAAATAGAAAATAAATTATAGATTCGATAACAAAACTCTACTAGACGATCTAGTAAAAGGAAACGAACGCAAGGTTCAAGTGTTTTATTGACACTGATCCAGATTAATCTATGTAGCACAACTTATGATATTGACAGAAGCTGATTAAAATAAAGTATTCTCACTCCTATTTCCTTTTCTATCTAAAAAAATAGTAAAATATTTTTTTGAAAGTCCGTATGCATATACCTCCTTGAAAATGAATACGCACAATTATTTAAACTACTATTTTCGCGTAACCGATAAATTTTTTTTTTTTTTGGACATGATGTAGTCTACTTCAGAATTTGATTGATTGGGAGATAGCCCAGCCCAATAAACACAATTGATCAAAATGTCGATCGATCAAATTCTTGATGCAGAAATACTGTAAGGGCGGAATTTACTCTAGTGATATTATTAATTTTAGGCCGCAGTATTTTATTATAAAATTTTTGTGTTTTAAATTTACTGCGGTCCTGAATGACGGGACTACGACCTTGGCTAATTAGGATTAGGAACGTTGATCAACAATGATGTAAATGATGTAAGGGGATAGAGTAGTAAACAGAATAACCAATCGGAACTAGAAAATAAGATATTATATTTAATAGAACAATTGGTTCGAGGAAATTATTATTTTAATTGTTCTCAGAATTTGATGAAGTATAGAATTTAGAAATTCTTTTCTTTCTTGAAATTTTCATTTTCATTTTCATTTTCATTTATTTTATTTTCGTTAAGAAACTCGGGATTATTATAATTCTATTCCATATAATAAACAATTATTTTTGTAGCTTGATGTGGCAAACGCTTTTGTGGCGGAGTCAAGTGCTACAATACACAAAATACTGTTATCGGACTTAAAATTTAAGAGCTTAAGAGATAGCTTAATATCAACCTGTGGGAATTTTGAAATTCTGTTATCGGACTTAAAATTTAAGAGCTTAAAAGATAGCTTAATATCAGTATCTGAAAAAATTTTCCTGAGCCTGAGTTTTTTTTTTTTTTAGATACGGGATTATAAACGTATCATCGTATCATGAAATCAAATTGATCAAATACCGTGAGAATTTTTTCATGAATAACCGTAAAAATTTTTTCGATATAAAGGTAGCTTATATTTTTCAATTGCGTCTTTACTGTTTGGTCTTGATTTCTTCTAATAACTTACTTATGTCAGAAACACACAATCTTCGATATGCCGACTATTGGAGGCTACCGTACGAAAATTGGAACGAAGATTCATGGATGAATTATTTACAGAAAAATTATCCTGATGTTTCTCCTCGGTTAGCTCGTACATATTTCGTTGCAGAACTAAAAGTTCTGATAAATAATTTAAAACCGGACTCAAGAGAACATGAAAAGGCATGCACATTAAAATCCCGAATAAAGGTTAGTTTTACACGTTCTGTATAATTTGAGGGATACTAACGAGAGTAGTAAAAGTGCTACACCCTGTCCCGCTGGCACGGGGAAGAAGAGCGTCCAGACGATGTGAACCAACTCACGTCCGCTGCGGCGTGCACATTTTGCTACTGGGTTCTTATTAAGGTCTGCTGATTCTGTAGGAAGAATCAGCTATGAATCTCCCTTATGTTTTTGATTAAGGTCTGCTGATTTCGTAAGGAGGAGGAATCAGCTATGTATCTCCCTTATGTTAAGAATCTTACTCACATACACCTCTCTTTTTATACAATTTTATTTCAGAAAACCAATAAAAACAGAACATTTTCGGCTGGGAAGGTTGGGAGGGCTGGGAGGGCTGACAAAGAAAACCTACCACAAGGTACAGTAGCCCAGTTAAATAACTTGACTTCAAATGATATAAAAAATCTCTAACAAATCTCTCTTATTTATCAGTTGACTGGCGTTATCCTTCTTCTATTCACATGTGGATTAAACAATTTCCACCATGTGATAAAAAAAGAAAGGTATGCCTTTCATCTCTCTTTTCAATTTATGTTTGCTTTGCCTTTCCAACTTAATAATATTCTTTTTTAGCTTGTGACTTCTGTTGGTAAGGATTTTGAATTCCGTGGACGTGATAACACATTCAAAATCCTTTGGGAAGGAAAAAATGATTTAAATGGAATCAGAGGGCGATTTGAAGATATCAAAAACAACAATAAAAATGCTCACCCCATCCCTTTCTTGGCTGGGGGACCTGGAACAGGAAAGAGTCGATTCCTTGATGAACTTGAAAGGCTAACCAAGGAGCATGTTAACAAAGATGAAAAAATTCGAAAGACTTTTAAAAATATGACTTTTTTAAACGTTACGTATGGTAATGAATCACCTCCTACATCATTAGATATACGGATTGGATGCGAGGCATCCCTTGCATTTCGCATTTTGTTTGATTATTTCCAACCGGAGGGTTTTAATTTTAGAGACTTCATTAACAGTTGCAAAAGCTCAAATAAAAATATTAACAATTTAACCTTGGATAGTGCTCTAAAGACAATTTATACAGATTTTACAGAGCGAGTTATCCAGAACTCGTCAGCTGAAAAACAGGAAATTCTAATTCTGATTGTTGGAATCGACGAGTTTAACAAGTTATACAAAATAAATGAGAATTTTATGGATCTTATAACTTGCATTAGTGGAATAATGTGTGAACCACCAGCTGGGATTTTTTTTGTCCCAGTTTTATCTGGGACTATTGAAGGTCCTATAGAGGACTATATAAAAAGCTCTTTGTATAAGCGACTCCACCTTCCACTACCTCTTCTTGAGAATGATGATACAATTGAAATTTTTGGAAAGGCTATCAGAAATGAAGAATTTGTCCGTCGCAATCATCATTTTCGGCTTTGCATTTGTGATATTGGTGGTCATGTCAAAACTCTTGAATATTTTTATCGATTTTTTGTTGATCGCTTGGAGCAATTAGGGAACGGTAATCCTTATCAAGTTCAAGTCTCAGAAATTATTCAATCTGTCAAACATAGGATCATATTCGACTATAATTCAAACCGGTATGCAATTTATTTGGAAAGTACTCTCGCAAAGGCTATTTTAGGTTTACCCGTTCAGAAAAATGAGAAAGTAAACGAACAATTCAATGAATCATATGAAGATCTTGATCATGCGGGTATATTAAAACTGGTACAGTGTAAAGAGGAACACTACCAAATCCGGATACCCTATATACTGGTTTGTTTATTTGTTAAACAATCCGGAAGCAACGATTTAGTATTTTGGAAAGAGATGCTAATATATGAAGAAACAATGTGGTGGCAGTCATTTGAAGAATTTAATGCCCGTTTCTGGGCATTACGTCTTCATCTTTTTCGTTTAGCAGGTTATTCAATAGTGAATTTGAAGGAGCTCCTCAGAGGCGCAGAATTTTCTCGTGGCTTACCGGATATTGAAGTAATCCTTCCAGAAACAGCAATTCGATTATATCGATTGAAGCATCAATATCCTAAAAAACATCAATATCCTAAAAAAGGTGATGCTCCTGAATTATGTCAATTGGAAGAGAATGAAGACATGAATGTAACACAAAATGATTTTATTAATATTGAACGCCTTGACGAACAGTATATTGAGAAATACACTGACAGTGTCTTTATAAATGGTCCTGGAGCAATGTTTGATGTCTTTAGTATTCATAAAATAAACAACATAAATAAGACCTTAATTGTTATTCAACAAGTAAAGAAGACAGACCCCCGAGCAGAAAATTCTATGATCATTAACAACAATAGATTTAATTTTGAATTTAACAAGGTAGCAATAACTTTATTTGTAACTAATACGTGTTTAATTTTTTGGTTAATCAGTCCTATTATGTAGGTCTCGGAAGCTATGAAAAATGTTAGCACGGATGAATGGATTTTTTTATTTTTAACAGATGCAAGTGCGAAGGACCTAACTATAAAATGTAAAAATAATAGTGCATTTGTTGGTAAAGAACAATTTGAAAGTTTTTTTGGATATACATATTCCAGTAGGGCGCAGTTTGCATGTGGTATGTTTACTGATTTGATACCCATTTTTAATTACAATACTAATTGATATGATTTTGTATAGAACCATCAGAAATTCATATTAGTTCTGCACCAATCGAAATTCTTAACAAATATCTTGGTCTTGACAAGAAACAATGTAAAATTCTAAGTGTAAAACGTGCTCATAGTAAGATTTGTGACTTGGAAGATATGAGAGAAATGGTGGGAATTGGTAAAAATTCCAAGAGATTTAAAGTATTAAAAGAATTTGATGAACAGAAACGTTTAGTTTTTGACATGAAAAATAATAATGGCGAGTATTAAGAAGGTGTAATATATATTTGTAATTTATTGCATAATTGTAAATTATTTCTATATATAATGAATAGATAAAATAAAATAATTGTGATTCTGTATTACAATTGTTTTTGGCGTAATTTAATACAAATTCAATGAAAATTTTGGCACTCCTGATATTCTGAACAATAATTTGATTTTGTCAATCATTTTCTCTGAATCACATAAATTTAGCCGTTAGAATTTTTCTAAATATGGTAGTGATACCGCACTAATCAAGACCAGAAAAAAGTGAAAACATTTTATTTGATAAATACCATTTTTACTTTTCTTACTATTTGTATTTGCAATAAGCAGCTTCTGCAATTTTATATTACCATGATTATGAAATGAGAAATTATGGAAGTGAAATGGATTTTATAGTGAATATGGAAATAGTCATACTCAAGTGCAAACAATTAAGTTAGTTACATGCAATGATAGGAAGGTAACTATTTTTTAAAGACTACTTTATTAACATGAACATACAGTATTTATTTATTTACAATAAAACTGTTTATTATCTAATAGTTATCAAATATACTATAGACGAGAATCACTATGTAACCATATAAAATAAAAATTATTAATATAAAAATTCTATTAATAAAGTAGATAACTCATAAATTACTATAAATATTTTTCGCTAATGAATAGATATTTAGAACAGAACAAGGAGTGACAATCTTATTAATTTTTTTTTAACTATTATGAGAGCGAGGTTAGCCTTTCTGTTATATTTATTATAATACATCAACACTAATAGAATTTTTGCACAACTACAAAATTAATTTTTAATTAAAATTTAAATTGGTTCCACTAGTGAGAAATTATTTGATATTTTGCTAATTAATATAGTTTTAAATAAAATTCTTCATTTATAAAGATGAAGGCAGTGATAGTCTTGAAATTAAAAAGGTCTAATGGTATAAACATTACTTTATTTGATTTTATTACGAGTTGTTTGTTAATATTTGTTATCATTAGATATTTAAAGAATGTTATGATGGATACTAGAACCCGCTATTAATAAATGAACATTAGAACTTAGCATTTTCGTTAATATCAATAAAAAATAGTTTTTTCACATCTTCAACTTTTCTTATTTTTTTTCTACAACTATTACAAGTGCTCTTATAATGGTTTCTCAAAATTCATTCATAACATCCAAAACAAATTTTTAAGCTGGACATATTGTTCATTGAAAATACGAAAAGAGTTTTTATCGGCAACCCGAAAAATGAAAATTATTCGTAAAAGGAATGATCCACATGGCCATTCCACACACTTTAATCACACACCTAAGTCCTCTTGATCTATCCTTACCTAAAAATCATAATAATAACAATTTAATATATACAGTATATAAAAAAAAATTTCGGTTTGTTTATAAAAAAAAAACAAGAAAAAAAAAGAATTATAAAAAACATTAATAAAGAAAAAAAATTACATGGCCTTTTCCTTTCTGCTACAAACCTGCTGTCTTTCTTTACATAATCTTTTTTTTGTTATTCAGGTACCTCAACTTCAAATATTTCTTGAAGAAAAGCCATATTGATTTCATCGGCATTAATAATATTATGCATTTTATTTTTACGGGATTATATACTTATACATGAAATATGTATAACAAAAGTATTATAAATTTTCTTTTTATTAACTGTTAACATTGATAATAATTATTAACAATAAGGAAAGGACAATCTTAAAATAGGTAAAATAGGTAAAAATTATATACTAATTAGACCGCTCCAATAAATAGTTTCGTTTAACATCGATCCTCTCCCCCCCTCATTTTTGCCAAAAAATTGGATTTAAACAAACACTTTGTATTAAATATTATTGGTCAATTAGCTTTATTAGTCTACATGATTATTTAAAATGTATGTTTAAAATTTTATTATGATCCCCCAATTTTCTTGTGCCATATGATGTTAAATGAAATTACGAAACTATTCGTTGGAGCGGCCTTATCAATTTAGACAAATAAATTATCGTTTCTATTTTTTTTGGCTGGATATGTTTTTTCATATTTACTAAGAAAAAATAAATTTGTTCTAACTAAAAAAAATCATACAAAATATATTTATTCAAATAAAACAAAAATATATTTATTTCGATTATATCACAACACTGACTTTGATCAAAACCAAACGCAAAAAGTTAGTAAAAAAAATAATTAGGAAAAAAAATCCCAATCATTAATCCAAATATAAGGAGTGAAGAATGAAAAAAAAATGGCAAAAAATAATTAGATAAAAAAATTATTATTAAAAGTAAGTATCGTGATATTATTTTTTTTGGCTGAACAAAGTTTCAAAATATATTTATTCTAACTAAAAGAATCATATGAACTATATTTATTCAAATAAATATATTAAAAATTAAATAAATTTTGTGAATCTGTGAAATTTATCACAGTACAATTTGTTAATAACGTAATAATAGCGCAAACAACAGTCCTCTTAATAATGAAAGCCAGTTTTCTACATTAGTTCAAAATTGTGATTGTATTTCATCACTTTTATAATTATAAAACTACTGGTCGTAATACAATTCTCATTTTCAATATTAATTAGGGAACCATTGGTATGTCAAATATATATCAAATGTCGAATGTGAAGAATTTAATCTGAATTTTTAATAACTCATTTCTTGCAGGAGACGCTTATATATATTTAAAATTAAATTTTTATCCTCAATTTCTAAATTTTTTGGTATTAAAATATCCAAATTTTTATAACTATTAAAGTTTTTGCATAATCCATAATCTTTTTAAAACGAACCTCAGAAATGATATAACTAGTATTTTCTCCATTCACAGTAAATAAGCGAGATGTTGAAAAATTATAATTATTATATAAACAACCTTCACGTCGTTTAATATATGTTCGATAATCTTTTTCTTAATACAATCTAAGTTACAAAATTTACCAATTTTGAAAAATATAAGATGCGATAAAAGGTTTTAATTTAAAATTGCCATTCAACGACATCAACACCATCGCATACCATATGTTGAAAAAATAAAATTTAAATATATCACCTAGACAATAATGTAAACTGTAAAGAAAAACATTATATCGAATCAATATTAAACACATTGTAGTATGATTGGTTTAATTCCATGATGGAATAATATTATAATAACTGATATTAGTCTCATAAGAATTCATAAATCTTAACAGACATAGTAAATATAAAATAACGGAAATTTGTTAACGTAGTACGTTTAGACATAGAAAATGAAGCACGTCAATAGAAAGTTAAAAAAAAAAATCAAATTTTCATTAGAAGAATTGCCTACTTTCGAACAAATGAAAAAATCGTCATTATCATTATACAAAGAATGGAAATGCTTATTATGTGGACGTGGACTTGGAACGGTTGATCATTCCAGAGAATAAAGATCAATAAAATTAAATGAGCAAGTAGAAAATTTTTATTTTCAATAACGATATACGGTATATCAACTTTCAGATATATGGAGTATACAACACGATGAAAAGTATTGACGTTTATTGAAAGAATATTTCCTTTATCACTTTATTATTTTATTTTAAAAGTACTATGTAAATAGTCATTAAATATTTTATTTGAATATCGTAATTTTATTTTTCTTAACTGTTAAGTTTTAAATTTAATTTTGATTCCAAGTTGTAAAATCGTTAAGGAGTTGGAAAATTCATATAATAAGTAAAATATTAAAAATAGTTTAGATTTTAATATTCATAGAAAAATTAATTCATTAAATAGGATCTCGAGTGAAAAAGGTATTAGGAATAATATTTATTTCGGAGGGAATATATTAGATTTCTATAATGTTATATAATGTTTTCCTCACTTTTATAGGAGAAATAGATAAGTTGTAAGAATGGTTTGTGCAGGTTAAAAACAAGGTTGGCAAGTCTAGGATATTTAAATCTTAGCCAGGTAGTAGTGCTACATTGGAGATACTACTGATTTAATTATTTCCGTTGTTGTAGTTGTCTGCAATGTATTATTTTGCAGTATAGTTATGTACCTTTTCTCTTCAAAATTGTATCATTTCTGTATCTTCAAATTCTCGTTTAATGAAAAATAAAAAAATAAAAATAAAAATAAAAATAAAAGTTGTACAGTTAATTGATCATCAAAAATATAATTAAAAAAAAAAAATTAGTAGTCCAAAACAATTAATAAAAGGAAACAAATAAAATATTGATAAGAATAAGAAACACTAAATTTCTTGTTATATTACGAAATAATTTATTGTTCTAGATGGAAAAAGGTCATAATATCATATTTAATAACTTTTTTACATCGTTAAATGTGTAATAATATATATCCCCTCAATCTAACAGCTGGTCATATTTGCAAAAATTGAAGCAATATTCAAAATATCAAAGAAATTTGACTAACTTTTAAATTATTTAGACCATGTTCTTAATTTTTAATTGACAATATTTATCTTGTTTGTATATAAATTACCAATGATTTCGGTTATATTTATTATGTATAATGTTACTATTAAATTTATAAGAAATAATAATTATAGTATTACTCTAAGACATGCAATAATACTAGTAACAAATTGCAAATGAAAATAAAAATATAATAAAGCATAGTTTTAATAATTATCAAAAAACTGTAAAAGTACATAATAATAATATTTTTTATATAATAATTGTTAAATAATTTAACAAATGAAGAATAAACAATAGAATTATTAATTTTCAATCATACAATCAAAGCCCTGAGACTCTTCTTGAACTAAAATTTCAGTAAGTCTGCGACTTGTATAATATGCTTGTGAATGATATTGTATAATAGAAGTATTTGCTTGTGCTTGTACTAAACTTTGTTTGATTTTACAAATTCAAACATATCATTTTTTAATTGATTATCAATAACAGGTACTTCATATTCATAATTTTCATCCCTGTTTATTTCATAATATTCATTAATACATCTAATCCATTCAGATATAATATGTTCAAGAGTTATTATAGTTGGTCTATTGGAAGGATCTGAATCCCAACATTTTTTCATTAAATCTATATAACATTTTGGAGTATTTTTTATAATTTCAGGGCGTCTTCCTTCTTTACAAATACTTAAGGTAAGGTTATGATCATGTGCTTTATGATTAAATGGAGGAATACCTGAAGTAAATTCCCACATTATCATTGATAAACTATATATATCACTTGCTGGAGTATAGGATTTTTTTCTTAATATTTCAGGCGCCATATAAGGTAAAACTCCATAAATTTCATTAACTTTATTATCAGAATTTTGTAAATCATTTATAGGTTTACATAATCCTAAATCAATAATAAATGATTCATTGTAATTATCTGATATTAAAATATTACCATCATGAAAATCACCATGAGTTAAATCTGATTCATGAATTATTTTAAGTCCTAATATAATTTTTTTCAATAATTGTAACTTAACTTGCCACTTAAACTTAATTATATTCGGTAAACATTTTCTTAAACTTCCATTCTTTGCATAACTCATTACTATTATATAATTTAAATTATTCGGATCTTGAGTAAATCCAAAGAATTGAATAAATTTTGAGAATGACTTTTTCTGACAATTATAATAGTATTTCCACTGTATAAAAAACAAAGTTAATTTTTGCAAAAGAAAAAAAATTTGTTAATAAATATAATAATATACCTCATCCAGAAATTTACTATTTAAATTTGATGAATTATTAAGTGTTTTAAGAATAACCTCATAGCTTAATTGTCTATCCCATTGTTGTTTGTCAAAATTCCAACTAAAAATTGGGCCATCTAACCATATAGCTTTATGAATTTCACTAAATCCTCCTTTATTATAATAATTAATATTTGACAATTTATTATAGGGTATCCATTCTAAAATTTCATAACTATTTTTGGCATTTAGTTGTGCTTCTTGAATAAATTTATCAATAAATTCATTTTCACTAGTCCATTTTGAAAAATCTTGTTGAAATCGTTTAGCATTACATTTTTGGCACCACTGGTAATTAGTATATGGTTGTTTGCATATATTACATAATTCAACTTCATTTTCAGAATCTATTTTGTTACTTTCTATAACTTTTTGATGCCAATAAAAGGCTTTTTCTAAATTCTTTTCTATTCCTTCTCCATTATTATAACATGTTGCTAAATTATTCATTGCATCTTCATTACCATTTTCTGCTGCTTTTTGATACCAAAGAAAGGCTTTTTCTAAATTCTTTTCTGTCCCTTTTCCATTTTTATAACATGTAGCTAAATTATTCATTGCATTAGTATATTCACTTTCTGCTGCTTTCTGATACCAAAGAAAGGCTTTTCCTAAATTCTTTTCTGTTCT
Organism: Rhizophagus irregularis; assembly: GCF_026210795.1. NCBI lineage: Eukaryota > Fungi > Glomeromycota > Glomeromycetes > Glomerales > Glomeraceae > Rhizophagus > Rhizophagus irregularis. Next base: position 1,882,531 of record NC_089435.1, on the reverse strand, counting down.
TTCCTCATTTTCATAACATATGGCTAGAAAAAACATTGCTCTTTCATTACCATTTTCTGCTGCTTTTTGATACCAATGAAAGGCTTTTTCTAAATTCTTTTCTGTTCCTTCTCCATTACAATAACAATTGGCTAAATTAAACATTGCATTAGTGTAACCATTTTCTGCTGCTTTTTGACACCAAAGAAAGGCTTTTTCTAAATTCTTTTCTGTCCCTATTCCATTTTCATAATATGTGGCTAAATTAAATATTGCATCTTTAATACCATTTTCTGCTGCTTTTTGACACCAAAGAAAGGCTTTTTCTAAATTCTTTTCTGTTCCTTCTCCATTTTTATAACATGTGGCTAAACTACACATTGCATTAGTGTAACCATTTTCTGCTGCTTTTTGACACCAAAGAAAGGCTTTTTCTAAATTCTTTTCTGTTCCTTCTCCATTATTATAACATGTTGCTAAATTATTCATTGCATCTTTATTACCATTTTCTGCTGCATATTTATACCAATGAAAGGCTTTTTCTAAATTCTTTTCTATTCCTTCTCCATTTTTATAACATATGGCTAAATTAAACATTGCATTAGTATACCCAATTTCTGCTGCTTTTTGATACCAAAAAAAGGTTTTTTCTAAATTCTTTTCTGTTCCTTCACCATTTTTATAACATATGCCTAAATTAAACATCGCATCAGTATAGCCATCTTCTGCTGCTTTTTGATACCAATGAAAGGCTTTTTCTAAATTCTTTTCTGTTCCTTTTCCATTTTTATAACATATGGCTAAATTAAACATTGCATTTTCTAAACCAATAACTGCTGCTTTTTGATACCAATAAAAGGCTTTTTCTAAATTATTTTCTGCTTGTTCTCCATTTTCATAAAATATGCCTAAATTAAACATTGCTTTAATATGATTTTTTTCTGCTGCTTTTCGATACCAACAAAAGGCTTTTTCTAAATTCTTTTCTGTTCCTTCTCCATCATAATAATTATTAGCTAAATTAAACATTGCTCTCTCATTACCAATTTCTGCTGCTTTTTGACACCAATAAAAGGCTTGTTCTAAATTCTTTTCTGTTCCTTCTCCATTTTCATAATACATGGCTAAATTAAACATTGCTTCTTCATCACCAACTTCTGCTGCTTTTTGATACCAATAAAAGGCTTTTTCTAAATTCTTTTCTGTTCCTTCTCCATTATGATAACATATAGCTAAATTAAATATTGCTTCTTTAATACCATTTCCTGCTGCTTTTTGACACCAATAAAAGGCTGTTTCTAAATTCTTTTCTATTACTTCTCCATTTTTATAATATATAGCTAAATTATTCATTGCTCCTATATATCCATTTTCTGCTGCTTTTTGACACCAATAAAAAGCCTTTTCTAAATTCTTTTCTGTCCTTTCTCCATTTTTATAATATATGGCCAAATTAAACATTGCTTTTTCATCACCAATTTCTGCTGCTTTTTGACACCAATAAAAGGCTTTTTCTAAATTCTTATCTGTTCCTTCTCCATTATGATAACATATGGCTAAATTAAATATTGCTTCTTTAATACCATTTTCTGCTGCTTTTTGACACCAATAAAAGGCTTTTTCTAAATTCTTTTCTATTCCTTCTCCATTTTTATAATATATAGCTAAATTATTCATTGCTCCTATATATCCATTTTCTGCTGCTTTTTGACACCAATAAAAAGCCTTTTCTAAATTCTTTTCTATCCCTTCTCCATTTTTATAATATATAGCTAAATTATACATTGCTTCTATATTTCCATTTTCTGCTGCTTTTTGATACCAATAAAAAGCCTTTTCTAAATTCTTTTCTGCCCCTTCTCCATTTTCATAACATATGGCTAAATTAAACATTGCTTTAATATGATTTTTTTCTGCTACTTTTTGAGTCCAATGAAAGGCTTTTTCTAAATTCTTTTCTGTCCCTATTCCATTTTCATAATATGTGCCTAAATTAAACATTGCATTCTCATGACCATTTTCTCCTGCTTTTTGACACCAATAAAAGGCTTTTCCTAAATTCTTTTCTGTTCCAGAACCATTATAATAATGTTTGGCTAAATAAAACATTGCTTTAACATGATTTTTTTTTGCTTTTTGATGCCAATAGTAAAAAGCTTTTTCTAATAAACTCTTTTCTGTGCTTTCTCCATTTTCATAACATACGACTAAATTAAACATTGCTTTTTGGTACCAATGAAAGGCTTTTCCTAAACTCTTTTCTGTTCCTTCTCCATTTTTATAACATATGGCTAAATTAAACATTGCTTAGTTATCACCATTTTCTGCTAATATTTCTAAAGAATCAATGCATTCTTCACACCATAATTTTTCAGTAAAAAGTATATTGCAATACAAACAATTTTTGATACTTATTTTATCAGTATTTTTATTTAAGATATTTGACTCACTAAATTCAGTTTCCATTGGTTATTTTAGAAATTTGTTTTATGGGAAATAATATTTTTTTGACAAGTTTTTTTAGATAAAAAAATTTTTTTTCTTATTCAAATGTATCATGAGCGAGCTACTAGAAAGGAACATTTAACCAAAAGTAGAATTTATAACAAAAAAAAAAAAATTTTGGGCCATATTATTTCCAATGCATTCGATGCACTGATCTGCATTGAGAAATTCCAACTAGGGATGGCAAGATGGCCAGAAATGACGTCATTTCCTATATGGCAAGCCGAGCTGGACTAAACTATCAGGCATTGGGCGGGTGAAAAATCAAGCATGGATTGACAAAATGTTACACTGTGCCTGACATTTTACCTGTTTATGCTTGATATTCATCTGTCCGTGCTTGATATTTATCTGTACGTGTTTGATATTTTTATCTGTTCATGCTTGATGTTTATCTATCACGTGCTTGATATTTTTATCTGTTCATGCTTGATGTTTATCTGTTCATGCTTGTATGGCAAGCCAAATCGGACAAAAGTCTGTCAATGCACAGATAAATTTTCACAGTTATTCTTTGCCATTTTTAGTAATTTTTTGCAGATGATCTGTGATATTTTGCATATATTATCTGCGAAACTTTCCAAAAATTTTTACAGATATTTTTTCCAAATTTTCCCATTTTTTATTATCTGTGCATCAACAGATAATTTATCTGTACATTAGCAGATAATTATCTGAATATTAACAGATAATCATCCAGATTTTAACAGATAAATTATTCTAATTATTAAGATAATAATTTGCATTTTAGTTTTAGAGAGAATGGTATTAAATGTATGAATTTAAAATAATTTTTAAAAATTTATTTGTTTAATTTAAAAACAAATAGTACAATTGAGATATTAAAAAAAAAATTCATTCTGTTATAGTGTAAGATAAAAATATAATAAATAAATTATGTATCAAAAACTATAAAGTAATTATTATTTATTAACAAAATATTATAAAAAGTATATTAATAAACATTAAAAACTTTCCTTGTAAAGCAATAAATAAAAAATCATGAAAAAAAGTTTAAGTTTGACAAGTTTCAGACTTCTAAAAAATGTTTTTTTTTAATTTATCACACAAAAAAATATAAAAATTTAATGATAATTTATCTGCTATTACCCAGATAATTATCTGTTAATATTCAGATAATTATCTGTTAATGCACAGATAAATTATCTGTTAAAGTTCAGATAATAAAAAATGGGAAAATTCAGAAAAAATATCTGTAAAAATTTTTGGAAAGTTTTGCAGATAATAAATGCGAAACATCACAGTTCATCTGCGAAAAATTCCCAAAAATGGAAAGAAATAACTGTGATAATTTATCTGTGCATTGACAGACTTTTGTCCGATTTGGCTTGCCATATGCTTGATGTTTATCTGTACGTGCTTGATGTTTTATCTGTACGTACTTGATGTTTTATCTGTACCGTGCTTGATGTTTATCTGTACGTGCTTGATATTTATCTGTACGTGCTTGATGGTTTTATCTGTACATGCTTGATGTTTTTATCCGACCATGCTTGACATTTTTATCCGTCCGTGCGTTATGTTTTTATCCATCTGTGCTTGATATTTTTGTCCATCTGTGCTTTATGTTTTTGTCCAACTGTGTTTGATTTAATCCAACTATACTCGATAATTTTATCTTTGTCAAAAATTAGTTTCTTTGTCAGCACAGGGTTGATATTTTGTTGGTCACATGTTTTTAAGTTTAGCGTAGTTTTAAAAAAAATTTTTTTTTTATTGGCTTTTTTTTATAAACAAATTTTGTAGAGAATTTTTATTTTTAATATAGGCAAAGGCTTTGTTTGGTAGAATTTCTTTGGGAATTTTTAATAAGATTTTTTTGATAAAAAATTTCGTTAGAAAATTTTTTTTCATTGATAGGGACATTTCTGAGTTTTTTTTTTTGATGATAATTTCGTTAAAAACTTTTATTTGATAGAAATTTTATTGGAGAATTTTTTTTTAATAAGATTTTTTTTTTGACATATACTTAATTTGTTGGAACAATTTTTTTTAACAGGAGAGATTTTTTTTTTGATAGAGAATTAATTGAAAATTTTTTTTTTTTGTAGAAAATTATTTGAAGAATTTTTTTAATAGGGAAGATTTTTTTTTTGATAGATAATTTCGTTACTAGAAAATTTTTTTTAACTAGTAAGATTTTTTTTGATAGAGAATTTCGTTAAGAATTTTTTTTTAATAGGACTGAGGGAGTTTTCCTTGATAAAGAATTCTTTTGGAATTTTTTTTAATAGGTGAAAGTATTTTTGACGGAGAATTTTATTAGAGAATTTTTTTTTTTTGATAGAAATTTTCAACATAGAATTTTCTTTTTAATAAGTAAGATTTTTTTTTTTGATAGATCATTTCGTTAATAATTTTTTTAACAGGAGATTTTTTTTTGATAGAAAATTTTGGTAAAGAATTTTTTTTTTAGAATTTTTTTTTTAATAGGAGGGAAGTTTTTTTTTGATAGAAATTCTTTTGAGAACTTTTTTAAATAGGTAAGAATCTTTGAATTTTTTTTTAATAGGGAAAATGTATTTTTTGATGGAAGATTTTTGTTAGAAATTTTTCTTAATCAGGGATATTTTTTTTGATTGAGAACTTCATTAGAGAATTGTTGGTTGAAAAGTTTTTTTATTTTTTTGATGGAGAATTTTGTTAGAAGTCTCAATAGAAAATTTTATTGAAAATAGTTTTTTTTTAATAAGGGTATTGAGAATTTTGGCTTGAAATTTTTTTTTAATAAAGAATTTCATTAGGAATCTTTTTTTTTATAAACTAGAACTGTACCACTATGGCCGCCTGGCGGCGGCCTTCAAAATAAAATTAGGTGTAACATGAGCATAAATGCATAGTCAAATAAACACTTTTTTCAAAGAACCCCTAATTGCTTTATTATACTTATATGATAACTGGTAACATGATAATCTAGGTTTGTTTATGAAATAGGAAGCGGTTGTGATGCTATTTGTTCCAAGCGAGAATATTCTTTAATCACATTTGGATCTACTTTGAATGCATCTCTATTTAAATTCATTGTTTGAATTTGATCCCATTTAGGACATCTGATTCAGTTTTATTATTAATTATGATTTAATGTTAGTAATAAATTATTAAAAAAATTATTAGTAATCAAATTATTATGAAAGTTTTAATAGTTCGTATATATATGATCAGTGATCTATAACATATATTTGTAATATTATTATTAAGGATCAACAATTAAATTTTACAATAACTTCAATTTTTTTTTTTAATAAAAAATAAATAATATAATGTTTATTACATATAAGATATAAAAAATACCAGATAATAAAAATGAATTTTAAAAACAGTTCGTATTTGTCAGGTGATCTATGACATGCATAATAGTACGATCAGCAATTAAATTTTACGTTGACTTCGTTGACTTCAAATTTTTTTTTTTTTGAACTAATTATACTTTGATATAAAAATATAATAAATGCAACTTCTTTTATTTCATTTATTTCATTGAAAAATAAATAAAGTACTTATTACATATAAAATATAAAAAACAATAGATAATAAAAAAAGAATTTTAAAAACAGTTCGTATTTGTCAGGTGATCTATGACATGTGTAACATGATCAGCAATTAAATTTTACGTAGACTTCAAATTTTTTTTTAAACCACTTTTCTTTGACATAAAAAATAAAATACATTTTTTATTTTATTAAAAAAAATAAATATAGCACTTATTACATATAAAATATAAAGAACAGATAATAAAAAAAATTAAAGAAAAGATTATTACTGGGTTACGTTAGTTCATAAACATTATTTAGTTTTTTGTTTTTTTCTACCTCTTGTTAAATTTGAAATTTTTGGTGTATTATTTTTTTTTTAATATTTTCGTTTCTCTCTTCATTTTCTTCAATATTTTCATTTCTTTCTTCATTTTCTTCAATCTTTTCATTAATTCTTTCTTCATTTTCTTCATTTGTAATAGAAGTTTCACTATCATGAATTTCATCACTTTGTTGATTTTGTAATAGCAAAGATCTTGAAATATCTGCTATTTTAGTCATATTTGTTTTACGTTTATTTTTAGTTGGTGTCATTGACAATGATGGTTGTGTTGTTGAATTTTGTTATATGAGAGAAATTCTTTGTTCTATAACAGATTTTGAAGATCCTTCATTATGTGAATCAGATTTTGATTTCCATGGAACTACAATACTGTTATCTGATTCTATTTTTGCTGATACAAACTGAAATTCCAAAATTTCACAGTATAATTGATCTTTTGCAAAAAAAAATACTCCTGTTGTATGAACTGTTGAATTTTTTCTGGCTTTTGTTAACGCGTTCTTAAATCGCCCATTTGGTGGGTGAGTTAAATTTACAGTAAATGGAGTAAATTGATCCTTAGATAAATATGGCTTTACTTGTATTTGTAAAGTATATCCACTTTCTGTTAATTCTGCATACCCCAAAGTCTTTCCAAGAAGATGTTCAGTTGGTTTTATTATAGGAATATCTTCCTTATCGATAAGGAGTTGTACATTAGTTGTAATAGAGACGTTTATTGAACCATCTTGAGTTGTTGAAAATTTTCCTGTAATTAAGTATACATTTTCTGCCTTAAGTGGCGAAGTTACTTCAGATTCATCATCTGAATCAAGGTCTGTGTTATTTATTAAGGTCATATAATTGTAAAATTTATATATTTGAAATGCATCTTCATTATCAATTCGGGAAATAGCCATGCCTTTCTGCAAGAAACCATTATTAATAGTTTCATCAGTCACAGAGAGTATATACATGATGGTTGTAATGTTTGCAATCATATTTCGAAATTTTTTTTGAATCTGATTACTATTAAAATGAAAAATGAATAAAAGTGAAAAAAAGTAAATGAATTACTTATATTTATAAAAAAAATTATGACTTTAATATATTTATAATATATTTTATTTTTTTAAAAAAAGTAATAATATTACAATTATTTATTATTATCCCAGTAAATAGTTTTTGTATAAATTTGTACCAAATGGGCTCATCCATATATAATTGGCTCTAGATGGGCTTAAATTTGGATTATTGTTTGCATAAATTTGAGCTAATTTCGAGCCAATGAGCCCGTTTGGTATAAATTTATACAAAAACTATTTACTGGGTATTTATGATTTATGATTATTAAAAAAATGTGATTTTATTACAATTTATTACAAAATTATGATACATTTTATTTAAAACTTAAAAAAGTGGTTCATTGAAAAAATTACGATTTTATTATTTATTAATATATGAAAAATTTTGATTTTTATCAAATTTATTAAAAAAAATGCAATTTTATTGAAAAATTACGATTTTATTACAATTTTATTGCAAAATTATGATGATTTTATTACATTTATTTAAATTTAAAAAAAAAGTAGTTTTCATTGAAAAATTGCGATTTTATTATTTATTTACATTGAAAAAAAATTGATTTTATCAAAAATTTATTACAATTTATATAATAAAATTAATTTATTAATTTATATAATAGTTTATGATTGAAATAACATAATCTCATTAACTGTTAAATATTACTTTATTAATTAAATAAATGATAAAAAAAAAGGGTGAACTAATTTGTTTATAGTTACTATATGCGGCTTTAAATTTTCTAACCTGTGAATTCAATTTTAGTTTATTTTCATTGTAACGTAAATTTGTAAATTTATTTATTTTTTATTATTAAAAAAGTGTAATAATCTGTTGAAAAAAACCACACTTTTATAATTATAGCTATAAAAAAAGGGTGGTTTCATTGTAACTAATTTATTTATAGTTATTAATTGCGGCTTTAGTTCTTTTAACTAATATTAACATGTGAATTTAATTGTAGATTATTTTCATTGTGACGTAAATGATGATCATCTTTTAATTTTCAATTTGTAAATTTATTTTTTTTATTATTAATTAAAAAAACAAATAAAAAAATACAATTTTATTAATAAAAAAAGGTAGCTTCATTATAACTAATTTATTTATAGTCATTAATTGCGGGCTTTAGTTCTTTTAACTAATATTAACATGTGAATTTAATTGTAGATTATTTTCATTGATGATCATCTTTCGATTTTCAATTTGTAAATTTATTTATTTTTTTTTAAAAAAATGTGTAATTTATGGGAAAAATCACAATTTTTAATTTAATTAACAAACAAATAAAAAAATACAATTTTATTAATAAAAAAAGTACCTTCATTATAACTAATTTATTTATAGTTACTATATACAAGTTTCAATTTTTATAACATGTGAATCCAATTTTAGATTATTTTTACTTACTGTGACGTTAATGATGATCAACTTCAATTCACGAAATTTATTTAAACAACTGCTGTCCAAAAAACAATCAATTGATATATTGAAATTGAAATTGAAATTGAAATTCATTGCAATGAAACGAAATTTCAATTATGTTTATATATATTTTATATAAAAACGGACCCTGTTTTGCCATATTTGCTAACCAAATTAGGACCTACTTCCTTCCTTTTTTGGAATACAACTTATTATTACAACGGCCAATCACAATAAACAACACTATGAAATTTAGATCATCTGATTGCTAACAACTTTGTATCGTGATCTGTATATATTGATAAAAAATTGATTGAAAATTTATTGGAAATTTTTTATTAAATTTTACAATTTTAATAAATTTTTACTCCTCTTCGTCATCCCATAACTTCTTTTAATCTTCCATCGCTCCTTTTCGTCTCCCATCACTCCTTTTTGTCTCCCATTGCTTCTTTTCGTCTCCCATCACGCCTCTTCGTCTCCTATCACTCCTTTTCGTCTCCCATCACTCTTTTTTGTCTCCCATCGCTCCCTTTCGTCTCCTATCACTCCTCTTAATCTTCCCATCACTTCTTTTCATCTCCTATCACTCCTTTTCGTCTCCCATCACTCCTCTTAATCTTCCCATCACTTCTTTTCGTCTCCCATTAATCTTCCCATCACTTCTTTTCGTCTCCCATCACTCCTTTTTATCTCCCATCACTCCTCTTCGTCACCCATCACTCCTCTTCGTCTCCCATCACTTCTTTTCGTCTCCCATCACTCCTCTTCGTCTTTCATCACTTCTTTTTGTCTCCCATCACTCCTCTTAATCTTCCCATCACTTTTTTTTATCTCCCATCACTCCTCTTTGTCTCCAATCACTTCTTTTCGTCTCCCATCACTCCTTTTCGTCTCTCATCATGTCCTATTTCTCCTTTTTGTTTCCTATCACTTCTCATTACTCTTTTTTATTCCCTTTCATCTTCTATTACTTTCCATTACCCATTGTTATTTTATTTTTTTATTAGCATCTTTTTCCTTGATCATTGTAATTTACTTATCTTTTTTATTTCTTGTTATTGTTTCTTTTATTTGTACACTTCAATAAAAATAAATATGGTGATTTTTTTCTTTAAAATCGTAAATGTGACTTAAATTTTAATATTTGTAAATAAAATTTAATTAAATAAGATATTTTGAATAAATATATTTGCAAAAAAATTTTTTTAAAAAATATCTTTTTAATAATAACCGATCAAAAATTAGATAGTACATATATATTTGAAAAAAAAACCCAGGCGATGATCGCCCAGGCAATCCCAATTTTTATTTATATATTAAAAGTATTTAAAATAGTAGATTTTCAAAAATGTTTCCAATTAATAATAAAAAGAAAAAACACTTCAAACAAATTTCTGCTATATACTTTTCTTAAAGTTAACATTATTAACTTTTTAATTTATGTCGGCTCATGCGGAGCTTTACTAGTATATAAAATTTGCTTAATTTACTATGCTATTAAGGATTCTATCATAGTTTTTTTTAATTTTATCTTAATCTTATTAATGTAATTTAGTATTTTTTTTAATTTTATAAAAAAAGATCTCTAATGAAATTCTTTATTAAAAAAAAAAATTTCAAGCCAAAATTCTCAATACCCTTATTAAAAAAAAACTATTTTCAATAAAATTTTCTATTGAGACTTCTAACAAAATTCTTTATCAAAAAAATAAAAAAACTTTTCAACCAACAATTCTCTAATGAAATTCTCAATCAAAAAAAATATCCCTGATTAAGAAAAATTTCTAACGAAAATCTTCCATCAAAAAATACATTTTCCCCTATTAAAAAAAAATTCAAAGATTCTTTACCTATTAAAAAAAGTTCTCAAAAGAATTTCTATCAAAAAAAAACTTCCCTTCTATTAAAAAAAAAATTCTTTACCGAAATTTTCTATCAAAAAAAAAATCTTATCAAAAAAAAAATTCTCCAATAAAATTTCTATCAAATAAAAGTTTTTAACGAAATTATCATCAAAAAAAAAACTCAGAAATGTTCCTATCAATGAAAAAAATTTTCTAACGAAATTTTTTATCAAAAAAAATCTTATTAAAAAAATTCCCAAAGAAATTCTATCAAACTAAGCCTTTGCCTATATTAAAAATAAAAATTCTCTACAAAATTTGTTTATAAAAAAAAGCCAATAAAAAAAAAAAAATTTTTTAAAACTACGCTAAACTTAAAACATGTGACCAACAAAATATCAACCCTGTGCTGACAAAGAAACTAATTTTTGACAAAGATAAAATTATTGAGCATAGTTGGATTAAATCAAATACAGTTGGACAAAAACATCAAGCACAGACGGACAAAAATATCAAGCACAAATGGATAAAAACATAAAGCACGGACGGATAAAAATGTCAAGCATGGTCAGATAAAAACATCAAGCACGTACAGATAAAACCATCAAGCACGTACAGATAAATATCAAGCACGTACAGATAAATATCAAGCACGTACAGATAAACATCAAACACATACAGATAAAACATCAAGCACGTACAGATAAACATCAAGCATGAACAGATAAAAATATCAAGCACGTGATAGATAAACATCAAGCATGAACAGATAAAAATATCAAGCACGTACAGATAAATATCAAGCACGGGACAGATGAAAATCAAGCATAAACAGGTAAAATGTCAGACACGGGGTGACATTTTGTCAAGCCATGCTTGATATTTTATCGCACAATGTCTGATAATTATGTCCAACTCGGCTTGCCATATTTCCTAAGGGGGAAGGGGTTAATACCATGATGATGTTACACATCTTCCATTTTTAGACACTTGTAATTAATATAATTCTAGCCAGAATTATGTTTTAATTTTATGACATAGGGAGGGGGGTCAAAAATCCTAAAATTTAAATTACGGCATTTCTAACCATCCCATTCTATTATTTGGATTTTATTTTGTTTTTATTTAGTTACAAATACTGTATAGTCGCTGGCTTTTTTCAAGTGTTATTTTCTTTTCATTTGTATTTTTGTGCCATTCAGAGCATTATGGTCACGAAATAAATTTACAAAAATTTTTTTTCTATTCAAAGTCAAATAAGTAAAATTATAGAATATAGAGAATTTTTACGGTAGAATTTTTATGAAAAGAATAACAAATATGAGCGTTTATAAAAAAGGAAATCGGCAAAACAGTGTAAAATTGCCATCTGTTCAGAAAATTTCCATTTATATATTGATAGCTACCATCATATTTTTTAAAAAAATCTATATTCATTCGATGTGTAGTCACCGGAGAGGCGGAGACGCATGTTCTACTAGTTAAACACTTCTATAATATTCTTTATTCCTATTAGCGATAAGCAATTCCTTTCAGATATGCGTATGCGTTCATTGCCTTTGAATACTGTTGTTAAAATTCTCGTACTATTTTCTTAACTCTGCTACAAAGAATATCTTTTTTCTACGAGCCTAATAATGTATAGTACTAAGATGTGTGCTGTTTGTTGACATTTGCGATCGTTAGATACTCAAAGAGTGTTTATTTACAGATTCTCCCGGGTGATGGATACTAGGACCTGCTATTCATAAATAACATTAAAATGCTGGCTAGACAACTTAGAATTTTCTTTACTATCAATCTACTTTTTTCTTATTTCTACAACTGTTTCAAATTACTCTTATAATGGGTTTTCTCAAAAATTCATTTATAACATCCAATACAAACTTTTAAGCTGGACATATTGTTCATTGAAAAGAATATTCAATACGAAAAAGGTAAGCTTGAGTTGACTGAATTAGTCGGGTGAGGACTCCGGAAAGCGGCTGAAAAAAAATTTACTATTAGATCTGGAATTATAATAATGCCAGCCAGTATCTAAAAAAGGAAATGATTCCTTGATCTAGAATTACTAGAATTATCAAAAATTATTCATAGAAGGAATGAGCTACATGATTATTCTGGACCATTCCACGCACTTCAATCACCTTACCCAACAGGAGACTTTATTGTTGGGTGACTATAAATGTTATGACGCAATAATGCATATAAATGATAATGTAAAAACCGATTCCATTGTGATTCAAATTTGTTTATTTATTTATTTCTTTCTTTCTTTCTTTTTTTTTTAAAAAAAAATGGGTTCGATCTATTATTTTCGTAATTCTCATATTTCTAAACCTTCTTGATTTCATATATTTGACACCCATATATGTATTAAGTTTGATAATAAATTTTATAATTACATTAGTTTGGTTTTTTCCTTCAATTTATCAATTATATTCATTCATTTTCACAATAAAGGAATATAATTTGAAAACAAGAATTTATTTGCTTTTAATTTCACCTATAATTATTATTTTGTACGTTCCAATTATTATAATATGTTTTGTTGGGTATGGAATATTTCTTTCATTAATCAAACCACTAATGATAATCATACCAAGACCTGATTACTCACTTTATTCACTTTCTTTAACGGCAGCTATTTATAAATGTATATGTAATTATGATTACGAATTCTTGACGGATAATTTAATATTAGAAAACACAAAAGAAATAATATATTTTATTAAAAAATGTTGTAATTCAATTCTTCCGAATTTCTTGAAAAAATCAAACAATTCAAATCATATAATTGCGAATCAACATTTTTTATTTTAATTCAAATTTTAGATTTTTCTGTCTTCTTAATAATTTCTATTATAATTATACCATATATTATAATATTTATTTTTTATAAAGCAACATATATATAACATATTATTATATAACCATACCATACTTTTTTTTATATGAAAATTATTATGTATTTGATTCATTTTATAAAAAATATTTCTATTTTATTTTATTATTATTATATAAAATGTTTATTCCATTTATTTTTATATTAATATTTATTGTATTTATTCCATTTTGTACTATTAGTATTATAAAAATGTTTGTTTGTAGAATAATTGAATTTTATAAAGAAATTGATGGGTTTTATAAAGTTATGGAATTTTTTTGGGTATTAATTACTTATAAATTGAATATTGTTAATAGTTATTTTATTTATGTAGTTTGTAAAATTAATATAAGACATAAGAAAAATATGATAGGAAAAGTTAAAATATTTTATAATCGTCCAGACTTTTCGGTTTTGAGACGGCGGGTTTGAATATGATACCAACACACGCTTAACAATTGTTTGCAATTTGACAATAACGATTGCATTATTCATTTCTCGATACGACGATCACGATTATTCATTTCTCGATCCAATAACCAGATTTCACCTTTTGATTATTACTCTGTAGATTCTTTGGCAACTCTTAATTACAAGAATAAAAATAATTTATTTGTTCACAATTATATATGTAACATGAGGAATACAAACTATTTATATATAAATTTTATTTAAAAAAAAATAAATGTGTCAAATAAAAAAAAGGTATAATATATATAATATAATAACTTAAATAAAATTTTGTTATCAAGATATAATAAATATGTTGTAACCTAAATAAAAACTTAAATCCATTCAAAATCTTCATTAATATTTCTACTAGTACCAGTAAAATACTTATTAATTACCCCTTTTGCTTTATATTTTTCATATAAATCATTCAATTTCTGTTTTGCTTCTAAACCTGAAGAATAATAATTATTGCTTATTTTTAATAACATAGAATTTCTATCTTTCCAATTATCAAAAAATAATTCTAAATGATCTAATCTGATTACTTTAATAGAAGAAAATTTAAATTTATATAAACAAATTGGGGATGATTTATTTAATATCTTAAATAATTTATCCCAATTAAATATACTAAAAGTATCAGTATCATATAAATCTATAATTAATCCATTTAAAAGTTGACAATTTGTTAATAAATTCTCAAGTTCTGAAATAAGTATATTAAGATTGGTAAGTAATGATAATTTAAGATATCTAAGATTTGGACAATTTTTACTGATAGATTGCATAAGTTCTTTGTTATTAGTACCATCACAAAATACGCTAATTTCACTAAGATTTCCTATTGTATTATCAATTAAATTTACCAAAATTTTAGAAGGAACTCGTTGAGTTGTTAAAATTCTTAAATTAGGTAATGATAAATTTTCCATATGATTTGCTTCATCAGATTTTATAAAATGAAGTATATTGATTTCTAAACTTAATAAATTAACAAGGTATGAAAGAATGTTTGTAATAGGTTTCCAATCCAATCTTAAATATTGAATAGTATCCACATGTTTAATTAATGATTTTTCAAGAGTCTTGTTGAATGAATCATTTCTTACTGATCTTCTAGGATAGATGAAACTAATATCATACAATTTTTTCTGTACTTCAATTAATTTGATAATACCATAATTATCAGGAAAGTGATACCAATTATCAAATATTAATTTCTTAATTGATTTGCATATACCTGCCAATCCCATTAAAACATGTGGATCAGTAACATCATTACAATGAAAGGATTCAAGTTCTGAAAAACATTTTTCAATTCCTGAAATATGAAGTAATTCATAATCCAAATTTTGTGGAATAGAAAGATGAATAAAATTTGTGTTTTTATTAATAAATAATTTTAATAACATGTCTTTAGCGTTCAAGTTAGATTTTGAAAAAAGTACCGTATCTAAGAAAAGTAAATTTAAATGTTTCCAGAAACTAATATAATTAAATAAAGGATGTTGATATTTTTCTGTAATAGAACTATTAATTCCTTGAATCTTTAAAATATTTCTTGACTCTTCTGATAAATGTAAAAGTATTACATTAAATAATTTAATAATTTTCTTTGTATAATTAGAATTAATGGTTCTAAAATATTCCCCAGGATCTCTCCATAAAATAGGTACCGCAGTTACACACCAACTTCTATTAACTAAAAGACATGAATGAAGGAATTTCTTATCATTTTTTAATTCTTCAAATATAAGGAAAAGTACATCTTTATCAAGCTTCATATTTTATGATATAATTAAAAAATATTACAGAAGTAAAAATGTTGTATTTGATTTTTTGAGAAAAAAAAAAATTTCATATTAATAATATAAATGGAAAAATTACCCCTTATTTTAAATTCAAAATGAACATTTTGCGTTACAAATAATTCAAGATCTGCAGCCGATGAAATCCTTCTGCGCCTGCAGCGGCAAATCATTCTCACGGTTATCGATTATTTTACGCACAAAGAAGTTTATTAATTTAATAGCCTACGAGTTACGACGTATGTGTAATTTTTTTTTTTTATGGAAAGAAAGAGACAGGTTTTCTATGAAATCGGGTTTAAATGTATTCATGTAGGTAATTTATTTATAAGATAGGAAAGACCGCAGTATTGTTGGTATAAATACATATGTATTTGCTTTCTGTTTTAAACATGAAGCCAAAAATATTTTACTAACTATTTCAATAATGTGGTCCCTGTCAATTAAACATATATAATTAAATAAGTCTCGAGAAAACAATTTTGAATAATTTCCTATATAAGTCTACATAGTTTTAATTTTATGAGCATATTATTATTACAAAGTTATTAGTAAGGAACTGTATTTAGTATAAAGTAATGAATATAAGAGGATAATATAACAGTAATTTACTAAAATTCACAAAAATAAATGCGTAAACTATTATAAATTTATTAAATTACCATTCCACCGTACCGGAAATGGGAAATGACATTTTATTATTAATAATCATTTTTTTTTCTTTTTTTTTTTTTTTTTTTTTTAATAATCATTTATTTTCCGTCATAAATATAATTACCGTAATAGTCATAACCAAAAATGGAAATTATTATCCATTTCCAACAATATATAATTATTTATTTAAAAATGTTACATCATATTCTTTTTTCCTTCCAAATTGGAAATTATGGTTAGATTAATTACTAAAACTAATTATAAAACAAAAATACGCCCAATTTCAATTCAAGATCTGATGTTCTGATTTGTCAATTTAACGCATTTCAATGATGCCGATCATCAATTCGGCGTAGAAATCTAAATCTCATTGTCAAAGTGTTGATCCCGATATTATCACACAATTCCACGATAGAGGTTGGAACCGGTTATAAATTCAATATATGAAACCGGGTTTAACCGAAAATATAACCGGTTATTCGGTTGAAAACCGAACTTATTTATAGTCACGTGCTATGGAGATAATATAATTATATAACCGGTTTTTGGTCCGGTGATATAAAAAATGGCCATAATGAAAAGAAATTTAGCAATTTATATTTATTCAATGATCAAATCATAAATATTAGAATAAACTAAGGAATAGAAACCGTTGTTAAGTCTGGAGCATAAAGATCGAACGTAATTTATTGATTATTGTACAATGAAATCTATCGACTCAGGCGGTCAGCGGACATTTTGTATCAACATGTCTAGAATTCTTTACTCGTTCCGAAATTCAAAGATATATCCAATATATCCGATAACGTTGATGTATCCTTTTGTATATCGACAATCACATTCATGTGACACAAAGTCACAAACTATCTTTTTAGTAAAGATGTAATGTTACAATGTTACATGGATCTGCAGCAATTATATAAGTTAGTCCGTTCACAACGTTCACAAAATTTTCTTTTTTCTTTTTTTAAATTTACAAAACATGGATGATAATAATCTCTTACCAAAATTATCACAAAATTTAATTGAAATTTTAAATGATGAAGAATATTATGATGTTACTATTGAAGTTGGAAATGACCCTTATATAAAGATATTTCGTGCTCATATGGTTATCTTACATTATCGTTCTACTTGCTTACGAAGAATTTTATCAACTAATAAAAGGAAAAATGATGGAACGTTGTTTCATATAAAATTACAAAATATTTTACCTGAAATTTTTCAAATAATCTTAAGGTAAGAAAAAAGGAATGAATTAAAATTTAAATACAAAAATATTTGTATAATAAATTAATTTAAATTTACGTTTTTACTATTTTAGATATATTTATAGTGGAAGAATTACTTTAGAGGATTATGATACTTCAGATATAATTAAAATCTTGGTTGCTGGAAGTGAGCTTGGTCTTCAAGAATTAATCACTTATTTACAATCCTTTTTGATAAAAACTAAGGCAAGTTGGATGGAACAAAATTTTAATTTAATATATCAAACAAGCTTTAAGGACGATTCTTTTTTGGAACTTCAAAAATTTTGTACTAATTTAATAAACAAAAAGCCAAATAAGATATTTAAATCTCCAAGTTTCTCTTCAATTCCGGAAAAACTTTTGGTCTCACTCATTCAAAGTGATAATCTTCAAATGAGCGAAATTCAAGTATGGGAACATGCGCTTAATTGGGGACTTGCTCAAAGCCCAGAGCTTCCTTCTGATCCTACAAATTTTTCAAAAGAAGATTTCAAAACTTTAAAGAATATTATGCGTCAATGTATTCCATTTATCAGATTTCATAATTTATCTTCTGAAGAATTTTCTAATAAAGTATTACCTTATAGAAAAATTTTACCAAAGGATTTATTATATGAAGATCTACTAAAATATTTTATGAATCCTAATAACCAATCAATTAGAGAATCAAAACCTCGTATGGCTACTAAAGAATTTAATATCGATTCCGAAATCATTACATCTCAACATGCTGAATTAATCTCAAAATGGATCGATAAATTAGAAATTACAGATGATATAAGAAATATGTACGAGTTCAAATTGTTACTTCGTGGTTCTCGTGATGGATTTATATCTAAAAAATTTCATGAAATCTGTGATAATCAATCTCGTACTGTAACAATTATTAAAGTGAAAGGTAGTAAAGAAATTCTTGGTGGATATAATCCAATTGAATGGAAATCTGATAACTCTTACGGTATTACTTGCGATAGTTTTATATTCTCTTTTAAGAAACCTGATAATATTGAATGTTATATTTTAGGTCGCGTAAAAGATGAGCAACATGCCACATATAATCATTGTGATTATGGACCATCGTTTGGTGATGGTGACCTTGATTTACTCGGAGATCATTGTAGTTGTGATAGTTTGAGCTGGACTTATGAATATTATATTGGAGGAACTATTGAGAAATTTTTGGTGGAAGAATATGAAGTATATCAAATTAATAATAGTTGAAGTAGGGTTTGAACTTTTTTCTCTTATATTTTACTTTTGACGATTTAAATTTTAATGAAATTAAAAACACAATAATAAAAAAATAAGACTGTTAGTCGACCTTATTATAAAAAATCGTTATTTTAATATGATCTGCTCTGCTTATCTCTTATCAGGTTTAGGAATGTTTCCCACAGAATCCTTGATATTAAACTAGAATTTCTTGTACGAAATTCGATATACCGGAACCTTGATATAACGGAGCATAAGTCTTGATATACCGGAATTGGAATCTGTCATAATCTTAGGGATGCTAATCGTTACATTACGTTACGTTACGTTACGTTAGTGCCTCGACCCGTATCCGGATCAATCCGGATTGATCCGGATTTTTTTTTTCGGATATCCGGATTTTCACGGTTTTCATCCGGATTATAAACCGGATGAAAAATATCCGGTTTGACCCGGAATCCGGATGAAATTTTTATTATTTTTTTTTTTTATTAATAATAATTTTGCTGATCCATAAAGATCTATATCTAAATGATATTATGGCTAATTATTTTTGCGCCTAATACCAATTTTTTTATTAAAATTTATTAAATTTATATTTGTTATTAAACTTTTTAATACAGTAAGTTTAAGAAGATTTTTCAATTATAATTTATTTATTGAAGTTTGTATCAGATTTGTTTATTTAAATTTATACATTAACAAATAACAAATAATTTTAGATTTCACATTCAAACGTTCAAAAGAAAAAAAACTTTATATTATTTTTGTTACAAAATAATAATTATTGTTTTAAAATGAAAAATTGTTCAATATTATAAATTTATATAATTATAACAACTTTTTTTAAAATTAAAACTAGTGTTATGTAATTTGATTCAAATGATTCTTTAATTTTTGAAAGAAGAAACAAATCCTTAAAAAATTGCCTTACTAACCCAACACATCTATTTATAGTAATCTTTAGCTGTATATAAAAATATCTTGTTTAAAATTTCATAATTAGTTAATTTACAAAGAAATGTTAAACAATAGTCTGAGACAATGCTGAAATAATATGAAATTGTTTTAAAGAAAAGTATTTAATGAAATTGGAATTATGTAAATTTCGTGGTCTTGGATAATTTTGGCCAAATTTGTAATTCGGGCCGAAATTAATATCACGTGACACCGGGAAAATAGTTTAGCCACCGGGCAAAAAATTTTTTATCGGCTGGCATGAAAATTTAATGTTACACAATTTGTAATTCTGGCCGGCGTTATGAATTCTGGCCAGAATTATTGCCGATCATTTGTAAATCCAATCCGGTTTCCGGTTTCTATCCGGATTATCTGATCCGGATTCAAAATCCGGGTCAATCCGGATATAATCCGGATTTTTTTTTTGTGTAATCCGGATGACGGTTTTCATCCGGGTCGAAGCACTACGTTACGTAACTTACACTGTAAGTTACATGGACTGAATGTAACATTACATTGATATGTTTACCAGAATTAAGATAATTCAGCCAGTATTACCTTAATCTTGGCCAAGTTTATAATTTATAACGAACATTAACAAATAAAAAGTAGCTTATTATCATGTTTTACAGTTTCGGATTCAACTTTTTTTATGATCTTATCATACAAGTTTTAACATATTCCTGCAATCTTGTCGCATTTTTGTTCACTTAGAATTACAGTATTTATATTTATATCATTTTTTTATTGGGATTTATTGTTTCTTCAGATTTTGATTAAAAAAAAAATTTTATGTTACAATAACATAATGTAACATAACTTATAGAAAATTACCGTAACGTAACAATAAATTTTATAAATTACGGTAATTTTACATCCCTACATAATCTATAATTAATTTATCCTTCGATATAACGGATTTCGAGATATAACGGATTTTTGACAAATTTTACTAATGGAACAGATGGTTTCATTATATCGAATTTCGCTGTTTATAAACAAACCAAACCGAGTAATAACATAAATGAATTTTGGATAAATTTTCCTATAAATATTTTCAAAACTTTGAACAAAATTTATGAAATTTACAGTATATTTAGTATATTTGTCATTCAGAAATTAATATTTCTAATTCCGCTCGTCTATATTTTTGATAACCATGAGGAAAGAAGTTTTTATTGTATAATCCATAAATAAACCAATAAACTAGATCTTTTCTTCAAAAAAAAAAAAAAATGATGGTGAGATGATCAAATTCGGGAATCAAAGGGTATATTTTATGATTTTTTTTTTAAAAAAAAAATTTTTTTTTGAGTAATATACTATACATCCGAATCTCGAATTAAACTATATTTTTTAAATCTCATTTACTTATTTTTAATGATATCATATACTATTTACCAACAACTAGACGTTGCGAAAAATGTCGATACGCGTAATAAAATTTATTCATCTAATGTTTCCTAAAATTTTTATTTTATACCGATAAGATGATGCCAAAGGAGCTACAAAATAAGGTTATTTAAATTTATAAATTAAACCATGTTCAATTACGGAAAAGAGTTAAATTGTGTTGAGAAACTCAATATATTTTCACAAAATCTGCAATGTTTGGATTCATTGTAAATTTTAACGAATCATCTTATCACACCTCGGGAAGGTGATACACAGTGAAATTCGATATATCGGAACTTTGATATATCGGAACATAAGTAAAGTCTGAATTGGGTCTGGAACGGATTACATAATGACATTATCTATAATTAATTTACCCTCGATATAACGGATTTCTCGATATAACGGATTTTTGACAAATTTTACTAATGGAACGTTATATCGAATTTCACTGTGTATGAACAACGCGAACGAGGCAGTCACGTTGACGATGACAGTTAGACATCGACTTAGATTTCTTTGAGATGCTCTGATCTCTATTTGTCACCTACATAATATGTCACCTGTGCTACCATAAGCATATAGCCGGGTAAGCTCCGTAAGATGGTCCCACAAACTATTATCCGGTTACAATGGTTACATGTATACATGTAACGACTGTAACGTTGCAACGTTGCAGCGGCAATTATATATAAGGTTAACAATCCAACAAAATTTAAAAAAATTTTTTATTCTTCTCATTTCTTTTTAAATTTGTTAAATCATGAATAATAATATTTTAACGAAGTTATCACAAAATTTAGTTGAAATTTTAAATGATGATGAATATTATGATGTTACTATTGAAGTTGGTAATGACCCTTATATAAAGATATTTCGTGCTCATATGGTTTTCTTACATTATCGTTCTACTTACTTACGAAGAGTTTTGTCGACCAATAAAAGGAAAAATGATGGAACTTTGGTACATATAAAATTACCAAATATTTTACCTGAAATTTTTCAAATAATCTTAAGGTATGACATAGGATGATAATAATTAAACTTAAAACAGTTGTATAATAAATTTACACTTCTTATTCTAGATATATTTATAGTGGAAGAATTTCTTTGGGGGAATATGATACTTTAGATATAATTAAAATCTTGGTTGCTGGAAGTGAACTTGGTCTTCAAGAATTAATCACTTATTTACAATCCTTTTTGATTAAAACTGAGGCAAGTTGGATGGAACAAAATTTTAATTTGATATATCAAACAAGTTTCGAAAACGATTCTTTCTTGGAACTTCAACAATTTTGTACTAATCTGATAACCAAAAAGCCAAACAAGATATTCAAATCTCCAAGTTTCTCTTCAACTCCGGAAAAACTTTTGGTCTCACTTATTCAAAGTGATAATCTTCAAATGAACGAAATTCAAGTATGGGAACATGTGCTTAAGTGGGGACTTGCTCAAAGTCCAGAGCTTCCATCCGATCCTACAAATTTTTCAAAAGAAGATTTCAAAACTTTAAAGAATAATATGCGTCAATGTATCCCACTTATCAGATTTCATAATTTATCTTCTGAAGAATTTTCGAATAAAGTATTACCATACAGAAAAATTTTACCAAAGGATTTATTATATGAAGATTTATTAAAATATTTTATGAATCCTAATAATCAATCAATTGGTGAATCAAAACCTCGTATGACTACTAAAGAAATTAATATTGATTCCAAAATCATTACACCTTTGTTACTTCGTGATTCTCATGATGGGTTTACAGACGATGATGAAAATTTTGTTTATCCAGTTAAAGGCTACGATGATGATGCTTTCATATATCAACCCGAAATCAATGATTTGAAGGATAACGCAGATGATGACACGGTCTTTGTTTATACCGAGAATAGCAGTAAAGAGGAACAATTAAATTCAAAGAATTTACAAGATGATAATGATGAAGGCGAAGGAACTAGTTTCGTTTACCCAGGAAATGATATAAATAGTTCCGATAATAATAATAATACAAACATTAATAAAAATGAAGTTCCCAAAGTTGACAAACCATCAGGTACAATTATGGTGAAACTTACGGAAAGAGGATTAATTTATATTCGATAAAATTTTAAATTTTTACATATTTTTTAACATTCAAGCTTCTTCTGTTTAAGTCTTTTTGGAGACTTCCATGTATTTATTTATTGGGATATTAAATTTTAAGAAATATTTTTATTCGGTTTTTCATATTTATTATATCTTATGGGAGTTTTTCTGAAAATGGTTTATTTATACATTTCGATATGTGAGGGTATTCTTTTTTTTTTTGAACTCATTTTCGAATGATACAACCGATTTTCATTATTATTTTAATAATTTATTTCGATTTAATAACATACCTTATTATATTACATTATCACGTAGGAATATTATTTTTAAGTTATTTTAGTTATTTTGAAATTCAAATTGTGTATTTATATTTGATCATCTCAACCAATTGGATAAATAAATATCTAAAAAAAAATTTAAGGATCACAGAGTATTTAAAGTTCGCTTTTTTCTACGAAACTGACAATGTCCACCGGGTTGTAAGTATATTAAGCTAAATTATTGCATTTATATGACATTAAAAAATGTGCTTATGTGATAATGTTTTCAGAACAGTGCCCACATCCGTGTCCTACTGGTGGTTGTAATACTAGGAATTTTTTAGACATTATGTTGAAGGCGGTGATTTTGGTGACCGTGAAGATTGTATTAATGAATTAATCCGTAAAATGAATTAGAATAATTAATATCTCTGATGAAGACAGAATAAAATATAATTACTATTGATTAAATTCATCGGCATAAACAATCGGGACAAATTACTCTGAAATTCGCTAGTTGCGAAAGAATGGTCGGTATGTTTGAATTGGAATGTCGTTTTAATAAGAAATCTGGTATAATTATTTGATACTAATCATAATTTTATTATTCAGAATTTATTTATTCTTCTCGCGGAAAACTAAAACTAAAACTAGACTATATTAAACTTGAACAATTAGGCGTTTCTTTTCTTGGTGAATGCACCGCTAGTGTATTTTATGCGATTGTCAGTCACCTTGCAGACACCTTTGTTTCTAAGGTAATATTAGCAGTGATTAATAATTCAATATGTAAATAACTGTTATATTGATTTATTCTCGTGCTACTAGCTTAATAATGTAAAGAAAGCCGAAGGTGAATCAACTCTTGAACTTTCTCTACGTCTTACGAAAGAACTCGGGTTTACTAGGATTAGTAGGATGTGGCGAAGACTCGGCGCTCGTGTTATTTGATTGGCACATTAATTGCTCTACAATGGCTTATTTATAATTATGCTAAAGTTTCAACCAGGTTACCAACTACCGACTCTAGTGGTTCACTTCGCATTATGCTAATTCATCTTGTCCAGTTATTTACGGCTGAAATCCTTGATATTAAACTAGAATTTCTTGTATTTATAGACAAACCAAACTACGGTACTATAATTACCATTTTAAACATATCAGATTTTTTTTGTTTTAATATCATGGATGGATTCATCAATATTTCTAATTTCGCTCGTCTAAATTTTGTGATAACCACGAGGAAAAAAAGTCTTTAAATAATATTTGAGATAAAGTATCAATAAAAAAAAAAAGCTCATTCACAAATATAAATGACTTTTTGTTGGTCTATTAATTTGAAATAAATAAATAACCTTTGATTCCCGAATCTGATCTTCTCACCATCTTCTAGAAAAGATCTAGTTTATCAGTTTATTTATGGATTATATAATAATCTCGGCTTTTACAACAAAACAATTGGGCACAGAAGAAATTTCTGAACTAATTATGACATTAAATCACAGCTATCTTATCTTTGGTTAATAATCCACAAAATTTGACCCTTATTATTATGGACAGGCAGTATATTGCATTTTTGATATATATATTTTATATTATTTTTTTGGTAATGGTGCGTATTTTATTACGTTCTTTTTATGTCCTCTTATCATTCGTATTAATAATTTCTGATTATGAAAGAAAAATTTTCTTTTCTTTATTGAAGCAGACTAAATAAATGATCTCGAAGTCGTCGTTACTTGTCCAAAGCGAAATAAATTATTTGTAAAATCATCATAAATATCTCATAGGGTATACATATATTTTTTTTTTTGAAAAAACGATCTTACAATTATTTTGAGAAATAGTATACTATACATCCAAGTCTTGAATTAAACTATATTTTTTAAATCTCATTTAAGTTTACTATATATTCAGAATTTTGAATGATAGCATATACTATTTATCAGCAATTAGAGGTAATGCGCGTAATAAAGCATTTTGCTTCAGAATAGCGCAACTTGAAAAATAGTAATTGTGTAGGGTTATTTAAATTTATAAATTAAACCATTATTTGTTATGGATGATAACAAAACTTTGGCAAATATTAAATTACTAAATATTTATTTGAAATTTCTTAACTTAAAGGAAAAGAATTAAATTATGTTGAGAAACTCTATATATTTTCGTTAATTGAGATAAATTTCTTATAAAATTCAAGATCAGCAGAGTTCGGACTAATTTTGAGTAACACAAACTATCAAGCATATCATCCGGTGCTACGACTGCTACGTGTAACGTTGTAGCGGAAATTATATATAAGGGTTAATAATTCAACAAAATTTTTAATTGTTCTCATTTTTTTTTTAAATTTATTAAATCATGAATGATAATATTTTAACTAAGTTATCACAAAATTTACTTGAAATTTTAAATGATGAAGAATATTATGATGTTACTATTGAAGTTGGTAATGACCCTTATATAAAGATATTTCATGCTCATATGGTTATCTTACATGATCGTTCTAATTATTTACGAAGAATTTTATCGATCAATAAAAAGGAAAATAAAGAAACTTTGGTACATATAAAATTACCAAATATTTCACCTGAAATTTTTCAAATAATTTTAAGGTAAAGAATTAAGTAGAAAAGAATTAATTTTAAATATTTAAATTAACAAAATGATGTGTCATAATTATAAAAAAAAAATATTTAATTTTACGCTTTTTATTTTAGATATATTTATGGCGGAGAAATTTCTTTAGAGGAATATGATACTTCGGATATAATGGATATCCTAATTGCTGGAAGTAAACTTGGTCTTCAAGAATTAATCACTTATTCACAATCCTTTTTGATTGAAACTAAGACAAATTGGATGGAACAAAATTTTAGTCTGATATATCAAACAAGCTTTGAGAACGATTCTTTTTTGGAACTTCAAAAATTTTGTACTAGTTTAATAACCAAAAAGCCAAACAAGATATTCAGATCTTCAAGTTTCTCTTCAATTCCGGGAAAACTTTTGGTCTTGCTTATTCAAAGTGATAATCTTCAAATGAGCGAAATTCAAGTATGGCAACATATGCTTAATTGGGGACTTGCTCAAAATCCAGAACTTCCGTCAGATCCTACAAATTTTACAAAAGAAGATTTTAATACTTTGAAAAATAGTTTACAACATTGCATCCCACATATTAGTTAGATTCTATAATTTAACTTCTGAAGAATTTTCAAACAGAGTGTTGCCTTATAAAACAATTTTGCCAAAAGAATTATATAAAGATTTATTAAAATATTTTTTGAATCCCAATGGCCAATTATCAATACCTCGTATAGTTGCTGATTCCAAGATCATTACACCTCAGCATGTTGAATTAATTTCAAAATGGATCGATAGATTAGAAATTACAGATGAGATAAAAAATACGTACGAATTCAAATTGTTACTTCGTGGATCTCATGATGGATTTTCACCTAAAAAATTTCATGAAATCTGTGATAATCAATCTCATACTGTGACAATAATTAAAGTGAAAAATAGTAAAGAAATTCTTGGTGGATATAATCCATCTGAATGGAAATCTGATGGTTCTAATTGCACCACTAAAGATAGTTTTATATTCTCTTTTAAGAATGATGATATTAAAAGTTATATCTTAAGTCGTGTAAAAGATGAAAGACATGCTGTAAGTAACGATCGTGGTCTTGGTCCATCATTCGGTGTCGATCTTTTTTTAATGAAACCGTTGGTAAATGCGGTAAAATGGCTTACGAAAAGAAAATCAGAGAAGCTAGTGGTCTATTTACTGGTTTTTTTTTTTGTGGAAGAGTATGAAGTATTTCAAATTATAAGATAAATATCATTTACAGTTGTCAATTTTAGTATTTATTTATTTGTTTGTTTGTTTGTTTGTTTATTTTTGAACGCAACTTAAAATCGGTAATATCGCATGGAACTTAGTTTATATAACGGAATTTATATAATTTTAGCTTTTAGTAGACTTTTTATTTATTCTTCTAAATAAACATTATCCGTAAAATTATCAATAAAAGTCACGAACGATCTTTGGACCCGTTGTGTAATGTAAGATCTCTTTTTATGATTAGTGAAGTATCAGTGATAGGTCATATTTATTTATATTTCATTAATAAAATTTAAATCGTTAAATTAAATTGAAATATATATATATATATAATGTATTTGATTGTTAGTATGCTGTGTAACAATTATTTTAATCGTCTTATAACAACGAGTTTTTGCTCTACTTATCTCTTAGAATGCTAATTTATTAATCCCACAAAATCCCTTGAATTTTTTCATTTATGAGCAAGCCAAACCGATAACATAAATAATTTTTTGAATAAATTTTCCTATGGATATTCTGAATGCTCTAAATATATATTGTATATTATTTACCATTCTTGTCAGAATTCGGTGTATCAAAATCTCTAATTCCGCTCGGTTAATTCAAAAACTTTTTAACGTCCGTTGTAAATTTTTTTTTCCTTTTTAAAAAAAAAATGATGATCAAATTCGAAGGTTGTTGTTTATTTTCTTGGTAATACTGCGTATTTTATACTACGTTCCTCTTATCATTCGTGTTAATGATAAATTTCTTTTCTTTACTAAAGCGGTCGTAATTCAACTAAATAAATGTTCTCGAGGTCATCATTAACTGTTCATAGGACGAAATAAATGATTTGTAAAATTATAACAAATATCACGTAAGGTATACATATATTTTGTTTTGAAAAACTATACATCCGAATCTCAAAAATATAAACCATTTATCAGCAATTAAGCGTTGAAAGTGGCAATACGCATAATAAAGCATCTTGACAAATTATCTTTCCAGAATTATTTAATTTTTATACCGATAAGATAACAAACAAAAAAAAAAAATTTTATTTCATCCTTTTCTTTATACACAAATGGGCGCAACTTGGAAAATAGAATTTATATAAAGTTATTTAAATTTATGAATCAAATCATTATCAGTTATAGATGATAAAACTTTGGCAAATATAAAATATCTTCGTTAATAAGATGAAAATTACATGAAATTTTTTTATAAAATTCAAGACCATCAATAACGTTCAGAATTCGGACTAATAATATTTTATAATCTTAATCACCTGGTGCTATTACAAGGTCAACAAGCAGCATCGGCAATTATATATAATGTTAGCAATTCAGCAAAATTGCTAATCCTTATCCTTTTCATTTCTTTTTTAAATTTATTAAATCACGAATGATAACGAAATTATCACAAAATTTACTTGAAATTTTAAATGATGAAGAATATTATGATGTTACTATTGAAGTTGGAATGACACTTATATAAAAGATATTTCGTGCTCATATGGTTATCTTACATTATCGTTCTACTTGTTTACGAAGAATTTTGTCAACTAATAAAAGGAAAAATGATGGAACTTTGTTTCATATAAAATTACAAAATATTTTACCTGAAATTTTTCAAATAATCTTAAGGTAAGTAAAAAAGGAAATAATAAAATATAATACAAAATATTTGTATAATAAATTAACGTCTTTTATTTTAGATATATTTATAGTGGGAGAATTACTTTAGAGGAATATGATACATCAGATATAATTAAAATCTTGGTTGCTGGAAGTGAACTTGGTCTTCAAGAATTAATCACTTATTTACAATCCTTTTTGATTAAAACTAAGGCAAATTGGATGGAACAAAATTTTAATTTGATATATCAAATAAGCTTTGAAGACGATTCTTTCTTGGAACTTCAAAAATTCTGTACTGATTTAACATCAAAAGAACCAGATAAGTTATTCAAATCTCTAAAATTTTCTTCAATTCCTGAAAAACTTTTGGTCTCACTCAATCCAAGTATGGGAACATGTGCTTAGATGGGGGCTTGCTCAAAGTCCAGATCTTCCTTTTGATCCTATAAATTTTTCAAAAGAAGATTTCAAAACTTTAAAGATTAATATACGTCAATGTATTCCATTTATCAAATTTCATAATTTAACTTATGAAGATTTTTCGAATAAATTAAAAATAAAATTGATTCCAAAATCATTACATTTCAACATGCTGAATTAATCTCAAAATGGATCAATACATCACAAAATTTTCAGGGTATTCAATATTGCACAAATAGTTAAATTTCTCAAAATTTACGCAATATAATTAACAATATTATATGTATAATTCTTTGTACAAATTTATATAAAAATTAACCCATTTTTTTACAATATATTTGTATGAAAAATACATTATATATATTAAATATGCAATTAATGTGCATTTTCAGGGTGTGCAAATCAATTTTTTCATGCACAAAATATTGCATATTTTTTACATATAAAAAAATTTCCTGATGTAGATTAGAAAATACAGAAGTGATAAAAAATAAGTACGAATTTGAATTATTACTTCGGACCTCGTGATGGATTTACAATTAAAAAATTTCATGAAATCTGCGATAACCAAACTCGTACTATAACAATTATTAAAGTGAAGATAGTAAATGAAATTCTTAGAGGATATAACCCAATTGAATGGAATTCTGATTATTATTATGGCACTATTAAAGATAGTTTTATATTCTCTTTTGATAATAATGATAATTTTGAGGGTTATATTTTAAGTCGCGTAAAAAATGAATATGCTGTACTTAGAAATTATGACCTTGGTCCATCATTTGGTAATGGTGACCTTGTTTCATATGGAGACAAAGGCTCATGCGATAATTGACTTTATGAAAAACAGATTAGAAAAACTACATATTCTTCCACAGAAAATAAATAAGAAGTATTTCAAGTATATCAAATTATAAATTAATAATAGTTGATATAAGCTTTTTTTATGTTTCTCTCATTATTTATGGAGGTGTTATTGGCGTCGGCTCCGAACCAAATCCAACGAATCGGAATTAAATGATTTATAGATCAAATTTGTTAATAATAACCAAAATTTATTTTTAGTTGTCCAACTTCACATGTACTACCCATATATACTTAGGCTCCTATTTATATTGGAATATTTCACGAATATTTCACAAAAATCTTTCGAAAAAGGAACGAGAAAAATTATTAACGAAGGCTCCTATTTATATTGGAATATTTCACGAATATTTCACAAAAATCTTTCGAAAAAGGAACGAGAAAAATTATTAATGAAATTTTAAAGTATGGAACTAAAATGGAACTGATCAAGCTGAACCTCATCCTAATTATATATTATTTATATTTCATTAGTAAATTTAAATCGTTAAAATTACAATGTATTAGACTGTTAGTCCATTCCAAACTAATAATTAGTTTAACGTCCTTTCTGGCTGAAAAATTTGGGGGGAATAATTTAAACAAACATGATATTTAAACATATTAAAATTTCTGGAAGTTTTCGGTAAAATCGGAAATATTCGGTACACCCAATTTCAGAAAAGAGAGGGTGTGTTTTAAACATATATGAATATATGTGTTTAATTTATTTTAACATTTTCAAAAATACTAGAGGGGGAGGGAGGACGTTAAACTTAAAATTAATTTGGAATGGCCTTAGTAGACTGTGTAAAATTGTTTTAATCGCCTTATTACAACAAGTTCTGCTCTACTTATCTCTTATCAAGTTTAGAATGTTTATTTATCGCACAAAATTCTTGGTAGAATTTTTTTACTTATGAGCAAACAAACCGAAAACATAAATAATTTTTTGAATAAAATTCCCTATGAATATTTTGAATGCTCTAAATGTAAAATTTATAAATATAAAATTTTTAAATTTGTAGTATATTTACCATTCTTGTCAAAATTCGGTGTACTAATATCATGCATCAAGTGGTAATACGTATAACAAAGCATTTTGATGAATTATCTTTCAAGAATTTTTATCCAATTATTTATCGAATATTTCCTAAAATTATTATTTTTATACCGATCTGATAACAAAAAAAAAAATTATTCATCCTTTTCTTTATACACAAATTGGGCGCAACTTGAAAATAGGAATTATATAAAGGAGAAACTCAATATATATCTTCGTTAATAAGATGAGATTTGCATGAAAATTCGAGATAGCAATGAGGATAAAAATATAAAGCTTTCTTTTGAAAGTCAGAATGAGATTCGCATATCTATAATTAAGATTTTAATGTAAAAAAGATATTTAAATCTCAGCTGATATAAATTGATACTCGAATTTAGAATATGTAAAAAATCTCTCATGTGAATTTTGATTTTAACAAATGACTGTACGTCTGTATTAATGTAATACTGTTAAATAATTCTTGTTTGTTTTTAAATAATTATTTATAAAAAGTTTAAAGAAAAGATTAAAGTTCTTAATCTAAAGTATGGATATGAATATTAAACATAACAAATTTCAAACAAAAATAAAAATTATAAATAAAGATTATTTCGATAATTATTACATCTGTATTTAAAATATTTATTTTATAATAAAATTGAAAATATCAGTAATAACTAACAAATAAAGAATAAATAACAGAATTATTAAATTTTAACTATACATTCAAAACAATCAGACTTTTCTTGAACTAAGATTTCAGTAAGTTTACGACTTGTATAATATGCTTGTGTATGAGATTGTATAAAAGAAGCATTTGCTTGCTCTTGTACTAAAGATTTGTTTGCTTTTATAAATTCAACCATATCATCCTTTAATTTATTATCAATATTAAGTACTTCAAATTTATCATTTCCATCCATGTTTATACTATAATATTCATTAATACATCTAACCCACTCAGATATAATATCTTCGAGCATTGTTATGGTTGGTCTATTGGAAGGATCTGAATCCCAACATTTTTTCATTAAATCTATATAACATTTTGGAGTATTTTCAACAATTTCAGGGCGTTTCCCTTCACAGACACTCAAAATAAGGTGATGATCATGTGCTACACGATTAAATGGAGGAATACCTGATGTAAATTCCCACATTATCATTGAAAAACTGTAAATATCACTTGCTGGTGTATAGAGTTTTTGTCTCAATGTTTCAGGTGCCATATAAGGTAAAACTCCATAAACTTCATTAATTTTATTGTCAGAATCTTGTAAATCATTTATAGGTTTACATAATCCTAAATCAATAATAAATAACTCATTGTAATTATCTGATATTAAAATATTACCATCATGAAAATCACCATGAGTTAAATTCGATTCATGGATTACTTTGAGCCCTAATACAATTTTTTTCAATAATTGTAACTTTTCTTGCCATTTAAATTTAATTATGTCAGTTAAACATTTTCTCAAACTTCCTTTTTTTGCAAAACTCATCACTATCATATAATTTAAATTATTTGGATCTTGGGTAAATCCAAAGAATTGAATAAATTTTGAAAATGATTTTTTCTGACAATTATAATGATATTTCCACTATATAAATAATAAAAAAAATTAATTTTTTGCAATAGAAAAAAAAATTGCTAATAAATATAAATAATTACCTCATCCAGAAATTTACTATTTAAATTTGATGAATTATTAAGTGTTTTAAGAATAACATCATAGTTTAATTGTCTATTCCATTGTTGTTTATCAAAATTCCAACTAAAAACAGGTCCATTTAGCCAGATAGCTTTATGAATTTCACTAAATCCTCCTTTATCATAATAATTAATATTTGACAATTTATTATAAGGTATCCATTCTAAAATTTCATAACTATTTTTGGCATTTAGTTGTGAATCTTGAATAAATTTATCAATAAATTCATTTTTACTAGTCCACTTTAAAAAATCATGTTGAAATTGTTTGGCATTACATTGTTGACACCACTGGTAATTAGTATATAGCTGGTTGCATATATTACATAATTCAACTTCATTTTCAAAATCCATTATGTTACTTTCTGTTGCTTTTTGATGCCAATAAAACGCTTTTTCTAAATTCTTTCCTGTTCCTTCTCCATTTACATAACAAATGACTAAACTATGCATTGAATCAGTATCTCCATTTTCTGCTGCTTTTTGATACCAATAAAAGGCTTTTTCTAAATTCTTTTCTGTTCCTTCTCCATTATAATATCTATTGGCTAAATTATGCATTGAATCAGTATAGCCATTTTCTGCTGCTTTTTGATACCAATAAAAAGCTTTTTCTAAATTCTTTTCTGTTCCTTCTCCATTATAATATCTATTGGCTAAATTATACATTGAATCAGTTGAACCATTTTCTGCTGCTTTTTGATACCAATAAAAGGCTTTTTCTAAATTCTTTTCTGTTCCTTCTCCATTTGCATAACATATGGCTAAATCATACATTGAATCAATGGAACCATTATTTTCTGCGTCTTTTTGATACCAATAAAAGGCTTTTTCTAAATTCTTTTCTGTACCTTCTCCATTATAATATCTATTGGCTAAATTATACATTGAATCAGTTGAACCATTTTCTGCTGCTTTTTGAAACAAATAAAAGGCTTTTTCTAAATTCTTTTCTGTTCCTTCTCCATTTTTATAACATATGGCTAAATTATTCATTGAATCAGTATCTCCATTTTCTGCTGCTTTTTGATACCAATAAAAGGCTTTTTCTAAATTCTTTTCTGTTCCTTCTCCATAATAATATCTATTGGCTAAATTATGCATTGAAGCAGTGAAGCCATTTTCTGCTGCTTTTTGATACCAATAAAAGGCTTTTTCTAAATTCTTTTCTGTTCCTTCTCCATTTTTATAATATATGGCTAAATTATACATTGAATTAGTGAAACCATTTTCTGCTGCTTTTTGATTCCAATAAAAGGCTTTTTCTAAATTCTTTTCTGTTCCTTCTCCATTATAATATCTATTGGCTAAATTATACATTGAATCAGTTGAACCATTTTCTGCTGCTTTTTGAAACAAATAAAAGGCTTTTTCTAAATTCTTTTCTGTTCCTTCTCCATTTTTATAACATATGGCTAAATTATTCATTGAATCAGTATCTCCATTTTCTGCTGCTTTTTGATACCAATAAAAGGCTTTTTCTAAATTCTTTTCTGTTCCTTCTCCATAATAATATCTATTGGCTAAATTATGCATTGAAGCAGTGAAGCCATTTTCTGCTGCTTTTTGATACCAATAAAAGGCTTTTTCTAAATTCTTTTCTGTTCCTTCTCCATTTTCATAACATAAAGCTAAATTATTCATTGCATTGATATTACCATTTTCTGCTGCTTTTTGATACCAATAAAAGGCTTGTTCTAAATTCTTTTCTGTTCCTTCTCCATTTTCATAACGTAAAGCTAAATTATTCATTGCATTGATATTACCATTTTCTGCTGCTTTTTGATACCAATAAAAGGCTTTTTCTAAATTCTTTTCTGTTCCTTCTCCATTTTCATAACATAAAGCTAAATTATTCATTGCATTGATATTACCATTTTCTGCTGCTTTTTGATACCAATAAAAGGCTTGTTCTAAATTCTTTTCTGTTCCTTCTCCATTTTCATAACGTAAAGCTAAATTATTCATTGCATTGATATTACAATTTTCTGCTGCTTTTTGATACCAATAAAAGGCTTTTTCTAAATTCTTTTCTGTTCCTTCTCCATTTTTATAACACATGGCTAAATTATGCATTGAATTTGTGAAACCATTTTCTGCTGCTTTTTGATACCAATAAAAGGCTTTTTCTAAATTCTTTTCTGTTCCTTCTCCATTTTCATAACATAAAGCTAAATTATTCATTGCATTGATATTACTATTTTCTGCTGCTTTTTGATACCAATAAAAAGCTTTTTCTAAATTCTTTTCTGTTCCTTCTCCATTTTTATAACACATGGCCAAATTATGCATTGAATTTGTGAAACCATTTTCTGCTGCTTTTTGATACCAATAAAAAGCTTTTTCTAAATTCTTTTCTGTTCCTTCTCCATTTTCATAACATATGGCTAAATTATGCATTGAATTTGTGAAACAATTTTCTGCTGCTTTTTGATACCAATAAAACGCTTTTTCTAAATTCTTTTCTGTTCCTTCTCCATTATAATATCTATTGGCTAAATTATGCATTGAATCAGTTAAACCATTTTCTGCTGCTTTTTGATACCAATAAAAGGCTTTTTCTAAATTCTTTTCTGTTCCTTCTCCATTTTCATAATATAAAGCTAAATTATTCATTGCATTGATATTACCATTTTCTGCTGCTTTTTGATACCAATAAAAGGCTTTTTCTAAATTCTTTTCTGTTCCTTTCCCATTGTAATACCTTGTGGCTAAATTAAACATTACTACTTTATTGCCATTTTCTGCTGATTTTTCTAAAGAATTAATACATTCTTTACACCATAATTCTTCAGTAAAGGGTTTATTGCAATATGAACAATTTTCAGCGTTTACTATATCAGTAACTGAGATATTAGATTTACTAAATTTGGTTTCCATTTGTTTTTATTTTAGAAATTTATTTTACTAAAAAAAATTATTATTTTTCTAGACAAATGATTTTATACGAAAACTTTCATGAATGAGTTATTAAAATAACCAAAAGTAGAAGTTACAATAAAAAAAATATTTTCGGGCCATAATTTTTCCGATGCAATGATCTGCGTTGAGAAATTCCTTTAAAAATACATTATGTAATGATAAAATTTGCCGTTCATGTGATTTAAATAAAAGGAAGTAATCGCATTTTCTTACAAAAATGAATGTATAAAATACATTAAATTCCTATTTAACATATTTATAAAAAAAAAATTATTGATAATTTATAATTCTTTTTTATTACAGCCTTAAAAATATCATTCGTTTATAACGAATATATACTAAATTCTAATCTTATATTATTTTGCGTTATTTTCTTAACAACTAGTGATCAAGATTAAATTAAGTTTTTTATTCTATAATATGTAAAAAAATTTGAATTAATAATTATTAAAAATAGATTTATAATGACGATTTCTATTTGTGTTTAAACACGGGTTTCCAAAAAAGAAAATTTTCTATGCTGATCATTTAATGTTGGGCAGAATTAAATTTAGAGGGAAAACAGAAGAAAACCAAAATCTGTTAAATAAGTCAAAATTGACATTAAAAACCAACTTTGACGCTTTAAGTAAACTTGCAGAACGGGAAAAAATACTCATACCATACTATATTCCTATTTATTAAAATTTTTATTATATAATTTTTTTCTATAAAGTCACGTAATACGAGTATGAGCAATGAATAAATTAAGAAATTTTCATTTGCATAAATTAATTTTTGGGACCCGGTCACATTACCGACATTTAATTACCGACAATGAAATTACTGACATCCCAATTCCCAATAATTAAACTCAGTGATTACTGATGTTGAGAAAAAAATATTGTTTTTAAAGGCTAAATTTTTAAAGAAATTATATAAAAAAAAAAATAACAAAAATCATCTTATGCCAAAAAACTTAAAAGAATATAGCTTAACATATCTGAAAAGCATAATGGAGGAAAAGAAAAAAAAATTGTTGCTTTCAATACTGTTTGTTTATTTGTGGGTATAATTTTCGAATTACAATTATTTATCACTACCGGTGATTTCTCCACTTAATTCTGGCCAAAAATTACAAATTGGCCAGAGTTAAAAAATACTGGTCGCAAAATTTTAACTTAAATAATAAATATGTTAACAAATATTGATTTGATTTAACCATGACAAAATTTTAAAATTTTTGTTAAAAAAAATGAGTCTGGTCAAATTATCGACAGTCAAATTACCGACAGTCAAATAATCGACATTCAAATTACCGAAGTGAATCAAATTGCTGACAATTTTTTTTAGACTTTGATAAAAAATAATCAATGATGTAAATACTAAATACAATATAAATATTACAATATGAACAATATAATTCAATATATTTATAATAAATTTTAGCCACAATTAAAACATTAACAGTTAATTCATAAATATTAAACAGAATAAATTAATAAATGTGTATAGTTGCGACTTGCGAAGTGTGTTTTGTGTTTAATAATTTTTTTTGATAATTTTGCTGTGCCAACCACCTATCTGTGTCAGTAATTTGATTGACGATAATTTAACCCTGTCGGTAACTACGAATTTTCACTCATACCGTCACAATTAGTAGATTGTTTTATATAAAAAAGTTCTCAGTGCGAAGCAACGAGTTTTATAAAATCACATTTTATTTATTACGTAGCCAAATTACAAGAAAAAAAATGGAATAAAAAAATTTTTATAATTTATAATTATTACTTCAGTCCAACGAAACTGCCAATTATCCTTTCATTTTTACTGCGCCTCACGGAGACTTGAATTTGTCTTTCTATAGTTTCAACATCTTTTCGATATAGTTTAAATACAATTCTTCTCTATTATTTCAATATTCAACCTAGTATCTCGACTTATATTTTAGAAAAATTTAGGAGACTTTGAAGTTATACCATAAACTTTTCTATTTTACTCTCAAGCGATCGTACTAATAAACTTTCAATATTTCGAAAAAACTTGTTAATAAAAGATCTTGTTTCGTTATAAAATGTCGCTAAACACTTTTCGCGCCTAATATGGTTTTTCTATATTTATTAAGAGTGATAGAGGATTTTTCTCGATTTTTTTTTCAAAAATTTTTAGCCGAGTGCATCAGAAAGTTTAATTTAATTATAAGCTTCTTATTATTTAAAGTTCAGTTAATACTCATTATTTGGAAAAAGTTAGTGATTATCGGTTATGGTATTTACACAATTGATTTTTTAAATAAGCGAGGTAAATCGTAAATATTCAAATGAAACTAGACTAATACGATATAAACCTAAAATTAGAAAATATTAACTATACTTGTTGCGTTGCAACGGGATTAATTTGTGCTAATATGCCTGTTCATCCATAAAATTTATACCCATGACATTTTTCCTTTTTTTGTTAAGAGCTTGTCTTTCTTTACATAATCTTTTTTACATTATTCAGACACCCCAACTTCGAATATTTCCTGAAAAGAAGTACTTGAATTACAGCATTAACAATACTTCACACATTATATTTATTGAAAAATTGATGCATAATATACGAAAGAAGTATGGCGGCCACTTTAATATCATGGAAATATAGACTCATGTTAGTGGATGGGGACAACCAAAAAAAAAAAATTAAAATTACGAACAATAAAAAACAATAGCAAAAAAATTCCTTTTATTTTTATTGATGTTAATTAATTATTAACAAAAATCCAACAAAAAAAAATGTGTAATAATAAAATAATAATCAAAAATAGAAAAAAACTAATTAAAAAAAATTATTTTTTGGTTTGAACCAAATAAATAAATAAATAAATAAATAAATAAATAATGAAAAATTATTGAACTAAAAAAAAAAACCAAAAATAAGCGATTAAAAAAAATCTATTTTTCGATATTGAACGAAAAGAATAAATAAAAAATTGAGTAAAAAAATTTTCTTTTTTGGTTTGTACTTTGTACCAAAAAAAATAAAAAAATGATAAAAAATATATATATATGTTTTCGGTATTGAACTAAAAAGCTGAAAATAAAAAAATTAAAAAGATTTTTTCAATTTGAAGAAAAAAAAATAAAAAAAAATCATATTATTTTCGAGTATTAATAACAAAATAAATCGATTCTTGTCGACCTTGTATAAGAAAATTTTGGATGTCAGTTTTCCTATTGGAATTTGGATTTTTTTTTTTCAAAATAAAATAGGCACATTCTTGAAAAAAATGAATTCACAAAATAGTGAGTATCGACTATACTTAATAAGCAATAACGTTACAAATAAACTTTGATATTGAAAATTTAACTTATAAAATTTTTTACGCAGTAAAGAAATTAAAATAAAATTAATTTAACATATTTTGATTTAAAAATGTAAAAAAAAAATGTTAGATAATTAGATAAACATAATTTTTTTGTCTTTTAGGATATTACGGGGTTGATAGATTTAATAACAAATGATGAATGATACAATACATTGTGAATTAATGTACAAAACAGCTTTGTTAATCATCGTTAACAATGTTAATTCATTGGTTAACATTCGAAAAAAACTCATATTGGAATAAAAAAGTATATATAAATAAGGATTGAGTGTGATTTAGTACGATAAAGATTTTTTTGCTAATGATAATTAGATAGAACCTTGTAGAAAGACTATTTTTAAGTAATTCAATTAATAGTACTGTATGTCTTGTGACCTATATTAGTATTAGCTCATCGAAATTAATTTTCATCATATTCCTTTCAATAAAATAACTTGATTACTAATTTTTCATTATTAAATTGAAATGTTACTAATACTTATTACAAAATGCGTGTACACATGTTTTTATTATGAGGAATCATGATTAAGCAATACTGTACGGAGAATATTTCGCTATGTATCAGTTTCTACTTCTGGTAACAATTTACTTGCTTCGCATTGACTTTACTATTAAACTAAATTGAATAATACTAAATTATTTTATTATTATTATTCCAATTCGTAATCAAGTAAATGGATTGCCGTTCAGTTAGATTGATATCATAGTAATGAAATGACCTATGAAGCTATGATTATACGATCCAAAATTCATGATAAATTTAAAAAAAAATTTTGATAAAAAATGCTAAATTCTTTTATTATATTTAGTTAAAAAATATCATAGTAATTATTATAATATAATTATCAAAGTTTAAGAAAAACATCATTTAAGAAATAAATTTTTTAAATAATCAATAAATAAATTAATTGAAAAGAATACAATAAAATAGTTTCTTTTTTTTTATTGTTTTATTGCAGATTTTTTTTTAAAAAAATTCATTAATAATATATGATAATTATCTAATATTTTTTTTTGCCAAAAAATTTAATTGTTTAATATTTTGTTTTTTTCAGGAAAATCAAGGAAAATAATTAACTGTTACGAAAAAAAAAATAAAAAAAAATAAAAAATGATTTGTTAATTGTTAATTAAAAAGTAATACAATAGAATAGATCTTTTTTTATTGTCCGGAGCGAAGCGAAGGACAATATATGTCTACGCACTATGAAAAAAAATCGATCACGTGAGTTTCTCTGTCCGCCACGTGATAGTCACCCAATGAAATCGGCAAATTTTAGTTTTTCGTTCCGGACTTACAACGGTTCCCGTTTCCTAGTTTTAATACAAATTATTTTTTGCAAAATTAGTAATAAATGTTACCTAATATTTTTTTTGTCAAAAAGGTTTAATTGTCAAATTTTTTTTCATAAAGTTTTAACGAAATTATCACAAAATTTACTGAATCTTATGATGTTAATATTGAAGTTGGTAATGACCCTTATATAAGATATTTCACTTATTTACGAAAAATTTGTCAATCAATAAAAGGAAAAATGATGGAACTTTGGTATATATAATATTTTACCTGAAATTTTTCAAATAATCTTAAGGTATGACGTGGTATGATAAGAATTAAACTTAAAACAGTTGTATAATAAATTAATTTAAATTTATACTTCTTATTCTAGATATATTTATAGTGGAAGAATTTCTTTGGAAGAATATGATACTTTAGATATAATTAAAATCTTGGTTGCTGGAAGTGAACTTGGTCTTCAAGAATTAATCACTTAATTTACAACCCTTTTTGATTAATACTAAGGCAAGTTGGATGGAACAAAATTTTAGTTTGATATATCAAACAAGCTTTGAAACCGATTCTTTCTTGCATTGGAACTTCAAAAATTTTGTACTAATCTAATAACCAAAAGGTCAAACAAGATATTCTTTTCTCCAAGTTTTTCTTTAATTCCGGAAAAGCTTTTGGTCTCACTTATTCAAAGTGATAATCTTCAAATGAACGAAATTCAAGTATGGGAACATGTGCTTAAATGGGGACTTGCTCAAAGCCCAGAGATTCCTTCCGATCCTACAAATTTTTCATAAGAAGATTTCAAAACTTTAAAGAAATATATCCCATTTATCAGATTTCATAATTTATCTTCTGAAGAATTTTCGAATAAAGTATTACCTATTTGTTATATGAAGATTTATTAAAATATTTTATTAATCCTTATAATAAATCAATTAGGGAATCAAAACCTCGTAAAGAAATTAATATTAATTCCAAAATCATTACACCTTTGTTACTTCGTGATTCTCGTGATGGATTTTACAAACGATGATGCAAATTTTGTTTATCCAGTTAAAGGCTACAATGATGTTGCTTTCATATATCAACCGAAATCAATGATTAGAAAGATAACGCAGATGATGGCATGATCTTTGTTTATACCGAGGAGGAAAAATCAGATGCAAAGAATTTACAAGATGATAATGATGAAGGCGATGCGAATGAACTATTTTCGTTTACTCAGGATATGATATAAGTAGTTCCGATAATAATACAAACATTAATAAAAGTGAAGTTCCCAAAGCTGACAAACCATCAGATTCAATTAGTTTGTAACTTACGGAAGGAGGATTAATAAAACTTTAGGGTTGATTCACTTCAATTATTTTTTTCACCCTTTTTATTTCATAAAATTTATAGATTTTAAATTTTTACATATTTTTAATATTCTGTTTAAGTTATATACAAAGAACGTAATTATCTAAAATTTAAGTCAGGAAATTCGCTAAGGGCCAATTGGTCTCATGAGATCCACTGCCACCCATATGTACATATATATATTACGGAAAGAAAAAGATTTTACGCCCCCTTAAAATCAAATACACGTATTCTTCTATACAAATACACTAAGTACTCTATTCCCAAAAAAATTTTTTACCTTTAAAAAAAAATTACTTAACGTTAATATATTAATATATTAATCTATACCTAATTCTCGCTTAGCTTTTAAATGTAATAAATGAATCTGAATTAAGAACCAAAATTCAGGATATACGAGTTCTTATTTTGGTAAATAAACTCTATATATTTTCTTATATGTTAAAATACCAAAATTAACGCAAAATGTCATACAGGCGTCATCACTAAATTCATCTAATTCAAACCAACTTTGTTTGAATTTATCATATATTTCATCTGTTCATATTGTTATGAGAAAAATAGTGATTCGATTACAAAACCATGATTTCCAACGTCCCTGATTTGACAATAGATAAAATAACTCGATTTCAGCCAAAACCTAATAGGAAAAGAAAAATTTGAAATACTTTTGCAAAAAATATAACGATAACTTTATAGTTAAATTAATAAAATACCTCTGTCATTTGCTTTAATATGGGACTCTCATTATCTTCATTATTGAGTAATCCAATAAACAAATTCACAAGATATACTACAACCAAGAGCGAAAACGAAACAGTACTAATTGGATAACGCATTTGAATCACCTAATATTTGAAATGTGTTAGAAGTGATGTAATGATTCTTCGTTTACCTTTATATTTATTTATAATGATGTTATGCTTTAAACTTTTGAAAAAGAAAATTCGCAAGAAATGAAATAAAGTAAGATATTTACGTGGCAATGTTTACAATTATTATTAAGAAAAAATATTACCCTATAAAAATTTTATCCGTTACTTCTGTAAATATTCCGTAAAAATGAGCCTTTTACAGATCCATTCACGGAAAATCTAAATAATTCGATAAATTCTGTGATATAAAGTTATTAATTCCGGAAATATGAGCCTTTTACGGAAAAAAGATGGAATAAAAAAAAAGGATTGACTTTTTTTTACAGGGTTGACATTTAGAGAACAATGACAACATTCACTTTATTGCCCAAACTTTAGAAATTGTTTGATATCCACATATCCTTCGTAAGAATTAATTTATCTTGTGTTTTCTCTGTCAAAACAAATTAACATCCCTGAAACTTAAACATTTGTCATAAATCTTTGTTCATAGATAATGAAAAATGTTGATTGAGCTTAACTATATATAGCAAGTATATAGCCGTAAATCATCTATTAATAGCTATAATGTCAATATTCAGGCATGAACCAATGAAAACATGATATATTGAACAGTGAAAATAGGCTAAGCCTAGTTTTATTAATACTTACATATATGTGAAAATTTTGTGGTCACGAGTGTATCATCAAATAAAATCGTTTCAGATTATCTATCGCGCCCATCTTTTTTTTCTCCAAACTCGCAATTGAAAAAAATTTCTTTCTTACCTGTCTAAAAAAAAAAATGAAATTCGACAGAGACGTACTTTATTTAATAACAAAAAATTTGCAAAATGACAGTATATCACTTTATTCATTTCTTTTAGTTAACAAAATTTGGTGTGAGGTAGCAGTACCAGTATTATGGAAAATTCCTGGAAGAATTCCTTTAACTAAAAAAGCAGGGAGTATAATATTCAACGTTATACTTTCACATTTATCAGAAGACTCAAGAGATATTTTGAAGAAACAAGGAATCGACTATCTTTTTACAGAAGCTTATCGACCACCTTCATTTAATTACATTATCTTCTGGAGACATTTAGATTTACAACTT
This sequence comes from Rhizophagus irregularis, assembly GCF_026210795.1. Classification (NCBI taxonomy): domain Eukaryota; kingdom Fungi; phylum Glomeromycota; class Glomeromycetes; order Glomerales; family Glomeraceae; genus Rhizophagus; species Rhizophagus irregularis. Next base: position 1,838,511 of record NC_089435.1, on the reverse strand, counting down.
TTAGAGAATATGATCAAATTAAGAAATGTCAAAGAATCGAACATTAATATTATAATAAATGAATTATCAAAGTTATTTATTAACAAAAATACTAAATTTCTTTCACTTTTTATTCCATATAGTTTTAAATATCAATTACATAGTATTTCATGGGCTGAACAATGCTTTTCAAGTCTTAAATCCCTTCATTGTGATAATAGGGATAAAAATATTGTGGAAGGATTGGCTATAATAGCTAAATCAATTAATAACTTATATATCATATTACAGATTTTGACAATGATGATATTTCTGGAAGTTTAACATTAATTGAAAATCAAAATAACTTGAACGAAATTCAAATTGATTGTTGTGCTTTTGCACAATCCAATATTATTGAAAAATCACTAATTAAAAAAGCAGATACTATTCAACATCTACAAACAAATTGGGATCCTGAAGATGAATTTCTTTCATATTTTGTAAATTTAAGTAGTTTAAAAATAGGTGATCCTTACTGGTATGGATATCCCAATAATAAAACAAATTGGTGTCATTTGGAAAAAGTATCTTTACCTGGTTTAAAAGTTTTAATAGCCAATATTGACTCACATCAAAATTTAGATAGAATGATTAAAATAATAAATGGTCATCATCTTCATGAGATCACTCTTTGCCATAATGGTCTAGTTAGTGATGCCAATTATCATAGAAGACTTATTCGAGCAATTTATCAGAATTGTCCAAATCTTAGATATCTTAGTATGCCAATGATGGAACTAAATTTTCCTGAATTTGAAAGGTTATTAATTAATTGTCAAAAATTAAATGGATTGATTTTTAAAAATGAAATATTTTTTAAATATAAGAGTTTGTTTGAAATATTAATTAAATCATCGCCAATAAGTTTATATAAATTTAAAATTTATTTTAATCGGAAATTTGGACCTAAATTTAAATTATTAAAATCATTTTTTAATAACTGGAAAGATAGGCATCCTATGATGTTACAAATCAATCGGGTGAATTTTGATGATAATCGAGAGGTAGAGAAATTAGAAGAGCTAGTTAAAAAATATGAAGTATAAGGAATAGTTCAAAGATGTGACTTTGATTGTTTTTGTGATTATGAAGAATTTGATTGGATTCGGAAAAAACCAGATGTTTATTAGCCACAAGTATCTTGTTATATATAGAAATATCTTATATATATAAATAAAGATAATACTTTTATATGAAAAAAAACGAGTTATTTTATTTAATATGATATAATTTTGTGGTGTTAAGTTCAAATTTTAAATTACAATCATAATCATTAATGATTTACTGACTCTGATTTGTTTTTCGTAATCATTATTTTACATGTGACAATAACCATGACCTTCAATTAAAGTAAGGTCACTGACAAGTTACGTATAGCTAAATTTTCACCTTTTACACGACTTAAAATATAATTTTAAATATCACCATTACTCTTAAAAGTAAACATAAACTATCTTTAGTATTGCAGAAACTGATGCATAGCGAAATAAAAATTGCAAATACATGCGAGAATTATTTTTTGTGACTCCATCGATTCTCATAAATACTAAGTATACTATATATTATATAACATTAAATTTTATATATTTCGTGAACACGCTATTCTCCTATTCTGTAGATATTCTATAGATGATTATTCCTATCAGTTGTTTATCAACATGCTTTGCTGACCCTAACCCTAACCCATTATGAGATTTTCACATCATACAACTTGCAAGGTGATGTGAAAATAGAACAAAGTTACCTGCAGAGATTGATGTGCAAATTTTCTTGCAACTCGATAAAATTACTATAATTTTTTCAATTTTTTCAATTTTTTCCGTTAAAAGATATATTCCGTACGTAAACAAAATGAAGTTGAATTTGCGCAGTCTGAATAAACAATAATGTAATAATTATGACTAAGTTTTCATATGTAATTGATTCTATTTTTATACAGTAAATAACTTGTAAACATATAAATTAGATTTTTACTCACTTCCGATTTTACGGTTATATAGATTTGCCCATCTTTAGGATCAAATGCTCACCTCATCTTGGCCTCATCTTGGCGGCGTGGTTATCTCATCTTGGCGACGTAAAATGTCTTTGTCATACGCTTATATAAATTTTCAAAACCCCCTTTTATTATTTAATTATATCACATTATTATTAAGATCCTTTACACAAAAATAAATAAACTTTTTATAATAACAAATAAAAATAAAATTATTATAAAATTGCTTAAAAACTATTTTAAATTTAAAAACAGTAACATGAATTGTAACAAAATAATGAATATATATTAAAAAAAGAGTATCATTACACAATTAATTTATTAAAAGAAAGTTTCAACTTATAATAAGAATCAAAAGATCAGTAGCACCTTAAATTGGATCAATCACTTTGGGGAAGGAGCATTTGTCACTTCATCTTGGTGACATTAACTGCTTTTGTGGCATATGCCATACCTGATAATATTGGTTTTATAAATGAAAATTTTAAAGTAATAAATGTAATAAATTCGTTCCATGATCCGGGGATTTCAATCTTCAAGAAAGGCTTTTCAGATAACTTAAAAGTTTATGATTAAGTAAGTTGGAAGAGAAGTTTGGGAGTCGGGAGTAAGTTAAAAAAGAAGTTTGAAATATTTTTGAAAAAAAAAAATGTTACGTAATTTTTAGGTCATAATATTTGACTGTATTTGACTAGTCAGTGTGGCTTTTTTTTTACTTGCAAAATAAATTAATATAATCATGTAATCAAACAAATGGTTAATATATTTTCCATATTTGTACAGTATTGCTCAATCACGATGCCATATTATTCAATTTTACATTTAAACTTTTTATTAACCGGAAAAGATTTAATAAGACGACATTACTATTTAATAACTTATAGTTAATTATGATCGGCACAATACAAAAATTTTTGCGCTATTAAAAGTCATGTGATTATACTCTCCTTAAATGTACAGACGATCCCGGTATTTTTAAAGGAATTTTTCAACGCAGATCAGAGCATCGGAAAAATTATGGACCGAAAAATATTTTTTTGTTGTAACTTCTACTTTTGGTTAAAGTATTCCTTTTTAGTAACTCATTCATGAAATATTTGCTAAAAAATATTTATCTAAAAAAATAATTTTTTTGGTAAAATAAATTTCTAAAATAAAACAAATGGAAACCAAATTTAGTAAATCTAATATCTCAGTTACTGATATAGTAAACACCAAAAATTGTTCATATTGCAATAAACCCTTTACTGAAGAATTATGGTGTAAAGAATGTATTAATTCTTTAGAAAAATCAGCAGAAAATGGTAATGATTATGCAATAAATATTTTAGCCAATAGATATTATTATGGAGAAGGAGAAAAGAATTTAGAAAAAGCCTTTTATTGGTATCAAAAAGCAGCAGAAAATGGAAATACTGATGCAATTTTTAATTTAGCCAATAATTACAGAACTGGAGAAGGAACAGAAAAGAATTTAGAAAAGGCCATTTATTGGTATCAAAAAGCAGCAGAAAATGGTAATATAAATGCAATGAATAATTTAGCTTTATGCTATGAAAATGGAGAAGGAACAGAAAAGAGTTTAGAAAAAGCCTTTTATTGGTATCAAAAAGCAGTAGAAATTGGTAATATTAATGCAATGTTTATTTTAGCCAATAAGTATTATAATGGGGAGGGAACAGAAAAGAATTTAGAAAAAGCCTTTTATTGGTATCAAGAAGCAGCAGAAAATGGTAATATAAATGCAATGAATAATTTAGCCAATAAGTATTATAATGGGGAGGGAACAGAAAAGAATTTAGAAAAAGCCTTTTATTGGTATCAAAAAGCAGCAGAAAATGGTGTTAAAGAAGAAATGTATAATTTAGCCATATGTTATGAAAATGGGGAGGGAATAGAAAAGAATTTAGAAAAAGCCTTTTATTGGTATCAAAAAGCAGCAGAAAATGGTGATTCTGATGCAATGTTTAATTTAGCTTTATATTATGAAAATGGAGAAGGAACAGAAAAGAATTTAGAAAAAGCCTTTTATTGGTATCAAAAAGTAGCAGAAAATGGCAATATCAATGCAATGAATAATTTAGCTTTATGTTATGAAAATGGAGAAGGAACAGAAAAGAATTTAGATAAAGCCTTTTATTGGTATCAAAAAGCAGCAGAAAATGGTAATATCAATGCAATGAATAATTTAGCTTTATGTTATGAAAATGGAGAAGGAACAGAAAAGAATTTAGAAAAAGCCTTTTATTGGTATCAAAAAGCAGCAGAAAATGGTGATACTGATGCAATGTTTAATTTAGCTATATGTTATAAAAACGGAGAAGGAATAGAAAATAATTTAAAAAAAACCTTTTTTTGGTATCAAAAAGCAGCAGAAAATGGTAATATAGATGCAATGAATAATTTAGCCTCATGTTATAAAAATGAAGAAGCAGCAGAAAATAAATTAGAAAAAGCCTTTTATTGGTATCAAAAAGCAGCAGAAAATGGTAATTCTAATGCAATGTTTAATTTAGCCTTATGTTATAAAGATGAAAAAGGAACAGAAAAGAATTTAGAAAAAGCCTTTTATTGGTATCAAAAAGCAGCAGAAAATGGTTATATTAATGCAATGTTTATTTTAGCCAATAAGCATTATAATGGGGAGGGAACAGAAAAGAATTTAGAAAAAGCCTTTTATTGGTATCAAGAAGCAGCAGAAAATGGTAATATAAATGCAATGAATAATTTAGCAAATAAGTATTATAATAGGGAGGGAACAGAAAAGAATTTAGAAAAAGCCTTTTATTGGTACCAAAAAGCAGCAGAAAATGGTAATATAAATGCAATGAATAATTTAGCTTTATATTATGAAAATGGAGAAGGAACAGAAAAGAATTTAGAAAAAGCTTTTTATTGGTACCAAAAAGCAGCAGAAAATGGTAATGATTATGCAATGAATAATTTAGCCTTTTGTTATGAAAATGAAGAAGGAACAGAAAAGAATTTAGAAAAAGCTTTTTATTGGTATCAAAAAGCAGCAGAAAATGGTAATATTTATGCAATGTTTTTTTTAGCCAATAGATGTTATTATGGAGGAGCAGAAAAAAATTTAGAAAAAGCCTTTTATTGGTATCAAAAAGCAGCAGAAAATGGTAATAATTATGCAATGAATATTTTAGCCAATAAGTATTATAATAGGGAGGGAACAGAAAAGAATTTAGAAAAAGCCTTTTATTGGCATCAAAAATCAACAGAAAGTAATAAAATAGGTTTTAAAATTGAAGTTGAATTATGTAATATATGCAAACAGCTATATACTAATTACCAGTGGTGTCAACAATGTAATGTCAAACAATTTCAACATAATTTTTCAAAGTGGACCAGTAAAAATGAATTTATTGATAAATTTATTCAAGAAGCACAACTAAATGCCAAAAATAGTTATGAAATTTTAGAATGGATACCTTATAATAAATTGTCAAATATTAATTATTATGATAAAGGAGGATTTAGTGAAATTAATAAAGCTATCTGGTTGGATGGACCAATTTTTAGTTGGAATTTTGACAAACAACAATGGAATAGACAATTCAGCTATGAGGTTATTCTTAAAATACTTAATAATTCAACAAATTTAAATAGTGAATTTCTGGATGAGGTATATTATTTATTTTTATTGGCATTTTTTTTTTCTTTTGACAAAAATTAATTTTGTTTTATTATTTATACAGTGGAAATATCATTATAATTGTCAGAAAAAATCATTTTCAAAATTTATTCAATTCTTTGGATTTACCCAAGATCCAAATAATTTAAATTATATAATAGTAATGAGTTATGCAAAAAAAGGAAGTTTAAGAAAATGTTTATCTGATATAATTAAATTTAAATGGCAAGAAAAGTTACAATTATTGAAAAAAATTGTATTAGGACTTAAAGTAATTCATGAATCAAATTTAACTCATGGTGATTTTCATGATGGTAATATTTTATTATCAGATAATTACAATGAGTTATTTATTATTGATTTAGGATTATGTAAACCTATAAGTGATTTACAAGACTCTGATAGTAAATTAAATGAAGTTTATGGAGTTTTGCCTTATATGGCGCCTGAAATATTAAGAAAAAAACCCTATACACCAGCAAGTGATATTTATAGCTTTTCAATGATAATGTGGGAATTTGCATCTGGTATTCCTCCATTTAATCATGTAGCACATGATCATCACCTTATTTTGAGTGTTTGTAAAGGGGAACGCCCTGAAATTATTGAAAATACTCCAAAATGTTATATAGATTTAATGAAAAGATGTTGGGATTCAGATCCTTCCAATAGACCAACCATAACAATGCTAGAAAATATTATATCTGAATGGATTAGATGTATTAATGAATATTATGAAATAAATAGGGATGGAAATTATAAATATCAAGTACTTAATATTGATAATCAATCAGAAGTTGATATGTTTGAATTTATAAAAGCAAACAAAACTTTAGTACAAGAGCAAGCAAATGCTTCTATTATACAACCTCATACACAAGCATATCATACAAGTCGTAAACTTACTGAAATCTTAAATACTGGTTGTTTTGAATGTGAAGTTAACATTTAATAATTCTATTATTTATTCTTTATTTGTTGAACTATTTGTCAGTTATTGTATTTCAATTTTTAATATTTTAAATACAGATATAATAATTATTGAAATAATCTTTATTTATATTAATTTTATTTTTGGGGTATATAGCAAACATGTAGTGTATAATTAACACTGTATGTATAGTATATTATAATTTTTCAACGTATGTAATGTATGGTTCAGTGTAAAGTGTAAAGTTAGTTATGTCTGTATTGTATAACAAGTGTAGCAATTTCATGTATTGTTTAATAAATATGGAAATATAGTAACTTACACACAATTACTGTTACTAAATTTAACTTTTTTTTTTGGAAAAAAAATAATAAAGCATTATGTAAATTATCTATATCAGGTTTTTTTACATGATTTATTTGATTTATTACATAATTTATATAGTAATAATAAAACAATTAACACGCAATCTTATTGTGCTTCACTTTTATATAATAATAACAATTAACGCGCAGTCTCATTGTGCTTCACTTTTATATAATAATAATAACAATTTAAACGCGCAGTATTATTGTAGTTTGCTTTTCTTTTCTATTTTTTTTTTCTAATATTTACAATGCGTTTATTACTATGTCCAAAATAAATCCAATTATTCTCTCAGATATTGAGACTATATCTGATGGTGAAACTATATCTGAAGATGAATATTCTGAAAAAGATGAACAGGTTTACTTTTTGTCCTTTTTTACTAATTTGATATTATTAAGGTTTAATATAATTATTTAAATAACTTTTAATTTTTATTTGGAATTTTAATGAAAATGAGGAACCAATAGCATTTTTTACAAAATATCTCTCAGTTCCAGAAGTTATACATTCAGCTCTTCCGATTGAATATCCAAAAACTTCACCACAAGGAGTGGCCACAATATTCAATATTACTGGCTGGGCAAATCCAATGGCCTGTTTTAATGATGTAAATATTTTTCATCATTAAAATTATTTTACTTTGCTACTTTATTTAATTTATTATCATATTAGATTCAGTATTCTAATAATGGAACAGGTGGATCAACTACAATACAAAATTGTCCTTATCTTGGAGTGTCAGTAAAAAAGGATGTGCGAAAGTGCCAAGGGATCAAACATTGTTCTTTTGCCGATCCAAATTTTATTAATGAGCAGCATAATGAAGTTGATATGGAATCAGAAACATTTATTAAATTAAATCAACATAAATATAATAATAATAAAAAAGTTAAAACTTATACGTAAGTTTATTAATATTTGCTTTATGTTAATTATTTTTATTTGTTAATATTAATCAGTTTATATATATTTAAATTAGTTTTTATCTTGCTGCCTAATTAACGACCTGTAAATATAAAGTAAATAATCAATTTTGCAATGGCCAAGCAAAATTAAGAAGAATTATTAAAAATGGAGGCGAAGAGTTTTTTATTGGATGTGACAAATGGATTAGAGGAGAAAAATGGCATCGATACATTAAAGTCCAAGAAGAAATTGATTTGGAATTATTGCGAGATCTTTTTCAAGGACGAGATGTAAGTATTACTCTACAATTATTTATTTAATTTACATATTACTAAATACTATTAATTGTATAAATTCAGATTGATGTAGATGATAAGGAAAACCAATGCTGTACCTTGGTTCCATGAGCCTCAAGAATAAAATCATGTGGTTAGTAAATTAATTAAATTTTGATATAAAAAATTAAACATAATAAATATATAATGACTAAAATTATTTTTTATTTTTGTTAAGAGTTTCCACATGTTAAAGATAATCAAGTCGTACAAGGAACTATAGTTGAACGAACATGCAATGTGCAGTTTATTAAATTCATTCCATATGATTTAGCCGCATGTCCTTATATTGCATTAGTATGCATAGGTACACATAACCACCCACCACCACCACCAGAATGCACACCAGTAGGCATTAGAGATGAATTACAAACAATGATTCAAAATATTATTACTTCAGATGATAGTGTAACTCCACGCTCAATTATAGCAAGTAAGTTTTTTTTTAAAAAAGTAATTACATAATTTAATACTAAAATACTAACAATTTTATACTATATTTTATTTAAATAGAAAATAACAGCATTAATGCAACCTTTGATAAAGATACTTTATCAGAGGTGCATGCATCATTAAATAATGTAGATAAACTTAGGACACTTGTTGCTAAATGTTACAAGAATATGCATCCCTATGGACAGGGAAATTTGGGTGTTATGCATAGTGTTCAGTGCAAGAAATTTGATATGCATAACTATGTACGTCGTATAGGTAAGCATTACTGTATATTTAATTTTTGTATTACATTTTACTGAGATTTGTTATATGAAATTATAATTTATTATTATCTTTTATTATAGAGCAATTTGAGGATGGACAAACTTTGATTTTATGTATGCTTGATTTTCAAGCAAAAGCATTACAAAATTTAAAGTGCTTTCAAATTGACTTAACATTTAAAAGAGTACAGGGGGATATTAATGAATTCGAAGTTAACTCTTATGATGAAATGCACAAATTAAGTAAATATATTAATTAAATTATAGTATATGCTTATATCATTATATTTTTATAAAAATAATTAACATTAATTTTTTTTAGTATTGTCCTATTGTCGTATTTATACTAACATATTTACAGCTAACGCGTATCAACGTTTATTTACTCAGCTTTTTGAAGTAATTGAAAATTTAAGTGAAAAGCCTGTAAAATTTTATCATATTGATGGAACAGGTTGGGAATGCATACTTGGAGATCTTGATCCTGGACAAGCAAAGGGTCTGGGATTGGCTTTAGAAAAAAGAGATCCTAGTAGAAATTGGGAAGAGCATTTGACATATATTTTTAAATCATGTTTTGTCCATTTTAATCGGTAAGAACACTTTTAGAATTATTATAAAATATTTAAAATTATGAAATTTTAATATATTTTTTTTTTAGTAATTTAATAGCTAAAAAATTTGATAATGAAGTACATCTATTAGCAAAATCAATTCCAACCAGATCTAGTGTCGAAGAAGTTCACGAATGCTTTAAAAAATTAGAGTTATATGATAATAAACGTATAATAGGTAAATGATAATTAATATTTTTTTTATTAATTGTAATTTTAATTTTTAATTTTATTCTTATGATAATTATTCATATAATAGATTGGGTTCAATATTATCGCCAACCCTATGTTTTGGCGTCTTTAAATAAATATAACTCAAATATGGAAAATGAAATTTGGGATCGTCATGGAAATAACACAAATATAGCCGAAGCAGCTCATGCTCAAGCCAATCGAGAGGGAAAGCAATTGAAGCTTCTTACAGCAATTATGAGGTTAATTATAGCACTAAATTTAAAATCAATTTTTTTTTTTTAATTTTTAATTTTTTTTTAAACCATTTTTAGAGGTAGACGACTTGATGAAAGACTTTTTAAGATAGCTGAAATTAATGATAAATTTGGTGTTCCATATACCAGAAGAAATAAAAGTGAAATTAAACGAAAAGCAAAAGCTATGTCACGAAAAGGCAAGTAATTATAAAGTAATAATTGTAATTAAATTATTTATTCTAAAATACATTACTTTAATAGATACTAATGCTAATAAAAAAGCCAAAAGGATACATCAGAAGAATCAAAAAGTAGGCTATTTATTATAAAAGTACATTAAATTAAATTTCATCTAATTATTAATTAATTAATTAATCTCATTTAATTATATTAAAATAGTACCAATGCAGGATATAACAAATAGAGAACAACCAAAAAGAGGAAAAAGAAAGAATACTACAAGTGAAAATAATTTGAAATCAAAAAAAATTAAAATTGACATAGACGACAGTAATGACGAACAAGAAACTACAAGTGAAAATAATTCAAAAACAAAACAAACGAATAAAACTAAAATTGATATTGATAGCAGTAATGAAGAGCAAGAAATTATAAAGCTAGAGATTGAAGAACGAAAAATGAAATTAGCTGAAAGGCGAACAGCAGATCGTAAAGCCCAAGCAGAAATCGAAAAATTAGAGTTGGAAAATCTTAAATTGCGTAAAAGAACTTAATATACTTAATATGTAATTAGTATATTGAATATTAAAATTTATTGATAATAAAAGGTTTATTTTTGCAAAATTCCGATTTAAAAAAATTACAATTAAGTACAATAATTTATACATGTATAATAAAATATAAAATATGTAATCCATACATAGTATACGATATTTATACATGTATGGATATAAAACAAACTATACATTTCATACAAACAGAAAAAATCAATATACAATACATACAACGCCAAGTATACAATACATGTTTTGGAAACACCGTTATTTTTGTTATGTTTAATATTCATATTGTTAGAGGTCAGTTCTTATACACTTAAAATAAAATTTAAATTAATTTATATGAATTAAACAATTAAATTATAAATTATTTTTTACATACATCAAGCCAATTTTGACGTTTTGAATGTAAAAATCCCATGTTTGACCAGAGCCTTTCTACCAAAGCTGAATTAGGCAACAAGTGCCTCTTCCTTTAACTCTAAGTGATCTCGATACTTTCCAAGTTCAACTAAAGTGGACTGACACTCTGCTTTTAACTGATCAATCTCATCCTCATGTGAGACAAGATTTTTTTCGAGGTAGGAAATGTATCGTTCACATGCTTCTATTTCCTTTGTGAGTTTATGGATTTTCTCTTTATTGGAAATATTATTTGTTTCCTCTTGAACTAGCTGTTTGTGCAAATCAAAGTTGCTATTTAATAGGTCAAGATATGCCTGTTCAACTCCCATTGATTCCTATTATTCCGATAGATTCTGATGAAGCACAAAATGTGGAGGTGACTTTGACTTTACGCAGAATATTCCACAAACCATCTGGATATCAGAGGACTGCCAAAAAATTGTATGAGACATCACAAAATGCTGGACATGATTTCACCTTAGATGAAGTGCAGGATTGGCTTGAAAGACAGGCAGTACATCAAGTCCACAAACCTCGTCCCCGATTTATCCCTCAAGTAAGTTTCAGTTCTATACAAGTTCTCAATGAAGTTCATCAAGCTGACATTTTGTATATGCCATATGACAAGATTGGACATGTGACTTATCTTTTCTGTCTCAATATAGTTGATATAGCATCAAAGTATAAAGGAAGTATTCCCATAGGTTCAACCAGTGTTAAAGATTGACAGGGAATCCTAACTTCTCATACTATTGCTCGGGCTTTTGAAAAGGTATATGATGATACAACATGTCCACTCACTTGGTCAAAATTATTGATTACAGATAGGGGTTCAGAGTTTAAAGGTAAGTGTGAAAAGCTGATGACTTCCCATGGTGTAAAAATTCAGAAGGCCAAGTCTAAGCGTACTGTTGGCATTGTGGAGTGATATAATCGTACCTTGGTTGAGAAACTATTTCCCTCTCAAGATGCATCTGACTTACTAACTTTAGGTAAAATGAGATCTCGAGTCTGGGTAAAAAATTTACCTATTGCTGTAGAAAGTATAAATAACTCAGTGACCCAACAACTTGGTATATCTCCTGCTGTAGCTATAAAAAAATCACAAGTGTCTTCCAGATCTTCTTATTCTCATGATGGACCTGTTGGGTATGAAGAGGAAAAACTACCACCTGATATAAGTGTAAGGTACTTACTTGAACCAAATGATCTGGAAGGTGGAAGACGTCGAGCAGGAGATATGAATTGGTCACCTAAGATTTATCATATCCATATGTCTTTAACACAGAAAAATCAACCAGTTTTATACTGGCTTACTGATGATGATGGTAAAGAATTAGAGAGATCCTTTGTGAGGGAAGAACTTTTGGTTATACCAGATGATACAGAACTTCCACCACAATGGGTACTTACGAATTAAGATAGGAGTCTGTGAGGAAGTAGTCTTTTGCCAATTCATAGTATAACCTGTATAGCTTATTAATAGCAGACAAAAGTTTTGGCTCTCTGCTATACCAGGTCTTATAATTTTCCAAGATTTGCTGATACTTTGTCTCATTAGGTAGAATAGATTGTGCTGTTTCAAGAACAAAATTTTCTGGTTCTTCTGCTTGACGCAAGTTGATTATCCTTTGTTTGTAACATAACATGAATTTTCCATCCTTTGGTTTCTTGTAAAGGATGCCTGCTTTAATTACAGCAATTAGAGCTGATTCAATTTCACGGTATGTTGGCTTAGCTGGTATAGCTTGGGTAGACATTTTTATATTATATAAAGTTTTTTTTAATTTAACTTATTTATACTTAATAAAAATGATTGGAGAATATACTTGTGAATATTTACATAACACAGGAAGCCTTGTGGTCATCCTTGTGTGAGGCCAGAAGGTTGTCGCATTCATTGGAAGACAAAATCACACTTTCCTTGTGCTGTATGTGGTAAACCTACAGGTTCATCTAGTGGTCGATGTCAATCTCATATTGGGAGTTACTATCAAAATTGGTATGAAAATAGGCTTCGTCAAAGAATCAGAGCAATTTATGATTAGGGTTAAATTTTGGTTAGACTTAATTGTCCCAGATTTTTTCTTATTGCAGGGGAAGCTTTACAATATGTCTAGTTGTCTTCCTGCTATATATTTTTTGGTTAGACCTGGGTCAGATTTTTGGTTAGACTTTTGGTTAGACCTGTTGTCCCAGATTTTTTCGTATTGCAGGAAAAGCTTTACAATATGTCTAGTTGCCTTCCTGCTATACATTTTTTGGTTAGACCTGGGTTGGATTTTTAGTTAGACTTTGCTGTCCCAGATTTTTTCGTATAGCAGGGGAAGCTTTACAATATGTCTAGTTACCTTCCTGCTATACATTTTTGGTTAGACCTGGGTTAGATTTTTGGTTAGACTTTTGGTTAGATCTGTTGTCCCAGATTTTTTCATATAGCAGGAAAAGCTTTAAAACATATCTAGTTGCCTTCCTGTTAAAAATTTTTGGTTAGAGCATGAATGGCTTAAATCATCAAATGAATCCATTTTAGAGTATCATAAAAATAGTATGCCACAATGGATTGCTGAATCCTGCCATCGGTATTACAGACACTTTGTGTCCTTCATATTTTTGGCACTTATAAAGGCAATCTGATATAGCATAAAATTATGATACCCTGGAATGGATCCATGCGTGGTAATAATGCCTAGGAATATATGATTTTAATCTTATTTACAACGCTTGGGAGGTTCTTTTTAGCTATCAAGTAATAATATATCAAGAATCAAGGTGAGGTGGTCTGGGAATAGAAAAACAGGTATAGTGTTATCATATCAGAAAACAAGGCTAGGTAGTCTGGGGGTACACTAAATTATGGTTAGACCTATGTGATAGCTGCTGTCCCAGAACCCCCAAGTTTGTCCTACTCAATTTTGCTATTTTCATAATAACTCTGCCCCGAATTTATATAGTAACGCACTACTGATTATATACGAATCGGATCTTAAAAAGAATCTTTTTTTAAAAAAAACCAAAATTTCGAAAGAACAAACTTTCAAAACTTACTGATCTAAAGTGAAGGGTCTTACAATACCTAAAAAAAAAATAAAAAAAAATATTAAAAAAAAATTTTAAAGTTTTGAAAGAACAAGAATGAAAATTTTGAAACTTATTGATCCAAAGTGAAAGTCAGATACCTAAAAAAAAGTGAAAAAGCATTAGAAAAAATATTTTTTTTAAAAAAAAAAGGTTTCAAAAGAAGAACAAAACTTACCTATTCAAAGCGAAAGGTCGAAGCCAATACATACCTAAGAAAAAAGAAAAAAAATTAAATTTTTATTTTAAAAAAAACAAATAAGTTTCAAAAAAAAAAATTGCAATGGAAATAAAAAATAAATTATCAAATTGTGCTAATCATGTAACACAAAATAATTGTATATATGAAAAATTTTTATTTCATGTACTTTAACATTTTAAAGCATCATGAGAAACCAAATGATATTGATATTACAAAATACCAACATATGAAAATTTTGATATTTCAAAATGAAAATTTTATTAAATAATATATGATTTAGCATTTTTATATTAAATGGTAAATTTTATATAATTGGTCCAGTCTGGACTAGAGTTTAGAACTGGTTGCACCAACTGGTTTAAAATTGGTTCCAACCGATTTTTTGACAATTTGGTTTAACCTGAATTCATATTCTGAAAACCGGTTTGCATTTAAACTTTAAAATAGGTGCAACTGGATTTTCAATCTGGTTTGATATTGAAACTTTATAGTACTAGCCCAAATTACGAAATTAAAATTACGTGACCACGGCTAAATAGTTTAGCCACCAGTAAGTTATGTTACACAAAATTTTATTATAGATAATTAAAATTTTGTATTGTGTTACACAAGGGTTGTAATTCCGGCCGGAATTATAACTTGGCCAGATTTATGACGATCACATTTAATTCTGGCCAGAATTATCAAATATATACGATTCAGTTATTATTGGATTTTGTGAAATCAGTTTGAAACGGATTGAACTGGTTATCCTCAAATCTCAGACCGAAGACTGTGAAGGCCGGTCCCAAGACCGATACAGGACTGGCCTTTACTGGAAGTCTGGAACTGATCCAATCCTAGTCCTGTGCAGCACACAAATTCTATTCAAATTCTGCCAGTTTTTCTGAAAGATTGTTGATAAATCCGTGAAAATTTTTAACCCCGTAATTTTTCAGACGTGATGCTAAAATCAATTTCTGGGATTTTTAGATCTTTCCAAAAATTTTTTGTGCGCTGGTAGCTACTCCCATCCAATAATATATCGTTTTTACTAATCAATTACTATTAAAACATGAAATGAAAATAAAAAATTACTGATCAAAAAATTATAACCATAATATTTTATTTTTTATAATGACGTAAGGTTGGTTTAGCAGCTATGTAATAAAATTTCTCATGTGTATTGAAAATTCTCTATTTTTTTTTAGGTTGAAGCTGATATTAACAATCTGTGTATGTTTATTTTGTTCATAACATTTCCATTCGAATTAAAGTTAATACTTTTATTAAGAGATTAAATCCTATATTGATAGGGAAGGAAATCCAGAATATTATCAGTTTGCATTATTACAAGAAAGATTCTAGGTGAAAAAATTGGTTCTCATATCCCGGCAGAATGAGAATTCCAAATTTTTTTATTTTTTTATGTTTAACCAATAAAATTGCTCAAAGTTATATCACGTGATAAACTAAAATTTGCAACGAAATCTTTCGTCCATATAACTATTTTATAAAATGGTTTCTCACGTCAAAATACTAATTAATAATCAACCCTAACTCGGTAAAGCAAATCAAAAATCAGATGATAAAAAATTTTGTTCTTAAAAAAATAAAAAATCCTGGTCAAATTAAAGTAAATTTTGATTTTGATATGAAGAACCAATTTTTTTTAACTTTATATCACCTTATAGTTTAAATTACCAATTTTAAAGTTTTATGAATAAATCAATTTCATTATAAATATACAATAATTTACAAATTCAATAAATAAAGCGTTGTCAACTTTTTTATGTTACATAACTGTCCATAATCCTGGCCAGTTCTTTAGCCTTTAATCTTGAATTAGTTAGTTTAATAAAGTGTATAACAAGATAACTGTACATATATACATATTTATTGTGATGATATAGCATATTATTTATAACTGATAATAAGAATACACATTAATACAAATATGTATAATTTCACAAAATCAAAAAGAATCATCAAATTGTAACCAAACTTCTTAATTCCAAATGATTTTTAAAGAATTATGAATTTTTTAAATTTATTTAAAATAACTAATTAAATCTATATATAAAAACAGAAGAGAGATGAAAAGAATATAAATTAATTACAAATTGAGATAATAAATTATATATAAAGCTTTGTAAATCAACATTAAAAACAAAGTATAAACATTCAACAAATATTAAATTATCGGTCAAGTTTCTAACTAATGAACTCTATCAAGTTTCTAAAATTAGATTCAATGTTTATAATGACACATTACAAAGACAACTCAAACAACATCTCCATATTACAATACCATAGTTTGAATTCTTTAAGATATAATTTATCCTTAAATAAATCTTTACAATGATCAAATCCTTTACAGTATAAAAATTCAAGATGTTCTATGAAAGATAAAGATAAAACAAATTGTTGAAAATCTATACTATCAATTACTAATACTTTTAAAGTTTCTATTCGAAATTCCAATTCCAAATTAGAAACTTTAATTAATATATTTTCTATAAAGGTTGTAATTTGATAATATCCAAATATTGTTTTGTGAATGCACTATTCGCTTATGGACCGTCTCCTGACAGGACATTCACCTTAATGGTATTCTGATGTTTTTCATCATCGGTTATTAAATCTAAATTAAATATTGATCCAGGTTCATAATTTGTAAAAGTGGAACCTTTAGGTAAGCCAACAAAATTTTTCTGTGTTGCATTTACTTCAAATTCCTGAAAAGTTGTACTTTTTCTAATAATCATATGATATATTTTTTGAATCCTACTTGATAATTCAATCTTATTATAGAGGGAATTAATGATCATGTGCTTGTCCTGGGAATAAAATTGTTTTTCTCTCTTATCAAGAAAATAGAGTATGTTACTAGAACATTCAGTAGGTAAAGACATGATTTTTTTAAAAAAAAGTAGGAGCAAAATTTGAGTTGACAGTTGACGCACAAATTGACATTTTATAGCGTCTAAGGTGGTACCAGAGAAACCTATAAGGTTAGAGACATTTTGTTGATCATGTCAATTAATACCTTTGTTAGATTTTTAATAAATTATATGATTTTATTTAACTGTAACATATTTATCCCCCTTCCCCTTTAATAATTACGTAATAGATTTCCTTATTAATAAAACAGATGTTGTTCTCCTTATACGAATGTTTGTTTGTCAAATAATCGTTGATAAAAATTGGATAACTATTCTCCACGGTCTATAAAAAATTTCTAATATTGTGTTTGGTTAAATAAATAAATATATTTTATTGTTTCCGCTAATGTTCTACAAAAATATTTTATTATTTTCTTAGTTTTAGAAACTTTACATGGAATAAACCTCTTTAACAAAGAAAACAATTTATAAATTCTATAGATTCATCGGCAATAATAGATTATTTTAAATAATATTTATCGTAATAATATGAATAATGTGATATATATATAATATAATTTAACATAAGTATGATTACTATAATTACTATATTTTTTTTTTTTGAAACATTTAATTAGAAAAAATTTTGTCCATTAAAACTTGTTTTCCATGAGAGAAATTTTTTTTTTTACTAAAAAAATTCAAATTGCGTTTTAATTACTATTAATATTTTTTTGAAACTTTTAACATTCCCCTAATAATATTTTTTACCGGAGAAGTTTAAAAGATTTTGCCTTAACAGTTAACAATGGAATAATTATTAAAATTCACTTACCCTATTTAGATTTGACTTACTACTCTTAACATACCGGTTTTATTCCGGAAATCCGTTATGATATAAATTTAAAAGTGTTTCGCATTGCGTTCATATCAATGTGTTAAAGTTTCCAATAAGCTTCATTAAAATAAATGATTTCATTTTTTTTTTTTAGAAAAAAAAATATATTCCGAATAGACATTAATATTGCCGAATATGGAACATAAGGAACATCTGAATTTGGTCTCAATGAAAAAAAAAATACTTTTTTTAAAAAAAGAAATAACCCGGGAAAATATGAAGATTTATCCACAAAAATCATGTCATATTACATCAGATGAAACGAAAATATAAAGATGATCAATTTTTTTACGGGAAAATAGAAGTCCATTAATAAAATATTGATTTTTAGTACTCATAATTAGAAAATGTTTTAACTAAATTCATAGTATAAAAAAAAAAGTTTAAATTTTTAATGTTTAGTAATTATAATTGGCAAATGATTTAATTACTACTACGACTTTCTATGATTTAATTATATATTAAATAATAAGTTATAATGTTAGTAAACTTGCTAGATATTTTTAATTATTAAATAATAAAATGTACTTCTTACTCAAAACATCTATTAACCAGAAGTTAATAAAATTTTTATAGTTATGATTGGTAAATGATTTATTATTATTGAATAATTAACGTATACTTTTTATCATATTTTAAAAAATATTGTATACTGACTTTTAAGAGTATATTCATATGCTTTAATTTCATATCCTAAAAATACAAAATGAAATTAGAATTTACTTAAGTTACACGCATTTAAATATCTATATATACCTGGTTGCCGAATACTAATCTGCAATTCTAAGATACATAGTTATTAGTTTAGTATATTAGATCAGTTTTAACTATAAAAGTGAGATTATTTGATTAATATTAAAAAGTCATTAAGGATTTAATAAAAATTCCGCCGGAATTAAGTTTTTTTACTTGTACAATCTAATTTTGGCCAGAATCTGATTATTTTTACTGCACTAGATTGTGTCATACATATCAGATAGTACAGTCAAACCTCGATGTACCGATATTCTATATACCGATAAATGGTCTATACCGATAAATTTCAATTATCCCATTTCATAATTAATAAAAAAACCTTGTTGTACCGATATTATATATAGTTTCGCAATGTAACATGTAACGATACTCTTTCTTTGTCTCTTTATAGTAAAGTATAATAAAGAAGTACCGATAATTTAGGTTACACTGGTTTTAATTTGGGCTGGCACTATAGGTTTGGCCCGAGTTAAAAAAATTGTAAACTTATAATTCGAGCGTCTGGCCAAAATAATATTTTTTTGGTTTTTCGTAGTGCGAACCAGAATTAGAAATTTTGGCCCGCATCATAATATATATGTACAGAATACCGATACTTTTTCCCAGTATCGGTATATCGAAGTTTGACTGTATATATTATATATGATTTAATCACAAATTAAATATTCGCGTTTGCACCTCAGGTTGTAATCTGAAATGCCGTAATTATTACTAACGGCCAGTTACTTTAATGGATAGTAATCGTTGTCAGTAAAATTTTAATTCTGAAAAAAAATCAAATTAGAATTTTTGTATTTAAATTTGTTTTAAATATTGTACAGTGCATCCAAAATCTTAATAATGAATATTTAATGTATATTAGGTGATATAAAATTGGAAAATGTATTGCTCAAACTCTTTTAAAAGAAAGGTACTGTATAGTTTTATTTCAAAACAAAAGCTAACAGGTAAAATAACTTTAGTGATTTTGGTTATATAATTTTACTAAACTTATAGGTTTATTTCTATATGATATATATGTATGTATACGTTGTATGAATACCGGAACTTAGCCAGCATTACGAAATCCTAGTCCGACACTATGCTTTAATTCTGGCAAACATCCCGTATCCACATAGATTCCGTTTCCACTTACAACATATATATGTAGAAACATTCTTATAAATGATGGTTGACCTAATAGATAGTAATGATATTTTTTTTTTTTATTTAATCCGTACAACAAGTACATTAATTATTTTTTAATTGTATCAACAATATTTTATACATTTAGAACTTCAAATTATAAATAAATGTCATATATATATTTAATAAAATGTTAAATGTTCCTTTAGTAAAATAACAATAATAAACAAAAATACTCTATAAAATATGTTGCAAATAATTATGGATCTAATATAAACTTATATTTGCATAATTTACCGATCCTTTTCATGTAATTCGTTAACAGTCAAGATTTAAAATAATTATGAAACATCCAATAATCTTGAACGATTATTAATTAAATCATTATAAGCCTTGTTCAAATCTATATAATAAAGAAAGGATAAAAAAAGTTAATAGTTTAAATAATTTCATTATTAATTTATAAATCACTTTACCGTCTAAAGAAAATTTGTAAGTTTGTGTATTATATCTAGAATCTAATAATATAATGAAATTACTTAATTACTGTATTATAATTATTTCCTTTTTTTAAAAAAAATAAATATATTAAAATAAATAAATACCTTCTACTTCATTAAATTTATTATCGTTGACATCATCATCTTTATGAATTAAAAAAAAAATTGGAAAAATTTTAATAACTTATTTTTATATAGCAATTATTAAATCTAACTTACATGATCCTCTTCCTAATAAATTAAAATAAGCAATATTTTATTAATTAATTATTAGTAAACAATTAAATAATTAAATTATAATGTAAAAACTTACGAGCTATAAAATGTAGTATAAAAAAGGTTAAAGTATGTGTTAGCAAATAATTTAATTATTAAACAATAAGTTATAATGTAATAAACTTACTATCTTTAAAATATAATATAAAAAAAGTTAAAAAATTGATGTTAATAGTTATATTAGAAATAATTTAATTATTAAACAATAAGTTATAATGTAATAAACTTACTATCTTTAAAATATAATATAAAAAAAGTTAAAATATTGATGTTAATAGTTATATTAGAAATAATTTAATTATTCAACAATAAGTTATAATGTATATAGGCTTACCTCCTATAAAATGTAATATAAAAAAGTTAAAATATTGATGTTAATAGGTATGCTAGCAAATAATTTAATTATTAAACAATAAAGTTATAATGTAAATAGACTTACTTCCTATAATAAAATTACTTCCTATAAAATGTAATATAATAAAGGTTAAAATATTGAAATTAGTAGTTATAATAATTTAATTATTAAACAATAAGTCAAAATAAAAACTTACGAGCTATAAAATGCAGTATAAAAAAAGTTAAAATACTAATGTTAGTACTTATGTTAGCAAATAATTTAATGAGTTATAATGTAATAAACTTACAATCTATAAAATGTAATATAAAAAGTTAAAATATTGAAATCGGTAATTATATTTGCAAAATAATTTTAATTAAACAATAAGTTATAATGTAAATGACCTTACCGCCTATAAAATGTAATGTAAAAAATTAAAATATTATTGATGCTAATATTTATGTTAGCAAATAATTAATTATTAAACAATAAGTTATGATATAAATGGACTTACTATCTATAAAATGTAGTATACAAATGTCAAAATATTGATGTTAGTATTTATGTTAGCAAATAATTTAATTATTAAAAAATAAGTTATAATGTAATAAACTTACCATCTATAAAATGTAATATAAAAAAAGGTTAAAATATTGAAATTAGTAGTTATATAGCAAATAATTTAATTATTAAACAATAAAGTTATAATGTAAATAACCTTACCGCCTATAAAATGTAATGTAAAAAATTAAAATATTATTGATGTTAATATTTATGTTAGCAAATAATTAATTATTAAACAATAAGTTATGAAATAAATGGACTTACTATCTATAAAATGTAGTATAAAAATGTCAAAATATTGATGTTAGTATTTATGTTAGCAAATAATTTAATTATTAAACAATAAGTTATAATGTAATAAACTTACTATCTTTAAAATGTAATATAAAAAAAGTTAAAAAATTGACGTTAATAGTTATTATATTAGCATTATTAAACAATAAGTAATAATGTAAATAACCTTACCAACTATAAAATGTAATATAAAAAAGTTAAAATATTAATGTTAATAGGTATGCTAGCAAATAACTTAATTATTATTAAACAATAAAGTTATAATGTAAATAGACTTACTTTCTATAATACTTCCTATAAAATGTAATATAATAAAGGTTAAAATATTGAAATTAGTAGTTATAATAATTTAATTATTAAACAATAAGTTAAATGTAAATAAACTTACCAACTATAAAATGTAATATAATAAAGGTTAAAATATTGAAACTAGTTATATAAACAAGTCATTTAATTATTAAACAATAAGCCATAATAAAAACTTACGAGCTATAAAATGCAGTATAAAAAAAGTTAAAATACTAATGTTAGTATTTATGTTAGCAAATAATTTAATGAGTTATAAGTAATAAACTTACAATCTATAAAATGTAATATAAAAAGTTAAAATATTGAAATCGGTAATGATATTTGCAAAATAATTTTAATTATTAAACAAAAAGTTATAATGTAAATAACCTTACCGTCTATAAAATGTAATGTAAAAAATTAAAATATTATTGATGTTAATATTTATGTTAGCAAATAATTAATTATTAAACAATAAGTTATGATATAAATGAACTTACTATCTATAAAATGTAGTATAAAAATGTCAAAATATTGATGTTAGTATTTATGTTAGCATATGTTAGCAAATAATTTAATTATTAAACAATAAGTTATAATGTAACAGACTTACCATCTACCGTTTAACAATTAGTGAATAATAGTTTATTAGTATTCGTTATAATCATTTTAAACCTGAAGTTTTAATACTAATTATATTACCATTATATTCATAATAATCATCAGAATTTTTTGGTCCAGGAAGATTATTAAAATTAAGTAAAAGAGCTTCCGAGATAAAATGTAATATAAAAAAGGTTAAAATACTGAAATTAGTAGACATATTAGCAAATAATTTAATTAATAAGTTATAATGTAATAAAACTTACAATCTACAAAAGGCAGTATAAAGAAGGTTAAAATATTGATGTTAGTAGTTAAATTAGCAGACAATTTTAATTATTAAACAATAAGTTATAGTGTAATAAACTTACCAACTATAAATGTAATGTAAAAATTAAAATAATATTGATGTTAGTATTTATATTAATAAATAATTTAATTATTAAACGATAAATTATAATATAACTTAATTTATTAAATAATAAGTTATGATGTAAATAAACTTACCATCTATAAATTGTAGCATAAAATGTTAAAATATTGATGTTAATAGTTATGTTAGCAAAATAGTTTAATTAATTGAACGATAAGTTATAATGTAGAAAACTTACCATCTAATAATGTGGTATAAAAAAAAAATTAAAATATTGATGTTAATAGTTAATTAGCAACTGATTTAATTATTAAACATTAAGTTATGATGTAAATAGCTTACCACCTATAAAATGTAGTATAAAAAGTTAAAGTATTGTGTTAGTGGTAGTAGTTATGTTAACAAATAATTTAATTATTATATGTAATAAACTTACTATCTTTAAAATGTAATATAAGAAAGTTAAAAAATTGATGTTAATAGTTATTATATTAGCATTATTAAACAATAAGTTATAATGTAAATAACCTTACCAACTATAAAATGTAATGTAAAAAATTAAATATTATTGATGTTAGTATTTATATTAGCAAATAATTTAATTATTGATAATATAAATTAACTTACCATCTATAAAATGTAGTATAAAAAAAGTTAAAGTATTGATGTTAGTATTTATATTATCAAATAATTTAATTATTTAACAATAAGTTATGATGTAAATAAACTTACCACCTATAAAATGTAATAAATATAAAAAAAGTTAAAATATTGAAATAGTACAAATTTAATTATTAAACAATAAGTTATAATGCAAATAAACTTACTTTCTTTAAAATGTAACATAAAAAAGGTTAAAGTATTGAAATTGATAAAATAATTTAATTATTAATAAAAATAAGTTATAATGTAATAAAACTTACCATCTATAAAATGTAATATATAATAAAGGTTAAATATTGAAATTAGTAGTTATATAGCAAATAATTTAATTATCAATAATAAACTTACGTGCTTTTTTAAAATGTAGTACAAAAAAGTTTGGTGTTTAGTAATTATGTTAGCAAATAATTTAATATTAAGTAACAAGTTATAATATAATAAACTTACGAACTATAAAATATAGTATAAAAATGTTAATTTTTATTGAATGATTGGTTAATTAGTATTCAGTATAATGCCCTATTTAAACATTGATTATGCTCGGGTTATTTATATGGATCATGGAAAAATTGGCCAAATTTAGCCTAATTCTACTACACATTATACCCGGATAATTTTAGTAATTAAATTATAATGTACTTACTTGTAGGAACTACAGTATAAACCAAAAGTTTAAAGTTTGATATTTAGTATTATTGAATGGTTTGTATTTGTTTCGTATTTTAAAAGTTCTGTATACTGACCTTCGAGAGTATAGTCAAACGCTTTGGTTTCATACTCTAAAATATAAAATGAAACTTAAATTATTTACATTTAAATGCCTATACTATAAAATAAACATTGTACCTGGTTGAATAATACTCGTTACAGAATTAGGTTGTGATGATAATTCTATATCTACAGAATTATTATTATTTATCATAACTGTATTTTCTTCCTTTGGATAATAAGTTGAAGCCATATTAAGATTATCATTTGCTCTAATGTCATACCCTAAAAAAATTTCAATATTAATAATATTTATTTTAAGTTATAGTGTATTCAAATTATTATTCATGTTTTTACCTGTATTAACACTACTACCAGTTACAAAATTAGATTCAGATAATGATGAATAACGAGTAAATGTTGAAAATATAATACTATCAACCGCTTTACATAGACCTATCATTTCTTCAAATAATTTCGGTAAAAGAGAAGCATCAGGTCTTTTTAATGGATCAGAACTCCAACATTGCTCCATAATGTTAGCATAAAATTCTGGTGTTCCCTTAACAATTTCGGGCCTCAGCGGTTTCAGTTCATCAAGAACTTCAAGCGCAAGACCTGCGTCATGATGTTTATTTGAAAATGGAGGTTCATCTGAAGTTAATTCCCACATTATCATACTTAAACTATACACTTCTGATTGTTTTGTATATGGTTTACATCTCAGAACTTCGGGAGCGATATAAGGCAAAACTCCTTGAATACTATTCGAAGCTTTTAGTAAAGCAAAAATATAATTTTATTAGTTATATTTATGAAACAAAAAATCGTTTTCTTTAATTTTTACCTATTTCAGAGTCAATTGGTTGACAAAGTCCAAAATCACTTATAAAAATTCTATCATCTTTGTCTACTAAAATATTTTTACAATGGAAATCCTTATGAACTAAATTCATTTGATGGATTGAAGTTAAAGCCTTTGATAGTTCAATAAGAATATTTGCTCTATAAGTCCAAGTTAATTTTGGAAAAACTTTACGAATATAATTTCGTAGATCTCCATTCTCTGCATATCTTATTACCATGGCATATTCCTTTCCTACAGGTGCTTTTGCTATCCCATAGAATGGTATAACTCTAGGATTACGACATTTATGGTGAATTTTAAGCTAAATAAATCATAATAGTTAATTATTATATTTATGTTTTCTTTTTTTTTATTTCATTTTCCTTACCTCGTTTAGGATATGATCATTGATATTATCAGAATCATTAATGACTTTTAAAGTAACTTTAGAAGATAATTGGTTTGAAGCTAAAGACGTGTTTAACAATAAATTCCAAGTTCCAAAATAAATTTTTGAATTTCCTCCATTTGTTAAATATTGTATATTTTCTAAATTTGAATGTGGAACCCATTCAATAAAATCATCACAATATTTTGAATTTAGTTGAGTTTCTTTAATAAATTCGTCTAGTATAAAACTCCCGCTTGTCTTATTATCAATCAATTTATTTTTAGGTAATTTAGACTTAGTCTTAAATAATTTAACTATATATAATTTGACTTTAGAAAGTTTGTTTATTTTACTTTTTTGTATGCTTTGAGGTTTATTTACTTGCGCAGAAAGAAGAAATTTTCTTCTACAAAGTTTTTTTAGATAATTTATTATTTTTTGATTACATTGCGTACAAATGGTATCATATTCTGGATCTTCTAGCTCATTCATGCTACTTAATTTCTAATAAAGAATATATCAATTTTCAGCAAGAAATTTATTAATTTATATATTTTATTGTCGTTTAATGATCGAGCATATAAGGAACTCTTAAAAATCGGTTACATTACATAGTGCATGCATACACTTGCATGCATAATACATAAAATCAGCCAATTTTTGGATCGGGTCCTGTTTGAACTGGTTAAGACGTTAAGAATTTTAGTTTTGGTCGGAATTAAGAATAAATTTTCGGTTAATTCTGTTATATTACTAGGAAACGAAAACCGTTATCAAGCCCGAAGCGCAGTTATCATTGCATATCATCACGTGCGGTACGGATAACTGTACATTTGTAATAGTAAATAGATCTTCGTTACACTTCGGATAATTAGATAAATAGCTAAATTGTATGAAAGAGGATTCAAACAAATATAACAGGTAACTTCGAAAAAATATTTGATCAAGTAATTCATGTATGCATTGATATAAACAATAAATTGCTTTATCAAAATTCATTTGCGCTGTTTATAGTAACTATATATTATCAAAAATATATATATATATATACAGTATATATAAATACAATACAGTATATTTATTAATAATAACGTTTGTGTTGAAGCCATGCATGGAATTTAATATAGAATTTGCGATAATTTCGTTGATAAACCAAAAAAATATTATTCCTATATTTCTCGATTGGTTAAATAGATCATTTGTGTTATAAATTAGTAAATACAATCGGTTATTATAATGCTTACATAAAAATATGTGAATTATTTTTCGAGAGAATTATCATCTTCTTTAGTAGAAACTAGTATTGAAGTAAGAAGACATTATTAGTAATTTTTTTTTTATAAAATTTTAAAGTAAAAAATTATATTTTTTATAAATTCAACTTCTTTCTCTATATCATCTTTTTATCGTTTGAATTTGACAGATCATCAGATCATTAACCATTATCTTGAGACGTCAACATATAAATAAATTATATAAATCTTTACAAAATGTACATATAAATTAATTAGTACCTTGATAACGCCCGATAGATTTTTTGTTTTTCTGATTTTGAATAAGTAGGATGACATATAGTTGTGATCTATCCGCCACATTTCGTTTCGAAGCCAACGAATGTTTCTTACAATTTAATGAGCGTGCGCAAGGCGTATTATCAGGTGGCGCAATTGAACGTCCAATTTTGGAAATTTCTTGCAACCTTTATTACGTCTCATAATTTTTTTCTTATTGATCTTTCTAAAAATTTTTAATTTTTGGATAATAATTTTTATTTTGTTTTAATGGTTTAGAAGCTTCAGACTTACAAAAAATTTTTAAGAATGTTTAAAAATAATACAGAATTGTATCTCTCAGTATATAAACGTATCTTTCAATATAAAAAATGTATCTACTTTTTTTATAGGAATGCATTCTTTTTATTTTCTTTATCTACAGTATGTTTTTTTATAAACATTATATATATATATTTAATTTGAGGATAGCAAGAATGTTAAAAATATTTATTTTGTTTATGGAAGATATTGCGTACATATTTCGACCATCTTGTTATTTTTGTGGCGCTAATGATGTTTTTTTTTATGTTGATATTGTCTAAAGTCATAGTTAAAAATGTGAAAAAATTCATAGAATTAAAATAAATATATTTTTTGAAAGAAATGTCAAAAAATCACCACCGGTGATTGCCACCACCAGTGATTTATCACCGATCACAATTCATACGTCATCATCACCTTTAGTAAGTTCATAATTTCATTAAATAAATTATTTCTTTTTTTTTTAATTTTATTCAAAAAAAAAATTAAAATTTCAATAAATTATTTTATATATATTTTTTAGAGTTCTTTCCTCCTTTTCATTATCCACGTTCGCGTGCATGTTAGATAATTCATTAGGTAAGTTATAAAATTATATATGTATCGAAATTTTATTTTTGCAAATTAAGCTCATTATTTTACTATAACTACTACACAATTGCAATTATAAAGATTTAGCTAGCATCTGTAGTTTGCATATATTACAATTTCTAAAAAAAAATCGGGAATGTTCTCTCCAATCTCAGCGAAGCTTTCTAAATTCGTAGCCTAATAAAGGACTACCAAAGTAAATTATAAATGTATAATTATAATAATACCCATATTACCAGATTGTATCAATAGAATTTATACATCAACTTCATTTAATCTATTTAATCTTTCTTATTAATTTCAATTTATAGTGGTGGAAAATTTTATACAAATCAAATAGTATTATTGTCTTGTCCATATTACAGACTTAACTCAAGATCATGTGAGAAACTATTTATTATATAACTTTTTTGATTAATTTTTAAAAATGCTTTTTTTCTCAAAGTTTCAAAAACATTTGGTAATCCAGCGCTTTAAATTCTAAGACACTAGGAAAAACAAATTTTTATAGTAGTAGCGTTGGTTTATTACTCAGTATCTAAAATTAGCTTGCGAAACTTATATTAAATAAGCACATACGGATTCCGCAATAAATTTTCAGAAATTCCACATTTCCTTAAAGAAATTCGAGGAAATTCGAGTTTGAAAATATGCATGATTAATAATTGTATAAAATGATAATATTTTAAGATTTTGGATGTCAAAATACATAACTTCTCTATTATAACCTTATGTAAAAATTTTAGTTAAATGGATTAAATGGATTGGTATTACAGGAAGGCTGACTAATTCAAATTGTTGTTGGTAAATTTTTTTTCATTCAGTATTTTTATGACGAATTTTTATGGAAAGTCAATTAAATAATTTTCTATAAATAACTATATTAAATATTTCAATGTTTAGTATTGACTTATTTTTTTTTATAACGTAAATTATAAAAACAAATTAATTTTCAAATAATAAAAAAATTCTAAAATTTAATAAATTTGTCAATACAAATATAAATGTTAATTTCGACGGTCTGTTTAAAAAAGAATATATTTAAAAAATAATCATAAGAGCGGTTTTTTTTTAAAATATCACATTTCTATGATATTCATTCATTTTTATTAATATATATTAAATTTTCATTAAGCAAAACTTTATAGTAAAAAAAAAAAAAGTCCAGGCGTGCGCACAAGTCTTTCTCTCTCGTTACCACCTGAATGCATTTTCAAATGTAGTCAATTTAGACGTAAATTTTAAACATAAAATATCTAATAATTCAAGAAAAAATAAACTCATCATCCACCTCGAACAATTCAATGACATGTTGCACTGTAATACATGGTTTTTCTTTTAATTTAACAGGCTCCGAGATAATCTAATATAATTCTTTTACAAAAAATTTTTTCATCTTTTTTGATAGGAAACAAATAGTAATTTAATTAATGTCTTTCAAATCTTAAGATTATAATGTTACACTAAAATGGTTAAATAATGATGCTGCAGGTTTGTGGCACAGCTAGAGGCCCCGAAAATATTCCTGCTTTCCGGGTTAACCGCAATGCCGATCATCTATAATTCTGTCCGAAATTACACGTGAAGTTGTCGGAAAAAAACGGTACAAATAAAATTTTTGGTATGATTTTAAACATAATAATGTAATAAACGAGTTTTTACCTATTTTGCAAGTCTACTTTTGGCGGTAAAAATTACGGGCAATCCTAGCATTAAAATTCAGTTTACAACAGGATTTCAAACTGCTTTTTATAATTTTTGAAAATAACGATCGTCATTAGAGACAGAATTATATAAAGCTTGGTTAAATTATCTATTTTTATCTCTTTTATTTCCTTCAAATAATTAATTATTTCTATGCGAAACTTCATCTTATTGTACATTAATATTAATAATATTAAACTTTTTTCAAATTTTTTATTAGGAAAAGCACTTAACTTTAATAAATTTAATCTTATAATACTGACTTGAATTTAAACCGTATTTGTATGATTTTGAAGTAAATTCTTCTAATAATTTTTCGTTCAATTATTTCATTGCTTCTTAGATTAACTTCTCTTTTATTATCTTTTGTAAATTATAATCGTTTTTATACTGCGAGAATTTATTGTTGATCATGTGTTATCTCTGTTATACAGGTTACACAGATGCACAAATTGCATAAATTTACGCATAATAATAATATATTTGCATAACAAATCGTGAAACTGTCTACTTGTCTTACAATTTTCTCATTTTTAAAAATTTTAAGACCCTTTTTTTTTACAAAATTTATAAATTCTAATTATGAATGATATTCGAAAAGATGTTGTTTGGGCTGCTTTTAATAAAGCATATGCATTATTGGATCCCACTATAGATAATTTGGATAAAGAATATGAATTTAAAAAAAAAATTGTTCTTACTGATGAATCTCTTACAGAAGATGAAAAATCAGAAGTAATAAAAATGTTGAATAAAGATTATGACGATCATAAAATTATAAATAATGAAGGAACAAAAAGAATTTGTGAAAATTGTCAAGATGAATGTTTAGCTACATTATATTGTGAACATTGTGTTCGAAATTATTTAAAAGAAAATTTTTCAAATTGGACATCTGGAAATAATGATATTGATAATTTGATACAAAAATATCAAATGGAAATGTATGATCCAGAAAGGATTGTTGAATGGATCCCATATAATAATTTACAAAATATCAAATATTTAACTAAAGGTGGATATTCTGAAATTTATACAGCAGTTTGGTTATGTGGATGTTATTATGAATGGGATTCTAAAGAAAAACAATTAACAAGATTAGGTGATCAATATGTAATACTTAAAGAGTTAGAGAATGTTGAAAATGCTAATAGAAGTTGGTTTGAAGAGGTATGTAATTAAAAATATCTTGTATTATTATTTTGAAATTTATTGACGATTTCTATATAAATTTTTTTTAGAGCAAATCTCATTTAACTATAAGTAACAAATGGACAGACGTAGTAAGATGTTATGGTTTAACAAAAAATCCATTAAGTGGAAATTATATGCTTGTAATGAATAATATGGATATGGATTTAAGAACATATCTGAAACAAAATCATAATAAACTTATGTGGAAAGAAAGGATACATATTGCTTATGATATAATAGATGGAATTGACACAATTCATAAAGAAAATGCGATACATAGAGATTTGCATTCTGGTAACATATTAAAAAAAAGACAAAGGTATTATATTAGTGATCTTGGATTTTGTGGACCTGTTGATAAACCATTAAATAGTGTTTATGGAAATCTTCCTTATATAGCACCAGAAGTAATTAATGGAAAAAAATCAACTTTTGCATCTGATATTTATAGTATTGGTATACTTATGTGGGAAATTTCATCTGGACAACCACCTTTTATTAATTATGAATATAATTATGATCTTGCAATGAAAATAGTAAATGGAATGAGACCAAAAATAATACCAGGAACTCCTTTAGAATATAAAAAATTAATGGAACAGTGTTGGAATGCTGATTTAACAAAGAGACCTGATGTCTATACATTATGGAAAGAAGTAAAGAAATTATTATTAAAATTTCAAAGCTATCAAGATGAAAGCCAAAAACAAATAATTTCCAATCAACATCAACAATTAAGTAATTGTTATTTAGTAAACTCAATTGATTCAATAAACAAAAATTATACTAGTAAAACTTATCAATTTGAAAATTTCCCTGAACCAAAAAATGCAACAGAAGGTAATAAATAATATTGCTTTGAAATATTTATTATGTTTAAAATAATATGCTAACATTAATTTCTTTTTATTTAAATAAAAATACAAATAGAAGAACAAGAAGGTATAACATATATGCAATAATTTTTAAATAATAGTGTTTAATTTAAATTAAATATCTTTTATATATTTTATAGTATTCCATAGTAAACCTTATAGTTTTAATATTCCTAATAATAGTAAGTATTTTTGGTTCTAAATTAAATATATAACTACAACATTGCTAATTATTTTCTTTATTTTTAGTTGATGATATTATTAATAATTCAAGTAATGGGAAAAATATTAACACAAAATCAAATAGTATATATAAAGGTAAAATTTTTACTATTTAAATTTAAAATTACTATAAAATAATAATTAATTGACTTTTAATAATTTTTACAGCATTTGGGAAATTAGAAATCAATTCAGATTATAGTAAGTAAATTATTATTATACTAAATTACTTATAGTTTTATTAGATCCAATATTATTTATATTAAATATAATCATTTTTTATAGATAATCAAAATGATTATGGAAAAGAAACTTCTGTACAACAAACAAAGAAGCATCCTTTGAATATAAATGGTACAAAACTTTATAACATATTATTATAATTGAAAGCAATAATTTATTAATTTTATTTTTATTTTATAGATGATAATGACATATATGATAATTCAAATTCTCATTTAGAAAAGCAAGATAATTTAAAAACTTCTAATGGTAAAGTTTCTAAGAAAATTAAAACATCTTAAAATTTATTTTTAAATTATCTCAATATTTTTTCCCGATTTTTTTTTTAAAAAAAATTATGTATTATTACATATTTTTTTTTTTTACTTTCAATTATTAAACACTAAGACTAGAGTAATGAGATAACTTGTAAATTTCTTAGTTTGTAATTAAATAACTTATTTCTTTTTATCATCTATTATTTGTTCAATTTAAAGATTTTGCAATAATAAATGGGTGCCAATTGCTGAAAAACAAATTACTCAGACACAAAATCGATTACATCCAGATACTGCACAAGCATATCTATGTGTGAAATCATGGTTAGAACGAAAAAATATTGAAGTTTATAAAAATTTAGTTATTCAATTATTGGTTAAACAAAAATAAGTTATATAAATAAACATTGGTATTTGTTTTTCAATTTTTTATTATTTGTTTAGCGTAATGCATGTAATCATTTTATTATCCTCAGTGAATTATAATAAATATATTTTTTTGAATTTTCGAAATAGTTTATTTGAAATATTTTTAGATACCATTCTTGTTGTTATTGAACATTTATTTCAAATATTCTTACAATTGAAGGGTTTGTTCTGAATCATTTTTTAAAAAAAAGGATTAATAATGATATAAATAAATAAATAATTTAATAGTATATGTTGGGAGACTGTAATCCTAAAAAAGACTGCCGGTCTTATTAGTTTATTACATAATCAGTTAGTACCTTAACTCTAGAGAGTTAAGAGACTGCGTCTTATATGGTCTGGTCTTTTTGCATGTAGGATCAGAGAGGACCGTGGTCTTTAGGACCATTGACCATCTTTAATTATAATTAAAAAAGGTTTCTTAACGTTTTTTAATTAATTATAATAAAAAAAATGCCAAACCGTTTTTTTGCATTTGATTACTAAGAAAAAATGTTTTCAGTATTTTTTTTATATAAATTTTAGGAAAAAAATGACAATTATTTAGTGTAAAGAAAATGTCTCAGCATTTTCTTTTTTAATAATTTTTAACTTCAGGTTAACAAGTCAATCGGGTCAACCTGACGGGTCACCCAAATTGACCTAACCTGTTCGTAACACTAAATTTATTCCTATGGTTGGCAAGTCATAAATTAATTTTTTTTTATTTTAATATCTAATAAATAATTTAAAAAAATATATTGAAAAATTATATAAAAAAAATATAGTATAGATTATAAAGGAAAATTAAAAATATTTGAAAAATAATTTTTGATTTTAGAAAAAACAACCCGAAAAAGGAAAGGGTGAGTTGGAAAACCTGAAAAATTTTGTTTTTAATAGAAAAAGGAAAAAATTAAAAAAAAAATTGGTTTTAAAAAAAAACAATAAAAAAAATAAAAATAATAAAAATAAAAAAAAATGAGTTGAAAAAAATTGTTTTAAAGGACTGGAAATGAAATTTATATAAAGTAATTTTAGTAATTACAAGTTTCAAATTAGCTAAGTCTTATTTAGTATAGGTTTCAACATAAATTTAATAGAAAATAGATACTTTGTTGATATACTGTATGTATATATGGTGAATATGGGTTTGATTACAATGTAATTGGTTCAGTACTAATAAAGTCTACATTTAAAAAAAAAAATATTGAGGGTAAAAAGTATTAGTAAAAAATAATCCTAAATTTACAATAAGAAATAAAGGAACGAAAAAAGGTACTTACCATTGCCTGCAGCACCAATCCGATTACCCGATCTAGACCTAAATGGTGAAAAATTCAGTTTAAAAAAAAAGCCTAATAAAGGCGTTTAATAATAATAAAAAAAAGAAAGGAAGAATTTACTTTATCTTTCCAATTAAAGAGAATTTTGATATAGTAATGGACTAATGTATTGATAAAGGTAAAACATATAACATGAATCATAATATAAATCAGAATTATTCAAAATTATTAAAACAAACTTGCAATATAACAAAACTAGTTTTCAGTAATATAGAAGAATTTGAAGAAAGTGGCACTGGAGAATTTAAAAAGTAGGAATTTGAAGGAAGTGACACCAAGGAATCTAAAGGTATATCAAACAAGCTGAAACATTAAATTTTTATTTATAAACAATTCTTGACAAAAATTTTAAAATTTTGTCATGTTAACATCAAATCAATATTTGTTAACATATAAGTTAAAATTTTGTGATCAGTATTTTTTAACACTGGCCAAAATTATAAACCGGCATTTGTAACTCCGGCCAAAATGTAATTTTTGGCCGGAATTAGGGATTGGAATCGATTAATCGAAAATCGACAAAACATAGTAAAATCGATTCTCGAGAATCGATTCTCAGCAATTTTTTACATATAAGTTAACCTGACTTCAAAGTAATTTTCATGCCGGCCACGTGCTGATTATTTTTGCTGAAATTAGAAACTGATTCAATGTCAGGTTGGTCGTCTATAAGAAAAATCTTGAAAAGATTCGATTTTCGATTCCAATCCCTAGCCGGAATTAAGTGGTGAAAAAAAAGAATATATATTTAATATTTGGATAAGCCATATAAAAAAGAATTATATAAATTACAAACTGGTAAGATTTAGCAATACCCAATATGAATAAAGGCCTAATCACATAATTTTCAACAATCACCACACATCAACCTAATCTAGTTTATATTTTATAATTGAATAAGTTAAGAAAAATCAAGATTTATTTAAATTACAAACTAAGAATTTTGTAAAATATTCATAAAAAAAAAAGAATATATATATTTAATATTTGGATAAGCCATATAAAAAAGAATTATATAAATTACAAACTGAATTATAAAACTAACATAATATTAAAATCATTTTGCACATATTTCTTTCAATAATTTCTCTAATTCCTTTAATTTCTCTAACTCCTCTAATTTATCTAGTTTTTCATCATGAGATTTTAATTTCTCCAATATTACTTCATTATTATTTTCTTTCAATAATTTCTCATGGGATTTTAATTTCTCCAATATTGCCTCATTGTCAATAGGATTATGTTCAATTTCAAGTTTTTTTAATAAAATATTCCGCATCTCTGTGAATTCCTTTGTATTCCATTCACCCTCTTTAATCAATCTTTGAACTTCTCCTCGAGTCTTATCAAAATCGGCATAATAATGTCTTGAAAATAAATTTGAATAATTAATAAAATTATAACATTAAATTTTTTTTAAAAGTAAAACTACATACATTACTTCAGGAAACCATGTTCGCCAACGTCTCTGATGTGGTAATAGGTAAAATAACTCAATTTCAGCTAAAATCTAAAAGTTGAGATATATTAGTATATTTACAGAAATGGAATGTTTAATAATATTATTATTTACCTCTGCCTTCTGCATCAAATATGAGACTCTATTATTATCTTCTTCAATTGCATTATTGAGTAATCCAATTAACAAGTTCATAAGATATACAACAACTAAAAGGGAAAATAAAACAATCAATACTGCAATTGATGGATTTTCTGTATATGTCCAATTGGATAATGCACTTGAATCACCTATTGATAAGAAGAATTGCTTAAAAATATTAGAAAGTATTTATGTATATTTACATAATTATGAAAATTTAAATATACCTATTAAAAATAAATATATAGCAAAAAGGGATGTTTTAATATCTATAAACATGTTTGTATTTCCATCAGGAATTTGAATCATAAGTGGATTTGAATTTATATTTCCATTATTATCAATCTGACTATAACTAGGAGCTAAATTCCAAGGATTATTTGGATCATTATTATTATTTGTATTATATTGTTCAAGTGAAAATTCAGATTTTGGTGATAATAAAATATAAAATGCATGTGCAAAACTTATTATAATAATGAATAAGAGTAATAAAAAAGATAAAATCTTTTTTCCAACACTAATAATTATTGCAAAATATACACCAAAATATTCAAATGCTCTAAAAAATAACAAAAATTTTATATCCAAAAACAAGCATGAAAAAGAAAGCAATTGAATTAGATACTTATTATTGTTCTTATCATTTGTTTGAAGCCAATAAATAGAAGTGTAAATTGAAAGCACAAAAGCAATTATGTCTGCAATAATAAAATATTATATAATTAATTTCTTTTCTTAGAACAATAGTAAATAAACATTTATATTTACCAAAAATATTCCAAAAATTATAGAACCACTTAATAATATTATAAAAAAATTGACGAATTTCTAAAATCAGATGAATAAATCCAAGTATAATCGAAGCAATAAAAAGTTGTTGTCTAACTTCTTCATTAATATATTGCTGAGGAATTGTTGCAGCAGTAGTAAAGCATCCAAGCAAAGCCATAAATACAGTCCAAATCATTGCATAATAATATTTTCCATAAGCATTCCATTTAAAATTAATTAATGCTTCACCATTCCATGTTTTATAAATATTTCTATTTATTGTTTCAGTGAATGGACTAGGTTGAGGTCTAATTAATTCTAAAAACCAATTATAATCTTTTGAATAATTAACAAAATTAATATAAGGAATCATAAAAGTAATTGTTGGTGTCGTTGTTACATATTTTTTAAAAATTTTTTTATATTTTCTTTCAGTTTTGAAATAAATACGAGAAAATAAATCTACATCGTAAATATTATTAATAAAATTGTATTTTGATAAAATATAAAATGTAATCAAATAAAGGGGTAAAGTTAAAAGTATTATTAAAGCTTGCAAAATATTAATAAAAATTAGTATTCCTAAATCAAAAAAATAAAATTGGCATTTTGTCCATAAAAGAGATTTCGATAAATTAGCTATTTGAGGAGATTGAAAAAAAGAATCAAGATGTAAATTTTTATTTTGATGCTCTATACTATAAAAAGAAGAATCTATAATCATATTCGTTTCTGATGAATATTTTAGAATATATTCTGGATAATATTTGTCTAGTAATGGCATTGCGGAAGTGATAATGCTTAAAAATGACTTATTGTTCATTAAATCCTCTTTAAAATAAGTCATACATTTTTTATAAATATCATCAATTAATTCTACCTTATGTTCTTTAATTGCAAATTTTAATAATTCAACCCCATATTTCATAAGACTTGACTTATTATTTATTATGTCTGAAACCCATCCATCTAATCTAAAACCATCATAATTTGGTAATGGCAAAGTAGATTTTGAAAGCATTCTTTTGTAATATTGAAGTGTTTTCATATTCATATAACCATGATTGGATTTCATAAAATAAAAATAGTTTAAAAAAATAGATTTCTCTTTTTCACCAGATTTGTTATTTTCACTAAAAGTATAAATAAGAATACCAAATGTTGTCAATATAACAATGTCATCATTACTAAATAATAAACTCGCAATTAATTTATGATTATTGCGGAAATCACCAAAAAATTTATAAGGATAATAATAATTTTCAACTCTTATGTTAATTGATTCCCATTTAGTATTAATTTTTTTGAAAACTTCCAGTTTAATTTGACCGTTATCAACACTTATATTCCATTTAATTAAATTTTCAGTTGATTCAGTTAATTCTTTTTCATCTGTTGTGACTTTTTGAAATAATGTAGACACAGTATCCATATATAGATTAAATGAATGAACATTTAAGTATTCATCACATTCAACAATTTTGTTATGTTCTTTGTTTAATTCGTCAGAATTTCCAGATGAAAAGTTTGTCTTTGACATCTTTTCGTCAAATTTAGATTTCCAAACACGTCCATTTTGAATTCCAAACACAAACTTAGTTTGATCATCAGTTGATTCATCAGTTGGTTTTATTTGATTAAACATATTTTCGTATTTATTGTTCCAGCAATATTTGATTTCTTCATCCGAAGTAAAATAGAATAAAGAAGGTAAAAGAAATAAACCAGTATGATACATAAAATTATATAGTTGAATATCTAAATAAAAAATAATGATTTAATATGAGTAATAATTAAAGTATAAATAAAATTTTTTAAAAATGGTTACCATCATTTATATCCAAAGAAGCAATAAAAATTCCCAATTCGATTGAATAAACGATGATTTTATCATTGATATTTAGAAAAATAAATTTTTCATCATTACTGAATATTCCGATATTTTTTGTTTCAAACTAAAAAATAATTAATATTTATATATTTAATTATAATTTAATATTGATTGGAAAATAAATTTTATAATATTTATTACCTTATTCTTATCCTTATTATTACCAAATATTTTTACAACTCTTTCAGTATTAATATTCCATTCATAAATGTGATTATTTGAAAACAGGTAAACTTTATCATATTTTGATATACTAATTAATTCATAATCTTCAGGTATCTCGTAAAATCTCTTATATTCCCATTTGTTATTTTTAGTTTGTGTGGAGTAAATATAAATAATTTTATGTTTTCCAGAAACAGCATAAACTTCACCATATAAAATAAATTCACCTTTTAAATTAAAGGTACAATAATATAAATAGTATCGACGATAACGTTTTTTATTTAAATATAACGCAATATCTTTTTTATTATTCATATCGATTACTAAAAAAATATTAAAATAAATATCTACCATAATTTAATAACTACATAATCAACTAATTTATTACTTACCAGTAATAGTATAAGTAATATAAGCAAGTTTCTTATCATCGGAAACGCATAAACGGTTGATTCCATATTTCTTATCTTTATTATCTCCATTAGTTTTAACAGCTTGATGAAATTCAAGTTGTACCTTATCTATATCTTCAACATTCCAACCGACAATTGAACCATCTTCTTCACTATAAGTAATAAGGTATTTTTCATTTGGTGATATTTCTACCATAGTAATAGATTTACCATTATGTCGTTCATCATCGAAGGTAAAAAACTTATCAACAACATTTTTATCAACATCGATTTTATCATCAATTTTATCAACTTCGATTTTATCATCAATTTTATCAACTTCGATTTCGATTTTGTTAACATTATCGTTAACTTCGATTACTGAATTGTCACTCATCTGGAAATCGCTTATAAATATATAAATTTCTTACCAAAGAAATTATTTTTTTTTATATCATCCATTTGCGATTATATAGTTTTTTTTTTCATTTGAAACACGTGTAAATATGCATGGTTATACGACTTATACGTACATAAAAAAAGATTTTTTTTTAATTGTAAAAACTAATTAAGTTTTTTATTGAAACACGTGTATAAAATCCGGTAAGACGAAAAGGTGTAGAGTAGGGCCCCTGTGGTGAGTAGAGTATGGTGACATTTGGCAGTGTGTAACATAAAGGGTGTGAAACATACTCAAGTGATGAATAGACACCCGGCCAAACCGCTGGGCCGAGCTTGGGCCGAGATGTTTGTTTATCACTTGAGTATAATGTCACATCCTCGCTATACTCTACTCACCACGGGGGCACTACTCTACACCTTTTCGTAGCACTCGTATAAATCTGTGTGTAAATTTCGCTTCATACATAAAAAAAGAATTTTTTTTTTTATTGTATAAGCTAATTAAGTTTTTATATTGAAACACAAGTCGAATATTCATTGCCGTACGTAAAATTTCGTCTCCTGCATAAAAAAAAAAAAATTTTTTTTATTATGAAAAGTTAACTGAGATTTTTTATTTGAAACACAAATTAAATAGGCATGGTTGTATACATTACGCAAAATTTCGCCTCTTGCATGAAAAAAAAAAATTTTTTTTATTGTGAAAAGTTAATTGAGCTTTTTTATTTGAAACACATATAAATATGCATGTCTGTACGTAAAATTTCGCCTCTTGCATAAAAAAAAAATTTTTTATGAAAAGTTAATTGAGCAATGATCAACTTTCGACATAAAAATTTTTCATTGTGAATCAAATTTAAGTATTTTTTTTTTTTTTTTTTGTGTGGCTGTGGCTGTACATATACTATAAGGAAATTTCAAATAAATAATTTAAAATAAACAGAAGTGCCATTTTTGGAAAAGCGTATTTTTATTTATCTTAAACTATAGTATAAAAACCTCACTGCAACTAGCAGTCTTGTTTTATATAAACATGAGTTCTAACTTCTAAATAGTTCCAAATAAGAATAATAAGGCGACACAAAAAAATTGATCCTCATATCCCGGACGGGTCACTGGAGTGAAAATATTCATGGAAATCATTTAACATCACGTGTCACACTTAGTGCGACGACATATCACATGATAAATTAATATAAGTGCTTTTATAATACAACGAATTGACGCTTTACACGACCGTCATTTGACTTTGAACATGACCAAAATCACAAATATCCATAATCGTGAACAAGACCGTGATATCACTTCCAATACCGTTCTAGTAAGATACTTAGATGATACTAAAAATTACGCTAAGGAAGAAATTATTTTGTACTATCTAAAAGATGACATAGATTCTTTAGATTGTCTTACTCCTCTGATTAACCCTGGATCGCACTCCAGTCATTACTCGTCCATCAACTTATCCCGACAGAACTCACAGATCTGATCCATAAATATACACAACATTCGAACAAGACGCGGCAAGCAACTATCACTTTTATGACCACTCATGGACACCTAACTAAAGCGATTTGGCATGTAAATAACGACGCCTCGAAAGCTTGGGAAAAAGGTGTCAAGGTCACTAAACTGAAAAAGACTCGATATTCACGAAACTTTTCAAATATAAATACCTCTTCAGCGAGGCAAAAACAGTCACGTCACAATAACTTAACTAACGACGCCCAACCTAATTATTACTCAGGTTGGGTTACACAACATACACCTCCGACGAACGCTCCGAGAGTTTTTCGTCAAGGACATTTTGTCCCGTTATAGGTCATTTATATCCAATCTCTCTAATTTAATATTTCTAAAATGAAGATACCTGGGTGAAGGAAAAAAATGTTTGTTATATACAGTATCTTGAATGTACACATGACAAAAAAAATTTAATAATTACCTTAATATTGCGGTAAATACTTTTGGCGACATATTTGGTTTATCAAACAAGCATGTTTTTTCACTCAACATTGAGAAGAAGTGGTACAAAAATATGAAGATCTTTTACTTAAAATAATTGAATTACTTCTAAATTTTTTAACATGTGGTTCTTCTCCAATATTAATAATTACATCAAAATTTGTGTTATTGGAATTATCAATATTAATATCATCAAAATTAATTAATTTTCAAAATCTGAATCATCCAAATAAGAATCACCATTATGAAGAGTAAGATATGGTGATGATGATATAGTTGAATTTAAAGTGTTTGTTGTTAAAATTGAGAATTCTGATGATGATAAAGTTGATGATGAAAATTCTTGATAAATGTCGTTTTGAATGATCATTACTGTCACCAATTATTTTAAAATGTCTATGATTCCAATTATCATTTGGTTGTAATATTTCCATTTCATGTAACGGAGAAGATGGAATATTATATGATGGAGACGTTATTGATGCTTTATAATGTATTGGAATGATTGGAGTTAATGGAGTCAAGGGAGTCAAAAGAGTCATGGGAGTTATTGGAGTATTTGGGTTGTCAGAGTTGTTGGAATAGAAGGATTATTGGTTAGAGCATCAAGGCTCTCATACATCATTTCTGTTATATCCAACATCTTAAAAATAATAAATAATAATAATATAATGAAATAAATTTCTTATTCCAAGAGGAAAATAAAAACGTAGCAAATAAAAAAAAGCGTACGCTCAAGTCAAAGTTGGTTTGAAGAGGTTTGTAATCTAAAATAATTTAAGATATATTTTTTTATTTATAAGAAACTAAAATTTAAAATCATTTTTTATAGGCTAAATCACATTTGACTATAAGTAACAAATATGCAGAGATTGTTCAATGTTTTGGTTTAACACAAGATCAATCAGATGGAAATTATATGCTTATAATGAGAAGAATGGATGCAAATTTAAGAGAATATTTACAACAAAATCATAATCAACTTAAATGGAAAGAAAGAATGAAAATTACTTTTTTAACAATTGATGCACTTTATAAAATTCATAAAGAAAATTCAATTCATAGAGATTTTCATTCTGGAAATAATATTATATTCACAGTTTATAATACTTGGTGTATTAGTGATTTTGGATTTTGTGGTCCTGCAAATAAATCAACATGCATATATGGAAATCTTCCTTACATAGCACCCGAAGTTATTAATGAAAAAGAATATACTTTAAAATCGGATATATATAGTATTGCAATGCTTATGTGGGAAATTTCATCTGGACAACCACCATTTATAAATTATGAACATGATTGTAATCTTGCAATTAATATTATTAATGATATGAGACCAAAAGTTATATCAGAAATTCGTTCAGAATACAAAGTTTAATGGAATAATGTTGGGATGCCGAATTTCTGATCAATTAAGATGAGTCACATTGTCAAAACAATCCAAATGAATTACCTCAACTAAAAATAAAAACGAATAATTTAACAAATAATAATAAATTTGAAAACCTACATTAAGCAAAAAAATGCAACAGAAGGTAAATTATTTTAATAATTTTTGCCATTTAATATTTTCATTTCTATTTTTAATAATATCATCACTTCTAATTTGTGAAATAACAGAACAACAAGAAGGTAATATAGAATTGATTTTTTTAGCCTTATTTATAAAATCTTTAATTAAAAACCATTTTTATTTAATAACATTTCATGTTAAATCATCATCATATGGTTTTAGTGTTCCTTATAATAGTAAGTAATTATTAAAGTTATATTAAATATATGTATCGCTTAAAAATAATTGTTTTTATTTTTAGTTGATGATTTTGACAAATCAAGTAATCAGAATACATCAAAAATGAACAGTATTATTGAAGGTAATTTATTAATTTTATAATTTTAAAAAATAATAAAATGAATATTATATAAAATATATAAAATATTTACTAATCAATATTTTAAATTTTA
Organism: Rhizophagus irregularis; assembly: GCF_026210795.1. Classification (NCBI taxonomy): domain Eukaryota; kingdom Fungi; phylum Glomeromycota; class Glomeromycetes; order Glomerales; family Glomeraceae; genus Rhizophagus; species Rhizophagus irregularis. The sequence continues at coordinate 1,794,820 of NC_089435.1, read as the reverse complement.
AATGTAATTTAAATAATTCTTTTTTTTTATATTAAACTTATTCATTTATTAAATAAAAATATTTACAAATTTATTATATATACTACAAAATATTATGTGAACTTCATATGATTTGTAAAATATATTAATTTAAGTATTAATATGATAAGTCAAATAATATAAATTACTTATTCTAAAACATTTTCGCATCTTTTACATAATTCACCTTCTGTTTGTGCATTATAATTCCAACATCTAGGACATTTAAATAAGGAAGCCCTTTTAATTATAATCTTACAAATCCCATCAGATAAATCAACTTCATTAGTATATATCGAAGTATTATTTGAACAATTTTCAATCATTTCCGGAGATGAAGAGATTGTTTATAAAAATAGATTTTAAATCTAATAATTTAATACAAAAAGGATGATTAGAAAAATAAATTAAAATTCTTTTAATGAGCAATAATATGTATTACATTACCATGATTTTGTAATAAATGTAATAATTCTGAAGAATTTACATATAATTCTACATTACCCTCTAAAGAACTTTTAATAAATCTATATAAATAAAATTTTAAACGTCATTTTTTTTAAAAAAAAATGGATAATCAAATAAATAAAAATCAAAATATTAAAGCATACTTGTCTTTTCTTGCAACTTCCAGCAACTGATTTAATTCACTTCTTAAATGCTTTAAAGTATTCCACTCTTGTTGCAAAAGTTGATTATTCCATTTTTCATCCTATAATTAGTGAATATAATTAATTTTTTTTTTTAAAAAAAAAAGAATTAGCAAAATTAAAATAAATTATGTACCAAATCATACCACCCTAATTTGAATACACTATCATTTTCCTTATGCCTAATGTTTTTATAATTATCATAAATTTCTTCTGCAAGATATGGAACTATTGGTGATAATAATATAGTATATATATTTAAAATCTATAAAAAAATAAATTCCGATTAGTAATTTTTATATAAATAAAAATACAATTAATGAATGATAAAGAACAGTTAAAACATTTCTTCTACTTTGACTTGTTATATGATCAGCATATAATCTATCTTTTACAATATCAAAATAAAATGCTGATAACAACACATTTGAGAGATTATTTAATGCCTGAACGACTATTTTTTTATATTTATTAGGAAAATAATATTATGATTAATAGGTTTTATTAATATAGAACGTTAAAAAACAAGGTTTTTAAAATACCTTTATTAAATGCATATTCATCATAGAAGATCTTAGTATTTTTCCCAAAATTATAGGTTTCATGTAACATATATTTATCAATCTATTAATGAAAAAAATAATCAAATTAGCTTTTAATCATGACTATATTAAATAAATTTACTAACCAAATCAAGTTCCTTATATTCAACTAATTGATTATATTTAAAATTATTTAAATTACCTAACATAAATCTTGCTGTATTACGATATTTTCGAATATTTTCTCCAACTTGACTCATGATATTTTTTCCTATACCAATATCATTAACATATTCTGATGATGCAACTCACAATCTTAATACATTTACTCCATATGCTGGCTCGTTCTATTATAATAAACTAATTAATAAAAAATATATATTATTATAATATGTTGCTAATTATACTTACCTTCCCACCTTTAATTATAGTACTAGGATTTATAACATTTCCTAATGATTTTGACATTTTTTGATCTTGTTCACCCATAACAAATCCATGTGTAATTAATGTTGAATATGGAGCTTTATCATTAACAGCCACTAAATGAAAAAAAAATTTTAATTGAGTTTGATCTAAATAAATAAAAATAAAATTTTAAAATTAATTGTTTACCTGATGTCAATAATGAAAATTGGAACCACCCACGATGCTGATCACTTCCTTCCAAATATAAATCTGCAATTGCCTTGAAATCCTTTCTATAAAAATTAATAAATTTTCAGTAAATAAAAATTGAAATATACAAATACGTTGTAAAATTAAATTTATTCACTTTTTAGTTTGTTCCAAAATAAAATTCCATGAAACTCCACTATCAAACCATACATCCATTGTATCATTTCCCTTTCTATATGTTTTACCTAAAATAATTTTAATAAAATGAAAATCAAACATTTATTTATTTATAAATTAAAATGAAATTATTTTTAAAACTATAATAATCTGAATTTAATTATAACTACCATTATTTTTATATTCAGGTGCAAGTAATTCTTGATCATCAAGTTCCCACCATCCATCTGATCCATGTTTTTTAAAGATTTCATTAATATGTTCTACAGAAGAATCTGTTAACAGAGGAACATCTGTTTCTGATTCATAAAAAACAGGAATAGGAACTCCCTAAGATCTTTGACATGAAATACACCATTCACTTCGTGATAAAGTGATCGATATCGTGCTATAATAAAAAAATAAAAGTGAATTTTATTTTAAAGTAAAAAATATATATAAATATATAAAGTATCTTACCAGATTTAGGTACCATTTTAACATCCTCAAGTAATTTAATGGCTTGTTGTTTAATAGCTTCAACATTGGCGAACCATTGAGGTGTAGCTCTTAATATAATTGGCTTCTTTGTTCTCCAATCATAAGGATATTTATGCTTAAAATTTTCTTCTTTAATTAAACTATTCCTTTTTTTCAAATATTCTATTACTGCCAACGTTCCATCTGTTAGCACCAATTTACCTTCAAATGTAGATTCACCTACTTCTGAAGTAAATATACCAAATTCATCAACTGGACAAAATGTTGGAATATCAAATTTTTTACAAGCTTCATAATCTTCCATTCCATGACCCGGTGCTATATGAACTAATCCTAAAAAAATTATTATCTTTTAAGAATTGTTATAAATAGATCGCGTATATTTATTATTTTTTTAATATCTACCTGTACCAGATTCTTCAGTAATGTGAGAAGCATCGATAATCTTACATTGCTTTTCACTTATTGGATGTATATAAGTTGTTCCAATAAGTTGCTGACCTAATAAAATATTATCAGATTTTGTTAAATTAAATGAAAAAAAAATACATAAAAATAGTTAATAAAATATATAATTACCTTTAAATGTAAATTTGACGTTCAATTCTGTTCAAAGCATTTTTTGTAATGCATCTAACCTTTTGGTTGCAATTATATAATTATTTTGTGTCATTAATGTATCGTTATTTGGACAAACAATTGAATATTCTATATTTGGATTTATTGCAACAGCCTAAATTAAATAAATTTCATTAATTATGATCAAAATAATTAAGTAATTAGATAATTTTTTAAACCTGATTCGCAGGAAGAGTCCATGGAGTCGTCGTCCATATCAGTATGTATAAATTATCTTTTAATCCTTCTTGCGAATTTAAGGCTGAAAATAAATAAAAAAAATATTATTAATTAATTATAAAATTATGAAAATTTTTAGATGAAACATTCTTAATGTTTACTTGAATTTATCACAGAGAGCTTCACATAAACAGATTTGCTTTGATGGTCATCATGATATTCCAATTCTGCTTCAGCTAAAGCTGTTCTAAATAGAAAGATAAAAGAATAAATTCAAATATTATATAAGACTAATTTACAAACATTAATTTAAATTTTACGGCTACCTTGAAGAAGGAGACCAATGTACAGGTTTATTTTGCCTGTAAATATATCCTTAAAAAAAAGAGTTCGTAAATAACAAACCAACTTTGGTAAAATAGTGATAATTCTTAGGGTCATTACCTTTCTTCATCATGTTGTGAAACACCTGTAACTGTCTAACTTCATATTCCTTGTCTAAAAATAACCTACTATTAAGAAAATATCATCTAAAAATTAGGAATAAGTTGTATAAATTTTCATACCCAAAGTTCTATAAGGATTTTCCCAATCTCCCATTATGCCCCAACTAATAAATTCTTTTCTTTGAATTTCTAATGCTTCTAAAGCACTTTTTTTTGCTACATCACGAATTTGTAATGGTGTCAATGATGATTTATCAACGCCCTAATAAATATATTATTGTATCAGAACTTTCTTATTATAATTAACGATAAAGCAAATAATAATAATATTACTCTTAATTCCTTTAATGCTTTTAATTCAATTGGTAAACCATGACAATCCCATCCTGGAATGTAACTTGAATAATATTAGCATACATAAAATATATATGGATACAAAATAGTTTTCTATATTAATTATGAAACTTACTTTACTTTATATCCATGTAATACTTTATAACGATTTATAATGTCTTTTAATATTTTATTTAACGCGTGACCTTAATATAAAATTAAATAAATATTATAAATATTTAGATTTTATAAATAAATTAAAAATTAAAAATTAAATTGATGAAAATTATCAATGTGTAAACTTCCATCAGCATAAGGTGGTCCATCATGTAATATAAACATTTCTTTTGGATTATTTTCTATCTAGTGATCAATAACAAGTTTAATATCTAAAAAAGAAACAAACAAGTATTAAAAAAAAGAAAAAAGAAAAAAGAAAAATCTTAAATACCTGCCATTTGTACAAATCTTTAGAACATCGATCTTGAAATAAAATTTCTCTATTGGCAGCATCAGCCCTTAATGGAAAGTTTGTTTTTGGTAATAATAAAGTATCACTATACAATTTACTTAAATTATTATTATTTACTTTACTTTTTTTTGATGATTCGTCAATTATTTTTGAAGAAAATTTTTTTAATAACAATGTCCTTGAAAATTTTAATGTAAATTTAATAGGAAAATAATTTCTTTTCCGTAATAAATTATGATGAAACATAATTAAGTTAAATTTTATTAATGAAGAAGAAAAAGATCTTGTCGATCAGCAAAAAAAAAAAAAAAAATTTCACGACTGAAATAAATGCTTGATTTTTTATTTGGCGTCCAAATCCGGATGTGATTTTCAATTTCTTATTTTTTTTTATTTTTTTTTTGTAACCCTTTATTAGTATTATAAAAATTTATACAATATAAATGATTAAAACATAGACGCAAAAGCATCATATCAATAAGGTAACTATCTAAAAAATTTTTGAAACTACACTATAAAAGACTAACCAATTTGAAACCCATCTAATATAGCGCTAAAATCACACTATATTGTATTCATCTCCTCAATTTCTTATATTTACCTACTGAATGTATCTACTTTTTTTGCATAATTTTCTAGTACATCTATAAAATTTTACATTCTATATGAAAATATATTTTTTTTTGATTACAAATTCAGTAATCATGTGCGAGTACAGAGTTAGATTGATTAATAAATAAACGTCATATTGAAAGATATGTAAGATATACATAAAATTGTTCATGCTTACAATATATAGAAAAATATTTTTTTTATTTATTTTGTGTTTTTTTTTTATAAATGTCAAAACCTATTAAAAGTCATGTAACTATGGTAATAAAAAAAAAAATAAAAAATTCGAATTATTCGAATTCCCACCAAGAAAAAATCCCCAAATATTAAATCCTCCAAAATATTACAACTATAATATTATAAAGAAATTGTAATAAAAGGACCTTGACATTTTTCTTTACTTTTTCTATAAACCAAATAAATTTTAACATCTTGATCTAAAGCAGAATTTCCTACAAATTTAACTTCTTTTAATCTATGATGTGTTTCTAATTCTTTTATATCATTATATGATCTTTTTTTAAATTTTTTATCACCAATTATTAATATTTATAATTTTTCTAATTTATGAAATTTACGTATTGCTTGTATAAAAATATATATATATATACAGTATACCGTATGTATATATATATCAATTATCACAATTTACTTACATCAGGACTTAATCCTACCATGTTAAATCTTGAACAAGATTTATTAAATTTAAATCAAATTTTGGATAAGGTTTTTTAACACTAGAATCAGCCGTACTTCTTATATATAAAATTTCAATTAATTAATTCCATTACAATAGTAGGGGTCATAATTGGTCTATTTGTAAAACCAAATTCTTGTAATTTGTTACAATTATTTACCAATTTTTGATAAACCTGAATGAGATACAGTATATTTAATATTGTACACTTTCTTATTACAATGAATTATAGTAAATCTTTTTAATACGTAAACCTGAACGATCTTATCTTACAAAACAACTATTAATTACGAAATCTATTATAGAATAATAATTAGATTTTTTCAAATATTTTGATATTCAAATAATGATTTGTATTCTTCATCCAAATTAATATTATTAATCTGGTTTAATTTTAGTTGATTCTTCAATTGTAAAATTTCTTCTTTATTAAAGCAATTAAATAACTATAAAATGTAAAAAATACAATCATCCATAAAATCATCTTGAAAATTTAAATATTTTCATGGAACATCGGAGTAATACTGTAACAGGTGATTAATTGATAATTTGGTAATTTATCGCAGCAAATTTGAAAAATGTCATTTCATAAGTATCTGAGATATATTATCTGTCACAACACTTAATTTCAGCCAAAATGTGAAATGCCCGGCCATTTCGTTAAATTTTTTGTGGTTACCTATTTTTTGGGGTTCAACTTGCTAGTTTCTTATTTTATAAAAGTGTCTTTTAAATTTCATTCATTTTTTCTCTTTTATATTTACATATTCACTCCATTTTTTTGATTTCTTGTAGACAACTCACTTCTTTTTTTGTTATTGATTTCAATTGTCCACTTCATTTTATGATTTTTTTGTAGGCAATTTGTTTATTAACTTCGTGTGTCCACTTTTTTAATTATCTTAATTCTGATCGGAATTAGTAGAATAAATAAAAATTTTAGGAAATAAATTATTGTATAATTTAATATCATTCAAATAATTATTAGTAAAAAATAATATAAATGTAAATACCAACCAAATTTTGGCTCAAAACAACTAATTTTGCGATCCACTTCAATACTTGTGAAATTCTTTATAAAATAAGTGTAAATTTTTTGCCACTCGCATATTCCTTTATTAAAACATAAGACTACTAACAATATAGTAAAAATTTTATATATACTCACCGGATATAGTTAAATTATTTGTCAATGACTAAATTACATACAAGTTGATTAGTATAACCTTTGAGGATTAATACATAATTAAAAAAGGCAAACTATACGTGGTGTAAATTATACGTGTAACGAGAAACCCATCGCACGAGTCAATTTCAAACTCAATTTCTCTTAAATAAATATTATGTAAAGTTACATACACTTCATTCATTCCAATGTATTTAATGTATTTACTCACATGTTTACTATTAAAGCAAAAATAATTATTTTTTATTTTTTATCCAATATATATTACGAAAAGCCACTTATAAATATTTCATTGTATTTAAAAGTTGTTTTCTAATTGGAAAAATTCGATTTTTAACCATAAATTTATTTGATAATTTGTTTCATTAACACAGTCAATGGAAATTAATAACGCATAACGATATTTTGTAATTTCTGATTTGTTATATCTCGATTTACCACATACAGATATATGTTTCAGAAACTGCTACACCCTCTTTCATTTTAAATAAATGTAATCATTATTGATAATTCGTTATACATACTATATATTATATATCCCATTCCGTTTTTTCATCTTTAATATTAAAAGTAGAATATTTTATTTTAAATTTTTTACATAAAGACATAAAAGTTCAAATTCTTATATAACTTTTCGTTTGATAAATTTTATAAACATTATTAGACAGAAGAATATCTCAATATAAAACCAATAATTTTAATAATTTTTTTTTTTTACTATTTACAATGTATATATAATTCTTATAATATTACTCTTTCAAAATATTTACACCACTAAAAGATTTGTTTATTGATCCAACCCGAACTAAAAATCTGGACTGGGTCATAATAAGTTTTTGACCTCCTTTTGAGTTGGATAACTTTACAATATTTAAAGATTAACATAAAATACTATGTAATTTTTTACTTTGTTGCAATTTTATAGCATATTACATATAATTCATTCTATTTATTTTTCATATAATTTTATATATAATAATACTTTATTTAATTATAAAAAATACATTCCAATAAAAATATCATATCTGTAGTAATGTTAAAAAAAATAAATAGTAAATAATAAAAGAAATTTATAACCTTCCTTTCTTTTATTCAGCTGCTTTTATCTATAAGTGAAAAATAAATTATTAAATAATATTATTAATAAAATAAATCATATACAAGTTAATGTATATAAGTACCTAGATCTAGTTTAGTAAAATCTATTGCTTCTATTGATTCTAAATGTAAAAAAAAAATAATTATATACATCAAATAAAATATTTATAGAATACTTTTGTAGGAAATTAATTACCTGAATATTCTCCAAATGAATTATCATCATCCTTGTTACCAATAGCATTTTTTGGTTCTGGAAGATTTTTAAAATTTAAAAGTCTACTCGTGTAAACTGCTTGGGGATTTGTAGTATATGAAAGAGTAGGACCAGTATATATCAATGAAGAGGAAGTTAACTTCTCATTAACTTTTTCTGCTTCTTCAAATTGCTTTTTGATTTCAGTTTCATCATCAGCATTTGATTCATACCATAAATTGAATAATAACATTTGCAATTCATTTGCTTTAGGTCGTTTTAAAGGATCAGCATCCCAACATTGTTTAATTATGTTTAGAATTAATTGAGGAATTTTATAATTCGATTTTGGCCTAAGTCCTTGACAAATGCTAATAGCTAAGAAGTTATCATGAACAATATCATGATAAGGAGGAAGCCCTGTACAGACTTCATATGCAATAATTCCATATCCATATATATCACTTTCTTGAGTATATTCTTTTCCTCTTAAAACTTCTGGTGCTACATAGGGTAATACCCCATATAGTTCTTTACATTCATTTTGGGATGGGTTTACATTCGCTAGTCGACATAATCCTAAATCGGTAATTAAAGTAGTAATATCTTCTTTTAATATATTACCACAATGAAAATCACGATGAATTAACCCATTTTCATGAATATAATTGAGGCCATCTGCAATATTTTGTAAAATATTCAACTTTTCATACCATTTTGTTGAATTAAAACTATTATTTAAATGTTGTCTTAAACTACCATTTATTACATATCCCATTACTATCATAAAATTTCTAGATTCTGGATCTTTAGTAATGCCAAAACAGTGTGTTATATTACCTGTACCTGGAATCATATTATGGGTTCCAATCTAAAAAAAAATCCATATTAATAACAATATCTTGAAATTACTATATACAAATAAGTAACTTACTTCTCTTAAAAAATCAGACGTAATATCTTGAGAATTATGTAAACATTTTAAAACAACTGGAAAATTCTCATATTTCCTAAACCAAAATTTACTTCTTATACATTCATTATTCTCAAAATCCAAAATATATCCATCTTTCCAAATTGCTTTATAAATAGTTCCAAATCCTCCTTTTGCCAAGTATTCAACATTTTCAAATCTATCATATTCAATCCATTCTAAAACCTCACAATATCCTTTAGCTTTAAGTTGTGTTTTTTGAATAAACTTGTCAACTTCATGATTTCCACTGGTCCAATTTTTGAAATTTTGTTGAAAATTCTTAGCATTACATGAATTACACCAACTACCACCAGTATTAGGCTGCTTACATTCTTTGCATAAACCATTTTGTTTATAACGTTCTTTTAATTCTTCATTTAATATTAACTTATCAATTAACGAACTTTGTTCTTTAGTTAGGTTCAGATAGTTAAAATCTTTTATTTGCTCATATACATCATCATTGAGTATAAATTCTTCCATATTGGATTAATAAATGTGACTTCAATTTTATATCTAAACGGAGTAAAAAAATTTCTTTTTTTTTTTAAAAAAAAAAGGGCGACCTTTTAAAACGTATAACAGTTGCACAGCAGCGATTGACAAAATTTAGGCAATACAATGAAATCATTCAAGAAGTCAGCAGAAAATCACAGATTATTAAAGTAAGAAATTTCCTTTTTCATAAACTCCCGACCAAAATACTTGTTTCACAGAAAAAAAATCTGTGTCGATCATTTAACGTTGAAAAATACAGTACAGTCAAAATTACTATAATTAAAATCGTGTTTAAAATTGTTAGATTAAAAAAAATTTTAAAAAATGTATTATCCAATTAGTTTAATTGCTTCAAATCTATATAAAACTAAAAGAAATATTATATGAAGGAAATTCGTATTAATGAATAATATAATTCATCATTAGAGTAGGTAATATTTATAAAAAATTTCAATCTGCTTGTAAATAAAAAAAAATAATTATTATGACAAAACAATAAATTATTAAAATTTCCATCTATTTTAACATCATTTTAATAATAACATGAAATATTATTATTAAAACAAATTTGGGTATTTAATGACTTACTAAATATTTTCTTAAAATTCAAAAATATAATAATTTAATAACGTCCAAAAGTAGTTACACTCAAAGATACTGTAAAATATGACAGTAAGCTTTAACAACTAGATTTAATGTTCTGAAAAAAACAAATTTAAAGTATTAATTGAAAGATAAATTGATTAGTAATCAATTATTGCTAAAAAAAAAGAAGGTAAAAATTCTGGGTTACTTCTATATCATATGCGAATCCCTGAAGAAAACGAATAATTATTTATTAAGCTCACTGCTCTAGTTATTATTTGCGCTATATTATCAAATTACATGAACATTTATTTATACTAGTAACTAGTAAGACAGTAGTATTACGTTTTAGAAAACAAATAATATATTGATTTTCTAACAAGCTAAATAGAAAAAAATAAGCAAGAGTAACTAGAAAATTATTATCAATTTTGATATAATAAAAAAAAGGTGCATAATAAATTATAAAAAAATTATAATCGTAAGATTTAATTTATATATTATACACTGTGTACATAATAATTTTTATTAGTTACTTATACTTTTTTTTTAATGAAAATAATAATTAAGGTTAATGGAAATCATGCAATTTAACTCTTCAAAATTGCTATATACCACCAGTTTCTTTGTGAAAAATTTATTTGTCATGATTTTTTTTTAATAATATATAATATTTTTAATAATTACTAGCAGTTGCCCGTTGCTTCGCACCGGGAACAGTAGTATTACTATATAATATTAAATTTTTAGTTACAATTAGAAGTTCACTATAATTAATAATTAGATTATGAGAGTAATAAAGTATAAATTAATTTAAATAAAATAATATGCAGGTTAATTGTATTTATAATATGATTATATCAGAATAACTTAAATTATATTTACAATATAATTTATTATAATTAGAACAATACAAATTACATCTACAGTGGATCTATAATTATAAATTTATAATAATGTAATTTGTAATAGGAGTTGTGTTTATCTTAGTATGAATTTTCAAATGAATATCATTGGCGATCAGCAACCTAAAAAAAAAAAACTTTTTGAGCGGCGGAAGAGAGAATTTTTTCCCGAAGGAAAAGTGATAGGTTTTTTTTTTATATTTTTATGTCGCAGGAAAGTGTTAAACTCTTCGTATTGTAAAATATGTGTTAAAGTAGATGTAAAAAAAAAAAGTTTGAATAAAAACTTTACCCTTAGAAAGGCTGTATATGTCTTTTAAAGGTCGAAACCTTTACCATATGTATATACTATAAGATATAGAGTGGTATTATCGTTAGATATATCCGCACTTGTGTTTGGTTATAAGCGGTGTTATAAAAACTTTGTATAACAGTTTTTGAAAACTTGAAGTTTATAAAAATCTTTACTGCGCCATACTATGAATTTTGGTGAAAACGGAGAAAGAGTAAAAAAAAAAAATAATATATATAAATACTGGTTGAACATATGGGCGGATTATGAACATCACATCATGCTTCGCATACTGTGCATGGCACATCTCTATTAAATAGAGCATAATATAAATTATAAATAAATATTGTCTAGCCACCTAATGTCTAACAAAAAAAAAAGAGATTTGCGCATATCAATATTACATCAGAAGTTTTAATATATTTTAATAAAAATTTTCGTATAAGGCGTAGCGTTAGACGATTAAATATTAAATTATTATTTACATATGTAAAACATGTATTTTGAAAACTGATTTTTACACGTGTCTTTTTTCACCACACCTATCAGTTTTATGTGCAAAATCCTATTCGACAACGCACTAACTATTACATGTGTGCCATACTTAATTTCAGTTAAATTACGTACATAATGCCGGCCATTTTGGACATTTTTTACGCTTGCAGTTGGCTGCGCTATGAAAATACTGTTAGTACAACATATACGCGCTGCCTAATAACCATATTTTGTTTAATAAACTCAATTTGATCCCTAAAATAATATTATTGTCCAATTATACACGTTTAATGATATCTCGTATATATGAAGAATGCTAAAATTAAATTATATATTAAGAATATTTATTCTATCAATTCGGGATTTTTTTTCCCAGATTCATATCTCATCGGTCTGTGAAAGAAGTCTTTGACTAAATTGACTTAATTTTAATGTTTTCCTATTTTAAATTAAAAATACAAATGAATTAATAAATATAAACTCAATATTATTCAAATTAGTATATACCACTATTTCCATAAGAATTAATATCTAATTCTTCAATATTTCGCTTAGTTCCAAGAATTTTTGGGCTAATAATATACGAATTATTGTTTGAATATAAGTTTACGTAAAAATGAATTAAAATGTTAAACTTTAAATACCTTTTAATATCTATATTGAGCTCTAGTTCTATTGAAGTGTAATCTATAAAAAAATTTGGTATTTAAAATCCAAAGACTTAAAGACTTAATCATATTTATATTGCCTATTTTTACTGCATACCTTTTGAAGAATTTAATGAACATTCTTAACGGTCTACTTGTATATATAGCACTTGGATAAGGTTTTTTACTAACTCGGGACCAAGTTTTTTTAAATTTATTAACTCTTTCTTTTTATTTCAGCTTTTTTGAATTGTTTTAAATTCTTATTTCCATAATACCACTTATTTAAAATCTTACGAATTTCTGTTATAAGAGGTCTTTTTTTTGGGATTAGCATCCCAACATCTTTTCATTAAATTAGCATAGCATTCTGATGTATCTTCTGTAATTTCAGGACGTTCTCCATCAAAAATTTTATAAACAAGGTGAGTATCATGTTCAACATTAGCAAAAGGTTTACAACCTGTTGTAAGTTCCCACATAATCATGCCCACAATAGACATCAGATTCTTTAGAAAATTTAGATCCTCTAAATATTTCTGGTGCGATGTATGGTATCACTCCATATAGATCATTATTTGGTGATACGTTATTTACAGGCTAGATAGTCCTAAGTCTCTAATTTGCCATTGATGTTCTTTATCATATGATAAATTCAATCAACATTTTCCCACTATGAAAATCTCGATGTGTAAATTTTGCATTATGTATAATTTCGAGCCTAGAGAAAAAGGAAAAAATCAACTAATTAGAAATTAATATTAGTAAACATAACAAATATAAAATTATAAATACCCTTTCACAATTTGCCACAAAATACTTATTTTTTATTTATTCCATGTAATTTCAGTAAATTTCTCTCGTAAAAAATTATGTAAATCTCCTCCTGACGCATATTGCATAACTAATATATAATCATCTTTTGTAAAGCCATAAGTGCTAATAATATGACGATTAAATACGTAACAATGTTGATTTGATTTTAACTATAAATTTTCAGATTAAAAATTAAAAATTAATTAAACATATGATAAATAGTATAAAATATAATGTAATTTACCTCATTCAAAAAATATTTGCTAACACCTTGAGAATCATTAAATTTTTTAATATGATAGTTTCATTATTTCTTCTCTCTCTCCCAATTTTGAATAATTAACTTTATCATTTATTGAACCATCTAACCAACTATTAACACGATTTTATAATTAGGATATTATTATTTTTTTTTGTTGATATCATTGTATTTTATTTACAGTAACACTAATTATAGAGTATATGTAATTTTTTTTTATATTAATAAAAAATTAGTTTGTAATTGAACAAATACAATATAGGATTTGAAAATATCATTAACTGTTAATTTTATTGTTGATTAAAATTAAGAAATAAATTAATAATAAATATAAATATACTAGTAATTATCAATTTTTTTAAGCCTATTATTGGCGAATTATTACTAATAATTGCTTCAATAGTGGATTTATTGCTAACATTTTCTTTCAAAATAATAAAATTTTTCCTATTGTGCGGTTATATTTCGCATATCAAAATTATTATACACTTAATTACTTAATTACAGATAAGCATAGTGTGTCTCTTTATTAAAGATTAGATTATGAAAATATTGTGACAATACTTATCAAGACGGAATGCAAAAAATTGATACTGTAATTTATAGGAATATGGTATACAATTTAAATATATGATTTAACCTAGGTTGGGACATTATCAATACTCTCGTCAAAAAGAAAGAATTTGTTAAACTCTCACAATACTATAAAATTATTATCTAGATTTTATTCTTTTATTGCTAATTAAGGGTAATAAATAAATTTTAACAACTATATTAATATGCTTTAAATCATATAATATGTTTAAAAAAAAATCCATATATATAAATATATTAATGTTTTCTTTAAGTATCATTGCTTGGCAAATTCTCTTTCTACGATGTTTACTTAAAAAAAAATCGGAGAAACTATAGTCCGGAAGACAATATGTTAACTTTCAACAGTATATATTAGCTTGAATTAAATTTAATTAAAGAATAGAAAATTTAGCAAAATTCTCATTATAAATATCTTTTTGTAAATGTTTACTATAATAAAAAATTAAAATGATGCCGATTCAGATAATTTGGAAACGAATGTGCTTTGTACAGGCAAAAAAAAATACGTAATTTGAGAATTAAGTTATTTATATTGATAGATCGTAATTTCATATAAAATTTCTCTGATGTGTTTATTAAAATATCAAATAAGAGTATAGTAATACAGAATTTTTTATATACTCGTAACTAATTAGGTGAAATTTGGTCAAGCCGAAACTATAATTAATGATATTAAAAAAAAAAAAGTTATTATTAATAAGGAGCTAATAAAAAATTTCATTAAAATTTGAATAGTAAAATTCGCCTAACTTTAAAATCAATAATAAAATTATAATCACTTAAATTTCTTTAAAATATTATAAGAAAAAAAAGAAATAAATTTAAACCAAAGTTTTTACTTTTGGAAAATATTTTAAAGTAGGGTTGTGAAACGGAATAATTCTTTATTTTTGGCTGAGTCTATAGTATTCCTCGATATAATACATTTGTAATCCAATTACATTTCCATCATAATATCCCGAAATTCACCTGTAGTTTCTTCCCGAAAAATCAAAATATCGGAATGTTATAATCACGATACTTTATAAGCCCGAAATTCAAAATACAGAAATGAAAAATCTTGAAATCGGTATTATGGGGGTTACGAGATTATGACATTTATTTTGGGATTATGACATCTGGATTAAGATTTTGTCAGATTTTGAGTGTCGGAATTTAGGGTGACGGGATATAGAGTCCATAAAATTAATAGTAATTCTTTCAAAATCCGTTCATATATTTTCTTTTTAAGGTTTAGTATTTGGTATACCATTTAAAGGTAATTGAGAGTTATCGTAGGACGTAAAGTGAATATATATTCTTTACGTCACTCTCTTTATAAATGTACTGAATTTCTGTATGGTACATAACGAATAATGATCAAATTATTACAAAATTATGCAACAAACCCTAAAACATTTTCAAGTAATGAATTGTAACATCTTAATTTTTGAATATTTGAAGATTTTAAAATCATAAATATATTTTAATTAAAAAATAAATAATATTGATCATATTGATCGCAGATAAAAATTACCCTTCAGTGAAGTAATGATTTTTTTATTACTATATTTAAATTAATTATGACAAACAGGAACTTTTAAAATCATTAGATAGATTCATGATTTATTATTATTATTTTTAAATTGGACTTTTATGAATCTCAAGATGCGATTTATAGTTTAACAAAAAGTTGTTTTTCATATATGTGCGTATAAACAGACATTTATATACTCCTAAGTACAGAAGTAGAACAGAAATGTCTTCCGCTACATCATGTATCCTCCACTACTAGGGATGGCAACGGTCGGTCATGGTCAGTCATCGGTTGGTCATAACCGGTCAAGAACCTTTGACCGACCGACCGACCGTTTGACTGACCATTTAACCCATCCTGAAAACATTTGCAAAATGTAATTTAATAAAAAAACGTTTGAAATACTTAATAAAAAACGTTTTCGCAACGTTTTCTATTAAAATAATTAAAAAAACGTTTGCAAAACATTTTTTTATTAAATTACATTTCGCAAACATTTTCAGGATCAGTTAAACGGTTGGTCAAACGGTCGGTCAAATGGTCAGTCAGAGGTCTTTGACCGACCAATATCGGTCACGGTCATGACCGGTCATAACCGGTTAATGACCGTGACCGTTGCCATCCCTATCCACTACGCTTTGTAATTTGTATCTTCCGCTATATATGCTTTATATTAAATTTTAATGAAGATCGATGCAAATATTATAAGTGTTAAAATGAACTTGACAAATTTCTTTTTCTTAAAATATTTGATTAAAACATTATTACGTACAAAAGTTTACAATAACAGTTTTTATTTCGAAAGAATTTAAAGCAACATTAGGGCGAAACTAAATTATTTAGTTAATACTGTTAAGCCAGTTCTTGTATGCTTATAAAAATAAGCGTATGGGTGTATGCTAAGCAGAAGGATAATTGAATAAAATAAATGTTAAATAATATTAATGAACGCAAAGTGAAAATAACTATATGTAAATATTAGTAAATGTATCACTGTCGATCGATTTACGAAGGTTACACAATAAAACAAAATAAAATTTCAGTCAAATGCGAATACGGTATTGCACACACAGGCATATACACTCAGACGCAATATTGACTCACAATTATAACAAACTATAAAATAAACAATGAGATAACCAAAGATATTATAAATAATAAAATATGTTTTTATTTAATATCAGTAAATATCTTATTGACTTGGATACCTATCTAATTACATCGAAAAACATCGCGTCTATTTATAAGCAAAAACACTAAACTAAAAATGTTTAAAATGTTTAATATATGCCATATATACCATATGTGCAATATATGCAATATATTTAATATATTTGATATATTAAACATTTTGAACATTAATCTTCCCGCTATATGACATTGATCATACAATCACACATTGGTAATACCAATCGTCCCGGTAATTACCATTGATCATCGGTTATATCACGTGACTTCGTCGCATTGTTTTTCATCGTAACATCACTCTCCTCCTAATTTTCAACCCCGTTGAAAATCTCCATAGACCTCATGACCAGATCTTGATATTCTTCTTGGTTTAATTTTCTGACCAAGGTTAATGTGGTATTAACAGTCCTCATAACTTGACTTACACCGAAGGCTTCGAATAAATAATACACCTGTTGAGATGTGATACGATAATGTGGCGTCAGTTGTTGCGTGTAATGACTTCGTAAAGCATTAGTTTTTACTTTCTTTTCCAAGAATTGTCCTAAAAAGAATGCATTTACCAAATGCAATCGTCGGTCACCCAGTCTTTTCAAGCGTCTAATAGCCTCCTTTAATGTTTCGAATTTACTATCCATAGTTGCTTCTTCATTATAAGGTGGCATTATTGGCGCAACTTCAATTGGGAAGATTTGATAAAGGTCTTCAAGAATCTTTTGGTGTGCATTCACTGTATTTGCCATAGATAAATATCGATAATAAACTTAAATAAACAATAATATAACCTATAAAAATAAAAAAAATTCACACATATATATATATATAAAAAAAATATATTTTTTTTTTTTTTTTTAATAAACAACCTAATTTATGCATGTATATGCATTTCATTTTATGATTATGTCATTCATGCAATATAAACTAATTAAGTCATCACCATTGGTGATAATATTTCAGGCGATCAGCATTCACTGGGACCTTTAAAATTTTTCCTTCCATAGTCCTAAGTTTGTATGCCCTATCTCCTATAATTTCATGAACATAATATGGTCCTTTCCAACGTTCTTGTAGCTTCTGTTTTCCTCAGAATTGACTTTGGTATAATAGAACAAGGTCACCTATCTTGAAGATAATTTCCTTAAGATCAGCATCATGACGTTGTTTCTGCTTTTGCTGCGATTTGTATATCATATCCTGTGTCTCAAGTCTATCACCTATTACTTTACCAGTTAATGTATGTATGCGCTTAGTAAGATCATCTTGCCAGTTATCTTCAGGATAATTAACTTGAGAAGTTTCTATCACAAATTCTATTGGCAATACTGCATCCCGACCATACATGAGATAAAAAGGCTCATGACGTGTAGTATTATGCCATTTGGTTCTATAAGCAAACAGGACAGATGGTATATATGCGTCCTAATTATCCTTGTTTTCATTGGCATATTTAGCCAATGCTTCACACAGCGTTCGGTTAAAACACT
This sequence comes from Rhizophagus irregularis, assembly GCF_026210795.1. NCBI lineage: Eukaryota > Fungi > Glomeromycota > Glomeromycetes > Glomerales > Glomeraceae > Rhizophagus > Rhizophagus irregularis. Next base: position 1,776,239 of record NC_089435.1, on the reverse strand, counting down.
CCACCAATCCATTAGTCTGAGGGTGGTATGCCGTTGATAATCTATGTTTAGTACCGAGATTATCACATAGGGAATTCAGCATTTCGTTCACAAAATGGCTTCCACGGTCTGTTAATATTTCCTTGGGACAGCCATAACGGCATATAATATCATTATAGAAAAATGTGACTACTGAAGATGCCTTTGCATCAGGGATGGCTTTTGCTTCAGGCCATTTTGTTAGATATTCAGTGGCAACCACTATATACTTGTTGCCATCTTTCATTTCAGGGAGCGGTCTAACAATGTCCAGTATGTCTGAAATGTGTGCCAGGTTGATGGCGCAATGTGGTGCAGCGATTTTTTCCAAAAAAATTAAATTGCAATTTTTTTTATTTAAAATAAAACCTTTAAATTCCTGCATTAGGAGTATTTTTGTTCACTCTGCAAATTTACTTAAAGCATATACAGGTGGTTTAGAAGGCCATTTTCGAGTTATTTAACAAAAACTGTTCTTTCGACAAATCCAATTTTGGAAATGATCGGCAAAGACGATAAAATTGGTTGTTATATACTAAAGTCAAAATCTACTTCCAAAACCTCCTTCCATTTATAAGTGAATTTTGTAAAACAGATGAAAATACATCTAATGTGTAAATTTGAAAGCTTTACATTAAAATGAAAATCTTTAACTTAAATCTTTTTAAAATTACTGTGCCACACTGCGCCGTCAACCTGGCACACATTTCAGACGTGCCAATGTCCATACCTATTCTGTCAAAAGGTTGTCTGACCTTGATTGGATGTAGAAGTTCAATGCGTCGATTTTTACCTCTACGTTGGCACTCGTCACATGTTCGTACATATCTACGAACATCCTTAAACATTTGCGGCCAGTAATAGCAGATTTTTACCCTTCAATAGGTTTCGTCAATCGAGAAGTGTCCAGCTAAAGGATCCGAATGTGTATGATATAAAATTTCCTCTATTTCACTTTCTTTAGCTACTCTAATTGGCCTGTTAGGGTTGTCTTTATTCTTTTTGTATAACTGATTATTTAAAATTATAAAATATCGAGACTTTTTTTTTATAGCAGCCTGCTGCTCTTTTGAGATATTAGTCAGCATTGAAAAATCTGTCAAATATCAGATGAGTAAGTAATACGTTGTTAAATCCATTCTGTTAATCTAAAGATGGGAAATCCGTTAAAGAGGTGTCAAAAATGTTAATCCAGTGTGTGTAAAGAAAAATATAATATATCAGTTTTATTAACTCTTATTCGGCTTAATGAATCTACGTTGGAGTGTAATTTTTCTGGGCGATTTATAATTTCCAATTCATATCCGTTTAAAGTCATTATCCATCTGCCGAATTTGCCGATCGGGTTAGTCATATTCATCAAATACCTCAACGCTGCATGATCAGTTATAACAAGAAATTTTTGACCGTGAAGGTAATGGTGAAAGTGTCTTACTACCCATACGACGGCAAGACACTCTAATTCAGTAACGCCATAATTTCACTCATGCTTATTGAGAGTCCTGCTCGCATAAGCAATTACTCGTTCCTTCCTTTCTTCGTCCTTTTGCGATAGTATAGCTCCAAGGGTGAAAGTGGAAGCGTCCGTATAAAGAATAAAAGGTTTGGTAAAATTAGGATACGCCAATATTGGTGGCGTCATTAAACAACACTTTAATCGTTCAAAAGTATCGTGTTGTTCTTCACCCCAAACATACGGGACATTTTTTTTAATAAACGGTTTAACAGTTCAACGATAAACGAAAAATTCTTTACGAATTTTCGGTAATAAGATGCTAGGGCGATGAATCCCCTTAGTTGCGTTAAGTCCTGTGGTATAGGAAACTCCTTGATAGTTTGCAATTTTTCTGGATCGGTTTGTATGCCATTCCGGCTTACAATATGTTCTAAGAATGGGATTTCTTCTTTAAAGAAGAAACATTTTTCCAGGCTTAATTTGAGACCAGCCTGTTCCAATCGATAAAAAACCTGTTCCAAATGATGAAGATGTTCATCGAATGTTTTGGAACCTATATTGATATCGTCTATGTATACTATGATGAATTGCCATAGTATATCCCGCAATACTGTGTCCATTAAACGCTGAAAAGTGGCAGGAGCGTTACAAAGACCGAAGGGCATCACCGTAAATTCATATGTTCTGAACCTGGTGATAAAGGTCGATTTTTCTCTGTCTTTTGAGTCCAATTCAACTTGCCAAAAACTGCTGGCAAGGTCCAAGAATGAAAACCATTGAGATTCTGACAAGGTTTCCAGCATATCATCTACTCTTGGCAACAGGTAATTGTCTCTTTTCGTAATTTTGTTCAGCTTTCGGTAATCTACACAAAGGCGTTTTTTACCATTTCTCTTCTTTACAACTACTACTGGTGAAGTCCACTGGCTTTTTGATGGTATAATTAGTCCCGCTTCTAAAAGTCATTGTATTTCATCCTTTATAAACAATTAGTTTTGATATGAAGTTTGGTAAAACCTTTGTTTAACTGGAGTGGCAGTTCCGGTATCGATACTATGGGTGATTACCGATGTTTGTCCGAAATCATTAGGATTCCAGGCAAACAAATTCTGATGTCGCTCCATAAACTTTCGGAATTTCTGATGTTGTTCTTTACTCAGTTTTCCTGTATGAAAATTGCCCTTCTCTATTTCTTCATATTGATAATAAAACTCATTTTTGACAAGTTTATTGTCTTTTAAATCATCTTCGATTTCTTGCGCTTGTTCTTTAGTTATAAATTGAGCATTGCAAAATAATTGATCTTGCGTTTCTTCGTCATCGCTTTCGTACTCTTCTTCTTCAGATTCGTTAGCGGCTTCCTCTTCATTTTCATCTACCTCCAAGTCAGGCACTTCAATACTTACAATGTGTTGAGGCATCTCCCTACACTCAGTGGCGACTTCAAACGTTTCGTCTTGCCACTTAATGACCATTATATTGCTATCATAATTTAAGATAGCCTTAGTCTTTCGTAACTAGTCGTTACCAACAATTGCGGAATATGAGTTAGCGTCTGTAACGATGGCGTCTATAAGGATAATACAACCATGTATTTTTAGTAGCAGATTGGTTACTGCCCCTAACGGCCTTTGTCTTTTACCGTTTACGTTGACCATAACAGTTTTTGACGCTTAGGTTATTTCCATTTCTAAATCCTTTAATAACGATAAGAATATAATACTTCCAGCTGACCCTGAATCGACTATTAGTGGAAACTTGATATGATTTATCAAGGCTTCACAATATAACGCTGAAGTTTTATCATCGTTTGGTTTTGAAAGATTTACTTGTAGTAAATCATTGACTTCAGGCGTATTTCCATTTTCTTGGGTCACTTCGTCGATTACCATCTTAATTGTTTTCTTGTCCTGGTCATCGTCCCTTTTTCTAACTACAGGTTTTCGTAATTGTTTGGCAATTGTCAATCCAAATTTCGGGTTCATAGCCAACAATTGACCATTGGTGATATCAGCCTTTTGGTCAAAAAATTGTTGAGGAGTATACGGCTCAACCATTTTGTTAATTGGGGCTACAGTAACCAATTTCTTTTTGGTTCCTTTTTGTACTATCCTTTTAGCTTCGGTTTGTCTTACATCCGATATCTTTATCGGTCGTTTACTTTTATTCACTTGCTGCGTAGCCCGTAATACATTTTCCTCTTCAGTAGGATTCTCCTTTAATGTTCCTTCTAACGGGTTTAATCTCGACATGCTACAGGTTGTCCTAGTAGCGGAATACGTTTCCAATAATGTAAGGTTTGAGGGGATTGTCTTTTGGCATGTACGCTTACCCTCCGAAGGTACGCCATTTAGTTTAAAGATTGGTCGCTAGTATTATCTTGAGGTAATAATTGGGCTAACATCTGCTGAATTTGTGCCAGTTGTTGTCCACTATCATTAGCTGGTTGAGGGACGGTCGTATTGTTATTACTAGTATTACCATTATTATTAATAGGTGGTGGTGGTCGATTATTAGGGATATCATTATTATTACCATTCAGACAATATCTAACAATATGTCCGGATTGACCACATGAATAACACACGATTTGGTTTTGACGGTTTGGTGTATATGTCGTTGATTGACTCGTATTTCTAAAATCACTACTATTATTATAACCTCTATTACCACGATTTCCAGTACTTAGGTTTTGAACTTGTTTAGTCAACTCGTTGATTGCCTTAAGAAGGTCATCTGATTGATTGCCGGTGCCAGACGGCGCAAATTTATTTAGATAAGCATTGACGGCATGTTGATCTTTATGAGTCAACTCATAAGCTTTTGCCCTATGTCGTCGGGCTGGTAGTGTGCCTCGCTAGCGCTCACCCCACCTCGGCCAGGGCCTCGCAGTACCTACATCCCCCCTCCGTGGGGCAGGGAACCCCCATAGATCCTCCACAATTCTCCACATAGATCCTCCACAAAAATATATAACAAAAAAGGATAAAATAAGGGAAAAGAGAGGAAAATAAGAGGGAATCGGAGAAGTGTGGAGGATGTGGAGGATGTGGAGGACGTTTTAAAAAAATCGGGAGAGGGATCCCCCCAGAAAAAAGTTTTGATTTTACCCCCCAGATCCTCCACATCTTCCACATCTTCCACACGTACAGGATTCCATTCATTTTCCTATTGGAAGCAATGAGATAGCAAACCAGGTAAGTTATTAGCAGGTAAGTCCCTAGAAGGCCTGTAGAGCCATAGAGATATAACCGGGTAGGAGCGCGGATCTTTGGAAAAAATATATTCGGCAATTGAAGATTAGGTAACTATAAGTAACATACAATGATAAACTTACACGCCGCCACTTCTCTTGCCGAAGACCTCGGGCTTGATCTTGTAGACATCTATGGAATCCGTAAATGGATCCAAATTCAGGCATCACCCCTCAATGACCCGGACATAGTAGCAGAGATGGTCAGAAACCTTCCGGTTAAAGAATTCGGAAAACATCTCAAGATTAACAGACTCTGGTATAACTGTTGTAAAGCCGAGTTGTGGAAGCGGCATAAAGAAGCCGAAGAGGTATACAAACAAGCAGTAGACTACTACAAAGAAGCTATTGACAATTTCAATGAAGCCGATCAGAAAAAATACACCAGGTTTGCAGGGATGGTAGTAATAGAAAGAGCACTCCTCAGATGCGGCTTTATAACGCAAGAGTCCGACTGGGAGAAATGGACTCAAATAACGTACAACATCCAATTGCTTAAGGAAGGTCGCACTCCTGACGACTCGGATGATGAATCAGATGATGGAGAGGTATCTCTCGATGACTCAGATGATGAGGAATACTTTTAGAAGGCGGTACTAATCCGTCTTCCTCTTTTTTGCCTCCTTAAGGCATTTATCAATACACTGTTTACACGCGTCATCAGCCTCTAAGATTTTCTGCCCGAGTTTTTTGCATTGCCGATTGTACGCCGTCTGATGTCTTTTAGCCGCAGTTTCTTTTTTCTTCTCCTTGGTTTTCTTTTTGATAACCCAGTCTATCCCAGTAAAAGTATTCTTATGCATACCACAAACTGTGCAATCACCATGTAAACGATAGCGGCCATTTGTGGTCATATCTTGTATTTCACTAGCAGTCTCGGTTTCCTTCTTACACTTTAGGCAGTAAAATCGTGTCATTTTAAGATTTGAAGTCCGAAATCTTTCCTTTAATTTGTCGTAATATGTCGCATTTAGAGAATTACTACAAATACTACAATCTCTCCAGAGTACCAGCACGAATTCTAAAAGGTGAGGAGCACTACAACCTATACAAAAAGCCCCTAAAGGAAAAGTCATCAGAGCGTCCACGAGTAGTTGTATGGAAACCAAATGCGACGCATCAGGCAGATCTCGCAGAGATGCCAGTCGACCCCAAAGGATTCCACTATTTTCTCATAGTGGTGGAAGTCGCGGGTAAACGAGTTGATGCAGAACTCCTAAAGGATAAGACTGCAAATAGGGTTCTCAATGGATTTGTTAAAATCTACAGAAGAAATCGCATTAAACCACCAACACATCGAATGGAGACAGACTCCGGATCAGAATTCACCAATGATCAGGTACGTGATTTTTTCCTGAACAGCCTAGGGGTGATGATGAGGTTTGGAGAGCCAGGAAGACACAAACAGCAATCATACGCTGAACGAGCTATCCAAGCGATCCAGGAGCCTCTCCTAAAACGAATGGTGGCACAGGAGTTGAAGACCGGGGTGACATCCGTGGAATGGTCAGAAGATTTCCGTGATGTAGTTAATAAAATAGATGAAATCTGGCAGAGAAATCCCCCAGACATTCCGACAGGGTCACCCAAAGTGTCAAAAAAGACGGAACTTCTCTCTGAAGGAACACATGTCCGAGTCAAGTTAGACGAACCTATTTCAGTACTCGGGAATAAACTCCATGGAAAATTTCGTACAGGTGACATAAGATGGAATCCCAATATCCGTGTCATCAAAAAAATGATCCTCTCACCCGAACAGCCTCCTACGTATCTTCTTGATGGACCACACGGGCGTCTAGGTGTATCCAGATGTGCGTACACCCGAAAAGAGTTGCAGATTGTTCCAGAAAATGAACATCCCCCACCTGACTCCATGATAAGAGGGCAACCCGAAAGATTTGTACCTGAGCGGATACTCCGGCATCGCATCAGGAAGGGTCAAGACCAGTATCTAGTCAAGTGGGAACGATACCCAGATACCGAAGCCACTTGGGAACCCACTGACCGGTTGGAGGAGGATGTCCCTGCCTTAATCCGCAAGTTTTGGGAATAAAAAATAAATATTCCCTATTTTTTGTCTCCTCGATTCACATCAGAAACTATCGGGATAAAAACATTCTTCTCATTACAAGTAAGGGCGATATGTTCACGTGATTCATGGACATCATAATTGTAACGTTTCAGACACGTCCGGCTCAATCCAATCTCCCTATGCTTGTAATCGCTTAAAACCGCGAGATTCTCAGTGATTACACAATCAGGGGTTAGTTTGATTGACACACCTTTTACCATGCCGAATGTCCTACCAGAACCCGGAGCGCCGGATATGTTATGTGTAATACTCTTGTCGATATCCAACCCTAATTCTTCAGCGGCTTCCCTCTGAATAAAAGACGCGTTAGCACAAGTGTCTGCTAAACACTGAATTGCTATCCCATTGACCTCCCCATCCAGCGCTAAAAGATCTTTAGTATTCTCCAAACGAGCTATGTCAATATCCATCGGGTCATCTTCCCTGATATCCTCTTCTTGTTTTTCCTCAACTAGGTCTTCCGGAATCTCCGTACTTTTACGAGCAGACTTTAATTCTTCCCGAAGAATCTCGCGGAGTAATTTCCTAAAATCTGCAGACCTTAATAAACTTAATGAATCATTTTTGGTGACGGCTTTTATAAGTGTGGGCTTACTACTAGTAACCTTCACAGGAATCTTAATAGGAGTCATTTTAACTGATTTTTTTGGAACAGATTTAAGAAGTTTCGAGATACTTACACCCTTATCCGAGTTTACTTTTTTTTTGTACTTCGAACCACACAAATCCGAAAACCACCTTCCTCATCGGGAACAATTTTCAAGTCATCAAAACTCGTGGTATTAGTATCAATATCCATAGCATCATCATTAAGATCGAGGTTTCTCATTGCTCGGGCTAATTCCAGATCATCGCGTCTATCTTTAGCCTTCTGAAGTCTCTTTGGAAATCTTTTAGACGTCTCATATCCCATAATAAGATCAATAACATGTTGATCATCCTCACTAGTCCACTCAGGAGCATCAGGGTCACCAGGGTCATCACCAAAATTATGATCTACATAACCATCATCCCAATCAGGATCCTGAGGATCCTGAATGACACGTCTCTGTGGTTTTGGTCGAACAGGTTTAATCTGTTGTCTATAGACCGGTGGTTTACGAACTGGCTTAGATGCTTGTAATTGTTTAAATTGTGCCTGGAAATTCTTGGTAAGTTCCTCGGCTTGTGCCTTGAGCAATTCTTGTAATCGTTCTTGAGTAATAACGTCTGTCGACCTTTGTATTACAGCACCTTCGTGTGGAGTCACGGGATGAGTATAGCCAGCCAATTCCTCTTTTTTAGCCTTTTCAATACCCTGACGCCTTTGTAATCCATAGAACATTTCGCCCTTTCGTCGCTCAAGATCACTCAATCTATCGATTAATGTATTAAGAGGTGCCGCCCCGATTCTGGAAGCTTCAATAACGTTTTCCGGCAAAAGTCCTCTATAGAACTGGTCAGTAACCATAATTCGATTATATCCTACAATATCCCCAGCCCTCTCAACTCGCTTATAGTAAGATCGAACAGGTTCACCTTGTTCCTGGTAAAGATTACTAAATCGTATCTGAAGTCTTTCTTCCACGACGGTTGGAAAATTTGTACGCATATGCATAAATGCTTGATCCAGGAGAATCCCCTGTAAGACTATTGGTTGATTCTGGACAGCAGCATTAAATGGACCTCCATGATTTCCCAACCCATTAACGGGTTGATGAGTAGGACGTCCGCCCGCACGCCTCCACTGCTCTTCAACTTTAAAATTCGTTCTAACGATATCAGCGCGTGATGGGAAAAATGCATCTCCAACGGTTACCGCCGCATTACCTGCAACCCTTGAATATACATCAGCATCAGACCCGGGTAAGTAAGTACCAACATGTAATCCATTAGCAACCTCAGGAACAGCTAAAGCTCTGAACGCTCGGCGAGTAGCACCGGCTCCACCATTTGCAGCAGCCACTAACCGAATATTCGAGAGTTCCCAATTTTTTCCAGTAAGTTCTGCATCAAACCACCTCGCCGCTTCATCTCTCATACAGCTACGAAGAACCCCCATCGCTCGCACCCGACCAGGAGGCGCACCGGCATCGTCCAATGGATCAATACCAACGGTATTAATATACCCTAAAAAGTTATCAATAAAAAGATTAAGATCTTCATCTTCCCGACCATGAAATATGGGGGCAGCTATACCAACGGCAGCCATATCGTATTTTGTGGATGGTTGAGAGGATGTGGAGGAGGGTTCAATTGTCTAATCCGAAACCATTGTACTTGGATACGCAGAGCGGCTATTTGTTGGAAAAGTCGATTCCTAAGACGTCCCAATGTCCGAATTCCAAAAAGAACCCGATTATTGGCATATACAAGCCGATTTCGTGCCACATCACGCTCGCCTATAGCTCTATTACGTTCACCTATAGCTCTATTACGTTCTCCTCTCATAAGATTATATTGCTGCTGAAGACGACGATTAGTCGTCCGCATACCACCAAACTCCCGTTCCAATTCAGCCAAATTAGCTTCTAAACTAGTAATAGTATCTTGTACGTTATTTAGCTCATCTTGTGTAAGACCTAACAAACCTGTTTGAACCTCGAGTTCGTCTTGTAATTCATCGCGTTCTTTTCGAGATCGATCGCGTTCCGCTTTTAATATATCACGTTCTTCGTATGTTTCTCTACAGCGATGAATTAATAAATTAAGAGCATGTTTAAGACGATGGTTTGCATTTTGTACATCTCGATTAACAACCATGCGATCACTGACAGTTAAAAAATCTGTTAGATCCTTAATTACCGCAACTAATGGTATATTATTCATATCACGCAAATCCCTAGGAGGCGGTCCAGTAGGCTCTGAAGGAGTATAAATTGCAATTGGTGTCGATGTCGACATCATATTTAAACTAAATTAGAATAAAATTCAAATGGATCTTTATGTATACAATTTGGACGAGTACACGACCGACTCGAGACAGGGTAATGAGTTTGCCCCATCATGGCCTTTCTGTCTTGCCGTAGCAGGAAGTTCTGACTCGGGTAAGACAACTATGATCATTAATTTGTTAATGGGAGACAAGAAGGCAAAGGAGGATGGCGAAAGGTACATATTATGTGATGCGGTAATTCTAGTTGGCAGATACCTCGATGAACCGAAGTGGGCAATCGTACGTGATTTTTTCAAAGAAGAAGAAATTCCGTTTACCGCAGTATCCCATAGTGAGATTCCAAATGTTAAGGACTTCAACTCCACCCAGGCTACTGTGGTAATCTTCGAGGATTTGATGGATGCGCCTAAAAAAACCCAGGATCTCATCACTGGATTTTTTACACACGGACAACACAAAAATATTTCATGTATTTATGTGGCCCAAAGATTCTTTACCATTCCCAAGGCTATTCGTGAAAATGTGAATTATATTTCCCTACATGGAGGTCACGGAAGTTTGACTGATACTAAGAGGATCATCCGCCAGTATACAGAAGAATCGGAGTCACTAGCTCCAGTAATCGATGACCTTACTCTGCAACGCGAATTTATAGTATTTGATCTTAGAAGATCCAAGAGCGATCCGTTATCCATTCGGGTTAGATGGGATACTAGTCTCAGTTCGATCACTGATCAATCTCAGTTCGATCCTAGTTCGAACTCAGTTCAATCCCCGTTCGATCCGAGTTTGAACCCAGTTCGATCAAAGTTTAGTCCTTATGGCCAGAAAGCTGTAGCTGAAGCAAAAAAGTCCTCCCAGCTAATTGAGTTTGCTCGGGAATATCCATCGCCTAAAGAGAGAAAACACCTCCTCGTATCTGGTATTATAGCTAAGAACGCAGATACCTGGATTAAGTACGTCTTTCGGGAAGCCTACGGACTATCTGGTAAAACCCTGGGATCGGACTTCCAAAAATTCTTAGCAAAAGTACGGGATAGGACCGCAAAGACTGAAATTCCAAAATCTGAGACCGTAAAGGAGTTATTCTCCCGATATGAAGTCCTGAAGTCTAGTCACCCTTTGGATAATAAAAAATTAATAGAAGGCATCGGGGTCCTTTTACAGATCTTTTCTAAGGGTCATATGGACCGTCGAGCATTACGAGTAGGGATCAATAGTATTTTGTAAGAATCTGGTTGCTTTAGCAACCCATCTCGCGAAGTTCTTCCGCAGAAGCCCTAAGAATCATGGCGCTTTTTTTACGTCCTTCGAAGTCAATCCGTAGCATCCTAGCTTTTAATCCAATAGCTCCTAAGGCTCGAGAAGCAAAGTTCTTAGTCATCGGATTTCTTACATGATTTACATAGTTCTCATAGAATGTAGTAAAGGGTTCGTCAATACCATCCGGGTATGTATTCCGTAAGAACTGATATAAGGCAATTTCCCCACTGTCACATCCAATGGCTATAAGCTGTTCAAGAAGCCACTTCCTAGTATCCTCGTATGAATCTCCGTCCATAATTTTCATATCTAGTCTTTGTGTGAATAATTGTGTAAAATCCGCATTACTTGCCCGACGGATAATCTGGACCAACTTATCCCTGGCAAGTCCCAAGGCTTGTAAAGGTTCACTCTCGTCACCAATCTTCTTTATAATCTGTCTATACAACACGCTGGATAATCCTCTATATGCCGCTTTTGCAGAGAATACTCCACAGTTCTGACACTGGTTTATTACGATTGATGTTGACATGGCTATCTTTCTTTGATTATTCGCTCACTTAGTATCCTTCACAATCTTTTTTATATATTGTTATCTTTAAATACCTGTCATTTGTATAAAAAAAAATAACTGGCATTAAGGGATCAACCGTTGGAAAGACCGGAAGACCAGAGGACCGGAGGACTGACCATTAGGAAGCGCAGTCCTTGCACAACTTGTCCGTTAAGTCACTTGGGCTTACAGGCATGAGACATTCCCTACACAACTCAATATTAAGCTCTGCAAGTCTCGGGGCATGGTCCTCCAAAGTTCGTGGACGACCGGAAGGACCGGAGGAAGGTGTCCCGTTAGTCGTATTCTGCTGTAAGATAAAATCATCATATTCATCTTGGTCAGCTTGAATAGCGGCTCTGATTTGTTGTACATTATTGAAAGTTAACCGCTGGCCATCAAGATTTTCCTCATTATAGCGTGTTTCATTGATGATTTCCTCTATAAGCTCCTCCTCTTCAGAATGAACAAGGTAGTAGTCCTCAACTACCTCGTAGTCACTCTCAACCAGTCTATGATACGTTCTAGTACCGTGTTGAATATAGCGTCCTGTATCTGTATTTAAATATACAGGTTGTTCCTGGGGTGGAGGCGGTACGGTTTGTCTACGGACAAGCCTTCCATCGATATAATCATGGGATTCCATAACTATTCGATTAAAGGTATCTCCACCAACACGGATTGGACGTCCGGTTATAGGATTAGTTATATAAGGGTATGACATGTCTTTTTTCTGTACGTGTCTACATACCTAATTGTTATCTTCAATTTACAATAACCAAGTGACATCGTCATCAGTCCTTGTCAAAAAATGCGAGGATGCCTGATGATGAGGTTACATGGTCATCAGTCCTTGTCAAAAAATGTGAGGATGCCTGATGATGAGGTTACATGGTCATCAGTCCTTGTCGCAAAACACGAGGATACCTGATGAATAAGTTATTGGATTATTGGCCTAAAAAGCATTCATGAAAAAACTATGGATTATATTACAGAAAATGTGAACGGAGTTCATGTCACGTGATACCCTGAACAAATGTGTAGAGTGTCACGTGACTTCATGTGGTACGTAGATCATTTCCTTTTTGGGCGATACCCGTTCCACAAAAAATCGATTTTGGTAAAAATGCGTTTGGAATCTTGTGTAACATAAATTTCCTTTTTCGGTAATTCGGGATTACGCGGTAATGCCGGCCGGATCTAAAAAATATGACTCTGCAGGGTAATTCCTACGAAAGTCAAGTACAAAATGCTTACTCCTGTTGAGTCCATTCATACCACTCCCAGTCTCCAAGGATCGCCTCCCCATCTTTGTTCACTTAATGCATGCTCTATGGTTTCCCTCTCTTGGGGGTCCACGACCATCCCATTCCTAAGCATTTTCTCCATAATATAAAGCTGATCCTCGGTGAGGCGGTCTATCCATCTTTTATAGAAGTCGTTTACATCTTCAAACGTTATCCAGTCAATTTCCCTCTTTATATAATGCTTTCCGAGAGCTCGGATTTCACAGTACACATCCCCGATCGTAGTGGCATAATTTTTCCACCTCTTATATGCCTCTCGACGAACTTCCTGCCACCACACTCTATCTACCTTACTCGCTGCAATAAGGTCAGTATCCGGGATCTTTGCGACAATGCGTTCGACTATTTCTACTGGTAATCGGTCCAACATGATGTTATGTTACTTATACTATAGCTATCTTCAATTACTGTATGCCTATTACACATGGATAAAAAATATAGACTAAATTCGTACAGAATCGTAGGACCACAGGAGCCGCTTATGCAAGAAGTTCTGTTAAGGTTTTCTCAGCCTCGTTTTTAGTAATAGCTCGCTTTGGGGGACCGGTTGATGAGTCCTTAGTCGCATTATAATACAATTCGAAGAGGGCCTCAAGCTTATCTAGGAGAGCTTGTTTATTCTTGTATGATTCGCGGATTTTTGCTATTTTAGCAGTATATGCCGCATTATCTGGGAAGAGTTTTCTGGCCACGAACTTCACATATGATACAGGAGAATTTGCCGTTTGGATTCGCTTGATATACTTCACGTGGTCCTGGACGAGGTAACTGGTTTTGCTAAACCCAGATACTAATGCGATTACTATAGTATCTTTTAATGCGCGGATAATCTTGGGGACAGTTTCGTCAGAGACAACATTAGGCTGAATGCGCGATGCCTCGTAAATAACCTCCTCACTAGTGCTGTCAGTGCTGTTAACAATGCTTGCGAATTCGGTATATGTTGACATGATTCTTTGTACTTTGTAAAAAATATAAATCTTCAGTTACCTGTTCATTCGAATGAGAAAAAATAAATATGAACCTCGGGGTTTACACTTGGGATACTGCAAGACAGTAGAAGCGTCGCTCGGCCTTTTGCATCAATGGAGAGCCTGGTCTATATAACCAGGGGATAGCGACTTTCTGGATTATCCTAGCCGCTTTATTGTTCCTTCTTTCTATATATCTCCTAAAGGCATTCTGGATCATTTCAGCATGATGAGTATAATAGTCGAAATTAAAATGCTTTGGGCAACTATATAAATGTAGTCGCACCGCTTGATCCATGAAAGCGTCAGCTCCCCATCCGCGATCAATAAAAGATTTACAGTAGGTACAGTACCACCTATTTGGTAGTCGTGATACTATTCTCCTAATGTGCACAATATAAGCATATACAGCTTGACGAGACCTTGGATAAGGTAGCCGCCTATGAAAACCTATTCTACTACAAGTCTCATAATATTGCACAGCATTCTGAATGCGCTTAGCCCACACGTGGAAACTTTCGTCGTCTTGTCTACCTAATCCGTCGGTGTTTTGCATTTGGGTATCTCGTAAGATTACATATCCCATAGGTTTATTCAATTATGCCATCACGATATGTCAGTAAAAAATATACATACCGGTCCCTAGCAATCATGTCCAGATAACCTTGTTCGCATTTTTCACATGGCAGTATCCCGCGGTTTCAAACTTGAAAGTCTTTAGAGTCGTATCTGCATTCTCTGAACAAGTGAAAAGCGCGGGGCTATCTGGCTGTTCTTCTAAAATAAATCCGTCTGTATGGATACGTCGTACTTTATCCTTGTATGGTTGAATTGCCTCAGATGTGATTTTGCGACCACGTGCTAATAAGAATGGGGCGATCCTGGGATACTCACCTTTGAAGGGATTACCCGGGTTTGTAAACTGGAATCGCCACTGGTCAGATCCTACTGGTATGATAGAGTCGAGTGTATGGCCCTCTGGAAATGTAAATGGGTCTGTTTGATCTGTGGTGAGTGTCTTGTAATTACGCTTCCTCTGGCATAATGCTCCCCATAATGTGTTGAGGACTCGCTTTGCCACGCGGCCAGCTATGCCACCCTGGTTTTTAATTTTGAAGAGGAAGTGTACATACTCACCGAATATTACAGTTCCAGGGATTCTCGCTTCTCTATCATATATCAATGCATTTGGCTTCCCATCCTGTATTAACTGTATATTGAGACCAAGTTTTTTTGCTCGTTGTAAGTCGATGAATGTATAGATTCCCCTTTTATTCTGTCGGAAGAGAATATTATTCCCACTTATTTTGGCACGGAATAATCCATACAAGGCATAACCCCTGTGGTCGACAAAGTCATTAAGTGTCTGGAATTTACCCCGTCTGATTGGAAAGTTCACGTTTGATTGTTGGATACTCGGGTATAAACTTGTTGCGTCATACTGTCTTCCATAGCCTTTCCACTCGTTATCTGCCCAGATTAATCCTCCCATCATTGCATCACTTAACCACTCCGCTTCTATCGGGTCAAGAGGATCATTGGCTGGAATTCCTACACTTAATCGTTCGAATAACCAGAGAGCCGTTCTTTTGTAAGACCAGTTATGGTATGATAAGTCGATTCCTAAACCGAACTTCTTTGTCTCCTGTAGAAAGGAATTCCGCTCCTCGTGGATTCTCTGATATGCTTCTTCAAGAGTTTCATATACTCCAGTCTTACGGTTTTTCTCGACGGGGATGAAAGAACTTTTGGAATTCTTAGTTTTTTGAAACTGCGCAATTGTGCAAGACTTAACTGTTTTGCCGTTGTATATTGTGACTACATTATTGGTCCCATCTTCATGGTATACAATGGGTAAATTACGCTTTTTATCTATTTTACTGGGGTGGAGTCTTCCAGGATTTAACGTGAGGGAGTAATGGCCTTCTGATAGGATGAGAGTCGCACGTCTATCGGACTTACTCTTAGAGATTCGGGTAATGTCCCCCACAATATTAATTGCGAGACTTCCTGCGAGTTGTTCAACCTTGTCCATGCATGAAACTGGGATGGGAGCATCGCGATTGAGACCTAATGCCTTTTTGATATACTCGGGCTTTTCGATTGACTTTGGCATTTTAGAGAATGTGCCGTAAATATTTTTTAGGCATTCATACAGGCAATCATTTAGCTCCCCATTGCATCCTCCTGCGGCCGGTGGACTATCTCTTGCATAAATTATGAATCGTTCAAAATAATCAGGGTCTGCGTCATCCGGTAGTTGTGCTTCATCATAATGGTCTAATAGTGAAAAGAGGCTGGCTGGTTGGTTTCCTGATGTCCATCCACCGGGTTTCCAGTTTTCATAGGGAAGTAGGATCTGGAACTTTCTATCTGGAAATCGCGTCTGGAGAGTCTGACCGAGTCTGGCGATAGCTCCTCTGGAAAAGCGAGCACCGGAATACTGAAGTTCCTTGATGTCAGGTCGTGTTGGTAAAGTGCGGGCAATTCTTGAGTATTGCATTTTTATGTATATGATTTGTCTTCAACTATAAATAATATCTTTCTATATATATACGAAAAAAAAAAGAAATAATCTCAAATAGCGCTTACAATATGTCGTTGATAGCGCCCTCAGTATCCTCTTCGTCCCAGTCATCGATGATTCCATTGGCGGCCTCCCATTCACGTTCCATATCAGTTTTTGGACGTTCCTCGGGGATCTCTCGCGCTTTACCCTTATCTGCCCTCATAGTTTCATAACCAGAGGGGGTGGGAATAATCTCGGCATTACGATTCTCCTTGTATATTCTTATTAAATCTGCGAGTTCTTTACGGCTAGGTATTTTAGGTAAGTATCCATTATATTCAATCCAGTCCTTGAAGCGGTCTACTACCTCCATAAGGTAGTACTGGTACTCGTCCTCAATACGCGTTGTGGGACATTCCTCTATTTCAAACGCGAGTATTTCCCAGTCATATTCGTCTGACGCATCTTGGTACTTGGCCCATAATTCCTTACCTGTATTGTAGAGATCATTGAAGACCTGGTCCTTTAAATTTTTAACCCATGGTTTGCGATCCCATCGGTGTCTTTCTTGCCAAGCCCAGTGCGCTCGAGTGCCTTCCTTTGGTTCAGGATCCCGGTCAACTTCTGGTTCTGTGTCGGGTTCTGGGATAAATTGCTCTTCAGAAGCCGGTTCTGGGTCAGGCTTAGTGACAGATGCAGAAGATTCTGCGGGAGACTCGGGTTGTTGTTCAGGAGCTGGGTTCACAGTTGTAAAATCTGAGTCAGATAGCAAGTCATCTAAAACGTCGTAGTTATCTGGCTCGGGTTTTTTCTCAGCGGGTTTTTCCTCAGCGGGTTCGGGTTTTTTCTCAGTGGGTTTTTCCTCAGCGGGTTCGGGTTTTTTCTCAGTGGGTTTCTCTTGTACGTCTTGTGGATTGTTAGCTGGATTATATATATTTGCCAAGAACTTTTCCAAGGCTTTGGGGTCTGATGCGGGTTTCTTAGAAGTCTCTATATCAATTCCTTCTATGTCTATCTCGTCTGTTTCGTGGATCCAGTTTTTGCCGAGAAACTTCTTGTATAGATCCTCCCTGGATATACTGTAAACTTGTGGTGTTGTTTTACCTATACGCATTTTTTTACTTTTTATACTTAGCTCATTTGATAGGATTCTAGAAGCGTTTATCTTTGATAAGGGTGTAATGCCATGAGTTTCACAGTATGAAGTATATACCCTATAAAATTCTTGAATAGGTAGGTCGGTCATATAATTTTTCATTACGAGGTATGTATCCTTTATAAACTGAAATAGGGGTGGAAGAGTCGAGATGATATGTTCCTGTTTGGATGTTGTCATAGGTGGTGGATTTCCATTGAAGTCCGGGTAAGTGTCTGCGATGGCTCTCAAGTAAGCATAGAACGCCTCACTGGCGCCTGGGTATTTCATAGCGTCACTGAGTCTTTTGAAGTAGTTGAGGTCTCCCTTGCGGGATGGTGACACATCCAAGAACACTGTGCGCCTATCGTCATTCTCCACTCTGAGAGCATTTTCGTTGGTTAGGACGATAGTGGACATAAAGTTTTTATAATGTGTTGGTGTCTTGTATTTTTCATGGATTTCCATTATGTCACTCGTTACCTTATCCTTCAAAGAGCGATACAGATTATTCCACTGGCTTTTTTCCGTGGGCATTTCCTCGAGAAGAAGAAGAACCTTACCCTGTAATTGCCCATTAAAACTTCCAAGAATCGTCCGAGGATCGCTGGTCTTATAAACGAGTTGAGTGCCTAGGACGCTGCGCTGAATGAAATCTGTTATAATACCTTTGCCCCAACCCTGTCCAGATTTCAGGTAAAGAATCGAGTACATCTTCCTTCCAGCAGATACACCGGCCAACCACTTAATGATATACTCAGTAAGATTCCAATCGCCTGAACACCAGATATCCCGAATATGAGAAAAGATAAATTTAACCGCGAGGTGGATTGTAGACTCAAAGGTGGATATTGGACGCAAGACGTGGAGGAATCCCGGGAAGATATTTAGATAGAGTTGGCCAGTTAAGGATCTGAAGATTCGCTGTTTATGGGGATCACAGGTTGCATTACATACATCGGTATTCTCGACCATAAACCACTTGTAGATGTTGAACTCGGTCTTTTGAGAGGGTCCTTGTTCAGGTTGTGTGTAGAATGCCTTCGTGATTGGACGGATAAGTTTACCAATATTTTTGTCAATAACGTGTTTCAAACTTTTACTATCCGGGTCCCACCAGAAAACCCCATGAGGATCTGCACAGGGAATGAAATAACTGCAAAGATACCTCTTGGCTTGATCGAGGTCACTCATACTCTTTGCAGCGACAATAAGCCGTTTAAGCTCATCGATACTGAAGGCTTTCTTTTGTTCACCGAACTTAGGGATAACTTGAGCTTGAGTGGTCATTTTTTCGTTCTATCAAATCGAGTACTAATTTATAGTTACCTAATCTTCAATTGCCGAATATATTTTTTCCAAAGATCCGCGCTCCTACCCGGTTATATCTCTATGGCTCTACAGGCCTTCTAGGGACTTACCTGCTAATAACTTACCTGGTTTGCTATCTCATTGCTTCCAATAGGAAAATGAATGGAATCCTGTACGTGTGGAAGATGTGGAAGATGTGGAGGATCTGGGGGGTAAAATCAAAACTTTTTTCTGGGGGGATCCCTCTCCCGATTTTTTTAAAACGTCCTCCACATCCTCCACATCCTCCACACTTCTCCGATTCCCTCTTATTTTCCTCTCTTTTCCCTTATTTTATCCTTTTTTGTTATATATTTTTGTGGAGGATCTATGTGGAGAATTGTGGAGGATCTATGGGGGGTTCCCTGCCCCACGGAGGGGGATGTAGGTACTGCGAGGCTCTGGCCGAGGTGGGGTGAGCGCTAGCGAGGCACACTACCAGCCCGACGACCCTATCCACGGCGCCATTCCACGTCTGGTCATTGTGTGGTTTGACAGTTACATATAAGTCCGGTAATAAACCGTTGACAAACTTTCGTACCTTTATAGCGTCAGGATAAACAAAGGCATTCGTCTCAACTCTTCTATACAATTCTTGTAACGCAGCGGCATAAGTGTTGACGTCTTCGCCAGGTTGCTAACGCCTTTGTTCCAATTCGGTGGTCCAGGTTTCGACTAACGTTTGGGTTCGAAATGCCGTAGGGAAGTTCTGAACAAAATTGGTATTATTATTATTACCGGTCCATGCAATAATCCTATTCAGGTTATAATGCTTGGTTAGTATTCCACCATGTGGAGGCGGCACCCTTTAGATAGGCTGGTACAACTTCTAATTTTCATCCGTTTGTGATACCATTCGCATTACAAGATCTAGTAAAGTCTTCTAACCATGCGACCGGGTCCTGATTACTACCGTAAAAATGGGGTAAATCAGCTACTTTACCTTCTCGACGTAGAGAGTTATTAATCGCTTGGGTATTTCCAACCAAAGCATTGTTAGTATTAGGCAACGCTTGGGTTAAAGCAGCAATGGCAACTCGCAGTTGTTGAAAGTCCTGTTGATTAGGTTGGGCCATATTATTCAAAGGTAGGATTACTGGAGCTGGGTTATTCGGGGTATTATATATAGATGGTAAGAGAATATGCAATTGGGGAATATCTTTCTCAGAGTTTTCTGACGTAGTGTCACTTAAAACTTCAGGTTCTGGTGAGGTAGTAGTTTCGCTGACTTGATAAAGGACTTCGTTAGGATCTTGCTGAAATCCGTTAGTTAGATTATAGGCGTTAATAAGATCCTGACGCAAAAGGGTATAATCTATTGGTTCTATATCAGTGTATTGGATATTGAACAATAGGTTATGTATGGCGTTGTCAATATCCGCGTTAGTAATCGAATAAGCAACCTCTTTAAAGTATTGTTGAGTGTATCGGGTATATTCTATAACCGGATAATTAGAAGAAATCCAATCCAAAAAGTGTTGAAAAGTGGGGATTAAGGGAATCTCAGATGGGTAACAATTATTACACGATAGATCACGATGATAAGCAGCTATATTATTTAGCCCTAATTGTCTATGTATAGCGTCGTGTATAGCGTTGCGATTAAAATGGTTTTGGAACATAAAAAGAAAGGATTAAAATAGGGATTCAGATGATTTCTGGCAGAAGGCACCAATTTGTTAAGCCAGTTCTTGTATGCTTATAAAAATAAGCGTATGGGTGTATGGTAAGCAGAAGGATAATTGAATAAAATAAATGTTAAATAATATTAATGAACGCAAAGTGAAAATAACTATATGTAAATATTAGTAAATGTATCACTGTCAATCGATTTACGAAGGTTACACAATAAAACAAAATAAAATTTCAGTCAAATTCGAATACGGTATTGCACACACAGGCATATACACTCAGACGCAATATTGACTCACAATTATAACAAACTATAAAATAAACAATGAGATAACCAAAGATATTATAAATAATAAAATATGTTTTTATTTAATATCGGTAAATATCTTATTGACTTGGATACCTATCTAATTACATCGAAAAACATCGCGTCTATTTATAAGCAAAAACACTAAACTAAAAATGTTTAAAATGTTTAATATATGCCATATATACCATATGTGCAATATGTGCAATATATTTAATATAAACATTTCGAACATTAATCTTCCCGCTATATGACGTTGATCATACAATCACACATTGGTAATACCAATTATCCCGGTAATTACCATTGATCATCGGTTATATCACGTGACTTCGTCGCATTGTTTTTCATTGTAACAATACTAACACAGGTCGAAATGCTAAAAATTGGCAAAAAAAATGGCGCGAAAAGCAGTAGCTATTCTTGGCTATTCTTGGCTATTCTTGGCTGTTTTTGGCTATTTACGAATTAACCTATACTATTTGTAAATAGTTTATACAAATTTGCGAATAGTTTATGCGATTTGCGCCATTTTTTTGCCTATTTTTGATCATTTGACGTGTGTAATTAGGCAACTATTTACCCAATTCAAACCTCAACTTTAAAAAGATTTACAACTCGATCCAGTAATTATTTAACTAATCATATAAAACAAATTTTGATGTTATGATTGAAATTTCAAACTAAATAAATATTTACTTCTTTTTAATATAATTGGACAATTACTTCTTTTAAACAACATATTCCTTTTTTATTTGCTTATCCACAATATTTCAACATCAATAACTAAAGTTAAGATAGTCATAGTATATATAAAAAAATATACTATTATTTTATTGCTCCTTCTGAATTTTTTATTCCCCAAACAAGATAGAAAAATATTTATTTGTCCATTAATTAGAATAATAACATACTATAATACTAGCCAGTAAATATGGCTTTGCTTTGTTATTTCATTAACTACATATTATATTGACAGATGAAGTTAAAGCTTTGGAATGCAGAATCTATTATGATACCTTTATTTTACAATTATTCTTTACAATTATAAAAATTTGTGAAGTATAAATCTTCTTTAATCCTGTACATTAGAAGTAATATCAGTAGTAGGGCAAACTTGGGGGTTCTGGGACAGCGGCTATCACATAGGTCTAACCATAATTTAGTGTACCCCCAGACCACCTAGCCTTGTTTTCTGATATGATAACACTATACCTGTTTTTCTATCCCCAGACCACCTAACCTTGATTCCCGATATGTTAATACTTGATAGCTAAAAAAGAACCCCCAAGTGTTGTAGATAAGATTAAAATCATATATTCCTAGGCATTATTACCACGCATGGATCCATTCCAGGGTATTATAATTTTATGCTATATCAGATTGCCTTTATAAGTGCCAAAGGTATGAAGGACACGAAGTGTCTGTAATACCGATGGCACGATTCAGCAATCCATTGTGGCATACTATTTTTATGATACTCTAAAATGGATTCATTCGATGATTTAAGCCATTTATGCTCTAACCAAAAATTTTTAACAGGAAGGCAACTAGACATATTGTAAAGCTTTTCCTGCTATACGAAAAAATCTGGGACAGCGAAGTCTAACCAAAAATCTAACCCAGGTCTAACCAAAAATGTATAGCAGGAAGGCAACTAGATATGTTTTAAAGCTTTTCCTCCTATACGAAAAAATCTGGGACAGCGAAGTCTGACCAAAAATCCAACCCAGGTCTAACCAAAAAATGTATAGCAGGAAGGTAACTAGATATATTGTAAAGCTTTTTCTGCAATACGAAAAAATCTGGGACAACAGGTCTAACCAAAAGTCTAACCAAAAATCCGTCCAAGGTCTAACCAAAAAATATACAGCAGGAAGACAACTAGACATATTGTAAAGCTTCCCCTGCAATATGAAAAAATCTGAGACAATGAAGTCTAACCAAAATTTAACCCTAATCATAAATTGCTCTGATTCTTTGACGAAGCCTATTTTCATACCGATTTTGATAGTAACTCCCAATATGAGATTGACATCGACCACTAGATGAACCTGTAGGTTTACCACATACAGCACAAGGAAAGCGTGATTTTGTCTTCCAATGAATGCGACAACCTTCTGGCCTCACACAAGGACGACCACAAGGCTTTCCTGTGTTATGTAAATATTCACAAGTATATTCTCCAATCATTTTTATTAAGTATAAATAAGTTAAATTAAAAAAAACTTTACATGATATAAAAATGATGTCTACCCAAGCTATACCAGCTAAGCCAACATACCGTGAAATTGAATCAGCTCTAATTGCTGTAATTAAAGCAGGCATCCTTTACAAAAAACCAAAGGATGGTAAATTCATGTTATGTTACAAACAAAGGATAATCAAATTGCGTCAAGCAGAAGAACCAGAAAATTTTGTTCTTGAAACAGCACAATCTATTCTACCTAATGAGACAAAGTATCAGCAAATCTTGGAAAATTATAAGACCTGGTATAGCAGAGAGCCAAAACTTTTGTCTGCTATTAATAAGCTATACAGGTTATACTATGAATTGGCAAAAGACTACTTCCTCACAGACTCCCAAGCAGATGATGAGGTAGAAGACTATCTTAATTCATAAGTACCCATTGTGGTGGAAGTTCTGTATCATCTGGTATAACCAAAAGTTCTTCCCTCACAAAGGATCTCTCTGATTCTTTACCATCATCATCAATAAGCCAGTACAAAACTGGTTGATTTTTCTGTGTTAAAGACATATGGATATAATAAATCTTAGGTGACCAATTCATATCTCCTGCTCGACGTCTTCCACCTTCCAGATCATTTGGTTCAAGTAAGTACCTTACACTTATATCAGGTGGTAGTTTCTCCTTTTCATACCCAACAGGTCCATCACGAGGATAAGAAGATCTGGAAGACACTCGTGATTTTTTTATAGCTACAACAGAAGATATACCAAGTTGTTGGGTCACTGAGTTATTTATACTTTCTACAGCAATAGGCAAGTTTTTTACCCAGATTCGAGATCTCGTTTTACCTAAAGTTAGTAAGTCAGATGCATCTTGAGAGGGAAATAGTTTCTCAACCAAGGTACGGTTATATCGCTCCACAATGCCAACAGTACGCTTAGACTTGGCCTTCTGAATCTTTACACCATGGGAAGTCATCAACTTTTCACACTCACCTTTAAACTCTGAACCCCTATCTGTAATCAATAATTTTGGCCAAGTGAGCGGACATGTTGTATCATCATATACCTTTTCAAAAGCCCAAGCAATAGTATGAGAAGTTAGGATTCCCTGTCGATCTTTAACACTGGTTGAACCTATAGGGACACTTTCTTTATACCTCGATGCTATATCAACTATATTGAGACAGAAAAGATAAGTCACATGTCCAACCTTGTCATATGGCATATACAAAATGTCAGCTTGATGAACTTCATTGGGAACTTGTATAGAACTAAAACTTACACGAGGGATAAATCGGGGATGAGGTTTGTGAACTTGATGTACTGCCTGTCTTTCAAGCCAATCCTGCACTTCATCTAAGGTGAAATCATATCCAGCATTTTGTGATGTCTCATACAATTTTTTGGCAGTCCTCTGATATCCAGATGGTTGATAAAATATTCTACATAAAGTCGAAGTCACCTCTACATTTCATGCTTCATCAGAATCTATTTTAATAATAGGAATTGATGGGTATTGAATCGGCATATCTTGATCTGCTAAATAGCAACTTTGCTTTACGTAAAGAGCTGATATTAGAGGAAACAAATAATATTTCCAATAAGGAGAAAATCCGTAAACTCACAAAGGAGATAGAGGCATGTGAACGATATATCTTCTATCTTGAAAAAAATCTTGTTTCACGTGAGGATGAGATCGATCAGTTAAAGGCAGAGTGTCAGTCCACTTTAGTTGAACTTGGAAAGTATCGAGATCACTTAGAGTTAAAGGAAGAGGCACTTGTTGCCCAGGATGAACGTATCATTCAGCTTGAAGACACAGTGGATAAACTCAAAAAACGCATTCAAGAATTATCTTTATGTAAAGGAAAGATAGAAATGGATGAAGATAATGAATTATTCAATCCTATTCTAAGAATACTAGACCGCCGATGGGCAGTTGCAGATTGTGTGTCTGAGATTAGACTATTTTTTGATCGGAATAGGATTCCAATTCCACAAGACATAGATGATGTCTTTAATGCTACCACTCAAAGTCTTGATGAAATTATTCGTCAAGCTGCTCTAATGCAAGAAATTGGTGTAGACTAACTAAATCAGATAGAAGGATTGCAGACATTACTTGGAGAATCTTTAGATCGTACAAATGCTCTTAATCAAGACTTAATAAGAGTACGTGATGATTTTACATATGAGAGAAATGCTCGTAGACACTGGGAAACTGTTGCACAACAGAATCAAGCACGTATTGCAGGAATACAAATAGCCAATCTAGGTATACGTTTTCTAAATAGACGCAAAGATGCACAACTGGCAAACCAACAGAATCAGATAGCTGAGCATCGAAGGAATGCACACAGGCTGATGTTACGTTATAATGCTGATACAGAACGTTGGAGAAGAAGGCATGCAGGTTGTATACGTCAGGCACAAAACTGGCAAAGACAATATAGGATTTCACAGACCCAGGTACAAGCACAGGCCCAAAATATTTTAAATTTACAACAACAAATATTAGCGTTACAAAACAATCCTTCAAACATGGCTACAATACAAGATGTCATGCATACTATATCACCAGGTCTTGCACAGTTACCATTTTATGATGGACAAGAGCCGCCAGACTCTTATTATCAAAAGCTTAGAGCTGTCAATGAGATGGCTCGTCCACTAGCTTTTGCTGGTTTTAATGCTGCTATGAGGTGCAATGTCATGAAAAATAAAATGTCTGGTAGATTTATTCCTGTTCCAGTAAATAATCCATATAATGGCAATGCTGCTATTAATACAGAACTAGAGTTTCTAAACTGGCTGCAAGGAAAATATAGAGATGTGATGGTTGGAACAAATCAAGGTGCTATAATAGCACTCATGAATGAATCATTTTCTCCTATAGATACACCAGATACATATGCAAAAAGAATTCGATCATTAGCACAAGGACAAGTATATGCTGAAATTTTACCTTATCTATATAATCATTTGCCTGATGCTTTAGAAATGAGAATTAGAATTGCTGCTCCTGCTGATCTTGATGCTTTCTTTAATGAGTTGCGTAATAAATGGTATGAAAGTGGAGGGTGAAAAAATCCAACCACTATAGTAGAACAACCACAGAATAGAACTGCATTAGAAAAGTTTGCAGATATAGCAGTACGTCTTGGCTATACTGGTGACATAACAAATCCTGTAGCAATACATACTTTCATTGAGAGTGATCTTACCAGAAAGTTAGGTGGACAAACACAACATCTAAGAAGAGATCACTTCGGAACTGGTCAGGTTAAAAAGGTGACAAAGACAACCAAATCTTCTCCTAAATGTCATTGCTCAAACTGTGGTAGAACAGGTCATTCCAAGAACAAGTGTCCACAGAGTAGACGTGCTAAGAAAGTTAACAATACTCACATAGTTGACTATGAAGAATCTGAAAGTGATGAGGAAACTGATGAAGAAACTGAGGAAGAGTTAGCTGAAGAAGAAGAGGAGGAGGATGAACCTCAGAATTGCTTTAGTGTAAAAAAAAAACTCATCAACGTGGAGTTTCGGTAAAAACCAAAGGGAAAAAATCCCGTACTTCCAAATCTAAAAGAGAACCTATTCTCAAGAAAACTGATGAAGTCTTTCATGCAGCACTGAAGTCTATAATTGCTTCACTAGCAGCACAATGTTCTAAAGAAATCCTCCTACAGATTAATGCTTATACCAATTAAGCATATGAGAATCTGAAAGACCCGCTTTTAAACCATTTTGTTAGTGACTATCCAGTTAGTGAAAGAAAGAAACTCTGGGATGTTTTTTCAGCAAATATGCAAGACATTTTATCTCCTCTAGCTCATGCTGTAAATACAGCAACTCCACTATTACCAACTTCTCCTGCAGATGTACCATCTGAAGTAGAACAGAAAGAAGACAAAACACTGAACCATGCAATACGTGCCTATCAGCAGAAAAACCTATACTGGTCAAGACCCTTAGAAATCAACTTTCTCCAGTTAGATGATCCCAATGATGTAGCGACCATTTCCTGTAAAATCAAAAATGTATGCATACCCTATGCTATGATCGATACAGGGTCTGACTCTTCAGTAATCTCTGAGAATGTAGCTAAGCATCTAGGTCTCAAAATAGATCGAAAGAATATACATGCACTTAATGGTGTAGCTGGATCAACCAAAACTCTTGGCACTATCAATGAAATTCCTATAACTATTGGTGAAGGTACAAATACAGTCACTATATCAGACGAATTCTCTGTTATACCTACCGAGAAGGATCGAAATGGTAAGGACAAATCATTGCTAATACTTGGTACACAGTGGCAGTATCGTGCAGGTTGGGAACCTGTAGTAAAGGGTGAGTTCAAAGCAAATGTAAATGGACAGGTTGTCTCAATTCCTCTCTCTGTACATAAGGCACAACGTAATGTTTTTGCAGTAGATAGCCAGCCTATAAAAAAAAACTAGCTGATCGTACCTGTCAGCATTGTGGGAAGGAATTCCCATATCCTTCTAATCTTAGACAACATTTTTTACAAAAAAATCCATGTGCAGTAAAAAAGTCCCATGCAAAGCCCATGCAAAGCCCATGTGCAGTTAAAATTTCCCATGCAAAGTCCATGCAAAGTCTATGCACAGTAAAAAAATCCCATGCGCAGTCCACACAAAATTTGAGTGAAGCAACAGTACCCATTCGTCTATTTCTTGATGAATAATGGGAACTACGACATGGAAGCAAGTTTTTTTTCTATTTCTCGTACTTGCTTCTTCATGGTATCAATTTCATGTCGTATCTGATGATTTGTCTTGATCAATTTCTCATGTTCTTTAGTAAGGTTCTGCATGAATCGGCCAAAAGTAACTTTATTATATTCAAGCAAGTGCTTCTGAAGTATGGAAACCTCTTCACTAATCATGTCTTGTGTCATTCTGTTTCTTGGCATATATGTCTGTTTAACAGTTAGTCTCTGACGTGCTAATTTTTTCTGGTATCTTTCTACTTCATGTTTCAAAAATAACTCTACCATGGAATTTACTCCACTGGCATCAGACACAGATAGTGGACTGCGCTTCCTTGTTGTGAGACGAATCCATGCCTCATGTATTACAGAAGCTGGTAATATAACTAGTAGTTCAGTGTATACCTGGTTGAAAGACATTAGTTCTTATTACGAAAAAAAAATTTGGAATTCCAAAGAATTCTGAAGAATTCCATAGAATATCTTATCATATGACACCTCCCAGAAATCTGTTAGATGTCATGTGCTAATGATTGTCTTTCTCTTAGTATTGAATAATAAAATGCCTCTACTAAGTCATAAAAGGCATTTGGAATGTTTGGTACAGGGCATTTCATAAATGCATCAATACTAGTCTTAGAACTTATGACCATTTTAGCTAATGCCTTTATACTTTTTATTGCATCCTCTACATCTTTAAAGAGACCTCTCTGAATTGTAACATGCACTAGGTCATCGATATATTCTTTACTATGTATATCATAGATTGGATCGTCTTCCATTTTAACTACTGAGAAAAAAATATAATTTATTATTAATATATACCTAAGTATCACTAAACTATTCTATATCATTCTAATATTTCTCTGGTAATCTGGTTCCTATAGCTATTTTTTCTGCTGCCTCATGACTTGTGCCACGCTCAAGAAGTTTCTTATATACTTGAATACGCCAGTGTCCGAATGGTAAGGAGGATATACCATCTGACCAAATCCAGCGTTTTGTATCGATTGGGGATAATGCCTTCTTCTCTGACTCGATTAGGAATATTACATGATTTTTTGTACACATTCCCACATTCTTGGCATAGAAGATATTATTTTCAAACAGACAGTCCCGATATACTTGAGTCATAGGATCGAAGATTTCATCTTTTTCTACTGTATCATCTAATAAAGTTCCACCTAAAGATGGGAAATATGTGTCCTTAGCCATATCACTCATACCCTTCTTGCTTACTCCTTTATGTTTGGACTTTGTAGACTTGTCTGCCAAGACATAGTGGTAGGATTTTGCACGGATGTGGTAAGATTCAGTAATTACATTTCCAGGAGTCTCATCCTTGAAAAGCCCGATAGTCTTGGTATCATTAAGGTCAAAGAGATCTGGACGCTCTGCCATATCCTTGTAAATATCTTCTGTCTCGACATGGTAGATAAAGGAGTCAGTATCCATATATCCAAGTCGTACTTTGTTTCCATACTTCTCTTTGACAAAACCATACCAGAAGCAGTACATTAAGAGTTTACTGAGACCAAGGACAGATGCACCGATAATGATAGGTTTATTGAGAATAACACTAGCCTTACCCATATGTGCTCCTACAAGTGTGTTGCCAAGTTGACGAGCATACTTGAAGGAGGGCTTGCGAACTTTCTTAAGGAATTTCTTCTCATCATTTTCATTGATCATTCTCATAAGCTTGACATCCTGATACTTACGTACATTCTCCATAGTCTTGCCATAGACTGAGTTATTCATGAGTTTAAAGAAGTCTTTCTCAAATGAATTCTTGGATTGTTGACGTAAATTTGTATTTTTTGCAATATAAGGAGCTAACCAGTTATCTTGATCAAATGATAGGACTTGTGTAATCTCATCTACAACCATGCCTAACTTAATGTAATACTGGAGCTCTTGGTAATGTATGACATAATCTTCATGTTTACCAAGATGTGGAACTAACTTCTCTGTTTCAGGAAATCGCCCTCCATCTAAGTTATCAACAAGTTTGGTTATATATGGGCTTAACCTATCCTTTTTTACAGCTATACTATCAACTGCAGGAGGTAAATCTTGTAGATAATCATGAGTCCTAAGGGGGTAGTGCGCTTTGATATTTAGGAAGTAACCACGGGCAGCATCTGGTTTTGTATTAAGAATTACATTAAGTATCTGCTTCTGCTTATCTGGATTCTGTTTGAAATATTCTGGAGATGCTTCCCATCTGTAATTACCAATAGGTAAGTACTGGCTCATAGCCCATCCATACAGATTGTTTGCATCTACATAGGAAATCCAGGTAGTAGGTTTAGAGGGATTAAAAGAGTCACCCATCTTAGGGTTATTGGCTTTTAGAAAACGGTGTCCAGCCATAGCTATTCCTCCACGTTGAGATCCCCCAATTCCCCCTGTCATCAATTTACAGAGTTGCCACATCGAACGGGCTTTCTCATGGTCGAACGAACGAACGAACAAATGAACAAACGAACAAACGAACAAACAAATAAATGAACAAGCGATTACTCAACAACATAATTAACAAACAACAAAATTAACGAACAACATACAACAACATTCTTGGTTCACAAAATAAATAGCGTTAGTAATATAAAACGTTGAACGATATAAAATAAAATTAACTTCTCTAAATTGTCCCCAAATTATATCCACTTTTACCTTTAATTTCAAACTTCGATAGCTCTCGCTACGAATTATTACTTTTCAAAAACATATATTTAATTCATCTTAAAATTTTCATTTGTTTAATTAAAATTAATTAAGCGAACATTAATTAAAGTTTAGGGCGAACCTATTACCTTTAATTAACATTAAACTTCATTAACAAATAATTAAATAAAACTTATATTTTTATTGAGTTCTGTGGATGAGAACTATGGAATTACTTTGAATTCCGTTTTCTATTTATACAAATTTTACGCTACTTTCTATTCTATCTATATACTATCTTTTATGTTCTTTTTACATATTATCTTTGAACTATCTTCCTAATATACTATCTATATTTTAAATACGCTATCTTTTAATATGCTATCTTATATATATATATATTATCTTTTATAATATCTTTGTATTATCTTTTTATATTATCTTTTATATTATTTTACGTTCTTTAATCTTTCTGACATTATTTTATATGTTCTTTCAATCCGCTTTATGTGTTTTACTTATAATCTATCTTTTGTGGCTTATAATTATTCTTTCTTATCGTTCTTATTGTTAAAGATTGCTAAGCCCAATTGATCGACTCTATTTATCCTATTGGTTCTTTGTCAATCATTCAATAAATATTACATCATGCAGATCATTACTCTTTCTAAATGTTTATCCTTTTCGGCTAATTATTTATCCATCCACGCCAATTCATAATTAGTTTGTTCGTTCTTAATATTTGACAATTACATTTGGTGATTGAATTTTATCATATTCTCATGCTTGATATTCGACCGTTTACATTATCCCCCCCTTCGCTATTTGTGACCTCACAAATAACTTTAATAGAATCAAACTCGTGTCTTATTCATAATAATTCTAATCGAATCGAACTCGGGTCTTATTGAATACCTCTTTTCCTTTAATTACTATTTTTGGTGTAAATCTCTCTCGATCATAAAATTTCTTTAACCATTCTCCATTTTGTGGTGTTTTTAGTATTCTTCCGTCTAATTCTTTGAGTTTATACGCTCCATTTCCAAATTCTTCGTGAATTAAATATGGTCCTTTCCATTTGTTCTGTAATTTTCCAGACCATTGTTTCTCTCTCCATGCTTCATATAATAATACTTTTTCTCCTATTTCAAATTTAGGTTTTCTAATTCCCCTTTTGTCGTGTTGTTGTTTCTGTCTCTCTTGAGCTTCTTTCACATTTTCTTTTATTTTCCTTCTTATTACCGGTAGCTCTTCAATTAATACCTTTACTCTGTCAGCTAATGTTATCTTGTTTTCATCTTTATCTAATGGTAGTTTTGCTCTCCTTCCGTATGTCGCATAAAAAGGTTTAATTTTTGTTGATGATTGCTTTCTTGTTCTATATGCAAATAATACAGATGGTATATGTTTATCCCAATTTTCTTCTCCTAATTTGGCTAATCCCTCGCATAAAGTTTTATTGAATCTTTCGACCAAACCATTTGTTTGTGGCCTATATGGTGTACTTAATCTATGATTTATTCCACATCTTTCTACTAATTCTTCCATCATTTTATTGTTAAAATGAGTCCCTCTATCGCTAATTATTTTCTTTGGACATCCATGTCTACAAATTATGTCTCTCCAAATAAATTCTACTACCTCTTTCGCTGTAGCTTCTTTTAGTGGTGCGGCTTCGGGCCATTTCGTAAAATAATCCATTACTACTACAATATACTTATTTCCCTTTTCTGTCTCTTTTAATGGTCCAACTATATTTATCCCAATCATTTCGAATGGTTCATTTATCTTTATTGATGTCAATTCGTTCTTTCCTCTTGGTTTTCCTCTCATTTGACAATTCCAACACGTTCTTACGTATTCTTCTACATCTTCTTTCATATTTTTCCACCAATAATTTTCTTTTATTCTATCTAATGTCGCTTCTATCCCAAAATGTCCTGATAATTCATTATCATGCATCATGTACATCAATCCCTCGTATTCATAATCTCTAATTACTCTAAATTTGTTTTGTCCTTTCACTCTATATAGAATTCCCTCTTTCAATTCATATTTATTCTCCTTTTCGATATTGTTAATTATTCTCTTGTAATTATTTTCTTCCATAATACTTCTTTAGTTGATTTCGCTTCTAAATTTGTTATTTTCGTTATGTGTTCTGTATTTTTAGTTCTGTGCTCTTCTCCATTTCTCCACCTCTTTAAATACTTTTCTCCAACTACTATTGTCATTTTTAACTTTTACTCGACTGTATCTTTCGGTATCTTTGTACACGCTCTGATTTTCTTCAAACATTCTAACCATGTCCAAATATTCATCCTTCTTTAATGTTGGATATGATGATTTTTCCGTTTTCTTTGTTTCTCTTCCGATGTAATTTTTCCAACATACGTCGCCATCTTTTTCTAAAAATATCACTATTGATTTATCTATCGTTTCTTTCAATCTGAATATTTCTTTTTCCATCTCATGATTTCCATGCGGAGTAATTAATCCTCTGTCAAAGCTTTTCGTCTTTTGATAATAATATTCACAATATGGTGATTTGTCTAAAATTATTATATCTGTATCTTCATCATATTCTAACATTCTTCTATTTATTTGTTCCACTACTTCTTTTCTGAATTTCCATTCTGTATTCATCTTTGATTCGTGAAATTCATCTTTATCTTTTCTTCTTCTTTTATAAGTATTGAATCTTACTTTTAATCCTTGTTTTTCCCATTCTTTAATTAAATTTTGTACTATACTTGTTTTTCCTAATCCATCTACTCCATCAATTATTACTATTTCTGGTTGATCCTCTACTATCTTTAATAACCTACTTAATGCGTCGGCATTCGTATTTTCTTTTCCTGACCTATGTATTACTTCAAAATTATATTGCTGTAATTCCATTACCCATCTTGCTCTTTTTCCTTTTGGTATCTTTGCATTCATTAATCCTTTCAATGCACTGTGATCTGTTATTACTTTAAATTTTCTATCGATTAAATATTTATGAAAATGTTGAATTCCCCAAACTATTCCTAAACATTCCAATTCTGTTATCGGATAATTTTCTTCTGCTGGTAATAAGCTTCTACTCGCATATGCTATTACTACTTCTTTTCCCTTTTCATCTTTTTGACTTAATACTGCACCTAGTCCTTTTCCTGATGCATCTGTTATTAATAAAAATTCTTTCTTCCAATCTGGATGTCGTAATATTGGATATTGTATTAACTTTTCTTTCAATCTTTCAAACGCTTCTTGTTGTTCTTTTCCCCAGATAAAAGGTATTCCCTTCTTTCTCAAATTGCTTATTGGTCTTGCTATCTTTGAAAAATTCTTCACAAATTTTCTGTAATATGAACAAAGTCCTAAAAATGATCTTACTTCTTTCACTGTTGTTGGTGCTTTCATTTCTTTTATCTTTTCTATCTTTTTATCGTCTGGCCTTAATCCATCATTTCCTACTATATGTCCTAAAAATTCTATGTTTCTTTCCAAAAATCTACATTTCTTTAATTTTATTATTAAATTATTCTCCTGTAACTTCTTTAATACTTTTTCCACATGTTCCATATGGTCTTTTAAATTTTCTGAATATATCATAATATCATCGATATATACTACTACAAAATCGTTTATGTATTCTTCTAATATTTCATCCATTAATCTTTGAAATGTTGCTGGTGCATTCGTTAAACCGAACGGCATTACATTATACTCAAATAATCCTTTTGAACATACAAATGCTGTTTTTTCTTTATCTTCTTCTTTCATTTCTACTTGATTAAATCCTGCCGCTAAATCTATACTTGAAAACCATTTTGCTTTCCTGTATTTATCTAGTAATTCATCCATTCTTGGTAAAGGAAAACTATCCATTATAGTTATCTTGTTTAACTTTCTGTAATCAATACAGAATCTATATTTTCCCGTTTTCTTTCCTGCTAATGTAACCGGTGAACTCCATGGACTTTTTGATTTCCTTATCCTTCCTTGTTTTAACAATTTATCTACTTCTTCGCTTATAAATTTTGCCTTTTCATCTGTTTCTTTATATCTTCTCTGCTTTATTGGTTCTATCCCATCTTTTATTTTTATCTCATGTTGCGCTGCTTTTGTTCTTTCTTCTATTTCCTCGTCGTACTCTAAGATATCTTGGTATTCTAATAGTAATTTTACCATATTTTCCCAAATCGGTTCTTCTACTTTTTCTATACTTAGTTTTTGCATAAATTTTTCACTTGGTTCGAGCATCTTTTCCGTCTCTCTCTCTTCAGAGCCAAGACTTTCTATTTAAAATTCTGGTGCATTCTGAATACCTCTCCTTCATCGTTACTTTCGTATTCTTCATCGTCCTCGCTCTCCTCACTTTCATATGCTACTTCTCTTTCATATCCTACTGGAATCATTATTATTTCTCCCTGTTCTTCTATTCTTAAGGTATGATCTTCAAAATTTATTTTTGCATTATACAACTTCCATATATCATTTCCCAAAATTAGATCTTCTTCTTCTGAATTGATCACTTCAACTTCTTTTAATATCTCTAATTCGTCTTTGTACCTCAAAGTTATATTTGCTTTTCCTAATGCTGCTATCTTTTGTCCATTTGCTATTGTACATCTAAATTTACTTTTTCCAAATATAGGTATATTCAATCTTCTTCTTAATTTATCTGTTATCACACTTACTGCTGCTCCAGTATCTATTATTACATTCACTAATTGATCTTCAACTTCTAATTCCGTTCTCATTGCTGTAGTTCTTTTTTCCTCATTTTTCATAGTTCCCACCGAGTGTAGTCAATTTTTCTCGTCTATACTTCTTGGTCTATATGTCTCAATCGCTTATGATACTTAGGATTCTCGCTTATTAATTGTCCATATGTTATATTCGCTCTACAATTTTTCACGTCTCCCACGATGTCGTAAGGTGGTATTCCGTCAGTTAATTTTGGTCCATACTCTCTGGGTTTTGTTGGTCTTCCTGCTTCTCTCCATTTTCTTAGTCCTTCAGTTGGGTCGTAATAATCTTGTCTTTTATTGCTCCATTTCATTTTTCTTGATCCTATCGTTCTATCCCCATTCTGTTCAGTTCGTTCAGGTATATAATTTGGTGCCGTTGTACCAATTGGTATTTCTCTATCATCCATTCTATTTCCTGCTTCTCTTAATTCTTCTTGTAAATTTCCTTCTTCATTATTATTTTTATATCCCACTGTTGGATCCGTCCTTCTTGTTTGTCTTCTTGTTTTTACCGCGTTATCTTTTGCGTACAATTCATTATGATAATTTAATTCCCTATCTTCATAATCATCGTAATAACCTTGTGTATAATACATTTCGTTATATTGTGGTTCCTCGTATCCATATTCATCATAATCATATTTTTCTTGGTCATCATATTCGTCCATCATATTCACTTTTGCATTCCTTCTTTTCTCCGGACACTCTCTTGAATAATGACCAACTCTACCACATGTATAGCATGTCGGTACTCTTTTTTGGAATGACTGATTTCTTTGAATTGGTTGATTTCTTTGTATTGGTTGGTTTCTTTGTGGCAATCGCCTATGACTCTGACTCGCTAAATTTCTTAATCTTTCATTCTCATCTTCTAACATCTTAATTTGTAACTTCGCAAAACTGCTTGCTAATTCATCTACATTTACCTCTTTATTATTCCTTACATTCCCTTGAACAATAGGTTCTTGTCTTCTTTGTTCATCATTAATTTCTTTTGGTTGTACTTTATCTGTTAATGCTTCTAAACCTCTTTCTACGTTTTTTGCTATCTGAAATGTTGCATTTAAATCTGCTGGATTTCCCATTACTACGTCCTTAGTAAAATCCGGTTTTAATCCTCTAATAAAAATCCTCTTTTGCTGATTTGCTGCTACTCTGCATCACCTCCCACTCTCTTTAACATATATTTAAATCTCGTAAGGTATTGAGTTACATTCTCGTCTCTCTGTCTAATCTTTTCTAATTGTTCTAGCCATCTATCTTTAATTTCATCACTCGCATACTTTCCAATTATTCTTCTTCTTAATCTTAAATTATGATCCCCATTAACATTCCAATCGGCAATATTTACTCCTTCAGTTTTTAACCAATCTGCTGCTCCTCCCATTAATCTCGCTTTTGCTATTATAAATCTCTGTGCATCATCATTCCCTAAACCATTCGCTGTAAACGCCTCCTCAAATTTATCTGCCCATTCTTCTGGATCTTCTCCACTGGTACCATAAAATGCTGGTAATTCCACAATAGCTCCCCTATTTGCGTTTAAATTTCCTATCGCATTAGTATTCGCTTGAATTTCTCCTTGTAATCCTGTCAATGTTATTGGTGGTACTGCTAAATTGTTCCAATCTGGCCCAATATCATGACCATACATAGTACTTGTTACTGCTCTTAGATCTGCCCTGACTTCATCTCTTGTTGCTGCCATTGTTATCTTTGGTTTTATTGGTGGTACTGGTATTATTGGTATTATAGGTGTTTTCTTCAATTCTTTGTTTTCCTTTTTGCTTTTTGATTTTTTACTTGAGCCAATTTCGGGTCCTTTTATATCCTCTTCCACTTCATCTTCATCATCTGTTGGATTTTCTTCTTCAATATCTTTTTCACATTCTATGCAAGTTTCTTTTCCGATTTTAAATTCTTTCTTTAATCTTTCAATTTCACATCTTTCGCATTCTTTTGTGTTTTCAACTCTCCATTGTAATATTCGCTCATCTAATTCTTCATCTTCAAGATTCCATATTGTTAAATATTTCTTCATAAATTCGTACGTTGTTATTATCTTTGCGGTTACTCCAAATTTTCTTATTCTTTCAATTTCTGTTATTTCTACATCATATCCCATTCTTTTTAAATCCATTCTAATTATTTCTTCGAATATCTTTGTTGTTTCTGTTTCTTCAACATTATTAGATTCACTAGATTCATCAGATTCCTCATCTGACATTTCTTCATTCTTACTAATTGGTAAATTTTCTTCTTCCCCATCGTCTGTTTCTGTTATAGTATAACTTCTTGGTGTGTCATCACTATCTGTTTCATCTATATTTAATTGCTCAAACCCCCTAATCTTATCATAAACTTTTCCAACTATTTCCTTGCTAATTTCCCAACCATGTTCACGAACTCTTATGTGCATTGTGTGCAACATTAATCTAATTTTTTGTTTGAACGCTTCTATCTTTTCTGTTGACTCATCTTCTTTTAATTCAGCCTCTTCATATAATATATTTTTGTATCTTCTAATAGTGCTATCTTTACATTCTATAAAATCTGTTATAGCTTCTTTATACCACTCATAAAATTCCCTAAATCTTATATTTACATCCCAATCTTCCAAAATATAACCATATCTTATTAATTCTTCATTCCCTATCAATCTGTCCATTGTTTCATCTTCTTTATCATTTTCTATACAATCTCTCACGATTACTATTATTATTATCTTTAATCCTTTTTCTCTTAATACTGGTTGTTTCAAGTATCTTATCGATTCGACCATTACATCCAATGCATCTCTAGTCCTTCCTTTTGTATAATTATTTCTTTCTTCACTATCTATACTCAATAAATTTAATAACGCTCTTATAGTTTCTGCGTTATAATCTTTTATCGTATATTCAAATTTTTGCAATATTTTCCAAAATTTCTTGAAAACTTCTGGTGTATCTCCTATTGGATAACATATTTCACATGTTATATTTTCTCCTCTTAATTCGTTTATATCTACATTCCTGATATTTTCATCGTGTCTTAATTTGTGATTTTCGTAATCAACTCTCCAAGTTTCGTACCATTTTATCGTTGCAATCGTTCATCCAGAATCTTAACTAAAATCTCACCTCCTCTTATATATATATATTTCACTCTTATCGTTTCTACTTTCAATCTTCTAAACATTCTTTTATCTTTAAGTAGATTGCTTCTTTCAATCTTTAGATTCCATCTTTCGGTTCTATATATTTACTATGCCATATTTTACTATTAATTTTTACTGCTCCACAAAGTTTATCTTTTGTCACCGAGATCTATAATATCACATTCTAAAATTTATCTTCTATCACCGAGATTCATAATTTCACATATCACATATCACAAACTCCAAAATTTTCATAACTTTTAAAGTTTGCAAATTTTCAATCTTTCTTATCGTCCACATAAATCCTTCTTACTATATATTCTATATTATATAAATTAATCTATAACACACAAAATGTCGTTCTTTTCAGATAAATATCCTTCTTTTCAAATAAATGTTCCTTTTCAAATAAATATTCTTTTTCAAACAAATGTTCTTCTTTTAAATAAATGT
The DNA here is from genome assembly GCF_026210795.1 of Rhizophagus irregularis. Classification (NCBI taxonomy): domain Eukaryota; kingdom Fungi; phylum Glomeromycota; class Glomeromycetes; order Glomerales; family Glomeraceae; genus Rhizophagus; species Rhizophagus irregularis. The sequence continues at coordinate 1,737,582 of NC_089435.1, read as the reverse complement.
CCTTCTTTTCGGATTTTACTCTATTATTAAATACTGCACGTAATGTTCATTATACGGCTCGTTAATGTGTAAATATCCTTCTATGTTATCTTCTTTTAACAGAACATTGTAATGAGAACGTGACCTAGCACACTACACCAGGAACCCTCATCTGAAATGTAGCCTAGGACCTGTAACAATACAACGTATCCGTCTTCTCCTCCTTCGTTGGCCGACTCGTCTCTTAACGGGTGAATCTAACCTTCCAAAATCCAGTTTCAAAAGTCATCAGCTATCCATAAAACTCATCTAAACCAACTTATCTTTCCTCAAATTGGTGGACCTATACTGGGCTTATCTCTATCTTTTTCCCATTGGGTAAAAGCATGATAGTTTACAGGTTTGTCCTATTTTATTCTTTCAATATTTCTTGATAGTAGGTGTCTTTACAATTTTCATTCCCTGTCCCCAAAGCAATTTGCGCATTATTGAGCTGGGTATCCAGATTTGATGTAACCCATACGTTATAATCTTTAATGTCGAAGAATAAAAGTTTTCCAATCTCGAGCATTTATCCAAAATTCAAACTCAGAGATAACCCATACCACACAGATGAACCCCAGATAATACATTGGTGTTCTCCCATTATTAATCTTTATTCTAAAATTCATCTTTCGCTTCCCCATCTCCTTATGAAATTTCTCAGGTACTTTATTCCCGAAAGAAATATTCTTGTGCTTTCTATCGATTAAATGATTACTTGCACAACTTCAAACCCCAATCTTTCACCTTTTCAAGTTTTTAACACGTTAAATCCTCATTGATTTATTGGTTCCTTTTGAACTCGTCAAAACCTGAAATCTAAAAATAAATTCTAAAATAAAATATTGATTAATAATACCTATCAGTGACTTACTAACGAAATTAAATTTTCATATTCATTATAATAATAATCATGTGATGATGATCATTTCCTTTCTTGCGAGCATGCACCATATGAGATCTCCCAATTCCCCCTGTCATCAATTTACAGAGTTACCACATCGAACGGGCTTTCTCATGGTCGAACGAACAAACAAACAAACAAACAAACAAACAAACAAACAAACAAATAAACGAACAAGCGATTACTCAACAACATAATTAACAAACAACAAAATTAACGAACAACATACAACAACATTCTTGGTTCACAAAATAAATAGCGTTAGTAATATAAAACGTTGAACGATATAAAATAAAATTAACTTCTCTAAATTTTCCCCAAATTATATCCACTTTTACCTTTAATTTCAAACTTCGATAGCTCTCGCTACGAATTATTACTTTTCAAAAACATATATTTAATTCATCTTAAAATTTTCATTTGTTTAATTAAAATTAATTAAGCGAACATTAATTAAAGTTTAGGGCGAACCTATTACCTTTAATTAACATTAAACTTCATTAACAAATAATTAAATAAAACTTATATTTTTATTGAGTTCTGTGGATGAGAACTATGGAATTACTTTGAATTCTGTTCTCTATTTATACAAATTTTACGCTACTTTCTATTCTATCTATATACTATCTTTTATGTTCTTTTTACATATTATCTTTGAACTATCTTCCTAATATACTATCTATATTTTAAATACGCTATCTTTTAATATGCTATCTTTTATATATATATATTATCTTTTATAGTATCTTTGTATTATCTTTTTATATTATCTTTTATATTATTTTACGTTCTTTAATCTTTCTGACATTATTTTATATGTTCTTTTAATCCGCTTTATATGTTTTACTTATAATCTATCTTTTGTGGCTTATAATTATTCTTTCTTATCGTTCTTATTGTTAAAGATTGCTAAGCCCCAATTGATCGACTCTATTTATCCTATTGGTTCTTTGTCAATCATTCAATAAATATTACATCATGCAGATCATTACTCTTTCTAAATGTTTATCCTTTTTGGCTAATTATTTATCCATCCACGCCAATTCATAATTAGTTTGTTCGTTCTTAATATTTGACAATTACATTTGGTGATTGAATTTTATCATATTCTCATGCTTGATATTCGACCGTTTACAACGTTTAGCCTTTTCAGTAAAATCATGCATGGTCATGTCAGTGAATAGCTCTATTTTGACTCCAGTCATCTTAAGCATGCCATCCCATGAAAGTGCTGGAGCAGAGACATAATGACTTGGGTCAAGTCCATAATGATGCATCGCTGTCTGTCGAAACTTTGTCCAGACATCTGCTAGGAGAAGAACATCAGTCTTAAGATAAAGGTCATGATACTCGCCCAAGTTCTTGCAGCCAAATTCCTTCCAAACTTTTTGTGCATGTTTGTAATTATCCTGAGTGATCTTTCCTCCAAGAGTACTATGAAAGTCATGAATAGATGGGAGTTCTGTCTCCTTGAAACGATCATGTGAATCAATATATTCATAAGGATAAACCCCCTTACGTGTGATTAAGTCAATATGTTCAGACGAGAAGTTTTTGAAGTGTCGCTTTGTGAGGGGTTTATCTGTCCCTAAATTCTTTGCAAGGTTTGCAAGACTGGAGGACATGAACTGCATGCTATCAATGTACTTGAATTGCCCTACCTTCATGGATTTGTAACGTTCGAATGTCTCTGCAATAACTTTGATTTGATATGCTCCAATTGATCGTCCAACAGATTCACAAACTAAATGGAAGTCATAGCCACGGAAGTTATGAAATACTACAGGAATTGGAGTCTTCCATGCTTCGATTTGAAGCTTAAGATTGCATGCATTATGAGCAGCCCCACGAAACTTACCTGTGATGTGGCAGTGATCCCAAACTTTTTTGTCTTGCATGCCCTGATTGAAATTTCCATTACATATCCAACAACTAACTGCTTCAGTGAATTCCTTTTTAGCTTCCTCTGTTATAATACGTTCTACTTTTACTTCTAAAACATCATTAATCCTTCTTAATTCTTTATCAAGTCTGCTGACAAACTCTTCTGTTGCATTTGGTCCTCGGTATAAGAATGGCCCCCATGTCTCATCAGTTTCAATCCAGTGGACCATATAGCAGAAGCTATTAGCCTTTTGCTCCATAATCTTATGCATATTTCCACCATAGTTTTCATTACACTTTCTGTTATCAGCCTCAAAGTCTGCAATAATTACACATGGAGCATACATTGTTCGGTTAAAATTCTTAAACTCCTCAAAATCATTCTTACCTTTAACTGGTAACTCAACTCTTTGTGGTGTCTCACCTAATCCAAAACACCATTCCTGATGATTAGTTAAAGATTTAGACAATGGAAAGCTTTGGAAGCACCGATTGCAAAGATGCTTCTTTCCCTTGTGGGATGTATCTTTGTATATTAAAGCATCAGGATTCTTAATCCAAAGGAAGTGATTCTTCTGACCATACTTTCCTTCATCTGATTTTGTAATATCTGTAAGGGCCATGAGGTGAATGATATGTTGACGGTTGTAATTCTTACTTGCAATAACAGGTTTTGGAATACCAGTTTTCTCCTCCCATTCCCATACATTAATGGAGATCTCAGGATTGAGGTCCTCAATCTTGCTAAATATGCGTGGATAAACAGGAGTGGGCATGGGAATTGCATTGAGATTGACTTGTTCCAAGTATGGCTTAAATTTTTCTGCCCGAAAGATTCGCTCAAGTTTTTGTGTATGCCCATCTTTATATGCAAAGTAAGCACCTAAAGCCCCTTGCAAACATTTTTCAGAGAGCAAGCCTGTGTCCGGATCTATGAGATCTTTGTTATCCGGATTGATAGTGCACTTCTTATTTGCAAGTGCCTTAGGTGTAAGAATGTATGAGCTTCCTTCTGCTCGGCGGTAAGTATACGTCTCAATAGTTAATATATCTATACTAACAATTTTCCAACCAGACCCTCCTTTCATAAATTTGACAATTTTATCCGTGATATCCACTGCTGATTTTGTTAAATGATCATCTATATCATTCTTTAAAAGAAGTACACGCATGACTCCTCTATGATAAACTTGTTTATTTGTTCCACTATTATCTGTATATGTAGCCAATATAGTGATAGCTGATTTGATTTGCCCTTTTTCTTCAAGTTCACTCTCAAGAATTTCTGTTATTTTCTGACGGGTATCAGCTATTATACTTGGAAAATATGGTATATCTCTAACATTTGGTTTAAGATTAGCTTGCCATACTGTCTTATGTTTTAGAGATTTATGTGAACGTGCAGGATCATGAACTCTTTTTACAAATTGAATATCACACCATCTTCCTCTATAATCTCCTTGCATATAAGCAAACCATTCATTATCTGTTTGGGGAGCTCTTCTTTTTCGTGGAGTATATTGATTGTAATCACCAGGTTCTGCTAACCATTTTGCTAGTTCATCAATTGTTAAGTTAGGAGTTTTCTCTGCATGAGCTGGGATAACTTCAGGTGTGGGATCCTGGAGTTGCTCCGGTTGTGATTGCAATTGTACAATTTCAGGTGTGGGATCCTGGAATTGCTCCAGTTGTGGTTGCAATTGTACAATCTCAGGTGTGGGATCCTGAGGTTTAGCTGCAGGCTTGCATAGAAACTTTCTATTTTGATGCCCACGAAGCTTTTGTGGAGTTGCAAAAGCCTTTCCACATCTATCACAAGTTCGATTGCTTGTTGCCATACTGGTTGTGTACTAATAACCTAAAAATTTTTTTCTTCAATTAATAAATTCTAAAATGTTTCCCATCTTATTACTATCAAAATCGGTATGAAAATAGGCTTCGTCAAAGAATCAGAGCAATTTATGATTAGGGTTAAATTTTGGTTAGACTTCATTGTCTCAGATTTTTTCGTATTGCAGGGGAAGCTTTACAATATGTCTAGTTGTCTTCCTGCTGTATATTTTTTGGTTAGACCTTGGACGGATTTTTGGTTAGACTTTTGGTTAGACCTGTTGTCCCAGATTTTTTCGTATTGCAGAAAAAGCTTTACAATATGTCTAGTTACCTTCCTGCTATACATTTTTTGGTTAGACCTGGGTTGGATTTTTGGTTAGACTTCGCTGTCCCAGATTTTTTCGTATAGGAGGAAAAGCTTTAAAATATATCTAGTTGCCTTCCTGCTATACATTTTTGGTTAGACCTGGGTTAGATTTTTGGTTAGACTTCGCTGTCCCAGATTTTTTCGTATAGCAGGAAAAGCTTTACAATATGTCTAGTTGCCTTCCTGTTAAAAATTTTTGGTTAGAGCATGAATGGCTTAAATCATCGAATGAATCCATTTTAGAGTATCATAAAAATAGTATGCCACAATAGATTGCTGAATCGTGCTATCGGTATTACAGACACTTCGTGTCCTTCATACCTTTGGCACTTATAAAGGCAATCTGATATAGCATAAAATTATGATACCCTGGAATGGATCCATGCGTGGTAATAATGCCTAGGAATATATGATTTTAATCTTATCTACAACACTTGGGGGTTCTTTTTTAGCTATCAAGTATTAACATATCGGGAATCAAGGTTAGGTGGTCTGGGGATAGAAAAACAGGTATAGTGTTATCATATCAGAAAACAAGGCTAGGTGGTCTGGGGGTACACTAAATTATGGTTAGACCTATGTGATAGCCGCTGTCCCAGAACCCCCAAGTTTGCCCTACTATATCACTAATTTATCTATTAGAAAAGGACTAAAAAATTTTATAATGAAAAAAAGTTATCGGTTTTTATAATGAAAATGACCAGATTTTCATGTCATTTTTAATTCTGCCCAAAATTCTACCCTAATTCTGGTAAGATGACAATCACCAGCGGTGATATTTAGCAATACTATTTATAATTTGATTTATAATTTGATTTAAGAAAAATGAACAATATAACTATTAAACGCGTCCCTATAAATATAATTTACAAAATTTAATACTAAAATTTAAGCGGTAATAATCTCATATTGTAATATTGTAATAGAAATATATACAAAGCATTACTATTCAAGTACATCTATATCTATACTATATAATAATTGTTTTTGTGTGTAACCGTAATGTTTAGACTACCCTGTATAAATAAATTTGAATTGCGTAACATCGCTCCTATTGGGCACTTTATCACATGACATTACACCAACTTTCAAAAAGGAAATTTTGCTTCCCACAAAATAGGAAATTTTGGTTTCACAAATACTCCATAAAAGGAAATTTCTGCGCCGATCACATAATTCCGGCCAGAATTAATTGTTACATACAGGTCACGCTTTTTTATATATATATATACCGTTGCAAAGCAACGGGTTAACGGCTAGTACTATAAATAAAAATTTACGTAATGTAATTGTAAATCAGTTTGGTAAGCCTAAATAAAGAAATAATATATTCAAAATCAGTAATTACAGATCAACAGTTACTATTTTTCATTTTTGTACTGCCACATTTTGTTATGAGAATATTTAAATATCCGGTTACAGCTTACCTATAATTTCTATTTTTACAATAAGCAATAATGTAAACAATAAAATTGTTCTATTAGTTTTAATAAAGTTAATAGCTATACTTGTTAAACCTAAATAATGCAAAATTGGTATAAATTCCGAATTTTTGGTTGAACTTTATAATCTCTTTTTCCGGCAAGAAGCTTCTGACTTCTACTATTGGAAAAAACAATAAATAAAATCATGTATCAGTAATTTTAACTATGCTTCGCTTAAAAAAATAAAAACTTATGTAATTAAATAGTATATATAGATACAACTTTAATCGTCTTTCATGAGGTCAAAAAGTTACTAAAGTTATTAATGGATTTATTGAGATATTTTTCTCCAAAATAATAAAAATTTGAATATAATAAAGTAAATATTTATCAAACTGATTTTACCAATTAAGTTTAGGAAATACTAAAAAAATTAATTTTATGTGAATTTATAGAAACGAAGTATACAAAAAATTTATTACTTTAAACAAAATATTTGTTTCCTTTTCTTTTATGAAAATTAATACTTAAAGTTTCACTATACCATAAAATTATCATTAATGTTTTAACTTATATTTTTAGTGAAATTTAACGATACATATACTTAAAGAAACGATACAAAGATCAGCGAACTCTTTCCACAAGTTTTTTGACTTAAACTCGAGAAAATATATATTAAGACTGAGCAATATATGTAATTTGAATTTGATTTTCGGCAACTTATATTTTTATAATTAAGATCTGGCTATAAATCAGTAAAAATTACTATCGTAAAGTATCGCTGCATCCAGTGCAACAAAATGAAAGTGTTACGTAGTATTTTATAGCAGAAAAACCAAAGCTTTTGAATGCATTATTAATTTTCCTTCTGATAAAAATTAAAAATTGACTTGTCTTTGTGGCGACAGCAGATTCTTATTTTCTAGTTTTACTTAAAAAAATTTTGCGTATACTTAATTGTAAATAATTTTAATATAAATATTTAATAAAAAAATAATACATCTGTTTAACAATATAATTTAAATAATTATAATTTCATTAAATTATTGATTTATAATAGTTTTATAAGCATTAAGTATGATAAAAAAATTAAGTATATGCCGATCATTTTCTTAATGACTTTTAAAAAATTTTATATATTTAATATGTATTAAGAAAATTTTCTCTATTTTGTGATTTTTGATACGTAACAATGAGATAATGCCGAATTATGAGGCGTAGTATTATATTTAGATAAAATTTTAAGTATTTATTTATTTATTTATTTATTTTATGTAAAGTCGGAAGAACTATTCTAAGAGGGCATTTATCAAAAGAAATGTGCCCAACATTTAGTCCATCATCTATCCCGAGGGGCAGACCCTATCTAATTATTATATATGATAGACTGCTCCAACAACACGACCGATGAAGGAGCAGGTAAACCATGAAATCAAGGATGAACAAAACTAAAAAGGGAGTTCTAATCTATCATGCGTATTTTTCTTTTAACTATTACTAGCTATTGTATGTAAATACTGTCATATACAAAATGATGTATTATAAAAAGGTCCGTAAATGTTTTTTGTTTGGGTGTATATAATTTTTGGGTGTCTATTAAAATTTGAGTGTCTATTCAATTTGGGTGTCTATTAAAATTTAGATGTCTTTTAAAATTTGGGTGTCTATTCAAATTTAAGTGTACTATTATTTAAAAGGGTAAATGTCCGACTCAGGCGTAGGTGGTAAATCAGTTTTCCTTCTCCGAGGTCGCGCAATAGGTCTCGGGGGTGAATCAGTAGTGGTTCGACTAGGACCAGATGGAGGTGTATTACAATTATCAACGGTATTCGTAGAAGGGGTAATCTTTTTAGACCGAGGTCATGCTATTTGTCTCGGGAATAAATTGTTAGTAGTTTGATTAGAATTAGGTGAGGGTGTGTCATCATTAGCCAAAGCATTTAAACGAGCTTTTTCTTTTGCACTAGGATAAACTATTGGCGGCAATGTAGGTTTAACAATTGACGAAGCAAGTGTCTTAAAAGCAGTAGAATTTTGATGAAAAGCTAACATAGCTCGTGCATTTTCATATTGAGCGACCCTCAAGGCATTATGCGCAAGAGGATCAATTTGAGGTTGTGTGGGTTGACTAATAATTTGAGGAGGAGATGGTTGTCTAATAATAGGAGGACGTAAACTTTTGCGATCCATATAATTATTATAAAGCCTCTTGGCCTTCAAGTAGCCATATTGACATTGAGGAATGTTGGACAAATCATATCGCCTTCTAACTTTATAAGCGAATAAATTGATGTTATATGTTTGAAAATAATAATTCCGAGCATCACCCCTAAAATCAACAGGTAGTGCAGGTAATTTTTTCTTGAGTTTATTACGATTATTAACGCGTCGTTGCCAATTCTTGGCATGTTTCCGGGTAAGTTGATCCAATAATTTATCCTCCTCAGATTTCTCATATGAGGGTTCCCGTTCCACAAGATGAGATACTTTTTTAAATACTGTAGAATTCTCTTTTAATAAAAAGGGTGTACTATGATATAAGTATTCTTCATGATTGATGATGCGATGTTTTAAACGATTCCATCTTTTGACTTGTTGTGGTGTTCTATTATCGTAAAACTCAAAATTTTTGTATTCTTTGTAAAATGGTCTAGTTGTAGATTTACCATTTCTATTAGTTATAATAGGTTCCATCACTTCTTTTAAATTGGAATTATTCTTTCCTTTCCATTCATTATAACGTTTGACAATTACGTTATATTTCAAACCTAAATGTGTTGAGTGAACTTCTTTCCCTGGATTAAAATTAACAGTTTTGTAATCTTTTCCTTTCCGTTGTGTGGTTTTTGATCTTAACCCTGGTACAGGAGTAAAATGTTTATTGCATTGCCATTGATTATTCGGAAGTACAAAGGCCACTGGTTGGGTGCAAGTGTCACTACAGCGAAAATAAAATCCAAGATAGATCACGTGAGTTCCAGAACTGAACCGGATATAAGTTTTGGTTTGTCTATTTTTAGCCGAATAAGAAAGTCTATTTTTAATCGCTACTAATTTATCTATTAATAGTTGGCGTAAACGTTTAAAATACTTTTTCACAGTATCAGGTGAAAATTGTCTGTTGATAGAAAATCACAGGTCGAAGGGGCGCCATTGTCCAAAATTCAAAAAATGCAAATTCCCCATTTTCCTGGAAAATGGTGGGAAATTGTGGAAAATGCTGCATTACGCTAAGCAATTTTTTGGAATAGCATTGTTACAACATTGTCCGATTTAGCAAATCTTATGAAATTTTAGGAAAATGCTACATTATATCTCAAATGTAACATTTTTGTAACATTTCGTAACATTGTTATAACATTGTCATTAAAATCAAATTTTGCTTTTTTTTTGTTAAATGTTCCAATTTTCTTGCAAATGGTGCATTTTTATGAAAATTTCACATTTCACCTCAAATGTAATAACATTTAATAAAATTGTTATAACATTGTCAATTAAAATCAAATTTTGCTTTTTTTTTGTCAAATGTTCCGATTTTCTTGCAAATGGTGCATTTTTATGAAAATGCCACATTTTATCTTCAATGTGATATCATTGTAACAACATTTCATAAAATTGTTATAACATTGTCAATTAAATTCAAATTTTGTCAAATATTCCGATTTTCTTGCAAATGGTATATTTTTTTATGAAAATTCTATATTTTCTGTCAAATGTTGCATATTTTCAGCAAATTTTATGTTTTTTTAGTCAAAATGTTTCATTTTCGTCAGAATGTTAAGATTTTACATTTTTTTTTGAAAATGCTCAGTAATATAGCATTACACTGGAAAATGTAGCATTTCACCAAATTACACTAAAAAGCATCACAATTATCTCATTTTTTGGAAAATTCCACATTACATTAAATTATACTAAAAAATGTAGCACTATACTAGATTATGTGGCATTGCACTAAAAAATACCACAATTACACTAGACAATGTAGCATTACACTAAAAAGTACCACAATTATCATATTTTTTAGAAAATTTCGTGTTATGCTGGAAAATGTAACATTATGCTAGAAAATTCAGAATTGCACTAAAAAATACCACAATTGCACTAGACAATGTAGCATTACACTAAAAAGTACCACAATTATCATTTTTTTTTAAAAAAATTTCGCGTTATACTGGAAAATGTAACATTATGCTAGAAAATGCGGAATTGCACTAAAAAACGCGGAATTGCACTAAAAAACACAAAAAAAATACTACAATTACATTGGATAACGTAGCATTACACTTAATTACATTAAAAATTGATGATAATTTTTATTTATTTAATTACGTACATTATTAAATTTATAATATTTATATTTTAAATGCATTATTTAACATTAAACACATTGTTAATATAACACGATGTGTTGTGATGTAATTTAATACTAAACCTTACTACTGAAGACTCTCTCTTTTTGTCACTATAAACAGGTGGAGGGAGCAGCAATGGCTCTCCCCCTATAGGTACTTTATGACCTCTACCTGTTTACAGAGGAGGGGCTTTTTGTAAAGTATTAGTTAATAGATATATATATATGTATATATAAGCATATATATACATCTATTTAAAATTATTAAAATAAAAAAAAAAAATTCTGGGGTGGGAGAAAGCCCCTATTTATATAAAATTATATATCATGTGCGTCACGTGATATTACTTAATAATTACCGCAGCTTCAGCTGCAGTATAACGAAAAAAAAAAATTAAGCTTTTTTAGCAAAAGCTTAATATTTTTTTTCTCACGCCTTTACCTCTTTTTTCTTTTGCCCTTCCCCTTCCCTCTTTCTTTCACCTTCCCCTTTCCTCTTTCTCTCACCTTACCCTTCCCTCTTTCTTTCACCTTTCCCTTCCCTCTTTCTTTCACCTTCCCCTTCCCTCTTTTTTCTCTCGCCTTCCCCTTCCCTCTTTCTCTCACCTTCCTCTTCCCTCTTTCTCTCCTTCTCCTCCCCTTCCTTCCTTCCTCCACCCTTCCCCTTCCCTTTTTCCTCCCACTCCTTCCCCATTCCCTTTCCCCTTCCCAGAACCGTCTTTCAGAAAAACAATGGTAAGTTTCGAAGTGAAACGCTTCGAAACTTTTTTAAATTTAAATTTTTTTTTTTTAATTCTTTGTTGTAAGGAAACGTTTCTAACATTTCCTTTCTTTCTTTTTTGTAGGATTTTCGATGTTTTGACTACTGAAATTATGGTAAGTTTCGAAGCGTTTCGCTTTGAAACTTTAAAATAAATTTTTTTTTTTGCTTTTATAAGGATCATTTTTAACGATCCTTTATTTTTTTTTTGGGTCTTTCGGTATTTTTGACTTAGGAAACGAGGAAACGAAAATGGTAAGTTTCGAAGCGTTCGCTTCAAAACTTTTTTAAAAAAAATTTTTTTAATTCTTTTTTGTAAGGAAACGTTTCTAACGTTTCCTATTTTTCTTTTGTGTAGGTCTTCAACTTCGGAAAGTGAAATGGTAAGTTTCGTGTTCAAAACTTACTTTTTTTTTTAATTTCTTTTAGGAAACGTTTCTAACGTTTCCTTTCTTCTTTTTGTAAGAACGCCGGACGAAATTATGACCCGGACTTTGGAAGAAAGGTAATATTTTCTTTTTTTTGTTAAATTTTTTTTTTTATTAAAAGAAACGTTAACTAATGTTTCTTTCCTTCTTTTTGTAGGTTCCAGACGTTTGGATGAAACGAACCGGTGAGTTTTGCAACGAATCGTTGCGAAACTTAATTTATTGATTTTTTTTATTAAAAGAAACGTTAACTAACGTTTCTTTCTTTTTTTTTTGTAGGTTCTGGACGTTTGAAACTCGAAATGAACCGGTAAGTTTTGCAACAATTGTTGCAAAACTTAATTTTAATTATGTTTTTTTTTAAAGAAACGATACTAACGTACGTTTCTTTTACTTTTTGTAGATTCCGGACATTTGGATAATAGAAATCGAAACGAACCGGTGAGTTTCGCAATATTGTATTGTGAAACTTATTTTTTTAATTATTTTTTTTTAAAGAAATGATACTAAACGTTTCTTTCTTTTAATTTTTGTAGATTCTGGACGTTTGGATAATGAACTTCGAAATGAACCGGTAAGTTTCGCAACATTGTGTTGCGAAACAATTTTTATTAATTTTTTTTAAAGAAACGATACTAAACGTTTCTTTCTTTTAATTTTTGTAGGTTCCAGACGTTAGAATGAATGAAACGACCGGTAAGTTTCGCAATGTTACATTGCGAAACTTAATTTTTGTTTTTTTTTATTAAAAGAAACGTTAACTAACGTTTCTTTTTTACTTTTGTAGGTTCCGGACGTTAGAATGAATGAAATGACCGGTAAGTTTCGCAATGTTACATTGCGAAACTTAATTTTGTTTTTTTTTTATTAAAAGAAACGTTAACTAACATTTCTTTTTTACTTTTTGTAGGTTCCAGATGTTAGAATGAATGAAACGACCGGTAAGTTTTGCAATGTTACATTGCGAAACTTAATTTTTGTTCTTTTTTTTTAAAAGAAATATTACCTAACATTTCTTTTTTACTTTTTGTAGGTTCCGGACGTTTGGATAATGGAAATCAAAACGAACCGGTGAGTTTCGCAACATTGGTTGTGAAACTTAATTTTTATTAATTTTTTTTTAAGAAACGTTAACTAACGTTTCTTTACTTTCTTTTTTGTAGGTTTTCACCAGCTTCTACTTTGGCATCGGAGATACATGAATGAATTAGATGTGCGGATTACCCATGGATCATTGGATATCTGATGAATATAGATTAATATAGATTCTCATCGTTAAATAATAATTGTGCATTTGTTAATAAATAATATTGTAATAAATTATGTAAAATTATTAAACCAGTGTTTTAAATTGTCATGGTATTTGCACTAAATTGTTTAAAATTATTACTAAATTTCACTCAATTGTCCGAAATTATTGCAAAATTTCACTCAATTGTCCGAAATTATTGCAAAATTTCACTAAATTGTCTCCGAAAATGTTGCGTTTATACTGTTTACACTCAATTGTACAAAATCAGTAAAACATTTTTCACTCAATTGTCCAAAATTATCCTAAATTTCACTAAATTATCAAAAGTTTAGCTAACATTTACCGAAAAAATGCAAAATTCACCACAATTTTCCACAATTTGTATTACGTTTGCACAACATTGCTGAAAAATTCACCTAAATTTTCAACAATTTATATAACATTACTAAAAATACATTACAATTTACCACAATTTGCATTACGTTTGCATAAAATTACTAAAAATTTGACTAAATTCACCACAATTTGCATTACGTTTACATAAAATTACTAAAAATTTGACTAAATTCACATTACGTTTACATAAAATTACTAAAAATTTGACTAAATTCACTACAATTTACATAAAATTACTAAAAATTTACCTAAAATTTCCCACAATTAATGATAATTTACTGAAAAATTTCTCAATATTTGAATTAGGAATTCTGTAGGAATTCCGCCATTTTGACAAAATTTGCCAAATTGTAAGTCCTCCATTATCCCAAAATTGTAACACAATTTACCCCAATTTACCGGGATAATTCTCAATTTGCCAGAAAAATTCCAGGCAAATTTTGCGACAATGACATCTGTTCGACCTGTGAATATAAAAGCGAGATATGTCCCTATCAAGTAATTAAGATTAACTTTTTTACTAGTTGAGTTGAAGATCCTCTGATGATCATTATGCATATCAATATCATTGGTGTAGACGTTGAAAGAATTTTTCTTTGTTAAACAAAGATCAGCATTTGGGTGTAACTCCATAAGGAAGTATCTACTTTTTTTGGTGTTATACAAGGTACCACTACCTCGTGTATCGTTAACTATATATGGATTAAGCTTGTGAGTTTGAAATGAATAAGCAAAAATATTACGTATTTTGTGTAAAGATTTTTTGTTGTAACCATCCTTATCAGGAACGGTCACGTGCGATTTAGAAGCAGAAGCGTCAGAGGGGTTTTTTTTCCCAAAGGAAGGTAAAATATTCAAAGGTGTTATAATGATAAAAATATTTGGTATACTATTATAAAATACTCTCCAAAAGCAACGGGGTGTATTAAGGAGAACTTTCTGTCGAGGCCACCAAGTGGTCCTCACTCCTTTTATACCAACGTAAAGGGTTAAAAATTTTAAAAAATAAAAAATTTGTGTATACTGCGGATTTCTATGAAATCAGACGGAAAGGGGGAAGAGTTTTTTTTTTTTTTCTAAAATTTTTAGTATTTAATATTGAAATGTAACGTCCAAGATGAAAGATTTAAGTCAGATGATTATCAGATGATTGGAAATCATGTGATTGATTTGTAGATCATGATGAAAGAATCTATAATTAGGATATTAACATTTAAGGAAAGGGTTTTGAAGATCAAAAACGAAGAAAAATGGAAATTTCAAAAACATGAAAAATAACAAGTACTAATACTTGTAGTTTTTATGAGTATAAAGTTATATGAGATAAGGATATTTTCAGATTTTGCAGTTAAACTAATAAAAAGGGATGCGCAGAAGTTTCTTTGTATAAAGGCGACATTGTGGAAAATCAGGTTACGAATTTAGGGAAATATTTGGATAAATATTTAGTTATTATTTTATAGTATTGTTAAACTACTAAGCATATTATTGTATTTATTTATATTATTAATAAAGTATTATTTTGTTAAGTCCTAAGGTGGCAAACGTATTATTATACGGACTTAGGTCTTACAACATGCATTCCGGACATGCGTCATACAACTTGTACTTGCGATCAACA
Organism: Rhizophagus irregularis; assembly: GCF_026210795.1. Taxonomy (NCBI): domain Eukaryota; kingdom Fungi; phylum Glomeromycota; class Glomeromycetes; order Glomerales; family Glomeraceae; genus Rhizophagus; species Rhizophagus irregularis. Next base: position 1,722,338 of record NC_089435.1, on the reverse strand, counting down.
TTTTGTATACAATGCGTTTTGCATAAATATTATTACCATTTTAATATCTGTACTAATAAGGCGTTTAAGATAAATAAAAAAAAAGAAAAAAGGATATACATATTCACTTTATCTTTCCAATTAGGAAGAATTTGATATAGTAATGGATCATAAAGGTAATCATACAGCTATAAAATAAAATTAGAATTATCCCATCAAATTTTTAAACAATTTTGCAAATATAAACTAACTATCATATTATATAAAAATTATATTAAAAATTAATTATTATCATTATATTCTATGTAACTAAATAATTTATTTATGGTTAATAATACTATAAGTTTGTAAGTTATCAGTTATTTAAATTTTAGTTTTTTACTATTTATTTTACATAATAATCAAATAACTAAATTCTATGTTTAAATATTATTACAGCTGGTAAGTTATAATACTTAAGAATGCTATATTTAATATTAGACTTATTTATTAATATTTTAATATAATTTAACTAATTATATTCTTAATTTAAAATAAATAGATTGTAAGTAATATATTCAATTTATAGTGAATATCTTTCTATTATATTTATATCTATATTTAACTAATTAAAAATTAATAATAATTCAGGGTGTAAGTTATATGATGTCTATATTTCTATTGTAATACAATTAAGTTAACTAAATTTCTTTATTTAAAAAATTATTTTATAGATGGTACGTTATTTATTTAATTCTATTATTACTTATTGTTATAATATTTACATATAATTTAAATTATCTAATTTCTTTATTTATTTAATAGAACGTAAGTTATTTATTTAATTCTATTATTACTTATTGTTATAATATTTACATATAATTTAAATTATCTAATTTCTTCTTTATTTAATAGAACGTAAGTTATTTATTTAATTCTATTATTACTTATTGTTATAATATTTACATATAATTTAAACTATCTAATTTCTTTATTTATTTAATAGAACGTAAGTTATTTATTTAATTCTATTATTACTTATTGTTATAATATTTACATATAATTTAAACTAACTAAATTTCTTTATTTAAAAAATTATTTTATAGGTGGTACGTTATTTATTTAATTCTATTATTACTTATTGTTATAATATTTACATATAATTTAAACTAACTAATTTTCTTTATTTAAAAAATTATTTAAATAATATAGTTCGTAAGTTATTTATTTAATTCTATTATTACTTATTGTTATAATATTTACATATAATTTAAACTAACTAAATTTCTTTATTTAAAAAATCATTTAAATAATATAGGGAGTAAGTTATTTATTTAATTCTATTATTACTTATTGTTATAATATTATATAATTTAAACTAACTAAATTTCTTTATTTAAAAAATTATTTAAATAATATAGGGAGTAAGTTATTTATTTAATTCTATTATTACTTATTGTTATAATATTTACATATAATTTAAACTAACTAAATTTCTTTATTTAAAAAATTATTTAAATAATATAGGGAGTAAGTTATTTATTTAATTCTATTATTACTTATTGTTATAATATTTACATATAATTTAAACTATCTAATTTCTTTATTTATTTAATAGAACGTAAGTTATTTATTTAATTCTATTATTACTTATTGTTATAATATTTACATATAATTTAAACTATCTAATTTCTTTATTTATTTAATAGAACGTAAGTTATTTATTTAATTCTATTATTACTTATTGTTATAATATTTACACATAATTTAAACTAACAATTTCTTTATTTAAAAAATTATTTTATAGATGGTACGTTATTTATTTAATTCTATTATTACTTATTGTTATAATATTTACATATAATTTAAACTAACTAAATTTCTTTATTTAAAAATTATTTTATAGATTGTACGTTATTTATTTAATTCTATTATTACTTATTGTTATAATATTTACATATAATTTAAACTAACTAAATTTCTTTATTTAAAAAATTATTTTACAGATGGTACGTTATTTATTTAATTCTATTATTACTTATTGTTATAATATTTATATATATTCAACTAACTAAATTTCTTTATTTAAAGTGGCCCCAATAATATAGTTCGTAAGTTATTTATTTAATTCTATTATTACTTATTGTTATAATATTTATATAATTTAAACTAACTAAATTTCTTTATTTAAAAAATTATTTAATATTATAGGGAGTAAGATTATTTATTTTAATTCTATTATTACTTATTGTTATAATATTTATATAATTTAAACTAACTAAATTTCTTTATTTAAAAAATTATTTAAATAATATAGGGAGTAAGTTATTTATTTAATTCTATTATTATTACTTATTATTATAATATTTACATATAATTTAAACTAACTAAATTTCTTTATTTAAAAAATTATTTAAATAATAGCTTGTAGAAATTTATTTATTTTATTCTATTATTACTTATTGTTATAATATTTACATATAATTTAAACTAACTAAATTTCTTTATTTAAAAAATTATTTAAATAATATAGGGAGTAAGTTATTTATTTAATTCTATTATTACTTATTGTTATAATATTTACATATAATAAACGCTAAATTTCTTTATTTAAAAAATTATTTAAATAATATAGGGAGTAAGTTATTTATTTAATTCTATTATTACTTATTGTTATAATATTATATAATTTAAACTAACCAAATTTCTAAATTTAAAAAATTATTTAAATAATAGCTTGTAAGTTATTTATTTAATTCTATTATTACTTATTGTTATAATATTTACATACTGTATAATTTAAACTAACTAAATTTCTTTATTTAAAAAATTATTTTGTAATTTATTTTAGTTGGTAAGTCATAAGTTATTTATATAATTCTATTATTACTTATTGTTATAATATTTACATATAATTTAAACTAACTAAATTTCTTTATTTAAAAAATTATTTAAATAATAGCTTGTAAGTTATTTATTTAATTCTAATATTACTTATTGTTATAATATTTACATATAATTTAAACTAATTAAATTTCTTTATTTAAAAAATTATTTTATAGATGGTACGTTATTTATTTAATTCTAATATTACTTATTGTTATAATATTTACATATAATTTAAACTAACTAAATTTCTTTATTTAAAAAATTATTTTATAGATGGTACGTTATTTATTTAATTCTATTATTACTTATTGTTATAATATTTACATATAATTTAAACTAACTAAATTTCTTTATTTAAAAAATTATTTAAATAATATAGCGAGTAAGTTATTTATTTAATTCTATTATTACTTATTGTTATAATATTTACATATAATTTAAACCAACTAAATTTCTTTATTTAAAAAATTATTTAAATAATATAGGGAGTAAGTTATTTATTTAATTCTATTATTACTTATTGTTATAATATTTACATATAATTTAAACTAACTAAATTTCTTTATTTAAAAAATTATTTAAATAATATAGTTCGTAAGTTATTTATTAATTCTATTATTACTTATTGTTATAATATTTACATATAATTTAAACTAACTAAATTTCTTTATTTAAAAAATTATTTTATAGGTGGTACGTTATTTATTTAATTCTATTATTACTTATTGTTATAATATTTACATATAATTTAAACTAACTAAATTTCTTTATTTAAAAAAATTATTTAAATAATATAGTTCGTAAGTTATTTATTTAATTCTAATATTACTTATTGTTATAATATTTACATATAATTTAAACTAACTAAATTTCTTTATTTAAAATAATGTAGTTCGTAAGTTATTTATTTAATTCTATTATTACTTATTGTTATAATATTTACATATAATTTAAACTAACTAAATTTCTTTATTTAAAAAATTATTTAAATAATATAGTTCGTAAGTTATTTATTTAATTCTATTATTACTTATTGTTATAATATTTACATATAATTTAAACTAACTAAATTTCTTTATTTAAAAAATTATTTTATAGATGGTACGTTATTTATTTAATTCTATTATTACTTATTGTTATAATATTTACATATAATTTAAACCAACTAAATTTCTTTATTTAAAAAATTATTTAAATAATATAGTTCGTAAGTTATTTATTTAATTCTATTATTACTTATTGTTATAATATTTACATATAATTTAAACTAACTAAATTTCTTTATTTAAAAATTATTTAAATAATATAGGGAGTAAGTTATTTATTTAATTCTATTATTAACTTATTGTTATAATATTTACATATAATTTAAACTAACTAAATTTCTTTATTTAAAAAATTATTTATATAATATAGGGAGTAAGTTATTTATTTATTTCTATTATTCCTTATTGTTATAATATTTACATATAATTTAAACTAACTAAATTTCTTTATTTAAAAAATTATTTAAATAATATAGGGAGTAAGTTATTTATTTAATTCTATTATTACTTATTGTTATAATATTTACATATAATTTAAACTAACTAAATTTTATTATTTAAAAAATTATTTTATAGATCGTACGTTATTTATTTAATTCTATTATTACTTATTGTTATAATATTTACATATAATTTAAACTAACTAAATTTCTTTATTTAAAAAATTATTTAAATAATATAGGGAGTAAGTTATTTATTTAATTCTATTATTACTTATTGTTATAATATTTACATATAATTTAAACTATCTAATTTCTTTATTTATTTACTAATAGAACGTAAGTTATTTATTTAATTCTATTATTACTTATTGTTATAATATTTACACATAATTTAAACTAACTAAATTTCTTTATTTAAAAAATTATTTTGTAATTTATTTTAGTTGGTAAGTCATAAGTTATTTATTTAATTCTATTATTACTTATTGTTATAATATTTACATATAATTTAAACTAACTAAATTTCTTTATTTAAAAAATTATTTAAATAATATAGGGAGTAAGTTATTTATTTAATTCTATTATTAACTTATTGTTATAATATTTACATATAATTTAAACTAACTAAATTTCTTTATTTAAAAAATTATTTTATAGATGGTACGTTATTTATTTAATTCTATTGCTAGATATTTATTTGCTAACTGTATTCTTTTAAAATTTCTATTACTTTAGTTGGTAAGTTATGAAATATAGCTTATTATTATATATTTATACAAAAACTAAGACATAAATTATCTCAAATTCCTATTTAAATTTTAGAGTAAGTGTTAATTTTAATCTTAAATTTTAGTGTAAATTTTATTATAAACTTTTATATAATTTTAATTATTTAAATTTATACTGTAGATTTGGACAAAGTGAAAACAAAATCATGGATGAATTTATTTTTGAAAAAAAGTTAATACGGATTCCTTATAATAATTTTAAAAATGTTGAATATCTTAATAAAGGAGGATTTGGTACTATATACAAAGCCATTTGGTCGTATAATAATAAAGATAGAGAAGTAATTCTTAAATGTCATGATAATTTAAATGAAAATTTAAATGAATTTTTAAATGAAGTATGATAGTATATTACTATTTTTTTAATTTAAATTATAATGTACTTATATTAATATATTATTATTTTTTATAGTGGAAATATCATGAAAGTTGTTTAGATTCATATGAAATTATTTATTTTTATGGATTTACAAAAAATCCAGATACTTTGAAATATATGGCGGTAATGGATTATGCAAACAAAGGTAATTTAAGAGGAAACTTAACAAGAATAGTTGAAAGTGGTTGGGATCAAAAATTATGCATGTTGTATGAAATTATTTCTGGACTTAAAAATATACATAATCAAAATCTTATCCATCATGATTTTCATGATGGCAATATTTTAAATCATGATGAGAGTAAAATTTTTATTAGTGATTTAGGATTATGTCAACCTGTAAAATCATTATTGGAAGAACATAATATTTATGGTGTTGTACCATTTATGGCACCTGAAGTATTAAGAGGCAAACCTTATACTCCAGCTAGTGATATATATAGTTTTTCTATGATTATGTGGGAATTTACATCTGGAATACCACCATTTAATAATAGAGCACATGATATTCAACTTAGTTTAAGTATTTGTGAAGGTGAACGTCCTGAAATTATTGAAAATACTCCACAATGCTATGTTGATTTGATGAAAAAATGTTGGGATGAAGATCCATTAAAAAGACCATCTTCTAAGGAAGTTTTAGAAATTATTCTTGAATGGACTTCTCTTCCTCGTGGTAAAAAAATTGAAGATATTAATGAAGAATTAAAATGCAATATTATGGAATTTATAAATGCACCAATTGGGCATAACAATCTTGCTACTGAATCTCACTCACAGGCTTGCTATACAAGTCGCTTACTTAATTTTACTAGTAAACAATTGAATGAAATTCTTGAAAGTAAAAATTCACAAACTACTGTACAAGTGAGTGAAATGCTAGTAAGCGAAGACTTGAATGAATGTATGCTGAAATTAGGTATGTAAATTGTATATAATTTAGCTGGTATAATATAAAATAAATTAATTTACAAATTAATTAATTTATTTATTTAATATTTAGATATTAAAACAAATGAAAATTAACTAATTATTTGTGTTTTAAAAAGATATAGCTTTTTTTTTTGTAATATTTGATATCATGCATTTAACAAAAAATTGTTCTTCACTTTACTCTTTTTAGATTTATTTAAACACTAAGGCTAGAGTAGTAAAATATTTTAAAGATTCTTAGTTTGTAATTTAAATAATTCCTTTTTTTTATATTTTATCAAATATTAAATATAAGTATTCTCTTCTTAGAATTATTTAAACACTAGGACTAGAGTAGTAAATATTTTACAAATTTCTTAGTTTGTAATTTAAATAAATCTTTTTTTTTTATAAATTATCAAATAATAAGTATATAAACCCATTTCTAATACATAAATTAAAAATGAATAATGTAAAATTTGTTATACTTATTTCAATAGCGGATTGTATTTAGTTTGTATTGTGGGTGGACTTCCGAAGAATGGAAAACCAAGATTCGTAAGTATATTGACTTTATTTTAATCTTATTTAAATATTTTGACCAATATAGGAATTACACCTATATCAGAGCCAGGTGATCGTTGATCAAGAATGCGAATGACTGATCAATAATTAATAGTTATTCGGCACGAAGTGCCGAATAACTGTTATATTGGGTAAATCAAATTTGATTGGTTGATCCGGGCTCCGCGATCAACTGATCAAATTTGATTCCCAATATAATAAGCTACCTTTAGGTGGCGTTAGTTATTCGGTTCGAAGTGCCGAATAAGTGATTTATCCGGTATCCTGTGATTATGTGATTACAAATCATTTATTTAAGCTTTTTTAAGCTTTTTTTCTCTTCACATAATCTCTTTTACGTGTAACCTCTTTTAATTTTTTTTTTACACGAACCTCTTTTATAATTTCTTTACATATAACCTCCTTTAATATTTTTTTACATAAACCTCTTTAACCTCTTTCAATAATTTCTTTATGCACATTATTTCAATGTAAAATAATGGAGAATATAAAAGAAGTAAGTATTTTATAAATACAGATTGTTATTAAAATCATTATATTTTAAAAACTAATAAATTTTTAGTCTTATTTTAAACCTACAGCTAAGGAACTTTTAAAGGTTCAAGAAAGTCATGTACCACAAAATACAGTTAAATGTACAAAAAAATGGATTAATATTTTAAATTCTTGGCGAAATCATGAAGATGTAGGCTATAAATATACATTAGAATCACTTTCCTCTAATCAACAAATTGAAAAAGAAATGTGCGAGTTTATTTACGGTATAAGAACAAAATCTGGAGAGCGATATTCAAGAGCTTCACTTAAAAATGCAGTTGCTTCAATAAGCCGCCATCTTAAAGACACCATTCCACAATGGAACTATAACCTTTTAGATAAAAATCATTTTCCAAAGTTACATGCTACTCTTGATGGCACATTAAAAGAGATGAAAAAGTTAGGAATAGGCGCGGCAAAGCCACATGAAGGCTTGACAAATGACGAATTAAAAATTATTTTAGATCATGATGCTGTGTCTTTTAATAATCCTGAAGGATTACTTAGAAGAGTATTTTTATGGATATGTTTATTAGGATGTCCACGAGGTGGTGAACATTATAATTTACTAATTAATCAATTTGAAGATACAGATAATGGATTTATTTTTAAGAAATTTCATCAAAAAAATGATCAAGGAGGGTTGGAAAGTAACCAATATACATTTGAAATTCCATTTCCATCAGATGTTAAAGGTAAAGCTGAACCCAATGCAGATATTCGCAAATATATTTCAATGAGACCCTCAGATTGTATAACCAAAGAATTTTACTTAGGAATTTCAACAAATACAGCAGGTAAATTAATTTATTTTATTGTATTACATTAAATCTATAATTTTAATATTATTTACTAGCAATTTCTAAAGGTAAATGGTATTATGATTGGGCACTTGGTGAAAAACGGATTAGAGGGATGTTTCGTGAAATCTGTATTGCGTGCGGTATTGACATTTCCGGAAGAAATATTTCTAACCATTCAGGAAGAGATACGGCAATACAATCAATATTTGATGCCGGAAATGAAGAAGTTGAAGCAATGGCAATTTCAGGTCATAATTCATCTGCAGGAGTGCGTAATTACCTTAAAGTAACAAAAGAAAAGAAAAGGAAGATTCTAGGTTCGGTTATGCAAAGGTTAACTGAAGATACGTCAGATATCAACTCAAAAACTGAAATACAGTATGATAATGAAGTGCAATGTGATGACAATATGCAACATGGAGAAATTGTATTATCTGGATTTAGCAAGGCTTCGGAATTATTGGAAAATAAGAACAAGCGGCCATTACAGGAAACTTCTACTAACAAAAATATAGATATTAATAATAATAAAAAGAAAAAAAGAAAAAAAATTATTATAAATAAATATTACTATAATAATTGTTCAATTTATAACAATTGATGTATATTGTAGTATATAAATAACGCCTAATATACAATATAAAGATTTTATTGCTTAATACATGATTTATCATAGTGATCGACAATTATAAAAAAACTGGAAAAAATCACGGGATACCGGATAATACATTATACTAGACAGTTTATTTTTTAAATTTGAAATTATTCAAAATGATATTTCCAGAAGCTAAACCATCAACTGAACCTTTTTCTTTTATTTTTTTAAAGAGATTATGCTCTCTCTCACTGTAATTGCAATTCTTATTTATACTTAATCAGTTTTCAAAATTTTCTATTTCGACTACTAAACCAACTTAATTTCCAGTATAAAACATATAAATTATGGCAATATTGCTATCAGAATTTGTAGTATAATTCCTATAAATTGTAATTACTCTTCTAATATTTTGTCCGTTGATTATGTTGATTTTAATTCAAATCTTAACTACACTAACCCTGAACCAAAGCAATGCGAAACAACTGGGCCTATAATAAATAGTAGTTATGTCCCTCATATTTGTAAAAATGGAGGTGAAAGTTTACTATACTTTCGATTATCTGATGGAGAATAGAACAGTAATAACTCCCAATATCACTGAAGCCTATTTAGATGGATTTAAAATAGACAAAGTTTATCCATCTTCTGGCTTTAATTTGATTTCTATTATTCCTTTATTTATTGTGAATGAGCAAGCTGCAATCGTATATTATTCACCTATAATCAACAAACGTATATTTAGCAAGTATGTTTACGGTCTTGTGGGAGGATTGGAAGAAGAATTCGTTGACTTTAATGCACATACTGATCATATATTAACAAATTTATCAACCCCAAATACAACAATGCCTATATTAAGACCAGTATCAAAGGATATTTTTTTATCAAGAGGAATTTTATTATGATCGTAATTATCTTGATTTTTTTAATTTCAGGAAAATAAAAATTAAAATCTTTATTTCCTATTTTTCTCTTTAGTTGCCTCAATTTTATCAAGCATCAGTGGATTCTTTAGCTTTTTGTCAGGAGTCTTCGTATTTTTATTTGGAGCAACTAAGTTAGTGCCATGGTAAGTTAAATAATGATTTTATACAATTCGTAATTATATCTGATATTATTCATAATATTTTATTACTTTTGATAGGGGATTTTTACAAACATATGTGTTTAATTATTTGTGTACGGAATTTCGAAGAAAACTTGTAAGAAAACTTAAAAAAATAAATACGAACCAATTCTATTCATTAGTGGAAGGACCAAAAATGGTACATTGGAAGGATGCGTTCAAAATATTGAAAATATACTTAAAGTAAATTATCTTGATACTGGTTTTTTGAATTTATTGGTAGAAGACAATAATAAAGTCAATAATATATAAAGCCGACAATAAAGTTTAGATAGTATAGATTTCTTGATATTACCGTATAAACATTAGTATAACATTATTAAATGTATTAAGTGTATAAGCGTTATTTTATTTTGTTTGTTATCTGATATGTAAATTTCTATCTAGCAAACCAATAAATTTCCTTTTGTAATTACGATTGGTATTACACAGGCAATCTTGATAAATCAGATCCTTGATAAATCTTGGCACTATTTCGGATTATTCTTCTGGAACTAAATCATCTATATTAAAACAGTCTTGAATCTTGATATATCGGAGTTTATTAGTAAAATCTCGATATTTTGTAAATCGGATTTTATTCTATAACTAAATTAGAATGATATAGATTATATCAACAATATTAAATAATCTAATTATTGTATTTAAAATATGTTATTTAAATATTTTGAAATATTTTATTATATACAATGTTTTCAGTTTGATAGTTTTCTTGTTCATTATGCAATATAAGAATTTTAATATACTGATATGATATAACTCTTGATAAAGGAACATATAGCTGGCCATATGGAAAACTGGTTATGGTAAATAAAGGCCCATTTTGCTTACTAATGTCTGACTCTGTGATTTGTTTATTGTCATTGCAAATGCAACACATATTGAAATTGCAGTCGCGGTAACTAAGAGAGCGGAAATGAACACAAAAAAAATGCAATTAATAAGAAAAATTATACTTTTTTTTTGTTAGTATTAATCTATCCGGATGAAAAAAAAATCCAGTTAAAATTTTAATTAACCGGAAATGTATTAGTGTAGTATTAGTGTAGTCAGGAATCCTTAATTATGTTAAATACGAAATAGATCGAATGCAAGAATATCACACTTTCAATATTACACAATTCAAATTAATTTATACAGGTAATCTAAATGTGACAAAATAATAATAATATTTCTATATTTTGCATTATGGAAGAATCAGTTAAATTCGTACTAGACCTTAATTCCACAGATTTCAATATTGTGCTATAGGTAAAAAAGGATCATCTGATAATCCACGAGATGTATCAAATTCAATATGTTGAAGATAAGATTGTCCTTGTACCCATAATCTAACAAAATGATCAAAACCTTTATATGATTTAATTCTTAAATTAAAAGATTCTAAAGGAGGAAAATCCATTGCTACAGCTAAAGCTGTCTCAAACATAAAATATGAATGAAATTTTTAATTAATGATGATTCCATTATTATATTAATATACAGTATAATTATATATATATATATATATGTATATGTATATGTATATAATATATTATTTCTTACCTAATATAAGGAAATTCTAAGGATAAAATTTTAATTTTGGGAAACCTGATATTAAAATAGTAAAACTCGCACCAGTAATTGTAAACCTTTTAAATTAGGAAAAGAATTCACCAGCCAAAGTATTTGTTACTAAACTAGAAATGATCAAGGTTGTAAGTAAATGACATCCACTTCCAATAACTTTTAAAATATCATGTTTCCATTCAGATTTCCGATACTGTAAATCTAGATGTTGGGTCTTGAACATTTTCATCTCTAATTGATCTTAAATTCTTAATACAATACCTAATGAGGAATATTTATGACTAAAAATTGCAAAATAAATTAAACCAGGACAATTTTTCAAAAAACATTTCTATATAAAAGTAAGATATTTTATATTTTACATTTTTCAGAAAATTCAGGATATGATGTAAATGTTATTTGTTGTACAAAGTTATCATAATTAAAAGAAGTTGTAGATGAATTTACAAATTAATGAAAGACATTAGGTGATCTCCATGTAGGTTTCTTCCATAATTCGTCGACTATAACCTATCATAAAAAAATAATTATAATGAGAGAGAATACTAAGAGAACTCTATTACAAGAAAAAGAAAAAAGAAAGTTTTCAATAATACCAAAGCCCAATAAGAATTTACAAGTAGAGTATTAAATAAATCATCTTGATATTCAAAATTTGAAAAGATTATATGAATAAATCGATATTTAATTTGATAAAATTTTCATTTAATATTTCTATTTTATTTTTTAATTATTTTAAAATAAGAAAAAATTTAATTATAAAATAATTGTAATCGTTTATGAATTTTCCGATGAATACGATGAATACCAATTCTTTTTTTTTTTCTTATATTTCAATTTCAATTTCAATTTAAAGAAACCCGTTTAAAATGATATTAAAGACATCTTTTGATTTAATCTCTATCAATGAAATCATATTATGTGGATGTGAATAAGTTTTTCAGCAAATTCATTTTATTTTGAGGTAACTTAAAATGATTTAAAAAAGATATTTTTTCCTTTATTTATGGATTATGTAATAAAAATCTACTTATTTTGTGTTCAAAATATTTTGAATTAAACAAGCAAAAGTAGAGTTCTTTAAATTTATTCAAGATATTAAAATAACATCATACCAAATTCTAGCATGTTTAGAATCAAATGTATTGTAATTTTTTACAAATTCAACCATTGTTAGTTTATAAGTTGAAATACTTCATATTCTTCTATATAAAATATATCAGCAGATTCTCTGATCTGCTTTTCATAATCAACACCATTACAACAACCGGTGTCTCCATGCAAATTAAGATCCTCGTTATGATGGACCAAAACCACTATAGTTATACGTGGCATATTTTTCAGTTTTTACACGACTTAAAATATAACTTTAATATCGACACTATTCTCAAAAGAGAATATAAAGCTATCTTTAGTAGTACCATAAATTCCTTCATCAAGTTCATCATCAAATTCATCAGAATCCCATGCAATTGGATTATATCCTCCAAGAATTTCATTACTATATTTCACTTTAATAATTGCTACAGTACTAGTTTGATTATCACAGATTTCATGAAATTTTTTAGTTGTAAATCCATCACGAGATCCACGAAGTAACAATTGGAATTTGTACACATTTTTTATCTCATCTGTAATTTCTAATCTATCGATCCATTTTGAGATTAATTCAGCATGTTGAATTGTAATAATTTTGGAATTAATATAAATTTCATTAGCAGTCATACGAGGTTTTGATTTTTTATTAGGATTCATAAAATATTTTAATAAGTCTTCATATATATAATAAATCCTTTGGTAAAATCTTCCTGTAAGGTAATACTTTATCCGAAAATTCTTCAGAAGATAAATTATGAAATCTGATAAATGGAATACATTGACGCACATTATTCTTTAAAGTTTTGAAAACTTCTTTTGAGAAATTTGTAGTATCAGAAGGGAGTTCTGGACTTTGGACAAGTCCCCATTTAAGCACATATTCCCATACTTGAATTTCGCTCATTTGAAGATTATCACTTTGAATAAGTGAAACTAAAAGATTTTCTGGAATTGAGGAAAAATTTGGTGAATTGAATATTTTATCTGGCTCTTTAGACGATAAATCAATACAAAATCTTTGTAGTTCCAAGAAAGAATCATTCTCAAAGCTCGTTTGATATATCAAATTAAAATTTGATTCCATCCAATCTGCCTTAGTTTTAATTAAAAAGGATTGTGCATAAGTGATTAGTTCTTGGAGACCAAGTTCACTCGCAGCAAGCAAGACGTTAATTATATCAGAAGTATCATATTCCTCCAAAGAAATTCTACCACCATAAATATATCTGAAATAAAAAAGTATTACATTATTATATAATCATTTTGTGATTTAAATTTTGTAATTTAAATTCAAATTCTCTTACCTCAAAATTATTTGAAAAATTTCAGGTAAAATATTTGATAATTTTATATGAACCAAAGTTCCATCATTTTTATTTTTATTGGTAGACAAAATTCTTCGTAAATAAGTGGAACGATAATGTAAGATAACCATATGAGCACGAAATATCTTTATATGAGGGCCGTTACCAACTTCAATAGTAACATCATAATATTCTTCATCATTTAAAATATCAAGTAAATTTTGAGATAATTTCGGTAAAAAATTTATTATCATTCATAATTTAATAAATTTTTTTTTTTAAAAAAAAAGTAAAGGATTAACTGTTTGGAATTTTTTTACAAGAAAACGTTATTTTATTTTTAATTATTACATCATAACTACTAATATTGTTTGTAAAAAAAAAAAAATGTCATGTGTAACCTACAATGTTTTTTTTATTATCCGAATTCTTTCAAGATTAAAATATTATAAAAATGATTTTATTCAAAGGTATGGTAACACGATTTAAAGATAAGAAAGACGTTATCTTTAATAATTTTGTAATATCCATTATTATTTAAATAAAAAATAATTCTTTCTTATTTCAGAAATTATAATAAGAGATATTCTAGTACAAAATCTTTCCCATCCCATAAAATTATTGATTACACAAGCGTTATCTCATCTTAAAATTTTTTATTATAATCATCATCTACAATACATAATTTATAATGATGAACCCGATATTAAATTAATCATTTAAATCATTTTAAATTATATTTATAAATTAATTTTGGGTTTATATTGTACAATAATTATCATTGATTTACTATGTTTATTTATTTTTTTTCAACAAATATATGTGAGTTTATGTGACACGTATTCAGACGAATGATGCATTACATTTTATAATATATATGATATTTAATATTATCTAATTCGACTTAATTCAATAATAAAAATATTTATATGATAAAATTTTATAAAACTTAGTTATGAAATTTTGGAATTGAGGTTTTTCCACTTCCCTTTGAAATTAACAAGTAATTTTTCCTTTTACAATTAATTTATAACCCTTTTTGGATAAATAACTCATATTATCTAAACATTCAAGTTTTTTTTTTTTATTAAAAAAGATAAGAAAAAGATAAGAAAAAACGGAATTATCTTTATAATTTTATCTTTTTTCATTCTTCTATACATCAAATTCCCTTCTTTAGTGAAACTTAAAGTATTAAATAATAAAACAAAAGTGTATACTTTTCATTTACATACATTTTTTTTTTCTATAAAGAAAAAAATAATAATAAAAAAATAAAAATTAATTTTTTCTAATTTAACAAACAAGAAAAAATATTTATAAAAAATGTAAATAAAATATTGAAAAAAATATTGACGAAATTGGATTAAATGGTCTTTTACATTCCACAAGAAATTTTTTAAGTTTCGTACATATCGTATATATTTTGTATATAATAAGATGAAAATAATATGCCATTGCATTAGTAAAAATGAATATTACATTCATTCAACTTGAAACCCTTTTCATTTTGTCATAAAAGAAAAAAAAAAATTAAAAAAAATTTTTCTTTAATCACTTGATTTATGCATGATTAAATTTATCAAAATTACATCCAATAATAATAAATTTTTATATTATTTGTAATATTTGAACCAATACAGTCACGCCTCTATAAAATCACCCTATATACTGTATATCATATTTTTACTTCGAATGAAAAAAAGGGATACTTTTTTGATTATAGAAGTTGAACAAACTATTGTATTTCTAAAAAAACACATTCGACCCCGAAATCTGATTGGTTTGATTTGTATAATATTATAGAACTCGTTCGCTCAAGAACTTTATGTATCGTATTGTAGATCCGTAATTGTTTTATTTGTATAATTATTAAATTTATAATTTTTTTTTTTAAAAAAAAAATTTGTATTCTTTGGTATTGGTAATGTAGACGCGAAAAGAAAGGAAAGCTTAAATAATAGCTTAAATACGCGATAAATATTGCCACAAACTGCGCCGTATGTAACAAAATCACATGCCCAAAAATCACATGCCCGAGCTTTTTTTGATGGTGTTACTGGGGAAGATGAGGCACAGTCAACCACCCTAGCGTCGCCTCCAAAAAATGGTAGCCGGTTCTAATTTGCCGGGTTACATATATTATTGAGAGGTGATAAATAATACGTGACATTTAGTACTTTACGTATAAAAAATTTTCTAAGTCCTCAGAATGATTATAAAATTAAAGAAACGTTAGGGTGTGACATTATGTGACGAATTCCTAACCCTAATCCCTTACCCTAATCCTAATCCTAATCCCCTTACCCTAATCCCAACCCTAATCCCAACCCTAACACTAAAGAACCGGCAAAATAATCCGGCTACCATTTTTTGGAGGCGACGCTATGGTCGTCAGGCACAGTCCAAAATGTCACGTGATCATATGGCATAGTAATCTATCTAAAATAAAACTGAGCAAACTAATATATACCCAGGCGCACAAAAGCATCATCTGTAACATGCAATTGCACCTATTAAAAACTTTAGAAATAAAAAGAAGTAATTTTGGGATAAAAATAATACAATCTTTATCATTGTTCATGTAAATCGATTAAATCATTAAACATAAAGAAGGGAAAACTTCGAGCCAATCAAAAAAACAATTTCAAATGCAAGCAATAATATTGGATCTTAATTCGATTTGAGCGTGTGATTACGTTATTTTTAATTTATTTTATTTTTAGAAAATAATTATAAAAATTATAATAATTCATATTTAATTGTTAAAATACCGAAAATAAACAATACAGATCAATACAACATGCATGAGTAATTGAGTATATCTATATAACAATGTTATATCTTAGAATTGAAGGATATTTTCAATTTTCACATAGCCAAATCCCTACTAAATCTCTGTGCCACCTCATTATAATACAATTAATACTAGAGAATGGAATCGATTCTAGCAAAATCGAATTAATCGAAAATCGAATCTAAATCGATTAATCGAAAATCGAATTAAAAAATCGAATCTTTATTGTGGCGCAGTAATTCGCCTTTAATATTTTTTTTATTTAATTAATTTATTTTTTATTATTTTTATATAAATTAATTTATTTCCTTTAGTTATTGAATAGTAAAATTACTTTAATTTATATATTAATTAAACATAAAATAAATAGGCTAGGGCATTGCTAAATCTCACCGCAGGTGATTCTTACCGCTTAATTTCAGCCGGAATTATAATTTGGCCGGAGTTAATTGTATAACCTAATAAAAAGTTTGACTTTTTAGTTAATTGTTGAAAGTGTTCTAAATGACCTAAAAGTGGTCAAATGTTACCATCAACTACCTTAGTTGATGGTTAAAAGTGATCCAAATGACCCTAAAAGTGGTCAAATATCCATCAATTAAGTATATCAAACTTCATACCATTTTTAGTCCACTTTTAACCATTACGAAATAGATTTTAGTGATTTATACCACCTTGTAACTAAAAAGGTCAAATAGGTTATATAATTCTGGCCAAAAATTAAGCGCCAACAGTTAGATTTAGCAACGTCCAAGCAAAATTACTGTAAAAAAAAATAGATTTTTCGCCTATTAAAATTGTTGCGCCACAAATTTAATTACGAATGATGATCAAATTTTTTTTTATGACGCATAGAATCGATTAGAATCGATTTAATCGAAATCGAAAGTCGAATCTTAGAACCGAATCTTGAGATTCGATTAATCGCGATTAATCGATTCTTAAATCGATTCTCATTTTGAGAATCGATTCCAATCCCTAATTAATACAATTAGAAATTTATAAATCTAAATACATAAAAACAAACGCGTAATACAATGTATAACTCCAAAAAAGAAAAGAAAAATTAAAAAATTCCATACCTTTAGCGAAATGTCCTTTCACTGAAATGGACTTTGGCGAAAAGTCTGGATACCATTATTTTACGTACTATACTACGATAAGTCATATATATAATTTAAGTATATTATCTGTTATAATATAAATTTATTTATATAATTATTAATTTTTATTTTATATTTATCTTTATCTATTATTTATTATTACATTTTTTTTTTCGTCTTTTATATTCAAATATAAATAATAAATTAATTATTTTTCGTAATTTATTTGTACCCATTCATTTATAAAATTATTTATCATATTAAAAGTTTAAATTTGTTCATATAATTGATCATGCTATAAATAACTTTATTGTAAAAATGATAAGCTAAACAATTAATTTATATCTATTAAAAACTTTTGAGATAAAAATTGAAGTAATTTAGGGATAAAAATAATTCTCATATTGGATCTTAATTCGATATTTTTAATTTAAAATAATTATAACAATCATAACAATTCATATTTAATTATTAAAAAATACCGAAAATAAATCGTCAGAAATGTTCTATAGATTTAGTTTGGTTTCAAGGATATATTTATTTAAACTCCCATATTAAACACTAAGCAAAAAGCAGTTTCGCCATAAAAGACGGTTGGTTAGGGAGGAGTTCGTCCAGTCCAGGATTCCCAGCATCCATTCAAGAAGAAAAAATTTGTTACCGGAAAAACTTCTTTAACGCGTAATCACGTGACTTCTGTTAGGAGTAAATTGTGATGATTGTAGGTCTGTAATTATTAGATTTTATCTTTTGTGTATTGTATTGTAGGATCCGTAACTGTTTTATTTGTAATTGTAAATTGTAATTGTTCACGCAGTCTGTTTTATCTGTGTTATTATTAGATTTTTACCTTTTTTAGATTTGACTTTTTATCTTGATGTCAATGTAAATTTCCGGAAATGTATTTGAAAGGATAATTAATATATTAGATAAAAAATTGTTTATAAAAACGAGGTTTCATCTTTTATTTTTCTTAATAAACGCCATTTTATATCATTACTTAAAGATTTTTCTATAGTCAAATTTGGTGTTGTTTTTTTTTATTATATATTTTTTTCCTAAAATGCCCGCATATTGGACTGATGCAGTAACAGAGTATCTAATCAGATACAGAAGGTAAAAAATAAATGAAAACTAATAAAATAACTTCGATCTTATTCTAGTTGTTTTTTTAGTTGTCTTACGTTATTTTCTGATCTAAAAATTAAATAAATAATGTAAAGGAGGAACAATGATTACTTTCATAATATGCCCAGAAGAAATCGCTCTGAATTCTGGGCAGGCGCAGCCCGAAGAATTCGGAGAAGATATAATATTAGATTCACAGCGCAACAAGTCGAAAGAAAGTGGAGAAGCTTGGTTAGGAGTTTTAATGTTAGTAAAATAATAATAAAACCATAAAAAAACAAATTAAAAAAAAAATTAATAATATTAACATTTTTAGGAATTCTGTGAATGGAGAAATGGTGCGCCAAATAGAAGGTGGTCCCGGATTGGGGAAAGATATTACAGAATGTTTCGCACAAGGTTTTGGGACAGACCTGGTGGTAATTATCAAGAATTTTTTTAATTTATATTATTTATATTTAAATCTAAATTTATTTATATTTCTTAGAGAACCGTGACAGTCGCAGGCGAGTGAGGCGACGTAGGAACACTACACATCAACGGCCTTAATTTTTTTTTTATATATTCTTTTATTTTATTTTTTATTACTATTTTTATTATTATTATTATTATTATTTATATTTTTTTATTATAATTTTTTTATTATATTTTTTATTATTATTATTTTATATTATTATTGTTGTTTTTTATATTTTTTATTATTGTTTTTTATACTTTTTTATTATTTTTTTTTATACTTTTTTTATCATTGTTTTTTATTAAATATATATATTTTTATATTCATCTAATTATTATTTTAATATTTTTAATATTTTATATTTTGATTTAATAAATTTATCGTAAAATCCAAAAAGGTTCTTCGTTACTTAAATATAGAAAGATGTAATCTGATTAATGATGCAAACAATAATACTAAAAGGTTTCGTCCAAAAGTCAGACGAAACTAGGTTTAGTATAGCAGTTACTGCCAATTTTTTACGCGCTAGTTCTTGGGAATCCAATAGAGATAGTTTATTATTTGATAATACAGAATTATTTTCTTTATTTTTCAATTTTTCGTTCTGTTAATTTAAATTAATCATTTTTATTATCACCCTTTCTTTTCTTTCCTCGGACTTGCATGGGTCCTGGCGGTGTTCTCGGAATAGTACCTCCGTCTCCTATTGTTTTCAAGGCCAAGGTGCGATTTGGTCGTTAGTGTTAGAATTATTTTTGGCATTTTTTTTAACTTGTCCCTATAATTTGTACTTTGACTTTGTATACTTTGTGAAATAAAAATAAAAATAAAAATAAATTGTACAATATTTTGTATTTTGTATTAAAGTTTTAAAAAATTTCGTAATATATTTTTTTTACTCAAACATCTACTTCCAACAATTTTAACAAAAAAAGTAACATCAATAAAGAATATTTTTATTGTTTAACTTTTAGAAAGGGAAAAAATGAAAAGGAAAGGGGAGCACAAGGGAAAGGGGGATATGAAGGAAAAGTTTTTTAATTATCTTCTAACTTTCTTTTCTTAATGGTTATGTTCTTAAATTTTATATTACTTAGGGACACTTTGCCCTTTACTTCAATTCCAAATAGGGACAAAGTGGAGCCCTCTTCAACTTCAATATTATCAACTTCGGCATTTTCGATCGTAATTGTATCACAGTCATCACTTGAGCGCTTCTTTACTCTTTTATTTACATATAGAGTAAACTTTTTAATTAAATTTGATGTATTAAGTAGTAAAAATATCGTAATCAGCACTTTCCGCCAACTCAAGTGATGACTGCGTATATCCAGATGGTGCAACGAAAATGCCAAGGGTATCTGGAGTATATTTTAACAATCCTCCCTGAATAATTATTGACTTTAGTTAGTTGAGGTCATATAAGATTTAATTCTAAATAATCATAAATATACATACAATGAAATCTCTAACGAGGGAGCTATTTACTTTGTTGTGGGTAAAATTCTTGTATTGAACAACGAATTTTACTCCCCTGTGCTCCCCAACTAAATCAATTCCATCATCCCCCGTTAGGATATTACCCTTATTAGTCTTGTAACCCTGAGTAAATTTGTATCATCATTGTTGCCATACAGATAGGCCTCAGAAAACATGAGAGCAAGCTTGACGTTTTGACCCTTGTAATACGTTTCGTCATTTCGACCCTCTACGACCCTCATAATACGTTGACACCATATACAGATCACGCTATATAGTTAACGGGAGCATTTTATAATATTGATATTGAGATATTGATATCGAGGATTTTTTTTTTTAAAAAAAAAATGATAAACGATATCAATATTGCGAACAATGGTCGTTTATATAGAAAAAAAAAAATTGATCATGATCTGCAACATGATCCGAATTGGTTGATCAAAAATCCGAGAGCTAACCATATACCATATATTAACATCAAGGAAATATTTATTATTCGCGATTAATTATAATTTATAAGAGTTGAAGGAAGTTAAATATATGAAAGAATTTAAACGTTCTTAAATGAACCCGATCAAAATATAAATATATACATGTACTATAAATATATATCTGAATTTTATTAAAAAAAAAATTCTATTAAAAATATATATCTGAAAAAAAATATATACCCGAATTTATTAAATTTATATATTAAATATTAAAAAACATTAAATTATTAAGTATACGAATTTACTTATTAAAATATATATTATATTATTAAAAAAAATTATATATATTACACGAATTGATTTATTAAAAAAAAAAAATTTGTGGACATAGGATCGTCCAAGTTTGATTTGAAATATCGATGTTTTTAATCATGTGAAATAAATTTTATTGAATCATTTTTATTTTGGATATTCACAAATAAGTGTTAAAGTTTATGGTATATATGGTATATATCATACTCTTAGTAAGGGCCGGCCACTGGTATGACTCTAGTTTCCTATCAAAATTCATTCATTTCGGTTTCGTATTTCGACCATGGAATTTTTCTGACCATTTCAACTTTGTTATTTCATTTGGATTTCACTTATACGGCATTATTCAAGAAAATTGTAAACCTTATTGACTACAGAAATAAGTTAAATATCAATTTGGAGATGTTTCAAACATGGAAATCCATTGCGTTTTCAAAATTTTGATTATCTTCTAGCTTGTTGTTGTGACTATTATAACATTTTTTTGACACAAACGTAAAACTACAAGAAGTTCGTATCGTTCAAAAAAAAATGAATATACATACCGGCTAACGTTTGTATAATTTCAATATTACTTGTTGAAAATTTCCTGTGTTACTCATACTTCTGTTCTCTTTGATATAAGACAAAATGATCATTGAAAAGATTATTGTTTTGATTGATCATGAAAGGGTTTGAGGTTTCGCAGTGCCATGTACTACTCAAACAAAATAAATATAGGCTTCGCCTAGGAAAGTATTGTCTATTTAGTAATGACTCATTATGTTTTTAGTTAAGACAAAAAAGTAACACGCAATAACAAATTAGAACACCATACCACAATTACATTACTCAAGAAGAATTATGAACCTACCAACATTATCATACAGAAGTTGTAAACGCTTCAGATGATATATTCTTGATCGATTGCAATTCTCGCTAATACTTTTCACGAATCAGTGAAACCACCAAAGGTGCGATGTCATTGAGATCCCTAAACATCTCCTGCATACATTCCAGTATTCGTGTTCCACCAGCCGAATAATATTGAGCAACAGTTTTTCCGCAAGGTAATTACCACATGTAGTAGTACAATACTCCGTCCATAAATGGCATCCAATTATATGAGAACTACGTGTGATGTTGCAATTGTCTCGTATGATGATGCGGGATAACCCACTATTATCGCTGATCTTTGACACCTTTGAGTTTAGAATGTTCACTCCTTTTCTCCGATTAATTAATTTTCTCTGGTTATGGATATATTGCAAACAATTTTCCTAGGCTTGTCCGGATAAGTGTATCATGAAATCATCATTCGTGTCTAACGCAGTCACTTTTCGTCTCTTGTGAAATTTTTTAACCATCTCCCACCACATGCTATCGTTCCACCATAAATGTCTTGATGTTTGATCCTATGTCTACTCACATGAGTTGGAGATTTTTTTCCGTGAAAGATATTCTTGAACTCGCTCTGGTACAACTATGGATATATTTTGTGATAACGTCCCTTATTTTTTCTGTTAAAACGTCCGAAGCGTTATCTCCTGTGGAAGATGATGGAGAAGTAGAGAGAACGGAAAGATCCTGGTTATTATGGAAAAGAATTTTTTCTCCCTGCAAAGGGATTTTCTTTCGGGAAATTAGACGGAGCAGTAATAATATCTTTGGAGTAATTACCTGTGTTATGTGACAAAATGTTCGCCATTTCTGAGCTGTGATCACGAAGTGATGATGTATTTTTCGTTATCGTAAAATGGCCGACTGTTTCTCATGGACTATCTGTTGACCAATATCTGTATTAGTTGTCGTTAACAGTTTCAGGTTGAATAAAACTGACTACACAGCTAGCATCCTTAATGTAATGTCCGTAGTACCATGAATCTGAAGGGGACCATGAATAGATGTATTAGGTGGAACACAATCTATTTTCGTACTCTCGTTTGCTTTTGCTAGAGCATTGTCATCGTGATCTGTAGCCGAAAGTCTGTTAACGAACAGATCATTTCTGTGGACATCAACTGCCGTACCTAAGGACCGATTAAGAGGAGAGATTTTCTTGTGAAGGGACTGCTTATACTGGGTGGAACCTATGGTTCGGACACATTGAATAGGCTACCTAAAAGGAGATAGGTTGAAAATGGTAACTGTAAGACAAAAAATCAAGAGTATTGCGTCCATAACCACGAGATCCTTGAGACTCTTGGGTGTATCTCTTCGGTCACTGAAACTAGCACGAAACTCTATCAACATTCTGTCAAGAATTTCAACGATCACATTCCTTGGAATCTCCGACCGTGAAGAGAAATCTACTTGTATTTTAGGTGACCGGGTAACCCCTCAGGAAAACAACGATGATGTTCAGGCACAGTTCCATTATATTCCTAAAAATCTTCACAAGAGTTAAACGCTCTATAGCCACGAGCATTGTTGTCTTGCACTATCAACATTGTGGACAACTTCTCTCTGTCGTATGTGGCCTCAACTTCGTAAAAATCAGCATACAGTTTATTCTTCTCCGGTGAACAATGTTTACGGAATTTCACGTTATCCATTTTTATATTAATCCAATTTCTTCAAAAGAACAAAAGAACGATAAAAAAAAATTTTGACCGTATAAGAAAGTAAAAGCAGATACTAGAGGATTATAGAACGATAATCCTCTCCTTGTCATTAATAAAGTAGCCACCGAAGAAACAGCTCCTAAATCCAAGTCCTATATATATTCTAGGCACATTGATATAAAAACAAATCCGTTTTCCATGGTTAATATATGAACATATGGTAGTTTGTTGATAAATGCACCCAGAAAGTCTCGACATTATGGTGGTGTTGTAATACCATTGCTGCTGAAATAATAAAAATAATAACTCGCTCCCTTGTTGCTTGTCCTTATTGCCAACTCATATTGCAAACTGAAAAAATGTTACTATGTATTATCCTTTCTCGAAAATTTTTGTGCCATGTCGAAGATTGTGGAATACTTTGCAACGATTCTTTAAAATTGATAAAAGACAAACACAACAAATACAATAGCAAATAATACATACTGATTTGTGCGTGAATAAAAAATATATCTGCATCAGGATCGGGAGAAAATCTACAATAGTACTATATATATGTTTATGTATGTACACATGTCTACATCAGGTTTATGCACGAATTAAAAAAAAAATGAAGACACCGTTATTATCTGCATGATGGTTAGTAATAAACACGATTTTCTGATGTTGTGTTTCTTTCGTATCCCTCTTTCGCTAATCAGATTTCCCCTTAGAGTGTAGTGCAAGGATATATAAGGCGTATTGACTTTCTGCTATGCACGCGCTTGAACTGAACCAGGATTGTACTATATATTATCGATATTGGCATAAGAAGATTTTTCCGAGCAAGTCCGAGATTTTTCCGCTCTTAAATGATTTTTTTTTCCTTTCCATCTTTTTTTTTTAAATTTTAGGAAAGTGCGAAAGTTCTCCAACAGGTAATCTTTGTTACTGTTACAAACGGTTTCTGTTGGAAACCTCTTTTCACATATCTTTCTTCTTTGAAATAAAAAAAAAACCAAAAAAAAGAAAACAAACAAACAAACATAGAATATTACTTAGCTTAAATAAATAAATATATATATATACGCTTCACCAAAACATTTATAATATGACTAAAAAAGAATAATAATAACTATCGACTTAAAGTTACAACCGCATGCCAAAATTGTCAAAGACGAGAGATTAAGTGTTCCGGCGAAACTCCTTGTAAATATTGTATAAAAATGTGAACCTGGTAAACCAGGTGAAAAAAAAGAGGTCCACCACCTGGACAAGAAGTAATAAAGAAGTCGAACTAGTCGTATGGAATCTGTATATAATAATAAAGACCCTCAAATACAAGAAGAATTAAGGCACCTTAATGGTTATGAGAGAAATTCTGCTTTTACTCCCATTATGCCTAATGTGCCTAATAGATATCCTTATTCAAATATTTACCATTTAAATTCTTTTGATTATTTACCATATCCTCATAACGTTGGTTACATTTATCCTCCCCCTATTATTTCAACTGTCTCTTCTCCTTCTGAAACTAGAAGCTTACCTAATATTCAATTTACTTCCACTCCCGCTCATCATTCTAGTACCGGTTTTTCTTCTGGTTTAGAACAATCAAAAAGTTCTGAAAGTTCCAGATTAACAGGTCCTGAACAAAGAAAATCTGAAGATTTAGAATTAGAACTTGCTAAATTTATGGTTAATTTAAGAGGAATTGATGGTGGTGCAAGAGATGACTCATGTAGCGATTTTAAAGATAATGTAGAAATTAACGATGATGATATAGAAATTAACGATGATGATATAGAAATTAACGATGATGATATAAAAATTAACGATGATGATATAGAAATTAACGATGATGATGATGTTGAAATTAACGATGATGCCGAAATTAACGATGATGCCGAAATTAACGATGATATCGAAGTTAATGATGATATCGATAATGTCAAAGGTAATTTCAAAGTTAATGATGAAGTCGACGTTAACGATGATGTTGAAGCTAACGGTGATGTTGAAGCTAACGGTGATGCCGAAATTAACGATGTTGCTGAAGTTAGCGATAATACCAATGTTAACGATGATGTCAATGTTAGTGATACCGTCGATATTAGTGATGCCGCCAATGTTGCCAGTGTTAGTAAGCCTGCCAATATTAGTAATTCTGTCAGCTATGTTAATAATGGTTATAATGCTAACGACATTAGTTGCAATATTTTTGCCGATATTCATAAATATAGCAATTATAATGAGAACAATGTTACCAGTATTAGCAAAATTAGCAATGTTAGCAATATTATCAACGTTGTCAGATTTGTTGGGAACCGTCCAAAACGTCAATCTAATAAAAAACAAACCAATAGACCCGTTATTCTTAAGCAAAGATCGCAATTTAGTCATATGCTTCCAAATTCATTTGTTAATGATAAAGATAAGAAAGGTAAAGGACCACAACCACAATTACCATATCCACAACTACAACAACCACCATCACCACCACATCAACATCAACAGCAGCAGCAGCAAGGTAAGAAATTTTAAGTGCATGTGTGTTTCGCTTAAGAAAGCCATTTTATAGAAAGATGTCTTTAATATATTTACCTTTTTTAGGAAATGAACATCAGAAATCGGATTATTCTCCAAGTATTACAGGTACTTTAGGTATTAGCTTGCCAACAATAAAGGAGTTGGGCGTGTTTGGTGAAAATCCTCCATTATATCGGCCTATTCCGATATATCCAATCCATATGAAGGCAAGACAAACAGAGTTTAAGAGTCAACTTCAGGCAAGGGATAATGCTCGCCCGTATAATGCAGCAAGTGAGCGTAGCTTGGCGAAAATACCGAAAATGCCACGACCAATTGATAATTCAACGTTGGTTATAAATACTCCATCATCATTAGCTACTACTTCATCAATTGCTCCATCACCAAATATTTCATTAACTGCTCCATCAACTGTTATATCAAAAACTGCAACTACTACTTCATCATTATTAATTACTACTTCATCAGCTATTCCATCAACTATTAATACTGTTTTATCAATTATTATTCCACCAGATGTTCCATCAAATAATCCACCAACGACTACTCCATCAACATCTACAAATGTTCAGTCAATCGCTCCATCACTTTCAGCAAAATCATCATCGTCTTCGTCATCAAAAGAGAAATCAGCTGCACAACCATTGGATTCATCATCACCTGCTTCAAATGTAGTGTCAGTATCTTCTAATTTAGTAAATGTAACATCGCCTAAACAATCATCGGAATCATCATCTTCTGCTAAAGATGGAACATCAACTACACCATCAATAGAATTGTCGAATGCAACAACATCAGCTACACGATCATTGGAATCAACTTCTTCATCTTCAAAAAACACACCGGATACACAATCATCATCTTCTACAGGTGCAACATCAGCTACACAATCACTGGAATCATCGTCTACTTCTAAAGATATAACATTAGCTACACAATCATCTGAATCATCTGCTGCTAAAGTTGTAGCATCAGTTGCACAATCAACATCTTCTATTAAAGATGTAAGATCAACTCCTCCTTCATCTTCATCAAAAAAAGCTTACGCATGGTACATTCCGGCTCGAATTAAAATTCGGTCGACGAATACAATTCCTATTCGGCCAAAAAGTCCAGTAAAGATTAGGCCGAATATTCAACAGACAAGTCCACAAGTAGGTCAACCGTGCAATCCTATTCAGCAGGCGGGCTCAATGATTCCCGTTGTAGCATCAGTTACACAATCAACATCTTCTATTAAAGATGTAAGATCAACTCCTCCTTCATCTTCATCAAAAAAAGCTTACGCATGGTACATTCCGGCTCGAATTAAAATTCAGTCGACGAATACAATTCCTATTCAGCCAAAAAGTCCAGTAATGATTAGGCCGAACATTCAACAGACAAGTCCACAAGTAGGTCAACTGTGCAATCCTATTCAGCAGGCGGACTCAATGATTCCTATTCAGCAGGCGGGTTCAATGTATCCTATTCAGCAGGCAGGCTCAATGTATCCTATTCAGCAGGCAGGCTCAATGTATCCTATTCAACAGACAGGTCCAATGATTACCATTCAGCCGACAAGTCGAATGTTTTCCACTCAGCAGACAAATCAAATGTTTCCCATTCAGCAAACAAATCAAACGTATCCTATTCAACAGAACAGCCAAATGTTTCCCATTCAATCGACAAATACAATGTTCTCCAATAAGTCGACGTGTTCAATGAATTCCATTCAGTCGACAGGTGGTCCGACGATTCCTATGCAGTCTACGATTCCCCATCAGTCAACGGCTCCTAATCAGTCAACGATTCCAATGTCACCTTTAGTCACTACAGCGACACGAAGAAACAATATAGTGTTACCACCACCAGAACCAACGATTTCATATCCTGATTATTCAAAGCCCGCGACAGCTCCACCAAGAAAGTGGTTTGCGCCACCTGTCTTACCATTTCGATCTACGTTCAGTGCACCATTGGATGAACCCCTGCATACTACGTCTACAAATCCGGAGAAACAAATGAATTCGGATATTAACAATCAATCAAAGAACCCTGATGCAGATAATAATACTGTGAGCCCTGAAAATTCAGTGAGAACGAACCTGCAAGAAGATTTGAGTGAAAACCCCACTAGCGAAATGATTATAACAAAAGAGAAAAATACTACATCTTTAACTATAGAAGAACCTCAAGATGAACAAGAAAAAGAGCAATCGCAAAGTTCATCATCGAGCAATTCTTCCTCTTCCTCGTCCGAGGAGGAAGAAATATCCTCATCGTCGGCAAGAACAAAAGCTAAGAGGAAAGAAATTTCATCTGCAACGTCATCGACATCATCATCTGAGTCAGAAACTATTCAAATAACAGTTAAAAAAAATAAAAGCAAGAAAGAAGTTACTATTTCTAAAGACGCAATCAACAAGAAAAGATCCCGAGAACGTCAACGAGAAAGAGAAGCGGCCATAGCTGCATCTTCACGGAAGAAATTTAGGAAGGAAATTCGTAAAGGGTCACTCAGTAGTAGTAGTAGTAGTTCTACAGATGAGGATTCGATCGCTCCTCGAAGATCTCGTCCAATTAATGATAGGAGACGCTATCCAAAGCCTCCAACGAAACGAATCACCCGTAATGCTGCTCGTGAAGCAGCAAATGCGCCTGCTAAAGATCCTAAGGAGAAGAAAAAGTGGGTGAGACGTAGATAAGCTTGAAACTGTTAATTGGTAAAAACTATGTATATAGTTAGTTTAGAAGTGATGCACAAAATTTTATATGTAATTATAAGATTTAAATATTATGTAATTAATTTCATAAAACATTATTTTTTTTTTATTAATTTTTTTTATAAAAAAAAAAAAATTTTTTTAGTTATAGTTAAAAAGCGAGTTTATTTTGGTGGATTTAGTATATTTAGTATCGAATAATGTATTAAATAAAATTTATGAAACTTATATTATAAATTCTCGCTTACTTTCAATAATCAGAATCAAGAATCAAAGAATTTTTAAAAAAAATTTTGAATAGCTAAACCAACTTATATATACACATAATGATGACCTTCGTTTTTTAACCAGATATTGAAAAATATTAGTCAAAATTTTTACTTCTAAAAATGTATTTCTTTGAATATTCTTCATCTTTGGCGGTGATTTTGTTGAGTATTTTAAGAAAATTTGTAGCTTCAATATGGTAATTTTTTTGGATCTAGAAGTGGAATTTTGACGACTTTAAATAGAGCTTACAAGAAAATAAAAATTAGAAATCTTTTTGATTATTAGAATTTTAAAGTCTTTAATGATAAAAAATAAATGTAATAAATTAATCTGATGGCTGGCGAAACTGATCAATATTGAGAAAATTCCTCAATAATTATTTATTTTTTTTTAAAAAATTGCAGTCAAATTTGTCTGCAAAACCATTTAGTAAAAAAATAGCGGAAGTGTACACTTAGAGAGGTATGCACTTATGGAGTGCAAATATAGTATTGAACTCTTATAAGCTGGATCTATTCATTGTTTAAGCTTCAAATATCGTTATTTTGGCTATCCTGCTGAGAATACTTCAAACTTATTTTTGCGGAAATTATAATTTTTATTATTATTGCTTCAGAGAATATCAGTGAATCGGAGTCACCGGAGTTGAAAATCGGTTCTTTCACAACTTTCGCTCCGAGTGCTTAATACTTTGATTGTTACTTTATTTTATTGTAATCGTAGTTTTGTTTGACTTTTAGTCCGTTTGAAATATAATAGATAATCTGCCATCAAATGAATTCAAAGAAAATATGACTCTTTGAAACACTATCTAAAAGGAAGCTTTACAATGTATCGCCAATTTGAAAGAAATTATTCAAAAGTATCAACAGATTATTTGTAACACAACATTTTTTTAATAATAAATAATTTTTTAACCGTTTTTTTTTAAATGAACTCCTGCATGAATAGCAGATATACAGATTTATTAACAAACAATATTACTGTATATTACTTCATTTGAAATTAATAGATCTAACCAAAAAAATCTATTTTCTATGTTTAGTTTAATAAACGTTAATTTTTTTTTTCTTTGTGTTTTTGCAGTTCTAATCCAATCCCACTTTGAATGAACTTCTTAATTTGGAAATCCTTGAAAGAACTACCGCTTGTACCGCATTGTTTTAATTTCCAAACTGATAAAATCGAGGATATCACTTTTATAATAGTTTCTAATATATATGTTTTATATTATATAATAGATATATGATATATGGTTATTTTAAGCACATTACAATGTATATAAGACTACGGTGTGCCGTTTGGACGAAAAGTCAAGAATTTTTTTTATAAAAATTTAATAAATTTTTATGTTAATAAATTAAAAATTTAATTCTAATGAAAATGATCACCTTCATTGAGTTTTCTAAATTAAGTAATATTTGAATGTTGAATGGGGGAAAATTTTTATATAAACTCTGTATGCCATCTTTGATATATTTTTCTTTTTTAAAGAAAAATATATCAAAGATGGCATACAATTTTGATAATTCAAATTCATCACTTGTTGCTGCAGCCCTCAAATCATTGACCGGTTTATCCATTATATCACAATCAGAGTATTTGAATCAAATACACAATGGGATAAATAACGCTACTTATCAAAACATTAATCCAGTATCACTCCATAGTTCTTATTTAGCTGGTGGGGAAGTACAAAATAATAATGATGATCTTGATCCTCATTATTCTTCGCAAGGAAACGAAAATATCAATCAACATGATATTGATTGTTCCGATTCCCAATTTGCTTCTGATACCTCTTTTTCTACTCAAGAATCTTCTCATTTTTGTTCTGCAAATAATACGCAGTGTTTTATTGTAAACCCGAATAATTTTATGATGTCTTCTTTACAGCAACAAATTACTCAACTTCCTCAACAAATTTCTCAACAAATTTTCCCTTTTCAACAGCATATTGCCCAAAAATTTCAAGTTTTTCAACTAGCTCAATCGCACATTCCTCAACAAATTCAATCGCAATTGTCTCAAATTCAGATGCAATTTCCTCAACAAATTCAATCTCAACAATTGCAAGCGCTTCACTCGCAACAATCGCAACAATCGCAACAATCGCAACAATCGCAACTTTCTCAACAAATTCAATCGCAACAATCGCAACAATCGCAATTTTCTCAACAAATTCAATCGCAACAATCGCAACAATCGCAATTTTCTCAACAAATTCAGTCGCAACAATCGCAACAATCGCAATTTTCTCAACAAATTCAATCGCAACAATCGCAACAATCGCAATTTTCTCAACAAATTCAATCGCAACAATCGCAATTTCCTCAACAAATTCAATCGCAACAATCGCAACTTTCTCAACAAATTCAATCGCAACAATCGCAATTTTCTCAACAAATTCAATCGCAACAATCGCAATTTCCTCAACAAATTCAATCGCAACAATCGCAATTTCCTCAACAAATTCACTCGCAACAATCGCAATTTCCTCAACAAATTCACTCGCAACAATCGCAATTTTCTCAACAAATTCACTCGCAACAATCGCAATTTCCTCAACAAATTCACTCGCAACAATCGCAACAATCGCAATTTTCTCAAATTCAATCGCAACAATCGCAACTTTCTCAACAAATTCAATCGCAACAATCGCAACTTTCTCAACAAATTCAATCGCAGCATTCACAACAGTCACAAATTTCTAAACAAATTCAGCAAAATTCTAATCAAATTTCTCAAAAACCGACCATGATAGTCATTAGAATTTGCACGTTAAATGGACAAATAATTCCAATTAAAAATGTTCCAATTATCGCAAAAATTTCTGTCATAAAATTTCATATTGAAAGTAAAACTAGAATTCCATCAAATCAACAACGATTGATTTATTCGGGAATTTTATTAAAAGATAATCTAACATTATTAGATTATAATATATTAAATAATAATGCAATGATTAATTTGATTGGCCAAAATAATGAAGTTATTAATTTTATTGATTCAGATTTCCTTGATCCAATGTATGATTGTGATTTTACGAATATTGTTGATGATATAAAATTTATGAGAGGATCGTACGAATATCGCAGACCGTGCGGTTGGAAACGAATTGCCGTTAAAGTATTAAATAAATATGGAGATAATGCTTGGTTAGGTAAAGCAGCTAAAAAAGGATCTTGGCGTTATGAATCAGACCCAAACGAATGGCCTGTTTCTTATCATGGAACAGATAAATTTAATGCAAGATCAATTGCTGAAACTGGTTTTGATATTACAAAGGGAAAAAGATTTAAATTTGGATATGGAATTTATTCTACTCCTGATATCAATGTTGCGGCTTTATTTGCTAATAAATTTATTCATAATAACGAAGTTTATTGTCTTGTATTTCAAAATAGAGTAAATCCTCAAACTTTAAATAAAATTAACACTAGTATTGGCGAATATTGGATTAGTCCACAAAGTGATGATATTAGACCTTACGGTATTTGTATTAAAAAACTTGGTAAAATTTATCCTTGAAAGTAATATTTTATTTTTTTTATGAGTTATAAAGTAAATTATATTCTGAAATATATGTTTTATTTGTTATTATACATATTTTTTTATTTACTAACAAATGTATTAAATTAGCTTTTATATCAATAAATATATTATTAAATTTATTTATCGTAATCTCGATTAACGAACTATTGAAACTTTATTCATTGACAGATTATTGATTAGATAAGATTAGATCAATTGATTTATTTGTTTGTTTCCTCATTAATAATGAATCTAACCCAAACTTATAGGTTCTTAGTTCCAAAAAAAGTGACTTCTGAGAGGGAAATTTGCAACTACATGAAAGTCATGTGACTTATTCCGAACCACGTATTAAAAATACATTTATCTGTTATTGTCTATGATATAAAAAACTCTTTCCCCTTTTTTTATTTTTGTTAGTTTTCCGCAGTATTTTTGCGCTAGTTAATTTTTTCTCAGTTTCGACTTGAAACGCTAAAGGGGAAGAGGCCCAAGAGGGCGCCTCTGGTTGAATACGAGGTTTTTAGTTAGTATTTTACCCACACCCAAGGGAATATGACTTCTTCAAACTCTATAGTAATAGACTGGTCTTCATCTTCATCAACACACTCGTTTATTCGCATCGACGACCCTTCATTTTCACATGATAATTCTCTTTATCCAATTCCGGACGTTGACTCTCACACTTCTCTAAATAATAATAATGATGGTTATCCAATAAAAGATTTTTCTTCTATATCTTCCATTTCTTCAACGACGACCCCACCTAATGTCGATAATTCTTTTCTCATTTCTTTCAAGAAATTTCACGTGACCAGAATACACAAAGCCGGTTATAACAAGATTTACGAATTTAGACGTTCAAAAAGTTTCTTTTTTGAGATTGTTGATCACCATTTGGACACCAATCAACTTCATTTACGGATACACACAAATGATTATCTCATGTCAACTACCCCTATTAAGTATCATTCCACAAGTGCACTACCGAACGCCAAATATCAAATTAGCAAAGGCCTTCAGCATTTTTTTTCCTCACAAAAAGTTATTCCACGTCGTATTCAAAAAAAATATTTTAATATGATACGCCAAAAATTATTAGATAGAATCACATTAATCAAGTCACGTGAGAGTAAGATCATCAATAAGAATACAACTACAAAAACTTTTTTTAATTTCTCGTACAAAAGATATAGATTTCATTTTGGCATCTTTATCCCTTGCGACCATAAGATTGAGGCAAAAGGCTTACCTATTCCACCTCGACTTTGTGAGGTTCCTTGTCCTATAGTAATGTCTAATAATAGGCATGGATGTGGCTTACATTTTTTTCACAAATACCCAGCTGCAATAGCTTTTGTACGAAATGAACATGGTGATTTTACACCTAAAAATCAATGACATGACAAACAGTTCCACGCTAATTTGACATTTGACCGATGGATAAAAAAAGAATTGAAATCGATATTCTCCTTAAGAACGGGCATTTCTTATAACTCAAGATATATTGTCTGCAATTCAAATCGTAAACTCAGACCTGGACGTACTCACATTTATCACAAACTTATGAATAACTTCCAACTATCTCCAAGTCCTAATCCGAGGACAGCTAAAAAGCAGCAAATTAGATTCGAACGCTCTTGTCATCGTATCTTATCACGAGAAGTTATTAAACCAGGCGCTGTCTCCAGTACATCAACGAAACTGGCCGCGGCTAAAAAAGGATGATTCCTTTTCTTACCATCTCAAAAATTCACGACTCGTCTCAGACACTTATGTTATAAGAAAACTGTTGATATCCCCAAACAAAAGGATTATAATTTTACTATTCCTCATTATTTTGGTATTAATACGAATACGACTCGCTGACCTATGGCTACATATAATACTTCCCTTGCCACAGCTGTGACTTCAGCTTCAGTCTCTAACGATGAAATATTATATACGGTCGCTCCTTATAATCCTTTTCCGGACATGGTTTTTTCTCTTAAATATCAGGATATAATACCGCCCGATCCTATTTACGATAATTCTGGTTCTTTTATTATCCCTGGGTCTAGGGAATGGTTTACTTATATGTATCAATTGGACTTAGATACCCGTGATGAACGCCTTAGAAAAGCAGATGATGCTAAATTTACCGCTTACATTGATGAACTTACTGCCGAGGGTGAGGCTTCTAGAGTTCGTTATCAACAGTGTCTCGAAGAACGTTCAAAGAATATAACCGATCTCATAAGACAAGAAGATATTAGGATTCATGATTTAGCCATATACCACGGCACTAGTCCTAAACACGTTAAATATCGACAACGTCAGGCATCTGATTTAACCAGGTGGAGCAATTCTTATCATAATTGTATGATGAATGCCGAACGTCCTACCTCTTCAAACAAAAAGAAAAAGAAAAAGAAGAAACTCTTACAATCGGAAATAGATTCTTTTCTCATTAACTACCCTGGCGTATCATCTCCTCTTAGCTTAATGTGTGATACCACACGATCAAGGTTCGATTATAAGGATAATATACTTCCTACCAACCCATACACGTCTGATGACACCAAAGAAATTGAATACCGTCCTTCAATACGTAAAGATCGCACCTTTGATAATAACTCGAGTTCCCACGGCATCCATAAACGCTCTCGCCTAGATACTTTTTTAGCTCTTGATTCCGAGCAGGCGGGACCGTCTAAATAATTTTATTATTGTTCTTATATCTGAATTCATAGATTAGTGTTTCATTATTTTGGAATCATTTTTATATATAGATGTTGTCTATTTCTTATTTTCTTTTTTATGTTTTTAAATTTACAATGATAGTATATACAATAAGAATAGGGTATACCATTCCACCTATGACAGTATTTACAGGTGGTGGCTTAGGCCAAAAGAAAAATACGGATCAACTAACTTTTCTTTTTTTTTAGATTAGCTTTTTTGATTGTTGCCATTTGATTTTTTAGCGTAGTCCTACTTTATCAAATAGTACAGATCGAAGAGTGGGGTCCCGTAGGGGATGACGAACAAAGGTCTATACACATATATTAGTTTTAAGTATTTCCGAACTCTTTTTTCTTCTATTTGTAATAGCCTGGGTTTTAACACTCTTTTAGTAATAAAATAAATAAATAATTGTCTATGATATAATTTAAAAACATATATAAAACGTAATATTCTATTAATAAATTTTATTGTTTTTGTTCAAAAAAAAATCAAACTATATAGACGACGTAGAAAGAGTAAAGTCCAAATAATAAAATAGATATTTTACAAATAAAAATGACACCAGTAACGTCTAACACTAGAACGACTAGAAGTATGTCCAAAAGTAAACCAAATGACAAAACTAACCCCAACCCAAACGCTACTCAACAGGACTTAACTATTGATATAGTTAACGATCAAAAAAAACTAAGACGTTTCTATGAGTGAAGCACATGATCAAGAAATCTTTACAGTTTACACCCAATAATAATTCGGATACAGCTAGCAATCTAACGGATCATGAATATCGACCATTCAATTCATAATCCGAATATGTCGATCGATAATACGCCAGCATCAGATGATCTGCAAACCCCTAACACTAACACTGAAAAAGGTAAAGACTAATGGAATGATCTTTGTTACGCGGATTTGCGCCACATCGAAAGTCCAGTGATCAGCGGTGTAACGGTGTAACTTATACTTATACAGTACTTAGTTTAATTTACACCCCAGTGTAATTTATACGAAGTTTAACTTACACATAGTATAATTTATACCAAAATTTCGAACAATATATATAGAATGAGCGAATGGTGAGGAAGAAGGTTTTTATATAGAGTATTAATTTTTAGTTTAGTTTAGTTTTATCGGTAATATTGCAGATCGCCGGTGGAGGCAGCAATATTTTATCTTCAGTTTTTGTTATGATTGTTATGATTTATGAATTAGTATTTATTTATTTGTATTGTTTCATTATTTTGATTTATTATTTATTTTGAATAAACTTATACTTTAAAAATTAAACATATAAACTTTAAATTCACATATACACTTTATTTTACGATAAACATAGCACGAATTTCTGTTACTATCACGTGACCCCGACGCAATTCGATAGTAACATCTTCAAGACGTTTCAGAGGATGAATGAGATAGAAGACTTTTCTCTTAATGGAAATAATCCTAGATATTATTGTTTCACATTCAGGGACTATTTCCCAGAACAGAATTCAACCACAATTAGTTCAACCTTCCTTAATCATTTTAATGGATACAGTTCATTTATTGGAACTGTTAAACGAATAGAACTACTCAAAATTGGTTTCATGAACAAATAACAAAGAGACGCCGTATCAGTATATGATAGAAAATTAAACGTACAATTTATACTATGATGAAAAATGATAAAACGTGTATAAGTAATTCGGAAACAAATCGGCAGGTTTATTCGTTAATAAACAAAATACGATATTACTGCTTCGGCGCTCTGTAATATCCGTATATCTGATATCTTTTAACTTAATAAAAACTACATGAACTGCACAAACTACACAAACTACATAAACTACTTTTTTTTCTTTATATATCGTTAAAAATTTGGTGCGAATCTGACTATCGAAAAGATTGCTACCCTGGCCAATCTCGCCTAACGCCAAATTTGTCTATTGGTCGTATTTATCTATTAAGCCACCTTCAATTCAGCCACTTTCCCACCGCTAAGCTTCCGATTTTATCTAATCGTTAAATAACTAAAAATATCTCTATGTAACATAACTAAAAATAAACTAAAAACTTTAACTTTTAGTCAGCAGATATACATTTAAAACAAAAAAACAATTTAGAATAGTGTGAAACATTCTACCCATGGGCGGGACACAACACACCATAGGTTTATTTTATCGACACCAGAGTGGCGCTTTTGACTTACTTATTAGTTCGTCTTTGTATGTTTTAATCTTTATCGTGATTTTGTTCACGTGGAATCAAAAATGAAGATAAAAATATCTAATATAAAGTTGTAATCCACAAATTATCGGATCTTTAAGGATTCTAGAATATTCTAAGGAATTCTTAGGGGACTTTATTATATTATTATCTATCTATCTATCTTCTATCTTCTATCTATATCTATAAAAAAATCCCTGTGCGCCCGTAACGTTTAGACTACCCCGCATAAAAAGGTGGATTTGAATTAGATCGTCCAGCATCATGTGCCTGCGCCCTGTGCTACAGATTCTTATATAGGATTCAGAGTGGCGCATCATTTGCCATTTATTAGCAGCTCCCTAATCCTAATACAATTTTGAATTAAATGATTGGCGTAGGACAGATTTATAGCAACGAAATTAAACTAAACCAATAAAAAATTTGTTAAGCTATAAAAATAATTTAATCGTGACAATGAAATCATCATTGTCTTTTTAGAAATCGTCATTGTTTTTTTAAAAAAAAAATTTCAGTTTTTTGAATTTTCCCATATGACAAATTTTCTTTTTTTTTTTTAAAAAAAAAATATTTTTCAGTTTTTTTGGATTTTCCCACATGACGAAAAAAATCCACCTTTTCTTTTAAAAAAATTTTACATTTAATTTTTAATTTCTTCATCACGAATTTGCCGATCATTTATTGACATTGTCACCTAAGAAAGGTGACTATTTTATATAAATTCTACAGATCAACATTTACCGTTGAATTGTCCAGATAGCCTGTTGCTGAAAAGCGACGTGAGACGATATTTCCTTTTTGGAAATTAATGTAACCAAAAATTTTCCTTAGGAATACTATTCATTTTTTGTTTTGTAATATAACTGACGAGTGGGAGAAAAGCTACACAATTACACAATTCAAAGGAGTCTTAACGTGACACCACATGATTGCAATGATTTCAAATAATAGATAAAGATAATAAAACAATATAAAAAAAAAATATATATATATATAATAATATAGTATTTTAGGACAATACTTATACTGAATTTTAAAAAAATATTGTTAACACACAAATATGGTAAAAATATTGTCTGTATGAAATTCTTTTGTATGTTGTGATGTTTCAGCTCCTAAAAAGTGTAACTAAAAATTCGTATTGTAGATCAATTACTAATTG
Source organism: Rhizophagus irregularis (assembly GCF_026210795.1). Lineage (NCBI taxonomy): Eukaryota > Fungi > Glomeromycota > Glomeromycetes > Glomerales > Glomeraceae > Rhizophagus > Rhizophagus irregularis. Next base: position 1,682,918 of record NC_089435.1, on the reverse strand, counting down.
TTTTTTCAAACACGGAGACATGCGTAAATGCACACAATATTAAACATTTTTCAATCCAAAAGTATGAAAAAGTATAAATTAGCAAAAAATTTTCTTTAGAAGACAAAAAATTAAAATTCAATCAAAAAAAAAAAAGAAAAAGAAAAAATACTTTGATAGTTTTTTTCGCATAATTCAAACTCATTAAAATCAATTAAATTCTTTAAATTTCCTAACAAAATGAATCAGACTGAAGTTACCATTAAACTATCCATTCCATCTATCGCAACTGCTGAAGCCACTGAAAAACCGGGTGAATCTGGTGGCTGTACAATTATGTAATAAAATAAAATTCTTTACATTTACGAATTTTATCGTCAGGAAATTAAACATTTATGTATTGTTAAATAATCATTTGTCTATAGTTTATCTATTTATTTGTAATAATACATTGTACATTTGTACTTTATATATATATATTTCGTTATTATTATATTATCAAATTACTTAATATTCGAATCACTATTACATATTTTGTCTTGTATTCTGTATTTAGGGACATGTTTTAAACCGATTTCGGTGGTTTAAAACATGTGTTAAAAAATGTTTTAAAACACTTCGATATTATAAGCTTAATGCTTTAAATCTTAAATTTAGGTTAAAAAATCAATTTATATATAATAAAACGAAAACTGTTTTAGAACATGTTATTTTAAATTACGTGCCATACCTATCTGTATTTTATCATTTGTGTATTCTAAAAATTACAAAAATAAAATCACATCTTTAAATTCATTATTTAAAATGTTCTAAATTCTAATAATTTTGGCAAGTTTGAGGTTGAAAAAAAATCTTTTTGATGCAAATACACAATATTTATTAGGACCAGTTGATCATCTTTATAAGTAACGAAAAATTAACATTTTTGTTAGAAGATATCATTTCTGTAAAAGATTTATCCGTAATTTCTATATTACGGAAAATTAACTAAAAATCTATACATTTTGAGGCTATAAATTCCGTGAATATAATACATTTACGGAAATAACAGAATAAAAAACACGGAATAAATTTATTATAGGGAATCCTATATTATTATTAAGATAAACACAAGGTTAATGATAATTAAAAACTCGATAAAATATATATTATTGATTGAATTCTTTCAGTTCCCTTTTTTTTAATTTTCTTTTTTTTTCCTTGAATCGATCTTTTACTTTCAGTTCTTTCTTTTTTTTTAAGTTTCCTCTTTTCTCTTTCGAACCTTTTTCCTTTTTCTTTTCCTTTTTTTTTTAAAAAAAAAATTTTCATTTTTTTTTCTCTTTCGGTTTGGTTTTTTTTCCAACCCGAGAATTTCATTGGTTTTTTTTCCCAAACTGAAAAATTTTAAATTTTTTTTATTGGTCTTTTTAAGACCGATTTTTTTTATATTATTATTTTTTCGGTCTTTTTTTTTAGACCGTATTATTAATTTATTTTAAAATTTTTTTTTTCAGTCTTTTTTGGACCAGATTTATTGTTCATTTTTTTCGGAATTTTTTTCGGTACTTATTTTTTTTACGGATTCCTTTTTTTTCTTTCCTTATCCTTTTTCTTTTCCCCCAAATTTTATTTTTCGCTTTTTTTTTCAATTTTCTTCATTGTTATTTTTTTTTCCCAAACCACATTCTTAAACCATTTAGATTTGGATCGGTGATCGGATTGACGCTGTAGCACTACGGTAATCGCCTTTTTCCCGATTCTTATTATTATTATTAGTAATAATATTTTCCCTAATTAATTTTTAGGCTCAATATAAATAGACTGACATGTAATTTATTTATTTATTTTTTGTAACAATAGATCGGTTTAATAAATTCTATGGGAAATTGTTTTTTTCATGACAATAGATTGTTATAATTGGGGAATTTTTTTTTTTTCATAGCAATAGATTGTTATAATTGATTTTTGGGGATTGTGAGATATTTTTTTGCTAACCGATCACCGCCTGGGTTTTTTTCCAAATATGTCACATGATGTACAAATTTATGATGGCTGATTTTTTAACTTAGCTATTTTGATCGGTTAAACTTAAAATTTTATTGCGAAGATATTTTTTTAAAAATTTTTTTTGCATATTTATTCAAAATAATCTTATTTAATGAAATTTTATTTGCAAATATTAAAATTTAAGCCACACATTTACGATTTTAAAGAAAAAAATCACCGTATTTAAACAATAACAATAAATAAAAAGATAAATAAATTATAATGACCAAGGAGAAAGATTCTAATAAAAAAATGAAATAACAATGGAGTAATGGAAAGTAATAGAAGACGAAAGAGAAAAAAAGAGTAATGAGAAGTTATAGGAAACAAAAAGGAGAAATAGGACATGATGAGAGATGAAAAGTAGTGATGGGAAACAAAAAGAAGTGATGGGAGACGAAAAGGAGTGATGGGAGACGAAAAGAAGTGATGGGAGATGAAGAGGAGTGATGGGAGACGATGAGAGAGTGATGGGAGGTAAAAAGGAGTGATGGGAGACGAAAAGAAGTGATGGAAGACGAAAAGGAGATGAGAAGATGAAGAGGAGTGATGGGAGACGTGTGTTATTATTACTCTCTTTATTACTCTCTTACTTGATGGGCAAGTATCATTCCCGCCGCAACGCGACGGGTTACGCCTAGTTATTACTAAAAAAAAATGAATTTATCATTATGATAATTCATATTAGAATATTCACGCGTATGTACTAACAGTAAGAATATGATTTTATTTGAACATTATGTAATATTTTACGCGATTTAAAAAAAAAATGTTTTGCCAATACTGGTTCTGAATATGAAAACTATGCACTATCAGTTTACACGAACTTTCCATAAATGTTACAATTAAATTATCGCGTTATGCAGTCTGTAATCATATGTTTACAACCACAACTCTAAGTACTCAAGTGAAAGGGGATACTCTAGAATACGAAGTTAAGAAGAAGTTTGAGGAGATAAATGTTATAGTATACGGCGTAAAGTGAGTGTTTCGTTGAGTTGTTGGATATGTTATCAATGCATCCACGCACTGGGTCACATATTACATTGGTATTTCACAGATGCATTCCGTGGCTCCAGATATTTATCTGCGTTAAGAAGCAGAGGTTATGTACTGTACCTTGCTCTCATGTTTTCATGAAATATTGAGAGAAACTACTTTTATCTGGTGGTTTCACAGCAAAATATGATATGGCTATACTTGTTACTTCAGATGAAGTTCATAACCGTATTGAGTCTGGTGGTACCTGTATATATAGGTCATACTATGTTTTGTGGTGGCGTGTGGTCGAACAACCGGGCCTAAAGTGTTATCATGTTATGCTGTCCTATAGATGTGTCCATCCTAAGGCATCCTTGAGTCCATTCTGTATGGCAACAATGATGATACAATTCACTCATTCATTTTATTTATTTCAGAACAAGTTACAAGACTGATAAGGGTAATATCCTATCGGGGGATGCAATCTCAAACACGTTATAGAAGAATGTAAACTCAAAGATTCTTACAGAAAGTTTTATAAAAGAAATGAATCTACCCGCAAATCAAAAAAATAAAAAAACGTATACAACACGGCATTTCCTTACGGGCGCACGGTTAATTACGATAGACAAGGTGTACTTAATAATTTTAAACAAAAATCCAATGAATAAAGTAATTTGTATACAAAACCTACATTGAAAAGGAGATTATTCAACCTATCAAAGTTCAATTGTAAATAACGATCATACTCAAGATCATGCATCAGATATTCAAAGTAAAGACACTCCTTTAAGTAAATCGTATACTTTATTTAGTGAAATTCAACTACTAAAACAAGAGGTATTGCAGTGGTATTACAGTTGAAAGAAACAAATAAACAACAGCAAGACGAAATATATAGTATGAAAAAGGAAATAGCAACCCATCACGTCTACTTTAACAACACCATCTGTACATGTAAATTTAAATAATTCTGATGAAGAATTTTTGGATCGTGAAGATGATTTTGTTGTAGATAGAGTCGTTCCTCATGATAAATTACACACTTGTTAAGTATGGAGATCACCTAATTTATGAAGGTTTAAAGAATGATAAGTCTAAAGCAATGATCGAAAAATCTCTTTTTCAAAAACTTGACTATCAAAAACAACTAGTATTGTATGAAAGAAGAAGCGATGGTTATTGCACTTGAAAGATATCTTATTCCAAAGATCTTGAAGGATCAAGAAACTTCTTACAGTTCAGCGTTCATTAGAATTTGCACTTCTTTGACTAAAGACTGGTTTCGCCAATTTGCTATCGATAATTACCTTCGGCTTTCAAATCTTGATAAAGATTTATTGTCAATTGTTCATAACTTAACCAAAAAATAATCCACCCTCACATCATGAACTAGCTGAGCCAATAAAATTGCTTCATAAATGGATACTTGACCCGGAAATTCGGACTATTTTTGAGCCTATATACGCTTGTACTAGTCGTATTTATGATCTTGATACCCCTAGTATTTCTCAAGGGATGCAGCTCGAGACATATAGATCTGGAATCAAGATTACTTCTCCAGTAAACAAAAATATATCAATTGCTGCTATCATTACAACTGTTTATATGGTTGACTTTGAAGATTGCAACCCAGGATCTGATTAGTGGGCATCTATTTCTATCCTGATTTAAAATGTTCAAGTGACGAGTATGATAGGGAGACTTATGGCAGTTATTATGATTCACTACATCATCATCCTTTTGATCATAATATTATTGGGAATCGTGGATTTATATTGATCAACCACGTGCAAACGTTTAGAACTTCCTTCTAAGCACATACACTTGAAATTGGTTCAAAGACTAGTGGTGATAGTTGGAGTGTGGCTGAGGATATTTGGTATTTACCAAAAATTCGTGCTAAATCAGCTGATCATCAACAAAAAGTTGAACTCTCAGTGTTATCCAGAAATGAATAAAAATCAAAACCAAATTTTCACTCTTATCCAACACATGAATCAAAAACTTGATTACGGTGACAACTAAATCATAAACAAGATCCATGGCTTCTCCTTTATTTTTTTTTAATTGCCAATTTTTGAGAACTTTTTCACCTAGCTCGGCAAGAATTTCAACATCATCTAGGTAATTCGTCATAAATGTGATGTTAGCTTCAGATGAATATACTCAAGAGACGTCATCAGTACAATTTAGTAAAGATATATATCTATTTGACACACAACACGTTTCATATTCGTCAATAATAATTCTTTCAATATCCATTGGAAGTAATACTTTTGATAATTCCTTATGGCTGTTTCACCAAAAAAATGGTCCATCCTCACTTTTATTTAGAAAAAATTGCTCGTGAGTTGTCTTGTTTCTTTCCATAAATTGTTCCAATCTATCATTAACCCAAAAGCAACACATTTGTATCTTTCTATCCTTTGTGATCCACCATTATTAATATGTCTACAATCACATCATATCCATTTCTTGGTTCAAAAAATTTATATTCGTCAATTTTTTTCTTTCCTTCGTATGCAACTATATGAGTACTTCCGGTTCCTGAATAATGAAGAACTTTCCGGAAGTAATAGATTCTATTTAATACATATGATTTTCGGGTAAAGAATGTTTAATTTTTCTTGAATTCTTTCAAGTGTTTTTCCATTAATATCATAATGAGTGATTTTTCCGTATGAAGAATTACTTCTACATCTGAATTTGTACAAAAAGTTGTTCAATATCGATCCGAGCATTCTATTTATTAAAATCAACGAGATTCAACAAAAAAAAAAAAATTTCTCTCTCTCTAATCAATAAACTTTCATTATGTTCATCTGCTCCAAGAAAATTTCAATGCAACACTGAATATGTTTCATAATCCATGACAGCAGCAGACGCGATACGAATACATGATCGAGTAGAATAAATTACAACTTGTTCTACAATATAAGTACTAAATCCATAAATTGTCATTAAAGTTTTTGAATCATTAAATAAAATTTGTTATTCAATTTTAATAGGATTATATTGTAAATTTGTAAACCTACATCAGTGGCAGTTGATGGATGCAAATTATCAAATTTAATGTTGTTTTTCAGAAGTCATTGTTGCTATGTCCTATTGTGATGCTATAAATAATTTTTTTGATATTATAACCGTTTTTTTAATCTTCCATTTTCCAGTAGAATTCGAATATAAGTGAGCTATCGGATCAATTCCAAATACCATAAATAAATCATTTGTTCCATTTACAAATATTCCTTTATCTTATACGTGAAATTTCTTTAACAAAATAAATATTATTCCCAACAGGATTTAATTTAATTAATTTTTTGAAATATTATAGGTTCTGAATCTTCTACTAAAACATGTTTATGATTAGAACTTACATAATCTTTTCTGATTTATATTCAGTATCATAAACAAGTTATCCAAATTTTATTTTCATTGACCGGCCAACCTACAACTGAAGAATCATCCCTACTAAATGTAATTAGATAACTCCTTGATATTTCTTTTCCATGATGTGGAGGTTTAGAATTATCAAATTTCGATGAAATACTAGAAATGTTACTTCATTTTTTTTCTTTATGAATCGAGATTACAATCTTGTAATATATATTACACTAATTATATATAATAAAAGAATATATTTTTTTTCCTTTCTTTTTTTTCTATTTGATAAGTCAAATAATCTAAAATTAGTTGAATTTATTGACAAAAAAGTTCACAACTTAAGCGGGCATTGTAACAAATGGGTTCACTAAGCACTCGTCAATGCATGTAATATTCGTACTTTTACGTTTAATACCCTATTTTTAAGAGTTTTTTTTTACAATTTTTTTGTTATACGAGCCTTAATGCCTTATATGTCAGCCAATAGACTCATTCACAATGAACCTAAATTTAAAATATTGTTTAAAAACGCCAAGAGATAAATATTTTCAGATTAATGAATTAATTAATTGTTTTTAAGAAATATTGGCTCTTACTGCCTCTTAGGCGTTGGAATTGAAAATCGAATCTTTCAAGTTTCTAATCCCTAATTGGTTCAATTCAATTTTAGCAAAAAAAAGTAAATATCATCAATTAATTATTTAATTATTCAAGTAATGAATCGTATCATCGCGCCACTACATCTAGTTATAAGGCAATGTAATCATGTACACTTTTAAAATATATCCCAATTTTAATATTTTAAAATTTGTTTATTTGTTAAATACAGTATATATTACAAAGTTCTAAATTATTTGGAATTAAATATTAAATATTGTCAAATTAATAAATAATATATTAATTAATGACGCAATACTTTTATTATTAAATTAATAGACCGCCATAGACTAAAATATTATTAATATCTTTAATGAATATACGTCATTACGAGAAGTTTATTAGGACTAAGCGAAAAACCTAAATACCGGCCAACGTATTAGAAATGTCCTTTACAAAGAAAAAATCCAAATTTAACTTCTACTATTCTATATAGATAGATAAAATATTTATTTATTCGGCAGTAATTTCCATAAATTTAATCTTTGATTTTTCATAAAAGTTTCTTGTAACTCTAAAAAATATTAATATTGGAAATATATAAAAAGTATACAGAAGTGATTTGATAACTAAATAAAGAATGGACAAATCGTCATAAATTATTAAAGTATAAATTTTTAGTTAGTATCTACAAGTTTATTATAAAAATTTAAATTACATATATTTACTACTCACCTCTATCAAATATAATTCTTGGCAAGTATGAAGAGGAAGATTTCTCGGATCATAAAATAATGTCGCCTTTGTCTAAGTGAAATAGATATTTCATAAATTTTTTATTTGATTTGCTTATTTAATAATAAATAACTAACCTTTTTATTTTCTTCATTGTCATCATTAATCGTTTTAATTTGAGTTTCTTGCTCAAATAATTTAGTAGTTAAATCTTTTATTATATTTTCAAGATTAGTTATATGTTCAAGTTGTTCTTTTTGAGTTTTTATCAATGACTCAAAGATGAAAGGTTTTCGAGTTCAGATGATTGTTCATTAATTTGTTCTTCAAGTGGCTTATTTAACGAAAGAAGTTCCTTATCAGAAAGGTGAAGTTCAAGTAACTAAAGAAAAAATAAAATGTTTGTTAAGCTTTTTATTTGAATTTAGAAACATAATTACAATTTACCTTTCTCTAAATATTTTCATCGTCTGTCATATTAATTAATTCTTCTATCTCTTCATCTTGTTCTTCTTTCTTTTCTTCTTCATTTTTACTAGATTATCCTCATCATCTTTATTCAATTGAGCAAAAGAAGAGACTTTCCTTTGTGGTTCAACAAAAACCTTTGGTTTATGTTTTTGTATTGTTGATTTATAACCTAGTACCAGAATAAGAAGTACTTTCATCAGTTGGTTTACGTTGATATAAATTTCCTCCGTAAGAAGGATATCCGGGATTATCATAATTAGAAGCTTCTGTTCTTAATTCTTTAGGTTGCTAAGTTACATCTAACATAGTCTTTGGAATTCCTATCTATGAATTAAACCTTGGATTTCTAATTATAGGGTTAATATGCCTAGAAGATACTACTTTATCATTATCTCTTCCTTCATACATGATTTCCAAACGAGAATCGAATGATTTTGTACTCCATTCATTGTATTTGTATAACGACAAGAAGGTTGCATTATTATTAATATAAAAAGATAATTTAGGTGTAAACCCTTGACCTTCTATAATAAAATTAGGATTAATTTTTACGGTCGGACTTTTTACTTGCCGTGATGATTGCTGTTGTTGACATGGATCATTTCCCCAGGAAACATCTGATCGAATATCTGAACGATTATAACTTTGTTCCTCAGTTGTCATCATATTGTTTTAAATTATTTTATTTTGATTTTTTATTTCTAAAAGAAATTTCTGATTGTGAATAATTTTCATTTCCTGCTCTACCTTCTAACGCTCTTAAATTAGAATGAAATTCAAAATTATTAAAATTTGAAATAATATTCGTTGCGTGAGGCTTTTTATTTATTATAGATGGCGCTTTGTCATCCCGATTATCATTTACATTATTGACAAACTTGTTATTCTTATTTTGGATATTGGATTTTGGCTTAACCGGTTTTCTCTAGTAACAGAATCATCTGAGTCACTACCTGTTGTTTCGTCATCTATATCTTCGGAACTATCACTTCCTTCATCTTCTGTTGAAAAAGATTTTATCCTAGGCTATTAGTTTTGAAAAGCAAATCCCGCAGCACCTAATATGGATGAAGGTTTTGTCAATTGTTGAGGATTAGTTGCTGGTAATGAATCTTTATTTCCAGGATTTTTTAAAACACGTTAAAAGCCTTTTTTTTTTAAAAAAAAAATGAAAAAAATGATATAATTGAAAAATTATTTTAGGAGAACAAAAAAGAAAAAAAATATATATTTTTTTCAAAAATTTTTTTTTTTTTATAAAAAAAGGAGGACCTTTCGACCTTTTGTTATACTATTATATATAATAACATTATTTTCATGGCGGACCTATTTTACAATTTCGTAGTTGATTTACAGATCACTACAATTTTATAGCAACTATTTATTGTTGTACTTATTTTTTTTCATAAAGAAAAATCCTATTTCGTTTTTAGTTAATTAAAAAATTGTTATTTTTGTTATTTTTGTCACACCTAAAATAATTTCAGCCTATTTATGATCAATATACATTTCTCTAATAAATAACAATTTTGATATTTTTGATACTAATCCCCAACCGAATAATAATAATAATAAAACAACCCTTGATTTTGTTGTTATGTGTAAATCACGCGAAATAGTCTGAGCGAAATTCACATTGTCTCCTTTCTCAATAAGTTCAATAAGCATTAAATAGATGGAATTTCTTTCTTAAGTTTTTTTTTCTATTTTGACAAAAAATTGATATCATGTGATATAAATAAGAATTTCTCAAAGAATATCACATGATTTGCAATAGCCTATTGATTACGTTATTACGAATATTACGTACAGTCGGTACAGATGCAGGTTATCCGATACGTATATCGATTATCGATATATCTGATTTAGAGAATTATCACGGACTTTGCAGACTATGCATATGATTCATGATAAGAACTTATTCCTTTTTTTTAAAAAAAAAACTGTAACGCATCTCTTTATTAAGGATAGATAATATCCAATTTCAGAAATACCTAGAAATCGTTCGTGCGACACGAGACGAAAAAGAAATAAATAAAAATACAAACCTGTAAAAACTAAACCAATATTGGACCTAACTAAATTAAACTCTACTAAAAACCTAAAAGATAACACTAAACTAAACTAAGAAACTAAAATTAAGAGAAGCTCTCGCTAATCTAGTAAAAAAATGCTAACTAGTGTATATATGTTGACCTCTTCCCCACATTTAGTTCCTTATCTTTTGTTATTTCTCCTAGCTAAAAACTTGCATCTTTTTTTTATTGGAAAATTTTTTACGCGAAATCACGTGACTTAGATTATAAGATGCCAGTTTCCAAATTCTTCTTCTTGTCTTCTTGTCTTCTTTTTTTCCTCCGACTCTTTCGGTTTTCGCGGTGATGGTGACTCTAACATCGGCCTTTTCTCTCCCACTTCTCTTTCATCTTGTTTGCAATTTTCGTCCTTGAGCCTTTTTGTGAAATCATCATTGAGCGTGGTGTATTCGTGCATTATTTCACTTTGTTTCGCCATACTGATGATTTTCTAACTCAGCACCAAGAAGTTATTCGTCTTCATCGCCCATGATTTAACTTCGCTTCGTTCCTTCAAACCTTGTTCCCTCTTGATCGATCGCACAAACTTCTTCGTTTATGTAAATAAAAACTAATTCCATTTAATAAATCGTGGTTAATGGCTTATCGTATAAAACCTATTGAACTCAATGCTACAAATACAATGATAGTAAACTAATAAAATAATAGGGAAGAAAAAGACATATAAATTTTAGAAGAAAAATTTTAAGAAACTTTAATAACTAAGGAGTCATAAAATTTAATATATATATATATATATATATATTATTGTTCATAAATAATTTACATAACAGTTAACAAAATATAACAAAATAACGCGTGGAAATTTAATTTGTCGTATTTATCGTGTGATAAAGTGATATACAATGCTAATGCATTCTGTGGCGTTTTTTTTTTAATAGTTGCTATTAAATTGTTATCACACATAAATACAAAATTTTAAAAATGCGACCAATTTTAACGTCTTGTAAATAAAGAAAAACTCTCTCATGAATCAGTTTCTGGAAAATTGCAATGTTAAATTGGTGTTTTCAAGCTTATCTCAGGACTATAAATCTTATTAGTATGTAGGACTCTTATAAGGATGTCTTAGCGCTTATAATTTAGTACGGACAGATGTCAGCTAGGAAGCTTTCTTTGAAAATCTTAGTCAATAGGTTAAGTAAAATTTTAACAAAAGAAAAAATTTTTAATTAATACAAATTATGCAGCGTTAAAGAATGAAAGTACTTTTTAACCTTTAAAAATAATACAAGGTATAATTGAAGACGTGAATAAATATTAGAAAGAAGCTTGGATTTTATTAATGGATATTTCTAAAGCTTATGATTCAGCGAGTACAACAATGTTAGAAAAGGTATGAAAAGAATAAGATTACCGGAAAGTTTCATTAACTTAGTGATGGATATAAATTTAAATAGATTTAACAAGTAATAGTAAATAATAATAGTATGACGGAAGAGTATTATGTGCAAGATAGAATAGATCAAGGAGAAGTTTGGTCGCCAATTTTATGGAGGAGTTTTTATGATGCTCTTTTAGCAAGGTTAGAAGAAGTAAAAGAAGAAGTAAGTTATGAAATTAAAGAAGAAAGAGATTTAGATTTTAATGAAGAAACGAAAGAAAATTTATCGATTTCTTTTAATGTAATAGCTTTTATGGACAATAGATATTAGTATTATTATTTGACAAAGATCCAGTATACTGTCTGATATTAGTAACAGAAGTGCAGCACTCGCTAATAACAAAAAAGGTAATTTACCATGAAGTTGCCGTTACTATTTGTAAATTTCATATACAGTAATTTTAGAATTACTTATTTAAGTTAAAAAATTCAGAAATCACTATTATTATCAGTAATAGCTTACATTCAATGATAAGTCATGATCATGTATTTCGTTTTTTTAACACTAACAATTCTATTTTGAAGCTTTAAACACAACAAACAAATTTTTATTTAAGTGTGTCCAAATTACTTTCTTTAACATTTGTAAAATAATAAATAATGCATAATTTCCATCTTATATTTGTAAAAGTTTGCATATACCAATCATTGAATATGTTGTTGTCTGTTGTATATTTAGTTGATAAATATAAAATTTTTTTTAATTCCATTCAAAATCTTTATAATGATTTTTATAAACCTCAAATCTCTTAATTATTCCATTTGTTTTATATTCTTGCATTAAATCTTCTGATTCTTGTTTTACTTTATTGACTAAAGAAAAAGTATTGATAATTAGCAACATAGGATTTTTATCTTTCCAATTATCAAAAAAGAATTTTAAATCTTCTAACTTAAATTTCTTGTTAAAATAAAAATAAAACTTAAACAAATTAATTGATGATGATTTAGTCAAAATTTCAAATAATTCCTTCCATCCAAAAGTATCGTTATTCACTCTAATATTTAATTCATTCAAAAATTGACTATTAGTTAATAAAATTTCAAATGCTTTGATAAATAATGAATCAATATTATCAAGCAATACTAGTTTAAGATATCTAAGATTTGGACAATTGTGATAAATTATTTGAATAAGCATTCTACTATTGAGAGAATCATAACATATACTTATCTCAGAAAGATTTCCTTTAGTGCTTTTAATTAAATTTTCTATATATTTATATGGAATTGCTTTAGCTTTTAAAATTTTTAAAAGAGGTAAAGATACTTCCTCTAACTGGCTCCAATCTGCTTTACGAGTATCTTTTAAATCTATACTCACTAAATTTACGAGATATGAAAGAATACTTGTATTAGGCTTCCAATTTATTCTCAAATATTTGATGGTATCTGCATGCTTTATCAATGATTCTTCAAAGGTTTTGTTATAATCATCACAACCAATTAGAGGTCTTCTAATATCAACATCATTTAGGTTTTCTTGTACTTCAATTAGTCTAATAATTCCGTAATATGAGTTATAAAAGCTACATAAACTATCAATTCTTAATTTTTTAATTGATTTGCAAATTGTAGCTAATCCTTCTAAAATATCTATTCTCATGTCAACATTAACATGCAAAGATTCAAGTTCTGAAAGGCAACATTCGGCACCCGGAATAAGATGTAGTCGACAATCATGACAATCAAAACCATAGCCTATAGTAAGATGACTAATTTTTGTATTCTTATTAATAAATAACTTTATTATCTCATTGAATTTATCTGTTGAAAATTTTGAAAATATGTTAGTTATATAAGTTATATCCAAATATTTCCAGAAATGAATGTAATTATAAAAAGGTCGTTGATATGTTTTTTCAAAAAATTCGGAATCAAGAAATTTTAAAATATCCGTTGGTATATGTGAAAGTATTACATTTGATAGTATATTCTTTGAATGTTTTTTAATTAAATATTGTCCAGGGTTTCTCCACAAAATTGGTATCGCTGTTGCACACCAAGCTTTATTAACTAAAATACATGAATAGAGAGATTTATTATCACTTTCTAATTCTCCGAATACTAAAAAAAGCACGTCTACGTTTAGAGATGACATTTCTTAGTTTAAGAGGCTTTTTGGAAGAGTTAATTTATTTAAAAAAAACCTTATCGAAGCAGATGGTTTTTTCCCTAATGAAAAAGATAAAACGCTATCATTTTATATTAGTCAAACTACGAAAAATGCACCCTTAATTTATGCTTTAAAGTATTGGTTAGGTTTTGGTAAAGTACGATGGCAGCATTCGGAGAAAATGGTTCATTTTTTGCTCATGATGAGTCATGTTTGTTTATATTAACTCAGAGATTGTTTCAATTTACATATAAAACCATACATTTTGCTATTCATACTAGGACCCCAAACAATACTGATATAGGTAAGGTCCAGAAAAAAAAATTTTACTATTAGCTGTACGCAGCACTTTTGACTATGATCAGTACGCATTTATAGCTCCTAACCCCTGAAATTTTTACAAAATACGCATTTTAATCCTCTAACTTCAAGTCAGTTTTTAAAATTTTAATTGGCTCTTTTATTAGTTGTATCAAATTGTTCTCTGTCTTCGTCTGCTTTACATCCTGAACATGCTACATGTCTATTTAAATAATCTTCTTCATACCTGTGGTTTAATTTGATTCCTTTCCCACATATACATACTACTTTTTTTGCATTAACAATATGAGTAACGTATTTATGTTAGCCAATCACTCTTTACCATATTTCCAATGAAACATTATGTATGCAATACAGAAAAGATTTTTTTCGAAAAAAAAAAAAATTTATTTTAAGATGATCGTTAAATAAAATTAATTATTATTACTTATTTCCAAAAATATACCAAAAATAAATCTTACCATCCTAAAATCCAATCAAAATTACGCAAAATCAAATTCTAACCTTATCAAAATTTTTTGATGATTGTACGCATTCCCAAATTCTAACATATTGAGAGCTACTAAGATGACGACGCATCTTCAGCTCCTACCTATATTAGTATTGTTCGGGGTCCTTTCATACTGACCAACTTTACTGTCAAGGCCAATTTTTTTGACATGACTTTACGATCATTATACCATCCATGTAATCAATGTTATCATGTATGTTAATGTAATAATCGATAATTGTCAAGTATTATGCAATGATTAAAATTCATTATATTTCAAATTTACAAATATGAATAATACAATATATTATATTAACTATTATTTTATTTACATACACTAGTTGAAATATACCTTGGTGGTGTATTATTTTTTTGTTTCACATAGGTAAAAGGTTTTAGCTCTATGGTCCGTTTTTCTTTATTATTCTTTATTTATTATTTATGGGTTCGTTATGACATGTAGCAGGTAATGGCTTCGTCGTATAGAACGAAGGTGATGTAAAGCGGGAGGTGCGTGGTATTCACCAAACGCAATGGTTTATTTTTTGTTTGTTTACTGTTTAATAAAATCTTTTTAATAAAAACGAATAATTTAACTTTGTATTATCTTTAGATATAAAAACAAAATATCAAATATTTAATTATGCTTACCTCCTGTTGCGTTATCCCATTCTCCATTATTGAACTTGTGGCTTTGATATACCAAATTTTTTAGCAAGATCTTCCTGATTATATGATGGATTATCCCTTTTCCACTCGCATAATTCTTTTTTTTTTCTGCAAAAGTTAAACTTTTTCTTTTACTGGTTCCTTCCGCTACTTTTCTTTTAGCTAGCAAAAAATTTTTGATTTCTCTAATTTACAAAAAAAAAAATCTTGCCCAATCGGAACCAAGAAAATCAAACATGACTGAGTGGGTAGTCTGAACTGTTTAACAAAGTAAATACTGAAGTGCTTGTCTGTATGTTCTCTGTCATACGAATAATAAAGATATTCCTTTTACCCCCAAAAAAAATAAAAATAAAAATAAAAAATTATAAGCATTATTAATAAAAGTGTAAAATTAAGGACAAGTAAAACCACAACACTTATTTGTAATTCAAATTTCTATATATACTAGGAAAATTTAGCTTTGTTTAATTAGTAAATGTTAAATCATTAGCATCAGTAGTACTATAAAGTTAGTTAGTAAATAAGCATTATAAAAAAAAAATAAAATTAGTATTAGCATTACGAAACAAGCATTACAAAAAATTAGTGTTACAAAAGTAAATAAAATTAGTAGTTAACTGTCAGTATTACAAAATTAGAATTAGTAAATTAGCATTAGTATCACAATAAAATTATAAGAAGTAAATAAAATTAGTAGTTAGCATTACAATAAGAGTTAAAGTTAAAACAATGTACTAGTAGCACTAAATAATTGTAACATTTCGGATTTTCCTATAATGCCATACATAATCAACGGATCAATCCGGATCGAAGCACTAGTTTATACATATATTTTATCACATCCTTATTTCACTTTATTCACAAAGTGATCATAGTATACAATAAACAGCAATCATTTTTTTTTTGAGAACTGAAATCTAGTTTTATGTATTATTTTAATTAAATTTATTAAATTCTTATACCACTTTAATAGGACCCAGGGATTCCTTAATGTACAGTGGGGGTATACGATATTAATGTACGAACTGGCCAGAATTAACGTTAACGCTATCACGTGCAAGTGCATAACTCCTAAACTCGGGCCAGTTTGTACGTTAATATTGTACACCCTTACTGTACGTTAAGGATGCCCCGAGCAATATCTACGCGTCTCTTCGGGGCCAATATTACATAATTCCGCCTAGCATTATCAAAAAAGGAAGGATCTACACGTTATTTCTGTATTGTTATTGCTTATATTGGATAACACGGATCTATAACAATCGAAAAGTAAATTATGTTCTTCGATTTTCTCTCTAACGGTAACATTACTATAGTTCTGGTCGGCATTACCAATCACGTGCACTTGAGTCACGAATGCGAGTCCATGGAAGATACATGTATTAACCTACTATTATAAAAATTCACAAGATCGCCGATCATGTACTATATCACTCCAATACATTTTACAACAAAAAAAACAAGAATGTGTCATAATAATAATTTATGTAAAGTTGGCGGTAGCATGGGTGAAAGCTTCTGGCAAGGCTGGGTTCGTCTTTCTGGGTAGCTTATTATGGTAAATAGGGTTCTTTTTAGTTTGTAATTTTTTGTATCAATAGTTTTACTTTATTACTTTAATAAATTGGCTTACAAGCTTAGCGTAAAAAAAAAAAATTTACACAAACGTAAACTATTTTAATAAGGTAAATTTAATATATTTAGGCACGTTGTTATTTTTCAAAGTAATTATCAATTCCTTCTCTCGATTTAACCATTTTTTTGTTATCTTTATATGAATGTTTAGCTGGTATAACTGTTTCCTGCCAGGTAATTTGGAGCTTACTATTATCGCCATGCTATAGGCTCGTAAAAAGTTGATGCTCAGCGTGGATTTTTATTTTCTTTTCGTCTATTCTGTCGTAATTATGAATGAAGTTGGGCTATTAATAGTTATGTTTAATATCGATTTTTTATTTTATTCCATTTTTTTTCTTATTTTTTTTTAGGCATCAACACATTTTGATGGAAGATATCGAGAATTATTTAACATTAATAATTATTATTTTGTAAGTTATTTTCGTTTATCAAGTCTCATTTATTTATTGGCTTTAACGTTTCAAAATGAATTATAATTAATTATAGATTTTCAGGCAGTTCATCGAACAATTTTCAAAGGTAGTTAGACTTATAACTCGAACAATAACGTAATCAATATCTTTTTTCTTCTTTTTAGTTGATAATCGGATTCGTAAACTTACCAGTAATTAACAAATTAATATTTGATTTTTTTTTAGATGCCGAAAGTATCTAGACGTGATAAACCAGTAAATTTATTGGACTTTTGGATAATTTTGTGATTACAATATCTACGAGGAATTTTTGAGCTGAATATGAATTGAAATTTAGAATACTTGAAAAGAATTAATGATACTGGTAAATATTTTTTTGAAATTTGTCAGTGATCATTTTTTAGGTTAAAAAATTTTTATCGGCGGATTATTGATCATAGATTCTAATAACCACATCAAGCTCTAGCTCGAATCAGTTTGTGATATTCAAAAGGAGAACATCAAGAAGCTATTGATGCAGTTTAAGTTGTTAATGTCCGGGGTTATTCGAGAAATGCAAGTCTCATCGTATTTGTATTTAAGATGAGCTTTGTTAGAGAATGAGAAGGAGTAGAATAGGTTTTACATATTCGATATTCAAACTTCTGAGACCGTCAAATTTAAATGTGTAGCAGCAACACATGTAAGTTAACTATATTATTATTGTTTGTTAAAAAAGGGTGGAGGGTAAGAAAACATTAAAAAAGAAGAAAGAAGGATCAACCGCGAGAGAGATTCTTTATAAAATCAATGTGGTATTATTCTTTAAGATATAAGATTGTTTATTTATGATATTGATATATACTTTTTATCCCTTTACTTTATTATTTAGATTCCAAAAAATACTTTATTCTCTTGCGTTAATGAAGCTGAAATTATTCATTAATTCCTTTGAGCAATGTGGGATGTATTAGCAACACCAAATGTAATCTTGCAGGAAACACTTCAAATAATTAAGATCCTGATGGAAAATTATATGAGAATTCGATCAAGAAGATATTGAAAATGTACGAAGGAACAAGTGAAATGCGCAAAAACTTAATCAACTTAAT
The DNA here is from genome assembly GCF_026210795.1 of Rhizophagus irregularis. Classification (NCBI taxonomy): domain Eukaryota; kingdom Fungi; phylum Glomeromycota; class Glomeromycetes; order Glomerales; family Glomeraceae; genus Rhizophagus; species Rhizophagus irregularis. Next base: position 1,664,519 of record NC_089435.1, on the reverse strand, counting down.
CAATGTTACGTAACACATACTGTAACTGTGTGACAAGAATTTGACCATTGACTTGTCAAATATTTCTAACTTGTGTTTAAATGTACGTTTGATGCAGAAGCCGAACGCAAAAATTTAACGAGATCGGAATTGGATAGAATTTTTAACCTAAGGTATATTTATTTTGCGATTGATATTATTGAATCAATATTATTTACCATAATCTAACTGTTATTCGTGAATTGAATAGGTTTATATCAAGCTTTTATATCAAATAATAACGCTTTAATGAGAATACATCTTAAAGTAATAGTGATATGAAAGAAAAAACAACTCATTCCTTGGAATTTTGATCAAACCATTTATTTAAACTTACAATCAAAATCAGAACGTTTGGAAAACTTGAAACTTTATAAATCGGTTAGTTTCTTTGTAATGAATTATAACATATATTATTCTTGAACATTGCTTTGAAACGAAGCAGTAAAATTAATCATTAATATTTTTTTAAGATACTTTTACTAGTATTTCAGATCGATCTTAAGGTTTAATTATCGACCTTGTGAATTTGACGAAAACCTTTGAGGAACTTATCTAATATTTGTATTTATTTTTTTGAATTTATTAATAATATGTTTACGATCTTAATCTTAACCTAATTCGACCTTGTAGTTTTGATGAAAACCTTGGAGGAGTTTATCTAATATTTGTAAACATTTTAATAATTTTATTATTCGGTTTACCATTTTGCCCTTAATTGTAGAGATAAATTGAAAAAATTGATTACATATCCCAAATAATGACATATTTTAGAAAGATTATTTAGCATCATGTATAAAACATATTGGAGATTGAGGGAGTTTGAACTTGGTTTTGATTGAAACCTAATTGGAGTAATAAAGAATTTTTATTTCTTTAGAAAACCATTGTATTAATATTTAGTGTATCAATAAAGTCGTAAATTTAATTAACGTTAATATTTGCAATGAATACTTAATGTTGTATGATGAAAATTATAATTTTTTTCACGTAAGAAGAATAATAATAATTATGCAGATTTCAAACCTCGTATCGACTCATTGATGAAGTTCTTCCATAATGAAGTCGTCTTCTTGAAAATGATGCAAAAACAAACTCAGTTTTAGAAAAAATTCTTATTAGATTAACCTATTTATCGTCATGATGTATGAAATTACCGGACGAGCAATCAACCAGGAATAATAAAACATATTATATTGATTATAAATAAGAAATATTCTTTAAATGAATATATATAACTAACTCACAATGGTAATAATTTATAATCGCGTTTTAATTGCTACGATACAACATTTTCTATGATACATAGTTTCGTACGTGCTTTTTTCCGATCCTTACTTTTGAATATGATCTCAGAATATCAACTATTCAATTTAGATGATTTTATTCACTGGAAATGTTAGTGAACCAGTAGTTTTTAAACCGTATCACGACCTCCTCCATGGTATATTAAATAAACTAAAACGTTATAGTGAGTGTAATAACTTTATTTAATAACAAGATTGAATATGAATTGAATACAAAAAAAATACAGTATACAAAATTTCTATAACTAAGAAAAAAAAAATAATAAAATTCTTATTAAATAAAATCTACAATACAATAAACATACATAATAAAAAAACAAATAATAAAAAAAGTATATATATATATATAAAACATATTCCTTTTTTTTTTTACAAAGAAAATAAAAAAATAATTATTAATAATTTAACTTCCCATTAAATAAGCGACAGATTTCTTCTGAATCCATTCAAATTCTTCAAAAATGGCTTCATTTAAATCAGTATCATATTTTTTAATTATTCCTTTCATTTTATATATTTTAATTAAATCTTCTGTTTGCTTCTGCAATTGTAATTGTAACTCTGCTTCTATATTTGTATAATATTTATCAATTGGAATTGTTTGTAATAATATAGGATGTCTACCTTTCCAATTATCAAAAAGTAATTTTAAAGATTCTAATAATTTAAGTGACCAAATAGAAGAGAATTTAAATCTAAACAAACCAATTGGTGAAGATTTAGCCAAAATCTCAAATAAATCATTCCAATCAGGTTCATTCAATTCATCAGTAAAAATAACCAACCCACTCAAATATTGACATTTAGTTAATAATTCTTCTAATTCTAAAATATTATTATTATTAAATAATAATTTTAAATATATAAGATTAGGACAATTTTGATAAATTGCTTGAATAAGTCTTCTATTATCATCACCTTCATAAAGTATACTAATTTCAGTAAGATGACCTTTTGTGTTTTCAATTAAACTTGTTAAAATTTTAGATGGAACCAATTGAGCTCTTAAAATTTTTAAAAAAGGTAAAGATACTCTTTCTAAATTACTCCAATTTGTCACGATTGATAAACTAACGCTTATATCTAAACTTATTAAATTTACAAGATGTGAAAGAATTTTTGTAGTAGGATTCCAACCAATTCTTAAATATTTGATGGTATCTGCATTCTTAATTAAAGTTTCTTCTAAAGTTTTACGATATGATTCATTTCTCTTATTAGTAAAACAGACAAAATATACTTCATTTAAATTCTTTTGAGCTTCAATTAATTTAACGATTCCAGAATTATCACTATTATCATATTGCATAATATAAAATTTCAATTTTCTAATAGATTTACAAATTCTAGCCAATCCTTTTAAAATATTTTGATTGGTTTTATCATCACAATGAAGACATTCAAGTTTTGAAAAACACTGTTCAGAGCCTGAAATACTGTGTAATTGATAATAAAAATGTTCTGGAATATCAATATAAACAAATTTTGTATTTGCATTAACAAATAAATTTAATACTTCTTTTCTTATAATAGCTATATCAGATTTATTAATATCCCTTTTAGAAACGATCATACTTTCTAAAAGAAATAAATCTAAATATCTCCAGAAACTAATATAATTAAATAAAGGTCGTTTATATTCTTCAGAAAAAATATCAATTCCTTGATTCTTTAAAATATCTTTTGATTCTTCTGGTAAATGTGAAAGTATTACATCAAATAACATAAATTTTGCATTTTCGGTTAACGTATATCTTCCAAGAATTTTCCATAATATTGGTACAGTCATTTCACACCAAATTCTATTAACCAAAAGGCATGAATAAAGGGATTTTCTATCATCTTTCAATTCATCTATTATTAAGAAAAGTATATCTTTGTTGATTCCCAACATTTTTTTTTTTTTTTTAAAAAAAAAATAAAAATAAATAAATAAAAAAAAAAAGACCGAAGAAAAATTTTAACTTTGTTTTACATATTTAATGCGGGCGGCGTATTCGTGTAACAAACATCACGTATCATCATCGTGAAAACATAATGAACATACATGATGCATGAAGATCAGTATGAAATAATTAGACTATGTTACAAAAAAACTGTAAAATTATTTCTTAAGAGAAATCACATGTTTAAATTTAATTTAATTTAATGTAGTTATTAAATTAAATTTAATTTATTCGCAGTTAATTTAAAAATAAAATAATTTATCGCAGTTTACCATTTATCGGATTTCGGGATTGTGTTATATTTTGTTATACTAAAATTTTTAATATCCAATAACTTTCCGTTTATCATCTGATAATTATTCAATAATTGCTCAGGAATCCGGACGAAATCGTCCACTTAATTTTTTTTTTTTCGTCATGTAATTTGGTAATTTTCGGTAAATTTGCGTGGGTAGCACAATTCTAAAAACGGCGATAACATCCGGTACACATCCCTGATTTACACAATATTTTAACTTAAAATGGAAAAGCTTAAGTTAGATACTTTAGTAAATAATATAAATTTTACATTATATATTCTGAAAATCATTTTCGGATAAAAAATTTTTTTTTTCACACGAAATGATTAAATGATTACGTTATATTTTTTATGTAACAAATTAAACGGTAAATGTACTAACCAAAATTTTTTTTTTTATTATTTATTAATATTTTTAAGTTTATTGTTGACTAAAAATGTTCTTATTATAAATGAATATTACGAAAATCTGGAATCTAGTATTTATTACTTTACAGTAAAACAAAACAAAATAAAATAAAATAAAAATAAAAAAAACATTAATGTGATTATTTATTCAAATTTATAGTGTATATTAGAACCCGACTCGATCACAGGTAACCCGGGTCTAATATAAAATTTTTAATTAAAAAATACAATAAAAATATTCGGGTCTCAGGGTCATGATCCGACTCGACGGTTTTATCAAGTTCATGTGGGTCACGGGTCGTCTGATTAGAAATTCGGGTCAATTAACCCAGGTCAACTCAGGCATAATAAACATTAATTAAATCATGTAAGAATTAATAAATGTATTTGAAATTTACATGCGTCATATAATATGCATATAATTTTTGGACATTCTTTACTTTATTATTTGATAATTATATTTGCTTCATTTATTCTTAATAGGGATGGTCACGATATGTTTTCGGTTCTGCGTTTCTTATAAAATAAATGCATAAAGTTAAAGATAGAATGTGTGATGCTGATCGGTTAAATAAAATTTTTTTTGTCAAACAAACTCGATGATGATTCTTTCTAATTTAAACCGGTTCCAAGCTTCAAATCTGTTCCAGAATTGGAACAGACCATACCTTATAATTCATTAAATTTAGCATCAATAATGTTTACTAACATAGCACAAACTCAATCCAGTTTGGAATGACCCAAATCGAACGAGGTTAAGGCGTTCGCTTAAAATTAGTTTAAAATACAGTTTCGGTCGTAAAATTTATTCAGTTGGATTTGGGATATGGTCGGGTTTGGGTTATAATACCTACAAAAACTAAAATTCACATATTATTGGATGATTGGTGATATCGATGTTTTAACGGAACTTTAATAAAGTCCCAGCGAATTGATGTTAGAATACCGCTTCTTAATTTGGTCACAACTTCATTACTATCCCGAATAGATTATTGCTTATTACATCAAATTGAGCAATGGAATACTCATTTAAAAAGCAGTAGAAAAATGTAATTTCATACTCAAAATGGCTACCGCTACGATTAAATCTATTTATAAAGTTGTTAATTTTTTCTTGAAACAAAATTTTAGGGAACTGGAAATATTTTGCATTTCTATAAGCAATTTATCTCCCTCTTACAAAAAACGAAAAAATGTCTAAATGTTACACTAAAGTTATCCTTAAAAAAATACTGCTAGTCAAAATGATTGATTATTTCACAGAATACGCATATTTTTGAGTAACTAAATAATTTTATAGACTATTCGAGAGCTTTTTATTATGGTGAAGATATAAAATAGCAACTTCCTATGATGTTTGAGGTGGTATGAAAATTTTTCTTTCAATAATAAGATTTTCTCGTTCATTTTTAAGCTCAGACTTCGAATCCTAATGAGAATTTTGGATTGCCTTTGAAGCAATATATTAAGAAAATGGTAATACAAAAAAGAGGAAAAAAATGTAATGAGCCATTTCTCAATTTATTTAATTTATTTAGGAAGGAATAAAATAATTTTTTGAAAATATAATAGTTATTGTTAGCGAAGTTATTAATGCAAATAAATCAAATTGAAGCATGTGTTGATAGATGAAGGTTAAATCAAATATTAATTAAATAATAATAAAATTTGTGTATTTTTGGACTCCAAAAATTCCACAACTTTATAATAAAGTTTATGTGTTATATTAAAAAAATTGACCGACACTATCTTCGCCGGAGTCTGTACGTACAATTTCTCCAAAAAAAGATATAATGCGAAATCATTGCATTAGATAATAACTTCCCACTTTATAATTATAGTTCCCAATAATCAATTTTACTTCACATCATGCTGACAGACAGTGGTTTTGCTGAGGGCAAAAGTTATTTTCCTAAATTTATAACCAAACGTCCAATGATTTCCTAATAGTCCTAATTTTGCCAAAAAAAAAGCAGTTCTACGCATATTCAAAAAAAGAAAAACTATAATTAATATGATTATATGTCCTGATTTGACGTGACTATATTATTGTAGTCGAAAGTAATTTCAAGTTTACTACGTTAATTGAAAAAATTTTATTTTAACATTTAACATTTTGTAAGAAGTAAAGAATTTATTTTTTCCAACGATGTATACGGTTGCACTTTATATATTTTTAACATTATATGTTTATCGTAATATTTGAAATAATAACGATAATAATAATAAAAAAAAAGAATTATTTTCCCAATGAAACTTTATGTTATACAATAAATTATCATGTTTCAATATCAAACTTTATTTAATTAAAGTAAATTTTACGTTAATATATACATAGGAATAATATTCTTATTCATGATTTCTCATAAAAATAATTTATTTTAGGATTAAAGAAATAACCATCTACTTCTAGTATTAGAATGAACAGAACATTTTTTAATTATTCCCTTTACCTTATATTTTTCGATTAAATCTTCTAATTGCTTCTTATCACCAAATTCATTACAATAATTATCACTATCTATTTCCAATAACATAGGATTCCTATTTGTCCAATTATCAAAAAATAATATTATATCTTCCAAATTAATCCTCCCAGAATGAAATTCAAACGTAAATAAACTAGTTGGTGATGATTTAGCTAATATTAATAATAATTTATCCCAATTAAACATAATATCAAAATCTACCACATCAATAATTAATTTATTTAAAAGTTGACAACTAATTAATAAATTTTCAAATTCTGAAGTAAGTAAATTAGTATTATTAGATAATGATAAGTTAAGATATTTAAGATTTGAACAATTTTGACAAATTGCTTTAAAAAGATTTTTACTATCAGCATCATTATAAAGTACACTAATTTCTGTTAGTTGTCCTTTTGTAATTTCAATTAAATTTGCTGTAATTTTGATTGGAACTTGTCGAGTTATTAGAATTTTTAAATTAGGTAATGATAAATCCTTTAAATAATCTAATTCATTCCAGTTTGTAGGATAAGGTAAACATGTACTTATTTCTAATCGAAATAAGTTTACAAGGTATGAAAGAATTCTTGTAATAGGTATCCAATCCATTCTCAAATATTGAATAGTATCTACATGTTTAATTAAAGATTCTTCAAGAGATTTGTAAATTGATTCATCTTCTATTATGTTTATTATAGCGCGTGAACCTTTATAAGGACCAATGAAACTAACATTATTTAATTTCTTTTGTACTTCAATTAATTTATTGATTCCAGAATTATTGGTACAGAAATGCACATTATCAACTCTAAATTTTCTAATCGATTTACATATTCTAGCCAATCCATTCAAAATATTTTGACAATTTCCAAAATCACAACAAAAAGACAAGGATTCAAGTTCCGAGAAACAACGTTCAGCTCCTGGAATATGATGTAATTGAAAATCATAATCTTGTGGAATAGAAAGATGAATAAACTTCACATTACTACTAAAAAATAATTTTAATATCTCGTCTCTTATATCAAACTTTTTAGACTCCTCAATCTTACTTGAAGAAATTATATTTTCTATAAGAAATAAATCTAAATATTTCCAGAAATTAATATAATTAAATAAAGGTCGTTGATATATTTCTGTAATAAGATTATTAATTTCTTGTTTCTTTAAAATATCTTTTGATTCTTTTGATAAATGTAAAAATATTACATTAAATAATATAAGATATTGACTAGGAATTTTCCATAAAATAGGTACTGATGTACAAGAATTAATGGTCGTAAGATATTGACCAGGATTTCTCCATAAAATAGGTACCACTGTTTCACACCAAGTTCTATTAACGTAAAGACATGAATAAAGTGATTTTTTATCAAATTTTAATTCTTCAAATATTAGGAAAAGTACGTCTTTGTTGAGTTTTGACATTTTTTTTTTAAAAAAAATAATTCCCGCATTTCCTTTGTTTATATTCCATGACGGGATAGAGCTGTGTAACAAATATTACGTTTAGAATTCATGAACGGAAAAAATTCTTGAATATAATTGGACATTATATATAAAGATCATTGATATGATTGACATCATATTTTCTATATAAAGTAAAGTTAAGGATTAGTGTACAAATCATAATTTAAGCCGGCGCCTTTATTATTTTCCGGAGATGATATTGCATTAAAAATAAAAAGAATTGAAATCATTCGATGAATATATCCAATAAATGATTTTTCTATCACTCATTTGTATTACTTTTTAATATAATAAATAAATTTTTCAAAAATTTAAAGTCAGGACTTATAAATGATTTTGTATGAACCGATTTTCTCATTACCTTAATTTTAATATGACATATATTTATCGCATCGGTATTATGTATACACCAATGAATTTTTATCAACTTCTCCACCGGTATAAAAAAAGTATAAAAAAGTATAAAATCCATCGGTGTATACATAATACACAATGAGATAAGCCTGTTATTCCATGAAACTCCCTCCCTCAGGGGGACCCCAAGACTCCGGTGAATATTTTAGTTATTCATTGATGATGTAACAGTGAGGGTGTACGATATTAACGTACGAACTGGCCAGAATTAACGTTAACGCTATCGCGTGTAAGTGCATAACTCCCAAACTCGGGCTAGTTCGTACGTTAATATCGTACACCCCACTGTAAGTTAAGGACGCCCATGGTATTTATTTCACGGAGTCACTGGAATATCATGATATCACGGCTGCGCCGTGAAAACCATTGATATCCACAGTTCCCGTGAAATAACTATTACTTAACCCATACGGCCATACTATGCCTTTATTAATTTTATGTTAATTTCATGCTATAAATTTTGGTCTGAAATTAATTGTGAATTAGAATATTTAACCATTATCAGTTAAATGATTAGGAATTTTGCTTTTTTTAATAAAATAATTTTTACAAGCATATTAAAATAAATTATCATAAATAAAAAAAAAAATTTTTAATAGACTGGAATTTTATAGAATTTACTCATATGTAATGAAATGATATTTGTTTTATCGATTACTTGATATCATAACGACTTATTATCATATGGACGGAGGATTCGCCATATCGAATTCTGCCTATTCTAGCTGCTGCTATTATACCGGACAAAAAAAAATTCTTAGATCCTCGTAACATCAATTTTTATGCATATATAATTCTTTTTTTTTATTGTGCAGTATATCACATTATATATATAATTAGTAATGATTATGTAGGATAAATTTTTAATAAAGTTGTTTATGTGATCGTCCTATGGAAATCATTTTTCCAGTGTGAAAAAGTGCCAGAAAATGTATGTGATGAATCGATAAAATCAAGGATATTATTATTGTCGTGATGTTATATGCAACAACTTCTGGCAAAAAGAAACGAACAAAAAAAAATACTATATTTCAATCCACGAAATTATTGTATAAATGTACTAGTACTTAATAAAACAATATATTGCTTATGTGAGTCATGTAAAATTCGTTAAAAAAAAAAAAAATTTAATATGAAAAAAAATTCACAGATTTTCGAAAAATTGATACAGGCGAATTAAAAAATTTTCCCCAGACTTATATTATCACGTTATTATAGCATTTGTACCAGATCAGTTTTATGATAACTTGTTTTAACTAACATATTACATATAATGTATAATTTATTTTAAGGATTATCAAATAATGAATGGGACGCATTCACCTCACATACAACTTCTTCACCGACAAACGTTTAATCGAAAAACGTTTCATCATCTCACCGACAGTTCATATTTTAGTTTCGAATATCAAAATATAAAGTCTTTTTTTTAAAAAATATATGTATATATATAATTATACTATATAATTTATCTTTTGTATAAAAATAAAATAATTTTTTCTCTTTTTAATATTGACCTAATTTTTAATATGTACTGTACGTAGACTCAAGTTTCTTTATCATTCACCAGTTTTATTATTTTAGCTGTGATGAACAAAAAATAAAAAGTTATAAAGGTATCGAAACTAAAATAAACCGGAAAAAATGAAATGTCGAAGAGAACTTTTTGTCGATGAAACATTTTCGGAAAAGTGATTGTCTGTCAGTGAAATTAACCAGACTCTAAATGAATTAGTTAAAAGTTATATTCATATCAAATTAAAAAATATAAATCAGATTATTGTCATTTGCGAATTATTAAATAATTTTTTTCCCATTCATAAAAAAATCTTCGCTTTTTGTTAGTACTTTAAAAAAATAATTCTCATTGGTTAAAAATATTTTTAACAAAGAACATAATAATGTTTAATTAAAATTTAAAATTTGCAAAATGAAAGTATCAAATAAAAGTAATAATAAAAGTTATTTCCTTTAATTAAACTGTTTATGTCTCAATTTTAACATATATTCCGAAAAAATTTCTAAAATAAAACCGTGTATAATTGTTACAACAAAATTATTATCTTATGCATTAAAGATTTTTTTTTTTTAATTCCATTCAAAATCTACAAAAAGACCACTAATTAAGTATTCTTCAATTATCTCTTTCACTTTATATTCTTCGAATAAATCTACTAATTCTTGTTCATACAATTTTTTTTCTTTTTGCAAAATTTAATTTTTTTTATCATTTATGCAGTGGAAATACCATTATAATTGTCAGAAAAAATCATTTTCAAAATTTATTCAATTCTTTGGATTTACCCAAGATCCAAATAATTTAAATTATATAATAGTTATGAGTTATGCAAAAAAAGGAAATTTAAGAAAATGTTTATCTGATATAATTAAATTTGAATGGCAAGAAAAGTTACAATTATTGAAAAAAATTGTATTAGGACTTAAAGTAATTCATGAATCAAATTTAACTCATGGTGATTTTCATGATGGTAATATTTTAATATCAGATAATTACAATGAGTTATTTATTATTGATTTAGGATTATGTAAACCTATAAATGATTTACAAGATTCTGATAATAAAACTAATGAAATTTATGGAGTTTTACCTTATATGGCACCTGAAATATTAAGACCAGAACCCTATACACCAGCAGGTGATATTTATAGTTTTTCAATGATAATGTGGGAATTTACATCAGGTATTCCTCCATTTAATCGTATATCACATGATCATCTCCTTATTTTGAGTTTCTGTGCAGGGAAACGCCCTGAAATTGTTGAAAATACTCCAAAATGTTATATAGATTTTAATGAAAAAATGTTGGGATTCAGATCCTTCCAATAGACCAACCATAATAACGCTTGAATGTATTATATCTGAATGGATTAGATGTATTAGTGATTATTATGAAATAAACAGGGATGGAAATTATGAATATGAAGTAACTAATATTGATAATCAATTAAGTTGGAGTTTGTAGAAGCAAACAAAGCTTTAGTACAAGGACAAGCAAGTGCTTCTATTATACAATATCATTCACAAGTATATTATACAAGTCGTAGATTTACTGGAATTTCAGTTCAAGAAGAGTCACAGGGCTTTGATTGTAAGATTGAAGATTAATAATTCTATTATTTATTATAAAGAAAACATTATTATTATGTATTTTTGCAGTTTTTACAATAAAGTAACAAGTATGATAATTATTGAAACGATGTTTATTTATATTTTTATTTGCGTTTGCAATTTGTTATTAGTATTATTGCATATCTTAGAGTAATACTATAATTATTATTTCTTGTAGATTGCATTATACATAATAAATATAACTGAAATAATTAATAATTTATATGCAAACAAGATAAATATTGTCAACTAAAAACTAGGAATATGGCCTAAATAATTTAAAAGTCAGTCAAATTTCTTTGATACTTTGAATATTGCTTCAATTTTGTAAATATGACCAGCTGTTAGATTGAGGTGACATATGTATTATTACACATTTAACAATGAAAAAAGTTATTAAGTATGATATTATGACCTTTAATCCATCTAGAACAATAAATTATTTCGTAGCATAATAAAAAATTTGGTTTTCTTATTCTTATCAATAATTTATTTGTTTCTTTTTATTAACAGTTTTTGATTACTAATTTCTTTTTTTTTTGGAAAAAAGAACCTATATTTTCGGGCATAATTGATGATCAATTAATTGTGTAACTTTTATTTTATTTTTATTTTCATTTTTCATTAAACGAGAATTTGAAAATCCAGAAATGATACAATTTTGAAGAGAAAAGGTACATAACTATACTACAAAATAATACATTACAGACAACTACAACAACGGAAATAATTAAATCAGTGATAACTCCCCTCCAATGCAGCACCTCTACCTGGCTAAGATTTGAATATCCTAGACTTGCCAACCTTGTTTTTCACCTGCACAACCCTCCTTACAAATTCTCTATTTCTCCTACTGAATAAAATGAGAAAAAAGTATTATATAACATTATAGAAATCTAATATATTCCCTCAAAAATATATATTATTCCTAATACCTTCTTCACCTGAAATCTTATTTAATGAATGAATATCTATTTTTAATATTTTATTTTTCGCTATATTATATGAATTTTCTAACACCTTAACGATTCTACAACTCGGAATCCAAATTAAATTTAAGAAAAATAAAATTACGATATTCAAATAAAATAACAACTACTTTTTGATGACTCGATGCGATGTTACACTAAGCACCTTTTTTTCGATACTTATTTTTAATAATAATTTTTTTATCTAATTATTTTTTGCTAATTTAGTTTTTTCATTCTTTCACCCCTTAGATTTGGATTTTTTTCCTAATTATTTTTTATTTTGTGCACCTTTTAGCGTTAGGTTTTGATCGAAGTCAATAGTGCTGTGATATACACAGTGAAATTCGATAAACCGGATCTATCGGTTCCACTAAAAATATCCGGTTTATCGGGATATCCGGTTTAGCGAAAAAATTTCGATATATTGAAAATCTATTATATTGAATTTTTAAAAAATTTTCATGCTAATAAAACTAATATACACTATAATTTGATTTTTTCATCTAGTTTTAAGTTATAGAGGTCATGAAAATGAATATAAAATATTTTAATTGAATATATAAGTAATACTTAACTTCAGCCGGAATTAAGATTTTTATAATTCCGACCAAATTTAAGATTTACCGCATCACGTTACTTAAATTTTATTGGTTCTCAGTCACGTGATCCGGTTTATCGAATCATTTTTACTATAGCTGGTGTAATGCCGTAGTATACCTAGTAAATTTATTAATTGTGAGGCGCAGTATTACATTTAGTCTTAGTGTATAAAATTTTAACTTATTTTTATTTTTATTTTAATTGGACCGAGAAGTCGTTAAACTAATAATCACATGGATCAAGGTAATTGGTCCGTGATGACCTTAAACTATTAGTCACGAGATTTAAGGATAAATGAAGATCCGAAAGATACTAAATTGAATGAAATCAAGTGATCTGAGGTGTCAAGTGATTAATTTGTTGATCACTACGTTAATATTATAAATCATAATTCAGGAGTTCATGATGATCAAATGGATACAAAATTAAGATAATGGAAATACTTTAAAACAATGGAAATACTTTAATAATTTAAATCCATGAATCGAAATTATGAATTTAGTTACACAAAAACAAACATAAAAGGGCGTGAAGATCACCTTTTGGAAAGGACAGAGAGAGAGAGAGAGAGAAAATTGGACGAATTTTGTTATGAATTATTTATTTTATTATTTAATGTTATTAAACCAAGCATATTATTGTATTTATTTATATTATTAATAAAGAGTCATTTTGTTAATACCTGAGGTGGCAAACATAATTTTCTATGGGCTCAGGTGTTACAAGTGGTGCATGCTCCGAGAAAGGAAAAGTGATCATCCTCACATGATCACTACAGGTTATAAGTATAGGATCTCTGAGAAAAGAAAATGATCACCCCCACGTGATCATTAGAAGTTACAAATAAAGGATCGACGAAGTTAAGGAATTATAAAATTAAAAGTTCTAAGTCTTGGTTAAAAAAGAATTTAAGGTGTATTAACGTTAAATTTTAATAAAATAAAGTTAAATATTTTAAAGGATACGTGAAAATAATGGTTACCAAGGTAAAAGGTATTAATTTGGGTAAGTATGACCATAAATGTATAAAGAGATAATGTTAAAAATTAAATTTTTGATCTAACTTGACCACCGGCTGATAAGTCAATGAAAAATTATTATTATAATAATTTTCATACATATGAACCAAATATGTATGGTAGTAATTGATTATCAAGGGAAATGCGAGGCTAATCAAGTTAGAAGGGGTTTTAATAGAATATTGTAAATAAGTTCCATGAATTAAGGATTAAAAATAATTTTTATGAATAATTGAGGTTAAGTTAAGGATAAAAAGTGTACCCAAAAACCGACACTATAAATACGATGGTAGGGTAATTCTGTGTGAACTCAATTGAGGTTTTCTGTGTGATCAATTGAGAATAATTCTGTGTGAACTCAATTGAGGTTTTCTGTGTGATCAATTGAGAATAGTTCTGTGTGAGCTTTTTCTGTGTGAACTCAATTGAGGTATTCTGTGTGATCAATTGAGAATAGTTCTGTGTGAACTTCCAAAAACAATTCTGTGTGAGGGTACCCAAGAAAAATCATGATTAACGTTAACAAAAATTAAAATAATATTTGCTGGACAAATATATAAAAGTTAAGGATGAATTAAAAATAATAAAAATAGGAAGATTGACAAAAATCACATGACCAAGGAAAAATATAAATATAGGAGGGAGATTTGGATCTCCCACTTATTATTTCAAAATATAACAAAATAACGATAATAATAAAATAATAATAATTATAACAAGAAATTAAAATGATTGTACATAAAATCAATTTAACTGAAGAAGAATTGGGAAAATACGTGTATAAAAGGAGTTAAATTAAAGATACATAATGAAATTAATGAAATCAAATATGGAATCACATTCCAACTTTAGGTTGGGAATTTCAAGGAAAATGTAAATTTATTTGTACAAACCTGTAAACTACCATACTCAGTAATGAACAAGTGAGGTAAAGGCAAGCCCAGTATAGGTCAAATAAAATATAAAAGAAGGATAAAAAGTAAAAGACGTGAAAATTTTTAGAGAATTTTATTAAAAATGGAATGGTACCATGTTTGGAACGCTGAATATATAAACCATAAACAAGAACATGACCTAGGAGTGATAGAACCAGAGGAATGTTTAGCATGTGAAATATGTAACCCAATAGAAAGAGAAGTATCAGCGGCATTCAAGAAATTTTGGGATGCTTTGTTTAAATTCGAGGATACAATACTAATGTACAATAATGTAACACATAAAGAATTATTGAATTTATTAAGTATGGACAATAGAGAAAGGGAGGATACAATACATAAGGGAAAATGTAGGAATATAGTAGATAGAATAATTGAATCAATAAGGTACAGACAACAACCAAAAATGAAGGAAAAAGGATTGAGAATAATAATTGTAGTAATTGTAAGGGATTGTATTGAAGGAAACTTGGAAAATGAAATATTTGATCGATTAATAGGATGCCCAGAAATAATGAAACATGGATACATTTTAGAAGATTGGGATGTTGAAAATAGGTTTCAAAAATTTTGGGATTGGTATAACACGATATTGGAAAATGAAATGAAAGCAATACATGTTAAGAAGTTAGCAATGAAGTTATTCAGGGATCTATTATATGAAGAAACAGAAGATCTGTTGAGGAAAGAAGAGGTAATTGAATTATTACTCCAGATAGAATATCAAAATAGATGTGAGGTAGACACGCAAGAAGGAGGTGATGCATGGGTAAGATATGTATCAAAAGTAAGACAAAGATTTATTGATACCAAACAATTTACAAGGGAACCTGAGGACCCAGAAAGTGCTAGTCCTGAAAGTTATGAATTAGAGGACAGTGATGGTAGTATACATTATGAAATAAAAATAGAGGATGATGTCGAATGGACAGTAGAATCATTAAAAAGAAAAATTGAAGAAATGGGTGGAAGGTTCACCGACAAAGATATACAAAGGATGTGGGACCTAAGGATAAGGATAGAATTGATATTAACAGAGGACTTTTTAGGTACATTTTTCGAATTAATGAGACTAAGTGATGAAAAATTAAAAGATGAAATAAATGAATGGTTAACAAAAGAAACATTAATATGTGGAAATTGTAGGAATAGAAAGTTACCTGATATGATAGCAGACATTGGACAATGTAAAAATTGTGAACAAAAAGAATTATTAGAATTAAAGGATGACTTAGAAAAACTAGGATACGAATTAAATGTGTCAGAAATAGAGAGAATAAGAAAATTCAGGATAAGCAATAGTATAATATTAACAACGGAATTTATGGAAAAATATTTTCAGGAAATTGATACGAATGACAAAGAATTAAGGACAAAATTATATGAATGGATAAATGAAAATACCACATTTTGTGATGAATGTGGAATAAGATGGATGAACAATAAATTTGACGAAGGAAAAACCAAGTGTAGGGATTGTGAGAATGACGAAAATGAAATTGATATCAGGGTCAAAAGATTAAAACAAATATGTGATGATAATAAAATAGAAATAACTGATGGAGAGTTATTAAGGTTAATCAGTATGGGATATACTGATGGAGAAATATTGGATCAAGAATTTATTGAAATATTCCAAGGAAATAAAAATGATTTGGAGAAAAATTTAAGGCGGATATTAGATAAATTTCTAAAACAGCAAGCTGGAATTGGGGATAGTGAAAGCAGTGGAAATGAATCTGATAACGAAAAATCTGATGGATCTGAAAAAGAATCAGATGGATCTGAAAAGAATAGAGAAATTTTAAATCCAAATGATACCGATAGCAATGAAAATTTTGAAGAACCTTATGAAGAAAACATTATAAATAGACCCGGTTTTGACTCAAGTGAAAGTTCAGAATCAAATTCTGAGGATAAAAGTGAAATATCTGATTATAATATAGAAAATTTATTTGAAACACCTTTAACACCACCGATACCACCAATCCCACCAATAGTACCAATAATTATGGGAGCAACAAGAGCTGAAGTAAGGGAAGATGTTAGAGCGGCTTTACTAGCAACAACAGGACATGATATAGGAGGTAATTGGGCTGGATTAATCGCAGCCAACCCATTAGCAAATGCAATTGAGGATGCAGGAAACGCAGCTGGAGGAATAATTAGTTTGCCACACTTTTATGGAAAAGAAGAAGAAGATGTTAATGATTGGGTAAGACAATTTGAAACAGCATTCACTGCCATAGGAAAAGCAGCAGGAGTAAATGGAGCTAGACAAGCAGCAATGGCAGCTACCTGTTTGAAAGGTGCAGCAGCACAATGGTATAATGAAAAGAAGGAAGCAAATAATGGACATTTAGTAAATTGGGCAGACAATGATGATGATAATGATTTGAAACATAGAGTTAAACAAAGATTTACCAGAGAGGATGTTAGAAAAAGGAAAATGTTAGAATTAAGGAAAATAACACAAGGAGTAAATGAAAATGTTGAGGCATATACGATAAGGTTTAGACAAATATTAAGGATAGCTACCAGAGGCCATGCATTAGATGATGAATTACAAGTGGATAATTATATCGAAGGATTAACACCAACATTGGGATATCAAGTCAGAAGACAAAACCCAGCAAATCTAAATGATGCGGTGAATACAGCAAGAAGAGAGGAGGAAGCTACTAATGAATTAATAAGAAAGACACGTGGTATATCAGTTAGTACCCAAAGAAAAGGAATCGATATACAAGATGACAAGCCAAAGAATATATTTGAAAAACCATTGGAGAAAAATTATGAGGATGACCTTGCCGACATGTTTAAAAAATTAGAGGTAAAACTAGTAAATCAACTTGGAGGGCAAAAGAGACCACCAAACAATAACAATAGACAAGGACCACCACCTCGAGCATGTTATAATTGTAAACAACCAGGACATTATGCAAATGAATGTAGGGTAAATAATGGTCAAAGAAACTATGGAAGACCAAATAATCAAAATTATAATAGAAGATCAAATAACTATAATGGAAGACCAAATAACTATAACAGACCACCAAACCACCAAAACAATAATCGAGGATTCAATGTAGTGGAATATGATAATTATAATGATCAATATGACCAATATGATTATGATAGTCAGGATTATCAGGATAATTATGATCAAGGATATAGTTATGACGACCCGTATTATCAAGATAATGATGTAACATTTAACCATGTTGATCAAGACTTTTATATTGGTGAAAGACAAACGAGAAGTAACATAAAAAATAGGTCAAGTAATCGAGATATAGATATGGAAATTGACCAAGAACAAGCACGAAGAAGGAATAATAAATATGCAAGCCAAGAGGAAAGGGCAGCAGCATTACCAAAAAGAGGATTCACTGATGAAAGTCTGAGGAAAGCACAAGAAGCAAGGAGAAATAATAATACATGTGGAAATTGTGGACAAAGAGGTCACTATGCAAAACAATGTAAAAATGAACGTGTTGAAGGTATCCATAGGACAAGCGCATTTCAGAGGAACACACCAGAATATAACGTATTAGAGGATATGAAAAATACCAGAGCAAATGCAACCTTTTCACAAATTATAAACATAAGTCCAGAGCAAAGAAAAATATATCATGAAGGAATGAGAAGGTATCCACAAACAGATTGACTACAAGAATCAATGAACAACATTGAAGCAGAACACTTAACTGCATTAAGGGGTAAATTAATAATAAACCAAGAATTAAAGGACGTAATGTTTGATACAGGAGCAGCAGTAAATGTAATAACTAGTCAGATAATGGATGAAATGGACCTAAAAATTGAGGAACCAAGTACAGTAAGATGTGTGATGATAAATGAGGATAAATTAGCATCTAGGGGTACCACGACAATATACATACAATTTGGGGATAAGGAGATACCCATTAAGGTTGAAGTAATTGATTCAGGAAAAAACGAAATTGTGTTAGGAAATGGAGTATTAGATATGTTTAAGGCGAATATAGATTACACGGATAAAACAATAATAATTAGAATGAATGATGAAACTATGGATATACCAGTGAAATACACACAAAGGACCATTAAAGGGTTTGAAGAAACATTTGATGAAGAGGAAATATTAGAAGAATTATACCAGGATGAATTGTATAACATATATGAAGATGACCATGAAGGTCAGGAAGATGAAAATTTTAAAGTATAAGTCTTGGTCAGAATGATACTGAAGAGACGATAAAGAAGCACAAAAGTGACCATGAAAAATTTACTGAAAAATTTAAAGTAGGGGACATAACCAATGAACAAAAAGGTAAATTAAAGGTATTAGTAGAAAAATATAAGGATATATTTGAGTATGATGGTGAAAAATATAATAGGACAAACCTAGTAAAACATGAAATCAGATTAAAAGGGGGTACTGAACCAATAGCCCAAAAGAGGTACAAAGAAAATGATGAAAAAGGTAAATTCATCAGAAAAGAGGTTGACGAGATGTTAAAATTGGGAAAAATTAGAGAATCCAGAAGTCCATGGTCTTCACCAGTGACTTTAGCAGGAAAAAAGTCTGGAAATTATAGGTTTTGCATCGACTATAGAAAATTAAATAAAGTTACAATAACAGATGCATATCCATTACCAAGGATTGATGAACAATTAGAAAGGATAAGTTCAGGAAGATGGTTTACTAGTCTAGATTTAGCATCAGGGTTTAATCAGATAGAAATGGCTGAGGAAGATATTGAGAAAACAGCATTTATATGCTCAGCAGGATTATATGAATATAATGTCATGCCATTTGGGTTAACAAATGCGCCTGCAAGTTTTCAAAGGTTAATGGATAAAGTATTAAAGGAGTACCTAAATGAATTTGTGATAGTATACATTGATGATATAATGATATATTCAGAAAATTTTGAAGACCACCTGAAACACATAAAGTTAGTGTTAGAAAAATTAAAGGAAGCCAGTTTAATACTAAAGTTAAAGAAATGTATATTTGGAAAAACAGAAATAGAATTTTTAGGACATGTAGTTGGTAAAAATGGATTAAAACCAAGTCCAGGAAAGGTTGAAAAGATACAAAAATTAACAGCACCTATAAATATAAAAGGTGTAAGGTCAATATTGGGGTTATGTACGTATTATAGAAAATTTATTAAAGATTTTTCAAAAATAGTAAAACCAATAACATCTTTATTGAGAAAAGATGAAAAGTTTGAATGGGGCATCAAACAACATGAAGCATTAGAAATATTAAAAAGGAAATTAACCGAAGAACCGGTGTTAAGACAACCAGATTGGTTAAGGAAATTTATATTAATTACAGATGCTTCAGGAATAGGATTAGGGGCAGTGTTAGCTCAAAAAGATGATAAAGGTCAAGAATACGTAATAGAATATGCCAGTAAAAGTTTAAACAGGACAGAACAAAGATGGCCAATAACCGAACAAGAATGTTATGCAATTGTATGGGGAATACAACATTTCCATAAATACTTGATCAATAGAAAATTTGAGGTAGTAACAGACCATGCAGCTTTAAAGGGATTAATGACTGCAAAAGTACCAAAAGGAAAGAGATCAAGATGGGTCATGGAATTGGAACAGTATGATTTTGAAATAACCCATAGACCAGGAAAAGAAAATAAAAACGCAGATGCCTTATCAAGAATAATATAAATAGATGGGTAAAAGAGTTACTTTTCAAAAATAAAAATGGAACAAGTGGTAAGAAATACAAATCATAAAATAAAGGATATAATCGAAAATTTAGAAGGTATAACAAAGGAATTAAACAGGATAAATTATAACTATAAATTCAAAGCCAAAAATTTTGAAGATAGTGAAGAAAGACCATTAATATTGGAAACTCAAGGGGAAATATTACAAATAGAGGTGATATTAAGTAAAGTAAACAAGCTAAAATTATCAGAATTATGTAAAAATGGGACCTAAAATAATAATCATATGTGGAGTTGATGGTACTGGAAAAACATTCATTGTAAATAAACTTATAAAAGAATTTGAAAAAGTAGGACAAAGTGTGAGGTTTAACACCTTTAAAAGGAAAAGAGAGGACAATGATAAGTATAAAATACCAAAGAAAGGTATAGAATGGGAATTCAGGAAGGAAGTTGTTGAACAAATCAACAGGAGAATGGAAGAACATGATAATGAGGATTGGTTAATATTAGATAAAAGTCCCTATAGTGAGTACTTTTATCAACAAACACCATCATTCGACAGAGGATACATAACAAGATATGAGAACCACCTATTAGAAAAGGAAGTATTTAGGAACAAAAGGATAATTGATGAATCAATAGTGATATTTTTAGAAAATGAAAAATGTTGGGAAAATTACAAAGGTAGAGAATATTCGAAAAAGGATCAAGGACATAAAACATCATATCCATTATTAGATGAAGAAAGATATATGGAGATGGTGAAATCATTTAAAGAATGTCAAGATATTTACGAAGGAGAAAAATATGCTAATATTAAAATATCAAATAATGACACAGATTGGGAAAGAGTATATAATAAAATAATAGAATTAGATGGAGATAAACCACCAATAGAGGTTAAAAATGTTGAGATTAAGGATAACATCAGGGTAACTGATGGTAAAAAGCATATTGAGAAAAATGGTAAAAACATCAGAATAATAGAAGATTTTGAAAAGATGGGAGCACTATATTTAGCTCACAGTCATGAATTATCGGCACATATGGGAATCAAAAGTACTTATGATAATTTAAAAGATAAATATTATTGGGAAAATATGCTGAATGACGTTGAAAGATATGTAAGGACATGCGACGAATGTCAAAGAAGAGGAAAACCACAAGGGAAAAATGAATTACACCCAATTAAAGTAGTAGAACTATGGTATCAAATCGGGATTGACTTTGTTGGACCATTGAACACGACAACAAATGGTAATAAATACATCATAGTAGCAATGGATTATTTTACAAAATGGCCAGAAGCCAAAGCAGTAAAGGAAGCAACTGCCAAAGAAGTATCAAAATTTATTTATGAAGACATCATTTGTAGACATGGATGTCCAATGAAAATATTGAGTGATAGAGGAAGTCATTTCAATAATGAAATGATTAAAGAATTAATGGAAAAATTCAAAATTAAATGGAATTTTTCTACAAGTTATCATCCAGAGACAAATGGACTTGTTGAAAGATTCAACCGAACATTAGGTCAAGCATTAGCGAAATTATCAACCAAAGATGATTGGGATCAAAGGATAGCACCCATATTATTTGCTTACCGAAATAAAAAGCATAGTTCAACAAAAATTCGACCATTTTATTTAACATACGGAAGAAATGTACGGACAATAATGGATGAAAATATCAAAGAAATTAACCTAAGTGATAGAATAGTTGGATTATTGGAAGAACTACCAAAAACCCGACATGAAGCCAAAGAACAAATACTGAAATCTCAAACAAAACAAAAAGAGTATCATGACAGAAAAATAATCAAAGAACACACCTTTGGAATTGGAGATAAAATACTACTCTATGATAAAGCCAAAGCACAACAACTATCGGGAAAATTAGAATCAAAATGGTTGGGACCATTTTACATTCATGAAATACTACCGAATGGAGCTTATAGAATTAAAAATATTAAAGGTGTCATCAAGAAGATACCTGTAAATGGAGAATTATTAAAGACTTACCATACACCGATGAGTAAATGATAACTATCATCAATGGACTTAGAAAAATAAAGATAATTTATAATCATGTGAAATAAAATCACATGACATAAAAATAATTTTCGAAAATAGGA
Organism: Rhizophagus irregularis; assembly: GCF_026210795.1. NCBI lineage: Eukaryota > Fungi > Glomeromycota > Glomeromycetes > Glomerales > Glomeraceae > Rhizophagus > Rhizophagus irregularis. The sequence goes on along the minus strand of NC_089435.1, from coordinate 1,641,708 downwards.
AAAACTAATGAAAATTTCCTAAGAAAGACCAAAGTGAAATCCGGTACAGGAAAACCGTAGACTTAACAAACACATGATAAACCGCAGATGTAGACGCAGCAAAAAGGAATATTTAAAACGCAACTGAGTCAAGTGACAATGCATGTTTGATTTAGTGGTATAATTCGCACCTACCACTTCGAGACACGAGTTCGATTCTTAGAATAAATTTAATGTGGGCATTAAATTTTTATGTGGGGGATAGTTGTAATGCCGTAGTATACCTAGTAAATTTATTAATTGTGAGGCGCAGTATTACATTTAGTCTTAGTGTATAAAATTTTAACTTATTTTTATTTTTATTTTAATTGGACCGAGAAGTCGTTAAACTAATAATCACATGGATCAAGGTAATTGGTCCGTGATGACCTTAAACTATTAGTCACGAGATTTAAGGATAAATGAAGATCCGAAAGATACTAAATTGAATGAAATCAAGTGATCTGAGGTGTCAAGTGATTAATTTGTTGATCACTACGTTAATATTATAAATCATAATTCAGGAGTTCATGATGATCAAATGGATACAAAATTAAGATAATGGAAATACTTTAAAACAATGGAAATACTTTAATAATTTAAATCCATGAATCGAAATTATGAATTTAGTTACACAAAAACAAACATAAAAGGGCGTGAAGATCACCTTTTGGAAAGGACAGAGAGAGAGAGAGAGAGAAAATTGGACGAATTTTGTTATGAATTATTTATTTTATTATTTAATGTTATTAAACCAAGCATATTATTGTATTTATTTATATTATTAATAAAGAGTCATTTTGTTAATACCTGAGGTGGCAAACATAATTTTCTATGGGCTCAGGTGTTACACTGGTTAGAAAATTGATCCGTTATAGCGAATATCGAGCTTTTACTAGTAAACTCCGGTATATCGAGCCTATTTTAATATACGTGATTTGGTTCCAGAAAAAAAGTCCGGTTTAGGCCCAAATCCGGTTTATCGAATATCCGGTTTATCGAATTTCACTGTGTAATTGAAATAAAATATATTTTTTTACTTAGTAAAAAATGAAAAAACATATCCAGTCAAAAAAAAAAATAGAATCGATAATTTATTTGTCTAAATTGAAAATTAATATAATTTTTTTTAATAGTAATTAGTATATAATTAATACCTATTTTAATGTTTTTACTGTTAATAATTATTATTAATGTTAACAGTTAATAAAAAGAAAATTTATAATACTTTCGTCATACCTATTTCATGTGAAAGTATATAATGTATTGATTCTCCCATAAATAAAATGCATAATATCATTATGTCGAAACCAATGATACTTCTCTTCAAGAAATGTTTGAAGTTGAGATGCCTGAATTACAAGAAGAAAAAGATTATGTAAAGTCCTGTAGCAGAAAAGGAAAAAGATCATGGGTATAAATTTTATAAAATTATTATTTTGTAATTTTTTTTTCTTTATTAAAATGTTTTTTATAATTCCTTTTTGATTTCTTGTTTTTTTTTATAAAACAAACTGAAATTTTTTTTATATTTTTCTTTATAATCTATATTAATGTGTATTTTTTCCCTTTATTTATTTATTTATTTTTTTGCTTAATTTTTTCTTGACCTTACTTTAGATATTTGTGAAGGATTAAGACCGAAAATTGTTGAAGGTACATCGCCAGTATATAAAATGTTGGGATTCCGATCCTAATAAAAGACCGCCAACAGATGGATTGGTTGAAATTCTTTGCTTGTTGGTTTGATTATTATCAAAGTGGAATATTGGAAGAATACCTTTCCTGGGTAAGTTAATCTTCAATGAATAATTTATTAATTCGTACTAATTATTTTTATTATTTCTATCTAATTTTATTAATTAAAATTTTTTAGATAATGAGTCTATTACTAAAAATCATACATTATCTTGTTATATAAGCCGAAAAAATTGATTATTCTGCAAAATTAAATGAAATTTAAAGAATTAAGTTCTAAATTAGTAATATAGTATGGATGTAACATTATGAAGTGAAAATTTAAGTATCAAAATTTTCATATAATTTTTCTTAAATCTTTAAAAATTTATTTAGATAAGTAATATGATTTAGATATTTCATCATCAAAGTTTATTAGTATATATAAATACTATATCATAAAGTAAGTTCAATTGTTTTAATTGAAAAATCTAAATCAATAATTATTACTAAATTCTTCAAAATGACCACTAATGTAGTATTTTTTAATTATTTCTTTCACTTTATATTTTTCAAATAAATCTACTAATTGATGATGTTCACTCAAGTTAACAAAAAAAGGAGTGTAGCTTATTGTTAACAGTACAGGATTCCTATTTTTCCAATTGTCAAAAAATAATTTAAAATCTTCCAATTCAAATCTCGTGGAATGAAACTTAAATTTAAATAAACCAATTGGTGCTGACCTAGCTAATATAATAAACAATTTATCCCAACTAAAGTTATTATATATTTCAATAAATAATTTATTTAATAATTTACAATGAATTGATAAATTTTCAAATTCTGAAATGAGTGAATTAGTATGATTCATTAATGATATCTTAAGATATCTAAGATTTGGACAATTTTGATATATTGCTTGAATAAGCATTTCATCATCAACATCCTCATAAGTTATATCAATTTCAGTAAGATATCCTTTTGTGCCTTCAATTAAATTTACTAAACTTTTAGCTGGAACTTGAATAGTCTTCAAAATTTTTAAATTAGATAATGATAAATCATTTAAATAATCTGACTCATTCCAGTATTCAGAATGAGTTATATTAAATTCTAAACTTAATAAGTTTGGAAGACATGAAAGAAGTCTTGTAATAGGTTTCCAATCAATTCTCAAATAATGGACAGTATCAGCGTGTCTAATCAAAGATTCTTCAAGAGACTTGTAAAATGATTCATTACCATTACCATAGTAATCAACAGTGAAAACAACATCAATTAGTTTTTCTTGTACTTCAATCAATTTAAGAATTCCAGAATTATCGACACAGTTAGAAACATCTTCAAATCTAAATTTTTCAATCGATTTGCATATCCTAGCTAAACCTTTTATAAAACTTTGATCAACATTTCGTTTGCAATAAAAGGATTCAAGTTTTGAAAAGCAATGTTCAGCCCCTGAAATATGGTGTAGATAATCATAATAACCATAATCATCTTGGATAGAAAGATTTATGAATTTTTTACTTCTATTTTTATCAATAAGTAACTTTAATATTTCGTTTCTTATAACAGACGCGCTGGAATATTCAATAATACTTCTTTGAGAAATTAAATTTTCTATAAAAGACATATCTAAATATTTCCAGTAATCAATGTAATTAAATAAAGGACGTTGATATGTTTCTGTAATACTATTATTAATTCCTAAAGTATCTCTTGATTCTTCCGATAAAAGTAAAATTATTATCTTAAATAATTTACTCATTGAACTAGAACTATGATAACTATAACCAGGATTTTCCCATAAAATAGGCACTACTGTTTCACACCAAGTTCTATTAACAAAAAGACATGAATAAAGTGAATTTTTATCATGCTTTAACTCTTTAAATATTAAAAAAAATACGTCTTCGTTGAGTTTTGACATTTTTTTTTAAAAAAATAAAAAATGAATTTACACGAAAGAATACAAAAAAAAAATCCCCGTATGTTCGGTCTGTTTTATATTCATTAATAGATTTGTGCAACAAATATTACGTAATTCTTAAACAATGATTGATAATTATGCAACATGATGATTTACACCAATAAAGATCGGTTGTTGTTGTTAATCGATACTAGATTTGGTTTGAGGTATGCCAAAAAAGAAAAACGTTTGAAAACTAACCTTATGATAATGTTAACGTTAACGTTGAATAATGCTTTACCGATTTTTTTTATTAATAATATCATCTTTTTTTTCTTTTTCCTAGCTTTATTGGGTTTGACCAGACTAAGGATACTGGTAAGTGATCACATGATTTTCTCACGTCTTTTTTACTAATATTATTAATTTTTTTCGTATTTTATTCAGTTCTTTTTTTTTTAAAAAAAAAACAATTTTTTTTTGTTTTTTATTTTAGAATATAGTAATATAATTTTCCTAGATATATTTATGGGGAAGAATTTCTTTGGAGAAATATGATACTCTAGATGTAATTAAAACTTTAGGTACTGTACTACTAATTACTAATACAAAATGGGTAGAATAAAATTTTTTATTTAATATATCAGACAAATTTCAAAAATGATTTTTTCTTGGAACTTCAAAAAATTCAAAAAGCCAGATATAATATTCAAATCACCCAAATTTTTCTTTGATTCTAGAAAAGCTTTTGATGTCTCTTATTAAAAACGATTATTTTCAAAGGAGCGAAATACAAATTTGGGAACGAGTGATTAAATTAAGATTCGTTCAAAATTCTAAAATTTCCTCAAATTTTATTATCGATAAAAAAGAACATTTAAAAATAAATTAGCTAAAGAAGTTCTGCACATATTTCTAAATTATAATTAGTAAACATCAATCAACTGTAATTATGATTCATAAAAAATAAAATAGCAAAGTATATTCACTTAAAAAGGAGATTCATGATCATAAATCACAACTTGTAAGCCATTCAACAAGAAAATACACAAAAATAAATTTAGCACGACAAAGATATTTAGTCGAACCTGAAATACCAAAGCAATTAGCCAATAAAAACACAGAGGTTCCTTAACGTACGCACCAGTGCTCAAAAAACATTACACAAAAAGGAAATGTTGATCAGATCCATTTTTGGTGTTACCCGTTTCATAGACACGCGCTTCAGCATTATTGGTATCCTTAACGTACAGTGGGTGTACTATTTTAAAGCATGTGATAGCGTTAACGTTAATTCCGGCCAGTTTGTACGTTAATATCGTACCCTCACTGTACATCAAGGTGATCAGTGACAGGTAAACATCACATTAAGATCGAAAAAACCTGGCACACAAACACATTTTTTATTATTAGGTAATACAATTCAAGAAACTCTGATCATGTGTAATTGTGGCTTAGAATTATCTTTACTGTTATTTATAAACTTTTCGCGTTTTTAAAGTAATTACGCGTCAAGTAATAACAACTACACGTTAAGCTCTTCACTATGACCTCATATTCGATAAACTATCCCCCTAAAAATTTTCTTCAAACTCTTCAAACAATTTTTTCTTTTAAAATAATCATCAAACTCTCGAATAATTTTTTCTTTTTATATATTATTTTTTTTCTGGATAAGTTTATATATTTACATCAAAGAAATTACTCTAAAAATTTTTCTAAGTATTAAAGGCAAGTAGAGATCTTTACTTAATATGTGAAACACTATTTGGAAGTTTTTCTGTTTGTCTATAAGGTCTACTATTCTGAAGGAGGGATGGTTACAAATAAGGCTGAAAGGTTAGCACGTACCTTGGATCTAGCTGAAGTGACACAATTTTTTAATTTGTCCCCACAGGTTAACTTAAAAGAGTTTATATATACAGTAATATTTTGTAAAATCCTAACAAATTTAATTTATATTATTCACAGGTACAAGAGCAAGATCAACGAGCCCAAAATCAAGAATATCAATGGGCCCAAAGACAACAAGATCAACGGATTCAACCACAATGTCAATTTATCCAAACATTGATTCATGATTATTCTACACAGTAATTTTGATAAACTACAATATTGATAATTACTAACGTGATAAACACTAATAATTTAATAAGTTATTGATAATTATCCCAGTTATTCCACCTAGATTAATATTAATTAGAAGTTTGCTATTTGAACAAAAACAACGTTGTGATCTAAAAATTCGAGTATCAGATACACAAGTGTTTGAAGTGCATTCCACGATTTTATATGTACGCTCTTCCTTTTTTCAGGAAGTTCTGTCAACTAATAAAGTTGAATATGAAATTTCTATACCAGATGTTTCACCACAATGTTTTAAAACCTTATTAAAGTGAGTATTTTTTGACTTTAAGTTCAAAAAAAAAAATGTTAAACTTAGTAATATTTAATTAATATTTGGCTTATTCATTATTTCACACTAGCTATATGTATTCTGGAATATTTGCTTAGAAGATTATGAAAACCTGAAATATTTGAACTCTATTTTGTAGCCATAAAATTCAATTTAAAAGAAATTGTCAATTATCTAAAAGAAATAGTCGAATTTACATTCTGATATCAATTATTGAATTCTATTATGATATGTAATTTACTAATTACGAAAATGTGTAAATGAAATAAATTAATGCAAATTTAAACTGAATACAGGGTTTGTTTATTTATTTATTACAAAGTGAAATTCGTACAATAAATAGTATGGTGGCTGTCACCTATAAACAACAATAGTCCGAAATTTTGAAATTTATTTATTTATATTGTGTAACTTATGTTTTAACTTTGTCAAAATATTAATTGCCGCGTGAGCGGCAAAATTTTTTTTTTGCCATATTACATGGAATTCTTGTGGATTTCCATGGTATTTTTGTAAAATCCATAAAAATTACATGAAAACTAGTCCGAATTTTATATTTTTATTATTGCTACTTATTAAAATTATCCAACTTTAACCCATAATATTAATTAAAATTCTTATTAAATTCTATAAAATAATCCGATAGAAATGTTCAGTACATGTTGCTATATCATTTTATCGGTTTAGTTTTTTCTTTTTACTATTCAATTTACAATTTATAAAAATTTGAAGTCACTTAATATTAGTGTGGTTTATAGGTGACAGCCACCATACAAGCTGTAAGATCATTTATAAAACAGAATCTATAACTAAGTAAGTCACCGATTCTGGTAGATGCACTTTTATATTGTGAATTTCTTGGCAGGCATTGTTCTACTTTATAGTATCTGCATCTTAATAAGTGTATAAAATGAAAAATTAGGCAAGTTAACATAGTGATTTTTTTTTCTAAACATATAATTATATGATTCAGCTTTTTTCTGGTCAAGCGTGTCGGTCATATGACCTGTCAGTCTCTCGTCATTCGGGCCCTCTGAAATTTGTATTACAGAGCTTTTTTTGGGGGCATTAAAAATTAATTATGGCGAGTATCTCCTATACTGTGATCAGCAGTTTAAAAGAACCTCACTAGAGTACTTCGATACAAAGAATGTGCAAAAACTTATAGTCTGGTCAGATAAAAATTTAACATAATATTCAAGATAATTTTTTTTTTTTGTAAAAGAAAAAATAAATAATAGTAATTAATATAAATTCATGGATTAATAATTATATAATTTAAAAATGGTAATTACATAGTTAGAAATATATATATATCACTGCATTCCAGTTTTAAATAGATAAATTTTTAAAAAACACTCGGAAAAAGAAAGAAAAGAAACTAATTTGCAATATAATAACAACTGTAATCATTAGTAAAATTTATTCTTTATAATTCAATTGAAAAAGAAATTTTCCTAGTTAATGCAAATACATTTACATTTTTTTATTTAGAAACCTGCATAATTTTCTAATATAAATCACAAATTAATAATTTAGAAGAAGCATATTAGTTCATTTTAGAGTCATGAAATTAGAAAGAGAAAATGTTTATACAGTATCATATCCATATAAGATTTTTTACAAATTTTAATTAAAAAAGAAAATAAAATAAAGGTCATTCACAATATGACAATATTAGAAATATTATAAATATTTGCACGCTATGGCCAAGAATTTCTTCTGGTTCGCTTTAATATCTATAAAAGTACTAATAGGAATAAGCATGTAAAAGTGTAAGTAGTAGTAAAGTAAAATCATAAGAACAACATTCACAGTTCGACAACCAGTTGATATATATAGGGTTGTCCTTCGTACTCCAAGTCTGATTATCAGACCGGAAGCTATCACAAAAAGTGGCCATGATGGAGTGCTTCCAGTTCTTTAACTTTACTATTACAATTATCTAACTAATAAAATTTAACAAATACTAACTACTAAATTATAAAAAATGATTCATAAAAATACTTAAAGTTTACTTATTTATAAATTTTAAAAAAAGACATACTCTCATATTGAAAAAAAAGTTTTAGAATAAAAAATTTATAATATGAGAAAGAAGTATTAAAATAAACGTGAGAAAAAAAAAATAAATAAAGAAATTAGTGGAAAATAATTTTTCTTTTATATCTTTACTTTGCTTTTTTATAAATATCAAAAAAGTATATCTCTTATATTTAATATCATAAACATGACTTATCGCACGTCCCTATAGGATCATGCTGGTTTAGTTTATTTGAGCATGATCTGCATTAACCGTACGATAATATAGATATTGTACGGTGATATTTAAATTGGTTAACGTCACGAAGTGACGTTAACGGTTAACCAATATAAATACAACACCGTACAATATCCTTTACAGAGTAGATCATATGAAGCAAGAGTCAGCCAAACGGGTTTAATTTAAATATCAGCCTCAAATTAACTAGAAATGGTATCAATCATCAATTTAATTATGAGCATAAAAGATTATCTATTAATAATCAGTTACAATACAATACATTCCAATTATTATTGTCAATCTTCATATAAGTTAAAAAATACGCATATATATCATCCTGATCTTCGTCTAGAAAATCCCAAGTTACAATATAAAATTGCGCTTACTACTTACACTTATTTAAAAAATAATTATGAAACTCAACAGAGATTTACTTTTAATGATCTCAGAAAATTTTCAAAATGACAGAATATCACTTTATTCTTGTCTTTTAGTCAACAGATCTTGGTGTGAAGCAATAGTACCGTTATTATGGAAAATTCCTGGACAAGCTATTTTAACTAAAAAGGCAGAAAATATAATATTTAATGTAATACTTTCGCATTTTTCAGAAGAATCTAGAGATAATTTGATGAAACAAGGAATCGATCTTTTTACTGAAATTTATCAGACACCTTCATTTAATTATATTTATTTTTGGAGACATTTAGATCTACAACTTCTAGACAGAATGATTTCCAGAAATTTTGATAAGTCAGACATATCTATGATGAGAAATGAATTATTTAAGTTATTTGTTAATAATAATACAAATTTTATTTCACTTATTTTTCCAAATGATTATAAATGTCAAGTAAACTGGAATAAACAATGCTTTTCAAATCTTAAATTCTTTTATTTTTGTAATGATATTGATCAAAGTATTCTAAAAGAATTAGCTACAGTAAGCAAATCGATTAAAATATTCAATTGTGATGTTATTGGTTGTAATATTTCTGGAACCATTAGATTAATTGAAGTTCAAAAAAATCTAGATAGTGTCCGTATTAGTGGATGTCGTATTTATGAAACCTGGCAATCTATTGAAGAAGTACTAATTAAAAAAGCGATCACTATCCAAAATTTATATTTATGTTATGATTGGAATTTTGATGTTGATTTAAAATTTCTTTCACATTTTGTAAATTTAAAAAGTTTAGAAATAATTGAATCTTTTGGGCCTCCAAATCCAAACAATACTATTCTAAATTTAAATCAATCAGAGAAAATGTCTTTACCTGCTTTAAAAATCCTAAAAACTAATCAAGTGTCATTTATGATGTTGACAAGATTAATTGAAAGTGCAAATGTACAACTTACTGTAATTGATATTCATTTTAATGATATTTATTGTGAGTTTGAAGATGTTAGAAGATTTTTCCAAGCAATGTGTCAAAATTGTCCAAATATTAAATATTTAAGCTTTCCAATTAAAGATTATGTTCTTATTGAATTTGAAAGTTTATTGATTAATTGTCAACATTTAATTGGGTTAGTTATTAGGAGTGAAGGAGGTCTCCAATATAAGAATTTATTTAAAATATTAAATAAATCATCACCAAGTAGTTTGATTAAGTTTGGATTTACTCTTAACCGAAAGTTTGGGGCTAGATATAAATTATTAAGGTCATTTCTTGCTAATTGGAAAGGTAGACATACTATGTTATTACAAATTTGGCCAGTAAATTATTGTCTAGAAGATGAACAGGAAGTTAAACGATTATATGAACTAATTGAATATTATGAAGCAAGAGGAATAGTCAAAAAAATTGATTGGGAAATTGATTGGTGTAGTAATGATTCAGAGGAATCTATTTGGATTAAGAAAAGATGTTTTCATTAAATGCAAATATGTATATTCTATAGTGCGTGCTATACTATCCAATGCAATTTATTATATATTAAAATAAAAATAATTAATTAACTCACATAATTTATTACTAGCATTAGGTCGTTTTAAAGGGTCTGCATCCCAACATTTATTAATAATGTCAAAAATTAATTGAGGAATTTTATAATTAGACTTTGACCTCAACCCTTACAAATTTAGATATATTATAATAAGGAAGCAATCCCGTACTGTACAAGTTTCATATGCAATTATCCCAAATCCATAAATATCACTTGCTTGAGTATATTCTTTTCCTCTTAAAACTTCTGGAGCTACATAAGGTAATACTCCATATAATTTTTTATTATTATTTTGAGAGGATTTGTCATTTGCCGGTTGACATAATCCCAAGTCGGTAATATAAGCCTGATGGATATTATTGCTTAATACAGTATATTCCCACAATGAAAATCTTGATGAATTAATCTTTTATTATGAATATCATTAGGATCATATGCAATACTATGTAAAGTAAACAAGTTTTTCTTCCAATTCATTGAAATGAAGTTGTCATTTAAATGTTGTCTTAAACTATCTTTTTTTTAAGTCCATCACCATTATAAATCATTTGTTTTGGATCTTTGGTAAATCCAAAACAACGAATTGTATAACCAGAATGATATACTAAACTATTTGATTTCAACCTTAGATTGTAGTTAGTTAACATTTATAATGGTCAATAATACTAAATATGTAAGAAATATCTTACTTCTTTTAAAAATTCTGTTGTAATGCCTTGTGAGTCATGTAAACATTTTTTTTTTTAAGGCAACTTTCGTTTCACCTTTCTTTTCAATCGAATTATTTTATAATCTATTAGTACCCAAGGATCATCTCTCCAAACTGCTTCAAAAATCCTTTTTGCTAAATATTCAACATCTTCAAATTTATTATATTCAATCTACTCTATGATTTTATACTCATTACTAACGTCATGATTTCCATTAGTCCAATTTTTGAAAAAGTCAATAATTGCAATAAAAATAATTTAAAAATTTCTTCTCAGATGGTTACATTTTTTGTATAAACCATTTTCTTTATACCGTTCTTTTAATTCTTTGTCTGTTATTAGATTATCAATTAACGATTCTTGTTCTTTAGTCAAAAAGTGATGATCAAACTCTTTTATTTGATCAAATACATCATCACTTAGTTTATCTTTATCAACTAACGATTTTTGTTCTTTAGTCAAATGATAACGACTAAAATCTTTGATTTGCTAAAATACATGTTTAATTTTTTCCATTTCAAATTTATCAAAAAAAAAAATAATAAATTTGTTATTTAATTCGTATGTAAAAAACTACAAAAAGATAATAAAGAAAAAGAAAACGACTTAAACGTTATTTTATGTTGCAATGATTCCACAAAATTATCAAAAAGACTAGTAAAAATACACAGTGGAAACACAATAATCTTGACCAGATTTTATTCAAATTCTCCAAACTTTACGAATGTTGATTATTACTAACCAAAAGAGAATTTGGAAATTTGGGAAAGAATTTGTTAATTTTACGGATTGATATCGTATTAGCTTAATATCTGAAAATAATTTATAAAGAATTGTGAATACAAAAATTTATAATATATTAAAACAAATTATTCCGATGATTTATTAGTCAAAGGACTATATCTTGGCAAAGATAACGCAAAAATGTCCGTCTTTACGCCTAACATGTGACGAAGTACAACAATAAACCCTTAAACAGCCCAGTATGTTAAACAAATATTTACAAAATCTGCCATGATAGAATAACACATGACAATAACGATTATGTGCTTGTGCTTGTGATTAATTCGTAAAAAAAACAAATTTTTTTAATTCGGTTTTACATAGTAACATTTATCCCCATATAATTAATTTTTTTGATCATCAATTAAAAGTTCAATCTTCTTTACTGGTCGCACAAGCAAACAATCCACATACTTCTAATACTTTAAAATTTCTTTTTTTATTATGTCAACAAAAATTTTTTTTACCTGATTCTCTTATTAATTTTTTTGATTTATTTGATAAACCGTTAAATTGTTTTTCTAGAATAGAATCTTTACTTACTTTTTTTAAATTTTATAATCTTTCTTTATCAACTAATTTTAAATTTGTTACGAAAGGAGGTTCTTATCCGGTAGCACATTTCGTCATTGACAAAAAATTTCTTTTTGCCCATTTGAACAGCCTTAAAAACAAAGGAATCATGTTCTTAGACCACATCATAATGAAAGATAATGCGTTCCTGGAAGACTATAATACTATAAAGAAAAATCTCCAGTACAAAGGAGGCAAGATACCCCGTTGGTATACTTTTCTAAAAGAAAATATTACCATCAACAATCAAGGAAGACTACTCTTCGACCTAGATAAACCGATCATTCAAAATCCTATGGCACCACGTCCTCCCACCCCTCCGGTCGATGGTAACACCTTACATCACCCGAAAAGATCTCAACAATGGGTAACATCTTGGATACCGCATCTTTCAGATATTGTTTATGGAAAACTTCTTAGTACCAACAACTTTCCTAATTGTTGTCCAGTATCATATATGGAACACTGGGTTCATAAAGATATATCGGCGTCTTCACTCCACACTTCACCTCGTTCAACTCCCAATATTTTGATTCGTTGTCAAGGTTGTGCTCAACATTTCTCTTATTATGTCGGAGACATGAGACCAAAATGCATTATTCAAGTAAAGCATAAAGATTTGATTCTTCTTGAAGCATTACCCAAAAAGAAAAAAGAAGACCTCTTTCCTCGTCCTAATGTTCCGATTAAAGATTTTCAATTACTTAAATATAGTCATCCTAATTACCGCCTTATGGCCTTTAATGATCATTTAATTCAGAGAGGTTATAACTCTACTGTGAATTTTTGACCCATTAATCCTCCTATTCAAGATAATTCTAATGTTCCGAATACTTTACGCAACATGGATCTAATTACGAAACTATTTGATGATCTTAAAATATCAGAAGACTTACAAGATATAGCTACTACGCTCGCGCCCTTCGTTGATTTAGAATTTTTTACTGATGGTTCTTATGATTCCACTAATTCCCAAGCAGGTTTCCCTATGGGCTATGGTTGGACCACTTCCAATTTATTCAACGGTAACATCACCTATAATGGATCTTTACAATTCTTTCCTTCGTCAACCAAGGCGGAAACTATGGCTATTTTAACGGCGTTGGTCGTATGCCCAGAGTTTGGTAAAATTATCATTCATACTGATTCACAAGCAGCAATTGATTCGTTTCACAAATCAAAAAATTTACACACTATATCGCCGAGACGCTTCAACAAAATTAACAACAACATACTTTGGTCATCAATCCATTTCATCATAAAATCTTTATCATTGAAAGTGAAACTTTTGAAGGTCAAAGCCCATTCGGGTCACCAGTTTAATGACATTGCGGATATTCAAGCCAAATTAGGCCGCACCCAACCTATACCTACGACGATCATACACGATCATTTACCCAACCAAACTATCACTTTAAACTGGAACAACAAAATACCCCTGGATAAGGATGTTCGTAAATGTGTCGGTACTATACTAAATTATCGGCGTTTAGATAATCACCTCAATCACGCTTCTTTGGAATCAATTAAGAACGACACCAAAAATCTTCTGATTAATTGGGCATTATCCAGCAAATGGTTTAATTATAATGGCCGTAATGATACTACATCACCATTACACACTAAAGATTTAAAATGGAAAATCAGATGTTCAACGCTCACGTTACCAACCTTGGATATATTGAATAGGAATTTCCCTCTACTCATTAAAGATCGTACACAATGCCTATCATGTCAAAACCACGTTGAAACAAATATTCATTTATGGGAATGTTCAGATAATTATGAACTTATCAAATCCTCTTTTATCCAAATGGGAGACATTTTAATTAACCTGTTGAAATCTCATGCTGACAGACTATCTCTAGTAATTTCTGATTCAATCAAATACTCTCCTACTTTCAGATGGGCGTATCGTTCTGAACCCATTCATCCTACGGCTTTTTTACTTCTTAAATCATATATTTCCAATGATTTATTAGGGATTTTTCGAGCACATATTAATACTATGAAACACATTGTTAAATTAATTATGCCTTATATGCACCAATGTAGTATCCTCATCAAAATTCATATTTGGAAAGCTCGCAACCAGAAATGGAAAGCTTTAAGAGACGTCTGGGGAATCACAAAAAAGTCTTTTACAAAATATCGGGATATATTCTCGCGCAATCAAAGAATCGCAGCTGCCTTTAATAGGCCGGTAGTTATCGACAATAATAGAGACATGGAACGTGGATATATTAATCCTTTTAATGACTTTCGTAATTTTAAATTGGATAAAGATTTTTATTTATTTTATTTTCGTCATCGAATTTTTTACATAGTGGTTCTTTCTTTTCACATTTAGATGAAGTTTTTTCTTTCAATAATGTAATTACTAATAATAGTCCTTTTAATTTTGCTATTTATAATGTGTAGATTGCCACAACTTCTTAATATTTAGTCAATGTCCTTTTTCATTTTTTTTCTTTCGGTTCATTGGTTCCTTTCTGGTAGGGGAGGGGATCATTCCGGTTCGTTGGATTTAAAGAAGTTCAGGTCCGTCTTCGGGGGGATGATAGCTAGAAGTAGGATAGCACGGTTATGTTTATGTCCTGTTAATAGTCTGTCCGTCTTCACATAAAATAAATAAATAAATAAAAAAAAACAAATTTTCATTGGATTAATTTTTCTATTAAAATTATGATCTTTATACTTTAAAATTAAACTTTTTATGTCTCAATTTTAACATATATTCTTTATAAAAAACATGAATAAAAATAAAGTTTTATATAATTGTTACAACAAATTATTATTTTATACATAGAGATTTTTTTTATTCCATTCAAATTTTATAAAAGTTTCTTCTGGAGTATAATCCCCTTTATTTTATAATTTTCGAATAAATCTAATAAATTTACCGATTGTTGCCTCTTTTTCGACGAGTCAACATAGGGACCATTGAGACCTATTTCTAACAATATAGGTTTCCAATTGTCAAAAATAATTTAAAATCTTTTGAGTCAAACATCATGGAATAAACTTAAATTTAATTGGTGCTGACTTAGCTAATATAATAACAATTCATCCCAAATAAATAAATCTACAAATTCAACATTTCAAAAATAAATTCATTTAATAATTTACAATTAATTAATAAATTTTCAATTTCCGAAATGAATAAATCAATACAATTAATTGATAATTTAAGATATCTAAGATTTGAACAGTTTTAATAAATTACACTATCAATACTAATCTCGGAAAGATTTCCTTCTGTGCTCTCAATTAATTTTGCTAAAATTTTAGATGGAAATCCTTTAAAATTTTTAAAGTAGGGAATGATAAATTTTCATCATCCCAATTTATAATGGAACTATCAATTTCTAAACCTAATAAATTTACAAGGTAATGAAAAAATATTTGTAATGGGTTTCCAATCTTAAATACTTTATAGTATTTATATGTTTAAACAAAGTTTCTTCAAGAGATTTGTGAAATGATTCATTGTAGTTTCTTTCACATGAACGATAAGTGAATCCAACATCATTTAGATTTTTTTGTACTTCAATGACCCCAGAATTATCGGTACAACTGTATAAATTAATCTTAATTTTTTAATCGATTTACATATTCTAGCCAATCCATTTATAACATTTTTACCGGGTTTATAATAATGACAATCAAATGATAAGGATTCAAGTTCTGATAAGCAACATTCAGCCCCTGGAATAAGATGTAGCTTATATAATCAAAACCATGTGTAATTGAAAGTTGAATAAAATTTGTATTTTTATTAATAAATATTTTTAATATCTCATTTCCTATAATATGTAAATTTGATTCTCCGATAAATTCTGAAACATCTGCTCTTTCTAAAAGAATTAAATTTAATTATTTGTAAAAACTTAAATTCAATTCTTTCCAAAAATTAATATAATTAAATAAAGGTCGTTGATTTGTTTCTATAATAAGGTTATTAATTCCTCGATTTTTTAAAATATTTCTTGATTCTTCTGATAAATGTGAAAATATTACATCAAATAAATTGCTTTCTGCTTTCTTAGATAATGTATTTTGCATGGGATTTTTCCATAACATCGGTATCGCTACTTCACACCAAGTTCTATTAACTAAAATGCATGAATAAAGAGACTTTTTATCATTTTTTAATTCTTCAAATATAAAAAAAAGTACGTCTTTGTTAAGATACAACATATTTTTTTTTTTAAAAAAAAAAGGGAATAAATTTCATTATTTATACTCAATATGGACGCTCTTTGTGTAACAAATATTACGTAAAAATTTATAAAAATGAAAAAGCCCTTTGAACATGTGCATGGAGATCTGTGAGACAGTGACACCTTTACTATTATATGCCCGCCTAATGAAAATAATTCACACATTACCTTTTGAAAACTCAACACTGACCGGATCGGGCTTAAAATAAAAATCTAGAAATTATGAAATTTTTTAAAATGATCAGATGATCAGCGTGACACTATTTGTGTTAATTCTTGAAACTTCTTTATTAAAACCTATTACTAACAATGCCTTCGCTTCGTATCAATAAATGTATCAACCCTCTTTAAAAAAAAATATGCTGTAAAATACCTTTTTGTGTACTTTACATGTACAGCTTCATTAAGTTTAATTAACAATTAAATTAAACTTGAACCAAAATATACAAAAACAAAAAAATAAGTCTAGTCTCACATATAATATAATAGAGATAACTAGACCACGCTAAACTATGTTGTGGATTAATTATCTGCAACAATTCAGCCACTCCGTGTTGTTTTTTATAAACATACCAACGTGATTCTGACTGATTCTCGACAAACTCACGTGACCTTATTTATTGACATACGACGATTACGACGTATATTGCCCATACGCTTACCTGACATAAACCCGAAGCAGCCACCGACTTTATACTATAAATGCAGATGTACGCTTTGTAAGTGGGATTTTCTTTGGGAGTTTCTTTCTTTAACAAAGTCTGACCATTTTTCTTTTTTTGGAAAGGTATTTTGAATATGAATTAAAAAATATCGCGGGCATACTTATTTTACTATCTTACCTCTTGACAAATTAATTTATTTTATAGAAATGATATCTTAGAACGGTATATTTCATGGGTGAATTTAAACCAGAAATAAAAACTTTATTTTTTGCTTTATTCTATTCATTTTAATAAATTCAAAAAAAAAAACATAAAGATTAATAGAAAAGTAATAAAAGCAATAAAAAAGTTATGGAGGAAATAAAGTGTTAAGTTTAATAGTATATATATTTTACCGGTTTTCATTTTAAACGTTGAATTAATTTTGTACAGTTATAAATATAGTTTGATACTGTTTACAATATGTATGTGTTTCTTTTTTTTTTATTGACCATCTTCTTTATATTCCTTCGTTTCACAGTAAGTGTCAGTTTTTTTTATTTTTAACATTATTTCTTTTTCCCCTTAGTTCAGATTAGGTTTAGCATGATTCTGTGGTACTATGGTAAGCACTGATTTTCTTAAATAAATAATTATTATAAATTCGAAAATTATACCCACAAGTAAACAAACAGTATTGAAAGCAACAATTTTTTATAATTTTCTGAACATCTATCAATCAATTTTTTTTTCTTTTCCTCCTTTATGCTTTTCAGTATGTTAAGCTATATTCTTTTAAGTTTTTAGCGTAAGAAGATTTCGTTATTTTTTTTTATATAAAATGTGACCGGTTCCCAAAAATTTGTTATACTTAATTTATGTAAATGAAAATTTCTTAATTTATTCATTGTTCATACTCGTATTACGTGACTTTATAGAAAAAAATTA
Organism: Rhizophagus irregularis; assembly: GCF_026210795.1. NCBI lineage: Eukaryota > Fungi > Glomeromycota > Glomeromycetes > Glomerales > Glomeraceae > Rhizophagus > Rhizophagus irregularis. The sequence continues at coordinate 1,623,591 of NC_089435.1, read as the reverse complement.
TATAAAAAAAAATTTTAATAAAAAATAATTTAAAAGGAACATAGTATGGTGTGAGTATTTTTTCTGTTCTGCAATTTTACTTAAAGCGTCGAAATTTGTTTTTAGTGTCAATTTTGACTTGTTTAACAGATTTGGTTTTCTTCTGTTTTCCCGTTAAATTTAATTCAGCCCAACATTAAATGATCAGCATAGAAAATTTTCTTTTTTGGAAACCCATGTTTTAAAAACAAATAGAAATCGTCATTATAAATTTATTTTTAATGATTATTAATTTAAATGATGTCAAATTTTTTTATATATTATAGAATAAAAAATTAATTTAATCTTGATCACTAATTGTTGAGAAAATAACGCAAAATAATATTAGAATTTATATATTCGTTGTTAACGAATTATATATATAAGACTGTAACAAAAAAAATTATAAACTAACAGTAATTTTTTTTATAAATACGTTAAATAATAATTTAATGTATTTTATATATTCATTTTTGTAAGAAAATGCAATTACTTCCTTTTATTTAAATCACATGAACGGCAAATTTTATCATTACATAATGTATTTATTTTTAAAGGAATTTCTAAACGCAGATCTGCATCGGAAAAATTATGGCCCGAAAATATTTTTTTATTGTGTATCGGAAAAATTATGATCCGAAAATATTTTCTTTTATTGTAGATCGGTGCATCGGAAAAATTATGGCCCGAAAATATTTTTTTTATTGTAACTTTCTACTTTTGGTTATCAGTATTCCTTTTAAGTAACTCATTCATGAAAGTTTTCTTATAAAAAAACATTTGTCTAGAAAAATAATAATTTTTTTAGTAAAACAAATTTCTAAATGGAAACCAAACTCAGTAAATCTAATACCTCAGTTACTAATATAGTAAACCCCAAAAATTGTTTATATTGTAGTAATAAACCCTTTACTGAAGAATTATGGTGTAAAGAATGTATTAACTCTTTAGAAAAATCAGCAGAAAATGGTAATAGAGTAGTAATGTTTAATTTAGCCAAAAGGTATTACAATGGGGAAGGAACAGAAAAGAATTTAGAAAAAGCCTTTTATTGGTATCAAAAAGCAGCAGAAAATAATTTCACTGATTCAATGAATAATTTAGCCAATTGCTATTACAATGGAGAAGGAACGGAAAAGAATTTAGAAAAAGCATTTTATTGGTATCAAAAAGCAGCAGAAAATAGTTTCACTGATTCAATGCATAATTTAGCCAATTGCTATTACAATGGAGAAGGAACAAAAAAGAATTTAGGAGAAGCCTTTTATTGGTATCAAAAAGCAGCAGAAAATAGTTTCACTGATTCAATGCATAATTTAGCCAATTGCTATTACAATGGAGAAGGAACAAAAAAGAATTTAGAAAAAGCCTTTTATTGGTATCAAAAAGCAGCAGAAAATGGTTTCACTGATTCAATGTTTAATTTAGCCATATTTTATGCAAATGGAGAAGGAACAGAAAAGAATTTAGAAAAAGCCTTTTATTGGTATCAAAAAGCAGCAGAAAATAATTTCACTGATTCAATGAATAATTTAGCCAATTGCTATTACAATGGAGAAGGAACGGAAAAGAATTTAGAAAAAGCATTTTATTGGTATCAAAAAGCAGCAGAAAATGGTTTCACTGATTCAATACATAATTTAGCCAATTGCTATTACAATGGAGAAGGAACAAAAAAGAATTTAGGAAAAGCCTTTTATTGGTATCAAAAAGCAGCAGAAAATAATTTCACTGATTCAATGAATAATTTAGCCAATTGCTATTACAATGGAGAAGGAACAAAAAAGAATTTAGAAAAAGCCTTTTATTGGTATCAAAAAGCAGCAGAAAATAATTTCACTGATTCAATGAATAATTTAGCCAATTGCTATTACAATGGAGAAGGAACAGAAAAGAATTCAGAAAAAGCATTTTATTGGTATCAAAAAGCAGCAGAAAATGGTTTCACTAAAGCAATGCATGATTTAGCCAATAGATATTATGGTGGAGAAGGAACAGAAAGGAATTTAGAAAAAGCCTTTTATTGGTATCAAAAAGCAGCAGAAAATAATTTCACTGATTCAATGAATAATTTAGCCAATTGCTATTACAATGGAGAAGGAACGGAAAAGAATTTAGAAAAAGCATTTTATTGGTATCAAAAAGCAGCGGAAAATGGTTTCACTGATTCAATGCATAATTTAGCCAATTGCTATTACAATGGAGAAGGAACAAAAAAGAATTTAGGAGAAGCCTTTTATTGGTATCAAAAAGCAGCAGAAAATAGTTTCACTGATTCAATGCATAATTTAGCCAATTGCTATTACAATGGAGAAGGAACAAAAAAGAATTTAGGAAAAGCCTTTAATTGGTATCAAAAAGCAGCAGAAAATGGTTTTACTGATTCAATACATAATTTAGCAAAAAGGTATTACAATGGAGAAGGGACAGAAAAGAATTTAGAAAAAGCCTTTTATTGGTATCAAAAAGCAGCAGAAAATGGTTTTACTAAATCAATGCATAATTTAGCCATATGTTATGTAAATGGAGAAGGAACAGAAACAAATTTAGAAAAAGCCTTTTATTGGTATCAAGAAGCAGCAGAAAATGGGTTAACTTTTTCAATGAATAATTTAGCCAGTTGTTATTACAATGGAAAAGGAACAGAAAAGAATTTAGAAAAAGCCTTTTATTGGTATCAAAAAGCAGCAGAAAAAGGTTTAACTGTTTCAATGAATAATTTAGCCAATTGCTATTACAATGGAGAAGGAACAGAAAAGAATTTAGAAAAAGCCTTTTATTGGTATCAAAAAGCAGCAGAAAATGGTTACACTGATTCAATGCAGAATTTAGCCATATGTTATAAAAATGGAGAAGGAACAAAAAAGAATTTCGAAAAAGCCTTTTATTGGTATCAAAAAGCAGCAGAAAATGGTTTCACTGATTCAATGTTTAATTTAGCCATATTTTATGCAAATGGAGAAGGAACAGAAAAGAATTTAGAAAAAGCCTTTTATTGGCATCAAAAAGCAGCAGAAAATGGTCTTACTTATTCAATGCATAATTTAGCCTTATGTTATTACAATGGAGAAGGAACAGAGAAGAATTTAGAAAAAGCCTTTTATTGGCATCAAAAAGCAGCAGAAAATGGTTTCACTGATTCAATGTTTAATTTAGCCATATTTTATAAAAATGGAGAAGGAACAGAAAAGAATTTAGAAAAAGCCTTTAATTGGTATCAAAAAGCAGCAGAAAATAGTGTTACTAATGCAATGCATAATTTAGCCGTATGTTATTACAATGGAGAAGGAACCGAAAAGAATTTAGAAAAAGCTTTTTATTGGTATCAAAAAGCAGTAGAAAATGGTTTCCCTGATTCAATGCATAATTTAGCCATATGTTATGTAAATGGAGAAGGAGCAGAAAGGGATTTAGAAAAAGCCTTTTATTGGTATCAAAAAGCAGCAGAAAATGGTGATACTAAAGCAATGCATAATTTGGCCTTATGTTATGTAAATGGAGAAGGAACGGAAAAGAATTTAGAAAAAGCCTTTTATTGGTATCAAAAAGCAGCAGAAAATGGTTTCACTGATTCAATGCATAATTTAGCCATATTTTATAAAAATGGAGTAGGAACGGAAAAGAATTTAGAAAAAGCCTTTTATTGGCGTCAAAAAAAAACAGAAAGTAACAAAATAGGTTTTAAAAATGAATTATGTAATATATGCAATCAGCTATATACTAATTACCAGTGGTGTCAACAATGTAATGCCAAACAATTTCAACATGATTTTTCAAAGTGGACCAGTAAAAATGAATTTATTGATAAATTTATTCAAGATTCACAACTAAATGCCAAAAATAGTTATGAAATTTTAGAATGGATACCTTATAATAAATTGTCAAATATTAATTATCATGATAAAGGAGGTTTTGGTGTAATTCATAAAGCTATCTGGTTCGATGGGCCTATTTTTAGTTGGAATTTTGACAAACAACAATGGAATAGGCAATTAAGCTATGAGGTTATTCTTAAAACACTTAATAATTCATCAAATTTAAATAGTAAATTTCTGGATGAGGTATATATATTATTTATATTTTTTAGCAAATTTTTTTTTCTTTTACAAAAATTAATTTTGTTTTATTATTTATACAGTGGAAATATCATTATAATTGTCAGAAAAAATCATTTTCAAAATTTATTCAATTCTTTGGATTTACCCAAGATCCAAATACTTTAAATTATATAATAGTAATGAGTTATGCAAAAAAAGGAAGTTTGAAAAATTGTTTATCTGATATAATTAAATTTAAATGGCAAGAAAAGTTACAATTATTGAAAAACATTGTATTAGGGCTCAAAGTAATTCATGAATCAAATTTAGCTCATGGTGATTTTCATGATGGCAATATTTTAATATCAGATAATTATAATGAGTTATTTATTATTGACTTAGGATTATGTAAACCTATAAATGATTTACAAGATTCTGACAATAAAATTAATGAAATTTATGGAATTGTACCTTATATGGCACCTGAAACATTAAGACAAAAACCCTATACACCAGCAAGTGATATTTATAGTTTTTCAATGATAATGTGGGAATTTACATCAGGTATTCCTCCATTTAATCATGTAGCACATGATCATCTCCTTATTTTGAGTGTTTGTAAAGGGGAACGCCCTGAAATTATTGAAAATACTCCAAAATGTTATATAGATTTAATGAAAAGATGTTGGGATTCAGATCCTTCCAATAGACCAACCATAACAATGCTTGAAGATATTATATCAGAGTGGGTTAGATGTATTAATGAACATTATAAAATAAACAGAGATGGAAATTATAAAGTTGAAGTATCTAATATTGATAATAAATTAAGGGATGATATGTTTGAATTTGTAGAATCAAACAAAACTTTAGTTCAAGAGCAAGCAAATGCTTCTATTATACAATCTCATGCACAAGCATACCATACAAGTCGTAAACTTACTGAAATCTTAGTTGAAGAAATGTCTGATTGTGTTGAAGAAATGTCTGATTGTGTTGAAGAAATGTCTGATTGTATTGAAGAAATGTCTGATTGTGTTGAAGAAATGTCTGATTGTGGTGAATGTGAAATTAATATTTAATAATTTTGTTATTTATTCTTTATTTGTTGGGCTATTTGTCAGTTATTGTATTTCAATTTTTACTATAAAATAAATATTTTAAATACAGATATAATAATTATTTGAAATTTGTTATGATTAATATTCATAAGATTAAGAACTTATCAGTATTATTTATTGCCTTAAAATAATATTATAACTAGAGGATTCTGATGTGCGGCGACTGTGTTGCCGCCAGTTAATACACAAATAAATGATGGATATTAAATTAACTTATTGTAATAATTATTTTTTTTTAATCAGTTGTCCATTCTTAGCTTAAATAATTGTAATTAATTATAAATATAAAATTTGTAATATTGCATCTAATTTAAAGATTTATATAGAATTCTAAATTTAATTATATAATAAATTAAGATAGTTAATAAGTTAAGAAATGAAAAAAACCACAAATAAAAAAAAATATTGTTTCCTTTAGTAAATTATTTCTTTTTCTTCCTCTTTTCTTTTTCTGTTCTTTTTATTCATCTACAGTATTATCTGTTAAGGTTTCTTCCTCCTGTTTGTTACTAATTACATTTTGAGAATCATCATCTTCATCAGGTAATGATGGAGCTTTGGAATCTTTTGTGAATGAGATAAAACTGATGTTTGGCATTTTCCTCTTTTTTTTTTGTTTCATTGATGATGAATTAACTATTTCAGCTGATGATTGTTGAGTAAAAGAATCCTCAGTCTGCTTTTTTTCCCAAGCATAACCTGAGGATTTGTGTGATTATGTACTATGCGTTGATTCAATAAAATTAATTTGGGTTATTCTTATAAGGAGGAGATCTTCAATTATAGATAAATATCCTGTTATGTACAAAGAAGAGCCACGTAAAATTTTACTGGAAATTGGTAACAGATGTACATCTTTTGGGAAGTGGTATAGTTCAAATTACAGGGAGTTATTATCCCAGTTGTCAAGGTATTCTTTAGAATTCAAGCCTAAAATAATTTTATCATCACCAATATCAGGATTATCAGATACAACACCTTCTAGTATAACAGATAATGGGCATAAGGAAGATCTTCTTCATCTAGATTAAGCACACATATACTAGATGCAATACCTTTTTGTTTTAAAAAAAAGCGAGTTTTTTTTAGTATAAAGAAATTTTGATTAAATAAAACTGATGAATAAAAATTATTAGTTTTATACATTAATAACTTTGGTTTTATTATCATTCACTTCTGTTTCAACAACAGAAAATTTCCTTGTATTTGGATAATATCTTCCTGGTTAAATCTCTCTAAGTCATTATCTCGTATTATGTCTTTTGGGTAGAATGCAATAACGTGAACATATATATTAATATTTTGATGTTGTGAATTAACAATGCTCATAGCAAAACTTGACTTTCTAACTGTCTCATTATGTTGATCAATATAGCAGATTGTATTTAAATTGCAATACATTTTTTTTTATTAAAATTTATTTTGCTTTGATTTTTAATAGAAATAATCTTAGATATAAATGAATAAATTTATAGAGAAATGTCAATACATCTATATATACTTTTTATTTTAAAAAAATTGCTTTATACTAATATATAAAACGCGTGTCAATTTTTTTGTATAAAAGTACTTCAATAAATAACGAACAATACAAAAAGAAAAATTGGCATAATACAGGTGTGCCACCCGAACTGAGCATTTCATCTGAAGATGCATTAGTAATCAGTTATTATTTATGCAACAATGAAGAACAATACGAAAAGAAAAATTGGCATAATACAGGTGTGTCACCTGAACAAACCATCTCATCTGAGTTAAACTAAAAGAATATCAAAAAATTATCTTGTTTATCTACTCAAGTGATATGACCTTAGCTATTATATTTTATTTAAATCTATATTATTAAAAAATTATTTAATAAAAAAAATTAACAATATGTCTATAATTTTATTATTGTTATTTTTTTTTAAAAAAATCTCATTTGTTTATTTATTATCAAAAAAAAATATATCTTGTTAATTAATGAAGAAGTTTCTTGATAAAATAAACCAAAAAAAAATATTATTAAAAAAAAATTCTTTGTAAAAAAAGATGCCTAAGCAAAAAAAAATCAGAAAATTGTTCTCGGTAAAAAAAGTCTAATCAAAAAAATCTAACAAAAAGAAAAATTATTAAACCCGAAAAAGAAATTTAGTTATTAAAAAAAAAATCTTGATAAAAAAAAATGTCAGCAAAAAAGTAAAAAAAAAATCAAATTACTAATAAAAAATTGTTTATTTTCGCTAACCAAAAAAAAATTAATCTAACAGAAAAAACTATTAATTTAAAAATAGATCTAAATAAAAAAAAATATTAAACCCTAAAAAGAAATTTAGTTATTAAAAAAAATCTTGATAAAAAAAAAATAGCAGCAAAAAAAAACAAAAAAAAAACAAATTGTTAATAAAAAAAAAGTTTGTTCGCATTAAAAAAAAATTATTAAAAATAAATCTAAGTAAAAAAATATTAAACCCAAAAAAGAAATTGTTATTAAAAAATCTCAGTAAAAAAAAATTGTCAGCAAAAAAGCAAAAAAAAAATGTAAATAAAAAAATTGTTTATTCTCGGTAAAAAAGAATTTAGCCAAAAAAATCTAATCAAAAAATACATTAATAATCAACATGAATTTATTATGGCGTGCCAATGTGGACAGATTGGTATTTTTTTAATACCAACTCCCGCTATTTAAATAATACCAGCTCATGTATTTTAATATTACTGCAAGTGGCAGATTTGGCAATTTCTTTTTGCATTATTAGACAGATTCATATTTATTTATTAGTAACTTTCTCTAATTAAATATTACCAACTCTTGTAATTTTAAAATTGGCAGATCTTTTTTCTTCAATAGACAGATTTATATTTTTTATTATCCCCTTTTTTCATTAGCAGATCTTTTTTCTTTACCAGACAGATTTATATTTTTTTATTATTAGCTCTGATGATCATTTTTATTCATTAGCAGATCTGCTAAATCTCACTGCAGGTGATTTCACAGGTCAAATTATAATTCCAGCCAAATTCATTTGTGTAACCTAATAAAAAAAGTTTCTGATTTTTTTTAGTTACAATGTGGTATAAATATTGCACTAATGGATCCGAAAGATACCCGTTTATAAGTAAATATGCAGTTAAATTTGTGTAATCTCACTGCATAAATCACTTTACTTAAGAAATCTATTTCGTAATGGTCAAAAGTGGTCTATTTGACCTTAAAAGTGGCAAACGTGAATTACGTAACCATCAGCTACCTTAATTGATGGTCAAAAGTGGTCTATTTGACTCTAGAAAGTGGTCATATAGCACATAGGAATTTTTCGAAAATTTTCTGTTTGGTTATACTAATATAAATTGGTAGTTAAAGGCGAGTGCATATTTGACCACTTTTAACCATTAATTAGTAAGGTAGTTTATGGTTACTTTTAAGGCCAAATAGACTACTTTTGACCATCAATTAAGGCAACTGATGGTCATTTGATCACTTTTAACCATCAATAAGGTAACTAATGGTCAAGTTTGACCACTTTTAAGGTCAAATAGACCACTTTTGACCATTACGAAATAGATTTCTTAAGTAAAGTGATTTATGCAGTGAGGCTACACAAAATTCAACTGCATATTTGATTATAAACGGGCATCTTCCGAACTCATCGGTGCAATTTTTATACCACATTGTTACTAAAAAAGTCAAAAACTTTTTATTAGGTTACACAATTAACTCCAGCTGGAATTATAATTTGGCCGGAATAAAATCACCTGCGGTAAGGACCACCTGCAGTGAGATTTAGCGAATAAAAATGATCGTCAGAGCTAATAATAAAAAAATACAGATCTGTCTATTAAAGAAAAAAGATCTTCTAATGAAAAAAGGAGGCAATAAAAATATGAATCTGTCTATTAAAGAAAAAAGATCTGCTAATTTTAATTTTAAAATTACAAGAGTTGGTAATATTTAATTAGAGGAATTTGGTATTAAATAAATACAAATCTGTCTAATAATATAAAAAGGAATTGCCATTTTAGGGGTTCGTCTAAAGCCATGTTCGATCACGTGATTTGTAAAAATTTATTTTTTACAAATAAAACTTTTTCGCCAATACATAAAACTTTCAAGTTACACATAGTATGTGTATTTTAGCCTGCTGTGCAAGTTTACTTAGTGCGCAACATGGGGTTTTGAACACCGTTTTTGACTTATTTGAATTTTTTCATTTTCGTCATCCATTTTTGGATATGATCGGCAAAGATTATTCATTCATATGTAAAGTCAAAAACAGTGTTTAAAACCAGCTTTTTTTCACTAAGTAAACTTGTAAAGCAGGCCAAAATACACTTATTCTATAACTTTCATACTTACATTAATCTTAGTTCATAAAAAAATGGCTTATTCATAAAATGTCAAGTCACATGATCGAACACGGCTTTAGATGACCCCCATTTTAGGCAAAATCAGTAATTTTAAAATACAAGAGCTAGTATTATTTAAATAGCAGGAGTTGGTATTAATAAAATACCAATCTGTCCACATTGGCGCGCCATAATTTATCAATCAAATAAATAGCTCTATCTGATAAAAATATGGAATAGATTAGGCGCAGGATTTATTTTATTTAGTTAGTTCAATCAATAATAAAAAATATACTATCACCCGCAGCAAGGTTGCTCCTTTTGAATCTTCCGTTTCAAAACCAAAGATGCAACCTGAAGATTTAATTTAAAAATAAAAAAATCATTGGTTATTATATTTTATTTAAATCTATATTATTAAAAAATAAAAAAATTACTAAAAAACAAAAAAATTAACATGTCATAATTTTATTTATTTAAAAAAAAAAGATCTCATTTGTTTATTTATTATCAGAAAAAAAGTATATCTTGTAAGATTCTCGGTAAAATAAACCAAAAAAAGGAAATTATTATTAAAAAAAATTCTTGGTAAAAAAGATTCTTGGTAAAAAAAGTCTAATCAAAAAAATCCAACAAAAAAAAATTATTTAAAAAAAAAAAAAACAATTAAACCCGAAAAAGAAATCAAAAAAATAAAAAATGTAAGCCAAAAAAGCAAAAAAAAAAAATTAAAAAATAGTTTATTTTTGGTAAAATAGATCTAACCGAAAAAAAATAATCTAACAGAAAAAGCTTATTAACTTAAAAAATAAATCTAAGTAAAAAAAATTACCTTAAAAAGAAATTTAGTTATTAAAAAAAAATGTCAGCGAAAAAAAATGTTAAGAAAAAAAAAAATTGATAATAAAAAAATGCTTTATTGTTGATAAAAAAATTTAACCAAAAAAATCTAAAAAAAAATTATTAAAAATAAATCTAAGAAAAATATTATCGCCGTTTTCGAATTACTGTGATCAGGTGATGTCGATCATTTATAATTAAAAAATACTGAAAACACCGAAAATAACCGAAAACAACCTAAAAATAAGCCAAAACACATGCAAATATTCCTTGTAAAATTTTCTAAATAATTATTGGTCAATTTTTTATAAAACTGGTCATTTACTTAATATAGTAATTAGTAAATAGATTATATAATACTTACGCGAAAAAGAAGTTGAAGTAATTTTTCGCGTTTGGAGTTATTTAAATGGCGGAAAATTTAACTTGCAATTACCTTCCCGGTATTTGTTATATATGTCAAAAGTGTTTGCGTTGTTTCAAACTTCCACAAGAAAATCCGTGCAAGTGTCAGAAAGATAAAATATCAAGAGTTAAAAAACCACTGCATGGACAACAAATATATCAACGTGCTTATACTACAAACCAAATTTTTCCAAAACTCAATAATTTTTTACTAGATATAAATACTAAATTTGGTTACAATAATAATTTTGAAAAAAACTTTTCCTATACTACTTGCAGTGCTTGTAATAGTAAACTTCAACGATTAAAAACTAGTGATAAAAAATCTCAACTAAAAAGTAACAAAAAAAGCAATAGGAAAGCTCAGATAAACAATGAAGAAATCATTTCAATAGATGATTTGCCAACAGAAAATAGTAAAAGAAAAGTGGGAAGTTATAATAATAAGAAAGAAAACGAAAAAGACAATGATAATGAAATAGAAGATGAAGGAGACGATGATAAAGATTTTAATAATAAAGATGATGATTATTATGACAAAGATAGTGATGTTAATGATGAAAACTATGAAGAAGACGATGATAATGGAGATTATGATGAAGAAAGTGATAATGACAATAAAAAATATGAAGAAGTTGATATTATTGAGGAAATAAAAATACAATTAGTTGTAAAAAATAATAATATAAAAATCCCTACAGCAAAAACTCTAACTATTCGGCCTGCTAGTTATAAAAATTTTACAGAAAAAATAAATTTAGCAACTAAAAAAATTCTAGAAAAAGAAACAAAATCAAAATACAGTTATACTATTTCGTATAAAGCTGTAAATGCACGTGGACCATCAAATACACTTGAAGATAAATTGGATTTTCAGGAATTTATTAGTGAATATCAAAAGGTAACATTAACTGGGAAAAAAATGTCAGTGATAGTGGTAGTAATTGTGAAGAATAACGTGACAGAAAAAAAAATAGGAAACATAAAAAGGTAAAGTATTTTATGTATAATGCGAGATAATAGGCAAAAATATTTAACATTTATAATTTTTTAGCATTCTGATGATAATATTAGATCATCTTCTGAAGAAATTGAAATACAAACCAAAAAGAAAAAGAAATCTCGTTCACTAAGAGAAGATGATTTATCAAAAGAGGAGAAAAGAAGATCTGAAGTCATTGCTGATTTGGTTGAAATGTATAAATGTGATTTACATTCTACTCCATGTTTTATTCAAGATGGTCGGCATTTGCAGCTTAATCCTTCTAGATTACAACTTTGGGCTCGTGAAATTGTATGTAAAGTATGCTTTTTTATAAATTCAAATGAAAAATGATACCTACTAATTATTAATTTTGTTTAGATAAACAAAGGAACAACCTATGATATTCCTCCATCTTATCCAGTATTTGATATGAAATCAAGTGTATTTATCAATAAAAATAATTCTGCAACGCAAATGCAAAATAGTCAAACATCCAATACGCCTACTCCTATTTTTATTCAATTACCAAGTCAAGTTTATCAAAATCCGACAAATACTCATTTGGAATTACCTTCATCAAGCAAATTACCATCAATTGGTGAGTTTCTTAATAACTTAGACCTGAAATATAATTGTAATAATATATATGCTAAATTTGAAGATGCATTTCTTGAAGAAGAAATTACAGTTAATGCTATAAAAGATTTAACAGATGAGCAATTGCAAAAGTTAGGCGTGGTGAAAATTGGATGGCAAAAAAATATTAAACAAGCAGCGCAACAATATTGACCTAATGTATTTTGATTATCATATAATATAATAAAGATAATATTTCAAATATAAATTCTTGTTCCAGTTTTTTATTTTATTATTCTAAATTGGTTATATTTCTATTTTTTTTATTCTAAATTGATTATCAAATATAAATTGATGCTTCAAAAAATGCTTGTGCCATTTGAGACGTTATTTGACTACATGCAACTAATAATGCATGTATAGGATCATTATAAGCTTCCATAAAATCACGATTACGCCTGATCCATGATTTGATAGTTGAAAATGCAGTTTCGATAGGATTGAAATCAGGTGAATATGGTGGAAGAAAAACAACATGGCATCCTAATCCTCTTAATAGTGCTATTAATTCATCGTCATGGTGTATTTTTGCATTATCCATAATAATTACACTATTATTATCTGGATATGGGTTCATTATTGGTACCTAAAGATAAATTTATCAATTAGAATATAAAATAAATAAATAAATAAACTTGTATAATTATTATTTACCACTTGATCAAGAACAAAATCAACAAATCTTTTTCTATCACATGCTCCTTCAAATATATCAACAGCAACAAATCCTTCTAATGTAAGAGCAGGTAAAATTGTATATCTTTTTCCTCGTACAAACACAACTTTTTTATGTGCGCGTATATTGCGAGGAGAATATCCATATAATCTTGATAGACTCCTCTCATCTTTAGCACTTTCATCAAGGAAAATCAACTGGTTTGGGGTGTAATGTTCACCAATAACACCTAAATAATGTGCACGTATAATATCATTTCTTTCCAGTGCTGCCTTATGTAACTGTATTGAATAAAAAATAAATATTTATTTCAAAAATTCATAATATAAATAAATTACTTACTTTTTTTCGAGTAATTCCCATGTATTGAAGTGAACGCCAAAGAGCTGCAATAGATGCTCTTTTTCCAGTTAGACACTCCATTTCATATACTAATTCGTCCAAATACCAGTCTGCTTTTTCTGCTACAAGATTTCTAAGTACAGCCATATCTGCTCTACTAAATAGTTTTCTACGACCAGGAATACCTTTGAAAGGATTTTTAACACATGCCCAACGGTTATATCTCCTTATTATCTTATTTACAAAACCCTTACTCACGTATAATGTATTAGCAATATCTGCAGTAGAAAATCTATCAATGTGAAGATAAATAATACGCCAGCATAAATCTTCGCTAAATTCTTGAGGCATGTTTGAGGTCTTTTAGCAAAAAAAAAATATATTTATTATGGTTTTTGTCTGTAAATATTTTGAAATCGGATAGAAGGGTTGGAGCCGATTAGGAATCAGTTAAAATCGGTCTCTAAGTTACTTGTAAAAACACGAAGCGAATAGCAAAAAAATACAACGAATGTGATACAATAATGGCTTAACACTACGTAGATCAAATTTACACAATTTTATATGTATAACGTGATCAATTTTTTTTTGAAATTCTGGAAATCAATTTTTTTTATTAAAATTAAAAAATTGCCGATCACAGTAATTCGAAAACGGCGATAAACCAAAAAAGGAATTGTTATTAAAAAAAAAAATCTCGGTAAAAAAAAAATGTCAGCAAAAAGCAAAAAAAAAAATTGTAAATAAAAAATTGTTTATTCTCAGTAAAAAAGAATTTAGCCAAACAAATCTAACTAAAAAATACATTAATAATCAATCAAATAAATAAATATGGAATAGATTATGCGCAGAATTTATTTTATTTAGTTAGTTCGATCAATAATAAAAAATATTCCGCAGTAAGGTTGCTGATCATTTTGAATCTTTCGTTTCTAAAGAATTATAATAAAAATTTTGTCCAAAGATTAATTTAAAAAGACTAAATGGAAATTTTTATAAACAGTTATTTTATTTTAATTAATTAACTGGAATTAAATGTTGAGAAATTATTTCGAATATATTTTTTTTATTTGTACAATCATACTAAAATAAAAATGATTAGTTTTTTTTTTAAAAAAAAAAAACTTGTCAGCAGTAAACAATACTGATCTACCGAACCATCCGCAGTATTCTTGGTAATTTTTATCATTAGTCAGAAGTAATATTTATTATTTTTCTATTGTTATTTAATTATATTATTTATTATTATTTAACCCTAAAGTAAAAAACATATTTAAACAACCTTTGTTCGCAAGGGGAAATTTTTGCCCCGAATCATCTTCTATAAAAAAATACATGTCGATCTTCTAACGTTTAGATTAAGTCTGTATAAATAATCTTGAATTGTGTAGCATGATTCAGTGCCTGATTTAAACTTAAAAGTTAAGGCCATTTATTTGATCGGCAAACGTATAGATTTTTTTAACTTAGCTAATTTTTGATCGGTTAAACAAAATTTTATTGCGAAGATATTTCTTAAAAAATTTTTTTTGCAAACATATTTATTCAAAATAATCTTATTAAATGAAATTTTTTAAAATTTAAGTCCCACATTTTCGATTTTAAAGAAAAAAATCACTGTATTTATTTTTAATGAAGTGATACAATAAAAAAAACAATAACAATAAATAAAAAAGATAAGTAAATGACAATGATCAAGGAGAAAGATGCTAATAAAAAAAATGAAATAACAATGGAGTAATGGAAAGTAATAGAAGAAGAAAGGGAGTAAAAAAGAGTAATGAGAAGTGATAGGAAACAAAAAGGAAAAATAGGACATGATGGATGATAAAAAAGAGTGATGGGAAGATGAAGAGGGGTTATGGGAGACGAAAAGGAGTGATTGTAGACGAAGAGGAGTGGAAAGGAGTGATAAGAGACGAAGAGGAGTGATGGGTGACGAAAAGAAGTGATGGAAGACGAAAAGGAGTGATGGGAGACGAAGAGGATGATGGGTGATGGAAAGGAGTGATGGATGACGAAGAGGAGTAATGGGAGACAAAAAGGAGTGATTAGAGACAAAATGGAGTGATGAGGGACGAAGAGGAGTGATGGGTGACGAAAAGAAGTGATGGGAGACGAAAAGAAGTGATGGAAGACGAAAAGGAGTGATGAGGGACGAAGAGGAGTGATGGGTGATGGAAAGGAGTGATGGATGACGAAGAGGAGTAATGGGAGACAAAAAGGAGTGATTAGAGACAAAATGGAGTGATGAGGGACGAAGAGGAGTGATGGGTGACGAAAAGAAGTGATGGGTGACGAAAAAAAGTGATAGAAGACAAAAGAAGTAATGGGAGACAAAAAGGAGTGATGGGAGACGAAAAGAAGTGATGGAAGACAAAGAGGAATGATGAAAGATAAAAAGGAGTGATGAGAGACGAAAAGAAGTAATGGAAATGAAAAGAAGTGATTGAGAGACAAAAGAAATGATGGGAAGTAAATAGGAGAGAAAATGAAATAATGGAAAATGAAGATGTAATAGAAAATAATGGGAGACAAATAATGAGAAGTAGTATAAAGTAAAAATGATGAGAGACAAAAATAAAAAGTGATCATGAGGAAACAAAGTAAAAAATAAACCATAAAGTAAACAAAAAATGAAGTTAGTAAGAAATAAAATATAAGATAAAAACGAAATAAAAAAAAATAAAAAAAAATAAAAAAAATACCTTTATTGATTGTAGAACTGAAAGAACTAAAATATCTGAAAAAAAACAAATTAAATTAGTGAAAAACGAAATATGAAACAGAAACAAAATAAAAAATAAAAAAATGAGTAAAAAACGAAATGTAAAGTGAAAAACAACTGAACCTTACTGGAAGAACTAAAGGACCTAAAAATGATGAAATAGAATTAAATATGTAAATTATATAAATTATATAAATTTATTAGTCTAACCTTACCATATTGTAAATATTTATTATCAAAATACTAAGAAGTTTTATCCCCGGCGCAGCGCGACGGGTTACACCTAGTTATAAATATAAAACAATATATAAAACAATATAGAAATATAAATAGAAAACATATTTATAATTATAAATAATAAAACAAAACAATAATATATATATATATATATAATTAATATATATAATATATTTTTTTTTTTTTTTTTTTTTTAAGATGTACACAACGTTAACTTTATTAAATAAGATATAAAATACAAATAAAAATAAAAATTACAATACTACAAAATTAATAGAAATTAGCTACACTAAGATCTACGACAAAGGGCATGCAATCAGGATAAGCAAACGTGAGTTGAATCACTAGCTACACCCTCAAATCCATCCAGTTTTCTCGCAGAAAAAAGGCCAGACTCACCTTAAATAGTACTGTAATTGAAAGGCACCAAATAAAATAAATTAATAAAATACAATAAATTCTGTAACAATACTATTTTAAGGAGTACAACTATCGTAGTATCCTAATATATCACTACCATAATATATATTGTTCCTAATTCCTATTAAATCTTCATATTTATTAATTGTTGACTGTTGTCTTAATCTATATAAACAATCAACACCAAAATGCCTTTTCTTTAGATTTTTATTAATTCCTAAATCTTTGTCTTTTTTCTCCATTTCTTGACAACATTTCAACCAATATTCATGGAAAATATGATGACCCATTTTCATTCTAAATTGGTATAAAATTTTTGATGTTAATTTCTTTTGTTTGCTGAAACGATCTATAAAATGTGACAAATTTTTTGGGATAAAGCCTTTTATTAAGTCTATAAATGTAAATTTGTTATTATCTATATTTATATCCCAAATATCCAGATCATTAATTTCTAGATTATCTATATGTGTTTCATTGTTATCTATATGAGATAATATAGATTCTTTCAATGCTGTTTTAGTTGACGATACTAAAGTTAACATATCTAATGATCGGTCTACACACAACCATATATGATTAAAGTCTTCTTCCTCATTCTCACATATTGGACATAATCTATCCTTATAAAGGCTGTTCAGACTTTTTTGGATTTGGTGAATACAGGGAAGTTCTTCTATCATTAACTGTATTTTCCTTCGTCTTATTTTATTTTCAGCAAATGTAGTATATAAAGATCCTTCTTCTCCTTTTAAAAGAGAAAAAGTATTTTTAATATCTATATCCAGTTGTCGGTATTTCGCATTCCTATTAAGATTTAGGAATTTTTCTAAATTGGTGACATTTGTTGTTAATCTTAAAAATTTTCTTAATGGTTTTTCAATAATAACATTATTCCAACTAGGGATATATCGTATTAGCTGAAGTGGTTGATTTCTTATGTTAATACTATGTAGATCTACCTCATCATGAATACGTGCTACCTGTTGATCAACAAAATTATTATATATATCTTCGGCATGTGCTTGTACTTTAAATAAGGTTATATTTAAAGATAAAATTTCTATTATTTCCATTATTATTTGCCAAAGGATTCCATTATTTATCATTTTAAAATATTGTCTTGGTGTTATTTTAAAATTTTTTGACTGTAATTTATGGAATGTTGAAAAATTTTGATCATTATCTGTAAAAATATGAACTGTTGATTGTTTCGGCATTACTATTAGGCTGATTAAAAGTGGTAATAATTCAGACTTTACTACCGAAATATTATTTTCTCCACTTGAATAAAATTGATCTATAAATTGTTTTTGTGGTGTGTAAAATGTTGTTCCATAAACTAAACTTACAGAAGGTTTACCTAAATCTTTAACTGAACCATCTGTATAACAATGGAATTCTCGTTCAACATAAGTTTCTAATTTTTGTTTGATATAATATAAGTGAGGTTTGTCAATTGATAAATCAATATAATTATCTATAATATTAAATTTATATAAACACATATATTCATGATGATGAATATCAGGAGGTATATATAAATGTGGATGGAGTTGGAAATGTAAATGTAATTCTAATACTTTGTTAAGTTCTTGAAATTGATTTCCCAATAATTTAAAACCTTCTTTAAATGAATTTCTCTTTAAAGAATTATGTCGAATAAAAAATACATTATGTGAAGAAATAGATAAATAACATATGGGTTTCGACAATGATGATGAAAATATTATTAAAACACTAAAAGATTTGTTGGTTGCCGATCGTACTAAAATAGAAAAGCTTGATTTGAAATGTATTTATATAATCAGCAAATCAATACCAAAGATGGGGGATCAGCATCTTAAAATGGAAATCACTCAAAAACTAATCTTATGTTAACGTTAAGTTAACGTTAACCTATCATGACATGTCAATCATTTCAAGTCATAACAATAACGTGACGCGCCACCCACCCACCCATAGGGTGATATTGCACTTATATAGAATGATCTTTCTTGCTTAATAATTATGGGATAAAATTTTTAGCAAATCATGTGAAAACTGAATAATTTTTTTGTTAGCCAAAAATGATCAACAACCGGATGACAAATTTTAATATTATGTAAATAAACAATTTGTTTGTATTATTACTTATTTAAATATAGATACATTTTTTTTTTATTTTAAACAAAAAAATAAACAATAATCAAATGGTAAATTTTCATTATCGTCGTCATTACATTATCGTTATAATTAAAGTTGCCTGCCGAAATAAGGGAGTTTTAGCATGTCAAAATTGTCAAAACTATTTTGACATGTCAAAATTGTCGAAACCTAAAAATATTACATTTCACGTAATAACTCGGCGTCCAATGATCGTAGAAAGATGCACCATAGCTCGTTGGAATCGTCTCATAACGACGAGTCGAATGTTGGTTAAATCGTCTTTCTACGATCACTGGATGCCGAGATATTAAGCGAAACATCAAAAATCGGCATTTTGTATTTTGCGCTACTGCGCCGTTTGACGTTTCATCTATTATCTCGGCATCCAATGATCGTAAAAAGATGATTTAACCACCATTCGACTCGTTGTTATGAGACGATTCCAGCGAGCTATGGTGCATCTTTCTATGATCATTGGACGCCGAGTTATTAAGTGAAACGTCAAATGGCGCAGTATCGCAAAATACAAAATGCTGATTTTTGACGTTTCGCTCAATATCTCGGCATCCAGTGATCGTATAAAGACGATCTAGCCACCATTCGACCCGTCGTTATGAGACGATTCCAACGAGCTATGGTGCATCTTTCTACGATCATTGGATGCCGAGTTATTACGTGAAACGTAATATTTTTAGGTTTCGACAATTTTGACATGTCAAAACTATTTCGGCATTTCGGCATTTCTACAGGTTTTAGTTTCAACATTTCGACAATAGCCTGTAGAGTTTTGGCAGGCAACTTTAGTTATAATGCTATCATGAAAATTTTTTCAGGGTAGTAATTCTAAAAATGATTAACAATCAGATAATAAAATTGTTGTTTTATTATAATGTTATCATAAAATTTTTTTTCTCAACAATTGGATGATAAAATTAAATAAATGTTATATCAAGTAATTTTTTATTTTGAAACAAAACAATAAACAACAACTAAATGGTAAAATTTCATTATCATTGTCTTATTATTATGATATTCAGTTATCATAATTTTCCAGAACTAAAAATGATCAGCAATCGGATAGTAGAATTGTTTTATTACAATATAATCGTGAAAAATTTTTTTCCAGAGCCGTAATTCCAAAAATGATGATAGTAAATATTAAATAAATGCTTTATCAAGTAATAAACAATCTTTCTGTATTGTTATTTAAAGTTAATCACATATTCTGATATATATATTTTTTTATTTTTAAACCAAAAAATAAACAATCAAGATAATTAACCTTAAAATGATTAACAAGTGAAATAACTAAGCCAAAAATGATTAACAAGTAAAATAAACCGAAAATGATCATCCTTTACCAAATGAGAAAAAAATTATGTTAATAGCTAGTTAAGAGTAATTTCTCATTTTTTTTTATAGATATGTTAAATATAATCAAAAATTTTGCAAATAAAGTGAAAGTTATGGTTTGGCTAGAAAAGCCCGGCGAGCGAAGCGAGCCAAATGAAATTGCATCATCATAATAAATCACATGAATATTTAATACACAATCACATGATCTACCAGTAATTTTTCCACCAGTTAAAATTTAGAAATTCTCTTTAAATCTTAAAAACTATTTATCATAATTATGATACTGTATGGTAGTATAAACCAACTTAATTAAAAAAAAAGTCAGAATTATTACAGTTCTAATTATACTATGACTATAGCTCCCTGCCATGTTTAATGTTAACTTGTTAATATATATAATATATTTTTTTTTTTTTTTTTTTTTTTTTTTTTAAGATGTACACAACGTTAACTTTATTAAATAAGATATAAAATACAAATAAAAATAAAAATTACAATACTACAAAATTAATAGAAATTAGCTACACTAAGATCTACGACAAAGGGCATGCAATCAGGATAAGCAAACGTGAGTTGAATCACTAGCTACACCCTCAAATCCATCCAGTTTTCTCGCAGAAAAAAGGCCAGACCCACCTTAAATAGTACTGTAATTGAAAGGCACCAAATAAAATAAATTAATAAAATACAATAAATTCTGTAACAATACTATTTTAAGGAGTACAACTATCGTAGTATCCTAATATATCACTACCATAATATATATTGTTCCTAATTCCTATTAAATCTTCATATTTATTAATTGTTGACTGTTGTCTTAATCTATATAAACAATCAACACCATAATGCCTTTTCTTTAGATTTTTATTAATTCCTAAATCTTTGTCTTTTTTCTCCATTTCTTGACAACGTTTCAACCAATATTCATGGAAAATATGATGTCCCATTTTCATTCTAAATTGGTATAAAATTTTTGATGTTAATTTCTTTTGTTTGCTGAAACGATCTATAAAATGTGACAAATTTTTTGGGATAAAGCCTTTTATTAAGTCTATAAATGTAAATTTGTTATTATCTATATTTATATCCCAAATATCCAGATCATTAATTTCTTGATTATCTATATGCGTTTCATTGTTATCTATATGAGATAATATAGATTCTTTCAATGCTGTTTTAGTTGATGATACTAAAGTTAACATATCTAATGATCGGTCTACACACAACCATATATGATTAAAGTCTTCTTCCTCATTCTCACATATTGGACATAATCTATCCTTATAAAGGCTGTTCAGACTTTTTTGGATTTGGTGAATACAGGGAAGTTCTTCTATCATTAACTGTATTTTCCTTCGTCTTATTTTATTTTCAGCAAATGTAGTATATAAAGATCCTTCTTCTCCTTTTAAAAGAGAAAAAGTATTTTTAATATCTATATCCAGTTGTCGGTATTTCGCATTCCTATTAAGATTTAGGAATTTTTCTAAATTGGTGACATTTGTTGTTAATCTTAAAAATTTTCTTAATGGTTTTTCAATAATAACATTATTCCAACTAGGGATATATCGTATTAGCTGAAGTGGTTGGTTTCTTATGTTAATACTATGTAGATCTACCTCATCATGAATACGTGCTACCTGTTGATCAACAAAATTATTATATATATCTTCGGCATGTGCTTGTACTTTAAATAAGGTTATATTTAAAGATAAAATTTCTATTATTTCCATTATTATTTGCCAAAGGATTCCATTATTTATCATTTTAAAATATTGTCTTGGTGTTATTTTAAAATTTTTTGACTGTAATTTATGGAATGTTGAAAAATTTTGATCATTATCTGTAAAAATATGAACTGTTGATTGTTTCGGCATTACTATTAGGCTGATTAAAAGTGGTAATAATTCAGACTTTACTACCGAAATATTATTTTCTCCACTTGAATAAAATTGATCTATAAATTGTTTTTGTGGTGTGTAAAATGTTGTTCCATAAACTAAACTTACAGAAGGTTTACCTAAATCTTTAACTGAACCATCTGTATAACAATGGAATTCTCGTTCAACATAAGTTTCTAATTTTTGTTTGATATAATATAAGTGAGGTTTGTCAATTGATAAATCAATATAATTATCTATAATATTAAATTTATATAAACACATATATTCATGATGACGAATATCAGGAGGTATATATAAATGTGGATGGAGTTGGAAATGTAAATGTAATTCTAATACTTTGTTAAGTTCTTGAAATTGATTTCCCAATAATTTAAAACCTTCTTTAAATGAATTTCTCTTTAAAGAATTATGTCGAATAAAAAATACATTATGTGAAGAAATAGATAAATAACATATGGGTTTCGACAATGATGATGAAAATATTCCTCTATTACAACCTTTACAAAACTCTAATATTAAATTTTTTTCATTAACGTCTGATTTTCTAACTAAATGTTGTATTTTTATCTGTTGATTAACTTCATTAATATTTAAAAATCTTCCAAAGGCTAATGAAGAACCTTCTTTATACATCACTATTTGATATTGTTCAATATTTGGAAAAATAATTGGCATTAAATTAAATCCTTTAAGATGTGATGTAACAGGTTGTTGAATAAATTGTGATTTTAAAGAAAGAGAATTTTCTTCACATATAATTTCTTTAATTATATTATAAATTGCTGGTTGGATATGTTGATTTCCTGATACTGTGTTTTGTATAAATTTTCTTGAATAAAGTTGGCACCAGGTTAATAATGTTTTTCCATCCATATCAAGAACTTGATCTATATATAATAAATTTAATGAACGTAAAAATTTTCTATGCTTAAAAAATATAGTTTCTCCTACAATTTCTGCAATAGTTTTTCCTTCTCCTATTATTTTTTTATTTTTTTCTATTTGAATATTATCTTTTTTAATTGAAATATTATTTTTTTCCATTAATAAAAGATTATTCAATATAAAATTATTTTTTAATTTTTTTAATTTTTTAATATTTTTTTCTAATTTAAAGGGGATATGTATAACAGGATTCTCATGACTCCAAAGTTGATTTTGTAAATCTATTAAACGTAAGTTCATAATTTCACCAAGTATTCCTATATCATTAATTTGTATAAAAAAATTGGTAATTTTTGCTTGAACTTGATTATCATGAATAGAGCGTAAGTTATATATTAAGTTGCTTTCTAGAATAGTATTTGGAGCAGATTTAGAAAACTTCAATTTATTTTTAAATAATCTCCTTATTGGTACCATCATTTGGTTTGTTTCTTTATCTGTAAAAATTGTAACTTGTGATCTATATTCTATTCTTGGTATAATGACATGATTGAATATATATTTGATGTGCTTATCTGTTATTCTTTTTTTTGCCATGACATTACAAACATTACGAATTTCAGTTTTAACTTGGTTTAAAACAAATGATCTTTTATTAAAAGCATTAAACCAGACCCCTAAAATACGAATTGAATCTTGTTTAGAAGTTGGACGTATCTTAATATCTTGACAGCCAAAATGTATATTAATTTGTTTTCCATAATCATGATTTGAACTTTTTAATAACAATTCTGACTTTTCCTTATTTATTTGTATATCATTCAAATCATAGAATTCATCTGCAATATTTAAGATTTCTTCTAATTGTTTCTGATCATTTGTTACAAAATTTGTATCGTCCATATATGCCATTCCTGGAAATCTAATTATGATTTCTTTTTCTTCTCTTTCATAAATATTAAGTATTTGTTTTGTTTTCAATTTATATCCCAAGTTTCTTTCTTTAATTTCACAGAGGAGAGGATCATAGTAAATACACCAAAGTAGGGGAGAAATTATCTCACCTTGTACTATTCCTACTTGAACATCATATGGATCTGTCATTCCTGCTGCAGTAAATACTTGGTTTTTACATCCCAAGAATAATTCTTTTATTATATGGATAAAGTTGTGTGGTACTTTGATTCTTTGTAAAGCTTTCTCAAGCATACAAATATTCACTCTATCGTATGCTTTACTCATATCAAGAGCAAGAAACCAGAGATCTTTATTATTTTCATTGGCATCTTGTATAAGTTCATTAATGATACGTATAGGCTCAAAGGTTGAATTTCCTGGTAAGCCTGCAAATTGATTTCCTTTTAATACATTATTTTCTTTTAATATCTTGGCGAGTCTTTCATTCAAAATGGATACCATGAGCTTCCTGGAAGTTTCTAACAAGGTTATTGGACGGGTGTTAATGAGTTTACAAC
The DNA here is from genome assembly GCF_026210795.1 of Rhizophagus irregularis. Classification (NCBI taxonomy): domain Eukaryota; kingdom Fungi; phylum Glomeromycota; class Glomeromycetes; order Glomerales; family Glomeraceae; genus Rhizophagus; species Rhizophagus irregularis. The sequence continues at coordinate 1,599,052 of NC_089435.1, read as the reverse complement.
CCCAGGGCTTAGGTTTTGATATAGGATAAATGTTTGCTAATTTATAATCAGATGGTAGTTTTCCTTGTTTTAAAATATTGTTTGTTAAAGAAAGTAATTCTTTTTTCATTTCTAATGATGAGTGTTTTAACATTTCATAAGAGATTGAAGTTGGACCACATGCCTTACCATTGGGTAAGGTTTGAATATGATTATTCCATTCATCTTCAGTTATATCATCCATTAAATGTTTATATATATTATTATCCACATGATTTAAAGGAGCATATTGATTATGCCATTGTTCTGGTATTTCTTTAGGTCTATTAGTTGTTCCAGCAACTTTTTGAAAATGTAAATTAACTTCTTTTTTTATTTCTTTTGGATCGGTAATAAGATTAATTTGTTCTCCTGGTTTTTCAATCAAAACTCTATCTAAAATTATTGTTTTGACTTCACGATCAATTATATTATCTATCATTCTTTTTTGATTATTGTATAAATCTGCACAACGTTTATTAATTGCATCTTCAATTTTATTTTCTTTTAAAATTTCTAATTCTTTTTTGTAACTATCTGTATATATATTATATAAAATTTCTATCTTATCTAATAAACGTTGATAATTTTGATCATTTGGTGGTTCCCACATGAACTCTATTTTATTTGAACTATATTTGTTAAGTTGACCTCCTATTGTATTCCAATGGTCTTTTAAATATTTTCGTCCATGTTTCTTTTTTATTTGTCTTCTTAAATTAATCAAGAATTGACGTCCTTGATATGATTCTGTTTGTTGGTTAGGGTTTCTATTTTTTATATTAATTTTTTTCTTTTCCTTTTTTATAATTTCATTACTTTTATAAATACCCTTTTTAATAACATCCCAATGTTTTTCAATATCATCAAAATTGAATTGTTCATTTATTGTATTTGATAGATAATCTTTTTGTATGTTTTGATATTCTTCCCATTTTTCATTATTCATTTCATCATATTTATAAATTATCTTTTTAATTTTTTCTTGTTTATGATTGAAAACCAAATGAGTACTGCATAATTCTTCCGTCCATAAAGAAAATGAAAGCATTTTATGATCTGTACGAAAGTCTTGACTGATATCAGTAAACATAGTATCTTCATAATTCATCATAAGATTTTCTGTAATCCAAATATAATCAATACGACTATAATTAACACCATTAGTCCAAGTATATATTGGATTGGATGGTGTTATATCATACATTATTCTATGTGGATCGTATAGGTTAAATTTTTCTTCTAAATCATAAAATATATTATTCCAATATTTGTTTCTCGTAGATTTTGTTTTGTTTTCACTATATTTTTCATATTTTTGATTAAAATCACCCATCACTATTAATTCATGTTGAGTTGATAATGCTTCTCTCATTAATTTGAAAAGTTCATTTATTGTCTTTTTTGATTCTTCTTTCTTTTCTGTTGAAGCTTTTGCATTAACTACACCATAATATTGAATAATTCTTAATTTTTTATTATGTTTAAACATAAAATCAATAAAAATTATTCGTCCATTGTAACTACCATTTCTGTAAATATATTGTGCTATATTTTTCTTAACTATTAAACCTACACCTTTACCTTTTTGATTGTAATGTTCATTGTTGAAAAAGGTGGTATATTGTTGCCGATCTGACAAGAATTGAAATGTTGACTGTTTGTGTGATAACCATGTTTCTGAAACCCCTAAAATTTGAATATTTTTAAATTTAATTAAATCTATAATATCTTCTTTTTTAATCGTAGTTAGGTGTTTAATATTAATTGTGGCTATTTTTAGAACATCAGGTAATTTGTTAAAAGATGAATTATTTTTTCTATTGTGTAGAGGGGAATTTGAATTATTATTAAATGAATGTGTTTGAGTATTATTATTAGTATTGTTCATCATAAATTAAAATGAAAAATATATGAAATTATTGACTAATATCAATAATTTCTTCATCATAAGTGTTGTCCCCCTCAACATTATGATTATCATTTGATGATTGGAATAATTGTAATAATTTTTGCATAGTACCTTTGAGATCTGTAAGTTCAGTAGCCATATTTTGAGATTTTTGTTCAGATTGTTTAAAGCGTTCTTCAAGGTCTGATAATTCATGAGTTGAATCATCTGAAGATTCTTCTAAGAGAATGCGTTTGTTATTATTTCTGGTAACTCCTTTAGTACTAGATCCCACTGCTTTATTAACTGTTGTATTTGGTTTAGTTGTATCTTTGGTATTTTGTTTAACTTTAATACTTTTAAGTTCATTACTAATTGAACGTTGTTCATTTTGTAAAACTGTAAAATTCTTACAAAGTTGGTCTAATTTTTCCATTGCTTTAGTAATGGTAAAGGCTACATTACGATCCTGAATTGTATTCTTAGTCATCGACATTTGCCTCTGGTGTTTTGGTTTGTCAATAGAAAATACATTATTTTGGTCATGTGATTTATTATCATGTGATAAATTCGCTCTATTCCAAGGTCTTCGTGAATTAAAACTTTGTCTTCTATTACGTCCTTGTTGAGCTGCTTGTGCATAGCTTCCATATTTTTTATTTCTTTCTTGTCTAGCTTGTCTAAAACCTTTAAGTACTTCTTTTCTGTTTTTGTATCTTGGACGATTGTCTTCATGATCACAGTGCATAGCAAGATGTTCAGGACTGCCACACCTGTGGCAAGTTTTCATATCTACATCAGTCCAATATAATTGGTGTTCTTTAAAACAGAATGCTTGTTTGGTTGCGATTTGAAAATCTTCTTCGTTCTGAAAATAAACAAAACAATAGCGTAATGGATAATTAAAGCGAGAATTTCTTGGAATGTCAAGATATTTAACATTATACCGTTCCATAAATCCTCTTAAATCAAATGCTGATGTATTTAGTGGTAAACCTGCAAGTTTAATGTAATATGCTGTTCTTTCATGTAGTTTATCTTCTGACATAACTTTGGGTCTAACCCTAACCAAATGTTGGTTAATAAAGATGCCCCAAGTATAGTAAAATGGTTGGACTGCGGATTTGTCATCAAATGTGATAATAGCATTTTGATACTGCCCTCTCATAAAAGTTTTGAAGTTTACTATATTTCCATATGTACCAAAAACACCTTTAATCTGATAATTCCTCAATTCTGCAGGAATCTTGTTTACAAAAATCATGTGTTCATCAATATTCTGTTGAGTTTCAGCCGGAATTTCTTTTTTTTCTATTTTGTTAAACGTAACATTCAAATCTTGTTCCACAATTTTACCATCTTGTTGTTTAATTTTAATTTTAGTTGGAATGGGTTCACGTAAAATTTTCTCAAATGCTGTTTCATTAGCACATTTAAAAACATAATAATGCTGTTTTTGGATAGTTCCATCTATTTCAATATTCTTGGCATCAATTCTACCTGGAAAACATGCAATATGATGTTGAGCAAGCAGTTTTTTCACGAGGTTTACTTTTCCAATATGGCTTTTTCCAGGAATTTGTGCCAAATCAAAATAAACTTTAAATTGTGGCTTTTCAGCCATAATTGCTATATCAATAATATCATCTTCATCATCAGGAATTTCATTGGTTTCATCTCCTGCATTATGATCGTCATTGTTTTGGTCAAGATCCATTGGGGTGATATTTTTGGTTAAATTCGGCTGAATGGGATGATTATTGTCACGTGACTCATTTGCAGCCGCAGTTTCGCTCTGTTGAGACTGTTTTCTTCCCAATGTTGCTTGGACGACCTCCTTCATGACTTCTTTTTGTTTTTGTGTCACAGTATCCTCTTTTTTTGCTTTTTTATTTTTTGATTGAACTGTTTCAAACCCTTCATCATCTTTATTAGTAGCCGGTGGGGGATTATATGGCTTTTTAAAGGGGTCAATATCCTGAAAGGCAGTTGAAGTTGACCCTGTAGAAATATCAATAACTTGTTCTCCTGGCTGTAGCGTTCCTTTACGAGTCACACTACGAGTCATACGTGTCATACCCGTTGACTGTGAGGTAGACATAATGGTAGATAAAGTGTAAAATACAATGTATTTTTTGAATTTCTCTTTCCTATATTTTTTACTTATATGTTTTTACGCTGTAGCAGGAAGAATCTGTAGCTTAATATATATAATATATAATATATAATAATATAAAAATGGCTGGTCGTTTAAGTGATACAAATCGCCATAAAAAAAGATTTTTCTTTGAAAAAGGAAATCATTATTACACAAAATGACCCAGCAATTCGGTAAACAATATGAAAAAATACATTTTTAAGGTAACACAATTTTTTATCTGACCGTCCTTTATTATAGTATGTTAATTATATTGCATAGACTATGGATTCTTAAAATATAAGCATAAAATTCATTTATTGAATTTGCATCATCGATGCCATCCTTTAAAACAGCTTTATTTCTATTTCCATTTTAGTTAAAATTGATAAACTATATTTATTGTAAACAAATAGGTTAATATATAGTTACTTGGTAAAGCTATATTTGGCTAGTAGTATTAAAAATCTAAATTAAAACCACCTAAAGCCTAAAAATTTTGACAGTTGTCTAAACATCTAAATTTTGACATAACTATTTGACCAATCAAAGTCAAAAATTTAGTTATATGATTACTAATCTATTGAAAAAATACATTTAGTTTTAGTTTTTAATTATAAAGATCTGGAATAGAAAAATAAATTAACAGTTATAATTTTATTGCAAAAGAAATATAAAGCAATATTAAAACTAGTATAGTATAAATTCATAAAACTATGTAAGTTTTAACACTGTTTAAGTACAAGCTTTTAATAATAAATGTCAAAACATTTAAACAAGTTTAGCCTTTCAATTTTGTAACTAATAGGCTGATAGTGAATTATTGATAAATAGATCAAGATTATTATGTGATTCTTAAATTCCTAGAGTTATATAGCAAAATTTGCCTATTGAAGATGGATTTTTTCTCATGATCACTATATTAGGTTGTTAATGAATTTTCTAATTTTCCTATTAAAATTAATTACCTTAAACTCTGAATTCTTTTCATTATTTTCTTCAAAATAAATTCTGCAAGAGCATCTAACAGTTTTGACAATAATAAGTATTTGCTCATGGATAAATTATTATAATAAAAAATTTTTTAATAATCTTTGAAAAAGCAAGGAGTTACAAGGTGTTACACCCTATAAAAATAAGTGTCCAGAAATTGTCCAAAAATTGTCTGGAAAATTTGTCTAAATAATTGTCCAGTAAATGCCCAGATACTGTGTCCAGAAATTGTTCCAAAACACCATATACATGTTTGTGAAAGATATGCCAACAAGGTAATAAAAACTGACGAAAAAATAAGCAATTACAATTAGGGATGCTCATGGTTCGAACTGAACCGGTTCGGTTCATAGGCGGTTCGGCTCGGTTCGGTTCGTGAGTGAACCGAGTGAACCATCGACTTACGGCTAAATTCTGTAATTCCGGCCAGAGTTAACTAATATCACGTGACATTACACTAATTTCAAAAAAAGGAAATTTTGTTTCTTGCAAAAAACTGAAAAATGTGTTACACAAACATTCCAAAATAGCATGTCACGTGATTTACAGATAATTTCAGCCAGTTTCAGAAGTTTCGACCAGAGTTTCAGCCAAGTGGTTTTAGTTTTGGAAATCTAAAATTAGCTTTGGTAAGCAATATTAAATTTTGACTATATTTAATTAGATGATCTAAAATGCTATAAAAAATTAATTGAGTCGATGGTTCACCCGGTTCACTCGCGAACTGAACTGAACTGAACTGAACCGCCTATAATCTGGCTCAGGTTCGAGTCATCGGTTAGTGAACCGTGATCATCCCTAATTACAATTAAGTGATATAAGACCTGGAGTTGGTTTTCCTTTTTTTATTCTTCCTTGAACAGCATTAAATTCATTGACAAGCATTTGTTGAACAGGAAATGGGAACTTATAAATTTCATGAAGAATAACATGATCAACACCAATTGCAGAAATATTTTTGGTACAAAATTCAAAAGAGACATATTCTGAATCTGAGTGTTTTTTCTCATCAAGAGCAATAATTTTATGGCATGCACCTTAATAAAAAGTATAAATAAAAACTCATACCAATTAAACCATATTTTGGAGAGATAGATTTTTTAATTCACTATGATATGATTCCAAAGGATTTGTTGTAGTCACTTGTAAGAGTAAAGGGGAATGTTGCTGAGTCCAAAGAGCCCACTGATGTGTGTTTTTTATAAAATTTCTTTTGATATATTGCTTAATAGTTGGAACTGGACATTACTCAATTGCTTGTTGAATAATGCTTTCACAACTGACCTTAGTTATCTTATGCATAGCATGAATCATTTTTTTGCCAAGTTTTTGAATCATATATTTTACTCATCCATGTTTGAGGACCCCGGATATCTCCAAAACAGGTCATAAGTCACACTTTCGGCAGATTGGCCCATTTTTCAGGGGCTCAAAAAATCGTTTTTTGTAAATATCTCGGCATCCAGTGGTCCATTTTGATGAACTTTTTTTTAAATTGTAGAGCTAAATGAGGGCTACAAAATAAAAAAATGTTCATTAAAATTGAATTACTGGATGCTGAGATATTTACAAAAAACGATTTTTTGAGTTTCAGCAAAAAGGGGTATTTTTGGCCAAAAGTCCATTATGACCTTTATATTAGATATCCGGGGTCCTCATGTTTGCATAACATATACAGTGCAGAAAATAAAATCACACTCTTGTTCGCCATATTTAAGACCTGGAAAAGCTATTTTAATACTATTTGCCTTCACATAACTTTGATCTGCAAGAAAATATCTAGGTTTCCAATGATTTCTAAACTTTCAAATTATCTTTAAAGCTTTTGAGACAGTATCTCAATCCTCATTACTCACAAAAAAATGCGCTCCCACATTCCAACACCCATATGTATTACGAATATGTAAGGTAAATAAACAAAAATCATATCTATTAGTTTTGTAAGTGGAATCAATGAGAGTTAACTATCCATATTGTCTAAGATTATTAATTTGATTTGGATGTATAAAAATAAAACCACTGGTAGGTTTGTGAATAACTTCATAACGTTCAACTAGGTATCCTTGTTTTTTTAAAAAAATAATCATCTCTTGAATATCTAATTCTCTATTAAGGTTACCAATAAGATGTATATCAAGTGACCCATGAACTTTAGACTTGATATTTGTAACTTCTTTACGTCTCAGTTCTTTTACACTTTCATTTAAACCCAATTTTTCTGTTGCAAATTCCTTTACTGCACTAACTATTGCTGGTGATTGATAGTTTTTCAGAGCTTCTTGTTTAACTAAAGTTTGAACAACTTGTGAGCGTTTAAGTTTTTCATTTTCATCCAATAAATGTATATGATCAGGTGAGTCATTATATTTTTCAACTCGTACTTTCTGTTCTGAAATAAACTGGGAAACTTTGATTTTAGCAAAGCATAATTCAAGGACCCTGGATATCTAATATAAAGGTCATAATGGACTTTTGGCCAAAAACACCCCTTTTTGCTGAAACTCAAAAAGTCGTTTTTTGTAAATATCTCAGCATCCAGTAATTCAATTTTAATGAACATTTTTTTATTTTGTAGCCCTCATTTAGCTCTACAATTTAAAAAAAAGTTCATCAAAATTGGACCACTGGATGCCGAGATATTTACAAAAAACGATTTTTTGAGCCCTGAAAAATGGGCCAATCTGCCGAAAGTGTGACTTATGACCTGTTTTGGAGATATCCGGGGTCCTATAATTCAGGTAGCCTAGTTTTCGTTTTTCAATGTTTTTCAAGTGGAATTCCTCTTTTCATGAACTTGATTGATTATGCTTGGTAAAACAGCAGGTAAATGATTTCCATGAGTTACCATTAACATTGTTTCTGTAACTAAACCCAGTCCATATATTTGAAACAAGAGGCCACCAATTATTATCAAATTGGTTCATTGATGTTAAAAAGAAGAGCACGTTTTTGATTAGCGGTTAAAGTGGATGAAGTTGTAGACATTGTAGAAGTAGACAGGTTTATATTCATAGTGTAGGCATTTTGTAAAAAAGAGAAGAAGGTTCTTTCTATTTAAAAAGAAAAAAACTCTTTCTATTTAAAAAAAGGTAACAGTTTTTTTTAAAAAAAAACAAAAAAATAATGTTTATTTTATTAAAAAAAAGTCTTATATCAAATTTATTATACTAATAAACTTTAAAATTTGGTTATTATTTTATTTACAAAAATTCTTTTATTATAAATACGTTCATTATTCAGAAGAAATAAAAGAAATAAATTTTTAAGGGAGGAGTATACTGTGTAGATCATTTTTTACTAATGGCAATGGCTAATTGAAAATGATCGACATACAAATCATGTGACTGATTCAAACAAATAAAATTCGTAAAATTTATAAAATTATACACTTTGCAATAAAATAAAATTTACAAAATTATACAAGTTTTTTTTTTTTATTGTTTAAAACAATATTTCCATGTAATGTGTTTTGCTTCTTCCTCGGCATTATCTCCTAGTCCAATAATTACTGACTTGAAGGAAAAGTTTCCAGTTAAGGCTGCTGTTTTTCGAAGTTGAAAGTTCAAAACCAAAAAGCCTTTAGCGCAAAGTTCGTCTATGACAAATAATGTATTATCTTTATTTTCAATTTACGTTCAAAAGGCTCATTATAAACTGGTAATTCTGAAAGTCCCAATTCATTTGCTCTTTTTAATTTACAAAAAACTGCTGCAATATCTAACGATATCATTTCATGTATTTTTCCAGAGATCAAAATTTCTTTTGCAATTTTTAACAACCTAATTACATCAGCTGAAAAATCATTCCATACAGGCTTATCACCTAAACTTGATATACAATTATCACATACTCCGCATGTTTTATTTGAAATATTATCTGACCACGAAAGATGTTGTGCAATCAATGAATGTCGACAAATATATTTTGTTTCGCAAAAATGTGCTATTTGTAAAAATTTTTGCTGGCCTTCGTAATGCCTTACTCTTTTTTCTACATCATTTTCTTGTGGTAAACTAATACATTGTCAGATTTTATAAAATTAATTACATACATATATAGAAAATAATATTTATACCTTTCTTCTTTTCGTGTAATTATTAAAAACAAAGTCCGTATATCATTTCTTGAATAAAATATAATACTTTTTGAAGGCGTTCCATCACGCCCTGCTCTTCCGATTTCTTGTATAAAATTTGCTAAATTAAAGAAATAAAATAAATATATATGTATTATACAAAAAGCATTAAAAGCATACATACTCATTGATAAAGGTATAGTTGTATGAATTATTAGATATACGTCTGGTGCATTGATCCCCATACCAAAACTATTTGTTGCTATCATAATTTGAATCTTACCCATTTGCCAATTTTTGATTGCTATTTTACGTTGCTCTCCATCCAATTCACCATGGTACAAGCCAAGAGAAAATGTAAGATTTCCATGCAAATTGTTAAATATTTCTTGGCAAGAATTTGGTCCTGAACAATAAATAATGCATCTTCCAGTTAATCCAACTAAATTATTTTGAATCCTAGAATATAAGTTTTGTCGTGAAGATTTTGCTACTATTTGAATTTCAATTTCTTGCCGTGCTAATGATAAACCACGAATTATAGTAAAATTATCTGGCAAAATATTCAAATTTTGTCACATATCTTCAACGTCAGATGATGTGCACGTAGCAGTCAATAACATGATTGGAGACATTGGAAAATTTCTTTTAAGATTCCCTAAATGTGTCCAAGAATCCCTAATATTCAAATTATATTATTTTTTTTTTTTGTCTAACAATAAGTATTTTCTAAAAAACTTACAGACTTACCTAAAATTATTATAATCAAGTATACAATGAGCTTCGTCAATGACGAATTGAATCCCTTGTGTTCTATATATTTTTTGAAGTAGCCGATAAAATGATCTATTTTTTTCCAATTTCTCTGGTGTTATAAATAAAATAGGTAAAATTCCTAAAGATAGTTCAGAAAAAACGCGCTCCTAATATTCAAAAGATTGTCCTGTAGATGTATAAAGTCCTGCAGCAGGAATTCCCATATGAACAAGATTATTCTGTGAATAGAAGATATTGGTAAATACCAAAAATAAAAGTTATAAATCAAATGTATATTACCACATGATCGTCAATTAATGCTTTTAAGGGAGTAAAAACAACAGTTAAACGAGAAGAAGCAAGCACAGCCATTGCAAAACATAAAGTTTTACCACCTCCAGTTCGCAATATAACTAAAGTATCTTTATCTCCTAAGAATGAGCATATAGCTTCATATTGTCCTTCACGAAAACTTGAAAATCCAAACACTTGTTTTAGTATTTGATTCAATTCAGGAATTTTATTAGAAATTAATAGCTGATTTGGCTCATTATTTGCCATTTGAACATTAATTTCGGGTATTCTTTGAGTAAATCCCAAATAATTCCAAAAATTACATATCTTGCAATAGCCATTAGGGAACTCTTTAGGAAAAGATTGACAACTGATACATTTGTTTGAAATGTCAAGTAACTCACAAATTAGACCCGTAAAAGAAGAACAAAATGTTTTAGATTCTAATGCAATACGTGTTTTTTGTCCATATGGAACTAAACTCTAAAAAAAATATTATTATTAAACTTCTAAATCTACTAGAAATAATGTCAATTCAATTATATACGTACCTGATCAAAGTCAAACGTATCCAAATTTTTTTTCTGTTGTGCAATTTTTGCTACTTTAGCCGCACTTTTTATTTGTAGATCTTGTTGATTTCTTTGCCTTTGTGATTCACGCCCACCAGAAATATGCTCAATATTTAGTATATCAATTTCAGAAAATACAGTTAGTCCCTTTTGTGCACGTATATTTTGTAACATTAATAATAGGCCTGAATTATTATGAATAACTGCTAAAGCATATCGTACAGTATACATGCCACCCAAATTATTTTGGACTGCCGTAATTATAAGTAAAATCCCAAATTCAATTATGGCATCCCAAATTATTTTGGCACTTTACATAGTAAATTATATATAAACCGAATGAATTATGGCATCCCAAATTATAATTATGGCATCCCAAAATAATTTGGGCAGCATGTATATCGTACAGAATATGTTTTCCAATAATCGATTAATTTTGAAACAAAACTTAATTTTTGTCTATTGAATGCTTCATTTTGAGATGTCCTAGCATCTGTTATAAGACTTTGTCCAATATTTAATTGAAAAATTTCTCCAAGCATTGCAGAAAATTTTTCTCATTCTTCAGATGTACAATTCAAGAGATTTGGTTCAGAAAGGACTAATTCGGGATTTTGTGTCATCCAACATACCTCTGGCCAACATTCCGAATGATCATCACATAAATGTTTGGTTAATCCATGTATTTGCAAATGTTTTACCAATTCAGTCGTAGGTGGTTAATCTTCATTATTAGATGCTTTTCGGGCAGCTACAGCAAATATACATTTTTTATAATATTGTAATATTACGTCTTCATAACGAGAATAGTGCTCCCATTTTTTAGCTATTATAAAAAAGTAAAATTAATTATTTTTGAAATATATGCATAATAAATTAATTATAATTACCATTTAATTTTTTTCGGATATTGCATGTTAAATGCTTAAGATCGGAAAATATTTGATTTACACATTTTACTCCATGCAAAGTTTTATTACTATCAAAATCTCCATCTACTACAATATCTAAAAGCATACCAGTTTCTTCTAAAACAGGAACCACTTTCTCCAATATTCCAATAAGCACTGCATGTTCCATTTGTTTAGAACTAGCTTCATGGTTTCCTTGATGCATTATTGTTTTGTTTCCATTTTTATCTTTTTTAACATGACTTTTTTCTACAACAAAAAATCCAACAACTGGTTTGCGAGTATATCCTATTAGTAGGATATAATAAGAATGTCAATTAAATTATTAAATAAATGTAATTAAATAAAGTAAAATAATATCTTCCTTCAGGAATTCCATGATATATGAATTCACCACTAGCTTGTGCTGCATTGCGTACATGTGACCATGATGCATCGAATCCAATTGTTAAAGCATTTTTTCCATTTTTTTTAGCATCCTCAATTGACGCATATAATGCTTTTTTAGCATTTTCTAAAGCAATATTTTCAATATCTTCGCTTATTGATTTTTGATATCTATGATAAATGGCCTTACTAGGTAATTTGGTAATACCAAGAGTTAACATTGAATTTTGAAATTCTTGACGATTCAATCCACCACATAATGTAGCAGCAGCAAATGCTTTTGTATAATTCATATCTTGAGGTTCATTTTGAAAAGATAAAGTTTCTTTGCATTTTTTACATTTAATTACTACTTTAACTGATAATCCACCCGAAGATATTTTGCATTTTTTCTGTAAAATATCATTGTTTCCACAAGAGCATTGCTGTGTCAAAATCAAAGAGAGAAATGAATCAGTACTGCAAATAATGCTACTGCCAAGGTTTTCCTCATCCTTTAATTGCTTAATTTTTTCATCAATCAATTTTTTTTGTGCTTCAATTTCTTTTTGTTTACAAGATGGGGGTGGCAATGTTTTCAATTTTTCAATGTTACTCTGTGCCCGCTTCAAACGTTTATTAGCCTGATAAAATTTGCTTTGAATAGAGTGAAAATTAAATACAAGTACTTGACTTTGTTGAGGCGTAAGTTTGTGTCCAAAAGGCGAAAAGATCAACCCACTTTTGACTTTTTTATTAGGACGATCATTACCATTAGAAAATTCTTCATCCAATTCAAGAGCACGTTTATTCAAGGATTTTACAAATTTATTCATTTTGGTACTAGCTTTATAGGCTTCTTTTAATGATAAAAAGATTCCATCATGTAAATGAGAAATTATACTACGAAGATATATTGCATTTTCATAAATGTTTAATCCAAGAACATTTGGAATTGATATTTTGCCTTTAATAACACTTTGCGTTTCAGCATATTTCCGTAAAGATTGAAAAAATTCACTATCTACTCCACTAGCAACTGGATTTCCCATAAATGTACTATCATTACCATAATCAATCCATTCAAATTGTAAATTATTGTTATTTTCGGTAATGGAAAGTCGCATAAAATGCAATCCAACTTTAGACATAATGCAATAGCCAGGAACAAGGGGGATCCAACATTTTTTTTGCCCAGGATCAGGTTTCATTGATGTGATGGCGCAAAGTTGATATGCATTATTTTTTTTGGATATAGTGTGGTGGTGACAAGATAATATCTGAAGTGATTTCGTATCATCTCGTACAAGCCACGTTCTATCAGTACGTTGAATACTAATATATTTTTCATTAGTCTTTCTTAGTACCTCAAACCATGACATGTTCTAAAAAAATTTAAAAACTCAGAAGTTAGCATAATATCAAGTTTTTTGCTTTAAACAAATATAAAAACACTTTTTACAAGTCGTTTAAACAAAGATATAAAAGTTTTAATAAAGGTTACTTAGAACAAACTAGAAAATTGGCAGCTCTTACTTGAAAATTGGCAGTTCGCTAAAAACTTTATATATATGTCAAAATATTATTTAGTAAAATAATGTTGACTTTATTTTATGGTATGTGAAGCGTGAATTCTGGAGAGTTTACACAAAAAATATGAAAGCGGTTTGGCGTATTTTGATTTTTTTTTCATAGTCACGTTTATCTTGTATTACCTTGTAATGATCGTTCCAAATAGTTTATTATGAAAATGATCTACATGGTATACTCCCCCTTAAAAAAAGAGATGAAAGAGGCGTATATTTACAAGTAATACAAATATCACGTTCCATCTGATACTGTAGCACCCAGAATAGGGATGGCAACGGTCGGTCATGGTCAGTCATCAATCGGTCATAACCGGTCAAGAACCTTTGACCGACCGGTTTGACTGACCAGTTAACCGACCGTTTAACCGATCCTGAAAATGTTTGCAAAACGTAATTTAATAAAAAACGTTTGAAATACTTAATAAAAAACATTTTCGCAACGTTTTCTATTAAAATAATTAAAAAAATGTTTGCGAAATATTTTTTTATTAAATTACATTTCGCAAACATTTTCAGGATCAGTTAAACGGTCAGTCAAATGGTCGGTCAAATGGTCGGTCAGAGGTCTTTGACCGACCGATATCGGTCATGGTCATGACCGGTCATAACCGGTTAATGACCGTGACCGTTGCCATCTCTAACCCAGAAAATCAGATGGATCACGTGATTGCACACGGCTTTAGATGCCCTTTTTTGGAAATTAGTATAACTTATATAACTCATTCCAGATTTCATTGGAATACAAAATTGCCTTTTATGGGGGCCGTCTAAAGTCAGGTTCGATCATGTGACTTGACATTTTATAAATAAGCCATTTTTTTATGAACTAGGATTAATGTAAGTATGAAAGTTATATAATAAGTGTATTTTGACCTGCTTTACAAGTTTACTTAGTGAATGAAAGCGTATTTTAAACACTGGTTTTGACTTTACATATAAATGAATAATCTTTGCCGATCATATCTAAAAATAGATGATGAAAATGAAAAATTCAAATAAGTCAAAAACGGTGTTTAAAACCCATGTTGCGCACTAAGTAAACTTGCAAAGCGGGCTAAAATACACATACTATATGTAACTTAAAAGTTTTATATATTGGTAAATAAGTTTATTTGTAAAAATAAAATTTTACAAGTTACATGATCGAACCTGGCTTTAGATGACCCCTTTTATGGAAACTAGTGTAATGTCACGTGATATAATGCGAAAAAATTGACCCGGCATTATGGACTTGGCTGAAATTAAGAATAATTACAACTTTAATACGGCAATTTTGTAATTTTGAGTCATAATCTGAAAATTAGGTAGTAATACAAGTTGTAATCCAAAATGCCGTAATATATTACTTACAGTGACCAACCTTAATCTAAATACATTAAAAAAATAAGGTTAATAGCTATTTAAAGTTTCAACATTAGTATAAAATAAATTCCCTTACTATCAGAGATTTCCAATTTATCTTGATCTTCTGAATGAAGGTTAGGATTATTGTATACTTCATCCTCATCTACATTATAATAAATTAGAATTAATGAATAAAAACAATCATTAAAATGACATTAAATAATCTATTAATATAAATATTCTTTCTTTGTTGTTGCATTATTTCTTCTCTATAATATACCATCTTGAAAATTCTTTTTAAATATTTTGAATAATCTATTACTATTTACTAAATAATTTAATAAACATTATTACTTATTGATTTGACTACTTCTTAAAGTTAATAAAATTTATATTGAACAAATTAGCTTTAAATATACTATTCATCCTTGATGTTCTATTCTGATCATTATTTAATTTATCAAAATCATCAACTAACAGTATCAAATTAAATAAGTTAATAGATTTAATATTAATCTAAAATACTTACTGTTATCAGGAATATAGGAGTTAAAAGGTTTACTGTAAAATGCTAAGAGTTCAAAAAATAATTAATTATCACAATCATTTAAATTAAGAAAATTTAAAATAATTTATTACCTTCTAGTTCTTCTATTATTTTAATTAAAATAATATTATTAATAACAATACTCTTCAAATAATTGACCAAAATGTAAAAACTGGGATATTACCTTCTGTTGCATTTCTTGGTTCAGGAAAAGTTCCAAATTGATAAAGCTTGCTTGTACTTGTATAATTTTCCAGGCTACTTACATTATTTTCTTCTGACTGGTTTGATTTACTCTGATAAAAATAATTGATTTCTCTTATTTTACTGCGAAGTGTTATAATATCAGGCCTTTTTGATGGATCAGCATCCCAACATTGTATCATTAAATCTTTATATTCTAAAGGAGTTCCTGGTATAATTTTTGGTCTTATACCATTAACAATATTCATAGCAAGATCGTAATTATGTTCATAATTAATAAATGGTGGTCGTCCAGATGAAATTTCCCACATAAGCATTGCAATACTATAAATATCAGATTTAAAAGTCTGTTCTTTTCCAATAATAACCTCAGGCGCTATATAAGGAAGATTTCCATATATACTTTTTAACGGTTTATTTGCAGGTCCACAAAATCCAAGATCACTAATAAAAGATCTACTATCAAATACCATGAATAATATATTCCCGGAGTGCAAATCTCTATGAATTGCATTCTCATTATGAACTCGTAAAAGTGCTAGAATTATATCAGCAACAATTTGAATTCTTTCCTTCCATGCAAGTTGATTATGATTTTGTTGTAAATATTTTCTTAAATCTGTATCTGTCTTATTCATTACAAGCATATAACTTCCATTTGATGGATCTTGTGTTAATCCATAGCATTGTACAATTTCTGGACATCTATTGCTTATAGTTAAATGTGATTTAGCCTACAAAAATTATATTAAAATTTTAGGCACAAAGTTCAGTTATTACTTTTTAAAATATTTCTATATTACAAACCTCTTCAAACCAACTTTGATTTGCATTTTCGATATTTTCTAGTCTTTTAAGTACTACTAAATGTTCACCATATCTTTTTAATCGTTGTTCTTTAAAATCCCATTCATCATAACTTCCATTAACCCATTCTGCTATATAAATTTCAGAGCATCCACCTTTTGTTAGATATTCAATATTTTGAAGATTATTGTATGGGATCCATTCTGGTATTAGATTTGGGCTTATTGCTTTCATCTGACTATCTTGTATTAAATTATCAATATTATCATTTCCAGATGTCCAATTTGAAAAATTTGCTATTAAATAATTTCGAACGCAATATTCACAATATAATGTGGCCAAACATTCTTTGTTACAATTTTTACAAATTCTTTTTATTCCTTCATTATAAATAATTTTGCTTTCATCATAATTTGCAGTCAAAATTCTTATTGCTTCAGATTTTTCATTTTCTATAAGTGAATCATCAACAAGAATTGCTTGTCTTTTAAATTCATATTGTTTATGTACATCATTGTAAATACTAAAATCTATTAAGGTATATGCTCTTTTAATTGCAGCATTAGCTTTACGAATATCAGTCATGCTTGAACCTTATTAAGATCTTGAAACAAAAAAAAAAGAAAGAAAACAAAAGGAAAAAAATCGGAAGTCATAACATCATAGCCCTTGACTTATCAAGTTAGTCGTATAACCTAATGAACGTTACATACTGTAAAATCAAAAAATGTACTACCCAAGCGAAACGGAAAAGTCCGAAGCGCAGTAATCATTGCACATCATCACGTGCTGGACAGACAACAGGACATTTGTGAAACTGATACGAATAGCATATAGTCCTTCGTTACACTTCGGACTAATATACTGTATTATAAAAGCGCATCACATTTTATTTTGAAAAAGTATAAATTTTTATTTCATATTTCAAATAAAAATTTATGAGGTGATTTTCCTTAGTTATGAAAATTATATTTGAGAAATAACAATTAATATTATATCAAATGGTTTTTGCATCTATATTTAGTTAACTATAAGTAACTGTATTGCAGAACCAGATCTAAAAAGGATAAATATCATGTTGTGTAATGTTGTATAATGTTCCATGTTTGCTCTAGCCTATCATTTAATGGATTGTACGCATTTCTTCAGGGCCAGAACTAAGATAATGTCAAACAGTATATAAAAAGGTAACATAAATTTGACCGGAATTATCCAAAAAAGGCAAGAACTACATAATCCATTTTACGCAAACAGACAATTATAACATCTTTTGTTATGAGTATATCTTTGCGGAGTCTGGTCCAACGATCTTTCTGAGTTCAGTCATATCAATTTTTAGTGCAGTCATGTGAATCTTAATGAAGACTGAATTTAGCCTTGACTGAATTAACGATCTAATTAAATTTTTACAATTAGTAAAAAAAATTGGTTTTTTCAATGTGAAATCAACGATATTAATAGAAAAGAACAAGTTGATGCAATGGCACCAAAACTAATTCGAGATATTATTTATAAATTACTTTGATTTCATCCAAATATTCAGGAACCAAAATTAGCAATTGAATATTTTGAAAGTAACCATATTATTGATCCAAATATGATGAAAGGAAACATGGAATGATGATAAATTACGCGTAGATATATGCTATTTTCCTATGGTTGGACGAGATTTTGATTCTTCAAACGTAAGAATATGTACACCTGCAAAAGTATTTCGCGAGATATCAGTGCTTCAAATGAGGTCAATAAATAAGCATACGAATAAATATATGATAATATTTTTGTGCAAAGGGTGAATTTTATTTTTATGTAATACATAAAATAAATGAAAGCAAATTCAAAGTAACATATATTGATTATTGAGTTTAAGGTTTAAATGAAATATGCTTATTTGTGAAATACTAGAGAAATTTACATCAACAGTAGGATTTCTAGGTCTCAAAATTTTGCTGCGTCATGAAAGACAGTTTGATCTAAAATCTCATCAACCTTCGATTAATAATATTATAGGACATTTACCGCAGGATCTTTTCATAACAATTATTAAATCGAACACGAGTCATAAGTATATATTGTAATATAATTCATTTCCATAATTATCATCGAGTTTTAATTGATTATTACATATTCATACATTTATTCAAAAAATTAAAAGAGAAACTTCATTTAAAGACTAAAATAATTAAAATGATTAAAATAGTACATAAAATGCGAAATCTAGTATTTGAATAGTGATCTAATAATATGCAAGCAATTAAGAAAACTTTTACGCTATTTAACAAAAAATACTTTTGAATCAATGGTTTTTTAATCCTGTGATACATTTTATTTTAAACTAGGATATGTTGGCGTTTTGACATTCTCTAACCCGAAGTCCCTTAATCTATTCAACCTAAAAGAACTCTTGGCAAAATGACAAAATTAACTGAATAAAAATGGGGTGAACCTTAAATTTTTTTTTGCCGTATTATAAATGTTTAAATTTTTGCGATTAAACTAGGTGCAGATGATCAACCAACCAGAAATAATGCAGTTATGTTTCGCGGCTAACTACACGATAATGTTTTTCAGAAAGATACTAACAATACAAGAAAGATATATAGCCCATAATCAGGTGGACTTTTTTATAATCAACTCTGTTTCAAATATTTTTAAGTGGCTTAATTTTTAAAAAGAAAATTCTAAAGTGCCTTTCTTTTTAGAAATTCTTTCTTTACTAAACAATTTATAATTTCTTTCTAGTGTCGTTTGTGTGAAAATGTCCGAATGTGTATCATCAGATTCTTGTAGTGTAGCACTTTTCAGGAAAATTAAATTAAAATTTTCCTTTAAAATATAAAAATAAAGCTTTATAATCCTAAACTGGATGTATTATTAACTGCTCTAAAGTTTGGTTTGGTTTTGATTATTAAACAAGTATAGAAAACTAATAATATCGTCTTTGCTGATCATTTTAATATGGTTTTAACGAAAAAACCAAATAAGTCAAAAATAAAATTTAAAACTAACTTCATCACCTAAGCAAACTTGCTAAATTAAGTTTAGAAGTTATATTTTTAGGGCATGCAAAGTTTAACAATTTGCATACACTTATAGGTTGTGACGAATAGGCATCATATCATTCAAAAAAACTCAGTCGATGAGATAAATATAAACAACGTGATCTCTCCAATCAACACGTCCATGTTTAGTCACGTGATCTTATTGCAAATGCTCATTGTATGCATCTTTTGATCGACATAATGCATTTTTGCATAAATATATACCCACGTAAATAAAAAAAAAATATATATATATACATTATCTTTTTCATTTGATATAATTATATAGTAATGGCTGACAGTGATGATAAAGATAAAAGGCACATTAAATATTTGGCTCGTAAGTCAATAGATTATCTTAAAATTGAATAATAATGAAATTACTTATTTTTTCATATTCTATATAACTAAATAATTCATTTAATGATCGACAATACTATAGTTAGTAAGTTAAACTTTTAGTACTTTATTTCACATTATTTTCAAATAACTAACTGAAGTTCTTTGTTTAAATAACTACTTAATAATTAATTATATTCCAGATGGCAAGTTACATTACTTAATAATATTATATTTATTGTTTGATAATTTACAAAACTCGACTAACGCTGATTATAAATTCTTTATTTAAATTATTAGATTGTAAGATATATATTATTTATTTATAGTATATATCTGTATTATATTTATATTTAACTAATTAACAATTAATAATATTACAGGGTGTAAGTCGTATGTTATCTTACTTATGTACAGTAATTTAAACAAAAATAAATTCTTTATTTTAAAAAATTATTTGGCAATTTTTTTTAGTCGGTAAGTTCTAAGTTATTTATTAAATTCTATTATTACATGCATTTGCATATACGGTAATATAAATTAACTAACTAAAATACTTTTCTTAATAAATTATTGATGATTTATTTTAGTTCGTAAGTATGAGCTAATTTATTTCATGATATTTTATATAATCTAAACTAATTAAATTTATTATTTAAAATTATCTATTAATATAGGCGGTAAATTATTTATTTAATCTATTATTACATATTTATATAATATTTATATATAATTTAGACTAATTAAATTCTTTATTTAAAAAATTCCTTAACAATGCAGAGAGTAAGTTATTTTCCATTACATATTTATATAATACTTATAAATTTAAGTTAACTGAAATTTTTATTTAAAATAATTATAATAATATAGGGGGTAATTTATTTAATTGTTATATAATTATATAATATTTGCATGTATTTAAACTAACTAAATTGTTTGCTTAAAAATCATTTATTAATAACATAGAAAGTAAGTCATTTATTTATTATACATTATAATATTCACATATAATTTAAACTAACTAAGTTTTTATTTTAAAAATCATTTAATAATATAGTTCGTAAGATATTTATTTAAGAAAATTTTAATATACACGGGTACTTCAAGCACATATCACGTGTCAGTATAACAAAAATAAATATAACTTTAAAAAAATGGACGGTAAGTGTATCTCTGAAAATATATCATTTTTAGACTTATTTAACAAAAAATTTTTTATTTTTTTCAGCCAACATTAAGTGATCGGCATAAAAATTTACGTACTTTTTTTGGGGGCGTCTAAAGCGGAGTAGAATCACGTGATCATAGTAAATTCCTTAATGCCGTAATGCCGGCCAAAACTGCTCCGCTTTAGACGTCCCCTTTTTGCTTGAACATCCCGTGTATAAATGGAAATTGCTTTATTTAATTCTTTTATTATATACTTTTATTATGTTCACATATAATTACATTAACTAAATTCTTTGCTTAAAAATTAAAAATTATTTAATAATATAGCTCGTAAGTTAACATTTTATTTAATTCTAATATTACATAGTCAATATTATTTATATATAATTTAAACTAATTAAATTCGTTTAATAATATAGATTGTAAGTTATCGATTTAAGTCTATTATTATATATTTATATAATACTTACATGTACATTAACTAAATTGAGTATTCTTTATTTGAAATTTTTTAGCTGGTAAGTTATAAGTTATTTATTTATCATAATATTATATATTACATAATATTTACATCGAATTTAAATTAACTAAATTCTTTACTTAAACAATTACTAATAATATAGATTGTAAGTTATTTAATATTATTATTACATTTTTACATATAATATTAATATAATTAAATTATTTACTTAAAAATTATTTAATAATAATAATATAGATTGTAAGTTATTTATTTAATCCTATTATTACATATTTATATTTAATTTAAACTAATTAAATTCAAAAAATTGTTTGATAATATGATAGCTCGTAAGTTATTTATTTAATTTTACTATTACATATTTATTATATAATATTTATTAACTTTATTTTAAAATTATTTAATAATATAGGGGGTAAGTTGTTTGAATAATTCTATTATTACATATTTATATAATACTTATATGTTATTATTTAAACTAACTAAATTCTCTTTATTAAAAAAATTATTTGGTAATTTCTTTTAGTCAGTAAGTTATAAGTTATTTATTGTTTTCATAATATAAGTATATATAATATAAATTAATTAAATTTTTTATTCAATAATATAGAAAGTAAGTTATTTGGTTCTATTATTAATTTATATAATAATATTATTATATAATATTTATATAATTCAAATTAACTAAATTTTTCAATAATATAGGGAGTAAGTTATTTTATATATTTGTACTATTACTCATTCAAACTAACTAAATTTTTTATTTAAAAAATTATTTAATAATATAGGAGGTAAATTATTTTTTTTTAATTCTATTATTACATATATTACAAATTCAATCTAAACTAATTAAATTCTTAATTAAAAAATTATTTAATAATATAATAGTTTGTAAGTTATTATTTAATTCTATTACTATTACATATTTACATATGATTTAAACTAATTGAATCATTGTTTAAAAATTAAATAATATAGATTGTAAGTTATTGGTTTAATTCTGGTATTACATATTTGTATAATATTTGCATATATTTTAAACTAACTAAATTTTTTACTACTTAACAATATAGGGAGTGAGTTAATTATTTATCATTATATATTTATATAATATTTATGTATAATTTAAACTAATTAAATTCTTTATTGGAAATTAACTAATAATATAGAAAGTAAGTTAATATTTTAATATTTACTAGTACTATAATTATATTCACATATTTAAGTTAACTAAATTTTTTATTTAAACTTATTTATAATATAGAGGGTAAGTTATTTATTTAATTCTACTATTATATAATTTTTACATATAATTTGAATCAACTGAATTTTTTATTTAAAAAACTATTTACTAATATAGCTTGTAAGTCATTTAATTTCATTACTTACATCATATTTACATATAACTTATACTAAATAAATTTTTTATTTAATAATATAGCTTGTAAGTTATTATTCAATCCTATTATATATTTATATAATTTAAACTAATTTAATTCCTTATTTAAAAAATTATTTAATAATATAGCTTGTAAGTTATTTATTTAATTCTATTATTATATACTCACATATATAATTTGACTTAACTAAGTTTTTTATCTTTTAGGTGGTTAGTTATAAATTATTTATTTAATTCTATTATTATATTATTTGCATGCAATTTAACTAAGTACTTATTTAAAAAATTACATAATAATATAGTTTGTAAGTTATTTATTTAATTCTATTAATAATTTTATATATAATTTGATTAACTAAATTCTTTATTTATAAAATAATATAGTTCGTAAGTTATTTAATTCTATTATTATATGTTTATATAATATTTACATATAATTTAAATTAACCAAATTTTTATTTAAAAAATTATTTTATAATTTATTTTAGCTGGTAAGTTATAACTTACAAGTTATTTATTTAATCCTGTTATTATATATTTATTTATTATTTAAAACTAATTAAATTCTTTATTTAAAATTATGTAATAATATAGAAAGTAAGTCATTTATTTAATTCTATTAATTCTATTATTACATATTTATAATACTAATTAAATTTTTTTATTTAAAAATTATAGAAAGTAAATCATTTACTTATTAATTATATTATTACATTTTTATATGATAAATATAATTAAAACTAATTAAAATCTTCATTTAAAAATTATTTTATAATAGCATGTAAGTCATTTATTTAATTCTATTATTTATTTATATCATGTTCAAATTAACTAAATTCTTTGTCTAAAAAATTGGTTAAAATATAGTTTGTAAGTAATTTATTTAATTCTGTCATTATAAACTTGCATGATATTTACATATAATTTAAATTAACTACATTTAAAATTGGTTAATAATATAGGGAGTAAGTTATTATTCAATTATATTATTATATATTTATTTATAATTTAAACTAACTAAATTTTTATTTTTATAAACAATTATTTAATAATATAGTTTGTAAGATATTTATTTAATTCTATTATTTATATAATATTTACATATAATTATACTAAATATTTTATTTAAAAATTATTTAATAATAGCTTGTAAGTTAATATTTACATATTTATATAATATTTATATACAATCTAAACTAATTAATTCTTTAATTATGTAGTTTGTAAGTGCCTATTTAATTCTATTATTATATTTGTATAATATTTATATATAATTGAAACTAATTAAATTCTTTATTTAAAAAATTATTTAATAATACAGTATGTAAGTTATTTAACTTTATTATTGCATTATATTCTAATTATTTATATATAATTTTATAATTTATATTAACTCAATTATTTTTTATTTAATATATAGCATGTAAGTTATATATTTGATTCTATTAATATATATTTATATACAATTTATATTAACTATAAAAAACTATTTAATAATAATATAGTGGGTAAGTCAAATTATTTAATTCTATTATTATATAATAGTATTTGCATATAATTTAATTAATTATATTATTTATTTAAACTCTTAGTTGGTAAGTTACTATAATTTAATTATTTAATATATATTTAAATATAATTTAACTAATTAATATTTTAATTGAAAAAATTATTTAATAATACAGTTTGTAAGTTATTTATTTAATTTTATAATTTATGTATTTACATAATATTTGCATATAATTTAAACTGAAATCTTTAAAAAATTATTATAATTATTTATAATAATATAGTGGGTAGGTTAATAATTAAATTTATTATTATTTATATAACATTTATGGTTATGGGATATTTTGTCAAAAGCTATTTCCAGGATGTTTCACCAAAAAATAGGGTCAATAATTAATATTATGCTATGAAAAACTCAGGCTAGAGACTATTTTTTGACAAAATGGCTTTTAGTGAAATGTCCTAATACCAAACATTTACATATAATTTAAACAAAATTCTTTTTTTCAAAAATCATTCAAAATATAGGAAGTAAGTTATTTATTTAATTTTATTATTGCATATTTGTATGATGCTTATATAAATTTAAACTAACTAAATATTTTATTAAAAAATTATAGTTTGTAAGTTATTTATTTATATTTATGGTGATTACAAATTTACAATTTTTATATAATTTAATTAAACTCTTTAAAATATTATTCAATAATATAGTGGGTAAGTAATAACATATTATATGTATATTATATATATATTTATACATAATTTAAAGTTTGAAACTAACATATTTTTTATTTAAACCAAATTATTTAATAATATAGCCTGTAAGTTATTTATTTATTTATATTATTAAATATTTATACATAATCAAACTAACTAAATTCTTTATTTAAAAAATTATTTAATAATATAGTAAGTAAGCTATTTATTTGATTCTATTACTATATCTCTATATAATACTCATATTCTTCTTTTAAAATATTATTAATGATATAGTGGGTAAGTTATTTACTATTTATATAATTTTTACATTTAATTTAAACTGATTCAATTCTTTATTTAAAAATAATAATATAGCTTGTAAGTTGTTATTTTATCCTAATATATAATATTTATATATAACATGATAAGCTAACTAAATTTTTTGAAAAATTCCTTAATAATATAGTTTGTAAGTATTGTTTAATTCTATCATTATTATTACATATTTATACACTAGTATTTACTGTATAATTTAAACTAATTAAATTTTTTTAACAATATCATAGTTTGTAAGTATTTATTTAATTCTATTATTAGTTTATTACATATTTATATAATATTTATATTCTTTATTTAAAATAATATTATTCAATTGTATAGGGGGTAAGTTATCTATTTAACTCTATTATTACATATTTATATAATATATACATAATTTAATTAACTAAATTCTTTATTTAAAATTATTTGGCAATTTATTTTAGAATGTAAGTTATAAGTTTTTCATTTATATTATTTTACACATAATTTAAATTAACTAAATTTCTTTTGTAAAAATTATTTAATTACATAGTAGGTAAATTATTGATTTAATTTTATGATACAATATTTATATATAAT
Source organism: Rhizophagus irregularis (assembly GCF_026210795.1). Classification (NCBI taxonomy): domain Eukaryota; kingdom Fungi; phylum Glomeromycota; class Glomeromycetes; order Glomerales; family Glomeraceae; genus Rhizophagus; species Rhizophagus irregularis. The sequence goes on along the minus strand of NC_089435.1, from coordinate 1,573,007 downwards.
TTAAATCAGTAACTAAATTCCTTTATTTAAAAATTATTTAACAATATAGTTTGTAAGTTTTTATTTATTTCTATTATTATATATTGATATAATATTTGCATAAAATTTAAATTAACTAAATTCTTTATTTAAAAATACTGCTTAATAATATAGGGGGTAATTGAAGTTGTTATTTCATTCAATTATTATATATGATATAAACTAAAATATTCTTTATTTAAAAAATTATTTATAACATAGTTCGTAAGTTATTTATTTAGTTCTATTATTACATATTTATATATATATAATTTAAACTAACTAAATTCTTTATTCTTAAAAAAAAAAAATATTTAATAATATAGCTTGTAAGTTATTTGTTTGATTCTATTATTACATATTTACATAATATTTATATAAAATAAAATAACTAAATTCTTTATTACTTATTAATATAGGGAGTAAGTTATTTATTTAATTTATTATTATACATTTATAATATTTATATAATTTATATATAATTAACCTAAATCCTTTATTTTAATAATATAGCATGTAAGTTATTTATTCGATTTTATTATTACCTATTTACATAATACTTACATTCTTTATTTAATGATATAGGGGGTATGTTATTTATTTAATTATACTTCTATAATATTTCATATGATTTAAACTAAATAATTTCTTTACCTAAAAATTATTTGATAATATAGGAAGTAAGTTATTTACTATTTAATTTCGTTATTGCATATTTATTTAAATATTTAAATATAATTTAAACTAATTAAATTCTTTATTTAAACAAAAATATATTTAATAATATAATATAGCTTGTAAGTTATTTATTATATTCTATTACTTTACATATTTATATAATATTTACATATAATTTTCTTACTTAAAAATTTATTTAATAATATAGCATGCAAGTTATTTTTATATAATTTTACATATAATTTATACTAAGTAAATTGCTAATTAAAATAATTAAAAAAAAATATTTAATTATATAGGGCGTAAGTTATTTATTTATATTATTATATATTTACAAAATATTTTACTGTATATAATTTAAACTAACGTTCTTTATATAAAACATTATTTATTAATATAGTTTGTAAGTTATTTATTTAGTTCTATTACATATTTATACAATATGTTACAGTTATTAGATACGCCCTACAGGGTGTTACTCCCCTTTCAATAACTGTATCATTATGCTTGCAGTTTATTAAATAATTAGGCTGCATAACTATTACATATAATTTAACTAACTAAATTTTTTATTAAAATTATTTAATAATATAGGTGGTAAGTTATAGGAAGTAATAAGTTATTTAACTAATTCTATTATTATATATATTTACGTAAATTTTCATACAATCTAAACTAATTTACTTTTTCATTCAAAAAATTATTTAATAATATAGGGAGTGAGTTATTTATTTAATTTTATTGTTATATATTTATATAATAATGGCATATAATTTAAACTAATAAATTCCTTGTTTAAAAAAAAAAAAAAAATATTAATAATACAGGAAGTAAGTCATTTGTTTAATTTTATTATTACGTATTTATATTATATTTTCTTATAATTTAAACTAACTAAATTCCTTATTTAAAAAAAATTATTTAATAATATAGAGAGTAAGTTATTTATTTAATTTGATTATTATATAATATTTTCAGACTAACTAAATTTTTTGTTTAAAAAAATTATTTAATAATATAGAGAGTAAGTTATTTATTTAATTTGATTATTATAAAATATTTTCAGACTAACTAAAATTTTTTGTTTGAAAAAAATTATTTAATAATATAGAGAGTAAGTTATTTATTTTATTACTTATATATTTATATGATATTTCTTATAATTCAGACTAACTTAATTTCCTTTTTAAAAATAATTATTTAATAATATAGAGAGTAAGTTATTTATTTAATTTTACTATTACATGTTTATATAATATTTTTATATAATTTTAAACTAAATTTTTATTTAAAACATTATTTATTAATATAGCAAGTAAGTTATAAGTTATATAGTAATGTTAAATTTCAGTTATAGTTTTAATCAACTGAATTCTTATTTTAAAAAAATATCTGTTACTTTAGTCGGTAAGTTGTAAATTATAGTTTATTATATATGTATTTTAGTACAAAAACTAAGATTTATATTATATTAAATTCTTATTTAAATTTTAGGGTAAGTGTTAATTCTAATTTTAAATTTTAGTGTAAATTTTAATATAAACTATATAAACTTTAATATAATTTTACTAATTATTTAAATTTATAGATTTAGGAGATGTGGAGATGAAAATATAGACAAATTTATTCTTGAAAAAAATTTAAAATGGATTCCTTATAATGAGTTTAAAAATATTGTATATCTTGATAAAGGAGGATTTAGCATTATATACAAAGCTACTTGGTTAAACAATAATGGAAATAAAGAAGTAGTTCTCAAATGTCACAATAATTTAAATGAAAATTCAAACCAATTTTTAAATGAAGTATGATAATATATTATTTATTTCTTCTTTTTTAACTTTACTAAATTATAATTTATTTATACTAATATATTATTATTATGTTTTACTAGTGGAAAAATCATGAAAGATGTTTAAATTCATATGATATTATTAATTTTTATGGATTTACAAGATCCCCAGATACTTTGCGTTATATGGTAGTAATGGATTATGCAAACAAAGGTAATTTTAGAGGAAATTTGACAAAAATAATCAAAAATGATTGGAAGCAAAAATTACATATGTTACATAGAATTATTTCTGGGCTTAATGAGATACATAAACAAAAGCTTATTCATTGTGATTTTCATGATGGCAACATTTTAAATCATAAAGATGAAGAAAATGGAGAAAATAAGGAAAATGAAAGTGAAGAAAATAAGGAAAGTGAAAAAAATGAAGAAAGTGAAAACTATGAAAATGTTAAAGTCTATATTAGTGATTTAGGATTATGTCAACCTATAAAATCATTTTTGAAAAAATATGAAATTTATGGTGTTATACCATTTATGGCACCTGAAATTTTAAGAGGCAAGCATTTTACTCCAGCTAGTGATATTTATAGTTTTTCTATGATTATGTGGGAATTTACATCTGGAGTGCCACCATTTAATGATGAAGCACATGATTTTCAACTTAGTTTAAGTATTTGTAGAGGTGGACGTCCTAAAATCATTAAAAATACTCCACAATGTTATGTAGATTTGATGAAAAAATGTTGGGATGAAGATCCATTAAAAAGGCCATCTTCTAAAGAAGTTTTAAATATTATTGAAGAGTGGATTATTCTTCCTTATGAAAAGGAAATTGAAGATATTAGTAAAGAATTAAAAAGGTATGTTATGGAATTTATAAATACACCAATTGGGAATAACAACCTTGTTACAGAATCTCATCCACAAGCATGTTATACAAGTCGTGTACTTGATTTTACTAGTAAAAAATTGAATAAATATCTTGAAAGTGAATGTTTGGACAATTGTAGAATTAGTAATGATATTAATTCATTAGGTATGTATTATATTACACAAAACAAAGTAATTTGCAAATTGTTTATTTGTAATTAATTTTATTTAATTAATTATCTAGATATTGAAACAGATGAAAACTAAGTAATTATTTGTACTTTTTGTAAAAAATTTTATATTGTTTAAAGCTACATTTGATATGCAAATTGTTTTTTGTTTCATTTTTTTTAGATTTATTTAAACACTAAGGCTAGAGCAGTTAAATGTTTACAAGTTTCTTAGTTTGCAATTTGAATAATTCCTTTATCCAAATATGTATATTTATTTTTTTATTTTATTTAGAATTATTTAAACACTAAGGCCAGAATAGTAAATATTTTATAAGTTCTTTAGTTTGTAATTTAAATAAATCTTTTTCTTTTGTAACTTATCCAATTATGAAATATAATTTATTAAAAGTATAAATATACCCTATAAAAAGTATTATACTTAAAATATATTTAAAATATATTTAAAATATACTTAATTTAAAAATTGCAAAATACTTAAAATATATTTTTAATATATCTAAAATATACTTAAAATTATCTTAAAACATATGTCTAATATATTTAATTTTTGCCCATATACTTAAAATATATTTAAATTATATTTAAATTAAAATTTAAGTATATTATAAGACTATTATAAGTATATTTTTTATGTATTTAAAATATACTTAAAATATATTATAGAATATATTATAAGTATATTTTAAGTATGTAAAAAATATATCTATAATATACTTAAATTTTGACTTAAGTATAATTTAAGTATATTTTAAGTATTTTGGCAAAAATTAAATATATTAGAAATATATTTTAAGATAATTTTAAATACATTTTAAGTATATTATAAGTATTTCACAATTTTTAAATTAAATATATTTTAAGTATAATTTAAATATATTTTAAAAAGTTTTTAATTATATTTTAAATATAAATACTTTTTATAGGGATACAAAACTAATCTAATGTGTAAAATTTGAACTTTTATATACATCAAAAGTTGATGACATTAAAGTAATTAAAATTTCATTAAACTCAAAGATTTCTAATTTAGGTAAAAATTCATTCTTTGAATTCATAAATAATGGCAGATTGTTAATATAAAAATTGATATTTAACAAATATGCGCGATTTTTGAATATAATATAAATACAAATTACTAATAAATGAATGGTTTCCTAAAAAATTATAAAAAATCGAAAATTTCAATTAGAATAAATTGTTTGTAAATTTACTAAGAACTTGTACAAAATAATAAAAAAAGAAAATACAAAAATTACAAACTAATAATAATTTTTATAATTCTATAATAAAGCCTATAAATTGCTTATAATTGCTTGTAATCATTTTGAAACCATAAAAATTTTCATAATAATATATACACTAAAGTATAAACTTAAATGCTCTAAGTTGCAATGTTCATGTCAAATCTAAAATTGACAGCTAACTTAGTACAACTTATAGCCACCATTTTATATATAAAATGACTGACAGAACAGTTCTAACTAGAGGTCTACTAATGGGACCCTGAACCTGGAAACCCTAACCCGCCCGGACCCGGATCTGGGTTTGGGTCGGCAAACTTTCCTTAAAATTCACCCGGGTCGGGTCCAGGCCGGAACATAAATTTTCGTTAAACCCGGATTTTCGTAATTCTGGCCAAAATCGTCTTAATTCCGGCCGAAATTAAACTGGCCAAAATTAAGTTGGCCGATTTTTGTGTTTTTACAACAATATGATACAATAAAAGTCCGGGTCCAGTCCAGTCCAGTCCGGGCCGGGCCGGACCGGGCACTTGATATTAATTTCCAAGTGCGGGCTGGGCCGGGTTGTAAAATAGTGGTCAATGCAGACCTCTAGTTCTAACTACTGTATTTTGAAAACAAAAATAAACAAAATACTATTTCTTATTATAAATTTCACAGTTCCCTATGAATAATAAACTCTTGTTTTGTATAGATTTTTATTTAAAATTCAGACGAATTTATATAATTTTAATTAAGTATTATTTAATATTATAAATTTGTAAATTCAGTTTGCTTTAAAATATTGTATAAATAAATTTAATTTTCAATTGCAAATAAATATTGTTAATTGGTGTTAGAACTATCATTAGGAATTTAAGAACATCATAGCTGTTAAAAATATGGTAAAATTTTCAAACAATAAGAATTAAGGGTTCCAAAAAAAGAAAATAAACATTAGTATATTTCTTGAATAAAAAAAAACTGAATAATTCTCTATTATTTACCTGAAGCTAACTGAAAGTTCAGACTATCTAATTATTCGAGCAGCCCTGGCATCCTATAAATAGAAGAAAAGAATGGTTAATTATAAAAATTTATAATACTGAAAATTCAATATTTATTCTGCCTTAATGTTATGTGACACGTCAGGCATCAAACTACGTTTGACGCACGTCAGCTATCAACTGAACTAAGTACTAATGTTGCCATAATAATTTTTTTATTTATACTCAAAAAATATTCCTAAGTTAGCTCAATATTTTAAAATTGAAAAAGTTTTTGCATGACTACATTCTAGTTGATCCAGATTAATCCATTTCTTTAATAAATTCATGAACTCTAATATCATAATATCGAATTTTAATATTATACAATTCAAATTCTTTTACTTCATTCTTTAAAGAAAATAAAATCTTTACTTTTAAAATTCATAATAGCCAAATATTTTGACCCTCTTCCTTTTCATTATAAATTCCTTTATACAAGATAAAATAGTAGCCATCATACTATCTCCTTTAATTAATAATTTTCAATTAAGGTATTTTGAGAATTTTTTAAAAATATTTCTAGATCAATTAAATTATTGATAAGATTTAAACTTAAATATTTTAATTTAAAAGGAAGAGCTTGACCTAAATTTCTTAATATAATTGAATTTGCATTAATAGAAAGATAATTAAGATTTTGTTTTATGTTTTCAATTAAATCAATGGAAAGATAATGTTTATGATGTTCTTTAAATTCATATAACTCAAGAAATTTGGTATTCTTACAATATACTGTATTATAATGTTATTAAGTATTTGTTGTTCTGATAATACTATGAGAATATTTGCATCCAATATTTTCTAAATAAACACCAAATTTTTGCAATAATAATTTTAGTATTTGTTGTTCTGATAATACTATGAGAATATTTGCATCCAATATTTTCTAAATAACCACCAAATTTTTGCAATAATAATTTTAATGATTCATCAATTTGTGATTTCTCATCTATAAATAAAGATTTTAATTTAAATGGTTTAGCTAAATTAAAAATTTGATGAATAAAACTACTATTTAAAGAAATACAATAAATGATATGAACAGATTTCAAAACATTTAATTGTTCAAATATTTTGTTTAAATCGATCATATCATTAAAATTGACTTCATATAGTATGGTCGTATTTAAAGTATTTGAACAATTACCAACTTTTGATAACAATAATGATTGAAATAAAGGAAAATGATTGTGAGCTAATACAATTTTTTTTAAGATTTTGATGTGTATTAATTATTTGTAATAAATTATCTTTAATATATATATATCCTTATAATTATCGAAATATGAATAATCAAAAGTATCATCAATATAAAGTTTTAAATTTCCAATATTGTGGATGAAATTTTGATTTTGTAAAATTATTTCAAACATTTCATTTTGATAGAAATCATAATTTGAGATCTCAATGCTTAAAGTATGTATAATTACTTCATTTTCAATAAACATTTTAAATAGTGACGTTTGAATCAATCCAATAAAATCAGTTTTTAAATCTATATCATTAAAAAGATCAAGTTTTAAAGTTCTAATAATATTATTAGTCCACTTAACAGTAGAAGATTTAATCTTTCGCGTATCCAAAGATTTTATAAAATTATGATAATTGAAAATTGTTTTTGATGGTAATAAATTATAATTAATTTTATATTCTTTTAATTTTGACTTTAAATCACTATTTAAATTATTCAAGTATATTTCAATAAATTTATAATTTCCAGTAGAAATTATAAATGGATTTCCCATAATAATGGAATCGTTAGACGACACCAAAATCTGTTGATTAAAATACATGAATATAAAGTTGAAAAATCATTCTTAAAATATTTTTAATATTATGTTATTTCAGGTAAATCTCCTGAAAATATTTTTGAACATGACATATTGTTGAGCGAAGAGAAAAAAAAGAGGTATATTTGTATCACAGTAATTAGACAGGAGAAAATAACTAATTATTATAATTTCACGCAAGATAATTTATGAAATTTTGAGGCGCAGCAATTTTGCTATAACCGAAAAACGGAGCCGAATTCCTGATGGCCGATCATCCGGACCCGGTTTAATCGCAGAAAATCCCCTGGAATCCACGACGATCTACGCTCGAGCCTTTTTCGGCTAAATACACCATTATGGATCTACTTTATCATAAAACCGTCTAGTCCTTCACTCCTATTAAACTCTACTTTATAGAGTCTTTCAAGAATTCCATTATTTAATCCATTATTTTAGCTAGTTTGAAGAAAACCTATACTAAAAATTTTTGTCCCGATAAAATGTTACAATATAACCATGTCATGATAGGAGTCTCGGATCAACAAACTGCAGCGGCAATTTAAAGTATATATAGGGTTTAACCGACAAAATTGTCGATCATTTTCTTTTATTTCTTTTTATTTCTTTTTTAAAATTTATAAATTATGGATGATAATAATCTTTTACCAAAATTATTTCAGAATTTACTTGAAATTTTAAATGATGAAGAATATTATGATGTTACTATTGAAGTTGGTAATGATCCTTATATAAAGATATTTCGTGCTCATATGGTTATCTTACATTATCGTTCCACGTATCTACGAAGAATGTTATCAACAAATAAAAAGAATAATGATGGGGCTTTGGTTCATATAAAATTACCAAATATTTTACCTGAAATTTTTCAAATAATCTTAAGGTATAATTAAGAAGAAAAAAGAATTAAATTAAAATTACAAAAATGAATATACTGTATAACAACATACTTAAGTTTACGCTTTTTTATTTTTAGATATATTTATAGTGGAAGAATTTCCTTGGAGGAGTATGATACTTCGGATATAATTAAAATCTTGATTGCCGGAAGTGAACTTGGTCTTCAAGAATTGATCACTTATATACAATCCTTCTTAATTAAAACTAAGGCAAATTGGATGGAACAAAATTTTAATTTGATATATCAAACATGCTTTGAGAACGATTCTTTCTTGGAACTTCAAAATTTTTGTACTAATTTAACCTCCGAAGAGCCAGATAAGATATTCAAATCTCTAAATTTTGCTTTAATTCCAGAAAAACTTTTGATCACAATTATTCAAAGTGATAATTTTCAAATGGAAGAAATTCAAATATGGAAACATGTGCTTAAATGGGGACTTGCTCAAAATCCAGAACTTTCTTCAGATCCTGCAAATTTTTCAAAAGAAGATTTTAATACTTTGAAAAATAGTTTACATAAGTGTATTCCATTTATTAGATTCTATAATTTAACTTCTGATGAATTTTCAAAAGAAATATTACCTTATAAAAAAGTTTTACCAAAAGAATTATATAAAGATTTATTAAAATATTTTTTGGATTCTAACAACCAATCAATTAAACAATCAAAATCTCGTATGACTACTAAGAAAAATAATATTGATTCCAAAATCATTACAACTCAACATGCTGAATTAATCTCGAAATGGATCGATAGAATAAAAATTACGGATGAGATAAAAACTGCGTACAAATTCAATTTGTTACTGCGTGGATCTCGTGATGGATTTACGGTTGAAAAATTTCATGAAATCTGTGACAATCAGTCTAATACTATAACAATTGTTAAAGTGAAAGATAGTACTGAAATTCTTGGGGGGTATAATCCAATTGAATGGGAATCTAATAACGATGGTAATTTTGGCACTACTAACGATAGTTTTATATTTTCTTTTATGAGCAGTGATGATATTGAAAGTTATATTTTAAGTCGCGTGAGAGATGAAAATTGTGCTATATTTAACTATAATGCTAGTGGTCCAAGATTTGGTGACGATCTTGTTTTATCTGGAGACTTTGGTAATTGTTATAATTATGATTACGAAAAGAAAATCAGAGAAAATGATGATGATTTTTATGTGGAAGAATATGAAGTATTTCAAATTCTAAATTAAAACCAATTTTGCAATATTGGATATTATTTTTTTCTTTTTATTGTTTATTATTTGTTTTATTATCGTATTCGCCATATTTATATAAATTGATTGAAATGTATTAAACTTTATAAAATTAATTAATCACTTTACTTAGATATGACCTTTTCTACTTAATCTTTATCAAGCTTAGAATACTAACTTGTTTACTTTACAAAATCCCTGATTCAGCCAGAAATTTACATTCAAACCATACCATTTAAGCCAAAAAGATAAATGATTAATTTTGATTAAAATTTTCTATAAATAATTATTATAATGTTTTAAACAATAAAATATAGTATATTTTCCAAACACATTAGATTAAAATTCTAAAAATCTTATTAATAGTTGAAATAAGTTCATCATATGGAAAATTGAAATGTTGCTGTTTTAGATATTATTATCTGGACCTTATGCTCGATCTGTCATTTTTTTTATATATAAGATATAAAGTTAGATAAGAATAAATAACGACAAAATTCATCTGACGGAGATTGAACAAAAGATTAAATATTATTCAATAATGTAAAATTTATTTTCATAATATTATTATTTTCGCCTAAATTCGAATAATTATTGTAAAGGTTAAAAAATTTTATTATAAATTTTTTATTGATAATTTATACATTTAATAATTTTAATAACTTTATTATATAATTATTTAAATTACAAACTAAGAATCTTGTAAAACATTTTAACTACTCTAATCTTAGTGTTTAAATAACTTAAAATAAAGTATAAATAAATGATAACAATTTGGAATATAATATAATATTGGTTTTGGTTTTGATTTATAAAGTCAATTTAAAATCCATCTAAAGATAAAAAATTAAATTAATTAAGTTGCTTTAAAAAGAAACCTTATTTATTTAAGAACTTACCATCGGGAATTTCCAGTTCATCTTGTTCTTTTGAATGAAAATTTGGATTATTATATATTTCGTCATCATCTATAAGAAAATAAACATACTTAAAATAGTATAAGGATTATTTGTTATTACGTAAAATTTTCACCTACCATCAACATTAATATTTTTCCCTTTTATTCGTTGTTGAGTTATTTCTTTTTCATCATCTAAATTTAAATAAAAGTCGCGTTTAATAAATAAATGAAATTGATATAATAATGAGTTTAATTTGTTAGTAATTTATTACTATTCTTACCATTTGAATTTATTTGCAACTTTTTAAATAATTTAGATAATTTTTTATTACTATCTAAAATTTATGATATTGATTTAATATAAAAATTATAAAATTCAATCTTGATTTGGCAATAATTAAGATTCATTACCTCTAAAAATGGTAACTATTTTTGATGATTTGTTACTACTATTCTGCTTATTTGATTTATTAAAATCGTTAACTGAAATAAATGACAATTATTAAATTAAACATTATTATATGGTAATTTAATGCCGTAATATTAATAAATACTTACTATTGTTAGGAATGTTAAAATCATACAATTTACTATGAAACGCTATTAGTAGCAAAATAAAGTGAATTATTTTAGTAACCAAATAAAATAGTAGAAATTATTATTTATATGGTTATACCTTCTTGTTCTTCTATTATAATAAGAGATAACATTAATAATAATGTATTTTAAAATAAATACATTCATTAATAAATATTATACGCTTATACCTTCTGTTGCATTTCTTGGTTCAGGTAGATTTCCAAAGTTGTGAATTTTACTTGTAAATAACCTGCTACTTGTATAATTTTCTTCTACTTTATTCATTTCTAAATTATCCATTTCTGATTTGAATACTTCATCTGACATATTTTGATAATATAAATTAATTCGGTTTATTTTGGATTCAAGTGCATCAGCGTCAGGTCTTTTTAATGGATCAGCATCCCAACATTCTTTCATTAAATTTTTATATTCTAATGGAGTTCCTGGCACTATTTTTGCCCTTATACCGTTAATAATATTCATTACAATATCATTTTCATGTTCATAATTTATAAATGGTGTTTGTCCAGATGAAATTTCCCACATAAGAATTGCAATACTATAAATATCAGATGCAAAAGTATATTCTCTTCCAACAATAACTTCGGGTGCTATGTAAGGAAGATTTCCATATATACTTGTTGAAGATTTATCAGCAGGTCCACAAAATCCAAGATCACTAATATACCACTTATCATTAAATTGTGAATACAATATATTTCCAGAATGCAAATCTCTATGAATTGCTTTCTCTTTATGAATATAATAAAGCGCAAGAGTTATTTCATTAATAATTTTCATTCTATCTTTCCATGTAAGTTGATTATGATTTTGTTGTAAATATTTTCTTAAATCTATATTCATTTTACACATTACAAGCATATAATATCCATTTGATGGATTTTGTGTTAAACCAAAACATCGAGCAACACCTGACCATTTATTACTTATAGTTAAATGTGATTTAGCCTAAATGACAACAATGCTATTGTTAATACAAAAAAACAGGATTTTATAAATAAATTTCAAATAAAATTATACAAACCTCTTCAAACCAACTTTGATTTGCACTTTCAACATTTTCTAATTTTTTAAGTGCTACATATCCTACAAAGTTTTGTATTCCAAGTCTTTTAACTCTTTTAATTGTTTTTTTTTCAGAATCCCATTCTTCATAATATCCGTTAATCCAACCCGCTGTATAGATTTCAGAGAATCCACCTTTTGTTAAATAATTAATATTTTTCAAATTGTTATATGGAATCCATTCAACTATCCTTTGTGGATTAAGTGATTCCATTTGACATTTCTGTATTAAATTGTCAATATCATCATTCCCAGATGTCCAGTTTGAAAAATTTTCTTTTAAATAATTTCGGACACAATATTCACAATATAATGTGGCTAAACATTCTTGGTTACAATTTTCACAAATTCTTCTTGTTCCTGAATTTAAAATAACTTTATTTCGATCATAAGTTTTAGTTAATTTTCTTATTCCATAAATTTTTTCATCATTTGTAAGAATTTTATCAGCAAGGACTGTTTGTTTTTGAAATTCAAATTGTTTGTGTATATCATTGTAAATACTAGTATCAGTCAAAAAAATTGCCCTATGATATGTTGCATTAACTAATTCATATCGAAGAGTGGACATAATAAATTAAGGGAAAAGAAAGAATTATTTTAAGTTCGTTCATTCAAACCGTAATAAATTAATAAAATGCAAATTGTTGATCAAACTTCATGTTGTGCACACATAAATTTGTAACCTTTAGGCGTAGTATTTGACGCCTCAGTCGCCTCATTACCAAAAAAAGGAAAATATATTGATATATGTTTCTACTTTCTAATTTTTTTTTCTTGTTGGAGATTGCCGCAGATTTGCATAAAATTTCATTATCCTAACCCCTTGGAAAAATCATTTCCCATTCATAATCTTAGTACATGATTTAAATTACGATTTAACAACCCTAGCGTCTCCCAGAAAAAATAGTATCCGGATTGATTTGCAAGTTACATAATTGACGTTGGTAAAATCGCAATTTTTTCTTTATTTTGATAAAAATTATATAATAAAAAGGCAATAGAATTTATCAGTTATACAAATAATTTAAATAATTTCAATTATAATTGTAATTTTTAATATAAAAGAATTCAAAAGTTTTTTATTTCAAGTTTAATTTATTTCCCAACATATTGTATTATTAATAACCCTTGCCACGTTTTGGCATCGTTCTTTTATTTTCTAGTGCATGACTCTCAAGTAATGACTTATTTAATTCATTTATTTTATTTCATTTATTTCATTTCGTTTTATTTCACTGCATTCCATTTTATTTTTTGTTAAGATTAGGTTTAAAAAAACAAATGTTTTTTTGTCATGTATTAAATTATTAAATTTCTTTTTTCCTTTTTGTATTCTTTTTATTATACAAACTTACAAAATATAAATTGTATATATTTTGCAATTATTAATTATTTCAAGATCTCTATTAATTTAAATTAATAATTGTAATTGGCAATGGATAAGATATTAGTAGAGAAATTAAACTACATTCAACAATCATAAAATTATTTAAAAATGTATTATATTATCATGACGCGTTAGTATCTATAAAAATTTTTCTTGATAAATATTAAGAGAATTTATTAATGAATCATTTTTATTCGAAATAAAGGACATTACTATGTCTTACAAGTTACAACCAAATTTGCCGCAAAAAATAATTTCTTTTTATTAACAAATATAAATATCAATTAATATATAAAGACTTGTTTATATAGAACGCTTTCGACTTTCTATGATTTAATTAAATGCCGTAAAATCTTTATAATCTACTAATTTAGAATATTCAATGATGTATTTTTTAATTATTCCTTTTAATTTATATTTTTCACATAAATCTTCCAAAGGTTTGTTTTTACTCCTCTTATTAAAATAAGAGTTATTGTTACATATTCCTAATGTCATAGGGTTCCTATTTTTCCAATTATAAAAAAATAATGCTATGTTTTTCAAATTAAACATACTAATGGAATAAAATTTGAACCTTAATAAACTGATTGGTGACGATTTAGCCAATATTATAAATAATTTATCCCAACTAAATGCATAATCATTATGATCGTGTATAAGAAGAATTAATTCATTTAAAAATTGACATTTAATTAATAAAGTTTCAAATTCTGGAATTATTGAATTAGAATTATTTGATGAGAATAAAAGATATTTTAAATTTAGGCAATTTTTATAAATTGCTTGAATAATTGATTCAGTATTAACAATTTCATAATTAAAATTATAAAATGTATTAATTTCGGTAAGATGACCTTTTGTATTTTCAATTAAACTTACTAAAATATTAAATGGAACATGTTTTGTTCTTAGAATTTTTAAATTAGGTACCGAAAAATTCTCAAAATTATTTAGATTATTCCATGGATCCATGAATTCAATTTCTAAACTTGATAAATTTACAAGGTATGAAAGAAATTTCGTAACAGGCGCCGATCTAATATTCAAATATTGGATAGTATCTGCATGTTTAATTAAGGATTTTTCAATTAATCCTTCAAATGATTTAGTTACCGAATAATTGAATAAATAGACTTCATTTAAATTTTTCTGGGCTTCAATTAATTTAATTATCCCAAAATTAATATTAACGTTAGAAGAATCAACAAAAAATTTGAGTCTTTTAATTGATTTACATATACTGGATAATCCTTCTAATATACTTTGATCAACACAGCTACGACAACTAAAGGATTCAAGTCCTGAAAGGCAATGTTCAGCTCCTGGAATACTATGTACTTTGTAATTAAAATTTCGTGATATATAAAGATGAATAATTCTTGTATTTTCATTAATAAACAATTTCATTATCTCATTTTTTATAATAAAAATGTTAGACTCTTTTATATTTCCTTGAAACATTAGACCTTCTATAAAACGTAGATCTAAATGTTTCCAGAAACTAATATAGTTGAATAAAGGATGTTGATATGTCTATGTGAAAAGGTTGTTAATCCCACAGTTCTTCAAGATATCTCTTGATTTTTTTGATAAATGTAAAAATATTACATCAAATAGTTTACTTTTTGCTTCGTCAGATAAAGAAATTATATTAGGATCTCTCCATAATATTGGTACCGTCATTATACACCAAGTTTTGTTAACTAAAAGATATGAATAGAAGGATTTCATGTCATTTTTTAATTCTTCAAATATTAGGAAAAGTATATCTACGTTGAGTTGCAACATCATTTTTTTTTAAAATGGGGGGACGAGAAATTCGTCCTTATTTATTTATAAATTTATGATTATGGCGTAGTTTGTGTATAATTATTTACGCAAAGATTTTTATTAATTTTTTATTTAACAATCAACTCAATATTAGTCATGCCATGGGTGATTATAAAAAAAATATCGTATGATGAATGTCTGATCATGATGCAAATAATATATAAAAGATGCAATCGTGAGTCATAAACTGTACTGGCTAGTTTTATTTTTTTTTTTTCCTATCTAATTGGTTCAACTATTATGAAATAAGGTATATTACGAATTAATTGTTAAATAATTTTCCCGAAATAATTTTTTAAATACTTTATTATTATAATAACGAAAATTGAAAATTCAGATAATCTATGGATGGTTCAAATTTTATATGTCTCTTATTCACTATTTTTCTCATAACATTCCTTTATTTAATAATATCTTCATAATTATTAACAATGTAAAACTTCTTATTGTAGCAATTCTTTTATTATAGTATACCGTTTTTATTTTATTTTTTTTCTTATTCTTTCCGTACTTTTAATTGAATTTCCCATTTGATTAAAGTTCTAACATTGGTTCTTAAATGTTTTTCTAATGTCCCGCCGTCTATGTATTCAATAACGAACGAGTAATTTTATTCTATTCGATTCGTTCGTCTAGAATTAATATCACATGCGTTTATCATTTAGTACTATACCTCTTAATTTCATAATTACATAAAATCGAATTATGCTAGCTATTATCATTAAATTAACTTAGAGAAAAATGAAGACACTACTACAAATTTAAGAAATACCATAAGCAAATAGAATAAATTTTTTTTAAAGTGTGGAATTAATTTTATTGACTAGAGAAAAAGCGCAATACATAACATTATAATTTTATAGAATAAAAAATAGGGTTCCGGCTAAAAAACAATTTTCATCAAGCTATTCAACTTTTCGGAATGAAACCATCGTACAGATTTTTTGTTAAAATATCTCACTTTTTATCATTATGAAAAAGTAAAGTCAATGCAATTTCACTTAAATTATAACATTAAGTCAATAGCCTATAAACCCTATAAACTATTTTAATGACTATTTAACGCGAATAAATATTTTACTATTATAAATATAGATTGCTGAAAATAAAATATAATTATAATCAGTCGCTTTTAGTAATAATGATTATTAATATATTTTGAATTTCTTTTAACGAAAAGAATTTTCGTTTGTTGATGTCGACTACTAGCAGTAGATTCCAAAAATGATGACCTTTTAGAAAGATGATAACCGGCATTCTTCAATATTTTCAACATTTCATTTCTATCGACAAAAAAAAAATATCGAAGTGTACTTATCATAGTAACATCAGCAAATTATGCGAGACCCACTTGAGATCCTTTTCTATTATAAAAAAAAAGAACGATTGAGGGACACTTGAATTTTCTTAATAGTTGTATTATATTTTTTTTTAGTTTAAGTATTTGTTGCTGACTTAGCCAAGTCTTTTTAAAAACTTGTTGCCACCTGATCACCACGTTGAGGTGCAGCAACATTGATCAGGGGGAAAGGGAAACGAAAGGAAAAGGAATGAGAAAGGGAAGGGGAGAACGAAAGGGAAATGGAAGAACGAAAGGGGAAGGGAGGCTAGGAGGGAGAACGAAAGGGAAAGGGGAATACGAAAGGGAAAGGGAGAACGAAAGGGAAAGGGGAATACGAAAGGGAAGGGGAGAACGAAAGGGAAGGGAAAGGGAAGGGAGAACGAGAGGTAGAAATCGATTATAGAAATCGTAGGAATCGAAACCACCAAGTTATATACTGCTAGCGAAAATACGAAACGAACAGCAAAAAAATATTTTGAACGTGATACAGTGGCGAGTTTATATGTCCACATGATCACTTAAATTACGTTTGTTTCTAGAATTTTCCCTACCCTTATTTATAATTAAGCCTAATAGATAATAATTTTCTAATATACTATAATATTGAAAATGTTCAGTTGTTTTTTTAATAAATGTAAAGACGTTGAAGAGAACTAATAACAATGTATGTTTATGAGAAGTTACTAATTTTTTTTTCATTTCCTCAAGATTTCTTCACTTTTTTTTTCAATTGTAGTTTTTGAAATATTTAAGCACGCTTTTTATGCACCCGCGACCAAATACTATCTCATTATTCTCATAATTAAACATTGGTTTGCAAATTACGAATAAACTATGGCTATAATCGATTTCCAACTTATTTTCATGTAATTCTTATTATTACATTAGTGGTTACTGTATTAAAAAGTGACCAGAACACAAAATAATTGACCATTAATTATTTGGAATAACTTTTTGAATATAATTTGTATGGGGTTTTGGTTATTTTTGGTTATTTTCGGTTTTTTCGTTATACTGTAATTGAATAAAAAATCACCTGATCACACTAATTCAATAACCCATGTTTCAGATTAAACTGAAAATCTGAATGAAAATCTACGGTTTCGATTATGGATCTGTGGTTATAAAGAAAAAAAAGGAGACGATTTTCCATAGTTTGACATGATTGAAGCTCTAATTAGGAAAATTTATAAAATAGAAAATTATAGTTGCCTAATCTGCAACTTGGTATGCAATTAATATAGCCATATTGGATATATGACATCATTAGGATAAAAAAGAAATATTTACTTATTGACTTTGTTTATGATTTAATATTTACTCAAGTCGCATTTAAACTTTCGCAAAAAATTCCTTTTATGAGTTAAATAATTACGGCACTGAGTGCACTCCATACCTGTCCGGCGTCCATCGTTTTCAAAATGGTTGAAATTGATGACGATCGTGACAAAATACAAGAAAAAATGTGTAATTAATACAAGATCATAGAATAAACTTCTTTTAATGATAGAAACCTTTAATACGTTCTCAAAAAGATTGGCAAAATATCACGTGATAGCTAATTATTTGGTTAGATTTTTACCCGTGTCGTCACCACTCAGAAATAAAAATATACCTGTGTCATCACCATCTTATGTGATCGGAATTAAAAATAGTCACTATTTCCATTATAAAAACATGTTAATGTAGACTGTAGAGCCATTTCAGCTTTTGATTTTCTGGTTATTTTTTATTTTATTCAAAAATTCTGTTATACTCACAAATACACAAATAGTTTTGAAAGTAAAAATCTTTTATATATTTTCTATATTTTCTGAATACCATATACTTAAAAAAACTCATTTATTAAGCGTTAAAAATATGGTTAAAATTATAAATTTTAAACGTTATAATAAACCAATAATAATAAAAATATTTAATAACACTTAAACTTTTCATCAATTTGAAACTTCTTAGTTGGACAGTTTTTTCATTCATATGGGACGCATTTATTTTGCCGAAATCGTCTCACCGATAATCTTTATTTTACCCGACGATCATTTCACTCGATATTTGGTATATATTTTTCAATTCTTTCCATATACTCTTGACAAAACAATGCATCTCTAAATCCATGGAATCACACCCTTACGGATTACATGAAAAATAATAGCTGGTGTAACTATATACTCCGTGGAGAGAGATTTCTTGGAATTATTTCTGTAAATGTTCTCCATACAATATAAATGATCTGAATCTCCGATCACTTGTAATTTCATTGCCGGAGTGTTACTCACCGTTTTTTGACGTGGAGATTCGATACCAAAGAAAATATCTCGCACGTTCAGATCATTTAGAATAGATTGTAGGGCATTCTTGATGGACATTACAGATTCTATAAATATTACCTTTTCACAAAAATCTTTCCAAGATACATAATTAATTTTCAATTTCGAATATCTGGTACCGGTTTTGTATAATCTGTCACTTTTCGAATAAACTCAGCAAAGGATATACACGCATGATCAACATAAACTAAATGTAATTTATTGTTGATGGTTTTAAACACTGCATCATATTTCCTTGCCTTTATGCTTTATCTCCTATTTGTCTCCTATAATCAAACACCCTGTTTTGTACGCAACCAAAAATAATAATGATAAGTTAAAAAATATAAGAAAATATAAAAAATATTATGAATATCTAAGAGAATGTTGAATACAAAACCTGAATAATTTTATCTCCCGATTCAATTTCGCTTAATTTATGTGCAATTTCTCCCTCAACTTTATAAAATAAAATATATATATTAAGCATAAGTAAATAAATAGCGATATAAAAATATCATCCAATTCTTACCAGATATATACAGGGAAATATGAATACGATCCTTTGATAATTCCATATTTGATAATATTTGTATTTATCAAGAGAAGTGCTTTTTGAAGTAAAAGGTTGTTCTCATCTAAATAAAGCTTGATGATTTTTTTCAGTTCTTTTACTGACTTAATTTTGTCAATATCGATACCAAAAGTTCCATCAATGTTATCATTTTGAAAACGGCGGTAATTCAGTGTAATCATAAGAGACTTATATTATGAGTGAGTTAAGTACTATATGGGGAGAAGCACGAATGGAAAAGGATGAAAATTTTCTCTGATGATATATATTTGACTCGAGTTAATCATGATCAACTATATTTCGATTAATCCTTACTTTTTATATACTCTTCTATAATATTATATGGTCTTGTTTGGCGCAATTGATATTAAATTATTAATAATTTGATCTTCATATGGGACCTGACATATCATTATATCGGAAGTTTGCTGTACTCAACACACATGATAATTCAAATAGTTTGTATACTTTATGTTTACTATGAATTACATAATATTTATCAATATAATCATAACAGATAATGAGTCACGTTTTCATGTGTATTAAAGATTTTTTTGGCGTTTTCATGTGTAAACCCGTGAGACTAGACTATCTGAGTTAATTTTATTTAATAGACGCGAAAAACTGATTATTTTTCGCGTTTTCGTGTATTTATTTATAAAAAGTTTGTACAACAAAAAATATATAAAAAGGCCTTAAATATCCAAATAATTTTTTTTTAATACGAAAAAATTTTATGAAATAAATTTTTATGATACGAAAAATTTTACGAAATAAATTTTTATTATACAAAATCCAACTTCACCCAAATGCCACGACATAAGAAATCGTCTAAATGACATTCCAAAAATAATCTGATAGCTATTTATAATAGAGGTCTAGCTTATCGGGCATTATGCGGTACGTATAAATTAACTAGTTTGCCGGACGGACGTATGAGTAGGTGCGCACTGCAGGGTTCACGCCTCGCATGAGACATGCTTGGTGCATCCAAGGTTACAGCCGAAAGTCTTCCGGATAGTAAACTGTTATGGTCAGGTTGATAGTTTGCCACTCCAGTTGTATAGGTTTGGTGAACTCTCAATGATGACGTATGTATACTGGTGGCTGCAGACACTTATGAATATTTGTTAATTATAGGTAATGCTAATAATGACGGTGAGGGTGTACCAGATGCACCACCACCTACATATGGGCAGATCATAGAGGATATAGAATGGAGGGCTAGTTTTGGAGTCTCAAATGGGAAGAGTTATTTTTGTAATAACCTAAGGTATTGTGGTGCGGCGTTTTATAGTAAGGATTCTATAAGGTATCATGTGTGTGGGGATAAATATACATTTACTAAGAATAGAAAATATTATAATTGATAGTATTATTTGTTATTTCTTACTCGTTTTCCCCTTTCCCTTTCGTTTCCCTTCACCCCTTGCTGCACCTCAACGTGGTGATCAGGTGACAACAAGTTTTATTTAAAAGACTTTGCTAGGTCAGCAACAAATATTACATAAGTTATAAGTTATAAATCGGTTTGTTCACTTTATTAATTTATTAATTGATTTCATATAAACATAACTAAACTAGGAAACGGGAACCCGGAGCGAAAAACTAAAATTTGTCAATTTCATTGGGCGACGATCACGTGGCGGACAGAGAAATTCACGTAATCGATTTTTTTTTTTCATAGTGCGTAGACATATATTGTCCTTCGCTTCGCTCCGGACAAAGTTTTCCATAATAACATTCTTAGGATTAGCACGTTGAAGAAATTTTTAACATTCAAATTTAAACAATTATTTTCTAAAACCCTTTCAATCATATTCCTTTTTTTTTGTAACACTGAATTTGCTATTTTTCGTGAGTAAATAAACGCGACAGACTTTAACGGTTACCGTTTTCCAAGTTGCGATCACCTAGATTTTCACGTGACTACTGCGCCACAGTATAGGTAATAGACATATCCTATTTTCAATTGTATGTAAACAATTTTTTGATTTGGTATAATATTTTTTTTATATTGAATATATATAGCTGAAACATTTATGTACAAGTAAAATTTATATGGCCATAGTAATTGTAAGCTTTGTTTTTAATTATATGAAGAGACATGAGTTAATAGAGTGAGAACGATCACTTAAACCAGAATTCAAGTCAAAGTACAGGATAAAAAAATTTTGACTTGATTACACGAGGCCAATCCAAATTGCAAATATCCATGGCATAAAAATTATAACAATCAAAATTAATGATCAAATCATATAAATTAAGATAAATATTAGAAATTTTATTATGTTTTGTTTTAGTGACCATTTTATTTAATTTGATTTAAACAATCCAAGTACAAAATGATTGAATACTTTTACAGTGTTTGGAATAACCTGATCATTTTTTAATCTCGGAGGCTGGGAGTTTTTTGATCAAAATATCGTCCATAATCATTTGGCAATTTCGTCTTGCAATAATCCAAATGTCAAATAACCGAATGTAACAAAAATTGGATTTGTTTTTTAATCATTGCAAGATCCAGAAAGGGAAAGAGAAAGCGACAGAAGGGAAAGAGCGAGGAAATACACAAATATACACACACCACCTACACACAAACCCACACTCCCAACCCACATACAAGTACCTGAGGGAAGACGTAAAGAAAAAGGGCCTAAAAGGTGATAAAGAGAAGACCTAGAAGATAGACCTAAAAAAAAAAGAAAATAAAGAAAACCTAAAGAAAAGAATAAAGATATTGAGATATATTTATATTATTTAAATTATGTAATCATTTACTCATGACGAAACTCACCATAAGAAAGCAATTTTTTTGATTTTTTTTCGCGTGAGTAACATTTTATTCATATGACCGATGTGAGTAATTGTATTTAACCTCATATATTGTACACCGGACGAACATACGTGTGACCTTTGCACAGAGTATATAGATGAGTAATTTTTTAATATAATACCCAGTTGAGTCATCAATCAAATATACAGCAAATTGTAGAATTACCGATTTATAGTTTATAAAGTTAGATTTTTATAATTTTGGTTTAATTTGGGTTCAGAAGTTTCAGATACTTTCGGCGAAATATTTCAGATTTTGAAAAAATAGTTTCACCCGAAACTATAATAAAGATATTATTAATAATAACAGAGTTGAATCAATTGATTTCTCTTATAACTTTATTAAATTTCTTAATCACGAATATGCGGCAATTGCGGCATGAACCGCAAATAATCTTCCAGTAGAAAATTTATTATATTCTTGAGAGTCAAAGTAACGAATTATCTTGTCATTCACCAATACATTTTATTTAGCTCGCGTTCTTCGAAGCGTGGCTTTCGTACTAATAAAAATAACTTATTACAGCAATCCTTTCAAAGATTAGTTTTAGATTATTAGAGGGGGCACATAGAGTCATTTTTTAATTATATGGACTTTATATATGGTTTGTATAATAAACCTTCAAATTTAAATGGATTTGCTACGAAATCTCAACGATCAGAATCCTGTTAATACAAACCCGACGTTAATAATCCTAAATCCTTACAAATTATGAACCGACGTACTCGATTAATAAATATGTATGTTATATTCATTTATTAAAAATTAAAATCATTAACGGTTTAACTATACATGAATTATTAAAGAATGAAAAAAAAAATAAATAAAATATTACATATACTAATGATCACTTAGACAAAAAGCAACTTCTTTTGAATCCATTCGAATTCCTCAAATATAGATTCATACAAATCGGTATCATATTTTTTAATGATCCCTCTTGCTTCGTATTTTCTGATTAAATTCTCCATTTGTTGTTGCAATTGTTGCAGTGGTTGCTTTATGTTTGTGTAATATTTATCAATAGGAATAGTGTGTAATAGCATAGGATGTCTACTTTCCCAACCTTTAAAAAATAACTTTAAAGATTCCAATAATTTAAATGACCAAATAAATGAAAGTTTGAACTTATACAAACTAATTGGTGATGATTTAGTTAATATTTCAAATAAATCATCCCAATCAGGTTCATTTATTTCATCAGTAAAAATAACCAATCCATTCAAATATTGACATTTAATTAATAAATTTTCTAATTCTGAAATATTATCATTATTAAATGATAATTTAAGATATTTAAGATTTTGACAATTATGATAAATTGCTCGAATTAGTTCTCTATTATCAGTACCTTCGTAAAGTATACTTATTTCGATAAGATATCCTTTTGTATTTTCAATTAATCTCGTCAAAATTTTAGATGGAACTTGTTGAGCTCTTAAGTATTTTAAGAGTGGTAAAGATGCTTTTCCCAAATGATTCCAATTGGTATTGCCTAATAAATTCAAATTTATATCTAAACTTATCAAATTTACGAGACTTGTAAGAATTTTCGTAGTTGGTTTCCAACCAATTCTTAAATATTGGATTGTATCCGAATTTTTAATTAATGATTCTTCAAGAGTTTTACAATATGGTTCATTTCTCATATTAGTATAAAAATAAACTAAATGAACATCAACCAACTTTTTTTGAGCTTCAATTAATTTAATAATTCCGGAATTATCATTATTGTTACATTGCATAATATAAAACTTTAATTTTTTAATTGACTTGCTTATTCTAGCCAATCCTTTAAAAATATTTTGATCGGTATTATCATCACAATGAAGACATTCAAGTTTTGAAAAACAATATTCAGCACCTGGAATTTGATGTAATTGATAACTAAATTGTTCCGGAATATCAAGATAAATATACTTTGTATTTTTATTAATAAATAATTTTAATACTTCTTTTCTTATAATAGAAATGTTGTACTTTTCAATATTTTTTATAGAAACGATCATACTTTCTAAAAGAAATAAATTTAAATATCTCCAGAAACTGATATAATTAAATAATAGTCGTCGATATTCTTCTATAAAAGGATTAATTCCATTATTCTTCAAAATATTTCTTGATTCTTCTGATAAATGTAAAAGTATTACATTAAATAAAGCATTCTTTGCGTTATTAGTTAGAGTATACTTTCCAGGAATTTTCCATAATATTGGTACTATTATTTCACACCAAGTTTTATTAACAAAAAGGCATGAGTGGAGAGATTTTCTATCATCTTTTAATTCTTCTAATATTAGGAAAAGTACGTCTTTAACGAACATTTTTTTTTTTTATTTATTTTTTTAAGAAAGAAAAATTGTTAAATAATTTGGGAGTGGCGTATCTGTGTAATAAATAAACATCATGATGATCGACAGTTCCGTTTCTTTTTTTCCATTATTATTCAAAATTATCTATAGGTTGAGCACAAAATAATTTGGCATTTTTTCTAATAATTTTCTTTTTCAAAGAATTTAAACTTAATTTAATTAATAGTATATGCACATGCATGTAATAAAGCCTTTATTATAAAGGCTGGGGCGTTGGATCATCAATACTTGTTAAGGAAATGATTATAGAGCAATTAATTTAGACTATGAAATAATCACCTTACATTTCATGTCTCAAGTGTTTAGGTTATATCCTTTGTTGATCGGTGGAAATAATAAAATAATTGCTGATCATTCCATTAAGTCCGAAAAGGTTTTTATTGTTGTAAATCCTCACATGACGAATTATCGTAGACCCATTTGAAAAAAATTATACACACATTTAATCGATATTTGTATTTCTAATATTTCCTAATTTATAGATTAAAATAAAACTGGTTAATAATATTTCTATTAAAAAAGTCTAAAGATACTATACAGTAATTATTCTCAAAGACTTTTAACGTAATTAAAAAACATTTGTGGCAAAACACGAAAAAAATTCTATTTTCTTATTCTTTAGCGTAAGAAAAAAAAACATCAAAACAATTTTTATTCAAGCACATCTAATTTAATTCCTAATCGAAAAAAAAGGAATGTAACGTCTTTTTTATTAACAATTAAATTTATTTATTATAATAAAAAATTTTGTAGAGATTTTGATTTATCATGATGAATATTTTCTTTTTTATTATGTGATAGGAGCGAACAAAAAAAATTATAGAAAAAAATAAATTTCTTCATGTTTTCCCGTTTAAAATGGCGTTAACAACGGCACTACGCTCAAAAAAAACTGAAATGACGTTAACTCCTTTGGCAGCAAAAAATCCGAAATGCAAGAGAAATTTCACAAAGAACAGTTATTCCCTTACGCTCCTGTGAACGTTATGTCAGTTCATTAAAAAAACTGGTAAAGATTACTATAGTTAGTGGTCTTTGACTTCTAAAAAACGCCGCCAAATTGGAATGATCGTCAAGCGCAAATCATTTCACTACAGCAAGTGAAATAAATGAAGGCTCGGCTTAAAGAAAAAAATCCAGAACTTGAGTTAGTGAACGGATCATTTGTCGTGAGCTATAAAATCTTGGTCTTGTATCCGTTCGTCCCAGAAAGGTTTCTCTTTCGACACAAAAAGCAAAAGAGAACCGATTATCTTGCGCCCATGATCATGTGAATTATAGTTGGAAAAAAGTGGTATTTTCCAATGAAACTACACTTCAAATGTTTTGATACCTTCTTGTACACTACGCCTATTGCTCCGATAGTAAAACATCCATTTATAACTCAGCATCTAATGATTGTAATATAGCTCATTATAATCATTTTACTGAAACGAATTGAATGGTAATAATTTTATCTCACTAGAGCTGATAGATGGCGAGAAATCTCAAATATTTCAGGGGTTCAAATCTGATGGGTAAATTTTTAAGAATTGATTTTTTTGAGCTTACAGGAAAGTATCTTTTGGCAGAGTTTCGAAAATTTTTTTAGAAAATAAAGATACCTAATTGGTATATGTATTCATATTTCATCGGGAAATTTTTCTAGGGGATATATGTCGATGAAAAGGTCACATGACATACATCGATATTAATCGGACTCGTCGAGTGATATCGATAGGGATAAAGAGTGATAAATTATCATATTTAAACTTAAATGATAATCATCGATATTTAACCAAACAAATAATTATCGGACTATAACCTAAACAATAAATATCAAAATATATTCATTTGATAATTATACGATATATTGTTTTTTAAGCAAATACATCATTTTATTACTAAATAATATGCAAATATTGAAAAGAAAAAAAGAAAACTAAAAATTCAAAAATTCTACAATAAACTCCCATCCAAACTATTGACTAAAGCCAAAAGTAATGTTTCATTAATAATAAAAGACAAAAAACGAAACTTTCCATCCAAAGAGCCATTTAAGAATCTACAAATGAAAATAAACATTAATTAAAGATTTCTAAAAGAGATAAATTAAAAAAAAAGTTTCGAATAGTACCTTTGAAACTGATCATATCACCCAGTATCCCAACAAAATCCAAAAACCTACGAAAAAGACGTTAGAAAACGTTTCAAATAAAAAAAATATATTAGCAATCTTGTAAATTATGGAATTTACCATATCTGAAAATGAAAGACGCGTTAGAAAGCATTTCTTTCTAATAAAATAAAATAAATCAAGTCCCGCAACAGGTATTGCGAAACTTTACCGTCTTCACTTTCCCCATTCAATCTAAAGTCTATAACCTACGAAAATAAAGAAAGAAATGTGAGTTGACATTTCTCATTATATAAAAATAAAAAAATTAAGTTTCAAAGTTACGTTGAAACTCAGTCTAATACCTAAAGTTGAAACTAGAACCTACAAAAAAAAAATCGAAACGTTAACAAACATTTCGTTAAAAAATTAGATTAAATTTAAAAAAACTAAGTCAACTTCCAAAAGAACCAAAGAGCCACCTGAAAAAGGAAAAAAAAATGAAATGTTAGCAAATATTTCGTTAAATAAATTAAATATGCTAAAAAAATACATACCGAAATTTCGCATGTCTAAGAGACTTGAGAATATAACCGTCTAAAAAAAAAGAAAAATCGATACGTTAACTAGTAACGTTTCAATAAAATAAAGAAGGCAAGATTTTTGAGTAAATAAACTGAAACCCACGAGCCGATTAGTGAGACCAAAAAGCTCCCTAAATAAAAGAAAGAAATTGAAATGTTATCAAAGTTTCGATAAAAATAAAAAAAAAACTGAACAACCACCTAAATAAAAGAAAAAACAGAACATTAGTTAATGTTTTGATATAAGAACCAATTTCTACCTAGATCTAATGCGTCTAAACCTGAAGAGCAAGTCGTCTAAAAAAAGGAAGACAACGAAACGTTAGAAGCCATTTCGATAAATTAAATAAATCAATGAATAAAAATACATACCAAAATTTCACACGTCCAAAAAAGACTCGAGGATAATTGTTTAAACATTTAAAACATATATACTAAACCTGAGAATTTGAAGTGGCTGAAGAACTGCCTAAAAAAAAGGAAACGTTAATAAACGTTTCATTAAAAAATAAAAAAAACCTGATTGAAATTCATTCATACCGAATTTTTCACACGTTTAGAGATCCTGCCATCTAAAAAAAGAAAATCAGGAGTCCAGCCTTCGAAATGAGCGTTATGGACCTAAAAAAAAAGAAACATTTTTTAATCATATGGATGATTTATAAAAAAAAATCAGCACAAAAAAAATTTAACTGAGAAACCTTCTGAGTTTCCCACGCGTCCAAACACTGAAGAACTGGCCATCTACAAAAGAAAAAAAATGAAATGTTAGTAGAAGTTTCGTTAAAATAAATATTTAAAAAAAAAAATTCACTAATGTCTGACCTGAAAGATCTAAAAAAAGAAAAAGAAATGAACTTTTAGTAAAGTTCGTTAAAAATAAAATAAAAAAATTGATAAAAAAAATTCTTACCTAAATCCTGAGCTAAATCCAAAAAAATCCAGAAAACCATTTCATCAATGAAAAAGACGAAAGAATACATCCTCCCCCTTCCTTTCCTACCGAATTTTAACGTGTTTTTTGGCCGTCTAAAAAGAAACAAGTTCCCAGGCATCCGAAGGTCAAAATGAGACAAAACCTAAAAAAAAAGGATTAGTACTATAGACGAAAATCATTTCACAAGAGATCTACCAAAACAAAAACGTGACCTAAAAAATAAATTTATAATTTTTTTCATGTTGTGAAAAGCGTTTAATTTAAGTGAAAGGGAAGTGTGAAAGAGAGGAAGGACAAAGAGAGGGAGAGAGAGGAAAACAAAAAAAGGGAAAAGGGAAAAGGGAAAAATAGAGGAAAGAGGAAAAAGGAAAGAATGAAAAAAGGGAAAGAGAAAGACGGTATCATTTAAAAAAGACGGAAGAACGGAAAGGGATAAAAAAGGAAATAAATAACCAAAAAATGCGTAAAAAAAAATGCAAAATAAAAGAAAGAAATGACAATAACGAAATAAACGAGATAAAATGAAGGGGAAAATGAAAAAAATGGAAAAAAATGAACGAAAGGTGAAAAAGAAAAAAAAAGAAAAAAGAAAGCGTAAAAAAGGGTGAAGTGGGTGAAGGGAAAGTGCGAAAGAGACGGGTGAGAGTGGAAGGGGAAAAGAAGGGTAGAAGAGTGTAAATGGAATGGGCGAAGGAAATGGTTAATTAAACTAAAAAAAAAGTTTAAAATAAACTTATCGTCGCGTCTTAGTAGTTTAACTAACGGAAAGTCATGTCACATGATATAATACACGTGATTGTTAAATAATCTCGTAACTTATTTTTAATTAATTAAAATATCATGTTACATAACACAAATCTATACAGGATTGATAAATTATCACTACAGAAATTTATTGATAAAATTAAACATGCATTTAATATCATTATTTATCTTTCAGATAATTATCAATAAATATCATTAACATTAAATAACTTACAGAAATTTATTGATAAAATCTTTTAACACTTAATATCATTATTTATTTTTCAGATTATTGTCAATAAATATCATTAATGTTAAATATCTTATAGAAATTCATCGATAAAATTTTTAACACTTAATACCATTAAATATCTTTCAGATAATTATCAATAAATAACATTAATGTTAAATATCGTTATATTTTTCCAGTTGTTTATCGATGATCATCATAATACGTTAATTATCGATTTATTTAGTACGATAAAATGTGATAATTATCGATAAAGTGATAATTATCGATATTTATCCCCAAAAAAAATTTCCCGATGTTATGAATTTATTCTATAATATATTTTAATATTTATTACTACTTGTCTATAGATTTTAGAACATATAAAAATTACATATAAATTTACCCCAAATTTATATATAGTGATTGTGCCGATTTATCGGATCAGCACTTCATTAGACGCAGAAGGAGGCCATACCAAATATTAATTACTGTAATTTTGCCCATCTTTCGGAAAATAAAAAATTTTTTGGTGTTTTATTGTAAAATTGCGCACATATTATTAAAAAGCTGGCTGCCATTACTTTCGTCGGGGTCTGTAAATATGTGCTTTTAAAGTTAAAAATTACCAGAATTAACTTAACATGAGATGCATAATTATAATGCTTAATTCGGACTAAAATTATAAAATTTGCCAGAATTTTCTTAAATATCATATTTTATTTTTTTCTTAGTTTTGATTAATAGTAATTGTAACTAGGAAAACTCTGGTAAGACGTAGACATTGGAGAAATATATATTAAATATAGAACATTTGATTTTAAGAGTCTCCATTGATCGGTCGGAATTTTGATCGGGTTTTGAATTGATAATTATCGGCTGATAAATTGTGTGTGATCAACAACCCGAAATTTCCAAACAACAAAAATGTGGTATCATTTTTGATCGCTCTTTTTTAACGTCTAATAAAGTTTTAATACACGCCCTTAAAAAGTTTAATGGTATTGCTTATTGCCATTTTAAAAAAGAAAATATTTTATTATACGAAAAATAAGGTGACCAAGGCTAACTATCAATAAGCCGATCAAAGTACTAAATTTTTGATTTTGATCACATGATAGGATTGGTTAATATCAACAAACCTGAACGATCAGAATTGAACAAGCCCTAATAAGATGCGCTTTATATATAATGCTATTTTTATATTACGGCCTTTGTTATAAAAACATCAGAGTATTTATTTAAAAAAATTCTATTATTGTAATGTTGGGTATCCGGACTTTTCGCTGAAGTCTATTTCACTAAAACCAATTTTGCCGAAGCCATTTCTCCGAAGGGATATTTCACCGAAAGGGTATTTCGCCAAAAGGAAGTTTCTTCAACATACCATTTATTTTTATCATTTTTATACTAAATGCATAAAGAAATCTTTTCTAGAAAAATTTTTGAATTAGCTGATTTTTATTAAGTTTATTATCTTGTTGTTTATAATATATTAATCTTTTTTTACTTTACTTTATTTTCCCGAAAACATTTATTCGCGAAAAAATAAGTTATTTAACAATTAATATCAGTTACTTGAATGTTAAAGTGACAATATGCTGAAAAGAAAAATCCTTAAAAATAATTTAAATTTTATTCATTGCGTGATGAATATTTTTTATAAAAATATTAATCGCTACCATTTTCAGTGAAACGTCCATTCGGTGAAATGGAATTTGGCGAAATGGACGAATCGGTGAGATGGATTCGATAAAATGCACTTTCAGCGAAACGTCTTTTCGGTGAAACTTCCCTTCAGGTTTCGGTGAAATGGATTTCGGCGAAATGTACCGTAACCGTAATGTTGTACTGTATATTAAAGATGGATACATAGTAGTTTATGAAATACAAATAGTTAAACAAAAAAAGAAACTTAAATGGAATTAGTAAGTATCAGGAAAGAGATAAATTCAAGGATGGAGGTCCAGCGAATGATGTGGAATGATCAACGACAGTATCTGAGGATAAAGTGGTAGATACAATTAACCAGTTCAGGAGAGGTTTGGATGTAAACGACTTTAAAGAAAAATCGGTAAAAGAAGCGTTGAAGAAAGATAATTTCTCAACGGAAGAAGTGGTGAATATCATCAACGAACAAGGGAAGGAACAAAAATCGTTAGTTCCATAACAACCATACGTTGCTTCACCATCTCGAAGTTCGATAGACAAAATGATGTTTATTATGGCAGGAGAACAAATGAAATGGGAAAATATCAAAAATCAGATGAATGCGGAAGAGGTGGCAATGATGATTAAATCTCTAGAATCCTTGATTAAGCTTTGAGAAAAATTGATTAAAGAGGAGTAATCACATGGTGTGATACAAAAGTATACGCAGCTTATTAATGTGGATTTTGAAAAGAGAGTTAAGGAAGACTGGAAGAGAACAGGGAACGAGACGAGACAAATATAATAACAAGCGGGCTGTGAAGACTGAAGAGTCCAAAAGAGAAATAGTTCAAGAAAAGATGGTGAGTGAAAAGTGAGTATATTAGGATAGGTTAGATTATAATCGTGTCGAAGTCACGTGATTTCACGTTAAAAATATTTCCAACGCGTTAAGGACTTTCTTTATATGTATTTTTATTATTTAGTATTTTTGAAGAATTTACTATATTGATCCTTCAAATTTCATGTAGTAGGTAATGGTACTACAACTTCACCGGAGGGAATAGGCTTATTCTTGAGTCCAAACTCCAGATGTATTTTATTGTTTTCATCATATAAATAATAAAGTATATCATTTACCAAAAAAAAAAAAAGAATCAAAAAAAGAAGCTTGTATTCCTTATCTTACAATTAGTAAATTCCTTTTAATGTATGAGCAAAATGGTTAAATAAATATTAATTAATCTAAGGTTCTATTATTTAAAAAATATTGCAGAATAGTATTTATTGGCGATTTGGTTAGTATCTTAAATTAAATGAATGTTCAATTTTAATTTTATTTATTTGTCAGCCTTTAAAATGGAAAACACGTCTATTTTTATATTTTTTTACTTCGCAAATCTAATTGCTTTGAATGTTGTTATGACGAAAATTATACATTGTCCAGGTCAACTAAATTTAACAAAATATTTAAAAATATTAGTTCAATATCAAATCTTAATAAGCAGAGTTATAAACTTACTGTGTAAATTTGAAGAGAATTGAGCAGAATTATCACTAACTTGTAATTCTGGAGTTAAATTGTCACTACCTTTAATAAACAGATTTATTTTATTTTCATCAATATATTAGTAAATATATGTTGTAGACCATGTCCCAAACCTTACCATCGACCTAAATTAGATAATGGTGTAGTTAGCCGAAAAATAATTAGCCGCAACGTGATCCGGACCCGTTCAGGTCTAGATCGTCGTGGAGTTCCAGGGATTTTCTGCAATTAAACCGGTCCGGAATCAGGTATTCGGCTCCGTTTTTCGGCTAATTACACCATTATCTGGTACAGTCTTGAGACATTATTAGATTGGCCGATAATTTAAGCCGATGGCAAGGCATGGTCAAGTTTGGCCTACAACAAATATACGGATGTGAATAATAAATAAATACCTTCGTTAGTAGCAATATTTCCAAAACCCATTCTTTCAAATTCATCCAATATTTCATTAATAGTTGATCTTTCTTCAGGTTCTTGGTTCCAACAATTTTTATAAAGATTTTCATATTCTTTAGGGGTACCTAGAATTGTAACCTCACGAGCACCATTACTAATAGAAACAGCAAGTGCAACTTTATTATCATTATCTTTAAATGGAGGATATCCACTAGAAATCTCCCACATTAATACACCAAAGCTATAGACGTCTGAAGCATTAATATATAGAAAATTTGGATCTACAAAACGTCTTGGTTCCATATAAGCAACAACACCAAAATTACCAACATAGGCTGTTGAAGTTTGATTATCTTGATTTTTTGAAATACCAAAGTCCATAATTTTAGCATTATTTTCATGAATAACTATATTCTTAGAATGCTAAAATAAAAAAAATAAAGTAGAACATTATCATTTATTTAGTACTATAATGATATTAGATAAAAATAATAATACTTACAAGATCTCTATGTAAAATATTTTCATTATGCAAATAATTTAATCCATCTGCAATTTGAAATGCTAATTTTTTCTTATCATCCCATGTCAAATCCTTAAAAGTATTTTTGAGATAATTTTGAAGATCTCCGTCATTAGCGTACTGCATAATAAGAAAATATTCATTTGTTTTTGGATCTAAAGAAAAAATTTATAAGAAATTTTTAAAAAAAAATAAAAAATAAAAATGCAATGTAGATAAATAATCAAATTACCTAAACTAATACCAAAACAACGTATAATTCTGTCACTATAATTAAGGTGCAGATGCACTTTTAGTTCATGAATAAATGCATCTAATAGATCATTCTTAATATAAGTTGTATTAGTCAATTTTTTACAAATAACATAATTATTAGTTTTAGTCCAAATTGCTTTTGATATTGTTCCAAATCCTCCCGCATAAAGTCTTTCTGTATTTTTTAGCTCTTTATAAGATATAAATTTAACTTTTCCATATTTTAGAGCATTTTCAATCCATTTATTTGCACTTAAACTTTCTTTTTCTGCATTTTTAGACCAATAAACATGCTTTTCTAATACTTTTTTCACTTTACCAATTCTATAAAGAAATCCAGGTTTATACTGAACATTACTAATCCCTTGCTGAGCTGCTTTTTGATACCAATAAGAGGCTTTTTCTAAATTCTTTTCTGTTCCATTTCCATTTTCATAACACATGGCTAAATTTTTCATTGCATCATCATTACCATTTTTTACTGCTTTTTGATACCAACAAAAGGCATTCTCTAAATTCTTTTCTGTACCTTTTCCATATTCATAACATATGGCTAAACTTTTCATTGCAACTTTACTACCATTTTCTGCTGCTTTCTGATACCAATAAAAGGCTTTTTCTAATTTTTTTTCTGTTCCTTTTCCATTTTCATAGCATGTTGCTAAACTATTCATTGCAACTTCATTACCATTTTCTGCTGCTTTTTGATACCAATAAAATGCTTTGGCTTCATCTTTTTCAATACCAATTCCTTCTCCAAAAAATAAAGCCAAACTAAACATTGCATCTATATTACCATTTTCTGCTGCTTTTTGATACCAATAAAAGGCTTTTTTTAATTTCCTTTTTGTTCCTTCTCCATTTTTATAGCATATGGCTAAACTATTCATTGCAATTTCATTACCATTTACTGCTGCTTTTTGATACCAATAAAAGGATTTTCCTAAACTTTTTTTTGTTCCTTCTCCATTTTTATAATATATGGCTAAATTATTCATTGCAACTTCATTACCATTTTCTGCTGCTTTTTGATACCAATAAAATGCTTTGGCTTCATCTTTTTCAATACCAATTCCTTCTCCAAAACACAAGGCCAATTTAGACATTGCATCTATATTACCATTTTCTGCTGCTTTTTGATACCAATAAAAGGCTTTTTCTAATTTCCTTTTTGTTTCTTCTCCATTTTTATAGCATATTGCTAAACTATTCATTGCAATTTCATTACCATTTTCTACTTCTTGATACCAGTAAATGGCTTTCTCTAAATTCTTTTCTGTACCTTTTCCATATTCATAACATATGGCTAAACTTTTCATTGCAACTTTACTACCATTTTCTGCTGCTTTTTGATACCAACAAAAGGCTTTTTTTAAATTCTTTTCTGTTCCTTTTCCATTTTTATAACATATGGCTAAATTGTTCATTGCAACTTCATTACCATTTTCTGCTGCTTTTTGATACCAATAAAGGGCCTCAACTTCATTTTTTTCAGTACCAATTCCTTCCTCATAACATAAGGCTAAATTATACATTGCAACTTTATTACCATTTTCTGCTGCTTTTTGATACCAATAAAAGGCTTTTTCTAAATTTTTTTCTGTTCCTTCTCCATTTTCATAGCATATTGCTAAATTATTCATTGCTTCATTTTTTCCATTTTCTGCTGCTTTTTGATACCAATGAAAAGCTTTTTTAAAATTCTTTTCTATTCCTTTCCCACTTTCATAACATACGGCCAAATTAAACATTGCTTTAATATAATCTATTTCTGCTGCTTTTTGATACCAATAGAAGGCTTTTTCTAAATCCATTTCTATTCCTTTTCCAATTTTATAACAAAAGGCTAAATTATTCATTGCAGCTTCATTACCATTTTCTGCTGCTTTATTATACCAATAAAAGGCCTTTTCTGAATTCTTTTCTGTTCCCTCCCCATTTCCATAGCATATAGCTAAACTATTCATTGCTTTAATATAATCTATTTCTGCTGCTTTTTGATACCAATAAAAAGCTTTTTCTAAATTCTTTTCTGTTCCTTTTCCATTTTTATAACATAAGGCTAAATTATACATTGCAACTTTATTATAATTTTCTGCTGCTTTTTGATACCAATAAAAGGCTTTTTCTAATTTTTTTTCTGTTCCTTCTCCATTTTCATAGAATATTGCTAAATTATTCATTGCTTCATTTTTCCCATTTTCTGCTGATTTTTGATACCAATAAAAAGCTTTTTTAAAATTCTTTTCTGTTCCTTTTCCATTTTTATAACATATGGCCAAATTGTTCATTGCATCTTCATTACCATTTTCTGCTGCTTTTTGATACCAATAAAAGGCTTTTTCTAAATTCTTTTCTTTTCCTTTTCCATTTTCATAATATATAGCTAAATAATTCATTGCATATTCATTACCATTCTCTGCTGCTTTTTGATACCAATAAAAGGCTTTGACTTCATCCTTTTCAATACCAATTCCTTCTCCATAACATAAGGCTAAATTAGATATTGCATCTTTATTACCATTTTCTTCTGCTTTTTGATACCAATAAAAGGCTTTTTCTAAATTTTTTTCTGTTCCTTCTCCATTTTCATAGCATATTGCTAAATTATTCATTGCTTCATTTTTTCCATTTTCTGCTGCTTTTTGATACCAATGAAAAGCTTTTTTAAAATTCTTTTCTATTCCTTTCCCACTTTCATAACATACGGCCAAATTAAACATTGCTTTAATATAATCTATTTCTGCTGCTTTTTGATACCAATAGAAGGCTTTTTCTAAATCCATTTCTATTCCTTTTCCAATTTTATAACAAAAGGCTAAATTATTCATTGCAGCTTCATTACCATTTTCTGCTGCTTTATTATACCAATAAAAGGCTTTTTCTGAATTCTTTTCTGTTCCCTCCCCATTTCCATAGCATATAGCTAAACTATTCATTGCTTTAATATAATCTATTTCTGCTGCTTTTTGATACCAATAAAAAGCTTTTTCTAAATTCTTTTCTGTTCCTTTTCCATTTTTATGACATAAGGCTAAATTATACATTGCAACTTTATTATCATTTTCTGCTGCTTTTTGATACCAATAAAAGGCTTTTTCTAATTTTTTTTCTGTTCCTTCTCCATTTTCATAGAATATTGCTAAATTATTCATTGCTTCATTTTTCCCATTTTCTGCTGATTTTTGATACCAATAAAAAGCTTTTTTAAAATTCTTTTCTGTTCCTTTTCCATTTTTATAACATATGGCCAAATTGTTCATTGCATCTTCATTACCATTTTCTGCTGCTTTTTGATACCAATAAAAGGCTTTTTCTAAATTCTTTTCTTTTCCTTTTCCATTTTCATAATATATAGCTAAATAATTCATTGCATATTCATTACCATTCTCTGCTGCTTTTTGATACCAATAAAAGGCTTTGACTTCATCCTTTTCAATACCAATTCCTTCTCCATAACATAAGGCTAAATTAGATATTGCATCTTTATTACCATTTTCTTCTGCTTTTTGATACCAATAAAAGGCTTTTTCTAAATTCTTTTCTATTCCTTCTCCATTTTCATAACATATGGCTAAATTATTCATTGCATATTCATTACCATTTTTAGCTGCTTTCTGATACCAATAAAAGGCTTTTTCTAAATTCTTTTTTATTCCTTCTCCATTTTCATAACATATTGCTAAATTAAACATTGCAACTTTATCACCAATTTCTGCTGCTATTTTATACTGGTAAAATAATTTATTTTCATTGTTTTCAAAATCAGACATTTTTTAATAAAGAAATTATTTTTAACTAAGATAGGTTAAATCAACAAGTCGGTGTAATAGAAGGGGTTTTCCGAAAAATCAACGTCACACAGGAAACACAAAGGATCTGCGATCACATGATATTCACAACGTAATTGACACTGATCAATCTGATCATCCGCTCATCCGCAGATGGGAACTGATTGGCGTGCATTCAAACAATTTGTACACTTACAGGGGTGACGAATAAGAATCAGACCACTCAAAAAAAAGTCGCAGAGATAAATATAAACAACGCGAACGCCACATCCTATTTTAATCACGTTATCTTATTGAAGTGTATGTAAAATGTTTAAATGCGATTGACGTGATATTCCGATATTCCCTAGCGTAACCAAAAAAAGCTCGGGCACGTGATCCGTGATGTGGCTGTGTTTTGATGCGATATAAATAAATATTTTTTTTTCTCGCGTCATATTAACTTGCCCGTTCACCTATTTCTTTATACATTTTATTTTTAAAATTAGTAACGCGTTTATTAATTTAGTAAAATTAAATGAATTACAAAATATCAAAACACCTAGAAAACATTATATAAAATATAATATCCTCTATAACTAAAGTAATCTAGTCTAAAAAATAATTACAATTAATCCTAGCTATAAATTACTAAACTATAATTTATTGAGCTAATTTCGTCATTGTATACCAATTATTTTTAATCGAGTCTTCTTCCGTGATCTTACCTATCAAACGATCTTTCATTACTAATTTAATTTTTTTAATTAATTTTTTTTGTATGTTTTTATCATTTTTATTTGTTTTTCCATTTTCGTTCATTTTTCTAGTCGCGTCCACATCATCAATAACATCATATGCTTTTCTTTTCAACCGTAGATCTTTTTTCGTTAATCCTTGATCTTTTTCTATTTCTGATACTATCTCGCATCTTTGATTCCATATCTTTAGTCTGAACTGATTGTAACAAAATATCCACATATCTTCTATTACTTTCTTTGTTTTTTGTTTGTTAGATATTTTATTAAAGTTATACGCTCCTCTCAAAAATTTCCAAATGCGTTTTTTACCAATTAAAACTAAAGATGGTTGGTCCATTATTTTGATGATACATCTTTCATAACATCTATATCTTCGTTCTTGTTCTTATCCACGAGTATTTGTTCGTATTCACATAACGATCATCTAATCAATTCATTTATCTCCAATTCATTCGCTTTACATATCCATATATGCTCCCAATCTTCACTAAATTTTTTACATCTTGGACATATATCCGTTTCTATACCATTAATTTTTCGTTTCATCAGAACTGCGTATGTTGGAAGCTCCTTGATTAAATTTTTTATTTTATATGATCTATCCTTCGTATCGTTCGTACCACATTGATAAAGGAAAATTCATTACGATTATTAATAAATCGTAATGTTGTTGACCAATCGATCTCTCCCCTGAGAAATTTTTAAAGTTTGTTTTAGCAAGTATTAAAGTATTTATATATACATTAATTTTATATATTTTGACTTTTTTGTATAAATAGCATAAACTTGTATATTTTTAGTCAGGTATATGTTACTTTACTTTATCAGTTATACAGAGAATTTTAAAAACAAAAAAAAAAAAATTTTTATTTCATAAATATATCAAGTAAAAATTTTTCTGTATTGTTTACAGTATCATTCAAAAACAATATAATAAAAATATTAAAACTAAAATTTATTTTATTTCTATTGACTTTTTTACAAAAGTCTTTGAAAAAAAAACAAAACATTTACAAAAAAATTGAAAAAATTCAAAGTTAAATGTTACACAAGCCCGACCAATCAAAATTTAGACGCCACACTTTATATCACGTGCCCGAGCTTGTTTGTTGGTTACGCTGGGGGAGTTTATTGGGCGTGGCAGCAATCACGTGTATACTCCTTATGTGATTCTGGTTGACCTGGACAAACCATATTATGTATAGTTTTCGCCAGTTGGATCCTATGTGGAATTAGCTTGGATTCCATGTAATGACTACGGAAGATATGGGTCCAGATGATTACAAATGATTACACTGGTTCACCAGCCAGAATCAATGAAACTAGGAGCAAAAATTAGTATATGAGATGAATAAATAACTCAATATGTTGTTTTAAATAATATTTGTTCAGATTAAATAACGTCCAAGATCGAAATTGTGTAAATTAATTGAATAAATCATTAAAACTACCACATAACAAACAAAAAGCATTTTATTTATAATTGGATTTTTTTATACTGTATGTGTAACTGTAAAAATAAAAAAATTGGTTTAATAGAGAAATTCAATAAAATTAAATATTTCCGTCATATACGTAATAAGGTGACTTGAAATTGGTGTTCTGAAAGGGTCGAATCGGGTCGGGTTTGAGGATATATTCGAACTCGACCCGACTATAAAAATCAACCCGCACAAATACCCGGGTTAATATTTATATAACCCGACCTCTGACCCGTTATAGTTTAACCCCCGGATGACCCGGGTCAAATAAAATTTTTAACAAATTTGTTCATGATTGCAAGACAATAATAATGTATGTCGCACAACTTTTACAAAAAAACGATTTTGATAAGTTTTATTTAAATTTTTATTATAAAATTATAAAATACATAATTCTTCCTTACTCCCACCATGATTTCAAACTCATACAAGTACAAATTGTATTTGTTTTGAGATTGCTTCTTTTTGCTGCTGTTACTGCTGTTATCAAATCAGCTCCATCGGAAAAGATCCCTTCTATTGGCAAAATCATTTAATTAGTTAATATTTAGCAATATTAAAAATAGCTAAATTATTTTTTACCTGCCACTGCTGCTAGTTATGAATCATTTAGCTATATGTGTTATTAATAAATTAGTAAGATTAAATAATATAATTTCTTACACAGTAGAGCATCTTGGTTTCAAGGATTTTTAAATATAATCAAAAACATGATCTAAGACCCTATGAAAAAAAATCATCCAATTTTTGTACAATATTTGTTCAAGTCCGTGTGGAAATTGTACAATTATTGCAGATTTTTGGATAAAAATAGTTATGAAGTTTTTCAAAGCATATTAAAAGTATGCAATTTTTGTACAACTTAAATTTAGGATATAGAAAATGTTCAATTTTTGTGTGATTTTTATACAACTTAAATTTAGGATACAGAAAACATTCAATTTTTGTACAATAAAAATTGTGATTATTGTACAACTTGAAAATAGACTTAAATTTAGGATACAGAAAGCAATTTTTGGGTAATCCTATTATACTACTTTCCATCTTACCTGTATGGTTACATTTGACCACTTTTAGGGTCGAATAGACCACTTTTAACCATTACAAATAGATTTTCCTAAGTAAAGTGATTTATGCAGTAAGGTTACACAAAATTCAACCGCATATTTGCTTATAAACGGGCATCTTCTAGACCCATTGGTGAAATTTTTGTATTATCTTGTAACTAAAAAAAAGTCAAAAACTTTTTATTAGGTTACACAATTAGTTCTGACCGGAATTATAATTTGGCCAGAATTATGCGGTAAAAATCAACTCTTAAAATTATATATGTTAGTCACGTGATCTGATCGTCAAAATAAATATGATGACGCGTAATGTTTTTGTTTGTTTTTTTAACCTTTTAACTTTTCTTCAACTTTCTTTTAAAATATCAGGTAAAAAAAACTTGTGTTCTTTATCTTTTTATTTTCCTAACTTTTTACATTTTAATGTTACTAACTTGCTTTCTTCACTAACTTCATACTTTTTTTTATTACTAATACTAATAATTTACTTTTTAACACTACTAATTTGCTTTCTTCACTAACTTCATACTTTTTTATTACTAACACTAATAATTTACTTTTTAACACTACTAATTTGCTTTCTTCACTAACTTCATACTTTTTTATTTAATACTAATAATTTACTTACACTAATAATTTACTTTCTTCTTTGATACTACTAATTTACTTTCATGTTATTAACATACTTTATTTTATTTTATTTTCTTACAAATTTTTATATTTATGATTATATCAAATTTAGTATTTTATTTATGAAATATTGTGTATATTTTTTATATTTTACGTCAATAAAAAAAATTCATAATTTCACTTTATAAATTGCCTGTTATTACTGTAAAATTTAACCTATAATTCCTAAAATATGGCCTAAAATTTGGCTCAAAAATCACACAATAATTGTATAAATTCAGGTCAAAAATAGGATAATTATTGAATAAATTACCATGCAATAATTGTGTGATTTATTGCAATTTTTAGCACAATTATTGTATGGTCAAATATACAGAAATTGTAGTGAATTTAATTGAATGATTTTTCAACAAAAATCACACAGACTTTTTTCATAGGGAGAATCTACCATGTTTTCTCGTTTTATACACAAGACTCATAACGTGGACATATTACTCTAAAATATCTTAAATATCTTATTAAACCCGGGTCAAACCGGGTCAACCTGGGTCAAACAAAGGCATGACCCTGACCCGACGAGTCGGGTTGAATACAGGACTAGTGTCAAATAATGATGAACCCGATTCGGATTTTAAACACGAGTCGGGTCAAATGACCCGGGTTTGACCCGACCCTTTCGGAACACTACTTGAAATACCATTTTATTGCTTTAAAGAGATCTGAGAGACCTGAGAACACTTTATTTAGTGTGGTTTTATTGTGATTCCAGTGTAATGGTTTTGATTCATGTGTGATTTCAAAGTGTGAAAATACCAGTTTATTTTTCAAGCTCTCGGTATCTTGGTACAAAGTGTGTATTATCGACCCAATTAACCGATCTAAAGTTGGTCAAACTCCGTCAACCGGTCTGGCTGAGGCTTTCAATTTTAATTTTTTTTCTTTAATTAATTCTCCCTTATTAAAAAAATATTTATTTTTATAAAAAATAAATTATTAATTGCTTTTATTAAAAGAAAAAAATATATTTCATTTTCGGTTAAAGGGATCAATAGATATCATTTGTTTTCAGTTAAAATTAATCCTTTATTTTTATTTTTTTGTTTTTACTGTAATTATTAATTGACCTATTTAGTCCTATTAAAAAAAGTCTATTTTGACCGGATGAATATCTTGAATTCTTGATATCATTGAAAACCATCAATCCGCCTGGCCAAACCTTGCTTGGAAATTCTTGCTGATCAATCAAAATTATACCTTTCTGTGAAATCCTTCAGAATGTCACAGGAGA
The DNA here is from genome assembly GCF_026210795.1 of Rhizophagus irregularis. Lineage (NCBI taxonomy): Eukaryota > Fungi > Glomeromycota > Glomeromycetes > Glomerales > Glomeraceae > Rhizophagus > Rhizophagus irregularis. Next base: position 1,530,086 of record NC_089435.1, on the reverse strand, counting down.
GCTCAAAATCAAATTTTATTATAATGATATTAAAAGGATGCAATTAAAATATGCTTTATGCTATATACGATATGCAATTTACATACATACAGAATATATTATATAAAAAATTGAAAAATGTTTGTATGACGCCTTTCCTGATTTAATCAAAAAATATATGAAATCTTGATAATTCGCACATTATCTAACCAAATTGAACGAAAAAAATGCAACATTTTTTGCTTTTTTATGCTGGAAAGGTTGGGTTCGTCTGTCTGGGTAGTTTACTATGATAGATAGGGAAGCTAGTACTAGTTCTTTTAGTTTGTATATATATATATATATATATATATAAAATTTTTTGTATCAATTGTTTTGTACTACTTTAATAAATTGACTTACAATCTTAATGTAAAAAAAAATAATTTGGGCCAATTATGATAATTATATATCATCTAAATCTAGATTATAAACATGAAGTTTTTGGAATTAAATTTATATTTTATTGCTAAATGTCCAAATATTGTTATAACTATCCTCTAAACTATTATTATTATAATTAATTTACATTTATTTCTTATCAAATAAATAAATACTTCATAATTATGACAAAATTTTTAGATTTCTTGCGATTTAGCAATTTTTTTTTAAAAAAAATAAGCAAAGTAAATGTATAAAAAAATAATTTACTAATGGAAGCGAATAATTATTTCTGCATAAAATTTATTTTTATATTTATTACGTACCAACACATACTTCCATCCTGAGAGTATTATAAAGAATTAATATATATATGAAAATTTAAATTTATGAATTTGATATATTTAGAGGTACTAAAAGGTAACTTGTACAGTGCGGTACGTTGCTGATTTCTTTTAAATCCATTCAAAATCTTCATTAAGATTCATTCCACAACCAAATGAATATTTTTTAATCACTCCTTTCGCTTTATATTCTTCGATTAAATTTACCAATTTCTGATCCACTTTTATTCCGGAATGATTTATTTTTAACAATATAGGATTCCTATTTGTCCAACTAGAAAAAAATGATTCAATATCTTTCAATTTAAATATCTTAAAATAAAATTTAAATTTAAATAAACTAATTGGTGAAGATTTGGCTAATATTTGAAATAACTTATCCCAACTAAATTCATAATCTTTGCACACGTTAATAATTAATCCATTTAAAAATTGACAACTAATTAATAAATTTTCAAATTCTGGAATCAATAAATTTCTATCTAATGATAATTTAAGATACCTAATATTTGGACAATTTTGATAAATTGCTTGAATAAGTATTTTACAATCAACATAATGTATGACATTATCACAATGTATACTAATTTCAGAAAGATTTCCTGTTGTATTTTCAATTAAATTTACTGTAGCAATTAATGGAACATAATCAACCTTTAAAATTTTTAAATTAGGTAATGACAAATTCTTTAAATTATTTGGATCATTCCAATTTCTGAAATATGGTTTATGAATTTCTAAATATAGTAAATTCACAAAGTACGAAAGAAATCTTGTAGTAGGATTCCAACTAATTCTCAAATATTGGACAGTATCTGCATGTTTAATTAATGATTCTTCAAGAGATTTATAAAATGATTCATGTTTAGAGCTTGAAATATCGAATAAACAGAATTCATTTAAACTTTTTTGTACTTCAATTAATTTAAAGATCCCATAATTATCAGTATTATCATAAGCCGTAATATATAATGTAATTTTTTTAATTGATTTGCATATTTTAGCCAATCCTTCTAAAATATTTTGATCAATTTTAACATCACAATGAAAGAATCCAAGTTCTGAAAAGCAACATTTAGCCTCCGGAATAAGATGTAGCTGATAATCAAAGTAACGTGGGATTGAAAGTTGAATAAACTTAGTATTTTTATTAATAAATAATTTTAATATCTCGTTTCTTAAAATAGGTGCATTTGATTTTTCAATCATTTTCGAAGAAATTACATCTTCTAGGATATACAATTCTAAATATTTCCAAAAACTAATATAATCAAATAAAGGACGCTGATATGTTGTCTCCGTAATAAGATTATTCATTCCTTGATTCTTCAAAATTACTCTTGATTCTTCCGATAAATGTAAAAGTATTACGTTATATAGTATATTCTTTGAATTATCAGTCGCATAATAAAATTGACTAGGATTTCTCCATAAAAATGGCACCGCTGTTACACACCAAGTTCTATTAACTAAAAGACATGAATAAAGTGATTTTTTATCATTTTTTAATTTTTCAAATATTAGAAAAAGCAAATCTTCATTGAATCGCCACATTCTTTTTTTTTAAAAAATAAATAAATAAATAAATAAAAAATAAAAAATAAAAAAAAGGAGAAATTTTTTATTTAATTTAGGTTTTAGAAGGATTTGTCATTATTTTAATGAAGATTAGCCTTATTGTGTAACAAATATTACGTTTATATTTTATTTTTTTACTTTGTGTTGCAATTTGATGCATGAAGATCTGTCTCTGCATGATTTAGTAACCAAATACTATTTTTTTTTTGTATGACGAATACGTGGCAATTTAATAGGAAGTTAAAGCTTATGGCAAATAAAATTATTTTCAAGCATTGATATAAATAATATATAGGAAATGGCATTATTTAATTAGCAATTCACGAACTTATGAAACATATAAAATATAAGTAATAATTTTCATAGTAAAATTGACAATGATTAAATTCGATGTTGATTTATTATTAACGCCGTACAGTTTCAAACTTAAGGTACTCCGGCGAGGATTACGACCTTTACCTACTGTACATTAAACTTATCATCCCTAGAATTAAGTGTAGAAAAGATCGTAACGTATTAATATCTATCTCTTTTACTTTGTTTAATAAATGTGAAAGGATTTTGCAAATAATTTTCTTCCACATGAATACATTTACTAACAAACAGATGAAAGGAAAGATTTCCAATATCCATTGATCTGCAGAGTTGATCTATCGGAATCATTATACTTGCACTCATATTAAATGGAATGAAAAAGTCCATATCTCATCCCACTCATATCCCAATCCTAATCATATTCAAATCACACGCAAAATGACGCCCAAGACAAATGGCGTTCAATACTAAAAACATTAAATGAGCCAAAGATGATACACACAGTAATGCTCAATCATTAAAGATAACATTTAAACTTTTAAATTCTTATAAGCAAAGTTCTATAATTATTTTCTTTTGTTATATTTAATCTTCAGATACTTTCCTCTAAATGAAGAACTAAAATTATAGAGTAGCTTATATTTTCTACGAAAGCAAAAACAAGTTGATGGTATATTTCAGACACAGACATTAAAATGAATAGTATAATGACATTATAACTAAATTTTACAAGTGATAATAGTTTCTTGGAAAAGTTATATCTTAAAAAATTTTCAGTTACAGTACTTGATTTAATAAATAATTTGTTTATTTTATAGAAAATAGTTTACGTTTGTCATGCGTCAGATGTAGATTTGATATTTGATGGCGTCACTCGCCGCATTAATTATCGTAAATAGCTACTATTTTTTTCCCATTATGAATGGTTTGTGCGTTGTAAAATGATAAAGTATTTTTAATAAAAAAGGTATAATTCCTGTGATTATCAAAACACTTGCCAGGTATACTTTTTTTCTGGTTAGACAAATTTGGGAAAAAAATAGTCGTAAAATTATTATTTCTGTAGAAACTCCGTAAAAATGAGCCTTTAACGGATCCATTCATGAAAAATGTAAATTATTCGATAAGTTCCGTAAGGTTATTAATTCCAGAAATATGAGCCTTTTCCGGAAAAAAATATGGTTATAGAGCCTAATCGATTCGATTATAAAGTAGCGACCACCCACCCTCCTTACAAATTCGTATCTTATTTATATATTAAAAAAAATTTTGTAAACAAATTTTGGTATCATATGATAAGATCGACTAAATCAGTGACGTCTTTATGGAAAAAAATTAGAATTTTTAAAATTTTATTATGATCAAAACATGATACAATGGAGCTCTCTCACATGAGATACCTACGTAATATTTTCTGGTGCGAAATAAATATCTCACGCGTAAAGAACTTTCCGCGTTTGATCCTTATTCGCAAATTACGTAAATAATTTGTAACCTCTTCATAATTATTTATACGAAAATAACTTGTACAATATATTTATAAAATCATAAAAAAGATATTACAGTTAGTTATTTTAGTTTAGGAAAAAAAAAGCGAATAGTACAAAAAAAATATATTATTTAGCCTGAGAAAGAATAAATGAAAGTTCTTATACAATATACGTAGGATGAGAAATTTAGAAATTTTTATTAAGATGAAAAAAGAAAGAATTTTACGTTTGTTTAAGTATCATTTTTATGGAGTTTATAGATTTAAATCATGGAATTTTTTAATGTATCATTCCGCGGAATTTTTATGAAAGCCACGGAGAAATAATGGAAACATAAGAATTTTTTTCTTTTCGCCGGGGTCTGTAATTAATTGGTATATAAAAATAAATGAATTATTTTGTTATAATTTAATTATGCAATAGTCTTGTGTTCCCCGGATTCAATTATAGTCTGACTCAGATAACCTGGGTTAGACCCGTCAAGTTATATTTAATATAAAAAAAATTAAATTTTTAGTTAAAAATATAAAAAAAGATTTGGGTCGCCGGGTCAAAGTAAAGGTATAACCCAACTCTACGGGTTGGGTTGAGTTCATGCGGGTTATGGGTCATCAAATCGTGCGACCCAACCCAACCCCTAAATACGAGTCGGGTCAATAACCGGGTTTGACCCACCATTTTGGAACACTATGCAATACACGGAATATTTTGCATAACTTTATATTTCGAATATCAAAAAAAAATTGAATCATGTATACAAATTGCATGCAATTAGTCGTTTTAGTCGCTACTATTAAATTCAATATTTTTTAGATTTACATTTATAAAAGTTAACCCATATAATGCTGTTATTTATATATTTACTAATGAAATTTCAATTACTTTAAAATTAATATCATCAGCTCTTGAAATAAATATAAAAAATTTTACATATTTATTTTTATATTTTACATATTATAAATAGTTTATATACTTATGTTGTTTTGATGATTTATATTTAATAATTAGAAAAGTTATAAAAAAAAGATTTATTTAAATTACAAACTAAGAAATTTGTAAAATATTTACTGCTCTGCCTTAATGTTTAAATAATTCTAATAATAAAGAATACATATGTGTAAATTTAGATAAAATATACTTAAAAAATGAATTATTTAAATTACAAACTAAGAATCTTGTAAATTATTTTACTACTCTAGCCTTAGTGTTTAAATAAATCTAAACTAAAAACGATTTCTGTTGAATGTAATAACACAAAAAATACTATAAATCTTTTTAAAAACACAAATAATTAGTTAACTTTCATCCGTTTTAATATCTAAATAATTAAACAAATAAAAATTGATTTCATGTAAATAATTTGCAAAATTAATTTTTTTTATGTTCTATATTACATACTACCTAATGACTTCAAATCATTGATTATACAATCATTCAAATCTTGTGAATCCTCGCTTTCAAGAATTTCATTCAATTTTTTACTAGTAAAATCAAGTAAGCGACTTGTATAGCAAGCCTGTGAGTGAGGTTCAGTAGCAGGATTGTTATGTCTAATTGGTGCATTTATAAATTCCATAACATTGCATTTTAATTCTTCATTAATATCTTTAATTTTCTCAATACAAGGAAGAAAAATCCATCCACCAATAATGTTTAAAACTTCCTCAGAAGATGGCCTTTTTAATGAATCTTCATCCCAACATTTTTTCATCAAATCTACATAGAATTGTGGAGTATTTTCAATAACTTCAGGACGTTCACCTCTACAAATACTTAAACTAAGTTGAATATCATGTGCTCTATTATTAAATGGGGATATTCCAGATGAAAATTCCCACATAATCATAGAAAAACTGTATATATCACTAGCTGGTGTATAAGCTTTGCCTCTTGAAACTTCAGGTGCCATAAATGGTACAACACCATAAATATCATATTTTTTCAAAAATGATTTTACAGGTCGACATAATCCTAAATCACTAACATAAATTTTACTCTCATCATGATTTAAAATATTGCCATCATGAAAATCACAATGAATAAGATTTTGTTTATGTACAGTGTTAAGTCCAGAAATAATACTATACAACATATTTAATTTTTGTTTCCAACCACTTTCAATTATTCTTGTTAAGTTTCCTCTTAAATCACCTTTGTTTGCGTAATCCATTACTACAATATATTTCAAAGTAACTGGATTCTTTGTAAATCCAAACAAATCAATAATATAGTTTGAATCTAAACAACTATTATGATATTTCCACTATAAAAAATAATAATGTATTAACATTAATAAATTATAAATTAAATTAAAAAAAATAAATAATATATCATCATACTTCGTTTAAAAATTCAATTAAATTTCCATTTAAATCATTATGACATTTAAGAATTACTTCTTTATCTTCATGATCCTTTAACCAAATAGCTTTGTATATAGTACTAAATCCTCCTTCATTAAGATATTCAACATTTTTAAACTTATTATAAGGAATCCATTTTAACTTTTTTTCAAGAATAAATTCATCTATAATTGTATTTCCACTTTTTCCAAATCTATAAATTTAAATAATTAAAATTAGGGTTTTGTTTTTTAACCTGCGTTATGTCGCACCCCTATAATATGTTACATATAAAAGTCAAAAATGACATTCTAAATCCTTTTTGATATATTAAGAAAACTTGTAGAGCGGTCAAAAATACGCATAGTATAAGGTTTCTTATAGTACGTAATAAGTGCATAAGGCCTCAAGCCAAGATTTTTGAAAAATGTAAAATCTTAACAAAGTCATGTGATTAAAATATCAGACATAATTAATACATAGAAATTACCAAAAAAGGGAGATGTGACATATCGCAGGTGCAAAAAAAAACATATTCCTTAAAATTATATCGTAGTTTATAATAAAATTTACACTAAAATTTATGATTAAAATTAACACTTACTCTAAAATTTAAATAAGAAAGTTAAGATAATATATGTCTTAGTTTTTGCATAAATATATATAATAATAAGCTATATTTCTCAACTTACCAACTAAAATAATAGAAATTTTTAAATCAAGAATACAGCTAACAAATAAATATTATAAACATATACAATAGAAATAACAAATAACTTACAAGCTATATTATTAAATAATTTTTCAAATAAAGAATTTAGTTAGTTTAAATTATATAACAATAAGTAATAATAGAATTAAGTAAATAACTTGTAACTAACGATCTATTAAATAAAGAATTTAGATTAGTTTAAATTATATGTATATAATAATAGAATTAAATAAATAACTTACATGCTAAATACAGAATTTATTTAGTTCAAATTATATGTAAATATTATAACAATAAGTAATAATAGAATTAAATAACTTATAACTTACCAACTAAAAGAAATTACAAAATAATTTAAATAAAGAATTTAGTTAGTTTAAATTATATGTAAATTTTATAACAATAAGTAATGATGGAATTAAATAAATAACTTACTCTCTATATTATTTAAATAATTTTTTAAATAAAGAATTTAGTTAATTTAAATTATATGATATGTAAATATTATAACAATAAGTAATAATAGAATTAAATAAATAACTTACTCCCTATATTATTTAAATAATTTTTTAAATAAAGAATTTAGTTAGTTTAAATTATATATAAATATTATAACAATAAGTAATAATAGAATTAAATAAATAACTTACATCCTATATTATTTAAATAATTTTTTAAATACAGAATTTAGTTAATTTAAATTATATGGTATGTAAATATTATAACAATAAGTAATAATAGAATTAAATAAATAACTTACTCCCTATATTATTTAAATAATTTTTTAAATAAAGAATTTAGTTAATTTAAATTATATGTAAATATTATAACAATAAAGTAATAATAAATAACTAAATAACTTATAACTTACGATCTATAAATAAAGAATTTATTAATTTAAATTATAAGTAATAATAGAATTAAATAAATAACTTACCATCTATAAAATAATTTTTTAAATAAAAAATTTGGTTAATTTAAATTGTATGTAAATATTATAACAATAAGTAATAATAGAATTATATAAACAACTTACCATCTATAAAATAATTTTGTAAATAAAGAATTTAGTTAATTTAAATTATATGTAAATATTATAACAATAAGTAATAATAGAATTAAATAAATAACTTACTATCTATAAAATAATTTTGTAAATAAAAAATTTAGTTAGTTTAAATTATATGTAAATATTATAACAATAAGTAATAATAGAATTAAATAAATAACTTATATCTTACTAACTAAAAGAAATTACAAAATAATTGTTTAAATAAAAAATTTAGTTAATTTAAATTATATGGTATGTAAATATTATAACAATAAGTAATAATAGAATTAAATAAATAACTTACCAACTATATTATTTAAATAATTTTTTAAATACAGAATTTAGTTAGTTGAAATTATATGTAAATATTATAACAATAAGTATAATAGAATTAATAAATAACTTACACTCTATATTATTTAAATAATTTTTTAAATAAAGAATTTAGTTAGTTTAAATTATATATAAATATTATAACAATAAGTAATGATTAAATTATATATAAATATTATAACAATAAGTAATGATGAAATTAAATAAAAAACTTACTCCCTATATTATTTAATTGATTTTTTAATAAAGAATTTAGTTAGTTTAAATTATATGTAAATATTATAACAATAAGTAATAATATAATTAAATAAATAACTTACCACCTATAAAATAATTTTTTAAATAAAGAATTTAGTTTAAATTACTATATGTAAATATTATAGTAACAATAAGTAATAATAGAATTAAATAAATAACTTACCACCTATAAAATAATTTTTTAAATAAAGAATTTAGTTAGTTTAAATTATATGTAAATATTATAACAATAAGTAATAATAGAATTAAATAAATAACTTATAACTTACTAACTAAAAGAAATTACAAAATAATTTTAAATAAAGAATTTAGTTAGTTTAATTATATGTAAATTTTATAACAATAAGTAATAATAGAATTAAACAAATAACTTATAACTTACTAACTAAAAGAAATTACAAAATAATTGTTTAAATAAAAAATTTAGTTAATTTAAATTATATGGTATGTAAATATTATAACAATAAGTAGTAATAATAGAATTAAATAAATAACTTACACACTATATTATTTAAATAATTTTTTAAAAACAGAATTTAGTTAGTTTAAATTATACAGTATGTAAATATAAGTAATAATAATAGAATTAATAAATAACTTACACTCTATATTATTTAAATAATTTTTTTAAATAAAGAATTTAGTTAGTTTAAATTATATGTAAATATTATATGATGAAATTAAATAAATAACTTACTCCCTATATGATTTAATTAATTTTTTAATAAAGAATTTAGTTAGTTTAAATTAAATGTAAATGTTATAACAATAAGTAATATAAAATTAAATAAATAACTTACTCTCTATAATTTAATAATATTTAATAAAGAAATTATTTAGTTTAAATTATATGTAACAATAAGTAATAATAAATAACTAAATAACTTATAACTTACGATCTATAAATAAAGAATTTAGTTAATTTAAATTACATGTAAATATTATAACAATAAGTAATAATAGAATTAAATAAATAACTTACTATCTATAAAATAATTTTTTAAATAAAGAAATTAGTTAGTTTAAATTATATGTAAACATTATAACAATAGGTAATAATAGAATTAAATAAATAACTTATAACTTACCATCTAAAAGAAATTACAATAAATAAAGAATTTAGCTAGTTTAAATTACATATAAATATTATAATAATAGAATTAAATAAATAACTTACAAGCTATATTATTTAATAATTTTTAAATAAAAAATTTAGTTAGTTTAATTATATGTAAATATTATAACAATAAGCAAATAATAGAATTAAATAAGTAACTTATAACTTACTAACTAAAAGAAATTACAAATAATTTTTTAAATAAAGAATTTAGTTAGTTTAAATTATATAAATAGTAGAAATGTAAATAACATATAACTTACACCCTGTAGTATTATTAAATATTAATTAGTTAAATATAGACATAATACAAAAGTATTCTCTGTAAATTAAATGTATCACTTACAATCTAGTTATTTATATTAAAAATATAATTAGTTGAGTTATAAAATATTAAACAAATAAATATAATATATTATATTTACCTTCGAATTCGTTAGTGCTACTTTCTTTAAATTCCTTGATACTACTTCCTTCTAATTCTTTAGTACTATTTCTTTCAAATTCTTCAGTATTACTGGAAACTAGTTTTATTATATTGCAAATTTGTTTAAAAATTTTAGAATTTGTATTAAATATATTAAATATTTACATTGATTTTTACCTTTATCATTACTGTGAGCCATTACTATATAATTGCATTAAAATCTGGAAAAAATAAAAAAAAAATAATGTAAATATTATTATTAAATGTTTGGATATATATATACGGTGATAATCACAAGTACAAGCATTGCATGTATGACAAATAAATTTTGTACGTCCGGAATGTGTTGACAATTGTCAATTGTCAAGCCTCATTATTTGTGTCTTTGCGAAAACAGAAAAATTTCTTAATACATAATATATAAACTTCTAAAAGATAATGCGTAAATGCTACTTTGCAGGTTTATTTGGGTGGAAAGGTAGTTTTGAATATCACCTTTTTGATTTTTCCGTTAAAACCGTTTGGCAAAAACAATCTTTTATATACAGTCAATAATTACTACATCTAAAGTGGTTATTATAATATTTACAGAGTAATGATTATACAGTACAAAGTAAACATCTACGTAATAACTACAATTTATTGCTTATCTCAAATCTGTGACAGTTTAGTGTCGATTTTGCTATAATAGGAAGGAGTGATGTTTACGCGTCACTGATCACGTGCAGCCACGAGTTCAAAAACACTAAGTATCTGAGGGACTTGGAATTTTTTTAGTGCCAAAAATTTATTTGTCACCGTTATTTGTCATCGTGATCGACACTAACCTGTCACAGATTTTAGATATGCCAATTTATTGAAACTATAGTCACATGATCTATTACGTTACTTCACTTATATAAGGTACGGAACGTAAATTTTTTTGGTAAATACTTCACATTACTCCTTATATTTACCACATGATCGCGTCATATTTATTTGTTTATCGAATCTCGTTTTCAGTATAGGTTCATTTCCTCGGTTCCTTTCGGTTCTACAATAAACTAATTTTATTTCATTTTTTTTTAGATATTTTAGTTCTTTCAGTTCTAAAATTAATAAAGGTATGCTTTTTTATTTTTTATTTGTTTTTTTTATTTCGTTTTTATCTTATATTTCGTTTCTTACTAACTTCATTTTTTTTTACTTTATGGTTTATTTTTTACTTGGTTTCCTATCATTACCCAACCTCCTATCATGATCATTTTTTTATTCTTTTATCTCACATCATTTTTCACCTCATATTACTTCTCATTATTCGTCTCCCATTATTTCTATTACATCTTTTCATTTTACATTATTTCTTTTTCTCTCCTGTTTACTTCCCATCATTTCTTTTTGTCTCTCATCACTTCCTTTCGTCTCCCATCACTCCTCATCACTTCTTTCGTCTCCCATCACTCCTTTTCGTCTCCCATTACTCCTTTTCGTCTCTCATCACTCCTTTTCGTCTCCCACCACTTCTTTTCGTCTCTCATCACTCCTTTACGTCTCCCATCACTCCTTTTCGTCTCCAATCACTTCTTTTCGTCTCTCATCACTCCTTTTCGTCTCCCATCATTACTTTTTGTCTATCATCACTTCTTTTTGTCTCCCATCACTTCTTTTCGTCTCTCATCACTCCTTTCATCTCCCATCACTCCTCTTCGTCTCCCATCACTTCTTTTCGTTTCCTATCACTCCTTTTTATCTCCCATCATGTCCTATTTCTCCTTTTTGTTTCCTATCACTTCTCATCTTCTATTACTTTCCATTACTCCATTGTTATTTCATTTTTATTAGCATCTTACTCTTTGATCATTATAATTTACTTATCTTTTTTATTTATTGTTGTTTTTTTTATTTATATCTTCATTAAAAATAAATATGGTGATTTTTTTCTTTAAAATCGAAAATGTGTGACTTAAATTTGCAAATAAAATTTCATTAAATAAGATTATTTTGAGTTAAAATATGTTTGCAAAAAATTTTTTAAAAACATCGCAATAAAATTTTAAGTTTAACCGATCAAAAATTAGCTAAGTTAAAACAATCAGCCATCAGCCGATTAATAAATTTACTCTATATATTGTGCATCATGTGACAATTGTGACATACTTGAAAAAAAAAACCCAGGCCGATGATCGCCCAGGTGACATTTAGCAATCTCATTATATTATTTTCTGTATTTTATATAAGGGGACCTAAAATAGTAATTTTACGTTACTCACTTAGCACCGCATAAAATAGTTAAAATATCCAGATTCATACAAAAAATCTGGTTTAAAATTGAGATATCTTGTAAGAATCTGGGTATTATATGAGGGTGCAATATAATTTAACCAGAATTATGCATAAGTATCTAATAAAATACTGGATCTTTTAAAGTGAAGAGGAAGATACTATACGCAATGCTAGACGGTAATGTTTTGTCTGGAGTGTAACGAAGGGACTACACATAGTAATCATTAATAAGATCACGTGAGAAGTCTGCTTGTGCACTCCGGACTCTACCGTTTGTTTCCTAGTTTAATAATACATTTACAAGAAAAATAATAATTACAGCAGTACAGTACACACCTTAATTAAAGAAATCCTTTGAATTTGAAAATTTCTTTACACAGCCGTTTTATCTTTCCAAATAGCTTGATATATAGTATAATGCTGAAATTTCATCTTGCCATTTCTTTTAAATATTTTATTTGAGATAATGGGATCCATTTTATTTGTGTTTTTGAACGAAAAAATGTTTTAATAAAATAATAAATCAAAATCACCATTAAAATAATTCTTATCATTTTAATTAAAGTTTTAATTTGCGTTTATTTTTATATTTTAAGGAATATTGTTAAGAAGCCTAAACGTTTTTTGAGTCATAGTCTTTGAATAGTTCGAAGCGTTTAATCCGAATAGTTTGTACGGCGTTCAGCGAATTTTAATATTAATGATGTAAGTACTTATTTGTAAATTCTAAAGAAAAAGTGGTATGATTTTTTTTCTTATATCCATTTTAGTCAATTTCATTCTATCGTTAATAATTGGATGTTTCAATTGTTTCATCGTATGATGTCAATCAAATAAACAAAAATCGTTCGATTTGCATACATTGTTGTACAATAATTCACGTGATTTATTTTTACCAATTATATAAAGACTTATTTTAAAAGGTATGAAATTACAAAAAAATAAATCAAATAATATAAAATTTTTTTTTTTTTTTTTCCTGCAATTCGAATATTTCATTACAAAATAATACTTTCATTCTATTTGAATTTATTAAAAATATCTTTCCACAAATAATAAATTTACCAGAAAGTCATACTTCAATATGAAAATATTATTAAATCGTCTTAGAGAAGAAGGTACTTTTGACTGTAATTATTTTACGCCAAGGTTTTATTTTGAAACAGAATGGTGTCTTGACATGCATGGTTATATTGACAGGGAGGAATTAGATGTTCGTCTTGAAGAAATTAATAGAATAGTCACTGCAAACCCACTACTGAGTGAAAGAGCGAAAAAGGGTCTTTTATATGCTTTCGCCGCTATTACCCTTATTTTGATTCTGTTTATTATCTTAGCCGTTTCACTTTTAGGCGGTGTTCTTGCTCCTTCCATTATAACAATTATTAATACCATCAGTTACTTGGTGGGTAATTATTTGATCGAGGAAGAAGCAAAACGTCGTTCAGAAAGATTTTCTGAAGCTTTTAAACAATTGTTCGATAAATATAATGCCACTGATAACCCAACTGCCAATTGGAAACTCAAGTGGCGTAACGTTCTCACTCATTATAAAGTAGAAATGAATTATACCCTTGATAATAATGGTTTAAAAAGCAAGGGAAAGATAACGCCAAAGTATGCTGAGGAAGCTGAAATAGAGCTAGAAATAAATGACGGCCTCGCTGAAATTACTGAATGTACCATCCGTTTGCACCTTTATAAAAATAATAAACTTAGAAGAATTACTAAACAGCAAGAGGAACTTGAGAGACTTCTTGCATCGAACGAGGACTATTCAATTATTATCGATGATGAGAAATTGCCTAAAACTCCTCCTTCCAATTACATATATACACCTCAACCTGATAATACGCCTCCATTTAACAACACACCCCCTTTCAACAATACTGAGATTTCAATGCCATCTGTGAGGAATACTAATTCATATGAAAGTAATAATTATGCTAATCTTCTGAGATCGGCTAATTCTTCGGGTTCCTATAATCAATAGATGAGCTCTACATATACGGTATAAAATAATTTTATCTTTTTTTTTTTTTTTGCGACACGATAATCATGTTTTATTTCCTCATTAAAACCTTTTTTTTATTTTAGAAATAACAATCAAGATTATTATTAAACGACTTCAATATATAAATAATAAATATTATATTTATGTACAGTATAAAAAATCCCAATTTTGTATAATAATATAACAAGTTCATCGGGAACATTTTCTGGTCGAGTGGGGTATTTTAAAGGTTTATGTTTATGAATACGTAGACTAATTACTATAAATAAAATATCGATCCCTATGAGAGTAAATAATATATATATATATATGTAATAATATGACAAATTAATACCATCATTATAAATAATTAAAAGTTAAATAAATATTCATTAAAAAGAATCAACATTAAAGAATCCTGTAAATTTTGTAAATTATAGGCAAATTTGCTATCTGCTATTGCTTCTCTAAATTTTGTTTGAAAATTTCTTAAGAAAATTCTATAAAATAAATAAAAAAAATCGCATCTTTTAAAGCGCCTAATCTAACTGATTCTGGCTTAGGTTGAATTGAAATAATTTTTTTGTGTTACATTACGGAATTTTAATAAGATGTACATGTACAATAAAATTCTACTATTTTAAGATAAATATTTGAATTACCATTTGCCTTAATATGTATTAGTATCATTTTGAAACAACGAATAAATAATAAATAAACTAGGGTGGCGTCAGGAATCAAGTTGGCACGCCATTTAATATTTTTTTCAGTTAATACTAGGCGTAACCTGTCACGTTGCGCCAGAGACGATAAAGTAAGAGAGTAATAATAAATACACATATTTTATTTTGAATAGGTCTGGTTTTTTACTATTATTATAGTAAGAAATAAATGTAATAAATTACACAATTTATATGATTATACAAATAACAATGAGTTGTGTGCAAGTGTTATACAGTATGTGAAATATTATTATTAAACGCAAATTTTATTTATGATTTATTTATAAATTCATTACAAAACAATTTTGTATAAATAGTTTATTGTTACATTGTTGTTACAAAAAAATCCTTTTTTTTTATCTTAAAAAAATTTTATTGTATCATTAAAAAAAATTACATCCTCTGTGAAAAACATACATATATATTGTTACCATATCTCAAAGAAATTCATTATAGCAATCTATTGTTATAGAAAATAAAATATCTCACTAATTACTAATATGAAAAAAAAAATCCCCCAAAAATCAATTATAATAATCCATTGTTACGAAAAAAAAAATATTCCTCAGAAAAATTAATTATAACGATCTAAACAATTTCCTATAAAATTTACTATACCGATCTATTGTTACAAAAAATAAATAAGTAAATTATATGTCAGTCTATTATTGAGCCTAAAAAATAATTAGGGAAAATATTATTATTAATAATAATAAGAAGAATCGGGAAAAAAGACAATTACCGTGAGTCCGTGATGCCACAGCGTCAATCTGATCGCCGATTCCAAATCAAAATAGTTTAAGAATGTGGTTCGGGAAAAAAAAATTCGATTTGAAAAAAAAGCCAAACCGAAAAAGAAAGGTGAAAAAAAGTCTTTCAGATTGGGAAAAAAGTCAAAAGCCAACCCGAAAAAAGAAAAGTGAAAAAAGAATTTTCGGATTAAAAAAAAAACCAACTCGAAAAAAAAAGGTTTTAAAGAATTCGAAAAAAAACAGAAAAAAAAATAACAATAAAGAAAATTTGAAAAAAAAACAAAAAATAAAATTTGGGGGAAAAAATTTCATTAACCGGAATTGGATTATTAGATGACTTGCTGATCAAGCGGGTCTTAGCTATAAAGAATACGGATTAGCAATTCAAAATTAATTTATACAAACTAATCTAAAGATACTCCAACGTCTACGTTATCTTCAAGGATAAGTATTTTCGCCTAAACTAACTTTCTTTACCCTAAGATACTCCACTCCAAAGATGATTGCTTGAGAATATAATGAAATTTTTTAGATGTTAATTTATAAGAGTAAAACAAAATTCTTTTAAATTAATAAAATTAGAATAATTATTTTATTAAAATAGAATGTAATATTAATTTAACAATTTTTCAATTTATTAAATACGTTAATTTAAAATAAATTATTGTAAATAATGAGTGCTATCGGTATGCCACTTCCATGTTAATGGCATGGTTCACTTATTTTGATAATGTTCAACGTCTTCACCTAATTTATAAATAGGACTAAGACACGAAAAGAAAGCTTAAATAATAATACGTTATGCCACAAATTGCGCCGTATGTAAATCACATGCTCAAAAATCACATGTCAGAGCTTTTTTACTGGGAAGATTTGCATGTATGACAAATAAATTTTGTAAGCCTCATTGTTTGCGAAGACAGAAAATTTTCTTAATACACAATATATAAACTTCTAAAAGATATTACATAGATGCATCTTTGGCTACTTTGCAGGTTTACTTGAGTGGAAAGGTAGTTTTGAATATCACCTTTTTAATTTTTCCGTTAAAATCGCCTTGGAAATGATCGACAAAGACAATCTTTTATATACAGTCAGATATCTCTACATAATTACCACATCTAAAGTGGTGATTATAATATTATACAAAGTAATGATTATATAGTAAAAACTACAAAGTAAACATCTACGTAATAACTACAATTTATTAAAACTATATAATGCGATTTCATAGTGGTTCAAAATTAAAATTTATCTGTAGATCTAAGTAATTAACTGAATAAATAAAAACAATAAAAATTAAAATTATAAAAAAACGATTAAAAAAAAAAAGTTTAAGATGACTCATACGTCCAGAAAAATTTACAATTTCATCGTATCTCATCCTAAGCCAAAATTAATATTGTTAAAATGCATCAAAAAGGTGGCAAGATTACCCTTCTTTTTTAAAATGTATTTAAATACTATTAACCATTATTAACTTTTTTATTTGAATTATCATCTTTGCGTAATTTAATTACCTGCAATGGATTATATTACAATTTGATGATCTTCGTTATTAAAAAAATATGAAACTAAATTGAGCCGGATATATATACATATTTTTACAATAGATACTAACGACATAATATTTGTTAACAAGTTTTTCTTAATTATATAAGGATTATATAATAATTTAAATTCATTCATTTATTCATATCTGTGACTTGCATATCAAAAAGCCCATTTTTGGATGATTTGACCCTATGAAATATTGGCTAGGATTTCTCCACAAAATTGCCATCACTATCGCTATTGTGCACCAAGTTTTATTAAATAAAATGCATGAATAGCTAATTCTGAAAATACTTAAAAAAGCATGTCTACGTTTAGAGAACGACATTTCTTAGATCAAGAGAATTGTAAATCATTAAATAACTTTGTAAGTTTTCTTTCTTTATGTAACTTTAATTATGATATACAGACATTCAGTAAATTACAATTGGGTAAAGCAACTTTAGATAATTATTCAACAAAAAAATTTGTAAATCGACAATATACAGTATATTTAGTTACCATCATACCTAGACCCAAAATAACAATGATTTTATCCTAATTTATCCTTCAAAAAAGACGCTGAATTCAACCAAATTACGCCAGAAATCCTTAATGTTCATTGTAAGAAGAACAAATTTAATGGTTTGGTATACCGTAGTTTTGTTTATTATGGATTATATATTCCAAGAATTTGATTCTTTGTTTCAATTATAAATATATTTTTTTTTACAAGTCTATTTTTAAAATATTTTCTTTCTTCATGTTCGGTTATGTTCGATACCTCGAAAAAGAAATTATTTCGCCCGATAAAAGTGTAAGAAAATATTATTATTATTTTATTTTACTTTTTTTCAATTTGACATACCAAATTTTCTTAATGCAACAAAAACTAATGCTATTTAGTATACAATTAACAGTACTTTTCCTGGATTAATTTAAAATATAATTATCTTCTACTTTCGTTTGGAATTATTTTCAAAAAATTCTGAATTTTTTTCTGAGAAAAACCAATTAAAGTCAATCTTTCGTCGTACCGAATATCCCATAGGTTGGCGTTAAATTCTTGCCCGATCATAGATATACTATGTCAAATTACCGAAGCAAGGCAAAAACAAGGTAGGCTAAACTCAAAGTGAGGCAAATACAAAACGTAATTGACTAAATAGAGCAAATTCAAGGATGACCCAAAATAAAATAAGGAATATATAAGGCGACATATACCAAATTGAAGTATAGACAATGTGAAACGGGATTAATTTTAGATGTAGACACGTATATATATAGTTGGTCTAAAGTAAGAGAAAATACTGTTTAATACTGTTACAAAAATCGCAATGCGATGTCACGTGATTTTAATGTCGGCCAGCACCGACGTTCCGACGTTCCGTCAACAAATATACTACGAATAGTGCAATCTAATACAATACGAATGTCAGATAATTTCACTTCATGATAAATTATCTATGGCTATCCGCTATAGTAGATTATTTTTTATACATATACTTTACATTTGTTTCTAATTATCAAATAAATAAATATTTCATAATTATCACAAAATTTGTAAATTTCTTGCACTTAGGCAATTTTTTTTAAAAAATAAAATAAGTAAACCAATTATAATAATAAATATTTAATAGGAATTGTAATTTTAAGTTTTTACTCCAATAATCTAGATTTTAGATGATATAAAATTGCCATATCCGCTAATTTACAGAATTGAGATAAATTAAGGATTATAAAATTATTTATGCTGACTGATAAAAAATGAATTTTCACTTTTGTAATAAAAAAATACGTTTCGTAAGTAACGTAATTAACGCGAAAGTTAATGATGGGTTTTTAAGGTTTCAATAGGTTTTACTTTTATAGGTAGAACCAAAATTTCATATTAAATATAATAATTTTGTTCTTTAAAAGTTTATTAACGCGCAGTAAAGTTATAAGAAATTGCAAAGTTTTATATTTATTTACTTTTTGATATCATCATTTTTTAAAAAATTTCGTGTTACGCTAATGTACTCTCGCATGTGATGACGTTCACTGATCATTTCCAATATGATTATACTTTACCATCCCAGACAAATCCCAAATCTCACAAAAAATATTTCTAAATTTAATTTCAATATAAAGCTTTCAATAAATTTTCTTTTTGAATTGATCATTTTTTCTTATGTTTTGTGATATTTTTACAACTACTTTTTTAATTTACCATAATTTCGCCCAAAATTAAATGATTGGTGCAAGTATTCCTTTTTCGGAACCCTAATTTTACAATTTCCCTAAGAAATAAAAATTGAAATTATGGTACAAAAATTGTTACGTCTTTTACTATCTGTAATGTCATATAGTATTTACTAGGCGTAACCCGTCGCGTTCCGCCGGGGATGAGAGTAATAATAAACACACTGGTCTAGCTTTTTACTATTATTATGATGGTATTAGTAGGAAATAATGTAATAAATTACACAATTTATATGATTATACAAATAACAATGAATTCTGTGCAAGTGTTATACAGTATATGAAATATTATCAAATTTACTTATCACACGAAACGAATGTTGTAGTACTGTGAAATTTATGATTTGTTTATATATTTACAAATTCATTACAAAGATAATTTTGTATTAGTGATTTATTGTTACATTGTTAACAAAAAAATATATATTTTTTTATCTTAAAAAAATTTCATTGTAGCACTAAAAAAAATTACATCATTTGTTGAAAAGAAATACATATATATTGATTACAGTCAAACCTTTATATAACAATATGTCGGGACATATATGAAAATTTTAGACTGATATTTATATGTCCTCACATATAATGGGAAAATAAAATTTTATCGGTATATCAAGTTTTAATAGTATATCGGTATATCGAATATCGGTATATCGAGGTTAGACTGTATATATGATGGTGCTATAGAAATAAATGTATTTTCCATCTTATAATCTCATTCATATAAATTTACGATATAAATCACAAAATCCTTTAGCAACTAATACAGAATGGGTGCAGTATTTATATAGAGAGAAAATTGAATTTTACCCTTAATATTAATGATGAGTTCTATTATTCTACTTCTGCTCCATATTAAATTTAATGATTAAATAAAAGTAATTTCAATCTAGTAAACGCAATTTAGAATTTTTGATAATGTATACCAAGTGAAGTTAAAAAGATTACGCTAATGAAGCCTTGAATAAGGATAGAAACAATGCAAACTTCGCATCAATAACTAAAACGTGTTCCTTGGACAATTTTCTCGTAAATTAGTATATCTTCCCGTATGGTATAACTATCATTGAACAGCTGTTCTAGAGGATCTATGTCTACAAAACAATTGATTACTGAGTTTTTAAGAGAGCAAGGGTAGTAAAAAAGAATTGCCCAAAGTTGAACCTGTTTCCTGGTCATCTTTTATTAGGGGTGTTAAAATATCATCCGAAAAGCAGTTCGGTTAACACCCCTAATCGTGTTATCCTGCAGCCGCCGATGATAATGCTTATAACTATTCCGTTTACGTGACATGTCCTTCACCCTAATTATCTTCACCATCATCAACCTAATTATCTTCATCAGGCACCTGTTCATCATGCTCTTCTAAAAATGTTATAATATAGTTTATATCATATACAAAAAAAATGCATTTCTAGACCCTAGACACAAAGAATGGACTTCTACCTTGATCCAGTAATTCTTAACGCGCCAATACTCCTGTTAATTCTTGCTTCAAGACCAAATGAGGTGAATCTATAATGATGTGAGTATAATCTTCAAGAGGACGACCCAAATCTCCTCCCAGAATTTATTTAATTCTCCTGCTGTGAATTTGTCAGGTTATCGCCTCAGCAAGAATGAGGTTTATAATAGCATCCTCCAGTTCGTTGGGCATCTCAGTTTTCCATAGGACTATATCTTACCCTATGAGGAAGTTAACATCATTCCCAGTATTCACTCGAATGACATTCTTTCCCGGTCTTGTATGAAGATGGCAAGTCAACTCAATGTTCTCCATGATTCTGTACTTGTTACCCATAATTAATAAAAGCTACATATTTATATTCTGATTTTCAAAACTTCCACTTTCCAAGTTAGTCACTACGGTTAATATTATAGAGAATCATATCCATTTTGGTACTTTCATAAGAAATAAAGTTTGTAGACCTTAACAATTGCAAAGTTTCACGGACCTACAACACTTTATTCTGCTGGATGACCATGAAGTACTTATTTGTTTTTATTCCAGAAACCGTCTAGTATTCCTTCAAAAAATCTTCTTTGTTTGCATATGTAAGATAAAACTAATACCAAAAAAAGATTGCCTACTTAACAACAAACTTGTTGCTGCAAGAAGCTAGCAAAAATATTTTTGAATAATGTTATGTACAGACCGGGCAAGAGGTGATAATTTATATGAAAAGAGTATGTCCAAAGATTGTTGACATTTCTGTTGAATATTGAGAATGATTTCTTTGTCCTTATAACTAATGCGAAATTCTTTGTATTCCATCAAGAATTATTTCAGTGATCACGATTTTTCTAGGAAATTAAGGTTTAAGTCATGCGAAAACTGAAGCAAACAGCAAACTACAAACACGATATCAGAAAAACATGCAAGTATCGTCACAATCACCGTACTTCCAAAATTTTCGTATATGATATATTGATTCCCAGAAACATGTGTTGTGTTATATTCTTACAATGAAAAAATATGTGGCGTTGATTATGTTGAAGCTATACAACTTATATAGGCTACACATAATTTCCATATTCGGACTCAAAGGCTGCAAAATACATTTTTCTACACATCAACGAATATAATGTTGGAAGCTGCTGGTAACTCATTCAAAATCACAATTTAGAAACGTTTATGTCATGTTGAATTATTAAGATATAGACATATTATTTGTTCCCATACCCGAATTTGAAATGAAGCCAATGATAGACTTTATTTATGCCATACATAGCCTTACTGTCATTAATATAATACATAGTCTCTATTCTCATGAATTACGAAATACTATATAAGACTATATTGTCCCGTGTTGTTTTTTGAATCTGTATTCTGTAAAACTAATCTCATTTGATATCATGACCAGATTACCAGATTATCAACATTTTACGGTAAAGGCGATGCAATAGTTATTGCCAATTGTTATTGATGAGTCACAATTAGAGATCTAGATTTCACCGATCTATAGATGATAAAAGTAGCTTCACATGATGATAGATAGATAGTACTATAATTTATTAATAAAGACTGATATTTTACTAATTGTTCTTTGTGTATTTTTGTTGTGAATTTGTCGCTACAGGTGCACCAAGAAAGCAGTACTGACAGACAATTCCAGAAATATATTTTGTAATAAAACCTTTTAATTTACCCTATATTTTATTTTTGTTTATACAAAACTGGTGGCATCTATTCCAGTTAAGATAATGATGACTAATAATGGCTTATAATCATGATCAATATGATTTACTCCCATTTATTTACATGTTGTTAAGTTAACTCATATTACTAGTTTTAGATTAAGTAACTTATAAATTAATTGATGTAATAAATGTGACTCATACATCATGATCTTGATTTTTTTTATGAATCATAATAAATTATTATTAGTCACATGAGATTTTTACAAGTATATATACCCTTAAATTTTCTCAAGGAAAAATCAAATTTTCTCAAATATTAAATCCAAATTTTCTGTATCAAATATTTTTCAAACACAAGTTTCAATCAAATATTTTCCAAACAAGTTTCAATCAAACATTAAATCTGAATTTTCTATATCAAATTTTCTATATCAAATCCAAATTTTTAATTCAATTGTAAAATTTCAATTCAAAAATGTCTTATCAATTGTGTCCTAACATTATCAATACTGTTCTCAATGAAATTCCCCTCAACAAATGCTACCACCATTATCAACCAACTGAATCAACCTTCCAATATCTACCATCATTTGCCATATATATTTACATTCTTTTTATTATTTTACTCATGTCTACTGATATTATCAAGTATATAATTATCCTAATTCTTCTTTCATTAAAACTCTCTTGTGCTGTTACAATCTTCCTTCTTACCCGACTTCTTTCATTTCCCAATGTATTACATTCTTTTGAACATTTATTATTCTCTCTATTATTATCACTTCTCCTTTATTTATTATCTATATTATTATCAATCCTTCTCCATTTTCTTTATTTTCTCAATTGCATAATTTATATTCTTCTTTTTTCTTATCTATTTTATAAATACTATTCTACTTTTAATCCCACAGTAGTTTAGTCTTCTTTTTCTTTCATTATTTTCAATTGACATATTTTCCAAAATTATCTTATATTATGTAGCTAGGTCCATTGCTTACCAAATATAGCATGGAGACATAATCTTTACCCTTTGGTCAACTTGGGATTACTTGGCCATTCTTAGATAGATAATTTTTACAAGGGGATCGTTTGCATCGCCCTTAATTGGTGTCAGAGAGATCCTTTGTCTTGTAAAAATTTACCCTTTCTTGATCATTTGACCATTTTTAGATAGATAAATTTTACAAGGGGATCGTTTGCATCGCCCTTAATTGGTGTCAGAGAGATCCTTTGTCTTGTAAAAATTTATCTTTCTTTGATCATTTGATCTATCTCATGTGATTTCATTCTTCACATGTGATACCCTTTATTTTATTCCTTTGTTGAGTTCTTTCCTTAATAACTTATTAACTCAACAATTATCCATCACCGTTGGTTCCACAATTTCTGTGTCCAAGTTCAATTCTTGGAGGTGATTTTCTTACTTACTAATTAGTTTGTCTTCAGTTTTCCATTGGGTTTGGTATAGTGTCTTCCTGTTTGTTAATTTATTTCTCTGATTCATTGTAGTCCAGAGTAGTATTTTTTTGCGCAAATAATTTTTATTTTTTTTTATTTTAACATGATGACAGAACGAAGGTACAACATCATGTATTACTCTAAAATAAATAAATGTCAAAAGTGATGGTTTTGAGGTTGACATTTAAGGTAAGATTATTGTTGTCTTAATTATTATAATTTAATTCAAAAATGTAACAATCAACATATTTATTGAAACATATGATCATTACTTTTATTTGCTTTTCTTAATTCAATATATTCTGCCTTTTAACCTCCCATGCACACTCTTAAAAATAATTGGGTTTTAAAACAAAAAATCGAATTTAGTTAATATGAAAAACATTTTACTGCACGATTATAATATTGAAAAAAAATTTATAGAATTATAAAGGTATCAAACAACCATTGACGTTCAAATAAAATTTTTTTGTCTTTTCATTTTTGATAAATTCAATAAAATTATAGTATTGTCGCAATAGTTGCATTCTTAATTTCCAAACACCCAGTCCCGGCTCAAGCATAGATTGTCGTGTAATTTTATGATGATTAAACAGCGTTTACCATGGTTACTTTTAGTATGTAATAGTTATTGAGTTTAACTCAGGTAAATATTTTATAAAGAGTACCCGAGTACCCGATCAGAATGGCGAAATGTAACATCATTATGATTTTAAATTTACTAGTATTTACTGTATCATATTTATCAACAAAAATCCAAAGGTAAACTTTGATTCTTCTAAACATTATAAAATAATCTGACAAATATTCAATAGTTAAAGTATAAAATATATTTATTAGTATTATAACTTATGATATATATTTTTTGCAACAAAAGTAATGTTAAAGCTTAATTAAATTAAATTAATTTATTATATGGTCATTGAATTTTTAAACCAAATTTCTTTGAAGCAAATTACTCAAGATCCTATAAAAATGCAGATTTTGATGTTAGTATATTTTTTCAGCAAGCGTGAATGGATTTTTAAATAACTTTTATATCAACGATCTATTGTCATGAAAAAAAAAAATTCCCCAGAAATATTAATTAACAATCTATTGTTACAAAAAATAAATAAATAATTAATTATTATTAAGCTTGATACGCCTAAAAAATATTATTATTCTTATTATTATTAAGAATCTGGAATTGTAAAAAAATTTTTGTTGTAATCATTACCCTTCTGATACTAAAATGATTGAAACAATTATAAAAAAAAAGTAATTGCCGTGGTGCCGCAGCATCGAACCAAACCTAAATGGTGAAAGAATATATTCGGGAAAATAAAAATTTGGTTTGAAAAAAAAAGAGCTAAACCGAAAAAGGAAAAGGGGAAAAATTTCGGATTGGTGATAGGAAAAAAAACAGAAAAAAAATAAAAAAAAAAAATTCAAAAAATAAGAACGAAAAAAAAAATTTGAAAAAGAAACCGAAAAGGAAAAAAAATTCGGAAAAAAATCGAAAAAGAAATTTGGGGGAAAAGAAAAAGGATAAAGAAAGAAATCGGTTTTAGGAATCCGAAAAAAAAATTAAGTATCATACCAAAAAAAATTTTGATCCGTTTTAAAAGACCGAAACAATAGGATTATTTAATAAAAAAAAAAAGGTTTCAGTTTGGGAAAAAAAATCAAACCTAAATGGGAAAAGAATGAGAAAAAACAATTTTTTTTGGTTTGATAAAAAATCATTTAGTTTTTGACCAGGCGGGTTTTAATTATATGGCATGGGATTTCAAGTTACACAATTCAAATTATTTATACGGAGACTAATCCAAACGTCAGACAAATTTTTTATTTAATTTGTTGATCCACCCGCCATATTTGTCGATATGGTCATGGATGATTGTACCATCTTGTTCGTCATTAACAGTTTCAAGTTATTTACATGCTTGCCAGCTGTATTTTTCTTTAATTTGGCGCGGCATTAGTCTTGAGTCAAAAATTCTGAAGAAATAATTACGGCCATTTTTTGTAATAGATATATTAATGCCACCTCGTTTATATTTATATCTTCATAAGCTTTGGTGAAACAAAGTCTGGCCTTAATCATCTTGTATTTATAGCTTCTTAGGCGTTCGACGTATCCTACATTTATTGCATATATTACTTCATCCACGGAAAATCGTAGAACGTAATATCACGTGACTCATCTGCAAAATTATTATCGTCGTCGGTAATTGTTTTAACCGGAAATTCAGTGATCTTTCCATTTGGATAGTTTTGTGTATCCGAATTTTTCCGATTTTTACGACTCCAGATTTTTTCTTTGTTTGACCCGAATTTACCTTACTTGTTTGTGGTCAGTGAACTCATGTCTTGATTCTTCTTCTGCTCTAGCTCTTTAACTTTTCCGGTAAGTATTTTCGCTTTTTCCTCTTTCTCTAATTTTATTCGCTTTTTCACCGTTACATCAGTTTCTAATTCTCTTATTCGATTTTCCAAATCTGTTATCTTCCGTTCGTATCTTTCTATTTTCTCATTTTGCTCTAATATTATTTGTCCTTTAGTGGTTGCATCAGTTTCCTTTTTGTTTAATACCCTTCCAGTTCATGTGGCCTTGTGTCTTTACTATGGTTACCCGGACTAGGTTTCTTAATTTTGGAACTGTACGGCGTTAATAATAAATCAACAATGAAATTAATCATAAATTGTCAATTTTACTATTAAAAAAAAAATGACTATTGTATTTCATAGGATTTATTATTGTTATGTTCCATAAGTTCATGGATTGCTAATTAACACAATGGCGTATACGGAGCTCTTCTCCTATTGAAAATGCCATTTCCTATATATTATCGAAAATAATTTTATTTTTCAGAATCAAATGTAATTAGGACAAAAATCATGCAGTGACAGATCTTCATGCATCAGAAATATAAACGTAATATTTGTTACACAATAAGACTAAAAATCTATTAAAATAATGGGACAAATCAACCCGATAAAAAATTTCTCCTTTTTATTTTTTTAAAAAAAAAAAGAATTTGGCGATCCAATGAAGATTTGCTTTTTCTAATATTTGAAGAATTAGGAAATGATAAAAAATCTCTTTATTCATGTCTTTTGGTTAATAGAACTTGGTGTATCAATTTTATGGAGAAATCCTAGTCTATTTTCTTATTTTGGTATTCAAAAGAAACTATTCAACGTAATACTTTTACTTTTATCGGAAGAATCAAAAGAAATTTTGAAGAATCAAGGAATGAATAATTTTATAACAGAGACAACACATCGGCGTCCTTTATTTAATTACATTTAAAATTGCCTATCCTAAGACATGAAATTTTTTCGAATATAGTTGGAGAATCAAATGCACCTATTTTAAGAAACGAGTTATTCAAATTGTTTATTAATAAAAATACAAAGTTTATTCAACTTACAATTACAGAATATTTTGATTATCAAGTACATCTTATTCCAGGGGCTGAATGTTGCTTATCAGGACTTGAAATCTTTTATTATAATAGTAAAATTGATCCAAACGTTCTAGTAGGATTAGCTAAAATATGCAAATCAATTAAAAAAATTGAAATAAATTTTGATAGCTATGAAAATACTGATAGTCATGGGATCTTTAAATTAATTGAAGTACAAAAAAATTTAAATGAATTCTATTTAACCGATGCTTTTAACAGACTTGAACCATTTTACAAATATCTTGAAGAATCATTAATTAAACATGCAGATACTATCCAATATTTGAAAATTGATTGGAGTCCTAATACAAGATTTCTTTCGTACTTTGTGAACTTAGTATATTTAGAAATCGAGAAATCATTTTTCATAAAGAAGTATAATCCAAATAATTTAAAGAATATCTTATTACCTATTTTAAAAATTTTAAAGATTAATCGTGTTCCATTGATTGCTACAGTAAATTTAATTGAAAGCACAACAGGAAATCTTTCTGAAATTAGTATACATTGTGATAAGGCCTTACGTGATGTTGGTTGTAAAATGCTTATTCAGGCAATTTATCAAAATTGTCCAAATATTAGGTATCTTAAATTATCATTTGATATAAAGTTATTGATTCCAGAATTTAAAAATTTATTGATTAATTGTCAATTTTTAATTGGATTAATTATTCACGTGAGAAATGATTATAACTTTAGGTGGAATAAGTTATTCCAAATATTAGCTAAATCATCACCAATTAGTTTATTTAAATTTAAATTTTATTCTAAGGAATTTAAACTGAAAGATTTAAAATTATTTTTTGATAATTGGAAAAATAGGAGGGCTATGTTACTAAAAATAATTTATCCTAGTTTTAAAGTAGATCAGCAGTTAGTAAGTTTAATTGAACAATATAAAGCAAAAGGAATAATTGAAAATTATATTTTTAGTATTATCGATTGTGGTGATGATTATGAAAATTTTAAATGGATTTAAAAGAAAATCAGCAACGTACCGCACTGCACTTATATAGATTGCCTCTAGATTCTTGTATGAATTTCATAATAGATTTTACTACATTTACAGTATTAATAAATAACAATTGATAGATTTATCGTCAAATAGTATTTATTTTTTTTTTAATGACATATATATATAACACTTGTTTACCACCTATTTTTTATGTTACGACATGTTATCGATAGTTTTACGAATAGTTTAATACGTGTCTGATACTAAATTCTTGATTTATTTGATGACATCAACATCATCGGTTCTTGTAGACGCCCGGTAGAGTCGTGAACATAGTAAAAGGTTACAAGTTTTGCGGGCATTATTTTTAAAATTTTTTATATTCATCAATTAAAATATAAAACACAGATTAACATTTTTACAGGATCATATTTAACGATATTAATAATTGTGATACACTTTAATGTTTTTTTCATGGAAAATATAATAATTTCGATAAAAATTTTAAAATAAAGATAGTATGAAGATATTTATATGCGTATATAAAACAATAATATAAAATCGTTTTTTTTTTTGTACTAATTTATGCATAATTGTATATATAAGGATTTTTTTTTAATTCCATTCAAACTCATTTTCATGATATACTGTGTTAAAACCAATGGAATATCTATCAACTATTCCTTTTACTTTATATTTTTTGATTAGATCTTCTAATTGTTGCTTCGCTTTAATATTAACATTATAATCTTTGTTACTTATTTCTAGAATTATAGAATTCCTATTTTCCCAATTATCAAAAAATAATTTTATATCCTTTAATTGAATTAATTTATTAGAAGAAAATTTAAATTTAAACAAACTAATTGGTGATGATTTAGCTAATATCATAAAAAATTCATTCCATTTAAATTCAGTATTATATCCAGTATATATGTCAATAATTAATCCATTTAAATATCGACTATTACTTAATAAACTTTCATATTCTGAGATTAATAACTCAATATTACGAAACAATAGCAATGATAGTCTAAGATATCTTAGATTTGGACACTTTCGATAAATTGCTTGAATAAACATTTTACTATCATCACCATGATAATCATAAAGTACACTAATTTCAGTAAGATTTCCTTTTATATTTTCAATTAAATTTGTCAAAATTATAGGTCGAACTCTGCTTGTTCTTAAAATCTTTAAATTAGGCAATGAGATATTTTCAAAATAATTTAAATCCTTCCATACGCTATACCCAGGTAGAAAAATTTCTAAACATGACAAATTTACAAAATGTAAAAGAAATTTTGTAATAGGTGTCCAGTCAAACCTCAAATATTGGATAGTAGTTGCATGCTTAATTAAAGATTTTTCAAGAGACTTATCAAATGATTCATAACTTTCTGATAAATTGATGAATTTAACGTCATTTAGGCTTTCTTGTGCTTCAATTAATTTAATGATTTCTAAACATTTAACACTATAATTGAAGAACATATTCTCAATTATTACTTTTTTAATTGATTTGCATCTAACCAACCACTCTAAAATATTTTGAGATATATCCATATTACAATGAAAGGATTCAAGTTCTGAAAAGCAATGTTCAGCTCCTGGAATAAGATGTATTTGATTATAAAAATTTTGTGGAATAGAAAGATGAATAAATTTTGTATTATTATTAATAAATAATTTAAATATCTCAGATTTTACAATAGATATTTTTGTTTTTTTAGTCTTTCGTGGTATCATACATCTTATAAAAAAGAAGTCTAAATATTTTATAAAATTAATATAATCAAATAAGGGGCATTCATGTGATTCTGTAATATGATTATCAATTCCCTGACCCTTCAAAATATCTCTTGATTCTTTTGATAAATGTAAAAATAATACATTAAATAACATGATAATCTTAGAATTAATGGTTGTAAAATATTGCCAAGGATTTCTCCATAATATTCTCACTGCTATTAAACACCAAGTTCTGTTAACTAAAAGGCATGAAAAAAGTGAATTTTTATCACTTTTTAATTCTTCAAGTATAAGCACAAGTACATCTCTGTTAAAACTCGACATTGTTTTTTTTTTTTTCAAGAAAAAAATCGGAAACCTCACCTTATTTTCTTTATTTATTTATGATAAATATTACATCATGTTTTGTGCGACCGCTTTTGTACAATTAAACTGGGATAATGCAATTGACATATGAATGCATGACGATCCCATTCTAGTTTAATAGTACTAATAATTATTTGTTGTTTCGCATGTGAAAAGATTTAATACGTATTTAGTATAAATTTACTATTGGGATGGCCAATTACTTTAAATATTGAACCAACTTTAGTAAAAATAATAAACGTGATGTGCTTCAATTATCTGACTAGAGGCCTGCAAACGGGACGAACCCGGAAACCCGGACCGGATCCGCACATGATTTTCCTGATTTTCGTAATTCTGGCCAAAATCGCCTTAATTCCGGCCGGAATTAAACTGACCAAAATTAAGTTGGCCGATTTTTTTTGGTTTCCCGGACCGGGTTGTATAAATATTTCCGTAAAATATATACAATAATTTACTAAATAAAATTTCGAATAAAGAATACTATTATCTAATTATTTATAACAATATGTGAGTATTAAATTCAATAAAAAGTATATTTTTTGATTAAACCTTCTAATTACTACTTCAATTCATGTCATAATAACTACTGCTACTTATTTCAAATATAGAATTCATATTTTTCTAATTATCAAAAAATAATTTTATATTTTCTTATTTTAAAGGATTAAACTTATCGCCGTTTTAAAAATGATATACGCAGTTAAATTTGAATAAAAAAAGAAAACCGAAAACCGGACGAAAACCGGACGAAATATGGACAGAAAACGGATGAAAACCGGACGAATATTGGTATTCAAATATACAATCACAAAATAAACTTTGTACACCATTTTGAAAACGGCGATAAATAATATAACTGATGACATCTGATGATTTAGAGCAATTTAATAAAAGATTTATCCCAACTAAATTCATTCATTATTAATATTTTAATCTGTCTCAATAATAATTAATCCAATTAATAGTTGACAACTAGTTAACAAATTCTCAAATTCTGGGATAGAGATGAAATAGCATATTAACGATAAAATTTTCTTATAAAAATATGGTTACGAATAATTATTCTTAAACAAGTAATTCCATTGGGTTTCACCGTACGTATGTAAAGGTAAATAGTTTGTGTAGAATGAATGACATTAGTAACATTTCCTACGGAACGCCAATTTTAATAATTTACACAACAGCTGCTCATTCTGCTATAACAAATATGTTTCATTAGTAAATATTAATAGGGCTATTACTCTTTAATATCTTGCTTTAAAAAAATAAATGGTGAAACTCAACAAAAACGTACTTCCCTAATGTTTGAAGAATTACAACATGATAGAAATTCCCTTTATTCATGCCTTTTAATTAACAGAACTTGGTGTGAAATAACGTACCAATTTACGGAAAAATCCTGCGATAAACACCCTATATTATTAAATCTCCATACGTGGAAGCAGAATTTCGTGATTTAATCAAAAGGTATAAAGCTAAAGGAATATTAAAAACACGATATAGATTACTATGATTGTCATAGTAGATGTTCTTTTGGATATTTTCACGAGATTCATAATTGACTGACTTTTTATGTTTTTAGTTTATCTCAAATTGTCTCGGATAATTATTTGAACTTATGTGACAGTCGTTCATCGTTTCTTGATCTTCCTTGTGACCTTGTACGATGGCCGTGTTTACCGATCCTTCATTATCAATAAATAAAATTAACTTGCGAATTCCGTGTATAATACAAATATTAACGTATTTCGCATTATATAAATCCCGTATATTTCTTGATAATTTCTCTTTCAGCTTCTTCTTGATTTTCTTTATTTAAACATTCGTCTAACCATAATATTAACTGTCATTATTAGTCTCTTTCAGCACATTGAATGGTGGATGTATCTCCTTTATACCATCCGACATATAGATCTTCTACTTTTGTAGCAAAATCTCCACTTCTAAAAGATTCTGCATATTCTTTTTTAAGTACGATGTCAGTCCTTACCTTCTGATGTTTAAATAATTTCTTGACTTTGATCTTCTTAACTAAGCCTATTGTACTTTTAAAAATTATTTATCAAGGTTTCATTATTTCAACGTTTGTATGTTGTAATAAAAATATATATCGTAAGCTTTTCCGTCGAGAACATTCTTTTCTTGACGTCTTTTATTGCCTTTTATGTTGGAATTCTTCTGACAAACTTTCTGGTTTGATCTTCTCCTTAACTCCTCACCTCCCCGCTTTCATATTTTTCTTGTTCGCGTATTACAATTTCCTTTTCTTTTAACAACCTTTTAGACGTTCGCTTTCCCTGTAAAAAATCTGATCCGTGTTTTATCTTTCCATGTTTTTTCCGTGAATGTATCATTTTCATGGAATTAATAACCTTAAATCATGGAAATTTTCATCTCGCTAACACGGATATCCGTGAATGTATTATTTTCACGGAATTTTTACGGAAGACACGGAGAAATAATGGAAATATTCGGATAAAATTTTTTTATAGGGTTTGACGACCTATAACAATAAGCTCTATATCCTTTTTGTATATTTTGAATGCTAGTTTTGCAGAAGCTTCACCATTTCATAGTTTAACTTTAACGAAGGCGCTATGTTTCGTAAACACTTTTTTGCCTTACTTACACTGTTACACATTTGAAATGTGAATACATATCTACCGACATCTTACCGAAACAATGAATCGAGATAGTATTATTATTAAAAGAAAGTTTTTTTTGATAGTTTCCCCATATCTTTAAACTCACACAACAAATAAGGCTTTGTGTTTTCTAAAAATTTAACGTTTTTATTTAGGCAAGTCCGTCTCCATCTTTTATATATGAAAAATTATATTTTTCTTCCCCAAAAATTTTTGTTGAGGGATCGACGTTGTTAAGTTTAAATATTTTGTAATATAAATAACATAAACTATCAGTAGTACTCTTATGGATAGCTCAAGTCATAACTTTTAGCCCTTGCTATCGCTATCAAATCGTAAGTCGCTTGTAATTTTTTACTCCGATCAAATTTATGATATGTGCAAAATATAATGATGCTATTTATTTTACCTTTCGTAAAATATATTTTAACGTTAGACATTTTCTATAAATAACATTTATTAAAATTAAACCTTAATAACTGCTTTTAAAATTTAAATTATGAATAAATTAATTCATTTAAAACAAGCCAATATATATATATATATTTTTAATAAAAATAAAAAATAGTTTAAATATTTCAATCTTCTCAACTGTATAAGTACTATTGTTGCAATCTACGTTAAATTTATAATACTCACTATTGTTATTTTAAAAAATTACAATTCCAAATAATCTTAAATGTGCAAGAGAATATCTTATTTAAAAAGAATTATTTTTGAAATAATTGAAATGATAAATCGTTACGAATCTATACAAGTAGGTTTTTTTTGCAACTCGTATGAATGGTGAAGAATGGTGAGAATAAAGTTCAAGAATAATATTGGACTAGATGATTCTTCAAGTAGCAGTCCAAAGTATTTGGCTAAAAGTCCAAGATAGAATATTTTCATCTGGATATATTTTTTCAAGTTTATTCGTGTAAAATGTATTTAGAAGAGAATAATTTTTTCAAACATGGTCATTTCATTCTATTTTATTCTTTTTGTAATCCATTTAGCTTATTATAAATGTACTTTAATGCATGTAGAACGAACGTGTAGAATTGCTGAATAATCTTTTGCATCGTAAACTTGAATTACTGCAACCATTTTATAAATATAATTATGGTAAGGTTGTTAAAAGATCATTAAACATAATCGTTTTCGTAACCTTGCTTCTGAAAGAAAAATGTACGTTGTAACCTTATGTAAGTACTAAACTAACCTTTACCAAACAATAAATTTTTAGACAGCTCGTTAAATATTTGAACTTACGATATCTCATTAGTTATTTTCACAAGATACATTCTAGGTTTCATAGATCTTCATTTAACTGCATTGCGTCATTAGGCTAGAAAGTTAGATCCAATGAATGGATCTACAGTCAAGATTAACCAACCAATAAAACATTGACTACTATTGCAATAATTGTTACACAGAATACGCAATAACAATTAAATATAACTAGGAAACGGTAACCGTTGGTGCGTCCGAAGCATCATAAATTACATGTTCATAAATTTAAACTGAACACTAAAAATATAACACTAAAAATGCTAAAAAAAGTAATAGTATCACTAAAAAATGTCATTTTATTATCATACTTTCATACTTTGTACTGTACTGCAAATTTTTAATTTATTCTCATGATTGTCAAAAAAAAAAATAAAAGTTAACATTTAATTAAAAAAAATACAAAATGTAAAAATTATGAGTAAAAAAAAATTAATTTATTATTTGAATGCCATAAAAAACTTTTAAGAAATAAGAAAATTTAAATCAGGGATAAAAAAATTTTTAAATTTAACGTATAAACAGTAGTCATGTGACTTTATAAAGATATTTTTAGAATCAGGGGCATAAAGATGCACGTAAACAAATCTAAGGTTACACCTGATCCTTAGATTTTATTGGCCATACACGCGTGCGGACAGACACCAACATGCATGGTATGGAGTAGAATGGAAGTGTCCTACGCTTACGCTTCGGACAAAAAGGTAGTATCTTTTTTTTTTTCAGTTAAACTATATTGATTTCTTAAATATTTAAATTTATATTCCTGGGAAAAGATAATTTCTTTCAATATGCTTTAAAAAGACTAAAAAATTTATCTTAAGAAATGAGATATTACTATACACTTGCCCAGTCCTAGGTTGGATGTTTTTACAGTTCTATCGCTATTATTCGAAACTCAGGTATTTTAAAACTTAAGTATTTAATATTTATTATTTAAATTTTTTTTTAAAATAAGTGTTAAAAATTAAACAAAATTTGTGACGATAATATAACAGCCAAACTAAAAATTTTGTGACGCAGAATTGATTTTAGATGATGAGTTAAATTTCGCAGCTCTCTACTTTATTTATCTTTGATCCAAATATCAAAAAAGATAAAAACCAATAATTTATTATGTTAAGTTCAATAGCTTCATCAATATTTCGATGAAACATTTAAAAAAAATTAGATTCGATCCCTAAAATCTTAGACTCTTGTCAATAAATTGCTTATTTTTACGAAAAATTATTGTTTTATTTAGAAAACAAAAGTAAAAAATTAAGTAGCTTAAATACATAAATTAAGTAAATTAAGTTATAATTATTATCATTTCAAAAAAAAAGTAACAAATTAACACTAGGGAATTGCGTCCGGAGCTAGGGGTTGGAATCGATAATCGAAATAAAATCGAATTTTGAAGAGAAAATTGAAATTAAACAAAAAAATTAATTCAACATTACATCCAAAAATTAAATGCATGATTTAAATATTTTCAAAAAAGAAAAATTGATCGATGAGGAAATGATCGGCAAATGATCGGCAACGATGTTATAGCTGACGATATAGTAGATTTTACAATTTTAATTCAGAATCTATATATTTACTGATCATGGAATTAATTATTAAAGCTTAAAATGGATTATTTTTTAAGGAACAAACAA
Organism: Rhizophagus irregularis; assembly: GCF_026210795.1. Classification (NCBI taxonomy): domain Eukaryota; kingdom Fungi; phylum Glomeromycota; class Glomeromycetes; order Glomerales; family Glomeraceae; genus Rhizophagus; species Rhizophagus irregularis. Next base: position 1,493,521 of record NC_089435.1, on the reverse strand, counting down.
TTGAATCTACATTTGATGATCGATTCCAATCCCTATCCGGAGCAAAAACTAAAATTTGATCACGTGAATTGATGGAAATCACCTGTTAGAAATTCGCTCGCAACGCACGTCTGAAATGTGTGTCAGGTTGACGGCGCAGTGTGGCGCAGTAATTCAAAAAAATCTAAGTTGAAGATTTTCTTTTTAATGCAATGCTTTCAAATTTACATATTAGATGTATTTTCATCTGTTTTACAAAATTCACTTATAAACGGAAGACCGCCCGTATATACTCTAAGTAAATTTGTAGAGCGGACGAAAATACATCTAGTGCAGTAATTTAAAGGTTTTATTTTAAATAAAAAAAATTGCAATTTAATTTTTTTTGGAAAAATCGCTACGCCACACTGCGCCGTCAACCTGACACACATTTCAGATGTGCGCTCGCAACAAATCATGATGCATAGATCTTCATGCATCGTCATACACACTATGATGATAATTATGATATCACTTTTTATATTCGTTGCACAAAACAAACCAAATATAAAATAAAAAGGCAAAATTTTTAAATTTCTCTTTTTTTTTTTCTTTTTTTTAAAAAATTAAAATGTGGTACCTTGACAAAGATATACTTTTCCTAATACTTGAAGAAATAAACAATGATAAAAAAACGCTTTATTCATGTCTTTTAGTTAACAGAACCTGGTGTGTAGCAGCGGTTCCTCTTTTATGGAGGAATCCTTGGGATAGTTATAACTTCAAGTCACTACTCGATGTAATACTTTCATATTTATCAGAAGAATCGAGAAATATTTTGAAGAATCAAGGAATCAATAATCTTATTGCAGAAACTTATCAGCAACCTTTATTTAACTATATTGATTTCTTAAAATATTTGGATTTAAATTTCTTGGAAAAGATTATTTCTTCGTTTAAGATAGAAGAGTCCAAACAGGTTATTATAAAAAATGAGATATTAAAATTATTTTGTAATAGTAATGCGACGTTTATTCATCTTTCAATCCCACGAAATATCAGTAATTATCAATTACATCTCATTACAGGAGCTGAACGTTGCCTTTCAGAACTTGAATTTCTTCATTGTAATGTTGATCAAAATGTTTTAAAAGATTTAGCTAGCATATGCAAATCAATCAAAACACTTAAAGTTGATATATATTACTGTGCTGATAATTCTGGAATCATTAAATTAATTGAAGTACAAAAAAACCTACATGACGTTGGTTTCATTGGTATTCATTATGACAGTTCACAAAAGAAGATAAATGATGAATCATTTTATAAATCTCTTGAAGAATCTTTAATCAAACATGCAGGTACTATCCAGTATTTGAAAATTGACTGGATTCCTATTACAGGATTTCTTTCATATCTTGTAAATTTATCAAGTTTAGAAATTTGCAATGGGTGGAATGATATCAATTATTTTGAGAATTTATCATCACCTAATTTAAAAATCCTAAATGTAAATCAAGTTCCACCTAAAATTTTGGCAAATCTAGTTAAAAATACAATAGGACAACTTACTGAAATCAGTATATCCAGTGTTGATAATAAAATGGTTATTCAAGTAATTTATCAAAATTGTTCAAAACTAAAATATCTTCATCTATCATTGGCTAATAATAATTCATTGGCTGATAGTAATTTATTTATCTTAGAAATTGAAAATTTATTAGTTAATTGTCAATGTTTGAAAGGATTAATTATTAACACATGCTTTGCAGTATTTAGATGGGATCAATTCTTTATGATTTTGGCTAGATCATCACCAGTAAGCCTGTTTAGGTTTAAATTTATTTTTAGTGGTACAGTTAAACTAGAAGACTTAAAATTATTTTTTGATAAATGGGAAGACAGAAATCCTATGCTATTAACAATAAATAACCTTCAATGTAGTAAAATGCAAATGGAAGATTTAATCAAACAATATAAAGTAAGAGGAACAATTAAAAAATGTTCCATTGATCGTAATTTTATTGGTTATCAAAATTTTGATTGGGCTTAAAAGATTTTTTACGTATAAAATGATTGTATTTATTATAGGAATTACAAAAATTAATTTTTATTTATTATCACAGATAGTTAATATTGAAGTTAAAGAAAGAAATCATTTTTTTTTTCGTTACTGTCTAATTAAACGCATTTTATTTTATTTTTTTTCATTAATAGTTATGATTTATATATATTTATTCCAAATATGTAGGTTCAGTTCAATAATTTCATCAATATATTGATTCTTGTCAATAAAATTCTTATTTTTACGAAAAATTATTGTTTTATTTATAATTCATTTCACATTTATCAAGAAAAACAAAAGTAAAAATTAAGTATCTTAAATATATAAATTAAGTAAATTAAATTATCATTTCGGAAAGAGGTAATATTCATAAACAATTTAATGTTAGGAATTGCGAGTCCGGAGCAAAAAATATAAACTATAGTTTTCTATTTCATGAGTTGACGATCACATGAACAAACAGAATGATGCAATGATGCATATCATTATGATATCACTTTTTATTATATTCGTTACACAAAACACATTGAAAACTCATTTTTTTTAAAAACAAATGTGGTTACCTTGACAAACAGACAAAGATATACTTTCCCTAATATTTGAAGGAATAAAAAATGATAAAAAGACGCTTTATTTATGCCTTTTAATTAATAGAACTTGGTTTGTAGTAGCGGTGGAGAAATCCTTGGGATAGTTATAACTTCAAGTCAAGCATTATACTATGAAGAGTAATCGAAGAATTAATCTTAAAAATCTTATAACAGAAACTCATCAGCGACCTTTATTTAACTATTGTTATCGTCAGTTCTTTAATTGCTTTGATATTAAGCGATGTATAACTTAAAATTATATTTATCAGAAGGTTGGAAATCGGATTTGATCGACGTAGATCTTATCTAAAAACCACAGATAGTGTAACATCTAAGCCCGTGATAAATCACGTTGCCACCTTAGATATTAACAAAATAACTCTTTATTAATAATATAAATAAATACAATAATATGCTTGGTTTAATAATGTTAAATAATAAATAAATAGATTCTATTAAAACTTCATTTTCCAAAATTATAACTCTAGAATCGTAACTTGTTTTTGGGGAAGTCACATTATTCTCCCTTTTATATTTGTTTATGTTTCACCAAATTCATAATTTGATTTCATAGATTTTAACTTCAAAATTTCCATAAGATTAAATCCAACCTATCCATAAGATTATCTTTATAATTCTATCCATAATGATCGTCATTACCTCCTTAATTATGATTTATAATAATTTTAATATTGACGTCATGATCTACGAATTAATCACTTGATATTCCAAATCACTTGATACTAGTTTAACGTCAATTTCGGACGCTAATTATTCCCGAATCTCGTAACCAATAGTTTAACGTCATTGCGGACCAATTATCCTTAATTCACATGACTAATAGTTTAACGTCTTTTCGGACCAATTAAAAATACAATTTTAAATAAAAAATTTATACACTAAGATTAAATATAATACTGCGCCCCACAATTAATAAATTTACTAGGTATACTACGCCATTACAATAGTATAGCTTCCCAATAAGCCTATACGATCAGACGTAAATAAAGGATTTATACTAATAAATAAGGATAGAGTGACTAGAGTGTAAAAGGATAAAAATCAAACTTTATTGAATATCTTAACCGTCGATGATCTTAACATTGACTCTTTTTATAATAAATTCTATACTAATTACAACATATTAAATATATGCCATAGTATATGCACTATATAAATATTGTAAAGTATATTAACTATATAAAATATATTAACTATCAGCTATGGTTTTTTTTTATGTCGCAAAGTACACAAAGCCATAGTACGAACTATACAGACAGTTAAAAAAAAGTTTAAAATAATTCTAACACTAACAACCAAATCGAAACCCGAAGGAGACGATGATACCTTGGCCTTGGAAATAAAAACGAGCAATGGGAGAGCTCCAAGAGCACTACCGGGACTCGCAAGCCGAGGAAAGAAAAAGAAATGAGTGATTATAAAAAATTAATTATATGACTTGAATAAAACGTGATAATTATAAAAAGAGAATAAATCTATATTATTGAACAAAATGTTATCTCTATGGGATTCCCAAGAACCCTAATGTAAGAAGTTACTTGAAGTCCATCGAATATGCGCCGTAGCATCGTAAAAACCACCAATATGGCCATATGGAATCAATGGGGTTGAAATTATGAGTAAATCTTTGTCATTCTCGATATTGTGTGTGTGTCGAAGCAGAAAGTGCATCCTCAGTTGCACGCCTAATTTGTGTACGATGTTTTTTGTAATAAAATTTTTTTTCTTCTTTGTAATGTTTAAAAAAGCACCCATTCTTTAAACAATGTACTTCGCTTGTTTCAAATAAGCGAGTTAATGTCGGGCATTATATTATCCATAAAAGTCAAGAATGTCTGGAATCGTGTTTTCTTTGGTAAATAATTGTAAAAAATCATAGTAAGATCAGCAAATGGTGTATCAAAAGGTAAAGCGGGTGTTGCTTCAATCAAAGGAGGTGTTGATCAATGGGGAGGATTGTATGGTTTCCAATAATCCATAAGTTAAACTTTTGGCGTAATCTTTAATGATATCAAAAAGAGTCGTCGAATGACATTTTAGTATACCTATACAAATGTCTTTGTGTGCGGAACAAAGTCCGACGTGTTTGTTATTATCCAAGTGACTATTACATTGCACGCAGGGGATGGCACTAGTTGGGTACAATCTAGGGTAGTTTCTTTGCTGAATGCCTGCGGTATGATAAAGAAAGTTATATTTCTTAAGTTTAGATCCTTGCATCTTTGATAACTTAAAGTCAGTAACAGAATCTAAGGGTTATAATTGATCCATTCTTTAGTGAAAGTCCAATCAATGTCGCCGTTGGTGATTTGTTCTTTGACAGCAGGCGAAAGAGAAAATTAAAGGGTCAATCGTGTTGTTACTCCATTTTCTCACGTTTCGATCTATAACGTAATTGTTGTTCCATTTAAAGAGATCTAAGCTCGTATTGTGGAAAAATTTGTGGTTGATAATTATAGGATCTTTGATATGCGTGCGTCCCCGCATTAGCTAGTTCATCAGCTTGATCGTTAAAAAAATTATTACTATGTCCTTTGACTTTTGTAAGAAGACATGTAAGTTCTTTGACTCTATAAGGTAAAAAATTAAATCCCATATCAAAAAATTATTTTGTTTCAATTTGCGTCGTGGACTAACGACGGGAGAGTGTAGTCGATGGTAATAAGTTGTTATACAGTTGGCCGAATCGGTATAGATAGTAATCTTGCGGTTGAAAGGAGAGACTATTAACGCAATCAAGAAACCCATCGCTTCACTTTTGGTTGATGACGGGAAGAAAATAGTTGATCCTTTAAAAGAAATATTGGGGAGTCGGCATTGGGAGGTAAAATATATTAACTATGTAAAATATATTAACTATTAGATAATAGATATATCAGTCACATGCTCTAGTCTTATCACGTGATTATATTCCGGCACAAAGCTATATTGATTTCTTAAAAATATTTGGATTTATATTCCTTGAACAAAACAATTTCTTCGTTTAAAATAGAAGAGTTTCAACAGTTTATTATAAGAAATGAGATATTAAAATTATTTAGTAATAGTAATGCGACGTTCATTCATCTTTATATTCCACGATATATTAATTATCAATTACATCTCATTACAGAAGCTGAACGTTGCTTTCAAAACTTGAATTTCTTCATTGTAATGCTGATATGATTCCTCAAAATGTTTTAAAAGATTTAACTAGTATATGCAAATCAATCAAAACACTTAAAGTTTATGTATATTACTGTGCTGATAATTCTGGAATCATTAAGTTAATTGAAGTATAAAAAACCTAAATGACGTTGGTTTCAATCGGTATTTATTAGAGTTTACGTGACAGAATAAATGATGTATCATATGCAGGTACTATCCAATATTTGAAAATTGACTGGACTCCTATTACTGGATTTCTGTCACACCTTTGTAAATTTGTCGAGTTTAGAAATTTGCAGTATACCAATTAGGTATCTCTTGGTAAATTTTAAGAATTTTTTTGGGGGAAATGAAAAATGAAAGACACCCTTTTATAAGTTCAAAAAAATCAATTCTTAAAATATTATATGATATGTTGCAATCCATCAGTTTTAGAGAGATTAATTTCTCATTATTCAATTCAACTCAATGAGATAAATATAATGTGCTATATTTGGATACTTCCGTGATCACTAGATGTTAGGGTTATAGAAATATTCCCCAAAATTTATTGTTAGAATAATGCTAATTTCTCACGAATTGGCTCTTATTATCATTTTTGAAAAATGATAAATTTGTGATTTATTGGTTAACAATCATGTGAATGGACGCATGGATCTTCACGTACCATCATGACACAATTGACACATTATGTTAATATTTATTACACAAAGTACACAAACTTCATTAAGTATAAATAAAAAAGGAAAATTTCTCACGTCATTTTTTTTAATTTTTTTTTAATTTTAAAAAATGTGGTATCTCGACAAAGATATACTTTACCTAATATTTGAAGAAATAAAAAATGACAAAAAAACGCTTCATTCATGCCTTTTAGTTAACAGAACCTGGTGTGTAACAGCAGCTCCACTTTTATGGAAAAATCCTTGGAAGTACGTTACCATAAAGTCAAAGATTTTACTATTTAATGTAATAATTTCACATTTATCAAAGGAGTCAAGAGATATTTTGAAAAATCAAGGAATTAATAATCTCATTACAGAAACATATCAGCGACCTTTATTTAATTATATTTATTTCTGTAAATATTTGAGTTTATTTTTTTTGGAAAACGAAATTTCTTCAAAAAATTTTGAAAAATCAAAAATGTCCATTATAAGAAATGAGATATTGAAATTATTTATTAATGGTGATAAGAAATATATACATATTTCTATCCCAGATAAATTTGATTGTCAATTACATCATATTACTGGTTTTGAACATTGCTTTTCAGAACTAGAATCCTTTTATTGTCGAGGTAATATTGATCAAAATGTTATAGAAGGATTGGCTAAAGTATGCAAATCGATTAAAAGTTTAAGTGTTGGTATTAATTCTAATAATTTTGGAATTTTTAAATTAATTGAAGTACAAAAAAACTTAAACATCGTTAATCTCATCCATCGTGGTAGACTAAAGAAAAGAAAAGAATCATTTAATAAATCTCTTGAAGAATCTTTAATTAAACATGCTAATACTATCCAATATTTGAGAATTGAATGGAAACCTATTACGAGATTTCTTTCATATTTTGTAAATCTATTAAATTTAGAAATTTACTTACCTTATAACATTATTGATATTAATCAATTAGAAAATATATCATTGCCTAATTTAAAGACTCTAAGAACACGAAGAGTCACACCTAAAGTTTTGGCAAATTTAATTGAAAATACAAAAGGAAATCTTACTGAAATTAGTGTACTTTATAGTGATCGTTATGATAATAGTGAAATGTTTATTCAAGCAATTTATCAAAATTGTCCAAATCTAAAATATTTTCATCTGTCACTTATTAATAATAGTAATTCACTTATCTCAGAATTTGAGAATTTATTAATTTCTTGTCAATTTTTAAGTGGATTAGTTATTAACGTATATGATGAATATTATAATAAATTTAGTTGGGACAATTTATTATTAATATTAGCTAAATCATCACCGATTAGTTTGTTTAAGTTTAAATTTTTTTCTAGCACGATAATTAAATTATTCGGTGGCATGGTATTATTTTTTGATAATTGGAAAGATAGGAATCCCATATTAATAAGAGTAGGTGTTGATAATTATATTCAGAGCGAGCAAATGAATGAATTTATCAATGAATATAAAATGAGAGGAATAGTTGAAAAATATTCCATAGGTTTTGGTGTTAGTGGTTATGAAAATTTTGAATGGGTCTAATTCTATTTTTGGTATATAATAAAATGTCACAATTCACAATAACAAAATAGATATAATTGTAGTGTTTATAGAACAGTGCAAAATATGCAAAAAAATGATGGAAATTCACTTGTTTCATGCGATGCTCTGACTTGCCATTATTTTTTGGTTCTTTTTTTTAAAAAATTTTTCATTTTTTTTTCCAAAACTGAATTTTTTTTTTATTAAATAATCCTATTGTTTCGGTCTTCTAAGACCGATTTTTTTTTATATAATTTTTTTCGATTTTTTTTTTTAAAAAAAATTTTTTTTTTTCACTTTTTTGGACCAAATTATTGTCTTTTTTTCAGAATTTTTTTGGTATTTATTTATTTTTTTTTTTTCGGATTTCTTTTTTTCCGGAAATTTCCCTTAGTTTTTTAAACTGATTTCTTTCTTTATCCTTTTTCTTTCCCCAAATTTTTTTTAAATTTTTTTTTATTTTTAAATAAAGAAATAAAATATTATATCAAATATATTTACAGAAGTATTATTTTTTTTTAAAAAAAAATCAATATAACATGTAGGAAAATTAATCGACGTTGATAGAAGATGATCAAAATTTTTTCAATTAAATTGAACGCTGGATAAATAGTTTGATTTTCAAATTCATAAAAATCATATTTTTATAATATTTTATAATTAATTAATTGAAGAAATTGTTGATTTAATAATAGATTATTATAACCAAATCCATATCCAAAATTCTCTAAATAATCATCAGATTTTTATTAATTCGAATGGTTTAGTTAAATTAATAATTTATCAAGTAAAATGAGTATCAAAAGAATAATAATAAATGAAATGAACAGATTCTAATACATTTAATTGTTCAAATATTTTTTTTTCCTAAGTTATAAGTTTTAAAATTGACGTAATATAAAATAATAAGAAATAATTATAAAATTTATAAAAATATTTGTACTGTAGTATTTTCATAATGCTAAAGTTTTTTCGAAAATACTTCTAAAAAATTAATTTTATTGATAACTTCTAGTTACATTCTTTTTAGGAAAGGTTAGTTATTTTATCCGTTTTTTCAAAGCTTTATAAAGAATCTGAAAAATAATTTTTTTAACATCCAATGCTAAATTATTTACTTGATAAATTGTAATTTGTAATATTAGCATAAATTATTGACGATTATTAAAATCGTACAGACATACAGTTTTCAGAAGGTAACAAGATCTTAAAAATTATTATAGGCGAAAATTTTCATCATATATTTCATTTATTTGTAAAGAGCAAATATCAGTACTATTGAATAATGACCCATTTTGTAGGGCTATTTTTACCTTTTTGACTTACTATATATCAACCTCCTCAGAATTTTCATAGATAAGTTTCATTAGTAAATTTTCTTTCGCTATGATAAATGTGTAAGCAATTATATTTAATATACCATTCCTATCTGATATTTTAAAATTACCACTCCACTTTATAATTAATTCCGAGAAAATTTATGAAACTTACTGTTGAGCTTTCATAACTTTGCACTTTAATATCATACAACTTAAATTCCTCCACTTCATCTTTATATAAAACTAATTCCACATAGTTTTCAGAATTTCTAGTAGCCAAATACTTCACTCTTTTCTTTTTCATAATCTATTTTTTTATACAAGATAAAATACCTTGTCCTTCTATATTTTTGATCAACAATTTCTTAATAAAAGTATCTTAAGAATTTTTCAAGAATACTTCAAATCACTCATTTTAATGTGAAGGCACAAATCTAAATATTCTAATCTAAAAGGAAGGATTTGTCCTAAATTTTGTAATACAATTGAACTACATTCAATATTATTTTCCCTATTTGTTATCTTGATTATAAGATAATTAAGACTTTGTTTCAAATTTTCAATCAGATCGAATGATAAATAAATAATCTGATTTTCAAATTTTTAATCAAAATGATTTAATATTTTTACAATATTTTATAACTGATTCAAATAATAGTTCATTTTGAACTCCAAAGTAACACCAAAAATTCTCGAAATATCCACCACATTTTTGTAATAATAATTGATATGATTCATCAATTTGTGATCTCATTTATAATTAAAGTTTTTAATTTAAATGGTCTATTTAAATTAATAATTTGTTGAATAAAACTAGTATTTAAGGAATAACAACCCTATAAAAAATGTTTGTCCAATAAATATTCGGAATGGGGTCAATTTTCCGTACACTCGCACGCTATTATACAAAATATTTGTTACAATTTAGTACAAGATGCGGAGATTGAGAATTTTTAACCACATAAAAAACGTACAATATCATGATGAATGTCCAATAAATGTCAAGTAAATGTTCGGAACGGGGTCGGTTTTCCGAACAAAAAACCGAACAGTGTTTGGACAATATTTTTTATAGGGCAATGTAAGAGATGAACAGATTCTAAAACTTTAAATTGATCAAATATTTTATTTAAATTCATTATATCTTTAAAATCAACGCAACTTAATGTGATAATAGTTAAAGTGTTTAACAATTATAATCTTTTATTAATAATAATGATTGATATAAAAGAAAGTCAATAGCATTTAAAGAAATTTTTTTTTTTAAGATTTTGATGTAAATTAATTAATTTTATTAATATATAATATTTAGTTGTAATATATTCATCACAACCATAATAATGACTACAAATATAAAGGTTTAAATTTTTAATATTGTGAATAAAATTTGGATTTCGTATAATTAATTTTAAAATATTATCAAAATGAAAATCCCAATGATAGAGCTCAATATCAAAAGTATGTAAATTTGCCTAGATAATAACCTTCGAATTAATCTTTCAAAATGATCAAACTTAATTAAATATCTTGTTTCAGGTTTCAATTTCAAAGTTTTAAAAGCATCTATAGACCACGCAAAAATAGAATTATTAATCTTAATGTATTCAAATATTTTATAAAACTAGGATAATTGAAAAGTGTATTTGAAGGTAATAAATTATCCTTCAATTCCATATTCATTTAATTTTGTTTTTAAAGCTCCATTTAAATTATGTAAATAAATTTCAATAAAGTCATAATTCTTGTAGGATTTGAAAATGGGTTTTCCCAGAATAAAAAGGTAACAATCGTACTATAGAATGAAAATAATGTGTAGATCCTTCTTTTTTTGGATAATTCCAGGCGACCATTACGTAATTCTGTGCTTTGAAGAGATAATATGTGCTGATCTCTTGTTACCTATTTATATATTTTCCCGATAATAGTCGTACAATTCATGTCAATTAATAGTAACAATTGTAACGTAAAAAATTGCTGATCCGCATGTGATAGATAGAATTTCTATAAAGATTATATAACTATGCCATTCATCAATTTAAAATAATAATTGTTTGTTGTAGCAATATAGGCTCAGAAAATACAATATATATATATATATATATATATAAGAAATTTGCTATTTGGATATTTTTTTTGGATAAATAGTCTCGGTTATTGCGTCTAAAAAAAAATTAAAAAAAAAAGATAATAGTGTCGGGACTCGGGGTAATGAGTGTCAGAAATGATTTATCGGGTTGAGTCGATAATACACTTTGTGCTAAGATACTGAAAGCTTAAAAAATAAACTGGTATTTAAACACTTGAAACCACACATGAATCAAAGCCACACTGAATAAAGTGTTCTCAGACCTCTTTAAAGCAATAAAATGATATTTCAAGTCACTCTATTACGTATATAACGGAAATATTTAATTTTATTGAATTTTCGCTAGTATCAAACTCATTTTTTTTTATTTTACAGTTACACATACAGTATAAAATCTAATTACTAATAAATTAAATAAGTAAAAAGGGAAAATGCTTTAATTGATTGCTATAAATTTTATTTGTTATGGTAGTTTTAATGAGATTTATCCAATTAATTTACACATTCTCGAACAAATATTATTTAAAACAACATATTAAGTACTATGAATTTATTTATTCATCTTATACATAATGGCTAGCCCCTAGTTACATTGATTCTGGCTGGTGAACCGAGTCCGATTGATCAATTTTTGATTTGTGATCATTTGTAATCATCCGGACCCATATCTTCTGTAGTCATTCATGGAATCCGAGCCAATTTCACATCGGATCCAATGGGAACCTAGGCGAAAACTATACATAATCTGGTTTGTCCATTCCTGATTGGTCAGCCAGAATCACATTAGGAGTATACACGTGATTTGTGGTTTGCTGCGGATGATAAGTGTCAATCATTACGTGCTTGCGTAACCCGTGATGAAATTAGTGAATGTGTGTTTCCTGTGTGACATTAATTTTTCGGAAAAACACTTCTATTACACCAACTGTTGATCGTTACAACTTTAACCTATCTTAGTTAAAAATAATTGTTTTAAGTTTCAACTTTATTAAAAGATGTCTGATTTTGAAAACAATGAAAATAAATTATTTTACCAGTATCAAATAGCAGCAGAAATTGGTGATAAAGTTGCAATGTTTAATTTAGCAATATGTTATGTAAATGGAGAAGGAACAGAAAAGAATCTAGAAAAAGCCTTTTATTGGTATCAACAAGCAGCAGAGAATGGTAATGAATATGCAATGAATAATTTAGCCATATGTTATGAAAATGGAGAAGGAATAGAAAAGAATTTAGAAAAAGCCTTTTATTGGTATCAAAAAGCAGCAGAAAATGGTAATGAAGTTGCAATGAACAATATAGCCATATGTTATAAAAATGGAAAAGGAATAGAAAAGAATTTTAAAAAAGCTTTTTATTGGTATCAAAAAGCAGCAGAAAATGATAATGAAGTTGCAATGAATAGTTTAGCCTTATGTTATGAAAATGGAAAAGGAACAGAAAAGAATTTAGAAAAAGCCTATTATTGGTATCAAAAAGTAGCAGAAAATGGTAATGAAGTTGCAATGAATAGTTTGGCCTTATGTTATGAAAATGGAAAAGGAACAGAAAAGAATTTAGAAAAATCCTATTATTGGTATCAAAAAGCAGCAGAAAATGGCAATGAAGTTGCAATGAATAATTTAGCCTTATGTTATGAAAATGGAATTGGGACAGAAAAGAATTTAGAAAAAGCTTTTCTTTGGTATCATAAAGCAGCAGAAAATAAGGATAAAAATGCACAATTTAAATTAGGTTATTGTTTCCAATTTGGAATTAGTATTGAAAAGGATGAAGTTAAAGCCTTTTATTGGTATCAAAAAGCAGCAGAAAATGACAATGAAGTTGCAATGCTTAATTTAGCCATATGTTATGAAAATGGAAAGGGAACAAAAAAAAATTCAGAAAAAGCCTTTTATTTTTATCAAAAAGCAGCAGAAAATGACAATGAAACTGCAATGCTTAATTTAGCTTTATGTTTTGAAAATGGAAAAGGAACAGAAAAGGATTTAGAAAAAGCCTTTTATTGGTATCAAAAAGCAGCAAAAAAAAATTATGTTAAAGCAATGAATAGTTTAGCATTATGTTATATAGATGGAGAAGGAACAGAAATGAATTTAGAAAAAGCTTTTTATTGGTTTCAAAAAGCAGCAGAAAAAAATTATACTAAAGCAATGAATAGTTTAGCAGTATGTTACGAAAATGGAGAAGGAACAGAAAAGAATTTCGAAAAAGCTTTTTATTGGTATCAAAAAGCAGCTAAAAATGGTAATAAAGATGCCATGTCTAATTTAGCCTTATGTTATGGAGAAGGAATTGGTATTGAAAAAGATGAAGTCAAAGCCTTTTATTGGTGTCAAAAAGCAGCAGAAAATGGTAATAAAGCTGCAATGTTTAATTTAGCCTTATGTTATGAGAAAGGAATTGGTATTGAAAGGGATGAAGTTAAAGCCTTTTATTGGTATCTAAAAGCAGCAGAAAATGGTAATAAAGCTGCCATGTTTAATTTAGCCTTATGTTATGAGGAAGGAATTGGTATTGAAAATAATGAAGCTAAGGCTTTCTATTGGTATCAAAAAGCAGCAGAAAATGGTAATGAAGTTGCAATGAATAATTTAGCCTTATGTTATAAAAAAGGAGAAGGAACAAAAAAGAGTTTAGGAAAATCCTTTTATTGGTATCAAAAAGCAGCAGAAAATGGTAATGAAGTTGCAATGGATAGTTTAGCCATATGCTATAAAAATGGAGAAGGAACAAAAAGGAATTTAGAAAAAGCCTTTTATTGGTATCAAAAAGCAGCAGAAAATGGTAATAAAGTTGCAATGAATAGTTTAGCCATATGTTATGAAAATGGAAAAGGAACTGAAAAGAATTTAAAAAAAGCTTTTTATTGGTATCAAAAAGCAGCTGAAAATGATAATGAAGTTTCAATGAATAATTTAGCCATATGTTATAAAAATGGAGAAGGAACAGAAAAAAATTTAGAAAAAGCCTTTTATTGGTATCAAAGAGCAGCGGAAAATGGCAATGAAGTTGCAATGAATAGTTTAGCAATATGCTATGAAAATGGAGAAGGAACAGAAAAGAATTTAGAAAAAGCCTTTTATTGGTATCAAAAAGCAGCGGAAAATGGCAATGAAGTTGCAATGAATAATTTAGCAATATGCTATGAAAATGGAAATGGAACAGAAAAGAATTTAGAAGAAGCCTCTTACTGGTATCAAAAAGCAGCTCAGCAAGGAATTAGTAATGTTCAGTATAGACCTAGATTTCTTTATAGAATTGGTAAAGTGAAAAAGGTATTAGAAAAGCACGTTAATTGGTCTAAAAATGCAGAAAAAGAATGTTTAAGTGCAAATAAATGGATTGAAAATGCTCTAAAATATGAAAAAGTTAAATTTATATCTTATAAAGAACTAAAAAATACAGAACGACTTTATGCGGGAGGATTTGGAACAATATCAAAGGCAATTTGGACTAAAACTAATAATTATGTTATTTGTAAAAAATTAACTAATACAACTTATATTAAGAATGATTTATTAGATGCATTTATTCATGAACTAAAAATGCATATGCACCTTAATTATAGTGACAGAATTATACGTTGTTTTGGTATTAGTTCAGGTAATTTGAAATATTTATCTACATTGCATTTTTATTTTTTATTTTTTTTAAAGATTTCTTATAAATTTTTTCTTTAGATCCAAAAACAAATGAATATCTTCTTATTATGCAATATGCCAATGACGGAGATCTTCAAAATTATCTCAAAAATAATTTTAAGGATTTGACATGGAATGATAAGAAAAAATTAGCATTTCAAATTGCAGATGGATTAAATTATTTGCATAATGAAAATATTTTACATAGAGATCTTGTAAGTATTAGTATTTTTACCTAATATCATTATAGTACTAAATGTATTTATATAGTTTACTTTATTTTAGCATTCTAAGAATATAGCTATTCATGAAAATAATGCTAAAATTATGGACTTCGGTATTTCAAAAAATCAAAATAATCAAACTTCAACAGCATATGTTGGTAATTTTGGTGTTGTTGCTTATATGGAACCAAGACGTTTTGTAGATCCAAATTTTCCATATACTAAATCTTCAGACGTCTATAGTTTTGGTGTATTGATGTGGGAAATTTCTAGTGGATATCCTCCATTTAAAGATAATGATAATAAAGTTGCACTTGCTGTTTCTATTAGTAATGGTGCTCGTGAGGTTACAATTCTAGGTACCCCTAAAGAATATGAAAAACTCTATAAAAATTGTTGGAACCAAGAACCTGAACAAAGACCAACTATTAATGAAATATTGGATGAATTTGAAAGAATGGGTTTTGTAAATATTGTTACTAACAAGTTAGTCAAAGGTATTTATTTATTATTCACATCCATATATTTATTTTTATTACTAATATATTGATGAAGATAAAATAAAACTGTTTATTAAAGGTAGTGACAATTTAACTTCAGAATTGCAAGCTAGTGCCGAGTCTATTCAAATTGAGTCTACTCAAATCTCTTTAAATTTACAGAGTAAGTTTATAATTCTTTGCTTATTAAGGATTGATATTGAACTAATATTTTTAAATATTTTGTTAATTTAGTTTGACCTGAACAATATATAATTTTTGTCATAACAACGTTCAAGCAATTAGATTTTCGAAGTTACAAAAATGCAAAAATAGACGTGTTTTTTCCATTTTTAAAGGCTTGATAAATAAATAAAATTAAAACTGAACATGCATTTAATTTAAGATACTAACCAAATCGCCAAATATTCATGCAATATTTTTTAAATAATAGAATAATCTTAGATTAATTAAAATTTATTTAACCATTTTGCTTATCCATTAAAAAGAATTTACCAATTGTAAGGAATATAAGTTTCTTTTTTTGGTTTAACTGTTTGTATTTCATAAACTACTATGTATCCATCTTTAATATACAATATTACAATAATAGAATTTTTTTTTAAATAAATACTCTGATGATTTTATAACAAGACAGTAATATAAAAATTGCATTATATATGAAGAACTTTTGACTTCAAGAGTCTTCATGTAAAGCGTCTTATATCAAGATATTGTAGCACGATTTGACAATCAAGGGTTTTGGATATCACACATTCATAGATTGTTAGATAATTTAGTTTCTGTTACATTGGATGTATATTCTATATTATTTAGAGGAAATAATTTTGATCAATATGTTGAAATAATATTTGACTTATGGACAGTAATGAGAATGTTTGGACGAAAAAATTATGACAAAGTAATGTTTGCCTTTATATCTGATATTCAATATTGGATAACTATTCAACACCCTATCGTCAATACTCTTAAATCTCAATTGCAAATGTTTGATGAATATCCTGTTGAAAACACAGTTTAGTTTGAGGGAATACATCTGGAAGAGTAACAGCTGGAGAATGGTTAAGGCGGGATGCAATAGGACCCAGAAATACAGGTTCAAGTTTGCGTGCAAATCAGCAAAAAAAAAATATGAAAATCTTTTTTTATAGATAATTCCTGGTGGAAAGGTATTACCTTCATAATTCCGGCCCTGAAAAAATGCGTACAGCTAATAGTAATTTTTTTTTGGCCGCCACCTTACCTCTGTATATATATTTCGGGGACCTGATGCAATTTTTATTGATTATCTTTGGAATGATAATGAATTTGCACAGTCTTTCACATCCAAAAAATCACATCCATATACAAAAAAGAATGTGGACTTAATCCACCAAGCCAAAACAAATTTTGTGATTACTGCAGTAATACTTCTAATAGTTATGGATACTTTGCTAACAACTTAAAATTTTTAAATGTATTTAAAATTAATATTACAGTGCATTATATACAAACCATGTTAAGATTCTCGTTATTGGTCTTGTAGGAACATTGTACCATAGCTTTATAATACATATTGTAATATAAATTGTTAAAATGTATCATTGTAAAAAACTTATTGTACAATCTATTGCTAAAGTGCTATTACAATATATTGAAATTGATTACCTATTAATAAACTTTAAATAATGATAATAAAACAGTTTTAATGTTTTATTTTCGGAACCTTTTTGACTTTACCATTTAATCTAGCCAAGAATCAGAAACCCGTTCCTACAAAAAAAGAAAGAAGGAAGCATTAATAAAGTTTCCCAATAAAAAAAAAGTTTCAAAAAATTCCAACTTGCCATCCAATCCATTCAAGTAGTAGAAACCGTCTCAAAAAACGATAATAAAAACGTTTTTAGCTTGGTTCATTCCAAAAATTTACTTTCAATCTACTAATTTCGCACTTGTACAACATAAAATCCATTATCATACCGAGAGATAATGAAGTCAGAGGAGAAGATAAAAGATGTTACTATAATTAACGTCTTTTCATAAGGGTTCCGAAGTCAGGAGTCCAATGATACAAAAGAAAATCAAAAAAAGAATAAAAATTATTTTGAATTTTTTTTTTCTGAAACTCAGTCACTTGAGAATCTGTTGCTACCGAATTCCCTACAAAAACCAAGTTTCGAATATTTTTTTTTCGAAACATCTAGGATCCCCTATAAAGTAGGAAAAAGATTAAAAACTGGTTTCAATTT
The DNA here is from genome assembly GCF_026210795.1 of Rhizophagus irregularis. Lineage (NCBI taxonomy): Eukaryota > Fungi > Glomeromycota > Glomeromycetes > Glomerales > Glomeraceae > Rhizophagus > Rhizophagus irregularis. The sequence goes on along the minus strand of NC_089435.1, from coordinate 1,475,513 downwards.
TTAAGGATTTGAATTCATTTTTTTGAAACTTATACGTTTTGACATACACGAATTCTATGACTATCCGATAGATTGGATCTGGTTCCAAGTCCGAAATCGATTTTCCTACAAAAAAAAGGAAAAGAAAGATTAAAAAAATGCTTTATTAAAGTTCAAATTCTTTTTTCGAAACTCTCAAATGGGAATATGGTGTCCAGATTTCCTGAGCTGATTTCCCTATAAAAATGGCGAAAAAAAATAAAAGAAACTTTTATAAAAAGTTTAATTCCTTTTCAAAACTTGTCTGTTCCAAACGCCTAGACTCATCTAAAAATAAGAAAAATTGAGGCCGATTTCTCACCGAGATCCTACGTGTCCATACCATCTAAAAAAAGGAGAAAGTAAAAAATTTAGTAACCATTTTAAGACGGAAATAAAGAATTTAAATAAATAATATGCTCACCAAAATCCCACACACAAACAGCCAAAGAAACGCCTAAAAAATATTAAGCAATTAGAAACTATTCATTAAAATAAAAAAAAATTCAAGAAAAAAAAGGGAGAATCTTCCGGCAAAAGAAATTGAAAAAACCACCTAAGAAAAAAAACTGAAACGTTTTCTAACGTTTCGTTGAAAGAGTTAATTTAAAATAAAAGTAAATACCACTCATCGAATCTATGTTCGAGAATCACCTAAAAAAAACTGTTAGTAACAGTTCGTTAAAAGGCGCAGTAAGGAAGAAAAAAATGAAATCATCCAGAGAAATCTGAAAGAACCATCTAAAGAAAAAGAAAGAAAATGAAAGTTAGTAACTCATGATTACGCTACCTCTGGCAACATATGCAGTATTTAATGCGGAAAATTAAAAACTTCGAGTTTTTTTTTGTTGATAAAGTAAGCGACACCTTTCATTCTAAATTTATACACAAAACAAACATTGTGTATTTATAGTAGTACAAATTACCAGTTCCCTATCATGACAGAAAAGTTAACGTGAAATTAATCATCGAAAAAAGTCGATCACAAGGATAAATTATTTAAAAGGAATCGTTGCAATAAATTATCTTAATAATAATTATAGGTAAATACAAATATTACAGAGCGCAAAATGAGGTACTAGTAATATATTCTCTTTTATTTTGTTAATTCCTGCTGATACAAATTTAATAAGCTCAATTATATTCAACAACATTCATCAACCGAATTATCAGCTTTAGTATATTTTCCTATTTTAGTTTAAAACAAAAAAACGTTATAAAATTGTTGGCATGAAAAACTATAGATACTACTATTTATTGCATGCGTAAATAATGAGTGAATAAAGTGAGTATAAAAAATTTATTTACTTTACTTACATAAGTGTCTTTGAATTGTTGCTCTCTTTTACTTCGTTATCATCTTCACCACATCATCAATGTATCGACATACAATTCGAGCAAAGTTGCTACTACTTGACAAACGAAAAAATAGAATCGTAATAAAAAATTTAGTTGCCAAAAATACATACTATTTTTTTCCAACCGTTCTATAGACAGTGATACCAAACAAGTTAACTGCATGCACATGAATGTTCCACCAATACGTTGCAAAGTGATACCTTAGGTCAACACAAAGGAAAAACCCGACGTTTAACAAAGAGGCAAAGGTATACATCAACGAAGCATGAAATACGTTCCAGAGGAGTACAATTAGTTTGAGCCAAAGTTCTGTAGTCATCAACAGTATCAATGGCTTTACCGGTGTCAGTACTTGAAACAGATTGTTATAAAAACACCAGAATACCAAGCACCCTGAAAATTTTTCATTGTATGTCTCAAGCATTATTTTCTATCATCTATGTGAGTGGAATGCTTTCGTTTTATTTCAGTTCCATAAGTAGTGGACCACGAATGCCGTTTGTTTTGAATAGAACATAACTCCCAAATCTCTCAAGCCATAAACATCTGATTTCATCGTAACTACCTTACTGAATGATTATTTACTGCAGATTTATGAAATGGCAAACGATGGCATAGATAAGACAAACCGAAAAATAGGGGAGAGTTCAGTTATCCAAAAAATGGGATTTTTGTAAGAACGGTTGTAATTTCCATTAAAGTTGCGTGTACCTCACGAATTATAAGGAGTTTTGTGACGTGTCCGCACTTGCAGTACAAATGCCCGCCTAGTACGAGTCCGAGACCCAGGATAATATACCGAAACCTCTGCTTCATACCCAGAGGATAGTTTACCTGAAAGAGATACTCCGGAAGAACTTGAAGAGACGCGTAATAGTTTTAAGTCTTATGGTAACGGTTAACGTAATTAAGAATTACACTGTATAGTATAAAGATTGCTCTAAAGTCCCCTCATTTTTGTCCTATTTGTATAATAGTGGGCTTTGCCCTGAATGTGAGCTTCGCTCAGTTACACTCTTGCCACCCTTTGGACTAAAGTCTCAACAACGCCTGGTAATTATAATAACATATAAATGTTTGTTTAATATCAATAACAGGGTCGTACATTATTACTTAGGAAGATGTACCTAATATCTCCAGTGAACGTCTTACTTCTCAACCACGCTCTCTCAACCACGCTTCTTATTCGTTCATTGTTTATAACAATCAATTGTAAGTATGAATGTTAATCCATGCGGTCATTTTTTTTAGGAATGAATCCCAGTATTAGTGAATATTATAAGGAATCTAGGGAACGGCTAATTACGCCGATAATCTGTCACATGTTCTGAACGGTACACATGGATAGATGAAATGTTATTGATAACTGTTTTTGTTCTCCCATCCAAGACTCCAAGTGTAGTAGAGTAAAATTTTATACACCTAAATTAAACATTATACTGCGCCCTAAAATTAATAATATCACTATATGTAATTTTTTTTTGAATAATTTAATGTAATATATTTTTATATAAATAAAGCTCTGCCACGATGCATTATTACAAAAACTACGATATTAAATCTTTTTGGTGATATGAGGACTTTATCCAAAGAAATATAAAATATAACAATAATAATCATAATAAAATTTAAATATAAATCGTTAATTCAATACATATGAATTCATTGAATTTCATACATTGGTTGACATTTATTATCGTTATATGGCAAAATCGCACTTCTGCGTAAAAAGCTTTTTGGTATGTTAACTAGCCAGCTTTAAAATCAAAGGTGAATGACATAGCCTAAGATAATACACTTTTATTCTTTTACCACCGACTTTTATGATTATATGTTCATGTTCATTATAATGAGTAAAATAATAGGGTGCCTATTTATTTCCAACTAGTAGTAACCGCAGGATTATTATCTTTTAATCAATATACATAATTAAATTTAGAAGTTTGCTATTCATAACCATTGGTGTTCGTTACCAGTAGTCTGTGATCAATATGATATCAGATATCATCTGATTAGTATTATATACGCAGCAAATAATTTATCTCACGGTATCTGTACCATGCTCGTTAATATATTTATTTTGACTAATGATGATAGACTTTTTATTCCAGTATTTATAGACTTTTTACCCATCTTTTTAAATAAACACCACCCAGAAGATCCAGAAGATAATATAAATTTATTCAACGAAGTAATCAATTGATAATCAACGTGTAACATACGAGACTATTATCACGCTATACTGGTGACGAATTACTTCGCAGTAATTTTCTTAATTTACGTAATAAAAAATACTATTATAATTTATAATGAACATATAGATCATATTCGTGAAAAAAATATAAACAACGACTATGTGTTGAAATAACTTTTTTTTATTTCACAATTAATTTATTTGATATGAAAAAATGATGGTTTATATAATAAAAATGATAAAATAATTTTTCTTTTTATCTTTCTTGCATTCTGTGCCACACATACATTATTGTAGTACATTTTATCAATAAAAGTTTACACTATAGCGTAAGATTTTTATCTAATACACAAGATATAAATTATATAAATAAATGAAAAAAATTTATTTTTTCGGGTTTGAAAAAGAGGACCAAAAATAGAAAAAAAAAATTTTCTGAGTTTTAAAAAAAAAACTGAAAATAAAAAAAAATAAAAAAAAAGGTAACCGGCAACATGATATAGTTGATATACTGTAGCTGATCGCATCATCCTTGGGGAATAAACAATTAGTATCATAATGAAAAAAAAAAAATCCGAGTCAAACAATTGTATTGTCAAACAATTGTATTATGCAAGATACTAACTATCTTATTATTAGTCACTGTGTATTCGAAAAAGTATTTATATACCCTCAATACCCCTCTTTTTTTTTCATCGTCTTTTTTTTAGTCAATTAACAATATTGTATATACACAATATATACTTTTTTCGTCTTCTTTTTTCGAGGTCTATCTTTTCTCTGCCTAGGCTTCTCTTTATTAGGTCTTCTATCTATTAGGACCTTTTCTTTACGTCTTCCTTTAGAGTGTGGGAGTGTGGGTTGGGTTTATGTGTGGTGTTTTTATAATCTTTTTTTCGTCTTTTTTTTAGGTCTATCTTCTCTCTGTCTAGGTCTTTTTTTAGACCCCTTTTTTTCGTTTCATCATCTTTTTTTTCACTTCGTCATCTTTTTTTTTGCTTTATCATCTTTTTTTTCGCTTTGTCATCTTTTTTCTTTCGTTTCGTCATCTTTTTTTTCGTCATTTTTTTTTTTCATCTCTTTTTTTAGGTCTATCTTCTCTCTGTTTAGGTCTTCTCTTTATTAGGTTTTCTTTTGGCCCTTTTCTTCACTTCTTCCTTAGGTATGTGGGTTGAGTGAGTGTGGGTTTGTGTGTGGGAGTGTGGGAGTGTTGGTTTGTGTATGTGGTGTTTCATTTCATTTTTTTTTTGTCATCTTTTTTTTAGGTTTATCTTCTTCCGTCTAGAACTTCTTTATTAGATCTTCTTTTAGGCCCTTTTTTTTACATCTCTCTTTTAGGTATGTGGGTTGGGAGTATGGGAGTGTGGGTTGGGAGTGCGGATTGGGAGTGTGGGAGTGTGGGTTGGGAGTGCGTGTGGTTTGGGAGTGTGAAAGTGTGGGTTAGGAGTGCGTGTGGGTTGGGAGTGTGAAAGTGTGGGAGTGTGGGTTGGGAGTGTTGGTGGGTGGGAGTGGGAGTGCGGGTTGGGAGTGTGGGAGTGTGGGTTGGGTGGGAGTGGGAGTGCGGGTTGGGAGTGTGGGAGTGTGGGTTTGTGTGTGGGTTTGTGTATGTGGTGTTTCATTTTATTTTTTTTTTCGTCATCTTTTTTTTAGGTTTATCTTCTTCCGTCTAGAACTTCTCTTTATTAGATCTTCTTTTAGGCCCTTTTCTTTACATCTCTCTTTAGGTATGTGGGTTGGGAGTGTGTGAGTGGTGGAGTGTGTGTGTGTTATGGTATTTTAACTTATTTTTTTCGTCTTCTTTTTTTAGGTCTATCTTCTCTCTGTCTAGGTCTTCTCTTTATTAGGTCTTTTTCTTTTAGACCCCTTTCTTTACGTCTTATTACCGATGCATAAATCGATTTATAATATTTTTTCTTTCTTGAACATAAAATCTGATGGTATTTTTTGTTTATAAGCACATATAATTAATTTTACATTTTATTATCTTTTTTTTTTTGCTTTACGTCAGAATTTAATGTTTAAATATTTGATTTTATGAATTTTGAAAAATAACAATATGTTTTAATACTTTTAAATTTTTAATTGAACGTCAAATTTGTATTTACTATTTATTAATATTGTTTCGTTAATACTTATAAGAAATTTGAATGAGTAATTTTTTGGATGAAGTGAACAAGATATATAAGTTTTCTATAAATTTAATTTTAAATATTTTTTATAATATTGATTATATTATAGTCTTTGATTTAAATCAATTTTTAAAATTATTTGTGATAAATATGTTAATAGATAAGTAAATACAGAATATAAATAATGTAAAAAAGTTATTTGAATGAAATTATACAAACTGGACCAGCGATAATAAAGATTAATTCAAAAATTAATTGATCATAAAGATATACAATTAAATGAATCAATGGCTTTAAAATGTTTAAATATTGAATATTGTTTCATATGATGCCCGTGTTTTAGTTAATTAAAATATTTTATCAAAATCTATAATATACTAAAAAAATTACCTAATGTCTAGCACATGATTTGTCTGCGCTTGAACTATTCGTATTCATGTTGCTTACTAATATTTTAAATTATTTTTTAATTTCCGGTAATTGAAGTTTTGTTAATATTAATAAGTAATAGACAATTAACTTATTAAGTTAATAAATTGTAAAATTTTTAAAATTAATATCACTCTTCTTTTACGATTAGTATTTTTTATTTTTTAAACAATTTATTTTTTTTTAACTATAGATCATTTAATAATTTTTTTTTATTTTTTTTTATTAGTAACTTTTTATTATTTTTTTTAATAGATCGTTTAGTTATTTTATTATTTTTTTTTTAACAACAGAATCATTTAGTAATTTTCATTTATTTTAATAGAAGTTTTTATTTTTTTTTTATTTTTTTTTTAGGATTTTTTTTCAATTTAGAAATTTTTTTTCCAACAATAGATAAGAAAAAAAGAAAAAAAATCAATTAAAATATTTTTTAAAAAATAAATAAAAACAATTTTCAGAGCTTTCGAAACTTACTGATCAGAGTCCAATCAGACTTTGTCCTTTCTTTATGTTTGGTAATTGACATTTACTAATATTAATTAGTAATAGTTAGTTCCCGGTTATAAAAAAAAATTTACTTTTCTTTCTTTTGCTTCCTGGTAACTGGCGTCATTCTAATATTATTAAGTAATAGTTCTATCGATTTTTTTTAGTAATAATCAGATATATAGTAATAATTAGTGTTTTTTAAAAAATAAATATAAACTAACAATTAAAAATTACTATTATCACAGAATTGCCCATTCAACCTTGCTATTTGAGCTAGTATAATGAAATTTATTATATTATTAATTATAATAATTATTATTAAATAACAATGATTAGAAAAAAATATAGTAAATCTACAGTTATGTATTAAAACAACATTTATTTGTAAAGTAAAAATTCATTTCTCTCCTAAATCTTAATTATTTAATAATTATATGTTTAAGTAAAATATATTATAATTAACATCAAAATAGAAATCAAAATAAAAATCAATATATCGCAAAATAAAACAAAATAATTTGCACCCATTAATAATAAATAATATTTAAATATTTAAATAGTGATTTAACTAAAGTACTTTTTTTTTTAATCATATTAAATAAAAAAAAATAGTAAGAAAATATTAATATTAATTTAATTTAATAATTAATAATCATATTGTACCAATTTATTAATCCGGGTTGATCATTTTATTTATTACAAAACAATCTTTTATTATTTTATTTATTATTTAAATAAAAACATAGTATATCACTAGAATTTTCATCATCCAAAATTAGCTTAATTTCCAAAAACAGATTATACATTTTTTTATTATTTATTTTTATTATTAATCAACTAAATAATAATGAAAATATAATTATTGTTTTGTTTTTTTTATTTATATTATACTACTAATAATTTATTAATAATCATAAATTAATTAAATAATAAAATTTATTATTATTTAATATTTTTTTAATTAAATAGTAAAATCCGCACGTATATAAACAACCTTTATTCACAAAAAAAAATTGCAAATCAGATTATAAAACATATTATAAAACATATTATAAAACAGAATAGAAAACATAATAGAAAACATATATAATATATAATATATAATGAAATAATTTCATATAACAAATAATAAAATAGTATAATATTAAGAAATAAACTTTTATGTTGAAATAATCCTTTGTATTTATCCACTAACTCATAAAAAAATGATACCCTATTACAAGACAATCATTTGACGAATTTAATTCGCCTATTACAGATACCCCAATAAAGGGAGTTGGCTTGAATATATATCATATTCACAATTGAGTAATTTTTTTATCTTTGTGATTTATATATGTTATATTTTTCATCTTTTTTTATTTTTTTTTCATATTCAAAGATTCTTTTTTTAAAAAAAATTATATATATAGAATAAATAATGCAATTTTCATTCATGAATAAACAACTTCATCTAAATTTAATTGGAAATCTCTTTTTACATTTTTTACATTTCCAATTTTAAAAAAAAAGATTCTCTGAAGTTCCTTATGGATATCACTTAAGATTTTTATATTTTAAATTTTCAAATATTAGTTTCTGTTAAGCTTCAACATTTTTTTTAAAAAAAAAGACAATGGAAAGTAATAAGCCTTCGTAAATTTATATTTAGCGCGCTTGCGCACTTTGGCGATTTGTATAACAATTTCTGCATGCGCTGATCAATTGGTATTATTCCGATTGGTCACTTTTTTTTGAATGATCACGTTAATAATTGGCATAGGTAACCAATCAGTTTACCGTAAACACGACTTTTTGTACTCTAACTTTTTATGTTGCGCTAATTATTTTAATGAAACAAACAATGATTATTCGAAATTTAATTTTATTAAATTGTTTCACTGCAATAAACTTGCGTAACTTGTGTAACTTGCGTAACATTAAAAAATAAAATTATAATTTTTGATATATAGAAAAGAGTTAACGGTTAAACGATTTTTTATAATACAAAAAAAAAATAAATAGATGAATAAATAAAATAGGTAAGAATTACAGTGCTGACAAACAAGTCAATTTTCGAACATTGCATCACACCTAAAGAACTCAAATTTTATAGGATAATTTCAGCAGCTATTATTGATGGAATTTCTATATAAGTTTAATACGTAAAAATTTCATGTGAAAAAAACTTAGTTTTATAGCACCAATATTATGGTCTGATAGATAGTTTTACACGTTATAATTCCATAAAGCGTAGCATATTTAGGGTAAGATATTTATCATAATTATTAATACTATTTTGTTTTATTTAATAAAGAAAATATCATACATACATAAATATATTAAAATTATTTCCTAAATAAATTTTCTGTTCATAAAATAATTATATATTTAAACTAATTATCCCGCTTATCACATCAAAACACAAATTGAATGTATGATTATATTCATCATTTAATAATTATTTCTAAAATTCAATGTAAGCATCAGATCTTCTTTGAATCCACTCAAAATCTTCAAATGCAGAACCATGTGAATCAACATAATATCTTTTAATCATTTCTTTCACTTTATATTCTTTAATTAAATTTTCTAATTGTTGTAATTCTTGTTGTTTTTGTTTTCGTTGTTCAGCTCTTGTAAAACAATACATTGGAATAATATGTAAAAACATTGGATTTCTATTTTTCCAATTATCAAAAAATAATTTTAAAGTTTCCAAAGAAATTATTCTATTAGAAGAAAATTTAAATTTAATTAAACTAATTGGTGAAGATTTTGATAATATTTTAAATAATTTATCCCAATCAAATTTAATAATATGATCATATATATCAACAACTAATCCATTTAAAAGTTGACAATTATTTAATAAATTTTCAAATTCTATAATATTTCTAACAGATAATGATAATTTAAGATATTTAAGATTTGGACAATTATGATAAATTGTTGGAATAAGTTTTTTATCATTAATACCTTCATAAAGTATACTAATTTCAGTAAGGTAACCTTTTGTATTTTCAATTATATTTGATAAAATTCTAGATGGAACTTTTTGAGTTCTTAAAAATTTTAATAATGGTAAAGATAATTTTTCTAAATGATTCCAATTTATATCTCTCACTAAACTTAAATTTATATCTAAACTTATTAAATTTACAAGATATGAAAGAATTTCTGTATTAGGTTTCCAATCAATTCTTAAATATTGTATAGTATTAGCATGTTTAATTAATGATTCTTCAAGTGGTCTACTAAAAGATTCATCTCTTAAATTTATTGTATGATCAATAAAATGAACTTCCTTTAAATTATTTTGTGCTTCAATTAATTTAATTATTCCAGAATTAATACTATACATAATATCAAATATTAATTTTTTAATAGATTTACTTATCCCTGCTAAACCTTCTAAAATATATTTATTGGTATTTGCATAACAACGAAATGATTCAAGTTTTGAAAAACAATGTTCAGCCCCTGAAATACGATGTAATTGATAATCAAATTGTTGAGGAAAACAAAGACGTAAAAATTTTGTATTTCTATTATTATTAATAAATAAATTAAATATTTCATTTCTTATAATAGGTATTTCAGTTTTATCAAAATTTTTAATATTTTTTATTGAAACTATCATACTTTTTAAAAGATGTATATTTAAATATCTCCAATAACTTATATAATTAAATAATAAAGGATGTTTATATGATTCAATTATATCTTTAAAAAGATCGATTTCTTGTTTCTTTAAAAAATTTCTTGATTCATTTGATAAATGTAAAATTATTATATTGAATAATAAATTCTTTGAATTATCATTTAAAAGATTTTGTCCAGGATTTTTCCATAAAATTGGTACCGTCATCTTACACCAAGTTTTATTAACTAAAATACATGAATGAAGTGATATTCTATCATATTTTAGTTCTTCTAATATTAATCGAAGTACGTCTTCAACTAGTGTTGACATTTTTTTTTCTTTTTTTTTCTTAAAAAAAGACAAAAAAGGGTTTGCCAAGCTATTAAAAAATCAATAACTTTTTTATTTATATTTAATATAGTTGGCGTATTTGGTGTAATAAATACACAACAGATCTGCGTTCAATGAATTTTTGTTTTAGTAACAAAATGAGCTTTTTCCAAAAATTTCTGATTGGTTACGATCTTACCTGCATGGAGATTTACGAGAATCACATGCTTTGACGATCACATGGTTGATCGATAGGCTTTTTTTATTTTCTAAAAAAAAAAAATATATAAACATTTAAAAAATTATGTGGTTCAAAATGAAAATAAATTTAATACGTTCTTTACTGCCTTTATATCTTGCTAGTATCATAACTTTGAAACTTTTGATATTATTCTATTTCTTTAAACCATAAATAAAAGTAAGAATAATATCTTACAATAGATACATCAATGATGAATGATCGTCTATATGTTTGATTATAATTTCCCTTTTTGTTTTAAAATAAGGTTACACATATACGGGATAACTGAATAAGCTTTTGTAATATAAAATAATATGTGACACTATACATGTAGAACAATAATAAACCATATCTGAACAACAATAAACAATATAAGCGCATAATACTGTGTCTTGTAAACTATGAGGTATATAAAACAATATCATATATATTCAATAATCTTTTAAATTGAAATAAAAGAAAAATTTTAAAATACATACAGTAAAAGTATATAGAATTTAAATGTATATATATATATAAAATATATTCATGCTGTACGTGAATCAAAATTAATAAAGGAATCCCGCTCAATCCAAATAAAGAAACTGGAACCTTATAAAGCACGTTGAAATAAAACACTAGACATAACAAAATTATTCATGGGCAAATTAAATGTAAAAATTATACTTTATTAAAGAATGTTTTTTGTCGTTATTTGAAGTTCCGTATGCTCAAATTATCAAACTTCACGGAAAATGAGATAATGTAATAATTTAATCAAAAATTCCAAAATCTATATCATCATAAGAATACGCATAGAAACAACCATCACCAATGAAATATTTTTTAATTATTCCTTTCGTTTTATATTTTCGAATAAATCTTTTAATTGTCGCTTCGTCTCCATTTTAAAAAAATAATAAGAGCAACCTATTTTTAACAATAAAGGATTCCTATCTTCCCAATTATCAAAGAAAAATTTTATATCTTCCAATTTAATTAACTTTTGAGAAGAAAATATAAATTTAAATAAACCAACCGGTGATGATCTGAAATAATTTAACCCAACTAATTTCATTATCATCACGTAGTGTGTTGATAGTTAATCTATTTAAAGTTGACAATTAATTAGTATATTCTCAAATTCTGAGATAAGTATATTAATGTTGCTAACCAATTAAAGTTTAAGAAATCTAAGATTTGGACAATTTTGATAAATTACTTGTATAAGTCTTTTATTATTAGCATCATCACAAAGTATGCTAATTTCAGAAAGATTTCCTACTGTATTTTTAATTTAAGTTCACTGAAACGTCAGATACAACTTGATAAGCTTTTAGAATTTTCAAATTAGGTAATGATAAACTCTCATTATTGTACGCGTGCTAAGGCACTCTAACTAAATTTACAAAATATGAAAAAATCTCGTAATAGGCTCCCAACAAATTTCCAAATATTGGATTGTATCTGCATTTTTAATTATTAATCCTTCAGGTGATTTGTAAATGACTTATTTAATCTTGGTATATTAATGAAACTAACGTCATTAAGATTTTTTTGTACTACAAATAATTTAATGAACCCAGAAATATATTTAGCATCAAAACCAGAATTTTTTAATTGATTTGCATATTCTAGCCAATCCTTTTAAAATACCTTGATTTGCAATGAAAAGATTCTAGTAATGATCATCTCCTGAAATATGATATGTATGATTGACAATTTTGTTGAATAGAAAAATGAATAAAGCTTATATTATAACTTTAAATTACATTAGGCACGATCCATTATGAAGAAATTACTCTCTAAAAAAATGTAAATTTAAATATTTCCAAAAATTAATATAATTAAATAAAGGGCGTTGAGATGTTTCTAAAATAAGGTTATTAATTTCCTTATTCTTCAAAATATCTCTTGATTCTTTTGATAAATGTAAAAGTATTACGTTAAACAGTCTAGTCACTGATTCTTTAGATTGAATAAATTGCTCAGGATTTTTCATAAAATCGGCACCGTTACTATACACCAAGCTCTAATGAATAGAGGATTTTTATTTATTAATTCTTCAAATATTAGGAAAAGTACATCGTTGTTAAGCCGCACCATTTTTTTTTTTTAAAGGCGTTTTTTGTGTAACAAATATTACCGTATTTTTTTTGCGGGCCATAGTACCCCGAGTATGATACAAATCTTACCCGCCCTAGCAACTAGAGCAAAAAAGGCCTAAAGAAGATAAGCCACGTGGAGTACTGATATTTATATTATTTATATTAAATACTGTACTTTGTATTACTTTACTTGCGCAACATTAATAAAAGACATTATTATATTTGTCTCTCCTTTACTCATTGATTTTCTCGTAAACTCATTATTTAGGAGGATTGACCCTTTTACTCCCTCTATTGTGCGAATTTTTATTATTAATGGAAGACGTTAAAAACTTGTATAATAATTGAAGTTTTATACTTGCAACACCTAGAATGTTTATTACAGTATATTATTTAAATTATTTAGATAATAAGGTTGTTAGAAAATGAGAGTTGTTTTTTGCAAGGTATTATACATGTGGCCAAAATACGGTACATGACTACATATGCATCACGACATCAATTTATAATCGGAAAACATAGTAAATTTGAATAAAGGAAATTAATCTGCCAAAAGAAAAAAATAAACTTGTTTCCATAACTTATGCAATCCCCCAAAATGAAGTGCCGTCTGAACTATTGATCAACCTTTGGATAATAGGTGTAAGAAATTCGGTGCGTATTACTCTTTCATCCAACGATGCTGTACGTAAATATTGTCGCCTACAGAATGGTACAGGCATTTAAAAGTCCGGTATTGTTTGTAAAAAAATTTCATTATTAATTGTTAGCGGGATAGATCGTCTCCGCACGTGAAGAGATGGACTTGTTGCTTCTGAAGAATTGTCTGGAGGAGGTGTTCGTCTTAAAAATACGCCTGTTCTTGAAAGGAATTCTTGGTCTTTATCTGAAATTCCAAAGGTCGTTGATGATGAAAGTTGAAAAAGTTACGTTTCTTTTAAACGTCAAATTTTTTCTTTTTATTATATACATATTTTCTTTCGCCTCAAATCACGTGATCAATATATAAGCTTCCGGATGAGATACGATACAATTGAAATTTAGATAATATTGCGATGAAAGAGATACAATATCATCAAATCACATTCATTAATAAATAAACTCGAGTCTCGATATCTCATTTCCTACGACATGATATTTTAATACTTTTACTATCTGTTATAGGAAAAATCGTTCGTTGAGTTATAAAAAAAAAAAAATTCGAATGAAATAATAGAATTATCAATTCCTTAACTCTTCAAATCATCTCTTGATTTTTTTGACAAACTAAAAGTATTGCATTAAATAAAATTTTATGCGTTATGGTTTTGAATAATATTGTTTAGCGCTTCAATAAAATCGACACGGCAATTCAAGACAGCATAAAGTGTGTATAACTAATAACAAAATGTGTCGGACACAAAATAAAATCAACAGATATCAAAAATTATATCCGTAGAACATACATAAAAAACATATAATAAAATTTTTTTTAATAATATGCTCAACGTTAAGGATGTTGAAGAAAAGATTTTATTTACATAACTTTCCTACATTTTTCATACCTTATATATAAAAAAAAATTTCTATTTGACTATATGAAAAGTAAATATACTTGACTAAATATCATAAATACAAAATGTTCTTTATATTAGTCAAAAATGTCAAAAAAATATATATATATATTATATATAATACTATTAGAATATTAAAACCTCATCAATGTAATATTTCTTAATTACGCCAATTTTTTTATAATGTTCTATTATATCTTCTAATTTCTGATGTTGCTGCTGATGTAATTGCTCCATATTCTTATTTTTTGTTAAAAAAAGTTGTAATAACATAGGATATCTATCCCTCCAATTATCAAGAAATAATCTTATAGATTCCGATTCGATTTTCCAAGCAGAAAAAAATTTAAATTTAAATAAACTAATTGGTGAAGATTTTGTTAAGATTGAAAATAATTTATCCCAATTAAATAATTCATTAAAATTAAAATTATTTATATTATTATAACTACCAATAATTTCTAATTCATTTAAAAATTGACAACTAATTAATAAATTTTCAAATTCTGTGAGACTCTTGGTAAATATTGATAATTTAAGATAACAGAGATTTGGACAATATTTACAAATTGTTCGGATAAGTTTTCCATCATCAACACTTTGATGTAAAATACTTATTTCAATAAGATGTCCTTTTGTACTTTCAATTAAACTTGCTAAAACCTTTGGTGGGACTTGCTGTGCTCTTAAAATTTTTAAAACGGGTAAAGAAACTTTTTCTAAATGACAATTTGTTTCAAGTAATAAATGTGTGAGGCGTAAATTCAAATCTAAACTTACTAAATTTACGAGAGTTGAAAGAAAATTTGTAACAGGATTCCAATCTATTCTCAAATATTGAATAGTATCCGCACATTTAATCAACGATTCTTCAAGTGATTTTCGATATGACTCATTATTAAGATATGAATTATTATAGATTAATTTGACATCTCTTAAATTTTTTTGACCTTCAATTAATTCAACGATTCCAGGATTATCAACATCATTATATCTAATATCAACTCTCAATTTTTCAATTGATGTGCTTATCTTTGCCAATCTTTCTAAAATATTACTGTTGGTATTATCATCACAATAAAAGTATTCAAGTCCTGAAAAACAATGTTCATTCCCTAAAATATTGAATATACGAGGATTAAGTAATTTTGGAATAAAAAGAGAAACAAAATTTGTATTTCCATTAATAAATAATTTAAATATCTCATCTTCTATAATAAAAATTTTGGATTTTACAGTATACGTATCAAAAACATTTATCATATGTTCTAAAAAAAATAAATCCAAATGTCTCCAAAAACTAATATAATTAAATAAAGGTCTTTGATATGGTTTCATAAAAAGGTTTATTCCTTGATATTTCAAATTATTTCTTGATTCTTCCGATAAATGTAAAAGTATTACATTTAATAAAATATTATAAGCGTTGTTGGTTGAATAATATTGTCTAGCGGGATTCTTCCATAAAATCGGAACGGTTGTTTCACACCAAGTTCTATTTACTAAAAGGCATGAATAAAGTGACTTATTATCATCTTGTAATTCTTCTAATATTAAAAAAATTACGTCTTTATTAAGCTTCAACATTTTTTTTAAATAAATAAAAAAAAAAATTAAATTAACTGGTAGCCTTTATTATCTCTATTATATAGGATGGACGGCGTAAAGTGTGCAACGTGTAACAAAGTTAGTTATTTTGGAAGTAGTACATTATTTATGCAGTGTGTAAATCATTAACGGAAATTATCGGCTCATGTTTCATAATTTAATATCTCCATTTTTCATACCCTTAGAAAAAAAAAAATCATATTTGGCCCACTACTTTTTACACGTATATATAATAAAATGTTATTTAATGTCTGTTACCGTTACTATTGCTGTTGCTATTAATGCTGTTCTAGAGATTGAAATTGATTAATAAGCAATTGATCAACCTGTTTAATTTAACCGAATATTGACCCGTTAATTTAAACGAAAATTAACCCATTAATTTAACCGGTCATTATTTAACCGAAAATTTTAAAATTTTTTAAGAACTCCTTTAAATTAATTCATTTTGTTCACACTTTCTAATAAGTTATACATATTAATTAAAATAATTAAAACATTAAAACATTAATTTATTTATTTTTCAAATTTATTTTAGCAGTTTAATTACTTCATGTTTAATAAATAATTTATTGTATGTAACAATTAACAATTAAAATGTCGTGAAAAAAGCAAGTTTTTTGTGACACTCAATCTCAAATCTTATACAACCAATTGATTTTTAATCAAAGCTTATGTGATTCTTGGTCCTCTACTTTATATCTATAGTTGTTCTACCTTTCTATAATTTGAATATTTTTTAAATCAAAAGGCGTGGGCAAGTCCCGGCTGATGATGATCATTGCCGATATCACATGAATATCATGATCAGCCACAGCGGCACAGCCCCGTATTCCGGAAGTGAATTTTTTTGGTATGAAATTTGTACATATGTTTAAACAAGCTAAAGACTGGTCCTAGGACGAGGTCCGGGTCCAGCAGTCCTATATATATTCTTCTATTTTTACTTTTTTTTTTTTATAATTAAATATTATAATTAAAACGATTCCTATTTGTACATGAAGTGTTTCAAACACAGATATCCAAAAAAAGTAAATTTCTATATCGATCATTAATGTTGGGCAGAACGAAAAAAAAAACAAACAAAGTTTTAAATAAAACCAAAATTGAAATCCAAAACCAACTTTGACGCTTTAATTAAACTTTCAGAACAGACTAAAATTACTCACTGTATATGTTTCTTTTAATAAATATAACTAAAAATTTTTTTTTTACAAAATTTTGTTATATAATCACGTGATATATGAACAAAGAATTTCATGACCACGTGACCATATGAAACCAATTGTCTTCCCTGTGGATTTTAGAAATAAAAATAAAAAAATTTTGAAATTTTTTGTTCGTTAAAAAAATAATCAAGATTGTTTCATGTACTGTACACGTAATGGACGTAATGGACATAATAGACTCGACTAGCCAGCATTAAAATTTCGGATTAATAATTTCACTGAAAAATACTGATTATGCACTATATTTACGCAAAACTTTTTTACTTTCATTCATCCCTCTTTCACCTTTACTACTCTTGTCGTCTCTTACCATCCAACCTTTCACTCTTTTCACCATTTTTTCTATCATTTCTCATCAGTATTTTTTTATTATGTTGCAATTTCAATTAATTCAAGGAATGCTTTAATCAATATAACAAATCTTCTGATAAAAAAAATAAGTGCTTGTTAACTTTTTTTTAATTTTCAATTTATAATAATATTAGTATTGCATGTAAAAACATTGGTAACGTGGTCAATTTTATTAGTTTCAACTTATACCAGCATAAAATATGTATTTTATATTAGATCCAAGTCTTTGAAGTGATTCCAAAAGTTTAAAAAATAAATAATAATAAGACAAAACAGAATGCTTTTTTTAAACACAATTTATTTTAATGAAAAAGACATAGTAAATCGTATACCAATAAAACATTGTAAGTATTCCATATTCAGATATTTCAATCTTAGCTACTAAAACTATCCTTCGCTCAAAATATGTCCAAAATTCCTGCTAAAAATCGTGGTTAATTGATTATATTATTAATGAAACAAGAGTACGACTTGATGTAACGCAAAAATTGATCAGTCAAATTCTCATCTTTAGGCTGTTAATGCTTACAAGAAAAAAAGAAGAAAAAAACTTTCGCTACAAATGATACGGTTGATACGTCAAAAAACGTAAAAAAATTGTAATTTTCAATTATCCTAGCTATAAAAGGATACTAAATTAACCATTTATGACATCAATAAATCAATAAATTCAGCATATTTTGAACTTTTCATATCCATGGAATATTTAATAATAAACTTTATTGTTATAGGTCTTGAATTAAATTTCGAGTTCCTAAAAAGTAGACAGTTTATTAATGTTGATGTAGCAATATATATAGTGTATGTAATGTATACTGGGATTTAATGATAAATTAGCTGTTATAATTTATCAACGTTATTAACCCTGCTTATAGTCTACTTGCACCTCGGCAATAGGATGACTCTAAATTTAGTTAGAATAACTGCGGGTAAGAAAAAAAATATAACTACTGTACTTCAAATAAATTTTCTTATTCCCAAGATATCAAAAATTGAGGCATCATACTATTAGCGATCCTAATGCAAGAACTAGCCTTCAAGTTATGTCTTGAAAACTGAAAGATTCCCGTGAATAAAAAATTTCTCTTTTGGATTGTCTACAACAAGGTGGTTAGGAAAGAAGTAAGACCAAAGAGATCAGGTAAAAAAGGGACCAAAGAGAAAAAACTGCATTTATAAAAAACAAACGTGTTTTACAAGGAAATTTATTAATAATGACTCATATCCTCAATTTCTCATATGAAATTCTGGTTTTACAAACCCTGCGATTGCTGCGTGCCCAATCGAGGAAAAATTGAGCACGATGTTAATATAATAATAGCCAATGTAAAATTTGGTAATTAAATTTAATGCTTTCAATATTTTCTATATTGTTTTCTTTTCAGCAGGAGTGATGATAAATGATACAAACAAAATATTTAACGTCTATGAACTGATAACAATAATAAATCTTTTTTTTCTCCTTGCACAAAATATTGTTACTACTTTCCTTATATAATAATGTTTGGTAAAATATAAAGCTTCAAAAATAAGATAAATATACTTCTACTATAACCAGTAATGTAGTGTTTCTATTATAAAAAAAAAATTATACAATTTTATGTTAGATGGGAATGAATACGAAAGAACAAAACGTTATTAACATTTTATTATAAAATAATGAAACTCATCCATATGACTATATCCACAACATAGTGAAAGGTAGACCGTAAGTAATACAAAAAAGAAAATCAAACGGCTAGTAAAATATTTCGTTAAAGACACCAACGAAAAAAAAACTAAAAAGTATAAAAAGTTTCGTGATTTTTTTCAATATCATTTTGTGAAACAAAATCATGAAACGCAACATAACCTGAAACCAAAAATCCTTTTACTAATATGGTTATAAATTTACAATAAATAAAACGCCCAAACAATTGTAAAGAATGCATAACATTTATCCATAAGTACATGAAAACTGACAAACTTACTATAAGTTATCCTAATAAAATTATTGAATAGTAACGGGAGTTTATTATAAAAATTTTATGAACGGTCCCATCAAACCGATAATATTATTATTTGATAATTGAAACCAAATAATAGTCTAATGAAGCACAATGTGCTTGCTATTAGACTATAATCATCCAATAATACATAATTAAAGTGATACAGTATAATCAAACAAAACCCTTCTTAAAATGAAATATAGCACATAGGTCATTGAAATTACGTTTGAACTTTAAAGTCGATATTGGCGAATTTGCTATCAATACAGCAATACTTCAACGCGAGCCATAATACCATAAAATTCAAAATATTTACATATTTATAATAAATAGTATAAAAAATAAAATAAATATTGTTGATAATATTTCATAAACATATAAACAGATTATGCAAAACCCTTTCCTATTATTAAAAAAAAAAGAATTAATGGTTGTATTGAAAAGAATTTAAGTATTTAACAAAGTGTTTTTCTTTTTTCAATTTTAGTCATTTCATACCAACCGAGAGACTAATATCGAAATGGAAATACACAAACGATCAGCGATCATAAGACATTTAACCAATCAAATGCTCCATTTTTTTTTATGAATTCACGCTCGTTTTTATCATTTGTATAAAATTTTAATAAGTTATATACATGGTAAATGATAAACCAAGTTGATAAAAGATTCAAAAATATTGTTTTAACTTTTAAGCTATTATAATTGTATTCGTTTAATTCCTTATTTTTAATATCAATTTTATTGTGCTTAAGATCTAAAAAGTGTAAGTTAATTAAATAAATTTCATAAAATAAAACCATATAATATTATAAAATAATAGATAAGCAAACTTTATATATTAATTCCTATTTTATTTAATTTTCTACGGCTAAGATATACATATATAATTACTGATGAAAAAAATCAATATAAATGGAATATAATATGGTACTTCATATAATGTAAATGCAATGTATCGACTCAAATCAAAATGGCCAGAAATAATTCCGGTTAGTGTAATTTATTGTGATTCTAATGTAGTGAGTAGTGATTTTGCCACTACACATTTCAACGTGGCTCAAGTAGTCAAGTGTGAATTCAAATAAAGAAATCTTTTTTTAACTCACAAACACATACTGTAAATGATGCAAAGTGTGTGTTTGTTATCTTAAATTGAAAAAGAATTTGAATAAAGCCATAAAAAATTAAGAAAAAAAATTATAATTTGTGACTGATCACATGATCGACATTACTAAGCTTCATTACATAATGATTACATAAGTGATTCAGGCAAATTTTTGTGTTACTGTTACTTGTTACGTTACAGTCGTTACATAATTTACTATAAATAAGATTTTTGTTTAGAAAAAATTTTGGGCTTTTGAAAACAATGTTTTCTCAAAACATATTTTTAGAAAATTGGACCAGTGGAAATGAAAAAATTGATGATTTCATTCAAGAAGGGCAATTAAAAACCAATGATAATAAAGATAATATAGTGCTTGAATGGATACCATACAATCAGTTTAATGAAATTAAAGAGATAGACAAAAATGACCATATAACAGTATATTCAGCAATATGGAAGGAAGGTCTATTATATCGTGATTTGTGTAATAGTTATACAAGAAAAACAAATGAAAAAGTTATTTTAAAATGTTTACATTATTCACAAGAATTCGTTGATCCTTTAATAAATGAGGTATGAAATTTCTTTAAATATTTAAATACTTTATTAATTATATTTACAATCTCTTTATTTACAATTAGGCTAAAAAATGTCTAACAAAACATAAAGCATTTCAAGCATTGTATGGAATATCTCAAAATCCGGATATGGAAGATTATATTTTGGTTCAAAATAATTATATATGGTTCAGTGGAAATGAAAAAATTGATGATTTCATTCAGAAAAGACAATTAATAATAAATGCCTATAAAGATACAGTGCTTGAATGGATACCATACAATCAGTTTGATGAAATTAAAGAGATAGACAAAAATGACCTTATAACAGTATATTCAGCAATATGGAAGGATGGTCCATTGTACCGTAATTACGGAGGACTATGGAGAAGAAGTTCGAATAAAAGTGTTGCTTTAAAATGTTTGCATAATTCGCAAGAATCTATTGATTCTTTAATAAATGAGGTATGAAATTTCTTTAAATGATATTTAAATACTTTATTAATTATATTTACAATCTCTTTTATTTAAAATTAGGCTAAAAAATGTCCAACAAAACATAAAGCATTTCAAGCATTGTATGGAATATCTCAAAATCCAGATACGAAAGATTATATTTTGGTTCAAAATAGTTATATATGGTTCAGTGGAAATGAAAAAATTGATGATTTCATTCAGAAAAGACAATTAGAAATAGATTATAGTGATATAGTGCTTGAATGGATACCATATGATCAATTTTATGAAATTAAAGAAACAGGCAAAAATGACCTTATAATAGTATATTCAGCAATATGGAAGGATGGTCCATTATGCTTAGAGTATGGATGGAGTAATTATATAAGAGATTCAAATAAAAAAGTTGCTTTAGAATGCTTATATAATTCACAAGAATCCATTGATTTTTTAATAAATGAGGTATAAAATTTTCTTGATATTTATATACTATTGATTAATATATTCACAATCTCCTTTATTTATAATTAGGCTAAAAAATATCCAACAAAACATAATGCATTTCAAGTATTATGCGGAATATCTCAAAATCCGAATACACGAGATTTTATTTTAGTTCAAAACAATCATATATGGTTCAGTGGAAATGAAAAAATTGATGATTTCATTCAAGAAAGACAATTAAAAATAGAGGATTATAATGATATCGTGCTTGAATGGATACCATATAATCAATTTTATAAAATTAAAGAAACAGGTAAAAATGGCCTTATAACAGTATATTCAGCAGTATGGAAGGATGGTCCATTATATATGAAGGATAAATGGAGTGATTATAAAAGAGATTTAAATAAAAAAGTTGCGTTAATATGTTTATATAATTCACAAGAATCCATTGATTTTTTAATAAATGAGGTACAAAATTTCCTTAACTATTTATTTACTTTTGATTAATATATTTACAATCTCTTTTATTTATATTTAGACTAAAAAATATCCAACAAAACATAATACATTTCAAGTATTATATGGAATATCTCAAAGTCCAAGTACAGGAGATTATATTTTGGTTCAAAATAGTTATATATGGTTCAGTGGAAATGAAAAAATTGATGATTTCATTCAAGAAAGACGATTAAAAATAGCGCATTTTAATAATATAGTGCTTGAATGGATACCATATGATCAATTTTATGAAATTAAAGAGATAGGAAAAAATGGTTTTGTAACAGTATATTCAGCAATATGGAAGGATGGTCCATTATGCTTAGAGTATGGATGGAGTAATTATATGAGAGATTCAAATAAAAAAGTTGCATTAAAATGTTTATATAATTCACAAGAATCCATTGACTATTTAATTAATGAGGTATAAAATTTCCTTAATTATTATACTTTTGATTAATATATTTACAATCTCTTTTATTCATATTCAGGCTAAAAAATACCCAACAAAACATAATACATTTCAAGTATTATGCGGAATATCTCAAAGTCCAAGTACAGGAGATTATATTTTGGTTCTTATTTGGACAAGCGGAAATGAAAAAATTGATGATATCATTCAAGAAAGACGATTAAAATTAGCGCATTTTAATGATATAGTGCTTGAATGGATACCATATGATCAATTTTATGAAATTAAAGAGATAGGAAAAAATGGTCTTGTAACAGTATATTCAGCAATATGGAAGGATGGCCCATTTTATTGGAATAAACAAAATAGAGAATATACAAGTGATTCAAATAAAAAAGTTGTATTAAAATGTTTATATAATTCACAAGAATCCATTGACTATTTAATTAATGAGGTATAAAATTTCCTTAATTATTATACTTTTGATTAATATATTTACAATCTCTTTTATTTATATTCAGGCTAAAAAATACCTAACAAAAAATAATGCATTTCAAACATTATATGGAATATCTCAAAATTCAAATACAGGAAATTATATTTTGGTTCTTATTTGGACAAGTGGAAATGAAAAAATTGATGATTTCATTCAAGAAAGACAATTAGAAATAGAGGATTATAATGATATCGTGTTTGAATGGATACCATATGATCAATTTTATGAAATTAAAGAAACAGGCAAAAGTGGTCTCATAACAGTATATTCAGCAGTATGGAAGGATGGTCCATTATACAAGGAGTATAGTTGGAGTAATTATACAAGAAATTCAAATGAAAAAGTTGCTTTAATATGTTTACATAATTCGCAAGAATCTATTAATTCTTTAATAAATGAGGTATGAAACTTTCTTTAAATAATTGAATACTTTATTAATTATATTTATAATCACTTTTATTTACAATTAGGCTAAAAAATATCCAACAAAACATAAACATATTGCATTTCAAGTATTGTATGGAATATCTCAAAATCCATATACAGGAGATTATATTTTGGTTCAAAATATATGGACTAGTGAAAATAAAAAAATTGATGATTTCATTCAAAAAAGTCAATTAAAAAGAATGTATTGTGATAACATAGTACTTGAATGGATACCTTATAATCAGTTTAATGAAATTAAAGAAATAGGTAAAAATAGCCTTATAACAGTACATTCAGCAATATGGAAGGATGGTCCATTATACAAGGAGCATAGTTGGAGTAATTGTACAAGAGATTTAAATAAGAAAGTTTCTTTAAAATGTTTACATAATTCGCAAGGATCCATTGATTCTTTAATAAATGAAGTATGAAATTTCTTTAAATATTTAAATATTTTTTTGATTAACATATTTACAATTTCTTTTATTTACAATTAGGCTAAAAAATATCCAACAAATTATAAAGCATTTCAAGTATTGTATGGAATATCTCAAAATCCAGATACAGGAGACTATATCTTAGTTCAAAAAAATAATGTATGGATCAGTGGATATGAAAAAATTGATGATTTCATTCAAGAAAGACAATTAAATATGGAGGATTATAATGATATCGTGCTTGAATGGATACCATATAATCAGTTTAATGAAATTAAAGAGACAGGTAAAAATAGCTATATAACAGTATATTCAGCAATATGGAAGGATGGTCCATTATACAGGGAGCATAGTTGGAGTAATTGTACAAGAGATTTAAATAAGAAAGTTTCTTTAAAATGTTTACATAATTCGCAAGGATCCATTGATTCTTTAATAAATGAAGTATGAAATTTCTTTAAATATTTAAATATTTTTTTGATTAACATATTTACAATTTCTTTTATTTACAATTAGGCTAAAAAATATCCAACAAATTATAAAGCATTTCAAGTATTGTATGGAATATCTCAAAATCCAGATACAGGAGACTATATCTTAGTTCAAAAAAATAATGTATGGATCAGTGGATATGAAAAAATTGATGATTTCATTCAAGAAAGACAATTAAATATGGAGGATTATAATGATATTGTGCTTGAATGGATACCATATAATCAGTTTAATGAATTTGAAGAGAAAGGCAAAAATGACCTTATAACAGTATATTCAGCAATATGGAAGGATGGTCCATTGTACCATAATTTCTTTCAAGGACTAGGGAGAAGATGTTCAAATAAAGAAGTTGTTTTAAAATGTTTACATAATTCGCAAGAATCCATTGATTCTTTAATAAATGAGGTTTGAAATTTCTTTAAATATTTAAAAATATTTTATTAATTATATTTACAATCTCTTTTATTTACAATTAGGCTAAAAAATATTCAACCAATTATAAAGCAATTCAAGCATTGTATGGAATATCTCAAAATCCAAATACAGAAGATTATATTTTGGTTCAAAATAATCATATATGGATCAATGGAAATAAAAAAATTGATGATTTCATTCAAGAAGTTCAATTAAAACCTAATTACAATAAAGATGATATAGTGCTTGAATGGATACCATATGATCAATTTTATGAAATTAAAGAAACAGGTAAAAATGGCCTTATAACAGTATATTCAGCAATATGGAAGGATGGTCCATTATGCTATAAGGATGATTGGATACGGGGTTATTATACAAGAACTTCAAATAAAAAAGTTGCATTAAAATGTTTATGTAATTCACAAGAATCCATTGATTTTTTAATAAATGAGGTATAAAATTTCCTTAATTATTTATATACTTTTGATTAATGTATTTACAATCTCTTTTATTTATAATTAGGCTAAAAAATATCCAACAAAACATAAAAAATTTCAAGCATTGTATGGAATATCTCAAAATCCATATACAGGAGACTATATCTTAGTTCAAAAAAATAATACATGGATTAGTGGATATGAAAAAATTGATGATTTCATCCATGAAAGACAACTAATAATAAATGATTATGACTATGATGAAGTAGTGCTTGAATGGATACCATACAATCAGTTTAATGAAATTAAAGAGAAAGGCAAAAATAGCCTTATAACAGTATATTCAGCAATATGGAAGGATGGTTCATTATATCATAATGGAGAGACTTGTGGATATACAAGAAATACAAATAAAGAAGTTGCTTTAAAATGTTTACACAATTCACAAGAATCCATTGATTCTTTAATAAATGAAGTATGAAATTTCATTAAATATCTAAATACTTTTAATTATTTATTTACAATCTCTTTATTTGTATTTAGGCTAAGAAATATCCAACAAAATACAAAGCATTTCAAGTATTGTATGGAATATCTCAAAATCCAGATACAGGAGATTATATTCTGGTTCTTAATTGTACAAGTGGAAATAAAAAAATTGATAATTGCATTCAAGAAATGCGATTAAAAATAAATGACTATAATGAAATAGTATTTGAATGGATACCATACAGTCAGTTTAGTAATATTAAGAAAATAGGTGAGGGTGGCTTTTCTACAGTATATTCTGCAAAATGGAAGGATGGCCCCTTAGAATATAATGTAGATAGAAAATTATATAATAGGAATCCAAATAGAGTAATTGCCTTGAAATGTTTACATAATTCCCAAAATATTACTGATAAATTTTTAAATGAGGTATGAAATTTCTTTAAATTAATTATTTATAAGAATTTTCCATTGCAAATGATTTTTTAGACATGATATACTAGTAATTATTACTTACTATAAATAAATTTTACTAGGTTAAGGAATACTCAATAAATAAAAGTAGTAATATTCTTAATATATATGGAATATCTCAAAATTTAGATACAGAAGAATATGTTATGGTTCTCCAATATGCAAAAGATGGAAATTTTAATCATTGGATAAATGAAAATTGTGTATATTTTAGATGGGAAGATAAATTATCTGCATTGCTTAATATTATTAATGGTCTTAAAGAAATTCATCAAAAAAATTTAGTTCATCGTGATTTTCATACAGGAAATATATTATTATTGCATATTATAAATGATTTTAGTAATTGTATATCGATTTCAGATATGGGCTTATGTGGAGAGGTTGATAATATAGATGAAACTAAAATTTATGGAGTCATGCCTTATGTCTCTCCTGAAGTATTAAGAGGAAAACTTTATACTCAAGCAGCAGATATCTATAGCTTTGGTATGATAATGTATTTTGTAGCAACTGGAAAACAACCCTTTTACAATCGTGCACATGATCATTGTCTTGCATTAGATATTTGTAATGGAGTCAGACCTGAAATAAGTGAAACGGAAGCACCAAAATGTTATATCGAGTTAATGAAAAAGTGTTGGGATTCAATCCCAAACAACAGACCAAATATTTTTGAGATAGATAAATTAATCACATCATTTCATATTTCATATAAAAGAGATACTTTCATAGTAGAAAATGAAGAAATTGAAATGCAATTTAAGAGAGAAGGTTTTTTCATAGAAGAAAATGAAGTAATTGAAGTGCAATTCAAGAGAGAAGATTTTTTCATGGAAGAAATTGGAATGCAATTCAAGAAAGCAGAAGAATATAGAGAAGCAAATTCTATATCCACTAAAAATTATCAAATAACTACCCATCCACAAGCTATTTATATATCTCGATTACTTAATTCCTTTACAAAAGATCTTCCAAAATATGATGATGATGACCATTCTCAATGTTTAGACCATGTGATCTAACTCCAGTATGAAATCCAAATAAAGTATATGATTATAAAATTTTGTTTAATAAAATTTATTTACTTATATATATTTGTATAACTTCTATTTTATAATTAATATATAGTTTTGTCCAACACTGTTTATAGTTAGTATGTAAGCGTTTTTTTTTACATAATAAAGTCAGTTTGTAATTGGACATATTAAATATAATATTTTTTCTGATATGCTATGCTTGTGATATTAACACTTAATAAAATAATTCTTCATATAAATTATAAGTGTAAATTTTAATATATTCCAAAATAAAACTTTCTACTTTTTATATTGTAAAAATGTTAAACAAAAATAGCATAACATATCAAAATAATAAAATATTTCATGTGAACTGGGTTTAGGAAAAGACTGGGCTTTTATTGGCGTAATCTTATTATTATGCAACTTAAAACTTAATAAGTAAGATGAGCAATATTTAATAAAAAAATAAATCAACTGAGATATTATATAGTTATCCGATGGAAAAGAGTGAATAACATTATTTTTACTTATGGAGGGTAAATGATTGGCTGAAAATATTAGGCCACGAAGTGGCTTATTCAGCCAATCATTTACCTGTAATAAGTAAAATAATGTAATCATTTTCCATCGGATAAATTTTATATCCGAGAGGCCTCTATGATCATGTTTATCAATAGCCTAAATAGTCTAACAAAGTTTACCTTTTTTTCTTTCTTTCATTACCATTTTTTTTCTTATCATTATTTTCTTACAACTTTATAATGAAAGTCAAAAAGCAACTCCTTAATAAAAATAAATCTACATTAAATAAGGGCAAATATATTATGACATTTAATAACTGTACTTTTAATTTTCCACATTAATTAGCTTATATAATTGATAATGTATATAGATATATTTTATTGCATGTATAATTAATAATAAAATAAATTTCATATTCGATATTGCATATAAAATACTATCGGATAACTATAAAATTTTACTATACATGATCCTATGGAATATCGGACATTATTCTTTTATTTTATAGCTTCTATCAAAGATTACTTCTAAATAAATTATACAACATTTGTAAGTATAATAATCATATTATGTTATTTCCTGTTTATAATAAGGACATGAATATAGGTCAATTTTGGGTCAATTCTGGTGATAGAAATTTAAGAGGAAGTAGAAGAGGGATGTAAATTTACATAATAGTAAATACTACAATTTATATATTCCATACCGAATGTATGATAGTGCAATTCGAAATTTATTGATAAATGCATTTTTTGATATTTTTTTAGTATTCAGTATTATATATATTATGACAAAAATTATAGGAACAAATTAATGTTTAGGTTTTTACCAGACACTTCAAAAAAAAACCTCCAGAAAAGAGTGTTAGAATTGATAATGCAAACTCAAATTTTTTTATCAAGAAGTTTAACATCGTATTATGTATTCTTTATTTCTAATTACTAAAGCCTAATTTTTTATTTAAAATATTAAAAACATATTCACTTAAAACAGCATTAATATCTAATAATAACTCATATAGTATTTGGCCTTCAAAAATACCTAAATAAGGTAGAAATTAAATTCGCATTAAAACTCCTCTTGAACAGTACCATCATAGCAAGACAATTGTCAAGAAGAAATTTATTGGTTGCCAACATAAGTATGATATCGTCACAATATCAAAATGATATTAAAAATAATATTTAATTTATGGATTATATAATAATAATATTCCTTTTAATAGTGAAATAGAGAAGCTAACAGTGATATACAGTAAAGTACAATTATATAGTACATTTTAATTTTTCCATCTTTGCCTTAGTTTTTCCTCTTCTTTTCCTAGGTTATTTTATTCCTTATAATATTTTAATATTTAATTCTCTTTCAGGTTTTCTAACTTTCCACTTCCTAATTGGTTCTTACCTTCAGACTGATAAATATGCATTTTGCAATTTTCTCAATCCAATAGCAATAAATACCTAATGAAGAAAATTTTTTTTAATATTACATCAATTTACAAAGGAATTTTATAAATAAAGAATTTAGTTAGTTTAAATTATATGCAAATATTATATATAACAGAATTAATAATAATAACAATTACAATTTTCAAAATAAATTATTGTAAATATTAAATGTTATCTTAAACAAATTTATCCACATTTTTCATTTAAATAATGACTTAAAGAGTTAAGAACAATGAATTTTCCTTTTATTCAATAATAAAAAATACTAGCTGTCTGAGTAAAAAAAAATAAGATTAAGTTAATTTTAAAGATGATCGTTCATTTAATAATGATTTTTTGCCCAGGGTCACAGGATTAAATTATTAATAATAAGTCATAAAAAATTTGGATGCAAATTAAAACTGGAATGAATTCAATGTGGTTGCATATCTATTAGACAATTGAAAATGAGTAAATGAGTATTAAATTAAAGATTGATTTTAACTATAAGTTCAATAAGTTAATAGTTGTACCTCATATGTCAATTTGCATCAGTTGATAATTGACGTGCATCAGATGTTCAGATGTTAATTGAAATCTGACGCGCTTCACCTGTATCGCACAATAAAGTCTTTCTCAGAAAACACTTTTTTTATGAATGAAGATTTTATATATATTTGATTTATGTAAATTTACTTGAAAAAACTTGTAATTTATAATTAATTTTGAATGAGTTAATTTCCATGAATTTGAGACTAATCAGTCTGATACTTTTTTTTTTAATTTTGTGATAAATAAATTAAAAAGTTTAAATTAATAATATTCAAATTTTCCCAATTCTCAACAATTTGAAAGTTTTGAAATATTCGATTAATTTATTAAGAAAAAAAAAAATATATGAATAATAAAATTTTTACATATCATAAGCAAATCTTTCGTATTGTTGCAAGACGTACAGTATTTATGTATTTGAAATCTGAATTCAGTTCTGCACCGTATAATTCTGGTAAATATTAAAATTATTTATTAATTTATTATTTCTGTATTTAAATTTTTAATATTAGCACTCACTATTTAAATTTTTAAAGAAATTAAAATGAAATAATTGAAATGATATTTTAGGCTACTATTTTAAGAATAGTGGAAAACCAGATATTTTTGATTTTAAAAAAAATTTTAACCAATAAAAAATAATGGGTCCGAATGACTTTTTGAGAATATTATGTAAAAAAAAAAGATAAAATATAAAAAGAATTTAATGGTAGAAATGAAAGAAAAAAAATTTTCTCTCCAATTAATATACACATATATCTATTTAAAATTTGATTAAAAATTAGAATAAAAAATATGAGAATAAAATATGGGATTAAAATATGAGTGGAATAAAACAAAAAAAGAAAAAAATATTATATAAAAAAAATTAATTCCAAATATCATGATATGTGATTTATTTTAATAAAATTACAAGATTTTTATAAGCTTATAAAAGTCAGTGAGCTAGGATTGAATTAGTCATTACTCACTAAATTTTATAAGCTAACTAGTGTACTTTTGGATATAGTGAGTGAGTTTATTTTTGAAAGTATACTAATAAATTAATAAAAGATTTTTTTATAACAATAGATTGTGTTAGTGAGATTTATAAAAAAATTTAATGAGATTTTTTTTTAATAATAGTTTGGTATAAAAAAATTTTCTATGATTTTTTTTTAATAACAATATATTGGTAATAAACAATTAACTTATTAACTGAAGTTAATAATTGTTTTTAGTAAGATTTTTTTTATAGTTCACAGTAACACTAATATTACTGATAAGTAATATAAATAAAACAATAGATTACATTTAATAAGGTTAATAAAAAAATTTTCCAAGATTTTTTTAATGGTATAGTACAATAGATAGATATAATAAAATTTTCTGAGATTTATATTAATAACAATAGGTATGCTAAATTTTTGGTGATTATATTTTTTTTAATAACAATAATAGATTGGTATCATAGTACAATGGATGGTATAGTACAATGGATTGATTTAATAAAATTTTTTGTGTTTTTTTTTAATAACAATAGATTGGTAATAGACAATAAAAAATGTTGCAAAAACATTAAAAACTGAACTGATAATGAATTGGCAAATCATATTGGTTTTCAATAATTACTAGTCGCAGTAATAATTGTCTATTACCAATCTATTGTTATTAAAAAAAAGTCACCAAAAATTTTATTATACCTATTGTTGTTAAAATAAATCCCAAGAAATTTTATACCTAGTATCTTTTGTACTATACCAATTAATTTGTCATAAAAAATTCCAGAAACTGATCTATTGTATTAATAAAAAATCTTAGAAAATTCTTTATATCTATCCATTATAAGTTATAACATACCAATCTGTTGTTATCAAAAAATTTTTTATATTGATCTAATGACTCTATTGTTAAAAAAAAAGTTCAGAAAATATATTTATATCAATCTATTATTAAAAAAAAAATTCAGAAAATTTTTTTATATCTATTCATTGTACTATACCAATCTATTGTTAAAAAAATCTCAAATTTTTTTTATATATCTTAATCTATTTTATAAAAGTTTATTAAGTTATCTATTACCTATTAGTAGTATTAGTATTACTGGAAAAAATTTTACTAAAAAACAATTATTAACTTAATAAGTTAATGATTGTTATTACCAATTTATTGTTATTAAAAAAATCACAAAAATCTTATTAAATAAATCTATTGTACTATGATACCAATCTATTGTTTAATATTAAAAAAAAATCACCAAAAATGTTATCATACCTATTGTTATTAAAATAAATCCCAGAAAATTTTATTATATCTATCTATTGTACTATACCATTATATTATTAAAAAAAAAAATCCTAGAAAATTTTTTTATACCAAACTATTATTAAAAAAAGTCTCATTAAATTTTTTTATAAATCTCACTAAACACAATCTATTGTTTATAAAAAAATCTTTTATTAATTTATTAGTATACTTTTACAAAAGTACACTATTTTTTTTTGATTTTTAGCTAACAAAAACGTCAAGTATGACGTTTTTAGCTAATAAAAATCAAATTTCCTTGATTTTTAATAACAAAAACGTCAAGTCTGACGTTTTTAGCTAATAAAAATCATTTTCCCTTGATTTTTAATAACAAAAACGTCAAGTCTGACGTTTTTAGCTAATAAAAATCATTTTCCCTTGATTTTTAATAACAAAAACGTCAAGTCTGACGTTTTTAGCTAATAAAAATCATTTTCCCTTGATTTTTAATAACAAAAACGTCAAGTCTGACGTTTTTAGCTAATAAAAATCATTTTCCCTTGATTTTTAATAACAAAAACGTCAAGTCTGACGTTTTTAGCTAATAAAAATCATTTTCCCTTGATTTTTAATAACAAAAACGTCAAGTCTGACGTTTTTAGCTAATAAAAATCATTTTCCCTTGATTTTTAATAACAAAAACGTCAAGTCTGACGTTTTTAGCTAATAAAAATCATTTTCCCTTGATTTTTAATAACAAAAACGTCAAGTCTGACGTTTTTAGCTAATAAAAATCATTTTTCCTTGATTTTAATAACAAAAACGTCAAGTCTGACGTTCTTAGCTAATAAAAATCAAAAAAAAATGATTTTATAATCACAAAAACGTCAAGTCTGACGTTTTTGATTAAAAAAATCATTTTTTTTTTGATTTTTTAATCACAGAAACGTCAAGTTGATTAAAAAAATCAATTATTTTGACGTTTTTGATTAAAAAAAATCAATTATTTTTGATTTTTCAATCACAAAAACGTCAAGTCTGATGTTTTGATTAAAAAAAATTAATTTTTTTTTGATTTTTCAATCACAAAAACGTCAAATTTTTGACGTTTTTGATTAAAAAAAAAATTTTTTTTTTTTCACATTTTAATAAAAAATGATCAACATACTATTTCATGATCTGTCAAGTTAACATTCTTTTTGAGCAGCACAGTTAAACTCAGCGCAAAAAGTTTCCATAGTGAATGTTCACTTTCTCTGTACATGTACATGTACTGTACATGTTCATGTTCATGTTCATGTTCATGTTCATGTACATGTACAAGTACATAATAATATAAAGATTAACTGGAGACTTTTTTACCAAAAAGGCAATTTTTTTCGTATCCACGGCAACTGTGCAGGTGGTGATTTTTAAAAATGGAATGGGAAAATTTTGGCGAAAATCTGGTCAAAATGGGATGATCGACTAAAATTTTTTCCACTTAAAGATAAAAATTACCAGAAAATCTTATCTTTGGGTTAATATTGCGTATAATCTTAGCTTTTTTTCTCTCATATTTTCCTTGAAATTATGGTTTAAACATATGATGTGAAAAATAAAAAAAAAATGAAATATATTTCATCACAAAATGTTAGTTAATTGTACCAGAATTTATAATTTTCTTAATTATCCATTAACCTAAAGAGAAAGATATGTAATAGTGAAGTCTACAGAAAATACAGTAGCTTTTAAACATTTTAGACTTAAAAACCTAAAATCGCTACTTCACTCAAAACTCTTTATTGTTTATTAAATTTGATTCATAGAATATTTATAATTTTTACAACTAATATATATATATATATATATATATATATATATATATATAAAGGTAATAATCAAATTATTTATAGTATAGTACCCAATTTATTTATCCATTCAAAATCTTCAAATCCACCACAAGTTTCATATTTTTTGATTATACATTTTACTTTATATGATTGCAATAAATCTTTTAATTGCTGGTTCTTCGGATCACCCCTCGCTGAATATGCGTGTAATAATATAGAGTGTCTATCTTTTCAATTACCAAGAAAGATGTTAAGGCTTCTAATATATTCTTTACCTTCTCAGAATGAAATTTCAACCTAAACAAACTAATTGGCGAAGATCTGATCAATATTTTTAACAATTTATCCCAATTAAATTTACTAGAATAATAAGAATCATAATATTCTCTAATTACTAGTCCCATTAAATATTGACAATTAATCAAAACATTTTCAACTCCGAAATATTCCTATCATTTAATGTTAATTTAAGATAACTAAGATTTGGACAATTTTGATAAATTGCCTGGAGGAGACTTCCATCATCGTATCTTTATAAAAAATGTCAATCTCAATGATTTACAAGATATGAAAGAAAATTTGTGAAAGGTTTCCAATTTATTTTCAAATACTGAATAGTATTTGAACATTTAATTAGAGATTCTTCAACTATTTCGGGATTACTTGAATCAATTGGATAATAGGTGAAATCGACTTCTCTTAAATTTTTTTGAACTTCAATCAATCTATTGATTCCAGATTTACGGACATCAAATTCAATATATTTTAATTTTTTAATTGATTTGTTAATTATAGCTAATCTCTATAATGAAACTTTGCGTTTCATAATAACCTCGGAACTACAATTGAAGTATTTAAGTTCTGAAAAATAATGCTCACCCTCTATAATATTGTTATGATGTGAATTTTGAACATAAAGAGAAACAAATTTTGTATTCTTATTAAATAGATCCAATATTTCTTTTCCTAAATTAATGATTTTGGACTCTTTAAAATTACGTACTAACAACAACTTTTATTTAATTATATTAGTTTTTGGAAACATATGAATTTATATTTATTAGAATTCATGATAAAAAAAGCTGTAAATTATGAAAAGATTAATTCCTTGCTTCTTCAAATTATTTCTTGATTCTTCTGTTAAATGTAAAAATATTACGTTAAATAAAATATTAAGTTTATAGAAGCGTGCTTTTGGGAAAAGGTCTAGTAGTTTAATAGGGATATTCCATAGAATTGGCACCGTCATTTTACATCAAGTTCTGTTAATAAGAAGACATGAATAAAGAGATATTTTATCATATTTTAGATCTTTTAATACTAAATAAATAACGTCTTTATTTTCCATTTTTAAAAAATAAAAACTGTGTTTAATACCTTTTATTCATGTTTAATATTGGTTGCGTAAGTTGCGTGCGTAATTGTGTAACAAATTATAGTATATAGTAATGAAGCATTATAAATTTATAATGTAAAAAGAATTTTAATTGTCACCTTTCAAATTTATTATGACAAAAAGTTATTCACAATTTTGTAATGCAATTAAATAAGTCATATTTATCATGGAACGACGTAACGTCCAGCATTAGGATCAGAGACAGTGCTACTGAGACAAGTTCAATACATATTTTTAACAATTTACTAAATTACAGAAATTTGTCTTTTGGTAAAAAAAAAAATGTAGACTGTGATATGAAAGGCTTTATCTTTCAGCTTACGGGATATATCATAATTTTTATACAAAACATATTTAAGGACTTTGTTGATATTTGTCTGACAATGACGCAGGTTATAATATCAGCACATATGGTAAGTCATACAATACTTGTAACCAAATAGAATTGAACCTATCACTTCATAAAACGGATGATGCAAATATAAGAAATATTGAAAAAACACTAAAAATTTTCGCAGATGATAAAGCTTCCCACGAACCAAAATAACATTATCTCAATTTATATATTAAGTTTCGCAATTTCACCATATAAAAAATTTATTACGAAACTGGTTTAGCCTTTTTTGACGGGCGAAACCGTAAGCACCTCTAGTAATGATCTATAATATTCCAGCATCATAGAATAACGAAATACCATGAGTATCTAATTAAGATAACATTCAAAAAACAACATATGTACCAATAGTATGCACGTTGATAACTAGACAAAGAAGGTCTTTATTTATATTTATTTATCACAAAGTTGATAACGGATAATTTATTTATTTACTTCATGTTTTTTTCTTAAATATTTTTGAAGCTGATATAAAGTGATAACTCTTCTATTTTTTTTATGCATACCAAAAAAATTACAAGAAACATTTGTCCTTCATTTTAAGATAATTTTTTTGATATGAAACAACTTTGAATAATATTTTGTTAAAACAGACATTTTCCATCATGTGAATCTCTTTATATATAAAACATCTGATTAAAAAAAGAAATTCCCTTTATTTATGAATAGAGTAGATTTTAAGTTACTATTTAAAATAAATCCGATATTTTATCTCATTTATCATAAAAAATGTGCTGTTAAAAAAAAAAAATTAATAAATTTAAATATATATTTATATTTTAGGAGGGATGGCGTTAGATTGTCAAATGGGAAAAAATATTTAAGTGCATAATAAAATATTTTTTTATTATATAGATAATTCTTTAATTTATAATAATAAATAAGTTTATGTTGGTTTCGTGCATCACAATCAGCATTCTATCATATATCGTATTCTATAAAAATATAAAAAATAATAAATACATATTCAACGTTTTTTTTTTTTATGAATCTATTTAAACCCTTCAAAATCATCACCATCAATGTTATATTTTTCAACTATACCATTTACTTTATATATTTGTACCAGATTTTCTAATTTCTTTCGATCATTGCTTATATGTTCCGCTGAAATTATTTGTAATAACATAGGATATCTATTCTTCCAATTATCAAAAAATAATTTTAAAGAACTTGATTTGAATTTACTCCCATAAGAAGAAAATTTAAACTTAAATAATCCAATTGGTGAAAACTTTGCCAATATTATGAATAGCATATCCCAATTAAATTCATTAGAAACATTCATCCCGGTAATTTCTAATCTATTTAAGGATAGACAATTAATCAATAGATCTTCAAATTTCAAAATATCATTAGTATTATACATTGATAATCTAAGATAGCTAAGATTCGGACAACTTTGACAAATTGTTTTGATAAGTTTTCCATCATCAATACCTTGATAAAAAATACTAATTTCAATGAGATGCGCTTTTGTATTATTAATTAAACTTGTCAACACTCTAGATGGTATGGAATGTGCTTTTAAAAACTTTAAAAGAGGTAAAGATATTTCTTCTAAATGGCTCCAATTTGCGTCATGAGGAGCTTTTATTTCTAAGCTTAATAAATTTACAAAATATGAAAGAAATTTTGTGTAAGGTTTCCAATCTATTCTCAAATACTGAACAGTATTTGCACATTTAATAAGCGAATTTTCTATTGTTGTGTGATATGATTCATTAACAACATATGTATAATTAAGAATTAAATAAACATTTTTTAGATTTTTTTGAACTTCAATCAATCTAACGATTCCAGGTTTATCGATATTATTGTCAATTTCAAATTTCAATTCTTTAATTGATGTATTTATAATAGCTAATCTTTTTAAAGTATTACAATTGATAAAATCATTACAATGAAAAGTTTCAAGTTCTGAAAAACAATTTTCAGTCCCTGAAATATGGAATGTATTGAACCTTTGAGAATTAATCAAATTCAAAAAAATAAATTTTGTATTTTTATTGAATAGATTCAATATTTCTTTTCCTATAATAGAAAATTTGAACCTTTCAATATTTTTATATTTTAAAAAAAAATCCATCATGAGTTGTAAAAATAATAAATCCAAATGTCTCCAATAACTAATATAATTAAATGAAGGTCGTTTATAAGTTTTTGTAAAAATTTCAATTCCTTGATTCTTCAAATTTTCTTTTGATTCTTCTGATATATGTGAAATAATTACATTAAATAAGTTATTATTTACTTTATTAATTTCGTAATAACGATTAACAGGATTCTTCCATAGAATTGGTACTGTAGTTTCACACCAAGTTTTATTAATCAAAAGATATGGATAAAGAGATTTTACATCATTTTGTTGTAATTCTTTTAATATTAAGAAAATTACGTCTTTATTAAGTTCCGGCATTTTTTTTTTTTTTTTAAAAAAAAAAAAAAAGAAAAAAAAAGAAAATTAGGCTTTGTAACTTTAATTTATACTTTTAGGACGGATGATGGCGTAAAGTATGCAAACAAATATGTGCCCTGCATATGTAGTATGCAAATCATCATGAAAGGAAAATGGAAATATTAATGATTTGCATTAACAATACTGTAAAAATTTTCATAAACAATACTGTAAAAAATTAACTTATAATTGACCATTCATGATTTATACTTTATTTATTTATATCTTACGCAGCACTTCTAAATTTATCTTCAAAAAGAAAAAAAATGTTTACTTAAAATCATATGACAAATAATGCATGATACCACGTATGTATGAAATTTCATACATAATTAATATAAATAAGGTTGGTTGAATAAGTTCGGCCTGGTCTAGTTCCATTCCGAAAGACCCGGTCTTTCAGTCAGGACCGGTCTTTTGACCGTTTACAAGACGAGTCTTTGTAATTTTAACGGTGGTATGATATAGTTGGATTGATCAACAAAGGCAATGGTCGCACTATAAATTTTAACATTAATTTATTTTATTACCTTTGTTTTCATTGTAATCTAAATATGACTCGACAGAGATTAAAAAAATAAAAATACTAGTCCATTTTTGATAAAAATTTAAAAAAACCTGTACTATTCAATTTATTGAAATATTAATAAAACTATTGTGGTAATATGTCGATCATGTAACACATAATAAATTATTTCTCGTACTTTTAACTTTTTAAAACCATCAATAAGAAATCGAATGATATATTATTACAAAGTATCAAAATATGAAAAAATTTTGATATTTCAAAATGAAATTTTGTCATGATGAAAATTTTATATAATTGGTCCCAGTCCAAATCCTGACCGAAAACCGTGAAGAACAGTCCTAAGACTAATCCAACCTTAAAATAAATAATTTTTTTTTTTAAAAAAAAATATATATATATGTATATATAATTGTATGAACATGTAAAGAAACAAAAACTGTTGGTGAACCTATTTATACGATCAAAAGCCGTGGGAAGTAAGAAAGAATTCGCGAATACAGTAATTTTTTTTTATTTAGAAAGCAATATTTATTTCTGAACAATATATGTAACAAACATATTTATTGAAATGCCTTTTTGAAATGTAAATAACATTAAAAAAACGAAAATTTATAAGAAATTAATTGAAATTTTTTATAATTATTTTTTTTCCTTTTTTTTTTTCGAAAAAAAAAAAAAATTTTTTTGCAAGATTCCTAAAATGTGATTTGTAGATCAATTCTTAAAATTCTTAAATGTTTATTTATTTATTTATTTTATGTCAAGCAGGAAAATTCTTAAATGTTTTGAAACCGCATTAACAATTTCTTGATTATGTTAGTTATCACCTGACACAAATCTGATCATCCGATACGCTTCATACATATGTAATATCGTATCGGATATTAAATAATCTTCATACAGTAGGAAAATTTCCTCTTCTTTAAAAACGAAAAACGTCGGAACTTAATAAAGACGTTATTTATTTGATATTAAAAGAATTAAACGATGACAATAAAACTATTTATTAATGTCTCTTTGTTAATAGAACTTGGTAGCACGAACCAAAAAACGCATTTAATATTTTATTTAAAGTAATAATTTTACATTTATCAGATGAATCAAAAAATAATTTGAAGGATCAAGGAATTAATCTTTTTACAGAAGTATTTCACCAGCCTTTTAATATTTAATTATATTAGTTTTTGGTGACATATGAATTTATATATGTATAACTACTAGAATTTAAGAATTACATGATAGTTTGACAAAATTGAAAGTCCAAACTTGTTTAAATGTTTTGACATGTTATTTTTAAAAGCTTGAAACTTAAACAGTGTTAAAACCTTATATAGTTTTAATATAAGAATTATGAATTTTACTACACATATACTAGTTTAATATTTCTTTATTTCTTTTGTAACTGTTAATTTATTTTTCTATTTCAGCCCTTAGTTTATACTTAAAAACTAAAACTAAATGTATTTTTTTAATAGATTAGTAATCATATAAACTAAATTTTTGACTTTGATTTGGTCAAATAGTTATGTCAAAATTTAGATGCTTAGACACCTGTCAAAATTTTCAGAATTTAGGTGGTTTTAATTTAGACTTTAACATTAGCCAAATATAGTTTCACCAAGTAACTATATATTAACCTTTTTGCTTACAATAAAAATAGTTTATCAATCTTAATTAGAAAGGAAATAGAAATAAGTAATAATCTAAAAGATGGCATCGATGATACAACTTCAATAAATGAATTTTATGATTATAGTATTTTAAGAATCCATAGTCTATGAAACATAACTATAATATTATTTTAAGGCAAATAAATAATACTGGTAAATTCTTAATCTTAAAGCATGGATATAAATATTAAACATGAAAAATTTCAAACAAAAATAAAATTATAAATAAAGATTATTTCAATAATTATTATATCTATATTTAAAATATTTACTTTATAGTAAAAATTGCAATATAATAACTGACAAAATGACAAATAGTACAACAAATAAAGAATAAATAACAGAATTATTAAATTTTAACTATACATTCAAAACAATCAGACTTTTCATGAACTAAGATTTCAGTAAGTTTACGACTTGTATAGTATGCTTGTGTATGAGATTGTATAATAGAAGCATTTACTTGCTTATGTACTAAAGTTTTGTTTGATTCTATAAATTCAATCATATCATCCTTTAATTTATTATCAATATTAGGTACTTCATATTTATAATTTCCATCCCTGTTAATTGTATAATATTTATTAATACATCTAACCCACTCAGATATAATATCTTCAAGCATTGTTATGGTTGGTCTATTGGAAGAATCTGAATCCCAACATTTTTTCATTAAATCTATATAACATTTTGGAGTATTTTCAATAATTTCAGGGCGTTTCCCTTCACAGACACTCAAAATGAGGTGATGATCATGTGCTACATGATTAAATGGAGGAATACCTGATGTAAATTCCCACATTATCATTGAAAAACTATAAATATCACTTGCTGGTGTATAGGGTTTTTGTCTTAATGTTTCAGGTGCCATATAAGGTAATACTCCATAAATTTCTTTAATTTTATTGTCAGAATCTTGTAAATCATTTACAGGTTTACATAATCCTAAATCAATAATAAATAACTCATTATAGCTATCTGATATTAAAATATTACCATCATGAAAATCACCATGAGTTAAATTTGATTCATGAATTACTTTGAGCCCTAATACAATTTTTTTCAATAATTGTAACTTTTCTTGCCATTTAAATTTAATTATATCAGATAAACATTTTCTTAAACATCCTTTTTTTGCATAACTCATTACTATTATATAATTTAAATTATTTGGATCCTGGGTAAATCCAAAAAATTGAATAAACTTTGAAAATGATTTTTTCTGACAATTATAATGATATTTCCACTGTATAAATAATAAAACAAAATTAATTTTTGTAAATGAAAAAAATTTGCTAATAAATATAAATGATATATATACCTCATCCAGAAAATTACTATTTAAATTTGATGAATGATTAAGTGTTTTAAGAATAACCTCATAGCTTAATTGTCTATTCCATTGTTGTTTGTCAAAATTCCAACTAAAAATAGGTCCATCTAACCAGATAGCTTTATGAATTTCACTAAATCCTCCTTTATCATAATAATTAATATTTGACAATTTATCATAAGCTATCCATTCTAAAACTTCATAACTATTTTTGGCATTTAGTTGTGAATCTTGAATAAATTTATCAATAAATTCATTTTTACTGGTCCACTTTGAAAAATCATGTTGAAATTGTTTAGCATTACATTGTTGACACCACTGGTAATTAGTATATAGTTGGTTGCATATATTACATAATTCATCTTCATTTTTAAAATCTATTTTGTTACTTTCTGTTGCTTTTTGACGCCAATAAAAGGCTTTTTCTAAATTCTTTTCTGTTCCTTCTCCACTATAATATCTATTGGCTAAATTATGCATTGAATCAGTGAAACCATTTTCTGCTGCTTTTTGATACCAATAAATGGCTTTTTCTAAATTCTTTTCTGTTCCTTCTCCATTTTCATAACACATGGCTAAATTGTGCATTGAATTAGTGAAACAATCTTCTGCTGCTTTTTGATACCAATAAATGGCTTTTTCTAAATTCTTTTCTGTTCCTTCTCCACTATAATATCTATTTGCTAAATTATGCATTGAATCAGTGAAACCATTTTCTGCTGCTTTTTGATACCAATAAATGGCTTTTTCTAAATTCTTTTCTGTTCCTTCTACATCTTCATAACACATTGCTAAATAATGCATTGAACCATTGAAGCCATTTTCTGCTGCTTTTTGATACCAATAAATGGCTTTTTCTAAATTCTTTTCTGCTCCTCCTTTACTATAATATTTGATTGCCAAATTATGCATTGAATCAGTGAAACCATTTTCTGCTGCTTTTTGATGCCAATAAAGTGCTTTTTCTAAATTCTTTTCCGTTCCTTCTCCATTTTCATAATACATGGCTAAACTAAACATTGATTCATTAGCACCTTT
Organism: Rhizophagus irregularis; assembly: GCF_026210795.1. Taxonomy (NCBI): domain Eukaryota; kingdom Fungi; phylum Glomeromycota; class Glomeromycetes; order Glomerales; family Glomeraceae; genus Rhizophagus; species Rhizophagus irregularis. Next base: position 1,432,326 of record NC_089435.1, on the reverse strand, counting down.
TTCTGCTGCTTTATGATACCAATAAAAGGCTTTTTCTAAATTCTTTTCTGTTCCTTCTCCATCTTCATAACACATGGCTAAATAATGCATTGAATCAGTGAAACTATTTTCTGCTGCTTTTTGATACCAATAAAAGGCTTTTTCTAAATTCTTTTCTGTTCCTTCTCCACTATAATATCTACTTGCTAAATTATGCATTGCTTTAGTGAAACCATTTTCTGCTGCTTTTTGATACCAATTAAAGGCTTTTTCTAAATTCTTTTCTGTTCCTTCTCCATTTCCATAACATACAGCTAAATTATTCATTGCATAAGCTAAGCCATTTTCTGCTGCTTCTTGAAACCAATAAAAGGCTTTTTCTAAATTCTTTTCTATTCCTTCTCCACTATAATATCTATTTGCTAAATTATACATTGAACCAGTGAAACCATTTTCTGCTGCTTTTTGATACCAATAAAAGGCTTTTTCTAAATTCTTTTCTGTTCCTTCTCCATCTTCATAACACATGGCTAAATAATGCATTGAATCAGTGAAACTATTTTCTGCTGCTTTTTGATACCAATAAAAGGCTTTTTCTAAATTCTTTTCTGTTCCTTCTCCACTATAATATCTACTTGCTAAATTATGCATTGCTTTAGTGAAACCATTTTCTGCTGCTTTTTGATACCAATTAAAGGCTTTTTCTAAATTCTTTTCTGTTCCTTCTCCACTATAATATCTATTGGCTAGATCATGCATTGAATCAGTGAACCCATTTTCTGCTGCTTTTTGATACCAATAGAAGGCTTTTTCTAAATTCTTTTCTGTTCCTTCCCCATTGTAATACCTTTTGGCTAAATTAAACATCACTACTTTATTACCATTTTCTGCTGATTTTTCTAAAGAATTAATACATTCTTTACACCATAATTCTTCAGTAAAGGGTTTATTACAATATAAACAATTTTTGGTATTTACTATATCAGTAACTGAGGTATTAGATTTACTGAATTTGGTTTCCATTTGTTTTTATTTTAGAAATTTGTTTTACTAAAAAAATTATTATTTTTCTAGACAAATGTTTTTTATACGAAAACTTTCATGAATGAGTTACTTAAAAGGAATACTGATAACCAAAAGTAGAAGTTACAATAAAAAAATATTTGCGGGCCATAATTTTTCCGATGCACTGATCTGCGTTGAGAAATTCCTTTAAAAGTAATGATAAAATTTGCCGTTCATGTGATTTAAATAAAAAGAAGTAATTGCATTTCTTACAAAAATGAATGTATAAAATGCATTAAATTACTATTTAACATATTTATAAAATAAAATTATTGTTAGTTTATAATTCTTTTTTGTTACAGTCTTAAAAATATCATTCGTTAATAACGAATATATAAATTCTAATCTTAATTTAATCTTGATCACTAGTTGTTGAGAAAATAAACGCAAAATAATATAAGTTTTTATTCTATAATATATAAAAAAAATTTGACATCACTTAAATTAATCATTAAAAATAGATTTATAATGAACGATTTCTATCTGTGTTTGTACACAGGTTTCCAAAAAATATAATTTTCTATGCTGATCATTTAATGTTGGGCAGAATTAAATTTTAGCGTGAAACAGAAGAAAACCAAAATCTGTTAAATAAGTCAAAATTGACATTAAAAACCAACTTTGACGCTTTAAGTAAAATTGCAGGGCAGAAAAAAAATACTCATACCATACTATGTTCCTTTTAAAATTATATTTATTAAAATTTGTTTTTATATAATTTTTTTCTATAAAGTCACGTAATACGAGTATGAATGATGAATAAATTAAAAAATTTTCATTTACATAAATTAATTTTTGGGACCCGGTCACATTACCGACATTTAAATTACTGACAATGAAATTAATGACATCTCAATTCCCAATAATTAAACTCTTATGTTGAGAAAAAAATATTGTTTTTAAAGGCTAAATTTTTAAAGAAATTATATAAAAAAAAAAATGACAAAAATCATCTTACGCCAAAAACTTAAAAGAATATAGCTTAACATATCTGAAAAGCATAAAGGAGGGAAAGAAAAAAAAATTGATTGATAGATATTCAGAAAATTGTTGCTTTCAATGCTGTTTGTTTATTTGTGGGTATAATTTTCGAATTTATAATTATTTAGGATATTAGAGTTAAAAAATACTGATCGCAAAATTTTATAAATATGTTAACAAATATTGATTTGATGTTAACCATGACAAAATTTTAAAATTTTTGTTAAAAAAAAAATGAGTCTGGATATATATAAAATTATCGACAGTCAAATTACCGAAGGGACAAACAATTACCGACAATCAAATTGCTGACTGTTTTTTTTAGACTTTGATAAAAAATAATCAATGATGTAAATACAACATAATAATACAATATGAACAATATAATTTAATATATTTATAATAAATTTTAGCCACAATTAAAGCATTACTGCATTAACAGTTAATTCATAAATATTAAACAGAATAAATTAATAAATGTATAGTAGTTGCGAAGTACTGTATGTTTTGTGTTTAATAATTTTTTTGATAATTTTGCTGTGCCAACCACCTATCTGTGTCGGTAAATTTGATTGACGATAATTTAACCCTGTCGGTAACTACAAATTTTCACTCATACCGTCACACTTAGTAGATTGTTTTATATAAAAAAGTTCTCGATGCTAAGCAACGAGTTTTATAAAATTACATTTTATTTATTGCGCAGTCAAATTACAAGAAAAAAAAAAATTTTTATAATTTATAATTATTACTTCAGTCCTACGAAACTGCCAAGGTCATATGTTATTATCCTTTCATTTTACTGCGCCTCACAGAGCCTTGAATTTGTCTTTCTATAGTTTCAACATCTTTTCGATATAGTTTACATACAATTCTTCTCTATTGTTTCGATATTCAACCTAGTATCTCGACTTATGTTTTGGAAAAATTTAGGAGACTTTGAAGTTATACCATAAACTTTTTCTATTTTACTTTCAAGCGCTCGTACTAATAATAAACTTTCAATATTTCGAAAAAATTTGTTAATAAAAGTTCTTGTTTCGTTATAAAATATGTCGCTAAACACTTTTCACGTCTAATATGGCTTTTCTATATTTATTAAGAGTGGTAGAGAATTTTTTCCCGATTTTATTTCTCAAAAATTTTTGGGCGAGTGCATCAGAAAGTTTTAATTTAATTATAAGCTTCTTATTATTCAGAAGTTCAGTTAATACTCTTTATTTGGAAAAAGTTAGTGATTATCGGTTATGATATTTACACAATTGATTTATTAAATAAGCGAGGTAAATGATGAAAAAATTATTGAACTAAAACCAAACCAAAAAAAAAATGATTAAAAAAAATCTATTTTTCGATATTGAACTAAAAAAAAAAATAAAAAAAAATTGATTAAAAAAAATTTCGTACTTTGTAGCTTGCACCAAAAAAAAAAATAAATAAAAAAAATGATAAAAAATATATACAGTATATATATATATTCGGTATTGAACTAAAAAACTGAAAATAAATAAATTAAAAAAATTTTTTCAATTTGAAAGAAAAAAATAAAAAAAAATAAAAAAAAATTTTTTCGGTATTGAATAAAAAAACCAAAAATAAAAAAAATAATTAAATTTTTTCGGTTTGAAAAAAAAAAACTAAAAAAATAAAATTCAAAAAAAAATTTCAGTCTATAAGAACCGGTAGGAAGCTTCAGCGATGTGATAATTGCGATACGCTGCTGCAAAATGAAATATGATTAAAAACTTTTTTTTTCGTTAGAACAATGAATAGTTCAGGCGCAGACATATCACGCGTTTCCATGTTACACTTTAGTTATACAAATATAGACACAGCTGATCAATGCAACTGCATAGTTACTATTTATTCATTTTTTTTTTTCCAATTATGATATGTTGTAGCCAAAAGACTAAGTCACAAATGCATCATTTGTGCAATCATGTATCAATGGGCTCATTTAAAATTCTTAGAACGGCGCGAAACGCTGAAATTCTTTTTTTTTTTAAAAAAAAAAAAATATATGATAACACAAAATAAACATAAATAATAAAATGACTTCGGTAAAAGAATGGGTTAAAGAAAAGATTAAAAATGGATATATCCGTTATTTTGAACTAGATAAATTTAGTCAAATCACTATAATTGGTAGAGGAAGTTTTGGTATAGTGAATAAAGCAGATTTGGCTAATACGGGATTAGTCGCATTAAAAATTATTTGTAATGAAAATTCAGAGGAGGAACATGATGAGTTTAATGATGAGTTTGTAAAGGAGGTAGAAATCATTTTTTATGTTGTACAGTATATATAAATAAAATTAATTTTGTTTTTTACCATAATTTTTATGTTGTACAGTATATAAAAATAAAATTTAAAATTTTGTTTTTTATCATATTTTTTTTTAGTTGAAACTCCTTTACGAAGTTGGTAATCATCCAAACATCAATCGTTGTCTGGGAATAACAAAAGGTTTATGTTAAGATTATTTTTTAATAATAATTTATTTATACAGTTTAATCTAACTTATTTATATTTATAATTAATAGATCCCAAGTATAATATTTTGGTGTTGGAATATGCTAACGAAGGAAATTTAAAAGGTTATTTGAACAAAAATTTTGCTTCCTTGAAATGGAATGATAAAATTCGAATGGCATTGGATATTACCGATGGTCTGAAATTTTTACATTTCAAAGAAATAATCCATAGAGACTTGGTAAAGGAGTATTTACTTAATAGTATTTCATTCGTGATTTTGGTTTCGATAATTTAAATTAATACTGTCATTATTTTGTAGCACTCAAAAAATATATTGGTAAATAATGGAAACTTAATAATTGCTGACTTTGGATTATCTAAAAAGTTGGCGGAAGTTACAACTGATTCAGTGGGTAATAGATATGGGGTGGTTGAATATATTGAACCACAATGTTTTAAAATTATCAACTATAAAAAAGATAAGAAGTCCGATATCTATAGTTTAGGTATTTTATTATGGGAAATATCAAGTGGCCATCGTCCTTTTTCTGGCTATCCACAAAAGTTACTTACCGATCATATTAAAGATGGTAATAGAGAAAATCCAATTGAAGGTACACCTCTAAAGTATCAAAGACTTTATCAAATATGTTGGGATGACGATCCAAAATTAAGACCCGATATTGAAGAAGTACATGAAATTTTAATTCATTTAAAAATTGAGGATGCACAATCTCCGCAACATAATGTACACAATCATATTGATGTCAAAAGTAATTCAAAAAATAATGAAGAAGTACATGAAATTTTAATTCATTTAAAAATTGAGGATGCACAATCTCCGCAACATAATGTGCACAATCATATTGATGTCAAAAGTAATTCAAAAAATAATGATAATGATGATTTATCTATTCCTTCTAATTATCCAAATCCAAGTAAGTTTAATATTAATTATATTGATTAATAACAACGATTTTTATTATTAATAATTTAATTATTTTTATACTAGTCAATGCTGTCAATGCCCCAGTTCCAAAATTTATTTCTTTAATTAATGAAATTGGAAATATTTTTAATGAAATCATCGAATTAGTAGCAGGAGCTTCTAGACATAGAAAACAAATTTGTGACATATTAAAAAAACAAGTCCATGCTGCAGAATCAGCCATACGAAGTCTTAAAGAATATAGTGAAGATAGAGAAGATTTTTTTAATATTAAAAATTATTTACATTTACAAGATTTATTTGATATTATAACACGAATTAAAAAATTTATATTAGAAATTTCCCAAATGAAACCTTTGATAAAATATATTAAAACGATAAGTATTGCGAAAACTTTTATAGAATTATGTGAAAAATTTGGTAGTTGCATTAACGAACTGTTTCCTCTAACTATACAAATCTAAGTAAGTTTAATAGGGCAATTTGGACACATTGTAACGATATTTATGTCAAGTTTTTACTACATTGAACTTAAATTTTTAAGTCGCTTAATAAAGAATAATATATTAAATGAATAATTAATACATAATTTTATTAATGTATTATAAAAATGATATTTATATTAATGAATTATTAGCAATATTGTTCCCACACAGATAAGTCTTTGGTTATATTATCGAGACCTTTTATTACATCAATATCTTTACCTTCGGTTGTAGTGATGAACAAAGGCAGTTCGAACCAACTGAATTAACATATTAGTAATTTGTGGTGCTAAACAGCTCATCAATAAAATCAATGATATTTTGTTAATTAATAACAGTGGATTTGCCTTACCTATATTTTTTAAGAAAATATCACTTTTCTTAATCTGTAAAATACTTTCATTGAAATTATGTCAGAAATCTCCAAAACGCAATTTTGTTTTGGATTGATTGCTGTGAAATGAGATTTTTAAAGATAGCATGGATGAAATCATCAAGTCTGTAAAAATAAACACTTTATTTCTTTATCCCATTTTAAAAGTGTTTCCTATATATGATCTATGGTTATTAAAACATCATAATATATACCTTGAATGGTTTTATATGCCTTTGATGGTTCATTTAAGATGTAGAAATCGCTTGTGGTAAACCAGATTGTAAATTATATGGTTACGATGGTAAACATAACGATGCCACAATACATAGCATTAGCTATATTTAGCACTCATGGATTTTTGACTAGCCAACTACAAATGTCAAGAAGATTATGTGACGTTTCAAATATATGTGGCAAATTAGTAAAACTGATTGAGAATTTTCTTGCTGTTTTTGTGATATCGCAGTTTCATCGTTAATTTCTAATACAGATGGTTATTTTTATTGTTTCTCAATATCATTAGATTTGCCTAATATTTCTTTATTAAATAAAATGCATAGTTATTATGGCATACTATATTAATTAATAAACAAACTTTAATTCGTTCAAAGTGTAATCATATGATTCATACTCATCACAAGACAATATTGACGTCCCACAACACTCCTGGGTGAAGATGATCCCACCGTTTGTATTTCAACAACAATAGAAGTATGATTTTGCAAATCACTATTATTGTTATTGATGCTGTATTCTGTTATTTTTGAGTCGTTTTTCTTTGATTTGGATTTTTTGCATTCTTTGATTTGATGGATCAGTATCTATCTATCTATCTTCTACTATCTATCTGTTAATATGCTAAAAAAATTTGGTGATATTTAGTTTAAGCTCTGTATAAATAATTTGAATTGTGTATCTGAATTCTGAACATGGAATGCGGGATGTGTCTGCGCCTGATTCCATGTTCTTATAGTTATGACGATTTAATCGGCAAACTTTTTTTTAGTTCAGTTCTCCGCCGGTAACATTAAATAGTTAATACTAATAAGTAATAGACAATTGACTTATTACGTTAATAATCTTTTTTTAGTTAGATTTTTTGACAATAGATCGATATTATAAATTTTTTGGATTTTTTTTTAATATCAATAAATTGTTATAGTACAATAGATATAATAAAATTTTGGGGATTTTTTTTTAATAACAATAAAAAATATTATTGATTCTTAGTTCAATGCTGAAAATAATTTTTTTTTATCTAATGATTTAATCTTTTTTTTTATTTTTTTTTTGGTTTAAACCAAAAAAATAACAACCACTCACACTAAATTGATGTGAAATTTTTTGTACTATGATATCATAATGTAAAATGTTAATATAGTATTGTCTTAAAGTGTATAATGCGTAAATAAAATACAAAATCGGCAAAATTAATTCATTTGGTTAACGATCTTTAAATTGTAATTCTGGCCAAAACTTTCTTAGCTCTGGGCAAATTACAATGCCGGCCAAAATTTAGAAAATTTCAGATCAAAGGTAACACCTAATTTACATATTGTAACACCTTTTTTACGAAATAAGTAACATAAAACTAACGATTGAAATATTCTAATACAAGTATTACTTTCACTGACGTGAGTTTTAATTGCAAACTATTCAATCAGAAGCCCAAAATTGGATTTTAACAATGTCAGATCTTGACACTTCAAGAATATAACTTATAGTGATTTTGAATAATTTACCATTAGGTTTAATAATGCATTAAACGTGATGCTAGCTCATAAAGGTGATGATATATTGAAATGAAAGCATGTATAGGCGAATATGATAGTAGTATTGAGGCAGAATTATAACAAGACAATAATGAGCAAAATTTTGATGATGAGCAATATGGAGAAAGAGACCAATGAAATGAAGGATCTACTAGCAAAATAATACAATGCACTTTCTTTCACCTTGTGTAATTATTGATGATACAATTAGACGATGTGGCGGAACTTTCAAACTTAGAAAAATGTGAAATTTATTTGGAATATGGCAAATAGATCAGTCGAGATGCAGTTTAACAAGAATCTAATGATCATTTAAAATTAGGAGTTTGTGATTCGCATTTACAATCCCAAAGAAAAAAATATTTATAAAGAATTTACAAATGCAATAGTCCAACATCAAAGATGTATAGGATGCAAAAACTTGTAACTTTCTTTAGTCAGGGGAAGGATGTAGTAGCCATTTTGGTCGATTAATATAGACGAAATACTCAAATATCTTGTAACGGGATGGTGTATTATAATGCATTAAGAAATTATACCAAAGCTTGCTTTTAACGAAATAAAGAAGCCAAAATTTATTTGTTGTACCTGTTACAGTATAAACAATTGAGTGGACATATTCATAAACGTAGATGCTGAAGTAAAAAATCCAACTGTATTCAAGATAAATTGCACAAAAAAGATACTACAAAAGGAGTTAAAATAATTGCAAATTGGCTATTAGTATTAAAAAATATTTTTTTAAATTTATTAAGTGGCTCAAATTTAGTATATAAAATTAACAATATACAGTTCACCCTCGCTATAGTGAATTTTTATATAGTGAATAACTTACTATAATGAAGAAAAGTCTAGGTACGGATTTTTTTATAAATAATAATTCTTGATATAGTGAATTTTATAATAAATTTTCTGTATCTCGTAATTCGAATTTAAATACTGGAACCAGTGTTAATAAAATGACCCTTGATATAGTAAAGATTTTTGCTATAACGAATTTTTCAAATGTTACACAATTAATTAGTGAATTTTTTATGAGTATACATATAAACTGTACAGTACGATCAGCTGAACTGTACTGTACATTTGTGGTTGTACGATCATTTATGTAACAATAAAATTTTAGTACAGTGTACAGTATAACACTTGTACAACCAAACGATCTATGATCAGACTTTTTTTTTTTTTCTCACTCTCCCAAAGAAACACGTCAAAGAAACACGTCTAAAAGTCAACAAAGACTTTATACATATAAATCTTACAACAAAAATGGCAGAAATTTCTACCGAAGTCAATAAAGAAATTATCGAAGAGGTATATAACCTGGGCTAAACATGCTGAAAAGGTCAAAATAGTTGTTTCAGCAGGTGGTCAATTTCGGAAAGTGCCGCAATAAACCAATTTTAGTATTTATTTTTTGTATAACAGATATTTTACATGAATAGATTCCTTAGAAATATGTTTCTAATGCTAAAATTAGCATTTATCCTTGTATTTAGTACCATTAAAATTACCAAAATAATTTTTTAAATTAAACTTTATATTTATTAATTATTATTTCTATATTTTATATATTCAATAGTGGCCTACCCAAAATACTGCTAAATTTGGTAGAAATTTAACGGCATCTGAGGTTCACTATTATTTAGAATTTCAAGAATATCCTAATACATCTGAAACTGGTTTCGCAAGTATTTATAATGTATCAGGTTGGGATGAGAATGAAGCACAAAAAGCGTTTGCTATGAATAATATTCAATATTCATATGGAGGCAATGGTACAATTCGCAAAGTACAAAATTGTGATTTTTTTCCTGGAATCAGAGTATCCAAGGAACAACGTAATTGCCTTAGTGTTAAAGTATGTGAATTTGCGTCCAAAGAATTAGATGTTGGTCATACATCTGTGGATTTTTCTAAATCCTTTTTCAAAAATATATTTGACGCCAATGAAAAATTTCATGAGAAAACAACTCTTTGGTTAGTAATTCATATATTTATTTTAATTTATAAATACTATATAATAATATATTAAAGTTCATAAAATAACTAATTTATTTTGTAGTGTGTTCGCTAAAGCATATGAATGTCATTGTGAATATATTGATCAAAATGGAGTAAAATGTAACGGTATACCAAAATTATGTGAATTTAATCAAGTACGTATAAATTATATAATAAGTTCTTTTAAAATTATAATTATTATTATTTAATTATCTAAAATTTATAATATTTTCAGGTGGCTGGTTTAATAACATCAAAAAAAAGTTTATTGGATGTACTAATTGGAAACCAAAAGAAAAACACCGATATTTAACAATTCCAAATAATGTTGATCTGGAATTATTAGAAACGATGTTTAGTGAATATTCCTATCATCTTTATGGTATCGATTTTAAGGTAAAAATCTGGTGATCCGTTTCACTAAAAAGTAATTTTATACAAAAATGTTTTTAACTAAATTTGGCAATTAGCATAGTGGATTTTAATTCTAAATTCGATAGAAAATGATTTTTTATGTAATTTTATTTTTTTCGCACAAAAATTTTAGTTCAAATTTATTTTTATAAATATTTTTTTGCTGTGTTATACATATATTTTTAAAATAAATAAATTAATTTAATATTTAAATTGCAGAACGATGAAGTTAATACGGTAGATGAGTGTTTTATGGTACGACCTAATATTGCACGATCTGATGAATGTCGTAAGTAAATTAATTAATAACTGTATTCTTTTTGTTATCTAAAATAATTAATAATTATTGTTTCATTAGCATTTTTGCATAAAGTCAAAAATCGAATTGTTAAAGGATCTGTGAGTAAGAAGGCTAGTGCATGTCCGGTTACATTCTACCATATAATTCCAGAAAATTTAAAGGAATGCCCATTTATTGCAACTGTATCGGTGGGAAAACATAATCATCCACCTCCACCACCTTATAAAACCCCATATAATATCAAAAATCAACTTCAAAATATAATCAATAATGAACATACTCTTGATTTAACAAGAAGAAAGTTTTTAACTGGTAAGTTAAATTACACAAATATAAATCATAATTATTTATATAAGCTAATTAAAATAATATAAAATAAATAGGAACAATGATTCAAAACTACTTAAATGGAAAACAATTAAGTGAATTACATCCATCATTGAATAATCAATCTAAAATTGATTATTATATTGGCAAAACTCGGCGTTCACAATATCCATATGGACAAAATATCTTGGGAGTTACACATGAATTTATGAAACATGAAAAAAGTGAAGATCCATATATTCGATCAATTCGTAAGTAAATTGTATTACGCGTAATACGTTTATATCACTTTTTTAATCGTAATTTAATTTTTTATATTTAATTTATTTTATTTTACAGGATTTCTTGATAGTGGCCAATATATTGTTGTATGTGCTACAAAGCAACAACTTAAAGCAATTCCTGAATTGACATATTTTGAAATTGATATGGCATTCAAAAGAATTCATGGTGTTACAAATGAATGGGAAGTATCAGCATATGTATCACGAATACAAAAAAGTGAGTTAAATTTTATTTACTTTAATTTATTTAATTTTTTATAATTTTAATTTAATTGCTTTAAAAATATATATAGCTTTAACTTTTGCACGAATATTTACAAATATTGAGACGGCTGATGCATATCAAAACCTATTTGAAGACTTGTTTAATTGCATAGAAAAAGATACGGGTGAAATATTTAATTTTTATCATATTCATGGAAGGGGTTTGGGATGTATTATCGCAGATCAACACAAAGGGCAAGCTTTAGGTAAGCTAAACTACAGTATAAATTCGAATTATTTGAGTATAGGTATTAATAAAATTTAATATTTAATTAGGTTTAGGTCGATATTTAAATTCAAAGTATCCAAATTTAACGCCAGTTGAGCATTTACAACATATATATAAACTTTGCCAAGTTCATTATAAGCGGTAATTAGATGCATTAATAATTTTTTATAATCTAATTGAATTAATTACTAATTTATAATCATATTTTATTTTTTTTTATTTAGAAATATTGACAAAAATAAGCAGATATCAAGTGAAATTCGAAGTGCTATGTATTTAGTACCAACTTTAGATGCACAAAAAGAAGTGTTAATAGTATTAGATAAAATACAATCTAGTGGCGAATTAGGAGCAGAAGGTAATCATTAAATTTAACTTTTCGTCAAAATTCAAACAAATATTAAAGTATTTTTTTTATAGCTTGGGTAAAAGATAAACGTGTTTCATGGGTACTATCGGGTATATCAATTGCATTTACCAAAATGGATCATATTATTTGGAATCAAACACCAAATAATACCAATGTGGGAGAAAGTGCACATGCAAACGTAAATCATGATGGACGTAATTTATCACTTCTTGCCGGAATTGTTAGGTAAAACTTTTTATTTGTTTGTATATAAAACTTATTAAATATTTATTAAAATTCCTTTTTTTTAGAGGATGTAACTTTGATAAACGACAGTGGGAAAGTGGAAATGTCTATGAAAAATATAATATTCCTGAATCTTATAGAGATAAATCTGAATTGGCACGATCAATTCAAGCTGAGAAAAGAGCGGGTAAGTATAATTAATTATTTTAATTATTTTTAAAATATATTTAACGTAATAATTTGTATTTTAATTATTTTAGCAAAAAAGCGTAAATGTAAACAAACTTCATCCTTGAGTACAGTAAAAAAACAAAAAAGTAATTCTCATAATAAGGAAAATGATACTATTGAAATTATTGAATCAAACAGAGATCCATGTTTTGATCAACAAAGAAAAGTTAATACTTTGGCGCAAGAAACACTAGCTATTCGAAAGCAGGCAAATGATGAGCTTGAAAGGGAAATTGCACTGCTTGAGAAAAGAAACAAACTCTTAGGTTTATAATTTTTTCAACATGATTTTCAATTACTTTTATAGAGAGTGCAGCATGTTCGAAGTAAAATAAAGTAATTTTCCAATGACAATAATAAAAATATTTGCGCACGTTAACAGTTAATATAACTATTTATTTATTTATAATTTTATTAATAAAGAACTTTTTTAATTGTGAATTTAATATAAGAATCACGTGATAATCATTTATTTTTACAATTGTACTGTACGAAATTTGTTACAATTTAACTGTATGGTACAATACAAGACTTATATGTATATATATATATATAAGTGCTATACTGTACTGTATGGATTTTATTATAATTAATCGTACCGTACAGTTCAGTGTTGGCAAATGACCTTGAAATGACCTTTAAATGACCTGATTACGTCATGATTTTACTATGAATATATCACGTGATCATATACAAAATGACCTAAGGTCATTTCAAAAAAGTGAAATGACCTCAAAATTTGCCAACACTGGTACAGTTCAGCTGATCGTACCGTACAGTTTGTCTATCTACCTTTTTTTATCACGTATAATTTATTTGAATTCGAATTTGCCTTTAGAAGCTAGAATTTTTTCGTGATTTAAACTAAAAAGGAAAAGTATCATATTTTATTTTGATTATAATAAAAGTAATCCTGATCTAGTTAATTATTTTCTTCACACACTATGCCCAAAACTCAAAATAAAAGAACTTCGCGTACTCAAATAACCATAGGCAAAGGTATAATATCCCAAGAAAAAACTTTGCCAAAAAGAGCCTCCTTGACTCTTGCCCAAAAACATGAAATATGTCTTAAAAAAGTTACTGAACCTTCTCTAAAAAATAAAGAACTAGCGAAATTATTTGATGTTAGTGAAGGATGTATTAGTAGTACGTTAAAAAATTCACAAAAATGGCTTGAAATTGATCCCCAAGCACCTGAAGCTAAAGGTAAAAGACAAGTTAGGGTGATTTTTCCAGAAATTGAAGAAGCACTTACGTTATGGGTATTAAAAGCTTTGGAAAATAGTGTTGATATTAGTGATCAAGTTTTACATGAAAAAGCTATGATGTTTGCATCTTTATATAAGATTGAAAATTTTAAAGGAAGTAATGGTTGGATTAATGGATTTAAAAAAAGGCACAATCTTTCTTGTTATTTAAAGCAAGGAGAGGCTGCAAGTGCACCACTTGAGAAACTTGATGAATTTAGGAAAGAGCTTCAAGATTTGATTTGTGGATATAGTCTTGATGATGTTTTCAATTGTGATGAAACTGGTTTGTATTGGAAAATGGAACCTAAAAGAACGATTTCTGATAAACCTATATCTGGACGAAAGCAATCAAAAGATCGTGTGACAATTCTTATTCGTTCTAATGCAACTGGTAGAGAAAAGCTTAAACCAGTATTTATTCATAAATACAAAAACCCTCGTCCCTTGAAAAACTTACCCAAGTCATCTTTACCGGTAGAATATTACTGGAATATAAAAGCTTGGATGCAAGTCTCCATTTGGAATGATTGGATTCGTCAATTTGATGCAACAATGAGATTAAAAGGAAGAAAAATTCTTCTTCTTGTAGATAACGCTCCTGTTCATGCTTTATACGAAGGTGTAGAATTGACTAATATAGAAATTAAGTTTTTACCTCCTAACACAACCGCGCATCTGCAACCTTGTGATAAAGGTATTATTAATAGTTTTAAGGTAATTAATTCTGAAAAATTTTAATGCAATTTTTTAATTATTACGAAATTAAACTTACCATATTTATATATTTGTAGGCACACTATCGAAAATTGCTCCTTAAAAATCGTATCAAGGCCTTTGATTATCAACAAGAAACAGGCAATAGTAAGTCACCAATTGATATCAAAAAAGCTATTAAGTATGTGGTATCAGCCTGGGATAAAGTTCTTTCTCAAACTATATTTAACTGCTGGAGAGATGCAGGAATTTTGCCATTAGATGATACAGATTCTCAAGATGAAATAGAAGAGAATGAACGTGAAGAGAATGAACGTAAAGAAATCCAAGATTTAATTGATAAACTTGAATATATACATCCCCTTACCGCTGAAGAATATATTAAATTAGATCAGGAGAATGAAATTACTGGTGAGACACTAACTGAAGAACAGATAGTTGCCATTCTTAAAGAAAATAACTCCATTTCTGATGATGAAAGTGATAGGGAAATTACTTCAGTATCTAGCTCTGAAGTTTTGGCCGCGTTTGATAAAATTTTTATTTATTTAGAACAAAATAAAAGTCAAGATATTATTGATAAAGGTGCTTTTAAAGCTATGAAAAAAGCTAGAAGGGAAGTTTACAGAAATAATTTTTTTTCAAAGAAGCAAATGAGTTTAGACCTATTTGTTAAAACTAATGATAGCGTTGATGGTGTTGATAATAATAATATGAATAGAATAGGTGATAAAGATAATATTATGGACGTTGATAATATTAATTTTGAAACTTTATATTTTAACGAAGGGGACTTTTATAATCATGAAGAGTGTGAAGGTTTTATTGAATACCAAATTGATCAGGATAGTCTTTATAAATGATTGTATTACAGATTTGCAGTATTGCGTTTATCATACTTAATAAAGTAATAATCTTTGAGTGACATAAATATAAAAAGTATTTATGCGCAGGTTTACAAAAAAACAAAGAAAATTTATTTTATTGCATGTGTTTTTTATAAAAATAAGCTTAGTCGTCGTGACTTTTAATTATTACTTTATAATATACATCACGTGATAATAATGGATTTTTAATATAGTGAAAATCTTATCTTTATTTACTATACGTGATTAGTGAATTCCCTTACTATAGTGAATTTTAGTTTTCAGCCCATGAGCTTCACTATAGCGAGGGTGAACTGTACACATATTCCAAATGAATATAATATAAATTACAAATGATGACTATTTACTGGGACAATAAAAGGCTTTTTCTAAATTCTTTTCTGTTCCTTCTCCATAATAATATCTATTGGCAAAATAATTCATTGCATAAATATCACCATTTTCTGCTGCTTTATGATACCAATAAAAGGCTTTTTCTAAATTCTTTTCTGTTCCTTCCCCATTGTAAACCTTTTAGCTAAATTAAATATTGCTACTTTATTACCATTTTCTGCTGATTTTTCTAAAGAATTAATACATTTTTTACACCATAATTTTTCAGTAAAAGGTTTATTGCAATATGAGCAATTTTTGGTGTTTACTATATCAGTAACTGAAATATTAGATTTACTAAATTTGGGTTTCATTTGTTTTATTTTAGAAATTTATTTTACCAAAAAAATTATTATTTTTCTAGACAAATATTTTTTAGACGAAAACTTTTCCAATATTTCAATATTTCATTAAAGTTACTGAAAAGAAAGCTTTAACCAAAAAATAGAAACAACAAAAAAAAATATATATATTTTTCGGACCATAATTTTTTCGATGCGCTGATCTGCGTTGAGAAATTCAATTCCTTTAAAAATACATTGTAATGAAAAAATTTGTCATTCATGTGATTTAAATAAAAGGCATTTTCATACGCCGTATAAAATACTTACTGTTTAACATATTTATAAAAAAAAAATTATTTTTAGCTTATAATTCTTTTTTGTTATAATCTTAAAATATCATTCATTAGTAAATTATATATAAATTCTAAATTTTTCAACAACTAGTGATTAAGATAAAATTAAGTTTTAAATAAATATCTATTTCTATAACATACAAAAAAAAAAATTTGATATCATTTTAATTTATAGATTTATAAGTTAGGTATAATAATCTTTTAGTGTTTTAATAATTTTATAAAACAATGGTAATAATATTAGAATTTAAAATAATCTTGGCCAGCATTACGAAATCCACTATGCTTTAATTCTGGCCAGCATCCCATCCCGTATCCACATATGTGGATTCGGAATCCACATAGATTCCGTTTCCACCTACAACATTAATAAAGTATTTTATTACCTATTTATGAATAAATTTACAGCTACTTATTATTTATAGCCATTGAGATACAGAGTATAGCATTTTATTAAAGCAATTTTTTATTACATGTTGTAAACCATTAAATAGTCACTTGTTTATTTTTTCTTACATCATCAGTTTTTATATAGAAAAAGATTAATTTTGGCAAAAATTTCAAGATTGTAAGAAGCAATTTTATCAGCAAAGCAATTTTATCAGCATTTTTCTCCGATAAAATTGGTAAGCCAATGAATATAGAAAACTGAATATTTAGGTGTATAAATCATTATCTATTATATTAATATAATTAGATACTACAGCAATTTTCTCTGTTGAAAGGCTTTGATGATTATAATAAGTAATTATTATAAATTCGAAAATTATACCCACAAATACAATGAAAGCAACAATTTTTTATAATTTTCTGAACATCTATCAATCAATTTTTACTTTTTCACCTTTATGCTTTTACTATATATAGTTCAGATATTGTTAAGCTATCATATTCTTTTAAGCTTTTGGGTAATACTACGAGTTCAGTAATTTTCTTTATATAATTTCTTTCAAAATTTAGCTCATAAAACAATATTTTTTTCTCAACATAAACGATCCTAATGAAAAAGCTATGACTTTAATAACCTTTGACTATATTTTATTTATTATATCATATTTTATTTATAATTTGTTCATTTATTAAGTATTGTATGGAATATCTAGAATAGGAATAAACTTTTTTTAAAAAAACAAATAACGCACCACTGTGCAAATATATTTCGTATTCTAATGTAGAAATAGAACGAGTTTACGTCGATAACTGAATGCTAAAGGCATTAATGACGATAATTTTAGTGATTTTACTTCAAAAAGTTTATAACTCAATATAAAATAGAAGAAAAACAATTGAAATTTTTTCTATCTGTACTAATTTATAAGCGTCAAGACATACTTAATGATGAACAACAGTAAAAGTCCTACGGAATCATAGGCCTGGTATGAACTTAAAAACCAATTTAAACATTTCAATTTTTGGAAACCATTTCATGAGAATTTTTTTTTTACAAGATGTTATAATTGTACTCTGTCATAGCGTCTTTAAAACTTTGTGTTATAAAACTTGGGAAAAAATTAGTAACTTTATTTACTATCGCTGGTCAAGTAAAGAGATCTTAAATTATAAAGTTTCCTAAAGGCCATACGTGACTTTTTTATTGATAATTTTGCGGAAAATGTTTATTAAGAAAAATAGATAAAAAAGCTCACACACATTAGCCCCGTACTAACATAAACAAAGTTCCGTATGATATTACCAATTTTAAGTTGCGTTTAATAAATAAAATAAATACTTTAAAAAAACTAAAATTGACAACTTTAAATGATATTTATTTTATAATTTGAAATACTTCGTATTCTTCCACAAAAAATGAACTAGAAAATATACTACTAGCTCCTCTGATCTGACTCTCGTAAGCCCGTTTACTACATTTACCACTGTTTCCATAAAGAATAAGATCGATACCAAATGATGGACCAAAATCATGATCATTAAATGTAGCATAATTTTCATTTTCTACGCGACTTAAAATATAATTTTCAAAGTTATCCCTATTCTTAAAAGAAAATATAAAACTATCTTTAGTAATGCCAGAAGATTTATCCGATTTCCATTTAATTGGATTATATCCACCGAGAATTTCCTTACTATCTTTCACTTTAATTATTGTCACAGTGCGAGGTTGATTATCACAGATTTCATGAAATTTTTTAGTTGCAAATCCATCACGAGTTCCACGAAGTAACAATTTGAAGTTGTAAGTATCTTTTATCTCATCCGAATTTTCTAATCTATCGATCCATTTTGAGATTAATTCGGAATGTTGAATTGTAATGATTTTGGAATCAATATTAATTTCTTTAGTGGTAATACGAGGTTTTGATGTTTTAATTGATTGGTTATTGGGATCCAAAAAATATTTTAATAAATCTTTATATAATTCTTTTGGTAAAACTTTTTTATAAGGTAACACTTCATCTGAAAATTCTTCAGAAGTTAAATTATAGAATCTAATATGTGGAACGCAATGTTGTAAACTATTTTTCAAAGTATTAAAATCTTCTTTTGAAAAATCTGTAGGATCAGAAGGAAGATCTGGATTTTGAGCAAGTCCCCATTTAAGCACTTCTTCCCATACTTGAATTTCGTCCATTTGAAGATTATCACTTTGAATAAGTAAAACCAAAAGTTTTTCTGGAATCAAAGAAAAATTTAGAGATTTAAATATCTTGTTTGGCTTTTTTGTTATTAAATTATTACAAAATTCTTGAAGTTCTAAGAAAGAATCGTTCTCAAAACTTGTTTTGTATATCAAATTAAAATTAAATTCCATCCAATTTGCCTTAGTTTCAATCAAAAAGGATTGTAAATAAGTGATTAATTCTTGGAGACCAAGTTCACTTCCAGCAACCAAAATCTTAATTATATCTGAAGTATCATATTCCTCTAAAGAAATTTTTCCACCATAAATATATCTAAAATAAAAAGTGTAAATTTTTAAAATTTTTTTTAAAAAAAATATTTTATCTTATTATCATTTTGGTAATTTAAATTTAATTATTTTCTTAATTCTTACCTTAATATTATTTGAAAAATTTCAGGTAAAATATTTGGTAATTTTATATGTACCAAAGTTCCATCATTTTTCTTTTTATTGATTGATAAAATTCTTCTTAAATAAGTAGAACGATAGTGTAAGATAACCATATGAGCACGGAATATCTTTATGTAAGGATCATTACCAACTTCAATAGTAACATCATAATATTCTTCATCATTTAAAACATCAAGTAAATTTTGTGATAATTTCGTTAAAAATTTATTATCGTCCATGATTTAATAAATTTAATAAATTTAAAAAAAAAATGAAAAAAAAATGAAAAGGATTAAGCCTTATTTATAATTACCGCTGCAGCTTGTTGATCTGGAACAACGTACATGTAGCACCGGATGCTTGATAGTTTGTGTTTATATGAAAAATAATGACATCATTGCAGATCTTGAAATTAGCGATAATCATTCTTTTCCGTTAAGATAAAAAATTTCAAATAAATATTTTTTGTCAAAGTTTTATCATCTATAGTAAATAATATTTAATTTATAAGACCTTATACAATTCCTATTTTGCAAGTTGAATTCTAGAAAATTTGACGAGAATAGACAAAAATTGACAAAAGTTCTTTAAAATTACTAATTGAGATGTAAATGAGACTCGGACGTACAGCATATTTCTCGAGAAAAATAATGAAAGATTTTTTTTTAAAAAAAATAAAAAAATATCATACGTATACTTTACATGATACTTGTCTTGTTCTAATGATTTTACAAATCATTTATTTCGTATATGAACAAGTAACTATGACCTCGAAATTATTTGATTGAATTATAACTGCTTTAATAGAAAAAAGAATTTTATAATCCGAAACCATTAGCATGAATGATAAGAGGACATAAAAGAACGTAATAAATACACAGTATAAACAAGAAAATAATATGGCATATACACTACCCAGGTAAACCAAATTTTTATTAATTATTCAAAAATGTACTGTACTTCCTGTATATAATAATCAGAGTCGAAATTTTGAGTTGTTAGTCAATAATTAATGATTCCAAAGATTAAGAGGAGCTCAATGATCATTTATTGGGCATAATTAATCCAGAATTTACTCCAGATTATTTGGTTATAAAATTGAAATTAAATGATATGAGATAAAATACCAATATAAAAAAAAGTCTTCTAATTAACTATCACAGATTTCATAAAATTTTTTAGACGTATGAGATCCACAAAATCACAATTTGAATTGTATTCATTTCCTGCCTCATCTGTAATTCCTAATCTATTGATCCATTTTGAGCATTGTTAAGATGTGATGATTTCGGTATTAAAATTAATTTTTTAGTAGTCATACGAGCATTTAATTTGAATCGTTGTTATCGAGATTCAAAAAATATTTTAATAGGTTTTTATAATACATTTGGTAAAGTTTTTACAAGATAACACTTTGAAAAATTTTCAAAATTAAATTATAAATTAAATTATAGAATTTAATAAATGGAATACAATGTTGTAAACTGTTCATCAGATCCTATCCGCCTAAAAATATTGGATACGTTATCGGATTTGGGATCGGAACACTGTAATGCCGTAGTATATCTAGTAAATTTATTAATTGTGAGGCGCAGTATTACATTTAGTCTTAGTGTATAAAATTTTAACTTATTTTTATTTTTATTTTGATTGGACCGAAAAGTCGTTAAACTATTAGTCATGAGAATCAAGGATAATTGGACCGAGAAGTCGTTAAACTAATAATCACATGGATCAAGGTAATTGGTCCGTGATGACCTTAAACTATTAGTCACGAGATTTAGGGATAAATGAAGATCCGAAAGATACTAAATTGAATGAAATCAAGTGATCTGAGGTGTCAAGTGATTAATTTGTTGATATCTACGTTAATATTATAAATCATAATTCAGGAGTTTATGATGATCAAATGGATACAAAATTAAGATAATGGAAATACTTTAAAACAATGGAAATACTTTAATAATTTAAATCCATGAATCGAAATTACGAATTTAGTTACACAAAAACAAACATAAAAGGGCGTGAAGATCAACTTTTGGAAAAGAGAGAAAATCGGACGAATTTTGTTTTGAATTATTTATTTTAGCATTTAATGTTATTAAACCAAGCATATTATTGTATTTATTTATATTATTAATAAAGAGTCATTTTGTTAATACCTGAGGTGGCAAACATAATTCTCTATGGGCTCAGGTGTTACAAGTGGTGCATGCTCTGAGAAAGGAAAAGTGATCATCCTCACATGATCACTACAGGTTATAAGTACAGGATCTCTGAGAAAAGAAAATGATCACCCCACGTGATCATTAGAAGTTACAAATAAAGGATCGACGAAGTTAAGGAATTATAAAATTAAAAGTTCTAAGTCTTGGTTAAAAAAGAATTTAAGGTGTATTAACGTTAAATTTTAATAAAATAAAGTTAAATATTTTAAAGGATACGTGAAAATAATGGTTACCAAGGTAAAAGGTATTAATTTGGGTGAGTATGACCATAAATGTATAAAGAGATAATGTTAAAAATTAAATTTTTGATCTAACTTGACCACCGGCTGATAAGTCAATGAAAAATTATTATTATAATAATTTTCATACATATGAACCAAATATGTATGGTAGTAATTGATTATCAAGGGAAATGCGAGGCTAATCAAGTTAGAAGGGGTTTTAATAGAATATTGTAAATAAGTTCCATGAATTAAGGATTAAAAATAATTTTTATAAATAATTGAGGTTAAGTTAAGGATAAAAAGTGTACCCAAAAACCGACACTATAAATACGATGGTAGGGTAATTCTGTGTGAACTCAATTGAGGTTTTCTGTGTGATCAATTGAGAATAGTTCTGTGTGAGCTTTTTCTGTGTGAACTCAATTGAGGTATTCTGTGTGATCAATTGAGAATAGTTCTGTGTGAACTTTCAAAAACAATTCTGTGTGAGGGTACCCAAGAAAAATCATGATTAACGTTAACAAAAATTAAAATAATGTTTGCTGGACAAATATATTCAAGGAAAGTTATTAAAAATTAATAAGGATATAAATGATAAGAGATTTTGTAGCGTAGTAAAATTATATAAAATGTCAATACAGGTGTCGAGATTATTAATTAAAGATTATCAAAGCACAGTAAATTTTAGGATATGATAGAATTAGAGGCGTAGTAGGAGCATATGAAAGAGGGAGATTTGAATCTCCCACTTATTAAATGAATTGTTGACACCGAGGAAAGATACATCAGTCTTGGAAATACAACAAATAATCGGACAAATCAAATATGGATTCACACTTCAACCTTAGGTTGGAAAATTTTATGGAATATAAATTTATTTGTACAAACCTGTAAACTACCATACTCAGTAATGAACAAATGAGGTAAAGGCAAGCCCAGTATAGGTCAAATAAAATATAAAAGAAGGATAAAAAGTAAAAGATGTGAAAATTTTTAGAGAATTTTATTAAAATGGAATGGTACCATGTTTGGAACGCTGAATATATAAACCATAAACAAGAACATGACCTAGGAGTGATAGAACCAGAGGAATGTTTAGCATGTGAAATATGTAATCCAATAGAAAGAGAAGTATCAGCAGCATTCAAGAAATTTTGGGATGCTTTATTTAAATTCGAGGATACAATACTAATGTACAATAATGTAACACATAAAGAATTATTGAATTTATTAAGTATGGACAATAGAGAAAGGGAGGATACAATACATAAAGGAAAATGTAGGAATATAGTAGATAGAATAATTGAATCAATAAGGTACAGACAACAACCAAAAATGAAGGAAAAAGGATTGAGAATAATAATTGTAGTAATTGTAAGGGATTGTATTGAAGGAAACTTGGAAAATGAAGTATTTGATCGATTGATAGGATGTCCAGAAATAATGAAACATGGATACATTTTAGAAGATTGGGATGTTGAAAATAGATTTCAAAAATTTTGGGATTGTTATAACACGATATTGGAAAATGAAATGAAAGCAATACATGTTAAGAAGTTAGCAATAAAGTTATTCAGGGATTTATTATATGAAGAAACAGAAGATCTGTTGAGGAGTGAAAAGGTAGTTGAATTAATACTCCAGATAGAACACCAGAATAGATGTGAGGCATTCACTCAAGAAGGAAAGGATGCATGGAAGAGATTGATACAGAAAGTAAGACAAAGATTTATTGACACCAAACAATTTACAAGGGAACCTGAGGACCCAGAAAGTGATAGTCCTGAAAGTTATGAATTAGAGGACAGTGATGGTAGTATACATTATGAAATAAAAATAGAGGATGATGTCGAATGGACAGTGGAATCATTAAAAAGAAAAATTGAAGAAATGGGTGGAAGGTTCACCGACAAAGATATACAAAGAATGTGGGACCTAAGGATAAGGATAGAATTGATATTAACAGAGGACTTTTTAGGTACATTTTTCGAATTAATGAGACTAAGTGATGAAAAATTAAAAGATGAAATAAATGAATGGTTAACAAAAGAAACATTAATATGTGGAAATTGTAAGAATAGAAAGTTACCTGATATGATAGCAGACATTGGACAATGTAAAAATTGTGAACAAAAAGAATTATTAGAATTAAAGGATGACTTAGAAAAACTAGGATACGAATTAAATGTGTCAGAAATAGAGAGAATAAGAAAATTCAGGATAAGCAATAGTATGATATTAACAACAGAATTTATGGAAAAATATTTCCAGGAAATGGATACGAATGACAAAGAATTAAGGATAAAATTATATGAATGGATAAATGAAAATACCACATTTTGTAATGAATGTGGAATAAGATGGATGAACAATAAATTTGACGAAGGAAAAACCAAGTGTAGGGATTGTGAGAATGACGAAAATGAAATTGATATCAGGGTCAAAAGATTAAAACAAATATGTGATGATAATAAAATAGAAATAACTGATGGAGAGTTATTAAGGTTAATCAGTATGGGATATACTGATGGAGAAATATTGGATCAAGAATTTATTGAAATATTCCAAGGAAATAAAAATGATTTGGAGAAAAATTTAAAACGGATATTGGATAAATTTCTAAAACAACAAGCTAGAATTGAGGATAGTAAAAGTAGTGGAAATGAATCTGAAAAAGAATCAGATGGATCTGGAAAAGATGGAGAAATTTTAAATCCAAATGATACCAATAGCAATGAAAATTTTGAAGAACCTTATGAAGAAAACATTATAAATAGACCTGGTTTTGACTCAAGTGAAAGTTCAGAATCAAATTCTGAGGATAAAAGTGAAATATCTGATTATAATATAGAAAATTTATTTGAAACACCTTTAACACCACCGATACCACCAATCCCACCAATAGTACCAATAATTATGGGAGCAACAAGAGCTGAAGTAAGGGAAGATTTTAGAGCGGCTTTACTAGCAGCAACAGGACATGATATAGGAGGTAATTGGGCTGGATTAGTCGCAGCCAACCCATTAGCAAACGCAATTGAGGATGCAGGAAATGTAGCTGGAGGAATAATTAGTATGCCACAATTTTATGGAAAGGAAGAAGAAGACGTAAACGATTGGGTAAGACAATTTGAAACAGCATTTACTGCTATAGGAAAAGCAGCAGGAGCAAATGGAGCTAGACAAGCAGCAATGGCAGCTACCTGTTTAAAAGGTGCAGCAGCACAATGGTATAATGAAAAGAAGGAAGCAAACAATGGTCATTTGGTAAATTGGCAAGATAACGATAATGATAATGATTTAAAACATAGGATTAAACAAAGATTTACCAGGGAAGATGTTAGAAAAAGGAAAATGTTAGAATTAAGGAAAATAACACAAGGAGTAAATGAAAATGTTGAGGCATATACGATAAGGTTTAGACAAATATTAAGGATAGCTACCAGAGGCCATGCATTAGACGATGAATTACAAGTGGATAATTATATCGAAGGATTAACACCAACATTGGGATATCAAGTCAGAAGACAAAACCCAGCAAATTTAAATGATGCAGTGAATACAGCAAGAAGAGAGGAGGAAGCTACTAATGAATTAATAAGAAAGACACGTGGTATATCAGTTAGTACCCAAAGAAAAGGAATCGATATACAAGATGACAAGCCAAAGAATATATTTGAAAAACCATTGGAGAAAAATTATGAGGATGACCTTGCCGACATGTTTAAAAAATTAGAGGTAAAACTAGTAAATCAACTTGGAGGGCAAAAGAGACCACCAAACAATAATAATAGACAAGGACCACCACCTCGAGCATGTTATAATTGTAAACAATCAGGACATTATGCAAATGAATGTAGGGTAAATAATGGTCAAAGAAACTATGGAAGACCAAATAATCAAAATTATAATAGAAGATCAAATAACTATAATGGAAGACCAAATAACTATAACAGACCACCAAACCACCAAAACAATAATCGAGGATTCAATGTAGTGGAATATGATAATTATAATGACCAATATGACCAATATGATTATGATAGTCAGGATTATCAGGATAATATCAATGGACTTAGAAAAATAAAGATAATTTATAATCATGTGAAATAAAATCACATGACATAAAAATAATTTTCGAAAATAGGAAAAACTAATGAAAATTTCCTAAGAAAGACCGAAGTGAAATCCGGTACAGGAAAACCGTAGATTTAACAAACACATGATAAACCGCAGATGTAGACGCAGCAAAAAGGAATATTTAAAACGCAGCTGAGTCAAGTGACAATGCATGCTTGATTTAGTGGTATAATTCGCACCTACCACTTCGAGACACGAGTTCGATTCTTAGAATAAATTTAATGAGGGCATTAAATTTTTATGTGGGGGATAGTTGTAATGCCGTAGTATATCTAGTAAATTTATTAATTGTGAGGCGCAGTATTACATTTAGTCTTAGTGTATAAAATTTTAACTTATTTTTATTTTTATTTTGATTGGACCGAAAAGTCGTTAAACTATTAGTCATGAGAATCAAGGATAATTGGACCGAGAAGTCGTTAAACTAATAATCACATGGATCAAGGTAATTGGTCCGTGATGACCTTAAACTATTAGTCACGAGATTTAGGGATAAATGAAGATCCGAAAGATACTAAATTGAATGAAATCAAGTGATCTGAGGTGTCAAGTGATTAATTTGTTGATATCTACGTTAATATTATAAATCATAATTCAGGAGTTTATGATGATCAAATGGATACAAAATTAAGATAATGGAAATACTTTAAAACAATGGAAATACTTTAATAATTTAAATCCATGAATCGAAATTACGAATTTAGTTACACAAAAACAAACATAAAAGGGCGTGAAGATCAACTTTTGGAAAAGAGAGAAAATCGGACGAATTTTGTTTTGAATTATTTATTTTAGCATTTAATGTTATTAAACCAAGCATATTATTGTATTTATTTATATTATTAATAAAGAGTCATTTTGTTAATACCTGAGGTGGCAAACATAATTCTCTATGGGCTCAGGTGTTACAACACTTAATATTTCTTTTACGAAGTATAATGCCATTGGAAACGTAATCAATAAAATGGTCTAAAAATTATCGGTAACTTGCACATGATAAATTTCAGATTCGATTGAAATTATTACATTTATTATATTTAAAATCACGGGATAAGTTATTTTAGATTTCCTTAAATTGTTATTGTTTCTATTTCTGGATAATACCCTGAACCTGGATATTATTCACAATCCATCGTCACACGCAGTAATGGTACTAATTATAATGGTTTTATTTCAAAAGTTTGTAATTCAATATAAAGAGAAGAATAATTACAAAATGCAGTAATTTTTATATCTGTACTAATTTATAAGCACTAAGGTAATGGATATCAATAAATGTCCTACAGTATATACTGATAAGATTCATAGGTCTAGTATAAGCTTAAAAAATTAATTTAATCATTACAACTTTTTTTCCATAAGAATTTTTTTTTTTACAAGTCATTATAATTATACTTCGCCATAGTGTATTTGAAATTTTGTATTTATAAACTTGGAAAAAAATTAATAACCTTCCTATCACTGATAATAAAAAGGGATCTTAAATTAAACAACGGTTCCAAAGATCGTCCGTGACTTTTTATTGATAATTTTTACAGATAATATTTACTTAAATGAGTAGATAAAAAGTCTATTAAAAGTTAGAATCATATACAATAGTTTCCGTTATACAAACTAGATTCCGTGTGATATTACTGATCTTAAGGTGCATTTAAAAAAATAAAAAATAAAATAAAATACTTTAAAATAACCAAAATCGACAACTGCTAATATATTTATTCTATAATTTGAAATATTTCATATTCTTCCACAGAAAATAAACCAGGAAGTTTACTAGTAGATTCTCTAATTTTTTTTTCGTAAGCCACCTTACAGCATTTACCACCGTATCCATAAAGAACAAGATCGATACCAAATGATGGACCAAAGCCATAATTATTATATGTAGCATGTCCTTCATTTTCCACGCGACTTAAAATATAATTTTGCAAGTCGTCCCTATTCTTAAAAGAGAATATAAAACTATCTTTAGTAGTGGCATAAGAACCATCAGATTTCCATTCAATTGGATTATATCCACCAAGAATTTCTTCACTATGTTTCACTTTAATTATTGTAACAGTGCGAGATTGATTATCACAGATTTCATGAAATTTTTTAGTTGCAAATCCATCACGAGTTCCACGAAGTAACAATTTGAAGTTGTAAGTATCTTTTATCTCATCCGAATTTTCTAATCTATCGATCCATTTTGAGATTAATTCGGAATGTTGAATTGTAATGATTTTGGAATCAATATTAATTTCTTTAGTAGTAATACGAGGTTTTGATGTTTTAATTGATTGGTTATTGGGATCCAAAGAATATTTTAATAAATCTTTATATAACTCTTTTGGTAAAATTTTTTTATAGGGTAACACTTTGTCTGAAAATTCTTTAAAAGTTAAATTATAGAATCTAATATGTGGAACGCAATGTTGTAAACTATTTTTCAAAGCATTAAAATCTTCCTTTGAAAAGTTTGTAGGATCAGAAGGAAGTTCTGGATTTTGAACAAGTCCCCATCTAAGTACATCTTCCCATATTTGAATTTCATCCATTTGAAGATTATCACTTTGAATAAGTGAAACCAAAAGTTTTTCCGAAATTGAAGAAAAATTTAGAGATTTAAATATCTTAACTGGTTCTTTCGACGTTAAATCAGTACAAAATTTTTGAAGTTCCAAGAAAGAATCGTTCTCAAAACTTGTTTTATATATCAAATCAAAATTTTGTTCCATCCAATTTGCCTTATTTTCAACCAAAAAGGATTGTAAATAAGTGATTAATTCTTGGAGACCAAGTTCACTTCCAGCAACTAAGATTTTAATAATATCCGAAATATCATATTCCTCTAAAGAAATTTTTCCACCATAAATATATCTAAAATAAAAAGTGTAGATTTTTTTTAAAAAAATAAAAAAAAATACTTTATTATATAGAATCATTTTTGTAATTAAAATTCAATTTTTTCTTAATTCTTACCTTAATATTATTTGAAAAATTTCAGGTAAAATATTTGGTAATTTTATATGTACCAAAGTTCCATCATGTTTCTTTTTATTGGTTGACAAAATTCTTCTTAAATAATTAGAACGATAATGTAAGATAACCATGTGAGCACGAAATATTTTTATATAAGGGTCTCCACCAACTTCAATAGTAACATCATAATATTCTTCATCATTTAAAATATCAAGTAAATTTTGTGATAATTTCGTTAAAAAATTATTATTATTCATGATTTAATAAAATTCAAAAAAGAAATTGAAAAGGATAAGGATTAGCAATTTTTTTGAATTGTTAGCCTTATATAATTGCTGCTGCAACTTGTTGATCTGAAACAACGTACAGGATAGTTTGTGTTACTCAAGGAAATATCATAATCTGAACATCATTGCAGATTTTGAATTTTATCAAAAATATGTCGAGTATCTCAATATAATTTTATTCTTTCCATTAAGATAAAAAATTTCAAATAAATATTTTTTGCCAAAGTTTTATCATCCATAAAAAATATTATTATTCAGTCGATTAGGATTTTAATGGCCGATATTTTTATAACATCCAATATTGAAATCGTTATTAGTAGAATTAATTCCTATTGATCACCGCAGTATTCCTAATGACCGAACTAATCCTCAGTTATTGGATAGAGGATATCAGCCGAAGACCGATATCTCTTTTCCCTCATCAAGACCCCGAAATATATATTCAGAGGTAAGGTGGTGGCCAAAAAATTTACTATTAGCTGTACGCATTTTTTCAGTGCCGGAATTATGTTAATTTTGGTTAGAATTCAAACTTGAACCTAACCTTTTTATGTATATTTCGGGGTCCTCCCTCATCCAATAACTATTTAATATTTAATTTATTCAATTCCTATTTTGCAAGTTGAATTCTAGAAAATTTGACATGAGAATAGATCAAAAGTTCTTCAAAGGTAACTTATCAAAATGTTTTATTAGCGTGTTAACGTCTAATTGCTGATAGATGTATATGATGCTGTATTACCATTCAAAATACTGAATATAAACTTAAATGAGATGTAAAAAAAATATAGCTTAATTTGAGATTCGAATATATAATTATTTCTCAAGAATATCATACGCATACCCTACATAATATTTGTTCTATGATTTTACAATCATTTATTTCGTCCTATGAACTTTGAGAATAAGTTTGATAATCACAACCTTTTTTTTTCTAAAAGAAAAAAAAATATTTTGTCGATTAATTCATAATTTGTAGATTATATATTAAAAAAAAAATTACCAATATTGGCGTTCTAGCAGATGTTAAAAAATTTTTTGAATTAAACGAGTGGAATTAGGGATTTTGATGAAATCATGCACAATATTAAGGAAATAATAAACCGAAATCTACAAAAAAAAAAACACAAGAAACGTTAAATAATGTTTCTTATTAAAAATAGAACAAAAATTAAGTCTCGCACCACCAAACTTTTGATAATTTTTTTACAAGTTATATCTGGGAATTATTCAAAAGTTATAAAATGAAATACAATGTTGTAAACTATTTTTTGGATTCACCCGCCTTAAAAATCGGATATGGATATCCGACTTCAATGGATTTATCAGATTTAGGATCGGAACAATTAATGATTCTTTTACAATGTGAAACGTTAATAATATTTAACTATTGAGAATGTAATCAATAAAATGATTACAAAAATCAATTTTTGTATCAACAACTTGTACATGATAAATTCCAGATTCGATTGAAATTATTGACTTTTTATACTAAGTAATAAGTACAAGATAAGTTATTTAGATTTCTTTAAAAATTTTATAATTTCTACTCAAATGCTAGTATCTGAACCCCAACCATCCATCATGACATCATCACACATAGTACTCAGGTATTAGTTTTATTTCAAAAAGTTCGTAATTCAATATAAAAAAAGAATAAATACAAAAAATGTAATAAATTTTTATATCCGTACTAATTTATAAGCGCTAAGAATAAAAGTTCTATAGTATATACTGATAAGATTCATAGACCTAGTATAAGCTTAATATTAAATTGTACTCTGTCATAACGTATTTAAATTTTGTGTTTATAAAAACTTGGGGAAAAATTAGTAGTTTTTCTTGTTATCACTGATCATAAAAAGAGATCTTAAATTATGCCATGGTTTAAAAAAGATCGTCTATGGCTTTTTATTAATATTTTATGGATAATGTTTTATTTAGAAGAACAGATAAATCGTATATAATAGTCCACATTACATAAACTAAGTTCCATGTGATATCGTTTACTTAAGTTATGTTAAAAAAATAAATAAATAAAATAAAAATGCCTTAAAATAACGAAAATCGACAACTGTAAATGAGATTTATCTTGTAATTTGAAATACTTCATATTCTTCCACAGAAAATAAATCAGAAAATAAATCAGTAGTTCCACTGATTTGTTTTTCGTAAGCAAAATTACCACATTTACCAAAAACTCCATCTAAAACAAGGTCACTGATACCAAATGATGGTCCACGATCAAAGGAGTTAAGTGTAGCGACTTTTTCATTTATTATACGACTTAAAATATAATTTTTAATATCATTACATCTCTTAAACGAGAATATAAAACTGTCCTTAGTAGTGCCATAAGAATCATCAGACTTCCATTCAATTGGATTATATCCACCAAGAATTTCCTTACTGACCTTCACCTTAATAATTGTTACAGTACGAGATTGATTATCACAAATTTCATGAAATTTTTTATATGTAAATCCATCACGAGATCCACGAAGTAATAATTTGAATTTGTACGTATTTTTTATCTCATCTGTAATTTCAGTTCTATCGATCCATTTTGAGATTAATTCAGCATGTTGAATTGTAATAATTTTGAAATCAATGGAATCAATATTAATTTCTTCAGTAGTAATACGAGGTTTTGATGTTTTACTTGATTGGATACTGGGTTTCAAGAAATATTTTAATAAATCTTCATATAATTCTTTTGATATAATTTTTTTATAAGGCAACACTTCATCTGCAAATTCTTCAGAAGTTAAATTATAGAATCTAATATGTGGAACGCAATGTTGTAAACTATTTTTCAAAGCATTAAAATCTTCTTTTGAAAAATTCGTAGGATCGGAAGGAAGTTTTTGATTTTGAGCAAGTCCCTATCTAAGCACATCTTTCCATACTTGAATTTCATTCATTTGAAGATTATCACTTTGAATAAGTGAAACCAAAAGTTTTTCTGAAATTAAGGAAAAATTTAGAGATTTAAATATCTTGTTTGGCTCTTTGGTTATTAAATTATTACAAAATTCTTGAAGTTCCAATAAAGAATTGTTCTCAAAACTTGTCTTATATATCAAATCAAAATTTTTTTCCATCCAATTTGCCTTAGTTTCAATCAAAAAGGATTGTAAATAAGTGGTTAATTCTTGGAGACCAAGTTCACTACCAGCAACTAAAGATAATCTAGTTTATCGGTTTATTTATGGAATTATAAAGACTCGTTTCATCGCGGTCATCAAAAATTTAGATGAGTGGAATTAGGATATTGATGAATCCATTCATAATAATATTAAAAAAGATCATTTTCTTTCATTTTCTGAAGTTAAAAATTATTAAAACTATCATCAATTTGCTCAACTCTACTTGATATTTTTTTTACAAAAGATGTACTTTGTATTGTAAATGGTAATTTAATTCCTTTGATATCAATGTTCTCTACTTTAAAGGAATCTGAAATCATTACTTTTATTTAAATGAATAAACAAGCAATTGAAAATATTAAAGGTAATGAAATAAATTAAATAAATAATTTTAATTTTTTTTTTTTTTGTAAAATCTGTAACAAAATAGTTTCGTTCAATTACTATATATAGTATCTTGCCAATTTACAAATTACAATTGACAAATCCCCAAACATTCCATTATTTTACACAATATAATGATTAAGTACTTTATTTTATAATGATAACTAGGTGTAACCCGTCGCGCTGCGCCGGGGATAAAACTTCTTAGTATTTTGATAATAAATATTTACAATATGGTAAGGTTAGATAGACTAATAAATTTATATAATTTATATAATTTACATATTTAATTCTATTTCATCATTTTTAGGTCCTTTAGTTCTTCCAGTAAGGTTCAGTTGTTTTTCACTTTACATTTCTCATTTTTTTATTTTTTATTTTGTTTCTGTTTCATATTTCGTTTTTCACTAATTTATTTTATTTTTTTTCAGATATTTTAGTTCTTTCAGTTCTACAATTAATAAAGGTATTTTTTTTATTTTTTTTATTTTTTTTATTTTTTTTTATTTCGTTTTTATCTTATATTTCATTTCTTACTAACTTCATTTTTTGTTTACTTTATGGTTTATTTTTTACTTTGTTTCGTCATGATCACTTTTTTATTTTTGTCTCTCATCATTTTTACTTTATACTACTTCTCATTATTTGTCTCCCATTATTTTCTATTACATCTTCATTTTCCGTTATTTTATTTTCTCTCCTATTTAATTCCCATCATTTTTTTTGTCTCTCAATAACTTCTTTTCATTTCCATTACTTCTTTTCGTCTCTCATCACTCCTTTTTATCTTTCATCATTCATTCCTCTTTGTCTTCCATCACTTCTTTTCGTCTCCCATCACTCCTCTTCGTCTCCCATCACTCCTCTTCGTCTCCCATCACTCCTTTTCGTCTTCCATCACTTCTTTTCGTCTCCCATCACTCCTTTTCGTCTCCCATCACTCCTCTTCGTCTCCCATCACTCCTCTTCGTCTCCCATCACTCCTTTTCGTCTCCCATAACCCCTCTTCATCTTCCCATCACTCCTTTTCGTCTCCCATCACTCCTCTTCATCTTCCCATCACTCCTTTTCGTCTCCATCACTCTTTTTCATCATCCATCATGTCATATTTTTCCTTTTTGTTTCCTATCACTTCTCATTACTCTTTTTTACTCCCTTTCTTCTTCTATTACTTTCCATTACTCCATTGTTATTTCATTTTTTTTATTAGCATCTTTCTCCTTGATCATTGTCATTTACTTATCTTTTTTATTTATTGTTATTGTTTTTTTTATTGTATCACTTCATTAAAAATAAATACAGTGATTTTTTTCTTTAAAATCGAAAATGTGGGACTTAAATTTTAAAAAATTTCATTTAATAA
This sequence comes from Rhizophagus irregularis, assembly GCF_026210795.1. Classification (NCBI taxonomy): domain Eukaryota; kingdom Fungi; phylum Glomeromycota; class Glomeromycetes; order Glomerales; family Glomeraceae; genus Rhizophagus; species Rhizophagus irregularis. Next base: position 1,397,961 of record NC_089435.1, on the reverse strand, counting down.
GATTATTTTGAATAAATATGTTTTCAAAAAAAAATTTTTAAAAAATATCTTCGCAATGCAAATATATGAATCTTGACCCGTCACGTACGTGAAACTTGACCCACCTGCATGCACGTTGTCGATCCTATTCATGGTGTATTGTAAAATATATGTGATCGACAACGTGCATGCAGTGGGTCAAGATTAATCCATGTGACGGGTCAAGATTCATATTTTTGCCTTCGCAATAAAATTTTGTTTAACCGATCAAAAATTAGCTAAGTTAAAAAAATCTATACGTTTGCCGATCAAATAAATGGCCTTAACTTTTAAGTTTAAATCAGGCACTGAATCATGCTACACAATTCAAGATTATTTATACAGACTTAATCTAAACGTTAGAAGATCGACATGTATTTTTTTATTATATTATAAAATCACAAAAAAGTATGATTATTAAATATTCACAATAAATTATCTGCTATTATGTTAATAAACAATATAAGGAAAAAAATTTAATTAAAAAAATTACAAAAATACTATTATACAATTTTCATTGTAGTAAAAAAATCTGTTATAAGAATTTATTATTATTATCAAAAATTAATTATCTATTATTAATAAAACATCAATTGCTGATCTATTATGAAAAATAATATTGTTAGCGAAAAATTATTATTAAAAAAAATTACATGCTATTAACAAAATATCAGTTATCAGGAATTCAAAATCACAAAAAAAAAACTGATGAAAAAAAATCTATATCGCAAAATAACATTATAGGAAATCTATTGTTACTAAAAAAAATCATAAATCATAATAATTTTAGAGAATTTTTTTTTGTTTAAGCGATCAAAAAAAGTGAGGGGATTAATATATTAATACTAATTAGTATTAGCGAAATGCCAGTAACTGAAAAATTTTTTTTATACGTTAGTAATCAACATTTGCTAATCAAGTGATCTTAACTTTTAAGTATAGATCAGGTACAAATAAATTATGGGTACACAATAAAAAAATTATAAGGATCAACGTGTATATTAATCAATTTAAAAAAAAAATCAAAGTTCGTACAAAAAAATTCTGATAAAAAATACTAAAAAGGGGAAAAAACTCAAAATTCCATTAAAAAGAAAGTAATCAAAAAAGTTGAAATCTTACTAAAAAAAATCAGAAAAAAAATGTTCATAATTGGTTATTAAAACAAAAAAAGAAAAAAAACTAATTTTTTAAAAAGTGCTCACTAAGTATTCATATAATATAAATTTAAATTTAAAGAAAAAAAAAATGAATTAAAGAAGTTAAATTAAATAATTATAATTTGTTAATAATTAATATATATAAACTTCATTATTTTTTTGTTCTTTTTCTTCCTCTAGGTGTTTTTTGAGTATTTGATCGAGTACTTGATGGTGTTCGAGTATTTGGTGGTGTTTGAGTACTTGGGGAAGTATCATTATCGTCATCATGTGAAGAATTCTCATCATTAATAAGTTCGTAATTAGTAACTATATTTAAGGGTTGATTATCTGGTATTGAATTTTGAGGTGTAAGGGTGTTTGCTATTTTCTGGGCAGACATTCTTGAAGATGGAGTTGTAGGCCAAGAATACAAAGAGGAGGCAGAACTACTTGTTGTTGAGGAAGATTCAATGTTGCCAATTGTTGTTGATAGAAAGTTTAAGTCTTGAATTTCTATTTTAAACTTGGAGTTGACCAGAGTCAACTCACCAGTTATCATTACACTTGAATTTTTTCTCATTTTAGTAGCTTTTTTTTCAATTCTTTCATCTGTTTTTAAATACCTGCATTTGATGTAAAACTTATTCGTATTATTACCAGCAAATTCAGAGGTAATAATTTTTATAGTTCTAAATATATTATCATCATTTTGAACTTGATCAACAACAAATCCTGTAATAAAAACTGAAACTGAACTCGTTGGAAGATTATCTTTGCTAATTTCAATAAGATCACCAGCATTTGCTGTTATCTATTTTTTAATCAATTGTTTAATTATAATTAAATAGAAGCTTAAAATATAAAAATGTAAAATATTGTACCTGTAAAATCCCATGAAGAGGTTCTTCCTCAAGAATAAATTTTCCTGTAAGTCTTAAAATATTGTCCGGTTCAAATAGAGGAATCCATCTAGGAGCTGAAGAGCTTTTTGGAATAAAAGAAGTTAATTTCAAGTCCATAGAGGTATTGTCTTCTTTCCTTATGATTGCAATAGCTTCTCTTATAATATAATTTGAGCTGTCCTTTTCGCTTACTGAGTTAATTAAACATAATAAAGATAATTTTGCAGGTATGGTTATAATAATATATCTATTTTTTTTTTTAAGAAAATAATTTATTTGAAAAAAAATGTCTTTAGATGTTAAATGTGTGTGTATTTATGTATTTTAGTATACATTATTTTTTTAATTAAATTAAAGAAAGATAAAAAGACAATTTCGTATTTATTGTATTGTATAACTTTTGTAATATTTATTATTAGTAAACGTCAGTTACTAATTTATTATGAAAAAAAAATTCTTTTAAAGGAAACTTATTATTAAAAAAAGTTACATACTATCACTAATTAGTATTAGCAAAACTCTAGTTGCAAAAAAATAAAAATTACAAAAAAAAATTATTGCAAAAAAATCTATATCGCGAAAAACATTATTTATTATAACAAAAAAAATTAATCATCGTATTTGCAGTAATTTATCATTATTACAAATCTTTTTTTTATATTATTATGAAAAAAGGTATAAGAAAAATCAAATAAATATTAGTTGATCGAAAAATTATTATATTTTAGTAATCAGTATTTGCTGATCAAGTTATCTTAACTGTTAACCTTTTAAGTATAGATCAGGCGCAGATATTTTATCATGAACTTGTCAATCATTTTACCAATAAATATTATTTAAAAGGAATCATCTGATATGCGGTACACAATTCAAAAATTATTTATACAGGCTAATCTAAACGTTAGAAGATCGACATGAATTTTTTTATTATATTATATAGATAATAATAGAATGGTTAAATCTTGGTATATGTTAAATTGAATTTTTTAATGTTTTTATACAGACCAATTTTTATTATGATAATTATCGTCCGAAAGTCCTCTCCAGAGAGACTAAACTCTGCAAAATTTAAAAAAAAGAAATGTTAGCTTTTAGCACGTTTCTTAATCAATTTTAAAACTCTACTCTCAAACAACTAACTTACCATCCAAAAGTCTCTCAGAAGAAGCCAGAACCTACAAAATAAATAAATAAATAAAAAAAAGAAATACGGTAGAATGATCAAATTTTTGGTCAAAATTAATTAATTTTAGAAGTGATTGTCATATAACATAATTCTATGGCAAAATGTATATATAAAAAATCTTTGATATGGTGAGTGGCGCTAAATTTAGCACTACTAAATATATAAGACGAAGTGACGAACAAAATGTTAACATTAACTTAACGTTAACATAACGTCATCAGTTTCCGTTGAATGTCATGTGCAATTTACATACTGTATGTTTATTGATGATCGAATATAGGAATTGATCAGAGTATTTGACATATTGCTTCTACAACTTATTCCGAGTTGTTGTTGCTGACACAGGAAACTTTGATGACGCCAATATCTCCTTCGAAGCTTTAAAATCACGAGAATATTTGGCAGATAAATAAAATTAATTTTCGTTTAATATTATGTTTTTATCACAAAATAAAAATTTTAATGAATATATAATTTTATTCTTTTTTTGCGATATTTACATAATTCATCGTCCACCCAAGGTCAAATTTGTATCTAATTATTTAAAATAATTATCAAACAATTTTCTATACATTTCTGGACATTTGGAACACTTTAGAGGATGCGAAGAAATATACAGCTCAAAAACTAGTAACTAAACTAGTAATCTTGTAAATTGTGAGACTTTGTAAGACATTACCGTTAAATTATTATTTCTAATTTGTGTTCATCTTCTATAATTTTTTCTTTTATCCGTAATTTCATTAATTATTAATTTTCAGAAATGAACGGTAAAACTATGTTCCATCTTTTTGTTTACTTTTTAAGGATATCTCCTTTTTTGCTTTGTAAATTGTAACGATTGATTTGGAAGATGAAACATAATGAAACAATTGAACATGTATATTAATTATCATATGAGAGCCTTTTATGGTAATTTCCTTATCACAAACGAACAGGTTTTGTTTTTTTTTTCATCGTAAAAAATTGCAATATTAACTTACCATAAATAATAAGTGATTAACATATTAGTACAGATTTAACCATAAATGGGTTGTATTAATATCCTTATTAGGTTAGTATCAATTATCTTGGCGTTACCAATAGTTTATATGTTCGAGTTACGTACTACCATTTTCAAAACAAGAAAATTTTTTTTAGTATCCGGTTTACTATTTTGGCTAGTTTTAAAAACTTTGTATCGTTCTTGATAGAAATTTCTCTCTTTTTTTTTTACTTGTAGCAATGATTTTGAATACAATATTGTGTTACAGTCGATTTTATTATATTAAATTTAACGTTGACGTTCAAATTAAATTGTACCAAAGTGAAAATAAATGCAGGTTATTTAATATAGTTAAATTATTATATGAAATAATTAAGTTACTCCTTCATTAAGATACATTTTACAAATATAAGATATATTAATAATCTAAATATTTTTTAAAACAAATACTGTACATGATTATTTTCTGTAACGTAACTCGGAAGGTTATTTCCGATTTGTGTCCCATAAAAATTGTTATTGTCATCGTCAGTTTACATCATAATTGATTTCGTCTTACATCAAATTTATTTGACCATTATTATATTTAATCGACAAAGAATTTCTTTGTTATTAAAATTATATAGTTACACTTTCTCATTCTCATCATGTTAGTGATACATGAATAATATGTCGGTCATTTAACTCCTTATTTAAATAAAGTTAAGAACGTAAAACAAAAAAAAAAATAAATAAATTAATTATTCATAAAAATATTTCTTTGTTTTGGCTTCTTTATAAGTAAAAAAATAGAACATTCTATAATTTTGTATTTCATTACTATATCGTGTTCGCTTATTTTGGCTAGTGATTTAGTTACTACTGAACGTTGTCTTTTGAATTTTAAAATTCTGATCCATTGATATTTTTAATCTAACAAAGAGAGTTAATTTTAATAATGTAACACTACCGACGAAATTAATTTATTTAATATTTTTAAGTTTTTTGAAAGAAGTTTTAAGTTATTTTTAGTGAAACCCTGATATTTTATACCTTAATTAAGAATTTGTACTATTTTTGGCATGTAAGAATATTGCCCATTTTTTTTATATAAAAATGGCTGGAAATATCGCCCAAGTATCATCATAAAATTTATTTCAAGACAAATAAGACAAATTCTAAAATACATAATACCAATGGCTGAAAAATTAAACAAGAAGGCTTCTATCAGAACTACCGGAAAATTGGATAGGAAGGTAGTCAGCAAAACTGCTAGTAAATTGGACAAGAAGGCGGCTAGTAAAACTACTCAAAAGAAGGCAGTTATTACTACCAATAATCTAGACAAAGCTCAAATTAAGAAGGTATACTTTTTTTTAACTTTTTGAATAAATATTTTGTTATTTAAAGTTATTAACTTCATAATTAACCACTATGATAGATTTTTGACGTTTTTGACTATAACGGTAATGGTATCTTGTCTCTCGCTGAAATTGATAAAGCTGTTATTGAACTCTATCCTCACCTCGCAAAAGATAAGCCTGCCATCATGCGAGCTTATAAAGCTGCCGATACTTCCAAAGTTTGTCTTCAAATTAGCTTTTATTATTCTTATTTTACTTGTTGAATCCTACTAATACTTATAAAAATTTCTTTAGGATGGTTTCATTGATTTCAAAGAATTTGGTCGTCTCATCGATCTTCTTCATTACTACAATGAGCTATTCAAAATATTTAAAAAACTTGATATAGATAATGACAGGCGTATCGATTTTGGAGAATTCAAAAAAGGTCATAAATTAATTGGAATAAATGTGGTATCAAATAAAGAACTTAAAGCCAAGTTCAATGAAATTGATACGAACCTTGGAGGTTACATTCTCTTTGATGAGGTAATATAAAATCATTATTTTTTGTATAATAAGAGTTTTTCATAAAAAAAATTTTTAATATAAATCCTAATTTCGAATGTTTTTACTTTTCAGTTCTGCATTTATGCTGCAAAGATAAAATTGATATCCGATATACCTCAAGATACTCAAGATACTCAAAATAATCAAGAAGAAATACCACAGGACGTTCAGAATAAACAAGAAGTTCAGGAAACTCAAACAAAATTATAAAATTATAAAATAGTTTTATTAGAAATTTTGCATATCAATTATTCATGTCATAAATATCAAACTTTTACATTTTTCAATATCATCTTTTAATTTAAATAAAAAGAAATTCTTAAAAAGTTTTGCTTTAATATTCTTTCAAGTTTAAATAATCAGTAAATTTTATAAATGAAATAATAACCTTACTATATTTTACCTGGAGAAGCCTTGAGTTTAATTCGAATCTCACCTGCTATACTGATTTTCTGTAGTTAGAGACCAAGACGCGTTGAAGATAATCAAAGCTGACAGTTGTTATAGCATTCAGGTTAAGTATATACCCGTTTAATTGCATGTCGCGCACTTATTATGCTGTGATAAACCAAATTTCTCTTTAATTTTAAACAATTTGACCTACTAGTATTAGATTCATTTTTATTTATTTTTTATTTTTACTTTAGAAAGGTAGATACATTTGTGAGATACGAAGATACTTTGAAATTTTACAAAAAAAGTCATATGCACTATTGATCTAAAACTAAATGTACAAAATCCAACCGGCGGACCCACCCTTCGTTAACTAGTATTAGATACAAAAAAATATTGAAGCGGGTTACATTAGATCGGTTACTATACTGTAAACATTAAAAAACGTCACGTGCTGCACCACATCCATCTCCCGAAATAATGAAAATGAACCTTAGAACATTATCGCTATGGCGCTACAGAAAAGGAAGTAAAAAAAAGAAAACTAAAAAGGGGAAAAGGAAAGGGATAACGAGATAACAATCTGTAAAAAAAAGTAAGTAACTCACCTCAAAACTAGCACGTATTAACATATAAGTACTACTTACGGCTAATCACGTGTATTTACGTAATTCCATTAAAATCCCGGCCAGCATTAGCCGGCTAGTACCTATCATAATGACGTAATATTATTAGCACTACGCAGAACTTCAGTTAATAATTATTATGACTATGAAACATATTACTATTATCACCTATTCAAATTCCAATATACTTTTTTATTTTTAAAAATATCTTGATTTGTGCGCTTTGTAAAAACTTCTTTTAATTCATTTTAAATCTCTTTACCTTTTCTTTTTCTCTTATTTGAACGTCTTTTTCAAATCAAGAAACTTTCTTGGGCACTTTAAAGATTTATCTTCAAAGTTTCAATCTTATTATATCATTCGTTTGAATAATTCAGTTTTAACATTTTTATTTGTGACATGTTCATCAATCATCATTTAAATATTAACGTACGAAGATTACGAATAATTTACTCTTACTGTATTTAAGTATACTTTCATAATATTCATATGATTTAAACCCGTAATCCCTAAAATATAATTTCTAACTAAATAAATCGTTTTTGTTAAAGGGAAGAAAATTGTTGAATCATGATTCTTAAGAATTTTTTTATCGACCTTGTTATAGCAACAACGATGGTTCTTGTAATTTATGCATATGGAACGTTTCTTATGAATTTTTTCTTGTAAGATAATAGATGGATGGCGGTGGATTCAACCTCCTTCTTTTACGACATTTAGGGTTTTAACCCTTGTGAATTTTTTCTAAGTGTAGAAAATAAAAAATCTTAATAAAATCCATCCTAATTTTTTTGTGACGCCAACACGCCATGATGAATATAGGAATATAGCCAAAACTCTTCATACTGCGGGCAACTGTGGCAATTTTTTCACAAAATTTTTCGGTACATCTGGTTTAACTTTTTTTATCCTGTGTACAGTATGCTGTATGTTTATACGTATTGAAAAATAAAAAATACAAAATTACATTTGAAACAATGTATGACAGATCAAAATAACAATATTAAGTAGCACCATTAAATTATTGCTCACAGTCTCATGACATTAAAATTCAGTTTCAATAATTAATATTCCTAGATTAACCAACAGTGTCATCTCAACATCAAAGTGCAACATTAATATATGGCCAGAGCACAAAGTAGTGATGGCAATGCAAATATTTCACAAAGAATATATTTTTATTAAGGCCTTTCAGGCTTTCGTCACATAAAACCATTATTATTGAAAAATATATGTCGGTAATAATATACGAATTGTTTAATAGATTTCATAATTCTTTGACTTCAAATTTCTCATGATAAAACAAATGATGACAACAAGGATGATTTAAATTGACAAGAAATTAAAAGGAAATTATACAATACGATTACAGCTAAATAGTTATTAAGCACAATGTAATGAATTTTTACATAAAATTTAGACAAAGTTAGATAAAAAATACAAATATCAGACATTTCGTTTTTATAGGGATTAGTGCTCCTACCGGGTCGGATTCAGTCGGGTTTGGAGAATATATCCGACTCGACCCGGCAAAAATAGAAATGATCCGATTTTAACCCGACCCGAGTATATTTAATTCGAATAACCCGGGTTAAACCCGAAATTTTAGTAATTTTCATTGCTGTATGCTTAGTAATATGTCAAAAATATTTTTTCAAACATAATTTTTTCAATAATGCAAGGTAATTGATCTAAAAGATGATCATATAACTTTTTATTATTAAACTAAAGCTAAGCACGAATTTAAAGATATCTTCAATTCCTGTTTATTTATTGCTTTATATTTGAACTATAAAATCGAAATTGTATCACTTGCTTTAACAGAAATTTGACTATATTTTGTGTCTGCCAGGACTCTAAACACATGCATGCTCTAATTGTATCTGCTTTAAGACTACATCTTTTTGCAGCTATCAAATCGGTTCCACCGGAAAATACTCTTTCTACTGGAACGCTGGTTGCTTTATTAATTATCAAAATCAACTTATTAGTTAATGTAATATTAATAATTAATAATAATAATTCATACACATATCTGTAATTGCAAGGTGTCTCTAGCAATTTTCGCTATACTACCTCATTCATCTAACAAAATTATATAAAATTAATCAATATTAACGCGTAATCAATATGTGATCAGTGATTTTAATGATCATTCGGGTCTAATTCGGGTCAAAACCCGAGTCAAGGAAATGAATAACCCGACCCGACGGGTCGGGTCATGCGGGTCACGGGTTATTAAAATTGTTAGTACCGACCCGATTTAAAATTCACTCGGGTTGAATTATCCGGGTTAGACCCGAATTTTGCGGAGCACTAATAGGGATTGGCCAAATATAAGTTTAGTTTATCAATCTTAATTAAAAAGGAAATAGAAATAAGTAATAATCCAAGCTGTTTTAAAAGATGGTATTGATGATACAACTTCAATAAATGAACTTTATGATTATATTTTAAGAATCCATAGTCTATGAAATATAATTATAATATTTTTTTAAGGCAATAAATTATACTGGTAAGTTCTTAATCTTAAAGTATGGATATGAATATTAAACATAAATTTCAAATTTCAAATAAAAATTATAATAAAGATTATTTTGATAATTATTATATCTGTATTTAAATATTTATTTTATAGTAAAAATTGAAATATAATGACTGACAAATAGTACAACAAATAAAGAATAAATAACAGAATTATTAAATTTTAACCATACATTCAAAACAATCGGACTTTTCTTGAACTAAGATTTCAGTAAGTTTACGGCTTGTATAATATGCTTGTGTATGAGATTGTATAATAGAAGCACTTGCTTGCTCTTCTACTAAAGTTTTGTTTGCTTTTATAAATTCAAACATATCATCTTTTAATTTATTATCAATATTAGATACTTCAAATTTATAATTTCCATCCCTGTTTATTCTATAATATTCATTAATACATCTAATCCACTCAGATATAATATCTTCAAGCATTGTTATGGTTGGTCTATTGGAAGGATCTGAATCCCAACATTTTTTCATTAAATCTATATAACATTTTGGAGTATTTTCAACAATTTCAGGGCGTTTCCCTTCACAGACACTCAAAATAAGGTGATGATCATGTGCTACATGATTAAATGGAGGAATACCTGATGTAAATTCCCACATTATCATTGAAAAACTGTAAATATCACTTGCTGGTGTATAGGGTTTTTGTCTTAATGTTTCAGGTGCCATATAAGGTAAAACTCCATAAATTTCTTTAATTTTATTGTCAGAATCTTGTAAATCATTTATAGGTTTACATAATCCTAAATCAATAATAAATAACTCATTGTAATTATCTGATATTAAAATATTACCATCATGAAAATCACCATGAGTTAAATTTGATTCATGAATTACTTTGAGCCCTAATACAATTTTTCTCAATAATTGTAACTTTTCTTGCCATTTAAATCTAATTATATCAAATAAACATTTTCTTAAACATCCTTTTTTTGCATAACTCATTACTATTATATAATTTAAATTATTTGGATCTTGGGTACATCCAAAAAATTGAATAAATTTTGAAAATGATTTTTTCTGACAATTATAATGATATTTCCACTGTATAAATAATAAAACAAAATTAATTTTTGTAAAAGAAAAAAAATTTGCTAATAAATATAAATAATAGATATACCTCATCCAGAAATTTACTATTTAAACTTGATGAATTATTAAGTGTTTTAAGAATAACCTCATAACCTAATTGTCTATTCCATTGTTGTTTGTCAAAATTCCAACTAAAAATAGGACCATCTAACCAGATAGCTTTATGAATTTCACTAAATCCTCCTTTAGCATGATAATTAATATTTGTCAATTTATTATAAGGTATCCATTCTAAAATTTCATAACTATTTTTGGCATTTAGTTGTGCTTCTTGAATAAATTCATCAATAAATTCATTTTTACTGGTCCACTTTGAAAAATCATGTTGAAATTGTTTGACATTACATTGTTGACACCACTGATAATTAGTATATAGCTGTTTGCATATATTGCATGATTCAACTTCTTCTTTAAAATCTATTTTGTTACTTTCTGTTGCTTTTTGACGCCAATAAAAGGCTTTTTCTAAATTCTTTTCTATTCCTAATCCATTGTAATAACAAAAGGCTAAATTATACATTGAATTAGTGAAACCATTTTCTGCTGATTTTTGATACCAATAAAAGGCTTTTTCTAAATTCTTTTCTGTTCCTTCTCCATTGTAATAACATATGGCTAAATTATGCATTGCTTTAGTGAAACCATTTTCTGCTGCTTTTTGATACCAATAAAATGCTTTTTCTAAATTTTGTTCTGTTCCTTTTCCACTGTAATAACATACAGCTAAATTATTCATTGAATCAGCTAAATCATTTTCTGCTGCTTTTTGATACCAATAAAAGGCTTTTTCTAAATTCTTTTCTGTTCCTTCTTCATTGTAATAACATACAGCTAAATCATGCATTGCATTAGTGGAACCATTTTCTGCTGCTTTTTGATACCAATAAAAGGCTTTTTCTAAATTCTTTTCTGTTCCTTCTCCATTGTAATAACATATGGCTAAATTATGCATTGCTTTAGTGAAACCATTTTCTGCTGCTTTTTGATACCAATAAAAGGCTTTTTCTAATTTTTTTTCTGTTCCTTCTCCATTTTCATAACGTAAGGCTAAATTATGCATTGCCTCTTTAACACCATTTTCTGCTGCTTTTTGATACCAATAAAAGGCTTTTTCTAAATTCTTTTCTGTTCCTTCTCCATTGTAATAACAAAGGGCTAAATTATGCATTGCTTCAATATGATTTTTTTCTGCTGCATTTTGGTACCAATAAAAGGCTTTTTCTAAATTCTTTTCTGTTCTTTCTCCATTTTTATAGCATATGGCTAAATCAAACATAGCTTTTTCATCTCTATTTTCTGCTGCTTTTTGGTACCAATAAAAGGCTTTTTCTAAATTCTTATCTGTTCCTTCTCCATTTCTATAACATATGGCTAAACCAAACATAGCTTTTTCATCTCCATTTTCTGCTGCTTTTTGATACCAATAAAAGGCTTTTTCTAAATTCTTTTCTGTTCCTTCTCCATTTACATAACATAAGGCTAAATTATGCATTGAATTAGTGAAACCATTTTCTGCTGCTTTTTGATACCAATAAAAGGCTTTTTCTAAATTCTTTTCTGTTCCTTCTCCATTGTAATAACATATAGCTAAACTATACATTGCATTAGTGAAACCATTTTCTTCTGCTTTTTGATACCAATAAAAGGCTTTTTCTAAATTCTTTTCTGTTCCTACTCCATTCACATAACATAAGGCTAAATTATGCATTGAATTAGTTAAACCATTTTCTGCTGCTTTTTGATACCAATAAAAGGCTTTTTCTAAATTCTTTTCTGTTCCTTCTCCATTTACATAACATATGGCTAAATTATGCATTGCTTTTTCATAACCATTTTCTGCTGCTTTTTGATACCAATAGAAGGCTTTTTCTAAATTCTTTTCTGTTCCTTCTCCATTGTAATACCTTTTGGCTAGATTAAACATTGCTTCAATATGATTTTTTTCTGCTGCATTTTGATATAAACAAAATGCTTTTTCTAAATTCTTTTTTGCTCCTTCCCCATCTCTATATTTATTAGCTAAATTAAACATTGCTACTTTATCACCATTTTCGGCTAATTTTTCCAAAGAACTAATACATTCTTTACACCATAATTCTTCAATAAAAGGTTTATTACAATATAAACAATTTTCGTTGTTTATTGTATCAGTATCTTTGTTTGAGATATTTAAATTGCTCAAATTAGTTTCCATTTAGTTATTTTAGAAATTTATTTTTACCGAAAAAAATTTTTAAATTTTTTTTTAAACTTTTTTTTAGACTAAAAGCTTTTCTTTTATTCAGTATGCCATTGAATGGGTAACTACTTACTAAAAAGGAATATTTTAACCTAAAGCAGATGTTACACTAAAAAAATTTTTCGGGCCATATTTTTTCCGGCGCTCTGATCTGCGTTGAGTTAAAATAAACTATACCAATAAAATAAGTAATCACTTTTAAAAAAATATTTAATGTAAAAATAATGAACAAGTTTAATTTTTTTAAAAGTCTTTGAAAGTCTTAATATTATAAGAAACAATTTTATTAAATTAAATTTGGATAATGAGTATAAATTTAATATTTTCACAAATAAAACTTGATAAGTGTACAAAAACCATTATTTTTAAATGGATTATTTCGCTTTTATTTCTGGTTATTATGTGATGATTCAATAGTATTCTTGGAAATTTGACGTTACGTATAATAATAAATAAATTATTATAAATTAAAATCATGTTATACACATATAGCATTAAAAAAAAAAAATTCGTGGACATCATATACTTTAAAATTTAATAAAGGATAAATATATAAAAACTTTTTAAAAATAAATGTTAAAAGAAAATTATTATTAACTTCAAGTTCAGAACAAACAAATTCTAATTGCTTATACCAGTCCATGCGCCATCACTGTAATTCAAATTTTGATTTTAAGCATGTTTCATTATTTCTTGTCCAACATTAATCAATAATGCAGATCAAAGCATCGGAAAAAAAAATATTTAGAAAATAATAATCGATGAAATTTTTTTTTTTTTGCATTTCTTTATTAATCTGTTGTATCAAGATACATATATTAATCGACGAGATTTCTAATTTTAGTTAAAACATACTTTTCAGTAACTCATTATAGATTTGTTTTCATTATCCGGAGTCCGGACATCACAATTCACATGCTTGTTGATTTGAAGGGTGCGGATCTTACTAAAAATTTTTATTTTTTATGAGTAATAATTTTTATTTTATTTTAATGGTTTAGAAGCTTCTGACTTAAAAAAAAATTTTTAAGATTGATCAAAAAAAAAAAATCGATCACATGATTTTAAATCAAATCAATAAAATATTTTTCTTTCATAAAATATTTACAATCGATGAATGAGGACTCAAAACTTTGGAACAATATATCAGACAATAGTTACGCTTTTTCTAAGTAAGAAACCAATATACTTTCACGTTGGAAAGAATAAAAAAATTAACTGAGAAAAGAAATATTAAAATAAACGTGAGAAAAAAAATAAAGAAAGAAATGTGAAAAAAAAGTTTTTTTAAATAAATGTAAACAAATGATGTAAGTTGACTTTGCAGGGTGTATCACATGAATCAGGTGAATCATGAGCCAGTTCCTGTTTTAGATAACGTAAAAATAAAGATCATTTAATAATAGTTAGTCACAAATCACAATACAATACTTTCAATCATTATTGACTGAATTAAAATACACTAGTCATATGTAGAGTTAAATTAAATAATTGATTTGACAATTTGACATCATCCTGATTTTCGTAATTATGATGCCTAAAACAAGTTATTTACACTTAAATGATCATGGAAACTACTTAGACTAGTTATTTTAACTGAAAGGCACAAAATATAATATTTAGTGTAGTACTTTCGCATTTTCTAAAGAATCTAGAGATATTTTGATAATGAAATTTATCAGACGCTTTCATTTAATTATGGAGACATTTAAATCTACAACTTTTAGACGAAATTCATATCTATGATTAAAAATGAATTATTAAGATTATTTATTAATAATAATACAAATTTTATTTCACTTTTTATTCTATTTGATTATAAATATCAAATAAACTTTATTTCATGAAATAATCAATGCTTTTAAATCTTAAATCCTTTTCTTGTCGTAATGATAATTGAGCAAATTGATTAAATTATTCTACTGGATTATCGGAATAATTAGATTATTTGAAATTAAATAGTATCCGTATTGGTGAATATCATAAATATGTTATTAGTTAAAAAAACGGATACTGTCCAAAACCTATATTTATCTTTTAATTGGAAATTTTGTTTCACATTTTGTAAATACATGAACCTTTACAATAATTCATCATTTCGTTAAAAATGTTTTATAATGATATTTTTAAAATTTATTTATTTTCTTCTTTATTTATTCGAATAAAAATTTTGTAATTTAATTATGTACCTTATCTTCCTTTTTATTGTTTATTAAATTCATTCGCAAAGACAAAGATGATGTGAAAAATTTTTACATTCGATTGAAATTTGGTAATTTTGGAAAAAACTAAACAAGTTTATTATGATAATGATGAATTTGATAAGTTTTAGATTCGAGGGTTGAGTGAACTTTATATAAGAAACACTTTGAAATTCTTTAAAATGGTAATTTAGAAATTTTTGATTATAATATCATTATTATTGTAGAGTTACACAGTTATCAACTGTTCACTCTATTATCCGCACTTAACATATATGGTGCGGAAGACAATAATCAAATTCATAACCCTTATTATTGTGAAGCATGAACTATAATTGTTAATACGTTACATAAAATAGGCTGTTGGTCACGTTTGCCATAAATAAATAAAGGCGTCAGTTTTATCTTTTTTTTTAAAAAAAAAAATGGAGTGGTTCATCAATGATATAAAAAAATCCCTCTATAATCTCTTTTTGTCTTGGTGTGAAACGGGCGGTGGCAGACGGAGAATAAAAGGAAATAAATTTTTTTCCGAAGAACCAATTATTTTGGAGAGCGGTTGCAACATCGGTTGATCAGCGGACAGTGGGCGTAACGATCAACAAACGGAATTTTATTTAGCCATCACGAAACGTTGAGACGTGTGAAACGAGGGTTGTTCTTGTCGCGTATCACCCACCTGCGGGTGCTCTAGTCCATGGAGCCTGGATTTGGTCTTTTAGGAAGATTCCGTCCTTGGGTATAAATTAGTATAGATAATTAAATAATTGATGGCGTAGTCTGGTGCATAGAGTAAATTAGAGCGTGTTTATTTATAGTGGTTAAGATAGGTTAGTTATAGGGTTATCGTTAATATAATTAACCAATGTCTCTATGTATTTTAAAAAAATTATGTACCTTTTCGTGTTTCATGATTAATAAAATGTGTTGCTAATTATAAAAAAAAAATGTAGGTATATTTGTGATGGATATTTTCATTAAATGAACATGGTCGCCGCTAATGAACTATTTCTTCAAGAATTAGTTGATCATTTACAAGATTATTTAATTTGTACAGATTTAATGGCTAAATCACCCGAAAATATATTTAAATCATTTGATTTTATTTCACTTCCTGAAAAATCTTTGGTTTCACTTATTAAAAGATATGATTTACAAATGAAAGTAAGAAATTGAAATTTGGGAACACATATTAAAAATGGGGAATTATAAAAATCCTATACTTCTTTTGGATCCTACAACTTGGTCAGACGATGATTTTAAAATAATAGAAAGTATTCTGCAATATTGTATTCTAATATTGAACCAAGTAGTTATATTTTTTCTTCCTAGATATAGAAATATTGATGGAATATGTAATTGATTCAAAATTGTTAATTTAAATATTATTTCTCTAATTTCAAGAAATTAATGAATTATGATAAAAAAAAAAAAATCAAAACATATACTTATAAATATCGTACCTCATTTATTAGGGATTCAATAGGATTCTGAGAGTTTTGTAAACATTTTAAAGTAAAAATTTTTACTTGGATATCTTACAAAGTTTCCAGAATTATAAATCATTCTTTCCTAAATCGCCTTCCTATCCTTACCCAAAATATTTTCCTAACTATACCTTAAGCTGGTACTGCAAGAAAATTTTGTGCTTAATATAGATCACGTTCTGGACGGACGAACATTGCATGGTGTAATGCCGTAGCTTATCTAGTAAATTTAATAATTGTGGGGCGCAGTATTATATTTAATCTTAGTATATAAATTTCTAGTTTAAAATTGTATTTTTAATTGGTCCAGGATGACGTTAAACTAACAATCATATGACTTAAGGATAAATATTGGTCCGAAAAGACGTTAAACTACTAGCCATGAGGATAATTGGTTTGCAATGACAATTTTTTATTTTTATTTTTATTTTTAAAAACCACGTGAACAAGATTACAGAAAGATAGACAAGAACAAAAGATAAAACAAAAGTCGAACGCTATCTAATACTAAGCTATAATCAAACCGCCCGAGGACAGCGCCACTCTGGTACCTTTAACGAACCCGGAGGAGTCCCTAACATGACATCACATCCCAATGGACCAAAGAAAAGGCAATCTAAACATAGACCCATATTTTTCTTTCGGTCGAAAAGACCGCCACCTGTTAATACTGTAAGAGGTGGAATGGTTCACACTATTCTTATTGTTGTACGTTGTTAAAAAGGTGTACGTGGGGTTACCCAAAAAAAAAGATGTAATAAAATACTAGTCAAAAAAAATAAAAAAAAGTGGCTAGGTATAACGTAAACTATGACTATCAGCGTGCCACTAAAAATAAAAGATAAGCTGATAGGTGATCTAAAAATTGTTAAAGTGAGGCGGAGACTTTAAAGTCTGCTGAAGAGAGAATATCTAGTCTCAATTTCTTGTTGTGGGTGGTGTGCCTGTCTGCAATTATAGTCGAGACAGGAGGACGTTTATGTGGTCTGATTTCAAGTTGTTTCGCATCATCGGATGTGTGTCCTTTATAACGATAATGGTAGTCATCAATGTTCATGACTGAGAAATAGTCGATATTAAAACGACCAAGCTCCTGTTCTAACTGGAGTAATTGTTTGTTAGTTTTGAAAATGTTTTTTCCCTGTTTAAGCCTGTTCTCTAGAACAGCACGACGCTCAATCAGAGGCGTGATTTTCTTGTGATAATGATCCTGGAAACTGGTGAGGTCTTTCGTCATATCTTCACGATATTCTATACGGTTGATAGAGGTACCCCAGAGTTGAGCTCTGGCGGAAAGTTCTTTTTCAAGAGTGAGGCGAGCATTATCATGTGCTTCTTGATCTTTTTGTTGACGTAAAGCTAATTCATGAGCTTCTTTACGCTTTTTAATACCATCTAACCAATACGCACAGCCTGGCGTAAAATGTTGACCTTTGAGTTTGGCCTGTCTTTTAGAAATATAAACAGGTTCGTCAGTTACGTAAGGAAGGAGACTGTTAGGAATCCAAATACCCAGCTTGTCGTGCCAAATGTTCTCATCTTCGACGGGAACGGGTTGTGAATTGGTGGCAGGCGAGCTAGTACTTGTCGTACTAATTGAATCGTCCCTTGGATAACGTGGAGCGGGTCGGCGGAACGGGTTATGGTAATTCACATGTTGTATAGGTTTGTTAATATGCTGTGAAGGTAAAAATAGAAAACGGTGTTGTCTAGCACGCTGAAGTTTTTCTTCAAGACTATCCACACGTCTCTGTGACTTTTTGTTATTACCACGATTGTAGAAAACCGATCTACATGCCCGCTGAAAGCGGGATTTTTGTTTGTTACTCCTTTTACTATTGTCGGAATGGTGTGAACGGAAATTATCTAACCGTTTACGGTACATAAGGTGTTTTTTCTGCGTGTTGAAATGGTTATATATGTTCGCTAAGTACGAGACATCGTACGAAATGCCTAAGCGATTTGAGTAAACGTGTTTTTTCGTGCCATGTTTCCAATTGAAATAAGTGCGCAATGCGTGAGCTTCTTTGTGGTTAATAGTGTCATTATGGGTCAATAACGGGGTGTGTTTCTTGACATTATGAAAAATGTCTAAATTTTTATGATGAGAAACGCAGGCTCGTCTATTATGAGACATAATGAAGGGAGAGGGGACACTACACAACTGTGTGTGTTCACTTCCAAAATTGTGAGTAATGGAGAAGTTACATGGTGTGAAAATACCAAAGTAAAAACGATAACGTTTATAAGAAAAATTAAAGAAAGTTTTTGTGCGGGAATTTCTTTGTGTGACTGTGTCAGCACGTGATTTGATAAGAAAATATCTATCAAGTAATTTGGAACGAATAAGATTAAAATATTTCTTTTGAATAGATCGGGGGATGACTTTTTGATGGGAAAAAAAATGTTGTAACATCTTACTAATCTGGTATTTCAGATTAGGAAAGCTACAGGTGGAAGAGTAGCTAATAGGGGTCGATTTCATGTGATAATCATTTGTGTGTATTTTAAGATGAATATCATTGGTGTTTGTTGAGGGATTGACTAGCTCAAAAAAGAAACTTTTTGATCTCCTGATTTCATAAATCTTGTTACATCCAGCCCGTTTGGGTCTAGTCACGTGAAATTTGTGGAATGAGACATCGAAAGAAAATTTTCCCAAGGAAATATGTTTAGGAAAAAAAGAAGCCATATTTTTCAATATGTATATGGGTGTGAGATAAAAAAAATATTTTATCATAAAAACTGCTTTCAAAGGTCGGGTAATAAGGAGAAGAACCTTTCCATAAGAGGCCACCCAGTGGTCCTCTTTCTTCTCGAGCGTTAACAAACGTAAAAAAGGGTAAGTAAAAAAAACAGTATTTAACTGCGGATTTCTATGTGAAAAAATGGAAAGGGGAAAGAGTTTTTGTCCGCAATGACAATAAACTAGTAGATCATTAAAATCAAGTGATTTGAAATATCAGGTGACCAATTCGTAGATCATAACGTTAGGGTACTATTTATTATGAATCATAATTAAGGGGGTAATGATGATCATTATAGATGGAAATAATTAAGGATTAAAAATTCATGGATCTCAAAATTTATAAAGATAATCTCATGGAAATGTCAAAGTTAAAAGTCCATGACTTAAATTATGAATTTGGTGAAACATAAACAACTATAAATAGGGGTAATGATATAACTTCCCAAAAATATAAGTTACAATTCTAGAGTTACGAATGGAAGAAAATATATTTTAATATAATTATTCTATTTATCATGTGATATTATTAAACCAAGAATATTATTGTATTTATTTATATTATTAATAAAGAGTAATTTTGTTAATACCTAAGGTGGCAAACATGATTTATCATGGGCTTAGGTGTTACAATGGTTGAAGTCTACGTAATAGTCGTAATACAGTGTATATGCAGATCATTGATCACGTGTCCGGACGGCCATTGAATGTAGTGTTTCGATCCGTTGCCGGGTTCAACCGGATAAACCCGGATAATTTTTTTTTTTAGGTATCCGGATAATTACGGTTTTTACCCGGATAAATATCCGGATAAAAAATGGTCGGATTGACCCAGAATCCGGATAAAAAATAAAAAAAAATTTTAAAAAAATTTAAATCATAACATTTCATATATTTTCAGATGAGTTAAAATATTATATATGATTTAATTTGATTACTTTAAATATTTTTTTTTATTGTTTTAATTATTCGTTAACCACAAGGAAAAATTTTAAGTTATGTCACAAGATTTGTCACATAATTTGAATTTAATATATTAAATTCGCGGCATTTATTATTGATTTGTTTTCAGATATAATGTGTTCTGTGGGTGGTGTTATTCCATGCTTAACAACAGATCCATCATATTTATAACTTTTTGTACATTTTCTCCATTATCTGATATAAACTGACAATATGCACGTATTTCTCCATTTTCACTTTGTTTTCTAACAAAATATTCCCATACCCAACTCACTTTTGTTTGTGGTTTAGTCATTGTAGTAGTTAGTTTAAAGGGATTTGGATTATTTGATATTTGACTTGTTAATTCAAGTACAGTTAACTTATTTTACTAGCACTTATCATCCTTTATTTTCCAAGTGTCCTAGATAATTTTTTAGGTCATCCTCTTTTTAGTATTAGAGCAATTTCTGTAACTTCATCACTGGACTCTTCATTTTCACTTAGAGTAATATAATCTTGAACGTTACTGTTTCCATAATTTTATGAATTATTTTCCACTATTCAAAAATATGTTTCAAGTGAAATTACAAAAAAATCCAAGAAAATGATTACAGTATTTATTTATTTTGGTTAGGGCTTAGGACTACATTAACTAACTGTACTTAAATTTATAAATAAAAAAATAAATGCTATAAATAAATTTTTATATCAATCCCACGAAATTTAATTGTCATAAATTTAATAAATGCCATGAATTTAGTAGTTAATTAAATGCCATATATTTAATTAAATAAATGCCACGAATTTAATTAATTAAATGCCACATTAAATTAAATGAATGCCGCGAATTTTATTTATTAAAAATGATCTACAATAAAAAAAATTTAAATAATTTTATCCGGATTTCGGTTTCTACCCGGATATATCCAGATTTTTATCCGAGTCGGATAATCCGGATAGAAACCGGATATTTTTTTTAATTTATCCGGATGACGGTTTCTGCCCGAATCGAAACACTAATTGAATGCCATTTCGGGCAATAAAAGAAATTTATTATCATGGTGTCAATATTTTTTATTAAAACTAACCATAGAAAAATAATTGCATTATCCCATCTTAAGAAATAATTTTTTCACCACAATAACTAATAAAAATAATGAAAAAATAATCTTTTTTCAAAAATAAATTTTGATTTAAACCGAGTATGTAAACTAAAAATCAGCTATAATCAAACCAAATAACCAAATCCTTATTAGACAAATAATGAACCTGTGAGACATAATTTCACTACTATCATATGATTATGCGTATATGATTGTCTCACGATTGTCTCATGATTTAGTCTCATGACATTGTCTCATGATTGTCTCATGATTCGAATGGACGAACGATTCCTGATCTTCCCGATAGACATCCGTGAATATTAAATTCACTCACATCTCCTTCCCTTTTTACTTCTTTAAAATTTTTTTTTATTCTTAAAAAAAAAAAATTTTTCTTTAAACTTATTATTTCTCACCCATTACCCTTTTTTAAAAAATATATTGTTTTATTTTTTTTAACTACCCGCTATCTCCTTTTTTTTTTAAAAAAAAAACGTATTTGATTTTTTCTCGGAGCTTTTTTTACGGTGTACCGTTTGAACGAAAAGTGCCAAAATTTCGAAAAATTGATTTTTCGATTTTTGAATTTTCAAAATCTCCTTATAAGGAGATTCTCCTTATAAGGAAAATCTCCTTTTATGGCAATGTAACGTTACACAAATATCCAAATAAGGAAGTTAGTGTTACCAAATTTCCTTTTTTGGACGTTTTGTGTAACGTAGATCTATCCTATAAAAGGAAAATTTCCTTATAAGGCGATTTTAAAAGTTCAAAATTTCAAAATTTCGAAATTTCAAAAAAAAATTACCATAAAAGGGAATTTTTTTAAGATTTTTGAAATTTTGAAATTTCGAAATTTTGAATTTGAAAATCGCCTTTTAAGGAAATTTTCCTTTTATGTAAGGGATCTACGTTGCACAATATTTAATTTATAGTGCCAGCCAGAATTATAATCTCCTTATACGGAAATTTTGTTTAAAAATATTTTTTTAACAAATCTGGTGGCTAAACTATTTACCCGGATTCCGAAATCATGTGATTGTAATTCTGGCCGGAATTATAATTGATTTTATTAATTTTACAATTACTTGTGATCAATTTTTCAAAAAAGGAAATATTTAATTTCTACCAAAAATTGGAATAATCCTGGGCGGATTTAAGAAAATTATTAATGTAACGTTACACAAATTTCCAAAAAAGGAAATTTTACTTCTCGCAAAAATTGGAAAATTGGTTTCACAAATACTCCAAAAAAGGAAATTTATATGGCGATCACTTAATTCCGGCCAGCATTATAGCTTAATTATAGTGTGATAATTTTTTTAATATTCTTTTTAATATTCTTTTATATTCTTTAATTTTTATTTAATTTATTAGTAGTATTACTACAAAATTTTTTTTTCATGATTTTTTGGCTAACATTATGAACCATATGATAAATAAGATCATAATAAATAGATTTTAATTACTGAAAAAATTCTGTTTTTAGAATACTTATAAAAATGGAAATGTGAAGAGTATTTAAAGTATTTATTATATAAGGTGATAAATTTTTGCTATGATTATATAAGAAAAATTTTGTAATAATACTAAAAAAGCTATTTATTACAGACATTATACTTTCTATTTTTTATTTTCAATAATTAATCTGTTATTATTTATTATTAGCTAGTGGTAATGTTGTAGGCTAAATTTTAACAATTGTTTAAACTGCTAAATTTTATTTTAGATAATTTTACCTAAAATGCAAATTAATAAAATTTTTTTTTAATAAATTTTTTATATTTTTTCCAATAAGTCTCTCCAATATTTGCCTTTAATATCCTTTTTATATTATTTTATTATAAGTAAATTTATTCATTACATATATAATGCATTACACTTTCCTTTTTGAAAAATGTCTAAAGTAGAAGTAAATTATATAATTTCAAAAAAAAATTTTTTTCTAAATAAAATTTTCACCATATATATAAAATAATACAATCTTTTAAACATATACAATATATTAAATGTACTATTTTAATCTGCTCTATAAGTTTACTTAAAATACAAAATAAGGTTTTAAATGCCATTTTCTTGTTTTTCTATTTTTGGATATAATTAGCAAAATCTTCGTTTAAATATAAAGTTAAAAATAGTATTTAAAAACTATTTTTTTTCTTTAAGTAAACTTATAAAACAGATTAAGATATGCTTATTTTATGATTTTCAAATTTATATTAATTTTAATTTATAAAAAAAAGAATATTTATTAAAACAATTTATTAAAAAGAAAAGAATATTAATTAAAAAGAATATTT
Source organism: Rhizophagus irregularis (assembly GCF_026210795.1). NCBI lineage: Eukaryota > Fungi > Glomeromycota > Glomeromycetes > Glomerales > Glomeraceae > Rhizophagus > Rhizophagus irregularis. Next base: position 1,374,151 of record NC_089435.1, on the reverse strand, counting down.
ATTAAAAAATTTATTAAAAAGAATATTATATAAGTTTTATCATATATTGCTTTTTCTTTATTAAAAATATTAATATATCGCTTAAATACAGATATTGGAAAATGCTAGCCATTAGTAAAATTGAAAATCATTTTGTATAATTGAAAATAATTTGACAAAAAAAAAAAAATTAAAAAGTTTATTAAGAAAAAAGTTAAAAAGTTTTTTAAGAAAAATTAAAAAATAAAATATAATAATTATAAAAAAATTTATTAAAAAGAATATTAAATAAGTTCATTATATATTGTATATATTGTTTTCTTTTTATTAAAAACATATTTAATATATTACTTAAATACAAATATTAAGCCATTAGTAAAATTAATAATTATTTTGTATAATTAAAAATTTGTTAAAAAAAAAAAAATTAAAATGTTTATTAAAAAAATTAAAAAGCTTATTAAAAAAAAATTAAAATGTTTATTAAGAAAAATTAAAAAGTTTATAAAAAAAGTTTATTATAATTTATTAAAAAAAATATAAAAATTATTTAAAAAAAATATTATATAAGTTTTATTATATATTGCTTTCTTTTCATTAAAAACATTAATATATCGCTTAAATACAGATATTGGAAATGCTAGCTATTAGTAAAATTGATAATTATTTTGTATACAGTCAACTCTTGATATAGTGAATTTTTCAGACAACTATAATAAATTTCCCCTTGTTATAATGAATTAACCAATTAAATTTCTTAAAATCTTTACTATAACTATATAGTGAAGTTGAGGTCTGGAATCTAGGGTTCGTTATAACAAGGGTTGATTGTAATTGAAAATTTGATAAAAAAAAAAAAATTAAAATGTTCATTAAGAAAAATTAAAAAGTTTATAAAAAAAGTTTATTGTAATTTATTAAAAAAAATATAAAAATTATTTAAAAAGAATATTATATAAGTTTTATCATATATTGCTTTCTTACTATTAAAAATATTAATATATCGTTTAAATACAAATATTGGAAAATGCTAGTCATTAGTAAAATTGATAATCATTTTGTATAATTGAAAATAATTTGACAAAAAAAAACAAAAAAAATTAAAAAGTTTATTAAGAAAAGTTAAAAGAAAAAAAAGTTTTTTAAGAAAAATTAAAAAATAAAAAAATAAAAAAATAAAAATGGGTTTTATTTTTTATCATACCTGTGTTATGTCGCATTCCTATAATATATTACATATAAAAGTCAAAATGACAATCTAAATCTCTTTTGATATATTAAGAAAACTTGCAGAGCGGTCAAAAATACATATAGTATAAGGTTTCTTATAGTACATAATAAGTGCATAAGGTTTCACACCAGGATTTTTTAAAAAAATGGAAAATCTTAACAAAGTCATGTGATCAAAATGATCAACATAATTAATATATAAAAATTACCAAAAAAAAGGAAGATGAAAAAAAAAAAACTCTTTCCCCCTTTTTTAATTTTGTTAGTTTTCCGCAGTAATTTAGCGCAAGGTTTTTTTTCGTTTCTATTTGAAACACCCAAAGGGATAAGAGGCCCTGTAGGGCGCTTCGGTCACAGTACAAGGTTTTTGTTCTTATTAATGCCCATATATTAGGGATATGACTTCTTCAAACTTTATTGAGATAGATTTTCCTCGGTATCATACGAGTCTCTGAAATCTTATAGACAGTTGGACGCTATTTCCGATATCAGAAGTAATATTGCTGAAGACGGACCTGCTGAAAATAATGTTTTAGATACAAATATACAACTACAGGATACTTTATTCTCGACTATACATGTCCACACTCCTTTATGCCTTTCACCGCCTTCGTGCGAAAATAATTCTTTTCTCATTTCTTTCACAAAATTTCACGTGACCAGAATACACAAAGCCGGTTACAACAAGATTTACGAATTCAGACGTTCAAAAAGTTTCTTTTTTGAGATTGTTGATCATAATTTAGACACCAATCAAATTCACTTAAGGATACACACAAATGACTATCTCATGTCAACTACCCCTATTCAGTATCATTCCACAAGTACACTACCAAGCGCCAAATTTCAAATTAGCAAACAGCTTCAGCATTTTTTTTCTGCCCAACGAGTTTTTCCACGCCGTATTCAAAAAAAAATATTTTAATATGATACGCCAAAAATTATTAGATAGAATCACGTTTATCAAATCATATGAACAAAAAATCAACAATAAGAATACAACAACGAAAACCTTCTTCAATTTCTCGTTCAATATATTGATGTATCAGATGATACAGCAGAGGTCGAATATCGGCCCAACAAACGTGATAATATTAATAATGAGAATCATTATTTCTCATTTCAGGATTATAACATGCAAAGACTACGTCCTTCACCAGATACTACCGATGACTCCCTGGTACCAGGACCTTCAAGTTCTAAGACAGTTTAATTAATTATATATATATATTAGTACTCTTTTATTTGGAGTTTTTACATTTATCTAGTAGTTTAATCTACATTTTCGGTTCTTTTTTCGTTATCATATGTATAACACAACTTAAAATAGTGTGAAACATTCCACCTCTTACAGTATTCACAGGTGGCAACCTTGGTTGAAAGGAAAATACGGATCTTAATTTTTATATTTTGATTGCCTTTAACTTTCTTTTTTTAGATAGCCGCTAGTCTCTCAGATGGTTTTTTTTATGGTTCCCATTTGATTTATTAGCGTAGTCCTACTTTATCAAATAGTACAGATCGAAGAGTGAGGTCCCGTAGGGGATGACAAATAAAGGTCTATACACATATATTAGTCTTAAGTTTTTTCGAATTCTTTCTCCTTCTATTTGTAATAGCCTGGGTTTTGCCACTCTTTTAGTAATAAAATAAATAAATAAATAAAATAAAAAAAAGGAAGATGTGACATATTGCAGGTGAAAAAAAAACATATTCCTATAAAAATTATAAAAAATTTTATTAAAAAGAATATTAAATAAGTTTATTATATATTGTTTTCTTTTCATTAAAAATATGTTTAATATATCACTTAAATACAAATATTGAGTTATTAATAAAATCAGTAATAATTATTTTGTATAATTGAAAATTTGATAAAAAAATTAACAAAAAAAATTAAAAAAAATTAAAAAGCTTATTAAAAAAAATTAAAATGTTTATTAAGAAAAATTAAAAAGTTTATAAAAAAAGTTTATTAAAAAAAAACATAAAAATTATTAAAAATTTATTAAAAAGAATATTATATAAGTTTTATCATATATTGCTTTCTTTTCATTAAAAACATTAATATATCGCTTAAATACAGATATTGGAAAATGCTAGCCATTAGTAAAATTGATAATTATTTTGTATAATTGAAAATAATTTGATAAAAGAAAACAAAAAAATTAAGAAAAGTTAAAAGTTAAAAAGTTTTTTAAGAAAAATTAAAAAATAAAAATATAAAAATTATAAAAAAATTTATTAAAAAGAATATTAAATAAATTCATTATATATTGTTTTCTTTTCATTAAAAACATATTTAATACATCACTTAAATATAAATATTTATTTTGTATAATTGAAAATTTGATAAAAAAACAAAAAAAAAATAAAAATTATTAAAAATTTTATTAATATAAATTTTATCATATATTGCTTTTTCTTCATTAAAAATATGTATTATTCAAATACAAATATTAGAAGATACCAGCCATTGGTAAAATTGATAATTATTTTGCATAATTAAAAAATTAATATAATGCTAATAATAATAATAATTATTATTATTATTAAAAAAAATTAAAAAGTTAAAGTTTATTAAAAGTTTATTATTTTGATGATTGCATTCTATTGGATGGATATAGCTTATGATAATTTGTTTATATGGTATATGAACTTAATATTAATAAAGTATATATAGATCATTAAAAAAAAAATTAAAAGTTTATTAAAAAAAATTAAATTTTTTTAATTAATAAAGAATATAAAAAATTTATAATGCTGGCCGGAATTAAGTGATCGCCATGTAAATTTCCTTTTTTGGAGTATTTGTGAAACCAAATTTCCAATTTTTTGCGAGAAGCAAAATTTCCTTTTTTGGAAATTTGTGTAACGTTACATTAATATTTTTCTTAAATCCGGCCAGGATTACTCCAATTTTTGGTAAAAATAAATATTAACACATGATTTCGGAATTCGGGTAAATAGTTTAGCCACCAGATTTGTTAAAAAAATATTTTTAAACAAAATTTCTGTATAAGGAGATTATAATTCTGGCTGGCACTATAAATTAAATATTGTGCGACGTAGATCCCTTACATAAAAGGAAAATTTCCTTAAAAGGCGATTTTCAAATTCAAAATTTCGAAATTTCAAAATTTCAAAAATCTTAAAAAAAATTTCCTTTTATGGTAATTTTTTTTTGAAATTTCGAAATTTTGAAATTTTGAACTTTTAAAATCGCCTTATAAGGAAATTTTCCTTTTATAGGATAGATCTACGTTACACAAAACGTCCAAAAAAGGAAATTTGGTAATACAAACTTCCTTATTTGGACATTTGTGTAACGTTACATTTCCATAAAAGGAGATTTTCCTTATAAGGAGAATCTCCTTATAAGGAGATTTTAAAATTCAAAAATTCGAAAAATCAATTTTTCGAAATTTTGGCACTTTTCATCCAAACGGTACACCGTACTTTTTCTTTTAAAAAACTTTTTTATATTCACCATTTTATTTTTTTTATTTCGTAGTCCCATGTCTACTTTTGGTTAAATTATTCTCTTTTAATAACTTTATTCATTAAATATTAAGAGAAATTTTGTTTGAAAAAAAATTTGTCTGAAAAAAAAAATAATAATTTTTTTTTTTCAAGTAAAATAAATAATCAAATGGAAGCCAAAATTAGTGAATTAAATATTTCAGATAAAGATACTGATACAGTAAACATCATAAATTGTGTATTGCAATAAAACTTTTACTGAAGAATTATATTGCAAAGAATGTATTAATTCTTTTGAAAAATTAGCAAAAAATGGTGATATTAAAGCAATGCTTAATTTAGCCATATGTTATAGAAATGGAGATAAAACAGAAAATAATTTGGAAAAAGCCTTTTATTGGTATCAAAAAGCAGCAGAAAATGATGATAAAGAAGCAATGTTTTATTTAGCCAATACATATAGAAATGGAGAAGGAACAGAAAAGAATTTAGAAAAAGCCTTTTATTGGTATCAAAAAGCAGCAGAAAATGGCGATAAAGAAGCAATGTTTATTTTAGCTATATGCTATGGAGGTGGAAAAGGAACAGAATTGAATTTTAAAAAAGCTTTTTATTGGTATCAAAAAGCAGCAGAAAATGGTGTTAAAGAAGCAATGTTTAGTTTAGCCACGTGTTATTTAAATGGAGTTGGAATAGAAAGGGATTTAGAAAAAACCTTTTATTGGTATCAAAAAGCAGCAGAAAATGATGTAAAAGAAGCAATGTTTTATTTAGCCATGTGTTATAGAAATGGAGTTGGAATAGAAAGGAATTTAGAAAAAACCTTTTATTGGTGTCAAAAAGCAGCAAATAATGGTGTAAGAGAAGCAATGTTTTATTTAGCCATGTGTTATAGAAATGGAGCAGGGACAGATAGAAATTTAGAAGAATCCTTTACTTGGTATCAAAAAGCAGAAAAAAAAGGTATTAAAGAAGCAAAGTATTACATAGCCTTATGTTATGGAAATGGAGAAGGGACAAGAAAGAATTTAAAAAAGGCCTTTGAGTGGTATCAAGAAGCAGCAGAAAATGATATTAAAGAAGCAATGTATTATTTAGCCACATGTTATATAAAAGGAGAAGGAACACAAAAGAATTTAAAAGAAGCCTTTTATTGGTATCAAAAAGCAGCAGAAAATAGTGTTAAGGAAGCAATGTATAGTTTAGCCATATGTTACGAAAATGGAGAAGGAACAGAAAAGAATTTAGAAAAGGCCTTTTATTGGTATCAAAAAGCATCAGAAAATGGACATGCAAACGCAATGTTTAATTTAGCCAATTCATATAAAAATGGAAATGGAACAGAAAAGAATTTAGAAAAAGCCTTCTATTGGTATCAAAAATCAGCTGAAAATGGTAATGAATTAGCAATGCTTAATTTAGTTGACTATTATCATAATTATGGAGTAGAAACAGAAAGGGATTTAGAAAAATCCTTTAATTGGATTCAAAATGCAGCAGAAAAAGGTAATGAAGAAGCAATGTTTAATTTAGCCATATGCTATGAAAATGGAATAGGAATAGACAAGAGTTTAGAAAAAGCTTTTCATTGGTATCAAAAAGCAGCAGAAAAAGGTAATAATGCGAATGCAATGTTTAATTTAGCCATATGTTATGAAAATGGAAAAGGAATAGAAAAGAATTTAAAAGAAGCCTTTCATTGGTATCAAAAATCAGCAGAAAAAGAAGATGGTAATATGGATGCAATGTTTAATTTAGCCACCTATTATCATGAAAATGGATTAGGAATAGAAAGGGATTTAGAAAAATCCTTTTATTGGTGTCAAATAGCAGCAAAAAAAGGCCATAAACAGGCAATGTTTAATTTAGCCACATGTTATGAAAAGGGAGAAGGAACAAAAAAGGATTTAAAAAAGGCCTTTGATTTATGTCACAAAGCAGCAGAAACTGATAATGAAGAAGCAATGCATTATTTAGCCAATAAATATAGAAATGGAGAAGGAACAGAAAAGAATTTAGAAAAAGCCTTTTATTGGTATCAAAAAGCAGCAGAAAATGGTAATACAAAAGCAATGAATGATTTAGCCATATGTTATAGAAAAGGAGTAGGAATAGAAAAGGATTTAGAAAAAGGCTTTTATTGGTATCAAAAAGCAGCAGAAAATGGTTTAACTGATTCAATGCATAATTTAGCCATGTGTTATGAAGATGGAGAAGGAACAGAAAAGGATTTGGAAAAAGCCTTTCATTGGTATCAAAAAGCGGCAGAAAGTGACAATGAATTAGCAATGTTTAATTTAGCCGCCTTTTATCATGAAAATGAAGTAGAAACTGAAAATAATTCAGAAAAAGGCTTTTATTGGTGTCAAAAAGTAGCAGAAAAAGGTAATAAACAAGCAATGTTTAATTTAGCCATACATTATGAATATGGAGTAGGAACAGAAAAGAATCCAGAAAAAGCCTTTCAATGGTATCAAAAAGCAGCAGAAAATGGTCATGAAGTTGCAATGTTCAAATTAGCTATATATTATGAAAATGGAATAGCAATAGAAAAAAATTTAGAAAAAGCCTTTTATTGGCATCAAAAAGCAACTGAAAGTAACAAAGTAAATTTTAAAAATGAAGTTGAATTATGCAATGAATGTGAACAACGTATTGATTACCAGTGGTGCCAACAATGTAATGCTAAACGATTTCAACAAGATTTTTCAAAGTGGACCAGTAAAAATGAATTTATTGATAAATTTATTCAAGAAGCACAACTTAGTGCTAAAAGCAGTTATGAATTTTTGGAGTGGATACCTTATAATAAATTGTCAAGCATTAATTATTATGATAAAGGAGGATTTAGTGAAATTCATAAAGCTATCTGGTCAGATGGGCCTGTCTTTAGTTGGAATTTTGATAAACAGCAGTGGAATAGACAAACAAATCATGAGGTTATTCTTAAAATGCTTAATAATTCATCAAATTTAAATAGTAATTTTCTGAATGAGGTATAGTATTTATATTTAATGGCAAATTCTATTTTCCTTTGCAATATTTTAATAATTTTTTTTATATTATTAATTGTATAGTGGAAGTATCATTATGAATGTCAGAAAAAATCATTTTCAAAATTTGTTCAATTCTTTGGAATTACCAAAGATCCAAATAATTCAGATTATATTATAGTAATGAGTTATGCAAAAAAAGGAAGTTTTAGAAAATGTTTATCTGATATAATTAAATTTAAGTGGCAAGACAAATTACAATTATTGAAAAAAATTATATTAGGACTTAAAGTAATCCATGAATCAAATTTAACTCATGGTGATTTTCATGACGGTAATATTTTAATGTCAGAAGATTACAATGAGATATTTATAATTGATTTAGGATTATGCAAACCTATAAATAGTGATTTACAAAATTCTGACAATAAAGTTAATGAAGCTTGGGGAGTTGCACCTTTTATGGCGCCTGAAATATTAAGATACGAACCATATACACCAGCAAGTGATATTTATAGTTTCTCAATGATAATGTGGGAATTTACATCAGGTATTCCTCCATTTAATGGTGAAGCATATGATCATGAACTTATCTCGAAAATTTGTCAAGGGGATCGTCCTAAAATTGATGAAAATACTCCACAATGTTATATAGATTTAATGAAAAAATGTTGGGATTCAGATCCTTCCAGTAGACCTGATATAACAATGCTCGAAGATATTATATCTGAATGGATTGGATGTATTAATGATTATTATATATTTAATAGGGATGGAAATCGTATCTTTGAAGTACCTAATATTGATAAGAAATTAAAAAATGATATGCTTGAATTTGTTAAAGCAGACAAAGCTTTAACACAAGCAGAAGCAAATTTAACACAAAAAGAAGCAAATTTAACTCAAGAAAAAGTAAATACTTCTATTATACAACAAGCATATTCTACAAGTTCTACAAGCTCTAAAATTTTTAGTCAAGAAGTGTTTCAGGAGATTGATGATGATTTCAAACCTATTGATTAAATAATTCTGTTATTTATTTTTTATTTATTGAATTATTTATCAGTTATTATATAAAAAATATTTATATTGTGTACTTTACATACAGTTTTTACAATAAAGTAAAAAAGAATTGAACATTACCATTTTTCAATTTGTTAAGTAAATTTAAGTATAATATCCAAATCCATCATATTTCAAAATTACTAATATTATTACCTTAGAATGATATTATAATCGTTATTTCTTGTAACTAAATTATAATATCTAAAGTATTATTATAAAATTTATTTATTGAAGCTGTTCCCGAATGGGACGGGTCAACTTGGGTGACCTGTTTGGTTGACCTGAATATTTCGTGTTGGGCCAATAAACTTACTGATCTGATAACGGGTTGGGTGAATTTTAATCTAACCCATTTGACCCATTGACCCTTTCATTAAAAACGTCGAACCTGACGTTTTTTCATTAAAAAACAAATAAAAAATAGTTTTTTTTTTTTGATTAAAAAATGTCAAACTCGGCGTCTTTCAATTAAAAAAAATGAAAAATAAAATAAAATGTTTTTTAATTAATGACGTTTTTTCACTAAAAGAATAAAAAAATAAACATTTTTTAATGAAAAAGACGTCGAACTCGATGTTGTTTTATTAGAAAAAAAATCAAAAAATTCTTTTTTTTAATTAAAAACGTCAAACCTGACATTTTTCCGTTAAAAAAAAAAAATTTTTTTTAATTAAAAAAATCGAACTTGCATTCCTGAACTTGATTAATTCAAAAGTAGAATCATAAAAACTTTGCTTTTTTGATTGGATGAAAAGAATAGTTCCTTAATAATTGTTCATAGTGAATTTATTTTATTGTGCAAAATAATTTTATTTGTCCCAAATTCTTCATAAGAAACGTACCCAATGGGATGCTTGCTCGACATATGTTAATTGATGATCATTTCTAAAACTATTGCAAACTATTTCTATAGAAACTTCTAAAATCCATTTACCACCTTTTGTAAAAGAATATTCTTTACTAGCCATCCTATCCTGCCATTCTTAACGCATTCTATTCTTGAAATATTTATTAAGACAAAAATTTAATGGTTTAACGGGTGATGCAATTGTTAAAACACAAATAAATCTATTTTAATCATCCAATAGTACCAACCTAAATAGTTTTTAGCATTTTAAACCTTTTTTTCAACAATTCTGTTTTTAAAGAAAGATCTATATGTGTCCAATTTTTGTTTTTTGACAAATAGAAAGATTATAACGGGCTATAAAATGATCAAGTCAACCTCGAGAGCAATAAAAGTATTTTTACGAATATATTTGTGAATATTTCTTAATAAAATACATCATCTTTTGTTGAATCATAAATGGAACTCCATCTTAACGTGAAATGTTTTCTACCAGCACCAAGCTGATTACAAGATCGTTGTTTAAAAAATATTACCGTCAAGTGGTGGAACAAGAGAGAGTATATCGATGTTAAATCAAAGCAGTTTACTTAAAAATCCAATTTATAAAATTATAATGGATTGCATTTTGAATATAATTTGATCGCCTTTAGCACTTTATTTAATAAGCTGACCATTGTGTCCTCTTTAATAAATATAAAGTAAGTGACAAACTGATGGATTCAAAGCATGGGAATTTCAATTCTTACTTTGATTTTCTTGTTTCACTAATATGTTTCCATTTTCGTAATCGAAGTTTATTCATTATCATCAGCCTAAGATACAATATACATCAAGTTTCTAACGCTAAGTGTACGGTGTGACCATTTGGATGTTGATTTTTTTGATAAAAATTTAAACAATTATGTTAATAAAAAAAATTTTATTTTATATAGCTAAAGTACGCAACAAAAGTATGCAGCAATTTATTTATAAGTTTATTGAAAATATAAAAAAAAAAATTCCAGACTATAACGATAAAATAATATAACCTCAGATTTCAACTAAATTTTTCCCTCTTTCACAATTAGAAAGTAATTTATGAACTTTTAAACTCGAAGTTTATTTAAAAATCGATATTATTAAGTTGATGATAGTTGATGATATTGCCGCCCGAAAGTTAATGATTTTAAATCGAAATTTTCAAATGAAAAAAGGTCAACTTACGATTTATAAATTGTTTTTTTTACACCGTTTACTTAAGGAGTATATTGTTGACTATATGAAATAAATATTTTAACTGTAATTTGAATTCTTTTCATATTTATATTCAAAACTTACCAAAAATCCTCTCCTTTTAATAACCATAGGTATTAGGGAAATTCTTAGAAAAATGGTAAGATTATGCAACTTCCATACTTACAAGTACATCCAATTATAATTATGAGGAAGTTTATATAAAACTGAATAATAAATATGAAATTTATAGAGTAATATTTCCGAATATAGCAAACATATATAGACTTTAATATATTAATACTAGTAAGTGCTTTCATAATGTTAAGATTTTAGAATTTATTGTATTTTTAATTTTTTTTTTTATGAGTTATAGGAATATTTGTTTTCTAAACCAAAATATTATCATTTCAATATACGAGAATAACAAATTAGAATTTAGAGTCTAGAATCACGAGATTAGGATATCATAATTAAAATATTAATTAATACAGAAATAAATATAAAAAATGTAAATAAGATACAGTGATTAAAAAATTATGTTTTTCTGATTCAATTTGGATCTAAATTCTGGGAGCCAACCAATAAATAATAATTCAAAGTAATTTATTAACAATTAAGTATGTATAACTTATTAGTAATTAATGAATATAATTTGAAATTGGTTAAAAATTTAAATGAAAAGTAGAGTTATAAGACAAACTAACTCTGATTATTTATAAATTATTGGATTATTATTATTTGAATAATAAAACAAATTACTAAAATTAAATGTTTCGGTTTGAATAAAACATTTGAAAACTTTTTCAAAAAAAAGTAATTCTCGCCAAATATTTTGTCACAGGCCGAATTAAGTATATAACTGATTAGGAACATTATTCACTAATTATTACTTGTTTAAACTTTTAAACTTAATTTAAGCAGTAATTCTAGAAATTTCAATTTATTTATAATATTGACATCATAACTTATTTAAAATTAATTATACATGCTACAATTTACAAAATAAGGCATCATTATATTTTTATTAGATGTAAAATTTTTTATTTGTACAGCCCTTAAAAAAATTTTAATTATATAAAAATTTGTTTACTATGTGTTTTATAATTTTATAAATAAATAAGATGTTTAAAAATAATAGATAAAAATTTAATAAAAAAATGTACATAGTTTTCATAAACAAGAGACGAAATGACGAATATTTTATTGTAAGGCAATTATTTTTTTAAAAAAAAAATTACATCTAAATAAACGAATATTATAAATTTAATTTTAAACCCCTTTTTCTTCTAAATGTAAATAAAATATATGAGTTAGTGAGAGCGCTATATTACCGAAGATGCGGTCGTAAAAAGCAAATAGTATATCATGTGATTTGGATTCAGAATTATGATAATTCTGGTAATTTCGGATATATATATATATATCAAAGAAATTTTGCAACAATTCATATTAACGATCACCGTGACTTTAATGAATTTACTTTTTTATATATTTATATATTTTCTTGTATGAATCATATTATCACGCATGAGATATTATAAAATTTAAATTTAAAATATACTTTAAAATTTATTAATAAACGCGTTCAGTTTACGCTACTAATATAACAATATAATGAGAAAGAAAAAGATAAAAATAAAAGAATAAATTATTCAAATTACAAACTAAAAATTTTGAAAAAAATCTCATAAGTCATAGTGTTTAAATAATTTTAATAAGCAAAAAAAATCAGGTATAATAATGTTATCTAATTTATATAATTCATCCGTATCTAAATATCTAAAAGAACGTTAAATTTAGTAATTTAATAATTTATGGTAAATTTTAAACATTTTAAAAATAATTCTTACTATCAGGAATTTCCGATTCATCTTGTTCTTCTGAATGAAGATTAGGATTGTTATGTACTTCATCTTCGTCTATCAAATATAAAATTAAAAATAATAAAATACTGTAGAATAATTATTATAAGAATTTAAATAATTGTTTTATCATCATACCATCATCATTGATATGAAGTCTCTTTACTTGTTATTGCATTGTTTCAATCTTATAATCATTTTGAATATCTAAAAAATCAACTGAAAAAGGATATTTAAATGGAATATATATACTTGGAAGCTATTATAAGAATGAGATTGGAACCGAAATTGATAAAAAGGCAGTTGAATTGTATAAAGATGCTACTAACAGAGAAAATGAAGATGCACGAAAAAGACTAGTAATTATAAGTTCAGTCTAATCATATTTTTATAATAGTTCAAAATCGTTTCTATCATTCTACTATTTTGATTATTTTTTTTATTTTCTAAAATTATAATTATTATATATTTTGTATAATCTATTATTTATTCTATATTTTATCATATTAATGTTATTTATATTCATTATTAAAATGAGTGACTTAATATTATAAATTTAATTATTATTAAATAAATATAACTTAAAGAAGCAAGTACGGAGTCTTTGCACAGAACTGAAATATTGTGAGAAATAGTTTTTTACATCCGTAGTATATATTTATCACGTGAAAATAAGGATAAATTTAAAAAGAAATTAAAAAAATAAAATTGGCACTGTATAAATTATAATTCAATTCCTTGACTAATTTCATCAATAACTTGGAATTATTTCTATTTTGATAAATGTCAAAGACCTGCTATGGGTAATTGCAGTTCTCTTAACTAATAAATTAAAGAGGATATTATTTTTGTATAACTTCTACTACTTTAAATAAAGATTATAGTAAATAACTTTCTATTTACTGCGTATTTTAATCATTTCAATAACAAAACAGTCTCTAAAATTAAAAAAAATCCATTTTGCTTTCATATCCCGCCCACCTGAGTAAATCCGAAGAAACTTTATATCGTTACACTATACCTCATGTCTCTTTACATCATCTAATAACAAAATATCAAAGTATTTTCATATAATCATATCTTATAGTATATCTTATATACTACAATAAAAATTGATCTTTACCTATTTAAAAAGTAATAAAATGGGTGATTGGCAAGTTATATTACGTGTTTCTCCAAAAATTTGATATATTATAATAAGTTTTTTTATTAGATAAAATATTAATATAAGATTAGAGATTAGATACTGTAATATCGTTGACTTTATATGAGTAATAATGCAAACTAACATACAATATTATATCGATACGCAGTATATTATAATCAGTATATAAATTTGTTATATTTACACCTGCAAATTTTCTATATAACTTAGATAGACTTTTTTTATAGTCCGAAACATAAGCATAGTACAACACTTCAACTCCAAATTAGGGAATATTAAATTCTAAGATCTTGTGTAACTATCAAATTTTCATTTTTTAAAACGCCAAAATGAAGTTTTCGTGTCTATAATAATTAGTTATTAAATAATACTATAGTATAAGTATTTAATTAATCTTAACTCAGTCCCACAGTCCAAATAAACTCAGATAGTCAATAGTCTCCCTAGTTCCCACAGGTTTACATATGAAAACGCTAAAATGATTAATCAGTTTTTGCGTCTGTAATAATTAGTTATTAAATAATACTATAATATAAGTATCTTAACTCAGTCCCACAGTCCAGTCTCACTAGTTCCCACGGGTTTACATATGAAAACGCCAAAATGAAACTTTAATCAGTTTTTGTGTCTATAATAGTTAGTTATTAAATAATACTATAGTATAAGTATTTAATTAATCTTAACTCTTAACTCAGTCTCACAGTCCAAATAAACCCAGATAATTGATAATCTCCCTAGTTCCCACGGGTTTACATATGAAAACGCCGAAATGAAACTTTAGTCAGTTTTTGCGTCTATAATAATTAGTTATTAAATAATACTATAGTATACAGTATTTTAATTAATCTTATGTATATCACATGTGTTAAGTACACTAGTACACTCAAGAGATACTAATACAATTTCTAAACTATATATCAAAAATAAATTTAGCTTGAATAAAAATTTTTAATAAATTTATTTAATTAACAATAATAAAAGCTTTAATAATATGGGAATATTGCACAATATCATATATTCTTTAATTATATAGTTTATAGGGAGTAAATCATATTAACTATGTACTATAAGCCACAATTATACATATTAGTCATCATTAAATCAATTAATATTACTAGTTTAGGTTAAATAACTTATAAATTAATTGTGACTCATAGATAATCTTGATTTTTTTTATCTATTTTATTATTATATATTCACTATGTATCTATGTATTCAAAGGGTTTTAAAAAATATATAAATACCCTTAATTTCCTCAAGGAAAAAATCAAAAACAAATTTCAATATTATTATTTTTCAAATCTTACAAATCTTACAAAACTTTTACAATCACCTAAATTTCAATTCAAATTTATAACTTACAATTACAAAATGTCTTATCATTTGTGTCCAAATACTATCAATACTATCTTAAATGAATTTCCAATCAACAAATGTTACAATAATCCTTTACCTATCATTGAAACATCTCAACCTTATTTACCATTACTTACCGGATTTTTTTACATTCTTTTTATAATTCTCCTCATATATACCAACATTCTCACTAATACAATTGTCCTAATTCTTCGCTTATTGAAATTCATGTGCACTATAATCATTTCTCTCAACCAACTCCCTTCTCTTCCTTCATATCTATTTAATATATTTTATTTTTTTAAACATTTATTATTATCAATTCTTTTTCATATTTTATTTACATTATTATCTATTCTTCTTCATTTTCTTTATTTACTCAATTGCATAATTCAGATTCTCATCTTTTCTTATTCTCTACTTTATAAAATAACCTATTTAGTGAATATTATTCTCCTTTTAATCTCCCAATATCTTAATTAAATAAACTTATATTACGTAGCTTGGCCCATTGCTTACCAAATATAGCATGGAGACGTAATCTTTCCCCTTTGGTCAACTTGGGATTACTTGACCATTCTTAGGTAGATAATTTTTACAAGGGGATCGTTTGCATCGCCCATGAAGCATAGCGATTGGTGTCAGAGAGATCCTTTGTCTTGTAAAAATTTACCCTTTCTTGATCATTTGACCATTCTTAGATAGATAAATTTTACAAGGGGATCGTTTGCATCGCCCTTAATTGGTGTCAGAGAGATCCTTTGTCTTGTAAAATTTACCTTTCTTGTGATCATTTGATCTATCTCATGTGATTTCCTTCTTCACATGTGATACCCTTTATTTCATTCCTTTGTTGAGTTCTTTCCTTAATAACTTATTAACTCAACAAAATCCATCACCGTTGGTTCCACAATTTTTGTGTCCAAGTTCAATTCTTGGAGGTGATTTTCTTATTAATTAGATTATCTTCTTTTTTTCTTCTTTTATAGGGAGTTCCAGACGAAATTACAAATTAGATTTTAGGTAGAAAATATTTTTTTTGTTTTTTTTAGTGATGTTTTAACACTACTTATTTTCTTTTTCCTTCAGTTAAAAAATACTATTATAGTTGGGGACTAGACCAACCAAAAAATAAAATTACCTAAGGGTGAATATCTTCATATCTAAATCATATTGATATTGATTAAATTTATTGTATTTATTTTCTTAGTATTTTCTCTTTTCTTTAGGTCGGACTTCTCACTTTCTTTAGGTCGGACTTCTTTCTTTTCTTTAGGTCGGACTTCTCATTTTTCTTTAAGTCACTCTTTTCTCTTTTCTTTAGTGAGGTCAGTCTTCTCACTTTTATTTAGTTAGTCTTCTCTCTTTTCTTTGGGTTGATCTTATCTCTTTTTTTTGGGACTTCTCTTTAGTGCATGTTGGTTAAGTAAGTATCATTTTATGTTCTTACAAGTGAAAGAAACTTATGTGTATATGGCTCTGTTTGCTAGGCAAAATTATATTTTGTTGCTGTAGCCTGTGAGAAACTGAGGTTCTATAGTTGTTATAAACATTGTGGCAGTGTACAGTTTATTAATTGTTTAGATTTTTAATTTGTTTTATATAGGAGTTTATTTATTGAATTTAGATTTTCAAATTAATTTTATATGATTTTAAATGAGAACTTTATTTATTTATTGCATTTAAATTTATTTATTGTATTTAAGTTTATTTGTTGTATTTATGTAGTGTTTAGTGTAGATATTTCACAACTATAGCATGTGATTGTATGAGGTACCTCTACACACCTTGTTCTCTTGTGTGATAGTACTTTCTCGTAGGGTTTATAGTATGTTTACCACCATACTAATCCTTTTGTATTTTTTAGTTTCTCAGTAACACAACTTATGATTGCATAGGGAGAATTAACATAAATATTTTTTATTGATTTATTGTTTTATATTCTACTTATTATTTGTTAAATGAATTATTAGTAGGATGAATAAATTTAAAATAAAAAATATGGTGGGACTTTTCAACCTATATACTTTTGCTTTAAACTTAAATATATTTCCATTATATATTTAGAAATGTTTTTAGGATTTTATGATGTGTGATTCACAAGCAAATTTTAGCATACATTTCCCATGAAAAATAGTTAGCATATGATTGAGTAAGAGATTGATATAATTATGTTTATTGTTTACAAGCAATACTATATACAGTATTTGCATTAAGAATTTGTTCTATAATCTATACAACAATATATTAATAAATGGGATGAAAATTAACTAATTAATAAGTAATTGCTGATTAATAAGTGAAATCTTCTTCTTTATACACTTCTAAATTACTAATTAATAACTTTATCATACTCATTTAGTACGTGTATTTGTATATTTATATTATTTTGTAATCTTTCATATTTATTTTTGATAATCAAGTTTTATATATTACCTTTAAATTTTTTAATTTTCTAAAAGTTTCATCAAATCTTGGCTATTTCAAATCAAATTTAGCAATAAGAGATATTTATATAATTGCTTTTTGCATAATGATATTAGGGTCAATTATCAAATTTCTATTCAAACTAGAAAACAGAATCCCAAAAATATGCAATTTTGTTGGCTTGCAGTCATGAGAAATACCCGTGATCACAAAATTTTCACAATAAGAAGAATTATATTTTCCTTCATTTCACTCCAGACAATAATATTAATCACCAAAATTATCATTAAAAACCATACATATCCTTAATGGATCCAAAAACTACAATACAGATTCTTGAACGAATACTTAAGAGTTAATTATTTTTCATTCAAAAATGATTATTTTATTTTAATATATATTAAATTGCATTGGATAGTATAACACTATAGAATATACATATTTACATTTAACGAAAACATCTTTTCTTAATCCAATTAAATTCTTCTGATTCATTATACCAATTAATTTCCCAATCAATTTTTTTGACTATTCCTTTTGCTTCATAATATTCAATTAGTTCATATAATCGGTTAACTTCCTTTTCATGTCCTAGAATATAATTTACTGGCCAGATTTGTAATAGCATAGTATGTCTACCTTTCCAATTTGCAAGAAATGATCTTAATAATTTATACTTAGCCCCAAACTTTCGGTTAAAAGTAAATCCAAACTTAATCAAACTACTTGGTGATGATTTAGTTAATATTTTAAATAAATTCTTATATTGGAGACCTCTTTCAACCTTAATAACTAACTCAAATAAATGTTGACAATTAATTAATAACCTTTCAAATTCAATAAGAACATAATCTTTAATCGGAAGGCTTAAATATTTAATATTTGGACAATTTTGATAGATTGTTTGGAAAAGTCTTCTAACATCATCAACCTCATAAAAAACATCATCAAAATGAATATTAATTACAGTAAGTTGTACATTTGCACTTACAATTAATCTTGTCAACATCATAAATGACACTTCTTTAGTTTTTAGGATTTTTAAAGCAGGTAAAGATATTTTCTCTGATTGATTTAAATTTAGAATAGTACTGTTTGAATTTGGAGGCCCAAAAGATTCAATTATTTCTAAACTTTTTAAATTTACAAAATGTGAAAAAAATTTTAAATCAACATAAAAATTCCAATTATAAGATAAATATAAATTTTGGATAGTAATCGCTTTTTTAATTAGTACTTCTTCAATAGATTGCCAGCAGGTTTCATATTGATAACATTTACTAATACGGACACTATCTAGATTTTTTTGATCTTCAATTAATCTAATGATTCCAGAAATATTACAACCCATAACATCACAATTGAATATTTTAATCGATTTGCTTATTGTAGCTAATTCTTTTAGAATATTTTGATCAATATTATTACAAAAATAAAAGAATTTAAGATTTGAAAAGCATTGTTTATTCCAGTTTACTTGACATTTATAATCATATGGAAAAAAAAGTGAAATAAAATTTGTATTATTATTAACAAATAATTTTAATAATTCATTTCTCATCATAGATATGTCTGACTTATCAAAATTTCTGGAAATCATTCTGTCTAGAAGTTGTAGATCTAAATGTCTCCAAAAATAAATATAATTAAATGAAGGTGTCTGATAAATTTCAGCAAAAAGATCGATCCCTTGTTTCATCAAATTATCTCTAGATTCTTCTGAAAAATGCGAAAGTATTACATTAAATATTATATTTTCTGCCTTTTCAGTTAAAATAGCTTGTCTAGGAATTTTCCATAATATTGGTACTATTGCTTCCCTATGAAAAAAGTCTGTGTGATTTTTGTTGAAAAATCATTCAATTAAATTCACTACGATTTCTGTATATTTGACCATACAATAATTGTGCTAAAAATTGCAATAAATCACACAATTATTGCATGGTAATTCATTCAATAATTATCCTATTTTTGACCTGAATTTATACAATTATTGTGTGATTTCTGAGCCAAATTTTAGGCCATATTTTAGGAATTATAGGTTAAATTTTACAGTAATAACAGGCAATTTATAAAGTGAAATTATGAATTTTTATTGACTTAAAATATAAAAAATATACACAATATTTCATAAATAAAATACTAAATTTGATATAATCATAAATATAAAAATTTGTAAGAAAATAAAATAAAATAAAGTATGTTAATAACATGAAAGTAAATTAGTAGTATCAAAGAAGAAAGTAAATTATTAGTGTAAGTAAATTATTAGTATTAAATAAATAAAAAAGTATGAAGTTAGTGAAGAAAGCAAATTAGTGTGTTAAAAAGTAAATTATTAGTGTTAGTAATAAAAAAAAAGTATGAAGTTAGTGAAAAAAGCAAGTTAGTAACATTAAAATGTAAAAAGTTAGGAAAATAAAAAGATAAAGAACACAAGTTTTTTTTTTAAAAGAAAGTTGAAGAAAAGTTAAAAGGTTAAAAAAACATAAACAAAAACATTTCGCGTCATCATATTTATTTTGACGATCAGATCACGTGATAAACATATATAATTTAAGAGTTAATTTTTACCGCATAATTCTGGCCAAATTATAATTCCAGTCAAAACTAATTGTGTAACCTAATAAAAAGTTTTTGACTTTTTTTTAGTTACAAGATGATACAAAAATTTCACCAATGGGTCCGAAAGATGCCCGTTTATAAGCAAATATGCAGTTGAAATTTGTGTAACCTTACTGCATAAATCACTTTACTTAGGAAAATCTATTTGTAATGGTTAAAAGTGGTCTATTTGACCCTAAAAGTGGTCAAATGTAACCATACAGGTAAGATGGAAAGTAGTATAGTAGGATTACTCAAAAATTGCTTTCTGTATCCTAAATTTAAGCCTATTTTCAAGTTGTACAATAATCACAATTTTTATTGTACAAAAATTGAATGTTTTCTGTATCCTAAATTTAAGTTGTATAAAGATCACACAAAAATTGAACATTTTCTATATTCTAAATTTAAGTTGTACAAAAATTGCATACTTTTAATATGCTTTGAAAAACTTCATAGCTATTTTTATCCAAAAATCTGCAATAATTGTACAATTTCCACACGGACTTGAACAAATATCGTACAAAAATTGGATGATTTTTTTTCATAGGGCTTCACACCAAGATCTGTTGACTAAAAGACAAGAATAAAGTGATATTCTGTCATTTTGAAATTTTTCTGAGATCATTAAAAGTAAATCTCTGTTGAGTTTCATAATTATTTTTCAAATAAGTGTAAGGAGTAAGCGCAATTTTATATTGTAACTTGGAAGAAGATCAGGATGATATATACGATCAGTGTATTTTAATTTATATGAAGATTGACAATAATAATTGAAAGTATTGTATTGTAACTGATTGATAATCTTTATTTTTATGCTCATAATGTCCAACGGAAAATGTAAAATTGTAACATGACTCATCATGGACAATATATTAGTTGTCATGATTACATCATATAAGTAGGTTGAAAGCATTGAATTAATTATACGATGAGACAATAATTAAAAGGGGATAAAATCAAATTTTATTGCTTTTTCTTTTAGTCAGTATTTTCTCTTTTCTTTAGGTCAGTTAGGTCGATTTTCTCTTTAGGTCAGTCTTTTCTCTATTCTTTAGGTCAAATAGATAAATATCATTTTATGTTCTTACAAGTAAGAGAAAGGATGTGTACATGGCTCCGTTTGCTAATACGGTTCAAGGGTTTTATGAGAGAAATATCAAGAATAGAGGCGGTTACATTAGCACATTAGATGATATTGGTATATGGGTAGACAGTAATGCGGAGTAGCGGGGAAGGAACTGCCTGCTTCTCTATCATTTAGCCGGTCAGTCCTTTCTCATTTATTACCTAAAAATCTTTACTTTGACTTTTAAAACGTGTATGTGTTTAATATCGATTTAACGCTTTTAATATGCTTTATTTTAATGTAAGTTTAAACAATGTTAAAATTTTATTTTTATTCATAATAAACAGTAAGTTAGATTGACGAATTTTTCACATTAACCTCTTCTACTAAATTAATTTGTTTTATACTAATTAAGATGGAATTATAGCGATATAAATTTTTTTCAGCATCACAAAATGATGGTATTTTCCATAATGAGAATACATTACTCATGCACATGATGACTTCATGTAGAACGTGTCCACAATATTTGTATTTTAAACGTCGCTTCTTATCATACTTTCATGAGGTTAAAGATGACATTAGATTATTCTTTCAATAAATTCGTGTATAACGAATGGAATGATCTGTCATGATTTTACAATGTTTATGACATAAATTTATGATAAGATACTTAATTTTCGCCTAAATCAATATACGGTAGTAAGTATTTTTATAATTCGGATAAATTTATTAAAATTATTTAGATTACAAACTAAGAATTTTGTAAAACATTTACTACTCTAGCCTTAGTGTTTAAATAATCTAAGATAAATAAATAAATGATAATAATTTAAAATACAAAAAAAAAAATATTGTGTATATATATATACATAATTTGATTTATCAAAAGTCAATTTTAAAATCCATCTAAAGATAAAAAAATAACAAATTATAAATTAATTCTTTGCTTTATTAAGAAATTTATTTTTTTAAAACTTACCATCAGGAATTTCCAGTTCATCTTGTTCTTTTGAATGGAGATTTGGATTATTATATACTTCGTCATCATCTGTAAGAGATACTGCAAGTAAATAGAATTAAAATAGTATTAAAATTGTTAATTGTTTGTTATTACATAAAATTTTCGCCTACCATCAACATGTTGTTGAGTTATTTCTTTTTCATCATCTAAATTTTAAATAAAAGTCACGTTTAATAAATGAAATTGGTATAGCAATTTTATTTGTTAGTAATTTACTTACCATTTGAATTTATTTGCAACTTTTTAAATAATTTAGATAATTTTTTACGACTATCTAAAAATTTAAGATATAGAATTAATATATAAATTAATCTCTATTTGACAATAATTAAAATATATTACCTCTAAAAAGAGTAATTACTTTTGATGATTTGTTGCTATTCCGCTCATTTGATTTATTAAAATCGTCAACTAAAATGAAAAATCAATTATTAAATATAATTATACGATAATTCAACACTTGTAATGTTAATAAATACTTACTATTGTTAGGAATGTTAAAATCATACAATTTACTATGAAACGCTATTAGTAATAAAATAAAGTAAATTATTATAGTAACTAAAAAAAATGGTAGAAATTATTATTTATACGGGTATACCTTCTTGTTCTTCTATTATAATAAAAAAGATAACATTAATATTATAATTTAAAATAAATACACTTTATTAATAAGATATTATACACTTATACCTTCTGTTGCATTTCTTGGTTCAGATAGATTTCCAAAGTTGTGAATTTTACTTGTAAATGATCTGCTACTTGTATAATTTTCTTCTACTTTATTCATTTCCAAATTATCTATTTCTGATTTGATTAATTCATCTGACATATTTTGATAATATAAAATAGTCTTTTGTATTTTATTACAAAGTGTATTAGCGCCAGGTCTTTTTAATGAATTAGCATTCCAACATTCTTTCATTAACTTTTTATATTTTAATGGAGTTCCTGGCACAATTTTTGGCCTTATACCATAAATGATATTTATTACAATATCATTTTCATGTTCATAATTTATAAATGGTGGTTGTCCAGATGAAATTTCCCACATAAGAATTGCAATACTATAAATATCAGATGCAAAAGTATATTCTCTTCCAACAATAACTTCAGGTGCTATGTAAGGAAGGTTTCCATATATACTTGTTGAAGATTTATCAGCAGGTCCACAAAATCCAAGATCACTAATATACCATCGATCATTAAATTGCGAATATAATATATTTCCAGAATGTAAATCTCTATGAATTGCTTTCTCTTTATGAATATAATAAAGTGCAAGAGTTATATCACCAATAATTTTCATTCTATCTTTCCATGTAAGTTTATTATGATTTTGTTGTAAATATTTTCTTAAATCTATATCCAGTTTCATCATTACAAGCATATAATTTCCATTTGATGGATTTTGTGTTAAACCATAACATCGAACAACATCTGCCCATTTATTACTTATAGTTAAATGTGATTTAGCCTAAAAGACAATAAATTGTAAAAATACTAGTGCTAATACAAAAAATTGCACTAATTTTATAAAATATAGAATATAATTATACAAACCTCTTCAAACCAACTTTGATTTGCACTTTCAACATTTTCTAACGTTTTAAGTATTACGCTTTGATTTCCAAATCTTTCTAATTGTTTTTTTCCAAAATCCCATTCTTCATAACTTCCATTAATCCAATCTGCTGTATAAATTTCTGAGAATCCACCTTTTGTTAAATATTTAATACTTTTTAAATTACTATATGGGATCCATTCAATTATTACATTTGGCATAAGTGTTTCCAATTGACATTTCTGTATTAAATTATCAATATCATTATTTCCAGATGTCCAATTTGAAAAATTTTCTTTTAAATAATTTCGAACACAATATTCACAATATAATGTAGCTAAACATTTTAGGTTACAATTTTCACAAATTCTTCTTGCACCATCATTATTCATAACTTTATTTCGATCATAATTTTTAGTTAAGAATCTTATTGCATAAGTTTTTTCATCAACTCTGTGATAAAATAGTAAAATGCAATGTTGATCAAACTTCATGTTGAATTATGTGATCTTGAGGCGTAGTATTTTACGCCAGTTTTACGTTTCATAACCAAAAAAAGAAAAATATTACTACCATTTACTTTCTAATTTTTTTTTTATATTTAGTATAATAATTTAAAATAATAATTTACTCTTTTTTTTATTTTTATTTTATTTTTATTTTTATTTTTTTCAGCGATTACGATTTGTATTTAACAAATTTGATTTTCATATTAAATGAATAGATAAGTATATTGATTAATATTAAATAATTTGATAAACAAAAATCAATGATTGTTATTCAATAGATTATTAATTTGTAGTTATTTTAAATCTTATTTAAATATCAATATAAACATGATTTATAAAAGTCAATCTTCTTTAGTTATTTTCAATTGAATTTATTTTAAATAAACAACGTGATGAATAATGGACATGAATGATTGTAAGAAACCATTCAATTTATTATTTCTACTAAAAAGTCCATAACTAAGCAAAGAATTTTTGTAGAATTATAATTACTTTTTTTTTTTAATGGATCGTAAATATAGGTTTGAATAAAATATATGGCTTTAATAAAAAGATGTCATGGGTTTTCATGTTACAGTGTTACACGATTCAAATTATTTATATCTGATATAGAGACTATTCTAAACGTCATACAAATTTTTTTTTAGTTATATAGATTGTTAAACTTGTACGATACCCAAGGCGTTGCCGATCATTTATGATCACATGATATCATAAATTTCATTTTCTTTTTTTTTTTGAATAAACGCGACGTAAACTTTATGTACTTGTTATAGAAATTTTTAATGCTCTATAACTTTACTTATAAGACTAAAAAGGTTTAGAATACTAATTTTGACTTTTACATATAACATAATATGGGGTGCGTTGCTATGGACCTGCGTATAAAATTTAAACCCTATATACAGTATATATATGATTTGATTTATCAAAAGTCAATTTAAAATCCATTTAAAGATAAAAAATAACAAATTATAAATTAATTATTTGCTTTATAAAGAAATTTATCTTTTTTAAGAGCTTACCATCAGGAATTTCCAGTTCATCTTGTTCTTTTGAATGAAGATTTGAATTATTATATACTTCGTCATCATCTGTAAGATAAGTAAATAGAATTAAAATAGTATTAAAATTGTTAATTGTTCGTTATTACGTAAAATTTTCACCTACCATCGACATGTTGTTGAGTTATTTCTTTTTCATCATTTAAATAACAGTCGAGTTTAATAATGTCAAACTTAAACTTTTATTAAAATTAGTCATTTTTTTTCTCATTTCTCGAACTCGAACTACTACTAAAGTACTAAGATATATTTGACAAATCAAAATATTATTAATTTAGTGTTTCTTTTTTTTTTTTGTAGGAATACCTGTTAGGACAAACCAGTCTTGGAGGTAAAAAATTTTTATTTTATTTTATTTATTATAGTAACGTATTAACGTTTCACTTCTATTATTATTTTTGTAGGAATACCGGACTTTAAGGTAAAGAAGTAGAGAAGGCATTAGTTAATTCTTTAAGAAATGTTTAAAAGTGTGCCTTTAGATATAAAAGTTGTTTTGAATTTGAATCACGATCAATAATTTGAATCTTGTGTAACATCTAGATCTATAGAACATTTCATTTGTTTTTATATTTAACATATTCTTTAACACTATGGCAAAAGCTTTTAGTGAGGAGGATTTGAAATGACGAATTATATATCTGTGTGATGAAGGTTTTTCTGTAAAAGATTATTGTATATAAGCGAAAAAAACAAAAAAAAAGTGCAAAACACAATTTTGAATTGTTGATATATAAACTATTATTTACTTTGGAATAATGTCAAAAGATTTAGGAGAAAAAGTACTGGGATGAAAAAAATTTTTTTTAATAAATGGCATTAAAAACGGGAAATTTTGTTTCAATTACAACATCTTTGATATATTGTGGAATTACTACATGAAAACAGTTAGTTTATTTATTCTATATTTTAACAATTACTCTTTTAAAGCTAGAAAAAGCTGCAAAGAAATGATATTTTGTGTAGATATTATATTATGAACTTCAGAATGTATTTTCAATCTGAACGGTTAATCTTTGTTGATGAAAGTGCAAAAGATGAAAAGATGAAAGAACTTCTTATCGCCCAATATATAACCATTCATCACGAAATCAAGCAGCTATTAAAAAAGTTGTATTCCCTATACTTCCAGAATTATCTTTAGGGATGCATTTATTTCACCGAATATCGTCACACTGAAAATCAATCCACTTACAGTTATTTTACGGACAGGATTATTTCACCTACAATTGTTTCATCAACAGTAATTTCACCTTTCATTGACAGGTTATATCACGAGGTTATATCACGGAATAATAAAGATATTGTACATTATTACAACTCAATTTTACATTTGGTTAATGATCCAATCCAAAGCCGATCTTATAGAAAAGAAAAATTGAAAAACAGTTAGTAAACTATTTTTAAATAAAAGGCCAAGTTTAAAAGAGTCAGCTTTCACATAACCATACGACCATACTCACTCCTCCAAAGAACGAACCTCCAAAATTATTAAAGTAACCTGATTCTTTAATTAAAATAGACTTAAAGTTTTGAAAAAAATCCAGGTCAAAGTTACCTATTAACCATCCAAGTTGACCTACAAAAGAAAAATCCAGAGCCGAAAGAGAAAATCTAGGCCTACAAAAAAAAAGACCCTTTTCCAATATTAAGTTTGTCAAAACTAAAAAAGACCAAAGGAAACATTAGTAAGAGTTTCCTAATATAAAAAAAATATTATTAAGTTTCGTAATGAAACGAAATGCTACAAAACTTACAAATCCGTTCTGAACTCTCTGGTCCTACAAAAAGGATGAAGGAAACGTTTAAAAAATGTTTTCTAATAAAAAATTAAAAAAAAAATTAAAGTTTCATGATTCACTTCGAAACTTGCTATATCCAAGATCCCAAAATTGAACATTCCGAAGGTCCTACACAAAAAAAATATAGGAAACGTTAGAAACGTTTCCTAAAAAGAAATTTAAAAAAGATATTTTTGTTTTTTTTAGACTTACCAAACACGCCTACAAAAATATATAGGAAACATTAGTAATGTTTCCTAAAAAGAAGAAATTAGAAAAAAATTTTTCCATTTTACTTAAAAACTAAGTTACACAAATTTACACACACCACTATTATTTACATTATCGTATCTTTTCATATAATGGCATCTAAAGCCAGAACCAGCGGTAGCCTCTAAATAAGAGAGTGGGTTCCCTAGAAATGTTAGCTAATGTATGGTCAGTAAAACTGAGTACATCATCAATATCACGAGTGCTTTTAATGTCTGCAATGTCTACAAGGTCAAGACCTACATGGTAGACAAGGTGAAACGAAATTTATGATAAACACGTAAAGATACAAATGATAAGACTACCTCCAACGCAAACGCCGCTGGTTGCCGCTACGTAAATACGCCAAAGATGTGTCATACATACCTTGGATTTGTCATTGGTCCCTTCTCCTTGACCTTCTAATAGACTCTCTAAGAACGTGTTGTTGCTCTACGATTAAAACTGAGTCTTCTAACCATTTTTGCTTAAAAACAAAGTTACACGTCACTTATACCATCAAAGGTGGTCACTGATACTTAGATTATTTTTAGTGAAAATGATGCTTCAAAACTTATTTCATTTTCCAAAGTCGAAAAAAAAGTATCAAGAAATTTTTTTTAAAATTTTTTTTTTTTTAAGTTTCGACGTGTCAAAACTTACTGTTTTCAGTATTCCGAACATGCCAAACTACAAAAAAAATATAGGAAATGTTAGTAATGTTTCCTCTAATAATTTTTTTTGATTTGCTTATTAAAATTACGCCACAATAAAGTTTGCATAATAAATACGCGTTTGCTGTAATTTTAATGATCCGACATAACCTGCTGACTAATAATCAATATGTCAATGAGTATCGATAGTTATTTTTAATATTTAACAATAGTTCATGTTTAAAGGGGAGTTAGGACTATAAAATGTAAATGTAAAATATATGAAATATAAATATAATTTATTTTATTTATTTTGAACTTGTTTTATGATAAAACATAATGTAAAATTTATAAATTCTTTCTTTTATAATTGTTTTTTTAGTTTATAACTAGCAGCTTCGCACCGAGACCAATGAGTTTGTTTAAATAGAAAAATTTATATTATAATGTAATCATATCGGCTGATTGGAAAAACCAAGCCAATTAATATTTAAGCTCAGTTTATTGATTCATTATATAACTGATGGGTTACTTAATGTAAAATATAAAATTATAGGGGGCTTTTCTGATCAGCCGATATGTACTAAGTAAGTTAAAGATGGTTACAGTAGTTTTTTGTTTTAATTTTTTTTTTTTTTTTAACGAAGTCAACTTTATTTAGAAATAAGAAAAATTACAAAAAAGGAAAAGATCTACATTATATAACATTTAGTAAAGAACACGATCGAACTAGTACTATAATATTATTAGGGACTTAAGATTTTATGTTCAAAAGAACTATCTACCATCCTGCTCACCCAAATAGGTTCACTAAACTATCCGCATAACTACTACTATTCGTATGGACTTCGGTAATGTTATATAAAAACTCACCACAACTCCTTTAATTACTACTACAACATCAAAAGATAATAAAAATAATACTACGAAACACTACCGTAATCAACAATATTATAGTAATCTATTGTATTACCCCCAAAATAAATATGACTTTGAAGACTTTGTAGATTAAAGTATTTCTTATTTTTTGATTTACGCGTTTTGTCAATAAACTGCTCTTTACCAAAATGTTGTTTTTTAACATTTTTATCAATTCCCAAACCTCTATCAATTTCATTAAGTTTATTACACCTCACTTTCCAAAAAATCATAGATTTATCCAAAATTTCATTCCTAAAATTATATGACAAAATTTCAACTTTTGATTTCGTAGATAATAATTGTTTAAAAAAATTAATTAACGAACAAGGAAAGAAACCTTTAATTAAATCTATAAAAGTTATGTGATCCTCTGATACTTCAAGTTTCCAAATATCATTGAGATTTTTAATATGTTCAAGAGTAATATGATTAATAGGATCTAAAATTTTATTAATTTCTAAAAGAAGCCAATTTTGTACTCCTGAAATTAAATCATCCATATCCTCTCGTCTTTCTTCACAAAACCAGATATGATTGAAATCTTCTTCATCCTCTTCACACATAGGACAAAACCTTTCTTTATATAATGAAAATAAAGTTCTTTTAATTTGTTCAATGCAAGGAAGTTCTTCAATCATCAACTGAATTTTGCGTCTTCTAATTTTTGATTCTTTGAAATCAGTGTATAATTTTTGTTTTTCTCCCAAAAAATTATTAAAAAAAATTGACCAATCTATTTCACATTTTCTATACTTATCATTTCTATTTAAATTTAAAAACCTTTCCAAATTTTTCGTATTGGTTGTTAATGTAATTAACTTTCTTAAAGATTTTTCTATAACTATGCCATTCCATTTGGGAATCCAAGGAAGATCATAAAAATTATTATAATTTAAATTAATTCCTAAATTTTGATCATTATGTGCCAAAGAAACAATATTGTCGACATAATTATTTAAAGAATCATCTGTATGAGCATTAACTTTAAATATATTAACAGATAAATTATTTTCTTTAATAATATCCATAATTATTTTCCAAAGAATGTTGTTATTACTAATTTTAAAAATTTGTCTAGTAACTAAAGTAAAATTATAAAATTTAAATTTTTCAAAATTACTAATAACGCTAGCACTATCTGTATAAACTGTTAAATTACTATTAGAAGGTGCTATTAGCAAAGTAATTAATAAAGCAAAAATTTCTGCACGTGTTGATGAAATCCAATTATTATAAGATGATATTAATTCCAAAATTTTTTGCAAGGACAAATTATAAAAAGTTGTTCCAAAAGTAGCTGATACATATTCTTTGGTAATATCTTTAATTGAACCATCTGTATAGCAAACAAAATCTTTAATGTTTGAATCATATAAAATTTTTCTTGAATCAAATAATTTCTGTTTATCTAATGATAAATCTATATATTTTTCAATAATATCTAAACTATTTTCATCAAAACGTAATTGATAATTATCATATGAAGAGTAATATAAAGGGTTTCGTTTAAAAAATTGATCATATCTTATAATATTTTCCATATAATTATGTTGTGCTTCCTTTAGAAGATATGCCTTATATCCCTTCCATTTAATAAGTCTTTTATATCTCACTTCATATATTTCAGTTTTCATTGATTCTATTATACATTTACCCTCTATTTGACCAATATTATATTCACAACCATTACATACTTTAATAAACAAATTAATTTCACTTGTGTCTGATATTCTTTTAAAATGTTCAAAAATATATGTAAAGGGCTTTTCTTCAATTATTTTTCCATAAATATTTTCAAAATGAAACATATTAAAAGATGTTATAATATTATTAATATGAATATTAATTGGTAAAAATTCATAACCACCCAAATTTGTGACTACATTATTATCTATATATTCCTCTTTAACATTATAATTTTTTCCATTAGTTGTAACTAAAGACTGAATTTTTTTATATATATTTGGCGTATTAACTACATTACTATTTCTATTATTACTAAGAGCAAATATCTTATTTTTTATATTCCACCATGTCAGAAGAGTTTTGTTATCAGGAGATAAAAATTGGTCCAAAAAGTATAAATTATTCATACGTAAAATTTTTATATTTTTCAAAAAACTTTCAGTTCCAACAATTTCCATAATATGACGACCCCTTCCTAATACAGTACTATTTTTCCCAATATTGTGTTTATTAAATTCTATACTAAAATTATAACTTTTCATTAATAATAAATTATTAATAATAAAATTATTTCGCAAATGTTGACCCATAAAGATTAAATCTTTATTAGAAAAAGGAAAATTAATTAAAGGATTGAAAGGTAAAAGTAGTTTATTTTGAATATCTACTAAACGAATTTCCATTATTTTTCCTAGAATTCCTTGATCATTAATTTGAATTATAAAATTATTAACCTTAGCTTGCAATTGATTATCAAAAATTGAACGAATATTATATAATAAATTCAATTCCATAATTATATTTGGTGCAGTTGAAGCTAACTTTAATTTATTTTTAAAATTTTTTCTATAAGGAACCATAATTTTTTCACAATCTTTTTCTGATAGTATTATCGTTTGTGTCCTATATTCGATACGTGGTAATATTACAGCATTAAAAATATAGGAACTAATTTTATCTGTTATGCATTTGTTCTTCAGCAGGTTATTACTTAAATTTTTAACTTCATCAAAGGCTTGTTGTTTGATAAAATTGTTATCATTATATATATTGAACCAAACACCCAAGATTCTAAGACTTTCTGTTTTTCCTTTAGGTTTGATTTTGATTTTCTGATTGCCAAATTCTAACTCTATTTTTTCATTAAAATTAAAATTCTTTTTCTTAAGTAACAATTCAGATTTTTCTTTATTTATTTGAATATCGTTAAGAGTATAGAAGTCATCAGCCGTTTTTAATATTTTTTCTAATTCTTCTTTATTGCCAGCTAACATATTAGTATCATCCATATATGCCATGCTGGTAATGTTTTGTTTTACTTCTACCTCTATATTTTCATATAAATTGATTTTCTTTTTTGCTTTTACACGATATCCAAAGTGTTCTTGCTGTATGGCAGTAAGAAGTGGATCATAATATATACACCACAAAAGTGGTGAGATTATTTCCCCTTGATCGATTCCAACCATTACATCATATGGATTACTTAATCCTCCTGCTGTAAATACACTATTTTTCCGTCCTAAAAATAACTCTTTTGTTAAATTAATAAAAGAACTTGGTATTTTAAGACGTTGCATAGCTTTTTCTAACATAAAAATATTAACACGATCATATGCTTTTGACATGTCTAATGATAAAATCCACAGTTCCTTATCATTCTCATTAGCATCTTGAATTATTTCATTAATAATCCTTAATGGTTCAAAAGTTGAACTGAAAGGCAATCCAGCAAATTGTAAACCTTTAAGAATTTTGTTTTTCTGAAGAATTGTTGATAATCTTGCATTCATTATTGATACCATTAATTTCCTAGCCGTTTCCAACAAAGTTATTGGGCGTGTATTAACTAGTTGACAACCCCATGGCTTTGGTTTCGGTATAGGATAAACATTAGCATATTTCCATTCTAATGGTATCTCTTGATTATTAAAAATTAAAATAATTAATTTTCTAATAATTTCTTTAAATTCTGGAGATGCGTGTTTCAACATTTCATTACTAATACCCGTAGGTCCAGAAGCTTTATTATTTGATAATTTATTTAAAGCTTCATTCAATTCATCATTTGTAGGCTCTACCATCAAATCTTTATAAATTTTATCATTAATTTCATCTTGAGGAAAATAAAATTTTGCCCAATATTCTGATAAAATCTTAGGTTGGTTTGTTGATCCTGCAATATTTTGAAAATGATCGTTTACAATATCTTTTATTTTTTCTTCATCAGTGATTAATTTATCTTCATTATTTTCTTTAATTAGAACTCTGTCTAATACAATGGATTTAATTTCACGTTCCATTACACTATTAATCATACGTTTTTGATTTTCTAATAAATCTTCACAGCGTTGGTCAATTGCTAGTTTAATTTTTTCTTCTTTGAATTGTAAAAGATCGTGATTATATAGGATTAAATAAATTTGATATAAATTTTTTATTTCTTCAAAAATTTCCTTGACACTTTTATCATCCTTAGGAATTTTATTCCAACAATAATCACTTTTTTCTCTTCCAATTTCCAATAATTTTTTTCTATATGTAATCCAATTTCTGATCACATGATTTCTTTTTCTTGAATCTTTAATTGAACGTCTGAAATTTATTAAAAATTTCATTACTTTATATGCATTAGATATTTTCATTGGGTTGACTTGACTTTTAGTTAATTTGATTTTTTCTATTGGAATACAATTTTTACTAGCTTGAACAAGACCTTTTTTGATCTTATCCCATATATGATTAATATTATTTTTATCGTTAAAATTAAATTTTAAAATTTCTGAATTTGAAATGTATTTATTAAGATCATTCTGAAATAATTCCCATTGCTCTCCATCCATTTTATCATACTTATAAACTTCTTTAAATCCTTCCTTCCGTTTGATATTAGCAATATTTCCAATCAAATCTTCTGACCATATTGAATACACTAACATTCTATGATCAGTATTAATTGTTGTTGTATTAACAATTTTGCATTCTTGTGTTTCTGAAAATAAATTTTCTGTTACCCAAATGTAATCTATTCTAGAAGGATTTTGATTTGTATTAAAAGGATAGAAAGTATTTAAGGAATGTTGTGATAAATTATCGAACATGATATAGAAAGGATCATAAAAATTTTGTTCATCTTCAATCCATTCAAAAAGTTTATGTTCTTTTTTCATTTTACGATTATTATTTTTATCATCCAGATATTTTTCATAATGAAGATTAAAATCACCAAGAAGAATAATTTCTGCATTTTGTGCTTTACTTTCTCTAACCAATTCTTTGATTTTATCAAAATAAATTTTAACTTCTTGATTAAAATTATCTAAAGTAACTCGTCCAGATTTTCCATAATAATTAATGATTCTCATTTTTTTATTTCCACTAAAAATAAAATTAACATATATAATTCTTCCTTTGAAGCTATTATAATTGACTATATGCCGTGCATAATTTTTCTTAATAATAAGACCTACACCATTTCCCCTATAATTAGTTTCCTCATTTGCAAAATAAGTAACATAATTATTTCTATAAAAATTAAAAGAATGTTTTGCCATTTTGTTTGATATATTAGTTTCTGATAGACCCAAAATAGTTATATTATATTCACCTAATATATCAATTAAGAATTGTTTTTTAACATCAGTTATACCTTTAATATTCAATGAAGCTATTTTAATTATATCTGATAAATTGAGTCGTTGACGTGTTTTCGGACGATAAATTTGTTGATTATTTAAATTTGAACGTGATTTTTGATTAACAGGGGAAGGATTATTATAATGTTTTTTCTTAAAAGAATGTGTTTTTTTATTGTTCATCATTAAAAATAATATTTAAAGGGGTATTTAATCCTCATGGGATTCATTATTGTCAATAATTTTATCCCCTTGAAAATTATTAACGTCATTATTATTGTCAGAAGTAAAATATTCCATAATTTTTGAGATATTTTTACTCATAGTTGATAAAGCATCACCGAATCTATTAATTTCGTTATTTTGTTTGTTTAAACTATTTTCTATATCTGAAGATCCTGAGGCTTCAAGTTGTTCATTATCAACTCTTGATCTTTTGTTATTCTCATTTTGTAAGGCGATTGTACTTCTATCTTGATTGACTTTAATATTTTTTCCTGAACTTGTTGTAGACTTATTTTCTTTATATTTATAAAATTCAGATTTAATACGATAGTTTTCTTGTTGGATTTTTTTGAAATCATTAGCTAATTTATTCAAATTCTCATTAAGTTGTTTAATTTGCGTGAAAATTCCTTGATCAAGTGACTTTTCATTAACGTTATTATTTCTATTACGTGAAATATTTTTATTCCAATATCTATTAATATTTCCATTATTATATTTAGAATAATTATTTGAATTATTACTTTGCTGACGTTTTTCAAATGAATTTTGTTTTGTTACATTTGCATAACTGCCTTTTTTAAACTTCTTGTTATTTTCTTGACGAAACTCCTTAAGCTTTTGCTTTCTATTCATTACACGTGGTTTAGCAGATGGTTCAATATCACACTTACTAATTAAATGATCAAAGGAACCACATCTATGGCATGATTTTTCACCTGGAGTTCCCCAATGAAGCGTTCTATTACAAAAAATAATATTTCTTTCTGCTGCAATACCTATATCTTCATCATTTTCATAATAAACTATTGCATAATTCAATGGTTTATTATTATTTGGATTACGTGGTATAAAAATATACTTAGGATTGTTAACTTCTAAAGCTTCATGTATATCATAAGCAGTTGAATTCCATGGTAATCCAGTTAATTTAACTGTATACATTGATCTTTTTTCTATTTCATCTTCTGACAAAATTTTTGGCACAATAAGTACTTGATGTTTTCCAATCCATTCTGACCATATGCCTTTGTAAAATTTTTGTAGACTTTCTTCTTTTTTATATGTAATAAAAGCTTGAATATATAAATTTCTAATTCTGGTATAAAAGCCATTTTCTTCTATTTCACCATATTTGTTAAATACAGCTCTAATTTGATAATTAGGAATTTCAATTGGAATATTTATAACTTTAATCGTTCTACAATTTCTATCTTTAATTTCTTCTTCAGTAAAAACTTTTTTAGTTTTTTGATATGGTGTAAATTTTATTATTTCCTTAACCTTACTATTAGTACTCGACTCTGCATCTTCACCATTTTCATGTGACTGTTCATCATCAATAATATCAATTTCTAGATTAATAATTTTATCATAATCATTTTTCATGATTGGTAAAATGATAAATTCGGGTTCTTTCTTATTTAAGATAACTCCCCCGGCCAGGGTAACATTAATTCCAGCTAGTTGTTTTCTCAAATTAAACTTTTTTTGAATAATATTGTTTCCTGGAATAGAATCTTTTTTGATTTTAACTAAAATAGGTTTAGCCTTATTAAAAATTTCTGAATGATTATCACTAATTATGTCATTAGTATCACCATTTTTCTGATTATCCTTATTAAAAGATTGATCATCTGTTTGATTATCAATTTTTCCATTGTCGACGATCATTTCATCATTTTTTTCACCATCAATTGGTGCATCTAGATTTTCTGGTGTTACTTGATTATCTGTATTGGATTTTGCTGCGCCACCGCTTTCAGATGAAGAAGCAAAAGTATCTTGATTAATATCCATATCATCAGTAGTTTTTTCAGTAGATTTATGTTGCCTAAAAGACAAACGAGGTTGTTTTTTCTGTTGTTTTTGTTCAACTTGTTTTTCTTTATCTTTTCTTTTAGTTTTACGAGAACTTGCAGGTTGCCAATCCTGAATAATAGGATTGATATTGAAGACTGGTTTATGTATCGAGTCTTGAAGAGTTTGCTGTTGTCCTGGTTTGTTAACTTCTTTATCTTGTTGCTGTCTTGTACTTGACCGAGTGGCGTGGACCCTAGGTTGCGACCCTGACATCTCGAACAAGTTAAAACTTAATAAACTTACTCTTAAAATTGAACTTTTTCCTTTAAAAATTCCGCAGTAAAAATGGTCTTGAATACAAAGAAGAAGAAGTACCGTACAATTCTGCAGTAGTTTTTTGTTTTAATTGGCGATAGTATGATTTTGAAGTGGTGATCATCCTGCATGACCTTCCTTATTCATTCACTTTTTCGCTTAATTTGTAGTTTGTCCTCTGATCTTCATGCAGATTTTCATCTTTTTGGGAATGCACCATGTGAACTTCGTAGTTGAATCTTATACTATAGCTATATAGCTATATAGCTATAGCTATAGCTATTGCTATTGCTATTGCTATTGCTATAGCTATATAGCTATATAGCTATTGCTATTGCTATAGACGTTGTTATTGCAATATTGCAATATTGCAATATTGCTTCTTTGATATCATTAGAATAAAATTACAAAATATTCATTTTTGTGCCACTTTTACTACATATTAACTTGCGGCATCAAGCAATAAGTTTTATATTTGTATTTAATTTTGTTGATCGTTATTGATTTTCAAAGAAATAAAATATTCAAATATATTTCTTTTTTTCGTTAAAAAAATTAAAACGTGTAGATGATCATGCAGATCTTGTGATAATCAATTAAAAAGTGTTAGACGAAATTTTTTTTCAAAAATTTAAAATTTTTTCTTTTTTTATAAAACATCATAAATTTTTTTTACATTTTTTTCTATTTGTAAGATTAAATATTTGGATATTACATAATTACAAATTAAATTTATAAGACTTTCTTTTAGAAAATAATGTGATATTTCATAAAAAATATTTTTTCTTACTATTTTTATTTTAAACTACTTGAATTTATAATTAATGAAAGAATTAATTTAAAATTCATGTTATTTCAAATTTTTGTCAACTCAGTTCTTAATTTTCATATTACATTTTTTTTATATAAAATTTTTTTAAATTAAACTTCTTTTCCAAATACATTATAATCTTCACTTTGGACAAATGAAATTAACTTTATTTATTAATTAAAAGTTGTTCAGGCAGGTTGAAACCACTTGAATATTAATTTTCATGAATGTAGGTGTAGTGCTTAAAGAAGATTGCATTTTTCTTGATAATATTAACTCTCTTTTCTATTTTTTTTTAATTTAGAGCGTAATATCTCCACTTTGGACAAATGAAATCAACTTCATTTATTAATTGAAAGTTGTTCAGGCAGGTTGAAACCACTTGAATATTAATTTTCATGAATGTAGGTGTAGTTCTTAGAGAAAATTGCATTTTTGTTGATGATATTAACTCTCTTTTCTATTTTTTA
This sequence comes from Rhizophagus irregularis, assembly GCF_026210795.1. Classification (NCBI taxonomy): domain Eukaryota; kingdom Fungi; phylum Glomeromycota; class Glomeromycetes; order Glomerales; family Glomeraceae; genus Rhizophagus; species Rhizophagus irregularis. The sequence goes on along the minus strand of NC_089435.1, from coordinate 1,336,143 downwards.
ATTTAGAGCGTAATATCTCCACTTTGGACAAATGAAATCAACTTTATTTATTAATTGAAAGTTGTTCAGGCAGGTTGAAACCACTTGAATATTAATTTTCATGAATGTAGGTGTAGTGCTTAGAGAAGATTGCATTTTTGTTAATGATATTAACTCTCTTTTCTATTTTTTTAATTTAGAGCGTAATATCTCCACTTTGAACAAATGAAATCAACTTCATTTATTAATTGAAAGTTGTTCAGGCAGATTAAAAGCACTTGAATATTAATTTTCATGAATGTAGGTGTAGTGCTTAAAGAAGATTGCATTTTTCTTGATGATATTAACTCTCTTTTCTATTTTTTTTAATTTAGAGCGTAATATCTCCACTTTAGACAAATGAAATCAACTTCATTTATTAATTGAAAGTTGTTCAGGCAGGTTGAAACCACTTGAATATTAATTTTCATGAATGTAGGTGTAGTGCTTATAGAAGATTGCATTTTTGTTGATGATATTAACTCTCTTTTCTTTTTCTTTAATTTAGAGCGTAATATCTCCACTTTGGACAAATGAAATCAACTTTATTTATTAATTGAAAGTTGTTCAGGCAGGTTAAAAGCACTTGAATATTAATTTTCATAAAATTTTATTTTTTTGTAGCTGTATTAACTTTAAAACACTTATTACAACTTACGTCATTATTTTATTTATTTATTTTATTTTATTTTATTACTAGAAGATACGTCATTATTTTAAATAATAAGAATTAATTTATATTATTGGCTAATTATAATCACATGATACTAAGGATTTTTTTTATTTTTATATTTGATTTAATAATTTAGTAAAATATTATTAAAATCAAATTCATATAAATGCAACTAATATTAATAATTGTAATTTAAGCAGTAAATTCATTAACCAAATCGTGTAAATTCTATGCTTAAATTATGTAATTTCTGTGATCAAATCAATATAAATTCGGCATAAATTATGGTCAAATCATGCAAAATGATACATTTTTGTGATATGGAATTGTGCATTTTTCCGTATCCCTATATAGATTAGAAACATTATTTTTAAGAAAAAATTGTATAAAACCTTATTAAAAACATGATTTTTTATAGGTTTAATTATAATAAAATTTTATTATTTGGTAATATTTTACATACAATTCAATTTATTTATATCAAAAAATTTTTTTAATTATAAATGTTATGTTTGGGGGACGAAGTCCCCTGGCAAATCGCATATTCTAGTTATGGTAATAATTAGTTAACAAAAATAATAAAATAATAGGTATTAAATTATATGTAGTTAGTTAAATTAATAATTTAAGTAAAATGAGTATCAAAAGTATTAAAAGAATAATAATAAATGAAACGAACAAATTTTAATACATTTAATTGTTCAAATATTTTTCCCAAGTTGGTTATAAGTTTAAGATTGACGTAATATAAATAATCAGAAATAATTATAAATTAATAAAAATATTTGCAGTATTTTCATATAAATATTAAAGTTTTTTCGAAAATACTTCTAAAAAATCAATCAATTTTTATTGATAATTATTTTTTCACAATTCCTTACAATTCCTTAATTAATCCGAATTTCATTCTACACTCAAAAAGTCAAATCATTAATATAAATAAACCATTTGAATTAAAATCTTTATTCAAAAATCTGGTAATTATCTAGAGAATTCCGGATATGGATTTGATTATAATAATCTAATTATTAAATCAAAAATTTCTTCAATTAATTAATTATAGAATAATATTGTAAAAATTTCAATTTTTTTTTGATTTTTATGAATTTGATAATCAAACTATTTATCCAGCGCTCAATTTAATTGAAAAAAAAAATCTTAATTATCTTTCTATCAGCGTCGGTCAATTTTCCTATATGCTATATTGATTTTTTTTAAAAAAATAATGATTTTGTAAATATATTAAATATAATATTCTATTTCTTTATTTAATGATAAAAAAAAATTGAAAGAAAAAGAAAAAAAAATTTAAAAAAAATTTGGGGGAAAGAAACCGGTTTAAAAAAAGGGAAATTTCCGAAAAAAAAGGAATCCGAAAAAAAAATAAGTACTGAAAAAAAATTCTGAAAAAAAAGGACAATAATTCGGTCCAAAAAATAACAATACGGTCTAAAAAAAAAGATCGAAAAAAAATAATATAAAAAAAAATCGGTCTTAAAAGACCGAAACAATGGTGATTATTTAAAAAACAATTTTTCAGTTTGGGAAAAATTTAAACCTAAACGAGAAAAGAATGAGAAAAAACAAAATTTTTCGGTTTGAAAAAAAAAACCAAAAAAAGCTTGATAAAAAAAGCTCGATTAACGCACGACGAATCATTTGTGAAATTCTTAAAGATCTGCGGAGTTCGTAACACACAAACTGTCAACATTAAGTTAATGAAAGGTTGTAACTCGTGACGTAGCTCGATATTATATAAATTATTATAAAATTTTTATGTGAGAATCTACAGTGACGTTATTAACGTAACTTTGTTACGGCAGTTACGTCACTGTTACGTCTAATCTGCAGAATAGACAAATAAGAAAGCAGAATAAGGAAAACCAATCGGAAACTGGGGCATAAATTAGTAAAATGATCAACAAGCTGCAGCGGAAATTATAATACTAAATTTCAACAATATTGTGTTAATACTTTTTCATTTCTTTTTTTTTAAATTTTATCAAATCATGAATAATAATAAATTTTTAACGAAATTATCACAAAATTTACTTGATATTTTAAATGATGAAGAATATTATGATGTTACTATTGAAGTTGGTAATGATCCTTATATAAAGATATTTCGTGCTCATATGGTTATCTTACATTATCGTTCTACTTATTTAAGAAGAATTTTATCAACCAATAAAAAGAAAAATGATGGAACTTTGATACATATAAAATTACCAAATATTTTACCTGAAATTTTTCAAATAATATTAAGGTAAGGATTAAAGAGATAAGAATTAAATTTAAAATTTTGAAATATTGGTCATAAAAAATATTTAAGTTTTACGCTTATTATTTTAGATATATTTATAGTGGAAAAATTTCTTTGGAGAAATATGATACTTCGGATATAATCAAAATATTAGTTGCTGGAAGTAAACTTGGTCTCCAAGAATTAATCACTTATTTACAATTTTTTTTGATTGAAACTAAGGCAAATTGGATGGAGCAAAATTTTGATTTGATATGTAAAACAAGTTTTGAGAATGATTATTTATTGGAACTTCGAAAATTTTGTACTGATTTAACGTCAAAAGAACCAGATAAGATATTTAAATCTCTAAATTTCTCTTCAATTTCAGAAAAACTTTTGGTTTCACTCATTCAAAGTGATAATCTTAAAATGAACCAAATTCAAGTATGGGAAGGTGTGCTTAGATGGGGACTTTCTCAAAATCCAGGACTTCCTTCTGATCCTATAAATTTTTCAAAAGAAGATTTTAATGCTTTGAAAAATAGTTTACAACGTTGCGTTCCGCATATTCGATTCTATGATTTAACTTCTAAAGAATTTTCAGATAAAGTGTTACCTTATAGAAAAGTTTTACCAAAAGAATTATATAAAAAATTATTAAAATATTTTTTGAATCCCGATAACCAATCAATTAAAACATCAAAACCTCGTATTACTATTAAGAAAATTAATATTGATTCTAAAATCATTACATTTCAACATGCTGAATTAATCTCAAAATGGATCGATAGATTAGAAAATTCGGATGAGACAAAAAATATATACAACTTTCAATTGTTAGTTCGTGGAACTCGTGATGGATTTACAGCTAATAAATTTCATGAAACATGTGATAATCAATCTCACACTGTGACAATAATTAAAGTGAAAAATAGTAAAGAAATTCTTGGTGGATATAATCCAATTGAATGGAAATCTGATAAATCTTATGGTATTACTAAAGAGAGTTTTATATTTTCTATTAAGAATAGTCATAACTTTGAAAGTTATATTTTAAGTCGCATAGAAAATGAAGAATGTGCTATACTTAATAATAATGCTTTTGGTCCATCATTCGGTGCGTATGGTGATCTTAAAATACATGGAACCAGTGGTAAATGTGTTAAATGGGATTACAAAAAAAAAATCAGAGAAATTACCGATATATTTTTTATGGAAGAATATGAAGTATTTCAAATTATAAGATAATTATCATTTACAGTTGTATTTTAAAGTATATTTATTTTATTTATTTTTTAAACATGACTTAAAGTCGGTAATAACGAGGATTAATATATATGATTTTAACTTTCAATAGACTCTTCTAAATCAAATAAAAAAGTCACGGGATCCGTGGTATAATTTAGGACCTCATTTTATGATCAGTGATAGTAAAGAAAGTTACTAATTTTCTCCCATGTTTTATAATTACAAAGTTTTAAAGCCGCTGGGCAGAGTACAATTATAACATGTAAAAAAAAAATCTCTCATGAAACAGTTTCCGAAAAACAGAAACGATTAAACTAGGCCAAGATTTTCTTAGCGCTTATGAATATAATAATTTTTCGCATTTTTGTAACAAACTTTTTGAAGTAAACCCATCATCATTAGTGCTTTTGGATTATGGAGTTGTACCGATATTTATTAGGATATGGTCTTCGGCGGTCTTCCATTTCTTGGTGCTTTATTTTTCTGAATTTACATAAGAAAAATTAAAATCTAAACTTATGTTTTACGTATAATATACCCTAAAACATTTTCAAGTGGTTACGGATTTAGATAATAATATCTTTATTTTCTTTAAATTCATATTATACCATAAATGTACAAACTCTTTTTGAAAAAATTTTTTTTTTTTTTTCTTACTTGACCGTTATTGTAAACATTAGCAATATAAAAATTAAACGAAGTAACTGCGTAAAAAATCATTTGCTAAAAATTTTCACCTCATAAAAAATGTCAAAAACTTTTTTCGATCTCTCTTAGTCTCTTAGTCAGAATCAAGTTCCTGTTTGATACATATGTATATATTTTGATTTAATATTTCCTCTAAAAATCTAAGATTTTTCGCATTATGACGTCCTGCTGGATAAATTCTTAATTCACTAAACATAATCGTCAAAATTAGTTTCGGCCCGTAGCGGTTTTATTCGGTATTATCTGGTATCTACGGTTAATTTAGGTTGGAACTACCAGAATTAATACAAACTTTTGAAATAATAATATATTATAATAATTTTTTCACGCCATAATTTCATATAGGTTTTATCCGGGAACGAACCACTACGTCAAAAATTCGATAAAATAAGAAATTGTAAACAGAGAACCGGAATTATGAAACCGGATTTTTCGACAAATGACATAACAAATTATCTGATTTTCTAATTTTTCAATAGTCAATACCTCCTTATTGGGTTTGGTAGACCAAATCAAATTCCGATTTTGTTTATCTAATCCAAATTCCCATGCAGAACTACTTTCTTTTTTTAGACAACAAATAAATTTGATAATGAGTTATTTAAATTTGGAATCAAGTTTCAAAATGATGTACAATAATATTACCCGTTATGTGGTCAATGTACGTTATGTGGATCAATAACCATATCTGGTATCTCATTAAACAACCAATCAAATTTTTTCTTATTTATTATTATTATTTTTCGGATAAAGACATAATAGGCACTACTAGAGACCAAAAATGTTCAACAAGCCCAGGAATTGTTCAAAAAATTTTATATAAAAAATAGATAAATTAAAATTAAATGATTCATTTTCTGAAACTGCTTTCGGGTTTAACTTGTTATATATTTTATGTCTCATAAAAAGGAAATGGTGGAAATGGTAACAATGGCGATAATAGTAACAAGGTTATAACAACAATATGAAACAAAGGTGTAAGGATATTGATTGTATTTATTTAAAAAATTTGTACAATGTTAAAATAATTGAAATCAAGTTTTAAGTCGTTCAACCAAGTAAAACGTTTGATTGACAGCCACAGTTACAATATTTAGTTACACCATTAGAAATTATTTAAATACCGTACAAATTATTTCTCATTTTTCTCATTCATTACATTGCAAATATTTTATAAATTTTATACATTTTATTTAAAAATGGTACAACTTCCTATTGATTGTATGAACCAAATTCTTGAATATTTTACAAATGATAGTCGAACTTTAATTTCATGCTTATTAGTAAATCGATATTGGTGTAAAGCAACCGTTAGGATTTACTGGGAAGAAATTAGAAATTATAAAACTTTGATCGCTTGTCTTCCGAATGAATCAAAAGAAATCTTAAATAATAATGGAATTTTAATTCCAACTTCAAATCCCCTGTTTAATTATGTGTCATTTTGTAAATCTTTATCATTGGGTGTAATTATTTGCAATATTGAGCGATTTCTTAAAAAACAGATGGTTCAAAATATAAGTGATAGTAAAGTTATAGTTTCACAAGAAATATTTAAACTTCTTATGAGCCAAATATATTCTTTAAAAACATTAAAAACTTTGGTTCGATCAATTGAAACCCCACTTTTTACCTCATACCCCGGAGCGAGAGACTGTTTAAAGAATATTTCAGAATTACAAGTTTATTCGAATTATAATCCAGCATTTTTTCATCAGTTATCTCAAATATGTCATAATATACGATCGTTAGAAATAATAATCATAACTTCTGTATCGAATGGATTGTCAGATTTAATTTCCGCTCAACAAAATTTAAAACATTTGCAATTAATTCGAGATGGTTATAGTACAGAATTGAGAGGAATAGAAACCTTAGCAGAAGTTATCCCTAATAATTTGATTTCAATAGATATTTATGGGAGGAGAGGATTTCCTCAAGTGCTATTAACATGTATTCCTAGTCTCATAAATTTACAAAGTCTTACATTAACATTTTATATTAAAGGTTTTTTTGAAGAATTACAACATGCTATTTTTCCACAACTACAAACCTTGGAATTCAAATTTGAATGTCCAGAGGACGACTTATTGATAAAGTTCTTGGAAAACAATGGCAAAAATCTAAAAAGATTCCATGTCCAACGGAATGGCCACACATTAAATTTAGCAGTGATAGATCTTTGTCCAAATCTTAATTATATTGCTACCAAAATTATGTATGATATTGAACCAATATTAAAATTGTTTATTAATAGTTTTCAATACTTAAAGTATATTGATGTTTATTATGAAAAATCAATATTTACGAAAAATAATATTACTGTCATTACGAAAGGTTTAACTAAGAATTATTTACCTGAATACTTACCTCATATTTCCTTTTGCAAAATACGCGGTGCATTCGAATTCGATATTATACACCGTAAACGAAAATTTCTTTGAAAACGCTAGTAAATATCATTATGTAGATCACATAGCAGATAGCTTAAACTATATACTGTATATAATAAAATTATAACTGTATTAAATTAGACTTTACTTAGTTTGTCTTAAATCAAATCATAATAAAAAAATTGATTAGTCATACACATTTTAAGCCATCCGTCCTATAAGCCAATTTTCTTTCCTTGAAAAAATGTCAGAAAAAATGTCAGGATATAGTAGTATTGGAAGAATTGCGAGAAGATGTCGAATCTTTATAATCTTTTTTTTTTAAAAAAAAATACAATTGTAATTACAGATGTAATAAAATTCACATACCGACTAATGGATTTAATTCGTGAAGAGAAAGGATTAATTTTAAATTGTATTTGAACTATTTCATAAAAGTAAACTGTTACTAATTTATTGAAAATGTTCGTATAAAGTATAGAAATCACATAATAAGCGCTAGTAAGGCTAGTAAGGCCGCAAATACGTAATGAGATCAAAAATATAAAACGTAAATCTTAATTTGCCTTAATCGAATCGGATCCTTATTAATAAATAGTTTAATAATTTCACATTCTACGCTGTTTGTCAATTTTCTTTCCTTTTAAAAAAGTCAGAAAAAACGTCAGAAAAAGTGTCAGAAGACTACGTACACAATGACATAATATACTAATATTGGAAGAATTGCGAAACGATGTTAAATCTTTATATCCATGTCTTTTTAGTCAATAGAACTTGGTGCGAAACGGCAGTGCCAATTTTATGGAAGAACTCTTTTAATAAGCAACATAACATAGCCGATAATGCATGTGTAGTACTTTCACATTTAGCAAAAGAATCAAGAGATTACTCAGATTAGAGTCACTTTATTAATGTATTTTTACCTCTTAAATAAATAGTGAATTTTCAGATTCGGGAATATATTAATTATTTGAATTACGGCTGATTTCATAATGTAGGGACACTTAGCAAATTTTAAAGAACTCGGAAGTATTCGGTAAAGCCACCATTCTCCCAAAATTAGCGTATAATTTTTATTTTATATCAAGATTTACAGAAAATTTCCGAGTTCTTGAAAATTTGCTAAGCGTTCCGACCTTTTTGAAATCAGTTGTAATATAAAAATCATTTATTATATGAAGACCGATATGCAGTACCTACTGCGCCACAAAAAAATGCAAGACCGGGACCGACCGGTCCAGGACCGAGTAGGACCGGTAGGATCGATTACCCATCCTTAATCGAAAATTAACGCAACCATAATGATACTAATTATATATATTTTTAAATCTATAAAGAAAATTATTAATTAGCAGAAAATTTTTTTTTTATGAGGATGGTAAATAGAAAGCAATTGATAAGAAAATGCATTTTTTCCTCCTTTTATTTAAATCATATGAACGACAACTTTTTTTCGTATCAATACCGTACATTATCAAGTCTGATGTACCAAAATTAATAGATATTAAAATTAATAAACGTTTATAAGTTAAATATATATGCACTCGTTTTTTATTTGTGATTAGTAGGATTTCAGATAAAATATTTATTAATTGACAAATTCCATGAGCCAAAATTTAAATTTGCATAAATTAATAAACGAACGAATTTAGGAATAATAATTTACCAACATAAATGAGTTAGTAGTCGGGTGATGAGAAGAAAATTTTTATTTGGTGTACAACTTCGGTAAATGTATATAATTGAAATGATTAAAATTAACGACCGGAGTCATATAATATTAAAATCATGTGATAAGATGTACCAATCAAAAACGATTAGGAAAATCCTTCTACCTCATTTTAAAATGTTACACAACTTCATAAATAAATTAATACGCCATGAACCTAATGTAACACATAATGAGATTTTAATTCTTGTCTCATTTTTTCCCGTTATACTGTTAAGTTTTATTCAAAATGTCGCAACTTACTGGTGATTGTATTAATGAAATTGTTGAATATTTAAATGAAGATAAAGTTAATTTACGCTCATGTTTATTAATAAATCGACTTTGGTGTAAAATTTCTGTCAGGATTTACTGGAGAGAAATTAGAAATCTTAGCGCTTTAATTGCTTTCTTCCCGGATGAATCAAAAGAAATCTTGTGTAAGAATGGAATTACCATTCTAACTTCGAATCCTCCAGCTTTTAATTATGCTTCATTTTGTAAATTTTTATCAGTTTATGAAATTAATTGCAAGGTTGAGAAATTTCTTACAAAACGACATATTACTCATCAACATTTAAAAGATAGTAAAGTTATAATGATGAAGGAAATATATAAATTCCTTATGGGACAAATTACTTCTTTAAGAAAAGTAGAAATTATGACTTCATTCAACACTACACTTTTTACATCATATCACGGAGCAAAAGATTGTTTAAAGTATCTCTCAGAATTAACCTGTTATTCTAATATTAGTCCTAAACTTTTCTATCATTTGTCTCAAATATGTTACAACCTACAAACGCTAAGAATAAAATTTAACGAATTTATTTCAAATGGATTAGAAGAATTAATTTCTGTTCAACGAAATTTAAAACACTTGTTTATTATGCAATCTGATATTTGCGTAAAATTTGCAAGTATATTTGCTTTGATAGCAAATGTTCCTAATAATTTGATTACATTAAATATTTATAAAGGAAGATGGATTTACAACATGTCATTATCATTCATCGCTAGATTCACAAATTTACAAATCCTTACATTAACATCATTTAATAAGCATTATGAAGATTTTAATAAATTACAATATGCTATTTTTCCACAATTACAAGTTTTAGAATTTAAACAAGAATGTCCAAGGAACGAATTATTAATAAAATTCTTGGAAAATAATGGAAAAAATTTAAAAGAATTATACGTTAAAGGTAATGATAATTCATTAAATTTGGCAATAATTAAATTCTGCCCAAACCTTATAAAACTTTCTACTAAAGTTAAAAGAGATTGTGCAGAAACAATAAAATTAATTCTTAGTAATTGTCGATATTTGGAAGGAATAAAGATTTTTTATGAAAAAAAAATTGACATGATAGGCGCATACAATGCTAACGTGACAGGTTTACCTAAAATTACCTTTTGTAGGTTAAATCGTCATAGATATTCATATTATTATTATCATTAAGGATTAGGCTACATTGGTGTAAATTATTTTTTATTATTATTATTATTATTATTATTATTATTATTATTATTATTATTATTATTATTATTATTATTATTATTATTATTATTTATCATTATCATTATCATTATCATTATTATTATCATTATTATTATTATTTTATAAATTTATTTGTATTTAACAAGAAGTTGTATATATTAAATAAATTATTTACTATATCTTGGGTATTATCATATGACGTTTAAATAGTAGCGTAATCTTAATAATTTTATATTTGAATTTTTCATTTACTAGTACAGTATTATAAAAAACCGGAAAACAGTTATAAAATATGCATGACGGTAATCACGGTATATTTCTTTTTCATCCCGCTTCCCGCTTCTATAAATAGATTTCACTAATAAAACATCGCCCAACACGTGATCACATGAAACAATAATTGTGTGACAAATAGGATTTTGACTAACCAAAAAAGCAAGTCCCCGAGAAGTACCAAATAAATTGTACATACGGCCTTACTTAATTTGTCTAAATCAAATCAGATCCTTATTAATAAGTAAATAATTAATAGTCGTACACATTTTTTACGCCATCCGTCATTTTCTTTCCTTTGAAAAAAAAATGTCAGAAAAAATGTTATGGCTATGCAATGACATAATTGTACTAATATTGAAAGAATTACAAGACGATACAAAATCTTTATATTCATGTCTTTTAATCAATAGAACTTGGTGTAGATTGACAGTGCCAATTTTATGGCAGAATCCTTCTAATAAGAAAGGTTACATATCCTATAAAGTATGCAATATTCTATTTAATGTAATACTTTCACATTTATCAGAAGAATCAAGAAATAATTTGAAGTATCAAGGAATTGATCTTTTTAAAGAAATATATCAACGACCTTTATTTAATTATATTAGTTTTTGGAGGCATTTAAATTTATATGTCCTGGAAAATATAATGGAAAATGTTTTTGCAAAAAATTTTGAAATGTCTAAAAAATCTATTATAGGAAATGAAATAATGAAATTGTTTATTAATAGTGAAACAAAATTTGTTTCTCTTTCTATCCCAAAAATAAACTTGTGTCATATTTCAGGTTCTGAACATTGCTTTTCAAAACTTGAATATCTTGATTGTGATTATACCAATAGCAATATTTTGGAAAAATTGGCTATAATGAATACATCAATTAAACAATTGATATTTAATTATAAGTACGACAATATCAGTAATCATGGAATTAATAGATTAATTAAAGTTCAAAAAAACCTAAAAAGAATCAGTCTCAACCTCAACTCAAAAATGCCGAGGGATGAACTATTTTGCAAAACACTTGAAGAATCAATAATAAAATGTGCAGATACTGTCCAATATTTGAAAATAAGTTGGATTCCTGTCCCAAAATTTTTTTCATATTTAATAAATTTAGTAAGTCTAGAAATAATAAATTTTACTGATAGAATATATTTGAATTATTTAGTAAAAGGAACTTTTCCTCTTTTAAAATCTTTAAAATCTTTAAAAGTAGTAGATGTTCCAGCAAATATTTGTAAAAATATAATTGATAGTACAAAAGGAAATCTCATTGAAATCTCTATTATTTATCAATATCATCAATATAATCCTGATGATAATGGAAAACTTATCCAGAAAATTTATCAAAAATGTCCAAATCTTAAATTTCTTGAGTTAACATTGTATAAAGAGAATATTACAGAATTCAAGAATTTATTAATTAACTGTCAATCTTTAATTAGTTTGGAAATTATTGATCATACTATTAAATGGAATAAATTATTTGAAGTATTGAAATTTTCACCGATTAGTTTATTTAAGTTCAAATTTTCTACTGAATTTAAGGTTTTGTATCTTAATTTGAAATATTTAAAATTATTTCTTGATAATTGGAATGATAGAAATCCTATGTTATTACATTTAAATATAGGCTATTTTTTCATAAGGAGAAGTCAGCAACTACAACAGTATGTAAAGCTACGGAAAAGATTAAATGTATTTTTACAAGAATATAAGGCAAAAGGTATAATTAAAAAGTTTGATATTGGGAGAAAAAAATATACTTAGGAATTTAAATAGTTGAAAATTATATTTAGTTAGCTTAATATTTTTGATATACAGTATATATATATTTCTTTAAATAAAGTATCATATCTATTTAAATGGTTATTTTATATTGAACTAATAAGATAGTTATAGATGAATAAAATATTGACCCATGGTAAAACTTTATATTATCAAGAATTGAATGCTAAACATACTAAACGTTTGCAAGTTAAGATTATGGGAACCTCGTTGAAGTGGATATTCTTCTTCCATAATATTATCCGAAGAAGAACACCCTCGGTACTTTTGGGAAAATGTGACCGTCAGTGAAAAATTATTCACGTGATTTCCCTTACCCGAAGTAAATGAAATTTTTTCAGCCTTCTGGTTCTTAGAAATAAATCTTACAACCAATTATATATACGTTCGAATTTATTTAAAATAAATAAATAATTATGAATTATCGTTCAGCCCAATAAGATCATGCAGATTTTCATAGACCGACATTTTTATTAGGACATAACAATAACAACACGATTGATATAATAAAGTGGAGTAAAAAAATATGGTGTAAATGAATATTTTTTAAGAAAGTTTAAATAAAGCTTATAAAGTGGATTAAAAATAGAATTTATGGAAAGTTAAATAAAACAAGTTAGCTCATGGTACGTATAAAGTTTTGCTAAGAAATTTGGCCGATGGGTTGTCAGTGAAATCTTCAGGTTATGAAACTGTTTCCTCGGGAAATGATTCTTCACGTTAAATTACTTACTGTCTTAACCTGGTTGTTGCACTACAGAGTTTGATGTACCTAGGACCGATCAAGACCTTCGTGAAATGCTTCGGCTGTTCGTGTCAAAAAGCAGCTTCAAAGATTACTGTACTCATTGAGACTCCCTCGAAGCCCTTCAACGAAGTGATGATCTGAACCCTAACATTAACGTGTATCCCGTTTTGTGGATGTGTCGACACAAAGAATGAGGAATATAAAGAAGCGTTGCGTAAATTTGGAGACTCGAGTTGCAACAACTCCTATCGACGTATCCCATGAGGCCACCAAAAGTATCTACTCGTATACTTATCTCGTCTCTGCAACTTACCCGTTCAAGGATCAAGTCAAGTTACAAGAGAAGCTGATTGAGGGAAAAAATGGGTGTGGGAATCTTGACTATGGTATTGAATCATGTACGACCGGGAGAATTATCGGTCTAATTGAGGTCAAAAAAGATGACTTTAAGCAGGGTTTCGCAGAAGCTATCGTACAATTGGATTCATCACTAGGTCGTAAGCGCAAAGCAAATGAAATGGATGATGGACATGGGTTTGACAAAGTATGGGGGATCGTAACAGATGCGGAGAAATGGTACTTTCATGGAATGTACGCAAGACGCTGAAGGGAAACTATCGTTTAAATTGTCGAAGCCGCCTCTTTTTGCGCGGGTATGAAAGACATGGTTGAGAAGGTCCTTGGTCATATTATCTGGTTATTGGAAGAACCACAAAAGGCGGATTCAGCTGTTAATTTAGAGGAATAAAAAGTGTAGATCATTGGGCAGTCTTGCGGAAAAGTCGGATACTGTAGTTAAGTCTTAGCATAGCGTGGGTCAGTCGTTAAATCATGCATCATGAGAAAAGTCCCGAGCTTTTGAATTCAGACGATTTTATGTTTTATATTTAATAATTATCGTAAAATTATTTATTCAACTAAAAATATCGAAAATAAAAATATTAAATACTTATTATTCTTATAGAGTTTAAAATTTGTTCTTAAGAACTTTTTGTTTTTTATATTATTTATCTTATAAAACCGTATATTGTAAGTATATTTAATTTTCAAATATATATACGGTGAATCATATCATTGTCATAAAAATATTTCTATAAGTGATAAGTGATACAAAAAAAATGATAGTGCACAATATATTTCAACATATTTCAATTTATTTCAGTAATTTCACTTTTAAACGCGTATATGTTACTTTCGCAGTCAATGAATATAAAATATATAAAATAGGACCAAACGTGTTTTTTTGTAACACCTACTATACATGTATCATTCAACATGTTTCAATTGTTTCATCTTTTAAACGCGTATATGTCAAATGCGTCAAAATGATGAAAGTTGAGTCATTTGCTTAACAAAATAACTGAATTAAAATGAATCACCTTTAAGCTATATGTCTAATTTCTAATGACATGATTTTAATCAATAATTATATTAATTATACTATACCATATTTGGCAAAATGATTAAGTTCTTGTTAATACGATAAATAATAGATTTAATTATTATAATTGTAGTGTTAATTTTTTTCACTTTGATAAATCAATATGTCAGTCTGAGTCATACTATCTACAAAGGATTTTTTTTATTTAAGACATTAAACTCTCATCAATTTCTCTTTTTTTATTAAATTATTAAACTCTGAATTATCTTTATCAATTTTTTTTATTAAATTATTAAACTCTGAATTATCTTTATCAATTTCAAACATGACCACATCTGAAGATTTCATTGGTCAAAATGGTAAATCTTGTGAACTGCATTTTAACTTGTAGATTGTAGTATTAATAATTAACCCAATTCTTTCAATCTTTTTAGCTCTTATCTCTTATTTATCAGATAACAATAGGACAACAAAATCATATTGGAGGTTCTTAACAAATCACCGTGATATTATTATTGCTTCAATTGATACTACTTCAAATTTAGATAATTGGAAAAATCTTGATAATCTTTGGGCTGTTCGTTTTTTGAGAGAAAAAAAAGATTTCCTTAAAAAAGATTTTCCTGATTTAAAAGATAAGGTGTGTTTTTTTTTTATTTTGCAAAGTTAGGGTAACCCCTAGAGTTAATCAGAACTTAACTTAGGGAATTTACTGGATTTGACAAGTCGTGGTAACCACTCCAAGCTTCTCGGTTCAGGTGTCCTAACTTTGTAGTTGATATAAGTCTGCTAATTCTGGAGAAGGAATTGGCTATGTACCTTTTTATATTACTAAATAAATTTTAACACACTACTAATAAACTGTTTCTAATAATAGGTAATTGCAGAACGATTTCGATATGCAAAAACATTAAAAATATTTTGCCAAGAAATTATTAAAGAATATAAAAAAAATCAAGTATTTATTGAAGAAAATAATGAAAAAGAAAACATAGTGCTTGCTGATTTTGCTGATTCATCTTGTTCACACATTTCTAATTCATCCCATTCAAAAAAGAATGTTGAAAAATATAATAAAAAAGAAAAACATAGTATCTGCTAATTCTTCTTATTCACAACAAATTATTGAAAATACTGATTATGATTACTTTATTCCTATTAAAAATCAATCTATTTCTAATTCATCTCATTCAAAAAAAAATCAAAATTCCTATTAAAATTCATTCTATTTCTACTGAAAATAATTCTAAAAATTCTCAACTTATTGACTTTTGTTATGATATTTTTCAAGAACTTGATATTAAATCTAATATTCATCCATTTTATGAAATTTCAAATGAGAATATAAAAAATTCAATGGATTTATTTACAATAATTTCAAAATTAGAAAATAATCAATATGCAAGTATTGAAGGATTTGAAAAAGATATTCGTCTTATATTTCGCAATTGTTATATATATAATGATATAGGAAGTGAAATGCATATTTTAGGAGAAGAATTGGAATCAACTTTTAATAAGATTTGGACTGAAAAAATTGATTTTCAAGTTAAACAAAAAGGAAATTTAAAAAGAACATGAAATAATGATACTGATTCATCTTCTGGTAAATTATAATATTTTTATTATTTTTTTTTTTATATTTATATTATTTATTAACTTTTATAATTATTTTTAGAACTTATAACAAAACAAATTCGAATTTTAGAACAAAATAAAGATAAATTAGTATATAGACAAGTTGTGAATGATGCTCTTCTTATCGCTTCAGCATATGAAAATCTTATTGCAAATAATATTTTACCTTTTATTGAACTTTTAAAAACATTTTTATTAACAAGATCACAAATATCATTATCTTCTGCAAATGAACCTGTTCTTCAGGCAATTGTTGAAAATCTTTTACCATTAAAATATCGTATTCCTGAATTATCATTAGTAATGGATGGTACAAAATTAAAAGGATTTGGCCAATTTGGATATTCAGATATTTTTATCTTAAAAGGAATAGGAAATAATAATGTTAGTTTAGAATTAAAATATATTTCATTAGTTGGATTAATTAAAAAAAAGAAGTTTAATACAAATGATTTAGAAAATTTAGATAAAATTATTGAAAAAGAAGATGAAAAAATTCTCTTAAAAAGATCATATGAATATTGGTCAAAAGAACATAATGAAACTAAAAAAGTAACTATAGAAGAAGTATTAAATAATGGAATTAAACAATTGAAATCATATATGAATATTATTTCAAAAGGAAAACCAAATGATTATTATAGTTCAGGAATATTTGATAAAAGAATTAAAATAACTAAATCAAATCCTAATAATAAATTAAAAGGATTTGTTATATTAGTAATTGGATTTTGACGTATTTTATGGAAATCTGTTGAAGAAATAACATATAATTATTCATATGAAAAAATTTAAATATTTTTATAATTAAATTGAAAAATTTATCCATAACCCCATTACATCATATAGAATCTAATACACATTTTGATTGGACAAAAATACAGTAAAACTTTTATTTTTAGTGTATTACTGATCAATTTACAAATACTTAAAATGTTTTATTTTAATGCTTTAAAAAAAATAAAAGACATTTTATTTAGCAATTAAAGAATCAAAAAATATATATCTGTTGTATTATAATGATTACACTAATTTTACATGTTCTGGCATTATGACCATTTTATTACATTTTCCACATATGTAGTATTTTCACTATTTTCTTATTAAATCTCTTATTTATTTTGGTGGCTGATTTTAATAGCAGAAGGTTTTCCTTTGCAATATGTTCTAATATGAGCTTGTTGTTGTTCTTTAATTTATAATAACTCATCATGATAATCTGATAGAATTTTTTTAAGATCTCCAATTTCAATAGAGTGGCTGATGCTTTTGCTAGATCAATAATTGATGCATACTCATTCTTTTTTCATATCACTTTTGAGTGTAATTATCATGATGTTGTTGAGAAAATGAAGGTTTATCTTGATTAAATCTGATTACAAATTCTTCAGGTCCATCTGCTTCTACTACACCATTTCCAAGCATTATGTTGTCAGAGTTGATAAAACTTTGTTCATCATCTTAAAGATTTTCCTTATACCATCTTCTAGGGATTAACGAGATTAGAAATTTAGCATTATTACTATCCATCATCACTTTAAAATAATGTCTACATATCACCCACTATTAACAAGCTGTAAACATATACAAATATACCAGCCACTTTTTAAAAGGATTACATAATGATTTGCACTACTGCTTTTAGTTAATAAAAAACAGTACCCTCTAAAAGAACTTTTTTTAATGAAAAAACATCAAACCTGACATTTTTCATTAAAAGAAACAAAAAAAAAAGTGTAAATTTTTTGATCTTCATAATTATCTTCTACAAAATTGGTGTTTAAATTTTGTTCAAAGTCATCAATGTTGTTAGAATTTTCATTATCATTGTTGTTAGTAGAATTTCACTATCAGTATTGTTAGAGTTTTCATTATCATTGTCTTCTATGAAGCGCTCTATAGGAGTTGTATTTATTTTTACATGTACGGGCGGCCGGGCGCTGATCTGAACCTTTGTATTTATTTTTTATCCTCCAGTATATAATAAAAAAAACATTATGAGAACAGAGAACATATACACGAAAGCACACATGTTTAAAAAATAAAAAATCAAAGGAAAGCTTTTATTGTATTTTTGAGCTATGATAAAGGAGTCAGTTCGCTATATAAAATGAGGCAGGTAGTGGTGTCTCAAGGGCAACGCAAAAAATGATCTAAAAAAAAAAATACTTTCTATTAATTATGGCCCAATAAAAACTTCATGTACAGCGGATGGGTATTTGGGTACTCTTTATAAAATATTTACCTGGGTTAAACTCAATAACTATTACATGGTATCAAATACCAAAAGTAACCATGGTAAATACTGTTTAATCATTATAGAATTCCACAACAATCTATGTTTGAGCTGGGACTCACAGGTCAAAATGCTAAAAATCGGCAAAAAAAATGGCGTGAAAAGCAGTGGCTATTCTTGGCTATTCTTGGCTATTCTTGGCTATTCTTGGCTGTTTTTGGCTATTTGCGAATTAACCTATACTATTTGTAAATAGTTGATATAAATTTGCGAATAGTTTATGCAATTCTAGCCATTTTTTTTGCCTGTTTTTAGTCATTTGACATGTGACTGGGTGCTTGGAAATCAGGAATGCAACTATTGTTGCACAGGTCAAAAAGTGAAAAATCAGGAATCGGTCACCAATCAGGTAGCTGATTGGTGCCTGATTGGTGACTGATTGGTGACTGATTGATGCCTGATTTTTCACTTTTTGACCTGTGTTGAATACTATAATTTCATTGAATTTGACAAAAATAAAAAGATTTTATTTGAACGTCAATGGTTGTTTGATACCTTTATAATTTTATGATTTTTTTCGATATTATAATCATGCAGTATAATGTTTTTCATATTAACTAAATTCGATTTTTGTTTTAAAACCCAATTATTTTTAAGAGTGTGCATGGGAAGGTTAAAAGACAGAATATATTGAATTAAGAAAAGCAAATAAAAGTAACGATCATATGTTTCAATAAATATGTTGATTGTCGCATTTTTGAATTAAATTATAATAATTAAGACAACAATAATCTTACCTTCAATGTCAACCTCAAAACCATCACTTTTGACATTTATTTATTTTAGAGTGATACATGATGTTGTACCTTCATTCTGTCATCATGTTAAAATAAAAAAAATAAAAATTAATTGCGCAAAAAAATACTACATACATGTGGCAAAGCAAATTGTTTCACAACACGCTGGATTACAATGAATAGAGAAATAAATTAACAAACAGGAAGACACTATACCAAACCCAATGGAAAACTGAAAATAAACTAATTAGCAAGTAAGAAAATCACCTCCAAGAATTGAACTTGGACACAGAAATTGTGGAACCAACGGTGATGGATAATTGTTGAGTTAATAAGTTATTAAGGAAAGAACTCAACAAAAGAATAAAATAAAGGGTATCACATGTGAAGAATGAAATCACATGAGATAGATCAAATGACCAAAGAAAGATAAATGTTTACAAGACAAAGGATCTCTCTGACACCAATTAAGGGCGATGCAAACGATCCCCTTGTAAAATTTATCTATCTAAGAATGGTCAAATGATCAAGAAAGGGTAAATTTTTACAAGACAAAGGATCTCTCTGACACCAATTAAGGGCGATGCAAACGATCCCCTTGTAAAAATTATCTATCTAAGAATGGCCAAGTAATCCCAAGTTGACCAAAGGGTAAAGATTATGTCTCCATGCTATATTTGGTAAGCAATGGACCTAGCTACATAATATAAGATAATTTTGAAAAATATGTCAATTGAAAATAATAGAAGAAAAAGATGACTAAACTACTGTGGGATTAAAGTAGAAAAGTATTTACAAAATAGATAAGAAAAAAGAAGAATATAAATTATGCAATTGAGAAAATAAAGAAAATGGAGAAGGATTGATAATAATATAGATAATAAATAAAGAAGAAGTGATAATAATAGAGAGAATAATAAATGTTCAAAAGAATGTAATACATTGGGAAATGAAAGAAGTCGGGTAAGAAGGAAGGTTGTAACAGCACAAGAGAGTTTTAATGAAAGAAGAATTAGGATAATTATATGCTTGATAATATCAGTAGACATGAGTAAAATAATAAAAAGAATGTAAATATATATGGCAAATGATGGTAGATATTGGAAGGTTGATTCAGTTGGTTGATGGTAGCATTTGTTGAGGGGAATTTCATTGAGAACAGTATTGATAAAGTTAGGACACAATTGATAAGACATTTTTGAAACTTGTTTGAAAAAATATTTGTATAGATAATTCAGATTTAATATTTGATTGAAACTTGTGTTTGAAAAATATTTGATAGAAAATTTGGATTTAATATTTGATTGAAAAATTTGAAAATTTGATTTTTCCTTGAGAAAATTTAAGGGTATATATATACTTTTAAAATCTTATGTGACTAATAATAATTTATTATGATTCATAAAAAAAATCAAGATCTTGTATGAGTCACATTTATTACATCTAATCTAATAATATGAGTTAGCTTAATGATGACTAATAATGTATAATTGTGGCTTATAATGCATGATTAATATGATTTACTCCCTTATAGTTCACATGTTGTTATCTTAACTGGAATAGTTTGTATAAACAAAAATAAAATATAGGGTAAATTAAAAGATTTTATTACAAAATATATTTCTGGAATTGTCTGTCAGTACTACAACAAAAGTACATAGAGAACAATTGGTAAAATATCAGTCTTTATTAATAATTATAGGATACTATCTATCTATTATCATGTGAAGCTACTTTTATCATCTATAGATCGGTAAAATCTAGATCTCTAATTGTGACTCATGTGACTCATCAATAACAATCTCACATCGCTTTTACCGTAAAATGTTGATAATCTGGTAATCTGGTCATGATATCAAATGAGATTAGTTTTACAGAATACAGATTCAAAAAACAACACGGGACAATATAGTCTTATATAGTATTTCGTAATTCATGAGAATAGAGACTATATATTATATTAATGACAGTAAGGCTTATGTATGGCATAAATAAAGTCTATTGTTGAATGCTTCATTTCAAATCAGGGTATGGGAACAAATAATATGTCTATATCTTAATAATTCAACATGACATAAACATTTCTAAATTGTGATTTTGAATAAGTTACCAGCAGCTTCCAATATTATATTCGTTGATGTGTAGAAAAATGTATTTTGCAGCCTTTGAGTCTGAATATGAAAATTCTGTGTAACCTATATAAGTTGTATAGCTTCAACATAATCAACGTCACATATTTCTTCTTTGTAAGAATATTGTATTTTAGGTACATAATATAACACAACACATGTTTCCGGGAATCAATATATCATATATGAAAATTTTGGAAGTACGGTGATTGTGACGATACTTGCATGTTTTTCTGATATCGTGTTTGTAGTTTGCTGTTTGCTTCAGTTTTCGCATGACTTAAACCTTAATTTCCTAGAAAAATCGTGATCACTGAAATAATTCTTGATGGAATACAAAAGAATTTCGCATAAGTTATAAGGACAAAGAAATCATTCTCAATATTCAACAGAAATGTCAACAATCTTTGGACATACTCTTTTCATATAAATTATCGCCTCTCACCCGGTCTGTACATAACATTATTCACAAATATCTGTGCTAGCTTCTTGCAGCAGCAAGTTGGCAATCTTTTTTTGGTATTAGTTTTATCTTACATATGTGAACAAAGAAGATTTTTTGAAGAAATACTAGACGTTTTCTGGAATAAAAACAAATAAGTGCTTCAAGGTCATCCAGCAGAATAAAGTGTTGTAGGTCCGTGAAAACTTTGCAATTGTTAAGATCTACAAACTTTATTTCTTATGAAAGTACCAAAAGGGATATGATTCTCTATAATATTAACTGTAGTGACTAACTTGGAAAGTGGAAGTTTTGAAAATCAGAATATAACTATGTAGCTTTTATTAATTATGGGTAACAAGTACAGAACATTGAGTTGTCTTGCCATCTTCATACAAGACCGGGAAAGAATGTCATTCGAGTGAATACTGGGAATGATGTTAACTTCCTCATAGGGTAAGATACTGGTAAGATATAGTCCTATGGAAAACTGAGATGCCCAACGAACCGGAGGATGCTATTATAAATCTCATTCTTGCTGAGGCGATAACCTGACAAATTCACAGCAGCAGGAGAATTAAATGGATTCTGGGGAGGAGATTTGGGTCGACCTCTTGAAGATTATACTCACATCATTATAGATTCACCTCATTCGGTCTTGAAGCAAGAATTAACAGGAGTATTAACGCGTTAAGAATTACTGGATCAAGGTAGAAGTTCATTCTTTGTGTCTAGGGTCTAGAAGTGTATAGAAATACATTTTTTTTGTATATGATATAAACTATATTATAACATTTTTAGAAGAGCATGATGAACAGGTGCCTGAAGAAGATAATCAGGTTGATGATGGTAAAGATAATTAGGGTGAAGAACATGTCACGCTAAACGTAAATAGTTACAGTATAAGCATTATCATCGGCGGCTGCAGGATAACACGGTTAGGGGTGTTAACCGAACTGCTTTTCGGATGATATTTTAACACCCCTAATAAAAGATGACCAGGAAACAGGTTCAACTTTGGGCAATTCTTTTTTACTACCCTTGCTCTCTTAAAAACTCATTAATCAATTGTTTTGTAGACATAGATCCTCTAGAACAGCTGTTCAATGATAATTATACAATACGGGAAGATATACTAATTTACGAGAAAATTGTCCAAGGAACACGTTTTAGTTATTGATGCGAAGTTTGTATTGTTTCTATCCTTATTCAAGGCTTTATTAGCGTAATCTTTTTAACTTCACTTGGTATACATTATCAAAAATTTTAAATTACGTTTACTAGATTGAAATTACGTTTATTTAATCGTTAAATTTAATATGGAGCAGAAGTAGAATAATATTAATATTTATAATATAAAAGGGTAAAAATTCAATTTTCTCTCTATATAAATACTGCACCCATTCTGTATTAGCTGCTAAAGGATTTTGTGATTTATATCATAAATTTATATGAATGAGATTATAAGATGGAAAATACATTTATTTTATATAACACCATAAGAATAATTTAATAGAGAAAACAGCCTAGAAGATTATTTGCTCATATCGAAAAATTTGAAAAAGCACATTTCATGACAAATCGAAGAAAAACGAAGAGGAGACAATCGATTAAATTGTGAAACATCAATTCGGTTTAAATTGCATATTTTTGATTATTTAAATATCACGTGTTAATTAAAATTTGAATAAAAAATGTTTTTAATAGTATTAAAAATTCAAATTACTTTTTGTAATTACTCTAGAACTAAATAAATAAATAAAATAAATAAATTAAAATTCAAATTAAAGTTTTTTTTTTTAGCTTGGTCATTCCCCCATATTCCTGAACAATAATGAAAAAATAAGAAAACATTTCATATAAATAAATATTTGAACTATATTTTATAACGCGATAAACGCTTATTAACCGAATCTGAATCAGATAATTTTTTTTATTTGCATATAACAGATAATAAACGGTTAAAACTTCTAATTTAAAATAAGTTAACGTCAAAAAAAAAAAGTCATTTTAGTTAACATTCCCGCAGGTGAAAGTATGCAAATCTATTTATAATAGTTTCTTATGACTTAAATATTGTGTCTTCATAAAAACCGGGAGACGTTTTACAAAAATAAATGAAATGTAATACGGGGTAAATATTTATCGGTGGTAAGGGCAGTGATATTAGCAAAAATCTTACGTTATACTTAATGAACAATCATGTGATCTCAATATTTTAATTTAATTGGTTACACTATATCTTACATACAGGAAACTTATATTACGTAATAAATATCAATTGCCCTAAGCGAGTTAGTGTAGTTCGATCGTATTCTTTTACTAAATGTTATATAATGTAGATCATTTCCTTTTTTGTAATTTTTCTTTATTTCTAAATACTGAAAGTAATAATTTGACTTCGTTAAAAAAAAAAGAATTATAAAAGGACAAAGAAAAGTATCGGTACATGTTACATCGTGAAACTATATATAATATCGGTACAATGAAGTTTTTTTATTAATTGTGAAACGGGACATAAAAAATTTATCATTATCGGTATATAAGCGATCGGTACATAAAGGTGCTCAGGCATATAAAATATAAATTAAAAAGAATATAAATGATTCAGCCATAGTAAAATATGATTATTGAGGAATGGAAACTATCGTAAGTCTGGAACATAATGATATGGATAAAACACATGATTATTTTAAAGATATTTCACTTTATTACTAAAGAATATAAATTCATCTCAAATCTTGACGTGCAATAACAGGAATATTTTTTTACTTGGAAAGTAACAGGTTATTTAGCTATAATTTTTCTTCTCACGAAGATTTTGTGAAATTAATAGTCGTAACTTATTCCAAAATAAGCTGTGAATGGTTAAGAAATTCGCAAATGTAAGGCTTTCCAAAACAAGCCGTATATGTTCTTAAACACTTAAATTCATAGAAGGTTTTATTTGTATAAAATTTTTAAGAAAAAACGGTATAGAACACGTTTTACGTTAACGATATATTTTTTTCAAAATTTATCATTAAATGGCTTTACTCTTCTGACGTACCAAATCGGGTCTTAAATGATTCTTAAAATTTATTAAAACGTGTTCTATTATTCTAAATTGGATTGTAAATGGATCAACCTAATTGATCGATGAGAGAAAATTTTTTTAATATAAAGGCATATCAAATACGAACCCTTTCAGACTAAAAACTTCAAAAACATATTTCACTCTTAAAGAAAAAAAAATCTAAAATAATCCAAACTTCAAATATATTATAATATATCGAGATGTCCTCAGAAGTAAAGATTGGTAGTTCAGTATACAGATACTGTGATGGAAATACAGATCTTAAAGTTTTAAGTACAGGAGTTGGAGCAAAAGCTGCGGCAAATGCTACTGATGGCGTCAAAGCTAAGCTTGAAGTGGGTGTTGATTTGGTAAATTGTGAATCAGGAGGCTTTAAATCAAGAATTGGACTCAATGCTGACACGGGAGGATCAATTGGCCCTAATGGTATAGAGGCTAAGGTTGTGGGTGTTGGTTTTAAACTTGGTAGGGAAATGGGTTTAAGTACTCCTTTTGGAGAAGTATCATTTAACTTATTCTAAATACTTTCATATGTTTTAAAATATATTGTATTTAGTTCATCTGTTGTTAACTTATCGTAATAACACCAGTAGTATTTTGATGTTTACTCATGTCCATATTTGTTATTTTTCTGTTAATAAAGACAAGTTTTATTATTATTACATTATAAAAATCATTTTCTTTCCGAAATATAAAGAGGTAAAAGTGACTTTCGAATTTTTTATTAACAGCTGTACGAATGGGTGTATTTTCTATAAGTTTAGTAGTATAAGTTTAGAAAATTACCTCTGATCGTCATGTGATTTGCCTTTGTTTTATCGACTTTGATGTAAAATTTTATTCGTAAATAATATATTAAAATATTTTTTATAATAAATATATAATAATACATTCAACAAATATGTCACATAATTATATAAATATTATTTTACATCTTTCCGACCAAAATAATCATAAAATATGTTTTTTTTTCGATAATACGACAATATTGAATGGTATTTTCCCCACAGAGTATGTTAAATAAATAAAAATAATAGTTATATAAATAATTTTTGTATCACGTAATACACAACATCATAATTAAAATATAATTTATAGATTAATCTAGATTAATCTTAACCTTATAATAGTCCGAAAACAACTATGAGATATGCGTGACGTCGTGACATATTTTTATTTTTTTTTTTATTTCAAATAAAAGCGAAGAATAACAGTTACTAATTTCTAAAAAGTTAGTAAAAGAATACATAAAAAGCGCAGCAAATACCCAATCCGGTTAACAATATATGTAGATCACAATCAAACTAGACTTTACTTAATTTGTTTAAATCAAATTAGATACTTTAATTAAATAAATAATTGATAGCCATAGTCATACCACATTTTTACGCCATCCGTCAAACTTTCTTTCCTTTTAAAAATTGTCGTAGAAATAATGTCAAGACTATGCAATGATATAATTATATTAATATTGGAAGAATTACAAGATGATGTTAAATCTTTATATTCATGTCTTTTAGTTAGTAGAACTTGGTGTAAACTGACGGTACCAACTTTATGGAAGAACCCTTCTAAACAATGTCGTCTAACCGATAATGCACGTAAAATTTTATTTAATGTAATAATTTCACATTTATCAGAAGAATCAAGAAATAATTTGAAAAATAAAGAAATTGATTTTTTTTATGAAAAGTATCAAAGACCTTTATTTAATTATATTAGTTTTTGGAGGCATTTAAATTTACATTTTTTAGAATATATAATGAATATTTTTATAAAAAATTTTGAAATATCTAAAAAATCTATTATAGGAATTGAAATAATGAAATTATTTATTAATAGTGAAACAAAATTTGTTTCACTTTTTATTCCAAAAACAAATTTTTGTCATATTTCAGGGGATGAACATTGCTTTTCAGAAATTGAATACCTTGGTTGTGATTATAATGATATCAATAGTAATATTTTGGAAAGATTGGCTATAATAAGTACTTCAATTAAAGTATTGGGTTTTAATTATAAGTACAATGATACCATTAGTCATGGAATAGTTAAATTAATTGAAGTTCAAAAAAATCTAAAAGGAATCAATTTCGTCTCAACAATGCCAAGGAATAAACCATATCGTAAAGCACTTGAAGAATCGATAATCAAATGTGCAGATACTGTTCAATATTTGAAAATAAGTTGGAGTCCTGTTACAAAATTTCTTTCATATCTTGTAAATTTAGTAAGATTAGAAATAAAATCTACTTGCGACTCAGATTGGAATCATTTAATTAATGTATCTTTACCTTGTTTAAAATTTTTAAAAGCTCAAAATATTCCACCAATTGTTTTAGAAAATTTAATTGAAAATACAAAAGGTTATCTTATTGAAATTATTATTCTTTATCGAATTGAAGATGATGGAAAACTTATTCGAAAAATTTATCAAAATTGTCCAAATCTTAATTATCTTAAATTAAAATTATCAAATAATGAATTTTTAGAATTTAAAAATTTATTAATTAATTGTCAATTTTTAATTGGATTAGAAATTATAGGTTATACTATTGATTGGGATAATTTACTTGAACTATTGAAATTTTCATCTATTAGTTTATTTAAATTTAAATTTACTGCTTATTTTGATATTTGGGAAGATAATTTGAAACATTTAAAATTATTTCTTGATAATTGGAATGATAGACATTCTATGTTATTACATATAACAACTGCAATAAGATTTTTAACTCTCAGGCCTAGAAGACAACAACAACAACAACATGTTCTAAGGCAAAGATTAAAAGAATTATTACAAGAATATAAAGTAAAAAGTATAATTAAAGATTATAATATTGATGGATTTGGTTTTAAAGAATTTGAATGGAACAAATAAAAAAAAGTGTTGTTAATTATATATACTATTTTAGGAATTTTTTTAAATGATTGGAAATTTTTATAATTATTATGATAGTATTAGTATTTTAATATTTATATGTATTTTTTGTTTTTTATGATTCTGACCTGTAATAGGAAACAAGAAAATTAAATTATTGCCAATCATCATGCATCAAAATTTTTTACCTTATAATAAAATTTTTTATTTTTAATACTGTAAATTGATTTCCTGCGAGCGAAGCGAGTTACGGTTACGTTAAGTTCAATATTAAACCAAAGCCACATGAATATATAATGTATATACCGTTAATTTTACCACAGATAAAATTAAAAATTTTCTTTATTTTAAATCATAAAATATGTCAAGGTGTATATGAAATACAGTTAATATTTTATTAAAATTTTTAATTTTTTCTTAAAAAAAAAAAAAAAAAAAAAAAATTTGCAATTGATTTATGTAACACACTATCGGGTGAGATCAAAAAGGAAAGTGAGATCACCGAAAAAATCTTTATTCTAAATATGGAATTATCACGACTAAATATCCCTATGATTTTCATACTGCGCATATTTATTTGTTACACTCCTTTACGCCATATCTGATATATATAAATTAAAAAAGGGGTAATAAAGAAGAAATTTTCTTCCTTTTAAAAGATTAAAAAATGTCGAAACTTAACAAAGATGTAATATCCCTAATATTAAAAGAATTATATGATATGAGAAATACACTTTATTCATGTCTTTTAGTTGACAGGACTTGGTATGAAATGACTGTACCAATTTTATGGAAGAATCCTTTTCGATTTCACTTAAAAGAAAAAGCACATATCATTATAATTAATGTAATACTTTCATATTTATCAGAAGAATCAAGAGTTAATTTGAGGAATCAAGGGATTGAACTTATAAATACATATCAACAACCTTTATTAAATTATATTAGTTTTTGGAGATATTTAAATTTATCTGTATTGGAAAAAATGATAGAAACTTTTGTAACTGATACAAATATTAATCAATCCAAAATTTCTATTATAGGATTAGAAATCATGAATATATTTAATAGGAATACAAAATTTTATTTTCTTTGCAATTATTCCCGCTATAACTTTACTTCGGGTACTGAACTTTGTTTCTCAGAACTTGGTTACCTTCGTTGTACTTCTACTCAAAACAGCAGCATCTTAGCAGGAAGATTGGCTATATTAAATACGTCAATTAAAAAATTGAATTTTGATATTTTATATTTTAGTACTCATAATTGTGGTATCACTAAATTAATTGAAGGTCAAAAAAACTTAAATGAAGTTATATTCAACAATCAATATCTGGTTACTCTTAAGGAATATATTGTCAGACCACTTGAAGAGGCACTAATTAAGTGTGCCGATACTATTCAATATTTGAAAATAGACTGGAAACCTGTCACAAATTTATTTTCACATCTTGTAAATTTAATAAGTTTAGAAATACACGCTTTTCGCCAGAAAAATTGGAATCATTTGAATCATTTGGAAAAGATATCTTTACCTCACTTAAAATATCTAAAAGCTCATTACGTCCCATCTAAAATTTTGGCAAGTCTAATTGAAAATACAATAGGAAATCTTATTGAAATAAGTATTATCTATGGTCAAAGTGATTATGATGAAGGAAGACTTATCCATGCAATTTATCAAAATTGTCCAAACCTTAATTATCTTAAATTATCATTATTTAGTGAGAATTTTTCAGAATTTGAAAATTTATTAATTAATTGTCAAATTTTAAATGGATTAGAAATTTTCTGTGTACATGATTATCAAATTAATTGGAAAATCTTATTTGAAATATTGACGAGGTCCACACCAATTAGTTTATTTAAATTTAAATTTATATATTCTATTTTTAATTCTTATTTGAATATTAATTTGGAATCTTTAAAATTATTTCTTGACAATTGGAAAGATAGAAGTTCTATGTTATTGCAAATCTTTTCATCGGGAGTTATGTTAAACGTGGAGCAGAAGCAACATCAGCTAAAATTAGAAGATCTTTTACAAAAATATAAAACAAAAGGGGTAATCAAAAATTATAACACTAATAATCTTGGAACTGAAGATTTTGAATGGATTCAATGTAAACTCCATACGTTATATGATTAAAGGAAGATTAGGGAATTTTAAAATAATTGATAGAAAATCACAATTTAATTACGGAAGATTAGAAAGTTCTTAATATATTTTTGAGCAAATTTATTTAGAATATTAGTTTGTAAAATAACTAGAGTTTTACCTAATTATGAAAGATCAGTATTTAAATCAATATTTTTGTCAAGATTGTCGCTATTGAGAAAAAGATTAATCCGCTGGATGAGGCGCAGTATTCATGATCTTTTTTGTTGGCAGTAGTAATTTTAATGTCTATTGTCTAATAAGTAGGTAAAAGTTATCTAAATTAAAAAATCTATGATTTATATATATAGGACTTTCGAGTATTAATATTTTTTCTAAAAAAAAAAATTTCAAATAACCGCAAGAAAAAAATTGTTTAACTCAAAAGAATCTTATTAAACTTTAAAATAATCTTTAGGTTTTAGATAAATTTATCTAGAATATGGTGGATAATAATAAACATATCATTACATTTTTGCAGAAACCCGTGATTTGTTACCATGCAGTTAAGAAATCGCCATCAAATCACAACGATCTATTATCTAACATGTGACGATGTGGTACCAAACGATCTTGTGAAATTGAATGCTATTAAATAGGTGGTAAATAGGTGATGAATAAGTGGTAAATAGATGGTAATTGTCATCAAAATTTAGCCGAAAAAATCAATTCAAGATATTTTTTCGATGCATTAAATATTACTTGACGATGAATCACAATTTTAATTATTTAATTATTTTTTTTTAAAAATCAATTTAACTTTAATAAATTATAAACAATATCATTTTGTAAAAATTAATAAGATATAAATAGACTAAACTTTTATAGACCTCAATACCCTATAAAAAATCTGTTACAATTCCATATGTTTAATACGTAATTCATTTTTAATTTATTTTTATTTTTTATTTTTAAATTTCAAGTGATCAAGATTACAGAAAGGTAGACAAGAACTAATATTAAATCAGCCAAACGCTACCCTAAACTACGCTGCAATCAAACCGCCCGTAGACCGTAATTCATTTTAATCTTTTTTAGATAATAATTTTATCTATCATAATACGCGATCACGTGATTGTTTTTTTTTTGTGATACTTTTTTTTTTATACAGTATATGATTTTGATCTTCCTTTCTTTCCTTTATTTTTCTTATTTTGTCACACTCTTTTTCTTTATTTGTCATCCTCTTTTTTTTATTCCCCCTTTCTTTTTTTATTTTCTAGCTTCGTCACCCCTTTAAAAAATATTTATTTCCCACTCGCTACCTTTTTTTTTTAAAGAAAAAATTTCTTCTTTCTTCCTTTCATTTGTCTCCCCATTTATAAAAAAATTTTTTTCTAACTTTACTCATTGTCCTTTTCCTAACTTTGTTATCCTCCTTTTTAAAAAAAAATTTTTTATTCCCCTTTTTTAGGCTTTTTAAAATTCTTTTATTTTATATTTTATTCTTTTTTTTTGTCGGTTGATTTTTCTTTGTGAGTTCTTCTTCATGGGTCAGTTATTTTAACGTGAGTCAATTATTTTTATGTAGATTAATTCTTTTTCATGGGTCAATTCTTTTTCGTGGGTCAATTCTTTTTACGTGGGTTGTTTCTTTTCGTGGGTCAATTCTTTTCGTGGGTCAATTCTTTTTCATGGGTTAATTTTTTTCATGAGTTGTTTCTTTTTGTAAATTGTTTCTTTTTGTGGAATGCTTCAGCATGTTTTTCTTTTTTGTGGGTCGTTCTGTTACTCTTACTCCAAACTTTAAAAATGCCAACTCTTGGAGATTTGAATGATTACAGGGGAAGTTTGGCTCCTAATTGACATTCTTATGTTTCTTTTTTTTTGTTTTTTAGGTTTTTAGATACTAGAAGACTTGGATTAATCTAGACTTATAGGTAGTTAGGAGAAGTGGATTTAACTACTAGAAAATTTAAAGTTTCTTTTTGTTTAGTTTGCAATAGTTAGGAAAGAACTTTTCATAATATATTTGTATTTTATTTTATTTTTATATTTAATTTTATAATATAACTAGCAATAAACTGTAGCTTAAGTGGTAAATTTTGTGATAAAATTAGTAATCATCATAAATTCAGTGTCCTAATCATGTGAATTCTATATGTAACAAACCAATTTCTTAAATAATATTACGTTGTATTATTTTAATTGATATTTTTCTTAACACGTAACGATTAGCATAATAGTTTACTATAAATAGTTAACAATAGAATTGTTTTTGTAATAAATGTATTAATTACGTTATTATTTAATTTTTTTAATTAAAATATATTGATTTTTTTCCTTTAATTTCTTTAATTGAAAATATCTATATAGAAATTTATCGATATTGTGTGGCTTTATATTTTTATCTCCGACCTTTGATAATTGCATATTAGTTTACTAAGAATGGTTAAGTGATATTCTTAAACAAAAGAATTTTTTTTTTTTGTGATAATTTTGAACAAATGTTAAATTGTATTTTTTTTTCTTCAATCGAAAGTTAAATTTTAAACTATATTCAAAAGTTAAAGCTAAATTCAATTTAAGTTATATTACCCTTTCCTCTTCTCTCATTCTTCCCCTTCACTCCTTCTCGTTCTTCCAGCATTTTCTTTTATAATTTCAATAAATTATAAATTTAATAGTAATTATACCTTCAATGAGTTACAGTACGTTCAAAAAACTCTTTTAAAACCTTCTTAATAATAAATTACAGTCTGTAAATTAATTATATTACATAACACCTTCCCCTTCTCATTATCTCCTTTCCTCCTTCTCGTTCTTCCTTCTCTTTTCCCCTTCTCTTCTCATTCCTCCTCTTTTCCCTCCTTGTATTTTCCTTTCCCTACTTCTCATTCTTCCCCTTTCCCTCTCTTTTGTCCTTCCCTTTACTCCACTTGCCCTTGCCCTTCCCCTTTCCTTTTCTTTTTTAGGCGGCTCCCTGACTCTTTAAACATGGTATCTCGCTGAGTTTTGCATGTCTTTTTAATTTCTTTATTCCATTTTTTAAACAACTACTAAATTCTCTTTTTATTTCTTTTTCTTAGACCATGTTATTTCTTTGGCTCTTTTGCACGTGAGAATTCGGTAGGTGAAATTTTAATGAAATGTTTTACAAACGTTTCTTTTTTTAGGTCCAGCTTCGAAGGTATAATATCTTCAAATTTTTTCTTTGATTTTTTTAGCAAAACGTTTGCTAATGTTTTTGTTTTTATTTTTTAGATCCAGAACTCCGTTTTACTTCATTTCGAAGCAGACTACCATTTTTGAAGGTAAAACTTCAAATTTTTTTCTTTCAGGGGGTTTTTTTTAACAAAACGTTTTGCTAACATTTTCATTTTTTTTGTAGGTCAAAGAGACCCATTTCAAAGGCTGTACTCATTTTGAAGGTATAAGCTTTGAAAATGTTTTATTTTTTTTCATTTTTATGCAACGAAATATTAACTTTTTTTTTACTCCTTTATTAGTGAAAAAAAAACCATGTAACGTGGAACCATACCATATGCACAAAGCACTAGCACAAAGCACTGGACTTTCTAGCACGACATCAATAGAGTATCGATACTAAATACAAAATACATACAAAACAAAAATCTATATATGCAAACATAACTAACGCATGTGGCACTTATAATCCCCTTCTGAACTGACAGTTATCTTTTTAAACTATGAAACCACAATTATGCACAAAAATTGAGATCTCCGTTGAGTTTATTTTTTTTTTACAAACTCTACTAATAATGTATAAAATTTTGATTTTATTTACTTCATGAACTATTTTATGAATTAATTTATTAATAGTATATAAATAAAGATTTTACCAAATATTAGCCTTATATTAATCTTACAATAATTGCAAGCATGTATTTAATGATAACTTCTTGATTATCAAAAATTATTCATGTTTATTTTAGCCATGGATTTTTTAAATACCTAAATAATATACTATAAAAGTTTCAAGTTTCGCCCAAACATCTGTGGCTTCGCCCGAAGCTTCAAAGTCAAAATAAACTACCCTAGCGTTCCCCCAAAAAAAAGCACTGGTGGCCGGCATTATGCGGAATTATGCACTGTCACGTGAACAGTGCGGTGACAGATAAGGTGTGACGAATAAGTTTTTTCGACTCGAAAAAAACTAAGTCCCTCAGATAGTCAGATAAATATAAACAATGAAAACACTGAGGGGTGTGACGGATGTGATGATTTTTTACTTGGACACGTGACCAGTGCTTTTTTTTGGGGGAACGCTAGGCTAGATGTTAAATTAGCAGATGATCGGCATATGATTGGCTAATACTATAATTATTAAAAATTTCGGCTCAAAGCTAACTTTATCCTTTTTTGCCACAATAATTTTATATTATATTTTGGGTATCCTAAACTACCAAATAAAACAATTAGTACAATTTTTCTAGCAAATATGATTTTGCTCGGAGCTTCAAAATAAACGTGATAATCAATATATATATGATCGGTAAATGATCGGCAAAGTGATAACTGATAATAAGCATGTCCGCCCTGTTTATTAAACCAAAGCCACATGAATATATAATGGATATACCGTTAATTTTACCACAGATAAAATTAAAAATTTTCTTTATTTTAAATCATAAAATATGTCATGGTGTATATGAAATACAGTTAATATTTTATTAAAATTTTTTTTTAAAAAAAAGATATTGATTTATGTAACACACTATCAGGTGAGATCAAAAAGGAAAATGAGATCACCGAAAAAATCTTCATTCTAAATATGGAATCATCACGATTAACTATCCCTATGATTTTCATACTGCGCATATTTATTTGTTACACTTTTTTTTTTTTTTTTTAAACAGTAACGCGTTTTATTAATTATCTAATGATCCGAGGATCTATAATCAAACATAAAAACACTTAGAGCAGTGAAAACTAAATTTTCAAAACCCTATAACTGAGTAATCGAACCATTATATACAAAATACATATATACAAAAAAAAATAAATTATTACTACTTAGAAAACAAAAAGGGAAAAGCAAGATCGCTAAAAAAACCCTAAATGAAATTTATCTAAGATTGTTATCTAACTAAAGACAGATTGATACCCTCCGTACTATACCCTGGTAAACCAAAGTAAAACCTTCCTTTGGCGAAATCTGCGGTCTCTAGTTAGCTTTCTCGCATGCGAGCACCGCCCGCCATCAAAATTACGTCAACGGCTTCCAATGTAACGTGCGCAGACTTGCATGGCCCGAACTATACACGCGACTTGGTGTGATTGGCCTCCCCAATGTTGATCGACATCTTCGTAACCTTAATTTTGATTGATACTCTCTGCTTGAAACACTTACCTAAAGCGGATAGGCCACTCCTTTTACACCACCTTTAGGGGATATTTAACATATGCGCTAAAAAAAAAAACTACTGCGCCAAACCAATAACGAAACCAAAAGAAAAGGAAAAAAGAAAAGAAGAAAAAAAGGGTAAAGGGTAATAAACACCAAACCAAAACAACCACCAGAAAAAGCTAACCACCTCCCAAGACTAACACTTTCCTTCGCCCGCTAGACCTTCTGCCAAAAACCCACTTCAACTCCAAGAAAAGAACTCCGCAACTTCCAAAGACCAATATTCCAAAGGGACTCCGTCTCCAGTATTATCCAGGGACTGCTCCAAAGGTTTTCCTTATGCAAAACTCTCCGAAACAACAAGTTATTAGGAGCCAAAACTTAACGTTACGAAGCTTTAGAAAAATTCGGCAGTTGGTAAACCCTCTACTAAAACACTTAAAACTCATTAAAAAGGACAGTATTAAGGGTATTTTTCGTTTTAGAATCCATTTCATGAAGAAAAAATGAGAGTTTATTAGTTGGAATAACGAGAAAAATGAAATTTTTGATTTTATGAAGTCGTGTGAAAAATGGTCGTAATGATCAGCAGAAAGAGTCCCCCACTATTCCGTCATTTATTTGTTACACTCATTTACGCCATATCTGATATATATAAATTAAATAAATGGGTAATAAAGAACAAATTTTCTTCCTTTTAAAAAATTAAAAAATGTCGAAACTTAACAAAGATGTAATATCCCTAATATTAAAAGAATTATATGATAGGGGAAATACACTTTATTCATGTCTTTTAGTTGACAGGACTTGGTATGAAATGACTGTACCAATTTTATGGAAGAATCCTTTTCGATTTCACTTAAAAGAAAAAGCACATATCATTATAATTAATGTAATACTTTCATATTTATCAGAAGAATCAAGAGTTAATTTGAGGAATCAAGGAATTGAACTTATAAATACATATCAACATCAACAACCTTTATTAAATTATATTAGTTTTTGGAAATATTTAGATTTAGCTGTATTAGATAAAATGATAGAAACTTTTGTAACTGATACAAATATTAATCAATCCAAAATTTCTATTATAGGATTAGAAATCATGAATATATTTAATAGGAATACAAAATTTTATTTTCTTTGCAACTTTTCTTACTATAACTTTACTTCGGGTACTGAACTTTATTTCTCAGAACTTGGATGCCTTCATTGTAATTCTACTCAAGACAACAGCATCTTAGCAGAAGGATTGGCTATATTAAATACATCAATTAAAAAATTGAGTTTTGATATTGTATATAATAACACTCATAATTTTGGTATCATTAAATTAATTGAAGGTCAAAAAAACTTAAAAGAAGTTAAATTCAACAATAAATATCTGGTTACTTTTAAGGAATCAATTATCGGACCACTTGAAGAGTTACTAATTAAGTGTGCCGATACTATTCAATATTTGAAAATAGACTGGAAACCTGTCACAAATTTATTTTCATATCTTGTAAATTTAATAAGTTTAGAAATACACGGTTATCTCCACAATAATTGGAATCATTTGGAAAATATATCTTTACCTCTTTTAAAATACCTAAAAGCTTATTACGTGTCATCTAAAATTTTGGCAAGTATAATTGAAAATACAATAGGAAATCTTATTGAAATAAGTATTATCTATGATAAAAGTGGTGATGATGAAGGAAGGCTTATCCATGCAATTTATCAAAATTGTCCAAACCTAAATTATCTTAAATTCTCATTATTTAATAAGAATTTTTCAGAATTTGAAAATTTATTAATTAATTGTCAAATTTTAAATGGATTGGAAATTTTCTGTATACATGAGAATCAAATTAATTGGAAAATCTTATATGAAATATTGACGAGGTCCACACCAATTGGTTTATTTAAATTTAAATTTATATATTCTACTATTAATTCTTATTTGAAAATTGATTTAGAATCTTTAAGTTTATTTCTTGACAATTGGAAAGATAGAAGTTCTATGTTATTGCAAATCTTTTCACTAATAAAAGTGGAGCAGATACAACAACATCAGCTAAAATTAGAAGATCTTTTACAAAAATATAAAACAAAAGGAGTAATCAAAAATTATTGCACTAATAGGTATGTATTTGAAGATTTTGAATGGATTCAAAGTAAATTCTGTACGTTATATGATTAAAGGAAGATTAGGGAATTTTAAAATAATTGATAGAAAATCGCAATTTAATTACGGAAAATTAGAAAATTTATTTAGAATATTAGTTTGTAAAATAACTAAAGTTTTATCTAATTATGAAAGATCGGTATTTAAATTAATATTTTTGTCAAAATTGTCGCTGGGATGAGGCGCAGTATTCACGATCGTTTTTTTATTAGCAGTAGGAATTTTAATGTCTATTGTCTAATAAGTAGGTGAAAGTTATCTAAATTAGAAAATCTATGATTTATATATATATATAGGACTTTCGAGTATTAATATTTTTTCTAAAAAAAAAAATTTCAAACCACCACGAGAAAAAAATTATTTAACTCAAAAGAATCTTATTAAACTTTAAAATAATTTTAGATAAATTTATCTAGAATATGGTGGATAATAATAAACATATCTTTAAATTCTTTATCCTGAAAAATGTCACTAATTATTACAAACAGAATTGATTTATCGGTTCAACAGAGGTTCAATTAAAAGTACGACCTTTTATTTATTTACAAAATTTTATCTCTGAAAATATAATAAAAATTCTTCGTTAATGTTGGAATGTCAGAATTTACCAGTTTCAAGAGCAGCAATTTTTAATTAAAGAAAAGTAAGGAAATTTTCTGCAATCAATTATTTATTAGTATGATAGATTTCACTCGAGATAATGAAAATTATATAATAACGTAATTAAAAATCACTACCGCCATCAATTATACCATATAATGGTGTTGCAATCGGCCACATGACCGCCACAGAATATTTTTTAATTTTCCTTTTTGGTATTTTTTCAAAGTTTTTTTTTTTTGATTTCGGATTTTTTGAGCTTTTTTTCATTTTTCGGATTTTTTTTCACTTTTCTTTTTCCGGCTTGGTTCTTTTTCCAAACCCCCCAAAAAAAAATTTTCAATTCTCTTTTTCGGTTTAAACCGAAACATTTTTTTCTTTTACCATTTAAGTTTGGATCGATGCTGCGGTGCCATGGTAAGGCACCTTATTTCCGAAATTTTTTTTTTTGCGATTATTTTGTTTTACTAATATTTTCTTTTTCCTCTAATGTTTTTTTTCATTCTTTCATCCTATAGGTTTGTATTTTTCAGTTAGCAATATAATCGAAATATTTTTTTATTCGAGTAATAATTATATTTTATTTGGTTTTTTTAGTTAAAATAATAAATATGATTTAATCCAACCAAAAAAATTTAAATTAATAATTTTTTTAATTAATATTTTTAATATTGTTCTTTTTATTATTGGTTTGCATCGGCCAGTTCTGACCCGGCACGTTGCAAGCCTTTAAAATTTCATTGATATAGTTGCCGGTAATTTTACTAATTTACTAATTCTTGCTTGGTAATTTATACAAAGTTATCATAATGGTAGCAATTTGTTTATCATAATTCATGACTTAAAAAATATCAAATTGAAGTAATATACGTAATATACGATTTTCAAAATTAGTAAAGTTTATAATACATTTTAATTTTTTGGAAAATATTCTTATAATATGTTTGAGAATAATTAATGAATTTTAATAAAAGGTAAAAACTAAATTTTTTTTAACAGAAAAGTAAAGTTCCTTTTTGCACTATTTAATATGCCAGATGTTGCTTGATAGATCTGTAAAATAATAAATAGAAATTTATGCACATTTTTTACACTTTTTTATTCGATCGAGTAGATATAGTATGGAATAACTCAAGATCTATAAACAGAGAATTATATTATGGCTATTATGGCTTTAGATTTTTGCCCTATAAAAAAAATTCTGGAAAAACCTTCGATAAATGATCATTTTTCTAATTTTTATTCCGAAGAATAACTAAGACATGTGATCATTTTTCTGAAAAATTTTTATTTTATAGGGTTGCAGAGAACGGAGACTTGCCAAATTACTTAAATAAAAATCGTAATAAATTATATTTTAGTGAATTAATTCATCGAGTTTTACATATTGGTAGGTTCAAAGATCTCACTTGTATAACTGATATGGGATTATGTAAACCTGCTGATTATAAAGCATCAGAAAATACAAAAAATAATACATATAGTATTTTATCATATATTGCTCCTGAAAATTGACTGGGAAAACCCTGCGAGCGAAGCGAGTTACGATTATAGTATTCCCTATAAAAAAAATAGATACGTTTTTTATACTGAAAGATACGTTTTGTTTACTGAGAGATACGTCTACCGGTGGTTAAAATTCTTTAGTTGGATATGAAATACAGTTATTTTATTAAAATTTTTAATTTTTTCTTAAAAAAAAAAAAAAAATTCTCTGAGTGCAATTGATTTATGTAACACACTATCGAGTGAGAACATTATTCAAAAAAAGGAAGTGCAGGTCTGAAGGAAGAAAGTAGTTCGGGGAATAACAAACATTTGCGTGGTTATACTAATTTTCGCCCCAGGTTCCCATTGGATCCGATGTGAAATTAGCTCGGATTCCATGTTATGATGGCAGAAGACATGGGTCCGGATGATTACAAATCAAAAAATTCCAGATGTTGATCAATCGGACCTTTGCGTATGATCAGTGTATGACCGAATAAATCAATATGGAAGTGACCCGAAATTCGAATGATTTTCACACTGCGCACATTTTATTTGTTACACTTCTTTACGCCATATATAAATTAAATAAAGGGTAATAAAGGACAAAATTTCTTCCTTTTAAAAAAATGTCGAAACTTAACAAAGATGTGATATTCCTAATATTAAAAGAATTGTATGATAAAAATAATACACTTTATCCATGTCTTTTAGTTAACAGGACTTGGTATGAAACGACTGTACCAATTTTATGGAAGAATCCTTTTCGATTTCAACTAAAAGACAAAGCACTTAACGTTATAACTAATGTAATATTTTCATATTTATCAGAAGAATCAAGAGATAATTTAAGGAATCAAGGAATTGAACTTACAAATACATATCAACAACCTTTATTAAATTATATTAGTTTTTGGAGATATTTAAATTTAGATATATTAGAAAGAATGATAAGAACTTTTTTAACAGATACAAATATTATTAATCCCAAAATTCCTATTATAAGATTAGTAATCATGAATGTATTTAATAGGAATACAAAATTTTATTTTCTTCGTGATGATTTTTCTTTTTCTTCCTCGTTCCTAGGTACTGAACTTTGTTTCTCAGAACTTGGATGCCTTCATTGTACTTCTACTCAAGACAACAGCATCTTAGCAGAAGGGTTGGCTATATTAAATACATCAATTAAAAAATTGAATTTTGATATTTTATATAATAATACTCATAATTTTGGTATCATTAAATTAATTGAAGGTCAAAAAAACTTAAAAGAAGTTAAATTCAACGATAGATCTCCGATTATTCATAAGGAATTAATCGTTAGACCACTTGAAGAGGCACTAATTAAATGTGCCGATACTATTCAATATTTGAGAATAGATTGGAAACCTGTCACAAAATTAT
Source organism: Rhizophagus irregularis (assembly GCF_026210795.1). Classification (NCBI taxonomy): domain Eukaryota; kingdom Fungi; phylum Glomeromycota; class Glomeromycetes; order Glomerales; family Glomeraceae; genus Rhizophagus; species Rhizophagus irregularis. Next base: position 1,295,117 of record NC_089435.1, on the reverse strand, counting down.
TTTCATATCTTGTAAATTTAATAAGTTTAGAAATACACGCTTTTCGCCACAAAAATTGGAATAATTTGGAAAAGATATCTTTACCTCTTTTAAAATATCTAAAAGCTCATTACGTCCCATCTAAAATTTTGGCAAATTTAATTGAAAATACAAAAGGAAATCTTATTGAAATAAGTATTATCTATGATCGAAGTTATGATGAAGGAAGACTTATCCATGCAATTTATCAAAATTGTCCAAACCTAAATTATCTTAAATTATCATTGTTTAGTGAGAATATTTCAGAATTTGAAAATTTATTAATTAATTGTCGAATTTTAAATGGATTAGTAATTATCGGTACACACGAGAATCAAATTAATTGGAAACTTTTATTTGAAATATTGACGAGGTCTACACCAATTAGTTTATTTAAATTTAAATTTATAGATTCTACTATTAATTCTTATTTGAAAATTGATTTAGAATCTTTAAGTTTATTTCTTGACAATTGGAAAGATAAACGTTCTATGTTATTACAATTCTTTTCATCGGGATCTATGTTAAACGTGGAGCAGAAGCAACATCTGCTAAAATTAAAAGATCTTTTACAAAAATATAAAACAAAGGGAGTAATCAAAAATTATAACACTAATAATTTTGGATTTGAAGATTTTGAATGGATTCAAAGTAAATTCTATACGTTATATGATGATTAGGGGATTTTAAAATAATTGAATAGTAAATCGTAATTTAATTACGGAAAATTAGATAAGTAGGTGAAAGTTATCCAAATTAGAAAATCTATGATTTATATATGTAAGACTTTGGTTTTAGTGCGAGTATTAATTTCAAATAACCACGAGAAAAAAAATTATTTAACACAAAATAGTCTTAGCAAAATTATTAAAAATATTTATTTAAAAATTATTTTAAAGTTTAATAAATTTTAGATGAATTTATCTAGAATATGGCACATATCTCTAGTCTCTACATTCTTTAACCTGAAAAAATGTTACCAATTATTGCAAACAGAATTAATTATCGGTTCAACTAAAAGTACGGCACGAAATGAATTTGAAACATTTAAAAATAATGACTTCTTTTTTCCTCGACCTTTTATTTATTTACAAAATTTTTTCTCTGAAAATTTAATAAAAATTCTTCGCTAACGTTAGAATGTCAGAATTTGCCAGTTTCAAAGAGCAACAATTTCTAATTAAAGAAAAGTAAGGAAATTTGCTGAAATCGATTGTTTATTATGATATACTGTATTTCACTCGAGACAATGAAAATTTATATAATAAAGAAATTAAAAATTCATCCCTACCGCCATCACTTATAAGTTATAACATATAATAAATAGTTCTTTTGAATTTTTTTTTTTGTTTCTTTTCGAAAATAAATTTCTTTCTTTTTTTTTGAGAAATTTTTTTTTGAACCTTTTTTTTTCATTTTTCGGGAGTTTTTTTTTCTTTTCAGCCCTTTTTTTTGAAAGAAATACTTTTTTTCACATTTCTTTTTCCGGCTTGGCTCTTTTTTCCAAACCAAAAAAAAATTTTTTCCCTTTTCTTTTTCGGTTTGGCTTTTTTTTTTAAGCAAAACTTTTTATCTTAATTGTTTTTTCCATTCTTTTACCATTTATGTTTGTATTCGACATTTGCAATAGTGACGTATAAATCTACACTCAATAAACGACCTCGCCAGGAATTAGTTAATTGAACATATTTTATGCTGACACTTGCGGAAAGATGTAAAGAAGGGTGTGAAGTATGTTTCGAAATTAAAGTTATTTCGAAACATTATTTTAAAATTTTTTTAACATTTTTGACTTTCCGGATGGGGACTTTTAGAAATGGTAAGCTTCGCAACCGTTACGAAACAAGAGAATCATTACTAAACGTTTCACTTTATCTTTTTTTCTAGATTCTCAAAGTTTCGTAAGATTCCATTTTAAACGTTGTGAAACAATTTTTAGGGTGCCAGACTCTTGGAAACGAGAAGAACCTGGACTCTGGATATGGATAATGTAAGGAGGAATTTTTTTTAATATTGAAGAAACGTACTAACGTTTCTTTTTTTTGACTTTTGTAGATTTCAGCTTCTTTGAATTCTTCCATAATGCATGGTAAGTGTATTATGTATATGCAAATTTTCTTTTGATATTTGCTTGAAAAACATCATATACTAATATTTCTATTTATTTTAGTTTTAATAGTTGTTTATTGGAATCGAACCAACTGGAATAATGTTCCAAACCATTAATAACAAATTAATCATTTTTATTATCCCTTAATCTATCTGACATTCTATAAGTTATGAATTAAACCTTATACAGTATATTTAGCTAATAAAAGTAACTATACATACATTATTATCAGTTTACTGTAAATACTACATGGATCAATCAACTGGCTGTTGCCTTTATAAATGTACAAGTTGTACTACGATAAAGCGATCAATATAAAAAAGATAAAAAAAAATCATTTTTTTAAATTTGAATAAAAATAAAAAAAAACTATTTCAACAAATAGTACTAGTCACTATTTATTTTTCACTAAAATAATGAATCTATAGATTGTTTTATTCATACCAATGCTTATAATTTATCATATATAATATTGATTAAAAACATTAGTCCCGATGCGAAACAACGGCACGATACTAGTATTCCAATAAAATACATATACTGTAATAAAGAAAATAAATAGTAAAAAATAGATATTAATAAAGAAATTTATATTCCTTTTCTTTTCTTTAGCTGTTTTTATCTATAAAATGAATTATTAAACAAATTGTTAATATTATTAGTAAATTATACATGTAGGAAACAAATTAATATAAATGAGTACCTAGGTTGAGTTTAGTGAAATCTATTGCTTCTATGGATTCTATAGGATAAAGATAATTTTACATTAATAGTTTCAAGAATTTTAAGAATTTTATAAAAATAAACAAAGACATTAATTACCTGAATATTCAAATGAATTATCATCATCTTTGTCATCAACAGCATTTTTTGGTTCTGGTAGATCTTTAAAGTTTAAAAGTCTACTCGTGTACACTGCTTGAGGGTTCGTAGTATATGAAAGAGTAATACCATTATATGGTAATGAAGAGGAAGTAAACTTTTCATTAATTTTATCTGCTTCTTCAACTTGCTTTTTGACTTCACTATAACCATATAAATCATTACGTAATTCATATAATAAATTATATAATTTATCTGCTTTAGGTCGTTTTAAAGGATCAGCATCCCAACATTGTTTAATTATGTCCAAAATTAGTTGAGGAATTTTGTAATCAGATTTTGGTCTAAGCCCTTTACAAATGCTAATTGCTAAGATTTTATCATGAGCAATATCATGATAAGGAGGAAGCCCTGTACAGACTTCATATGCAATAATTCCAAATCCATAAATATCGCTTTCTTGAGTATATTCTTTTCCTCTTAAAACTTCAGGCGCTACATAAGGTAATACTCCATATACTTTTTTATACTCATCTTGAGATGATTTTACATTTGCTGGTCGACATAATCCTAAATCAGTAATACGAATAAAATCATCATGGTTTAATATATTACCACAATGAATATCATGATGAATTAATCCTTTACTATGAATATCCTTAAGTCCATTTGTAATCATTTGTAAAAAGTCCAACTTTCCTTCCCATTTCATTGAATTAAAACTATTATTTTAACGTTGTCTTAAACTGCCATCTTTTGAATATGGCATTACCATCATAAAATTATTAGATTCTGGATCTTTAGTAATACCATAACAAAAAGTTACATTAAACGAATCAATTGTAGTATGTAATTCAATCTAAAAATCATTCATATATAATGACAAATAATAGTCAGCTTAGTACTCACAAAAGGAAAATATCTAAAAAATTATAAATAAGTAACTTACTTCTCTTAAAAAATCAATTGTAATATCTTGTGAATTATGTAAACATTTTAAGACAACTGGAAAATTTTCGTAATCCTCAACCCAATTTTTACTTCTTATCCATTTATTATTTTCAAAATCCCATTTGTATATATACTTTCCAAATTGCTTTATAAATAGTTCCAAATCCTCCTTTGGCCAAATATGCAACATTTTCAAATCTATCATATTCAATCCACTCCAAAATTTTCTTATGATTTTTAGCTTTAAGTTGTGCTTTTTGAATAAGCTTATCAATTTCATTATTTCCACTAGTCCAATTTTTGAAATTTTGTTGAAATTTACATTGACACCAAGCACCAGTAATTTTAGGCTGCTTACAATCTTTGCATAAACCATTCATTTTATAACGTTTTTTTAATTCTTCATTTAATATTAGCTTATCAATTAGCAAACTTTGTTCATCCGTTAATTCCCGATGGTAAAAATCTTTTATTTGCTCAATTATATCGCCGCTGAGCATAAATTCTTCCATATTTTTTGAATAATAAAAGTGATATTAATTTTATGTTTAAACAGAGTAAAAAAGATTTTTATTTTTAAAAAAAAAACCCACGGCATTTTAAAACGTATTACAGTCGCACAGCAGCGATCGACAAACCTTGGGCGTTTAAAAAATCAGCTGATAAAAATAATTCCGTCAAGAAATTTCTTTTTATATTCTACGAGGATCCCGAAATATACATAAAAAGGTCAGATCCGGGTTTGCGTACATCCAGCCAAAAAAAACATGAAAATCTTTCCTTTTTTAGATAATTCCCGGTGAAAAGATATTTCCTTTTTTGGTCACTCGCCAAAATTATCATAATTCCGGCCCTGAAAGAATGCGTACAGCTATTAGTAAAATTTTTTTGGCTGCCTCTGACCTTTCTATATATATTTCGGGGTCCTATTCTACGTAATACAAATTTCACTTATTATTTGATCATCATTATTTTATGAGATTTCTGTACAGTACATAGATATCAAGTTAATTGGATAATATATTTTGTATAAAAATTTTAAATCTATACAATTCTAATGTGAATTTAATTTAAAAAAAAATATTTAGTCATTATTAGGAAAAAATGAAATCAATTATATATAATATATGTTCATGAAAGAAAAATTCAACCGCTGGTAAATAAAAATAATTATTGTTACAGTATTATAAAAATAAAAATATAAATAAATTAAAAATTTCCATTTATCTTAACACCATTCTCTTTATTAACGTGAACTTTTTTGTTAATTTATATTTTTTTAGTGCTTCCAAAGTGAAATAGTATTTAATAACTACATTTGCATAATCATATAAATTGTGCCAGGGGATAGTAGAACGACGACCATCATTTAAAACGCTATCTATATCTATAATCTGTTGAATTTAATTTATATTTACATTAATTAAACATAAATAAAACATAGTAATAAATAATCCTTTACATAATGTTATTAACAAGTATTAATATAAATCAGGTCATTTATAATTTTCTTCCTTTTAAAACCTTGGTTTCTACATGTGGTAATACTCTCCTTCGCTGGTTTGCATAATCCCAAATCAGCAATATTGGCATAACTGAGTAAACCTTTAATATGTTACCACTATGAAAATCTCGATTAGTTAATCCCACTTTATGAATATTATAAAGGCCATATGCAATATCACTCAAAATATCGAGCTTATTCTTCAAGCTTTATAAATTGAAATATTTATCTAATTTCGTCTTAAATTACCATAATCTGCATACTCCATTACCATCAGGAAATTATTTGATTTAGAATCTTTAGTAATACCATAAATTTAATAATACGAGCTGAATTATTTACTTTCAAGTGTGAATTAATATATAATATTACTACCTCATTTAAAAATTCTAGTTTTGAATTATATAAACATTTTAAAGCAACAATTATTTTTCCATATCTATTCCATTGATTTGTTTCATAATCTCATTATCTTCTCAATCTTCTTATTTCACCATCTTTTCAAATTGCTTTATATATTGATCCAAAACCTCCTTTTGCAATATATTCAATATCTTCAAATTTATCATATTCAATCCATTCTAATTTTTCATAAGGACTTTTTGCATTAAATTGTGATTCTTGAATTAATTTATCAATGTCAGAATTTCCACTTGTCCAATTTTTTTAGAATTTTGTTGAAAATGTTTAATATTACATAATTGACACCAATTATAATTCGTATTAGATTGTTTACATTCTTTACATAAAACATTCTCTTTATAATGTTCTTTTAATTTTAAATATTGGGATTTAACTGAAGAATAAAAATTGATATTTGATAAATTAATAATAAATGAAAAATCTTTTATTTGTTCAAAATGTATTGATACTAATATATCGGAATAATCGAAAAGTTATGTATCATTTTACAACATTCAAGTTTAAAAAGTTATTAAGCTTATTAGTAATGATGTAATAACGCAACTCATATACCCGAAAAAAATAAGTATAGGTAATTATGTTTCATGATCGATTAATTACAAAATATATAGGTCAAGTGGGATCTGCACAATTTTACTAAAATTACGTATGGATTTTGGATTTTTGAGATTCTTGGAATTAATTAATAAAGTATCGAAATTCCAATTTTTCAACTCTTAAAAATTATTTAGAATTTTAACTTAACTACTATGCAATAATGTACGGTGCATGCTTTTTTTTAGTATTAAGTTGTTTAAATTCTTCACATATCGGATCATAAAACCAAATTCTTACGTTACGTCACTGGGAGAATCCGTAGTTTGTAATCACTAAATGTCAAAAGTAATCACTGCATAATTTTATTAGTATGAACTATGAAGGATCAATATAAAGTCTATAAATGTTTTTTAATAGACTTATTTATATGTAAGTTGCTTATAATGTAGGTGTTATAAGACAGTTTTTATTAAAGTAATTAATGAGTGGCAAAAGAAAGAAATCATAAAATCTAATATGTTCTATAGGATAAAAACAGAAATGATGGAAATGTTAAAATATACAACTACTTCAATTTTCCTTTGAATACTGTGGTACAATCATCCAACAAAGAAACGTTTGATTAATGAATGAATATAGGAAATTTGTAATACAAAATTTCACCATAAATTTCTCACGGACGTTGCAGTCACTGTTAGTGAATGATTTCTAATCATGTGTATATCCAATCAATTATATTACACGTGACTAATTAAACGTGATCAATTTTTTTTTTTTTGATCAATCATTGATTAAATTATTAAATCCACTAATTTCAATATTTTTTTTGGTACAATTTTCATATCACGAAATTTTGGAGTGAAAATAAATTAACAGTTTTCTTTCGCAAAAATTCTTTTCTTTTTATTATCAGTTGCCCCATTTTTTTTGAAAAGAAAGAAATTATTCATTATTCAATATCCTTTTATATCGATCTGTGATTTGCATGATTTTTAAATATAATAATTTATTAAGAGCTGAGAAAAAAATATATTCCATTAAGTTAATGGTTTAAGTGTAAACATCATTTTTATTAGACATTATCATAAGCGGACTATAAATATTGAACTCTTGCGTATTTGACTAAACTGAATAAATTGTTCTATTTCTATCTGTCGTTCTTGAACTGCAAATTAAAAATATACGGTAACTTGTTATACAGATAATACATAGCAACGGACCAAAAAAAAAAGATTTTTTTTTACATAAATAACAAATATATTGTACTAACACGTAAATTTTTTTTTTATGAAATAAATTCTAAAAATTTTTTTATTTGATAAATTGATAAATTTTATGTTGTGTAATATATTGAGTAATACGTAAAAATTTTTTTTCAAAATAATTTTTTATTTTTATGTAAACAAGATAACAATAGAATATGTTCAAATAATGGGAAAGTGATTCTAAAGTTTTAGAATCAAGATTGGAAAAGATATAAGAAATTACGTGAACTTACACGAGGCATTTATAATAATGACCTGAACAAAATAAGTTATATTAAAGAAGAAAAAAAGATGGTACAGGAGTTATGGGAAACTCAATATATTAATGTACGGAAATATATTTGGTTGATAAGATGTGAACGAGTTATAGAAATAGGAAAAAAGGAATTAAAATTGGATTTTAAAGACAAAAAAAAATAGCGAAACGCTTGACAAGCAGACAAGGATACTATAATAAAAAGAAGGCGTAAAACACAAAAAAATAAAAAATTTAGAAAAACATATTATAACAGAAAAAATTATTAGTAATAGTATTTTGATCAATAATAGTAGCAGGCATAGTTGAATTCCTGATTGCTGATCATCTGGACCTGGTTTAATCGCAGAAAATCCTCTGGAATTCCATGACGATCTACGCCTGAGCTGGTCCGGATCACGTTGCGGCTAATTATTTTTCGGCTAACTACACCATTATGCCAATAAACTTAAAATCTTTAAGCTATTATGGAAATGATCAGTAAACAATACTATCACGTACGATAATTAGTGTACGAAAAAAACAAAAATCAGTTGTTTTTTATAAAGAAAAAAAATAAAAATTGAGTGGTTGTTTGGATTAAAAAAAATGAAAATCGGTTTCTGTTATTAAAAAAACACGTATATTATAAGAAAAAAATGCCTTACATTTTCAGCAAACTGAAAAATCTTTTAATATTTCTGATTTGCACCCACGTCAAATAATCAATCATATGAACTGAATCAACTGATCGTTGAAAGTTACACCCCATTCACGTTTTTGAAGAACCAAGGAAAGAGTAACATTAATTTCATTTTATTTGTATTATTCTTTTATTATAAGCTAGTATTGAAATTTCAAATGAGTGTACTATTAATCGATAAAAAAAACTTTTTATTACTAATTTTTATTATTTGACAACAAAATTTATACTTATTTCCTTTAGTATCACTAGAAGTTATACTGTATGTTAGTATGTCATACGTGAATCTTTTATATAAGTATTTTATTATTAATTAAAAAAAAAATATTTTAAATGGATTCTTTATGTAATTCTAAATTACTAAAATTAATTACTTCGAAATGTCCTGGATATCCTGGATATATCCATCGGATAATGCAGAATTGCAGATATTCGTACCCCTACTTAAACAAATAAAATCATCCAAGTTTAGCCTTTATAATTTCTTATAACCTCATAAATGATTATTTATTATAACAATATGAAATTGTCTGTTATACCATAAACGCATTAAAAACTTAAAAACCTATTATTAAACTTTCACGTTGCCCATATGTACCAACTTATGGTTGTACAAACTTACGCTTAAATGTTAAATATTATTCCTGAAAATCTTACGCCGGTATTATCTTTTGCAACAAAAATATGGAAAGAAGTTCAATTCAGGTAAATTATAATTTTAAGTAATATTAAATATTTTAATTAATTAAAAATTGGGTTATAATAATTTTATAAATATGTAGAATGGAAGTTCTAGCAATACTATACCAGAAACTAACGACTCTGTTTCATATAAACTGCTTCACATGAAAACTACTTCAACAATTATAATATCCTTCTAAATTAGAAGAGGGCGGATTTACAAGTTACAACTCCCGACTGAAATAAAGAATTTATATGCATTAAAATTACTTTTTGAAAATTTATAAAATGAATTTTCACCACAAACTTTTCGAGACACTTTAGTTGCCTTGGCAGATCTGACCCATTCGATTTTTATGCAAAACAAAGTATGACTAGATTGAAGTTACATTTAAGAACTTGGGGCACAGTCTTAGAATGGATATGCTTTTCGCCAATAGAACTTCGAGATAAAGCTTTATCAAAATTTTCTGAAATTCATCGTAAAACAACACAAGTTATCAAAATAGGACTTGATAATAATTTTAGATCGAATTTAAGCCAATTTAACCAACTAAGCAACAATCAATTGATTTCTTACTAATCTCTTTCGAGATACGTTACATCGTTAATAGTTTGCTTGATGATGACGGAGACTTGGTTTCAATATTGAACCAGGAATTTTATCAATATAAGGAGTCAAATGATAATTGTTCAATCTTATCGATGCTTACTCAAATACGTAAAAACATAGGTTTTAAATATCATGTAGCATTATCTTATTAAGTAGATTAGAGAATTATGATGATGATACAATATAATCTATTCACTTGGTCTGAAGATACTGAAACAATAATTAGTAAACAATTCTGCGTATTGGTTTAATGGAATATTTTTTGGAGCATTTTGGATCCATATTTAGTTATATTTTCATTAATTTCGTTAACCAAAAATAAAAAAAAATTGGTACAATATCTTCAATCTATAAGAACAAATGATCGCAGTAACATACTTATTGTGGCTACATTATAAAACACTATATAACTCTGACCAGAATTATGGTCCAAATAATTTTTAACCAACTTGTAACTGAACCTCAACCTCTAGTCTTTAAGATGATCACGTAACATAATTTAAATTAGGGTTGCCGATCCCGAGGTTTTATTAATAATGTTTCACATTAATTACATTAATTAAAAAAAACAGTACACAACTTTTTCTTTAATGAAATAAAATACATGAAATGTATGTTGGACTTACAAATTTTATTCCATCACACTTTGATACTACGCCACAATATTAGTAATGATATCATTGAATAGTGATGTGCAACTGTTTGGGAGGCACCAATCTTACTAAATAAGTTCATATTGAATGGACGTTTGTTACAATGTAAATAATGTAAATTTACGCCAACTTGCAGTTGTACAAACTTACATTTAAACGAAAATATTAATCTTACGCCGGTAGAGATTTAATTCTTTTGCAACAAAAAAAAATATGGAAGGAAGTTCAAGTCAGGTAAATTATAATTTTAAATAAATATTTTAATTAATTAAAAATTAAGTTTATAATAATTTTATAAATATGTAGAACGGAAGTTCTTCTTGCAATACTATTCCAGAAATTCACGACTCTGTTTTTTCATATAAAACGATTTCGCATGAAAACTTCTTCAATAATAGTATTCTTTTAAAATTAAAAGAGAATGGATTTACAACTCCCGATGAAAAGGCAGAAGAACTTATTAAGAGACTGACCAACATAAAATATTTATATGCATTAAAATTACTTTTTGAAAATTTACAAAATGAATTTTCACCTCAAATTCTCCGAGATACTTTGGTTGCCTTGGCGGATCCGACCCCATTCGATTTTTATGCAAAACAAAGTGTGACTAGATTGGAGTTACATTTAAGAACTTGGGTAACAGTCTTAGAACGGATGTGTTTTTCACCAATAATACTTAGTAAAGAACTTCGAGATAAAGTTTATAATTCTTTATCAAAATTTGCAGAAATTCATCGTAAAACGACTCAAGTTTTTGAAATAGGAGTTGATAATAATTTTAAATCAAATTTTAACCAATTTAACCAACAAAACAACAATCAAGATGACCAAATTATCACCAAAAAGCGTAATTATAACATTGACTTCTTATTAATCCACTTACGAGACACATTACATAGTTTGCGTGATGATGAAACTTTGTTTCAAGAAATTATACGAAGAGTTAAAAAATTGCTTAAAACTGCATTGAATATCACACCAGGAATTTTAACAACAATAACAGGAACTAATCTTCCAAGTGATTGTTCAATCTTATCAATGCTTAATCAAGTTCGTGAAAGTTTAAGTTTTAAATATCCTGTAGCATCTTATTATGTTGATTGGAGAATTATGTTGATAATTCAACATAATCTTTTTACCTGGTCTGAAGGTACTGAAATGATAATTAGTAAAAAATTCTGTGAATTGGTATTAATGGAATATCTTTGGAGCTTTTTGGAAAGGGAATGGATTGATGTAACTAATAAATCTATTTTAGATTCTCAAACAAAATTTGATGAAGTATCAAATAAAGTTACTAAAGCTTTAAAAAATACTGGATATTTCATGAATGATCTCGCTGGAAATGAACCTATTGCATTACCACATACCTTATGGTTTGGAATATTGGATCTTGCACAAAACCTTATTCAAAAGTCTACTCGAACTGCTACACATGGTCTTTGTTATTATTTAGCAATTGAATCACTTAATAAAGCTCCAAGTAGTTTCATTCAATTTAAAGCAGTTGAAATATTATTACATTTACATAATATTGATAGTAAAATGTTTTCAATGATTGATGATGATTTTGATCAATATATAAAAAAATTAAAAGAAATTAAATCATCAGATTTTTCAGAAAAATTTCAAAATTTGTTATTATTTATTAAAGAAAAATACGTTGAAGACTTAAAGATTTTAAGTGAAAATATTGGAAAAGAAAAGAAAGGAAAAGGAAAAGGAAAAAGTATAAATCAAAATTCATATTTAAAGAGAGAACAAATATCAAATTCTAATGTTATAGATATTATAGCAGATGAAATGACTTGTCCAGTTAGTAGTGAACCAGAGGATCAATTATGTATTTTAAAATGTCAACATACATTATCATTAAATAATTTAAAATTATTAAAACAAAAAATATGTCCTAAATGTCGAGAAAAAATTGAAGAAAACGACATCAGATATCTACCACAAAGTTCTATATTTAAAAATTTATATACTAAATTTTCTGAATCTGGTCATATTATGATACCTCCAATTAAATTAGAAAATTCTGATCAAATATATGATAGTGATGATTCAGATAATTCAGAAGCTGATCTTATATTAGCTAAAAAGAAGAAATCTATAAATTCAATTATTAAATTAAATTCAAATATATCATTATCATCAATACTTCCAAAATTTTCAAAAAAACAACATCCAACATATCAAAATATTATAAAAGAAGTAAATGAAAAACATTATGAAAAAGCTGAATCATTGTGCAAAGAATTTTTAATTTTTTTTTCTAAAAGTTATTCTTTAAGATGCATTATAGGTTATATTTATAGGTGTCTTAAAAATTATGAACAAGCACACTTCTATTTGAAAGAAGCCATTAATTTAAAACCAAAACAACCAATTGCTTATTTAATTTGTGGAGAAATATTTTTTTGGCAATGTAACTATAAAGAAGCAATAAATAATTTACAAAAATCAATAGATTATAAGGCTAAAATAAATAACTTATATATAATACTTGGAAATAGTTTCTTATTTAGTGAAGATTATTATATTGCATGTGTTTGTTATAATTTTGCATTAAAAAATAATTCAGATAATTATTTATGTTTTAAGAATAATGCATGTAGCTATGAAAAGAGGCATATGTATTCAGAAGCTTTAAATATGTTAGATAAACTGCTGAATATCAACAAGGATAATTCTTTAATTTTATGTTATTATGGAGAAATTTTATGTAATATGAAACAATATAGTAAAGCTATATCATATTTTACAAAAGCAAATATTATTGATCCAGAAAATACTCATAATTTAAATAAGAGAGCTATTGGATATTATATTCTTCAAGATTATAATAAAGTTTTATTAGATCTTGATAAAGTTATACAATTAGATCCATTAAATAATTTAGCATATTATCTCAAGTGTCTAATTTATTATACAAAAAAAGATATTGATAATGCTATAATGGTATTTGAAAAGTGTAAAGAATTATTAGATCTTAATGATATAAAAGCAAAAACTCTACTATTTCATCTGGAATATTTACTGAATAAAAATAATTCTACAGAATTAAATAATATATTAACAAAAATTAACCAAATTTCTAATATTAAAGATAGTGAATTACTACTTTTTGTTAGATGCAAAGTATATGTAGAATTAAAAATGTATCATGAAGCAATGTTAGACTTGAACTTGTTATATGATAAAAATGATATTTATTATCTATATATTTCATATATTTCATATATTTATTTATTACGAGAATACACAGATTTTTGGTTATATTTAAATGTTAATAACAATAATGATCTTTCTGAACTTGGAATTGTTAATGGATTTAGTAAACACATGTATGAAAGTAAGAGAATGTTTAATTTATTATTAACTTCTTATAATGTTTAATAATTAATCTATTGATAAATAAATTATTTAGTATCACAAGTTTATTTTATATCAAATCTGGTAAATTTAAATAGCGAACTTTATCAACTTCAAGAAAATGACATAAATAGGTAAATTAATAATGTATTTATTATATTTATTATGCATTTTAAGATTTTCAAAAATTGTGGCAATTTTTTAACTTTGAATTTCTTAGTTTATCAGAAAAGATAATAAGTTCAAAAAAAAAAGAGCTTCAAATGAATTTGCCCATGCTATATCTTAATTGTCATTATTATATTATTTGGAAAATAAACGTTAAAGAAATACTAAATAAAGATTGCTTTATAAAATTTATAATTAAAGGCTTTGTAAGTTTTATTAATTGCTAAAATCTCTTTTTTCACTATTAAAATTTTATTTTTAACTAATGTATGGATTATTATAGAATTCTAAGCGGTATAAGGATTCTGAACTAGTACATTATGAACATGTGCTAAAATATGAAGAAGTGTTAAGACTTGAGGGATGTGGTTGGATTGAATATCAGCTTCCAAAAAATGTAAATGAATATTATGTACAAACTTCAATTGAAATAAGTGGTTCTATCAATATGGTATATTTCTATTTTACTTGGAACTTTTTATTTAAAAGAAAATTGATTTAAGTAACTCATCATTATTTATTCATGTAGCAAATGGATTATGTTCGATATGGGCATAATGAAGAAGAGATAACTTATATTCCTAACATATGTATAGGTGATTTATTACCAAATTTTTATAAAATTTATCCAAATGTTCCAAAAACTTTTAAAGATAAATATTTTTCAAGAAAAGAAATGGAAAACTTGCTTGAGCTGAAAGATATAATTAACCATCTATGACTGTTTTTTTAAATTAATACTGTTTCATTTTTTCATTTACTTCATTTGTAATATTTTAAAATTAACAAATTCATTTTTTTTATTAAAAAAAATTCAATTTAAAAATAATTAAACTAATATTTAAAACTTTAAACATAACTGACCTTGGCCAAGCCTAAAAGGTAAAAGAACGAAAAATAATGGAAAGGAAAAAAATAACTTGAAAAAAAAAATATTATTAAAATAAAAATCGGAGGTATTTACTATAGCATCACAGCATCTTTCTGATCACTGATCCAAATATAGTGGGTGAAAGAATGAAAAATAATTTTAGTAAAAAAAATAAATATGAAAAAAATTATTATTGAAAACAAGGATTGAAAAAAAAGTGTTTACCATAACTCTGCAACATCAATCCGATCATTGATTTAGATTCAAGTCAAAAAAAAAAAAAGAATACTAATTAATAATGTACTTTTAATGTACTTATATAGCCATAATAGTAAAATACAGTATATAAAATTAAATGAAAAAATTATATAAAAAATAGTATAAATTATAAAGGAAAAAAATTAAAAAAAATTGGGTTAAAAAAAACCAAATCGAAAAGTCAGTTAAAAAAAAGACCAAAATAAAAAAAATTTCGGTCTTAAAAATAAACCGAAAAAATAAAAAAAGGAGAAAAGGATGGCTAAAAAAAACCGAAAAATAAGTTCGAAAAAAAATTTTGTAGACCAAGCCAAAAAAAGAAATATTTATAATTTAAACAAAAAAGTCAAGAATATGATAATGTTTTGTTTGATCTTAATAAAAATGAATTAATTCATCAAGATTTACATATTAGTAATATACTAAGGTTCAAAAATCTAACTGATATGGGAAACCTGCTGATTATATAAATGCATCAAAAACAATATATATGGTATTTTACCATATATTGTTAAGAGGTCAAAATTATACCAAAGCATCAGACATATATAGTATTGATATAATTATGAATAAAGTGATTTCTGAATTATCTCCATATCACGATGTAAGTTATGACAATAAGAATTTGTAAAGGACTTAGACTAAGGTTTAATATCAAAGTACAATTAATTGTGATTTAATTAAAAGATGCTTAGATCCAAATCCATTAAGTCGAACAGAAGCAGAAGAAATCAAAAAATTCTTAAGTCAACGGCCTAAAGAATCACTTATGTTGAAAAATAATCGTTATGTAATTGGTAATAATACAGACGGAACTATACCAGTAGGTTGCTTAATTTTATTTATGTTGATTGTAAAATTGTTAATGAAACTTTATTTATTAATTAGCATCGCTATCTTTAAGACAAATTGATATTTCTAAACTAAATATTTATGAATATGATAAAAGCCCTAACATATGAATTGATTAAATTGCGATTTTTCATAAACGTGCGCGTGTAGAATTTTCATTAAATCCATTCAAAATCTTCAGGTTCATCCCCATCAGTGACATAATCTTTGATTATTCCTTTTGTTTTATATTTTTGTAAAAAATCATTTAATTTTGGCTGATGTTAAAGCATCTGCGTCACGTCTAGTGAAAAGATTTGTAATAACATAGAACGCCTATTTTTCCAATTGTCAAGAAATAATCTAAAAGATTTCAAATAAATATTTAAATAAGAATGAGAAGTATAATATACAAATTTAACTAATTTGTGCAGATCTCGTATACTTCAAATAAAATTTTCCAATTAATTTGATTTTTATTATTGATAATTTCTAATCCATTTAAAATTCGACAGTTAATTAATAAATTTTCAAATTCTGAAATATTCTCGTTAAACAATGATAATTTAAGATAATTTAGGTTTGGACAATTTTAATAAATTGTCCGGATAAGTCTTCCTCCATCATCTTGATCATAAATAATACTTATTTCAATAAGATTCCCTTTTGTATTTTCAATTAAATTTGCCAAAATTTTTAGATGGGACGCGTTGAGCTTTTAGATATTTTGAAAGAGGTAAAGATATCTTTTCCAAATAATTCCAATTTTTGTGTCTGGATTATTTCTAAACTTAATAAATTTTCAAGATATGAAAATAATTTTGTGTCAGGTCTCCAATTTATTCTCAAATATTGAATAGTATCGGCACATTTAATTAGTGACTCTTCAATTGGTCTGACAATTGTTTCATTATTAATCGGCAAATATAATTTAACTTTTTTTAAATTTTTTTGACTTTCAATTAATTTAATGATATCAGGATTATCACCATCACATAAAATATCAAAACTCAAACTTTTAATTGATGTATTTAATATATCCAATTCTTCTGCTAAAATGTCGTTGCTTCTAATAGAATTACTACAAAAGGATCCATACAAAGTTCTGTACCCGAAAAAAAATTTTGTATTCCTATTAAATATATTTATGATTTCTGATTCTATAATAGGAATTTTGGAATGATCAATATTTGTTTTATCTATTACAAAACCCTCTATCATTCTTTCTAATACATCTAAATTTAAATATTTCCAATAACTAATATAATAAAATAAAGGTTGTTGATATGTATTTATAAGTACAATATCTTGATTCCTCAAATTAGTATCACTTGATTCTTCTGATAAATATGAAAGTATCACATTAATTATAATGTTAAGTGCTTTGTCTTTTAAGAGAAATCGATAAAGATCCTTCCATAAAATTGGTACAGTCGTTTCATACCAAGACCTGTTAACTAAAAGACATGAATAAAGTGTATTATTTTTATCATACAATTCTTTTACTATTAGGGATATCACATCTTTGTTAAGTTTCGACATTTTTTAAATTGAAGAAAATTTAACCCACCCTTTATTTAATTTTTATATGGCGTAAATGAGTGTAACAAATAAAATGTGCACAGTATGAAATCATAGGGATATTTAGTCGTAATAATTCGGGTCACTACCATATTTAAAATGAAAGATTTTTTCGGTGATCATACACGTTCTCTTCCTTCAGCTCTGCACTTTCCTTTTTGATCTCACCCGATAGTGTGAGTGTGTTACATAAAGAATTTTTAAAAAAATATAAATAACTGTATTTCATATCCAACTAAATATCATTGTACCATGACATAAATATCTGAATTTATAATTTTACGATTAAAATAAATAACATTTCAAAAATTTATTTGTAGTTATTTTTACACTCACATTTTTTTATTTATATTTTATTAAAAAAGCTTAATATTTTAAATAAATTATCTGTGAATTTGGTACTGTTTTTTATTTATAATTAGTTTATTTATTTTATTTATTTAGATCGGAATGTTAAATTCACGGCAAAGCAAATGTCAGGAACGAGAATCATAAATAAAAAAATTTCCCATTTACATTTTATCTATAAAATTATAAAACCTTTTATTTTTGAATTTTTTTCCTGTCTTTAAAGTTTAAAATTTTGTATAATGTTAACTTTTTATAAAAATTCCAAAAAAATATTGTTTGTAACCACAAAACGGGAATAATTTTTTTTGTCAAACAAAGAATTGGCTTGGAGTAGTTTAACTGAATTTTTTTTTTAACAATGTAGCAAATTAAATGAGTGGGAACAATGTTGGGTAGAATTTTAAATCATAATATCCTTAAAAATTTTATGTATATTTATTCGTTTATAACTAGAAATTCATGGAATATAATAATTTTAATTTTAATATGAATAAGCAAAATAATAAATGTGTTCAATTATTCAAATTAGATGTCATTATTTGACATTGTTTAGGGAAAAAGCTTTTAATCGATATCACATGTATCACATGTTTCTGTAAGTCATTTTTAATTCCCGAGGGCGTAGCAGTGGTTTTTGCCAAATTTCATAAATCCTCCTCAAATAATTATTTATAATTTCTTTTTTTCAATTTTATATACTCAATATATTAAAAACGCATCATATCATAGTAATTTTGCTACCTTTCTAAAGTTGCGTGAGTAACTCGAATCATTTGATATCAGGTGGATTATATATTTAATTATACAACTACATAGATATTACTCAAAAGTGACATACAGTAAATCTTAATAATGTAGATCCTTTTTTTATTTTTTCACTATATTTGGATATTTGGAAATATTTGTAGTGATGAATTACAGATCACAAATTTTACATCACGTAGTCACGTATTTATAGTAAATAGATATCTACCATATCAGGTGACAATGATCTACAAAACAAATGATGCAATGAAGTCTATATTTGTGTTTATAATGATGCTATTATAAATACTATTATAGAAAATGCTCATGAAACCTCGTCCGCGTTATTTTTTATCTTTTTTTTTTATTTAAAAAAATAGTAAACTTATAAACATGTCACGTAAACTTGTTACGAGAGCTTTCAGTAAATTTAAAACTAAAGAACCTAAAGAAGTCAAAGATAACGATGTTATTATTTACGTTGGAAAAGAACCAGATTTTAAAGAATTTCAATCGAATTCTAAAATTATGCGTAGTAAATCTGATTATTTTAAAAGAATTTTATCCGATAAAAATATTGAGAAAAAAGATGAAAAATATGTAATAAAGATACCAGATGCCACCCCTCAAGTCTTTAATGTTATTATTAAGTAACTATTTAATCATTATAATATGTATATTTATATATATTCGTCTATATTTTAATACAATCATTTAATTTTAATCTAAACAGGTATCTTTCTACTGGGAAAATTAACGTAAAAAATAAAACTGGAATTGAGATTTTAAACGTTATGATCACTTCTGATGAATTAAAGTTGAACCAGTTAATTAGGCATATTGAAGATTCTCTTATTGAAAATCAAAATTTCTTACAAGATGATCCAGTTGAAGTTCTTCAAATGGTTTATTACAATAAATCTCTTGGTAATAATATACAAGAATTTTGTTTAAAATCGATTTGTTTTGAACCTAAAAATTTCTTTAACTCTGCCAAGTTTGTCAATTTACCTGCTCCTTTATTGGAAATTATTTTGAACCGAGATGATTTAAACTTGATTGAAATTAAAATTTGGGAAAATTTAATTAAATGGGGTTTAGCACAAGAAAAAACTCTTAACGAAGATGTTTCTAAATGGAATCAAGATAATTTCAATACTTTTGAAAAAATAATTCATAAATTTATACCATTAATTAGATTTTATGATATTTCTTCTGAAGATTATTTTTATAAAGTTAGACCTCTCGAGAAAATTTTACCAAAAGAAATTAAAGGAGAAATTTTAAAATTTTACATGATTCCTGGATATACACCAAATAATATTTTATTAAGAAATTCCGTTGATTCAGTTTTAATTAATACAAAACATACTTTATTATTTGCAAATTGGATTGATAGGAAAAAGGGAAAGGTTAACTATAAATTAATTCTTTTATATAGAGCTAGCAGAGATGGTAATAGTGCTGAAGAATTTCATACTAGATGTGATAACAAGGGAGCTACTATAGTTGTAGTAAAGATTGAAAATTCAGAACAAATAGTTGGCGGATATAATTCACTTTTATGGAATTCAAGTGGTGAAAATATGTCTACAAAAGATAATTTTATATTTTCATTTACTGATAAAACTAACCTACAGAGTGCAAAAGTAGTTTATAGTAATGGTGATCAATATTCTGTAAGATATCTTTCAAATTATGGTCCAGCATTTGGTAATTTTGATTTATATGTTGATTATAATATTGCTACTAATATTTGGTATAGTCGTGTAAGTTCTTATCCTACACTTAATTTACCAAACACGATGAAAGTAGTTGATTATGAAGTATTTCGAGTAATTAAAAATTAATACTATCATATTTGTTTTCATAAGGTTTTTTGTAATTAATATTATCATTATTATTTATTTTCAAAGAATAAATTTTTTTATTATAAATTTATAAATTCATAAAGTGATCCAAAAATATACATTAACACCAGATCGTTTAATCCCGTCTATCTTATTAATTAATATAAAAAGATAAATATTTATCTCGCAGTAACATTTAACCAGTTAGCCGAAAGTCGATAACTGCATAAATATCTAATCCAATGTTGGTTAAACCTACATTAAAAAAAGACATACCCGCCAATTGTTCCTCGTTTGGTCGTTTGGTCGTGACCAAATAGCTAACCCCAACAATGCAAGAAATTGAGAAAATGTTGGTTAAATCATTAAGGATATATTTTTTTTAAAAAAATATGCAAATTCACTTTAATGATTTTCCAAATAATTGAAACCAGCCTATTAAGAGGATTATTAGATGCATTCAAAAACTGATTAAAAGTGTTCATTCTCGTATAATAAATATATTTTTTTTTCGTTATTTTTTAATTTATCAGTTCAACATTTGAACCGAATTGGGGTGAATCACTAATGAGTCTGCCGGTTCTAATAATCCCTAGCAACAGCTTTTGCGTGAATATAATTTTGCATTATATTATTATTCTTTGGGGGAGAGTATCTTTCAAATGATTTCCATGGGCCACATTATCCTTACCAACTTTCTTTTTTCCTATTTTTCATCCCTTCGATTCTTTTAGCTGATTGAGAACCTTTTCAAAAGCTTAGAAGTGAAATAAATTCATTAAAAAACCTCTATTTTGTGCTTGCATGTTAGAAAAAATTCGGGATTTTTCCTCAATTAAACTTTGATCAACAAAATGGCTCTACAGAAAATGCATGTCGTGTATGACGTATTGTGTAAGTCAAGAGTACTGTAGTTGTAAACTAAGTAAATTGTTTACAATTAAAATACGGATATTGATATATAGGAATTTTTTGATTAAATAATATTGTAAATATATTTATAAAGTGATTTGTTAAAAATGTTTTATTGTAATATGAATAAGTAAAATCAATATTAACATAAAGTGAAGTAACAATTTCTTGTAGAAAAAAAAAATTAAAGAAAAAAGTCACGAGGGAAAAAAAGATACAGTTCTACAGCAATTCTTAGAACAGTTATATCATCTCCAACCTAACATAAAGTAATAATTAATCAAATTTAGTTATTTAATAAGAGATAATCGTATATGGTGACAAATTTTGTCACCAATTTTTATGCTATTTTACTTTTTAATATATTATTCATTATCAATGAGATGGCCTTGCTGATGTCTATGTGCCATAACTATTGGCCCATCTTTTTACATGCCTAATAATCCAATTGAATGTATAACCACTCATCCGAACTAAGAACATATTCTTTAATCACACCTTTTGTTTTATATTTTTTCATTAAGTCTCTTATTGTTATATCTCCCGAATGAATTTCTAATAACACAGGATGCCTTTCATTCCAATTATCAAGAAATAATTTCAAAGATTCTAATTTAAGACCCCCATAATTAAAAGCAGAAAATGTAAACTTGTACAAGTTAATTGGTGAAAATTTTGTCAATATGTCAAATAATTTATTCCAATTAAAGTTATCCATACCAATAATATCTAATTTAAATAAAAATTGACAATTGATTAATAAACTTTCAAAATCTGAAACATATTCATTTGATAATTGTAATCTAAGATAATTAAGCTTCGGACAATTTTGATAAATTGCTTTGATAAGTCTTCCATCATCAACATCTTGATAATTAAAAATATTAATTTTAATGAGATGACCTTTTGTATTTTTAATTAAATTTGCTAAAACCCAAGGTGGAACTCGTTCAGATTTTAAAAATTTTAAAAAAGGAAATGATGCTTTTTCTAAATTATTCCAAGTTTTGAAATAATCATAAGAATGATCCATTAAATCTAAACTTACTAAATTTACAAAATTTGAAAGAAATTCTGTGATAGGCTTCCAATCTATTCTCAAATATTGTACACTATTTGCATACGTAATTAGTGAGTTTTCAAGTAATTTGCAATAGGTTTCATTAGTTCCCCTTGAATTCCTAAAGATGACTTCTTTTAAGCTTTTTTGAACTTCAATTAATTTAACGATTCCATGATCATCGTCGTCGATATACATAATATAAAATTCCAATTTTTTAATTGATGTATTTATTTTAGCCAATCCTTTTAAAATATTACTATTAGCATTATTATCAGAATAAAAATATTCGATTTCTGAAAAGCACTGTTCAGTCCCTAAAATATTTAAATATTGTAATTCTGAAATAGAAAGAGAAAAAAATTTTGAATCACTATTAATAAATAATTTCAATATTTTCTTTCCTAAAATATATTTCATATTTTCTTCAATATCTGTTAATGCAACCATATAATCTAAAAAACATAAATCCAAACATTTCCAAAAACTAATATAATTAAATAAAGGTTGTTGATATATTTCTTTAAAAACATCAATTCCTTGAATCTTCAAATAATCTCTTGATTCTTCTGATAAATGTGAAAGTATTACGTTAAATATATTTTTAAACGGTTTTATATTTAAACAACATCCAAATATTTTGGCAGGATCCCTCCATAAAATTGGTACTGCCATTTCACACCAAGTTCTATTAACTAAGAGACATGAATAAAAAGATTTGTGATCATTTTGTAATTCTTTTAAAATTAAAAAAATAATGTCTCTATTAAGTTTCAACATTTTTTTTTTTATAAAAAGAAAATCTACGGTTTACAAGTATCACTTCATTTATACCTAAGGATGGCGGCATGGCGCAAAGTGTGTAACGTGAGCTGGGAACTTTTTTTTTTTTATTTAGCATAAAACGCGACGATCATGCAGCTATTAATTAGACTGATTGCTACATAGTCTAAACAATTATGACGATGGATCCTATTCTATATAAAAATTTTTGAGATACCTTTTTGTTTTGTAGGATTTTTTTTAAAAAAGTGTGGTTTATAATACACTAAATCTTTTTTAAAAATATAAAAAGGCGTTCAATCTAGTAGTATCAATAGTTGATCAGATTAATTTAGTTTAGTTTCGGATTATCTTAGTTGAATTTTTGGTTGATATATTAGTGATTGCCGCAGCTGATCGACACAGGTCGTAAAATAAAGGATTGTTTTACAGTCAAAATTCGTTATAGTAAACCCTTGGTTCCAGTTACTTTTATTTACTATAACGAATATTTACAATAGCGAGAAATCTCATTATAGTAAACTTAATATAAAAATAAAAAAATCTTATAACGAAATGTTTTTTGAAATTTATTAATGTATATACTCATGCAATTAAAACATCTTGAATTCGCCATTAATTTTTGATCTTAAAGTATTAAAGGTCTTTAATTCTGTATAATTTGTTGCAATATTATCAGGCGGATTTTTAAAATATCTAATCACCTTTTCTAAACTATTCAAGGCTTCTCTAGTATTAGTAATAACATTTATTTCTTCTGGTGTTTCATCGTCTTCTGCATCATCATTTTCAACATTTAGAATTACTGCTTCTTTTTCTTTACCTTTTATACTTGGTAATATTTTAAGGACTACGAAAAAAAGTTGTTTTATGATAAAATGGCGTTTTATTCATTTATTGATTAAAAAAGAAAATATGTATATTAACAAATGATTTACATTTTATTTTAATTATTTTAATTATTTTACTTTAAGAAGAGCAGTTATTCTAGTAAATCTATTTCGCAGATATAGGAACAACTACTCCGACTATTAAAAATTGAGCTATAATACCTATCCGAAATACAATCGAATCATATCCACCCTTCAGAAAAATAAATCTGCAGGACAGGAGATATACGCTACCGCCTGAGTTAAAAAAGAAAAAGAAAGTAACAAACAAACCTGAAGGGGTTAAATATTAAATTAAAAAGGAATTCAAAGATTTAATCCAAGGTACATTATGTAAAAAATCAGAAGAAGTAAAATAAATCCACATGTGTGTATCATCCATTTTGCATCAGTAATCTTACAGTAAATAAATCGTGAGGAAAAATAGTTCCTGGAAAACAACAAAGCGTCCTTGTTTTGATGTTTTCCTTTTCGTTTGAATGAGGCGAAGGATTGTTTTGTAATATTGTTATCAATTTTCTATTCTTTAAATTTTTGGCATCTGACATCTCTGAAGCGTTATATCACATGGTTATCAATAATCACAGATAAAAAAGAGCCCAAAAAATTGTATCGATAAAAAAGCGTTTAATTAAAAGTATATAGTTAAAATATATTTAAAAATATATTGGTGAATTTAAAATATCATTATATTAAAAAACAAAAATCATTTTTAACAAAGAATTTTTCTAACTATCACCTGGGGTGATGATCACTGGTGACTGAAATTATGACAATCGACTAGCATTAAAAAAAATATAGTGCCGGTAAAAATTGATAATTCTGGCCAACGGTGATGATCACCCCCGGTGATTTGAAGTAGTGTTTCGATCTAGTGTTTCGATCCGTTGCCGGGTTCAACCGGATAAACCCGGATAATTTTTTTTTTTAGGTATCCGGATAATTACGGTTTTTACCCGGATAAATATCCGGATAAAAAATGGTCAGATTGACCCGGAATCCGGATAAAAAATAAAAAAAAATTTTAAAAAAATTTAAATCATAACATTTCATATATTTTCAGATGAGTTAAAATATTATATATGATTACTTTAAATATTTTTTTTTATTGTTTTAATTATTCGTTAACCACAAGGAAAAATTTTAAGTTATGTCACAAGATTTGTCACATAATTTGAATTGAATATATTAAATTCGCGGCATTTATTATTGATTTGTTTTCAGATATAATGTGTTCTGTGGGTGGTGTTATTCCATGCTTAACAACAGATCTATCATATTTATAACTTTTTGTACATTTTCTCCATTATCTGATGTAAACTGACAATATGCACGTATTTCTCCATTTTCACTTTGTTTTCTAACAAAATATTCCCATACCCAACTCACTTTTGTTTGTGGTTTAGTCATTGTAGTAGTTAGTTTAAAGGGATTTGGATTATTTGATATTTGACTTGTTAATTCAAGTATAGTTAACTTATTTTACTAGCACTTATCATCCTTTATTTTCCAAGTGTCCTAGATAATTTTTTAGGTCATCCTCTTTTTAGTATTAGAGTAATTTCTGTAACTTCATCACTGGACTCTTCATTTTCACTTAGAGTAATATAATCTTGAACGTTACTGTTTTCCATAATTTTATGAATTATTTTCCACTATTCAAAAATATGTTTCAAGTGAAATTACAAAAAAATCCAAGAAAATGATTACAGTATTTATTTATTTTGGTTAGGGCTTAGGACTACATTAACTAACTGTACTTAAATTTATAAATAAAAAAATAAATGCTATAAATAAATTTTTATATCAATCCCACGAAATTTAATTGTCATAAATTTAATAAATGCCACGAATTTAGTAGTTAATTAAATGCCATATATTTAATTAATTAAATGCCACATTAAATTAAATGAATGCCACGAATTTTATTTATTAAAAATGATCTACAGTAAAAAAAATTTAAATAATTTTATCCGGATTTCAGTTTCTACCCGGATATATCCGGATTTTTATCCGAGTCAGATAATCCGGATAGAAACTGGATATTTTTTTTAATTTATCCGGATGACGGTTTCTGCCTGGATCGAAACACTATTTCGATCTATTGCCGGGTTCAACTGGATAAACCCGGATAATTTTTTTTTTTTAGGTATCCGGATAATTACAGTTTTTACCCGGATAAATATCTGGATAAAAAATGGTCGGATTGACCCGGAATCTGGATAAAAAATAAAAAAAAATTTTAAAAAAATTTAAATCATAACATTTCATATATTTTCAGATGAGTTAAAATATATATGATTACTTTAGATATTTTTTTATTGTTTCAATTATTCGTTAACCACAAGGAAAAATTTTAAGTTATGTCACAAGATTTGTCACATAATTTGAATTTAATATATTAAATTCGCGGCATTTATTATTGATTTGTTTTCAGATATAATGTGTTCTGTGGGTGGTGTTATTCCATGCTTAACAACAGATCCATCATATTTATAACTTTTTGTACATTTTCTCCATTATCTGATATAAACTGACAATATGCACGTATTTCTCCATTTTCACTTTGTTTTCTAACAAAATATTCCCATACCAAACTCACTTTTGTTTGTGGTTTAGTCATTGTAGTAGTTAGTTTAAAGGGATTTGGATTATTTGATATTTGACTTGTTAATTCAAGTACAGTTAACTTATTTTACTAGCACTTATCATCCTTTATTTTCCAAGTGTCCTAGATAATTTTTTAGGTCATCCTCTTTTTAGTATTAGAGCAATTTCTGTAACTTCATCACTGGACTCTTCATTTTCACTTAGAGTAATATAATCTTGAACGTTACTGTTTTCCATAATTTTATGAATTATTTTCCACTATTCAAAAATATGTTTCAAGTGAAATTACAAAAAAATCCAAGAAAATGATTACAGTAATTATTTATTTTGGTTAGGGCTTAGGACTACATTAACTAACTGTACTTAAATTTATAAATAAAAAAATAAATGCTATAAATAAATTTTTATATCAATCCCACGAAATTTAATTGTCATAAATTTAATAAATGCCACGAATTTAGTAGTTAATTAAATGCCATATATTTAATTAATTAAATGCCACATTAAATTAAATGAATGCCACAAATTTTATTTATTAAAAATGATCTACAGTAAAAAAAATTTAAATAATTTTATCCGGATTTCGGTTTCTACCCGGATATATCTGGATTCTTATCCGAGTCAGATAATCCGGATAGAAACTGGATATTTTTTTTAATTTATCTGGATGATGGTTTCTGCCCGGATCGAAACACTAATTTGAAGTAAAAACCAATAACGAAATCTTTTGAATCTTGTTAAATCGGTATATTATTTGGAAATAATAAAAGATATTATAGGTAAAGAAACTTTTTCCAAATGATAAATTATAAGGTTCATGTTTTTTAAACTTTTTAAATTTACAAGACGTGAAGTAAAATTTAAATCAAAATTCCAATTATAAGATAAATCTTATTACTTTAATATACAATACTTCAAAAAAAAAACAAATGAAATAAATGAAATAAATTCTATAATAGTATCTGCTTATTTATTTTATTTAAACATTTAAGCAAAAATATTCTCAATTTACTTTGCATGAATTTGTTCTAATCTATTTTGAGCATCTTTATCTCCTTGTAATGCAGATTTTTTATACCAGTAAATTGCTTGATTAATATCTTTAAGAATTCCTGTTCCACTCTCATACATAAAAGCAAGATTATATTGAGCTGTAATATTTCCTAAATCTGCTGCCTTTTGATATAATTCAAATGCCTTTTTTTCATCAATATCAGTTCCAGTTCCTTTTTCATAACAATATCCTAAATTATTTATTCCATATGTATTTCCTAAGTCTGCTGCCTTTTGATATAATTCAAATGCTTTTTTTCCATCAATATCAGTTCCAATTCCTTTTTCATAACAATGTCCTAAATTATTTATTCCAATTACATTTCCTAAATCTGCTACCTTTTGATATAATTCAAATGCCTTTTTTTCATCAATATCAGTTCCAATTCCTTTTTCATAACAATGTCCTAAATTATTTATTCCAATCGCATTTCCTAAATCTACTACCTTTTGATATAATTCAAATGCCTTTTTTTCATCAATATCAGTTCCAATTCCTTTTTTATAACAATGTCCTAAATTATTTATTCCATATGCATTTCCTAAATCTGCTGCCTTTTGATATAATTCAAATGCTTTTTTTCCATCAATATCAGTTCCAATTCCTTCTTCATAACAATGTCCTAAATTATTTATTCCAATCGTATTTCCTAAATCTGTTGCCTTATGATGTAATTCAAATGCTTTTTTTTCATCAATATCAGTTCCAATTCCTCTTCTGTAACAAAATCCTAAATAGTTTATTCCTTTTGAATATTCTCTTTCAGCTAATTTTTTAAATAATTCAAAAGCTTTATTGTAATCTTTATAATCACCATTCCCATGTAGATAACAGCAACCAAGATTATATTGTGCTATAATACTTCCTGAATTTGCAGCTACCTGATATAATTCAAATGCCTTTTTTTTATCAATATTAATTTCAATTCCTAAATAATTAAAATCTCCAAGTAAAACAATAGAATTTGAATGATTTTGATTATTTAATAAGTAAATATAAATTTCCTGTGAGGTCATATTATGATTATTAAGATAATTATAAATAAGTAGTCTTTCTAATTCATCATCATCTACGCTTAACTTATCAGAAAGTTCAACCATTTCATCAACTGTCACCATAAAGTTAATATTTGATGATATTGAAGAATCTATTTCTTTAGTATTCATCTTGTTAAACTCTTGAATAAATTTGGATAATTCTCCATGTGATGAATTATTCATAGGATCTTCAAAAGCATTCAAATCGAGTTGTTGTTTACTGGATAATTGGTTTGTATAAGAATCATTTGTCTGCCGAAAATCTTTTATAACCATATTATTATTCTTCAGAATAATTGCATTTAATTTAAAGACTACCTGATTGATAGTTGGACGATTATCTGGTTCATTATTCCAACAATCTAAAAAAAAAAGATAGAATTAATTTAATTAACATTAATATAAACATAAAATTAATTATTAATTATATTTACCAGTATAAATATTTACACAATCTTCGGGTGTATCAGGAATGGGTGTCTCTCTAAGACCTTGTGATATATTAATTGCTAAACAAACGTCATACGGTTTACCTTCAGTATAAAAAGGAGGATTGCTACTAGTTATCTCCCATAAAAGTATCCCAATACTATAAATATCACTTTTTTTTATTTAATTTATAATCTTGATCACTAAAACTTTTCGGGTCAATATAAGGAATTACTCCAAATAATTTCGTTGAAGAAAGGTTGGATGATTCCTCAATTCTTTTTGATAGACCAAAATCAGCTAATTTAACCATATTTTGATGAACTAATACATTTTTGGAATGCTATTAATATTATTAAATACAATAAATTCATTAATTACAATTCAGCAAACATGAAATAACAAAATGTAAACAAATGAATTACCAGATCATGGTGAATAATTCCTTCATCGTGTAAGCATAATATAGCACAAGCCAACTGAAGTGCCATATTAAATTTATTATTCCAAGTAAGATTATCAAAATGTTCCTTCAAATATTCTCGAAGAGTACCTCCATCTGCATACTCCATTACTAACCAATATTTTTTTGAATTATCAATTTGATTTTCTTTGTAAAAAAAAATAATAATAATAAATTTAGATTTTACAATCAAATTATGCATGAAAAGAAAGTATATTGTACCTGTTGCAATACCACAGAAACGAATAATATTCTCATGAAAATCCACTTCACGTTGAATTTTAAGCTAAATAGAATTTTAAATTAGAAGTTATATAAATTATAAGGTAATAATTATTTTATTATTACCTCTTTAAGTCTTTAACTATTTCTTTAATTGTGACGTTGTTAAAATTGAAAAAAGATTTTAATGCCAAATAATTAGGAGAACTTTTCCAGTTCACACGGTAAACTTTCCCAAACCCTCCAAACCCAATTTCTTGAAAATTACTAAAATGATTGAGTTCATAATATTTAAAGTAATCTTTTGCAATGGCTTCTTCAATCCAATTAATCCACTCATTATTTGAATTTTCAGTAAATTTTACGGGTATATTAGATTCAGTGTTATTAGACATTATTGGGTTTTATTGACGAAGATAAATTGAATGAAAAAATGTAAAAAAAATATTAAGTTTGCTTATTATAAGGACTGGTATTACCAAAACGTAATTGTGCATGGAGGTACAGGAGGTACAGTAACTATCGATCACTTCCAGGTGATACTTTAAAAAATAGGTGTACTGTGTAACTGTGGTAGGTGTATATATTTATATATGAAGCGATTGAAGCGCCGTAGATCAAAAATCCCGGATTGCAGCATCCAGGGTACTTTTAATTAATCTTTTTATTAATATGTAATAATTTTTAAAATTATATCGCAAAAATTAAGTTTTATTTGTTTTTATTAACGTTTAAAGCGATAATCAAGTAATAATTAAATATTTTTTATTAAGAATTTTTCTATCACCGAGAGTGATGATCACCAGTGACTGAAATTATGACGATTGACCAGCATTAAAGAATATAGTGCCGGTAAAAATTGATAATTCTGGCCAACGGTGATGATCATCCCAGTGATTTAAAGTAAAAAACTTTTATTAATATGCAAAGGTTTTAAAATACTTTGCAAAAATCAATGTTTTTATTTTAAAAATTAATAACTTTATTAACAAATAATATAATTTTTTTCAGCTTGATTTTTTTTAGAACATCTTAAAAAAAAAAAAAGTAGTTACATTGGCACATGAAAGATTTAAACACAGTAAGCGCGTTTATTAATTATGCAAAAATTACAATAAATTGATTACATAAGGCCGGGCAAAAAAAAAAATTTAGATTCTCGTTACCCGGCCGGGTCAGTTTTTCGAAAAATGGAAATTTTTTTTTTATAGTAAAAAATTTTTATCATGTTATTGGCCAATGTGGCGTAAAAAAATTTTACATATGAAAAAATTTTACAAATATAAAAAAAAATGCCGGCCGGCCGGGTCATTTTTAAAAATTTTATGTCACGAGAATCTAAAAATTTTTTTTTGCCCGGCCTAATATTAAAACATCTAGAAAGAAGCAGATCCCTCTATAACTGAACTCAATCTAGTCTAAAAAATTACTATGATAAATTGAGTTAAATTTATAAATTTAAATAATTTTGTAAATTCCTATTTAACAAGTTGCAATATAAAAAATGTATTTTATTTGTATAAAATTCTATCTTTATTTTTTAACGCCTAATCGTTTGTATTACCATTCAAAATGTTGAGTATAAACTAAAATAAGATAAATTCACTTACGGTTTGGAGGTATAAATTTTAATCAAGAAAGTTAAGTTAAAAACTCAAAAAGATTATACGTTGCTCTATATTGTATTAAAATGGTTTTATAAATCATAGCATTTCTTCCTATAAATATGTAGTTATGGCTTCGATCGAATATAAACATTAGTATAGCTAACTTGTAATATATAAGAAAATTTATATACCAATATTATCGGCATTGTAAGGTAAAAGAATATGGATGAAATATATAGTTGCAATTTATTAGACATAATTTATTCATAACTTCATTTAAATGGTATACGATATCAAAATTTAGAGATATGCACTGATTAATGGTTTGAAAGTTAATATTTTGATGATATTTTAAGACTAAATATCAATAAATAAAAAGACTACTACGTCATTCTTATACATTTGATTCTTATTTTTAAAGAAAAAAAAATACTAGTTTTATCGGTTTATTAATGAATTTTATAGTAAAAATTTACAATATTTAGTGTTCTCGCGAACATAAAATAGAAACTTGTATTGAAAAAGAAATACTAAACCAAACTAGAACCCTGATAATTAAAACTACTACTAAACCCTAAATTAAAAAAAGAAGAAAAAGTACTATAAAAAGAAAAAAAATTATTATATTCCCTATAAAAAGTATCAAAAGAATCGAAACTAGAAATATTCGTGAACCATCCACCAGCTTGAAGATAGTTATAAGTAATATAAATGACCCATAACGGGACGAAATGTCCTTGACAAAAAATGCTCGGAGCGTCCGTCGAAGGTGTATGTTGTGTAACCCGACCTGGGTAATTGAAGAGGTATTTATATTTGGAAAGTTTCGTGAATATCGAGTCTTGTCAGTTTAGTGACCTTGACACCTTTTTCCCAATAGTGTTTGTATCCGGATATCATCCGGATAAATAAATCCGTCTCCGTTAAGAATTTTCAAATCCGGTTATCTGATAAAATATTTTTTACAAATCCGGATATCCATCCGGATTAATCCGTGATCTTCGTGGATGTCTAACGGGTCATTAGCGAGTTTATACCCGGATAAAATCCGTGAACTTAATATAATTTATTGTATTTATACATATATCATTAATATTGTATAATAATTTGTAAATATAAAAAAAATAAAATTTATCTCAAAAGCATGAATTTATTTGTGTAATTTATATAAGGTATAGTTTAAACATCAATAGGAGTAGTAGTTAATTGTTGAGCTGGGTGAATATTAGCAAAATGGGGACTATTCCGTTTTAAGAACATAACACGACTAAATAACTCAGGTTTCATTCATGTTCTCTTAACAGTTAAAAGATTTCCCGCGTCTGAGAACAGTCATTCTGAGGGAGTAGATGCCGCATTTGGAGAGGGAGAAGTCAAAAAAGAAGTAATATTGATCGCTTTTGCGCTGTGTCATACTGGAAAATGGAGTATTACAAATGACGATAAGCAAGATAAAAAGTGGTTTAACGCGTTTTAGTATTTTTATTACTTGGTGATTCATGTAGCGAAATATTGGACATTGAGACAATTATTACTACATTGTGCAGATTGGCATTTAATATTTCTTAAAATGTATTGATCTGCTAACATAAACGGATATATCCGGAGGATCCGTTTAGACTAAAATTGTATCCGGATAACGTCAACTCAAAAAAACCTTTATCCGGATACCCACTTCTTACCAGATATCCATTAATACAACCGGATTTGCTATATCCGGATACAAACACTATTTCCCAAGCTTTCAGGGCGTCGTTATTTACATGCCAAATCGCTTTCGTTAGGTGTCCATGGAGAGAACGATTATGGATATTAGTGATTTTGGTCATGTTCAAAGTCAAATGACGGTCGTGTAAAGCGTTAATTCATTGGAAGAGAGGGGTAATACATGATCCATAAGATAGGTTTAGATTATTAAATTATTATAAAATTAAATTTAAGCACTTATATCATCGCACTAAGTGTGACACGTGATATTAAATGATATCCATATGTAACCGGAATATTTTTATTTTTTTTTTTGTGTTCAAATGGATGTTGTGGAGCATTTTTATTGGTTGATAGATTTTCCACTCCAGTGACTCGTCCGGGATATGAGAACCAATTTTTTTTTGTATCGCCTTATTATTCTTATTTGGAACTATTTAGAAATTAGAATGGCTAAGACAACTTGATGTTTATATAAAACATGTACTACTATTTGCAGTGAGGTTTTTATTATAGTTTAAGATAAATAAAAATACGCTTTTCCAAAATGGCACTTCTGTTTATTTTAAATTATTTATTTAAAATTTCCTTGTAGTATATATGTACAACCACACACAAAAAAGAAAAAAAATACTTAAATTTGATTCACAATGAAAAATTTTTATGTCGAAAGTTGATCATTGCTCAATTAACTTTTCATAAAAAATTTTTTTTTATGCAAGAGGCGAAATTTTACGTACAGACATGCATATTTATTATGTGTTTCAAAATAAAAAAAGCTCAATTAACTTTTCACAATAAAAAAAATTTTTTTTTCATGCAAGAGGCAAAATTTTTGCGTACGGCAATGAATATTTGATTTGTGTTTCAATATATAAACTTAATTAGCTTATACAATAAAAAAAAATTCTTTTTTTATGTACGTATAAGTCGTATAACCATGCATATTTACACGTGTTTCAAATGAAAAAAAAAACTATATAATCGCTAATGGACGATATAAAAAAAAATAATTTCTTTGGTAAGAAATTTAGTATATATTTATAAGCGATTTCCAAATGAGTGACAATTCAGTAATCGAAGTTAACGATAATGTTGACAAAATCGAAATCGATGTTGATAAAAATGTTGTTGATAAGTTTTTTACCTTCGATGATGAACGACATAATGGTAAACCTATTACTATGATAGAAATATCACCAAATGAAAAATACCTTATTACTCAAAGTGAAGAAGATCGTTCAATTGTCGGTTGGAATGTTGAAAATATAGATAAGGTTCAACTTAAATTTCATCAAGCTGTTAAAATTAATGAAGATAAAATCATAAGTTTATGCGTTTCTGATGATAAGAAACTTGCTTGTATTAGTTACTATTTTGCTACTATTACTGGTAAGTAATAATTATTTGATTATGTAATTATTAAATTATGGTAATTTATATTTATTTTAATATTTTTTTTAGTAATTGATATGAATAATAAAGATAATGAAGATAAAAATATTGACTTGGATTTAAATATAAAAGATTATCATCTAAAGCATTATCATTATTATTGTACCTTTAATTTAAAAGGTGAATTTATTTTATATGGTAATGATAGCCTTGTTTCGGAACGTAAAATTATTTGGATTTATTCCACACAAACTAAAAATAACAAATGGGAATGTAAGAGATTTTACGAGATACCCAAAGATTATGAATTAATTGGTATATCAAAATATGATAAAGTTTACCTGTTTTCAAATGATTACATTTATGAATGGAATATTAATACTGAGAGAGGTGTAAAAATATTTGGTAATAATAAAGATAAGAATAAGGTAATAAATATTATAAAATTTATTTTCCAATCAATATTAAATTATAATTAAATATATAAATACTAATTATTTTTTAGTTTGAAACAAAAAATATCGGAATATTCAGTAATTATGAAAAATTTACTTTTCTAAAAATCAATGATAAAATCATCGTTTATTCAATCGAATTGGGAATTCCTATTGCTTCTTTGGATATAAATGATGGTAACCATTTTTAAAAATTTCATTTATACTTTAATTATTACTCATATTAAATCATTATTTTATATTTAGATATTCAACTTTATAATTTTATGAATCATACTGGTTTATTTCTTTTACCTTCTTTATTTTATTATACCCCAGATAAAGAAATCAAAAATTGCTGGAACAATAAATACAAAACTAAGTTTAATCGCACTTTATTTGATATATCAATTTATGAACCAACTGATGATCAAACAAAGTTTGCGTTTGGAATTCAAAATAAACGTGTTTGGAAATCTAAATTTGACGAAAAGATGTCAAAGATGAACTTTTCATCTGAAAATTTTGATGAATTAAATAAAGAAAATAACAAAATTGTTGAATGTGATGAATACTTAAATGTTCATTCATTTAATTTATATACGGATACTGTGTCTACATTATTTCAAAAAGCCATTGATGGAGAAAAAGAATCAACTGAACTAGCTGGAAATTTAATTAAATGGGATATACTTGTTGGTAACGGTCAAATTAAACTGGAAGTTTTCAAAAAAAATTAATTAAAGCTCCGAACGGGTCAGGTCAACCCGGGTGACCCGACGGGTTGACCCGAAAAATTCGGGTCGGGTAGCAAATTTAATGACCCGACCTCGGGTCGGGTCAGTCACAAGTCAGGTACCTGACCCGACCCGTTGACCCAATATATTTTGGGTCAATAAAAGACGTTTCAGCGTTTTTTATATATAAAAAATGCCAACCCGTTTTTTTGACCTGAATCCGACGTTTGTTCATAAAAATAATAATAATAAACGTCTTTTTTTAATGAAAAAACGCTGAACCCGACGTTATTTCATTAAATAAATCAAAAAAAAACGTTTTTTAATGAAAAAACGCCGAAACTGACGTTATTTCATTAAATGAATGAAAAAAAAACGTTTTTTAATGAAAAAACGCCGAACCCGACGTTATTTCATTAAATAAATAAAAAAAAACGTTTTTTTAATGAAAAACGCCGAATCCGACGTTATTTCATTAAATGAATAAAAAAAACGTTTTTTAAATGAAAAAACGCCGAACCTGACGTTATTTCATTAAATGAATAAAAAAAAACGTTTTTTTAATGAAAAAACGTATAACCCGACGTTATTTCATTAAATAAATCAAAAAAAAACATTTTTTTAATGAAAAAAAGCCGACCCGACGTTTTTCATTAAATGAATCAAAAAAATGTTTTTTTTTTAAACATCAACGGGTTGGGTCGGGTACCCGACCCAACCCGATATAAAAAACGTTTTGGCGTAATCTAATATGTAAAAAAAATGCCAAACCGTTCTTTTCCACAAAATAATTGTAAAAAAAAAACGTTTGGAGTTTTTTCTTATAATTTGATATATAAAAAACGCCGAAACGTTTTTTTTGATCCAAAATATCGGGTCAACGGGTCGGGTCGGGTACCCGAACTGACCCGTGATATTCGGGTCGGGTCATCAAATTCGTGACTCCCCCTCGGGTCGGGTTAAGTCAATTACCCGACCCTACCCGATTCCCGTTCGGAGCTCTAAAATTAATACTAAATGGAAATTAATTAACATAAGAATTGAAAATTATTATTATCCTTATAAATATGATGGTAGTGATTTCTGCAATAATCATTATTTAATTGCGAGTTTATTATTTAGTAATGATGATATTGTTATATTGACAACATTTGGTATTCTTATTTATACTTTTAGTGAAAATAACAAATCTAGTGAAAAAGACAAATCTATTTTTTTAAACTATTTTTATTTTATGAAATTCTATAGTTATACAAATACGAAAACACTTCAATTTTACAAAAGAATGTTTTCAAAATCTACTTTACCATTACTAAATTATGATAGTTTTAGATTAGATGGATGGGTTTCAGACGTAATAAATAATAAGTCAAGTCTTTTGAAATATGGAGTTCAATTATTAACATTTGCAATTAAAGAACATAAGTTAGAATTAATTGATGAGATTTATAAAAAATGTATGACTTATTTTAAAGAGGATTTAATGAACAATAAGTCATTTTTAAGCATTATCACTTCCGCAATGCCATTACTAGATGAATATTATCCAGAATATATTCTAAAATATTCATCAGAAACGAATATGATCATAGATTCTTCTTTTTATAGTATAGAGCATCAAAATAAAAATTTACATCTTGATTCTTTTTTTCAATCTTCTCAAATAGCTAATTTGTCAAAATCTCTTTTATGGACAAAATACTAATTTTATTTTGTTGATTCAGGAATACTATTGTTTATTAATATATTGCAAGCTTTAATAATACTTTTAACTTTACCCCTTTATTTGGCTACATTTTATATTTTATCAAAATACAATTTTATCAATAATATTTATGATGAAGATTTATTTTCTTCTATTTATTTTTATACTGAACATAAAATTTTTAAAATTTTTAAAAAATACATAACAATGACACCAACAATTACTTTTATGATTCCTTATATTAATTTGTTAATTATTCAAAAGATTATAATTGGTTTTTAGAATTAATTAGACCTCAACCTAGTCCATTTACTGAAACAATAAATAGAAATATTTATAAAACATGGAATGGTGAAGCATTAATTAATTTTAAATGGAATGCTTATGGAAAATATTATTATGCAATGATTTGGATGTTATTTATGGTTTTGCTTGGATGCTTTACTACTGCTGCAACAGTTCCTCAGAAATATATTAATGAAGAAGTTAGACAACAACTTTTTATTGCTTCGATTATACTTGGATTTATTCATCTGATTTTAGAAATTCGTCAATTTTTTTATAAAATTACTGAGTGGTTCAAGAATTTTTGGAATATTTTTGGTAAATATAAAAGTTTATTTACTATGTTTTAAGAAATGAAATTAATTATATAATATTTTAATATTGTAGATATAATTGCTTATGTACTTTCAATCTACACTTCTATTTATTGGCTTCAAACAAATGATAAGAACAATAATAAGTATCTAATTTAATTTCACTCTTTTTCATGCTTATTTTTGGATATAAAATTTTTGTTATTTTTTAGAGCATTTGAATATTTTGGTGTATATTTTGCAATAATTATTAGTGTTGGAAAAAAGATTTTTTCTTTTTTATTAGTCTTATTCATTATTATAATAAGTTTTGCACATGCATTTTATATTTTATTATCACCAAAATCTGAATTTTCACTTGAACAATATAATACAAATAATAATGATGATCCAAATAATCCTTGGAATTTAGCTCCTAGTTATAGTCAAATTGATAATAATGGAAATATAAATTCAAATCCACTTATGATTCAAATTCCTGATGGAAATACAAACATGTTTATGAATATTAAAACTTCCCTTTTTGCTATATATTTATTTTTAATAGGTATATTTTAATTTTTCATAGTTATGTAAATATATATGATATTTTCTAATATTTTTAAGCAATTCTTCTTATCAATAGGTGATTCAAGTGCATTATCCAATTGGACATATACAGAAAATCCATCAATTGCAGTATTGATTGTTTTATTTTCCCTTTTAGTTGTTGTATATCTTATGAATTTGTTAATTGGATTACTCAATGATGCAATTGAAGAAGATAATAATAGAGTCTCATATTTGATGCAGAAGGCAGAGGTAAATAATATTATTATTAAACATTTCATTTCTGTAAATATACTAATATATCTTGATTTCATTTTTGAAGATTTTGGCTGAGATTGAGTTATTTTACCTATTACCACATCAGAGACGTTGGCAAACATGGTTCCCTGAAGTAATGTATGTAGTTTTACTTTTAAAAAAAATTTAATGTTATAATTTTATTAATTTTATTAATTATTCAAATTTATTTTCAAGACATTATTATGCCGATTTTGATAAGACTCGAGGAGAAGTTCAAAGATTGATTAAAGAGGGTGAATGGAATACAAAGGAATTCACAGAGATGGTGAATATTTTATTAAAAAAACTTGAAATTGAACATAATCCTATTGACAATGAGGCAATATTGGAGAAATTAAAATCTTATGATGAAAAATTAGAGAAATTAGAGGAATTAGAGAAATTAAAGGAATTAGAAAAATTATTGAAAGAAATATGTGCAAAAAAATAATTTTAAGATTATGTTAGTTTTATAATTCAGTTTGTAATTTAAATAATTCTTTTTTATATGGCTTATCCAAATATTAAATATATACTGTATATTCTTTTTTTATTTTTTTTTACTCAGAATTATTTAAAAACTAATGTTAGAGTAATGAATATTTTACAAAATTCTTAGTTTGTAATTTAAATAAATCTTGATTTTTCTTAACTTATCAAATTATTAAATATAAATTATCAAGATTATACATATAGTGTAAAACCATCTCCAATTTGTGAAATCAAAATAAATAATATAAAAACTTTTTATATTCATCTTCAAGACAGTGCTGATGGTCAGTGATTAAAGCTTTAAGTATATTCGCCAAGTTATTAAAAGAATAAAAGTTTGACCGTCAATTATTCAATTATTTCAAAATTAAGCTCTGGAATATTTTTAAATAATGATCGCAATCTTAAGCATTAATTACAAAAACGAAAGATGAAATCACAATAATAATAAAAAATCACATGACAATATTTATTTCTGATTATAACTATAAATGAGCTTTATTTTTTTTGACGTAGATACTAATCTTAAAAATTAGTTAATCGGTTAAGACCATAATTTTGATCAGATTCAATATAATGCAACCCACAACCCAATGCAGCCCAAAGATATGTACATGTTCCAAACTTAAATTTTTTGTTTATTAATACGGTAACGGTATTAATTTCTCAACAGCTAAATATATAGGTAAAATTAAAAACAATTTGCGACCAAAGTATTTCTAAAATAATTTTTAATAATATGCATACAAAAACTAGTCAATCAATCATTAAGATAACATAACAACATTTCTCTAATAATTATTCTAATTTCTGAAGATTATATGTTTATTTATTATATTTTATTTCTTTTTAAAAAATTTACAAAGCAGCCATATCAATTATTACGAACTAATTTCTCTTATAGCTTGAAATACTTCATATTCTTCCATAAAAAAATTATCATAAGTTTCTCTGATTTGATTTTCGTAATAATCATTTTCACAAAAACCAAAGTTATCCATTAAAGTAAGGGAATTACTAAAGTTTGGACCATTATCATAATAGTTGTATATAGCAAATCTTTCATTTTTTACGCGACTTAAAATATAACTTTCAATATCATCACTATTCTTAAAAGAAAATATAAAACTATCTTTAGTAATGCCATTAGAATCATCAGATTTCCATTCAATTGGATTATATCCCCCAAGAATTTCAGTACTATCTTTCACTTTAACAATTGTTATAGTATTAGACTGATTATCACAGATTTCATGAAATTTTATAGCTGTAAATCCATCACGAGATCCACGAAATCACAATTGGAATTTGTACGCGGTTTCTATTTCATCTGTAATTTTTAATCTATCGATCCATTTCAAGATTAATTCAGCATGTTGAGTTGTAATGATTTTAGAATCAATATCGATATAATTTTTCTTAGTAGTCATACGAGGTTTTGATTGTTTAATTGATTGGTTGTTAGAATCCAAAAAATATTTTAATAAATCTTTATATAATTCTTTTGGTAAAACTTTTTTATAAGGTAATATTTCTTTTGAAAATTCATCAGAAGTTAAATTATAGAATCTAATAAATGGAATAAAATTATGTAAACTATTTTTCAAAGTATTAAAATCTTCCTTTGAAAAATTTGCGGGATCAAAAGGAAGTTCTGGATTTTGAGCAAGTCCCCATTTAAGCACATACTTCCATACTTGAATTTCTTCCATTTGAAGATTATCACTTTGAATAATTGTGATCAAAAGTTTTACTGGAATTGAAGCAAAATTTAGAGATTTGAATATCTTATCTGGCTCTTTGGAGGTTAAATTAGTACAAAAATTTTGAAGTTCCAAGAAAGAATCGTTCTCAAAGCATGTTTGATATATCAAATTAAAATTTTGTTCCATCCAATTTGCCTTAGTTTTAATCAAGAAGGATTGTATATAAGTGATTAGTTCTTGAAGACCAAGTTCACTCCCGGCAATCAAGATCCTAATTATATCCGAAGTATCATATTCCTCCAAGGAAATTCTTCCACTATAAATATATCTAAAAAATAAAAAAGCGTTAATTTAAATATGTTGTTATACATTATATTCATCTTGTAATTTTTAATTTAATTATTTTTTCTTCTTAATTATTACCTCAAAATTATTTGAAAAATTTCAGGTAAAATATTTGGTAATTTTATATGAACCAAGGTCCCATCATTATTCTTTTTATTTGTTGACAACATTCTTCGTAGATACGTGGAACGATAATGTAAGATAACCATATGAGCACGAAATATCTTTATATAAGGATCATTACCAACTTCAATAGTAACATCATAATATTCATCATCATTTAAAATTTCAAGTAAATTTTGAAATAATTTTGGTAAGAGATTATAATCATCCATAATTTATAAATTTTAAAAAAGAAATGAAAAGAAAATGATTGACAATTTTGTTGAACGGTTAACCCTTATATACTTGTAAAACTGCTTGCAGCTTGTTGATCATTTTATTAGCAGTGTTCACTTGTAAGAAAATCGTTTGTCATAGCTGTTTTAATAAATTACAAATTTATTTTTAATTTCTGTGCTGATTTACTGCTGATTTACGATTATTTACTACATAACTTTAGCTTATCCGCTTTTTAATCTTGCTATTACTTTTTTTCCGGTTTATTGCCGTGTCGAACATTTTACACCGAACACAACGAATATATACTAAATAATTATGCGAAAATGTTGTATAACTGATAACCTATTTTTGTCGTTTTTAAATGTGAATATTTTAATATACCGAACGCACATTAACA
Organism: Rhizophagus irregularis; assembly: GCF_026210795.1. NCBI lineage: Eukaryota > Fungi > Glomeromycota > Glomeromycetes > Glomerales > Glomeraceae > Rhizophagus > Rhizophagus irregularis. Next base: position 1,252,816 of record NC_089435.1, on the reverse strand, counting down.
CATACAATCTGATAAATCTATATGTCCGATGAGCTACCCACCATATTTTTAACTATTTTTTATTTTGTAGGAACCTTCCGCCGGCGCTTCATAAAAACTAATTATTACAAAAATAATTGTAAAAATTTAGTTGTTCAATTTGGACATATAAAAAAAATATGAGATATAGGACAAGTTGGTAAACGCGTGGATGTAATTAGGCATTAGATGTACTTATTATATTTTCTTAGAGGTTTATTATTTCCATCACCTTTCATTTTTGTTATTTCTTTTCATGATAATTCCCGCTGTTTTACAATTTTGACTATTCCTAAAAGTACTTTACTATTTAAAATAATCAATTTAAGAGAATTAAAACAACTAAGAAGTTTTTAATAAAATCAATATTATATTGAAAGTATTGTGCACAAATGACGGAAAATAATTTCGTAAAAGTAATTAACATAAAAAAAATGATAGCTAAATTCTAAATATGTACAAATTCCATTATAATCGATTTCAGTGCTGATGTCATTACAACATTTTTCACATATTCATAATTTTATTTCGCACTAAAATGATTTTGGATAGTATGAGATAGGGTTTCGGAAATGAGTTAACGTTGGTTTGTAGCACGACGTGTGAAGTTTCTTCTTTATATTCCATAGGCTATGAGTTGAATATTGATTATTAAATGAATAAAGAAAATGAAAAATGATTAATTTCTAATTTTAGTTTAGATATTTTTTTTTGTAATAATGTTTTTCCTTTTTGTCTAGTTGTAGTTCTTATAATAAATGCAAAAAATTCCCATCTATGATTTTAAAAAGTACTTAGAAATTATGTTCGATATTACACGATCTTTTTATTGTTTCTTTAGAATTTTCTTTCAATAACCGAATTTTTATGATGAATTCTTTTTTTATATTAAAAACAATTAGTCATTTAAAAATTCTATTACGTAAAATTTACGTAAAATGATTGTAGTAAAAAATAAAATAAAATAAAATAAATAAGAAAAGTAAAATTTAAAAAATTAATTTTATGATCCACTATTGAATTAAATTTTTTTTTAGTTAGTCTACGTGTTTGTTCTATATTTTAATAGAGATAATTTCGAGAAAAAATAAAATTAATTCTTTTTGTAAAAAAAAAGATGAATTATGAATCAAACAAAATAAAGCGGAAATGTTTTTATTGATAATTTTATAAAACACGCTTCTAGAATGGAATTTGTTCCTTATGAAAAATATAAGGATATAGAATACAATATATTGATTGCCGAAGGAGGATTTGAAAGAGACTTGGATCAATGGTCCAATAACTAATTGGAATTATGCAAAACAACGTAAAGGTGAAATGACAGTTGCTCTTAAGGAACTTGCCGAAACTTTTAACCAATTAAATGAGGTAAAATAATCATATAATTTTTTACTTATTGATTAAATAAAATAATAGTAATTTAATAATAATTATTTTTTAGCTTAACGATTATGTTTCGAGTCGTAAATATTGTGCCGATCTAAAGTCAAGTCGGGTCAAATTAAATCTTTCGAGTGCAAATCATAATGTCAAAATACAATTAACCAACCAACTATAATAACAGAAATTACTTACTGTAGAGCGCTGATTTACTCAAGCTACTCGAAGACTAAGTAGTGCACGTTTGTTCAATAGCAATTGCTTTAATTTAGTTTTTTATTTAAATTATAACTAGTGTACTTTAGGTACAGTGAGTTTTTAATATATAAATAAATATACATATATGTATGGGTATGATTAGAATATTAAAAGGATTAATTATTATTATTTTTTGTAAAATATCAATTTATAAATAAAATTGATAATACATGATTTAAATTGTTAAAAGTCTCATGCATATGGTTTAATTGTTTTAAATATAGATATTACATTTAAAATCAAAAAAAAAATCAAAATTATTTATAAAAAATTGTATATTAAATTAAAAGTAAATTTTAAGAATCATGCATGCACGTACATCATAAATTTAATTATATTCATATGTAATGAAATTTAATACAAATCTAACACAAATTTATTTATGTCATGTCCAATTGTCCATATTGTTTAATATAATGAAATTAATTATTAATTGGGTAATATTTATAATTTCCATTTATTCATTTATTATAATATAAAAAAATGTTAAAAATGATATATGTAAAATAAGCTTTAATGTTTATCAAATAAAAATAAAAAAATTTTGTTTTCAATGGTTATACTTTACAAATGGAGTCCAATAGACCACTGGACTTACAAAAAAGAGGACCAAATATTAGTAAACACTTTACTTAAGTAAAAATAAAAAGAAAATTCATGAAAATTGCCGAGTACTCGCCTACATTCATGAAAATTAATATTCAAGTAGTTTCAACCCGCCTGAACAACTTTCAATTAATAAAAGGAAGGATTTCATTTGGTCAAAATGGAGATATTATATTCTAAATTAGAAAACAGAGAAGAGAGTTAATATCATCAAGAAAAATGCAATTTTCTCCAAGTACTATACCTACACTTATGAAAATTAATATTCAAGTAGTTTCAACCCGCCTGAACAACTTTCAATTAATAAAGGAAGTTGATTTCATTTGACTAAAGTGGAGATATTACGCTCTAAATTAAAAAATAAAGAAAAGGGTTAATATCGTTAAGAAAAATGCAACTTTTTCTCAAGTATTACACCTATATTCATGATAATTAATATTCAAGTAGTTTCGACATGCCTGAACAACTTTCAATTAATAAAGAAAGTTGATTTCATTTGACTAAAGTGGTGATATTACGCTCTAAATTAGAAAACAGAGAAGAGAGTTAATATCATCAAGAAAAATGCAATTTTCTTTAAACACTACACCTACATTCATGAAAATTAATATTCAAGTGGTTTCAACCTGCCTGAACAACTTTCAATTAATAAAGAAAGTTGATTTCATTTGACTAAAGTGGTGATATTACGCTCTAAATTAGAAAACAGAGAAGAGAGTTAATATCATCAAGAAAAATGCAATTTCATCAAGTACTATACCTACATTTATGAAAATTAATATTCAAGTAGTTTCAACCCGCCTGAACAACTTTCAATTAATAAAGGAAGTTGATTTCATTTGACTAAAGTGGAGATATTACGTTCTAAATTAAAAAACAGAAAAGAGAGTTAATATCATCAAGAAAAATGCAATTTTCTTTAAACACTACACCTACATTCATGAAAATTAATATTCAAGTGGTTTCAACCTGCCTGAACAACTTTCAATTAATAAAGAAAGTTGATTTCATTGACTAAAGTGGTGATATTACGCTCTAAATTAGAAAACAGAAAAGAGAGTTAATATCATCAAGAAAAATGCAATTTTCTTTAAACACTACACCTACATTCATGAAAATTAATATTCAAGTGGTTTCAACCTGCCTGAACAACTTTCAATTAATAAAGAAAGTTGATTTCATTGACTAAAGTGGTGATATTACGCTCTAAATTAGAAAACAGAGAAGAGAGTTAATATCATCAAGAAAAATGCAATTTCATCAAGTACTAAACCTACATTTATGAAAATTAATATTCAAGTAGTTTCAACCCGCCTGAACAACTTTCAATTAATAAAGGAAGTTGATTTCATTTGACTAAAGTGGAGATATTACGTTCTAAATTAAAAAACAGAAAAGAGAGTTAATATCATCAAGAAAAATGCAATTTTCTTTAAACACTACACCTACATTCATGAAAATTAATATTCAAGTGGTTTCAACCTGCTTGAACAACTTTCAATTAATAAAGAAAGTTGATTTCATTTGACTAAAGTGGTGATATTACGCTCTAAATTAGAAAACAGAGAAGAGAGTTAATATCATCAAGAAAAATGCAATTTTCTCCATGTACTATACCTACATTTATGAAAATTAATATTCAAGTAGTTTCAACCCGCCTGAACAACTTTCAATTAATAAAGGAAGTTGATTTCATTTGACTAAAGTGGAGATATTACGCTCTAAATTAAAAAATAAAGAAAAGGGTTAATATCGTTAAGAAAAATGCAACTTTTTCTCAAGTATTACACCTATATTCATGATAATTAATATTCAAGTAGTTTCAACATGCCTGAACAACTTTCAATTAATAAAGAAAGTTGATTTCATTTGACTAAAGTGGTGATATTACGCTCTAAATTAGAAAACAGAGAAGAGAGTTAATATCATCAAGAAAAATGCAATTTCATCAAGTACTATACCTACATTTATGAAAATTAATATTCAAGTAGTTTCAACCCGCCTGAACAACTTTAAATTAATAAAGAAAGTTGATTTCATTTGACTAAAGTGGAGATATTACGCTCTAAATTAAAAAACAGAAAAGAGAGTTAATATCATCAAGAAAAATGCAATTTTCTTTAAACACTACACCTACATTCATGAAAATTAATATTCAAGTGGTTTCAACCTGCCTGAACAACTTTCAATTAATAAAGGAAGTTGATTTCATTTGACTAAAGTGGTGATATTACTCTCTAAATTAGAAAACAGAGAAGAGAGTTAATATCATCAAGAAAAATGCAATTTCATCAAGTACTATACCTACATTTATGAAAATTAATATTCAAGTAGTTTCAACCCGCCTGAACAACTTTCAATTAATAAAGGAAGTTGATTTCATTTGACTAAAGTGGAGATATTACGTTCTAAATTAAAAAACAGAAAAGAGAGTTAATATCATCAAGAAAAATGCAATTTTCTTTAAACACTACACCTACATTCATGAAAATTAATATTCAAGTAGTTTCAAGCCGCCTGAACAACTTTCAATTAATAAAGGAAGTTGATTTCATTTGACTAAAGTGGAGATATTACGTTCTAAATTAAAAAACAGAAAAGAGAGTTAATATCATCAAGAAAAATGCAATTTTCTTTAAACACTACACCTACATTCATGAAAATTAATATTCAAGTGGTTTCAACCTGCCTGAACAACATTCAATTAATAAAGGAAGTTGATTTCATTTGACTAAAGTGGAGATATTACGTTCTAAATTAAAAAACAGAAAAGAGAGTTAATATTATCAAGAAAAATGCAATTTTCTCTAAACACTACAATTACATTCATGAAAATTAATATTCAAGTGGTTTCAACCTGCCTGAACAACTTTCAATTAATAAATAAAGTTGATTTCATTTGTCCAAAATGGAAATAATACGCTCTAAATTAAAAAACAGAAAAGAGAGTTAATATCATCAAGAAAAATGCAACTTTTTCTCAAGTATTACACCTATATACATGATAGTTAATATTCAAGTAGTTTCAATCCTGCAGAAAGTTGATTTTATTTGGCTAAAATGATGAAATTATAACCTGAAGTTAAAAAATCAATATGAGAAAGTAAAAAAAATTTAAAAACTTGTGTACTATTAACTGTACAAAATACCTGTAACTTTACAAGTTGAAATACTTATAATATATTATATAAAATGGTAAAAATGTTTTTTAAAATAAAAGTTTCAAATTTTTTTAGAAAAAAAATTAGAGTTTCGTAATAAAATATTACGAGACTCACCATTTACTTCATCAAAGTAAAAAAAGATTATCTGATCTGATTATCTGATCTAAATTTTTCCAGCATTACAGCTAAGATTCCGCATAGAACGGATTGGATTAAGATTTGTTCTGATTCGAACTGGTGTCCGATCTGATAGGTCCGAATCAGATTATATTAATAAAAAAATAAAAAAATCGTTCTATCATGGTTTTTAATAAAAATCAGTATATAGTTTTTTTTAATAAAAAAACTGATTTTATTAAAAAATTGGACTACTGATTTTTTTTTAATGAAAGTAAAACCGATTTTATTAAAAAATCGGTATATAAGTTTTTTTTTTAGTAAAAAAACTGATTCTATTAAAAAATCGGACTACCGATTTTTTTAATGAAAATAATACTGATTTTATTAAGAAAAATCAGTATATCAGTTAAAAACTATTAAAAAATTGGACTACCAATTTTTTTTTAATGAAAGTAAAACTGATTTTATTAAAAAAAATTGGAATATCCATTTTTTGCAGAAAATATGCGAATGATTATCTGTGTTAATGAACCAATTTTATTAAAAAAAATTGGTATATCAGTTTTTTTTATGAAAAAATAGACCGATTTTTTTTTAATACATAAAAATGAACCAATTTTTATTGAAAAAAATCGGTATATCAGTTTTTTTAATGAAAAATAGACCAATTTTTTTTAATAAAAAATGAACTGATTTTAAAAAAATCGGTCTTAGTTTTTTTTTTAATAAAAATGAACCAATTTTTTATTAAAAAATCTAATGATCCATTTTTTAATAAAAAATGAACCGATTTTATTAAAAAAAACTGGTATTTCAGTTTTTTTCAATGAAAAAAACTGATTTTTATTAAAAAATCTGATGATTTTTTCATTTTTTAATAAAAAATGAACAAAAAAAATTGGTATATCAGTTTTTTTTTAATGAAAAAATAGACTACCGATTTTTTTTTAATAAAACTGATTTTTTTTTAATAAATGAAATGATTTTTGTTAAAAAAATCGGTATGTTGATGTTTTTTTTTAACAAAAAAAACTGATTTTTTTTTAATAAAAATGAACCAATTTTTTTATTAAAAAATCTGATGATCCATTTTTTTTAATAAAAAAATAGTGTGCATTTGGATCTGTGAGTTTTATGCTGAAAATAAAATTTATGCTAAAAATTAGAGGTTGATTCAATAATAATATTAATAATCTTACTGATCATAGCTGATTAATTAATTTGGTTAATATAAAAAAAAAATATTAAAATTTTTTTACTTATATGTTTAGTATAGGAAAGTGGTATTTATTAATTCAAATAAACAACAAAAAAATATTAATTTAATTTTTTAAAAAAAGCTCAAAGCACTTTTTTGCTTTGAAACTTACTGATAAAGTTTTGAAATCATTTTTTAATAAGAATAGATCAGTGTATACAATAAATAGATATAAAAAAATTTTTCTAGGATTTTTTTTATATTAGATTGGTATAGTAAAATGAATAGATATAAAAAATTTTTTGGAATTTTTTTAATAATAGATTGGTATAAATATATTTTGAGATTTTTTTTAACAATAGAGTCAATAGAATAATGGATAGATATAAAAAGTTTGCTGGAATTTTTTTAATACAATAAGTTGGTAAAAAAATAATTTCTGAGATTTATGACAAATTAATTGGTATAGCATAATAGAGAGAAAATTCTTTGTGTTTTTTTTTTAGTAAAAATAGATGAGTATAGTAGAATAGATAGGTATAAATGATTTTTTGGAATCTTTTCTTAATAACAATAGATTAGGATAATACAATAGATAGATATAAAAAATTTCCTGGGATTTTTTTTAATAATAGATTGGTATAGTATATATAATAGATAGATATAAAGAAATTTTCTGAATTTTTTTTTCTACTTTTGATCGTGATTTTTGATCAGTTACACTAGGTCCCCGAAATATATATGTAGAGGTCAGGTCCAGAAGTGGTCCAAAATACGCATTCTTTCAGGGCCAGAATTACGATAATTTCAGCCATTATCTAAATTAGGAAATATTATTTTGACTGGAATTATCCATAAAAGGAATGATCTACATGATTTTTTTGGCTCATTATACGCAAACTCTGACCTGACCCTTTTATGTATATTTCGGGGTCCTGTTACACTAAAAATTATGACCAACTGACCGTTCAACGTGAACCACCAAAAACGTAGATCGTTTTGATCAAGTAGATAATACTGACAGAAATAAACAAAAACAACAAAATACTAATTAATTGGTTGGTTAATAGTTTATCACGATCAATAAATCATCTGCTCAAAATTGAACTTTAATCGCAAATTTTTGTTAGTTTTTAGTTTTTGTGATCAAAATGCCAATCAATTAATTCTAAAGTAGACTAGAGTCAATAGATCAATATAGTATAATGGATACAAAAAAAATTTCTGGGATTTTTTTTAATACAATAGATCAGTATGGTATAAAAAAGAATTTTCTGGAATTTTTTAATATAATAGGTTGGTAAAAAAAAAATAATTTGGTAAAATAAGTTTTCTATCAGAATATAATAGATGGAAAATTCTTTGTTCTGATATTTTTTTTAGTAACAATACTGTAACAATAAGTATAAAAAATTTTTGGAATCATTTTTTAATAACAATAGATCAGTATAATACAATAGATAGATATAAAAAAATTTTCTGGGGTTTTATAGTATTATATATAGATATAGAATTTTCTGTGATTTTTTTTTTATTTAATAACAATAGATATGATAAAAGTTTTGGTAATTTTTTTTTTAATACCAGTAGACAATAAATAGATATAATAAAAATTCTTGAGACTCTTTTTTAATAACAGTAGATTGGTAATAGACTATTATTAACTTATTAAGTTAATGATTGTTTTTTAGTAGTGGTGCAGACTTTTGAACCTTAGGTAGTTATGTCATTTTTTTCAACATCCCGACCATCCTGTCACATTGTTGTATGGTGCCATAAATGACTTTTGCCATATGGAATTTTTAGACTTTTAGACTTGAACTTTTTATGTAATTACTTTTATATTTTTTAGACTTTATATAATTGTAACTACTTTTAAACTTAATATACTTAACATTAATATAAACTTTTTTTTTTATTTGAAAACTGCTTTTAAATTTTTTAAATTCGAAATTTAACACATCGCCATATACTACTACTAAGATTTTATAGATTTACAAAATCCAATCTTTCAGGATGGAGAAAATGGATTGTGTGAAGAACTAAATATACCTAATACTATAAAGAAATATAGAATTTAATCCTATTGACATAGTTGATGATATTTTAAATACTAGATTAGAGTAAATTGTTTACATGCCATCATTATGAATTTATATCCTTAGTTGTTTAAATACTAGTAATTGTAAAATTGCATATAGAAAAATGTTAAATAATGGTATTATTTAAAAAAAGGAGTAATTGTTATTATTTTTAATTATATATAAATAATAAAAAATATGCTAATTTATTTAATATTTTTATTTGTTTTAATTATTTAGAGATTTTTTTAATAACAATAAATTGGTATAATATAATGGATCTAAAAAAATTCCCTGGGACTTTTCTAATAACAATAGATTCAATAGATTAGTATAAAAAAATTTCTGAGATCTTTTTAATGACAAATTTATTGGTAGTAAAATAGACAGATATAATAAATTTATTTGAGATTTTTTTTAATAATAATTGATTGATATTGCTAATAGATGCATATAAAAAAATCTTTGGATTTTTTTTAGTAATAGATAGTAGGACAAACTTGGGGGTTCTGGGACAGCGGCTATCACATAGGTCTAACCATAATTTAGTGTACCCTCAGACCACCTAGCTTTGTTTTCTGATATGATAACACTATACCTATTTTTCTATCCCCAGACCACCTAACCTTGATTCCTGATATGTTATTACTTGATAGCTAAAAAGAACCCCAAACGTTGTAGATAAGATTAAAATCATATATTCCTAAACATTATTACCACACATGGATCTATTCCAGGGTATCATAATTTTATGCTATATCAGATTGCCTTTATAAGTGCTATCAGTATTACAGACACGAAGTGTCTGTAATACTGATAGCACGATTCAGCAATCCATTGTGGCATACTATTTTTATGATACTCTAAAATGGATTCATTCGATAATTTAAGCCATTCATGCTCTAACCAAAAATTTTTAACAGGAAGGCAACTAGACATATTGTAAAGCTTTTCCTGCTATACGAAAAAATCTGGGACAGCGAAGTCTAACCAAAAATCTAACCCAGGTCTAACCAAAAATGTATAGCAGGAAGGCAACTAGATATGTTTTAAAGCTTTTCCTCCTATACGAAAAAATCTGGGACAGCGAAGTCTAACCAAAAATCCGACCCAGGTCTAACCAAAAAATGTATAGCAGGAAGGTAACTAGATATATTGTAAAGTTTTCCTTGCAATACGAAAAAATCTGGGACAACAGGTCTAACCAAAAGTCTAACCAAAAATCCGTCCGAGGTCTAACCAAAAAATATACAGCAGGAAGACAACTAGACATATTGTAAAGCTTCCCCTGCAATACGAAAAAATCTGGGACAATAAAGTCTAACCAAAATTTAACCCTAATCATAAATTGCTCTGATTCTTTGACGAAGCCTATTTTCATACCGATTTTGATAGTAATAAGATGGGAAACATTTTAGAATTTATTAATTGAAGAAAAAAATTTTTAGGTTATTAGTACACAACCAGTATGGCAACAAGCAATCGAACTTGTGATAGATGTGGAAAGACTTTTGCAACTCCACAAAAGCTTCGTGGGCATCAAAATAGAAAGTTTCTATGCAAGTCTACAGCTAACCCTCAGGATCCCACACCTGAGATTGTACAATTGCAACCACAACCGGAGCAATTCCAGGATCCCACACCTGAGATTGTACAATTGCAACCACAACCGGAGCAACTCCAGGATCCCACACCTGAAGTTATCCCAGCTCATACAGAGAAAACTCCTAACTTAACAATTGATGAACTAGCAAAATGGTTAGCAGGACCTGGTGATTACAATCAATATACTCCACGAAAAAGAAGAGTTCCACAAACAGATAATGAATGGTTTGCTTATATGCAAGGAGATTATAGAGGAAGATGGTGTGATATTCAATTTGTAAAAAGAGGTCATGATCCTGCACGTCCACATAAATCTCTAAAACATAAGACAGTATGGCAAGCTGATCTTAAACCAAATGTTAGAGATATACCATATTTTCCAAGTATAATAGCTGATACCCGCCAGAAAATAACAGAAATTCTTGAGAGGGAACTTGAAGAAAAGGGGCAAATCAAATCAGCTATCACTATATTGGCTACATATACAGATAATAGTGGAACATATAAGCAAGTTTATCATAGAGGAGTCATGCGTGTACTTCTTTTAAAGAATGATATAGATGATCATTTAACAAAATCAGCAGTAGATATCACGGATAAAATTGTCAAATTTATGAAAGGAGGGTCTGGTTGGAAAATTGTTAGTATAGATATATTAACTATTGAGACGTATACTTACCGCCGAGCAAAAGGAGGCTCATACATTCTTACACCTAAGGCACTTGCAAATAAGAAGTGCACTATCAATCCTGATAACAAAGATCTCATAGATCCAGACACAGGCTTGCCTTCTGAAAAATGTTTGCAAGGGGCTTTAGGTGCTTACTTTGCATATAAAGATGGTCATACACAAAAACTTGAGCGAATCTTTCGGGCAGAAAAATTTAAGCCATACTTGGAACAAGTCAATCTCAATGCAATTCCCATGCCCACTCCTGTTTGTCCACGCATATTTAGCAAGATTGAGGACCTCAATCCTGAGATCTCCATTAATGTATGGGAATGGGAGGAGAAAACTGGTATTCCAAAACCTGTTATTGCAAGTAAGAATTACAACCGTCAACATATCATTCACCTTATGGCCCTTACAGATATTACAAAATCAGATGAAGGAAAGTATGGTCAGAAGAATCACTTCCTTTGGATTAAGAATCCTGATGCTTTAATATACAAAGATACATCCCACAAGGGAAAGAAGCATCTTTGCAATCGGTGCTTCCAAAGCTTTCCATCGTCTAAATCTTTAACTAATCATCAGGAATGGTGTTTTGGATTAGGTGAGTCACCACAAAGAGTTGAGTTACCAGTTAAAGGTAAGAATGATTTTGAGGAGTTTAAGAATTTTAACCGAACAATGTATGCCCCATGTGTAATTATTGCAGACTTTGAGGCTGATAACAGAAAGTGTAATGAAAACTATGGTGGAAATATGCATAAGATTATGGAGCAAAAGGCTAACAGCTTCTGCTATATGGTCCACTGGATTGAAACTGATGAGACATGGGGGCCATTCTTATACCGAGGACCAAATGCAACAGAAGAGTTTGTCAGCAGACTTGATAAAGAATTAAAAAGGATTAATGATGTTTTAGAAGTAAAAGTAGAACGTATTGTAACAGAGGAAGCTAAAAAGGAATTCACTAAAGCAGTTAGTTGTTGGATATGTAATGGGAATTTCAATCAGGACGTGCAAGACAAAAAAGTTTGGGATCACTGCCACATCACAGGTAAGTTTCGTGGGGCTGCTCATAATGCATGCAATCTTAAGCTTCAAATCGAAGCATGGAAGACTCCAATTCCTGTAGTATTTCATAACTTCCGTGGCTATGACTCCCATTTAGTTTGTGAATCTGTTGGACGATCAATTGGAGCACATCAAATTAAAGTTATTGCAGAGACATTCGAACGTTACAAATCCATGAAAGTAGGGCAATTCAAGTACATTGATAGCATGCAGTTCATGGCTTCCAGTCTTGCAAACCTTGCAAAGAATTTAGGGACAGATAAACCCCTTAAAAAGCGACACTTCAACAACTTCTCGTCTGAACATATTGACTTAATCACACGTAAGGGGGTTTATCCTTATGAATATATTGATTCACATGATCGTTTCAAGGAGACAGAACTCCCATCTATTCATGACTTTCATAGTACTCTTGGAGGAAAGATCACTCAGGATAATTACAAACATGCACAAAAAGTTTGGAAGGAATTTGGCTGCAAAAACTTGGGCGAGTATCATGACCTTTACCTTAAGACTGATGTTCTTCTCCTAGCAGATGTCTGGACAAAATTTAGACAGACAGCGATGCATCATTATGGACTTGACCCAAGTCATTATGTCTCTGCTCCTGCACTTTCTTGGGATGGCATGCTTAAGATGACTGGAGTTAAAATAGAGCTATTCACTGACATGACCATGCATGATTTTACTGAAAAGGCTAAACGTGGAGGAATAGCTATGGCAGGACACCGTTTCTTAAAAGCCAATAACCCTAAGATGGGTGACTCCTTTAATCCCTCTAAACCTACTACCTGGATTTCCTATGTAGATGCAAACAATCTGTATGGATGGGCTATGAGCCAGTACTTGCCTATTGGTAACTACAGATGGGAAGCATCTCCAGAATATTTCAAACAGAATCTAGATAAGCAGAAGCAGATACTTAATGTAATTCTTAATACAAAACCAGATGCTGCCCGTGGTTACTTCCTAAATATCAAAGCGCACTTCCCCCTTAAAACTCATGATTATCTACAAGATTTACCTCCTGCAGTTGATAGTATAGCTGTAAAAAAGGATAGGTTAAGCCCATATATAACCAAACTTGTTGATAACTTAGATGGAGGGCGATTTCCTGAAACAGAGAAGTTAGTTCCACATCTTAGTAAACATGAAGATTATGTTATACATTACCAAGAGCTCCAGTATTACATTAAGTTAGGCATGGTTGTAGATGAGATTACACAAGTCCTATCATTTGATCAAGATAACTGGTTAGCTCCTTATATTGCAAAAAATACAAATTTACGTCAACAATCCAAGAATTCATTTGAGAAAGACTTCTTTAAACTCATGAATAACTCAGTCTATGGCAAGACTATGGAGAATGTACGTAAGTATCAGGATGTCAAGCTTATGAGAATGATCAATGAAAATGATGAAAAGAAATTCCTTAAGAAAGTTCGCAAGCCCTCCTTCAAGTATGCTCGTCAACTTGGCAACACACTTGTAGGAGCACATATGGGTAAGGCTAGTGTTATTCTCAATAAACCTATCATTATCGGTGCATCTGTCCTTGGTCTCAGTAAACTCTTAATGTACCGCTTCTGGTATGGTTTTGTCAAAGAGAAGTATGGAAACAAAGTACGACTTGGATATATGGATACTGACTCCTTTATCTACCATGTCGAGACAGAAGATATTTACAAGGATATGGCAGAGCGTCCAGATCTCTTTGACCTTAATGATACCAAGACAATCGGGCTTTTCAAGGATGAGACTCCTGGAAATGTAATTACTGAATCCTACCACATCCGTGCAAAATCCTACCACTATGTCTTGGCAGACAAGTCTACAAAGTCCAAACATAAAGGAGTAAGCAAGAAGGGTATGAGTGATATGGCTAAGGACACATATTTCCCATCTTTAGGTGGAACTTTATTAGATGATACAGTAGAAAAAGATGAAATCTTCGATCCTATGACTCAAGTATATCGGGACTGTCTGTTTGAAAATGGTGTCTTCTATGCCAAGAATGTGAGAATGCGTACAAAAAATCATGTAATATCACTAATCGAGTCAGAGAAGAAGGCATTATCCCCAATCGATACAAAACGCTGGATTTGGTCAGATGGTATATCCTCCTTACCATTCGGACACTGGCGTATTCAAGTATATAAGAAACTTCTTGAGCGTGGTACAAGTCATGAGGCAGCAGAAAAAATAGCTATAGGGACCAGATTACCAGAGAAATATTAGAATGATATAGAATAGTTTAGTGATACTTAGGCATATATTAATAATAAATTATATTTTTTCCCGATAGTTAAAATGGAAGACGATCCAATCTATGATATATATAGTGAAGAATATATCGATGACCTTATACATATCACAATTCAGAGAGGTCTCTTTAAAGATGTAGAGGATGCAATAAAAAGTATAAAGGCATTAGCTAAAATGGTCATAAGTTCTAAGACTAGTATTGATGCATTTATGAAATGCCCTGTACCAAACATTCCAAATGCCTTTTATGACTTAGTAGAGGCATTTTATTATTCAATACTAAGAGAAAGACAATCATTAGCACATGACATCTAACAGATTTCTGGGAGGTGTCATATGATAAGATATTCTATGGAATTCTTCAGAATTCTTTGGAATTCCAAATTTTTTTTTTCGTAATAAGAACTAATGTCTTTCAACCAGGTATATACTGAGCTACTAGTTATGTTACCAGCTTCTGTAATACATGAGGCATGGATTCGTCTCACAACAAGGAAGCGTAGTCCACTATCTGTGTCTGATGCCAGTGGAGTAAATTCCATGGTAGAGTTATTTTTGAAACATGAAGTAGAAAGATACCAGAAAAAATTAGCACGTCAGAGACTAACTGTTAAACAGACATATATGCCAAGAAACAGAATGACACAAGACATGATTAGTGAAGAGGTTTCCATACTTCAGAAGCACTTGCTTGAATATAATAAGGTTACTTTTGGCCGATTCATGCAGAACCTTACTAAAGAACATGAGAAATTGATCAAGACAAATCATCAGATACGACATGAAATTGATACCATGAAGAAGCAAGTACGAGAAATAGAAAAAAAACTTGCTTCCATGTCGTAGTTCCCATTATTCATCAAGAAATAGACGAATGGGTACTGTTGCTTTACTCAAATTTTGTGTGGACTGCGCATGGGATTTTTTTACTGTGCATAGACTTTGCATGGACTTTGCATGGGAAATTTTAACTGCACATGGGCTTTGCATGGGCTTTGCATGGGACTTTTTTACTGCACATGGATTTTTTCGTAAAAAATGTTGTTTAAGATTAGAAGGATATGGGAATTCCTTCCCACAATGCTGACAGGTACGATCAGCTAGTTTTTTTTTTATAGGCTGGCTGGCTATCTACTGCAAAAACATTACGTTGTGCCTTATGTACAGAGAGAGGAATTGAGACAACCTGTCCATTTACATTTGCTTTGAACTCACCCTTTACTACAGGTTCCCAACCTGCACGATACTGCCACTGTGTACCAAGTATTAGCAATGATTTGTCCTTACCATTTCGATCCTTCTCGGTAGGTATAACAGAGAATTCGTCTGATATAGTGACTGTATTTATACCTTCACCGATAGTTATGGGAATTTCATTGATAGTGCCAAGAGTTTTGGTTGATCCAGCTACACCATTAAGTGCATGTATATTCTTTCGATCTATTTTGAGACCTAGATGCTTAGCTACATTCTCAGAGATTACTGAAGAGTCAGACCCTGTATCGATCATAGCATAGGGTATGCATACATTTTTGATTTTACAGGAAATGGTCGCTACATCATTGGGATCATCTAACTGGAGAAAGTTGATTTCTAAGGGTCTTGGCCAGTATAGGTTTTTCTGCTGATAGGCACATATTGCATGGTTCAGTGTTTTGTCTTCTTTCTGTTCTACTTCAGATGGTACATCTGCAGGAGGAGTTGGTAATAGTGGAGTTGCTGTATTTACAGCATGAGCTAGAGGAGATAAAATGTCTTGCATATTTGCTGAAAGAACATCCCAGAGTTTCTTTCTTTCACTAACTGGATAGTCACTAACAAAATGGTTTAAAAGCGGGTCTTTCAGATTCTCATATGCTTGATTGGTATAAGCATTAATCTGTAGGAGGATTTCTTTAGGACATTGTACTGCTAGTGAAGCAATTATAGACTTCAGTGCTGCATGAAAGACTTCATCAGTTTTCTTGAGAATAGGTTCTCTTTTAGATTTGGAAGTACGGGATTTTTTCCCTTTGTTTTTTACCGAAATTCCACGTTGATGAGTTTTTTTTTTACACTAAAGCAATTCTGAGGTTCATCCTCCTCCTCTTCTTCTTCAGTTAACTCTTCCTCAGTTTCTTCATCAGTTTCCTCATCACTTTCAGATTCTTCATAGTCAACTATGTGAGTATTGTTAACTTTCTTAGTACGTCTACTCCGTGAACACTTGTTTTTGGAATGACCTGTTCTACCACAGTTTGAGCAATGACGTTTAGGAGAAGATTTGGTTGTCTTTGTCACCTTTTTAACCTGACCAGTTCCGAAGTGATCTTTTCTTAGATGTTGTGTTTGTCCACCTAACTTTCTGGTAAGATCACTCTCAATGAAAGTATGTATTGCTACAGGATTTGTTATGTCACCAGTATAGCCAAGACGTACTGCTATATCTGCAAGCTTTTCTAATGCAGTTCTATTCTGTGGTTGTTCTACTATAGTGGTTGGATTTTTTCGCCCTCCACTTTCATACCATTTATTACGTAACTCATTAAAGAAAGCATCAAGATCAGCAGGAGCAGCAATTCTAACTCTCATTTCTAAAACATCAGGCAAATGATTATATAGATAAGGTAAAATTTCAGCATATACTTGTCCTTGTGCTAATGATCGAATCCTTTTTGCATATGTATCTGGTGTATCTATAGGAGAAAATGATTCATTCATGAGTGCTATTATAGCACCTTGATTTGTTCCAACCATCACATCTCTATATTTTCCTTGCAGCCAGTTTAGAAACTCTGGTTCTGTATTAATAGCAGCATTGGCATTATATGGATTATTTGCTGGAACAGGAATAAATCTACCAGACATTTTATTTTTCATAACACTACACCTCATAGCAGCATTAAAAACAGCAACAGCTAGTGGACGAGCCATTTCATTGACAGCTCTAAGCTTTTGATAATAAGAGTCTGGCGGCTCTTGTCCATCATAAAATGGTAACTGTGCAAGACCTGGTGATATAGTATGCATGACATCTTGTATTGTAGCCATGTTTGGAGGATTGTTTTGTAACGCTAATATTTGTTGTTGTAAATTTAAAATATTTTGGGCCTGTGCTTGTACTTGGGTCTGTGAAATCCTATATTGTCTTTGCCAGTTTTGTGCCTGACGTATACAACCTGCATGCCTTCTTCTCCAACGTTCTGTATCAGCATTATAGCGTAACATCAGCCTGTGTGCATTCCTTCTATGCTCAGCTATCTGATTCTGTTGGTTTGCTATCTGATTCTGTTGATTTACCAGCTGATTCTGCTGGTTTGCCAGTTGTGCATCTTTACGTCTATTCAGAAAACGTATACCTAGATTGGCTATTTGTATTCCTGCAATACGTGCTTGATTCTGTTGTGCAACAGTTTCCCAGTGTCTACGAGCATTTGTCTCATATGTAAAATCATCACGTACTCTTATTAAGTCTTGATTAAGAGCATTTGTACGATCTAAAGATTCTCCAAGTAATGTCTGCAATCCTTCTATCTGATTTAGTTGGTCTACACCAATTTCTTGCATTAGAGCAGCTTGACGAATAATTTCATCAAGACTTTGAGTGGTAGCATTAAAGACATCATCTATGTCTTGTGGAATTGGAATCCTATTCCGATCAAAAAATAGTCGAATCTCAGACACACAATCTGCAACTGCCCGTCGGCGGTCTAGTATTCTTAGAATAGGATTGAATAATTCATTATCTTCATCCATTTCTATCTTACCTTTACATAAAGATAATTCTTGAATGCGTTTTTTGAGTTTATCTACTGTGTCTTCAAGCTGAATAATACGTTCATCCTGGGCAACAAGTGCCTCTTCCTTTAACTCTAAGTGATCTCGATACTTTCCAAGTTCAACTAAAGTGGACTGACACTCTGCCTTTAACTGATCGATCTCATCCTCACGTGAAACAAGATTTTTTTCAAGATAGAAGATATATCGTTCACATGCCTCTATCTCCTTTGTGAGTTTACGGATTTTCTCCTTATTGGAAATATTATTTGTTTCCTCTAATATCAGCTCTTTACGTAAAGCAAAGTTGCTATTTAGCAGATCAAGATATGCCTGTTCAACTCCCATTGATACCTATTATTAAAATAGATTCTGATGAAGCACGAAATGTAGAGGTAACTTCGACTTTATGCAGAATATTTTATCAACCATCTGGATATCAGAGAACTGCCAAAAAATTGTATGAGACATCACAAAATGCTGGATATGATTTCACCTTAGATGAAGTGCAGGATTGGCTTGAAAGACAGGCAGTACATCAAGTCCACAAACCTCGTCCCCGATTTATCCCTTGTGTAAGTTTTAGTTCTATACAAGTTCCCAATGAAGTTCATCAAGCTGACATTTTGTATATGCCATATGACAAGGTTGGACATGTGACTTATCTTTTCTGTCTCAATATAGTTGATATAGCATCGAGGTATAAAGAAAGTGTCCCTATAGGTTCAACCAGTATTAAAGATCGACAGGGAATCCTAACTTCTCATACTATTGCTCGGGCTTTTGAAAAGGTATATGATGATACAACATGTCCGCTCACTTGGCCAAAATTATTGATTACAGATAGGGGTTCAGAGTTTAAAGGTGAGTGTGAAAAGTTGATGACTTCCCATGGTGTAAAGATTCAGAAGGCCAAGTCTAAGCGTACTGTTGGCATTGTGGAGCGATATAACCGTACCTTGGTTGAAAAACTATTTCCCTCTCAAGATGCATCTGACTTACTAACTTTAGGTAAAACAAGATCTCGAGTCTGGGTAAAAAACTTACCTATTGCTGTAGAAAGTATAAATAACTCAGTGACCCAACAACTTGGTATATCTCCTGCTGTAGCTATAAAAAAATCACGAGTGTCTTCCAGATCTTCTTATCCTCGTGATGGACCTGTTGGGATTGAAGAAGAGAAACTACCACCTGATATAAGTGTAAGGTACTTACTTGAACCAAATGATCTGGAAGGTGGAAGACGTCGAGCAGGAGATATGAATTGGTCACCTAAGATTTATCATATCCATATGTCTTTAACACAGAAAAATCAACCAGTTTTGTACTGGCTTATTGATGATGATGGTAAAGAATCAGAGAGATCCTTTGTGAGGGAAGAACTTTTGGTTATACCAGATGATACAGAACTTCCACCACAATGGGTACTTATGAATTAAGATAGTCTTCTACCTCATCATCTGCTTGGGAGTCTGTAAGGAAGTAGTCTTTTGCCAATTCGTAGTATAACCTGTATAGCTTATTAATAGCAGACAAAAGTTTTGGTTCTCTGCTATACCAGGTCTTATAATTTTCCAAGATTTGCTGATATTTTGTCTCATTAGGTAGAATAGATTGTGCTGTTTCAAGAACAAAATTTTCTGGTTCTTCTGCTTGACGCAATTTGATTATCCTTTGTTTGTAACATAACATGAATTTACCATCCTTTGGTTTCTTGTAAAGGATGCCTGCTTTAATTACTGCAATTAGAGCTGACTCAATTTCACGGTATGTTGGCTTAGCTGGTATAGCTTGGGTAGACATTTTTATATCTTGTAAAGTTTTTTTTAATTTAACTTATTTATACTTAATAAAAATGATTGGAGAATATACTTGTGAATATTTACATAACACAGGAAAGCCTTGTGGTCGTCCTTGTGTGAGGCCAGAAGGTTGTCGCATTCATTGGAAGACAAAATCACGCTTTCCTTGTGCTGTATGTGGTAAACCTACAGGTTCATCTAGTGGTCGATGTCAATCTCATATTGGAAGTTATTATCAAAATCGGTATGAAAATAGGCTTCGACAAAGAATCAGAGCAATCTCAGTTTTATCTGAGTCTGAATCCAGTTCGATCCAAGTTTGAACCCAGTTCGATCTGAGTCTGAACCCAGTTCGATCCAAGTTTGAATCCAGTTTGATTTGAGTCTGAACCCAGTTCGATCCAAGTTTGAACCCAGTTTGATTTGAGTCTGAACCCAGTTCAATCAAAGTTCAGTCCATATAGATAGAAAGCTGTATCAAAATCGGTATGAAAATAGGCTTCGTCAAAGAATCAGAGCAATTTATGATTAGGGTTAAATTTTGGTTAGACTTTATTGTCCCAGATTTTTTCGTATTGCAGGGGAAGCTTTACAATATGTCTAGTTGTCTTCCTGCTGTATATTTTTTGGTTAGACCTCGGACGGATTTTTGGTTAGACTTTTGGTTAGACCTGTTGTCCCAGATTTTTTCGTATTGCAAGGAAAACTTTACAATATATCTAGTTACCTTCCTGCTATACATTTTTTGGTTAGACCTGGGTCGGATTTTTGGTTAGACTTCGCTGTCCCAGATTTTTTCGTATAGGAGGAAAAGCTTTAAAACATATCTAGTTGCCTTCCTGCTATACATTTTTGGTTAGACCTGGGTTAGATTTTTGGTTAGACTTCGCTGTCCCAGATTTTTTCGTATAGCAGGAAAAGCTTTACAATATGTCTAGTTGCCTTCCTGTTAAAAATTTTTGGTTAGAGCATGAATGGCTTAAATTATCGAATGAATCCATTTTAGAGTATCATAAAAATAGTATGCCACAATGGATTGCTGAATCGTGCTATCAGTATTACAGACACTTCGTGTCTGTAATACTGATAGCACTTATAAAGGCAATCTGATATAGCATAAAATTATGATACCCTGGAATAGATCCATGTGTGGTAATAATGTTTAGGAATATATGATTTTAATCTTATCTACAACGTTTGGGGTTCTTTTTAGCTATCAAGTAATAACATATCAGGAATCAAGGTTAGGTGGTCTGGGGATAGAAAAATAGGTATAGTGTTATCATATCAGAAAACAAAGCTAGGTGGTCTGAGGGTACACTAAATTATGGTTAGACCTATGTGATAGCCGCTGTCCCAGAACCCCAAGTTTGTCCTACTTAGATCATTATGAAAAATATTTTCCAAGATTTTTTTCTATTTAATTAATGATAGATTGATAATAGATAATTAATGTTTTAGTAAGATTCTTTTTAGTTACCATTAATAAAAATTTTTTATAACTATAGATTATATTTAATGAGATTTGTAAAAAAGTTTCTTTTTTTTTTAATAACAATCCTATAAAAAATTTTTAGAAAATTGATCACATATTGGAGTTCTTTTGGAATGAAAACTAGAAAAATGATCATTTATTGGAATTTACCCAGAAAATTTTTTATAGGACAATAGATATGATAAAATTTTTTGGTGATTTTTTTTAATAATAATATATTGGTATATGGTGCTAATTAACAGTAAGTAGCTGCTAGTTTTTTTATGATAAAAAATTGGGCAATTTTTTTTATAAAAATTGAAAAAAAAATTTATTTTTCAATAGAAAATTGGCCAATTTCTTTTTCTAAATTAAAAAAATTTTTATTATTTTAATAAAAATTGCTCAATTTATTCTATTATTAAAAAATTATAAAAAGTGACCTATTTAAAAAAAGTAGGTAAATGTTTTTTAATTGTTTTAACAGAAATGTTGTAAAAACGTTTTTTATTAATAATTTTCATAAAAAAAATGCGAAAACGTAAATCAATTAATTGCCTGTGTTACCACGTTAAATTAAAATTAAAAATGTTCATATTTTTTTATCCCGTAAAATAAAAATTTTTTTTTTAATTTATTGCTAAAATAAATAATATCTTTGCTTAAAATTAAATAGTTCCCATTTTTTTTTTGATTTTTTTTCTAATAAAATAATTAATTAATTTCACTAGAAAATATTAGAAATTTTTTTTGTTCGTGTAAAAAAATTTTTTGATGATCAACATAAAAGTAAGAAATGTAAATTTCTTCATGATCTATCAAGTCAATAATGATTTTTAGTAGCACAGAAGAACTCAGCGCAAAAAGTTTCCATAATGATTGTTCAATGTACTGTACTGTACTAAGTACTTAGTACTAAGTACTAAGTACTAAGAACTAAGTACTAAGTACTAAGTACTTAAAGATTAAATGAACCTTTTTTTACCAAAATGGCTAGATCAATAGTAAATTAGGGAATGATTGGCAACAGAGAATTTCTTGAAATTCAAAAAATTTCTTGCCGGAGTTAAAATTTTTGACAATGATCAACAAATGATCAACATAAAAAATATCCACAATTGTTGTAAATTTATGACAAATGATTATCTGGGTGTTAATAAATTACTTAATTTGGCTACTCGACGGAATTGCTACAAAATCTGATTCAAAATACTCGTGCTTATTCATTAAATGAATTAATATAAAAGTACATTCATTTAAATTGATGTGCGTTAAAATTGTTTAAAGTAATAATTATCAAAAATCTTATTTTAATGGAAGTTTATTTAATCTAAAAAGGAGTTTATGTAGAAATGAAGCACTAGGTGTTTGGGTGATTTAGGACACTTCGCGTAAGGCGGTTCCATCGTTCGACTTGTTGAGGTGTACGGATGACGTCAAATTTTAATTTTGAGTAATCTTTGTAGTAGACTCGTTCTATCACGGTCCCTAAGAGGCATTCTTTTTTTTTTTTTTTTTTTACCGAAATCTTAACGTCCAGCCATGAATGCTTCTCAATAAGTCAATTAAAGATCTTTATGTTTTGGTTACTTTATTATAAATTATTAAATAATGACTGTATTAATAACATTGTTATCTAAATGTCGATATTCTTAATAATTGTAAAGAATAAATGGAAAATTAGAAATCAGGGTTTGTAATTATTCATCTTATTTTAAATATTAATAATTATGACTCATTATAAGTTATTTTATTGACAAATATATAGTTGATTAGTTGATACATGATTATTATTATTATAATTATTTATTTATTATGTTAATATTTTGTATTAATGATGATTCTTTTTATTTAATTTTATCAATATGAGGATTTAGGAAATAAGGATACAATATATTTGCACCAATCCTTATTATATGATTGCTTTGGCTAATATATGATTATTATAATAATAATAAATGTTGATATTTACTTTATAATTGTTATCAATGATGATGAATTTTAAATTCACAAACAATTCCTAGTTATATAATTTATGATGTCTAGAACTATTATTAAATTACTAATTAGCAATATTTAGTAAAAATAAATATATAATTTATGAATTTACTAATTCTAGAACTATCATTAAATTGCTAGCTGTTATTAAACCTTATTATATGTATAATTAGTTATTACTTCTTCTACAGGTCTCCATAAAATATGACGAAAACCAACCACTAATATGACAAATCCTTTTAGTTTATTAGGATTATTTGATGCAGTTATTTTAACATGTTTATCAAATACCCCTGAACTGGAATAATTAACATTTTTTCCTTTTGAAATTGTATTCATATACTGTTTTAATAGGCTTATTCCATTATTTAACACTTCACCTACAGTTATTTTATTTGTTTTTTTATTTTCTTTTAACCAAAATGTATATGTTCTATTTAATAAAGATTCTTCATCTTCCTTTTCAAGAATTTTGTCAAGATTTTCCAGATCATTTGCATTAAAATTATCTCTCTGATTTCCTATCAAACCAATTAATGAAATATATTTCAATTCTAAGCTAACATTATTATTTCCTGTTTTACTCAAGACAAAAATATCTGAAAAACCAAAACGACCTGTTCCTTTTGACTTTTTACCATTTATTACCAATGCAAGTTCTGGAACACAATATTTTGGTGGCAGTAAATTTTCCACAATTACCTGAAGTACAGGCTCATCTGCTGAAGATAAAGACATTTGTGACCTTGTCAATAAAAAGGTTTTTAGAATTTTAATGAAAGGTACAACATTGCCTGCAATAAGGCTTTCATAAGCTGAAGCAATGAGAAATGCATCATCAACAGCCTGCCTATATACTAAATTATTCTTATTTTGTTCCAAAATTCGGCTTTGTTTTCTCCAGTATTCTAATAATTAAATATAATTTGATATACATATTTATTAAGTATAATTTAAAAATATAAATACAAAAAAGATAATATAAATATATATTATGATTTACCAGTAGATGAATTTTCATCTGTATCATCAGCATCATCTCTTGCTCTTTTCAAATCTAACCCCTTTTGTTTATTAACTTGAATAATTCTTTTAGCCCATTTTTTATTAAAAACAGATTCTAGTACTTCACCTGAATGATAAATCTCACTTTCAACATTATTATATGTATAACAATTGCGAAATATTAGACGAACATCTTTTTCAAATTCTTTTAAACTTTTATATTGATTATTCTTTAACTTTAAATTTATAGTAAACAAGTCTATTGGATGTTTTATAACTTTATCTGCCTTATTAATATACTTAAATGGATAAGCACAAGATTTATTTTCAAGTTCATGAAGAATATCATAACAGAAGTTAATAAGTTCACTATTTTTTTGTTGAGATGTTTCAGAAAAATCTTTAGTAGAAGTAACCTTAGACGTAATAGATGGCACTAGATTTTCTTTTTCATAATATTCTTTGATAACTTCTTGCCAGAATATTTGTAAATTTCTCTTACGTTGTAAACGTTCTATATTTATCTATTACAAGAAAGAAGAAATTGTTAATAGTGTGCTAAATTTTATTTAATAGTAAAGAAGGTACATAGCCAATTCCTCCTCCAGAATTAGCAGACTTTACTAATGACAAAGTTAGGATGCCTGAATTGAGAGCAATGGATTGGTTACCAAAGCGAACAACCCAGTAATTCTCCTAAGTCAAACCAGGAAATTCCAACTCACGTTATCCATTCCTCGACTCGCCTAGGAGTTACCCTAATTTGCAAAATAAAAAAAAAACACACCTTTTCTTTCAATGCCTCCAAATTCAACTTTTCTGCTTCTTCCATGAAATGAGTAGCCCAAGAATTATCAAGATCCTTCCAGTTTTCTGAGAATGTTGAGGTAACAATGATATCATGATGTAAATCCAAAAAACCATGGTATGATGATTTATTGCCTCGCTCCTTTAGGTAAGAAATAAGAACTAAAAGGTTGATAGGTTGGTTAATAAATATTACAAGCCAAAATACTATGCCAAAATACTATTTACAGGACTTACCATTTTGACCAGGATAGTTTTTGGATGTGCTCATATTGATTAAGATAATATTGTTTTGATTAAGATAATATTGTTTTAATTAAAAAAAAAATAAATATCATGGGGAGGGCATCTTAAATAACAAAAAAAAATATTGTAGGCAGTATGACTTGATATGACTTTACTATTTAATTAGCCACATTTGGTTATTTCTATTATTAGCATAATTTGTCAGACTGATATGACTTTACATATTTATTCTGGAATGTTTCAACATAATTAATTTTTTTTATTATGTCATCTTTTAATAACCTTTGTAAGAATATATGAGTCATATGATAACACATTAACATGAATAATCCTGAATCGAAAAAGCCTATTATTAGTCAATTATAGTAAATATGAATAATTTTAACATAAGATATATATATTTATATTTATCGTCAGACTGATATGAGTTTACTACTTATTAGTATGTGAAACATCAAACCATGTTTAGAAAATGACTCAACTAATATCACTATTATCCATTATTTTTTATTATTAACACAACCAGGTCTCATTATTTGTCAATAGACCACATATCGGAGTTTTTTTGGAATGAAAACTAAAAAAATGATCATTTGTCAGAATTTTTCCCAAACAAATAACTTTACGATACGCAATTTTTGATAATATCCTTCTTCGTATCATAATAATCCTGAAAAATTTTAACCAAAATTGCGTTGTTTATTTTATTTCTTACAGAGATTATTATGAACCTTATAATAAAAATCATTTGTAGCACATAATTATTAATTTTGAAACTTAAAATATATGAGCAATATTTTACATACTCTATATAGAAATAAATGTTTGTACCATTTCAACAGTACCGAACAGGTCAGTTGATATCAGATGATGTTCTTAAATGGGACAAACCAATTATAACAAACCCAAAGTAAATATATGAACAAACTAAAAATCTAAAATCGTATTTATATCATATTCTTTATTGCAATTTGACAAATCAAACTTAGCTTGTCTTTTTTCTTTAAAATAAAAACTATATATATATTATTATCGTATTTAGAATCAATACTACTAAGTTCTGAATTTACTTCGTTAGCGAATATCTGGTCATTTATTTGATTCGTATTCCCACATTTTATTCAAATAAATCATTGCATCAACAAGAAAAAATTATACTAGCTCAGAAAGAATTGTTTGCACTTTTCGACATTTTTTTGATGAGAAAATTTTTTTAAAAAAAATTATTATTGTTTTTTATTCACTTAATCGCCAAAAAATATGGCGTCATTTTTTCAAACACTAGGAAAAATTACGGTATGAGATTGCGGTTAGGATTGGAATCATGACAAGAAATACTTAAAATTTCGGTAAAATTAATTGTAGGATTTTGTTGTACTCATGACACTTTAGTTAATTAGTTTGCAATAAATGTGAGAATTTGTAAATACCAGGAAATTCTGACGAAAACCGGTCACGAAATGTAATGTACAAAAAAGATGATAGGAAAGAGAAAAGGAAGCGAAGCAATTATTATAAAATAACAAATTTCCACTACAAATTTTTAATAATTTTTTTTTACTTCAAATCACCGGGAGTGATCATCACCGTTGGCCAGAATTATTAATTTTACCGGCACTATATTTTTTAATGCTGGTCGATCGTCATAATTTCAGTCACCGGTGATCATCACCTCCCGGTGATAGTTAGAAAATTCTTTATAATAAATATATGATAACTTCAAAATATATTTTTTAGCTTTCTTCATCTATGCTACAAATTTTTTCAAAAAAATTAAAAATTAATTAGCCAAATGATTTTTAATTAGTTGCCTTTTTTGCAAATTGTGATAAGACGTGATTGGCACTAAACAGATTATAATGAATATAAAATTTGATTGATATAATGGAATTCAGAAATTCAGCCTTTTAAGTTAGGATGCTTCAATAATTTAAAATACTTTTTTTAAAAAAAATATAGAAATTCCTACTTACAACATTAACATATATTTTAGTTGGCGCAAATTTATTGAGTTTTTTAATTAATGGATAAGTACTATTAAGTAATATGGGATAATACTATAAAATAAGTTCTGTTTAAATGATGACAAATTTCTTCATTCTTTTAATTAAGAAGTCGCGACTTTTGTTAAGATTTTATTTAGGATAACACAACTAGGTAATGAAAATTAGTATATGATAATTTTTTTATTGCATAATATATAATTTAAAAAAAAAAGTTTAATTTGATATTAAAAAAAGTCATATATTTTAATTATCCCTTTTGTTTTATAGTTTTGCATTAAATCTTCCAGCATTTTATCGTTATTTCTATTTAAAGAGATCTGTAATATCATTGGATTACTTTCATTCCAATTATCAAGAAATAATTTTAAAGATTTCAAAGATAAAACTAATAAATTTAAACTCAAATAAGCTAATTGGCGAAGATTTTGTCAATATTTTGAAAAATCCATCCCAATTAAATCAATTAAATCCGTGTTTACTGGCAACTTCTAAACTATTTAAAATTAATTAATAAATTTTCAAATTTTGAAATATTCTCATTTATCAGATTTGGACAATTTTGATAAATTACCCGGATAAGCCTTCCTTCATCAAAAATATAATGATTAATAATACTGATTTCAATGTAGTACCCTTTTGTAAACTTGGCAAAATATTAGATAGGATATGTTTAACTTTTAGAAATTCAAAAGAGGTAAAGTTACATTTCTGCATTTTCTAAATTAACCATGATGTATATTATTATCACTCACATGATATAATCTTAAATCAATACTAACTAAATTTACAAGATGTGAAAAAAACTTTGTAATAGGTACTCAAATATTGAATGGTATCCGCATGCTAATTAATGATTCTTCAAGTTTTTTATGAAATGACTAGAGGTTGGAACTGGTTAAGCTTAACCGGTTAATTATTAACCGGTTAAAACATTTGTTAACCGGTTAAAAAACAATTTTTAACCGGTTAAATTAACCGGTTAAAATGCTGAAAATATTTGTAATTCTGGCCAAATTTACAGTGCCGGCCAAAATTATAAATCACGGGACTTCGGATAAAAGTTTAGCCACCAGACTCTGGCCTAATCTTGGCCGGGATTAAAAATATATTTGATGCTAATCCTGGCCGAATTTTAATGCTGACTAGGATTGAGTTTTAACCGGTTAATTAACCGGTTAAAGGTTTGGTTAACCGGTTAACTTTAATTAATTTAATGATTTCAGTTGAACTGCCAATATTTTTATAGTTAATAAAAAGTTCAAATTTTCTAATTTGTTTGCTTTATCACTATAACAACAAAAGTATTCAATTTCTGAAAAGCAATCTTCAGATCCTGAAATAAGAGGTGATTTTGATCCTAAAATAAAAAGAGAAACAAATTTTTTATAATTATTAATAAATAATTTCATTGTTTCTTTTCTAAAATATATTTTTTAGATTCTTCTTCGGTGTATGTTGAAATTACGTCATTTAAGAAAAGTAAATTCAAATGTCTCCAATATCTAATATAATTTAATAAGGTCATTGATATGAGAAAAAAAAAGAATTCTTCAAAAAGGTCTTATTCCTTGATCCTTCAAATCATCTCTTGATTCTTTAGACGTGAAAGTGTTACATTAAATATATTTTTACATTAAATATATTTTTAACCGATTTTTCAAGTACTCTGGCAGGATCCTTCCATAAAATTGGTAAGTCATTTCACACCAAGTTCTGTTAATTAAGAGGCAATGAATATAAAGAACTGGGGTCATTTTGTAATTCTTTTAATATTAAGAAAATAATGTCATCGTTAAGTTTGACTTTTTTTTTTTTTTTTTTTTTTTTTTTTGAGAAAATTTAAAAAATTTAAAAAACTTGCTTTTATTCTACAAAGATATGATGTA
Organism: Rhizophagus irregularis; assembly: GCF_026210795.1. NCBI lineage: Eukaryota > Fungi > Glomeromycota > Glomeromycetes > Glomerales > Glomeraceae > Rhizophagus > Rhizophagus irregularis. The sequence goes on along the minus strand of NC_089435.1, from coordinate 1,223,394 downwards.
ATTTTAAAAAATTACAAGAGCTAAAAGGATAAGTCCAAGTAAATGCACCGAATTCTCTACTTGGTAAGGTAAACACCATGGGAATATTAGTCAAAGTCATTGATCCTAAGTAATAAAATGTTTGTAATACTGTGAATATTGTCATGACCTGATACTTCTATGTTGGATGAAAGATATTTTCTATTGGTGTACTCAGTTCGTATAAATTAATTTTAAATTTTAATTCATTGCCAAGGGAATTTATCACCTCATATTATGAATAAATTGTTATAGTATAAAATAAATGTCATGTTCTAACTTTATTTAAATAAATACATATATTTACATAAAATAGAAATAAAAAAAAAAATTTTTGACTAAATTTAAAAATACACGTATCAGAATTTTGTATAACTTATTTGAATGGAAAATTTTTCAACTATACCTATTGCTACATATTGCTGTAATAAATTTTCTAATATTTGCTGCTGTTGTTTGTCTTGTTGTTGAAATTTTCGCCGTTGTTGCTTTAGCATTTTCATGTATGCTTCCTCCAATGAAACAATATATAATGACATTGAATGTCTGTCCTTCCAATTATCGAGAAACAATTTTATAGAATTCATTTTACGCTTCAAATCGGAAATAGGAGAAGTAAAAGTAAACTTAAACAAACCAATTGGTGTTGATTTTGTTAATATTTCGAATAATTCATCCCAATCAAAATAATTTGTACCTATAACTTCTAAACTATTTAAATATTGACAATTAATTAATAAATATTCAAAATCTGAAATATTCTCATTTGTCATTGATAATTTAAGAATTTTGAGATTTAAACAATTTTGATAAATTGCCCGGATAAGCCTTCCTTTATCAAAAATATAATGATAAAGAATACTAATTTCAACGAGATACCCTTTTGTACTTTCAATTAAACTTGACAAAATATTGGATGGGATATGTTTAGCTTTTAGAAATTTTAAAAGAGGTAAAGATATGGTTTTTAAATTATCATAATGATCACGTTCATAACATATATATGTTAGATCTAGACTAACTAAATTTACAAGATATGAAAGAAATTTCGTAATAGGTTCCCAATCTATTCTCAGATATTGGACGGTATCTGCATGTTTAATCAATGATTCTTCAAGATTTTTACAATAAGATTTTGCATTCATGTAAAAATTTTTTCTGATAAAATTGATTTCTTTTAAGTTTCCTTGAGCTTCAATTAATTTAACGACTTCAGTAGAATTGTCAGAATTTTCACGATCATCGCACATAATAATAATTTCAAATTTTCTAATTTGTTTGTTTGTTTGAGCCAATCCTTCTAAAATTTTGCTACTGGTTTTATTATTACAATAAAAATATTCAAGTTTTGAAAAGCAATCTTCAGATCCTGAAATAAGAGATAATGGTGCTGAAATAGAAAGAGAAATAAATTTTGTATTTATATTAAATAAATATAACATTTCATTTTTTATCAAAAAAATTTTGGATTTTTCAATATTTATACTTGTTCCAAGAACGTTTAATAAGTATTCCAAAAAATTTAAATCCAAATATCTCCAATATCTAATATAATTAAATAAAGGTTTCTTTTGTATTTCTGTAAAAAGATCAATTCCTTGATTCTTCAAATTATATCTTGATTCTTCTGATATATGTGAAAGTATTATATTAAGTAAACTCTTACTTGCTTTGCATTTTCGTTTATAACTTCTAAATAATTTTGCAGGATTCTTCCATAAAATTGGTACAGTCGTTTCACACCAAATTCTATTAATTAAGAGGCATGAATAAAAAGAACTTGGGTCATTTTGTAATTCTTTTAATATTAAGAAAATAACGTCTTTGTTAAGTTTCGACATTTTCTTTTTAAATGGAAATTCTAAAAATTCTTAAGAAAAATTTGTTTTATTAACTTTATACTTTTTGGCGTGACGTGTGTAACAAATAAATAGTCATTTGACAATCAATCAATATCTAATTTTGGGTTTTTAGAAGTTATGTGGATCATTTCTATTTTGGATAATAATGCCTTAAGGATGGGCTGTATTTTATATATAAAGGAAAAGTTTTTGCAGGTTAGTAGCATCATTAGCATCATTAAAGCGAGGACTATATTTTATACTAGGAAACGGGAACCGTTGTAAGTCCGGAGCGAGGTATAATAAATAAAGATGTAGCGATATTCTACTAATTAGCAGGATAACGCCTTGGAATTCCGGTAATTTTCTGCTGATTAGCCTTGGAATTCCTGGACAGAGAAACTCACGTGATTGAAAATTTACACGTTATTTCCATAGATCATCATAGTGCGTAGACATATATAGTCCTTCGCTTCGCTCCGGACAATTATTTTTAACATTTTAAAATCCAAAAATTAAAGAAATACATTTTAATTATAAATGATAATATATTTATTTTATATATTGAATAAAAAAAAATTAAATAACGTTGATTACAAACAACTATTTAAAGATATTTTTTTTGGATCCATTCAAAATCTTCAAATTCTCCAGAAAAATGATAGTTTTTAATTATTCCTTTTCCCTTATACTCTTCTAATAAATTTTTCTGTTGCTGTTGCTGTTTCTGTTCTCGCCCTAGACTTCCCATAAACATACTCAAACTTTCCTTTAAAACGATTTGTAATAACATTGAATGTCTTTTCTCCCAATTATCAAGAAAGAATTTTAGAGATTCTAATTTAAGATTCTTGATAGAAGTAAATTTAAATTTATATAAATTAATCGGAGAAAATTGAATTAATGTATCAATTAATTCATCCCAATTGGATTCATCTAGTGCATCGGTAAAAATATATAATCCTTTTAAGCATTTACAACTAATTAATAATTTTCCTAATTCTGAAATATTATCCTTAATTGATAATCTAAGATATTCAATTTTTGGGCAATTATTACAAATCGCTTGGATAAACTTTCCACTAAGATTTGCATTACGAGCATTAATCTCAATAAGACTTCCATTTGTATTTTCAACTAAACTAACTAAATTTCTAGATGGAACCCTATGAGTTCTTAGAATTTTTAAAAAGGGTAAATTTACATTTTCTAAATTTATATCAAAGGAATGATTTAATGGATTACCAAAACTAAGATTTATATCTAAACTTATCAAATTTACAAGATGTAAAAGCATATTAGTAATAGGTTTCCACTTTATTGTTAAATTTTGAATAGTATCTGCATTTTTAATTAGTGATTCTTCAAGAGTTTTACGATATATTTCATTACTATTATCATTTCTACATCGGTCAAAATTTACTACGTTTAAATTATTTTGCGCTTCAATTAATTTGATGAGTCCGGGATTACTATTTTTATCGGTCATTACAATATCAATTCTCAATGATTTTATTGATTTACATATACTAGCCAATCCTTCTAAAATATGTTGTTTTGTATTATCACCACAAGAAACGTGTTGAAGTCTTAAAAAGCAATCCTTAACTCCTGGATTATTATACAATTGATAATCAAATTCTGAGTGAATATAAAGATGAGTATAACTTGAATTTCTATTAATAAGTAAATTTAATATTTCATTCCGCATAATATTCCATTTAAAATCTCCTATATTTTTCATAATTGTCCTAGAATTAAAAGTAATATCTATTGAATGTAAATTTAAATGTTTCCAGAAATAAATGTAATGAAATAAAGGTCGTTTATAAATTTCCTTAAAAGGTTCGATTCCATGATTTTTCAAATTATCTTTTGATTCTTCGGATAAATGTAAAAGTAATGTATTAAAAAATAATTTATTTGATTTACAATATAGATTAGGATTTTTCCATAAAATTGGTAGTGTCGCTTTACACCATACTCTATTAACAAAAAGACATGAATAAAGTGATTTTTTATCTTTTTTCACTTCTTCTAATACTAAGATAAGAACGTCTTCATTAAGCTTCGACATTTTTTTTTTGATGATGGAAAAAATTTTTTCATTCATCGTCCTTATTTATATCAGGATGGCGTATTTGTGTAATAAGTATCTGTGTAGCAAAAAAATTAGTACCTAATCACAATGTATGAATAAAACTTTTGGCGTAAATATTAAATAATATAAACCTTCCTTTTTCGATATGAATGTGTGTAGATCATTGATCTACATTAGTCAATTTTGTTAAAAAAATACGCTCATTGTTTGAGTAAATTAGTGACAACGATCGATTTGTAATTGACCTTATTTGACCATTTAAAGAATTTTGCCTAATCATGGATCAATTTGAATCATTTCATTTGCCAATCACTGACGAGTAACAAGCCAAATCGAGCTAAGCCTTGGCTTGGCTTGGCTCATTTAACTTTATTAAGACAAGCTATTAACTCGATATATTTTGGGCTTGGCTAAGCTTGGCTTGGCTTGAGGCTGGCTTGGCTTATCTTAAGCCGAGTTTTACGAGTTTTAAAATAATACTATGATATTAAATTTTTCAGCAATATTTGTATTTGTTATTATTCAAATATTATAAAATATTAATAGAATATATATGTGTATTAGATAGAGGGGACGTAACCATCAAATATATAAACAATATTAATAAAATATATTTGAAAAATAAATGTCCTTCTAGAATTTACTAAAATATCGAATACTTTGTATGGAGATACCCCGGAGTATCAAGCATTGTTATTCATTATACCGTACTTATTTTATTTCTTTATTAAATAATTATATAATGAGTATGTTTTATGTTAATAAAATATAAAATTCAGATTATTTTTATCGAAATATTTGGTTTTAATTAATCGAATTGTTATTGAATATCAATAGAATTTTTATTGAATAATAAATTAAGAATTTAAAATCACATAAAAAATCTTGATCCGTAATCACTATTTATCACTAATTCACTATCAACCTGTAATTGCCTCAGATTTTCACAACGTTGTAAGTCTAGATGCTTGACATTTTATTTGAAACTGTCAAAAGGTGGCAGGTTTGAAACCTTATATGATTTTAATAAAATTTATGAAATTTTTACTTTTCTTTATAATTTATAATTTTATTTTTATATTCAGCTCTTTATACTTAAAATTAAAACTAAGTATTTTTTTCGTTTTTTTCATTCTTTGTTTTTAAGTTTGCAGAACATAATAAACAAAATTCTTGACTTTGATAACATAGCGTGGCTTACTGGCTTTCCGAATTTATCACGTGAATTTTTTCAATTTTTTATCACATGATACAAGTACCGTAGTTTTTGCTTTTTTGAAAAATTCTACATATTAAAATATTCTCAAATTTTGTCAATCAATTAACTCCAATTGGTAATTTAAGTGCATTTATTTTTATTAAAATCTATTTGTTATTGATCAACTTTTAAATGTAATAACTTTTAATTTAGCGTTACCTATACATTTTTTTGATGCAAATGTCTTAGCGGATATAATAAATATTACTTAAACTTTCCAAATTATTAAAAAAACGATGATTTAATATATCTGATTCTAAAATTTTATTAAAATTTAGTTGAAGTAAAAGGAGGGATTTTAATATGTGCCACCTATTTAAAATTAAAATCAAATATAATTCTTATAGAAAAATTCTAAATAATTTGACATATGTGTAAACTATGAATATGACTCTACAATCATTTGAAAGAGGAGAATGATACCTATCCAGTGATTAAAAATTGCATTAGTTGAATTACTGGTTAAAGAGTAATTTCGTCCAATACATTAATTTTATATTTTTTAGCCTGATCATTAATATCTCCACATATAGTGATTAATCTGAATGATCGTTGATTTTGTAAATAGAGTACAATTTTATCTTTTAAATAATACAAAATTATTTGTTTAGTATATATACATATCGAAAAAGAACACTATATAACCATTATTAAGATCCATATAAATAAGATTTCCTACCAATAAAATTCTTCTTATAGAACCTTATATTCTATTCCAAAGAAATTATTACTCTCAAATGTTAATGTAATATAACTAGTGCCTGTTACTAAAAGAGAAAATAAAATAATTTATTATTAAAAGTTGATCTAAAAATATTCTTTTTTTATTGTTTTTAAATTTTTATATAATATTACACTAAAGAAAAGTTTTTTTATGATATCTCACTTTAAAATTAATGCATATAATAAACTAAACTGTTAAAAGCGTGTTAAACCAACCTTAGATATATTAATTTCCTTTGCTGCAATTTTTTTTTTAACTTTCTTCTTTCTTTAGTTTATTATAAGCTAAAAGAAAAGATTATGCATAATTATAAGCCATAATAAGTGTTTTGTTCTATGCCTTAACACACTTGTCTAATAACGAGATTATTTTGCAAATTTGTAAAAAGTTCAAAAAGGTCGTAAAGAGTTAAATGATGTATCTTGTTATCGTGACTAAATTCTCTGTAACGCAGCTAAATTAAATAGTACAGTATGTACTATGACCAATACCTTGTATTAAACGGCTATTGTGTACGATTATGATGTTAAATTTGGATTTCCCAATTTGTTTTTTGATACTTCGTCACATTTTTATAAAAAAATCACAAATGGTCGGAAAAATGATCAGCATTGCGATAAAACAAAAGGCCGCTATGCAATCACCTGTCAAAACCTGTTAAAATGTTAAACTTCAGATGGCTTATACAACTATGAATTTTATGATAATGTCAGTTGCTATGATTATATTCATTAGAAATAACGATTATAATATTACCTAATAAGAGTAATAAAAGAAAAAAAATATTAAAATACACTTGAAGCTTTTTTACTTATTACAAATTATAAATACACAATAATAAAGTATCCTAAAGCAATAATACAAATAGTAAATTGTTGAAGCATAGATTTAATATTAAACTTAAGCTTTCTAGTAAACAAATTGCAAGTGAAAATAAAAAAAATAAACATTATTTCAAAATTTGTATACTATTGTAAATTGATAAAAATCACAATATATGTATTTTTCTATATAACAATTGATAAATAGTCCAACAAATAAAGAATAAATAACAAGATTATTAATCTTTAATTACACAATCAAAACCCTGCGACCCTTCTTGAATTAAAATTTCAGTAAGTTTACGACTTGTATAATATGCTTGTGGATGAGATTGTGCAATAAAAGTATTTGCTTGTTCTTGTACTAAAGTTTTGTTTGCCTCTACAAATTCATACATATCATTTTTTAATTTATCATCAATATTTGGTACTAAATAATTATAATTTTCATAATTTTGATCCCCGTTCATTTCATAATATTTATTAATACATCTAATCCATTCAGTTATAATATTTTCAAGCATTATTATGGTTGGTCTATTGGAAGGATTTGAATCCCAACATTTTTTCATCAAATCTTCATAGCATTTTGGAGTATTCTTTGTAATTTCAGGACGTTTTTCTTTATTACAAATATCCAAGATAAGATCACGGTCATGTGCTTCATGATTAAATGGAGGAATACCTGATGTAAATTCCCACATTATCATTGAAAAACTATAAATATCACTTGCAGGTGTATAAGGTTTTTTTCTCAGTATTTCAGGTGCCATATAAGGCAAAACTCCATAGATTTCATTAATTTTATTATCAAAATCTTGTAAATAACTTATAGGTTTGCATAATCCTAAATCAATAATAAATATCTCATTGTAATTCTCTGACATTAATATATTACCATCATGAAAATCACCATGAGTCAAATTTGATTCATGGATTACTTTAAGTCCTAATATAATTTTCTTCAATAATTGTAACTTGTCTTGCCATTCAAACTTAATTATATCAGATAAACATTTTCTCAGACTTCCTTTTTTTGCATAACTCATTACTATTATATAATTTAAATTATTCGGATCTTGGGTAAATCCAAAGAATTGAATAAATTTTGAAAATGATTTTTTCTGACAATTGTAATGATATTTCCACTATATAAATAATAAAATCATTAAATTTTGCAAAAGAAAATAAAATTTGCTATTAAATATAAATACTATACCTCATCCAGAAATTTACTATTTAAACTTGATGAATTTTTAAGTGTTTTAAGAATAACCTCATAACCTGTTTGAAAATTATATCTAATCCACTGTTGTTTGTCAAAATTCCAACTAAAAATAGGACCATCTAACCAGATAGCTTTATGAATTTCACTAAATCCTCCTTTATCATAATAATTAATATTAGACAATTTATTATAGGGTATCTACTCTAAAATTTCATAGCTGTTTTTAGCATTTAGTTGTGCTTCTTGAATAAACTTATCAATAAATTCATTTTTACTAGTCCATTTTGAAAAATCTTGTTGAAAATGTCCAGTATTACATTGTTGACACCAATGGTAATTAATATTTGGCTGTTTGCATTCAATGCATAAATCAATTTCATTTTTAAAACCTATTTTATTACTTTCCATTGCTTTTTGGTTCCAATAAAAAGCCTTCTCTAAATTCTTTTCTGTTCCATCTCCACTATAGTAACTATGTGCTAAATTAAACATTGCTTCAATATGATCTTTTTCTGCTGCTTTTTGATACCAATGAAAGGCTTTCTCTAAATTCTTTTCTGTTCCTACTCCATTTCCATAGCACATGCCTAAATTAAATATTGCACTTTCATCACCATTTTCTGCTGCTTTTTGATACCAATAAAAAGATTTTTCTAAATTCTTTTCTGTTCCTATTCCATATTGATAAAATATGGCTAAATTAAGCAATGCTTCTTTACTACCATTTTCTGCTGCTTTTTGATACCAATAAAAGGCTTTTTCTAAATTCCTTTCTGTTACTTCTCCACTAAAATAATGAATGGCTAAATTAAACATTGCACTTTCATCACCATTTTCTGCTGCTTTTTGATACCAATGAAAAGATTTTTCTAAATTCTTTTCTGTTCCTTTTCCAAAATGATAACATATGGCTAAATTACGCATTGCATTTTTATTACAATTTTCTGCTGCTTTTTGATACCAATAAATGGCTTTTTCTAAATTCTTTCTGTTTTTTCTTCATTATAATAATAATCGGCTAAACAAAACATTGATTCTTCATTACCATTTTCTGCTGCATTTTGATGCAAATAAAAAGCTTTTTCAAAATTCTTTTCTGTTCCTTCTCCACATTCATAGAATTTGGCTAAAATATACATTGCTTCTTCATTACCATTTTCTGCTGCTTTTTGAAACCAATGAAAGGCTTTTTCAATATTTACTTCTGTTCCATTTCCATTTACATAGCACATGGCTAAATTAAACATTGCCTTTTTATTACCATTTTCTGTTGCTTTTTGATACCAATAAATAGCTTTTTCCAAATTCTCTTCTGTTTCTTCTCCATTATAATAATAATAATTGGCTAAACTAAACATTGCTTCTTTATCACCATTTTCTGCTGCTTTTTGATGCAAATATAAGGCTTTTTCCAAATTCTTTTCTGTTTTTCCACATTCATAACATATTACTAAATTATTCATTGCCCCAGTAAAATCATTTCCTTTTGCTTTTTGAAACCAATAAAAGGCTTTTTCTAAATTCTCTTCTGTTCCTTTACCATTATAATAATGATTGGCTAAACTAAACATTGCTTTTTTATTACCATTTTCTGCTGCTTTTTGATGCAAATAAAAGGATTTTTCTAAATTCTTTTCTGTTCCTTTTCCAAACTCATGGAATTTGGCTAAACAAAACATTGCTTCTTCATTACCATTTTCTGCTGCTTTTTGAAACCAATGAATGGCCTTTTCAAAATTCTCTTCTATTCCATTTCCATTTACATAGCGTATGGCTAAACACAGGTCGAAGGGGCACCATTGTCCAAAATTCAAAAAATGCAAATTCCCCATTTTTCTGGAAAATGGTGGGAAATTGTGGAAAATGCTACATTACGCTGAGCAATTTTTTGGAATAGCATTGTTACAACATTGTCCGATTTAGCAAATCTTATGAAATTTTGGGAAAATGCTACATTACACCTCAAATGTAACATTTCGTAACATTGTTATAACATTGTCAATTAAATCAAATTTTGCTTTTTTTTTGTCAAATGGTGCATTTTTATGAAAATTCCGCATTTTGCCACCAATGTAATATCATTGTAACAACATTTCATAACATTGTTATAACATTGTCAATTAAAATCAAATTTTGCTTTTTGTTTGTCAAATATTCCGATTTTCTGCCAAATGGTACATTTTTTATGAAAATTCCACATTTTGCCACCAATGCAATATCATTGTAACAACATTTCATAACATTGTTATAACATTGTCAATTAAAATCAAATTTTGCTTTTGTTTGTCAAATATTCCGATTTTCTGCCAAATGGTACATTTTTTATGAAAATTCCACATTTTGCCACCAATGTAATATCATTGTAACAACATTTCATAACATTGTTATAACATTGTCAATTAAAATCAAATTTTGCTTTTTTTTTTGTCAAATATTCCGATTTTCTGCCAAATGGTACATTTTTTATGAAAATTCCGCATTTTTTAGCAAATTTCATGCAAATTTCATGTTTTTTTGGTCAAATGTTACATTTTTCGTTAGAATGTTATTTTTTTTTGACACTTTTTTTGCAAAATGTACATTTGTTGACATTTTCTAGAAAGATGTAACATTTTATCGAAAAATTAGATCATTTACTAAAAAAATGCGACATTATTTACTGAATATTGAATAATTTGATATAATAATTGGATAATTTCGCAAAAAAAAAAAATTATTTATTATGGTAAATTTAAATGTGAAATCTTCTATTTAACGGTAAAATGGCCAAGTATTCAGTACGTTTGTATTTAAATTTTGCTGGAACAAATCTACCTAATATGTGATGAACCGGAATTATACTATCAACCGAAGAATTAAAAAACTCCTTTTTTCAAAGTTCTGGATCATTCGTAAAATCATCAGAATCTTCGCTGGAAAAAAAAAATCTGATGTTTGCGGTCGCAGCGGGTTTATACCAATTCACAAAAGCCAAATAATGTTCCATCAGACCATTCGGAAGATGAACTGTATGTTTGAAATAGAATTGTACCTGGCCAGGATATGTGTCTATATCATTTCCACGTTGTTCTATAAAACGTGCTAAAATATAAGAGCTTCTAATATACCTTTTGGATAATATTGACCCAAAATATTCTGCACCGATGCGCAATCTGCTACATTGTGTGATATTTTCAGTTACAGCAATGTAATTTTCGGTTGATGAAGAAGGATCTAACCGTGGTCAGCTAAAATTATATTCTTCATAAGCGCGATTGTAGTAATCAACTAGTAAATCCAAAATATCATCCGGTAATATGACATTCAATTTTATCGGACTTAAAAGTTCTCCAGGATATTCCTCCGTTCCTGTTGCCCTGCCAGAAACCAGCTTTTCGGATATGTCTAAAAATGCCTGTAATTCCTCACTTTCGAGAGATTCATTTTCATTATCGTCAGTTGTATCATCATTTAAATCAAGTATTTGAAAAATGGCCTGATGATTTAGAGCCAATGTATTGAATCTTCGTTCAATTTGAGAACTCTGCATCATAAATCGCATAATTTCCAGTTCAATTTTTCGTCTACTATTAGGTAAACTCCCTGTATAATTGTAAAATCGTAAGTAATAATTCTGAATAATTTGAATAATATTATTGTAAATACCAACCAAGAATTCCATTCATCCTTTCAAAGGAGAAACACCAAAATGAGTAAAGAGGACCGTAATCTTTACAACATTTGTTCAAGTGTAATGAAAGATGTAAATTTGGTGTTATTGAAACTTCTCCGTAATTCGTTTTGATAAGTTTCAAAATTTCAATTAAATGTTCATGTGCGTCATCTAAATTTTTGATTGTAACAATCCTTCGGACTAATATAGAACAAGCTTGGCTGAAATGTACTAAGATTTTCCGATCTTCTTGGTCCAAAAAATCCCAAAGAACGACTCTGGCATAAATCAGGAAAAATTTTTCCATTCGTTAGCCGTTAAATTGGAAAATCCTTCCCCAATATCTATTTTATGAGGAATTCGACCGATTTCTGATGGTGGATGAATATTGTTCATGTTTTTTTGAATTTTCGTCAGATCATCCATATTTATTTTACCATGTCCTAACCAAAGCCGTTTTACGATAAATGATGCAATTCCTATAAATAAATTATGCATCGGGTCCACAGGTAAAAATCGTATCAGATCGAAATAAGACAAACAGAGCATTTCTGACCATCTCGCGTGATATTGCTTCGCATGTCTTTTTCTAGCTTTGTTGCTTTTGCATTTTCTCCATTCCAAAGCCATTTCTCGATGACTATTCGCGCTTTTAGCAACAAACCATTCGTCAATATCATCCATGCCACTAAAATTTCTATTTCTTGCAACCTTTAAGCATCTGTGACAGCTTACATTGGCTGAATAATGGCCACATAATTTTCTAGCAGCTGGTATATCGCAGCAACAAGCAATTACTGCACATTTTATCAATCTTCCGGATAAATATTCAGAAGTTCTGTCTAATCCCACTCCTTCCCAAAAAGTTTGAAATTGATCAACAATTGGCGCCAAGTAATGATTTATCTGATGTAGGCTTGGTTCATTAGGGCCTGGCATTAATCCTAAAATGAGCATATTTTCGGGTTTAAAGCGCAATTCTCTTGGGAGATTGCAAATAGCTCCATATATAGCACCAGAACTATGAATTGTCCTTTCAAATGGCTGAAACCAATCGACGTTAATCATAATACCCAAATGATTATCCGCATGTTCTTTATTAAAAAATCTTTGTTCGTCAGATTCATCATCCACTATTATTCCACTATTTGAGAAATTCTTCCAAATTTTACCATCATATATATCACATAAGACTCGGTCGTTGACGCTTCTATCAGCCCATAATTTAAGATTTTTTTCAAAGTTTGGCCTTTGATACATTTGTAAAAGTTGCTCTTTTATACTGGGCATCGGATAAATTAATAATGGCACATTAACGACTTTACCATCGTCTAGTTCTTTTTGTTCTGATAATGGAGCATTGCATTGTCGAAGTGAACGATGATTTGGAAATTGTACATGACCACATTTTTTATTGCTTTGTATTGTTGGATTGTGTGTTGTTTAACATCATCTATATTATGTAATTTGTGACATGAAGGACATACGGAAAATTTGACAAATTGATGCTTCAATCCTAATTTCTTTCTTGCAGTATACAACGAAGTAGGAAAATCTTTAAAACGATCGTAATTAAAATTTGTTAAAATATGTTTGATGAATTTAATTAATGTATTGATTGCGGTATCTGCTAGTCGAAACCTAGTTTGATACCTCAAAACAAACACAATTATCCAATCTTCAATATTTTGCAGATTTTCATTAATATTGTTTGAAAAATCATAATTCGGTGGAGAGTAATCTTCAAAAATGTTGGTTTCTTCGCCATCATCATCCCCATCATCCCCATTATTGCTATCATCCCCATCATTGTTATCATCCCCATCATTTCCATCATCGTTATCATCGCTATCATCCCCATCATCGTTATTATCGCTATCATCCCATCATCGCTATCACCATAATTATCAGTTTCTTCGTTACTGTCATTGTTATCATCACTGTCATTTATATTTTGCATTTGAGTATCACGCTCCAAATAAGTATTATACCTGCTTCGTTTTCTCCTTTTTGAAGAAAATGTTGACAAATTTTCTGATGATGATGTGCTTTCTTGAGGGTCGATAGAGATTTCTTCATTAACGAATAACGATCCAATACTCATTGGGTCATTTGAAGTAGTTGCATCATCAAGACTTAGACTCATTGAATGTTTTTGTTTGGTTCTTGGATCAACATACTTTCCGTTTTGTTTTAACGCGTCTTTCATTAACATTCATCATTTTTTCAAATTTTGATTTAATTTTACAAAATGTGAATTTAACCAAAATACCAGCATTTCGCTGTAATAAATAATCAGACGATACATTTTTATTTTTTTCGAACATCAATACATCAATTGTATATACATTTTTATTTTTTTTCGAGCTTCAATACATCAATTGTATATTTTTTTCGAACATCAATACATCAATTGTAGATCAATACATAATCGAAAGTGAATATGTTACATTTTAACAGATCTACAATAAAATTTAACTTTCAGTATACTCCTTGTTTAACTTTTTATAGCCAAATTATTCTTAATTATATACTTAAATATATCAGCGATAACAATAAATTTAACTTTCAGTATACTCCTCGTAACCTTGTTTGACTAAATTTATATATTAAATTCCAAATTATTCTTAATTATATTCTTAATATACTTAGGACCCCGAAATATATATGTAGAGGTCAGGTCCAGAAGTGGTCCAAAATACGCATTCTTTCAGGGCCGGAATTACGATAATTTCAGCCATTATCTAAATTAGGAAATATTATTTTGGCTGGGATTATCCATAAAAGGAATGATCTACATGATTTTTTTGACTCATTATACGCAAACTCTGATCTGACCCTTTTATGTATATTTCGGGGTCCTATATACTTAGCGATTGGCTAACTAATTCCAAAATTAGCAATGACCAAAATAGAACAATTCAAATCATTTAACTATTTAACTATTTTCCAAAATCAGCGATGACCAAAATAGAACAATTCAAAAATTATTTAATTATTTCAAACAATTACGCGAAGAAAATATTTAATTGGAATAAATATATAAAGAGTGATTTTTTTTTTTACAATACAAACGTCGATTTTGCAATTTTTGTTCCTTTACATTAAAATCGTCTTTACAATTTTCAAATTATTTTATTTTTGTTCCTTTCTAATTTTTTTTTTACTCAACTCTTTTTTTACTTTACGTTTCTTCAATTTTACGTTCGTTCCTTCCACATTTCTAGCTTTTACTTCATTTCTTTTCTGATAATGACCAAAAAAAGAAGTTTGTTAACGCGTCGTACTCGTACACTACATTCTCCTTTATCCATCGACGCTTCTCATGATGGACAGGGCATTCGGACAGTTCGCTCTTTATCACACTTAAATTCAGCCGAATCCATCGACCAAATACACAATCGTAATCGATTAAATAGGTCATCAAGTCTGGATACTGAAGGTATAATTTACGTTTTGGCGGATAATTTGGCAGATCATTTGAAATTTTAATTAAATAGCAAACTTAATTTAAAAATTACTATTTTTTTTGTACATTAAGAACGTATTTCACGACTTGAACGGGGAATGTCATCAATTCAAGAACAAATGTCCACTGGGTTCGGGCAAATAACGAGAATGCTGGAGCGTTCTCTGAACTCACAAGAACGTTCACGACAAAATCGACAAATAGAATATATTCAGGTTGATGATGACGATGACGAAGATGAACTTGATAAACAAGACAATGAGGAATATATCCCTGAAAAAGATCTACATTCGTTGCAAGAGACAGCACAAAAACAATATAATAAGAAGCATCGAAAAGAAATAAAAGTTTGTTTTGGTATATTTTTATTATTTATGTGACGTTTAAACTCATTAATTTTATCAATTTTCATTTTATAGAACGAAATTAAATTCTAATTCATAGCGCAAAAATTGATGAAATTCCCATCGATTATACGAAGAAGTTCAGCGAGATTGCACCACAATTGGAAAAGGATCTGATCCCCGTATCCAATCACTTCTTGAACAATGTGGTATTCGTGCAACATTAAGTATAGTTCGGGATGTGTTCTCGGATTTGCATAAAAATGGCCGACGTAAATGGAAAGAAAGCCAGCTTAACGAGGCAGAAATAAAACAAAAAAAATAATGAGCCATATAATCAACCGTTTATCAGAAGTAAGTTAATCAAGTTCCAAATTTTTAGGTAATATTGAAAATTACTAATAGTTATTTTAATTTCAGAAACGGGAACGAAGGATGAAGGGCGCATTAGCCATGAAGAATCACCCCGATTATCGAAAATCTTTAAAAAACGTGGGATCAAGGATATTAATGAAATATTAAACAAGAACGAATACCACTCTCCTGAAGAGAGTGATCCGAAGAATGATCCAAACGCATCCACAGACCGCAAAAACCTTTTTGTTTACAAATTATCATGGAGATCTGATGAAGTAAGTCAGACAATTCATTTTGTTTATGCGCAGTGACACTAAAATGTCTTTATCAATACGTGATTGGTGCTTCTGGTTTCGCCAAATCTCGACATATCAATTTCCTTGCATGCTTTCAAATTTTGGAAAAATGCCAAACCTCAAAAACAACAGAAGTTTATCTATTTCTAATACACGTTTATTTTTAGTTAACGAACCTTCTACATTCAATTGACGAGTACGTGGAAAAATATTTTCCAGAAAATAAGAGAGTACGTCCTCGTATCCTTAAAGATGAATTTTGGAAAAATAAGAAAGCACCACCAAAATTAATTTGGTGGACACTTAAAGACGGAAAGCGAGAATCTCCCTCAGTCCATAAATCTATTGACGAAGAATCAGATGATGAGTCAGAATCGGAGAGCGAAAAGGAGGAACAAAGTCAACAAAGTCAACAAAGTCAACGAAGTTATGGTAATTGCGTATTACCGTTCTCTTTTTTTTTTTTATGGAACGGAATTTTTAGAAAATTTTTAAAATTTTTCTTTTAAGGTCTCAACGTCGATAAATTAGATATAAATGCTGAATCTGATGAAGAAGAAGAGGGTGAGGATGAGGTAAACGAGCTGGAGCAAGAGGAAACGTCATTATCACAGACATTGGGATGACGATCAAACAAACGATCTAAACAATCCTCCAAAACCCCACCATTACCACTGCAGAAACCCCCATCATCACGGAAAACTTCTCAACAAACACGATCATCAAAAAGAATTTCAAAAAATAAAAAATCCACAAACAAAAACAACGAAGCACTTGATGAATTGCAGGAAGTTATTGACAACATGCGTGATCAATCGAAAAAAACAAATAAAAAATCATCATCCAAACCATCGTCCCAAGAACAGGAACATATTCATGACAATGTTCAAAAGAGAACATCAAAAGAAAAAGAAAAAGAACAGTAAGGGTATAGGAAGAATATGTAGGGATATTAATGGATTATATAATAAATATCAAAATATATGTAATATTTTTGACAATTTTTATTTCAAATTTGGTAAATTTGGTGTCATTACTAAAAATTTACCTAAATTCAGCACAATTTGCATTACGTTGGCATAAAATTACTAAAAATTTAACTAAATTCACCACAATTTGCATTACGTTTGCATAAAATTACTAAAAATTTAACTAAATTCACCACAATTTGCATTACGTTTACATAACATTACTAAAAATTTAACTAAATTCACCACAATTTGCATTACGTTTACATAACATTACTAAAAATTTAACTAAATTCACCATAATTTGCACTTCGTTTACATAACATTACTAAAAATTTAACTAAATTCACCACAATTTGCATTACATTTGCATAAAATTACTAAAAATTTGCCTAAAATTCACCACAATTTGCACTTCGTTTACATAACATTTCTAAAAATTTAACTAAATTCACCACAATTTGCATTACGTTTGCATAAAATTACTAAAAATTTAACTAAATTCACCACAATTTGCATTACGTTTACATAACATTACTAAAAATTTAACTAAATTCACCACAATTTGCACTTCGTTTACATAACATTACTAAAAATTTAACTAAATTCACCACAATTTGCATTACGTTTGCATAAAATTACTAAAAATTTGCCTAAAATTCACCACAATTTGCACTTCGTTTACATAACATTACTAAAAATTTAACTAAATTCACCACAATTTGCATTACGTTTACATAACATTACTAAAAATTTAACTAAATTCACCACAATTTGCATTACGTTTGCATAAAATTACTAAAAATTTAACTAAATTCACCATAATTTGCATTACGTTTACATAACATTACTAAAAATTTGCCTAAAATTTCCCACAATTTAATGATAATTTACTGAAAAATTTCTCAACATTTGAATTAGGAATTCTGTAGGAATTCCGCCATTTTGACAAAATTTGCCAAATTGTAAGACCTCCATTATCCCAAAATTGTAACACAATTTACCCCAATTTACCGGGATAATTCTCAATTTGCCAGAAAAATTCTAGGCAAATTTTGCGACAATGACATCTGTTCGACCTGTGAAACTAAACATTGCTTCAATATGATCTTTTTCTGCTGCTTTTTGATACCAATAAAAGGCTTTCTCTAAATTCTTTTCTGTTCCTTCTCCATATTCATAGAATTTGGCTAAAATAACCATTGCATCCTCAACCCCATTTTCTGCTGCTTTTTGATACCAATAAAAGGCTTTCTCTAAATTCTTTTCTGTTCCTTCTCCATATTCATAGAATTTGGCTAAAATAACCATTGCATCCTCAACCCCATTTTCTGCTGCTTTTTGAAACCAATGAAAGGCTTTTTCTAAATTCTTTTCTGTTCCTTTTTCAATATAATAGCATTTAGCCAAATAAAATATTGCCTCTTCATCTCCATTCTCTGCTGCTTTTTGAAGCCAATGAAAGGCTTTTTCTAAATTCTTTTCTGTTCCTACTCCATTATAATAACATTCAGCCAAATAAAATATTGCCTTTTCATCTCCATTCTCTGCTGCTTTTTGAAGCCAATGAAAGGCTTTTTCTAAATTCTTTTCTGTTCCTACTCCATTATAATAACATTTAGCCAAATTAAACATTGCATTTTCATTACCATTTTCCACTGCTTTTTGGAACCAATGAAAGGCTTTTTCTAAATTTTTTTCTGTTCTTTCTCCATTTATATAATATATGGCTAAAACAAACATTGCTTCTTTAACACCATTTTCTGCTGCTTCTTGACACCAATAAAAGGATTTTTCTAAATTCTTTTCTGTTCTTTCTCCACTATCATAACATATGGCTAAATCAAACATTGCTTCTTCATTTCCGTTTTCTGCTGCTTTTTGATACCAATGAATTGCTTTTTCTAAATTCTTTTCAGTTCCTTTTCCAATATGATAACATGTGGCTAAAATAATTATTGCTTTTTCATCACCATTTTCTGCTGCTTTTTGAAACCAATGAAAGGCTTTTTCTAAATTCTTTTCTGTTCCTCCTCCAATATAATAGCATTTGGCCAAATCAAATATTGCCTCTTCATCTCCATTCTCTGCTGCTTTTTGAATCCAATGAAAGGCTTTTTCTAAATCCTTTTCTGTACCTTTTCCATTTTTATAACATATCGCGAAATTATTCATTGCCCCAGTAAAACCATTTTCTACTGCTTTTTGAAACCAATAAAAGGCTTTTTCTAAATTCTTCTTCTCTGTTCCTTTCCCATTATAATAATGATTGGCTAAAGTAAACATTGCTTCTTTATCACCATTTTCTGCTAATTTTTCTAAAGAATTAATGCATTTTTTACACCATAACTCTTCAATAAAAGGTATATTGCAATATATACAATTTTTGGTGTTTACTGTATCAGTATCTTTATCTGAGATATTTAAGTTGCTGAATTCAGTTTCCATTTTGTTATTTTAGAAATTTATTTGTAAAAATTGTTGTTCTTTCTAGACAAATTTTTTTCGACAAAGGTTGTCATTGAGTTACTAAAAAGGAATATTCTAACCAAAAAAGAAGTTACACAATTTTTTTAGGCCATGTTTTTCCAATGCACTAATCTGTATTGAGAAATTCTTTTAAAATACAGTGTGTAACAAAAAAGTTGCCGTTAATGTGATTAAATAAGGGGGGGAAATGCATTTTACTTACAAAATGAATATTTAAAGTATATTAGTTTTTTTTTTTTAACGAAGTCAAATATATTACTTTATTTAGAAATAAGAAAAATTACAAAAAAGGAAAAGATCTACATTATATAACATTTAGTAAAGAACACGATCGAACTATACTATAATATTATTAGGGACTTAAGATTTTATGTTCAAAAAGAACTATCTACCATCCTGCTCACCCAAATAGGTTCACCAAACTATTCGATAAATTCAAGATAAATCATTTTAGCTTTTAGATATTTTAAAAGAGGTAAAGGCACTTTTTCTCAGTGAAGCCATTATTCATAAATATGAAAGAAATTTTGTGACATGCTTCATTTCCTATGGATTTTTCGTCCTGAAATAAAAATATCCAGAATTCTCCAAAATCTAATATAATTAAATTAATTAAGGGTCGTTTACACTTATCAAAAGTCATGAGGCAATTTAAAAATTCAGAGTATTGCTCTTTTTACGGAGACATACAGTATAAAGATATAACATTAAATAAAATATTATATGCTCTGTCGATTAGATAGGGATAGAGACTAGATGGGGATGGAAAAAGTTCGTCGTTCCATTCGGTTTGGTGCATCGGTTTCAAATCGATTTTAATAAATTTTGATACATACTGACTCGGATTGGACCGAAGCGACAAAAACTGATTATGAAACCGAAACGGTTTTTCAGTTTGACTCTATTCAACTCAGTTTTTTCAATAGTATCAGTTCGGAACCAACCCAGTGAGCATATTTAGCAGGGTTCATCCATAAAATTGTACCGTTGTTTTACACAAATTAACTAAGAAATAATTCTTCTAATAATAGGAAATTCATGTCTTCTTAAGCTTTAACATCTTTAAAGGGAATATAAATTTGCCTTTACTACCCTCTATTTATATACTAGGACGACGTAATTCGTATAAATAATGTTATTGTTCAGCCTAATAGAATCATGCAGATTTTCGTAAACCAATATTTTTATTAGGCATAGCAATAACACATGATTGATATAATAAAGTGGAGTAAAAAAATATGGTGTAAATGAATATTTTGTAGGAAAAGTTTAAATAAAGCTTATAAAGTGGATTAAAAATAGCATAAAAATGAAATTTGTAGAAAGCTTATTTATGACGTTATTAATTAATGCATGATCAAAAACGTTTTTATTGGATGTGGGGCTATATCGGTCCTGTATTCTCAAATGACTCTCCATCGTGACGCACACAATCATAATGCTTTGAAGTTTGAAAACGTTTATTTGCTTAAACTTATAACTGCATCATAGAATCAATTCACTGACTTTATTATGAATTTTTTGATAATTACAGTATTACACTGCATATTGAAACATTTTATTATTTACATTTTACCCAATAAGTAACATAAATTCACTAAAAAAAAGCTAATATTCTAAATAAAATTTGGTTCTAACATATAACTTTCTAATTTTCCGTGATTAAATTGCGATTTTCCATCAATTATTTTAATCTTCCTTTAAGGAATTTTCTTTGAATCCATTCAAAATCTTCAAATCCCATCCCATCAGTGACATAATTTTTGATTACTCCTTTTGTTTTATATTTTTGTAAAAAATCTTTTAATTTTAGCAGATGTTGCCGTTTCTGCTCCACGTTTAACATATCTCCCAATGAAAAGATTTGTAATAACATAGAACGCCTATCTTTCCAATTGTCGAGAAATAAACTTAAAGATTCCAAATCAATTTTCAGATAAGAATCAATAGAAAAATATATAAATTTAAATTTAAATAAACTAATTGGTGCAGACCTCATCAATACTTCAAATAAAATTTTCCAATTAATTTGATCCTCGTGTGTACTGTAAATTTCTAATCCATTTAAAATTCGACAATTAATTAATAAATTTTCAAATTCTGAAATATTCTCATTAAACAATGATAATTTAAGATAATTTAGGTTTGGACAATTTTGATAAATTGCCTGGATAAGCCTTCCTTCATCATCACTTCGATCATAAATAATACTTATTTCAATAAGATTTCCTTTTGTATTTTCAATTAAACTTGCTAAAATATTAGATGAGAAGAATTGAGCTTTTAGATATTTTAAAAGAGGTAAAGAAATCTTTTCCAAATGATTCCAATTTTTGTGGCCAAAAGCGTTTATTTCTAAACTTAATAAATTTACAAGATATGAAAATAATTTTGTGACAGGTTTCCAATCTATTCTCAAATATTGAATAGTATCAGCGCATTTAATTAGTGACTCTTCAAGTGGTCTAATAATTGATTCATTATTAATCGGCAAACATTTATAGATGAATTTAACTTCTTTTAAGTTTTTTTGATCTTCAATTAATTTAATGATACCAGGATTATGATTATAATATAAAATATCAAAAATCAATTTTTTAAATGATGTATTTAGTGTTTGGAATCATGTAGCAGTTATTCGAATAACTCGAGTATATTCGAGTATTCGAATAAGCATAGTGGTTATTCGAGTATTCATTTAGCCAGATATAGTATAGTTAAAATTCTAATTGGGCATTAAATCCTTAAATTTAACTGAGTTAAAATCATAATTCAGGCTAAAAATTATGTAAATCATTACTATAAAAGGAAATTTAACTTATTCGAATATTATTCGAATACACTTTATAAATTAAAATGAATACTCGAGTATATTCGAATATATTCGATTCCAAACACTAGATGTATTTAATATAGCCAATTCTTTTGCTAAAATGTTGTTGATTGTAGTAGAATTACAACAAAAGGATTCAAGTTCTGAGAAACAAAGTTCAGTACCAAAAATAAAAAAGGAAGAATGAGAAAAACTACGAAGAAAATAAAATTTTGTATTCCTACTAAATATATTCATGATTTCTAATCTTAAAATATGAATTTCGGGTTTAATAATAATATTATTTGTATCTGTTACAAAAGTCTCTATCACATCTAATACATCTAAATTTAAATATTTCCAAAAACTAATATAATTTAATAAAGGTTGTTGATATGTTTTTGGAAGTTTGATTCCTTGACTCTTCAAATTATCTCTTGATTCTTCTGATAAATATGAAAGTATTACATTAATTATAATGATATGTGCATCTTTTTTTAAGTGATATCGAAATGGATTCTTCCATAAATTGGTACAGTCGTTTCACACCAAGTCCTGTTAACTAAAAGACATGGATAAAGTGTATTATCTTTATCATATAATTCTTTTAATATCAGGGTTATCACATCTTTATTAAGCTTCGACATTTTTTATAGGGAAGAAAATTTGTTCTTTATCGCCCCTTTATTTAATTTATATATGGCGTAAAAGTGTGTAACAAACAAAATATGCGCAGTATGAAAATCATGATCGTGATAATTCGGCACACGCATGAAAAAAGATTTTTTAAAAATTTCGATTTACCCTACACTAACTTTATAAAGCTACTAACCATAAGCAAATGTTTGTTGTTATCCCCTAAATTATTTTCTTCCTTCAGCCCCTGCACTTTCCTTCTTTGGATAATAATCACCCAGAAAAATAAAATTGCAATTTATCGAAATCAAAGTATTTTTTTTTTTTTGAAAAAATTTTAATAAAATAACTGTATTTCACATCTCAACTAATAAAGATTACATATCAGTATTTACAACGTTTCAACATGACATTAATATCTGAATTTATAATTTTATGATTACATCGAAATTTATATGTATATGTATGTATATTTGTATTAGCGACGGACTTTAACGGTTTCCGTTTTTCTCGTTAATATATTGTAATTGTTGGATGAAAGAGGTAAAAATATTGGTGGAGACCGATATTTCCTATCCAATAAAAGTATTATTGGTTGGGATATTAGGACCTGTTATTAATCTTTGAGAAATATCCGTCCACTAATATTATACAGTATGTACAGTACAGAATGGTACAAAATGCAAATAGAATAAATTTTTAATAGATTGTGTCACGCAATACTATAACCTCTGTCGCTGTTTAAGTCCTTATCGCATATCGAGTTTATTTAATACATCAACATAATATAATAAAGAAAAAATTAAGTGCACATTAACAAATTTATGTAAAATTTATATAATTCATTTTTGAAATTTTTTTTTTATCAATTAATAAATATTCATACATATTTTTTTTTTGCTATTTCTTTCGTCCGGTCATATAAAAATTTTTTAAATGAAATCAAAATATTTCGAAAAATGAAAAGAGAACTAAATTTGTACTAGTTCCATTAACAAATATATCGTTTTTTATAATATGCATACTTTTTAAGTTATGAAACATGTCATTGCTTAAAACTATTGGGAGATCACGTCTCAAAAAATTTTTTCTTTATCATCCTTATTTAGTGCAAATAGAGTATTCGTGTAACTGATACTAGTCAATTTTATGTCGCACGAAAATTAGTACCAAGAATTCACCCTACTAATGAACACGTGTACATGTCAGAAAACAATACGTAAATGGCGTAAATGGAAAAATTATAACGAATTTTCATTAATTTTATCAATGTTTAATGAACGAAAATCAGATTGTGATACAATCTTTGCATAAAAATATTGATTCACCGATATCAGATATGTATCACCAGTCAAAAACTTTCATCATTATAACTTAAATTAAATATGAGTGTAAAGATTTGATTATTGAAGTTATTATTCTTAGAAGAAATTACATACGCAAAAGTACATATAATTTTTATATTATCGGCAATATTTAAATCATGCTGATCCTGATCTTAATTCTGGCCGAAATTAAATCTGATAACATGTCAGCTGATGTAACATTGGATATGCGTTGTATTACACACTTTAAATGTATTGTATGCATAAATAAATAAATGATTAATGTCTTACAAAAAAAAAGTGTCTTACAGAAAAAAAAAGAAAAAAAAGAGAGAAAAAGAGAAAAGAAAAAAAGAAGCAATTATAAGAAAAGATATATATAAAGTAACGCAATGGGATAATTTTTTTTTCTGTTTTGATGATTCAGTAATCATGATTAATAATTCACGTTCTATAAATAAATCCTATTTTTTTCACATGGATAATAAAAATAAAAAATAAAAAATAAATCATTAAGTGAAATACAAATTAATTATTTTTTTTCTTTTTTTATTTTTTTTTAATTATTTATTTATAAATTTTAAACTTTATTTTGAACAAAGGGGTGTGTAAGTTAATGATTACTTTGTTTAGTAATTTAAAAAATTATTACGACCAACGTGGCGTAAAAAAAGAGCGTACTAATAATTATAAACTTACGAAAAAAGTGAACAGTTAAAAAAATTTAATTAAAAAATGTTAGGTAATATTTGAATAAAATGTTGGTTAGACATCGATCAAATTCCCCATAAAATACGGAAAAATTTGACAGAAATTTGGACCGACTTAAATTTGGTGGTGTTTCAGGATTTTCATAGTTTACCCATTACCTGTAATGCAATTGGATGCATCTTGAGCATCGGATATCATAGGAATATGCGATTGGTCAAAATTAGGAAATTATTTTCATTGAATATGTATAACTCTATTTTCATATATTCTATATTCTACTTTTCGTTCACTGACTTGCTATATCAAAATGTAAAAAAAAAATCATGGTAAGATTTAAATTAGATTCAATTTCAAATTTATAAATTTATTCAATAATAAATTATTATTATTAACTAAATTTCAAATCTATCATTTATATCAAGTACAATTGCAACTTAATTTTTTTCTTTTTACCGTCAAAAAAAAAAAATTTTACTTTATTGTTATTGTTTTATCAGCGGATTACGCCTAAAAAAAAAATATACTAAATTAACGAAACGAATCGTATCCAAGAAATATTATTATTAATTTATTACTAATGGTTTTTAATTTTTTTTTTAATTTTTTTATTTTAATATATTTTCGGAATAATCGGATTTTTCGGACTTTGTTACGAAAAAAAACAATTGGTTATGTATGTTTATAAGCTTATAAATGATGCGCGAACTTAAATTTACTACGCCACATTTTGTGATGGGATCGTCCAGATATCATGTTACAAACGCCATATAATATTATGTATAACGAAAACAATAAACAAACAAAATGTATTAACGAAAAAAATAATATGCAAAATTTTGTTTAAATGATTGGTTAACACAATTTTAACTAATATTTTTTTTTATATCTTTTTGTTTTTTTTTTGTTTTTTTTTTGTTTTTTTTTTTTATAAGCGTACAACATAACGAATTAATTTGATGTTTGGGCGTTTAATCGACCAGTTATTTTGTACCTCAACAAGGGAAAAATTTTCAAATTAGTTACTGCGCCTCGTTGTTTACAAAAACTGCAAATTCCCCCTGGAACGATCTAAATAAATAATTATTTTGTAATTAAATTCATGTTTCACTCTATGGTATTCGGGTTCGCTCCCTTAAAAATATTTCCACAATAACAGTATTAATGTGTACAATTTACGTAATCATGGAATTAATTATTTAAATTGAATCAATTTGAAATAAGACATACTTTAAACAATACAATCCCAAATTCATCGGAGAAGCTAGAAGCTTCTTTACACCATAACTTTCTTTTATTATCTGATACAAGTTTTTCATATGAGTTTGGAAGTTAATGAAAAAACATGCAAACGATGCGGTAAGAATATGAGTGGAGAATTACACTCAACGTTGTATTGTAGTAGGGTTTGTCAGAAGGAAGATTGGAAATGTAGCAAAAATGAAAATAATGAAATAGATTTTGATGAACCTTCATATACTGTTATTTCACGCCCTCAAGAAATCATGCTGGTCGGAAGAGTTAAACCAAAAGGCACTTTGTTAAATTCGGATATGGTAAACCAAAAATTATTTGATACGTATTTGAATACTTCTTTAGAAGTGAAATTGTGTTCCCACGTAAATCCTTCAACCTTGAGTTTTGCTACTTCTGCAAGCAATGAATATTTTGCCAGTTTATATGTGATGCAGGACTCTCCGACAGTTAAAATAACCGTATATCAATTTAAACTTGATCAAATATGTATTAATTGGCAAGGTGACTTTCCTTTGAGTGTAGACGAAAAGTATGTAGCGGTAGTCGATACTGATGGAGTTGGAAAGCTAGAACTAGAAGGCTCACTCATGAACGATGGTGAAACATTATTTCTACATATATCATCAGATTATAGTCATTGCCTTCATTTGTTGATCAAAGACAAAGGCAGTTCTATGACCTGGGTTCATCCGGAAAGGAAAGGTCAGCAATTTAAATGTAGAGATTATCAATTTAGTGATGATGAACGTTATTTCTTTATAGTTGGTACAGAAGAAGTGAATACCGCTCGAACAATAGAATCTTATCCTATTGAAGCATATTCAACGACAAATTGGGAATTGGTCAAAAAGTGGAGCGTTGAATGCGATTATAAACGTACGGTGACAAATGTTAAACTATTAGGTCCTCTTTATTTTGACAAATCAATATATGTTGCAATAAAAAGCGATCATTCGGAGCGCAGCTTAATTCAAGATTTGATAAATGATGTTACAATAACTTTACCAATCCAAGATTTTAATTATAACTCGTCTCGAAGAGTTTGGGTATCAAAAGGTGGAAATAATCTCGTAGCTCTTCCAACAAAGAAAGGTTCTTTAAATTATTGGGATTTGACAAATCCGACTTATCATCCGTTCCAAGAATGTACTTTGCTAGGAGTAGAAAGTGAACAGGATATCGTCACTTCCAAACATGAGTACTTGTGCCGTTTTTCTCCTAATGGAGAAGTTATTACTGTGATTTCGGCGAACGATCGTTTAATAAATATCCAAATCATGCTCACATGGAATTTTCAAATTATTGATCATATAAGTATCGATTATTCCACCTTTAACGGATACCAGGTTTTGAGCGTTGGTATGTCAGAATCAAGTGGTCTCTTGATTTTTGGTGCGATATTTCCTCCTTATCCCTCTGCAGGCGCTATTCGAGTAGTAGCTTCATCGGTCCCTGGAATATACGATTATGTTAGTAAAGCTGAAAAATACTTCGACACGATATCAAAAGGAATTTCCGCAGTTGATTGTGAACTTTTTGCAAGTTGGGAAGTCATGGCAGCGTACAATAAATTATCGGTTACACCAAAGAGTACATCTCCTGACCAAAGTCCTGTTAACGACATAGTTCGAGATAATGTATATGAACTTATGTTTTTATCAAATAATTGTTATGATCCCGGAACGTCATTAGAGTCGGATGCCGCTGAAAAAGTGATACATCTTCTCTCATTCTCTTATCCTTGGAACGAGGCGTGCAAAGTCCATGTTTTTGCAGTAAAATGCAATCACACTCTCACAATAATTGCAGTAAGATTTGTAAAACGTCATGGTATGCCAGGAGATTTTACGGAAATGTGTATACGAATACTTTACACTGATCACAACATATTTGGTTCAAGTCTTACACTTGAAATTGCGAAATGCAAGGATCATTATTTTCTCACAATAGAACACAAGTCTGAATTACGAACGTACTCTGGGATTCTTCACGCTACCAAGACATCAATAGTCATTACAGATTTCAATATTAAGTGTGATGCTAAGTACGACATATTCGCAATATCTGATTCTCGTAATATAACTTTACCTAATGATTGGTTTGTTTCGCCTAATAATATTATTACGAGTTCATCCACCTTTTGTGGTTATATACCTAACTTTGGACAAGATGGTAATAATGGTCTTTTACGTTTTGGAAGTAGGAAAAGGAGTGTTTATAGCGCCCCAAAATTGGAAATATGGTTAATTT
The DNA here is from genome assembly GCF_026210795.1 of Rhizophagus irregularis. Classification (NCBI taxonomy): domain Eukaryota; kingdom Fungi; phylum Glomeromycota; class Glomeromycetes; order Glomerales; family Glomeraceae; genus Rhizophagus; species Rhizophagus irregularis. The sequence continues at coordinate 1,194,839 of NC_089435.1, read as the reverse complement.
ACAATCACCGTGATCGAGAATCTGATAATGTTCTCGATGAACAGTTCATTAATATCGTGTCTAATAATTATGATTCCATATTTGAAGATATGAATTACGATAATAATGATTGGCTTTTTCCGTGCGTATTTGCAGGTGCAATGAATGTTGACGCAATTTCGAATAGTAACCTTCTTACCGATGAATTTCTCAAACAGTATCATCAATCAAAAGAACTAGTCATGAAAAATACAATGACCATCACTTATTGTATTTCAGCTGTTTGTCGGATTCAACCAACCGGAGTCCGGTCTTTTTTAAACTACATTGCTTTATGGGATATGGATGTTGAAGATAGAATAGTAAATGTACGCAGTATTGATGAATCGAAAAAAAATGAAAATTTTATAAAAAAAAAATTTGAGATTATACGTGAAAGCGATAAATTTATAGAAATTACAAATTTCATAAGAAAAATATTGAAGAATATTTCTAAAAACGAAACCTTGATGGGAATTGTAAATTTTATAAGATGGAGACTCAACCCATCTTTACTATACGACATGTTTTCACTAATGAAATATCAAAGATCAAATCAAACAACATATTCAACCGTTACAAAATATACTTTGCCTCTTGCTGGATTTTGTTCGTATAAGAATGAAGTTTTTAAGCTTCCAAAATGGAATTACAAATTAGACTCGCGACATAACTCTTTACATCAAATGGCCATGCTTTCTCTCGGTCAAGTTACTACATTGATTTCCAATCAGGCAAAACCACATCATTCATTTGCAGAGAGTCCGTTCTCTTGTTTAATTGATGAGATTCTGGATATAAAAGATGAGGATCTGATGCTCGACTTTTTCGAAATAATCTGGCTTAAAAAGTTACTGAATTGGAAGCTCGATACTTTCGCAAAGAGGAGGTATTTAGAGCGTCTATTGATACCAATGCTTATAAATTTATTGATGCATTTATTGAGTGGGATTTTAATGACGCAAGGCAATGTATATGGTGCGAAAGTTACCGCATCTTTACAATTAATTGTCATCATATACCTTGGACTACATGAATCAATACAATTAGCAACCAGACCAAAATATTGGAAATCATTTATTAACTACATTGATCTTACCGCTATTATATTAGCTTTTATAATGATAATTAGAGTATTAAGCGATAAACCACCATCAGGAGAATTTATTGGATTTTCGACCGCCATTATATGGGCAGACATGATATTACAATTTCGTTTTTATAAACCAGTAGGCGTTCTGCTGATTGTATTAAAAGATATGGTCAAAGAAATTTTTGGATTTTTGATATTATTGACCACTCTACTTTTTGGCTTCGCATTTATGCCTTTCTTCATACTTCGTAATGAAACAAGTAATTCTGATAGTAAAACAAATAGCTTTGTAAATTTTGGATCAGCTTTAGTGGAAATGATAAAATTTCTCGGGAACGATTTTGACTCTCTTAAACCATGGGATGATAGAGCCTCAATTCAATTTTTCCGAATTTTGTTTATAATCCTGATATCTTTATTATTTCTCAGTATGCTCATTGTATTATTGAATTTGCATGTCAAATCTATAACTAAGAAGGTAAGAACAAAATTTGAATTTGAATCAATAGTGAACGTGAAATTATGTAATGATGGCTGACCTTACTTTTTACATTTTCTAGGGTCAAATTAAATGGCTCAAACAAGTCTCCGAAATGATTGTCGATATTGAAAAATACCTATTAACGCCTTGGGAACGAAACCGTGTTGACTGGTTTCCGACATGGTTTACATACAATGTTACCGAAGCGGAAAGTGCAGAATGGGAAAAGATGATAGAACTGAAGGAGAAAGAATGGCCATTTAATGAATCTAAAGATTCTAAAGATTCTAAAGATGATAAGACAAAAAATAAAATAGAGACTTTAGAACAATCCCTTGATGAAATCAAATTAATACTTGAACAATTGCGTGTCGAGGCTCGTGAGAAGAATGAAAATCATTCTTAGAATGGTATATATTTTTTTTAAATATTATATAATTTAATGTATATATATATATATTTTAATGTAATTAATAAAAACAAAAAAAAAAACGACACAATTTTTTTTTGTGTCATTATTATTATTATTATAATTTACTATTTTATTATATAATAACTTAATTAATGTAGTGAATAATAAAATGATCGAGTTTATTAAAAATAGATATGTTTACATTTGTTACACAATTTATTTTATTTTTTTTTAAAAAAAAATAAATAAATAAAATAACGAGATTCACAAGAATGTGAAACAAATAAATTACTTCATTATTATAATTTATCGATGATCATAAATGAATTAAAGAATTCTATAAAATTTTTTTTTTTCTTAAAGCATTTAATATTCGGTTTTAAATTTGTCTCCTTCAAAAAGACAACCGATGAGCTGAAATATAGAAGAACTATTATACGCGCGATCATGCAAATAAAAAAAAATGATGATCGCGTTACATCTATTGTTATAATTCTATTATTCCAAAGAATCACGTATTAAAATTTTATAGTTATACGTAGAGGTTGGAACCGGTTAATGTTAACCAGTTAAGACATAGGTTAACCGGTTAAAACTATTTTGACTATAAATCCATAATTCTGGTCAGATTTACTTAATGCGGCCCAGAGACTTGGTAATTTCAGCCAAACTCGAAGTTTTAATACCGAATTTTTCCTATTTATTAATAATGTTATTGATGAAAAAATAATCTTCTTTCAAACTAAATGTGTTAGTAAAATCGAAAATTGGTACAATTTTCAGTAAAAAATTTTTTAAAATATTTTAAATATTTTTCATATTAACCGGTTAATTAACCGATTAAGCCCTTTGTTAACCGATTTTTACCGGTTAAGGCTTTTTTTGGACGGTTCCAACCTCTAGTTATACGATGGCATTTTTAAATTTTCGATATGATCAAATAAGATTTATTAATATAAAGAATTAAATTCAAAAGTACAATTGTTAAAATAGTATAAATCATCATTTGCAATAGTGATACTGTCATTGTAGCGAAGAAAATTAAGAGAATATTAATTTAGACTTTTTTTTTATATGAAGCATTTATGATATATATGATCATAAAGGGACTATTGTATATACGCAGCAATAAAAAAATTCAGTCATCACAAAAAGCGATGCGACAATGCGACATAATTAGTTAAAGTCACGTGATCGCGAACTATCGTCGGCGCAACTGGGTAGTTCATGCTTGTAGTCCAATAAAATAAAATAGGTGCAGTTTTGTCAATACATAAAATGTATTGGTATAAATTATATGAGAAAGAATATGCCCACATGAGCATAAATATGTAACATTTGTGAAATTCTGACAATAGATATGGAATAATAATTTACACAGTGGGTATAATGGTTCATATAAAAGAAATATAAGACATATTATTTAGCGTTTCATAATTTTACAATTTTTATAATAAAGAAGAAAAGTAAGATGATCATGAATTACAGTATAAAAATGAATATTGTTGATTAATTTGATATTATATAATTTAAATATATATAAATATTAACGTAAGTTAACATGAAAAATTTTATATTATTTTATAAACTACTCTAAAGCCTTATATAAAATATTGAGCCACATTTCTATGTTATCAACATCATCAAATAGTCTTTTTCAATTTAATATGGTAATATAGTATGTTTCACTAAATATTTCCTGGATCCTTCATCATCTTCTTATAACATATATTTATATACCGCCGTTTTTTCCAAAATAGGGATTTGTAACTGGGATATTGGGATTTTCGTATACATCATAAGAAAGAAATGTAAGATTTGTTGTTAATAAAGGAGGATATTGAGCTTTCTATTATTTGACGGAACTTAAATTAACTCTATAATCATTCTCCAATGTCAATTTTTATCCCATACTACCATAAATCCATAATTGCTACTATTTTTTCTATATTTAAAAATTTCATTCTAATTTTTTTTGTTCTAAACACCAATTTTATCTTGTTCTTAGAAATTATATGGTTTTACATTATAAAGCAAATTACAATAATGTTATACTTTTATATACTATGAAGTTAAACATATGCTTATAGATTGAATGAATATATAGACATTTTATCTCTCTTAATATACCATTTAGTGTTTGTCTCCATAAATAGTTGTAAGTCCAAAAGTCAATTAAATATAATGGTAATTACCAACTTTTAGCCAACCACAATAATCTGTATTTACAGCCAATTTACAGCTTATGTTTATAATATAACAACTGCTAAAGGTTGTAATTCAATATATAATAATCATTACTTACGCAACCAACCTTAACACCATTATCATATTTTAAGAATCTGTTTTCTGAAAAGTTGTTAAAATTATTGATTTATTATAACACTAGTTCAATACACTGGTCAAAGTGAGGTGATATGCAATATATTTACATCAGAGAAATTTTGCACACATGTCACATTTCATGTTGATTTACTAATAATTTCAATTGAATCCAATTAAAATGTATATCATAGAAATTAGTTGTAAACTTGTCCAATTTCCATGAAGTGTATATGTCTTTTGAAATTTGCAAGTTTCCATTATATAAATGTATTTTAAATTGCAATAAAACATCTTCATACATCATTTAAATTTACAACATATTAAAATGAAATTGTTTGCATTATAAAGAAATGTTAATGAAATTCTGCTCATATTTGCAAATATACAGCTAAAATATTAACAATAAATACAATAAATTATCATAAATTTTATATAAATTTTATGTATATTATAAAGAAACTTCGCTAACACCTCTAAATGCATTGTAGAATTAAAAAACAATACATTGCATAATAAGATACTTGACATAAGTTCTATTTAAGAATCATAAACTTCGTAGCCATGCTCAATTAAGGCAATGTATTACTAGACCTACGCTAAAGATGACTTTAGCAAGGCTTTCTTTATGAATTAAAAGAAATTTCATACACCTTGCCAGCTGGTGAGAAAGCCTATGATCTCTAACTCAAACTCCTTTTTCTATAAGATCCTAAACATTTGATTCAGAGATCTAGACCGTCTAAAAAGAGAAAATTGAAATGTTAGTAAAAACGTTTCATTGAAATGCATAATTAGAAACAAAATCTTCACCAGTTTTTCATGCGTTTAAAGAGTCAAAGAACTGACTATCTGAAAAAAGAAAGATGATGAATATTAGTGATCATTCATTTGTTAAAAGAAAAAATTAAAGAAAAAAATCAAACTTACGAAATCCATGTTCAAAGATATCCCTGGAAATCAAAGAGCAAGTAGTCTGTCTATAAAAGAAAAAAAAGTTAGTAATCATTTAGTTGTTAACGTTAAAGAAAAAAATATCTTACCAAAACCAGCATTTAAAAAGCCAAAGATTCATCTAAATAATAACGAAAAATGAAGTTGTTAGGTATTAAAATAAAAAGTTTAAAAATTTCGTTAAAAAATAATTTAAAACCAACTTTTTCTTTCATTAAATCAAAAAAAAAAAGAACTTTAAAAAAGAATTACCAGAAGTCCATGTGTCAAAAAATCCCACATCAAAATAAGAGAAAAACTTCTTTGTCTTTACTTGTCAAAATTCTGCTTCAAAGATCTAAAGTGCCATATCAGCCATCTAAAAAATGTGTTAACCTAAGGCTAAAAAAATAAAAAAAATAAAAGTTTTGTTAATAAAATTCTTTTAAAATAGGTTTCTTAAAGTCAATTCTGAACTAAAATAGCCTACTGGAGTCTGAAATATAGACCTATAAAGATTAAAAAAAAAGCGTCAGACGTTTCTTATAGATAAATAATAAACTTCTCTCAAAAGAAATAACTCACCATCCAAAAGTCTTTCACAGTCAAAGTCATTACCTACAAAAAATAAAAAAAGGAAAATTTAGTACGTTTCTCATAGATAATGGCAAAACCTTTCCTCCAAAAATTTTACTTACTGTCCAAAAGTCTCTCCAGAGAATGTTACCTACAAAAAAAAAAAAAGAAGGAACATTTAATACATTTTTTATAGAAACTCTATCCCCAAAAACTACTAATTATCTGAACAAAGATTCTCTGTTACCTTTAAAAAATAAAAAATAAAATTAATTTCTAACACTAATAATGAACTATTAAAACAAACTAACTACCCGATTCTTGTTTTATTGCAAAGTATTTTTTTTACTTTTGTTTTCTTTAGTAGCCTAATCAAATGGTTTATAAACTAATTTCCAAGTCCAGCTATCATAGGCTCGCTTGGAAAAAATTTTCTATGAAAAATAGAAAGAAAAAAAAAATTAGTGGTAAATAAAACAAAAAAAAATCCAAAAATTGATAAAAATAAGAAAGAAATCACCTAAGAGAGTTCTATTTACGGAAATGTTCAGTTCATTCTCAGTTGAACCTCAACTTTAAGCCATTTGGAACATTGTTCATTTTCTTTAATTTTTGTCAGTTGTTCATACCATAGCTCATTAAAGTTATGAAAAAGAAATTAACGAAGAAGAAAGAGAGAAAGGAATTATGGGAAAGAAGGACAAGAACGTAAACTTATTTTTTAAAGATTATCCGTCATTGAACTGCGTCTATCAGTTTATATCTTATTATATCATGTGATACACGTGACATTAATTTTAAGATAGTAAGATATGAAAATTGATATAACACGTTAAACTATTTTAACTATTTTTAACACGAATAAACTATTTTTTTTTTTTAATTTTCTTTGCATTTTTTTCTTTTATACTCTTCAAAATAATAAACAGACAAATCTATGATGCCCAACTTAGCCATCACAAAATAACAAAAACAGCAAATATAAATAATATGACATTAGTTATTATTTCTCGCAAACATTCTAGGTTTTTTAGGATAAAATTGAATTATTAAAAGTCATAAGCTTTCTCACCAGCTGGCAAAGTGTATAAAATTTCTTTAATTCATAAAGAAAGCCTTGCTAAAGTTATCTTTAGCGTAGGTCTAGTAATACATTGCCTTAATTGAGCGTGGCTACGAAGTTTATGATTATCTCTTTGCTTTTTCTTGTTATTTGTAATGATACAAAACTTTGCAAAATTAAAATTTAAGTAGATGGCTTGTTGCAAATTAATATCATATTTCAAGTAAATTCCAAGCTATAATATGCGTAATATACATTGATATTAAATTTAATTAGAATTTATATATTATAAATTAGCAAATTAATTTTAAAATAATAAAATTTACAATAAATTTTACCGTTTCAATCTATAAATTAAATTTGATGGAGTTTTCTTAATCGTAATTGAGATCGACAAATTTATAAGCTATTTATGGGCAATAAACTTCATGCAAATCATCCCACTTCGACCAGTGATAGGTGAATTATCTGCTCTATATTGCATAGTAGGTTCCCATCAAAAATTTTTAATGTACGAGTATCATGGGAAAGTATTTAAACAATAGCAAAGTATGAATTTTCAGCTATTCTTGGAAGAGTCCCAGTAAGTCAGTAAGTAAAAAATTAATATTATATATATAAGTTGTCAGTTGTCAACATCTTGTGCATTTGTCAAAGTCGTTCAGCTCTATAGAGAAGGCTGAGGTTGTCTAACAGGTTCTTAGTAACTACCAAAAATTCTTTGCTAATTTCTTCCTTTAAATCAAGATAAAATTGCAAATAATTATTTTGATTCGTTTGGTAATTCTCAATTATACATAAACATCCATATACTGAGGCGCTTATAATAGCTATATACTTTTGATATTGAAAATCTTCCTGAGATATTTCCTGATTATTATTTTGAACATGATATAAGTCATATAAGTCGTGAAAATTTTTTTGAAATTATTAGATTGACTATAGTTGATTTGCCATTTTTTTTATCACAATGTTTTTTATTTAAGAAGTTGAAAAAGAAATGAGGCATTCTGAAAAACTGATTAATATTTCTTTTATCACACAATAATTCATGATTTTTTTTCTTGATATTTTCATAGAGGACTCTTATATAAAATGATGGATAGAAAGTAGAATAATAATTCTTTTATTATTAGTTTAAAAGGTTATTAAATAGTTTTATGGTTGGAATTGTGATATAAATAAGTTGTTTCATGGAGTCACTGTGGAATATCACGAGTCATGATTGTTCATGGCTGCAACATGAAAATCAACGATATGATATTTATTTACAGTTTCCTATGAAATAAATATTACATATTGCTATATTACTATATCATAGACTAAGATATGCAGGAGTCATGATTGATTATGATTTATTAAAATTGTTGGCTCCATTTATCATAATATAAATCTCCAGTTATAACATTAAAGTACAATTATGAATTATAATCATAATTTTAACTTATATTTTCTATTAATAATTTTCAATTCATTTGTAATCCTCCCTTGAAATAAGAGAATAAGCAATCAAAAAATTTATATACATGATGTTTCCAGGAGTCATTTATTAACCTTATAAGCTATATCTATTACCATCAGGGACATGTATAAGGGTATAACATCGCTTACCTTCAATAATCTCAATAAACCAGTTGGTAAAACACTTTGAATTAATTATAAAATCAAATATAACCCATTTAAATGTTATCAATAATTAGTATAATTATTAAGTATTTTATAATATTGCAATTTTGAAGAATATTAAAAAAAAGAACACATAATAAAATTTAGTATGATTGAAAGTCCACAAAATAATTGAATTCTTTTGCATTAAATAAAGTTATAAACTTAATTTAATAATGGATTTGTAATAATACATGTTAAAGCATTCCAATTTCTTAAATTTATAGTATTTGAAAAGCTGATCATAAAACAAATTATTAAATAACTCAATTTTGCCCCTCCTGTAGTAAACCATATGATTGGATGTAATTTTACTGCAAAAATCAAAAAATAGAATACATGTATTGCTATGAAATAAACTAAATACTGTATTTCTAATTGGCCGCTTAAAATGATGATTTTTGAAACTAATGTTACCATTTAGGAAGGCTTTAATATTATCAATTTTCCTCGTCTGTGTCTATAACAATCTAAAACAAGGAAATTTATAATAGGATTATTATACCAAAGACATTTATAATATTAATGATTGAGGAGCCATAGATATAATTAGTATATATACTTGCATCTACAAGGAAATTTTTAATTAGCCTGTTTGTTATTACAGTACAACTGAACATGTCAATGAAAGGCCTACAATACTCATTAATTTCTGTAAAATATAATCTTTATTTATTTCATTATTGATATCATCTATAATATTTTGCAATTTACTGTATGTTGTACTCTTGACTAAATTATTATATCTAGTGACAAGTTTGAGATTTCCTATAGTTGTATACCTGTACTAGTTCATATTATGTAATAATTGTCATAAATTTCTTGTTCAGTAACTTCAGCAACACTAAGCATCAATAGTTTTGAATAGATTTTCAATAGGGTTATTCCATTTTCATAAAGGAATACAACAACCTAATAATGTGTTCCTAGCCCTTTGATATCTTAGCTGGATGAAGTTAGATATGTTATTTATGATTAATTAGTGAACTCATGTTTTTATTCAAGGTTATCTTTTTAGTTTAAAGACTTTGTGTAAGTATTTAGCTATGATTTTATGAAATTCAGATGTATTCTGTAATATCTTTAGTCCTAGCTCCCGATACAAAAAGTTATATATCTCTACAATTTTTATTTTGTTAAATATTATAGTGTATTTCAAAATTTTCTTTCAAAGAATCACACAATGATCAATCAATAGTTAATAGTATTATTGCAAACTTCTAAAACTTAGGAAAGGTGTAGGTTTGTTATAAGGAAATCCTAGCAGAATAATTCAATCAGTTTTAATGTAAAAAATTTAAACTCATCACTATATACTACTATTGGAGAAAGCATTATTGTATTATTTAATACAACAATCATGTTTATGTCAAGTAATACGAATAGTAGTATAGTATGGTGGACCAAATGATTATCGTATGTGAAATTATATACAGACTACTACTGCGTATATACTTAGTATGTTGCAATTATTGCGTATATATGTACTACAATAATCAATAAGTAATACAAATATAAATAAAATTTCCATTTATTGGTTGTAGAGGGCAAAGATTAGATAAAGAAGATTTAGTGCCATTAAAATTCGTAAAACATACAATATACCCAATAGAAAGCGAGACAAAGGACCCATAACTCACAATGTTCAGTCTAACAAATGTAAAGGTAATTAAAAATCTTTATTATGATTTATTTTATTAATTTTTTTTATATATTAGCTAATGCACAGGTTAAAAAATCGAACATTACAAAATCAACTGTGAAATGTAGACGTGCAAATTCTAACAAGAAAACCAAAACAATTGTCACAATTTCTGGTTCCGATGATAATTGTGATGATAATAATAATAAAGAAAATTTAAACTGAGCTTGAATATCGAGAGAGGAAACTAGCTTTAAAAGAACGTGAAATTTTATTAAGAGAATGTGAAGCAAAAGTTCGCGTAATGGAACTGTCTAACCTTGAGAAGGAGCGGGAGTTAAAGTTAATGTTAGAATAGTTTTATTGAAGTTAGAATAGCTTTATCAATTGTAAATTATAAAAGTAAAAATTTGAATTAATTAAATAAAAATGAAATCCGCATTTTATACTAATTACTCTTTGCAAATTAATTAATACAATACATGTTTTAAATGTTACATACATACAACGGAGTATAGTAAATTTCATACACTATACTCAACATCAGTTATTACGTCATACAATACTCAATAGACAACCCATACTCAAACTTTTATCATGCATAAATATAGTGAGTTTATCATACCAAAATTTGAAGGTTAATAAGTTTTTGAAAAAGTCAATACTAAAAAAAGATATTTTGTTACAATCTTATTCTTTATATCAACTTATTGTCAATTAAGAATAACTTTAATTTCCTTAATAAATAAAAAAATTTATTTTATCACTTTATTTATACAATAAAAACATGTAAAATTTAATGTCCTCGCGAATTAAACATGTTTAGAATTGATGGATAAATTAGTATTGTCAAATATACATTTAATAGGATAAGTTATCAAGTTAAAAATTATATAAATTGTAAATTTTAAGAAAAAAAAAGATAAATATAAGTATGATAATAAGAAATAAAAAGAACTTAAACGAACATAAACTAACATTATTTGATAACTTGAAATATTTCATATTCTTCTACTAGAAAATCACCAGTAGTTTTTCTGATTTGGTTTTCATAACAACCATTACGACAATAACCAGAGTCTACAGTGTTTACAAATAAACCAAGATCACGATAACCAAATACTGGTCCATAACTATAGTAGTTAAATATAGCATTGTTTTCATCTTTTACACGACTTAAAGTATAACTTTCAATATCATCACTATCTTTAAAAGAGAATATAAAACTATCTTTAGTATTACCGTAACTACAATTAGATTTCCATGCAATAGGATTATATCCTCCAAGAATTTCATTACTATCTTTCACTTTAATAATTACTACAGTATGAGATTGATTATCACAGATTTCATGAAATTTAAAAGTTGTAAATCCATCACGAGATCCACGAAGTAATAATTTGAACGTAGTATTGTCTTTATAAATAAATTTTGAAAATATTGAAGTAAAAGTATTCGAGTAATTCACATTAATCCATTTCAAAATTAATTCAGCGTGTTGAGATGTGATAATCTCAGAGTCAATACTTATTGAATCAACATTGGATCTATTAATTGATTGATTATTGGGTTTTAAGTAATGTTTTAATAACTCATTATACAATTCCTTTGATAAAATTTTTCTATAAGGCAATACTTTGTCTGAAAATTCTTCAGAAGTTAAATTATAGAAATCAATAAATTCAATAAATTGTTGTAAACTATTTTTTAGAGTATTAAAATCTTCCTTTAAAAAATTTGTAGGATCTGAGGGAAGTTCTGGATTTTTAGCATGTCCCCATTTAACCACATGGTCCCATACTTGTACTTCACTCATTTTTAAATTATCGGTTTGAATAAGTTTGATCAAAAGTTTTTCTGGAGTCGAAGAGAGATCTAATGATTTGAATATTTTATCTGGCTCGTCAGATATTAATTTATTACAATAATTTCGGAGTTCTGAAAAAGAATTATTTTCAAAAATTATTCGATATACATCATTAAAATTTAGCTTCATCCATTCTGGTTTGTTTTCTATTAAATAATATTGTAGAAGAATAATTAATTCTTTAAGACCAAGTTCTTCAGCTGCGACCAATATTTTAATGATATCTGAGACATTATATTCATCTAAGGAAATAACTCCACTGTAAATATACCTAAAAAATAAAAACGTTTAGTTTAAACTAATACATATATATATTGTATACTGAATAATTTATAATTTATAATTTTTTTTTTTTTACCTTAAAATTTCTTTAAAAGTTTCAGGTAAAATATTCGGTAATTTAATATGTGTTAACGTTCCATCCTTTTTCTTTTCATTAGTTAACAGAATTCTTCGTAAATAAGGAGAACGATAATATAAAATGACCCTATGAGCACGGAATATTTTGACATATGGGTCATTACCAACTTCAATAGTAATATCATAATACTCATCATCATCTAAAATTTCAAGCAAATTTTGAGTTAAGCTTTGCGATATAAATTTATAATAATCCATTATAAATAATTTTTTTTTATTTGAAAAATAAAAAAAAAACATGAATTGCAACGTTACAATTTACAGTATATGTAACCGGTGTAACAGCAACAATTTTATAATTAAAATTCTATCCCATGTGACCGGTGACATTTAAGGAAAAACAATTTTGCCTCAGATAAATATAAACAGTGAAACGATGATGAACATTTTTAGGTCACGTGGGTAGAAAATTTGGTGGTGTTTGAAATGATAACAGTTATCGTCAGCAATTTAACGGTAAACCCAAAATCACAAAAAATTGGAAAGTGATTGGATATTTCAAGAACCTCAAAGAAATGGAAGAAGCAGTGGAGGATTCTTGCACACAAGGAGATATTAATAAAGTTTGGCTGGTGAGAAATAAGAAGACGATATATAAAGACGATGATGCTAAGACAAGGATGAAGAAAGTACGAGAGAAGATAGTTCAAGAAAAGGCTACAGTTACGGAGAACAGGTTGAGTCCACCCTTACATCTGGCAAGTGAACTGAAGACACCTTACACACCACCGGAGAGAATTTACAGAGAATTAGGGAACTTCGCTTCAAGAAAAGAAAGCTTATTACATCCATCAAAAGTGGAAATGCCACTAGGGATAAGCAAGACGCCAGACAAAAATGAAGTTGTCGAGATGATCAAAAACTGGAGAGTAGGAGAAGAGAATAATCCAGATCACAACGATACTTCAAAAAACAAGGGTCAACAACTAAAGAAAGATAACGTAGCGACTGAAGAAGTGGTTGATATCATAAAAGATTACAGAACAACAAACAAAATCAAATATGTTCAGTATCAAGAATCAGACCACAATGGTAGCTTGGTAGACAAATTGATGGAAGTGAAAAATGTCTTCGATCAAACGTCCAACGAAATGGAATGGGAAAGAATCAATACAGAGGCCCTGCATTTAGTGAGTGAAGAGAACAATATAAAATCATTGGAGAAAGCTAAAGCATGGGCAATGGAGAGAAACAATTTTTTCCGATTAGGACAAAAAATTATCAGTTTAGCAGAAAAAACAAAAATATTCCAGGAATATACAACCCTGAACGATAATTTTAAACAAAGATTGGAGGATGAAAATAGATACCAAGATGAAAAGAAAATTGGAGAAAAGAGACCAATTTTAGAATCGCTGAGCAAATGGAGCGAGATAGAGGACGAAGAAGAAAGAAACAAAGCTTTCACCGAATTATATAAAGAACGAAGGCAACGAGAGCAACTCCTATCTTTTTCGCCATCACAAAACGAAGATACAGAAGAAGAAGAGGAAAAAGAAGCAGAACCTGAAGCATCACCGTCAAAGAAGAAAGGTAAAAAGAAGAAAAAGGGTAACAGGAAGAGACAATAAAGGGAGCGAGATTAGGATTACGAAGAGGAAGGAATTACATTTTAATCGAAGTCACGTGATTCACATCAAAAATTTTCCGATAATAAAAATAACAAAAATGTTTTTTCTTTTCTTTTTATTCTAGTTTTAGTTTAGAATACTAACTTTTATTTTTTGTAGGTATAGGGGGATTTGGTGGAATAAACTGTTTGGATGTGAGACCGTTGGGACTCATCTTTTAAAGCTGTAGATCTGAACGCTATTACACATTACATTTCTCACTTTAATCCTACACCTTAAAAATTAGAATTCAAATAGTTAGGTTTCAAAAATAGTTTAGTTTGCTAGTTTTATATATTTTATTTTGTCAGGTATTGTATTTATTTTATTATTTTCTGTAATGTATTTCAGTAGTTTAGTTCCGATTACTCTGTTATAGGGTTGACATGATGTATAAACATGTTGGCTCTATGTGTCTTGTATTTTAGGGTAGTCAATAGACCATAGACCTTAATAAAGATGCATTACAGTTTTAAAAAAAAAAAAAAAAAAAAATTTAACGGTAAACCCTTTTATGACCTTTGAACCTACTTAACCTATACCTCCTCACAAAATTACATTTTCCATACGACAACCGTACGTCTGCGATCAACCTTCATTTTTGTAGCAGAAAAATTATAACCTGTATAAGTAATCTTCTCTTTGTTGGTTAATAATAATATCTATTACTTTCTCCGCTGTTACATTATCCTTTTTAATTTAGATGATTGATGATGGACCCGCTACTATCTTATCCAATTCCTATCTCCCCCGCCTGAACTTCCTAATCAAATCCACTACTTCGTCTTCAGTAATTTCTTTAACTTTTTCAACTTCTTTCCTTTTTGCTAATACTGTATATATTGCACCTTTGCATCCTTTGGTACTTTTGTCCGTGGTTAATCATTATAATAGTGTAGCTAAAAAAGTGTCTTGGAGTTCTTTTAGCATCATCTAACATAATATGATTTTATTAATTTAATACCATGAACCACCACAACGCACATGTTCCTGATATTTTTCTGCATGCATAGTATAATAACGACTGCTCAATCATGTATTGATGTATGAGGCGTCGAGATTATTTGACAAGTGCATTTTTTGCTGTCTCTCGGTAAATATCCTAACAAAAAATATTTTCATCTGATTCTTAATTTTTGTCATACTGTAATAATAATAAACATACAATTCCCTAAATGATATAATAGAATATTTTGGGATTTCTCAGTTATAAGAGATACTTTATAAAAGGGGATATCACGTAATCCTATAGTAGGGATGGTCACGGTTCAGTTCATGCCTTGAGCGAACTGAACCATGGTTCAGTTCAAAGGTTCGAACCGAACTGAACCGGTCCATTTGGTCTAAACCAAACAATTCAGTTCAAAAGTTTTGTTATTGCTTGATTATTCAATCATATAATTAAACAATATACTGTAATTGAATAGTATTTTATATGGTTTTCATATGACTTTTATTTATTAAATCTATTAAATTTACACTATTATTACATATTGAGAACTAAACAAATAAAAAATTTTGTAAAAGTTAAATAATAATAAAAAAATAAATTTATTTTATAACTAAATCTAGTTCAGTTCATATGGTTCGGTTCGGTTTGGTTCAGTCGGTTCAGTTCATTTCAAACTGAGTCAACTGTGTTTAGCGAACTGAACCATGAAACGAGTTGACTCAGTTCAAACCGCAGTTCACTGAACCATGATCATCCGCCCTTAGATGTTACTCAAAAACCTATTATACCAAAAATAATTCTATTCATCTTATAAGGAAATATAAGCGTTGACTAATAAATTTAAATTGATTGATTAAAATATTAAAATATTATAAATCATGTTAAACTTAAATTACGCTAATCGTTAACCCGAATCACAGAAATGTCCTCAAATTACAAGGACAATAACGTCATTATAGTTGTGAGGACAAAAATCAGTTGTGAGGACAAAATGTCCTCAAAATTGCGAGGACAAAATTATGTCCTCAGGATAACTGTGTCCTTATAGTTGTGAGGGCAAAAATCACGTCCTCAAATTAATGAGGACAAAAATGTCCGCGCTTACAAGGTCACATGATCACTGCTTAATATTGGCCAATAAAAATCGTGGTTTCCATGGAGGATATAATAGATAAGGTTATATCCTTTGCCGATCAACGAAGAGGTGCATTTGTCGTCAAGGTTTTGGAAAAATGTGATGTCGGTAAAACAATAGCATGTAGGAAAAATGACGTGTGTTGGTAAAATGGGTGGATGCGACATAGATTATAGAATACATATTATTATGGCTTCAATCTTTTTAAAAAAAAAAAATTTTTTATAACGCAAATATTGCAAAATAAAAAAAAATAGAGAACTAAGAAAATATATGTGATATGTATGCTACAGCATTAAATATTGTAATATGAATTATAATATTTTATCAATTAATGGAAATATCTAAATTAGTCTATTAATAAATATAGAATAATAAAATATAATAAAAATAAATAATACGCATGATTGGGACCCGTTCACATTACCGACAATCATTTTACCGACAATCATTTTACCGACAATCATTTTACCGACACTCATATTACTGACAATCAATTTCACCGACCGACACTCATTTTACCGACATTCATTTTACCATCAACACTTACGGTATTTATTACTATTTCACTGCCCGCTTCAGTTATGAAAATTAAAATATATATTTAGTATAAAAGAATTTACCATAATATATAAAATAAAAAATTGATCAATATATAACAAAATGTAAAATACTATGATATTTATATATAATAAAATAACTTGAATTTAATATTTAATTTTATCAACTTTATTTTTTAAAAAATTTATTTCAGTTTCATAATATATTATACTTAGAATTGTTCTTAATAATTTTCTTAATTTAGTTTATATAATTTGCTTTTTTTGTAACTTAAAAATATATTATTATTTTGTCGGTAAAATGATTGTCGGTAATATGATTGTCGGTAAAACGTACCTGTCGGTAATGTGAACCAGACCCATCCGTGGGTCTGTAAAAGGCTCATATAAATAATGGCATGAAACGCATATTAATGATTTTAATAATTTCACTGTAAAAAATGGGTACCCGTAAAAAATAATATTCTTTATCTTTTTTTCATCCTTGATTAATTTTTTATTATATAGATTAGCCCTAATACTATAATTCAGTACGCAAATATACTAGACTTAATGGTCCAGGTGCAATAGCTATTGTAAAACCGAAATGAAAAATTCATCGTATGTCTGAAAGAATTTGAATTATTTTTTCAGGACAAAAGTAATGTAACCATGAGTTCATATAAAGTTGATTCAAAACTAATTTGCCAATATTATATTTACAAGATCAAAAGGAAGCATCCCTATAAGAAATATGTATACGGAAAGGATACGTTTTGTATACATTTTATGTACGTTTCTATAGATTCCGTATACAAATTCCGTATATTTAATAAGCAATTCATTTTTGAACATTTTTTAAAAGGAAAAAATTAATCATGCGGAATGTATACGGAATTTTTAAACTTTAAAATATTTTTCCATCATAACACGAGATCACGTGATTGTTTATTGATTTGTTATTTGTTTTTTATATAAACCCTTGATGTCTTTCCTTTCCTTCTCTTTTCTTTATTTTTGTTATTTTTCTAAAATTTTCTTCTTACCTTGCCACCCCCCTTTTAAAAAAAAAATTTTTTTTTCGTACCTCACTTTAAAAAAAAGTTTTTTTTTTCCGTCACTCTCCTTTAAAAGAAATTTTTTTTTCGTCACTTCCTTAAAAAAAAAATTTTTTTGATTTTATTCTTTTATTCCCACTCTTCTTTTTTTTTTTAAAAAAAAATTTTCTTCTTTCTATTTCTATTTCCTCTTTATAAAAAATTTTTTATTTTTCTAACTTTGACGTCCTCCCTTTAAAAAAAAAAATTTTTTTAACTTTCCTAACTTCGTGACCCCTCTTTTTAAAAAAATTTTTTTTTTGATTTATTCTTTATTTCCCTTTCTTTTTTATTTATATTTATCCCTTTTTTTATTTTATAGGCCAGCAGATTTTTTTTTGTGAGAAGATTCAGTTTTCTTTTTTCTTTCTTGTAGATCAGTTTGGGAGTCCTTTCCTTTTTGTAGGATGGTTCAGGATTTTTCTTTTTTTAGGTCAGTTCAAATTTTCTTTTTTTTTTTTGTAAGTTGGGTTCAGATTCTTTTCTTTTTGTAGGCTGTTTCAGTTTTGTTGCTTCAGAGTCTTCTTTTTTTGTAGGTCAGTTTTGGATTTATTTTGTTGTTTTGGTTTCTTTTTCATCAGACGCTTTGTAATTCTTTTCTTTTATGTAGGTCAGACATTCTGGAGTTCTCTTTTTTTTTTTGTATGAATACTAACCTTTGGTGACTTGGACGATTGCAGATACTATATGAGGGGGGGGGTTTGTTTTTAATTAAGTTAGACGTTCTTATGTTTCTTTTTTTTTTCTTTTTTGTTTTTTTAGGTTGTTTGGCTTCAAATGAACCTGAACTTATAGATAATTTTGGTTGCAATAGGTGGTTTTAATAAGGAGGGATTTTTCATAATGTATTTGTATTTTGTATTTTGTTTATTTTTATTTTTTATTTAATTTATTAAAGCAAAATTAGATTTATGAAAATACAATTATAGTAAACTGTAATACAAATAGTAAATTCAGTGACCAAATCGTATAAATTTCGTGATAAAATCAGTGATCAAATCATGTAAATTCCGTATGAATCCCGTGCAAATTCCGTATCCAAACCATATTTTTAGTGATACGGAATTGTGCATTTTTCCGTATCCTATTATGATACGTTATTCTAAGGAAAAAAATCATATAAAAACTTTATAAAAAACGTATCCAATTTTTTTATAGGGCATTATGGTCCAAATTTGAAAGCTCTTGGTCTCAATTTTCTCCAGCTGTAATTTTTGATTTGTATTGTGCAACCACAGCCTACTTCATCAATACACACTCAGGCAACTCCAACCTGGACAGTGCCCATGCCTTAATTGAATGGTATCGATTTTTTAATCATTTTGACATATTATTTCACAATATATAGGCTAATATTATTTTATAATTAGTTGATGTTAGTGACGATATTATTGGTAAAAAAAAATTGCATTACACTATGTGGTTTTACAGTTACCTGATGTCTTTCATCACAATAAATATCACAGATCCGTCAGCCAAATAATGGATACTGAAAACAATTCATGTAATTACTAGATAATATGTCTGATTATATTTTAATAAATGGAATACTAACATAATTTTTTTAGCTAATATAAATAGAAATCCAAATTGGCAGCATCCTACTGCAAAGTAAGTATTGAATGTAAATGCTCTTCTTTAGTAACACTTAGTATTGATGCTTTTTTTATAAGTTCGATAAACGAAGATTTTCAGTTGCCAAAGGTGTGGGCTGGATCAGAACCAAATTTTTTGTAGGAGAAAAAGAATGACAAAGATAGAAGGTCAAAAGTTTGTTGGAACTGTTTTTTTAAGTGGTATTATAAATCCCCAAGATAAACTCAATGCACAAGAAATGCATAATGAGTTATTAAAATATGTGGAAACAGAAGAAATTAAAGAGCTGGACGTACCAAAAGTCTCCACAAGGTTGGATTAGTAGATATGCAGCAGCATTAAAGTATATCAAGCACAGAAACGACACCCTCAAAATAATAGTCCCTAAATTTTCCATTAATAATAGCCTTGCACGTTATAAAAAAATTCATGAAAAAAAATATAAAAAACAATTGAAAAAGCTTTCATTTGATTATAAAAACATTTATTATAAAATTTCCATTACATTAAAAAAAAAATTTGTAAAACTTTTGAAATTCGTGCGTAATATGTATAAAACTATATTTAATATAAGCTGGAATGGAAACTTCCTCCAAAATAAACTTGATGAATTATCTATCTACGATGAATTTTTTTTTTGTTTGAACTTGTTCACGGTTCATGTTTTTAATTGGTAGTTTATTGTCACATTTAAGCATCGACAAAATAGGAGCCAAAATATGTGCAATGACGTTACTTATAATATGAACTTATTACTAATTAATTTTGCATTAATTAATCTATTGAGTACTCAAAAGGAAATAAACAATAATATATGTGAATAAAAATTTCATAGGGTTTCGGTCAAAGCGTTTGAAATAAAAAAAAATTGTAACATTAAGCATACAGTAAAAGTATTACACTACAACAATGAGAAATCATTAAAAAAGAAATATTAATTAATAAACTTTTATTATTTTATTGACCATTTGGTATGATCTAGCGATAGTGTAACAGCCCAGTGATCTGAGCCTCACTAAAAGGTTTTAGGCCGATGACAATAAAGCGTTAATTTATAATCCAAGAACCAGCATAAGCTGTTACTTGGTTTTTGGTGCCTGTATTAAAGCAGTACTTAATTGTTTCCCCATTATAACCTCGAATCACTTGGGTGTAATTGTGCATATCAAAGATCCTAGAAAGTTCATGATCATTAGAAAGTGCCCTCAGCAAATTTACTTGTATCGGTCTTCCATCATGTGCATATATCGTCATTGCAATCTCCACATCAAGTGCACCATGATCATGTTTGTATACTTCCTGTGCACAAGCATCAGCATCAGGATTATTAAAATTATCCCATACTGTGTAAAATTCAGAACTAACACACGTAGCATGTGGACGATTTAGGTCTTCATTGATTGCGTGTTCATGTTCAATACAAACTTCATCTGGTTCACAATCTGTAAATGCTATGATTTCTAGGGTTGGGTTTTGAGGGTTTTGACAAAATACCTGTATTCTGCCAACACTGAAGCAAAGGGAAGCTACATATGTAGTACCTGCTGGGCATTGGGGTACTGTTGTTTCTATTGTGGCTTGGCCCTCGACCATGGAAGTCTTGATCACATTGTCTAGAGGTGCTCCTACAGCTATAGTTGCAGTTGCAACTAAAAAGAAAAGGTATAATTTACACAATCGAGCAAATCTCATTATTGATGCAAAAGACAAGGATAAAAAAGAGATGGAAGATAAAAGTGCTTTAAGTTGTTAAAAAAGTATTAATTCCACCAAAGAATTTGAATGAGAAATTAAGAAATAATGTGAATTTGTTCTTGTAAAAGGATGATAATATTATCGTTGTTATCGTTGTCAGAAAAGTAACAAAAAGGATTATACTTTTATACACTTTACCAAACTATGATATACAAAATCATTTCCTTAATTTCCAAATTCAATAAAGGTATTTTAAGGCGTGTTCGAAATTGATTAATCAATTTGGCATTTATTGAACGTATAATTTAGTGTTTGCATAATTTATATATATGCGTCAATTTTTTGTTTAGTAATACAAAAAAAGGTAATAAAAAATTTGATACATAAATTAAACGTTTATATTATAATTATATGCTTATTAATTACTGAAAGTCGAATAATAGGAATAAGTGATGCCCCTATAAAAACGAAATGTGTTAAATTTATTTTAAATTCGTGTTCATGTGTAATAAATGTCTAAAAAAGCACCATTTTATCCGATTTATGTCTTATTACAAATAAACAAAAATTAAACAAAATGGTGCTTTTTTAGACATTTATTACACATGAGCACAAATATAAAACAAATTTAGCACATTTCGTTTTTATAGGGGCATTATGATGTTGAAATAGGCACAGATTTGTCCGCTTCGGCTTGCCATAAATATCATTAATATCCGACAATCATTGGTGTAATATGCCGAATATGAGCAGAATGACTAGCATTAATATCCGGCGGTAACCCTATAAAAACGAAATGTGCTAAATTTGTTTTATATTTGTGCACATGTGCAATGAATGTCTAAAAAAGCACCATTTTATTCGATTTATGTCTTATTACAAATAAACAAAAATTAAACATAATGGTGCTTTTTTAGACATTTATTACAAATTTAGCACATTTCGGTTTTATAGGGTAACAAATGGTATAACGTGCCTGCTGATACAAGCAAATGATTAATTTATTCATTTCGTTATTTAATGATTAACATCCACATCAATATTGAATACTCTTTTTTTTTTTTTTTTTTTTTAAAATAGTAACGCGTTTTATTAATTATTTAGAATTGCGAACAATTACATAATTAAATATAAAAACACTTAGAGCAGTACAATAAAAATAAATTGTAAAACCCTATAACTAAGTGATTTTCGAACATAAGATTATTTAAAATTCTATCCGTACTAAGTTACTAATAATATTATGTAAATATTTGCTAAACTAATAAAAAGGTAATTTCGTAGTCGTGTCCCATGATCTGTTTATATCTAACCCGTCTGTAATTTTTCCTATCATTTTGCCTAACGTTACTATTCCAATTCTATTTTTTAATATATTTTTTTCTTTTTTATCTGTTTTATCTTTTGTTTTTTCGTTTTTAATATTTTCTATATCTATATTTCTTTCTATACTACTACTATCTGACGCTGGTTTATTTAATCTCAATTCCCATTTTCTTATACCATCTTTTTCTTCTAATCTTTTGACTTCTTCGCATCGTAGTATCCATAATCTGTTTTTTATTTCATCGTATATAAAATTCCACAAGTCTTTTATTACTCTTTGTTCTTCCTTAATTTTTGACAAATAGTTGAAATTATTGTTGAAAATTCCTCTCAATAATTCCCATTTTCTGCTTTTACCTATAAGTATCAATGAAGGACTTTCGATTAAAGTTAGAAAATTACATAAGTGATTCCTAAGTATCTTTATATCATCATATTTATTGTTAGCTTCTAGAAGAACTTCGTATTTATATGGTGATTCTTGAATTATTTCGTCGATTGAGTAATCATTGCTTTCACAGATCCAAACATGTTCCCAATCTTCTTCATATTTCTTGCATCTAATACATCTCGATGATTCTATTTTGTTAGTATTTCTATTAAAGAGTGTCTTATATGATGGCAATTCTTTCAAGATATTTTTAATTCTATATGACCGTTCATTCGTGTCTTTATCACCACATTGCCTGTTTGAAAAATTGGTCCTATTACTTATAAATTCCAAAGTCGTGACCCAATCAAATTCTTTTTTGTAATTATAAACAAATAAATCATCAAGTTTTTCGCTATTTAGTATCTCATTTTTCCAAATAGCATTTGTAATTTTCTTTCTCCAAGCTCTATAACCTCCTGATATTATTCGATTATTCCATATCACGTTAAATTCATTTATTATTAACGCTTCGTCGATTAATTCAAAATCATCAATTCTCGTGTCGTCAAAAATTTTAAAATCTAAAAATTCTCTCGATGTTTTGCGTATTTCTTTCAAGCAATTGGTTGTAACTTCGTTCGCGTCTAACATATCGATTTCGTTGTTTTCTAAAAAATCTTCTATAAAAAGCAACTCTAAATAATATTCGCTATCGATTTTACGTCTATTACTACACTTGTTATTGAAGTCATAAATTAAATTCTTGACTCTATCATTTATTTCGAGAATTAATTCGCTATTTTCTGCTATAATTAATAACCCTAGAATAATACTTCTTAAAATAATTTTGTATTCGTTGTCGTAAATACTTTCATGTTTTGCAATTATTTGTAGTTCGTTGTTATTATTGTTTACGTTTTCACTTCTTATTTTCCATATTATGTTATAATAATATTTTCTTTTACCTTTATCGTCAATTTTTGTTTTGTTTTTTTTCACTTCTATTATTAAGAAAAATCTGTCTTTCCCAAAATCTGATTCTTTTCGTTCGAATATACTATTCTTGATTATATTAATAAACTCTTCACTCGCTTTTATCGTATTGTCAATCATTTCAATTCTTTTATTGTACAATGTATCTTTCTTTTCTTCGTTTATAGTATTTCTTAACCAAATATTCTTTGTTAAGATGTTATTTAGTGTTTCATATGGTCTTATAAAATCTTCTTCTTTTCTTTTTTCTATTTTTCTGCTAATCTCGTTTTCAATATATATTAAGCATTCCCCATTATCTTTTTTTTTACTTACGTTTCGATGACATCCTTCGCATCCTATCAAATTTGGCGAGTTATTTAGATCATCTTTGTTTCCTATCGTTATTAAATGTCTTCCTAATCTTTTGTATTTTTTACTAAATGATTTTTTCTTGTCTTCTACAAATATAAGAGATTCATCTGTCTCGCACCAAGTAATTATTTGATTTTTATTCGTCTTCTCATTTTCATCAAAATAATTGATGTTAATTTTTCTCTTTTGTGTGATACTTATATACTCATTTTTGATTTTCCTTGTTGTACCTTCTTTATCTTCTAATAATTTTGTTTCTATATTCTTGAACCATTGCGGTATTCTTCCTTGTGTGTTCAAATTTCTTTCTTTAATCAAATGTTTCCATTTTAGAAGTGTAATACCATCCGCTTCTAAAATATCTTCTATAAACATTACATCTTTTGTTTTTCTAGAAGACGCGCTTATATTTATATATTTTTCATCCAAAATATCTATTAAATCTATAGTTCCTCCTTTTATTCTGTGGTTTTCTTGATTTCTAATAATTTCGTGATTACAAATTTTAATATTTTCGATGTTTAATATTTTTAATGCGTCTAATATCCAATTGTTTTTCCTATTACTTATGATTGATAATTCGCCTGGACATTTTGAAGTCCAAATTTTATTTTGTTCTTGAATAATTTTTATCTTGAATATTGATTTAAGCTTTTCGTTGCCGTTTGCTTGGTATAATAGATTTTTGCATAGCATTTCTATTTGAAGGTCATAAATATGTTTCAGACCTAATAATTCTTTATCGTATAATATAAAATTGCTTGTAGATTTCGCTAATCCAGCTCTTTTTTTGATGATCATATTAATTCTTGTCATCAATTTGTTGCATTCGGCTTTTTTTAGGACTATAGCTGCCAGTTGATATTCGATCCTTGGCATAATCACAATATTCCATACAGCGATTATCTGTTTTTCGTTTAATTTTTTCCAATTGAATATATTGCAAGCGCTATCTATAATCGAAATTATTTTCTTTTTATATATGTCTCTTTTATTATCATGTCGAAAGAAGATTCCTAAGTATCTATTTCCATCTACGTCATTTACTTTTTCGATTTTATTTCCTTCTATAGTTAAATCTTCGGTTTTGTTGTTTATTTTTATAAGTTCATATTTCGATACATTAGCTTTGATATCGTTAATCTGAAAAAATTCATGACATATATTAATTAATCTTTCCAATTGACTTTTGTTACTGCTTATTAACGTTGTATCATCCATAAATGCTGTCACGTTAATTGAAATATCTAATATTTCTTTTTCATCATTCTCTCTATTAATTATTCTTTCTTCATGAAAATTGTATCCCGTTTCATCTTTAATTTCATTTAATCTACTTAATAGAGTGTCGTAGAAGATTCTCCATAGGATCGGCGACCAGACCTCTCCCTGGTCTATTCCGTCCTCGACGTGGTAGCTATCTGTTAACTCATTATTAACAAGAATTTTGTTAGATCTATTTAATGAAATATCCATTACTAGATTAATAAAACTATTTGGCAATTTGATTCTTTCTAAACTCTTTTTTAGCATTGTCGTGTTGACTGAATCATATGCCTTCGATATGTCCATTAATAATATCCAAGCTTCCTTATTGTAATTATTAGCGTCCTCAATTATAGCTTGAATAATTTTTATCGGTTCTAACGTGCTTTCGTTCTTCAACGCCGCGAAGTTCGTATTCATCAATATTTGTTCTCTTGTTAAAATATCAGTTAATCTATTCACCAGAACTTTAAACCAAATTTTCCTAGCTGTTTCTAGTAATACTATTGGTCTAGTCAAACTCAGGTCTTGATTCCAGTCGGACCTTGTAGTTTTATTTATTGGGTAAATTATGCCTTTTTTCCAGTCATCTATCGCATTCTCTTCAAGCATGCTATCGTTGATTATTTCTAATAAGAGTTTTCTCGTCAAAGTCTTACTTTTTTTCCAAAAATCGTAAGATATACCACTTTGTCCTGGCGCTTTGTTTGATTTCAGATTGTTTAAAACTGATTCTAGTTCTTCCATTCTTATAGGTATCATTAAATTTTCATATATATCTTCGTCCACGTCTTCTTTAGGGCTATATATATCTCTCCATTCATGGTTAAATTCTATTTCGTCTAAATCTATTTCTCTTTTCCTTGTCCATTCTTTATAATGATTTAGGACTCTTGTTTTTATTTCTTTTTGATCTTTTTCGATTGTAATTTTACCTTTTTCTCTTACTATTAAGCTTGACATATTAATTTTTCCTTTTTTCCTTTCTAGAATCTTATTTATCATTTTACCTATATCTTCTTCTAAGTATAACTCTCTTTTTCTTATGTTAACTTCTATTTTTTTTTCGGTTATTTGTCCATATAATTTGTCCATTATCTTCTTTCTGTTCTTTTCTCTATCTTTTAGTTCTTTTCTGAATTCGTGATTTCTTAGTTTGTCTATGTTTAAATTATAATCGTTTCTTTTCTCGAATCTATCATGAGTTTTTATTAATTTGGCTATTTTTATTGCAATATAATTGCCTGTATCAGTTGTTCCCCAATTTTCAATCTCTAGATTTTCCTCAAATTCTTTAAAACTATATTTATATTGATCTGCACTTCTATCTCTCCATAATTTTGTAACTACTTTATCTACTGCTTTTATTATACTATGTTCTATATTACTTATCTTTTCTAAATGTTCGTATTCGTCTATCCATTTTTCCAGTATTTCTTCGTTCGTTCTTTCTATGTCGCTAATTGATTCTTTCTCCTTTCTATCATTTCTTTCTCTTTTTATTTCTGTTATTCTTATCTTCTTTTCCTTATTAACTATCTCCACTATTTTGTTCCACATTTGATCTCTATTTGAAATTTGTGTCGTATTTTGATCTAGGTCTTCTAATCGTTGTTCTACTTCCTCCGCTATAATGTTCCAATCTTTTTGATCTAGTTTTATATGTTTTATTTCTTTTCGTATGTTTCTAAGTTTTTTAATTTTGCTTTTCTCTAATTTTTCTTTGATCTTTATTTTGATCGTTAGCGCTCTGTGGTCTGTTTTGAAATCTGCTATGTCTAATATTTCATGACTTATAATTTCTTCGAGAACGCCTTCGCTTAAGAAAATGAAATCTATTCTGGACGAATATTCTCCACTCCTCCAGGTATCTAGCACATCTTTCTCTGTCGTCAGACATTCGTGAATATCTTGTAAGCCATGTTGTTTGATTGTTGTGGTAATTGGTTTTTCTCT
Organism: Rhizophagus irregularis; assembly: GCF_026210795.1. Lineage (NCBI taxonomy): Eukaryota > Fungi > Glomeromycota > Glomeromycetes > Glomerales > Glomeraceae > Rhizophagus > Rhizophagus irregularis. The sequence goes on along the minus strand of NC_089435.1, from coordinate 1,167,455 downwards.
TTTCTTTTTTCTGTCGTTAGCTGATTCATTGAAATCTCCTAGTATTATCATTTCGTAATCTAAATTCGTTGCCTCGTTCATCCATTTCGCTAGTTTTGTTTCAATTATTTTAGTTGCTGGTTTGTCATTGTTAGGGTTGTATATTCCTATTATTCTAATGTTCTTTTGGCTTCCTCTAAATAAAATGTCTACTTTTATCGCGTGTCCATTTATTTTTTCTATTGCGTATCTCCTGTCATTGATTTCTTTTTTTAACAATATTAAAATTCCGTTTTTTGTATTTTCATTGTTGTAGCTGCTATTGATACATTCGTATGCATTCCAGTCCATGTATATGTGTTTGCCTTTCGATTCTTTAAGCTTCGTTTCGCTGATTATCGCTATATCCCATTGTTCTTTGCCCAAGAATTTTCTTATCTCACCCTGTTTAACGTTATCATTCATTCCTCTTACGTTTATACAACCTATTTTTAAATTGTTATTTTTATCTTTTATATTTTCTTTTTGTTTTTGATTTTCGTTGATTTCTCTTTTTTTATTTTTTTTCTCTTTTAAAAATTTTATTTTTCTATTTGTGTTTGAAGCATCTGATCCGTCTCCTTCATCTCCTTTTTCTCCTGTCTCTTCTTCTATTAGTGTGTTTTGATGTGGTTGGCAATCAATAGCGTCTAGCCATTCGACGCCTATCATTGAATCTACTTCCTTCGTTCCAATCTCTGTCGTAGCTTCTGCTACTGTTGTTATTGTATCCAGTATGTTTTCCTGTATTACGTCCGTTGTTATCATGGTCGTAATATTGTTGGTAATATTTTCCTTGTTGGTATCCTCTATATTCAAGTCTTTCAATTTTTCCAATATGATTATCATTGAATCGTCTTCTTGGGTTTGTGTTTCTTCCTCTATAGTTGGGGCCATTGTATCTGTTGTTATCGTTGTTGTCCTCGTATTGTGATTCGAAATTGAATTTTCCGTCGTTATTATATCTGCCGCTTTCTTGTCTGAACGGTCTGTTTTGATTTTCATTTCTATGACTTCTGTGTTCGTTCGTGTTTTTATTGTTGTCATTATTGAAGTAGCATTTGTTTGCATTGTGATTATTTTTCTTGCAGATATAACATCTTGCTCTGTTATCGAAACTTCTGTTGTAATTTTGTCCTTGGTATCTACTGTTAAATCTTCCTTGTTGGCGAAAATTACTTCCTTGTTGGCGAAAATTGCTTTGTTGTCTTCCTCCTGATTCTGCCCGAAAAAACCAAGTAAAAATTTGGTCTTTAATTTTTATTTTCCTTCCTATCGCTGCTTTTCTTTCTTCTTCGTTGTTAAAATAAACATTCATTTGGTATGATCTTTTGTTTTTGTTATTCGATTTGTACCAATATCTTGCACCTGTTTGTCTTAGTATTTTGGCCACTTCGAGTTCATCAATTTCATTTGGTATGTCTAGCACGCTTGCACTTATTTTCCCTCTTTGTCTGATCACGTGGTTTTTATAGTTAATCGGTTCTATTTTTATCATTCTGTTCTTCAAGAGAATTCCCCATGTGTTCATCAGTTCCTCTTCTGTACATCTTATTTCCATAACTAGTTTGAGATTGATTTTCCCGTATTGTTTTCCTTGTTGTGATATTTTTTGCATTTTACCTAACTTCCTTTCTACAGCTTCTATTACTTCGTTTATGTCCATTTTTTCATCGATTCCTGTTACCGATATCGTGATTGTTTTATATAGTTTGTTGAGCCATTCTAAGTCTCTGAAATTCCCTAGAGTGCCCTTTACTCTTCCGTCCTCCAAAAAATTATTTTTGGCTGTTTCTGTGAAAAAACCTACGTAGGTATATTCATTACCGTTTTTCATCATTCTTCCTAATGTGTTCATGTGATATTCTAGTAGTTTGTTGTTATTTATATATTCGATTATCGATTGGTCTGTTTGTGCGTCCCTGATTTGTGTGGTCAGGAGTCCCGCGAAATATTTCAGATCGTCGGCTGTTTTGGGTTTGTGCATTGATTCTTTACTTATTCTGGAATTTGCTCCCATGTCGTGATCGGCGGTAAACGCCATCGTAATTGATTGGTGCCTTGAATATTGAGAGTTTCCATTTTTGATCGTCTCCTGCATTTGTGAGTTTCTATTGGTGTTATGGGGTGTGTCGTTTGTTGATAGGTGTGAGCTTTTGTTGTAAATATTATATCTCCTTGTCATACTTTGGTTGAAATCTGAAGTGTCACTGGTTGTGTCGCTGTTCGTTTCCCACAGTTGGCCTTCGTTGGAGTCATCGCTCGCTTCTAAATCTTTTTCTATCATGTCTTTACATTTGTTGTATTTATCCAATTTTTCTTTGTCTTCTTGGTCGACCGAACCTAATTCCGTTACTATTTGGTGTTTTTTCATTGTCGAGTTCTTGAAATAATATTCTTCTTTTAGCTTCCAATTTTCTTCCATCATTCTTATCTGTTCGTTCATTTCTATATGTTTTTGTTCAAGCATTTCGTTGTTGACGTTTTTGTATTCCTCCATATATCTTGTGAACTCTTGGTTGCGTATGTTGTTGTGTTCGTCTATGCATATCGTAATAATACCTCTAATAAAGCAACCTAAGGTTACGTCTTCTGCCCCTAAAAATTCTGCTAAGTCTTTGTCCGTTTGAGTTATTTCCATTCCTGCGTTTGTTAGTATTGTATTTCGCTCTTCGACGCTTTTTTGGGCGTATCCTTCTAAGGCTATAAATTTTTCTCTTGACGGTGTTATACCCATTTTACCGTTGTTTGTGTGTTGCTGCGGAATTCTATGTAAATCGGTTTATGCAGGAGAGAGTCCCTCCCGATTCTCAATATTGAATACTCCGTGCCTAATATCTATATAATATAACGATAACTACATTACTGGGCTGATGCAAATCCTTATCGGATCTTTTCGGAATGCCATTTTCCCAAATATGCCATTTCCCGAAGTCAATTTTCTAAATGCTCGTTTCGGATCATTTTCCGAAATTCCAATTTCCCGAAGTCCAATTTCCCAGACCTCGAATTCTGATATAATATATGGACACTCTCCGGTAAAAAAGTATCTGACCACCCTTAATAGGCACAGATTTGTCCGCTTCGACTTGCCATAGATATCATTAATATCCGATAATAATTGGTGTAACATGCCGAATATGAGCAGAATGATTGGCATTAATATCCGGCGGTAACAAATGGTATACTGTGCCTGCTGATACAAGAAAAATGATTAATTTATTCATTTCGTTATTTACAGCTATTTGCAAAAATAACGGACCACCTAATTCATTTTTTCTCCGAAGATTCATACGCATACGCAGTCATACGCAAAGATTATTATTGATCAGCAGTAATTCCGGCCAAATTATAATTTTGGCCAACGGCTATGACGATCATATCCTTTTTTGGCGATAGCCGTTCCACAATTTTTGATTTTCCAAAAAATGAAAATTTACTTTTTAGAACTTGTGTAACAACAAATTTCCTAAAATGGAAGTATAATTCTGGTCAAATTTATAATTTGGCCGGAATTATGCCGATCAATTATGCTCTTGTGCGTATGACTGCGTATTGCTGCGTATGAATTGGATGGTCCAAATAGCTGTAATTGACAGTATATTTTCGTGAAAATGCTTAATTTTCAATATGACAAAATTTTTATTTTTTAACCAGGGAAGTTACGATAGAATAAATGCCAAAAATTGATTCTGAAAATGATGAAATTCACAAAAATTGACGATCTTTATAAGGTGATTTCTCAATGATTACCGCTCCAATCGTTCTATTTTTGAAGCATAGGCTATTCTTTAGTTGCAGAATCGAATTTTGACATTTATTTTATCGTAACTGTCCTGGTTAAAAAAAATAAAAATCTTGCCATTTTGAAAATTGAGCATTTTCATGAAAGTATACTATCAATTAAGCAAAAAAACACTTCACAAATAGTGTTTTATACTCAAACTTTAAAATAAATACAAATTTACTATTAAAATCTATTTATTGTTCATTTTTTAGGGTGGTCAAATACTTTTACCGGGGAGTGGAATTATTCTTTATTAAATCTATGTACTTTACTGTAGAGTTGCGATCCGTCAACCATTTTATGAATATTAAGTCAATAAAAAGAATTTGTTTTTTTTTTTAGATATCTTATGAATATTTATCAATACATAATATAATAAAAAAAAATTGTCTTCAAAAATAAAAGTAGAGAGAAAATTAAAACGGATTGAAATTCATCCGGATTGGATGAAAAATCAATCCATTTTTATTTTCTCTTTTTTTTTGTATTAAATAGTAATTTTTTAAATTACTAGATTGTGCATTGGGATGCAGTCTTATAATATAAAAAAAAATTAATCTTTATTAATTAAAATTCGTGTATAATTACCAAAATGTAATTTTTTTTTAAAAATAAAGGTTTCTTAAACCGTTGTACTTTATAAGACATGGATATATTTAATAAGTCAATTGTCTTATGGCAAATTCTTTTTTAAAAAGTTGTTAAAAAAATAACTGGAAATAAATAAATGCAACTAAAATAAATTTTTGTAGGGACACAACGGGTTGCTGCAAGTTATTTTATTAAAAATTTGCACTATGAAAATGAAATATACAGTGTACATGAAATTGCGAATTTTTACTAAAATAAATATATGAATAAACAAATAAAAAAATTTTCTCCATATGTTTTATTTTAAATAATTGGGAAATTTGGGAAATCGCTTTTTTTAATGTAATATGTCACGTCGAGAAAATGTCTGTCGGGAAATGTGTTGTCGGGATAATGTCATGTCGGGAAAACTAACATGTAGGTATAATGTCCATTAGGGAATGTGACATGTCGGTAAAATATACATTCGGGAATATGTCTTGTCGTGTAATGGTTGTCGGGCAAAGGGTATGTCGGGAAAAAGGTTGTCGGGAAATCGTGGTGTAACCATTTCATTTGCTAGTATAATATCCATAATATTAAAATTCAATATTTGTTCTCTCTTTAAATATGAATTTAGTTTTAAACATTTGTCTCTACTTTTTTTTCTCTTCTTTTCTTTTCCTACATTATCATTTAAAATTTCAAAGATACTTTCTTTAATAAATACTGAAATATTTCTGAAAATTTTGCTGATTTATTTTAATTTAGTTTATGTAGGTATTAATCAAAACAATTGTAAATTTCAAATTTATATATCTCTTACTAACGGTCAAATGAGTCAACTTATATCAAAAAATAAATTTAATATCAAGATTTTCATTTGTTGCATTTTTTTTTTATATTTCTGCTAAATGGGTTCTCTTTAAGAGATACAATAAATTATTATTAACTTATAAATGTTAATATACGACTAATATGCAAATAAAATCATTATTGAATGTTTTGGATAACATTTTTATTTTATTTCATTTCGCAGAATTTGCATTAAAAAGAAAATAACAAGAATAGAAGCGTGCGTAAAGTATATATATTAATTCTCATAAATTAGTGTTGGTTGGAATTCCTCTCTCACGCTTTATATCAAGATAATTTTCAAAATTTAATAAAACAAAACAAATAAAAACTTAAACTCATAAATATATAAAAGTATAAAATGGCAATACCTTGACGGAGAGAACAAAGAATTATAATTAGTATGCACGGAAGATGACACATGAAACAAATTACATGATTTCTTAAAGTTCTGTTATCTTTAACAAATTATAACCAATTTAAATTAATATGCGAAAATTTTATTTTATGTTATTTATTAATTAATATAAATCATACTTCAAAATTTATTTTTTAAATTATTATGTTTTAAATGAATTAAGATTGATTTAGTCTTGGATCGAAAAACACGCACTCTTATAAATAATAAAGTATTTCGTATCGAAAAACACGCACTCTTATAAATAATAAAGTATTTTGTTTACCAAAAAAAAAAAAAAGAAAAGAAAAATTATATGATAAAGAACATACAAAATTTATAAAATGCATATTGAGTTTGGTAATATAATTACCTCCCTCCATACCAAAACCGTTACTCCATTGTTGTAGTACCATTACCTACTACCGCAAAATATTGTACGTTCCATCTTTGTATACTAGCATTTAATTCATTAATCTGAATACTCATTACACCATTTTTAAATTTTCTAATCTAATTTTTTTTATAATTTTACTATTTCGCACTCTTATAATTATATAATTAATAACAATTTACTAATAAGTTAGATATCATCTAATAAAATGTGCTGCACAAAAAATAAATAATAATTCGTGCATATTCTATTCTTATTATATTTCATTTATCCTTATCATTTATTAAATCGCATAAATATTTCGTCTTATAAACTTTAATGTGGATGAAACGTAGTATGTTATTATCAAAATCATTAATACGAAAGATAGGAATTTGAAATAAACGTTGAGCTGCGATTTTATTATACATTATTGATTCATTATATTACAACAAATTCTAACATGTTTAAAATGAAATTAAGCATTCTCAAATTATAAGGGGAGCAGGTTATATTATGAGGCAGTTAAATACGATTGTTATAATATAACTAACAGATGATTTTCAAGAAGCAAAAGATTTTCTTACAAAAATAATAAATAAATTAATAATAAATATCAAGAAAAAAGATTGATTTTTAATTTATTATTAGAAATACTTTATTTGAAATATTTTATACTATTCCACAGAAATTTATTAGTAGCTAGCTTCTCCGATCTGCTTTTCATAGGCCCAATTCAAATTGGTACAACTACCATGGTCTCCAAATAAATCAAGTTCACTGCAACCAAATGTTGGACCAAAAATTATAATGGTTAAATATGGCATATTCTTTATTTATTACACAACTTAAAATGACTTTAAATATCATTACTATTCTTAAAAGAGAACATAAAACTATTATAATTTGACTACTATATTTTACTTTAATAATTGTCATAGTATGATACGAGATTGATTATCACAGATTTCATGAAATTTTTTATGTAAACTAGGCTATGCGTCGGGAATGATACTTGCCCATCAAGCTAAGTAAGAGAGTAATAATAACACACTTATATTTTATTTGGCATGCAGTATGAATAGGTCTAGTTTTTTACTATTATTATTATGGTATTAGTAAGAAATAAATGTAATAAATTACACAATTTATATGATTATATAAATAACAATGAATTGTGTGCAAGTGTTAAACAGTATATGAAATATTATTATTAAATACAAATTTTATTTATCACACGAAACAAATGTTGCAGTACTGTGAAATTAATAAATTCATTACAAAAAAAATTTTGTATAAGTAGTTTATTGTTACATTAGTTGTTATAAAAAATAATCTTTTTTTTTTTATCTTAAAAAAATTCTATTTTAGATTTAAAAAAAATTACATCTTCTGTTGAAAAAAAAATACATGTATATTGTTTACCATATCTCAAAGAAATTCACTATAGAAATCTATCGTTATAGAAAAAAAAAATCTCACTAATTAATATGAAAAAAAATCTCAGATAATTAATTGTAACAATCTATTTGTTACAATAAATAAATAAGTAAAATCATGAACCTAAAAAATAATAATATTATTATTATTAAGAATCGGGGCGCCGCAGCATCTAAATGGTGAAAGAATGTATTCAGGAAAAAAAACCAACCGGAATAAAACTGAAAACAAAAAAATAAAAAAAAATTCGAAAAAATAAAACGAAAAAAAAAATTTAGGTGGACAAAGAGAAAAATCGGGTTGAAAAACCAAAAAAAAAAAAAAAAAAAATAAGTACCGAAAAAAATTTTGAACAAAAAAGATAATAATTCGGTCCAGAAACACCGAAAAAAAAATTCAAAAAAAAAATTTATAATACGGTCTAAAAAAGACTGAAAAAAATAATATAAAAAAATCGGTCTTAAAAGACCGATACAATAGGATTATTTAATAAAAAAATAAAATAACTTTCGGTTTTGGAAAAAAAACCAAATCTAAACGAGGAAAGAATGAAAAAAAAAATTTCGGTTTGGAAAAAAAATCAAACCGGAAAAAAAAAGGAAAAGAAAAAGGTGTTTCGAAAGAGAAAAGAGGAAATTTGAAAAAAAGAAAGAAAGATCGGTTTAAAAAAAAAAAAAAGAAAATTAAAAAAAGGGAAACCGAGGTCGGTTCGAAAGAAAAGGAAAAAATTTTAGAAAAGAGAAAAAATTTGGATTAGATATACAATGTAATACCTATGCCCGTGATAAATCACGTTGCCACCATAGATACAATACTTTAATATAATTATTTATTTATTATTTACATTATCAAACCAAGCATATTATTGAATTCATTTATATTATTAATGAAGTTCAATAATTTCTCCATATTAATAAATTAGCCATTTCATAAAATTTAAAACTTCCAAAAAAAATTAATTCCCTTTTGGGAGGTCGCGTTATCCTCTGAATTTATATTTGTTTTTGTTACACTAGATCCTTAACTTCATTTGTGGATACTGTGTGATATTTCAATAATAAATTTCCACAAATAAATTTTCTACAAATTGACATTTTACCCCAAACGATTATCCTGATATTATTTAATTTGTGAAACCAATTTAATCACCTGATATTCTATTTTACCTGATTCAATGGTCTACTTAGTTTATCGTCATTTTCGGACGTTAATTTTAAACGTCATACAATTTTAAAATATTACACTAATTCTAAATATAATACTGCGCCCCACAATTAATAAATTTACTACGGCATTACAACAACATGACTTGCCGATCAAGCGGGTCTTAACTATAAAGAATACGGATCAGCAATTCAAAATTAATTTATCTAAACACTAGTTGTAGCCCGTCGCGCTGCGCCGGGGAATGGAGGGTGCATAATGATTAAAGCAAGAGAGTAATATAGCAATATATTTGTAGCATACCCGATTTGCAATACAGGTTTTTATTGTTATCATATCATTACAATTGTATTAGTATAAGGCAAAAAAATGTAAATAATTTGATATCTCTATGACCAATAGAAGGCGAGTTATTCCATATTTTTTCTTCAGAATCGCAGATTCTAAATTATTGATAAATACATATGAACTTATCACCGCCTTTTAATAGTCAAATTTTATGGTTCACTGGTGGATCACGAATTAATTGTTTCCAGAAGTCCATTTTGCCTCCAGGTGGTGTTCCTATAAAACTATCAATAAAATGTTAGGAAATGTTCTTAAACAAAATTAGCAAAAGAAAACCTTTTGTCTCCAAGAATCTCTGGAAGGACTAATATAACTAAAAAGTCATATAAAATTGTATAACGATATAATGTGTATTTATCTGTATTATTGATTTATTGTCTGTTATTTTTTAGTTAAATTTTTGGATCGGTAAATCAATATCATGAATACCGATCAATCTGATCATTTATATCACCATTTTATCATTACAAATGCCGATCATTTTATATAATAAATCATTAAATCATACTATGAAGACCAATCATTTTTGTTGACTGAAATTATGATAGCTTTATTACCAAATTACCAAAATTTAGATATTTTAAAAAAAGCTATTATAAAATTAAAATTATCTATAATATTATAATTTCGTATGATTTAACATATACATGTAGCCGAAACCTCCATGAAGCTGGACAAGGTTTCGGCCTTTCAGTAATTTAATTATAATAAATTATTAAAAACTATCCAGAAATCCATCCGAAACTTCAAAGACTTTATATTATAGTTTCGGCTGGATGTGGAGATTAATTTTTATCATTTTTTAACTTAATTTTGATTTAAAAATGTGGCCGAAAATCACGTGAAAAGGTTTCGGCTACAAGTATAATTTAACATAAAATATATTTTTGATCCCTGTTTCATATGATACATCTACATAACATATTATAAATTAATTATTCATTATATAGCACATATTAAAGTAAGTTAAATAAAAAAATTCTATAATATTTAGATTACCCTGTATAAATAATTTGAATTGTGTAATGGGTGGTTTGTCTGCTCCCGAAATATTTGATCTATATTATTATGGTTAAAATCCATTAATCAGTAAATTATAGCATTAATACCAAATTGCTAATCATTGCTATTTTATTGCTGAAATTAAAAAAAAAATTAATTAGCCCGTTTATTGATTACAAATACTTATTATTATAACTATGTACTCTTTTCATGATTAGATTGAAGGTCCTGAAAGTGTGATCCAAAGTATTCGTGTCAGATATTTACTAATTAGATTCCAATTTTTTAAAATAAAATGCAATTAAATGTTTTTGTGATTTTTTTTCTTATAACAATGGGACACAATTATTTTTTTTAAAAATTATATTTATTTCGTCAATAACAATATTTTTTTCGTAATAATAATATTTTTTTCTTCAATAACAATAGGATACAATGTAATTTTTTTTGATATTAATAATGATAACTTTTAATATTATTCATTCAATATTAAAATTTTTCGATAACAATAAATTCCACAAATACATTATTTTTATCAAAATGTTCTTTTGATAAATCATAAATCATCAACATATATTTTATTTTTGTGATAATATATATAAAGCATCAATTTTCCATCAACATAATATGTAATATTTTGTTAATACTAAATTAATATGGCTTCACTTCAGGAAACATTTGAAGATAAAACGCCTGAACAATGTAAAAAAAGATTAAATAATGAAAGTCAAACCTGTACAGACATGCATAAATCTCATAGATATCAGTGAATTAAAATTCTCATATTACATCAAGAGAACTGTCAGACAAAAAACATTGTATATAATGAAATTTTTCAAAATATTTAACACTCATTTATTGTAAATATAATTTAAATTACTCTAATGCACTATAATTATATTATTCTAATATATAGCTACATTATTGTAAATATAATTCATATCATTTCTAAATATAATTTATATTATTCTAATACTGTAAATATCATTTTACTAATTGTTAATATGATTTAATATATCTTATTTTAATATTTTTTTGTTAACTAATTATTAACTATATATCAAGTTTTAATTAATAAACAAAAAACTGTAACCATTTTTAATTTACATTATAATACCAAATTGTTCTATTTAAACAAACTCATTAGGTCCAGTGCGAAGCAACAGGTAACTGCTAGTATATATATAAAATAATTAGTACTGTTAGGCGCAAATGAATCATGTGAATCATGCGATACAATTCAAAGATTATTTATACAGGCTAATCTAAACGTTAGAAGATCGACATGTATTTTTTTATTATATTATATAGATTACTGAATTTTTTTATTATATTATAAAAAGAATAACTCAAAAAAAAAGTTATAACGGGAAAAAATGCTTGAATAAAAAAATTACGTAAAAAAAGGGTTCAGTCTATATAACTGATTTAACCTTTTCAGGATCGATGATCTAACCAAAAAGAATATAATTTTTTTATTAATTATATAATTAAAATTAGTAATCAACAAGATGAAGCGTTGGATTATTCTAATAATTAATGTTGGATGTAGTTGGATTTAAAAGAATGGTTTAAGAATGATGTAGGATAATGAAGATATATTTTGATAGGAATAAATTTTGTTCACGTGCAATCATGAGGACAAAATTTTTGAGTCAGGCAAAATTGCAAAATTGCAACTTTCTTTTTGTCACATGGCTCCTTTCTTTGCCTTTGCCATATCGATATAAATCCTATAGTTTTTTCCTCTGCTTATAATCCTAATTTTTAATCTTTTTCTTCAAAATTAAGCTCCTCTAAAATTTTGATTTTGGTTAACCCTTTAATGCGTACCTTTTTTCACAAACAATATCTTTTTGAGGAAATATCAAATCTCCCCATACAAAGGGTAAAATATTTCAAAATTTTATGTAAATAACTTAATAAATAACTTTCGTCAAGATTCATTCTGTATTTTCCTCTTTTTTTTTTTATTTGCAATATTGCTTTCAAGGTAGGAAAAAAAAGATATAGAGCACGGAGTTTTATCTCCAAGTTGACATGCCCTAAATAAGTTCATTTTTCCTTAGAGCCTTAAGAATTAATATATTAAAATAAATTCCTCTTGAAAAAAAAAAATCTAAATAAGTTAAGCCGTACAACATCTGGCGCGGCAGAATGACCTTTTTGATCACGTCCAGCCTCCGACAAATTCATCCGAAAATTCCTAACATATTCTACATTGTTGTATTAATTATAACGAAATATCCTATGATGAAATTGTATGTTTATTAATAAGTTATTTAATGATAAAGATTAAAGAAGACGAGTATATTTTTTTTACCGATAAAAAAAAAATCAGATTTCGTGTTAATTGTTTCCTCCCTCTTAGTTAATAATTGAGTAAAAAATTTCTCGAAATTGAAACATCATGAAAAAATTTGTGGTCACGGGTATCGCACAAAATCACAAATTTAGTTTTATCGCGTCCATCTTTTTTTTTCACGACAGGTTCCGTTTCCTAGTCTATAAATTTTAAGTTTTATATTAGTAACGTTATGAAATTAATTTCGCTTATTAATATATATTAACGTTTTTAGTAAATAAAACATCAATTAAATAAAGAGATAATTACAAGTATTTAGTTAACGGACATACGAATAAATTTTAACATGAATTTATCAAAGTTAAAATCTTCAAATATTATAATAGTAATAATAGTAATGATCAGGTTTCTTTTTTACATAAGCAAGAACCTGCAAACGCGAAGGTTAACTACAAACTTTAATTAATCATCAGGTTTCTGCAACGCGAATTGATGTCAAACTAATATACTTGCAGACGCACACGCAGTACAAAAATGTGACGTACTCAAAGGTGACACAACTGTATGATTATTTATTGAGATATCCTGATTGGATTATGCATTTCTCTTTTTATGCAATTTGAAGATCATCAAGTTTCAAGTTAGATAATTTAGGATGCAATTTGGGAACATCAATTCCATAATTCCGAAAATAAGCACCTTATTGCAACTTTGACCATATATGTGATGACAATTAAAAGTAAAATAAAAAAAATGTTGCTTATTTTCGGATTTTACAAAAATGATCATATAAAAAGGTTATTTGTCAATTCGGTCAATAAAATCTTTTTGCGAAAAAAAAATATCCTTTTTTTTGTAAGAAATACATAATATTGAAGAAAAATTTTTCAAAATTTTTAGCGAAAATAAATAAAATAACTTATTAAATCTAACAGTTATAAAAAAAGTATTTCGTTAGCTGTTAAAAAAAATATTTTTTACATATTTATTATATTTATTTTTTCACGCCACCACGCACAACTTTCTTTATTCTCATTTACTCTTTATATAATCTATATAATTTATATAATTTTATTATTATATTTTTCCTTAGAAATCTTAGAAATCGCTTCATTTTCATAAACTGAAAAAAAAACATCAAAATGAGTTCAACCAATTCACCAAGTTCTGCTGATAACCCAGAGGAGAATCGTCAAGCGGAAACAGGTGTGGCGCAGTACCGCTCGTCTCAACACTTACCAGCTGATTTTACATGTCTTCAACATATTCATCCTTCTGTCTTTTTCTATCGACCACCAAATGATTTTTACCACTATCTTATTAAATGTAACGAATTAACTTATGATGCCATTATGAGATTATTAAAGATGTTATTTAATGATAATGATAAAGAAAATAACATGAAGTCTAAAGAAAACGAATATATCTTCTTTTATCGACAAGAATATGATGGTCGATTTTATCAGATATCATGTGAAATTGTTTCTCCTCTTTTAGTTAATAATTGTTTGAGTAAAAATTTTCTCGGAATTGAACTTCAACAATGCATGGAACAAGAACATTTGGCATTTAACGTTGATCAAAAAGATTTTCTTGAACATCATTTGAAGCAATACTTAAGTCAATACATATTAAACTAAACGAATGAATAATGAAAGCTAATATAGGGTTAATCTATAGAATTTTTATATTAGTGACGTCGCATAAGTTGCTAAATATGTGTTTAGTGCTTATTAATAAATTAATAAACGTAAAATTTTTTTTAAGACATTTTCGGAACATTATGTCACGTGATGTTAGTTAAACGGATTATTATGTATTTTTGAATAAATGAGAACTGCGCCTTGTCGATCATTTTTCAATAAATCCCCCGTTGCACCGAAAAACAATCACCCACAATAAATTACCGGATTTGGGGGTCGTCTAAAGCCGTGTTCGATCACGTGATTTTTCATATTAACTATGTGACAAGTAGTGGTGTGACAAATAAAATTCCACCCACCGAAAAAATTCTAAGTCCCCAGGATAAATAGTAAAAATGGAAAAAAGGGGAGTGATGTAGGAGGTGATGAATTTTTCAAAATCACGTGATCGAACACGGCTTTAGACGTTCCCCGGATTTGACAAAATTTACATAGCAATTTTCATGTTGCATATAAGTTTACGAATTTTTAATAAAATTTAGCCAGAATTTTTTTATTTGAAAGTTGATCGTAGATAGTTTTTATGTATCAAAATAAATAAATATGATTAATTATAAATATAAAAAATTTTTTCATTGCAAAATAATATAAAAAATCATGAAATTCTCACTTTTTTTCAGCAATGGGTCAACTCTTTAAAATTTTAGAAAATTTTCTTTATTTTTTAATACATGAAAGCTACAATTGATTGGCTTTCAAATAAAAAATTTTTGACTGAATTTTATTGAGAATTCATAAAGTTTCATATAGCCCGAAAATCAACAATTTTACTAGTAAATCTTATAAAAATTTGTAATTACATAGTAAAATTAACAATAATTGACAAATTTTAGTCTATATGAAACTTAACGAATTCTCTACAAAATTCAGTCAAACTTTTTTTGTTTGAAAGCCAATCAATTGTAGCTTTCTTGTATTAAAAAATAAAGAAAATTTTCTAAAATTTTAAAGAGTTGACTCATTGCTGAAAAAAAGTAAGAACTTCATGATTTTTTGTATTATTTTGCAATGAGAAAACATTTTTATATTTATAATTAATCATATTTATTTATTTTGATACATAAAAACTATCTATGATCAGCTTTCAAATAAAAAAATTCTGGCTGAATTTTATTAAAAATTCATAAACTTATATGCAACATGAAAATTGCTATGCAAATTTTGTCAAATCCGGTAATTTATTGTAGGGCAGTGTATTACCGTGCCAAATATAAAAAATGGGCGCAGTACGCGTAAAAAAAGAAAAAATGACACAAAATTATCTTCCTGGTACGTGTTATACATGTTAAAAATGTCTATTTTGCTTTAAGGATTTACAAGTAAAGACTTGTAAGTGTGTAAAAATCACTAAACCAAAGAGAAAAACTAAGCCAAAACGTGCACAGCAAATTTATCCTCGTTTGTTTAAGCCGAGCCAAAGCTTACTAGCAAACCAATTCCTTTTTTCTGCAAATACGAAGTTTCAATATAATAGTGATTTCAATAAAGAATTTGCCTTTACTTTCTGTTCTACTTGTAACAATAAGTTTCAACGTTTGAAATATAAAGACAAGTTAACTAAAAAGTTGCCCAAAACACCAACTAAAAAGATGGATAAAGAATCTGATAGTACTTTTGAAATTGATAATAGTTCATCTCCTGAATTTTTTGATGATGAATATAAGGATATTGAGGAGATCAAATTGTATATAATTGTTGATAAAAGGGGTAAAAAGTCTTCATCCAAAGCTTTGGTTATAAAGCCAGTTGAATATACGAATGTTATGGAAAAAATCAATGCCGTTGTTCAAAAGGCATTTCAAAATGAAAATATTAAGTTATCAGACTACAGTATGTCATATAAAGCAATGAATGCACGTAGTCCTTCAAGTGAATTAGAAGATAAATGTGATTTTGATGAATTTATTGAAGATTACAAAAAAGTTATTGCAGCTAATAAAAAAATGGCAGTAATGATAGAACTTGAAGATTCTACAAATGAAAAAGTAAAGAAAACAGAAAAACGTTCAAAGGTAATAACAAGAAGTTAGAAAATACAACAATCTTTTATTTTTTTTATTCATTTAACTAATAAAAATTACTATTATAGGTTTCTGATGAAAGTGAATTATCAACTTCTGAAGAAGGAAACGTGTCATAATATTCAAAAAAAAAGAAAAAGTCTCGTATTCTTCGAGAAGATGATTTATCTAAAGAAGAAAAGACGCGAGCAGAAGTAATTTCTGCTTTAAGTAAAAAATATGAGTGTGATATACACTTTACGTTCAAGATAATCATTATTTGCAACTTAATCCAGCTAGATTGCAAATCTGGGCGCGTGAAATTGTAAGTTATCTTAAATTTCAAAAAATAAAACTAATTTATATCATAATTGTAATCTATTGCAAATTCAAAATTTGCAATTGGACCTGTCGATAATCAAATTGATGTAAGAAATTACTTTATTTTAATTTTTTTTGAATATATTTATTATTTGTTTTAAAATTAAATTTCACACTATATTATACATATATTATCTGCATGTGTATCCAGTTAATCTTAACCACTGCTACTATTTTACCTATAAATGTTGTAGACACAGCTTCGGTATCAGATTTAGTACTTACTACGAATCTTGGTATACAATTTGAATGTTACTATATTGGTAAAGATAAACCAACTGAGATTCCAATCACATTATTCCATCCAAATGAAAGCTGCTTAAAAAGTCAGACTACAGTGTTAAAACGTGGTTCTTCCATTTTTTTTTCAGGTGCTTTAACATCAACTGAGGAAAGTTTTATCCAGAACTATATAATTTTAATTTTATTCGTATTCAACAATCAAATTTAATATCAATCTACCAGGAAAATGCCCTGGTCTTCTACATCATCATCATCATCATCACCACATATGATAGCCACGAGATCTGCAATCCATAAAAAAATTAAACAACAATC
Organism: Rhizophagus irregularis; assembly: GCF_026210795.1. Classification (NCBI taxonomy): domain Eukaryota; kingdom Fungi; phylum Glomeromycota; class Glomeromycetes; order Glomerales; family Glomeraceae; genus Rhizophagus; species Rhizophagus irregularis. Next base: position 1,150,554 of record NC_089435.1, on the reverse strand, counting down.
CGCACCTGTACTAGGAAAACATGAAATTACTACAAAAATTTTCAGCCAACTAAATTAACTAAATTAACAAAATTCTCAGATCCACACTCATAGTGACTGAAGAAATTCAAGAGCGGGAAGAACAGGAAGAATCTGCATCTATACTTATTACACCTGCAACTACACCTGCAACTACACCTCCATCAAAAAAACGCGTAGGCCATGCAAAAGTTTAATAATTTATTAAATTATAAATATTTTCACATATTTTTTTTTATTTTATCCTGCTGTAATACAAAAAAAAATTGTTTTTTTTCTGTAAATAAATTTGAAATTAGATTTAATTAATTGAGTAAAGAATACACAATATTTTTTTCAACTTTTCTATGTTACAAAAAAAAAAAAGTAATAGCAGAATAATAATATATTTAACGTAAAATAAATTAATTAAAAATGCAAAATTGTTAATCAACAGGTTGTTTATTTGTCACCAATTTATTCATTAAATAATTATTTTCCTGTTAAAAAGTATAATTACTAAAGGAAATAGGTAGATCAAGAAGAAAGTTAGACATGTTAAAGTGACTTAACAGTATGTAGCTTTATAGGCCAACAAGATCATAATAATTTGTATTTTAAAAAAAAATTCTTTAAATAAAATAAAAAACGTATTTTTTAAAAAAAGTAAATTTTAGTGGTACATGAGATGTTTCTTTTTCTTTAAAAAATAAATATCACATTTTTTCTTCATATTAACATGTCAAAGTTCTTGCAGGTAATGGTAAAACCTCCCAAACAAAAACATTGTCTATAATGAAATATTTCATTCTATTTAAAATTTAAAATACGGTTAATTTAAAATACCTACTATAACTATTATAACTATTATAATAACTAATTTTCATAATTTTAATTAGCCAGGCCTGCGTGAAACGCGGGCATCCAGCTAGTCTTACTATAAAATAATATTAATTTTTGTAAAAATGTTTACACTTGGATTGTCTCCCTTTTTTCGCCCACTTTGGTTAAAAATGATTCTTCTAACTTATATAAAAGCATCTTTACGGTTAAATTTAGGTTTACTCGGAATATATTCCGGAAATTATATTATTCTGCATGAGAAACTCCCTGAACATTACATTGCACCACAAATAATTTCATTGAACTTGATCATCAACATCTCAAAATATTTTATAAAAATTTACGGAAGCAAGTCGCTCAACTTGAAAAATCAAATGCTAAAAAAACTATAAAAAAACTTGTAAAGGTTCGTCAATTAGCAAGAACTATTTCACAATACAGGCTCAAACACAATCAATACATATCAATAACTCGTGCTGCAACTCACAAACCTTCATAATTAATAAGCGTGAAAAAAAGCAAACATTTTATTTGAGAATCTAAAAAATTACACTAAAATAAATTATTAAAATAAATTTAATTTATGAATAATTAATTAAAATAAAAAATTAATATAAAACGAAAAATCTGTAACATGGAAAACTTATAGTTTGCTGACATACTAGTTTCAACCTAAAAGTTCATGTAGATTTTTTATTAAATAATCCAAATTTTGACTTTAGTCGGCTGGCTAAATACGTTAAGTACGTATTTTATCGGTCTAGCTGAGGCTGTTAACATCCGCAAATTATACGTGTTAGTGTTTCAGTATTTCCATTTTAACGATTACTTGTATTAATATAAATATAAAAGAAGAATCTTTATTTCAGTATATATACAGAATTGCTTGTTTCACCACAAATATTTATTTTGACGATTATATTTGTTTACATCTTAAAAATTAAAAAAAAAAAGAAAAAAAAGTGAAAAGCAACTATAAAATAAAAGTGAGCATAAAGTGCCTGTAATTTATCCTCTTGTCTCAATCAATGATGAGAATAACGGTTCCAGTAAATTTCTTAACTGATGGCTGATCGCTATAAAAAGTTTTTTGTCCAAATGACTATTATCTTTGTATTCAATGGTCAAATGATTTTAGAAGTTATTATCACCAATGGAAACAACTCTGTCGGTTCAGCTCCGGTTCACAGAACTGAAGCAGGACAGACCGATAGAACCGATTTCAATAACTGGTTCAGAACAACATAGCAGAAACTTATGATTTTAAGACAACACTTTCACTATTATGTAACATCATGGTTGTAATAATGTGACAATGCATTTTACATTAATGCAAAGTTACAATACACTCACGATGCTGTGACAGTGTTGTTAGATATATCGTAATGATACTGTGAATTTAAATTTTTTAATGTTATAAAACGGTAAACTATTTTAATATTAATAAATTTCAGAATTGTCAAAAACGTAGTTATAATACTTGTAATTGCATAGTGATAATGTTGAAACAGTATTAGAACGATATGATACACTGATACTATACTAAATTATCATCAAATAATTATTAGTAATCATATAAAAAACAATGTTACTGAATATATGAATTATTTTATTAATTTAAACGTAATTTAACCATTTTTTAACATTAAATGTACATAAACTAAATGTAAAATATGCAGAAAATTGATTAACAATTTTATGTAAACTTGAAATTACAATGAAATAAGTATAACATTTATTATAAAATGACTTGTACAGAGACTTTTATACATGCATTAAACAAAAACATAAATATAGAATCATAAACTTCGTAGCCACGCTCAATTAAGGCAATGTATTACTAGACCTACACTAAAGATGACTTTAGCAAGGCTTTCTTTGTGATTTAAAAGAAATTTCATACACTTTGCCAGCTGGTGAGATAGCTTATGACTTCTAACCTCAAGTCAGTTTATACTTTGTCTAATTTTTATTGAAATACATAATTACACCAAGTCCAAAGAGTTGAAGAACAAACTATCTGAAAAAGTAAGATGAATATTAGTACTATTCATTAAAAGAAAAATTAAAGAAAAGAGTAAAATAACTTACAAAATTCGCATACAAAGATACCTTTCATGCACCTAAAGAGCCAAAAACTAATCTAAAGTAATGAAAATGAAATTGTTAGGTTAATGTATTGTTAAATAAAGATGGAGTTTAAAAATATAAAAAAACGTACTGTTCTCACGTCCAAAAACCTGTAAATGTTTGTTAAAGAATAATTTAATAAATCACTTTTCTTACCAAATCCCACGCATCTAAATATTTGAAGACTACAAAAAAGAAATAATAAATAATAAGAAAAACATTACCAACCAAATCTAGATATTGTATTTCATTTACAAAAAGAAAAAAAATGAAACTTTAATAATTGTTTCATTAAGTAAGTAAAAGAAAAAATGGTAAAAAAGTTTTTTTTTAAAGAGAATTTAGGAATTTGTGTCCACTAAAAAAAAAGTAAAAGAAAAAAAACAGGGAAAGGGAAGGTGAAAAAACAAAAGGAAAAAGAATGGAGAAAAATAAAGGGGGAAAAATAAAGGGAAAAGAGTGGAAGATGGAAATGGAAAAAAGGAATTATGAAAGGGAATTGAAAGCTAACGAAAAAAAAAGATTTTAAAAGCTTAAAAAGCTTTAAAAAAGCTTAGTCTTTAATAATTATGCAGTCTGCAGATCATCAATTCATCTTATTGACATTTTATTTACGATGTGTTTTTATAGGGTAATATGAAGTCAAAAAAATTAAACTTCATGAAACTATTAAATAAACTTAATTTATTTTATTGAACAAAACATAGTACTGTATAATTGCCCTGTCCTTCAAGAACTATTATACTATCATGTCAAACTCTAAACAACACTGGTGAAAAAGGGAAATTTTGATCGGATTACATTTTGTAAAATTGCATATCACGTGTATCACGTGAAATATTATTAATATTCGATCTCTGATTTTTTTTTTTAACTAAACTTTCTCTCTTTTGCTCTTTCTCTTTTTTACTCTTTCTCTTTCATTCTTCCTTTTCCTCCCCTTTCGTTAACTTTAGAAATACAAAAATTCCAAGAAAACAATATCCCAAGAAGAAAAAAAAATAAAGTTTACTGAAAATATGGAGACGGCCAGTGGGTGTTTATTTTTTTCTTTTTTTTAGAAGACCGGCTCTTATTATCTTTAGACGTTTAGAATTTTGCATGTGGTTCTTCTTTAAATCTTTATTTTAATAAAATGTTTATTAACTAGTAACATTTTATTCATTATTTTTTTTAGGCTTTTTATAGGAATCTAGCTCTAAACTCTGAAGACACCAAATATTCTGGTAGGTTATAGTATCAATAACTTTTTAGTATAAAAAAAAATTTAATTTTTTGTTTTCTATTTTGTAGGGACTCCAGCTTCGGTTATGGACAGATTCCTTAGTAAGTTTGATCACTTTCGAAAACTTACTTTCAAAAAAAATTTTATTAATTATTTTTTTTTTTATTGTAGGATTTTTGCTCTAATTTAACTACTGGCAGAATCCTGGGAAATTACTTTGAAAACTATGAAACCTGAGTAAGTTTTCAAAAATTTTCAAAATCTATTTTAAAAAAAATGTTAACTATTTTAATTTTTGTAGAATTCACTCGCTAACGTTAAATTTAGGCTTTGAATGCAGATTAGTTTGGACGGAATGTATGTAAGATGTTACATTCTGATGTATAAATATGAAGACTAAAGCTATCTTTTTTCATTGTTAAACACTTCTATTTTTGGATCATACTATATACCGTAAATTGACTGTTGAAGTTGAATTATTGAAGCATTTATAGATGGCCTGACCATAGACATGTAAAATTTTGGTAAGATTCGGCCTCTTTTAATCCCAACATTTATTTCTTTTAATGAAACATTCGTTAATGTATCTATATCTTTTGTAGGTTCAGTCCTAGGTTCGGATTCAATGGAACATTGGATATTAGGAACATGTTTAACATTATTCTTATTTTCTATCTTATAGGTTCTGGTTGGTTTTGAATTATGTTTCTTTATTTTCTATTTAGACATTTTTATACATTTTATACAAGGAATTATATTAATACTTAATAATGTATAGTTAGTGTTGCAATGTAATATAGCATTATTTATTTTATTAAATATATATAATTAAAGTATGTTTACAACGTTGTAAATAAATAATTGTATATTGACTGTATATTCGCAATAGTGAAATGGGTATAGTGAATTCGTTGTTGCAGTAAATTAAAAAAGCATAGTGGCGATACATTTTCTCACTTTTACAATGCGTCGTATGACGTTCAATAACGACGCACAAAACAACGGCTTAACCACGTGATTTTGGTGTGGTACCAACGTTGTTTAAAAATATGATGTTTCTGCAATGAAAGTTCGGAACCAAACCTACTGAATCTGGTTCCAATATTTTACTATTCCCAAACATCCTCCCTTTTTTTTTAATAAATATATAATAAAAATGTGCTTATTTCTTATTATTTTTAATAAATGTACAATTTTAATTTTTTTTAATAATAAATTATATGAATATATGACAAATTTTGATATTTTTTTTTAATAAAATATGCGATTTTTTTTTTAACAACAATGTGCGATATTTTTGACAAAAACATACAATTTAAAGATACATTCAATTCTCTTTGAAAAATATATTCATTCTAAAGAAATATATTCGATTAGGGCCGTGACATATATTACGTAATTTTTTAGGGAGTGCCGATGCCCGAAAGCTGAAAATCTTACGTTACATAGTATATAAATCATGTGATCAATAGTTTGAATTCTCGTAAAAAAATTTTTTTTTTTATTATTGTCTTTAATTTTTATTTTATTTCTTGATATGTATTTTATTATAATCACCATATTTTTGTGTTATACTTTCATTAATAAATAACTTTGTAGAAAATTGCGTTAAAAACATCCTCTTTGCAACATATATTTCTTTTTTAATATATCGCCATTACAAATAAAACAATACATTTATAACATTTTATTCAAAGTGAGATAAAATTTTCAAATTTATTTATTCAAATTTATGATCATTCTTTATCTGATATATTCTCTTAAATCAAGATGAATTTCATCAAATGGAACAATGTGTTCTGGTTGTTATGAAGGTAAAAGAGAAAATCATCAAGAAGCATAGAATTGTGTCTAACACCCTTTTTTGGCCGTCCTCGAGTAGCAAATTGTTAAAAAGGTGAGTATAGGAAAATATTTTTGACAGATGGAGCGTGTACATATTCTTATCAATAGAAGGACAATCTGCATCATAGATTGATATCTTCAAGAGTTCACAATATTGAAGAAGGTATGGGGTTCATAAATGTCCATCTTTAGCTTTGGTAACAGGTAGCAAGAAACGATTGTTAATTTGTAGAAACTCCATGGCATTGTTAGCTCTGGGCGGTCCACAGCAACTTGTGTTCTTGCAGCGTTTGATATCAACTGAATAAACACACAAATTACAATGAATTTCAATCCAAAGACACTGAGGACGTACAAAAATTGCTAGTTGTCCTGTTCGATGTTCATAATTTGAATCATTTAGTTATCATCAAATATACTGAGACTTCTTCATCCAAATTTGGACTTATGGTTAGATTAAATGCAAAATTTAATCCATAAAAATGCAGTAATTTTCACAATTTCATTTTAACATATGATTGTCAATGATCTAATGCATTCCAGGATATGACCAACATTTTGGTACAAAAAAATCTATCGAATTATTTGATATGAGGGTTAACAAATGATCTAATTTCGATAACAATAGTGATGAACTGCAATTCAGAATTCATACCTTGAACTTACCGATATTAACCTTAATAATCTAGAAAACAAAGAGCAAAAAAAACTTATGCTGGCATGGAATAGATTAGGCGCAAGCAGAAAATATATTACACAATTCAAAACTACAGTATTTATACATGCTAGTCTAAACGTTACGCTTACACATGTGTTTTTTTAATCGATCCATTTTGAGATTAATTCAACATGTGAAAATTTAGTGATTTTTGAATCAAATCAATACTAATACTTTTCATAGTCATATGAGGTTTTGATTTTCTGATTGATTGGTTATTACTTATTAGATTCAAAAATATTTAATAAATCGGTATAAAATACTTTTGGTAAAAATTTTATAAGGTAACACCTTAACTGAAAATTCTTCGGAAGTTAAATTATAGAATATAATAAATCGAATACAATGTTGTAAACTATTTTTCAAAGTGTTGAAATCTCCTCTTAAAAAAGTTGTAGGATCAGGAGGAAGTTCGGGATTTTGTGTAAGCTCCCATTTAAGAAATCAGTACATAATTTTTGAAATTCTAAAAAGAATCGTTCTCAAAGCTTGTTTGATATATCAAATTAAAATTTAATTCCATCCAATTTGTCTTATTTTCAATCAAAAAGGATTGTAAATAAGTAATTAATTCTTTAAGACCAAGTTCACTCCTAGCAACCAAGATTTTTCCGAAGTATCATATTCCTCTAAAGAAATTCTTCCATAATAAATATACCTAATAAAAAGTATAAATTAAGAAAATTATTAATTTAAATTTATCCTTTTCTTAATTGTTACCTTAAAATTATTTGAAAATTTTTTCGGGTAAAATATTTGGTAATTTTGTATGTACTAAAGTACTATCATTATATATGAGCACGAAATATCTTTATATAAGGATAAAGGATCATTACCAACTTCAATAATAACATCATAATATTCATCATCTATTGAAATTTCAAGTAAATTCTGGGATAAGGTACGTAAAAATTTATTATCATTCATAATAAAAAAAAGAAATGATAAACAATTTGTTTGAACTTTGAATGGATAACGACCTTAGCATCACCACTTCACTATAACTTTTTTATAAACCAAATTCAAGTCGATCAATACGTCAATTCTACCGAAAATGATTATCGAAATCACGTTTAACAGGCATGTGTAACCGGTAAATAAATCAGACTACCACTTTTCGGTAGCGATGCTGGGGTCGTTAATCCGATCTTGACATAAAATGATTAGTGTAATGTGGGGCAAAATTTTGCCGATCACTAATTAAAAATTTAAAAATTAGCCTACCTTCCCCTTAGGGAATGCCGCCGTCATTTCTGGCCCTTCCCTAATAATACACTGGTTGTACAGAATATATGAATAGAAACTAAATACATTCTTAAACCGGATGCCTTTAGGCTTATTGTCTTTTGTTAAATTTACAAAATATGAACCGTACATTGCCCATAGATTTTTCTAATTTACTTGAAATTCCTGACGATTATGATGTAAAATTTATAGTTGGTAAAGAAGAAAATATTAAGGAATTTAAAGCACATTCGTTAATTTTATCTTCTAGATCAATCTATTTTAAAAATGGATTATCTGCACGATGGGTAAGAAAAGAAGATGGAATCATCATTTTTAATAAGCCTAATATTTCACCTTTGGTGTTTGAGGTTATTATGAAGTAAGTGCATTATTCCCAATTTAATTATTATTTTTTTTTAAATAAAATAATTAATCATTTACAAAAATAATATCATGTATAGGTATATTTATACAGGATTACTTTATATTAAAGATAATAATGAAATTAGTCTTGTTGATGTTGCTATCGCAGCGGATGAGCTTCAATTAATTGAAGTATTTCAACAACTTGAGGAAATTTTAACTGAAAATAGATCTGCTTGGCAACCAAAAGATATTATCAAAGTTTGTCAACATAGTCATTTCATTAATTTATATAATTTTGTATTTGAATTAGTTTGTAGTAATCCTAAAATTATTTTTGAAACGGAGGAGTACTTAAAAATTGAAGAATCTTTCTTTATACAACTTTTAAAATGTGATGATCTTAAATTAGAAGAGATTGAAATTTGGGAATATTTAATTAAATGGGGAATTGAAAATACTAATTCTATTTTAGATGGTGATATAACTAAATGGACGTCAACAGATTTCATAAATCTAGAAAAAATAATTCATAATTGTATTCCTCACATTCGATACTTCCAAATGTCATTCAATGATTATACAAAAGTTAGGACTCAATTTAAGGATATCTTACCGGATGGTCTTGATGGAGAAGTTCTTCAATATTTATCAAATCCTAATTTCAAAACTACATTCAATGTTTTACCCTCAAGATCTCTATTTGACTCGAAAATTATTAATTCTAGAGATGCAGCATTGATAGCAAGTTGGATTGATAAAAAACGTGTAGCATCTTACAATTTTGAAAATATACCTTTTAAACTTAAACTTATTTATCGTGCAAGTCAAGAAGACTTTAAAATCAATAAATTTCATGAGAATTGTGATAATAAGGGACCAACAGTTGTTGTCATTAAAGTTCACGAATCAGGTGAAATAATTGGTGGATATAATCCATTGGAATGGCGTAGTTTTAAAATAGCAGAAGATGAAAGGAGTTCCTTATTATATCATAATTGTGATTTTTACAATAACCATCAACGTAAATCATCAAATAGTTTTATATTTTCATTAACAAATCGAACAGCACCTGTATTAAGTCGTGTCACATCTAAAAGAGAAGCAATCACTTGGTGCAAAAACAAAGGACCTTGTTTTGGATTACAAGACTTGTTTGTGTATTCTTTAAATAATAATATTGTCGGCAAAAGCAAGCAGCATTCTTATGAAAAGAAAGTTATTAACAAAGAAGCTTTTGAAATAGAAGAATATGAAGTATTTCAAATTGTTGATGATAGACTTAGTAGTAGAATTTTTCGAAGTATTAATAGGATTTTTCGATTTATCAAGAGAATGTTTAAGAGAGTAATTCGATTTATTAAATGGATGTTTGGGAAATTTGTTATTTTTCTGCCAGTAATATTTGTAATTTTAATATATTCATTTTCTATATCTTTTGTTTTTTATTTTGCATCAATAATTTACAACTTTTATCAACAAAGTAATTTTTTGGGTGTTATTGGTGCTATTTTTGTATGGTCACTATTACAATGTATTTTGAAATGTCTTTCTAGTGCCATTGCCAATTCTTAAACGCTTATAAAAATATAAAGCGTGTATGTACTGTATATGGTAAGCAGAAGGAATAATAAATACGTAGTGAAATAAATTATATTAAAATACTAATAAATATATCACTGTCGATCAATTTACGAATGTAAACTCAATTATATTTATAACAATAAAATCTATGCTAATCATGTTTAACGTGTATAAATGCTACAAGTTTAATAAATGTTATATGTTGTATATGTTAAATACATATAATATATGCTATATGTTCAATACCCTATAAAAAATGTTTGTCCGATAAATATTCGGAAGAGGTCAATTTTTCAGACACTCGCACGCTATTATACAATTTAATGCAAGATGCGGAGATTGAGAATTTTTAACCACATAAAAAACGTACAATATCATGATGAATGTCCAATAAATGTCAAGTAAATGTTCAGAACAGGGTCGATATTCTGAACAAAAAACCGAACAGTGTTTGGACAATATTTTTTATAGGGAATATGTTGCATATGTTAAATATGTTAAACATATCAAACATTCGTAACATCTTAGTAACATTTGTAACATTCGTGACATGATCGTCGGTTACATGATTATTCGATTATAACACTAGTGTTATTACTATTAAAATTAAATATTACCCATGTTTTAAGTGAAAGATTTGCTGATAATCAATATAATCTATGAAAAAAAATGATAAATCGGTAATAACGAGATGTGAAACTATAAGAAAATATTTTTTTTTCGAAATATTCTGTCTATATTTTTTAAAATTTTGGATCGTCTGTTTGAAATACTCAAAAACATATAAAATTTTATTACACGCTTGAAAATAATACATAATAAAAGAAGAAAAGCTATTTTAAAACGTTTTACATAAAAATATTTAGTATATACTTGTTGAAATCTCGAAAAAAAGGATATAATTTTGTCTTTCTATCATAGAAGAGTAAAAAACATATAGAATTAAGGAATAAAGCAACCAGTGATCTAAATTTAATGAAAAAACTTCGCCTATATAGAGCTAGTATATACAACCTTGTCTATATGTACGTGTTGAAAAAAATAAAAAAAAGTGAAATTTAATATGAAAATTTGTTTGTATAACCAATTTATGAGAGTGACAGTTCTGGCGGTCAATGATTAACCTGTGTGACATTTGAGTTGGACCCCGTTGCCCAAATCCGCCATATGCAATATTACTTGATATTCTTCATTAAAAATTTCTTATACATTTTATTTTGTTATAACTCAAATATTTATATTTCTCCTGAACTATAATGTATATCATCTAGAACAGGTGTGAATATATCGAGGATAAATAAAAAGGATATTATTAAAGCTTCAAATCAATAATTGAAAATTTTATTGTAAGTTTAATAGATAACTTTAAAAAGATCAAAAATTAAGTGAATTTTTAGAGGTTGACAATATAATTTTTTTCATAAAAGTTAGCACTTAATTTGTGACAAATTAATATATTTTCTTATTTATTTGGTATAATAATTGAAATTTCACTAAATTTTTTACCCTTAATATTACTAAAGTTTCCCAGTTGTAATAATCATAATCATATGAAAAGCGGACATATAATAATTTGCGAATAAAATAAAGGCTTAACACTGCTTATTGCTCATTGCTTAATTTCCTCCTTATATTTAATTATTGCACAATGGGTGTTCACCATGTGCTCATCATGAGTTTGTTGTTATGCTAATATTGATGGTACGTTTTAGCTTATTTTTTTTCCTGTCGTTATTTATTTTATTTATTTATTTTACAAACGGAAGAACATAAAAAGGTTATGACTGTGTAATGTTATGGCACGTGATCGATGTATTTCGTATCCTTGATAATCCAAGAGAAATTATTATATAATTTGCCAATAATTAAGTAGTGTTCTTAAGTGAAATTATAATTATTTTTTTATTTTGATGAATTATTTTTAATAAACTAATTTGAACTTAATGAATTTTATTGCTTTTAATATAATCAATAGTCTTTTGTATTTTGATATAATATCATTTTTTATGGATATCTGATATTTTACGCTGTTATATTTATATTGAATAACGTCATGAAGTATAGAAAGCCAAATAATCTAGAAACCCCTAACCAATCGTACAGCATCTATATTATCATACGGCTATTAATGCAGATCATACTTAACATTAGAGTTATCATATTTATTTAAAGTGATTCTTTTTATAACGAACTCCTAATATTTCAATGTTTCTGTTGTTAAATGAAAATTTTTTAAAATTCTATGATTTTAGTGTTTCTAAATCAAGACTAATGTATCATTGTTAATAATTATATATATAGTATATACTTATATACTTTTGTATAAAAAAAGACGTGTAAAATATAAAATTATTCAAATTTCAGTTATATAGTGTAATTAATAAATATTGTATGTATGATAATTTAACTTTATTTTTTAATACGTGAATGGAGTAGTTTGCATTATCTATTTGCAATATCCTTGCTTACAAAGAAATTTTTGATGTTTTGTCTAAATTTCTTTTGATCTCGCGCTTAAGTATAACTAAAGCCATTTATAATCTCATATAAATCCGCTTTGCTGTGCTACAATAGTATAAGCAAGTACTGTATACCAAATTAAAATTGATTTTATATATAATAAGTTGCTCGTGCCCAAGTTTGTGAATATAAAAATAGTAAATATGTTAAAAATAGCAAACTTCACAAATTGATATTGCCTATAAAATTAATAATTTTGGAGAAATTTATATTCAATACTTTCATAAAGTTTTCCAATGCTGAATATGACAATAAAAAAAATGATTATCTGAAAATCAAATAATTTAAATTTCGTGAATATTTTTTCTTTTACGAAATTAAGCGCCCAATATGAGAACCTTATTTGCGTGGCCGGAATTATATAATAAAATGCAAAATAGTAAGTTTTTTTTCATATATAATTTATAGTGATCCATAAATTATATATATATTCGTAAAATCTAAATTTTTTTCTTTAGATAATGAAATTCCATAATGGCATGATAATATCTAACATGAAAAAAGAATTTTAAGAAGTTTAAAAAAAAGAAACTCCTCAGTTTGTTATATGCTGAATGTAATGTATACTTACTTTAGTCAAATACCGAACCATTTCTAGGAAAATTTAAGGGAAACATGAGAGAAGCTGCAAAAAAAAGTGGTCTTAGTATGGTTAAAAATCATACTAATAATTCCTATGATAGGAGAAAGGTAAGCTAACCCTCCTCAAGGAAAGCCAGTTTCTCCTTAATGTCCCTCACTAGTCCGTTACTATCCATTATTACTATACTAAACTAATAAATAAAAGACAAAAAAAAAATACAAATAATGACAAATATCCTATACTAAACTAAATAAATAGCAAAGAAAAAAATACAAATAATGACAAATAACAAAAATAAAATACAACAAAAATACAACATATTATGGATAATCTGTGGTACCCCTAGTAAGGCGACAATTATCATAGAAAGTAAGTTGCTGGTTTTCAACTTACCATCAAAGCGAAGAAATTCAATATTATCAATATCCGTTCAAATTTATTTCCAATTTTTAAATTCGTTATACGCTGAATGTAAAGTCTAAATAAACCATCAGAAAATATCCAAAAAAAATTATATTTCTTTATCAGAATATACTGACATTATCATCAATATATAAAAATAAATTAGAAAACACTTTATACCATAATACTTATTTTTATTAGCTAAAATATCAAAATTTTAGGAAAGGTCATAAGCCCTTTTCTTTACGTCTTCCTTTAGGTACAGTATGTGGGTTGTTGTGTGTAGGTTTGTGTGTGGGTTTGTGCGTAGGTTGTGTATGTTTGTGTATTTCCTTGCTCTTTCCCTTCCCGATCGTAAATATTAAAAAGAAGTAAATAAGAATAAACTACAAGACACTTTATATCATGATACTTTTGTTTTTTAGCGAAAATATCAAAATTTCAGGAGAGGTGATCGTAAATAATAAAATGAAGTAAATAGAATAAACTACAAGACACTTTATATCATGATACTTTTGTTTTTTAGCAAAATTATCAAAATTTTAGGAGAGGTGATCGTAAAAGTAAATAGAATAAATAAAAAATACTTTATACCATGATACTTTAGCGAAAATAACAAAAGTTTTGAGAGAGATGTTATAAATATTGAAAAGAATAAATAAGTAAGTATATTTTTAAAAAGAAGTTAGGTATATTTGAATTAACTCCAGATTTATCAGCGTAGTAAAAAAAGCAAATAAAGAAAATGCAAAAAAAAAAATAATAACCAGTATTGTGATTGCAATCTACCTCTTTATGGCAAGCTTTGGATGAGTCATTATGAAGAAAAAGATGGATGGATAGAATGATAGATAAATTAATTATTGAGTTTCAATTAAACTATTAAACTATTATTTATATTTACTGAGATAAAACATGCATGATCTTGATATTGATCATCTTTATTGATATTTTTGACAACCAGATCAATGGCGCAAACCACACATCGGACTTAATTGCGAGTCAACAACAAGTTTTAATAGTATAATGACTGATATAACAAAATTTTAATGTCCTTCGATCAAACTATCAACAGAACCCAGAAATATATATATAGGGGTCAGGTGATGAAAAAAATTTTATGAGCTGTACGCATTTTTTCAGGGCCAGAATTATGATAATATCAGCCGGTTACTATAATAGGAATAAAATTCTGACTGGCATTATCAAAAATTATCTAAAAAAGGAGTTCAAGATACGTCAAACTCAAACCTGACCCTTATACTGTATATATATTTCTGGGTCCTCTATCAACCCTGATAAATTGGTACACTTTCTGGTTAACGAGCTAACTCAAATCAAATACCATAATGTAGAGTCACACGGACACGGTAAAGTGTCCTTCTATCATAGCTTCGCCTTTTCAAACGTACAAAACGTTCACATATTGGTCCACGTTATTAACAACATAATTTGCCAAAAATTTAACTTTCCCCACCAAATACTCATCTAATACACAAATCCCACTCTAACACTATTTCTTATAATGCGTCTAATTCAAAGTAACAAACTTTAACTTCACAGCTCCTTACCTTAACCACAATCGTCTAATAATCAATTCATCTCATAGCATCTCTTTTTATTACTTCCACTTTAATTTTGGATAAGCTAGCTAAAAAACATTTCGACTCAATTCAATCTAGTAAAGTGCTCATACATAATTTATTACAATGAATTGTAAATCATTTTATAGTTATCAGCGAAATGGTGAATTTTTTCGAAAAAGTAAATATATTTATCAAAAAATCATCACTAAAAAAAAATATTTACAAATACTTAACGTTAATGAAGTAAATTAATCCTGTTGCAACGCAACAGACAACAGCTAGTAAATACTAAATTTATTGATTATATTCTTAAAATAAAATGTAAAAAAAATTAGTTCGAGTTTGATGACATTTATTAATAGAATGATAAATCAAGAACTTGCAGTTATGATTACAGTTGAAGAGAAAAAAGATACATGAACGTAAAATTTTGAAATTTTATAAAAATTATGCACAATCCACGTAAACAAATCAAATAAAGAATCAAAATTTAATGTAATCAAACTTTTATTTGTAATTTTTCATAATAAATATTGGGAAAAAAATATAAATTTTTAAAATATAAGATTAAATAAATTATATTATAATATTATTAAGTTAAAAAGATTCAAATAAAAATAATGAAAATCTATAAAATTTCTTAATTAACGTTAATTACCTAGCATAATTTTCCAAAAAGTTTTAATAATTTCCATACATTATCTAACGCTAATAAATAATTCATTAGACGATTATCTAATATATATATATATATATATATATATATAAACTCATAATTAAACAATGGCATCTTCGTATCACCATTGTTTGATCTTGTAAAATTACTATTGTTAAAAAAACGCAAAAAAAATTTTTTTACCTTATAAATCTATTAATTTTTTAGAGAAATATGAAATAAAATTTCAACCATATCGCTTATAAATAGGTTAAAGAGCAACTTGCATTATGAAAACTTGTTCTTCAATATCAATGATTCTACAAAAAAATTATTAAGAGTTTAAATAATACTTTTATATTTTGATTGTAAGAAATTGATCGTCACGACGTCACATGGTCGGTATCAATGAAGACACATTGGCTAAAAATATTTTTTTTTATTTAAACAGTTTCAGTTACTACGTATGTAATACATGGATGAAGTAAAATGGGTTAAGAATTTTTTTGACTCGGAGTCAGAACCCGAGTAATTAGTTAATAGTTATCTTTTTTTTTTAAAAAAAAAAATTTTTAACACGTATAAAAATAAATTTTGCAATAATACGAGTTTTTATTTATTTTATTGTTTTTAACAGAACTTTCATGAAACTTTGGTGCACTAACAAGTTATAATTTTTTGAACATAATAAATACCTGGTAAACAGTATTTAGTGAAAAAAGAGTTATTTTAGATTAGCCAAAAAGGTTAATTTCTGAAACTAAATGGTTAGATAAAGAGTAGTTTTTTTGTAAGTAAAATTCTAATTCTGAGTGAGTTAGATTAAACAGTATAGCTAGTTCATTAACTGGATTTCATTATTTTTTTTTTAACAAAAAATTTAATAATCGTTCCTTTTATAATGAAATAAAGTATTTTTATCATATTCTAAATATTCAAATACACAATTAAGACAATCAAAGATAAGTTGACGAGGCATTTTCAGAAAAAGAAATTTCTATGCTTAAAAAAATTTACAAGTCCATATATAAAAAGGGTAAACTATTTTACTGAACCGAAATTAAACTTTACCTTTTTTTGGATTGAAGATCTAAATAGTTCTAAACTTTTGGAAAATTGGAAAAAATATTTTCAGTTCCCATTCATCGAATTTCTATAAATCACGTGAGTTATTTTTTTTGTTGTGATTTGTGAAATGTGAATCCGTGTATGTTGGTAGCATGGTAGTTTCATGGTGTATTCCGTGAAATAGTAGAAAATATAGTTTATATTTGCCGATCTGCTGAGTGTATACTATGAATTCTGAATATCGTCACATGCATTCTTCGGATACTAAGGAAGAGACCCGCTAACAAGCCGAAAATTATAGATTACGTATGTGCTTTAAATAAAGCAACTAAGTCTACTGTACATAAATACACAATAATATTCAATTTATTATTAGTTTCCTACATCTCATTTTCTTGATTTGTTTTTAAATGTTAACCATGCAGGGAAATATGGAAATAAGTAAAATTCTAGGGAATTTATAGTTATTTTTGATTTAATAAAATCTATCAATGACATTTTGTCATTCAGGTACACAAGTTGAGAAAGGAGAGGTTAACTTCACTTCCTCCATTTGTCACACTAGTCACAACTACTTCAAATACTACAGCTATTCCACTTGTACTTTTCACCAATTTCATTTTCTATTCTGTTTTTCATTATTAACGGCGGATATATTATTACTGTATTGCAAGCAAATGATGCACATGGTAAATTTTCTTAAGGCGATGCAAGCACAAAGAAAAGAATATCATAAAAAGAGTATAACTTGGTTTGCTTATGATTTACTTTGTTTATATTTTCATTGCTTCGCACCAGAACTTTTTTATATAAACAATCTAAGTGTGACGATATGAGTGAAAATTCG
Source organism: Rhizophagus irregularis (assembly GCF_026210795.1). Classification (NCBI taxonomy): domain Eukaryota; kingdom Fungi; phylum Glomeromycota; class Glomeromycetes; order Glomerales; family Glomeraceae; genus Rhizophagus; species Rhizophagus irregularis. The sequence continues at coordinate 1,132,961 of NC_089435.1, read as the reverse complement.
TAGTTACCGACAGGGTTAAATTATCGTCAATCAAATTACCGACACAGATAGGTGGTTGGCACAGCAAAATTATCAAAGAATTTATTAAACACAAAACATACTTCGCAACTATACACATTTATTAATTTATTCTGTTTAATATTTATGAATTAACTATTAATGCAGTAATGCTTTAATTGTGGTTAAAATTTATTATAAATATATTAAATTATATTGTTCATATTGTATTATTTATATTGTATTTACATCATTGATTATTTTTTATCAAAGTCTAAAAAATTTGGTTGTCGGTAATTTGTCTCTTTGTTTGTCCCTTCGGTAATTTGATTGTCGATAATTTGACCCAGACTCACTTTTTTTAGCAAAAATTTTTAAAATTTGTCATGGTTAACATCAAATCAATATTTGTTAACATATTTATTATTTAAGTTAAAATTTTGCGATCAGTATTTTTTAACTCTGGCCAATTTGTAATTTTCGGCCAGAATTAAGTGGTGAAATCACCGGTAGTGATAATCACCACTGGTGAGATTTAGCAATATCCTAAATAATTATAAATTCGAAAATTAATACCACAAATAAACAAACAGTATTGAAAGCAACAAATTTTTATAATTTTCTGAATATCTATCAATCAATTTTTTTTCTTTTCCTCCTTTATGCTTTTAAAATATGTTAAGCTATATGATTCTTTTAAGTTTTTGGCATAAGATGATTTTTGTTATACTTTTTTTTGTATAATTTCTTTAAAAATTTAGCCTTTAAAAACATTATTTTTTTCTCAACATAAATGATCACTGAATTTAATTATTGGGAATTGAGAGGTTAGTAATTTCATTGTCGGTAATTTAAATGTCGGTAATGTGACTGGGTCCCAAAAATTTGTTACACCTAATTTACGTAAATGAAAATTTCTCGTATTATGTGACTTTATAGAAAAAAATCTATATCTATATCTATATCTATATCTATATCTATATCTATATCTATATCTATATCTATACTATATAATAATTGTTTTTGTGTGTAACCGTAACGTTTAGACTACCCTGTATAAATAAATTTGAATTGCGTAACATCGCTCCTATTGGGCACTTTATCACGTGACGTTACACCAACATCCAAAAAAGGAAATTTTGCTTCCCACAAAAATAGGGAATTTTGGTTTCACAAATACTCCATAAAAGGAAATTTCTGCGCCGATCACATAATTCCGGCCAGAATTAATTGTTACATACAGGTCACGCTTTTTTTATATGTATGTATACCGTTGCAAAGCAATGGGTTAACGGCTAGTTATATAAAAAAAAAATTTTAATAAATATAATTTTAAAAGGAACATAATATGACATGAGTATTTTTTTCTGTTCTGCAAGTTTATTTAAAGCATCATAGTTGGTTTTTAGTGTCAATTTTGACTTATTTAACAGATTTTGGTTTTCTTCTGTTTTCCCGTTAAATTTAATTCTGTCCAACATTAAATGATCAGCATAGGAAATTTTCTTCTTTGGAAACCCGTGTTTAAACACAAATATAAATCGTCATTATAAAACTATTTTTAATGATTATTTAATTTAAATAGTGTCAAATTTTTTTTTATATATTATAGAATAAAAACTTAAATTTAATCTTGATAAGAAAATAACGCAAAATAATATTAGAATTTATATATTCGTTATAAACGAATGATATTTTTAAGACTGTAACAAAAAAGAATTATAAACTAACAAATAATTTTTTTTTTTTATAAATATAATAAATAGTAATTTAATGTATTTTATACATTCATTTTTTGTAAGAAAATGCAATTACTTCCTTTTATTTAAATCACATGAACGGCAAATTTTATGTATTTTTGAAGGAATTTCTCAACGCAGATCAATGTATCGGAAAAATTATGACCCAAAGATATTTTTTATTGTAAGATCAGTGCATCGGAAAAATTATGGCCCGAAAATAATTTTTTTATTGTAAATGTATCGGAAAAATTATGGCCCGAAAATAAATTTTTTATTGTAAATGTATCGGAAAAATTATGGCCCGAAAATAATTTTTTTATTGTGACTTCTACTTTTGGTTATTAGTATTCCTTTTAGTAACTCATTTATGAAAATTTTTGTATAAAAAATTTTTCTAGAAAAATAATAATTTTTTTAGTAAAATATCAAAATAAAAAAAATGGAAACCAAATTTTCTAATATCTCAGTTACTGATATAGTAAACACCGAAAATTGTTCATATTGCAAAAAACCCTTTACTGAAGAATTATGGTGTAAAGAATGTATAAATTGTTTAGAAAAATCAGCAGAAAATGGTTTCACTGATTCAATGTATAATTTAGCCATATGTTATGTAAATGGAGAAGGAACAGAAAAGAATTTAGAAAAAGCCTTTTATTGGTATCAAAAAGCAGCAGAAAATGGTTTCACTGATTCAATGTATAATTTAGCCATGTGTTATGAAAATGGAGAAGGAACAGAAAAGGATTTGGAAAAGGCCTCTTATTGGTATCAAAAAGCAGCAGAAAACGGTAGTATGCATTCAATACATAATTTAGCCATGTGTTATGAAAATGGAGAAGGAACAGAAAAGGATTTAGAAAAATCCTTTTATTGGTATCAAAAAGCAGCAGAAAATGGAGATGAAAAAGCTATGTTTGATTTAGCCATATGTTATGAAAATGAAGAAGGAACAGAAAAGAATTTAGAAAAAGCCTTTTATTGGTATCAAAAAGCAGCAGAAAATGGTTTCACTAATTCAATGCATAATTTAGCCTTATGTTATGTAAATGGAGAAGGAACAGAAAAGAATTTAGAAAAAGCCTTTTATTGGTTTCAAAAAGCAGAAGTAAATGGTTTTACTAATTCAATGCATGATTTAGCCTTATGTTATGTAAATGGAGAAGGAACAGAAAAGAATTTAGAAAAAGCCTTTTATTGGTTTCGAAAAGCAGCAGAAAATGGTTTCACTAATTCAATGAATAATTTAGCCATATGTTATGAAAATGGAAAAGGAACAGAAAAGAATTTAGAAAAGGCCTTTTATTGGTGTCAAAAAGCAGCAAAAAATGGGGATAAAAAAGCAATGCATAATTTAGCCATATGTTATAAAAATGGAGAAGGAATAGAAAAGAATTTAGAAAAAGCCTTTTATTGGTATCAAAAAGCAGCAGAAAATGGTTTCACTGTTTCAATGCATAGTTTAACCTTATGTTATGTAAATGGAGAAGGAACAGAAAAGAATTTAGAAAAAGCCTTTTATTGGTATCAAAAAGCAGCAGAAAATGGTTTCACTGTTTCAATGAATAATTTAGCCATATGTTATGAAAATGGAGAAGGAACAGAAAAGAATTTAGAAAAAGCCTTTTATTGGTATCAAAAAGCAGCAGAAAATGGTTTCACTGTTTCAATGCATAATTTAGCATTATGTTATGTAAATGGAGAAGGAATAGAAAAGAATTTAGAAAAAGCCTTTTATTGGTTTCAAAAAGCAGCAGAAAATGGTTTCACTAATTCCATGCATATTGTGGCCTTATGTTATGTAAATGGAAAAGGAACAGAAAAGAATTTAGAAAAAGCCTTTTATTGGTTTCAAAAAGCAGCAGAAAATGGTTTCACTAATTCAATGCATAATTTAGCCATATGTTATAGCAATGGAGAAGGAACAAAAAAGAATTTAGAAAAGGCCTTTTATTGGTATCAAAAAGCAGAAGAAAATGGTTTCACTGATTCAATGCATAATTTAGCCATACGTTATAGAAATGGAGAAGGAATAGAAAAGAATTTAGAAAAAGCCTTTTATTGGTATCAAAAAGCAGCAGAAAATGAAGATGAAAAAGCTATGTTTGATTTAGCCGTATTTTATAGAAATGGAGAAGGAACAGAAAAAAATTTAGAAAAAGCCTTTTATTGGTATCAAAAATCAGCAGAAAATGGTTTCACTAATTCAATGCATTATTTAGCGATGTGTTATGTAAATGGGAAAGGAACAGAAAAGAATTTAGAAAAAGCCTTCTATTGGTTTCAAAAAGCAGAAGAAAATGGTTTTATTAATTCAATGCATGATTTAGCTTTATGTTATGAGAATGGAGAAGGAACAGAAAAGAATTTAGAAAAAGCCTTTTATTGGTATCAAAAAGCAGCAGAAAATGGTTTTACTAATTCAATGCATAATTTAGCCTTATGTTATGTAAATGGAGAAGGAACAGAAAAGAATTTAGAAAAGGCCTTTTATTGGTTTCAAAAAGCAGCAGAAAATGGTTTCACTAATTCAATACATAATTTAGCCTTATGTTATGTAAATGGAGAAGGAACAGAAAAGAATTTAGAAAAGGCCTTTTATTGGCATCAAAAAGCAATAGAAATTAACAAAATAGATTTTAAAAATGAAGTTGAATTATGTAATATATGCAAACAGCTATATACTAATTACCAGTGGTGTCAACAATGTAATACCAAACAATTTCAACTTGATTTTTCAAAGTGGACCAGTAAAAATGAATTTATTGATAAATTTATTCAAGAAGCACAACTAAATGCCAAAAATAGTTATGAAATTTTAGAATGGATACCCTATAATAAATTGTCAAATATTAATTATTATGATAAAGGAGGATTTAGTGAAATTCATAAAGCTATCTGGTTAGATGGACCTATTTTTAGTTGGAATTTTGATAAACAACAATGGAATAGGCAATTAAGCTATGAAGTTATTCTTAAAACACTTAATAATTCATCAAATTTAGATAGTAAATTTCTGAATGAGGTATATTGTTTATATTTATTGACAATTTTTTTTTCTTTTTGCAAAAATTAATTTTTTTATCATTTATACAGTGGAAATATCATTATAATTGTCAGAAAAAATCATTTTCAAAATTTATTCAATTTTTTGGATGTACCCAAGATCCAAATAATTTAAATTATATAATAGTAATGAGTTATGCAAAAAAAGGAAGTTTAAGAAAATGTTTATCTGATATAATTAAATTTAAATGGCAAGAAAAGTTACGATTATTGAAAAAAATTGTATTAGGGCTCAAAGTTATTCATGAATCAAATTTAACTCATGGTGATTTTCATGATGGTAATATTTTAATATCAGATAATTACAATGAGTTATTTATTATTGATTTAGGATTATGTAAACCTATAAATGATTTACAAGATTCTGACGATAAAATTAAAGAAATTTATGGAGTTTTACCTTATATGGCACCTGAAACATTAAGACGAAAACCCTATACACCAGCAAGTGATATTTATAGTTTTTCAATGATAATGTGGGAATTTACATCAGGTATTCCTCCATTTAGTCGTGTAGCACATGATCATCACCTTATTTTGAGTGTCTGTGAAGGGAAACGCCCTGAAATTGTTGAAAATACTCCAAAATGTTATATAGATTTAATAAAAAAATGTTGGGATTCAGATCCTTCCAATAGACCAACCATAACAATGCTCGAAGATATTATATCTGAGTGGGTTAGATGTATTAATGAATATTATGAAATAAACAGGGATGGAAATTATAAATATGAAGTACCTAATATTGATAATCAATCAGAAGATGATATGTTAGAATTTATAGAAGCAAACAAAACTTTAGTACAAGAGCAAGCAAATGCTTCTATTATACAATCTCATACACAAGCATATTATACAAGTCGTAAGCTTAGTGAAATCTTAGTTCAAGAAAAGTCTGATTGTTTTGAATGTATAGTTAAAATTTAATAATTCTGTTATTTATTCTTTATTTGTTGGACTATTTGTCAGGTATTATATTTCAATTTTTACTATAAAATAAATATTTAAATACAGATATAATAATTATCAAAATAATCTTTATTATACTTTTTATTTTTATTTGAAATATGTTATGTTTAATATTCATATCCATACTTTAAGATTAAAAACTTACCAGTATTATTTATTTAAAAAAATATTATAATTTTATTTCATAGACTATGGTTTCTTAAAATATAATCATAAAATTCATTTATTGAAGTTGTATCATTGATGCCATCTTTTAAAACACTTGGATTATTACTTATTTCTATTTTCTTTTTAATTAAGATTGATAAACTATATTTATTGTAAACAAATAGTTAGTTGGTGAAATTATATTTGGCCAATCCCTATAAAAACGAAATGTCTGATATTTGTATTTTTTTATCTAACTTTGTCTAAATTTTGTGTAAAAATTTATTATATTGTGCTTAAATAACTATTTAACTGTAATCGTATTGTATAATTTCCTTTAATTTCTTGTCAATTTAAATCATCTTTGTTGTCATACAATGCTTGAAATGCTTTATGTTTTATTGGATATTTTTTAGCCTAAATATAAATAAAAGAAATTATAAATATATTAATTAAAAAAGTATTTAAACATTTAAAGAAATTTTATACCTCATTTATTAAAGAATCAATGGATTCTTGTGAATTATGTAAACATTTTAGTGCAACTTTTTTATTTGAATCTCTTGTATAATTGCTCAAACTGTCCTGCTTATACAATGGACCATCCTTCCATATTGCTAAATATACTGTTATAAGACCATTTTTGCCTGTCTCTTTAATTTCATTAAACTGATCGTAAGGTATCCATTCAAGCACTATATCATCATAGTTAATAATTATTAATTGCCTTTCTTGAATGAAATCATCAATTTTTTCATTTCCACTAGTACATCCATTAAAATTAATTTCTAAATATTTCAGAATATTATTTGCCATCAAAGGTATATTTTGGGAAGACATTGTTTTTCAAAGCTCAAAATTTTTTTCAAATATTTATAATAAATTATGTCATAATAATATAATCACTTATGTAAGCATTACGTAATGGAGCTTCTTAGCATTATTCCGTTATCGATGTCGATCATTCCACAAGAATTATTCGAAACAAAGATTTTTCTGGTTAAATTTTTTGTAGTTCTTCATGCAATTTTTTTTTTAAATAATAAATGCATATGATACCTTGCATCATACATAATATATGTTTGTGAATTAATAAAGACCTCTTTAATATTTGAAAAATCTCACTTAAATCACATTGAAATATTGAATAACAAAGTCACTACATTAGAATTATGATAAAACTACCCTAACTCTGAAACTCTGGCCTTTTTGACTTGAGTAAATATATTACATTTATGTGAAAATATTCAATTTATATTGATTTTTTTTATCAATAATTAAATATTTATATTTTAACTGTAGAAATTAAATAAAGTAGGTATTATTTTCATAGTTACTAATATACAGCTAATATATAAAGTAATAAAATTTGCTTATTTTTATTAATTATAATATCATCATGTGATTGATTTTGTGAAATTTTTTACTTAAATTTTATAGATCTTGGGTGACATCTCACGAATTTGCCGATCATTTGATTGACGTTGTCACTTGTCAACATACGAAAAGTTTCATAATGAAACACAAGCTAGCATTATTCCAAAAATGTGATATATATTCTTTTTGCAAAAATCGAAATATTATTCTAATATAAATAGTGATTAAGCATTATTTATAAATCTCATATCATTAATTTCGCAGCAAAGATATAATAAATTTTGTAATTTTATAGCACAATTTAGAAATTTAATGGAATCAAATTTAATAAATTTGTGGCACATATTGTATATTAATTTGTGTTATTAATTTTGTGCTATAACTTATTAATTTTATATTAATTCATTAAATTCTCCGATATGGGCCGTTGCAAAAAGATTGATACCTCAGATATTGCATCGATAAAAAAAATTTTATTATGTAATTTTCTTTTTTTATTTAATAAATATTATCAGTATATATTGGGAAAGATATGATATAAATATTACGTCAAATCACGTGATCATCATCGGAACTACTATAAGCATCAAATTCGTCATCGGTAAATTATATGTTGATATGAAAAAAAACTCTTTCCCCTTTTTTACGTTTTGTTAATTTTCCGCAGTAATTTAGTGCAAGTTTTTTTTCTTTTTTTTTAGTTTCTATTTGAAACTCTAAAGGGGGAGAGGCCCATACGGGCGCCTCAGTCTTATACGAGGTTTTTAGTCCTTCAATATCCTATATTATAAAGGAATATGTCTTCCACACCTTTTATTGAAATAGACTGGTCTTCCACTTCACAACATTCGTATCCTCAACTCGGTGACTCTACACCACCTGAAACTGGCTCAGATGACATATTAGTTAATACTGAGCGGCCAACAGTACTTTCTGCTAAGGATATTCTTTCCCTTGATATTGACGATATTTATCCTTATACGTACTCAACTCTTCATCTTGAAGACAATGAAACGGAAGATTACTATGATGACGAAGACTATTTTGAACAACTATTAGAGGCTAATTTAAATGCCGATATAGAAGTTCTTGACACACTAAGAAATGATATACCTCCTGTTTGCAACACTCCTTTAAGTCCCATACAGGACATTACTCCTTCGCCTCCTTTGGCTACTGCGCCTCTTTCAGAAAATTCACTCACCGCTGGGAAAAAAACTACCCTCTTGGTCTCCCTGAAAAAATTTCACGTGACTACGCCAAAACGTTCCGGTTATAACAAGATTTATGAAATCCGCCGATCTAGGAGTTTCTTTTTTGAGCTTGCTGATCATAATCAAAACACCAATGAAATTCATTTGAAGATACACACGAATGATTATCATATGAACACTAAACCGATTAGTTATAATAACACAAGTTCGTTCTCTAACAACAAATATCAAATCAGCTGCATGCTTACGCATTTTTTTTCATCACAAAGAGTTCTTCATCGTCGTGTACAAGATAAATATTTTAATTTCCTCCGTAACAAATTATTGGATAGAATTAAGATCATCAAATCACGTGCTAATAGTACAGCTAATAGAAATTATTCTACAAAGACTTTTTTTAATTTTACTTATAAGAAACGTCGCTTTTACTTTGGCATATATATACCTTGCCCTCATGTTAATGATCCTGAACACTTTCACAAAGACACACAATGTGGTATTCCTACCCCCTTTGTCATGTCGCAACATAGATGCGCATGCGTCACTCATCAACATATTTTTGCAAGAACACAATGTTTCAACAATATTAAACAAAAAAATGCACAAAATCCGGCAATTATACCAAAAGATTTTGCTAATACTAAGGCTTCTCATGCCAATTTATTATATTACAGATGGCTTGATGGTAAAACCAAACGTATTACCTCTAGACGACTGGGTATTTCGTATGACAGCAATATTCATGCTAGAGATTCTCTTTCTATCACCAAACGAGGCAATAGACATATGTATCGTAAGTCTTTGTCTAACTTCAAATATGATTTGAGTCCTAACTTACGCACTCAAAAGCAACAAGAAATACATTTTAAACGCACTTGCCGTCGTGTATTTAATAAGATGCGATTACCTTCCAATCGCAAAGCTAAAAATCAAGATTATTTGGCGATAGCGCGCAAATATCATTTTTTATTTTTGAAATCTCAATATGTCAAAGTACCTGTTCGACATTTACTGTACAAACATCCTCATATGACCCTACCGCTGACGACTATCCGTTCTTGGTTCCTTTTTTCACTATGGACGCAAATCACAAGAAACAAATCATGACTAAACTCAGTCAAGTGCCTACAGCACCTTTGGCACCACCTGCTGATTATAACCCAATCCCGGATATGTTCATACCTTCAAAATATCATGATATCATACCAAAGGATCCAATATATGTGAACGATCGTTATGTTGTTCCTGGATCTCGTGAATGGTTCACCTATATGTATAACTTTGATGAATCTTTCTACCCAGAAGAGGATAAAACAGCACATTATGATAGAAAAGGGAAATATATCCCAAGACGTCCTATTTACCGTTCACAAGTCATTGGAAATTATGTACCGACTCATATTGTAGAAAAAGCTCAAACAGAAAGCCTGGAAAAACTTAAGGCGACTGCCCTACGCAAAGAATCAGCTTATTATGGAACTACTCCCAAACACTATTATTCTCGGTTCAATACCATTAAATCTTTAACTGAGGCATCTGATAATTTCCATACTCGCATACCTAAATATTTGGCAAAGAGAAAAGAAAATCACGAATATGGTTTTAGTAACGCAACTTTAGATAAACATCTTACTAAATTCCTCAAAAATAATAGACTCCAAACCCAAGGAGCGATGCGATTCCCTACACACATAGTAGCCGCGGTATCTGATGACACAGCTGAGTTTGAAAACTGCCCGAATAAATGGGACAACGCTCATAATGATTATCATTATTTGCCATTTCTGAATCATAAGATGAAACGACTACGTCCTACGCCAGCTATTACCAATGACTCCCTGGCCCCAGGACCTTCAAATTCGAAGACCATTTAATTTATATATTATATATATTAGTATTCTCATTATTAGGAGTACGATACCTTTATCCAGTAGTTATAGCTACATTTCTGTTCTTTTTTGTTATCATATGCATAACACAACTCAAAATAGTGTGAACCACTCCACCTCTTACAGTATTCACAGGTGGCAACCTTGGTTGAAAGGAAAATACGGATCATTATTTTTTTCTATTTTGATTGTTTTTTAGATAGCCGCTAGTCTCTCAGATGGATTCTTTATAGTTCCCATTTGATTTATTAGCGTAGTCCTACTTTATCAAATAGTACAGATCGAAGAGTGGGGTCCCGTAGGGGATGACGAACAAAGGTCTATACACATATATTAGTCTTAAGTCTTTTCGAACTCTTTCCTCTTCTATTTGTAATAGCCTGGGTTTTAACACTCTTTCAGTAATAAAATAAATAAATAAATAAGTAAATTATATGTTTTCGTCAGACTCAAAATATTCCTTAGCGTTTTTAAGTGCTCTTCTCCAAAGTCCCACAATAACTTTTGAAGAAATTTTTTCTTTAAATGCATTTAGTAGTGTATTTCTAACAGATAAAAGGTTTGGATGTGGGCCTGAACGTGCAACTTCACCCTTTACAACTGACCAAACACCTTCAATAGGTTGCAGTTCGCAATGGTAAGGAGGGGTAAAATTAATTTCATGTTCATACTGTTCTGCAATTTTAACACAAGCAAATGGGACCTTTTCTTTGTTCATTCGAACTAGCTCCAAAAGTTCTGGTTTTCTTAATTCATCAGAAAAAGCAATATTATGTGCATGTAACCAATCAATAATTTCTTGCTTTTTTGTACTCGAAGTTGGAATACTTTCAACTCTTCGTTTGTGATAGCTTGCCCCATCCATGTGAATACATACAGACCCATATTTTTCTTGAAGTGTTTTGCAAAGAGTTGAAAAAAGGTTTTCAAAAATTTCTGCAGTAAAATTTCCGTGATAATCTATTTGGTTAGGGACAATATTTGCTTCTTTAACAACATCAGGAATATCATTCCATTCTTCAGCATTATTTCTCCTTCTTCCTCTGTTACTTGGAGGTTTAATTGTTGGGTCCCAAATATGAACAGAGTTAGGAACAAGTTCACCATCCAGCTTGTTGGAAGATCCATTTCGGAATACAATAATTGCTCCAAAAATTACCACTAACGGACCATGACCAGGTGCTAAAACAACACCATGATGAGGAACCCATGTATTGCGAGTATTGTGATGCAAATGACAATATGATTCATCAAGAAAAACTTCTGGACGACTTGGAACATCATTTTGGCCTTCTAAATTGGCAAAACGAAAACGTAAATAACGGCTACGGAAGGCAACATTGTTTGGTGACTCATGAAGAAGATTTCTACGCTCTCCTTGACCATAATAAAAGCCCAACTTGTGTAATATTCAAAAAAGCTTCCACCTAGACAAGTCATATCCCTTTTCAGCAAGAAATTGTTGTAAGGTATGTGTAGAAAGTTGCTCAGCAGTTTTATTAGCATTTAAAATTTTTGTGCGCAAAATTTCTGAAAGGTTTTCGTCAGGTTGTAATTTAGGTCGTCCGAGGGTTTTATGTGGTGTAAAAGTATTGTCACCACGACTCTTCCAGTCTGACACCACCCGCGCAACTGTACATTCCCCTATGCCCAACACCTCAGCAACATGCTTGCGTAGTGTGACCTTCTGATGATCCTCCTTTTTAGAGTTAGCCCCCGAAAAATAATTGTAAACATTAATAACCATCAACTTTTCATTGTCGGTTAATGGTGCACCACTCCGTTTTGTAGAGGAAATATCCATGGTAAAGTAAGATAATGTTAGTAAAAAATGTTTATTCGAAGTCATTTTAATATATATTTTTTTTTCAGCCCACTTTGTTTTGGTCGCACAGTATTTGTCTTGGCGTAGATCATTTCCTTTTTGGGCGAGGTATCAATCTTTTTGCAACGGCCCATAATAAAAAAACCTGTACTATGGAACGGATTACTGTATTAGTTTGTCCCGAATAATATGAAAACAGCTGTAAAAATAAAATCCCGGGCGACGGCTGGGTCAAAAAAAAGACAAATTGTGATATGTGTGATATGAAAACCGAATTTATAACTTTGCGCCGCCTTATTAATACATTGATTTAATGGACGAAACTATCATTAAAATATATCGCGTTAAATATTTTAAGTAGTTCAAATGAATATTTAAAGATGTTTATTAATATAACAAATTATTGGATAAAACTAAATTTAAAAAAATAACAAAAATTTGTAGATTTTTAAGTGTGCTACTCGTAAATATACCTAATAATTCTGTTTTCCGCAAGTACTTATATTAAAATTTAGAGAAATTTTAAGTAAATTCGAGAATAACCAAAATTCTATTTGGTAACCAGCTCTATCACTGCGTATAATGGATCGTAAAAAAAATCAAAGGGAAGAAATATGAGATTTTCAAAGTTTGAGTTAGAAACTTAGAGATAATGGCATCACAGCTCTTTTTTTTTGTTAAAAAAAAAAGTTATTAATATATAGTTTTTAAGATGTAGATATTACTAAAAGAGAAAATTATAAATTGTTTAATAAATATTTAACAAGAAGCATTAATATTGTTTTAAAAATTGTTATTAAAGAAGTGAAATACGAATTATACTTTACAGACATATGAATCTAATTATGTTCCAGGTTAGCATCTGTTCAACACAATTATTGCTAATGACAAAAAAGTTGCTTTTAGATTGCACATTCCTGGTAGAAGATCTGAATTTTTGGGTCACGAGAAACCATCGAAGCTGCATATCGGGTGATTTTTTTGAAGGTGTCACTAAGAACTTGGAGACAATATAACGAAACCTGTAAATTATAAGATTTATAAACCTCCAAAGATCACATTCATATTATTATACAATTGCCTGTCATTACTTCTCGTTTTAACTAAAAAAGATTTTGTATATTTTAAAAATATTTTTCCTGATGGTCTCGACCTCCAGACTTTCCCCAATGCTTTGCCGCCAAGATATATATTTGACTCCAAGATTATTAATTACTACAGATGTTGCATTAATAGCAAGTTGGATTGATAAGAAAAAGGAACACCTTATCATTTTAAAGATTTACCTTTTAAATTTAATCGAATCTGTTATTTGTCGTGCTAGTCGCGATGGTTTTGTGATTGATAAATTCCATAAACATTGCGATAATAAGGGACCAACTGTTCTTATAATTACACCCGAGAGATTGGTGGATATAATCCATTAGAATGGTGTCATACAAAAATGGTAGCAGATGAAAGATCTCGTAACCACCAAAAAATTATCAATGTAAAACGTCAAATAATTTTCATTAACAAATCGATTTAATCCTATATTAAGTCGAGTCAATTTTGAAAAGGAAGCAATCATTTGGAGTAAAATGAGGGACTATATTTTTGGTTACAAGATTTGTATATCAAATCATCAGGATCTTTTATTAATAATATTGTTGGTAAAAAGCAAGCAACATTCATATGAAAAGAAAATTATTAATAGAGAAACTTTTGAAATGGAGGAATATGAAGTATTTCAAGTTATTGATAATAGATTATCTACCTTTATATTTAGTTAGGTTTCAAAAGATTTTTATTCTTATAATTCTGTGTTTATATTGGCTTTATTCTAGAGGTACTAGGAGTTTTAGACATCGATTGTACATCACTAATATTTTTGAAAATATACTGTAATAAGTTACGCAGTAATGGGTTTTTCGGTTAGTGATGTAATGATTTATATACGCCCACAGAAATAGTATATAAAATTTGACGTCATATATACAAGATTACGACATTACGTGAGAAATTATTGCAAACACATGTCTATTTTCTATACTATCGGAGTTTACATGTTTGTAACATGACTCATCATGGTTAAGTAAAATATAGTATAAAATAACCACTTTTTTCTCTTTATTCTCTTCAACTCCTCTCTCCTTTTTTATTCCTTCTCGCTTTTCTTTTTCTTTTATTCATTTTTTTCTTGTTAAGTATGGTAATAGGTAAGGTGCAACCAACTCCACATCTCATTTTAAACCGTAGGTACGACCAACTTCACGTTAAAAACTTTAAAAAAGCTAAAGCCATACTTAAACAAATTTTTCTAATAAAATTGAGTCGAGAAACCTGTGTTTATTGCTCGTTCGACTTTCCCACATTACGTATATATACGTACGTATTTTATGTATGTATGTACATAGTACGTATTGTGTATATATGTAAACCAAATAATTAGATGGGGGGATGAGAAAGCTTATTTTTGATTTTACAAAAATAATTTCTTTCTTGTTCTGATGCACATGTGCATTTTTTTTATTTGTTTTGATTTTTATGTAAATAATTTTCTTTTATAATTTTCTTTCTTGATTTGATGCACATGTGCATAAGTAGTCGTATCTGGGGCCAGAACATAACTAAAAAAACACAGTTTACATATAGAATTGGTCAAGTTGTGAAGGTTGTTATATTATATATATATCTATATGTCCGAACGTCTCTGCTCAATTTTTGTTCTTAACAACCCAAATATTATTATTTTTTTTTTAATCCTATTAATTATAAACTGGTTGTATAAGATTATAGGTGAGTGATTTCTTTTTTACCCTGAACGAAGCTTGCCACCTCTACGTGGTGTTCAGGAGAAACAGTTGTTAGTTAATAACTGGCCAAGAGCAAGCAATATTTGCAATATTTCATTTTACATATTTTTGGAATTATTGCGCCATTTTGTATTGAATGTCACGTAAATATGTTTATTCATAATATTAGCATCATGTTACAAAAGTTAAGGTTTCTTGTTTACCATGTACATACTAAAAATTTTTATAAAAATGAGCGTTAATTTGAAATTTAATATAGAAATAGAAGATGATTGGTCGAATGTCTTATGATCACTGATCATTTGATCGACATCGATTTAAAAAAAAAAATTAAAAATTTACATTTCTATTGGTCAAAGTGACTAAAATTAGTTAAAAAAAAAATTTTTTTGTCAATTTCATATCAATACAATGTTAGTACAAGAGAATTTAAGTGTTTCCCAGCCGTTCTCCTTTTTTAGTAATAAAATGGGTCGTAAAATCTGTTTGCGTTATGAAAGCAGTATCAATAATGTTTGTTTTTTTATACTACTTTATTATAACATTGACTAAAATATTTTTAATATTTTGAAATTTGATAATTATATGATATCATTTCTCGGAACAAAAGTGTAATAAATACGATAACTGCAAGGAAATCTACAGTACATATTCATCAATATCGGACTTTAAACGTATGGTGATTTCAACTACATTTCATTCTATTGGTTCTTTTTTTAACGGAAAAATTTTATTTGATTTTATCAATATAAGTTAGCCATATATGGATGAATTAAATTCTTTGTGATACAATATTCTTTTGTACTTTACTGGGCGTTAAATATCTAAAAAAAAAAGTTTTATAATAAAATATCTCATACTCAATTGATATTTATTTTTTATGTCAGTGAAATGATTGTCAGTGAAATGATTGTCGGTAAAATAACCTTGTCGGTGAAACGTTTGTGATTGTCGGTGAAATGAACCAGACCTAACGTTAAAAGATTACCTTAATATAGTTTTATCATCATTATTATTCATTTATTTTATTTAGTATTTATCCAAAGTTTTTACTAATGCAATTAATATACAGTAAATATTGTTACCACCAGTTTCTGAAGTTTGATAGATAGTAACAGAAAAAATATAAGGATCGGTTAATAAATGACAGGGTAATATAATGATGTATGACAAGCGATAAGGTAAAAATGTATACGGATAAATGATAATAAACGATTGTGAACGATAATAAGTAACGTGATAGATTGAGGGTAGGTGGTGTGTGTATAACAATGATTGGTGATATTATGTATACGGATAATCAATGGTATATAACAAAAAACTAACAAATGATAATAAAAGACAATGTTAATAAACGATAATAAACAATAATAAACAGTGTGTGTTAAAAATGACAAAACATATATAAGTAATGTGGAACCAGATTGGCAGGTTTATTAACAATGGAACAAATACGATATTACTGCCTCTATCGGCACTCTGTAATATCTGTATATCTATCTGTTGAAAATAAGACCTATACAAAACTAACTCAAACTTAGGACTAACTGAACTACTCCAATCGCACTTCCAACAACGGCTTTTTTATATTGTTAAAAATTCTGGTGCAAATCTGTCTTTCAAACAGAATTGCCACCCGGCCAATTGTGGTGATCTGGGCATATTTTGTCTATATAGCCACCTGTATCACCTGTACTCAGTCACCTTCCCACAGCTAAGCTTCCGTTGTTATCTAATCACTAAATAACTGAAAATAACTGAAAATGACTCTATGTAACATAGCTAAAATAAATAGATAAAAATAAATAAAAAAATAAAAAATATAAGAAAAAAATATCCCATGACAATATTAAGTTTTAATAAAATAAAATTTCGAGATGTAGATAACCTGCACCAAATGTTGATATTCTTATATGAATAACAGGATAACAGATAATCAGATTATATGCCCAGTAATAGACGACGAAGAATAATGTTATTTTTCCTTATTTTCGTAAATTTTTATAATTTTTGTAATCTAACATTTATATAAGTGGAACGATAATGTAAGATAACCATATGAGCACGAAATATCTTTATATAAGGATGAAGGATCAATGCCAACTTCAATAATAACATTATAATATTCATCATCAATTGAAATTTCAAGTAAATTTTGGGATAAGTTACGTAAAAGTTTATTATCATTCATAATAAAAAACAATTCGTTTGAACTTTGAACGGTAAACCTTATATACAGTATAATGCTGCTGCAGCTTGTTGATCTGAACCTTCATCTTATTTTCACGGATAGTGACCTTAGCATCACACCGAAAAGCGATAGCCTTATTTTCCGGTTATACGTGATTTCTCTAATGACTAAAAATTTGATGTCGTTTTGGCTTATTACGTGACCCTTCATTTAAATATGAGTTTATAAAAAAGTTATGGTGAAGAGAAATATTTATCCGAAAAGATCAATACGTCAATAAATGATTATCGAAATCACGTGTAACCGGCATATGTAACCGAAAAATAAATCAGGCTACCACTTTTGAGTGGCGATGTTGGTGTAATGCGGGGGAAATTTTGTCGATCAATAATTAAATTTAAAAATTAGCCCACCTTCCCCTTGTGGTGCATTAGGTTGTGCACCGGTTGTACAGAATAATGATATAAAACTAATAAATTCTTAAACCGGATGCCTTTAGGCTTATTGTCTTTTTGTTAAATTTACAAAATATGAACTGTACATTGCCCATAGATTTTTCAAATTTACTTGAAAATCCTGACGATTATGATGTGAAAATTATAGTTGGTAAAGAAGAAAATATTAAGGAATTTAAAGCACATTCGTTAATTTTATCTTCTAGGTCAATCTATTTTAAAAATGGATTATCTGCACGATGGGCAAGAAAAGAAGATGGAATCATCATTTTTAATAAACCTAATATTTCACCTTTGGTGTTTGAGGTTATTATAAAGTAAATACATTTTTTTCCAATTTAATTATTATTTTTTTTAAAAAAAATAAAATCATTAATCATTTACAAAAATAATATCACGAATAGGTATATTTATACAGGATTACTTTATATTAAAGATAATAATGAAATTAATCTTATTGATGTTGCTATCGCAGCGGATGAGCTTCAATTAATTGAAGTATTTCAACAACTTGAGGAAACTTTAACTGGAAATAGGTCTGCCTGGCAACCAAAAGATATTGTCAAAGTTAGTCAACATAGTCATTTCATTAATTTATATAATTTTGTATTAGAATTAGTTTGTAGTAAACCTAAAATTATTTTTGAATCGGAGGAATACTTAAAAATTGAAGAATCTTTCTTTATACAACTTTTAAAATGTGATGATTTTGAATTAGAAGAGATTGAAATTTGGGAATATTTAATTAAATGGGGAATTGAAAATACCAATTCTATTTTAGATGGTGATATAACTAAATGGACACCAATAGATTTTATAAATCTAGAAAAAATAATTCATAATTGTATTCCTCACATTCGATTCTTTCAAATGTCATTCAATGATTATACAAAAGTTAGGACTCAATTTAAGGATATCTTACCGGATGGTCTTGATGGAGAAGTTCTTCAATATTTATCAAACTCTAATTTCAAAACTACATTCAATGTTTTACCCTCAAGATTTCTATTTGACTCGAAAATTATTAATTCTAAAGATGCAGCATTGATAGCAAGTTGGATTGATAAAAAACGTGGAGCATCTTACAATTTTAAAAATATACCTTTTAAACTTGAACTTATTTATCGTGCAAGTCAAGAAGACTTTAAAATCAAGAAATTTCATGAGAATTGTGATAATAAAGGACCAACAGTTGTTGTCATTAAAGTTCACGATTCAGGTGAAATAATTGGTGGATATAATCCATTGGAATGGCGTAGTTTTAAAATATTAGAAGATGAAAGGAGTCCCATATTATATCATAATTGTGATTTTTACAATAACCATCAACGTAAATCATCAAATAGTTTTATATTTTCATTAACCAACCGAACAGTACCTGTATTAAGTCGTGTCACATCTAAAAGAGAAGCAATCACTTGGTGCAAAAACAAAGGACCTTGTTTTGGATTACATGATTTGTTTGTTTATTCTTTAAATAATAATATTGCCGGAAAAAGCAAGCAGCATTCTTATGAAAAGAAAGTTATTAACAAAGAAGCTTTTGAAATAGAAGAATATGAAGTATTTCAAATTGTTGATGATAGATATAAATCCATCATTTTTCTATTTATTGATATAATTTTTCGATTTATCAATAGAATGTTTAAGAGAGTAATTCGATTTATTAAATGGATGCTTGGGAAATTTGTTATTCTTCTGCCAGTAATATTTTTTATGTTAGTATTGTCGTCTGTTATATCTTTTGTTTTTTATTTTGCATCAATAATTTACAACTTTTATCAACAAGGTAATATTTTTGGTGTTATTGGTGTTATTTTGGTATTGTTACTATTAAAATATTTTTTGAAACGTCGTCAAGTTTATATTGAATAAATAAACAAAAAATTATTAGAAGCTATTCATAATCTCTATCTATAAAAAAAAGCATTGTGCGACCGTGACGTTAAGACTACCCTGCATAAAAAGGTGGATTTAAATTGGATCGTCCATTATCATGTGTCTGCGCCCTGTGCTACAGATTTTTATATAGATTCGGAGTGGCGCATCATTTGACATTGATTAGCAGCTCTAATCCCAATACAATTTTGAATTAGGCTGCATAAATGATTGGCGTAAAAACAAATTATAGCAACTAATCCAATTAGTACTAATTGTAATATAAAATATAAAAAATTTATTGAGCAATCGTCATTGTTTTTTTTAAAAAAAAGTTTTTTGGATTTTCCCATACGACGCATTTTCTTTTTTTTTTAAAAAAAAAATATATTTTTCAGTTTCTGAATTTTCCCATATGACGAAAAAAAATCCCTTTCTTTTAAAAAAAAATACACCTTTTCTTTTACATTTAATTTTTAATTTCTAATGCCAGCACAGCTCTCAAAGTAGGATTTTACCAGGGGGATTGAACATTTCTAATAACAGCAATTACAGGTATTTAATAACTATGCAATAAACCAAAAAAAAACCAAAAAAATAAAGCTTTCTTTTTTTAGGTATCAGTGGTTTTCTTGGTTTGTCTTCAGACGCGTGGAAATTTGGTAAGGAAGGATTTAATACATTTCTTTTAATCAAACATTTCTAACAGTTTGATTTTTCATTTTTTTAGATAACTGAATAAGGAATAATTTATACACGAACAGAATTGTGGTGAGTATTTTTTCTTTGAAAAATTTTTTAACAAAACATTTACTAACATCATGTTGCTTCCTTTTTTATATGGTTTGTTCATGATTCTGGACGTGTGAAATTTTAGTAGGTTCTTTTAAAATGCTTCTTTTAACATAATGTTAGTTAACAAAATGTTTACTAATGTTTATTTTTGCATTCTGTAGGGTGGTTCTTTGGCTCTTTCCAGACATGGAATTTGTAAGTGTTTTTCATTAATTTTTTTTATTTCTTAATGAAATGAAACATTAAAACTAACATTTTGTGTTCTATATTTTGTAGTTTAGACAGTACTGCAACACCTTGGACAGATGTAAATTTTGGTAAATAATATTTTCCTAACATTATTTCTTTAACGATACATTATTGATGATTCATTCTTTTCTTTTTTTAGTAGATGATCAATTTTTGAGAACTTTGGGTAAGTTCTGAAAATGAATTTTAAACTTTAAAAAATGTCACTAATTTAACTTTTTTTTTGTAGGGAACACCCTTTTCTCTTTTTTAGGTTTTGGTGGTACCTTTCAGAGTGAAGGTTAGTTTGAATTATATTTTTAATTTTTTTTAAAAAATTCTTTTTCATAATTACTAATCATTTTTTCTTTTCTTTTTTTAAATTTTGGTACCTTTTTTTAGGTCTAATGATTCTTTGGATGTTTTTTAGGTTTGCCCGGCTTCCTAATGAACCACTATGACTATTATAATAACTATTATAATAAAAAATGTATTGCATATTATTTATACTGACACTCATTATCTGTTATACTTTGTAATGATTAATATTCCTATTAATATGTAATAACTTTTAAAATATTTCGCAAGGATTGTGAGTGCTGTAAAATCACTACGGCATATGAAGTTTATACCGTAATATATTAAATCGTCGTAATGCCGTAATTATTTAATGCTAAATATACAAAAATTACACAAAGAAAGTAAAATATTTTTTTTTTATTATGCCGAAGATAATTTGTAATCCGTAAATCTATAATGCTGATCTTGATGATTTGTTAGATATTTAAATGGTAAAATCCATATTTCGTAACGCCGTAAATTCAATTCGGCAATTCCGACGGCACCTATAAAAATCCCTTGCCATACACAGCCTATGATTCCCTATTTACCACAAAATTCTAAATTAATGCTAATAACCATTCTAGACTTTATATAACAGCTTAGCAGAAAGGTATCTGATTTTCATAATTTTAATTAGCCAGGCCCGCGTGAAACGCGGGCATCCAGCTAGTAACTGATAATATAAAATCCAGAAATTAATAAAGGATAAGCTGGTTTATTTAATTCTATTAATAGTCTATAAGAATCAATTTAAATGATGTACTTGAAAGTTGAAACAATAAGACAATGCTTCTTAATTTATATTTAATAGATTATTAACCTAGTATCTTATTAATTTTGATATTTTGATTACAAGCTATTGTAATAAAATTAAATGTGTTGAACATTACTAAGAGTCCATTCACATTTCAGGTTACCTCTAAAGACCAGACCATTTCCTAAAAAAATAAACAGAAATGTTAGTAATGTTTCACTATATAAAAAAGCTTAAAAGAATAGTAAGTGAAAGTATACCTTCGAAAACTGAGACATTAAAGAATTGGAATGGTAAACTTCTCAACATTACCATGAGCTCCAACATGTTTCTCTCAGTTCTATAGTCAAATATTGTTTTTTCAAATCCAATCTAACTAAAAAATAACAGTGTATTAGTAATATTTTTATAAACGAAAAAAAAAATACAAAAAAAATTATGAATTATATAAGGATCGATCAGCAATACGAACAAAATCTTCTACCTTCTCTCCCTTTAGTTCTGTTTGGGCTATAGTAGCTTGTTTACTGCGACCAATGAGTTTAATTCATTTAATTCTTTTATAGGTAATATCATAGAATTTAATAAATTGGAATACAATGTTGTAAAGTATCTTTCAAAATGTCGAAATCTTTTATGAACAATTTGTAGAATCAGAAGGAAGTCCCGGATTTGAGTAAGCCCCCATTTAAACACATGTTCCTATATTTTAATTTCGACCATTACTTTGAATAATAGAGTTTTCTTCGATTGAAAAGAAATTTGATAATTTAATTAATTTATCTGGCTTTTTGAATGACATATTAATACAGAATATTGAAGTTCAAAAAAGAATGATTCCCAAAGCTTGTTTGATATATTAAATTAAAACTTCGTTCCATCCCATTTGACTTAGCTTTAATCAAAAAAGATTGTAGTAAGTAAGAGATCAGTTCTTAGAGGCCAAGTTTACTTCTAGCGACCAAGATTTTAATTATATTCGAATTATCATATTCTCTAAAAAAATTCTTCCATCATAAATGTATCTAAAATATAAGGTGTAAATTTAAAACAAGAATGGAAAAAGGTTAATACAGCAGCAGATCACAGAAAATATCATCCGAGCATTAAATCTTATTTTTTAATGTAAGGAAGTGTGAGGAAGAATTTCATTTTGAAATATAATAATAACTTAAACTTTGTTTGCGTTTTTTTGTTAAAAGAAATTTATGAAAATTGAGTCACGTGAGAGTTTTACCCAATCGTAACATTATAACCACGTGTATTTTTCTTTCATCCATAACCAAAGCACAACTTCGCAACCAAACAATATATCCAATTTTTTTTTTTATTATCAGAATTTTAATTTAGTTCTTTATCTTTCCTTTTTACTCCGGACTACTTATTACTACGTAGAATGCATTCACAAATACGCCTCAGATTCATAAATTAAATATCCGGTTTGGATTAAATGGATTAAATTGAGTTGATCCAATGGATTCAATTAGATTATATTTTAATAAAATCGGAAATATTCGGTATCGCTCAATTTTATAAAAGAGAGAGGGTGTTTTAAACATGTATAAACATATGTGTTTAAATTACCTTTGAAATTTTAATAATAAAGGGGCCAGGGGGGAGGGAGAACGTCAAACTAAAATTAATTTGGAGCAGCCTTACTGGGCTGATCTACAAAATGCCAGTTTCCCACTGAAATATACCATTTCATGATATCCAATTTTCCGAATTTCACCTTTTTTTTATAATAAATAATAACAGGGATTAAGGAATTATTGCTTTATTAAAAATCATGGGAAAATATTTAAGGAATTAATTCCTTTTTTTGTCATTATGATTTATTAGATATAAATACAATCGATTCTAAAAAAAGAAATTTTTATATAAATCCAATAAAATATCTATTCGGAATATTAATATTATGGAAATTAAAGTTTCAGGAAAATGATCCGGTTCGGAAAATGGACTTTTGGGAAACGATTTTTCAGGAAAATGACATTCGGGGAAATCATTTATTCTGGAAAATAATTTTATATTAAAATAAATATTCTTAATTAATTTTTTGACTAATTAAAATTCGTTGCCAATTTCTTTTTAAAATTAAAAAATTTGTACACAAATTAATTAACAAAAATTTAATGTAGCGCGTTAATAAATTTTATTAATTATTATAATAATTATTATAATTTTATACAGTTTGACGAAAGTGGAATTGATTTTCCATATTTAGTTAAAATAGTTAAATTCAAATGGTGTAAATTTAAGTAATTCTATAAAAGAAATTCCAAAGTCCCAATAGGATGATAAACACTTTGCATCTAATGCAATTAATACAAAATGATTTGTACTTCAAGCTAAACAATATGGTGTTTTATAATGTCAAACAATATGTACTTCACCATATAAAGCTGAGTAGCTGACCCACATACACCACACAATGAAAATGTCAAATGTCAATTAAATTAATTAAGGACGCCGCCTCAGGCGCCTCATTGGCGCCTCAATGTAATTGGATGATATCAAGAGAGTTGATTTTAAAGGATAGTCAAAAATCATGGTCAATCAATCAGTATATATTTAGGTTCATTTATAAAATAAGAATATATTTCTCAATTTGGTTTGTTTATCGTTTCTCAAATTTATAATCATAAGACTAACGTGAAAGCAATAATTATGATGTAATTGTAACTTTTACTAGTTAACAAGAAATTTAAATAAATATATCAACTGCAACTTTTCTTGAGAAACTTCGCAGATTCACCCGCAGTATGCATGTTTATTAGAACATATGATGAGCCAAAACCAAGACTGATCATGTTATACCTGCTTTTTTTTTATTAGGCATGGTGTGGGATTATTACGTAAAGAAAAGTGATGTGATCAGCGAATTCCAAAAATATTATCAAAATTTTTTAAGCCACCGTTCGACCGTTCGTTCCTTACAAATTTTTATTTTTAATAATTTTTTTTTCTAACATTTAGGTTAATATACACTTTATAGAGTGTAATAAAAACCAGCAGTATTATACCATTATACCCTTCAACTGTTGAATCACATAAAATCACACGGAAGCTACTATAAGGAAAGTTGTTCTTTAACTTATTCTAATAATAAAATGGGTATTTTAAGATATTATTGTGTACTTGTTCAAAAAAATTATATTTCAAAAGAAAAATGACTTTTATTAAAATTATTGTTACAATTGATAATATAATTTATTTATTTTTTAACGAAAAGTAATTTATATGAGATCAAGTAGAAGTGGGGATTTTTGATGTATAATTATGAATTTTATTTCTTTTGTTGTTCTTTTTTTTTTAGTGAAAAATTTTCTAACTTGACTTTATACATTTTTTATCAGTTATATGTGATGTATATAATATTAATGAACTACTATGGAGAAACTATGATTAAATAAAATAAGTTGCAAAGAATTTTTATTTATTTATTTTTATGACTCAATATAATATTTTTGCATTATATTTTAATTTTTACATTTAAATCATATAACCATATTATTAATAATTATATTAAAGTTAGAGAATAATAAATCCCTATTCTTTATTGTATTTAAATGGACGTGTTTAATTTTTTTTAAAGTTTAAAAAAGATTTTTTTCGTTTCGATATATTACTGTACGTCATGTGTTATCACAGGTAAATTTCTTCCTTGGATAATATTTAACAGAATTTATATAGTGGAACCAGGATGAATATCTCGCAAGGATGCAGTATATTGAAACAGAACATATTATGCTTGTTAGGAATTTACAAAGTAATACTTATACATTTATCTTTTACTTCGTGATTCCACTAGATATCACAATTTTTATATTAGTTCATGGAAGGAAATTTTGAATTCGTGATTAAAAAAATTGGAAAGTAAATTCGCCTCAACATACTTATTACTTACCACAAGCAACATATTAATTTCCTATTTAAACGTTACTTATGTAATACAAGATATGAGTAATTTTTTTTTACGAAAGGTTTATTTTATTGTGCGATTTTCCCCATAATTCAAGTAATGTTATTATTAGACTCTACCATCATTTTGACTGTGGTTTGCTGAAGTGGTAAAAACAATCGGAAAATACGGAAAAAAGGAATTGATATATACTGTACTTATTACAATCATTAACCATTCTATTATGACTATTTTCAATATTTTGTCTAATTGCGAAATTTTAAATGATTTTTCTGTTTGTGTAACAAGATTTGGATGATATTGAGCGAGTTTATTTTATATTGATGATGAAAGTGATGAAAGACAAAACAAGTTTTATTAAATATCATTTCTTTTCTTTCTATTTGTTTATTACTCTTTGAAATTAATTTAATACATTGACATCAAAGATGATCTTTTTTTCGGGATTATAATCTCAACATATTTTAAAGGTTTACAACCTGTTGCGGGTTGTGATAATCTTAGAAGAATATTATTATATAATCTTACAAACATACGTTATCGTTTGTAACAAAATATTCCTTTTAAGTCTTCAATATTTCAAATATTTCATATAGCAGCTTTATCTCAGCACAAAAACGTGGTTCAAATAATTAGCGATGTAATTATGTCTCATAAATTTATAAAATTTTTAAATAATCGTCCATGAAATTAATACAATTGTTTACTCTTTTAAAAAAGAAAAAAATGTTTAAGGATAAACACTACAATTTTATAACCTGCTAATGTTCGAAACATAAATACATATCACCGCGCCATTATTAAATTCATATATTGGATGTAAATTTAGCATGTGGTTTGACACATGACAAGATTGGTCCGTCTCAAAATCCAGAAAAACTGCATAATCCTGAATTACAAAATCCTGTGAAAATTCTGTTTGGACAAACATTAAAAATATTATTTTTTTTTTACCATTTTTCATAATATATTATAATTTTAATTACTTTTAATCAAAGATACATTATTTAATTAAAAAAAAAATTATATATTTATTGATTAAAGAAAATGTTTAAAATTAATAATAATTATTAGTAATGGACAATATTAAAATAAGTATTAATTATACGGTATCCAGAATTTTCGTCGAAGCCATTTCGCCAAAGAGATATTTCACTGAAGGGATATTTCGCCGAAAGGACGTTTCGCCGCCGAAATACCATTTCACCGAAACCCCATTTCACTGAATTCCATTTCGCTGAAGCCATTTTACTGAATGGACAATTCGCTAAAAAATTATTTATTCCATTTGGTTATTTTATAGTTTTTATACTAAATACATAAAAAAGTCTTTTCTAGAAAAATTTTTGAATTAGCTGATTTTTATAATACATTGATTTTTTTTACTTACTTTTTTGTGAATAAATATTAACAATTAATATCAGTTACTTGAATATTAAAGTAATAATATCCTGAAAAAAATAAATCTCTAAAAATAATTTAATTTTTATTTTCATTGCGCGATGAATACTTTTTAGAAAATATTATGTAATCGTTACTATTTTCGGCGAAATATCCATTTGGCGAAATGGGATTCGGTGAAATTGGAATTCGGCAAAATGGATGATTCGGTAAAATGGATTCGATAAAATGTATTTTCGGCGAAACATCCTTTCAGAGAAACGTTACACATCTCTTCGAAGAAATGACTTCAGCAAAATGGGTTTCTGTGAAATTGATTTCGTCAAAATGTGTCGTAACCTTAATTATATTAATTGTTAAAAAAAAAAATTATCTCTACAATTAAATAAATTATCAGTTTTATTTATTTTTTTTTTTGGCTGGATATGTTTTTTTTATTTTTACTAAGCAAAAAAAATATATTTATTCTAATTAAAAAAAACATACAAAACATATTTATTCATAAAAAAAATATTAACTTCGATTAAACTAAAAGGTAAAGAACGAGGAAGAAAAAAAATTAGTTAAAAAATAATTGGTATTATTAAAAATAAAAATCGGAAAAAAGGTGCTTGTCGTAGCACCGCTCCGATCACTGATCCCAAATTTAAAAGGGTGAAAGGATTAGCAAAAAAAAATAATTAGGAAGGAGGTACTATAACACCGCAGCGACGCAGCGTCAATCTAATAATGTACTTAAGTAGCAGTAATAAAAAAATATTAAATAAAAAAAAAATTATATTAAAAAAATACAGTATAGATTAAAAAAAATTTAAAAAAATTTAGTTAAAAAAAAAACCAAATCTAAAAAGAAGTATTAAAATATTAGAAAAGAGGAAAAATTTTTTTAAAAAAATCAGAATAAAAGATAAAAACAAACCGAAAAAAGATAGTTAAAAAATTTCGGTTTTAGGAATAAGACCAAACCGAAAAAAAAATGTTTGAAAGGTTTGAAAAAAGGAAAAAAAAAATTCGGTTTCATCTCACAGAGGACCGGTGACCAATCAGTGAATTCAAATTTTACACGTTGTTTACATGTACTTATAATTTCATTGTAACAATAAAAAAATTATTTTTGTATTTTACGAGCCGGAAATAAATTTATGTAACAATAAAAAACTATTTTTGCATTTTATGGGTGATTTACCATCTCGAATGAGCCGGAAATAAATTCATGTAACTATTTTTGTATTTATCTACATCGGCTAAATTTATGCCGATAAACCACTATATTTATAACATATATTAATAATATCATTGGAACAATCGGAACAACCATTCCGAAAATGGGGTCATTTCTACAATAAATTTATTTATATTCAAATGATATGTGATTACACAAATACGCCTAGTATAAATAAACCACTTTCGGCGTAATTTTTAAAAAAAAAATTAAATTCCCCTTTTCTTTTTTTTCTTTAGTTTACACTACGGCGTAATTTTTTTTAAAAAATTTAAAATTTCCCTTTTCGCCTAAATTATTCGCTATGGAATGTACAAAAGCTATGGAATGCACGGAAGTAGCATGGGAAATCATAAAACATTTTCAGGATGACTTTTCAACTTTATATTCATGTTTTCAAGTTAACAAGTTATGGTCTCGTTTAACAATCCCATTTATATGGGAAGATCCATTTTCATTTAAACAACCGAAAAACTATAATTACATTGAGGCTTACTTATGTAATTTAAATGATGATGATAAAAAAAAATTAAATAAATATGAAATTAATACTAATTTATTTTCATATGCATTATTCAATTATTCCAGTTTTATTAGACATTTAGATACAAATAAATTAATCAATTCTATAAAAAAGTGGGATGCAATAGTTAATCCGATACGACAAAAAGGTCTCGTAAAATTTATCTATAAGTCATTAATTAAATTATTTGTTGAAAGTGATGCAAATTTACTTACTCTTGATTTTACATATAACCGTAATTATTATAATATTACTATTTCTCAAATTATTTTAAATCCAAATTTTATTTGTAATATCAGGAAACTTTATCTTAAGTTTGACACTTATGATACATTTAATATAGATTCATTTTTAAAATTTTTAAGCTTAAATTCCAAATCAATTTCTTCAATTAATTTTCAATTCATAGATCCTTATCAAAATGTTGAAGAAAATCTAATTAATATAATTAATTCACAAAAAAATCTCGAAAATATTTCTTTTAATTTTGATAGTCTTCCCTTATATAATTCACTCAAAAACCCTGATTTTATCAATACTTTAAGAACAATTATATTTTATTTTATTGACTTTAAAAATATAGTTGCTTTAAATGAAGTATTTGAACAATTAAATGTCTTAGAATCCATTCATATACTTTGTTGTTCTTTTTTAGATTCAATATTTGTAACTTACCCCTTTAAATTAAGATCGTTATTTGTATCTGAAATAATAATCGAACCAATAAGATTATTATTACAAAACTCCGGTAATTATTTAGAAAATTTTGGACTCGAACTTTATTGTTTACCAAGAGGAGAAGTCGAGTTATTAGACTTAATTATTAATCATTATAGTACAAACATCAAATTCTTAACATTTTGCGAATTTAATCATGATAGTATTTATAAAATACTCAAATTAATCGAAAAAGTTAAATTAAGTCTTAATTATCTCACTATTGAAATTAGCCCTATAGCTAATTCTGGTTCAATCATATTACAAAATTTATGGAAAATCCTTCCTTCCAGATTAGAATATTTAAATTTAATCATTCCAATTAGTAATATAAGTGATTTTGAATTTTTTTTGAAAAATTTACAAACCATTTTTATTAAAAAATTATTAATTAAATGTGTATGTACTGTAACAAGAATACCAGTATTCCAAAGAAATTCTATTTTACATTATATAAAAGAATATATAATGAAAAATAAAAGAGTTGAATATTTGGCTTTTCTAGAATATTTTTCCGATAAAGAAGAATATGATGACTTGATTTCAATGGAAAATGAAGAATTTGGATCATATAATATTGTAATTCAAAAGTATCACGAATTAAAGATATATAATCACGAGTTTGTAAGTGAAATGTATTGCTAGTTCATTTACTGTATATATAGATTTTTTTAAAATGTATTAAATTATTGTTATTTATAATAAATAAAAGTTTCTTTTTGTAAAATATGGCTTAAATATGATGTTTATTCAAATATACAGTAAAATGAATAGTTAATTAATATATATATATATATATAACCAAATTATTTTACAACTCTATAAAAATTTTATCTGTTATTTCTGTAAAACTCCGTAAGAACGGATCCATTCACAGAAAATGTAAATAAATCAATAAATTCCATGATACATTGATACAAGGTTATTAATTCTGGAAATATGAGCCTTATGGAAAAAACATGGAATATAAAAAACGGATCAACTTTTTTTACAGGGTTATAAATATTACTTCTTTTCCGCCCAACTTTTATAATCTGATCAATTTCCAAGACGTTTACCTTTTCTTTAAAAAAGTTTAAAAGCTAAGAGAATTAATAAAACCTTAGAGTTGGTCATTGACTTAGGTAAGGATGAAAATTGATTTAGGATTAATTCTTAATTTTTTGATTTTAGTCATACATGTAAATAGACATTTTTAAATGTTAACAATCCGTTTTGATAACATTGCACAATGCAAACCTGTGAATTTATCCCTTTCGTATGATGCTCTATTCGGCTTTTTTCATGACACATACTTTAATTATTGCTAAATCCTTTAATATACAAATCATAATAATTTCTCTGCGATATAGTAAATAGTTACAGAATATGCGAAATATAGAACATGCATAATTAAGTTTTATGATAACTATGTCATATTGATGAATAAATGATACTCAAGAAAAGTTTTTTCTTAGAATTTTCAAAGATTATTTCTTCATCAATGAAGTTAAACCTCAGAGCATCCGTTAATGGTAATATCAACATTTTAAATATCTTAACCAATAAATTTAACCAATATAAAGAAAACTCGGTCAAATCCCATGTTTATTCTATCATATGAGAAAAAAAAGTTCAGTTTCACTAGTTAATTTTCAAAAAATGATGATTCATTGATTTATAATCAATTGTTAATTGATCTTTGGTTAATATCAATCAATAATTTTTTTATATAGCTGAGATTAATTTATTTAGTACAAAGAGTACTACAAAATTTAAAATAAATTCTTCCTTTTAAATTAGAATATCTCTTGTAATTATTACAAGTGATTTTGACGTGAAAATTTCACAACCCACTTTTCCCATTTTCTTATTACTGTACTTACCAGTTACCATATTTGATAAAAGAACATTTTACTTTTTATAAAGGAATATATTATGAAAAGTCAAAGAACTAAATATTTGGCTTTTTTAAAATATTTTTTTTGTCATTCAAGTTTCTACTGATGATAATGATTTACATTCTTTGAAAAATAAAGTAATGGAAATTAGATTATATAAATAATATCATTATAATTCAATATTACAATCAATTACAGTTATTTCCAATTGATACGATCTTATACTAACAAGAAAATCATCTAAAACATTATTCCCACTATTAATAATATCAGCATTTTTAATTTTAAATTTAATATAAAAAAAATTTACCATTCATCATAATTGACTATTCTTCCTTTTACTTCATATTCTTCTAACAAATATTCCATTTCTATAGTAATCTCACCTTGTAATTTTAAAAATATAGGATTTCTTCCTTTCCAGTTATCTATAAAAATTTTAGGGGCGCAATTTCTATTGGAAAATTATTATCAAAGCAAAAATTATACAAATTAATTGGTGATATTTTAGCTAATACATTAAAAAATTTATTCCAATTAAAATCATTTTTGGATATAATATGTAATCCATTTAAATATTGACAAGTAGTTAATAATTTTTCTATTTCTAAAATATTGTCATCTTGAGGTGTAAATGTTAGATATATAAGTTTCGGACAATTTTGATAAATAGTATGAATAATTCTTTCATTCTCATTCTTTAAATAGATGATGTTATAAAGTTCTATTATAATAAGTGATCTTTTTGTACTTTCAACTAAACTTATTAAATACTTGACAGGAAATTCTTGAAGTTTTAAAAATTGTAAAGAAGGTAAAGATAAATTTTCTAAACACTTCCATTTGCTTTCTTCAAATAAATAATCACCATGCAATTCTAAACTTTTTAAATTTGCCCAAAATGAGAGAATTCTGTGGTAAATGGTTTAAATCCTGTAAAATATTGAATAGTATTTGAATGTTTAATCAAAGAATTTTCAAGAATCTCACAGAACGGTGGTTCATCTTGTGGTTCCCAGTAAGTATACCTTCTAAAATAAACATTAACTAATTTTTTTTGAGCCTTAATTAATTTAATAATCTCATAATTGTTCTTAGAACTTACAATAAAAAGTTCCAACTCTCTAATTGATTTTACATTCTGATAATCCAGTTAAAATATTATTATTAATGCTAGCACAACAACTTAAAAATTTGATTTTTGAAATTGATAATTAAATTTTCTTGGTATGTAAAGGTGTGTAATGTTTACATTTTTGTTAATAAAAAGTTTGAATATTTCATCTTTAACAATTAATCTTTCACAATATTTTTGGTTATATTCATAATAGAACCTAAATTTAAATGTTTACAAAAACTAATATAATTTAATAAAGGTCTTTGATAATTTAATAAAGGTAAGGCCATATAGATTTTACTATTTTCTAAATAATTATAAATCTCTTTAATTTTTGCTTCATCTTGTATGTGTAATATAATTACATTCAATAATATCATTTCTGAACGAACATAAACTAATCCATTCCAAGGATCTTTCCATAAAAATAGAACAATTATTTCACACCAAGTTTTATTAACTAAAAGACATGAATATAAATTATCTTCTAAATATTCAAATAGAGAATAGAGAATATCTTTATTTAATCTGACCATTTTTATTCCTTTTTTTTTTTGAAAAAATTTTTTTGGCTACATGTGTAATACGTAATGATGACTGTGAATGTGTAATAAGTATACTGCGTATACTACGTATTCATGACATATTACTAATAATTTAAGTAAGTAGGATTTTGATGATTTGAATATTACTTAGGACATATTAATTTAAATGTAATAATATAAACAAAACCGATTGTTTGTGTCAAACCTGTCAAACCATAATACTTTTTCAATAATATGACATTCTCTTTCATTCAACTGTTGAAATCAATTTTTTTTTTTTTGAATCACAGAATCAAAAAACTCATAGTGAAGCTACACATAAGGAATTTTTAACTTATTCTAAGACGTGTGTCGTGAATTTGTTTGAAAAAATTAATTTTCGGAAGAAAAAATGATTTTTTATTAAAATTTATTATAACAATTAATAATATAATCAAATTTACTTATTTTTAATAATAGAGACGAAAATTAATTTATAGGAAAACAAGTAAAAGTGGTAGAGATTTTTTTGTGTGTAATTATGAGTTTATTTCTACATTTTTCATTACCGTTAGATATTATGTATATAATATTATTATTTAAATAAAATAAGTTGCAAAAAATTTATAATTTATTTTATGTTTTAAATACGACTCAATATAATATTTTTTGATTTATATTTAATATTATGTTTTAATTTTTATATTTAAATCATATTTTTTTTAAATATATATTATTAATTATTATAATAAAGTTAAAGAATAATAAATCCCTATTCTTTATTTATTGTATTTAATTTGGTACATTCGATTTTTTAAAGTTAATAAATTTTGATAAATTTTAGGAAAAAAAAAGAATTTTTTTTCGTTTCGACGATTGCAAATCAGTTACTGTATTATGTTATTATAGTTAAGTTCTTCCTTGAATAATATTTAACAGAATTAATATAGTGGAGTCAGGATAAATAGATATCTCGAGCAATAATGCAGTATATCGAAACAGATCATTAGGAAGTTACAATGTAATATCCTACATTAATATACTTAGTAGTTATTTCATAGATACCATCGATACAACTATTGCTTTTAACTGTTTCAACAACAAGAGCTTGGAGAATACATTAAGTCAACAGAGAGGAAATATGGGAAATAGGAAATATGTCTGCTCATTCTGCAATAAAAATTTAGGTCAAGACAAAACATCGTCTAGACATATCACCGAACAACATACAAACATACGTTATCGTTGAAACCAAACAATAGTAAAGAAAACATTCCTTCTCTGTCTCCAATATTTCAAATATTTCATATAGCAGCTTTATCTAAGTACAGAACGTAGTAAAAATAATTAGCAATGTTTTTATATAAAACAGTCTCATAAATATATAAAATTTTTAAATAAAACTCTCATAAATATATATAATTTTAAATAAAAACTCTCAAAATCTAAACGTCCATGAAATCAGGACCAATTCTTTACAATTATTTACGCATTTGAAAAATAAAAACAATTTTATAACTTCGTACTGAATTAACTGAGCTTGGTTTTTATCCATTATCATTAGTTTATTAGTTGAAATTACCTGTTATTACACCACTTATTAATCATAACGTCATTATTACAAATACTAAGTTTTAGGTCCGTCACAGTTCAATTAATACTTGCTTAAATACATTTTTAAACATCAGATCCCTTTAAGCTAATTATCTTTTTGATAAAATTTATAAAATATGAATCGTACATTACCTATAGATTTTTCAAATTTACTTGAAAATCCTGACGATTATGATGTAAAAATTATAGTTGGTAAAGAAGAAAATACTAAGGAATTTAGAGCACATTCGTTAATTTTATCTTCTAGGTCAATCTATTTTAAAAATGGATTATCTACACGATGGACAAGTAAAGAAGATGATGGAATCGTTGTTTTTAGCAAACCTAACATTTCACCGTTGGTGTTTGAGGTTATTATAAAGTAGGTACTAAATTCAACTTTAATCATTTTTTTAAATAAAAATTATTAATCATTTACAAAAATAATATCATGGATAGGTATATTTATACAGGATTACTTTATATTAAAGATAATAATGAAGTTAGCCTTGTTGATATTGTTATTGCAGCAGATGAGCTTCAATTAATTAAACTATTTCAACAACTTGAAGAAATTTTGACTGAAAATAAATCGGCTTGGCAACCAAAAGATATTATCAAAGTTTATCAACATGATCATTTCATTAATTTATATAATTTTGCATTAGAATTAGTTTGTAGTAATCCTAAAATTATTTTTGAATCGGAGGAATACTTAAAAATAGAAAAAACTTTCCTTATACAACTTTTAAAATGTGATAATCTTGAATTAGAAGAGATTGAAATTTGGGAATATTTAATTAAATGGGGAATTAAAAATACTAATTCTATTTTAGATGGTGATATAACTAAATGGAAGTCAACGGATTTCATAAATCTAGAAAAAACGATTCATGATTGTATTCCTCACATTCGATTCTTTCAAATGTCATTCAATGATTATATGAAAATTAGGACTCAATTTAAGGATATCTTACCAGATGGTCTTGATGGAGAAGTTCTTCAATGTTTATCAAATCCTAATTTCAAAACTACATTCAATGTTTTACCCTCGAGATTTATTTTTGACTCGAAAATTATTAATTCTAAAGATGCAGCATTGATAGCAAGTTGGATTGATAAAAAACGTGGAGCACCTTATATTTTCAAAAATATACCTTTTAAATTTAAACTTATTTATCGTGCAAGTCAAGAAGATTTTGAAATCAAGAAATTTCATGATAATTGTGATAACAAGGGACCAACAGTTGTTGTCATTAAAGTTTATGATTCAGGTGAAATAATTGGTGGATATAATCCATTAGAATGGCGTAGTTATAAAATATTGGAAAATGAAAGAAGTTCTTTATTATATTATCATGATGATGTTTACAATAATCATCAACATGAATCATCAGATAGTTTTATATTTTCATTAACAAATCGAACAATTCCTGCTGTATTAAGTCGTGTCATATCCAAAAGAGAAGCAATCACTTGGTGCAAAAACAAAGGACCTTGTTTTGGATTACATGATTTGTTTATTTATTCTTTAAATGATAATATTGTTGGTAAAAGTAAACAACACTCTTATGAAAAGAAAGTTATTAACAAAGAAAATTTTGAAATAGAAGAATATGAAGTATTTCAAATTATAGATGATAGACTTAGTAATAGAATTTTTCGAAGTATTAATAGGGTTTTTCGATTCATCAAGAGAATGTTTAAAAGAGTAATTCCATTTATTGAATGGATACTATTTGATAAGTTTCTTTTGCCAACAATTATAATATCAGCGTTATTTTTATTTATAATTATGTTTCTTTTTACTATAGTACTTTTAGCAGCACTTATGCAAGTTGCTCGTTTTATATTGGAATTGTTATATAAACCTTGAATACATAAATACTAAATAGGCAATATTAAATTTATTCATCATAACAGATGAGAGAATCAAATGACCCTAAATATAGTTTGTAGAAAGACATATTCAAAACAATAAAATGAACGTTTCTTGATAATCTTTAATATACTATATTTAATACATCATCAATGTAGTATTTTTTAATAATTTTGATTACAAACTATTGTAATTAAATTAATTGTTTATTAGCAAAAAAAAAATGCATTTCATTATTATGCAACTAGAAGGACGCGAACAAAATCCATGAATAACTGAACCTTGATCTGATTCAATAATTCTTTCGTCTGGTTGATTAGTTAAACCCCACTTAACCCGTATACATATACCATATGCACGAAATTCTTTTAACTTTTAACTTTTGATTTTCTAACTTGAATAATTTACATTGTGATCATTTAAATTATTTAACATTAATGAAAAGGTTGTTGAAAGGCTTTAATAGAATTTTGAAACCTTTTTTTTTTAAAAAAAAAGGTCTGTTAAATTTATATAAATCAACTCAATATAATATAGTAGTAATTTTGTTCTAAAAGATCAAAACTTTAATCTGTGATAAATCCTATTTAGTAATTTTGGAAAGTGTAACGTGAACATTTGAAAATGTCACGTACAATGTGTTAAACGTTAGAACTATTGTGGCCTTTAATTTCACTTTAAATATCACTATTATTCGCGAATATATTAATGTTAAAATTAATAGCTAAATGTTTATGATATTGATTATCAATATATAAAATAAGTATGAAATATATGAATACAATATTCAAGAACGCCAAAATATTATTCGTAATCGATTTCCAAATCCATATTTCTTTATTATCACTTAATTATATTGTGCTTTCCTACTTTAAAATTCATGAGAATTTATATTTAATTCTTCAATATTTCGCTTACTAGTTCCAAGTACATTTGATCTATTGATATAAATTATATTTAATTAAAGATTTGAATTGTTAAATTTCAATTTTAATTAACTTTCAATATCAATGTCAGGCTCAAGTTCTATTGAAGTATAACCTATAAAATGAAATTATATATTCATCCAAATATCTATTCATTAACGATTAACATTTTACATTTACAATATTTATATGCTTTCACAATACATACTTTAGAAGAATTGATACATGAACATTTAAAAGAATATAAAAGTATAGAATATTTTTTTAGAAATAAACAAGTATGATTAATTACAATTTTTTCAGGATGCGATATATTTAATATGGCAGGAATATTAGGTGTACGATTATGTATAAATTAGAAAAAGGTGTTGATTTTAGAGCAACTTTAAAGGTATTAGAACTAATTTGGGTTTCTGTTGGTACTTGGTATAGGAATTAATTTGTATATAGAAAAGAATAAACAAACATTAGATGATATTTTAAAAAAAATAAAATTATGAAAGTTTGGTACCTGTATTTTCAGTGGGCTAGTTATTGACGAGCACATTGGTTTGGAATCTGATGGGGTATATTTAATCTTCAACATGAAAGCCTAAAAGCCTTTTCCCCTTTGTTTCCCATTGCTGGAAAGTCAAATCACGCAAAATCAGTATCACATCACTTTTAAATGACCCACAGCTTCGTGCAATACTTTATATGGTACTAGGGATGGCAACAGTCACGGTCATTAACCGGTTATGACCGGTCATGACCGTGACTGATATCGGTCAGTCAAAGACCTCTAACCAACCATTTGACCGACCGTTTGACCGACCGTTTAACCGATCCTGAAAACGTTTGCAAAACGTAATTTAATAAATAAAAATGTTTTGCAAACGTTTTTTTAATTATTTTAATAGAAAATGTTGCGAAAACATTTTTTATTAAGTATTTCAATTAAATTACGTTTCGCAAACATTTTCAGGATCAGTTAACCAGTCGGTCAAACGGTTGGTTAACCCGGTCGGTCGGTCGGTCAAAGGTTCTTGACCGGTTATGACCGACCGATGACTGACCATGACCGACCGTTGCCATCCCTATATGATACCATCTGTTAAGTTGGCAAGTCACGGATACTTTCTTGCGTATGATGAAGCGTTAGAGTTGTTTGGTGTCGAGTTTGTAAAGCAAAATGTGACAAGAATTCCTACAGATAAAGAAAATTAAAATTAAAACACAATTAGAAAAAGAACGAACAGATGTGTTAATTTGCAATTATATTAATGATTCTGTACAAACCTCCCAACCACATCATATTTAATCTCGAAAAGAAAAAATTTGGGAACTTGCACATTTATTAGTTAACGCTTTCGAATCTGCAAATCCTCCTTCTAAGCATCCAATATTTGAATTCTGTAGTAATTTAAATAGTCAAGGAATTGATAAATTGTTTCAATTCCAATATCACATGCTGTAAAGGTTGCAAACAATAATTAACCAAGAAATTCTTTTAACTGAAAGCTATACGTTACAGTTGCTGACATTAATAAAATGAGAAAGGTGAAAGAAAGTGAAAGAAGAGAAGATAGAGAAATAGTAGGCCAAGGGGTAGACCAAGGGGTAAGGGAAGACAAAGGGATATTAATAAAGGGGATAAGGAAAATGTATAATCACAATAATTACTGTTTTTTTAAAAGAAATAAAATAATTAATAAAAATTAAAAAAATTAAAAATAAAGATAAGAGTAGCAACACATTTTTTGATGTTAATTTCCAATTTTATTAATTGAATTACATTTTCGTAAAAGCCTCAAAAAAAAAAAAAAAATAACCACTAACAAATAATAAATGAAAAAAAATAAATAAAAAAAAGAAAAACCTAAAATTGAACTTGATGGATTTCCTTCATTATTATTGTTGTCTGGGCCTTTACCATCTGCCAATATGCTGTTCCTGATGCTTCATTTGCCAGCACTTCTTTTGGATCTTTCCCATTTGTTGGTGGCGCTGCTCCTCCATCTGCTGGTGGAACAAAAATAAAAAAAAAAGAATTGGTTAAAATAAATAAATGAATGAATGAATTCATAATGAAAGATACGTAACATCTAAACTTAAGGTGCTCTGAAGAATTTAAAAAAATGAAAACTTGCATTAGACAATGCATCCTTATCTAAAGAAATTTGTTTTACTATGTAAATAAAAGTAAATAGTTAATAAAATTAACGAAAGAAATAAATAAAGCGAAAAAAATTTACCATTAAAGAATAAATACGTATAAATTTTTTAACGTTAATATTTAAATTTGCTTATAAGTTGTCGCCAACTATATTTTCTCCTTGATAGTTTTAATGGAGTTTTTCTTTTCAGTTACTTCATTATAAAATTAATATTTTTTCTTCAAAGATCTCTTAAGAAAAACCAAATATAAATTACTATTCAAAAAAAAGATTCCCTAAAATAAAAAAAAATTTTTTTTAGATATCATAAATCAAATATAAACAAACAAACAAACAAACAAACAAATATAAAAATTAGAAATTTAAACCATCGCATGTAACTAACCTTTAGCCAAAAAATTAACCAAATTGCCGAAGAAATCAACTTTAACAACAAGAATATAGTGAAAACTAATAAAAAATAATAAAATAAACTAAATTTTATTCATTTCTCTTATAGTAATTAATTTTTTTTAAAAAAAGAAAAGGCCACTTACAATAGTAAAATTCAGTTTTTTGCATTAATAACCGTTATTATAAGCTTAGAAAAACCTTTTCCTTTCGTAAATTTACATATATACTACTGTTAAAACTATACATTTCTTCCTATCCCAACTTAGATCTTGAGAAAAGCTAGTTTTAAAGCGGGTTTTCAACATGTATGAAAAAAAAAATTTTTTATTAAAAAATGGGAAGGTAAGGATAAAAGTTGGTGGAACACAAGATAATCTATCGATTTTATAATTTACATGCAAAATGAAGTGCTCCGATTAATGTTACACAAATTTCGTTAAATATGAAAGTGACATTTCCGATGACTGTTAATAAATTCATGAAATATCATAATTTGAGCTGCTTTTCTAGTATTCATTTATCTGTTATATATCATTTTACAATTTTACTTTCAAGCAAAGTTTGAAGAATAGGATAACAACGAAGTTTACTAATTTATTCATACGCAAGAAAATTCTTGTTTACATATATATTAAATCTTAGACGATCGGAATTTTTCTCGAACCGTGTTGCAGATCAGTTACAAAAAAAGTTGTTCTTTAAAATAAGATCATAATAAAATCTCATTGAGCTTTATTTATAAACTAACAACTATAATGAAGGTTCTCTTTGATAAATATGACAAACGATAATATTCCTTAAAAATTATAATCCGGGTAAATTTAAATACGAAACGAAAATTTCTAATCTAGTTAAGTAAGTAAAGGCTTAAATATTGCTTCAAATGATATTCAAGATTATCTTTTTGATTGATGGTAAATGTTAGGTTCTCATGTTCCGAATTTTGTAAATCAATTCCGAGAATATTTTTATTCAAATAACTATTGATCAAAAGAGGTGAAACGATTTCGCATAGTACCTGATAAAACCTGGTATCAATTTGTTGCCGATAGTAGAAAATACATTCATTTTCGTTAGATTGAACGTTATGTTCTTTTGGTGGCTTGTTTAATAAGTATGTAACGGTATCGTAACAGATTTCCTTACAATTAACGTAATAATGACAAAAATCATTCGGTGGACGGAAAAAAAAGGTGGTAGGATGAAGAGGTATAGTGGTAAGTTGAGGAGTTTGCGTACTAGGATGAACGGCATCCGTAGTTGTCACGTGAAGAGTATTTTCGGAAGTAAGGTTCTGTTGCAGCGAGATGTTGTAGTTATTGGAGTCCGGATAAGTAGTATTGAACGGGGGTAGTGGGCTAAAAGCTTGATCCTGGTTCATGTTTAAATTGGATCGAGTATTTTTCTAGGGAATTATTTAAAAAAGTAAAGATCGAAATATTAGAAACTATTGTATGAACTGTATACTGTAGAAGAACACACACTATTGAAAATCTTACTTCACAAAAATTGCTGATCGAGTTCTTTATTTGAAGAGAAGCTTTAAGTTGAGAAAAAAAAAAGAATCTTTATATAAAATTTTGAATATTTTGTCGATCGCAAACTTACTAACATTGCATTTAATCAACTTCCTAATTGAGATTGTCTACAATGAGTATATGAAGAACCTGTTTTTTTGTGTAGCGCAAATCTTAAATGATCATGCGCACGGGGTCACAATTCCCGGACGCCAAAAATAAAGAACTATTCTAGAAGTATAAAAAAGCAAAGTATGAGGGTTATCTTTATTTCTATATAAAAATTTATTATTCTTTTACACATTATAAAGTTCGTATGACAAGTTGATTTTTATTTTATTTTTTTAATTAAAACTTTATTGGTATTGAAATAATTGCAAACGCAATATCAACGTAAGTAAATACGTTGGGTCAATGAAGTATCTATCTAATACAAAAAATTGAAATTATACTATAAAAACCTAACTATGTTGTAATACAGTCTATTTAGTATTTACTCGCTATCGCTATCTTCCCTTGCACCTTGGACGCTTGCAACACGTTTATTATTTACATTCAAAATTGCACTTTCTGTTTCTTCCTTCAAAAATCGTAGAAAGTAATATCACGTGATTTCTCGGCAAAATTATTATCCAAATAACTCCTATCGGTTATTGTTTTAACCGGAATTGGTGATCTTTCCATTTGTGATCCAAAATTTTCTGATTTTTACGCTTCCTGCCGTCTTGCTCCTGCGTGAAGAATTTTTCTTTGTTTGACCCGAGTTTTCCTTAACTTTTCTGTTCGATAAACTCGTATCATTATCCTTCTTCTGCTTTAATTTTTTTGGTAATAATTCTGACTTCTTCTTTTTCTAATTTTTTCGTCTTTCATCGTTACATCCGTTA
The DNA here is from genome assembly GCF_026210795.1 of Rhizophagus irregularis. Taxonomy (NCBI): domain Eukaryota; kingdom Fungi; phylum Glomeromycota; class Glomeromycetes; order Glomerales; family Glomeraceae; genus Rhizophagus; species Rhizophagus irregularis. Next base: position 1,090,637 of record NC_089435.1, on the reverse strand, counting down.
CATCAACTTCTAGTTCTCGAACAAGACTTTCCAAATCCGTAATAGTCTACTTAAATTTTTCTATTTCCTCTTTTTGAAGAAATATTATTCGTTCTTGGTTTAACATCTCTTCCAATTCACGTGACCTCATATCTTTGCTGCGGTCGGCTGGAAGAGACGAAAAATTTTCTTCGAAAAACTTCGGTAACTTTTTCCTCGGAACTTGACCATCTCATCTTATTAAAAATTTCCAAGATATAACGACTGATACGGACGAGAAACCTTCTTTGTATATCCCTATAGGTAACTCCTTCCAAGTATCTAGTTGTGCTTTAGCGGTAACCCGAAACTCTGGTACCGTCTTTGTATAATAAAAATAATGCAAACACGACTTTTCTATATTTATAAACTCCAAGTAGAACTCCTTTATAAACTTGTTTACCACCGTCACTTGCGTTAATACTGTATTATTTGACATTTTGTATATAGTTTATATATATTTTTTGTAATATATTTCTTCCATTAAAATTTGGTATGAAAGATCAGCGGAAAGAGTCCACAAGTCGATTTTTACATATAAGCATATAAAATATGAAAAACACAATCTATCTTAATATGGCAGGAATGAGGTAAAGTTCATGTGTGTGCATAATAGTATTATTGTAGTTTAGTGGCGGTTCAATTTACCATAATAAGACCGTTTTAAACACATGATATCATTCTTAACGTTAATGATAAAATAGTCAAATAATTATAAGCTTTTTTTTGAGCATCCGATGGATTATATTTTTTCATGGAATTTTTTTTTTAAAAAAAATAAGAATAGAAAGTAAAACAAAGCGAATAATTAATCACCTAATCTTGGCTAATGATGAAATAACTTAACACCACATGTAATTTTTATAATGTAATAAATATATTAACTTAGATCGAATGAATTAACCCCGAGATTATAAATATAAAATCATAAAATCATTAAAATTTTTTAAAATTTAATAAAATTTCAGAATTTTGTTCTTTGGATTTATTTATTTTTTTTTATAAAGGATTATTTAACATATTATTATAGAATATTTACAATAAACCTATTTATTTATTTTAATAAATTTACCATTATGAATATGATTAGTGTTTGAAAGAAACGTAATCTTTGGATATCAGCCCACGCAAGTAATAAGGTACCAGAGTCAGAAACAAGAAAGAAGAATCCTTTTGCCGCAAGAAGGTATACTGTATATGTTTATAAAATTAGGCAAAAGTTTATGACCTCCATAACATCAAATGAAATTGATTTCAATTTCTGACAATATCGTTTACATAATATTTTTAAAGAATATTTAGAAATAAATATTTTGATGGCTAAAAAAAATATGGTGAAAATTTAGCATAATACTTCTACGATTATTTGTGATGATTGGATCGAAGCCAAAGTATGGTCATACGGTGTTTTGATCATTGACTCAACCAGTTTAATATCTTATATTATTGTTTTGCAAGATTTAAATATTATCAGTATTTCTTCAGGTTAAATAAAATACCAGTGATGCGTACCATTGAACTTTATTAATTCCGTCAAGAGGTTATGGTAGATAAAATATTTGAAAATGTTCTTTACTATACTAACCAATTTTTAAGTTTGTCATGCGAATAACGAATAATATCAGATATGCAATATGGATAAAATTTTCTTGTTTAAAAATTTCAACATTGAATAATTTTTTTTTTGATAAGTATTAGTTATTTACTGATCTAGTAGTATATAAATGGGTTATCATCCGAAGGATGATGACCCATTTATATACTAAATTAGGTCAGTAAATAACTTTTTTATCATCCTGGACACGGGCATCTAGTTGATCAGTGATCACTGATCATATAAAATAAACTATTTTAGACTTTTGTGTATTAGTGTATTTGTCAGCTTGACGAAACTTTTTTTTTCTTCTTTCCTTTAGTTTTACACGATTTTCCTCAAAAATGACAAGCAAAACTACATCAAAAGTAAGCAGTAAGCATAACAGGGCTCCCTATGAAAGACCTACACAAGAGGAAATTAAAAAATACCAAAATGCAGCAACACCAGCTGCAACTCAACGTAATACAAAGATGTGGTTAAAGAGACTAAAGGAATTTCAAAATGATATTTGATATGTAGAAAATATTGAAGATATTCAATCAAAATCACAACTTTGTAATATACTCATTAAATTTATTATAAAAATGAGACCTGTTAATAAACAATACTATTCTTCAGAATCCATTTATAATTGTGTGTCAGCATTAAATCGATATTTTCAAAATCACTCAGCTATTGCACCATTAGATTTATTCAGTGAACCAGTTTTCAAACCTCTGTTAAACGTTGTGCACTCCAAAATGCGTGAGCTTAACGGTTTGGATATCAAGAAAGGTGCAGATCCACTTACCGAAGATGAACAAAAGCAAATATTATGTCATTCAAGTATGCGTGGTGATAATCCAGAAGGACTGCTACGTAGGGTTTTTTCTGGTTAACCAATCTTACAGCTGCCCGTGGTGGGAGTTATATTAATATTATGGCTTCTGATTTTCAAAGACGACCTGATGGAGCGAGGTTATAATTTTATAATAATACATGAAAAAAATAATCAAGGTAGACAAATTTCCATGTAGAATCTACTAACAGTGAACTATTCTATAATAATTACTCATTTTTATTTTATGAATAAATAAGGTGGTCTAAATTCGCGTCGTAAAAAAGGTAAAACAAGCCAGCCACGAATTTCTGTCATACCACCTGATGAATTTGGAACAACTAATGGACCTTGCCATGACATATCAAAATATTTACGTTTACGACCTGAAAATGCAGAATCCAACTTTTATTTACGGCCCATTAGTGATATTAAAAGTAATCTTCTTTACTGTGTATTACTTTTTTTAGTTTATGTTATTCTATAACTAATTACTCATTTAATTCTAGAAATTAATGAAGACCTATGGTATTTTCCCCTTCATCTTGGTCGGGATAAGCTAAATCAAATGCTTAAAACAATTGCTACTGAAACTGGAATTGATACTGTTAATAAAAAAATTTCAAATCATTCTACAAGAAAATCCGCTATTCAGAATTTAAATAATCAAGATGTTGATGCACAACAAATTATGGCATTTTCTGGACATCATTCTTTAGCAGGAGTCAATGCATACAGAATGCCTAATGAAAAGCAGATGATGGAAGTAACAAAAAAGGCTTTTCCAGCACAATCAAATCCTTCTATCGTTGGCAAAAGCAGTACATTGGTAAATATATAAAAAGACATTTTATTTCATAATAGTACAATATTTAATTTTTATTTTTATTATAGAATACAACAAGAAGCTCTGAGTTTACAAGAAATTCTCCTATTTCAATCGAAGTGGTTTCTAAAGGTACGTAAATAATTATTATCTTTTCTATAAATAATAATTATAAATTGACATTTTACTCATTTGATATAGAAGAGCACTGTGAATCGATCATTGGTTTGAAAAGCACTAGTACTAAAGAAATTGAGAGTACAAAAGTAACTAAACGTGATAAATTTAAAACAACTTTTAAAGGAAAATTCAGGTCGCCTCTTATAGATTTAAATAAGAAAGTACCAAGTGATGACTCTCAATCTTCTCAAAATATGACTCTTGATTTGGAGGGAATGAAAGTTCATATCACTAATTGTAATGTATCTATAAATATTAGTAAAAATTGAACGTGAATGTATTAAAATGTATTATAATAATAGCAAACCAATAAAAATTAATAAATTGTAACTATTCAATTAAACTATAATTACTATAGCTTATCATACTGGTTAAATAGTTTATAAACGGCGAAAAAAATACTAGATGCCCATTAGTGGCCAGGTGATAATATCTGTTATAAACATATTTGCATATTCCTATTTTTAAAAAAGAAGAATACAAAAATAAACATCATCTGGATCGAAAAAAATAAACCCGAACGATTAGTACTTGTAAAAACTTACCTAAAGAAAAACTATTTAACATATCTATCTAATTTAAGCGTTTCCCATTCTTTTCGTGAAAAATCCACTCAGCTAATTTCTCATTTGAAATCGGTAACGTTTTCTTTGCTATCGACTTCTTTAACAGCTTTATGACTCTAACTCCATATCTTTTCCGCAGATTTTACCATTTTTCTCATTTTTCTTCTCTTGAAAACTTTATTAATACTATCAATTCACCATTGATCTGAAGAATGTACCAAAAGCGAAAACGTATCCTTTTTCTCATAAATCACAAATTATCCGCTTTCGTCACAGTATCTTCGGATATTATTAATTTTGAGGTACAGTATTATATTTAATTTGACTGTACAAAGTTTTTGAAGTGGTTGCGGTCGAAATGACGTTAAATTATTGGGCTAACTATCCGAGTGAACAATTGCGGTCCGAAATGATGACGTTTGCTTGAGATGACGTTAAATTTATCCTGAACAATTTTATTGGTTAATTTATTTAATTAAGTAATGATCCATAAATTTGCGTAGTAAAGCAATTTAGAAAATCCAATTATGTAAATCATTAGGGGAACGATTCAATCGATTCATTTAGGTTATGTAGACCTGGACTATTTTTAGTAACTATAATACTTTATTTTCTTCCTTTCTTCAGATTATTGTAAATTAATAAATGTTGTTATATTTATGATTTAATTTCTGAATTACTTGTTTAATAACCAATTATTTTGTTAAAAGTTTATAAAAAGGTCAAAAAGTATCAAAATATATATGACTAAATTTCTTTGTGATGCAGCCTAAATCATTCAATTTAGTTTTATTTAAACGTTTTTCAGAATTTATGGTAAATAAGTTTGATTGGTAACGCGAGATGATTAATAATTGTAGCTTAAAAAAACGTAAATAGTTTATCAGAATAATCAGAATAATTAGAATCAGTATAATTAGTAATATATGACTTTATTTCTCAATTCTTATTATTTACGTTATAACTAACTTGTTTATAAATTTTGTTAAATTTCTAGAATAACAAAAAAATACACGATTTGAATGATTTAAATGTTAAGAATTCTTTCTCTTTTATGATACTAAGTCACATAATTGATAATAATAATAATTACTATGTATAAATATTGTTAAGTTTTAAATTTGTTATTTAATACATTTATCAAATAAAAATAATGAAATTCGATTTAATACTATAAATTCTATAAATCATAATTAATCCTTGATATATAAAACGGTTACCATAAATCCTTATATATTTATTAAATCTTACAATCATCTAGTAAATAAATATAAATATTATAAATTTAATTAATATGTACAATTGTAAACAAATGTTTTCACAGCATTATTTCATATACTGTACCGAAGTTTTCATTTATCTCATCATCATCAATTATAATTTTGTAACTCAATAAATCTTGTGCTAAATGTTCATTTAATTTAGCCGAATAAGTAATTTTTCTACTGGCATAACAAGAATTTGGATGATATGTAATTTTCGGTTCATTTTCTAAAAATAATCAATAAAATAAGTAAAATGCAAATTTGTATTAAAGATTAAATCTATAATTACCAGGTATAGGTACTCTTTTTTCATCGTCATTTTCAGGTGGATATTTAAAAAGCCATATCGCAAATTTAAATTTACATTCACTAGCAGTTTGTCTTTTTTTAGGATCATTATCCCAACATCTTTTCATAAATTCAACATATTCTAGCACAGTTCCTTCTGCGATTTTTGGTCTTATGCCTTCACAAATATCTAAATGAAGTTGAAAATCATAAGAAACATTATAAAATGCTGGAGTTCCTGATGCCAATTCCCACATTATAATGCCCAAACTATATATATCAGCAGCTTTTGTATATGGGTTACCACGTAAAACTTCCGGCGCCATATAAGGAAGAACTCCATATATCTCATCTTTCGTATTAGATCGATTAACTGGTCCACATAATCCAAGGTCACTAGTATATGCAATTCCTTTCCCCGCATACAATATATTTCCACTATGAAAATCCCCATGAACAAGATCTGAGTCATGAATTGCTTCAAGCACTATTGAAATAGCGAATAAAATTCTAAATTTATCATTTGGGTTATATTTTATTCCTGGTAAATTATTTCTTAAATTTCCTGGTAGTAGATAAATTATAGCCATATAATTTAATGTATCTGGATGCTGAGTTATTCCAAGTACTGGGATAATATAAGAACCTTCTGATCCTACTTTATGTTGGCACTTCAAATATAATTTCCACTGTATTTATTTTTTAAAAAAATATTTATTATTATTTTAAATTAAACACTTTTATAATTAATATTGAATAATCGCTTACCTCATTTAAGAAATCCTCAGTAATATTTGCAGAATCATTTAAGCTTTTAATTGCTACAAGGAAGCCATAATTTTCACTATTACAATGATAATTTTCATCTTTATACATTGTACGTTTCCAATCTTGTTTTTCATAATCCCATTGTTCAATAAGACCATCTAACCAAAGTCCTTTGTATACAGTGCTAAATCCACCTTGTGCAAGAAATTGAATATGTCTTAATCTATTATAAGGAATCCATTCAAGTAACTCAAAATTATTTCTTGCATTTAATTGTGATTCTTGAATTAATTTATCAATACATTCATTTCCACTAGTCCAATTACCAAAATTTTGTTGAAATCTTTTGGAATTACATTCTTTGCACCAATTAAGACTTGTATTTGGTTGATTACATTCAGGGCACAAACCATGTGTTTGATTAAGTATTATATCTTCATAAACACCTGAATCGCCATCAGAAAAATCATTTAAGGTCACAGTATTAACTTTATTGGCGACCTTGTCCTCTTCATTAATATTCTCATCTTTTGAATGAGTATTATTGATTTTTGAAGGTTCCATAATTAATTAGCATCAAAGTTTAGTAATATTTGAAGTTATATATATACACGCACAATATATAAACGAGATGGTGATACGATACGACAAACTTATGTGTCATCTGATCCCAATGAAGTTCTTAGCATTAAGTTTGATAATATTTGACACACACGCAACATATAAGCGTTATAATGTTTCAGATGGTGATACGATACGACAAACTTATGTGTCATCTGATCCTGGTGATCCAAATAAATAGCATTAAAATTTAATAATATTTGAAGTTACATCACACACGCGCAACATATAAACGTTAAAATGTTTCAGATGGTGATACGATACGACAAACTTATGTGTCATCTGATCCCGGTGATCCAAATAATAATATATTAAAATTTTAGTGCAATGTTTCTAATTTTAGCCATAAAATGTCTATTTAATCCAAAATTATGTAAGATCACAATATCGAACTTGGGTTTCCAATTCGGTTCTTGATTATACTTTTAAAATCGTCAAAAAAAAAAAAATTATGAGTGATCGACAAAATGATCGACTTTGTGATTTCGACTAAATTCGGGTCTGTTGATCATAGAATTGATTAGAGAGAGAGCCAATTCTGGAGTCCGGACATTGCAGAAATTTTTAAAATCGAAACCATATTGTGACCAAGTCGAAATTTTATCATAGACCTTATAACCAAGGCTTGGTCACGATATGGTCTCACATCGTTACAATAAGTTTAAGTCAATCGTATGTATAAAGTTGATGCATATTAAGGAGATCGTCACCTGATCTAATCGGATCGTACAAAAATAGTATTGAAATCACAAAATACAAATTAAAGTTATAATTAACGCATATTTAAGTTGTAATAAATAGATATTAAAGTGATATTAAAGTTAACGCAAACATATATATAATTTATGTTGAATAGATAATAAAGTTAAAGTAAATGTACATTCAATTTATATTGAATAAATATTAAAGTGATAGTAAAGTTATATAATAAATTTATTTTTGAAGCTGTAAATAAGTTGTAAAGTATCTTACAAACTAATAGTAGAGTGTTCTATTCTAAATCTAATCGTAAATGTAAATTGATGTAAAATGTTATATCGATAATAAACATTAAATGGTATTGAAAAAATATAAACTTCGCATATGCAAATCATTTCTGATCGCCTCCGATGCTAAGCCATCTAAAAAAAGAATAATGAGATATTAGTAAACACGCTCGTAAAATAATAAAGAAAAAAAAGAAAATTACTTACCAAAATTTCACGTTCAAAACGCCAAGGAACAAACCGTTTTTAAAAAAAAAGAAAAATTAGTACCGTATTTTGCGGTAAGTAAGCACCCCCCGAAAGTAAGCACCCCTGGCCAGAATTATGGCGATTTTGGCCAAAATTATGAGGATCTTGGCCAGCATCAAGTGCAAAAAAGGGGTGCTTATATACCGCAAAATACGGTAATTGTAGAAAATTTTGTATACTGCTCACCAAAATCCCACGTCCAATGAACCAAAGAACACCTAAAAAAAATATAAAATAACTATAAAAAAGAAATAAAATGAAACATTTAATAAACGATTCATTGAAAATTTTTTTTAAAAAATAATATTCACATCCGAAGAACCCAATTTCAGCTATCCGATATTTTTTGTTAGCAACAACTGAGGAAGATCGTCTAAAAAAAGAAAAAACAAGTCTGCCAAAGTCTCTACAAAAAAAGAGAAATAAAGGAAAAGAAAAAGCAAATTCACAACGAAACTTACTCTTTCTTTTAATTTCGATGACTGGCCAACCGGGACTTATAAGAAATAAAAAAAAAGTAATAAAAACATTTTTTCAAAGTCTTCAAATTATTTTCAAAAACTTACCCGATTCTGTCATATCTGAGTTGGAGTCAACTTCCTTACAAAAGAGTAAAAAAAGTTAGAGAACTTTTTTTTTGAAATTTCAAAAAAGAAAATTTGAAATTTAAAAGTTGAGAATCCAAACTTTGGAGTCATTTTCCTAAAAAAAAGTAAAGAAAAACGTTAAAAAAAACGTTTTTCCATTTTGAAGTTTTGCAGTACCAACTTCGGAGCCAATTTTCTAAAAATAAAGAAACGTTAAAAAAAGTTTTTCTTAAGTTTCAAAAAATTCAAAACTTACCTATCAGGATTTCAGTATCCAAATCAGAATCAATTTCCCTAAAAAATTGAACTGAAAACATTAAACTTTTTTTTTTAAGTTTCGAAAAGAAAGTTTTGAAAAAACTCAAAACTTACTTGAAATGTTTACTTTGGAGCCAATTTCTACAAAAAGAGAAAAATTTTAAAAAATGTATTTTTTAAAGAGAGTTTTACTCTTTTCAGAATCTCATGTTATTAAGATTATTAGGATGATATGTAGGAGAATATGTGTTATTAGGATGATTAGGAATGAAAATAAGATTCAAATCATCAAATGTACTGTTCAATATGATTATAAAGTGAAAGTTATTTTCATCTTGAATAACTCCCGTTTCTTTTTCTGGGAGGTATATATAAGAAGACTAAATAGTTATAAGGAAAAATAACGAGAGAGAAAAAGAAAGAGGTTCAAAAATTATTTGGCATAGTAATTTAGACTTTTATAAACATTAAGCGTAGTAATTTAGACTTTTATAGAAATGTGAGTACAAATTAGACTATATAATAATAGTAAATTTAAGTTTAGACTTTTACAGTAAAATTAAGCGTAGTAATTTAGACTTTTACAGAAATGCGAGTACAAGTCTAATATATATATTTATGACTTTTCCATAAGTCGCAATTGTTATATTGAACGAAAATTTTATACGTATATTATTTTTTACATTATAAAATATTTTAACTTCAATTTTTCCTTAGTATTTAAAAAATACTACAAACGAAGTATGAACATAAAAATATAAAATAAATTAAAATGATATTTTCAAGTAATTTATTTTAAGTGATTTATAATCATTAAATATTCCATATGAAATAAACTTTTTCTTTTAACTTTTATTTGAATAATTCTTTTAAATTATTTTTCTTGTATACCTTTCAATAAATTTTACGCGACACATCATTGTAGTATCACTGTCATTTTTAAAAAAAATGCTTTGAAGTTGATATGCTTCTCATAATGTTTAGCGTAACTATATTAGACAACAATAAATCACATTTAACTATTCCGCAAGTACTTTAGCAACAAATAAAGAACTTCCGAACAGATGGTAAATATTATTGCTTTGCCATTTTAAGATATATTGAATGTATATTTTATTCAGCAATATTTTATTTCTAGAGGACGTTATGGCTACCACTAGAAATAATGGTCATACCAAAATGGATATTTATTAAGAAGATGAAGAAATGACAGATGCTGATGATATAGAACTGAAATGATAAAATAAGCGAAGATTTGAGTCTTACTAACCATTTATTACTTTCTTTTTTTTTAGACGGTATGTTTTTAGGTCTTTGGGTTAGGAAGTGTAGAATTTCGCATTATATTTAGTGTCTTATTTTAAATTATTCTTTTAATAAAACGTTTCTTGTTTCTCTCCTTTCACGGATTACAGGTATTTGATTGTATGGGAATTCAGTAGGTGTTCATGAAACATTTACTAATTTTTTTTTTGCAGCCAACTCTCTGGATCTCTTTGGGCATATTGGTTTTCATATTTTGGTAAGTATTATTTTCCTTTATTTATTTATATTAATAAACAATTACTCAACTTCGTTCTTTTTTTCTTAGATAGTTTCTTCTAGTTTCTCTATGCAAGATTTTAGAGAGTTTTTTTGTTTTCTTTTAATACTAACAAGGTAAATTGAAAGAAGTATTATTTTGTTTATTTTATTCAAGGAATTTACTAATATGACTAAGTATCTTATATTGATAACTATACTTAGTTTTTATCAGCAATGCAAACATTCTGGGTTTTTTAGTATAAACTGACTTGAGGTTAAGGGGTCATAAGCTTTCTCACCAGCTGGCAAAGTGTATGAAGTTTCTTTAATTCACAAAGAAAGCCTTGCTAAAGTCATCTTTAGCGTAGGTCTAGTAATACATTGCCTTAATTGAGCGTGGCTACGAAGTTTATGATTCTCCAACTACAGTATATATATATATCAATTACGTTTAATTATACCATTTATTTTACTATTTAAATTTAAATGCTCACTAGCAATTTGACAAACCACTTTAAAATGTATAACAAAAAATTTTGTAACAGATAGATATTTAACATTTATAGTAAAATGATTTGTACAATACATGATCGTTAGGCGTACTAATTATATTGTATTGTAGCATTATTCTATTATTACGGTATATTTTTTAGATTATTAATATTAAAATAGTATAATTATATAGAATTTATAAATGATAGTTTATAATCGGCTTTTTATTAAATGAAATTATTGAAATTTATTACATAACTTTATTAATAAACAAAAAAGTAAAGAAACCGTTAAATAAATGTCTAATGCATCGAAAAAATGTATTATATTAATTGTTTCAGCTAATTTTCGATGATATTTACTATCTATTTAAGACTATGTTACAACTTCAAAAAGACTTCGTATTAGTGTGTCATCGACGGTTTCACGAGATAGTCTGACACTATAATTATCACGTGTCCGATACTAGATCGTTATAATTTGATAGCGATCACTTAACTGTATGGTAGCAAATCACGGGTTTCTGCAAAGTAATTATATCACATGTATAAAATGAAACAAAAATTAAAGAAATTTATGATTATTTAAAAAATAATCAAATAGATATAGATACATCATATAAAAGACCTTTATTTAATTATATTAATTTTTGTAAATATTTAAATTTAGGTTCAATTATGAAGATAACAAAAATTATTGATGATTCATCTGAAAGATTAATTATTTTAAAAATATGAAATATTTAACTTTTCATTAATAAAAATGTAAAAATAATCTTTATATACCCAAACAATTTAGTTATCAAATATATCTTATTCTATTTTGAAAAACTTGAATCTCTTTAATTGTTGTAATAATATAGATAATAATATATTAACTGGATTAATGGCAGTTTGTAAATCAATTATAGAGGTGAAACTTTATTTCGAACAATTTGAAAATAATATGAAATTTCTAGATTAATCGAAACTCAAAAAAAAATTGTACAATATTCATTTCAGATTCGATTATGGATGTTGTTTCTCACAAGATGAACCATTTTGTAACACTTTGTAACACTCTTGAAAACTCTTTAATAAACATGCAAATTCTATTCAATATTTCACAAGATTTAGACCATTTACCACGGAAATTCTCTCATCATTAGTAAATTTAAAAGAATTAAATTTGCATGGTAAATGTTCAACTCAACAAAGTAAATAGAATTATTTAGAGTTTTTATAATTGCCTCATTTACAATTTTTGGAAGTTTATAGAATTCCAAACAAATATACAATAAATTTAATTGGGAGTACAAAAGGATTACTTATTGAATAAAAATTTTTGATTATATTTATTCTGTTAATGAGGATGAAAGAAGTGAAAGATTATTCGGGTTATTTATAAAAATTGTCAAAATTTTAAATATCTAACATTATTATTGATTGAAGAAGATACAAATATTTTAGAAAAGAAAAATTATTAATTAATTGTCAAAATTTAAATGGATTACAATTTGTATTAAAAGATGAAATTGATTGGGATAATTTATTTAAAGTATTATCAAAATCATCACCAATAGTTTATTTAAATTTATTTTTAAAAATTATAGTCCAATTAAATTTGAGTCCTTAAAATTATTTCTTAATAACTGGAAAGGTGTAACCGTGTAATTCCTATAATATTAGTATATTACAATTATATATTATGGATACAGGAATAAGAAATTTGTTAGAAAAATATGAAGCAGAAGAAATAGTAGTTCATTTAAATGGTTGGTAATGTTCTAATTTAAATTTTACGATTGATTTGTGTAGAATTTTTTTTTTTAATAAAATAAGATTTAATATGTATTGATATTCGTAAATTGAATTTATTTTTATAAAAATATCTATTTTTTCTTAAAGCCATTTAAGTATTCTTTTCTCAGTCTTTAATCAGTCCTTTTACATTTGGTATAAGAAGTAACATTAAAAAGATATTATTATATCGAAATTTCCAAAATGGGTGTCTTTATTAGTTTAATTCAACAAACATCACATGATAAAAATTTGATACTAAACGCTATAAACGTAACTTTTAAAGCCAAATTCTATACTCGAATCATAAATTTTTACATTTAAGAAAAAAAATAACAAGTATAGGTACAAATTAACGAAACTAGTTAATATCATAATAGTAGTATTTACTGAAACCCAAACAATATCGTTAAGATCATCTTAACAACCCCGTTTTGATATTGTAACAATATCAAACTGATAAACAATTTCATTACAATATCATCATGATATCACTTATCGTTACGATATTGCATCGACATTTTTTTGATATCTTATGATAAATATCAAAACAAGATCGTTAAGATAATCTTAACGATATCGTTAATAATATCACTATTTTGATATTGAAGTGATATCGTTTAAAATAATGAAATTTCTGTAAAGTATTCAGTTCTCTTCAATAGTATCGGTTCATAATAAAACTGAACCAAGTGAGTTGACCACATCCCTAGGTGTCCCCGTCTAATATACTCCAACAAAGACCATTGTAATGCGGAGTGACATCAGAGCCATAAAACTCCAATCAAACTATCCTACGATATGGTTAACAAATTACAAAACAATAAAAATAAAATTAACTAAACTACGAACAATTCCACAAGGAACTCATTATAGCAATGTGGTGGCTACCGAGTTACAATTCCAAAATATTAGGCATCCATATCCCTCCCCGCTTGGAGACTTTATCTGTGATGACTGTGATGTGAGGGTCCGTAATTTTATCTTCTTATTTCGCTGGTCAAATAACTATCACTGCGCTAGTTAAATCAAAAGCCGCTGATTTAAATTCATGCCGGGCATATGGATAATCGAATCAAAATCGAATCTCACTTGTGAAGAGAAAATTGAAATTAAACAAAAAAATTAATTCAATATTGCATCCAAAAATTAAATGCATGATTTAAAATATTTTCAAAAAAGAAAAATTGATCGATAATGGCCTTCAAAAACTTAAAAATGATGAAATGATTGACAACGATAGATTTTTTAATAGTTTTTACAATTTTAATTCAGAATTTATATATTTACTGATCATGGAATTAATTATTAAAGCTTAAAATGGATTATCTTTTAAGGAACAAAAAATCGAATCTACAAAGGTTCGATAATTGATTCCAATCCCTAACCGGGCATCTTTTTTGTTCCGCAATGATTGACTCCTCAAAATAAATTAATTCATTCTTTTCTATCCCGTAAGGCTGTAACCTTCCATTTATAGCGAAACTTATTGCACTGCGCCGCTCCAAACTTTAGGAAAATTTTTTGAACCAAAAATAAAAGACCATAATATAAAAACATATAATCGGAACTAAAGAAGCTGAAAAGAGAGTTCTTCGAAGAAAGACATCTTTTTTGACTTTTTTGTAAAAACCTTTATTGAAAAACAACTCCAAACCCTTTTTACAAACTTCAAGATGAACAAGTTTGTTGCTACAAAACCATAAAACTCCTAAAAAATAACATCTTCCCTTCATAAATCCCTATAAAAAATATGTATACGGAAAGGATACGTTTTGTATACATTTTATGTACGTTTCTATAGATTCCGTATACAAATTCCGTATATTTAATAAGTAATTCATTTTTGAACATTTTTTTAAAAAACTAATGTATAAGAAATGTATACGGAAAAAATTAATCATGCGGAATGTATACGGAATTTTTAAACTTAATATTTTTAGAAGATAATTTTACAAAAATTCCGTATCATAACACGAGATCACATGATTGTTTATTGTTTTGTTATGATACGTTTTTTGTTTTTTTATATAAACCCTTACTTTGATGAGTTTGATCTTCCGATCTTCCTTTCTGTCTTTCCTTTCCTTTCTCTTTCTCTTGTCTTATTTTTGTTATTTTTTCTAAATTTTTCTTCTTTCTTCGTCACCCCTTTTAAAAATAATTTTTTTTTTCGTACCTCACTTTAAAAAATTTTTTTTTCGTCACTCTCCTTTGAAAAAAAATTTTTTTTCATCACTCCCTTAAAAAAAAATTTTTTCTTTTATTCCCACTCTTCTTTTTTTTAAAAAAAATTTCTTCTTTCTATTTCTATTTCCTCTTTATAAAAAAATTTTTATTTTTCTAACTTTGACGTCCTCCCTTTAAAAAAAATTTTTTTTTAACTTTCCTAACTTCGTTATCTCTCTTTTTAAAAAAATATTTTTTTTGGTTTATTCTTTATTCCCCTTTCTTCTTTATTTATATTTAATTTCATAGGCCAGCAGATTTTTTTTGTGAGAATATTCAGTTTCTTTTTTTTTTTTTTGTAGATCAGTTTGGGAGTCCTTTTCTTTTTGTAGGATGATTCAGGATTTTTTTCTTTTTTTAGGTCAGTTCAAATTTTTTTTGTTTTTTTGTAAGTTGGGTTCAGATTCTTTTCTTTTTGTAGGTTGTTTCAGTTTTGTTGCTTCAGAGTCTTCTTTTTTTGTAGGTCAGTTTTGGATTTATTTTGTTGTTTTGGTTTCTTTTTCATTAGACGCCTCATAATTCTTTTCTTTTATGTAGGTCAGACATTCTGGAGTTCTCTTTCTTTTTTTGTAGGAATACTGACCTTTGGTGACTTGGACGATTGCAGATGGGGGGTTTTGTTTCCAATCTTTTTTTTTTGTTCTTTTAGGTTATTGACTACAAATGAACCTGATAATTTAGGTTGCAATAGGTGGTTTTAATAAAGAGGGAATTTTCATAATGTATTTGTACTTTGTTTATTTTTTATTTTTTATTTAATTTAATAAAGTGAAATTAGATTTATGTAAATACAATTATAGTAAACTGTAATACAAATAGTAAATTCAGTGACCAAATCGTATAAATTTCGTGATAAAATCAGTGATCAAATCATGTAAATTCCATATAAATCCCGTGCAAATTCCGTATCCAAACCATATTTTTGGTGATACGGAATTGTGCATTTTTCCGTATCCTATTATGATACGTTATTTCTAAGGAAAAAAAATCGTATAAAAACTTTATAAAAAACGTATACAATTTTTTTATAGGGAATTTTATCGAAGCAAATGATCAATAGGAAAAAACGTTTAAATTTTAAAATTATTGTGAATAATTAATTGAATAATTATGACTAAATTTTAGATGTTTTGAATGAAAATAGATATCGAAATTTTTGACAAAATTTCAGTCAATAAATAAATGTTATTTTTTCGAGTAGGGAGACCCGAAATACTGTATATAAAAGGTTAGAGCATCATCGAAAGTCAAAGAAAATTTTGTGAATGACAATAAGAGCCGTAAATAAAAATGTTAAAAACCTGGTTATAAGATTTTCCAAACTAAATCAGACTGTAACATGATCAACCTTAGCCCACGCCAGCTTTTTAGGTTTATACTTGTTGTTATTGACTCAGTATTTTTGTTAAAAAAACTCAAGTTTCTACTTTATATTCGTACTTCTTTCACAGGTGTATATATACGAACAAGTTGGATGCTCCATCGTGACACTTCCATAACTCCTTCATTTTTCTTTCTAAAATTTTTGGACAAATGATCGACGGAAGAACGTTTTGGGCGCAGTATTATATTTAATTAAAGTGTATAAAATTTCCTGTATTTTTATTTAATGCAGTCCGGAATGACGTTAAACTATCACTTCTTTTTATTGGATACTTTATTTTATTTTAGTTTATTGGCTATTTTATAGTTCGAATATCTTCATTGGTTAATTATTTTATATGGGGATCGGGTAATTGATGACGTGATATCCTTGAAATGATCTACATAATCGTGACGAAGAGGAGTAGAATATGAACGAATAATTTATATGAAATCTTAAAAAGGAGATTATAATATTTTAATTGGTTCTTTAATGTTTACACATGAGATTTAGAAATTTCTTGAAATTAATTTTTAGAATTTATCTTTCTTAAATTTTTCATTTTATTATTATCATTTTTATTTTGAAACTCGGGAATTGTTATAATTTTTATCAAATATAATAAAACTTATTTTTATAGCTTATGGTAGTGTTAGAAGTCAGTTCTTATAAGCTTAAAAATAAGCTATACATTAAAAAATGTTTATATTTAATAAAGCAGAAGGTAATTTTAATGATCAACGTATATGTTAAAATCAATCCAATCAGATGTGAATAGAGTATCACTTCACACTGGCGCATACAATCAGACACAAATAAAGGAAAGCAGATTAACCATATAAAACCAAACTTAAAATTAAGGTGTATATTAAAGGGTAAACATTTTATTAATTAAATTCTTCACACACGTTCTATATTGAATTTAGGTCTAATTACAGGTCTATATATACATAAATTTCCAAACTAAAAATGTTTAACATATGCTACATATGCTATATATCCTATATATGCTATATGTTCTATATATTCCATATATACTACATGTTCTATATATCCCATATATGCTACATGTTCTATATATCTCATATATGCTACATGTTCCATATATTCTATATATTCTACATATCGGACATATGCAACATATCGAACATGTCAAACATATTCGACATTTGCTACATTGATCGGCATCACGGGTAGGGATTGGAAAAGATTCGATTAAAATCGTATCTATCGAAAATTGACAAGAATCGATTTTAAATCGATTATCGAATAAAAATCGAATCTATTTATTGTGGCGCAGTATCGTTAATAAATGTTTATTAATAACACAAGTTAGCATTTTGCAGTATTAAACAAGGAAGTATTACGTCATTACGTGATGAAGCAGACGAACTCTTTGTTAGAATAATATGTATTACATCATTTGTAATCAAAATATCAAAAATTTTTTTTAAAGTAACTTTTAAAATGTAATGAAATTTTTATTTGCAGGTGCTTTAAAACGTCGAAAAATTTCTATAGCTTCTAAACTAAATACTTACACGTTTATAATGATAATAATAATAATTTATTAATTAAAGATACGTTTTATTGATTAAAAATATAAATATTAACAATTTTTATTTATTTATTTATTTATGGAAATAACAGAAATAATGAAAATAAAATGAAGAGAATGTGCAATAACAAAAAGAAGAGTAAGAAACAAAATATAATGAAAAAAATAATGAATGAAGATCAACAAAAGAAGTGAAGGGAAGAACAAAATAAATGAAGAGGAATAAAAAGTAATGAAAGAAACAAAGGTGGAGTAAAAAAAATGAAAGAAGCAAAAGAGAGGTGAAAAAGGGATGAAAAAAACGAAGGGGATAAAAAGGAACGAAAAAAATGAAGGAGTGAAAAGGAATGAAAAAAATGAAAGGAACAAAAGAAAATGAAGGCCTTTATAACATATTTTCAGCCCACTTAAAGACAGAAAAAAATTTGCCAACTTCTCTGTCAATTTCTAATCATTTGCATACGCGATATAAAACACGGGGAGTGAAAAGGAGTGAAAGAAACGAGGGACGAGCGAAAAGGAACGAAAAAAAATGAAGTGGAGTGAAAAAGAAATGAAAAATTAAGGAAATAAAAGTAACAATGGAAACAAAAGATAAAAAAATAGTAGGGAATAAAAAAATGAAGGAAACCAACCGACCAAATAAAAACCATAAAAAAAATGAAATATGATAGACAAAATAAAAAAAATAATAAAAAAAAATAAAAGAAAGAACACACCGAGAAGAACTAAGGACCTAAAAGAAAACAAAATAAAGTTAGAAAGGAAATGTAAGGAACAAAATATAAGAAACGAAGTGTAAGAGACAAAATAAAAAAAAAACAAAAACTTCAAAAAATCGTGACTATGTAATACTAAACACACCTTAATTGCAAAGAGCAAAAGACTGAAAGGAGTAAGAACTTAAAGAGAATAAAATAAAGTTAGCAAGAAATAAAATATAAAAACAATAAAAGAAAAAAAAGAAAAACATACCAGCTGAGCGAAGGGTTTAAAGTTGGGAAAGTACTAGAAATAATAAACAAATAAACATTTATTGATGATGATGTAATCGCGTAACCAATCAAAAACGTGGGTGTGATCGGTGAATTTGACATTCTCAAATTATATTACTTTTAATTGAATAAATTCATTAAAATATAAAAATTCTATTATTATAAATAATCTTTTAAGTATAATTATAAATTTGCACCGTAATTTGTATTTTTTGTGAAATATAAATTCGATTAGTTTCGATTATCAAAAATCGAAAATCGAATCTTAAAATCGATATTTGCAAAACGATTAATCGCGATTAATCGATTTTAAAATCGATTCCAATAATGGGAATCGATTCCAATCCCTAATCACGGGTCCAGTTATATCACATGATTGCTGCGCAACATTTTACTGCGTAACAGTAGCAAACGTCTTTATGACGGGCAAATGTTCTACAGTGTAACAGTGCCTAACCTTTTATGTATTGTTGATCATTTATTATATTATCACGTGTGTAAAATGAGCGAGTACTGTGATACACTTAACTTCATCAAAATGAAATATGTTGTGATACATCGAAGTTTTATATAAAGTACTGTGTGTAAATAAGATTATGAATAAAAATATTTTGAAATCCTTCTACATAGAATTTATGTAGAAATGAGGAATTCGTTAAAGGGATGCGTAGAGTGTTCTAATGCAGAGTATAAATGGTGTAAACCATGTCAAATAAAACATTTAAAAGGAAACTTTGCAAATTGGACCAGCCAAATTGATAAATTAATTCAGGAAATGCAATTAAACATTGATGAATATAATGATACAATATTTGAATGGATACCATATTATCAGTTTGATGATATTAAAGAATTAATCAATGAGACACATTTAGCAAAATGGAAGGATGGTCTATTATCATATAGCAATTATAATAAAAAGTATACAAGAGTTTAAAAATATAAAAGTTATTTTAAAACATTTAGTTGGTTCACAAAATATTACTTATAAATTTCTAAATGAGGTATGTAAATTTTCTATAAACTTATTTAAAGTACATTATAATATATTAATACTCATCATTTTCAATAGATTATAGCAAATTATAATAAAGTTGAAGTATATGGTATATCTCAGGATCCTGATACAAAATATTATATTATAATATTAAATATTTAATAAAAGTCAGTATTTGAGAAATTGCTGTATAAAATGTGAGAAGTATAATATAGATCATACACATAACATATGGTATGATAAGTGGTATAGGTGGTGTAAGCATTGCCAAATAAATTGGTTAAAAGAAAATTTCACAAACTGGACTAGTGAAAATAAGCAAACTGATAATTTAACTCAAGAAATGCAAATAAAAATTAGCAACACATTATTTGCTCAATGGATACCATATTATAAGTTTTATAATATTAGTAAAGAGTTATGCAATGCAACATATATATTCAGCAAGATGTAGTAAAGTTGATGATTTATCATATAACTATTATGATGTAGGAAATTCAGGAAATGCAGTTATTTTAAAATATTTAGTTAATCCACAAAATATTACTTATGAATTTTTAGATGAGGTAAGTTGAATTTTCTATGAATTTTAATTTAAAGTACATAATTATATATTGATACACATCATTTCAATAGATTGAAATAAATTACAATAAAGTTAAAGTATATGGTATTTCTCAAGATCCTGATACAAAATATTACATTATAATATTTAATAAAGATCAGTATTTGAAAAATTGCTGTATAAAATGTGGGAAGTATAATATAGATACACATAAAATATGGTGTAAGTGGTGTAAGTGGTGTAAGCATTGCCAAATAAGTTGGTTAAAGGAAAATTTCACAAACTGGACAAGTGAAAATAAACAAATCGATAATTTAATTCAAGAAATGCAATTAAAAATTAATGATACATTATTTGCTAAATGGATACCATACTATCAGTTTTATAATATTAGTAAAGAGCTACTATGTAATGTAACATATTCAGCAAGGTGGAAAGATGATTTATCAAGTGGCTATCATAATATAGGAGATTCAGTTATTTTAAAATATTTAGTTAATCCACGAAATATTACTTATAAATTACTGGATAAGGTATGTAAATTTTCTATAAACTTACTAAAGTACATTATAGTATATTGATATTTATCATTTCAATAGATTATAGCATATTATAATAAAGTTGAAGTATATGGTATATCTCAAGACCCTGATACAAAATATTACATTATAATATTTAGTGGAGATCAGTATTTGGAAAATTGTTGTGTAAAATGTGAAAAGTTTTATACAAATGCAAAGCGTAAATGGTGTAAACCATGCCAAATAAATTGGTTAAAAGAAAATTTCACAAATTGGGCTAGTGAAAATAAACAAATTAATAATATAATTCAAGAAGTACAGTTAAAAATTAATGATTATAATGATATAATATTTGAATGGATACCATATTATCAAATTGTTGATATTGAAAAATTAAGTAATACAACATATTTAGCAAAATGGAAGGATGGTCCATTATGTTGGAATGAAAAAGCATATACAAGAAATTTAGAGAATAAGGTAATTATTTTAAAATATTTAATTATTACACAAAATATTACAAATGAATTACTAGATGAGGTATGTAAACAATTTATTATAAATTAATTTAAAATACATTATGATTTATTGATACTCATCATTTTTTATAGATTAAAACAATAAAAAGATATTATTGGGCGTTTTTTATAAAACTAGTAACAATTTTGTTGATCATTTGTTGATCATTTATTTTTAAATTTATTATAAATTTTGTCACGAGATTTTCTATGGAAATCATTTCTCAATTTGTTATTAAAACACCTGCTGAATTGCCTCGAAATTGAAAATCATTTCTCTTTTTATAAAAAAATTTCCTTTTTGGTAAAAAACTCTCAAATTAATCTTATATAACTTTATGTAAATGACAATGACAATGTCAATGTCAGTGACAATGTCAATGTCAATGACAATGACAATGAAAAAAACTTCTAATGCCAACTTTTCGCAAAAACTCTTCCTGTGCCACTGAAAATACCTGTTAAATTGAGACATCATTCAATATTTGCATGTTTTCATTTGTTTGCTGATCAATTTCGCTATTATAATATTATTTACTGTTGTAGCATTTTCGCTATAATTTAAAAAATTTTTAAATAATTTTAACAAAAAACATTTTATTGTTAATTAATAAATTATAGTTTTTCAATTTAATTTTTAAAATGTTAATTTTAAAATAATACATGTATTATGACAATTTCTCTCTATAAAAAAAATAAAATAAATAAAATAAATAATAAGTAAAGGTTAGAACCATCCAAAAAAACCTTACTGGGTAGTAAATTTTATATGTATTTATTTATCCATTCCTAGGAGATTTTGCAGTGAAAATTAACTATTGATTATACTATAATAAACAGATTTGAAAATTTGAGTAATTCAGAAAGATTTGCATTTTTCAAATTAGAAAAACTTTTAATAGCAGGAGATATAATTTGGCCTATCGGTCATATATGTAATACATATTACCAATTTAAATATAGGATTTCCGATTTTAATATTGCAACATGTGATCATGTATTACGGTTATTAACAAAGAATTTTTTTATTTTTTCAGCTGATTATTTTTTTGTCTTTTCATTTACAAAAACCTAATAAAATAGAAGTAAAATTTTATTTTTTTCCCTTAAATATAAACACAAACATATTTAAATTAAATAACTCAGAATTTAAATATAAACAAATATTATAGTTTGTTTACACATATTTCAAATTATGGTTTGAGCATTTTGGCCAAAGTAAATCTTGCTCTTTAATTAAAAGTAGTTCAGCAAGTTTGAAGCTGTTAAGATATTAATCTACATGAAAGCACAGTTAATATTTTTGGAGTTATTTACATTTTTACATGATAGTACTAAGTTACAAATTTTTTTTACCTTCAGAGCGTATTTTGGGCAGTTTAGTCAAAGTAAATCGACTTCTTATATTAATTGAAAGTTTTTTGGCGGGTCAAAATCTGTTTGGATATTAATTTTCATGAAGGTACAGTTAATACTTGAAGAGTTATTCACGTTTTTCACAACGGTACTCATTCACGAATTTTATTTTTTCCGTTTTGTCACTTTAGAGCGTATTTTGAGCACTTTAGTCAAAGTAAATCGACTTCTTATATTAATTGAAAGTTGTTCAGCGAGTTATAATCTGTTTGAATATTAGTTTTCATGAAGGTACAGTTAATACTTGAAGGGTTATTCACGTTTTTCACAACGATACTCATTCACGAATTTTATTTTTTCTGTTTTGTCACTTCAGAGCGTATTTTGAGCATTTTAGTCAAAGTAAATTGACTTCTTATATTAATTAAAAGTTGTTTAGCAATCAAAATCCAATTTTTATGAAAATGCAGTGGAGTAATTTATATTTTTTATGATCATACTATACTGAATTGCAAATAAATTTACATTCTTTAATTTATTTTTAAAATTTAAATTTTTATTTAATATTACTTAATAAAGCATTATTATTTAAAATTAAATTTAATATTACAATATAAATTTTTCTTTATTTTTTACCATACAAAAAAATTGTATATGGATTATGGAATCTACATTTTTATATTGGTAATACACTAACGATCTATGAAATCGGCTGTAAAAGTCACAAATTGGACAGATGTAGCCAAAAATTGGCTATCTGATTTTTTGCCAATTTTTACTTATTCTGATTCTTTTTTTAACGCGTTTATTTATTAAGTTCATAAATGATTACATAATTAACATACTTATTCTGATAATAGGCAGTATATATAAAGTAAATTGCATGTATACAAAAGGTTAACAATAAATGTGAATAAATGAAACTTAATAAATAAATGCAATGTATGAAACATTATAAATTAATGAAATATATTAGTATTAAAAAACAGATGCTATTCTATTATTTGAATTTAATAATAAATATATGAATTTAATTAAGTACTTTAAAATGTGGAATATTAAAAAATATGGAGATTTTATTTTTTTATAAGCATACAGTATGAATATACAGTATAAAAAAAAGATATATCATTTATTGTTTCAAAATATAAATGGATTAATGGAGTTTTTTTCTTTATATAAATCATGTTAAAATCACATCGCAAAATATCTTTTACAAAATAAATATAATTTCGTCCATATTATGTTTCTATATTTTCATATCAATTTTTATTATTTTTTTTTTTTGCCACTATTTTATTAATAGAAAATTTAAAAACAAATTTTTATAGTGATAAAAAAATTATTAAAAACACTAAATAAATAAAAGAATTACAATGATGGAAAAAAAATTGGCTTTGACTGAAAAAGGAATAATATTCATTTAAAAAAAATTTGTAATTACAAAATCTGAAAATAACTGGATAGCTGCATCATTCATTCCAAGAGGATGGGAATAGAAAAATTATTATTAATACAAACTAAGTTTTTTTGTAAAAAAAGTGATTAAAATTTCATTAACCGGAAAATTATATTAGCAATAAAGAATTGTGTATAATATGACCCGACCGCCAATCAAATAACATGGACAGATCATGTTACATACAGATGGTGGCCTAAATGATCCGGCCACTTTTCAAAATTAAAAAATTTTTATATGTTTTATAAAATGAAAATAAAAATTTAACATGTTCATTACGCCTTCCTTTATTGAATTTTACAAAAATTTAATAATTAATTCTATATCCATTCGCGAAAATAACAGCATTGACCCTTTAGGCATACTATCAATTAATTTTCGATAATATTCAGGAGGGAGATCATCCCATGCAACCTTGACGTATACTTAACATTATCATCATATCTAATATTTTATTAAAATCAATACAAACTATTATATTTATATTTATCTTTATATTATTACCATTTAACATGTTACAGGATTAATTCATTTTGATCATTAAATATAATATTTCTTTAATAAAACTAATAAACTCAAAATAAACCATAAAATTTATTATTTGATAAATATACAAAATACAAATCAACTTTTTAATATAAACCCTATTATATTACTTAAAATATATATAAATAATTACTGAATAATGCAATAATTATATTATAACTCACTAACAATACCAAATTACCCTAGTTATAGAATATTATAATATACTACAAATATATGGAATATCACAAAATCCTAGTACAAAAGATTACATTATAGTATTTAGTGGAGATCAGTATTTGGAAAATTTCTGTGTAAAATGTGAAAAGTATTATACAAATGCAAAGTGTAAATGGTGTAAACCATGTCAAATAAATTGGTTAAAAGAAAATTTCACAAATTGGACTAGTGAAAATAAACAAATTAATAATATAATTCAAGAAGTACAGTTAAAAATTAATGATTATAATGATACAATATTTGAATGGATACCATATTATCAAATTGTTGATATTAAAGATTTAAGTAATACAATATATTTAGCAAAATGGAAGGATGGTCCATTATATTGGAATGGGAAAGTATATACAAGAAATTTAGAAAATAAGGCAATTATTTTAAAATATTTAGTTAATGCACAAAATATTACAAATGAATTACTAGATGAGGTATGTAAATTTCTATAAACTTACTTAAAGTACATTATAATATATTGATATTTATCATTTTAATAGATTATAGCATATTATAATAAAGTTGAAGTATATGGCATATCTCAAGATCCTGATACAAAATATTACATTATAATATTTAATGGAGATCAGTATTTGGAAAATTGCTGTGTATGTGAAAAGTATTATACAAATGCAAAGCGTAAATGGTGTAAACCATGCCAAATAAATTGGTTAAAAGTAAATTTCACAAATTGGACTAGTGAAAATAAACAAATTAATAATATAATTCAAGAAGTACAGTTAAAAATTAATGATTATAATGATACAATATTTGAATGGATACCATATTATCAAATTGTCGATATTAAAGATTTAAATAATACAATATATTCAGCAAAATGGAAGGATGGTCCATTATATTGGAATGGAAAAGCATATACAAGAAATTTAGAAAATAAGGCAGTTATTTTAAAATATTTAGTTAATGCACAAAATGAATTACTAGATGAGGTAAGTAATAAATTTATTATAAATTAATTTAAGTACATTATAATATATTAATACTCATCATTTAATAGATTACAGCATATTATAATAATCTTCAAATATATGGAATATCACAAAAACCTAGTACAGAAGATTACATTGTAGTCCTTAATCAAGAACAGTATATTAAAATTTTTTGTAATAAATGTACTAATAAATATGTAAATACAGAATATAAATGGTGTGAAGCATGTCAAAAAAGTTATTTGAAAAAAAAATTTACAAACTGGACCAGTGATAACAAACAAATTGATAGATTAATTCAAGTAATGCAATTAAAAATTAATGATGTTAAAGATATAATATTTGAATGGATACCATATAATCAGTTCTCTGATATTAAAGAAATAGGCAAAGGTGGTTTTGCTAGGGTATATTCAGCAAAATGGAAGGATGGTCCATTATATTGGAATAAAAAAAAATATACAAGAGATTCAAACAAAACAGTGGCTTTAAAATGTTTAAATAATTCTCAAAATATTTCCAATAAATTTCTTAATGAGGTATAAAATCTTTATATAAAATTTGAATACTTTTCCTTAAATATGATAATTAACTACTACGTTTTTTAGGTTGAAGCATACTCAATTAATAATTTAAATAATACAGATAATTCTGGTGAAATTCTAAAAATATTTGGTATATCTCAAAATCCAGATACTAAAGATTACATTATGGTTCTTCAACATGCAAGAGGGGGAAATTTTAATAATTGGTTAAACAATAATTATAAAAACTTTAATTGGTCCTATAAATTAAAAGTGTTAAATAATATTATTAATGGTCTTAAAGAAATCCACCAAAAACAGTTGGTTCATCGTGATTTACACACAGGGAATATATTATTTAAGGATACTTATTATTGGGTTACTTCAAACTATATTTCAGATATGGGATCAAGTGGAGAAGTTGATAATATGGATGAAACAAATATTTATGGAGTTATGCCTTATGTAGCTCCTGAAGTATTAAGAGGAAGTACTTATACTGAAGCAGCAGATGTATATAGCTTTGGCATGATTATGTATTTTGTGGCAACTGAGAAACAACCATTTGCCAATCGTGCACATGATGGATTATTAGCATTAGATATATGTAATGGAATTAGACCTGAAATAAACGAGCAAGAAGCACCTAAGTGCTATATTGATTTAATGACAAAGTGTTTGGATACAAACCCAGCCAATAGATTAAATGTTAATGAAGTAGAAGAATCAATTAAGTTATTTTATGAAGATCAATTCAAAGCAGCAGAAGAATATAGATTAAATAATAATGATGGGGATAAAGATAATCAGTCAACTCATCCTCAAGCCATTTATACATCTAGATTACTTAATCCTTTTACAAAAAGTCTTCCAAAATACACGGATGATAATACTGATTGCTTGGACTGTGCAATTTAATAGAGGTAAACTTTATAATTATTTGGAAGAATTAGTTTGGTTTATAATGAGAAATTATTTTAAATTTTCTTTTTTTAAGATAGTAACTTTTAATATTATAAATTTTGGTTCAACACTGATTATAGAGTAACATGTAAACCTTTCTTTACATAAATAAAATCAGTATGTAATTGGACAGCTCAATTTAAATAATAATTGTTCTAAGTGTTACTTGTTTCAGTCCAGAAAATATATTTAGAGATGCCTTAAAAGTAAACAATTATATGTCCATTTAAAGGATCCTTCTGTAAAGTATAAATGAGAAGTTAAAAAATTTGTATATCGTTACTCCATATTTATCAACAAATTTTAATATTCTTTTCAGTATGTAATAAAAAGTTGTAAATTTATATTATAGTTGTCCTCATAAGTTCATATAATTATTATTTTTGTCTGTTGTACTAGAATAGATAATAGTGGCGAAGAACTTCTCGCATTCAATACGCTTGATGTTACGTTATGAACCATGTTGCATATTTCAATGATCCCATGATCACTAGATAATAGACGTTATCGCTGTTATCGCTAAATAATTTAGGATTATGACTAAGAATTAGACAAATCCTTTAAATTAATGGTAAGTCATTACCGAATAATTATTTTCACATTTTTCTATTATATGTCTGTTGCAATTTATGAGCGATGTTTAAAAATATAGTACCGAACGTCAGTGTTGAATTAGAACTGACAAATATGTAAAGAATCACCTCTGTTTGGTGAAACAGAACGTGAGATCGGAACATTTATGTTTTAATTATAAATTTGTTAAAAAGTACAAATAATTGTGCTCAGACTATATATTATATAATATTTGGCATAATACATCGTCCGCGTTTAATATGAATAAAAAAAATAAGAGCTTTTCCGACCTTTTTTAAGAACAATGGTGTATTTATACAAAGACGTGTTTTATTCAATATTTGATGAATTAAAAGATGACAAAAAATATATCCTTTACTTAGTATGTAACAGCAGTGCCAATTTTATGGAAAAATCCTATACGAATTAATAATCTTAATTATCTATCTGAAAAAGCAGTATGTACATTCTTTATGTAGAATTAAGAGAATATTTAAAGAGTCAAAAAATTTATACGGAAACATATCAACATCCTTTGTTTAATTAATTACATTATTAACTTCTGGAGATATTTAGGCTATTACTGAACCGCCCAACGTGCTTATTAAAAGAAATCCCAACGTGTCTATCATAAGAAATGAGATATTAAAATTATTTATTAACAAGAATACAAAGTTTACTCATTTTTCTATTTACATAAAATTGACCAGAGTATTTTAGAAGGATTAGCTAGAATATGTAAGTCAATTAAAAAATTAGTATTTGATATTATTTGTACATTGGACGCATAGAAATTTGGAAAAATAAAGTGAACAAAGCGTGTATATTTATGTTGAGTTTAACCGCGCCACTCACATGATACTATGACTTTATCACCATGTGATATTGAGTACACAATTAACTACGCGTCTTATATCCTTATATCTCAGCAGGATGATAGGATGATAAGATACGTCATTAACTTTATCCATAATTATTATAAAATTACACAATTAACTACGCATCGGGCTAATTATTTCATATGATTTCTAAAATAATTAATTCTGAGAACTTTCTCTCGGATGTTCCCTTTTGATTATTTAACCAATTTAGTAATAAGAGTGCTATAATTACGTCAATTTCATTAACAAATCTTTAGTATAATGCCGGCATCTTCCCGTTTGCTTGTCATATTTTATTTTTTATTAATAAATCATTGTATCATATTCAAAAAAAATATAAAATGCGCGAAAAATTCTCTCAAAAAAAAAAATATAGCAATATGAATCAATTTTTTCCTACTAGTGAACAAATACAAAATCTTGCTAATAGAGCAAGAGATGGTGCAATTGTTCAAATATTAACTGGAAAAGATTTACTTAAACCGAGCTTAGAACGTAAATTGCTATTGGATAATCAACATTGTACAATTAATGTTGACGAAATTTGGGCGCATTTAACAACGTCACAACAAGAGTATCTTAAGAATCTCGCAGATAACATAAATAGGATTCGGAATTCTGCCAATATAGAGTCAATAGTTCGAATAAATACGCCACAAACCGCAAATACCACTTTAGGAAATGATTTTTTAAACGGAACAAATTTTCATGAAGATAAAGATAAGAGTATAGAATCTTTGATTTTACCTTTAGGTATGATTTACAAAATATTCTTTCACGTCTCGAGCTTTCGTTAAAGTATTAAAACACCATTTGTTTCATTATTACATTTAGGTATGGTTTACGAAAGTTCCTTTCAATAATAAACGCCATTTATTTCACTATTTAGGTATGTTTAACGGAGTGAAATTTTATTAAAGGTTCTCTCATAAAGTATTCAATATTAACCTTTTACTGTTACCTTTAGGTATGGTTTTACGAAGATCCTTTCAATATTTCACTTCACAATCACTATTACCATATAAGAATAAGTCTTTTTTTAAGAATATTATGTTTAATAATACTTTATTATTTATTGTGTGTATAACGTAAAATTTTTCGAATTTTAAACATATATCTATCATTATTAATAAAATTTAAGTTTTATAAGATTTCTCTAAATATATATCTATCTTAAAAATTTGTATTTGTATTTTCTTAATTTTCAAATATTTTGTTACAAAAGGTAGAGAGTAAATAAAAAATAATTGTTTTTCATAATTTCATAAGTATTATTTAAAAATGTGTATCACTATTATTAACCACTTTTTTTTTAGCAAGAAAAAAAAATAAAATGAATATTATGATAGAATATAAAAAAAGGAACTAATTGTGCAACCTTTTTTTAGTCGGGATAAGCACATTGTAACTTAAAAAAAAAATTTGTAATAATATAAAATTTATAATATTCATTAAAGCCTTCACCTTGAAGGTACATTCACAAAATGTTCATATAAATTATTCTAAAAAGAGTGACCATTTATTTATATAAAAGATACAGGTTGCAGAATTATTCAAAAGTTTATTGTCGATGTGTCGTTAAAGTTCTTACTTGAAAGGACTATCACTTCCAATTTCGGAGTGAAAATTGCTCATTTCGTCCCTTTTTCGGATATATCGTCAGTAACGCGCATCATAATAATTTAAAGTTGATTATAAATGATTTTGATAAAATGCAAGCATCCGAGTCCAAAATGATCAAGTATAAGACAGTAGTAAGACTTCTTTGTTTGAAGAAGGTGGTTCTCAAATAACGGCACGTCGATCATTTTTCACATTTTTATGGATTTTTTTTTATTATTTTTGATAACGAGAAGTTGAAAAATATTCTGATGTTTTTATAAGAAAATTCCTAATTAAAAAAAACTGACGTATAATTTTGATCACTATATCGATCCCTGACTTTGATATGATTTTTAATAGATCATAGTGTCTTAGATATTTTTTAATGATGACAATTTTGTGTAACTGTGTAACTAATTAACGTTATATTAATTAATTTCAATATAACTCATTATGCTCCAATATTTATGTTGTTTGCGTTAGCACTCGGTGAACGGGCATGAGCGCTAATGAATGAAAGTATTAACGGTAAAAGCCGTGTTTTTGCGTTCCCGAGTCCAAACTCTTTTAGGTATGATGAAAACCAAATTAATCACACAAAGCCTCCCCTTTTTTGATAAGGCGTAGTAGATGAATGATCTACATTTTAATGAATGGTTTGAATCAAAAAAAAAACCCTCCATCCTCCCCCAAAAAATGTTTTTGAAAGTAATTTTTAAATGAAAGTTTTCCGGTTACTTATCACATGTGATATACCATGCATCACCGGAATTACATTTAACCTTTAATTGTGTCTTAATCGAAGTAATTTCATTATATCAAGTGAGATCACCGCTTATACCTTCAATAAAAGTCGATTTTATTCGCAAAAAAAAAAGTTTCTTGTGGACATTTTATGCGAAATTGATTTTTCCTGCATTATACAATCATAAAGATGATCTATAAATGTCTAATGCATAAGTATGTATAATAAGACTAATCATTTTCTTAATATAGAAAATTTTATAATAACATAATTATTTGATAAAAATAATCTTGATTTTTATTTTGTTTTTTTTTTAAAAAAAGATGTTTATTCGATAATTATAATTGAGTCAGCCTAAAAATAATCGATAAATTTAAACAATAATAACAATAAATTAATGTGGACATCGCGGGGTGTGATCTCCATATTTATCAATCATATATCTTACTTTTAAATATACTGTATCATGCGATTGTCAGCGACTGTCCAATCTAATAAAATCGTACCATCTTCCCAAAAACCTCCGACAATTTAACCGGATATCCTTAATAAATTAACCGATTCCAACTTATGATATATGCACATATTTTTACGAAAGGTCGCCGACAATTTAAGATTAATTGTCATTTTCCGGGTGTTACGTTAAATTAAATTTTTTTGAAACTTCTAATTTCGCATAAATTATTAATTTTTTACTCGTCCAATTTCCTAAAAAGAAAAATTGTTCACATTGTTCACAAGATTTAGTAAACAAATATCATCATAGTTAGTAAATATAACCGTAATTATTCATAACGCTTTAGGTTAATCTATTTGTTGATTGGCTATAGTAACAATAAAATCAACAACGATTGTTAGAATTCCCTAAACATACAAATCATCACAATAAAATAACTATAATTGTACCAATATCAAATCCATCACAATAATTAAGAATCGTATTTCAGAATAACAATGATCCCGGAGGGCTTAAGACTTTCTGGAAAATGTTTAATTCTTCTTTTTTAGTTTTTAAAATAATAATAAGTTAATAATGTTACTGAAATAAAATTTCCTTCCATTTATCATAAACTCAGTCTGAAAGTGCTATTTCTTAGACAAAAATAATTAATGTCACTCCTAAAAAATAAATTTTGAAAAAATTCTCACATTTTTACCAGGAAATTCAAGAATTTACGGCATTTTATACAATTATACAATTACGGCACATGTTGTAATTAACCGCAGAAATAATTCCAATGACACCTATAAATATACACCTAAATCTTTAAGACTTATGCTTTATGCTTTTAAAAGCAGTCAGTTTTTATACGGGCAGCAAGTTAATATATTGAATATATATATATATATAAATTGTTGCATCGTAATCGATCACCATAGAGTGATCGAAGTGTTGGTAAAATTATCCTAGTGCGGGCCAAAATTATGACTTTGACCAATGCCCGACACTATAATTGTTCTGGCCAGCATTATTGGTCACGTGCATTTTGAATTTTTCATATTTCAAAATTTATATAAAAAAAAGATATTGCAGGTAATTTACATGGTAATATTATGTACGTAATATTGGAAATATTTTAATATAAAATGCATCAAAGGTATTTTTAATAAATATAATGATAAATAAATTATAATTATCGCACAGCCCTATAGGATAATGCTGATTTTATTTGACCGATCTTTTTATTACCGTAAAATATTGATATCAATAGTTTATTTGCATACAAGCGTACGATAATATAGATATTGTACGGCATACGTCATACTTAAGAGCGAAAACATTTTACTGTCTCGATCACATAATCACATGCACCCGTTGTCGATCGGTAAACGGGTTGAAATTAATATATTTTTAAAATGTTTTTTTTTAAAAAAAAATTTTATTCTAACATTTAATTATATTGTTGAAATTTAATCTTTAGAAGAACTAATTATTTTATTTTATTATTTTTATTTTTAATAAGGAAAAAAAAAATGTTATGATTTTGTTATACTTTAAATTACTTTTAGGGTAACGTAATGGAAACATCATAAATTTATTTTATTTTTTATTATGTCATACAACAGAAAATAATAAAATAAAAATAAAAAAATAAAAAAATGAATAGTACATATACGGAAAGGAGTAAAAAGTAAAAAAGTGAAAGACTAACCAAAAATGACAAAAAAAAAAAAATAGTGATGATCATTGAAAAAATAAATTTCATTTACGGTTTACGTAAGATGTTTACATTTTACACGTACGTAAAACGAAAAAAATTAAAAGAAAAAAAAATAAAAAATCACATCATAATTAATAAATAAATCATTGATATATAGTATTTATGGTATTCATTTCTCATTCACTATCATAATCATAAATCATAATATACTCCATATGGAAAAAAAGAAAGAATTAGAGGGATTATTCCGATTGACTTTATTTTATTTTTTCGGAATTCTTAATTAACATTTGTCATCAGACAAAATGACTTACATATAATCTAAACAAAAAGATAATCAATCAATTGAATTATCTCATAGGACAAAAAAGTTATCTATTATGATATTTCAAATATATAAGTTATAGACTTACAGGGAACATTATAATAAAGAATATTTTACAGTCTTAATATATGCAATTAAACATTGCTGAATTATTGGAATTATTAAAATAATTAACTGAAATGTGAACTTTATCATAAGAATTATTGTTTCAAAGTCAACACTCATATAATGTTTTTAGATACTGCAAAAAATTTTATAATTTGTGTATTAGATCGTACGCAAAATGTTACCGTAATTTTTCCTAGTGTTTGAAAAAAATGAAGCCATATTGATAAATATGTAAATAAAAAGGCAATAATGATTTTTTTTAAATTTTATTTTATTTTTTTTTTGATTTGCAACGCATTTCTTTATTAAACTTTAGGATAGAACCTACTATTTAATTTACAGAAATACATAGAGACACTCATACTAACATAATATGACCCTATAACAAACCGATTTATCCAAAATAAAACATCACTAAATCAGTAAATCTAATCCCAAACACTTTCCCAATTACTCAATTTCTTCTCTTCTTACTCCTCATCAACTATCTAGGGATTTCCATGGCTTTTGCTACGCGTGCAATGGTAAGCCCATACCTACCGTGCCCTCCTACAAATCTAGAAGCCCTTGGCATATCCTAATCTATCTAATGATTCTAATCGCAAACAACAACGTGGGTACGCCATTATACGGAAATGTGCCCTAACCTAAACAAAGAAGCTAAGCTTATCACTTGTTCAGAAAAAAAGAATAGGAACACCTCCTTTCCAACGCCAAGTACCAACAACCTACAAAACAAAACGTTAGTATGTATTCCCAAGAAACTAAACTAGCCGTAACTCCAGTTGAACGCGAAGCATAAAGCAAGTCGTCCGACGTAGCAGCTCGGTTGGTTCTGCGGTACACTTGTCCAGCCCAATTCCTCAAATTCCACAGGAGATCCATCAAGAAACCTTTTACTTTTTTATCGAAAATTTTTTTCGTGCGAACACGGAGAATAAGGTACTTTCGCACAGACCACGTGATTTGCTGCGGACATGGCCCCAGCTTCGGGTAAATTTGTTGCCGCAATTTTTGTTTACAGTAAATCACCTCGCTTCTCGCTAAATTGTCCGTTACTACTTTTAGAATCCAGCCGCGTGCTAAATTTTTGCTGCGCTGACCGAAAAAATTTGCGACGAAAAATTCCCAAGAAACCACAAAAAAAAAAGGTGGAAGAGTTCAAAAGTAGTTCATTTTTCGACGCATTTCAACATCACCAACTGTTCCTTTATGAACCGTTTGAGGCTAGTTTGGTAGACGTCGCCTATTAGTTTTCAAATTTCTCGGCCAAAAAGTTCCTAGAATTTTTGGACAGGATGATTGGCCTTTTTTAAAAAAATTTTCTTACAAAAAAAATGTCGAATAGAAACATTATTTTATTAGTATTAAAAGGCAATCAATACTTTCTGATCTAGTATAATTTTTTCTTATTGTTTATTCGAATATTAAATGTTGGATATACGAACCAGATAAATGACCAGATATTCGCTAAGTAAATTCAGAACTTAGTATTATTGATTCTAAATACAATAATAATTTTAATGTATTCATTCTTTATATCAACGATAAATTATGAACAAATCATCAAGAAAAAGTGAAAATTAAAATTCCGTCATTATCTTTCAAAATTATATGTACTTGTAATATAGGCTCAAATTTATTAGGCATTTCAACATTTTTTTTGAGATATGATTTATCAAAAATGTAAACATTTATTTGAGTAAGGAATTGAATTTCAGTTTGCTTAGTTACTTCATTAAATCACTTCTCTTCTTTTTGTAATAATATTTATATTCAAGTATTTTAAGATTTTCTTCAAGCTATGTAGCTATTCTGGCATCAATTAAAGGGAAGGTACTTCTTAACAAAATTAATAATTTTGAATTCTCTTCATTACAATTCAAAATTTTTGAGTTGTTTTAATAATTTCATTAAAATATTTAATTAGTATATTATTCATTAAAAAATAAAAGTACCTTCGGAAATCAATATAGAGTATTAGTAATTTGAGTACAGTATTAAATATTGCTCACTTAAAATCTGTATAAAGAGTGCCAAATAATAATATATACATTTTATTATTATGAACTTAATTATTTTCATAAATTCAAATTGAATATAAATCTTGCTTAAATAAACAAAAAATGGTACTAGAAAATGAAAAAAAATTCTAAATACATTTATTAATTAAATTTTTTATTTTATTTTTTAATTACTTGAAATACTTCATAATCTTCTACTTCAAAATTTGCTGGGATTCCTATTTTAGGATAACGATTTCCATTATCATAACCATTATTATAAGACCAAACATTATTTTCACAGAATAAATTACCCATAGTTGGTCCATACCTAGGGCCACAAAAAACAGCATAATTCTGTATACTAACATAACTTCTTTTTGAAGTAGAAATATCTCTTCCATTTGTAAAATTAAATAAAAAACTATCTGCTGTAGTTTTCCAACTGTTACTTTGATCCCAATCAAGTGGATTATACCCACCAATTAATTGTGTAGAATTTTTAATTTTTGCAATCCAAATAGTAGCTCCTTTATTGTCACAATTTCTATGAAAAGATAAAGTATCATTCCCATCCTGACTTGAACGATATAATAATTTAAAGTCACAAGGAATATTTTTTCTATTATAATGTGAAGAATCTTTTTTATCA
Organism: Rhizophagus irregularis; assembly: GCF_026210795.1. Taxonomy (NCBI): domain Eukaryota; kingdom Fungi; phylum Glomeromycota; class Glomeromycetes; order Glomerales; family Glomeraceae; genus Rhizophagus; species Rhizophagus irregularis. Next base: position 1,054,009 of record NC_089435.1, on the reverse strand, counting down.
ATCCATGAAGCAAAAATAGGAATATGGTTTGATTCAATCAAGGTTGATTTAATGCTAGGTTTTCTTGAAGGTGTCAAATCATTTTTAGGTTTCATATTAGGAACTATATAAAATTCTAAAAGATTATGAATTAAATCTTGTGGTAAGATATCTTTATAACAATAAACTTTATAAAAGAAATCTGTAGGTTCAATATCATAAAATCGAATTAATGGAATAAATCTATATAATGCTCTCTCAATCTTTGTAATATCTTCTTTATTCCATTTTGATGGTTTATTCTTCACATTTTGTTGAGTAAAACACCATTTTAACAAATTTTCCCAAATTTCAATTTCATCCATATTTAAATCATCTCTTTTTAACAATAATTCTAATAAAGGAGCTTTTAAATTAATAAATTTATCAGAATTGAATAAAACTTTAGGTTCTTCACAGATTTTTTCAAGACAGAAATTCCATAAATCTGTAAATGTTTCATGTTGATAAACAGTTTCAAGAATTCCAGTTGGATCTTGGTATAAAAATTCAGTTTGGTGTTCAATCAAAAATTCTTGAATATGAGAAACTAAAGAATGAATATTAAGCTCATCAACTGCAATTAATAATTTCAATACATCAGGACCTTGTAAATTCTTTAATTCAATATTTCCACAATAAATAAACCTAACATACAATAATATAATATTAATTAGAATTTCCTTTTTAACATAAAAATTATTATAAACATTACAAATACCTAAGAATAATATTAAATAATTGTGGAGAAATATTTGGTTTTTTGAAAATAAATTTTCCATCCTTTTTCTCAGCCCATTCATTAGAAAAAGCAGAACGAAAGTATTGAGACCTAATAGATAAAATATTTGAATGAGCATGAATTTCCTTAACATATTGCTCTTCACCAGCGTAAATAATAACGTCATATCCAATTTCTGTCTCAAAAAGTTTTTCGTAATCGTTAGATAATTCTGCCCAAAATTTTGAAGACATTGTTTTTAATTTATAAACGTAGTAATTAGAATAAGCAAGAAATGCAGAAAATGCGGTAAAAAACTAAAAAATTTAAGTTTGAGGTATTGAGGTACGAAACCATTTTTATACTATTCTATGATGATCAATTTCTATAACCGGAAAAGTTTCAGGAATATTAAGATTTACCCTTCAAAAATGTCACAATATAAAACACGTGACTGTTTTTTGTCACGTCTGTCACACCATTCCTTGTTTCCATTTTTCATAAGTATCTGAGGGACTTAGTAAGTAAAAACGTATTCGTCACACCTTATTCGTCACTGTTTATTTTCACGTGTTAGTGCATAACGCCGTAAATTTCAGTAGTTTAATTTAGATAGATTTATTTGTGGATTGTTTGATTGGCTTTCAGTAATAAATCTACTGGCCATATGCTGCACTTTCATAATTATCAACTGTATGTGTGATTGTTATTATAATTTTTAACTACAAAAGCGGTTAATTCAGTTTGATTTACATATTATCATATTTAAATTTGAATATTTAAAATTTCCACGATGAAGTACCACAATTTCAAATTTATTAGTTTCTCCAAGCATGGAGAATAACTTAATTTAAATTATTAATTAATTCCAGAATATATAAAATACTGTAAATTTAATTTACAAGTATTCACTCTCTTAAAGTTCCTAAGGAACATAATTACTTAACGAAATTAACGAATTAATAACTTCCTTCATTACTAATTTAAAATTCATGACTTATAAAATTTAATTTGCTTAATCTCAATCACAAAAAATAAAAATACCTATGGGTTCAGTATAGAGGATTAAGAAAAGTTATGGACAAATAGAATCACAAAATTTCATTCAAAATAAGTAAATATGTATTTTTTTTCCTTAATTTATTTTTTTTTTGATAATAGTTTGGTCATCTAGATAGTTTCATTATAGAGTAATTTAGTTGTTTGCTAATTTTGAATTATCTTGTTAATTGTTTTAAAGTTGCCTTGATTTTATTAATATAAACTTCAATCATTTCAACCACTTGCCAGAAAATTCATAAAAATAATAAAAAATGAAATCCATTAAAGGAGTATAGCAATAAGTTGTGATAAAATTATTTTAATATCTAATAATTTTTTCTGAGATTGGTTATTCTATAACTTATTTAAAGCTTAATTTGAGTACAGTATTTAATATTGCTCACTTAAAATCTGTATAAAGAGTACTATAATTATGCCAAATAATTATGTATACATTTTATTATTATGAACTTAATTATTTTCATAAACTCAAATTGAATATAAATCTTGCTTAAATAAACAAAAAAATGCTAGAAGATGAAACAAAATTCTAAATTCATTTATTAATTAAATTTTTTATTTTATTTTTTAATTACTTGAAATACTTCATAATCTTCTACTTCAAAATTTGCTGGGATTCCTATTTTAGGATAACGATTTCCATTATCATAATTTCTATAAGTCCAAACATTATTTTCACAGAATAAATTACCCATAGCTGGTCCAAAACTATTGTGACAATAAACAGCCCTATCTGGTTTACTAACATAACATTTTTTTGCAATAGAAATATCTCTTTCATTTGTAAAATTAAATAAAAAACTATCTGCTGTAGTTTTGTAAGACCTACTTTGATCCCAATTAAGTGGATTATACCCACCAATTAATTGTGTAGAATTTTTGATTTTTGCGATCCAAATAGTAGCTCCTTTATCATCACAATTTTTATGAAAAGATAAAACATCATTTCCATCCTGACTTGATCGATATAATAATTTAAAGTCATAAGGAATATTTTTTCTATTATAATGTGAAGAATCCATTTTATCAATCCATGAAGCAAAAATAGGAATATAATTTGATTCAATCAAGGTTGATTTAATGCTAGGTTTCCTTGAAGGTTTCAAATTAGCTTTAGATTTCATATTGGGAACTATATGAAATTCTAAGAGATTATGAATTAAATCTTGTGGTAAGATATCTTTATAACAATAAACTTTATAAAAGAAATCTGTAGGTTCAATATCATAAAATCGAATTAAAGGAATAAATCTGTACAATGCCCTCTCGATCTTTGTAATATCTTCTTTATTCCATTTTAATGGTTCATTCTTCATATTTTGTTGAGAAAAACACCATTTTAACAAATTTTCCCAAATTTCAATTTCTTCCATATTTAAATCATCTCTTTTTAACAATAATTCTAATAAAGGAGCTTTTAAGTCAATAAATTTATCAGAATCAAATAAAACTTTAGGTTCTTCACAAATTTTTTCAAGACAGAAATTCCATAAATCTGTAAATGTTTCATGTTGATAAACAGTTTCAAGAATTCCAGTTGGATTTTGGTATAAAAATTCAATTTGGTGTTCAATCAAAAATTCTTGAATATGAGAAACTAAAGGATGAATATTAAGCTCATCAACTGCAATTAGCAATTTCAATACATCAGGACCTTGTAAATTCTTTAATTCAATATTTCCACAATAAATAAACCTAATTTAGTACAATAATATAATATTAATTAGAATTTCCTTTTTAACATAAAAATTATTATAAACATTACAAATACCTAAGAATAATATTAAATAATTGTGGAGAAATATTTGGCTTTTTGAAAATAAATTTTCCGTCCTTTTTCTCAGCCCATTCATTAGAAAAAGCAGAACGAAAGTATTGAGACCTAATAGATAAAATATTTGAATGAGCATGAATTTCCTTAACATATTGCTCTTCACCAGCGTAAATAATAACATCATATCCAATTTCTGTCTCAAAAAGTTTTTCATAATCGTTAGATAATTCTGCCCAAAATTTTGAAGACATTGTTTTTAATTTATAAACGTAGTAATTAGAATAAGCAAGAAATGCAGAAAATGCGGTAAAAAACTAAAAAATTTAAGTTTGAGGTATTGCATTTTTATATTATTCTATGATGATCAACTTCTATAACCGGAAAAGTTTCAGGAATATGCACCCAGCCAAATGATTGACATAGTTTATAAGCTGAGATGTAGTGCACGCCCACTTAACTTAGAAACTATGTTGATTATTTGGTTGGGAAATATTAAGATTTTTCCAGCATGACCTGAAAAAAATGTCATGAAAAATCACGTGAGGTTTTTCATCACCAGCGTCATGCCTTTCCTTGTTTCCATTTTTCATAAGTATCTAGGACACAGAGAAATTTTTTCACTTTTTTATATCAATTTTATATATAGAAAGTGAATTGCGGTATCAGAATTCACTTTTTTATATTGATTTTAGATATAAAAAATGAATTGCGGTATTAGAATTCACTTTTTTATATTGATTTTAGATATAAAAAGTGAATTGCGGTATCAGAATTCACTTTTTTATATTGATTTTAGATATAAAAGTGAATTGCGGTATTAGAATTCACTTTTTTATATCGATTTTAAATATAAAAAGTGAATTGCGGTATCGGAATTCACTTTTTTATATCAATTTTAGATATAAAAAGTGAATTGCGGTATCGGAATTCACTTTTTTATATCAATTTTAGATATAAAAAGTGAATTGCGGTATCGGAATTCACTTTTTTATATCGATTTTAGATATAAAAAGTGAATTGCGGTATCGGAATTCACTTGTTTATATTGATTTTAGATATAAAAAGTGAATTGCGGTATCAGAATTCACTTTTTTATATTGATTTTAGATATAAAAAGTGAATTGCGGTATCAGAATTCACTTTTTTATATCAATTTTATATATAAAAAGTGAATTGCAGTATCAGAATTCACTTTTTTTATATTGATTTTAGGGAAAATGTCATAGGTAAAGCATCAAACGGGTCGGTTTGGTCCGGATTATAGACGGTTCGGATTAGAGCCGAAATCCGTAAGAACCAAACCGAAAAACCGGCGGTTCGGTTCGGTTTAATCTGATTTTTATAAAAATGCGAAAAATCGAATAGCCGGCCATCTAGTGATCGTGTAAAGTCGAGCCATATATCATTGGATTCGTCTCGACGAGACGCGTCGAATGGTGGTAAAATCATGTCTTTAGCATCGATAGATCACATGTTAACCTACGCTAAATGATTTATAAATAATTGGAATTAGAAGGCTATCTATCGGTGCTAGAGACATGATCTTAGCACCATTCGACGCGTCTCAGTGAGACGAATCCAATGAATATAAATTAGTTCGCGTACGACCACTGGATGGCGAATAATATCAAGTTTCGCATTTTTTTAAAATTTTCGAGCGTTAAAATTAAAAATTCCGATACATGAATTTATTCGTCGTCCAATGGTCGTACAAATATGAATTAGGACTCATTAGATTCGTCTCGATGAGACGAGTCGAATGGTGGTAGGATCATGTCTATAGCATCGATAGATCACATGTTAACCTACGCTAAATGATTTATCAATAATTGGAATTAGCAAGCTATCTATCGGTGCTAGAGACATGATCTTAGCACCATTCGACGCGTCTAAGTGAGATGAATCCAATGAATATAAATTTGTTCGTGTATGACCACTAGATGGCGAATAATATCAAGTTTCGCATTTTTTTTAAATTTTCGAGCGTTAAAAATTAAAAATTCCGATACATGAATTTATTCGTCGTCCAATGGTCCTACAAATATGAATTAGGACTCATTGGATTCGTCTCGATGAGACGAGTCGAATGGTGGTGAGAACATGTCTCTATTATTGATAGATCGTATGTTAATTCACGCTAAATAATTTATAAAAAATGGCATTAGCAAGCTATTTGTCGATGCTAGAGACGTGATCTTACCACCATTCGACTCGTCTCATCGAGACGAATCTAATGAGTCCTAATTCATATTTTACGACCATTGGACGACGAATAAATTCATGTATCGGAATTTTTAATTTTTAACGCTCGAAAATTTTAAAAAAATGCGAAACTTGATATTATTCGCCATCCAGTGGTCGTACACGAACTAATTTATATTCATTGGATTCGTCTCACTGAGACGCGTCGAATGGTGCTAAGATCATGTCTCTAGCACCGATAGATAGCCTTCTAATTCCAATTATTTATAAATCATTTAGCGTGGATTAACGTGTGATCTATCGATGCTAGAGACATGATCTTACCACCATTCGACGCATCTCGTCGAGAGAAATCCAATAATATATTGGTCGACTTTATATGATCACCAGATGGCCGGCTATTCGATTTTTTGCATTTTTATAAAAATCAGATTAAACCGAACCGAACCGCCAGTTTTTCAGTTCTAATACCCGAACTGAACTGAACCGAATTTTGAGCCAGTTTCGGATCGGTTCCCCAGTTTAGCCCGAACTGTTCAGAGCTTTAGTCATTGGCGACCCGTATCGCCAGTGTGACCCTAAATCATGTGATCAAATTTGATTGGCCAATTAATATTTACAATTATGTCAGTCTTCAGTTATTTGTTATTATTTCCCCCTTTTTTTGTTATTCTTTTTCCCTCCTTTTTTTGTTTCCTTTTCTCTTTATTATTGCTTTACTTGTTAGAGCTCTGAATGGGCCAGGTCAGGTCAGGTTACCTGGTTAACCCGAACCGAAATTTTTTTTCAGGTCAGGTCGGGTCGGGTAAACTGTTCTGATCTGACCCGACCCATTTGACCTAAAAGTATTCAGGTCACTTCAGGTAACTTGGGTTACCCAAAGTTTTATTATTAAATATTGTAAAAAAATGTTTTGTAACGTTTTTTACTTTTTGTTTTTATATAAAATGCCAAAACTATTTGTTTCAGCATTTTTCCTTTTGATTTTACATGTAAAAATGCCGAAACTGATAGTTTTGGCATTTATTTTTCAATTTTACATGTAAAAACACCAGAATCATTAGTTCCAGCATTTTTCCTTTTTGATTTTACATGTAAAAATGCCGAAACTGATAGTTTCGGCATTTTTTTTTCAATTTTACATGTAAAAATGCCAGAATCATTAGTTCCGGCATTTTTCCTTTTGATTTTACATGTAAAAATGCCGAAACTGATAGTTTCAGCATTTTTTTTTGATTTTACATGTAAAAGTGCCAGAATCATTAGTTCTGGTGTTTTTCTTTTGATTTTACATGTAAAAATGCCAAAACTGATAGTTTCGGCATTTTTTTTTGATTTTACATGTAAAAACGCCAGAATCATTAGTTCTGGCATTTTTCTTTTGATTTTACATGTAAAAACGCTGGAATCATTATAAGTTTTGGCGTTATTTAATTTATTTGACCCAAATATATGTCAGGTCAATGGGTCGGGTCGGGTACTGACCAGCACTGACCCGACCCGTATCAGGTCATGAATTTGATGACCTGACCTGAATATTTTGGGTCAACTCGTCAGGTCACCTGATCTGTTGAGTCAGGTTTCAGAGCTCTATTACTTGTTTTAATTTTGACTTTTTTTTCGTTTTATTTCCCTTTTCTCTTTTTTGATTTTATTTTCCTTTCCTTTTTTCCTTCCTTTTCATTTTTTTGGTATGTTTTTTCATTCTTTTCTTGCTTTTTTTGTTTTTCTTTTTTTTTTTAGGTCTTTAGGTTCTTCCAGTTTTACAATTAAGGTACATCCTTTTTTTTCTTGCCTTTGTTTTTTAATTTGTTCTTTACTGACTCTCTATGCCGTTCTTTAACTCCTTCCTCTTCAACACTATATGACGCGTTTTACTTTTAACTTCACAGGTTTTGTTATTATTTTGTTCTTTAACTTACTTTATAAGTTTCATCCTTTAGCCTTATTATGAGCTTTTTTTCGCGTTGAGTATTTTTTTCTTTTTTTCTTTTTTATTCTTTAGGTTCTTGTTTACATTATACTTTACTAACTATATTTTTTTTACTTTATGCCACTCTTTGACTTCGCAGGCTTTACTTTTCAATGTCATAGGGTTTGTTCTTTGATTTCATGGGTTTCATTATCATTTAATTCTTCAACTTTCTTTGTGAGTCTTGTTTTTCATCTTGATTTTGTTTTTAACTCTGTTGTTGTCATTTTTTTTTTGTGTATCAAAATTACTAGTTCTGTTAAAAATAAAATATAAATTTTACAATGTTTCTCTATTAGTAAACTTTAATTAAACGATTTTTAACTATACAGTATATCATTATTTTATTGTGTAAAATCAAAAACTTTTTGCGAATTAAAGTGTTGCAAATTTTTTAACAAAAATAAAAAAAGTTGACCAATCAAAATATAGTATAAAATCACGTGATTAGGGTCACCATGGCGACAGGGTCGCCGCCATTGATTTTATATTTAAAAAGTTAGTTGCAGTATTGCGATTCACCTTTTTATATGATTTTAATATAAAAAACTGAATCGTGATATTTCAAAAACAAATGTTTTGCACCATTTTTTTTGATATTTTAATATAAATCCTGAAAATTTTCAGGTTTCAGTTCAGGTCAGGTCAAACAGATAATCTGATATGACCTGACCTGACCTGACCTGAAAAAAAATTTCAGGTCAGGTTTATCAATTAACCTGACCTGACCTGTCCCATTCGGAACTCTAGGCAATAATGCCAACAAGGATCAGAAAAGAACTTCAGGAAGTTGAAAGACTGATAAAAGTCAAAAGAATTCTAAGAATTCTAAAAAGAAACCACAAGAGACAAAATCTGAGAAACATAAAATGCAGAAGGAAGATAAGTCCCGTAAAACATCATGATCTAAGGTCTTAGTGGAAATTTTAGATGTTTTACATAAATTAATTTAGGATATACTAGATTTTTTTAGGTTTTAGAATTGTTTTATTTTTTTGTTTTATTATTTTTTTTTGTAGAGAAATATCTTTGAGCTAGTCACCAAAGGATGTACAAATACCAGTAGGATGCTTTATGCATGTGAAAGTATTTGGGCAGGCATGATGGTAGATAGTTCTTTTGAACACATGTTCTTAAGTCACCAAGGTTTTTATTAGTTTTTATTTGATCTTGTATTTAAACTAAATTAGTTCAATTTTGTATATTTTTCTTTTATAATAAATTTTTCCTTTGTAATAAAAAAAAAAAAAAATTAAACATAGATTTTGATACTCAAAAGAAAAATTAATTGTATAGAAAAATTAAATAGAAAGTATTACTGCCTATGATATTTATCATGCAATACAAAGATATTCAGTCGTTCATACTTTAAATAGCTTCATGCATCAGTGGTACAAGTACATTGAAATGATAACAAAAGAAAAAAATCTCATGAGAGATATTAGAGGTATTGAATAAATTTTAATTATATTTATTATCTTAATTATTTATTTATTATTTATTATTTATAATTTATAATTTTCATATAAAATTTTAAATATTTTTACATTTATATTATTTATATTTTATATGTTAATTATTCATATAAATAGGAATTTCGATCATGTAAAACTTCAACATTAATATTTCAAATCACAGACTAATAGAGTTTCTATTATTTTACTAAGTGTTTGAACAATATAAATAATCTATTAGTAAAAATCAATACTTTAATATAAGCCCTCTTTTTATTTACCATCAGGAATTTCCAACTCATCTTGATCTTCTGAATTAATTATGTCTACATAATCTTTTTTTTTTTAAACTTGAAAAAGATTCAATTACCAACTTTATACTATATTTTTTGATTATTTTTTACTATCCAATGAGATGACATAATTAGTTTATATTGGTTAAAATAATTTACCTGTAATTATACTGTTCATTTGTCAAATCTTTACTCGAGATACTATCAACTGAAGTAATTAAATAATTAATCAAAAACTACATGTACAGTACAGTAATAATGCAATACCATATATTTTAATAAATACCTACCTTCTTCCACTATTATCATTTGTTTGAAAAAAGTATAATTATTAATAAGTATGACTATTAATATGCATACTAATTATAAAATTTAATTACTGCTTCATTATATATATTAGAATAAAACCTTACTTTAGAAGTTCATGTTATAATGATTATTATTTATATTATTATTTGTTTCTTTGTTGGAATAATTCATTTTCTTATCTAGACAAATAATTAAATTTAAGTCAATTAATAATTTTCAATTTTTCATTAAAATTACAATCGATTTCTTACCATTTTTGGAATTTATCTTTATTTTTTTAAATTTGTTTGTCAAATTTACACTAAGGTCTAATCGAATTATTAAAAAATGGTTACTTTTAAATAACACAAATTATTATATAATAGTTAATTTAATTACCCTCAAAACAGCTCTGTACTTTTTTTAATGTGCTTGAATTATCTAAATTCAATAAAAAATTAATAAGAAAATCACATTAAAAAAAAATAAATGTTTTAATACTTACTACTATCAGAAAAATTAAAAACATAAGGTTTACTATGAAACGCTATAAATGTATCAATAATTTTAATGAATACTACTTACTATATCATGTCATGTTATAATAATAAATTATATACCTCTTTGTTTCTCTATTTTTGGTCGAATCAAAAGAATTTATAAATTAGTTCAATATTTTTAAATATAACACACAAATAATATGATTTAGTACGTTCTGTCGCATTTTTAGGTTTTAATGATGATAAATTTTCAAAGTTATAAAATTTACTTGTAATTTATCGGCTTCCATAATCTGTTATAAAACTTCTACTTTTGTTTGATCGAAAAAAAATGATATAAATTAATATTACACTTGTGGAATGGTAGTTCATCACATGGGTTCTTTAAACTATTTTGATAATAAATATTTCTTATTTCAAATATTTTATTATAAAGACAACCTATATCAGCAGGTCTCTTTGAATCAGCCTCCAAACATTGTGTCATTAACTGCTTATATACAAAGGGAGTACCTGATATAATACTTGGTCTCGCTCCATTAATAATTTCCAGTGCAAGATTGCAATCATGTTCATGATTGATTTTTAAATGATGCGAAAAATGGTGACGCCTAAGTCGCCTAACCGATAGTGCACCAATCTTCCATATTATTGGTTCCTACTTGTATGGCTTCCGTCATTGTCTAAATTTTTAAAATAAAATAAAATATTATTGGTTCCTCGAAAAAGTTTTTATTTCCTTTTTGATCATGCCGCCTATGGCAAGCCATGTGCTGTATTTTGTTGCATCGCCACGAAACGAATTTGTCTGGTTCTAAAATAAATTTTACATAAGCCTTGTTGCACTCTTCCACTTTTCATTCGTCCTAAAATTTGTGGATATGATGATCGGCGGAAAGAGTTTTTAGCCCCCGGGGCGAAATTAGTATAGCCACAATTTCCATGGTTTTATTAAAACTGCGCCTCACTCCAAAAATGAATATAAATTTACTCAGATCAGCGTAATAATAACAATTTAATACTTCCCCTTCCCTCCCCTTTCACTTTCAATTACAATATGTCGTGTTCAAAAATATTTTCAGGAGATTTACCCGAGCTAATATAAAAAATTATAGAATATTTTCAATTCAACTTTACATTCATGCATTTTAGTTAACAGATTATGGTGTCACCTAGCGATTCCATTATTATGGGAAAATCCATTTTCAACTAAAAAAAATTTATCATGTTATTGATACTTACGCAAATGATTATATAAAATTATTACTAATTCATTATATTTGAATACACTGTTCAATTGTCCTAAGTTTTTAAAATATTTTAATACACATAATTTGTCATTGGCGTTGAATGTACGATAATTGAAAATCGCATATTACAAGTAATTCAATCACATCAAAATCTCAAGAAAATTTTAATAAATAAAGGTTTTTTATCTTTATTTAAATCATTATTATCATCAAATATATATAATTGTTCAAATACTTTAAATACAATCATTTTTTATTACGTTGATTTTTACAATCTGGATGAAGCAATTGAACAATTAAATGTTTTAGAATCTATTCATATCATTCATTGTTCTTCCTTAAATAATAATTTTTCTCAACAAATTATTAATTTAACTAAACCATTTCAAATTGAAATCATTATTTATAAGTGAAATATTCACAAATTGAATCATTAGATTTATTATTACAAAAAATTTTGTAATTATTTAAAAAATTTTGGGATTGATTCTAGTAGTTATGAACCACCACAAATATTCTGCCAATAATCAATAATTATTTGAATTAATTATAAAATATTGTAAAAAAAATCAAATTACTTAAATTTTATGGCAGATTATTTATCAAATATTATATTTAATTGAAAATATTAAACAAAATCTCAGTTATCTTTCAATTCATTTACAGCATGATACTAAATGTAGCTCAATAGTATTAAAAAATTAGTTCCTCCTAAATTAGAATATTCATGTTTATAACTTTATTTCATTAAGAGAAGGGATTTTAAAGTTGTTTCTAAAGAATTCTCAAAATACTTTTATTAAGAAATTATTAATCCATTATTACATAAATTAGGCCCTATAAAAAATTTTTTAGAAAAATGATCACGTGTCTGAGTTTCTTCGGAATGAAAACTAGAAAAATGAACATTTATCAGAGTTTTTTCCAGAGTTTTTTTTATAGGGATGGATACCCTCCATAGAAAAATATATAATGAAAAAGAAAAGAGTGAAGTATTTGGCTATTAATGAATCTTATTGTGAAACGGCTACTGGTAGTAAGGAATTGTTTTTATTGAAAGAAGGAGAGTTTTAGGTTGTACAATATTGAATTTGTAGATTTCTATAGTTCAGTGATTGGCGTGTCTAAGTTTATGAGGGCAATTGATTAATTACAGTTATATAGCAATTTAAAAATATCAGATGGGAATAAACTTTCATATAAAGTCGCTTGTAAATTTGCTTTTTATATTTTAAATAAAATATACATTTATTTATTACAGAGATTATCATGATATTTTTTATTTATTGTACAGTGCAACGATTTTATCAATCGAAAAATCTGAGGTGTACTGCAGTATATTGTATTATATGTATTGAATATATGTTTATTATACACCTATCAAGAAATAGCTTTAATAAATAATCAATGGATTCTATTTAAATAAACATCAGGAAGTCACAAATAGGCGTATAAAGTGTTTGATAATTCACACTTTAGAGAAAAATTAAAGAATGATATTAATAATAAAATAAATAAATAAAAGTTCGTAAAGAGAAACGGGAAATTTAGTAATCGTTTTCTTTTTTTTAAAAAAAAATGAAAACAAATATAAATAAGAATTAAGTTTCACAACAGGTGTTGTAAAACTTGCTGTTATGGTGTTTCAGTGTTTCGAACCTGAAAATCTAAAAAACAACAAGAAACGTTAATAAACGTTCCTAATTAATATATTAAAAAAAAAGTTTTGCAATACTTGATGCATACATTTCTGTTTTCTATACTTGAAACCGAAATCTACAAAAATAGAAAGTAAAAAAATGACAAGTTACATTTCTAATTAGAAATAAAAAAAAAGTTTCACAACATCCGTTTTTGGCCTATATAATTATTATTAAATTTTTGGTCGGACCGTACTTGGCTTAAAACTGGCCTGTAATATCTTGCAGCTTGATTTTTAAATAAATAAAATCTTACACGATTAAAAAAATTATAAATGTTAAATATATATTAATTATGGTAATTTTTACTTTTTTTACTTTAAGTCAGAAAAGACGTAATTTTTTTTGCAATTTAATTAATAATTTTATTTATTTTTATGATCAAAAGACATGATAATGCATAATAATTTTATTAACTTAAAATTCATCTTAACGAATTTAACATACTATATATCAACCATTTTTATTTCGATTTTCCTTTTCTTGCTTGAAATAAATCATTTAACCATATAAATCTTGCTGAAATTGAATTATATAACAATAGATAGAATTGGTTACTTATATTTATTCATTTATATTATTTTTTATTTTCATCAGTAAATTTCATTTCATATCATTTCATTTTTTGAGTTAGGATTAGTTTATTTTTCTGTCGTATATACGAAATTTCTTTTTTCGCTTTTTTTTTCTTTTAATTTACAAATTCACAAATATGAATCATACCTTATACTATTTGATTAGGTAAAGGAAAGGATATTATTACATTCAGCAATCTTCTAAAAATTGTCAATCATCACGTGATCACGAACGACCGAATCCGCAGTGTCGATTCTAAAAAAAATTGTAAACATTATCTTTTATCTTCAAATTATTTTAAAAATGCATTATCTATAAAAAGAGCAAAGAAAGAAAATAGAATTATATTTTTAAAGTAATCTATTTCCATTTTATTAATAAAAAAAAATTATTTTTATATTGTTAATTATTATTGGTTAAATAGTCTTATTGATGTCACAATTTCTGCTGATAATCTTGAATTACTTTAGGTTTATTCAACGACTTTTAAAAGTTTTTCTTGCAAAGATATTGTTATAATTTAACACGTGACAATTTCGCTTAAAAAAAGACTGAAATTTGATAATTGTTAAGAAAAATTGAAAGGAATATATTGAAAACATAAAGTTACCAGACTTTGATGACCATCAAGCACATGTAAAATAACTTGCATCGCTATAATTTCCAAATAAAAGTCCTTTTGAATGGTATATTAAACTAATTTTAAAAAAATAAACCCTTCATATTTTTTCTTTCTTTTTAGGTTTCAGCAGCTCTTCTTTTTTTTTTTAGATTCCACTGATTTTCTTTGAAAATTGAGGTTGATATCTTAGTAATTCTTGTTTCTTTTTCATTTCTTTCAAGACTAAATTTCATTTTTTTTTCTTTTAAGTTTTAGGTGGTAGTTAACAAAATTTCTTGTGGATTTGTGACTCTTTAATAAAGTGTGACTTTTATCAGATCACAGATACCGAGAACTGATCCCGTGATGCGTGAAATACGTGATGCACTGATAGTAATCAGTAAAAGCATCGAGGGAGATAAAAAAATATGAGGCAGAGTGTAGTGAAATGTGAATCAGTAATGTTGTTTTATTTTTCTGCCTCAGTTGCTATTTATTTTGCAGATTTGAAATCAAGTAATCTTATCGAGTAATTTTACTGCGTCTAAAAGCCAGCCTATCTTTTGGATGAAATTTCGTATATATTCATATATTAAATTTAACAAACTATAGTTATCTGTTGTTGGATATTATTATCGGTCAGTAGGGGTGATGGGTATCTAAACACATTTAATAAAACTAGGAAAATTAAATAATGTATTGAAGGAAATAATCATAACTAATTCCATATCATAATCATTTAAATTATGTAAATAAATTTCAATAAAGTGTGACATAATATTTGAACCAAATATATAAAATAAATAAATTAGTATAAATCATAGAATGTTACGACAAGATATTGATCTTCTTACTGAATTATTAGATGAACTCAATAAATACTATAATAATTAAATAACAAATTGATTGTAAAAAATTTTCATATCAGTATACAAAGAGAACCTTTTTTTTTAAAAAAAAAATCTTGCTCTGACAACAAACAATTATTATTTAAATTGATGAACGGATTGAACGGCATAGCTATATACTTATAGAAATTCTATCGATCACATGCGGATCAGCATTTTTTTACGTCACAATTGTTACTATTAATTGACATGAATTGTACGACTTGTACGACTATTATCGGGAAAATATATAAATAGGTAACAAGAGATCAGCACTACACATTTTTTTCATGATTGTTACCTTTTTATGTATTTGCCGTTCTAAAAATTAATTAAATTTATCCGGCGGCTGACACAATAGTTTTACAAATACTTTTTCTTTTGCTCTCCACTATGTCTTGTTCAAAAATATTCTCGGGAGAATTACCAGAATTAACATATGATATTTTAAAGTATTTTAAAAATGATTTTTCAACTTTATATTCATGTATTTTAGTTAACAGATTATGGTGTCGTTTAACAATTCCATTATTATGGGAAAATCCATTTTCAAATCCTCCGAATGTGAAATATTTTTTTTGTAGTTCAGAAACAAAAAAATATAACTTTATTGAAATTTATTTACATAATTTAAATGAAGATTTAAATACAAAATTAAATGAATATGGAATTGAGGATAATTTATTTCCTTCAAATACACTTTTCAATTATCCTAGTTTTATAAAATATTTGAATACATTTGAGATTAAATTTTCTACTCATGAGTGGTATAAAAATATTATTAAAACTTTAAAACCTGAAAAAAGATGTTTAATTGAGAATGATGATTTTGAAAGATTAATTCAAATGTCATTATTTAAACTATTTATTAATAATGAGACAAATTTAAATACTTTTGAAATTGAGATCTTTTATAATTTGGATTATTATTTGAATGATATTTTATTATTAATTTTACAAAATCCAAATTTTATTCACAATGTTAAAAATTTAAACCTTTATATTTGTAATAGTTTTTCTAGTGGTCCTAATAAAAATATGATAATTAAAAATAATATATTAAAATTAATTAATTTACATCAAAATCTTAAAGTAATTTCTTTAAAGGCTAATGACTTTTTTTTATATCAGTCATTATTATTAACAAAAGATTATAATTGTTCAAACACTTTAAATACTATCACATTATATGGAGTTAAGTTTAAACGTATAATCAATTTAGATAAAATATTTGATCAATTAAAAGTTTTAGAATCTGTTCATCTCATTTATTGTCATCCCTTAAATACTAGCTTTATTCAACAAATTACTAATTTAAATAGACCATTTAAATTAAAATCTTTAATTATAAGTGAGATAATTGATGAATCATCATTTCAATTATTATTACAAAAATGTGGTGGATATTTAGAGAATTTTGGGAGTGAATTTGTAATTCAAAATGAACAATTATTTGAATCAATTATAAAATATTGTAAAAATATTAAATTACTTAATTTAAGTAAATTTGAAAAATTTGAAAATCGGATTATTTATTTATTATTCAATCTGATTGAAAATTTGAAACAAAGTCTTAATTATCTTACAATTAAGATAACAGATTGGAAAAATTATATTGAATATAATTCAATTGTATTACAAAATTTAGGACAAATTCTTCCTTTTAAATTAGAATATTTAGATTTGTGTCTTCACATTAAATTGAGTGATTTTGAAGTATTCTTGAAAAATTCTCAAGATACTTTTATTAAGAAATTGTTGATCAAAAATTTAGAAGGTCAAGATATTTTATCTTGTATAAAAAAATATATTATGAAAAAGAAAAGAGTAAAATATTTGGCTATTATAGATTCCTTTGAAAGTACATCAGATTATGGAAACTATGACTATAAGGAATTGGTTTCATTGAAAGATGAAGTGGAGGAATTTAAGTTGTATGATATTAAAGTGCAAAGTCATAAAAGCTTAATGGTAAGTTTTCCTGAATTTACTCGGAATTATTAATTATTTAGTACTAGAGTGGTAATTTTAAAATATCAGATAGGAATAGTGTAGTATTAAATATAATTGCTTATAAATTTATTATTTTATAATAAAGTAATTCATGAATTTTTATACATTTAATATTTTGTGATAAAGTAATTTTGACATGTAATTTATATCCTATGTTACATAAAAATTGGAACATAGCGAAAGAAAATTTACTAAATTACGTATAATAATTGTTTTTTACAAAATGTAATAAATCAAATGCCCACTTTATTATGTATCTTTTGCTCTTTACAAATAAATGAAATATATGATGAAAATTTTCGCCTATAATAATTTTTAGGATCTTGTTGCCTTCTGAAACTGTATGTCTGTACGATTTTAATATTCATCAATTTTTTTAAAAAAATTATTTTTCAGATTCCTTATAAAGCTTTGAAAAAACGGATAAAATAACTAACCTTTCCTAAAAAGAATGTAAACTAGTTAATCTTAATTGCAATCACATGATACTCTATAAATTTGAATGTTTAAAATTTTCATGCAATTTTCATAATAAAGCCTAAAATAAGCAACTGAATTTAGGCTTTATATATATAAGTTATAAATCATATTGTCCACTTTTTTTCGTCTCTGGATAACTTTTATCAGTTTTTAAATTTTGGTATAATTTTAGTTTTGAAATAAGCTACCTTGAATTATACATTATGAAAAAATAAAAAAATAAAAAAAAATAAAAAAAAGTATCTCAATTTTATATTTAATTAGTTTTCTTCAACATAGTTAAAACTTTATTTGTAAAAAGTTTAATTAATTAATTAACAAAAAGCATAAATACTGATTTTTTTTTTATTTTTTAATTACTTGGAATACTTCATAATCTTCTGGCCAGAATTACGGTCAAAATAGGTGCTTAATTTCGGATGTATACGGTACTTTGAGAAATAAAGAAATAAAAATAAAAAAACATTAATCCAATCCAAATCGTCCTTCAGCCCTGTAAAAAAACGATATGTTTTTAATAATGTTTTTATACGATTTTTTTTCCTTAGAAATAGCGTATCATAATAATCCGTTGAAGGGGCACGGAAAATGCACAATTTGGAAATGGAATTTGCATGGAACTCGCACGTAATTCACATGATTAGGACACTGAATTTATGATGATTTGTAACGTAATTTAGCCACATTATTATTAACTCTTTGAGATTCAAGTATGAATTTCTATGGAAGAGTAAGAATATAAATGATTATTTATAAGTGAATTTAGGTATCATATTAAAAGAAACAAACAACTGTTTCGTATTGAACAAAAATAATGTAATAACTGTCATAGTTCTTTAAAATGTAAATTTTATATTATGTGTAGATTTATAACCCTCTAAATCTCATTTTTAATCGTAATTATAATAATTAATAAAGTTCCTGTATAAATTGATATTCGTTGATACACAGATAACTATAATTCTGGACTATAATATTATGTAACTTAAATTCCTCCACTTCATCATCTAAATTAATTAATTCATTATTTGCAATATCCTCAAAAGTCAAATACCTGACCCTTTTCTCCTTCATAATATATTCTTTTATATAAGGTAAAATATCATCACCATTTAGCATTGAATTTGAAATTAACAATTTCTTAATAAAAGTATCTTGGGAATTTTTTAGGAATATTTCAAAATCACTTGCTTTAATGTGAAGAATTAAATTTAAATATTCTAATCTAGAAGGAAGGTTTTGTCCTAAATTTTGTAATAAAATTGAGCTGCCAATATATTTTCCACAATTAATAGTAAGATAATTAATATTCTCAATCAAATTGAATATTTGGTAAATAATCTGATTTGTGGTGGTAAAAATATCAAGAAATTTGAGATTTTTACAATATTTTATAATTAATTCTGATAATTTTTGATCACAACAACTAAGGTCATCCCTAAAATTCTCTAAATAATCACCAGATTTTTGCAATAATAATATTAATAGTTCACTTTTTAAATCCCCACATGTAAATAAAGATTTTAATTTAAAAGGTTTAGACAAATTAATAATTTGTTGAATAAAACTACTGTTTAAAAATCGACAATAAATGATATGAATGGATTCCATAACATTTAATTGTTCAAATATTTTATTTAAATTGTTTATACTTCTAATGTGGTATAATATGATAGTATTTAAAGTATTTGAACAATTATAATCTTTAGATAATAATAATGATTGATATAAGGAAAAATCATCACAACCCAATGTTAACTTTTTAAGATTTTGATGTAAATAAATTATTTGTAATACAAGATTTCTCCATTAGTTTATCTTCTTCAGAAAAAATATAAGGTTTTAAATTTATAATATTATGAATGAAATTTGTATTTTGTAAAATTAATTCCAATATATCATAATTATAGGAATTATAATTTGAACTAGAGAAGACTTCAATTTCAAGGGTATGTAATTTTACTTCATTTTCAATAAACACTTTAAATAGGGATGTTTGAATTAATCTTCTAAATTCAGATTCTGAATCTAAATCTTTAATAACTTTTACAGCAGTCCACTTTTTAATAGATTGAATAATATTCGATGTATTCAAATATTTTATAAAATTAGGATAATTGAAAAGTGTGTTTGAAGGTAATAAATTATCATTAATTTTATATTCATTTAATTTCGATTTTAAATCACTATTTAAATTATATAAGTATATTTCAATAAATTTATGGTCTCCAATATTATTGACCCGTCTATTAGTAATTGAAAAAGGATTTTCCCATAATAATGGAATTGCTAAACGACACCATAATCTGTTAACTAGAATACATGAATATAAAGTTGAAAAATCATTTTGAAAATTTTTTATAATATAATATGTTATCTCAGGTAAATCTCCTGAAAATATTTTTGAACAAGACATTGTAAGCGAAGAGAAAAAAGTATTTGTGTACGATCGATAATTTTCAGAGTTGTTATTCCGTCGTACAATTCGTGTTAATTAATAATTGGGCGTAATAAGGTCACGATTTGCAGATCATTACTTAACAGGATAAATTTACCTAAATTTTGAGGCGCAGCAATTTTGATGAACTGACGCAGTGCTAAAAAAAAAATACATTTTAAAGCTTACTTAATTTATTTTTGATTTTTCTTGTTAACAAACATGCCAATATCGATATTTTGAAATATAATGTGTATCTTTTGGGACAAACTAATTAACAAATTTTTGTTTGTAAATTTTTTACTGTGATTATTGTAAAACTGCCGATCGGAAATCTGAAAATGTAACAGGTAATAATTGTTTTAAAGTTTTAAAATCTTGGTTTGATTAAAATTTTTTATAATAAATAAAATGAATTTAATAATTTTCAAATATTACGAATGAAAACAATAAAAAAAAAAGAAACAGTATTAATTAATTATAAGTAGTTAATTATATCTTTCAACTCAAGCAAATTTTCCATTTCTTTTCTTGAAAAATATTTATCCTTAAAAGTTTCTGGAACATTTTGACAAATTTTTATGAAAATTTGGAGTCGGGTCCTTTTGTGCCTCCAAACAATTTCAATGATATAATTACTGATATTGTTCTTATTGTTTATCGTTCCAGATTCTGTGATTAAAACTTTTAAGTCAGCCTTCAATTTGATTACATAATCAGGGGGTCGCACTAATTGAATATTTATGCGCCTAAATTTACTAGAAATGGTCAAAAATTTACTATATATAGTACTTAAAATGGTCATCATGCCGAACCCCACAGTAATATCCGGTAGACCGATATCCCAATAATCCCATAAGAGCATGATTTTTCTTTTTTGAAAAGTGTGATGCCACTAAGAAGATTACACGTTCCGGATGTGCATAAAAGAATCTTTAAATCAGGACATTTAGGGTATTATTTGAAACAGAACTGATTATACAATAAAAAAAGTTCCTGATTATGAACTGCATACTGTGCATTTATTTTTCTTGAAAATTTTACAGTAACGTAATGTAGTTAAAAATTCTTATTTTCTTATTTTACGCAGTAAATATTTTAAGATTTTCGCTTTTGATCCGCGTTAGGTTGAATATTAGAAGGAACGTGACAACACACCAACTTATTTTATTTATTTGTTTGTTTGTTTGTTATACAGGAAGAGTAGTCAAAGAAAATAAGTCTAAAAATAACTACACTAACGACGGACATAAGCAAGACTACATTCTTTTAGACCACCGTTCACCATATTGACAATCCCACCCTTCGAAAATGAAAATCGAAATGACACAACAGTCTCTATTGTAAATTTATTTACAGATGGTGACCAAAAAATTACGGGAGGCAGAAAAATAATTGAAAGAAGAGTTCAAAAAACGTAACCAAGAGCTATTATGTAAAAAATTATTTGGCGACCACTGAATCCAGAATTGTAATTAAAGTGGATTAGATGGAGGATCGGATGGAGAGTAATATTGAAAAGTGTTAATATTTCAGCGTAAATTTGGTGCTGAAACGCGTTTTGATGTGCATTTTGGCGTTGTCTGAAGCAGCGCTTGGAGATGTAGAGTAAAGATTCCATTGTTTGAATAATTCACAATGTAGTTTCCAAATATTTTGATATATATCATTAGTGAGGTTAATTAGGAAGACATGAGGATTTGACGACGCAACTATGATGCAAAGATAGTATATACTGTATTTTAAGCCTGTTGGGATCAGGTATGACAGATTAAATTAACCGATCGGTAGTGATAGAAATGTTACGAGTGGAAGTCCATTTAAAAAACGGGCTCCGTTCCACAGAGTCTTTCAATAAAATGGATAATTCATCACAATGTTGCTCAGGGTTTGCCATAAAATCAAAGATGTCAGCTAATATTTGACCAACTTAATCCTGTTATTAATTTAAATTGCGATTTTTGTCGTTATTGTTGTTAGAGAAGGCTTTGTTTACATTGTGCAGGAACCAAACAATTTACATCATCGGTATTCGGTACATTATCGGTAATACAGAAGATCGATGTTTTAAACTTTGTAGGAGGAGTCTATCTAGTCCTGTATAGTATCACGTAGATGATTTTGCAATCTGTATGATGTTTTTATAAAAAAAAATTTTGCTACCGGAAATTACTGTTATTGTTTATAATTTTCTTTCGCTTACATAATAAAAAATGTAACGTCATCTTAATTAAGTATATTCTTAATAACGTGATAATTTTTGAAAATAATTTAAGTTACACAGAATCAAATTGGTTTTGATAAAATATGACGTCATGGTCGTCATGTATATAATGACGTTACTCATTATCATCATGATTCATCATGATTTAAGTAATACATGATTAAAATACATAAAATAGCTATTTTCTCTTTATTCACTTTAACCCTCTTTCTTTTCTCTTTCTCGGTTTCTTTTTCTTTTAATTTTTTTTTGTTAAGTATGGTAAGAGGTAAGGTACAACCAACTCCGTATCACATTTTAAAACCGACCGACGCCACGTTGAAAAAGTTGAAAAAACCCGTTAAAAGTTAAAACCATACTTAAACAAATTTTTAATGAAATTTGAGTAGAGAAACCTGTGTTTATTGCTCGATCGACTTTCCCACATTACGTATATATACGTACGTATTTTATGTATGTATGTACATAGTACGTATTGTGTATATATGTAAACCAAATAATTAGATGGGGGGATGAGAAAGCTTATTTTTGATTTTACAAAAATAATTTCTTTCTTGTTCTGATGCGCTTGTGCATTTTTTTTATTTGTTTTGATTTTTACGTCTTTATAATTTTCTTTCTTGTCTTTCTTGTTGTTTTGATGTTCTTGCGCATAAGTAGTAGTATCTGGGGCCAGAACATAACTAAAAAAACACAGTTTACATATAGAATTGGTCAAGTTGTGAATGTTGTTATATTATATATCTATATGTCCGAACGTCTCTGCTCAAATTTTTGTTCTTAACAACCTAAATATTATTATTTTTTTTAATCATATTAATTATAAACTGGTTGTATAAAATTACAGGTAAGTGGTTTCTTTTTTTTCCCTGAACGAAGCTTGCCACCTCTACGTGGTGTTCAGGAGAAACAGTTGTAGGTTAATTTACCATACATCTGGCCAAGAGCAAGCATTATTTTATTTTACATATTTTTAGATTTTTTTGTGCTATTTTGTATTGAATATCACGTAAAAATGTTTATTCAAAGTCGTGTAGAACATAACGTGAAAATCGAAGGAGTTATAAATCATTTTAAAAGAAATATTAAAATTCACTTTTAATTATTGAAGAAATATAACTAGCAGAAAAAAAAACTATTTTCACTTTTAAATTAAATTTCAAAGTATGATGTTGTAACTTGTAACTCTCGTTTTTATAAAAAATAAAAAAATATAATAATTATTATTATTAAAAGGTTTAAGAATATTTAGAATTCTCAATGAGGAAATTTTAATTTTTTTTGTTATTTGCAATATAAAAAGAAATCAACTATATTAAGTTTCTATATACTTTGTAGTTTTAAATTCCCTAATAATACCCATTTTCTTATATTTTTCAATCATTATTTTCATGTACTAATAACTGTTGAAAGTGATTTTTTTGGTATACGATCTTTCCAATTTGTAAAAAATTATTCTAATTCTTCACAAATCTTTTCAAATGTTAAAAAGAAACTTTCAAAGACAACCCCAATTCATAAAAATTTTTTATTGCATATTTTTGTCAAAACATTAAAGAAGGTTTTAATATTAAAATATCCAATAATATATTCAAATCTGAATATTTCTAAATCTTGACAATTATTTAGGATTAATTTTAAAAGTTTCAAATTCATCCACTTCAAAGATTATGGATAAGTTTGGACAAAATTTAGCTATTACCGAATTTAATGAATTATCGGGATTTTTAGGTATATTTAATTCTATTAAATTTTTTCCATTAATTTCTAAAAATCTAATAAAAATTTCTACTTTTGGGAATGAATCTAAAATTTCAAAATTTTCAATTTTGAAAAATGAATGTATTGTAACTGATCAAAGTCATAAAATGAATCGGCTTTTAAAAAAATTTAAGTACTTGTAAATTTTTAAACTTAGTTATAAATGATAAAGGTATACAACATTAATTCGGTTAATGATAAAGAAAATTTAATTAATGAGGGGAATATAGCTTTTACAATATCACCGATTTTTGTAACAATGAAGATTCAAAAAGTATACTTTTTAGATTATTTTGTGAAGAAATTAATTCTTTTAATCCATCTGAAGTAGTATAAGTAAATTTTATGTTTAATGATTGATAAAAAATTCTGAACAAGTATCTGAAAGACACCGGAATTCTGTGAGATTTGCTAAACAGATTTTCGCTCCAGGTGGATAAATAAATTCAAAATATTTTCAATGTATTGTCCTGAATAATAATACAAAGTTTTCAATTATGAAAATTGATTCATAAACATTTTTTAATAATTCTTGTAATAATAAGTTTTCATTATATCCTAAACCTCTTAAATCAGAAGGAAATCTTTAAATCATTCGATAGCAAAATCCATGGATTGTAATCACTCTAATAAATGACGGGTAATTAAACATTGGAGATTTTCGAGTTTGAGTTAGATTGATAATGAAAAAGTTTTCTTTTTGTAAAAAATCCTTTGATTCCTCAGGAAAAAAAGTAAGTACCGTACCAATATTCTAATAATTGATAATGATACATATATATGATTTAAAATTATATTCTTCTAGATAATAAACTTGATAATTCCAAATATCTCTCCACAAAATTCTGACGGAAATTTCACTGAATTGACGATTAACTAATAAACATGAATATAAGGTATTTTTATCTTCTAAATATTCAAATATATATAACTAAGACAATCAGCAATAAGTTGACGAGGCATTTTTTTTTTCAAAAAGAAATATGTATATTTGTGCGTTACAAGTTTACATTTATTAATTATTTTAGCAAATTAAACTTTATCTATTTTGGAAAAATCACCAATATTAATACATATTTGGTAAAATCTAAGGTTCCGTGAAATCCGCCAATCCGCAGAATGAAAATCGTCATATGCATTCTCTATTGCAAACCACTCAATAGTTTATTTATACACTAACAAATTTCTACTATACTCAACAGAACATCAATAAATAAATCTTTCATTTTATTCTATTAAAACTAATCAGAAATTAATCATACAATGCTTAATTACACTTAAGCTAAAAAACTCAAAGTGAATGTTGCAGAATTATAGATCTAGGCAAGCGTCCGAATATCAATTCTATAGCTATCATTATATGGGATATATGTTAATAGGTTACTTTAAAGGTCTGTGTTAAAAAATTCTTAATAAGTTATAATACCTGGGATTAACCTATGATTTCCGTCATGTGGTCGGTGGTTCTTTTACTTCGTTAAACACTACTAATTTTAATATATTTTAATAGGCAAAAGAGACATGATTATTGTCGATGTTATGGTGGAAAAGTTTATCAAAGATGGGCTGTGTAAGTATTTCTTAAATTTATTTTGACCAATTTTATTCAATATAATATGACTAACCGCATAGTTGCAAGGCCTATTCTTCAGATTTTTGGTCATCAGATTCAAAATTGAGTTGAGGACATAGTCAGTATTAGTACGTTTTTCCGCTAATTTGTACTTGATTCAATGATTCATGTTAATTTTTCTTTTTTTAGTTTCGTCCGTTTTTAATTTTTTATTAAAACGATCAAAAAAATTCTACTTTTCAGTAGCTCGAATTTTGAATTGCTGATCCGTATTCTTAAAAGCTAAGACCCGCAAGTCATGTTGTATATGGTTAATGAAGGAAATTTTTTTTGACTACCGATTTATTTTTTTATTTTTTCATTTTTTTTTAAACCCATTTTTAAAATTTTTTCCTTTTCTTTCGAACTGATTTGAATTCTTTCAGTTCCCTTTTTTTTTAATTTTTTTTTTTCTTGAATCGATCTTTTACTTTCGGTTCTTTATTTTTCTTAAATTTCCTCTTTTCTCTTTCGAACCACCTTTTTCCTTTTTCTTTTCCTTTTTTTTTCCTTTTTTTAAAAAATTTTCATTTTTTTTTCCTCTTTCTTTTTTCGGTTTGGTTTTTTTTTCAACACGAGAATTTTTTAGGTTTTTTTTCATTCTTTCCCCGTTTAGGTTTGGTTTTTTTCCCAAACTGAATTTTTTTTTTTTATTAAATAATCCTATTGTTTTGGTCTTTCAAGACTGATTTTTTATATTATTATTTTTTCAGTCTTTTTTTAGACCGTATTATTAATTTTTTTTAAAATTTTTTTTTTCGGTCTTTTTGGACCGGATTATTTGTCCTTTTTTTTCAGAATTTTTTTTTTTACGGATTCTTTTTTTTGAAAATTTCCCTTTTTTTAAACTGATTTCCTTTTTTATCCTTTTTCTTTTTTCACTTTTCTTTTTTCAGGTTTGCTTTTGACTTCTTTCCCAATCTGAAAATTTTTTTCACCTTTTCTTTTTCGGTTTGGCCTTTTTTTTCAAACCAAATTTTTTTCTGAACCACATTCTTAAACCATTTAGATTTAGATCAGTGATCGAATTGATGCTGCGGCACCACGGTAATTGCCTTTTTTCCCGATTCTTCTTATTATTATTATTAACAAGTGAATTGTTTACTGTGATTTGTAGTATAATAATTTATTGTACGTTTGAATTTTTTTTTTTAATTTAATTACATTAAGCAATAAATTATTACATATATTCATTTTAGCATGTACATTTTTACTTGTACATCGAAATTCGAAATACAGTAGAATAAAGTTAGAAGACTTTAGTTTATTAAGAAAAATAAATAACTGATGCATTATATAATCCAGCTTGGTGTAGTTTCTTATCAAAATATTTAAAAGTCAACAAATATAGATTAAATACAATTAGCTATTGAAATAAGTATAAAAAATTTTACATTATCTTTGGAAATGGTTTTGTATTATTATTTTGATAATTTATATCTCATAATTGTAAAAGTTATAAAAAAAGATTTATTTAAATTACAAACTAAGAAACTTGTAAAATATCTTCTACTCTAATCTTAGTGTTTAAATATTCTAAGTATAATAAAAAAAAAGTGAAAAAGAATTATTTAAATTACAAACTAAGAGACTTGTAAAATATTTTACTACTCTAGCCTTAGTGTTTAAATAAGTTTAAAAAGAATAAAATAAAATAAAATTTCTTTTGAATGTGTAATATCAAATATCACTTAAAAAAACTATAAATTTTTTTAAAAACAAACAATAATTAGTTAATTTTCATCTGTTTTAATATCTAAATAATTAAATATTAAATAAAATTAATTTCACACAAATAATTTGCAAGATTAATTTTCTTTATATACTATATTACATACCTAATGGCTTCGAATTAACCATATATTCACTCAAACCTTCACTTGCTATCATTTCATTCAATTTTTTACTAGTAAAATCAAGTAAGCGACTTGTATAGCATGCTTGTGGATGTGATTCAATAACAAGATTGTTATACTGCCTAATTGGTGCATTTATAAATTCCATAATGTTGCTTTTTAATTCTTCATTAATTTCATCATAAGGAGGACAGAAAATCCATTTTTCAATAATTTTTAATACTTCTTTAGAAGATGGTCTTTTTGATAAATCTTCATTCCAACATTCTTTCATTAAATCTACATAACATTGTGGAGTATTTTCAATAATTTCAGGACGTTCACCTTTACAAATACTAAAACTAAGTTGCATATCATGTGCTCTATTATTAAATGGTGGTACCCCGGATGTAAGTTCCCACATAATCATAGAAAAACTATATATATCACTAGCTGGAGTATAAGATTTACCTCTTAAAACTTCTGGAGCCATAAATGGCATTACACCATAAACATCATACTTTTTCAAAAATGATTTTACAGGTTGGCATAATCCTAAATCACACACATAAATTTTATCCTTATCCTCATGATTATGATTTAAAATATTACCATCATGAAAATCACAATGAATAAGATTTTTTTTATGTATTTCACTAAGTCCAGAAATAATTTCGTACAACATATATAATTTTTGATTCCAATTATTTTTGACTATTCTTGTTAAATTTTCTCTTAAATTACCTTTATTTGCATATTCCATTACTACCATATATTTTGAAGTATTTGGATCTTCTGTAAATCCATAAAAAAATATAATATCATTCGAACTTAAAACATTTGTATGATATTTCCACTATAAAAAATAATAATAATTTATTAATTTTAATTTAAATTAAAAAATGGAAATAATATACTATCATACTTCTTTTAAAAATTCATTTAAATTTTCATTTAAATTCTTGTGACATTTAAGAATTACTTCTTCATCTCCATTATTCTTTAACCAAATAGCTTTGTATATAGTACCAAATCCTCCTTCACTAAAATATTCAATATTTTTAAATTTGTTATAAGGAATCCATCTTAATCTTTTTTCAAGGATAAAATCATCCATAATTGTATTTCTACTTTTCCCAAATCTATAAATTTAAATAATTAAAATTATATTATAGATATTATAGACTGTATTATAATATACACAAAACAAATTATTACTTACTCTAAAATTTAATTAGGAATTTAATGTAATATAATATAAGTCTTAATTTTTGGATAAATACATATAATAACCTATAATTTACATTTTACAACTTACCAACTAAAGTAACAGATATTTTTCAAATGAAAGAATTCAGTTAACAAATAAATACTATATAAAATATATAATGATAGAGATACTTACAAGCTAGATCAAAAATAATTTTTTAAATAAAGAAATTAGTTAGTTTAAATTATATTAAATGTTATAACAATAATAATAATAGAATTAAATAAAAAACTTACCATCTGTAAAATAATTTTTAAATAAAGAAATTAGTTAGTTTAAATTATATGTAAATATTATAACAATAAGTAATAATAGAATTAAATAAATAACTTATAACTTACGATCTATTAAATAAATAAAGAAATTAGTTAGTTTAAATTATATGTAAACATTATAACAATAAGTAATAATAGAATTAAATAAATAACTTATAACTTACGATCTATTAAATAAATAAAGAAATTAGTTAGTTTAAATTATATGTAAATATTATAACAATAAGTTAATAATAGAATTAATAAATAACTTATAACTTACCAACTAAAATAAATAACAAAATAATTTTTAAAATAAAAAAATTAGTTAGTTTAAATTATATGTAAATATTATAACAATAAGTAATAATAGAATTAAATAACTTACCCCCTAATATTAATTTTAATAATTTTTTAAATAAAGAAATTAGTTAGTTTAAATTATATGTAAATATTATAACAATAAGTAATAATAGAATTAAATAAAAACCTTACCATCTATAAAATAATTTTTAAATAAAGAAATTAGTTAGTTTAAATTATATGTAAATATTATAACAATAAGTAATAATAGAATTAAATAAATAACTTACACACTATATTATTTAATAATTTAATAATTTTTAAATAAAAAAATTAGTTAGTTTAAATTATATGTAAATATTATAACAATAAGTAATAATAGAATTAAATAAATATTAAACTTACTCGCTATGTTATTTAATAATTTTTAAATAAAGAAATTAGTTAGTTTAAATTATATGTAAATATTATAACAAAAGTAATAATAGAATTAAATAAATAACTTATAACTTACCAACTAAAATAAATTACAAAATAATTTTTTAAATAAAGAAATTAGTTAGTTTAAATTATATGTAAATATTATAACAAAAGTAATAATAGAATTAAATAAATAACTTACTCGCTATGTTATTTAATAATTTTTAAAAAAAGAAATTAGTTAGTTTAAATTATATGTAAATATTATAACAAAAGTAATAATAGAATTAAATAAATAACTTACAAACTGTATTATTTAATAATTTTTTAAATGAAGAAATTAGTTAGTTTAAATTATATGTAAATATTATAACAATAAGTAATAGTAGAATTAAATAAATAACTTATTAATGCAAAATATCATTACACCAAAAAAGCCAAAAAAGGAACCAATTTCCCAAATATAAACATGTCACGTGATAGAAGAATTTTCTGGGTTATCATAACTTACCAACTAAAATAAATTACAAAATATTTTTTTAAATAAAGAAATTAGTTAGTTTAAATTATATGTAAATATTATAACAATAAGTAATAATAGAATTAAATAAATAACTTACTATCTATAAAATAATTTTAAAATAAATAAATTATTTAGTTTAAATTATATGTAAATATTATAACCAATAAGTAATAATAGAACTAAATAAATAACTTATAACTTACCCACTAAAGTAAATTACAAAATAATTTTTTAAATAAAGAAATTAGTTAGTTTAAATTATATGTAAATATTATAACAATAAGTAATAATAGAATTAAATAAATAACTTACTCGCTATATTATTTAATAATTTTTAAAAAAAGAAATTAGTTAGTTTAAATTATATGTAAATATTATAACAAAAGTAATAATAGAATTAAATAAATAACTTATAACTTACCAACTAAAATAAATTACAAAATAATTTTTTAAATGAAAAAATTAGTTAGTTTAAATTATATGTAAATATTATAACAATAAGTAATAGTAGAATTAAATAAATAACTTACTCTCTATATTATTTAATAATTTTTTAAATAAATAAATTAGTTAGTTTAAATTATATGTAAATATTATAACAATAAGTAATAATAGAATTAAATAAATAACTTACCCCCTATATTATTAATAATTTTTTAAATAAAGAAATTAGTTAGTTAAAATTATATGTAAATATTATATCAATAAGCGATAATAGAATTAAATAATAACTTACTCGCTTTATTATTTAATAATTTTTAAAAAAAGAAATTAGTTAGTTTAAATTATATGTAAATATTATAACAAAAGTAATAATAGAATTAAATAAATAACTTATAACTTACCAACTAAAATAAATTACAAAATAATTTTTTAAATGAAGAAATTAGTTAGTTTAAATTATATGTAAATATTATAACAATAAGTAATAATAGAATTAAATATATAACTTACTATCTATAAAATAATTTTTAAAATAAATAAATTATTTAGTTTAAATTATATGTAAATATTATAACCAATAAGTAATAATAGAACTAAATAAATAACTTATAACTTACCCACTAAAATAAATTAAATGAAGAAATTAGTTAGTTTAAATTATATGTAAGTATTATAACAATAAGTAATAATAGAATTAAATAATTAACTTACTCCCTATATTATTTAATAATTTTTTAAATAAAGAAATTAGTTAGTTTAAATTGTATGTAAATATTATAACAATAAGTAATAATAGAATTAAATAAATAACTTACTCGCTATATTATTTAATAATTTTTTAAAAAAAGAAATTAGTTAGTTTAAATTATATGTAAATATTATAACAAAAGTAATAATAGAATTAAATAAATAACTTACAAACTATATTATTTAATAATTTTTTAAATAAAGAAATTAGTTAGTTAAAATTATATGTAAATATTATAACAATAGGTAATAATAGAATTAAATAAATAACTTACTCTCTATATTATTTAATAATTTTTTAAATAAAGAAATTAGTTAGTTTAAATTATATGTAAATATTATAGCAATAAGTAATAATAGAATTAAATAATTAACTTACTCCCTATATTATTTAATAATTTTTAAAATAAAGAAATTAGTTAGTTTAAATTATATGTAAATATTATAACAATAAGTAATAATAGAATTAAATAAATAACTTACAAACTATATTAATTAGTTAGTTTAAATTATATGTAAATATTATAACAAAAGTAATAATATAATTAAATAAATAACTTACAAACTATATTATTTAATAATTTTTTAAATAAAGACATTAGTTAGTTTAAATTATATGTAAATATTATAACAATAAGTAATAATAGAATTAAATAATTAACTTACTATCTATAAAATAATTTTTAAAATAAATAAATTATTTAGTTTAAATTATATGTAAATATTATAACCAATAAGTAATAATAGAATTAAGTAAATAACTTATAACTTACCAACTAAAATAATTACAAAATAATTTTTTAAATAAAGAAATTAGTTAGTTTAAATTATATGTAAATGTTATAATAATAAGTAATAATAGAATTAAATAAATAACTTACGAACTATATTATTTAATAATTTTTCAAATAAAGAAATTAGTTAAATTATATAAATAATATAAATATAGACATCATATAACTTACACCCTATAGTATTAATTATTAATTTGTTAGATATAAAGATAATATAAAAGTATTTACTGTAAATCATATATATTACTTACAATCTAGTTAATTAAATTAAGAATATAATTAGTTGAATTATGTAAAATATTAAACAAATAAATATAATATATATATTACTATAGCTTACCATCTGTAATATAATCAATTATTAAATAGTTATATAGACAAAGAATTTAGTTATTTGAATGTTATGTAAAATAAATAAAGTAGAGGACTAAAGATTTAAATAACCGATAACTTACTAACTACAGTATTATTAATCATTAATAAATTATTTAGTTATATGAAATACAATAAAATTAATGAGTAATTTATCTTTATTCAATTATATTAACTTACAAGCTAAGTATTTAATATAATATTTATATAATATAGTTAGTCTAGTAGTATTTGAATTGTTTATAAATAAAACTTAATATTTCAGCTTGTTTGATATACCTTTTGATTCCTTGGTGTTACTTCCTTCAAATTTCTCAATACTACTACTTTCAAATTCTTCAGTACCACTTTCTTCAAATTCTTTGATATTGCTGGAAACTAGTTTGTTAAATTGCAAATTTGGTTTAATTATATTTGATTATTACCAATTAAGTTTATTTAATAAATAAAAATCTTAATATTTCAATTTTGTTTCATATATTATATGTTCTTTGGTATCACACAAAACTAGTTTTATTACATTACAAATTTGTTTTAATAATTTTGATAAATCTAATTTATATTATTATTCATGTTATACTGTATGCTTTACCTTTACCACCCATTGCTATATCAAAATTCTCCCTAATTGAAAAAGATAAAGTAAATATCTTTTTTTCTTTTTTTTTTATTATTAAACGCCTTTATTAGTATGAATAAATATGGTAACAATATTTATGCAAAATGTATTATATGCAAAAGTGGTGATTACATTGCAGAAACCCATAAGTGATCGCCAATAAATCACAACGATCTAGTATCAGACACGTGACTATCGTGGTGTCGGACATCTACCCCAGTATCGCCAGAAAATTTTTTCACCCCCACGTGACTTTGGCCGGCATTATAAGATTTGGCTGGAATTAAGAAATTAACCATGTGTCGAATAACGTGTGACGAATAGGATTTTAGACACCGAAAAAAATCTAAGTCCCCAGAATACTTATAAAAAATGAGAAAGTGGAGGGATGTGACACAAGTGACAAATTATTTAGGGTCACGTGGGGGTGAAAAAATTTTCTGGCGATACTGGGGAAGATGGTGTCGGACTATCTTGTGGAACCATTGATGACAGGCTTTTTCGTAGTCTTGTCGAAGTTGTGACATGGTTGTGACATGGTCTTAAATAGCTAGGAAATATCATCGAAAATTAGCTGAAACAATTAATCTAATATACTTTTTCGATGCATTATATATTATTTACCGATTTCTTCATTTATTTTTTTTTTTGATACATTTATTTATTAAGTATAAAATACATTTTAATAAAAAGCCAATTATATATTAGTAAAATTTTTAATACTTTTCTAATACTAATAATTGTAAAAAGCGTATTATCCGTTATATCATAATAAGGAATATTTGTTATATAAAACTTATAAAAATAATAAAATATACTAATATAAAATAGCGATGATAAATAAATATTAAAGTTGCAAATTGCTGGCGTAATTTTTACCATTTCGTGATGGCACAGAAATATTGCGCGTTATATTGTTTAAAGCTTTCATTTTTTCTGGGTCTCTTGATAATAATTTATGGCAAAAGCTCTTATAACAAATCTATGCAAATTCACCATTGAATTTTGGCTCGTAATTCGTCCATTTTTGTGGCATTTAACCATCGGTTTAGCACGTGGACCGTTACAGACTTATCTACGAATGCAGCAATCTCTTCCATTTGCGGATTAATTGATTCCCTGTAGTCTCAAGAAAATTAATTAGTAAAAATGTTAATCGTAATTTTACATGAGTAAAAGTGAAAACCACTAACCGTGCATTGTTTTCTTTGAATAATTTGAATACTATTGACCAACTTGTTACGAAAGTCACCAAAAGTACTTACTGGCTATTTAAGCCAATTGATTCCTTCATTCGAATTTAAGTCACAGTTAATAATCTGGAGTGCCAAATTTTCAAGCGCACTTCTTGGAGGATTTTGAACTCATAGGAACAGACATTTTAGTTCCTCTAAGAAGTCACAATGAGCCATCACCTATGACAAATATTTTAATAATTTATGTAAAACTTACTTTGTCATCTTGATGATGCACTGAGGTTGATGAGTTTGAAGAAATAGGCATTGTAAATCGTC
The DNA here is from genome assembly GCF_026210795.1 of Rhizophagus irregularis. Taxonomy (NCBI): domain Eukaryota; kingdom Fungi; phylum Glomeromycota; class Glomeromycetes; order Glomerales; family Glomeraceae; genus Rhizophagus; species Rhizophagus irregularis. The sequence goes on along the minus strand of NC_089435.1, from coordinate 1,019,089 downwards.
TCCCATCCGCCATTAGTACTTGCATTAATGAATACATACTATTAGCCTGTTTCAAAATGTTAGGATTTGTACACTACCATGAACTGAGTCGATAGCTCCATCATTTAACCCAAAAATGCTATCAAATTGGCTGGCACCACTTGATACATTATTATGATTGATGTTTGAATTATTTGGTGTTGATAATAATGGTGAAAAATTATTTGAATTGATGTTTGAATTATTTGATGCTGGAACTAACAGTGGAAGCCTTAATGGATTTAAGCTTCGTTTTGTGATCTCTTTATGTCTAATAATGTTTGAAACCTCAATATCATCATGATCACTTAATGGATGATTTGGAGACAAATCAATATCATTTCTTAATGTAGTTAAAAGAATTAAAGGCTGTAATATCTTCATCATTGTTATTTGATGCATGATTTGAAGCTAAGGAAAAATTATAATTAATAGGTGTACCAAAAATCGCAAAATTTATCAGAGTACCATTTACCTTGATCATCATCATCTTCTAGTAATGGTACGAGTGATACATTTGCAGGTTGTTCATAATCACCTTCTAGTAATGGTATGAGTGATACATTTGCAGGTTGTTCATAATCACCTTCTAGTAATGGTACGAGTAATACATTTGCAGGTTGTTCATAATCACCTTCTAGTAATGGTACGAGTGATACATTTGTTGTTCATAATCACCTTCTAGTAATGGTACGAGTGATACATTTGCAGGTTGTTCATAATCACCTTCTAGTAATGGTACGATGTCATCATCTCTCAATAGTATATTAATTACATGATCTTGCTCTTTTTTCTTGTAACTATGTTTCAGTGTAGTAGTATTAACCTTTGTTGATAAAGCAGTGACAGACACACTTCTTTCTTCTTGCGGCCACGGGTTGATACAGTAGTAGTTGGAAGCTGATCTCCTTTTTGCTTGATACTATTCCTGTTTTTTTGGTGGCATAGCGATTTTTTTTTTAAAAAAATATTTTTTTAGGAAGAAATTAATGATTTCTCTAGGAAAGTGAAATATATGATTCTTTTTTAAAGAAAAAGTTTACATAGTACACATCACGAATTGAAAAATTTAACAAAGCTTATAATTAATGAGTTTATTATATCTGTAAGCTTATAATCAAAAAAGTTTATTACTATGCTTAACTGAATCTATAAATAAAATTATTAAACTTTTCAACATATTTATAGTATGAAAGTTTATTACTCAAAAGTTTCTTTATTAGGTACTGTTTATAGATTTTATCAGTATAAGAACAAAAAAAAAGTCTGTAGCAATATTGTATGGTAAACGTAATAATTAATAATATTTTGTCCGAAAACAGTTTAGTGATAATTTTAAACAAAAAAAATTTTTTAGTGATGATTTTAAACAAAAGGAATTAACAATAGAAATTTTTTAGTGATGATTTTAATTTCAACTGAAAGTTGTTTTTCTTTTTCTTTTTTTTTCTTTTCATATCATATTATGACATATTTTTAGTGTATTTTATTTTAAACCGAAGTTAAATTTTAAGCTATATTTTCAAATTAAGCTATATTTTTGTTTTAAACCGAAAGTTAAATTTTAAGTCATTTGAAAATTAAATTCAAATTAAGCTATATTTTCAATGTATTTTATTTTAATTTAACTATATTCAGAATATTTTTTTAATCAAAAGTAAAATTTTTAACTACATTCTCACTTTGAGAAAATGTTCTGAAGTCACTATGCTCCTAACATTAGTAATGCAGTTATATTAGACAATAATACATGTTTAATATACCTTCAACGTTGAATGAAATACATTTTAGAACAAACGGTAAATATTGTAAATATCGACATTTGTTATTATGACATGTACGCTTGTTCTAACATCATTTTTATTCTTTTAGTACGACTATTAATAGTAATGATCATGATATTATGGATATTTACAATAAAGGAGAAGAAATGATACCGACCATCAATATTGAAAATGAAGAAGTAAGCGAAAATGGTATAGTGCTTGAAAGTGAATATGAAAGAATGATGATGGAGTTTAATGAAAGAGACGAAGATGAAGGTAATAGAAGATGATGAAAATGAAAGAGACGAAGATGATAGAGAAGAAGCAGGCAAAGAGGGTTCAGGCGAGGATGAAATCGTCAATTTATGATTTGCAATAACTTTTCATTTTCATCTTAACCTGTTACAGTAAGACTTCTTATTATTCAATATTTTCTTCTTTATTATAATCAAAGACCACCAGCATTAAACCTATTACAAAAAAGTTTTAAAGATTTTGGTCCTTCTCGTATTTCTGCTCTTTCGGTCCCATATCTTTTCCCAATTGATGATAATAATTATTTTATTTACACCGATGGCTCTGTCTAATATTTTGGTGCTGCCAACATAACCATGGGCCTTGGCTGAATACAAACTAATGAAAATAACTTTATTCTTCCTGTCCATTCCTCATCTATCCATTCAAACTTCTTTGTGATTCAACGTTAATTCCTACGCATTCGGATGATCCGCTTATTAATGACTGTGCTGATTCCCTTGCAAAAGTTCATTCTTCTTTAAATTCCTTTTATTCACCAAATGATTTAACTATTTCAGACGACCTGCCAATAACAAGATCATAAGATTGATTCTGATCTGCAGAAATTTCTTATGATCAATTACATTTCTCCAACCTTTTTATGCTTTTTAGGTTTTCCCGCTACATATATAATGCATCCTTTTACTCATGGAATGCCACTTGGAATTTTTTCCAGTTTTCTTTATATTATGGTCCTAGCACCTATTTTAAGAATATCCCAAGCTTATGTTTGATACACCTGACTCTATCGACCTGGCTGCGCATGCACCTGATCTTTACACACATCAACCTTTGTGTTCGATATGCCAATCTGCTCTGGAAACGCTATCTCATTTATGGACTTGCTCTGCTACACATGCTTTTCACACAGATGAAACTGGCCATACTTTTTACATGTTTTCAGAATTTCTCTTTTTCTTCAAACATAACCTTAAGAAAAGATTAGCTTCTGCTATTAAACATTTAAACTCTCACGACTCTTCCATCCTGACTACTTTTGACACTTTATCCATATAGCATGAAATCAATTCCATCTTTCCATTGTCACATTTGCCAATCTCTCACGACCTTGTGCGTGGTTTCATCCCAAAGGACTAGATCAGTGTCTTTTTACACGTTTTTACCGAAAAATGCTCTACCGGAATTATTTATTCTGCTCTCTTCCACTTTCAACTTCGCATTTATCGTTATTTATAGCATGCATATTGTAATGCTTTTATTGCATGGGAAACCTCTCAAAATATTTCCACTAAAGATAAATGAGCTTACCATTCCTCTTCCCGATCTCTCCTTCTTAATACTGGTTCTTGTCTCTCTCATTTTCAACAGAATTATCCCCTGAAGTCAGAATTGGAGACTTGACTTCGAGACACTATTATGCAAGGCGAAACTTGGTGGTCACAGGTTTTAGATTTTCTGTTTAGTCAAACAGTTCGGATTGTTGGGTCACTTTTCTCTTTTGGACTTAGATTATTTTAGGACTTAACTCTCTGGATAGTTGGCCTGGAACTTACTCTCTGGGTTTAAGTTGGGGCATATGAAGGATCTTAGGTACAGTTTTTAGATTAGTATTTTTGTTTTAATTTATTTTTCTTCTTATTAATTGCATTGTTTCCTTTATGCGACTAGTTTAGGTTTATTTTATTGTATTATGTAATAAGATTAGATTTAGATTAGAGACTACTATTTCTTAAATAGAGTCAATAGAATACTTTACGACTTATTTACGGCTTCGGAAATAAATTTATTATATAACTTTACTATGACTTTCATATCGGTAGGTAGCAAGTAAGTAACGGAAATTGGCTAAGTAAGTAACGTAAAATTACTATTTTAGGTCAATTTACGTTACTTTCCTTATATAAGGCACGGAACGTAAAGTCAATTATATTTGCTTTACGTTACTCCAAGGTACTAAACATCATATGTCACATGATGTACAATATACAGTATAAAGTAAATTTATTAATTGACTGATGGCTGATCATTTAAACTTATAATTTTATTGCAAAGATATTTTAAAAAATTTTTTTGCAAATATATTTATTCAAAATAATCAAATTTAATGAAATTTTATTTGAAAATATTAAAATTTAAGTCCCACATTTTCGATTTTAAAGAAAAAAATCACTATTTATTTTTAAAGTGATACATATAAAAAAACAATAACAAAAAATAAAAAAGATAAGTAAATTACAATGATCAAGGAGAAAGATGCTAATAAAAAAAAGAAATAACAATGGAGTAATGGAAAGTAATAGAAGAAGAAAGGGAGTAAAAAAGAGTAATGAGAAGTGTAACGAAAAGGAGAAATAGGACATGATGGATGATGAAAAAGAGTGATGGAAGACGAAAAGAAGTGATGGGAAGATGAAGAGGAGTGATGGGAAACGAAAAGAAGTGATGGGAAACGAAAAGAAGTGATGAGAGACAAAAAGAAGCGATGAGAGACAAAAAGAAATGAGAGACAAAAAGAAATGATGGGAAATAAACAGGAGAGAAAAAGAAATGATGGAAAATGAAAAGATGTAATAGAAAATAATAGGAGACGAATAATGAGAAGTAATATGAGGTGAAAAATGATGGGAGACAAAAAATAAAAAATGATCATGATAAGAGGTTGGGAAACCAAGTTAAAAATAAAACCATAAAGTAAAAAAAAAATGAAGTTAGTAAGAAACGAAATATAAGATAAAATGAAATAAAAAAAAATAAAAAATAAAAAAGCATACCTTTATTAATTGTAAAACCGAAAGAACTAAAATATCTAAAAAAAATGAAATAAATTAGTGAAAAACGAAATATGAAACAGAAACAAAATAAAAAAAATAAAAAAATGAATAAGAAACGAAACGTAAAGTGAAAAACAACTGAACTTTAATTGCATAACTGGAAGGACTAAAGGACCTAAAAATGATGAAATAGAGTTAGTAAGAAACAAAGTGTAAGCAGAATGTAAGTTAGAAATAAAAATAAAAGAAAAGAAAAATACCTTGAGACTGAAAGAACTGCCCTCGAGATTCGATAAACAAATAAACATGATGCGATCATGTGGCCAATTTGGCCAATCAAAAATATTAAATCCGTCACGTGACTGAAGACCTTTAGCAATAAGAGTAACGTAAAGTAACGTAATAGATCATGTGACTTTACGTTACTTACTTAGCCAATTTCCGTTACTTACTTTCTATATATTCCTTTCATATTTATTCAATATAAATTAAATATATGTTTAATTTAACTTTAATATCTATTCGACATAACTTAAAAATACATTAAAGATTAGTTTACTTTAACTTTAATAACTATTCGAAATAACTTAAATATACATTTACTTTAACTTTGATATTTATTCAATATAACTTAAATATACATTTACTTTAACTTTGATATTTATTCAATATAACTTAAATATACATTTACTGCAACTTTAACATAACTTGAATATATGTTTAATATTTAGCTTACTAATACTTTACGATCTTGTATGACCCAGCGACAGTTTTCTTAATATGCAGTAACTTTACTCATACGATTATATTAAACTTATCGTGGCAATGTGAAACTATGTCGCGACCAAGTCTTGGTTATAATTCCTACGATAAAATTTTGACATGGTCACGATATGGTTTCGATTTTAAAAGTTTCTGCAATGTATATACTGTATGACAAACAAATTTTACACAACCGGAATGTATATCAATTATTACAAAATCGCAGTAACTGGTTAATCATTTCATCTTAGGTAATTATTAAGTTCCAATGAAATGATTATCATTTATTTTTATATAATCTCAAATATATTATCAGTAAGCATAAAATTCTTCCATATTGGATTAATAAATGTGACTTCAATTTTATGTCTAGACAGAATAAAAAAGTTTTTTTTTTACTGTACGGCAGTATAATAAACATTTTAAATTTTATTTAATAAAATTATTATATTTATATGCAATAAATATATTTAATCTCATGAATAATATAAAAATATTGAAGTCCGCCTTTAACTTGTTTAGCAAATCCTTCGTCAATCAAAACCATTAACGTAAAGTAATTCTCTTTGATAAAATTTATGTACAGATTCGTGAAACAACAATACCGCAGCAACAGTCTTGGTGTGACTGGCTGCAATGGCTGTTTGCATATTTTGATAAACGTTTATCCTAAAAATAATTCTCATTATACCGCAGCAATACCGCAGCAACAAGCGCCAAGCCGCCAAATTACCATTATAAGTTAGTGTGACAGTGGCTACAGCGGTTAATAGCGAATTTATTATTTCCTTTATGCGCAGTGTTTTAATCTCCTATAATTAGTTATTAATTGTAACGTTAATTTAATTTGTACGTCTATTATTTCTCTTCCTCTTTTTTAAAAGACTTCTTCATAAACGAAATAAAAATAAAATGAATTTAGATAATGAGAATAATAATTTATTAAAAAAATTTTTAAAAGGATTTTATCGTCAAATAATAAAAATAGATAATTATAATAATTTTGAAAATATTTTAATTGATTGGGTACAAGATTATTTAATTAATAATGAATTAAATCATGAAAAAATTTTAAAATTAATGGAAGATCATGAAGAAAATGAAAATTGGTTTTCAGGTTTAATAGGATTTTTTTATGATTATGATTTAATAAATGATAATGATTTATCAAATCTTTTTGATGATGATGATAAATCTTTAAAATTATATTTATTATCAATTAATAAATATACTAAAAAAAATGATGATGATGATAATAATAATGATGATGATGATGAAATTAATAATAATTTAATTTCTATTTATCAATTACTTAATATTATTATATCAAAATATTTATTATCATTTTATTATTATAAAGATATTATTTTAAATAAAAGAGATTTGATTATAAAAGAATTTAAAAATTTAGAAGAAAAGAAACATACAATGTCATATAATAATCAATTTGAAAATTTTAATGGATTAGAAATAAATTTATGTAAGGATGAAATAAATATTATGGAAGAATATTTTGAATCAAAAAATAAATATTGTTCTAATAATAATAATGAAAATCAAATAGATTATGATAAAAAGAAAGAATTAATAGAATTAAATAATTTAGGTCATTGTTATCAATATGGTATAGGAAAAAAGAAGGATTTATTTAAATCATTTGAATATTATTTAAAATCAGCAAAAGGAGGAAATATTGATGCACAAAATAATTTAGGTTATTGTTATCAAAATGGGATTGGAATAATAAAAGATGAAAAGAAAGCATTTGAATGGTATTTTAAATCTGCTAATGAAGGGAATATACATGCACAATATAATCTTGGTATTTGTTATCAAAATGGAATTGGAATAAAAAAAGATGATAAGGAATCTTTTGAATGGTATTTTAAATCTGCTGAAGGAGGATATTCATTAGCGCAAAATATATTAGGTGATTATTATCAAAATATAGAAAAAGATTTAGAAAAATCTATTTATTGGTATGAAAAATCAGCTGAAAATGGAAATAAATTATCACAATATAAATTAGGTATTCATTATAAAAATGAGGAAAATGAAAAAAAATCATTTGAATATTTTAAAAAATCAGCTAATCAAGGATATTTAGATTCTCAATATGAACTTGGATATTGTTATGAAAATGGAATTGGAGTTGATACTAATTTAATTAAAGCATTTAAATTATATACAATTGCTTCTGAAAAGGGACAGACTGCAGCGCAAAGTGCTCTTGGAACTTTATATAAAAATGGTAAATATATAAAACTAGATTTAGCAAAAGCTATTTATTGGTACAATAAAGCAGCAGAAAATGGATGTAAAATAGCACAATATAATTTAGCATATTACTATAAACATGGTATAAGTGTTAAAAGAGATGATGTTAAATCATTTGAATATTTTAAAAAATCAGCTAAACAAGGACATTTAGAAGCTCAATTTGAACTTGGATATTGTTATGATAAAGGACTTGGAACTGAAGTTGATAAGACAAAAGCATTTGAATTATATAAAATTACAGCAGAAAGAGGACATAATATTGGGCAAAGTAATCTTGGAATTTTATATCAAAGTGGAGTAGGAACAGAAATAGATCCAGAAAAAGCTGTTTACTGGCATAATAAAGCAGCTGAGAATGGAGTTATAGCAGCACAATATAATTTAGGTGTCTGTTATTACAACGGGTTTGGTGTTGAAAAGAATGAAAAAAAAGCGTTTGAATATTATGAAATGGCGTCTGATAAAGGATTCTTAAATGCACAGTTTGAACTTGGAAATTGTTATTATTTAGGTATTGGAACTGAAATTAATAAGGATAAGTCGTTTGAATTGTATAAAATTGCAGCTGAAAGAGGACTTAATGTTGCAAAAAGTAAAATCGGATATTTATATGAAAATGGAGAAGGTACAGAAAAAGATTTAGTACAAGCTATTTATTGGTATAGAGAAGCAGCAGAAAATGGGTGTGAATTAGCATTACATAATTTAGGATATCATTATAAATTTGGTATAGGAGTTGAAAAAGATGAAATAAAAGCTTTTGAGTTATATAAAAGAGCAGCTGAAAAAGGATATATAGATGCACAAAATAATCTTGGATTTTTATATATTATGGGAGAAGGAACTGAAAAAGATTTTGAAAAAGCCAATTATTGGTTCCAAAAAGCGGCAACAAATGAAAATGAAGTTACGTGTGATAACATGGGTATATGTCATGAATTAGGAATAGGTACAGTAAAAGATAAAAATAAAGCATTTGAATATTATAAGAAATCAGCTGAAAAAGGATATGTAAATGCAAAATTTCATCTTGGATATTGTTATGTTAATGGAATTGGAACAAAAGTTGATAAAGAAAAAGGAATGATATTATATGATGAGGCGATTGTAAAAGGAAAAAATAATGCAATGGAATATCTTAAATTAATGTATGAAGATAATGAAAAACTAGTAAATGATTTAAATATGGTTAATTATTGGTATAAAAGATCAGCAGAAAATGATAAACTTGCTTTATATAAATTAGGAGAAATTTATGAATTAGGAAAAGGTGTAAATAGGAATGAGATTAGAGCATTTGGTTATTATAAACAGGCAGCCGAAGAAGGATGTGTAAATGGAAAATGTAAGCTCGGTTATTATTATGATAATGGAATTATAGTTAATGTTGATAAGGAAAGGGCTTTTAATTTATATAAAGAAGCAGCCGAAGGTGGAAATGATGATGCAAAAAAGATTCTTACATTATTAAATGAACAAAATGAAATTGATTGATACAAAGAGTGATTCAAATAATTAAATGTGTCAGTCTTTTTAGTACATAAATATAGTAGATAAATATTTTTTAAACAAATGTGTTTATTAGAATAGATCGATAGATTATTTTTAAATATCTGAATTATTATTAAAATTTTTTGAAATTTTAATATTATTTTTTTTTATTGTTTAACTTCAGCAATTTTTTTTTTATATTATAATAAAGTATTCAAGTATATAATTGCGCAAAAAATTTTGATTTGAGACGAGTGTAGTTGTGTAGTTCTTAGTCAAAAATAAAATGTTAATAGGAAAATAGAGAGTAGTGTACTATTTTAAGAGAAACTCATAATATGCTGAAAGTACTGTAAAGTGAATCTTTAATATATTATTTTGTTTTTGTAGGAAATGAATACCTTTTTCTCATATCGATCTTTTAAATATTTTAGATTATTTTATTAACAAATATAACCTTTAATATTATTTTTTTCTTCAAAAAATATATCTTTATGAGCTGTTATAATAGCATATTAAATTTTTATTAAAATATTCCATTAAAAATGCATGATAAATTTTTTTTTTATTCGTTTCACTTTAGATACTAGTTGCGTATAATTTTTTTAAGATTTATTTCTGAGAGAGGAGTAACCATATAAGAATACTAATGTTACAATGTAAATCACGTTATTATCTGGATCACGTGCAACAGTGACTAACGATCCATAACGTTTTAAAAAAAAATAATTAAGTTTCATATATTTGGAATGACGATTTCAATTTTACATGCTAAATACAAAGTAAAATTTTATAATTTATACAAAGAGGAAAAAATCATTAAATACAGAACACTATATAACAACTATGCGATATAATGGATTTCACGTTAACTGATATTTTAAGAAATAATGAGAAAAGGATTTCATACTTGACCAATATAAATTAGTACGTTGTTTTATACATATGAATTTTAATTAAAGTAAGAAAGGCAATTGCTGCGCCGTTATATTTTGGATTCACAATTAATTCTAAATTTGGAAGACAAAATATAATCATTATTTAACCCAAACATATTTGATTACAGAATTAATCAACTTACTAACGAATTCTTTAAAACGAAAATATAAATTTTTCGTTGCTTTCAGATTTTCCTCATGAGTTAGAATTTTCATTTTTTACGTTACTAAAACTTCAAAAAAAAAATGAATATTATTGAAGAGGATAAAGTTGCTAATAAAATTATTATTGCAAATGATTCTTCCAATGATGACTTAAATATTATTGAAGAGAGAATACTTAATCAAGATTACGGCTTATTCCCTGAATGTCTCATGACAATTGGTGAAAGAATGTAATTCTAAAAATTTCGGAAAAATTTTGATAATTGGACCGGTGGAAATGAACATGTTGATAAATTTATAGATATTTGTAAAGGTATTAGACCGGAAATTATGGGAGGAACTAGTAGTATGCCTGAATATGCAGAATTAATGAAAAGGCGTTGGAATGATGATCCTAAAAAAAGGCCAACTGCTAAAGAATTGAAAATGATTTATGAAAAATGGGTTGATACTGTAAATTCCAAGAGGATAACGATGAAAAAAATAGTACATATACCTGGTAATTATACACTTAATCATTTAATATAAAATTACATTTTATTTTACCAATTTTTTTTTCTTTTTAGAGAATGAATTAAAAATTAAATATCATCCGAATTCTTGTTATACAAGTAGAAAAATTAAATATTCAGCTAAATTGAATGAATATTTATCACAAGACTCGTTAAGTGATAAAATTGTAATTATGAATTATGATAATACTGAAATGAACGAATATTTTGGTACGTATATATAATATTTTTATATTATGTAATTAAATAAATGTTTTCCTATTTAGATGAATGTATGATTTAAGATTTAAACATGGCAAAAAACGGATAATTTTTTCCCGTATTTATATTGAGATATTTAACAAATTTTTATCAGACGTATCGTGATAAGGCGATTCGTCAAGATTATAATCATTTATTTGAGTTATATAGCCTATGAATTATTGAAAATAAATTAAAATTATATTTTTTTTTTAATCTATAAAATTAAGCAATAATTCGTTATATAACGATAATGTTACTAGTAAAATTAATAGTATTGCGAATTTAAATGATTCTTCTGATAGTGATATTAATATCTATATGCAGAGAATGCCACTACAAATGATTTCAGCAAAATTTTGGCAATTGGACGAGTCGATTCAAGAATTGCATTAAAAGCAAGGAATAAATACGAATTATTTGAGTGGACCCCTTATACTCCTTATACACAATGAAGGGTCAGAGATGCGAACCGAAACCCGACCATATAGATTATCCGCCTAAAACGATTAATTTCTGTTTATCCGTCAGACAATCTGTTGTCGTTATTATCCGTTGAAAATATCAACTAATATGAATTTAAAAAACTGCGAATGTGGATCACGGGATTTTAAATGTCGGCCAACACTATTGATACTCTGCCAGCACTATAATTAATTTCGAATATCCAGAATCAAATATACGGATAGTATAAATTTAACCCAATATGGATAACAAATAAATTTCAATTTCTTACACAAGACCTTTTGGCACGGTTTACAAATGAATTTTGTTGAATGAATTTGTAATTACATAATTGGTATTATTAGTAATAAGGTTGAAAAAATAAAACTTATGAAGTTAACGTAAAATATTATGAAGGTGACAAATGATGCCCCGAAATTAAAAATGCTCTTATTAGTGAAAAGTATGGTTATTCAATAGTGCAAAAAAGTTTAAATGAATCTTCAAATATTTGTCAGATTTGTTTAAATTATTGTTTAGTCACAAAATTACTACCTATTTTTAATAAGAAGTAACATCAAATGGTACTTTATTTCATTACTTGGAATAAAAGGATCCACGTACTGTATATTAAATTATATGGCTATAATTATTTAATATTATTTTCTAATATCGTGTGAATTTGAAAATCTGAGTCTTAATTAACAAAATTGCTTTATAAATAGTGCGCTTTGAATTAGTAATATTCGTTCAATAAAACTATATACGTTTAAAGAATATGAATCATCATTTATATTATTCATTTAATTCCACAATTAACAGTATTTGTTCTTGTGAAAATAAAAATTTATCTATCTTGCGATTTCCACCACTAACATTTGTAATATCAATGATATTAATTTACATTTTTACATTGAGTAATTATATCTGTTTCAAATAATATCTATAGTACATTCAATTTTTATATAAATTGATTAAAAATTTTAGGTTATGATTGCAAATCTTAAAGAATTGGAATAGTTTATTCTAAATCCAGAAGAATACTATCAAATAGATTACACTGTTTTGTTAACTCATGTTTAATACAAGGAATACCCTATGAAATGATTCTGTGAAAAACTCTGAAAAATGATCATTTTTCTAGTTTTTATTCCGAAGAAACTCAGACACGTGATCATTTTTCTGAAACATTTTTTATAGGGATATAATTTGTAACAATATTTATATGAGTGCGTTATTCGCTACATTTTCAATGTACGGTAATAAGCATCGTTTGCAGATATATTTTCCACAATTACTTAATATTGTCTGTCATAATTAAAATTGTAGATTAGATTAAATCAAAATTTGTAATGTAGTGACAAAGTTGTTATACTACAAACGGTTTAATTTTTGTTAGTATTTATTTCAGGACTCCGGAAAAGTCTCACATTCATTATTTTGTCGTCTTACACTTTAATCACCTTTGATCACGTTAACAAGTGATTGCTTCGATATAATTTCTCCTTAGGATAAATTATTGAACCATATAAATATTGATGGCATTTCATTTTACTTTATTTTATTTAGTTAGTAATGGTTTTAAAATGTTTTTTTATCATGTATTAAATTGCTAAATTTCTTTTTTCTATTTTTTTTTAATTTGCAAAATTTAAATCGTACCTTACCCAGTGATTTTTTGAATTTTCTCCAAGAAACTTATTAACTATAATGTAAAAGTTATATTTGACAAAGGACGTAATATTAAAGAATTCAAATTACATTAGCTTCTAGATAGAGTTATTTAAAAATGTATTATCTGTACGATAGGTAATATGGAATTATAATTTTTTAAAAAACTTTATATCTCGTTCTTATAAAGTTATATTAACAGTTAATATAAAAACATTTATACTTGTTAATTATTTTGCACCTTACCATTTTATTATAAAGTTCGGTTTGATTATTTCATCTATGAAATGCTTATTAATATTTTTTAAGTACTATTAGGTAACCAATACTTATCAACTACTTTCAGTGAGAATTTTTGATTTTATGATTATAATTTCGTTTATCAATTTCATAATCCTTGCCTGTAAAAATTAATATAGTAAAATTCATTATTTCGGATTCGGAATAGAAAATAAAAAATTTTTATGAATCTCAAATCATTCGACATAATGATTATGTGATATTGGCGATAAGTCTATCATTTTTTTTTTCGTTCAAAAATATCAAAATGATAAATGTATGATACTATTTTTTTTTATATAATTAGAATATGATAATAAAAATGAATTAATTTCGATCCTGTATCTAATTCCTTTTAATTTTTTTATCCATGTTTTTATTAAACAAATTTTATATATACAGTATTATTTTAAATTTGAGCATGACAAGAACGTTAAAAAATATCTATTTTGTTAATGAAAGATATCTTGCACATATTTTGATCATCGTGACATTGCATGATGTTTTAAGAATGAAAAATATATAATATTTAGTAAATGATTTATTTAAAGTAAATAATATTGTAAGTTATCAAAATGTACAGAACTATGCGAAAAATAATTGGAATGCGGTCATGAATGAAAATAATCCTTGTCTTCCTCTATTATTTATGGACTGATATATTTTAAATATCACAGTAAACATCTAAATACTTTTTATATACTATTATACAAATAATAATTATCTCTTATTTGTAATCTAGTGTAAAAAACAAAATGAAAAGAAAATACTATAAGGTCAAAATATCTACACGTCGTAAAACTCGCTAAATTATCTAATAAATGGAAGAAAGAACTTCATCAAAATATTGCTCGTATGCAATTTTTACTACTATTGAATAATCATAATTATTCGAACATTGTTGTTTTTGATCCCAAAATGTACGATCCCAATAATGTAATTCATTAGGTTTACTATCAAAACCAAAACCATCCTTAACAATATCTACTTCATGTAATGATAAAAGTTCCGTATCTTTTTTCAAATTATTAAGAATATTTCCAATATTCGCAGGATTTATTAATTCAATCATATTATCTTTAATATCACCTTCATAATGTGGAAGTTTTAACATATGAACAACTTTAATCATTTCGAGTCTTTCTTTAATGGTATTCGTTTTATATTCTTCAATAACTTCTTTTAATAATTTCTTTTCCTTTTCAACTCTTTCTTCATATGAAGGAATAAGTTCAATTCCATATGTACAAGCAGTAATATATATCTGAGAGAAAGCAATTAAGAAAGGGGAAGTAATAAGAGGATGCATATAATAAATATGTTGTTTATTATTGAACTCGTTTAAAATCTTAAGACAAGAACCTAATACGTAAGGTACTTCAATTTTTCGTTCTTTTAAAGTAAGGTTAATGTCCCCCATACGTTTAATATGATTTTCAATAACATTTATTTCAGCTATCATTGTATTCATAGCATGTTTTGTTATCGCACGATCAATTTTTCGTTCCATAAGTTGTTCATGAATTGATTCTTTTTCGCTAATATATTCCAATACATTCTGAATAACTTTAAAGGCAAGTTCATAAAATGGAATAAAATCACCGATTTGTCCAACCATCAAAATCCGATCCGATCGATTTTTTTGTTGTTCAAGTATGTGGTCAATCATTTCTTTCATATCCTTATCACTAACTGAAAGAAATTTTGCGGTTGGAATGTAACCTTGAGATTGAAAAGTATTCATTTTTAAAAAAAAAATTTTTTTTTTTAAAAAAAAAAGTTTGATGAAAAAATATGAAATATAATAAAGAATTAAAACTTTATATATTTTAAATTTTAACTTTTTTTTGTCTACCTTTAAAGGTATCCAACGGTGTATACATTCCGCGCCTTCACTTGTGTGACAATCAATATGCACATCAAACATAGGCTGATACACATAATTTCTATACCTATGAGACAAAAGTCACAGAACTTTACTTAATAAAGGATTATTCAAGCACCTTTTCTAATTTTATGCGAGTTAAAAAAAATTTTAATAATTACTGTTTTTTGAAAAATTGAAATCAAACAAAGAAACCCAAAAAAAACAAAAAAACAAAATAATTTATTTTTAGCACGTCATTAATATTTTTTTTAATAAAATGATCATAATACTGAAACTTAATCGCTACTTCAAACATGTTTAAGGTTTCATAAATTTAAATTTTTTTAAAAATTATATTTGTTTTACTAAATATAGGATATAGAATTTTTTTCGCACAAAAACATTACATTGATGAATTTCTATAAATAGGAAATGTTTCTTTTTTATTTGTATAGTACACATCTTTACTGTGCATGAATGACTACTAACATTATACAGTAGAAAACATACAGAAAATTTACAATAATAATTGAAAAAACCTTATTCAGTGTATGATTACTGAGTTTACAAAATAGTTCCCGCCAATCAAAAAGTATAAATCAACAATAATAACGTTTAACCATATGAGTGAATAACTCGAGTTTTAGGACGCTAGATAATGGCGTCAGTGCATTCAACGTTAAGATGATAAATCAAATCAAAAATCGGCGAGAAATTATTTTATTATTTTTGTAAATTATATGAAAAAAATTTTATGTATTTATCTTTAGCTTCAATTTTTCAAAATTTGGTAAAAAATACGGTAAAAATCATAAAAATGTTATAACGATGCATTGAAAAATGACAAAGTAACTTAATGTGGTATGTAATTAATTACCAAAAACTTTTTTGTCTTCGTTAATATTAAAAATATTAAAAATTGACGGGAGATTAAGCGTAATTTAAGAAAATTTAATCAACATATTATAATTACGTCCGTTTCGTAACATTTCATCTTTTTGTATCGAAAAAAAAATTAATTTTTTATTTTACTATTTTTTTTTTTTTTTCAGTAGAAACGCCCGACAGATGTAAATATATCACATTTAATGATCACATAGAAGGAAGGTAGGTATTATTTTTATCGAGTTCAGTTGCATATAATTAGTATGTAAAAAAAAAAATAAACAAATAATAAATAAACAATTAAAAATTTTCTTTGTGCTTTATAACAATTACAATAACGCCCACAAAATTATACAAAAAAAACAATTATGTCGATTGCATAATCGTGTTTTTTTAGTTTTAAAGAACAATAAAATGAATTAAAATATAAAATTAATTGTTAAAAAACAATCAATTTTTTCATGGATATATAAGTCTTAGAATTCTTTTTTGTAGTATACTTTAAAAGGTTTAGTTATTTTTATCGGAGAATCCGTCACCACTCCGTCATCCAATCCAGGTGATAATAAAGAAGGCTAAAAAAAATGTATTCGCTTGCGTCATAAATGAATGATACCCCGTTTGGTGATTGAAAACCATAATAAGGAATTGATCTTACCAAATAAAATTAATTTAGCTCCGGAGTTTGTTTTTGGGGTACTCAATGTTTCACGTGACGCTTCGATTTCACCAAATCTTTTTTTCCTTAAAGTTTTAAAAAAAATTTTACACCGACTATTTTATCGTAAATTATTTTTTTAAATTGTATCGAAAATTTGAAAGTCCAAGAGTCCATGTATTATAATTGATAAACCGTAAAAATCTTTTCTCCGAGTATGATTTTTATAATACGTAATATGTTGATCACACATGCGAATTGACGATCAGTAATAATAGCTATAAATTAAAGTTTTGTTTTTTTTTTACAAACGAATAAAAATAAATTTCTTTCTTATTTTTTTTTTTACTTGCGATACAATGTCATCCATTTACAAAAAACAAGAAACTGATTCAAGCGCTGATATTGATTGGTTAGAAAAAGCCATCGTAGAAGAACATATTAAATTTTATGATTATTCTCATTTTAATAATATACAAGAAATTAGTATCGGTTCTGTAGGAAATATCTTTCGTGCAAATTGGAAAGATTCTGATACTGTATTAGTTTTAAAATCATCATATAAATTAACCGTTCAAGAAATTGTAAATGAGGTAATTATTATTTTAAACTGTGAATATAAATACTAAATTTATTTAAGTTTTTTTAAAAATATTAAATTTTTTTTTTTAATAATAGTTGAAAATACAACGTGAGGTGGATTTTCATACAAATATTTTACGATTTTATGGAATCTCTAAATTGAGAACCGGATTAATTCATCAAATGAATAAGTATTTGTTGATCATGGAATATGCTGATGGCGGCACGTTACATAGTTATTTGATTGAAAATTTTAATAGACTTGATTGGAATGATAAATTACGTTTAGCAATACAACTTGCAAACGCTATATCATGTATTCATAATGAAGATATCGTTCATGGAGATTTGGTATAAAATTTTTTTATAAATTTTTTATAAATTATTATCATATTTTAATATTAATCAAAATAATTAATCAAAACGATTTTTGAATCAAATGATTTTTAATCAAAAATGATTTTTTTATTTTTTTTATTTTTTTTTATTCTTTATTTATAGAATTCTTATAATATACTCGTACATCAGAATAATATCAAGTTAACAAATTTTGGATTATCAAGAAAAATAACCGAAGATTCACATTATGATGAGATTTTTACAAATAAATTGGGTATTATTCCTTATATGGATCCTCAAAGTTTATATAGTATGTATAAACTTCAAGAAGAAATTAAACCTTACGAATTGAATAGTAAATCGGATATTTATAGTTTGGGTGTTATTTTATGGCAAATTTCAAGTTGTCGTAGACCTTTTTATCCTGAAGGTATAGAATATGATATAGATTTAGTTAAAGAAATTAAAAAAGGTAAAAGGGAAGAAATTGTTGAAGATACTCCGGTTAAATATAGTAATTTGTATACAGGTAAATAAAAAATATTATTATTTTTTTTTTTATTAAGATAAAATTATTAACATAATTAACGTATATCACTTTCTTTTCTTTTTTTATAATTTAATTATATAATTTAGCTTGTTGGGTGGATGATCCTGATAAACGTCCTAATATATATGATATTGTTTTATCTCTTAAAGAATTAGAAACCGAATAGTTAAATTCTTTGTTGATTCATTTTAGAATTATTAGAATATATTTCTTTTTTTTTCCTTTCTTTTTTTGTTTTGTTTTTGGAGATAAAGTATTTGAATAAATCTATTACATGTTTGAAAATTTAAGTATGTCGAATAATTTTATTCAATGATCTTTTACAAAAGTAACTTTTTAACGCTCTTATGACACTTGTTAAAAAGTCTAATTATGTTGTATATATTCCAAAGAATTAATTTCCTCTCGTGATCTTGTAATTTGTTATACAGTACGAAGTACTACAATACATCAACAAAATTTTAATTGAATTATTTACAATATATAGATACAGTAACGATGCATAATAATGATTCGTAACTTTATATGGGCGTTTAAACTAGCTTAAATATTTTTTAATATTAAATCTTGCTTTTTACAAGAAACATTTTTGAATCAAGAACACTTTAAGAAAATCTGAATAACTTGTACTTTTTACTTATAAGAAAGGAATCGAATCTGAAATTTATCAAAGCACAAGTTATCGATACACGAAATTTAATTTATGATTGCGTTCTCAATAATTAATATAATCATCACATGTCCATCATTACCTCTATCATTTGATTCAGAATCAATTAACTCTGATCTTCCTGTTAATGGTAAAGAATGCTAAATTTGCCATCAAGTACTGTACAATGACCAAAATTACAAGTGATACAATTATTATTGATATATTTTCTATTCTAATGAATTTCTAGAAGGATTTCTCGTGATGCAAGATCTTTACACTTATAGGTTGATTAATTACGAGTTCCTAGTTTTTGGACTATATATTCAATTTAGCTAGAAGTGGGAATTTCACCTATAAAAATATCGAGTGTTGCTCACCAAATAAACTCGACTATAATCATTCCTTGATTATACTACTAAAGAAATAGCTTGTTCCATCATTGCTGCATTCCAGGATCTGTTGATGGACCCAGTTAAAGCGATCCCAGGACCTGATAATGAAGGTTCAATTAAAGAGGTTCTGAACCTAATAGAGGTGATGAAACTTCCTTCTTTATGTGATATTTAAAACTAAAAGGATAGATTAATTTTCTTTATCCGGTAAGTTAAGTTTATATCTATATACTGTATATATTTTTATTAATGCTTATTATATAGTAATAATTTAAATGATAAATATTTCAAGTACATATTCGTGGATTAGAGAAATTTTTTTTATGATTGATTTTTCTTTAAAAAAAATCCAAGTTTTCATTTCGTACAGAATTAATAAAAGTTAATGATTTATTTAAAGATGAAGTGGCACAAAGTAATAAAATTTAGTTTTTAATTATTTCCTAATAATTTCATGACAATATTTGTATATATTTCTTTAATATAATAACTGCAGTTTATTTTGAACTTTTTTTTCGAAATTTGTTTTGCGTAATTGATGATGTCGTGTCTTAAAAATTTTGTAAACCGCGAAGCGTTGAAGTAGAAAACTTGGTGAACCTTTTAAAGAGAACAAAATGCAATCTTCAACAAGCGCGGTAATTTTTACCATATAGTGAAAAAGACTCTACATACCTACATACATCAAATCAATTGTTTTTTGCCGGTTCAATCATCCTGTCAATGTTATGACTGCCATTTTCATTTCAATTGAAGTTCTTGAGTTAATTTTCAAATAAGGCGCGAAATTTGACACCAATAATTTAATAAATATTTAAATATTTATTTTATGTGAAAACCTATTCCAAACATTAAACTAATGTGATTACGAATGAATAAAACATAATTGATAAACAACGTAATTCATTTATAATAACTTCCGCAAGATATAAATGATGAAAAAGCGCTTGATATTATCTAATTTTATTATTCTCTCAGCGGTAAATAATGATATATTGCTTCAAATTTTAGAATATTATAAGTAAGTAATAA
Organism: Rhizophagus irregularis; assembly: GCF_026210795.1. Lineage (NCBI taxonomy): Eukaryota > Fungi > Glomeromycota > Glomeromycetes > Glomerales > Glomeraceae > Rhizophagus > Rhizophagus irregularis. The sequence goes on along the minus strand of NC_089435.1, from coordinate 998,537 downwards.
AAACGTGTCGTTAATCAACTGGTTATATAAAAGAACTTTTTATTTTGTAAAAAATATTAATTGCAAAAATAGAAAAATAGTTAATATTAATATACCGATATGTCGATATACATCGTGTTGGTACATCCTACCACCTTTTTTTCAATTGGTCAAATGGCAAATCATCTCGCAATTATTCGATGATAAAAAAAACATGCCCAGATAGAATAAAGAGTTTTAAATACAATAACTCCATCAAAATAATCTAATATTAATAAAATCAATAATAAAATATATAAAACTAAATGTGGAGAAGGTAATTTTGGCGGAGGTAATTCAAGCGGTGATATCGGATTAATTTCATCATCGAAGATGATGAAATTGATGATATCGATGATAGCTTGATAATATTTCATTTTCGAAAAAAACGAACTAATCTACAAAAAATAAATCAAATAATAATCAACTTCCATTCGAAATAAGTCATAAAACGTCAAATTATATTTACCTCGTAATTTATATAAATTCGTATAGTGATAAATATTATCGAATAATTAATATGTGATCGTGGGTGATTCAATAGTTTCACAATTAATTGACGTAAAATTAAATAAATTATGATTATATCATACCTTATATTATTTATAATTCCATAATTTGAATGTCTTGGGCCATAAATATTAAGAGTTCGTCTGTAACCTGGAACCATATGAAATTTTAAAATCTCATCTATTAATTCTTTAGATAAAATTCCTTCATAAGGTTTAACTTTGTTATAATAATCTTCAGAAGATATTTCATAAAATCTAATTAAAGGAATAAATTTTTGAAGAATTCCTTTAAAAATATTAATATCATCTTGATTCCATTGAAAAATTTCTTGATTAAATTCTTGTTCTTGTGATAATCCCCATTTAATTAAATTTTCCCAAATTTCTATTTCACTTAAATTTAAATCATCTCTTTTTAAAATAATTTCTAATAAAGAAGCAGGTAAATTAATAAATTTATCAGAATTGAATAAAATTTTAGGTTTATAACAGATTAATTCTAAACAAAATTCTTGTAATTTAACAAGAAATTTACGATAATAAACGGTTTGAAGAATTCCAACCGGATCATTTTGTAAGAATTGATGATGTTTTTCAATAATAAATTCTTCCGTAAGTTTTGTTAATCGTTTCAATTTTAATTCGTCAGAGGCTATCAAAATATTTAAAAGTTCGGTTTCATTTTTATTTGTGATATTAATATGACCAGTATAAAGATACCTATTATATATATATATATACAGTACAGTATATACATGTGTTAATTCAATTTTATAAAAATGTAAATGTTACATAACGTAAATTTATAATAATAATTTCATTTGATAACTTACTTGAGAATAGATTTAAAAGATTGGGGATCGATATTTGAATTCTCAATTATATAATTTCCATCTTTTTTCTTTATATTCTCATCAGAAAGTATTTTATTAAAATATTCGGATCTACAACGTAATATAATATGATGAGCATGGAATTCTTTAATATTGGGTTCTTCTCCAATATAAATTATAACATTATAATCCGTTTCATTTTTTAATAATTGTTCGAATGCTTTAGAGATTTCAGATTCAAAATTACGTGACATAATTTAAAAAAGAAAAAAAACAAATTTTTTTTCCGAAAAATGAACGTAGAAATTTCGTCAGTATTAAAAGGCTTCATATGAATATTTACCTAAATGGTTAGTCAAATATGCGATCGACATTTCTGACGTCAAATTTTGTAATATCAAAATTCTTTTGTGATGTGAATTCAGTTAATAATTTATTATACGATATATGTGAATTGTTTTTCTAGAGATAGAATATTTCTTGTTATTTATTATAATATTTTGGCAAAGTTTATATTTCAAACTTTTATTTTTTTTTTAAAAAAAAAAATGTTATTGCTAAAAAAGCTTTCTTTTTAATTTTTTTTTTCGATTTTCATTTATTTTTTTAATAAAGATTTTACTAGTAATAACCGTGAATCGCCAAAAGAACGTACTAGGCAAACGACCAATAAATTTCTTTCAACCACAATTTTTGTAGTGTTTTTTATTTCTGATAAGTTGCAAATTAGAAATTCATGTATGCATTATATTGTTATTAAATATATTAAATAGAAACATTTACCCATTACTCCATTACATTTGCAGTATAAAAACTTAATTAACAAACATCAAGTTTTGAAGTTTAATCAATTTAAATTAAAATAATAATTATTTTTTTTTTTCACACACATTTAATTTAACATATAAGAATTTATTAAATAAATTTCAATCAATAAGAATCGTTAAAATAGTATTTAATAATAAATGTTCTAATTGTAGACGCGTGCATTATCATCATTTCACTTGCGAATAAAATTGACGGATTAATTTTTGATAAATCCTTAATTGCTTTGAATTTTGCAACGATTAACATCAATATTGTTGTTGAAGGTATATTTCACGTTTAAACAAACAAATATCAACAAGGGTTCAAAGCGAAACGTCCAGAATCAATATATTTAAGCAGAAACGGTACTCATGTGCGTGATTGTTATACATTTATATATACATACATTAGCTTCTATTGACGTAGTTTGCTTGAAATTGAATTATAAATATTTTGAACCATATTTTGCAAATTAGTATATTAATAACTTTGAATTCATGATTACCTAATTGTACTAGGAAAATGGAAACAATCTGTTGTCTAAGGAAAATAGGTTCAGTTTCTGTGATGAGTGACATCCATAGAAATATATAGTCCTTCGTTACACTTCGGACTAATGATCTGTCAGATATCTTACATTCATAAACATCATTACTGCGCCATTTTATTTGATCAACTGACATTTACAATAATCCCGCAAAGCAATATTATATTTTAGCTTACAGAATAAGTAATTTATTAACGAAATTCTTTAAAAAAAATGAATATTATTTGATGAGGATAAAGAAATTAATTTTGCAAACTCAAATGATTCTTCCGATGATGGTTTGATATCCACGAACACATAATACTTAATCAAGAATTTGGCTTATGTCCTGAATGTAATAAATTAAATACTTTTTATAATTGGTTTAAGGAAATGTAACTCCAAAAGATTTCAGAAAAATTTTAGTAATTGGACTAGTAGAAATGAACATGTTGATAAATTTATACGTAAATCACAATTAAAAGTAAGAAATAAATATGAGTTACTTGAATGAATCCCTTATGCACAATTAAGGAATATTAAATTTCTTGCACAAGAAGGTTTTAGCACAGTTTATATAGGCACTTGGTTAGATGAATTTATAGACCATTGGGATTATGAGAAACAAGATCGAAAGTGAACGGTTTTTAAAATTGATGTATGAGATAATAAAGATGCAAATGATCTTAAAATTTTTCTTAAATTTAATGAAAAGTATCCTATAGCGCTTAGAAAGTTAACCGAGGTGATTAATTATTTTAAACTTTGTCATTAATTATAGAAATATTTTAATTTCATGTAATGATTGATGTTATTTTTTAATAAACGTAGTAGTTGCATTGACAATGCCAGCAAAGATCAAATGGTTCATATCTTACCCCATTATTTGGAATCCAGACACATTAATTTGCATGATTGTAATACATCCAACAGTGGGTAGTTTTAGAAATAAAATATAATCCAAATGATAAATTTAGAATTTTATATCATGCATATCTCAATATGAAGGAATCCTTGATTCAAATTTTGTTTTTGGAGATTTCTATAGCATAGAGAAATATGATTAGTGATCTTGGATTATGTAAACCAGTTAATCAATCTAACATAAAAAATAATATATGTGGAGTAGTTTTATATATATATACAGTATATAGTACAAAAGCTGCTGATGTGTATCATTATACAGTAATATAGGAAGGAGTTGACATCAGGGGTCTCAGAATTTCATAATATTTCTCATGACTTTCATATTTATTTAGATATTTGTAAAGGTATTAGACCAGAAATTATAAAAGGAACTACTAGTATACCTGAATGTGCAGAATTAATGAAAAGGTGATCTCAAAAAAAAAAAGTCCGGCTGCTAAAGAATTGAAAATGATTTTCAATGAAAAAGAGTGCTCATTCCTGGTAATGATATATATAGTCCTTGCTGCAAATTTATTTCTCATTATTAAAAAAATGAATAAATCTAGAATATAAACTAAATAAAAAATTGATGTTACGAGAAATTTAATTTTTCTAAATTAATTTGCATTTTTTTTTGTTTAAGTAGTCTGCAGTAATTTTGTATATAATAAATTACACTTCTAATTCTTCAAGTTATTCTTGAATTTTAATATGAAATCTATATCTATATAATTAAATCTGTTGGTGATAATAGTCTAAAGCGGAGTAATCATGTGATTTTACCGTTATATGTATGAATCTTTTTTACCCTGTTTTGTGCCTGATTTATTTAACGGTAGTGATTTTGTAACTTTGAAACTCTCCCTTCTTGTTCCTTTTCTTTTTTAATGTCAGGCAAAGGTTTATAAAAAGCTGAAAATATCAAGTTTAATAATTATTTAAGTATAAAATTTATTACTGGTTTATTATTTTTAATTACTATATTAACTGTTTTTATTTGTTGTTTATCTTCTTTATACAAAGATTTAGAACATAATTTTGGTACTTTGGTCAAAGCAAACTATTCTTTGAAGACTAAATAAAGTTGCTTAACAACTATAGTAACAATATTAAACTCATTATACATTTTTTATATCTCTTTATATAAAACGCGTTTTTGTATTTATTTAGGTATTATTTATTGTACTTATTTGGCGATAGTATGATTTTGAAGTGGTGATCATCCTGCATGACCTTCCTTATTCATTCACTTTTTCGCTTAATTTGTAGTTTGTCCTCTGATCTTCATGCAGATTTTCATCTTTTTGGGAATGCACCATGTGAACTTCGTAGTTGAATCTTATACTATAGCTATATTATGGCAAGCCGAGTTGGACATAATTATCAGACATTGTGCGATAAAATATCAAGCATGGCTTGACAAAATGTCACCCCGTGTCTGACATTTTACCTGTTTATGCTTGATTTTCATCTGTCCCGTGCTTGATATTTATCTGTACGTGCTTGATATTTTTATCTGTTCATGCTTGATGTTTATCTATCACGTGCTTGATATTTTTATCTGTTCATGCTTGATGTTTATCTGTACGTGCTTGATGTTTTATCTGTACGTGCTTGATGTTTTATTTGTACGTGTTTGATGTTTATCTGTACATGCTTGATATTTATCTGTACGTGCTTGATGTTTTTATCTGTACGTGCTTGATGTTTTTATCTGACCATGCTTGACATTTTTATCCGTCCGTGCTTTATGTTTTTATCCATTTGTGCTTGATATTTTTGTCCGTCTGTGCTTGATGTTTTTGTCCAACTGTATTTGATTTAATCCAACTATGCTCAATAATTTTATCTTTGTCAAAAATTAGTTTCTTTGTCAGCACAGGGTTGATATTTTGTTGGTCACATGTTTTAAGTTTAGCATAGTTTTAAAAAATTTTTTTTTTTTATTGGCTTTTTTTTATAAACAAATTTTGTAGAGAATTTTTATTTTTAATATAGGCAAAGGCTTAGTTTGATAGAATTTCTTTGGGAATTTTTTTAATAAGATTTTTTTTGATAAAAAATTTCGTTAGAAAATTTTTTTTCATTGATAGGAACATTTCTGAGTTTTTTTTTTGATGATAATTTCGTTAAAAACTTTTATTTGATAGAAATTTTATTGGAGAATTTTTTTTTTGATAAGATTTTTTTTTTGATATGTACTTAACAATTTTTTTTGATAGGAGAGATTTTTTTTTTGATAAAGAATTAATTGAGAATTTTTTTTTTTTTTGCAGAAAATTATTTGAAGAATTTTTTTAATAGGGAAGATTTTTTTTTTGATAGATAATTTCGTTACTAGAAAATTTTTTTAACAAGTGAGATTTTTTTTTGATAGAGAATTTCGTTAAGAATTTTTTTTAATAGGAGGGAGTTTTCCTTGATAAAGAATTCTTTTGGGAATTTTTTTTAATAGGTGAAAGTATTTTTTGACGGAGAATTTTATTAGAGAATTTTTTTTTTTTTGATAGATCATTTCGTTAATAATTTTTTTAACAGGAGATTTTTTTTTTTGATAGAAAATTTTGGTAAAGAATTTTTTTTTTTAATAGGAGGGAAGTTTTTTTTTGATAGAAATTCTTTTGAGAACTTTTTTTAATAGGTAAAGAATCTTTGAATTTTTTTTTAATAGGGAAAATGTATTTTTTGATGGAAGATTTTCGTTAGAAATTTTTCTTAATCAGGGATATTTTTTTTGATTGAGAATTTCATTAGAGAATTGTTGGTTGAAAAGTTTTTTTATTTTTTTGATGGAGAATTTTGTTAGAAAATAGTTTTTTTTTTAATAAGGGTATCGAGAATTTTGGCTTGAAATTTTTTTTTTAATAAAGAATTTCATTAGAGATCTTTTTTTATAAAATTAAAAAATTACTAAATTACATTAATAAGATTAAGATAAAATTAAAAAAAAACTATGATAGAATCCTTAATAGCAGTAAATTAAGCAAATTTTATATACTAGTAAAGCTCCGCATGAGCCGACATAAATTAAAAAGTTAATAATGTTAACTTTAAGAAAAGTATATAGCAGAAATTTGTTTGAAGTGTTTCTTCTTTTTATCATTAATTGGAAACATTTTTGAAAATCTACTATTTTAAATACTTTTAATATATAAATAAAAATTGGGATTGCCTGGGCGATCATCGCCTGGGTTATTTTTTTCAAATATATATGTACTATCTAATTTTTGATCGGTTATTATTAAAAAGATATTTTTTAAAAAAAATTTTTTGCAAATATATTTATTCAAAATATCTTATTTAATTAAATTTTATTTACAAATATTAAAATTTAAGTCACATTTACGATTTTAAAGAAAAAAATCACCATATTTATTTTTATTGAAGTGTACAAATAAAAGAAACAATAACAAGAAATAAAAAAGATAAGTAAATTACAATGATCAAGGAAAAAGATGCTAATAAAAAAATAAAATAACAATGGAGTAATGGAAAGTAATAGAAGATGAAAGGGAATAAAAGAGTAATGAGAAGTGATAGGAAACAAAAAGGAGAAATAGGACATGATGAGAGACGAAAAGGAGTGATGGGAGACGAAAAGAAGTGATTGGAGACAAAGAGGAGTGATGGGAGATAAAAAAAAAAGTGATGGGAAGATTAAGAGGAGTGATGGGAGACAAAAGGAAGTGATGAAAGACGAAGAGGAGTGATGGGAGACGAAAAGAAGTGATGGGAGACGAAGAGGAGTGATGGGTGACGAAGAGGAGTGATGGGAGATAAAAAGGAGTGATGGGAGACGAAAAGAAGTGATGGGAAGATTAAGAGGAGTGATGGGAGACGAAAAGAAGTGATGGGAAGATTAAGAGGAGTGATAGGAGACGAAAAGAAGTGATGGGAAGATTAAGAGGAGTGATAGGAGACGAAAGGGAGCGATGGGAGACAAAAAAGAGTGATGGGAGACGAAAAGGAGTGATAGGAGACGAAGAGGCGTGATGGGAGACGAAAAGAAGCAATGGGAGACGAAAAGGAGTGATGGGAGACGAAAAGGAGCGATGGAAGATTAAAAGAAGTTATGGGATGACGAAGAGGAGTAAAAATTTATTAAAATTGTAAAATTTAATAAAAAATTTCCAATAAATTTTCAACCAATTTTTTATAAAAAAAAAAGATTCCTAATGAAATTCTTTATTAAATAAAAAATTTCAAGCCAAAATTCTCAATACCCTTATTAAAAAAAAACTATTTTCAATAAAATTTTCTATTGAGACTTCTAACAAAATTCTCCATCAAAAAAATAAAAAAACTTTTCAACCAACAATTCTCTAATGAAATTCTCAATCAAAAAAAAATATCCCTGATTAAGAAAAATTTCTAACGAAAATCTTCCATCAAAAAATACATTTTCCCTATTAAAAAAAAATTCAAAGATTCTTACCTATTTAAAAAAGTTCTCAAAAGAATTTCTATCAAAAAAAAACTTCCCTCCTATTAAAAAAAAATTCTAAAAAAAAAATTCTTTACCGAAATTTTCTATCAAAAAAAAAATCTCCTGTTAAAAAAATTATTAACGAAATGATCTATCAAAAAAAAAATCTTACCTATTAAAAAGAAAATTCTATGTTGAAAATTTCTATCAAAAAAAAAAAAAAATTCTCTAATAAAATTCTCCGTCAAAAATACTTTCACCTATTAAAAAAAATTCCAAAAGAATTCTTTATCAAGGAAAACTCCCTCAGTCCTATTAAAAAAAAATTCTAACGAAATTCTCTATCAAAAAAAATCTCACTAGTTAAAAAAATTTTCTAGTAACGAAATTATCTATCAAAAAAAAAAATCTTCCCTATTAAAAAAATTCTTCAAATAATTTTCTACAAAAAAAAAAAAAATTTTCAATTAATTCTCTATCAAAAAAAAAAATCTCTCCTGTTAAAAAAAATTGTTCCAACAAATTAAGTATATGTCAAAAAAAAAATCTTATTAAAAAAAAATTCTCCAATAAAATTTCTATCAAATAAAAGTTTTTAACGAAATTATCATCAAAAAAAAAAAACTCAGAAATGTCCCTATCAATGAAAAAAATTTTCTAACGAAATTTTTTATCAAAAAAAATCTTATTAAAAATTCCCAAAGAAATTCTACCAAACAAAGCCTTTGCCTATATTAAAAATAAAAATTCTCTACAAAATTTGTTTATAAAAAAAAGCCAATAAAAAAAAAAATTTTTTTTAAAACTACGCTAAACTTAAAAACATGTGACCAACAAAATATCAACCCTGTGCTGACAAAGAAACTAATTTTTGACAAAGATAAAATTATCGAGTATAGTTGGATTAAATCAAACACAGTTGGACAAAAACATCAAGCACAGACGGACAAAAATATCAAGCACAGATGGATAAAAATATAAAGCACGGACGGATAAAAATGTCAAGCATGGTCGGATAAAACCATCAAGCACGTACAGATAAAACCATCAAGCACGTACATCAAGCACGTACAGATAAATATCAAGCACGTACAGATAAACATCAAGCACGGTACAGATAAAACATCAAGCACGTACAGATAAAACATCAAGCACGTACAGATAAACATCAAGCATGAACAGATAAACATCAAGCATGAACAGATAAAAATATCAAGCACGTGATAGATAAACATCAAGCATGAACAGATAAAAATATCAAACACGTACAGATAAATATCAAGCACGGACAGATGAATATCAAGCATGAACAGGTAAAATGTCAGGCACGGTGTAACATTTTGTCAATCCATGCTTGATTTTTCACCCGCCCAATGCCTGATAGTTTAGTCCAGCTCGGCTTGCCATACTATATAGCTATATAGCTATAGCTATAGCTATTGCTATTGCTATTGCTATTGCTATTGCTATTGCTATTGCTATAGCTATAGCTATAGCTATAGACGTTGTTATTGCAATATTGCAATATTGCAATATTGCTTCTTTGATATCATTAGAATAAAATTACAAAATATTCATTTTTGTGCCACTTTTACTACATATTAACTTGCGGCATCAAGCAATAAGTTTTATATTTGTATTTAATTTTGTTGATCGTTATTGATTTACAAAGAAATAAAATATTCAAATATATTTCTTTTTTTCGTTAAAAAAATTAAAACGTGTAGATGATCATGCAGATCTTGTGATAATCAATTAAAAAGTGTTAGACGAAATTTTTTTTCAAAAATTTAAAATTTTTTCTTTTTTTATAAAACATCATAAATTTTTTTTACATTTTTTTTCTATTTGTAAGATTAAATATTTGGATATTACATAATTACAAATTAAATTTATAAGACTTTCTTTTAGAAAATAATGTGATATTTCATAAAAAATATTTTTTCTTACTATTTTTATTTTAAACTACTTGAATTTATAATTAATGAAAGAATTAATTTAAAATTCATGTTATTTCAAATTTTTGTCAACTCAGTTCTTAATTTTCATATTACATTTTTTTTATATAAAATTTTTTTAAATTAAACTTCTTTTCCAAATACATTATAATCTTCACTTTGGACAAATGAAATTAACTTTATTTATTAATTAAAAGTTGTTCAGGCAGGTTAAAACCACTTGAATATTAATTTTCATGAATGTAGGTGTAGTGCTTAGAGAAGATTGCATTTTTGTTGATGATATTAACTCTCTTTTCTATTTTTTAATTTAGAACATAATATCTCCACTTTGGACAAATGAAATCAACTTCATTTATTAATTGAAAGTTGTTCAGGCAGGTTGAAACCACTTGAATATTAATTTTCATGAATGTAGATGTAGTGCTTAAAGAAGATTGCATTTTTCTTGATAATATTAACTCTCTTTTCTATTTTTTTTTAATTTAGAGTGTAATATCTCCACTTTGGACAAATGAAATCAACTTCATTTATTAATTGAAAGTTGTTCAGGCAGGTTGAAACCACTTGAATATTAATTTTCATGAATGTAGATGTAGTGCTTAAAGAAGATTGCATTTTTCTTGATAATATTAACTCTCTTTTCTATTTTTTTTTAATTTAGAGTGTAATATCTCCACTTTGGACAAATGAAATCAACTTCATTTATTAATTGAAAGTTGTTCAGGCAGGTTGAAACCACTTGAATATTAATTTTCATGAATGTAGGTGTAGTTCTTAGAGAAAATTGCATTTTTGTTGATGATATTAACTCTCTTTTCTATTTTTTAATTTAGAGCGTAATATCTCCACTTTGGACAAATGAAATCAACTTTATTTATTAATTGAAAGTTGTTCAGGCAGGTTGAAACCACTTGAATATTAATTTTCATGAATGTAGGTGTAGTGCTTAGAGAAGATTGCATTTTTGTTGATGATATTAACTCTCTTTTCTATTTTTTTAATTTAGAGCGTAATATCTCCACTTTGGACAAATGAAATCAACTTCATTTATTAATTGAAAGTTGTTCAGGCAGGTTGAAACCACTTGAATATTAATTTTCATGAATGTAGGTGTAGTGCTTAGAGAAGATTGCATTTTTGTTAATGATATTAACTCTCTTTTCTATTTTTTTAATTTAGAGCGTAATATCTCCACTTTGAACAAATGAAATCAACTTCATTTATTAATTGAAAGTTGTTCAGGCAGATTAAAAGCACTTGAATATTAATTTTCATGAATGTAGGTGTAGTGCTTAAAGAAGATTGCATTTTTCTTGATGATATTAACTCTCTTTTCTATTTTTTTTAATTTAGAGCGTAATATCTCCACTTTGGACAAATGAAATCAACTTCATTTATTAATTGAAAGTTGTTCAGGCAGATTAAAAGCACTTGAATATTAATTTTCATGAATGTAGGTGTAGTGCTTAAAGAAGATTGCATTTTTCTTGATGATATTAACTCTCTTTTCTATTTTTCTTTAATTTAGAGCGTAATATCTCCACTTTGGACAAATGAAATCAACTTTATTTATTAATTGAAAGTTGTTCAGGCAGGTTAAAAGCACTTGAATATTAATTTTCATAAAATTTTATTTTTTTGTAGCTGTATTAACTTTAAAACACTTATTACAACTTACGTCATTATTTTAAATAATAAGAATTAATTTATATTATTGGCTAATTATAATCACATGATACTAAGGATTTTATATTTGATTTAATAATTTAGTAAAATATTATTAAAATCAAATTCATATAAATGCAACTAATATTAATAATTGTAATTTAAGCAGTAAATTCATTAACCAAATCGTGTAAATTCTATGCTTAAATTATGTAATTTCTGTGATCAAATCAATATAAATTCGGCATAAATTATGGTCAAATCATGCAAAATGATACATTTTTGTGATATGGAATTGTGCATTTTTCCGTATCCCTATATAGATTAGAAACATTATTTTTAAGAAAAAATTGTATAAAACCTTATTAAAAACATGATTTTTTATAGGTTTAATTATAATAAAATTTTATTATTTGGTAATATTTTACATACAATTCAATTTATTTATATCAAAAAATTTTTTTAATTATAAATGTTATGTTTGGGGGACGAAGTCCCCTGGCAAATCGCATATTCTAGTTTATTAATAAATCAGACATAAATGTCAATGTAAAATCAAACAAACTTATCATTTTTTTTTTACCAATAAAACATATTTTTAGTGTTTTATTAACTTTTAGAAAGTAAATAATTTATTTATTTTATTAAATATGAAATTTTAAAAGCATGAAATCAATATTTTTTATACTTTAAAAATGCGAGAAGCGAAAAAATTTTTCTAAGGTAATGTTACGAAAAAAAGCAAATGAGGCTGATGTGCCACAAAAATCACATAGGGTAGAAAGTGATTATATGATTGGATAAATTTTTTTATAAACATAGATGTTTAAATATTTTAAACTTTAGATTGTTTTGACATTAGGAAATATAGCATTGCCAGACAACTATATATCAACTGAACTTTGTCTAAAATAATTTATCAATATCAATTAGACGGAAAATAGATAGAAGCAACTGAAGTTGTTTTGAAAAGTCTAGTATTGATGATATAACTTCAAAAAGTGAATTTTATGATAATATTTTAAGTAAATATTCAGTTGCAATTATATTAATTATAAAAAAATAATAGTAACGAATTGTATAAATATATAAATATTTTCTACACAATAACCGATAAATAATCCAGCAAATAAAGAATAAATAGCAGAATCATTAATCTTAAACCATACAATCAAGACACTCAGTCTTTTCTTGAACTGGGTCTGATTGAACTGAAATTCCAGTAAGTGTACGACTTACACAATATGCTTGTGGATGAGATTGTATAATAGAAGAATTTGCTTGTTTTTGTACTAAAGCTTCGTTTGCCTTTATAAATTCCAACATATCATTTCTTAATTGATTATCAGTATTAATTACTTCATGGTTATAATTTCCATAATGTCCAATTCCATCCCTGTTTAATTCGTAATACTTATTAATACATCTAATCCATTCAGATATAGTATTTTCAAGCATAATTATGGTTGGTCTATTGGCAGGATTTGAATCCCAACATTTTTTCATTAAATCTATATAACATTTTGGAGTATTTTTTATAATTTCAGGACGTTCCCCTTCACAAATACTTAAGATAAGGTTTTGATCATTTGCTTCATATTTAAATGGGGGAATACCTGATGTAAATTCCCACATTATCATTGAAAAACTATAAATATCACTTGCTGGAGTATAGGGATTTCTTCTTAATATTTCGGGTGCCATGTAAGGTAAAATTCCATAAATTTCATTATCATCATTATCAGAATCCTGTGAATCATCTATAGGTTTACATAATCCTAAATCAATAATAAATAATTCATTGTAATTATCTGACATTAAAATATTACCATCATGAAAGTCACCATGAGTTAAATTTGATTCATGAATTACTTTAAGTCCTAATATAATTTTTTTCAATAATTGTAACTTGTCTTGCCACTTAAATTTAATTATATCAGGTAAACATTTTCTCAAATTTCCTTTTTTTGCATAACTCATTACTATTATATAATTTAAATTATTTGGATCTTGGGTTATTCCAAAGAACTGAATAAATTTTGAAAATGAATTTTTCTGACAATTATAATGATACTTACACTATATAAATGATAAAAAAATTATTAAACTTTTGCAAAAGAAATAAAACTGATTATTAAATAAAAATACTACACCTCATTCAGAAATTTATCATCTGAACCTGATGAACTATTAAGTGTTTTAAGAATAACCTCATAACCTGTTTGAAAATTACATCTATTCCATTGTTTTTTATCAAAATTCCAACTAAAAATAGGTCCATCTAACCAGATAGCTTTATGAATTTCACTGAATCCTCCTTTATTATAATAATTAATACTTGACAATTTATCATAAGGTATCCATTCCAAAATTTCATAACTATTTTTAGCATTTAATTGTGCTTCTTGAATAAATTCATCAATAAACTTATTTTTACTAGTCCACTTTGAAAAATCTTGTTGAAATTGTTTAGCATTACATTGTTGACACCACTGGTAATCAGTATCTGGTTGCTTGCATTCATTACATAATTCAACTTTAGTATTAGGGCTCACTTTGTTACTTTCTACTACTTTTTGATGCCAATAGAAAGCTTTTTCTAAATTTTTTTTTGTTCCTTCTCCATTTTCATAACATATGGCTAAAATATTCATTGCTGTAATATCATCTTTTTCTGCTGCTTTTTGATACCAATGAAAGGCTTTTTCTAAATTCTTCTCTGTTCCTTCTCCATTTTTATAACATGTGGCCAAATTGAATATTGCTTTTTTAACACCATTTTCTGCTGCTTTTTGATACCAATAAAATGCTTTATAAAAATTCCCTTCTATTTCTACTCCATTGTAATACTTATTGGCTAAAATAAACATTGCTTCCTTAACACCATTTTCTGCTGCTTTTTGATACAAATAAAAGGCTTTTTCGAAATTTTTTTCTGATCCTTCTCCATTTGCATATATATTGGCTAAATTATACATTGAATCAGTCAAACCATTTTCTACTGCTTTTTGATACCAATAAAAGGATTTTTCTAAATTTTTTTCTGTTCCACATCCATTTTCATAAAATCTGGCTAAATTATACATTGCTTCTTTAACACCACTTTTTGCTGCTTTTTGAAACCAATAAAAGGCTTTTTCTAAATTTTTTTCTGTTCCTTTTCCTAAACAATGACATGTGGCTACATTACACATTGCTTGTTCATCACCAATTTCTGCTACTGCATTTTGACACCAGTAAAAAGATTTTTCTAAATCTTCTTCTGTTCCATTTCCATCTAGATAAAGACTGGATAAATTAATCATTGCTCGATCATTACTATTTTCTGATGCTTTTTGAAACCAATGAAAGGCTTTTTCTAAATTCTTTTCTGTTCCTTCTCCATTTTCATAACATATGGCTAAATTAATCATTGCTTGATCATTAACCTTTTCTGATGCTTTTTGAAACAAATGAAAGGCTTTTTCTAAATTCTTTTCTGTTCCTTCTCCATTATGATAACATATAGCTAAGTTAAGCATGGCCTTTTCATCACCATTTTTTGCTGCTCTTTGATACAAATAAAAAGCTTTTTCTAAATTCTTTTTTGTTACTTCTCCTTTATGATAGCAATTGCCTAAATTAAAAATGGCTTCAATATGATCTTTTTCTGCTGCTTTTTGATACCAATAAAAGGCTTTTTCTAAATTCTTTTCTGTTCCTTTGCCATTATCGTAACATGTGGCTAAATTATTCATTGCTTCTTTATCACCATATCCTGCTGCTTGTTGAAACAAATAAAAGGCTTTTTCTAAATTCTTTTCTGTTCCTTCTCCATTGTTATAACATATGGCTAATTCATTCATTGCTTTTTCACTACCATTTTCTGCTGATTTTTGATACCAATAAAATGCTTTTTCTAAATTTTTTTCTGTTCCTTCTCCATTATAATATCTATTAGCTAAGTTAAACATGGCTTTTTCATTACCACTTTCCGCTGCTTTTTGATACCAACAAAATGCTTTTTCTAAATTCTTTTCTGTTCCTTCTCCATCTTGATAACATTTGGCTAAATTAAACATTGCACCAGTGTAACCATTTTCTGCTGCTTTTTGACACCAATAAAAGGCTTTTTCTATACTCTTTTCTGTTACTTTTCCATCATGATAAAATACGGCCAAATTAAACATTGCTATTTCATTACCATTTTCTGCTAATTTTTGAGACCAATAAAAGGCTTTTTCTAAATTCTCTTCTGTTCCTTCTCCATTTGCATATATATCAACTAAATTAAACATTGCTTTTTTGTCACCATTTTCCGCTGCTTTTTGTTGCCAGTAAAAGGATTTTTCTGAATTTTTTTCTGTTCCTTCTCCATTTTCAAAACATATGGCTAAATTGAACATTGCTTCTTTATCACCTTCTTCTGCAGCTTTTTGATACCAATAAAAGGCTTTTTCTAAATTCTTCTTTGTTCCTTCTCCATTGTAGTAACCATTGGCTAAATTAAACATAGCATTCTTAACACCATTTTTTGCTGCTTTTTGATACCAATAAAAGGCTTTTTTTAAATTTTTTACTGTTCCTTCTCCAATTTTAAAAAGTGTGGCTAAACTAAACATTGCTTCCTTAACACCACTTTTTGCTGCTTTTTGATACCAATAAAAGGCTTTCTCTAAATTCTTTTCTGTTCCTTTTCCATTATAATAACATATAGCTAAATTAAACATTGCTTGATTATCACCATTTTCTGCTGCTGCTTTCTGATACCAATAAAAGGCTTTTTCTAAATTTTTTTCTGTTCCTTTTCCAATATAATAACATATGGATAAATCAAGCATTGCTTGATTATTACCACATACTGCTTTCATTTTTTGAAACCAATAAAAGGCTTTTTTTAAATTCTCTTCTGTTCCTTCTCCATTATGATAAAGTATGGCCAAATTAAGCATTGCTGCTATATTACCATTTTCTGCTGCTTTTTGATACCAATAAAGGGCTTTTTCTAAATTCTTTTCTGTTCCTAAATTAAAACTATCGGCTAATTTCAACATTTCTTGATTATCAAGATTTTTTACTGCTACTTTTTCATACCAATAAAAGAATTTTTTTGAATTCTTTTCTGTTCCTTCTCCATTTTTAAAACATATAGCTAAATTGAACATTGCTTGCTTAACACCATTTTCTGCTGCTTTTTCATACCAATAAAAGGCTTTTTCTAAATTCTTTTCTGTTCCTTCTCCATTTTTAAAACATATGGCTGAATTGAACATTGCTTCTTTAACACCTTCTTCTGCTGCTTTTTGATACAAATAAAAGGCTTTTTCTAAATCTTCCTCTGTTCCTTCTCCATTTTTATAACATGTGGCTAGATTATTCATTGCTTCTTTAATCCCATTTTCCGCTGCTTTTTGATTCCAATAAAAGGCTTTTTCTAAATTCTTTTCTGTTCCTTCTCCATTTTCATAATATTGAGCTAAAATAAACATTGCTTTCTTATCACCTTCTTCTGCTGCTTTTTGATACCAATAAAAGGATTTTTCTAAATTCTTTTCTGTTCCTTTGCCATTACCATAACATGCGGCTAAAACAATCATTGCTTCTCTATTATCATTTTCTGCCGCTTTTTGATACCAATAAAAGGCTTTTTCTAAATTCTTTTCTGTTCCTTTGCCATTACCATAACATGCGGCTAAAACAATCATTGCTTCTCTATCATCATTTTCTGCTGCTTTTTGACACCAATAAAAGGCTTTTTCTAAATTCTTTTCTGTTCCTTTGCCATTATCATAACATATAGCTAAATTAATCATTGCTTCTTTAACACCTTCTTCTGCTGCTTTTTGATACCAATAAAAGGCTTTTTCTAAATTTATTTCTGTTCCTTCTCCATTAATATAACATGTGGCTAGATTATTCATTGCTTTTTTATCCCCATTTTCTGCTGCTTTTTGATGCCAATAAAAGGATTTTTCTAAATTCTTTTCTGTTCCTTCTCCAATTCTATGACATACAGCTAAATTAAACATTGCTTCTTTATTCCCATTTTCTGCTGCTTTTTGATAACAATGAAAGGCCTTATCTATATTCTTTTCTATTCCTTTTCCATAATGATAAAATACAGCTAAATAAAACATTGCTAGTCCATCACCATTTTCTGCTGCTTTTTGATACCAATAAAAGGCTTTTTCTAAATTCTTTTCTGTTCCTTCTCCATTGTTATAACATAGACCTAAAATAAACATTGCACTTTCCTTACCATTTTCTGATGCTTTTTGAAACCAATGAAAGGCTTTTTCTAAATTCTTTTCTGTTCCTTTTCCTTTATAATAACATATGGCTAAATTCAACATTACTTGAATATCTCCATTTTCTGCTGCTACATTTTGATACCAATGAAAGGATTTTTCCAAATTCTTTTCTGTTCCTTCTCCATTTTCATAACATATAGCTAAGTTAAGCATGGCTTTTTCATTACCATTTTCTGCTGCTTTTTGATACCAGTAAAAGGCTTTTTCTAAATTTTTTTCTGTTCCTTCTCCACTTTTATAATACATGGCTAAATTAAACATTGCTTCTTCAACACTATTCTCCGCTGCTTTTTGATACAAATGAAAGGCTTTTTCTAAATTCTTTTCTGTTCCTTCGCCATTTTCATAGCATGTGGCTAAAATAAACATTGCTTTTTTATCACCATTTTCTGCTGCTATTTGATACCAATAAAAGGCTTTTTCTAAATTTTTTTCTGTTCCTTCTCCATTTGCATATATATTGGCTAAATTAAACATTGCTTCACTAACATCATTTTCTGCCGCTCTTTGATACCAATAAAAGGCTTTAATGAAATTCTTTTCTGTTCCCTCTCCATTATTATAACTATTAGCTAAATTGAACATTGCTTTTTTATCACCATTTTCTGCTGCTTTTTGATACCAATAAAAGGATTTTTCTAAATTCTTTTCTGTTCCTTCTCCATTTTTATGACACATAGCTAAATTAAACATTGCATTAGTGTAATCAATTTCTGCTGCTTTTTGATACCAATAAAATGCTTTTTCTAAAGTCTTTTCTACTCCTTCTCCATTTTCATAACATATTGCTAAGTTGAACATGGCTTTTTCATTACCATTTTCTGCTGCTTTTTGATACCAATAAAAGGCTTTTTCTAAATTTTTTTCTGTTCCTTCTCCATTTTTATAATATTCAGCTAAATAAAACATTGCTTCTTCAACACTGTTTTCTGCTGCTTTTTGACACCAATAAAAGGCTTTTTCTAAATTCTTTTCTGTTCCTTCTCCATTATAATAACATATGGCTAAATTCAACATTTCTTGATTATCACCATTTTCTGCTGCTACTTTTTGATACCAATAAAAGGATTTTTTAAAATTCTTTTCAGTTCCTTCTCCATTTTCAAAACATATAGCTAAATTGAACATTGCTTCTTTATCCCCATTTTCTGCTGCTTTTTGATACCAATAAAAGGCTTTTTCTAAATTCTTTTCTGTTCCTTCTCCATTGTAATAACATGCGGCTAAAACAATCATTGCTTTTTTATTGTCATTTTCTGCTGATTTTTGAAACCAATAAAAGGCTTTTTCTAAATTTTTTGCTGTGCCTTCTCCATTATAATAAGTAATAGCTAAATTATGCATTGCTTCTTTATGACCTTTTTCTGCTGCTTTTTGATACCAATGAAAGGCTTTTTCTAAATTCTTTTCTGTTCCTTTTCCATTTTTATAATGCAGGGCTAAATTAAACATTGCATCTTCATCGCCATTTTCTGCTGATTTTTGATACCAATAAAAGGCTCTCTCTAAATTCTTTTCTGTTCCTTTTCCATTTTTATAATGAAGGGCTAAATTATTCATTGCTTTTTTATCACCATTTTCTGCTAATTTCTCTAAAGAATTAATACATTCTTTGCACCATAATTTTTCAATAAAAGGTTTATTGCAATATAGACAATTTTTGGCTTCTACTGTATCAGTAGCTTTATCTGAAATATTTAAATCACTATATTTGATTCCCATTTTATTTGGTTATTTTAAAAATTTTATTTTACTGAAAAAAAAAATATTATTTCCTTTTGAACAAATTTTTTTTATATACTATGTCATGTATATGTTGTCGTCAGAATTCAAGGAAAAGGGTATGGGAGGGCGTCAATTAAAAAGGAAGTAAGTCAGAATTTTAGTAATTTATATTATTAAGCTAACGACTATAATCAGCAAAGTGAACCAATAAAAAAATTCTGACCAAAAATTCAGATTCCCCTTTTCTATTAATTAAGAATCAAATGTATTATTGAAATTGCCTTTTTTCAATTTTAAAAAAGCCAAAAGTAGAAGTTATAATAAACCAATGCAGATTTTTTTCGGATCATTTTTTTTCCAGATCATCAACTGATCTGCGTTAAACCATGTCGATAAGTTAGTCGAAGCATTTTTATCAACGTTTTCACCAATAAAATTGTTAGAAAAATAAGCAAATTGAATATTTTCATAAATAAAACTCAATATATAGGTGCACGAAAATTATTATACTAATATAATTGAATTATTTCGCTTTGATGATGGTTACATTCAATAGTAATTTCTCTGTTCTCAGACATACAATAAATGATTATTATAAATTAAAAATCCTGAAATACATATAATAATATTAAAAAAATATTTTTTAGGGTATTATCCGAAAGCCCTTTACTCTTTACATAGAAAAGATCAATGGAATATTAGGAAGTGGAAGAAAATTTTCTGGACACATATGATCAACGGATTTGTCCGAAATGTAACATAATTCTACGCAAGGTGATATGCCGTCCAGCACATGATGATATACAATAATAAAACAGTATTAAGACCTAAAATAGCATTTCGGACTTGTCTCCTTTTCAAATTAGTGCGCCCCCAAATAATACCCCTAATTTGTGAATTATCTGCAATTTTAATGTATCATTTATATGTAGAAAAGGGCTGATTATGGAAGAAATTTCGGTGATTTCTCAGTTCTTAGAGTAGTTTCCTTGCTAAAAACGTTAGTGTTACACAAAATTTTAAAAAGATCGTTTATAATGAAATTACCCTAAGAATCAAGAAATTACTAAAATTTCTTCTAGAAGTCGCTGATAATTATCCTTTTCTATATAATGGTACAATAAAATTGCAGATAATTACAAATTGAGGTGTTATGTAAGGGTCGCATTAATTTGAAAAAGGCGATAATAACAATAATAACGGGTTTCTGTTTCCTAAACCATGCACTTTAGTAATTCATATTTTAAAATTTTATTTCTAAAAATTTTGGATAATAGTCTTTTTCTTAATAGTTTGACTCTCAACCCGATATTATTAAAATTATTTATTATTTAATTTAAAAATTTAAAGTTACTAATAACGAAATATTAACTACTTTGCAGAAACCTTGAATTTTTGCAAGGTATCGTTACGTTATTACTAAAACATATACAAAATATATTTAGGGTAATGTGACGATCCTTTTTTTTTAACGAATTGTTCCGATGTTAATCCAGTATCGCAATGGGATTTCACATGACATTTTGGCTGTACCAAAACAATTCTTTTTATAATATTGTTAATTCATCAAAAATATAGTATATAGAAAAAGCGTATTATAGGTATTTTCACAGTATTTTAAAATTTCGGGAAAAGCTCCTAGTATTTATATATCACGTGATATGCCACCAGTTCGATCTTTTTTAATATGAACTTTTTTTTATCTTTCACTCGCTTTTTTTTCTTTCTTTATCTCCCCTTTCACTTGCTCTTTTTAAAATAACCTTTTTTGACTTTTTAACTCCCCTTTCACTCGCTTTTTTCATTTTAAAATAAACTTTAACTTTCTTTATCTCCCCTTTCACTTGCTCTTTTTAAAATAACCTTTTTTGACTTTTTAACTCCCCTTTCACTCGCTTTTTTCGTTTTAAAATAAACTTTAACTTTCTTTATCTCCCCTTTTACTTGCTCTTTTCAAAATAACCTTTTTTGACTTTTTAACTCCCCTTTCACTCGCTTTTTTCATTTTAAAATAAACTTTAACTTTCTTTATCTCCCCTTTCACTTGCTCTTTTTAAAATAACCTTTTTTGACTTTTTAACTCCCCTTTCACTCGCTTTTTTCATTTTAAAATAAACTTTAACTTTCTTTATCTCCCCTTTCACTTGCTCTTTTTAAAATAACCTTTTTTGACTTTTTAACTCCCCTTTCACTCGCTTTTTTCGTTTTAAAATAAACTTTAACTTTCTTTATCTCTCCTTTCACTTGCTCTTTTTAAAATAACCTTTTTTGACTTTTTAACTCCCCTTTCACTCGCTTTTTTCGTTTTAAAATAAACTTTAACTTTCTTTATCTCCCCTTTTACTTGCTCTTTTTAAAATAACCTTTTTTGACTTTTTAACTCCCCTTTCACACGCTTTTTTCTTTTTAAATATTTTTTTTTAACTTACTTTTTCCCTCCATTATTTCTATCTCACTTCCTTTGTTTTTCCCTTTGTTCCTTGTACTCTTTTCCTTTCCTTCTTTCATATTTTGTTTGAAAAGAGAGTTGGAAAGTACCCATAAAAAAAAAATCAAATTCTATATAAAGGTTTGATTTTTTTTTTAGGCGGCTCCCGGACATGACATTTCATAAATTTTCTACTTTTGTTTGTGAATTTTCTATATATTTTTTATTTTAATTATTATTTTATCAAACATTCAACATTTATTACACTTCTTGTTTCTTTTCTCTTTAGACAGATTGTGTTTCAGTATTTGGTTGCATGAAATTCTTTTTTTTAATATTTTGGTTTGCTTTCTTTTAGACGGTTCTAGGTGCATGGAATTTAGTTGGATTATTTTGTTTTTAGGCAGCCAGTTTTTGGTCCCTGGATCTCCTTAGACATGTTGGTTTTTGAGTAGTATTTTTTTTTCTTTTTTAATTTGTTTATATTAACAAACAGGTATTCATATTTCGTTATTTTTTTCTTAGATAGCCTCTTCTAATTTCTTTTCACAGGATTCGGGAAGTTTTTTTTTTGATGTCTAATGAATAAAATGAAGAATTGTAAAGGAGAAATAAAGTAGTAACTGCACGAAGAAAGGAAAAGAAGAGAAGAAACTTGATTGCAAGGAAAGAGAGAGAAGAGAGTAGCGCAATAAAGTTTATGATAAGTAAAGTCATTAGTAAGATTGGAAGCATATTTTGTTGAACTATTACTAAAAAATAGAAGTGGGGGAATAGCAGGAAGAAAGTAGAGAGGAGAGAAAAGAGGTAGTAATGTAATAATGGATACATCTATTTGAAGGGAGCGAAAACAAAATTAATAACTTCAATTCTTTATCTGCAGGCGTATCTAAAGAGATCAATCAGTGATACCTTTGTCTAAATCAGGTTCCCACCTTGTTATAGTTGTGTCACCTGGGGCGCTATGTCAACGGAAATTTAATACGTTGATCGCTTAAAAATCCGCGGCTATCCAATTATAACAAGAGGAAAGAAAAAATGATGGTAATAGTATAGTGATGGGATTAATTTAATTTTTAGACAATTTTATTTTACATTAAATAATATATTTATAATGTACTATATTTTATATAATTAATATATATGTTAATAAATTAATATTACAATTATGATAACAATGTGGCATTACAGTATTAAATTCTCAACAATCTCAATATGATGTCTTTAAGATTCGTGCAATAATATAGTGATAACATTGTAATGATACTCAATGATGTGTGTTATTTTTACCGTTACTTAATGGTAAATGTTTCGTGACATACCATTATAGGAATATAAACTGGAATAATATTGGTATTTTATTGATACCATATCAGTATCAGGAAAAATTTTATAGTTTCTGCAAAGTATTTTGTAAGTTTTCTTTACTATTGACAAAAGGTTTATTTATTTTATTTTATTTTATTCAATATAGACGTAGACTGGGCCCTGGGATGATAACAAGGAAATCCCTGTAAGTTAGCACCATTACAAATAGTGAAATAATTGAAATTAATTAATATTATCCCATATTCTAATTGTTATTAAAAAAAAATAGTACTGTATCATACAACTTGTAATATTATTATTTTCTATTTTTAATGAATATTTTTGAACGAAAAGAAAAATTATAGACTTACCATTATATCATATAGTCATTATGTCGAGTTCCGAATATGTACGATTTTACAAGATATAATCTATTATCCGGTATCACGTGATTTTTTATAATTAAAAATGGTTATAATAAATCGTGTATCAGGCAAAAATTCGCGTATCAGGCAAAAAAAATCGTGTATCAGGTAGGGTTTCGATCCTTTTTTAAGCTATCCGGATAAATCCGTTATCCGAGCTTAATTAGGATGATCCTTACGACGGATTTAGACGGATTGTGTAATCCGGATTAGCAGTTTGGACGGATTGTAATCCGGATTAATATATAAATACTTTAATACTGATTTGCTATATTAATAATCACTATTTACTTGTAAACAAAATTCTTTACGTCTCACTTAAGTTATTATTTGGATTATTTGGATAATGAAAATTTTCCTAATAGAAGTTTACAAAGCCCTTTAAGTCCAAAGAATTACAAATTTAGCGACTACTGCCCATGAAATTAGAAGAAAAGGTTGTAAAATAATTCTTTTTATTAAAAAGAATAAAAATTTATCTTTTTTTAATTAATATTTATAAAAGAGGGCAGTGCTAAAAGAAAATATACAAGTATCGCAAATAGTTATTTTACAAAATGTTTTAATGTTAATGGAGAACTATGCATATGTAAATTCTTGGATGAAAGGGAATAGTGACTAAAATGCACTTTTGAAAACGAAATATTAAAGTTATGGAAGTTTTCGCGCCAGATTGGAATAACTTAGAAGATGAAGCATAATTAGAATATAAGTGTAATAAATTTATATTGCATACTAATATTATTAAAAGAATAAAAAAAAAATTTATAATTATCATAAGTCTAATTCGGATTTAATCCGGATAATATAATTTAATCCGGATTTTAATCCGTATTACAAGTCTTAATCCGGATCTAAATCCGAAATACGGATTTCAATACGGATTCTAATTCGGATAACGGATCGAAACCCTACTGCAAAGTGTTAAACCACGTTTAGTTATAATTTGAACAAATTTGGTAATTGTAGATAAATCTAAACTTAAAATTATGCGCGATTGGATTGTTATACGATAACTAATAGATCATGCTTATAAATATTTTATCATTAGTTAATTTATTAGATTTGGTTAACTTCTAATTTCTAATTTTGATATTCCTATTTAACACAAAATTTGAGACGTCATAGCGAATTTAAGAAAATAAATATAAACTCTCAAGTTTATTACACAATTTATGATTTTTCATAATAAAAAAAATATCACATTTTTTTGCAAAATCTTTTTATATCAGAAAAAAAGTTTAATTTTGACGTACTGTACTTTTTTTATAAAAAAATAAAAAAAAAATTAGGAGAATTTTATAAGTATTAATCCTGTGACATGTCGAATTAGTAAATTCTATTTTTCTTCCAATTTATTTTGTAATATAGCAGAAACAATATAAATCAAGTATGATAACGTTACTATAAAGGGTTATGGTGTAAAACGTACGACTTGTTTAACTTTATACCATGGTTTTTTATTAGTCAACAGTGAATTGTATAATTAATTCGAATGTTATAATTGCTTAATTTAAAGCACAAACTACTATATTAAACAGAGGGTTTTGAATTTTTATATTTAATGCGCCAGATGATTTAATTCAAAATTAGTTAAACGTAATATAAATTCAATATAAATAATTATGCATGTTCATCATCAAGATTTTCAAATTACATAATCTCTTTTTACAGTTATCACGTGATTCAGAAATTCTCTGGCGTTTTTTTTTTATTTATGCACCTGCAGCCCCTGCAGCACAATTTCATCACATTAATCATCACTCTATTTATCACCTGTACCGTACAATATTTATTTATATTATGCATGAGCGTGACAATTAACTCGTTTGCTTTGTTTACGAAATTTTGTGAAACTTGTTAATCCATAAATTTCATTTTTAACAAAAAAAATTTAGTTTATCTCGCACTATGGCTTCTATACGGAAAGACATAGTTTTTTCTGACAACTGAAAGTACGCTACTTAGATAAAAGTATTGGATCTTCTATTTTGTTAATTACTCAAAATTATACATAACAATAATACTTGAAATTTTAATATGTTGACGTAGACCCTACAAAACATATATTCAAAATTTCATAGTTCTAGCCTTCATATAACTATGTTAATTAAAAAAGAATTTGGTAATTGTTACATTGGATCCTCTATTTTTGTTAATTACTTAAAATTACACATAATAAAAATGCTTGAAATTTTAATATGTGATAACATAGATTTTAAAGAATATTGGGTCAAATTTTCATACTTTTTAAACTTTATAGGGCTGTATTAATTAAAAAAAAATTGAAAAATTTCTGATTGATCGTTAAATTAAAAAAAAAAAAGAATAATTTTTTTTATAGATACTTGTTAATTTCTAAAAAGACAAAAATATAAAAAATTCATATATTTATTCTTTAAAACTTTGGCTTTCAAACAATATAAAATTAAAGCATTTTATTATATAAAATTTTGATAAATATAAGCGTACAGTACTGTTATTATTTTTAAAAATTAATTTTCTCCCAATTTTTTTTTATATTTTTAATTAATGAAAAAATTACATTTTATCTGTTATCTTTTTTTTATTCATTTTATTAATTGTTTTTATTATTTAATAAAATTTGTGCAAAAAAATGCAATTATCATAAATAATTTTTTGGGTAAAAAAAAAACCAAATTCGGAAATTTTTTCATCTAAAAAAGCATTTTTTTAATGAAAAGATAAAAAAATCAAAAATCAGAATCTAAAAAGTATTTTTTAATAACAAAAGAAATTTTAGTTCAAAAAAAAAAAAAGAAGAAAAAACTGACGATAACTGAAAACAGCAGCTTCCATTATGATCGGTTCCTTCCATTTAAAACGCTAAGACCAAACCTAAGGTGAGAAAAACAATTCTTTCCGATGGGTCTCATTAAGAAAAAAAAAATTATTTATTAGAAATAATTGTCAAATTTTTTTTTTTTTAGTGGAATAACCTACCGATCATCCGCAGCAAAGTAGTACCTGATCCATTCTAGAACGTGGGTGCGACCTACTGAAAAAAAATTTTAAACAATTAATAATTAATAAATGTATTACTAATCAGTCAATAAATACCGATTATCTTGAATTTTAAGGTAATTAATTAACTAAAATAATAAAATAAGAAGTTAAATTATTGACTAGAATTATTTGAATAAATAATGATGAAAAAAATTAACTGCAGCAAGTACTTTGCATTAAATGAATGATTTTAATAATTTGCATTTTCCATGTAATACCAAAAATCACCCGATAGTCTAATAAGTAGAATAAAAATCTACATTCGCGAAACTTAAATTATTCAACACGAATATATAGAAAGTAAGTAACGGAAATTGGCAAAGTAACGTAAAGTCACATGATCTATTACGTTACTTCTCTTATATAAGGTACGGAACGTAAATTTTTTTGGTAAATACTTAACGCTACTCCTTATTATTTGCCACATGATCACGTCATGTTTATTTGTTTATCAAATCTCGTTTTCAATATAGGTTCATTTCCTCGGTTCCTTCTGGTTCTGCAATTAAGGTTCAGTTGTTTTTTTATTTCATTTCAGTTCTAAAATTAATAAAGGTATGTTTTTTTATTTTTTATTTATTTTTTTTATTTCGTTTTTATCTTATATTTCGTTTCTTACTAATTTCATTTTTTTTTACTTTATGGTTTATTTTTCCTATCATTACCCAATCTCTTATCATGATCATTTTTTTATTTTTTGTCTCTCATCATTTTCACCTCATATTACTTCTCATTATTCGTCTCCCATTATTTCTTTTACATCTTTTCATTTTCCATTATTTCTTTTTCTCTCCTATTTACTTCCTATCATTTCTTTTTGTTTCTCATCACTTCCTTTCGTCTTCCATCACTCCTCTTCGTCTCCCATCACTTCTTTTCGTCTCCCATCACTCCTTTTCGTCTCTCATCGTTTCTTTTTGTCTCTCCCCTTTTTGGAAATTTTTAAATAGTAAGTTTGTCGATCATTTATGATCACGTTATGATCGGCAAATTTACTATTTAATAATTTCCAAAAGGGGCTCATCACTTCCTTTCGTCTTCCATCACTCCTCTCTGTCTCCCATCACTTCTTTTCGTCTCCCATCTCTCTTTTTCGTCTCTCATCACTTCTTTTCGTCTCCCATCACTCCTCTTTATCTCCCATCACTTCTTTTCGTTTCCAATCACTCCTTTTCGTCTCCCATCATTTCTTTTTGTCTCTCATCACTTCTTTTCGTCTCCCATCTCCCCTTTTCGTCTTCCATCTCTCCTTTTCGTCTCTCATCACTTCTTTTCGTCTCCCATCTCTCCTCTTTGTCACCCATCATTTCTTTTCGTCTCTCATTACTCATCTTCGTCTCCCATCACTTCTTTTCGTTTCCCATCACTCCTTTTTATCTCTCATCATGTCCTATTTCTCCTTTTTGTTTCCTATCACTTCTCATTGCTCTTTTTTACTCCCTTTCATCTTCTATTACTTTCCATTACTCCATTGTTATTTCATTTTTTTATTAGCATCTTTTTCCTTGATCATTATAATTTACTTATCTTTTTTATTTATTGTTATTGTTTTTTTTATTTTGTATCACTTCATTAAAAATAATTAAATAAACATGGTGATTATTTCTTTAAAATCTAAAACGTGTGACTTAAATTTTAATATTTACGAATAAAATTTCATTAAATAAGATTATTTTGAATTAAATATGTTTGCAAAAAAAATTTTTTAAAAATATCTTCGCAATAAAATTTTAAGTTTAACCGATCAAAATTAGCTAAGTTAAAATGATCAGATCAGCTATCAGCCGATTCTCTATATATTGTGCATCATGTGACAATTGTGGACTTCAAAAAAAACCCAGACGATGATCGATGATCGCCCAGGCAACCCTATATTATTTTCTGTACCTTACTTATATAAGGGGAATATAATTGACTTTACGCTCCGTGAGGGAGTAACCTAAAATAGTAATATTACGTTACTTACTTAACCAATTTCCGTTACTCACTTACTACCTCCCGATAAAACAACATCTATAATATTTTAAAAATATTTTAAAACTAATAATTTTTATAAAATTGTCTATTTTTTACATTTTTCAAATAATATAACTAATTTACATTAATTTATTATACATATTATAGGAACTTTAAACTCAAACTGATTGTAAAACATATGTACTTTCAATTTTACAATAAAAATCCCAGAAATTATTGTGTAAAGTGGATCCACAACGGATATTATCAATATTATCAGAGTCATATTTAATATATTTTGGCTTAAAAGAAGACCAAATTATTGTATAGAAAAAATTTTTTAATGTTTGTCCCCAATCATATTGCGACTTATGTAATGCTTATGTAAATCAAAAAATTAAACATGTTGATTATATAAATTTTAGAGCGCAGTAAATTTGTGTCACATGAAGATCTTATGACACAGCTGAACAAAATGGATCACGTATTAATTAAGTAAAAACTTATGGCATCATAGAATGTAGTTTGCTAAGTGAAATTAATTTGTCATCTGAAATTTTAAGTTCAAAATAATATTATCTAACTATGATAGAAAAAGTGACTATTTATCTATTGATTTCAACAACTACCCCAGTCGCACCGACAAAAATTTAGCACTACGGCATTATGCATGAACACGTGAAATAAACAAATAAGATTTTACCTACTCAAAAAAAAAAACCTAAGTCCCTCAGATGAATAGAAACCTGACGGGGCGATGCCGGCGACGGGGCGTGCTGTCTGTGATGATCGCTAAATTTTTGTCGGTGTGGTTGATTTTAACTCGATGCAGATCACTTACCGGAAAAAATATGACCCAAAAAAAATTAATTTTATTTATTTTTTTTTATTATTACTTCTTCTTTTGGTAAAATATTCCTTTTTTGTAACTCATTCACGATGATCTAAAAATTTTGTCAAAAAAAAAAATAAATTCTTTCAATAGAATAAGTTTCTAAATTATAAAATGGAAACGAAATTTAGCAATTTAAATATCAAAAATTGTTTATATTGCAATAACCCTTTTACTAAAGAATTATGGTGTAAAGAATGCATTAATTCTTTAGAAAAATTAGCAGAAAATGGTAATAAAGAAGCAATGTTCAATTTAACCATACATTATGGAAATGGAATGGAAAAGAATTTAGAAAAAGCCTTTTATTGGTATCAAAAAGCAGCAAAAAATAGTCTTAAAGATGCAATGCTTAATTTAGCCATACATTATGAAGGTGAAGAAGAAACAGAAATGCATTTTGAAAAAGCCTTTTATTGGCATCAAAAAGCAGCAGAAAAAGATCATATTAAAGCAATTATTAATTTGGCCATATGTTATAAAAATGGAAAACAAACAGAAAAAAATATAGAAAAAGTCTTTTATTGTTATCTAAAAGTATTTATTTTAGCCTTACGTTATGAAAATGGAGAAGGAAAAGCAAAGAATTTAGAAAAAGCCTTTTATTGGTATCAAAAAGCAGTAGAAAATGGTAATGAAGAAGCAATGCTTATTTTAGCCATGCGTTATGAAAATGGAGAAGGAACAGAAAAGAATTTAGAAAAAGCCTTTTATTGGTATCAAAAAGCAGCAGAAAATGGTTTTATTACTGCAATGACGTATTTAGCCTTTTGTTATAAAAATGGGAAAGTAACAGAAAAGAATTTAGAAAAAACCTTTTATTGGTATCATAAAGTAGCAGAAAGTGGTATTAATGAAGTAATGCTTATTTTAGCTATACGTTATGAAAATGGAGAAGGAACAGAAAAAAATTTAGAAAAAGCCTTTTATTGGTATCAAAAAGCAGCAGAAAATGGTTACACTGATACAATGTTTAATTTAGCCATATGTTATAAAAATGGAAAAGGAACAGAAAAGAATTTAGAAAAAGCCTTCTATTGGTATCAAAAAGCAGCTGAAAATGGTATTAAAGAAGCAATGCTCATTTTAGCCTTATGTTATGAAAATGGAGAAGGAACCGAAAAGAATTTTGAAAAAGCCTTTTATTGGTTTCAAAAAGCAGCAGAAAATGGCTTTATTATTGCAATGTCTATTTTAGCCATATATTATATAATTGGAA
Source organism: Rhizophagus irregularis (assembly GCF_026210795.1). Taxonomy (NCBI): domain Eukaryota; kingdom Fungi; phylum Glomeromycota; class Glomeromycetes; order Glomerales; family Glomeraceae; genus Rhizophagus; species Rhizophagus irregularis. The sequence goes on along the minus strand of NC_089435.1, from coordinate 967,610 downwards.
AAGGAACAGAAAAGAATTTAGAAAAAGCCTTTTATTGGTATCAAAAAGCAGCAGAAAATGGTGTTAAAAAGGTAATGTTTAATGTGGTCAATAGATATTATAACAGAGAAGGAACAGAAAAGAACTTCGAAAAAGCCGTTTATTGGTATCAAAAAGCAGCGGAAAATGGTGTTAAAGAAGCAATGATTAATTTGGCCATATGTTATAAAAATGGAGAAGGAACTGAAAAAAATTTAGGAGAAGCCTTTTATTGGTATCAAAAAGCAGCAGAATATGGTGTTAAAGAAGCAATGATTAATTTGGCCATATGTTATAAAAATGGAGAAGGAACTGAAAAGAATTTAGAAAAAGCCTTTCATTGGTTTCAAAAAGTAGCAGAAAATGGTATTAAAGAAGCAATGCTTATTTTAGCCTTATGTTATGAAAATGGAGAAGGAACAGAAAAGAATTTAGAAAAAGCCTTTTATTGGTTTCAAAAAGCAGCAGAAAATGATTACACTGATGCAATGTTTAACTTAGCCATATGTTATGAAAATGGAGAAGGAACAGAAAAGAATTTAGAAAAAGCCTTTTATTGGTATCAAAAAGCAGCAGAAAATGGTATTAAAGAAGCAATGACTATTTTAGCCTTCTACTATGAAAATGGAAAAGGAACAGAAAAGAATTTAGAAAAAGCCTTTTATTGGTACCAAAAAGCAGCAAAAAATGGTTTTAATATTGCAATGTCTATTTTAATTGTATATTATGAAATTGGAAAAGGAACAGAAAAGAATTTAGAAAAGGCCTTTTATTGGTATCAAATAGCAGCAGAATATGGTGATAATGAAGCAATGTTTAATTTAGCCAATAGGTATTCTACTGTAGAAGGATCTGAAAAGAATTTAGAAAAAGCTTTTTATTGGTATCAAAAAGCGGCAGAAAATGGTGTTAAAGAAGCAATGTTTAGTTTAGCCATACGTTATAATAATGGAGAAGGAACAGATGAGAATTTAGATAAAGCCTTTTATTGGTATCAAAAAGCAGCAGAAAATGGTCACACTGATGCAATGTTTAGTTTGGCCATATGTTATAAAAATGGAAAAGGAACAGAAAAGAAATTAAATGAGGCTTTTTATTGGTATCTAAAAGCAGTGGAAAATGGTCACACTGTTGCAATGTTTAATTTAGCCATATGTTATAAAAATGGAAATGGATCAGAAAAGAATTTAGATAAAGCTTTTTATTGGTATCAAAAATCAGCAGAAAATAGTATTAAAGAAGCAATGTTTAGTTTAGCTATTTGTTATTATAATGGAGAAGGAACAGAAAAGAATTTAGAAAAAGCCTTTTATTGGTATCAAAAAGCAGCAGAAAAAGATCATATTGAAGCAATGAATAATTTAGCCACATGTTATGACAATGGAGAAGGAACAGAAAAGAATTTAGAAAAAGCTTTTTATTGGTATCAAAAAGTAGCAGAAAGTAATAAAGTGAATCCCAATACTAAAGTTGAATTATGTAATGAATGCAAACAACCATACACTGATTATCAGTGGTGTCAACAATGTAATGCTAAACAATTTCAACAAGATTTTTCAAAATGGACTAGTAAAAATAAGTTTATTGATAAATTTATTCGAGAAGCACAATTAAATGCTAAAAATAGTTATGAAATTTTGGAATGGATACCTTATGATAAACTGTCAAGTATTAATTATTATGATAAAGGAGGATTCAGTGAAATTCATAAAGCTATCTGGTTAGATGGACCTATTTTTAGTTGGAATTTTGACAAAAAACAATGGAATAGATGTAATTTTCAAACAGGTTACGAGGTTATTCTTAAAACACTTAATAGTTCATCAAATTTAAATAATAAATTTCTTGAGGAGGTATGTTATTTATATTATTTAATATCAAATTTTATTTTCTCTTGCAAAAATTTAATAATTTATTATTATTTATATAGTGGAAATATCATTATAACTGTCAGAAAAAATCATTTTCAAAGTTTATTCAATTCTTTGGAATTACTCAAGATCCAAATAGTTTAAATTATATAGTAGTAATGAGTTATGCAAAAAAAGGAAGTTTGAGAAAATGCTTATCTGATATAATTAAATTTAAGTGGCAAGACAAATTACAATTATTAAAAAAAATTATATTAGGACTTAAAGTAATCCATGAATCAAATTTAACTCATGGTGATTTTCATGATGGCAATATTTTAATGTCAGATAATCATAATGAATTATTTATTATTGATTTAGGATTATGTAAACCTATAAATGATTCACAGGATTCTGATAATGAAATTTATGGAGTTTTACCTTATATGGCGCCTGAAATATTAAGATATAATCCCTATACTCCAGCAAGTGATATTTATAGTTTTTCAATGATAATGTGGGAATTTACATCAGGTATTCCCCCATTTAAATATGAAGCACATGATCATGATCTGATCTTGAGTATTTGTAAAGGAGAACGTCCTGAAATTATAAAAAATACTCCAAAATGTTATGTGGATTTAATGAAAAAATGTTGGGATTCAAATCCTGCCAATAGACCAACTATAATAATGCTTGAGAATATTATATCTGAATGGATTGAATGTATTAGTGATTATTATAGAATAAACAGGGATGGAAATTACAAATTTGATGTACCTAATATTGATAATCAATTAAAAGATGTTATGTTGGAATTTGTTATGGCAAACAAATCTTTATCACAGGAACAAGTAAATCCTTCTATTACACAATCTCATCCACAAGCACATTATACAAGTCGCAAGCTTGCTGAAATTTTAGTTCAAGAGACTCAGGGTTTTGAATGTGTAATTGAAGATTAACATTTCTGTTGTTTATTCTTTATTTATTTGATTATTTATCAGTTAATAATTATTATATAGTAAATAATTGTGCTATTCTACCATTTTTACAATAAAGTAATCATTATTACCGTCTAGCACTGCATATAATACCCCAGGTCTTATACAAGAAACCTGTTTTAAAAATTGAGTAATACCCGGGGTACTTCATTAGATACCGAGTACTATAGACGGTAGGATACTATAAGTGGGGGTATTATACTTCGGGGGTATTTTGTAACACTTATTTATGCTACACAACCGATCTTAAAATATATATAAAACAAATGAATGCTATTCAATTGCAATTTTTACGGATTTTTCATGCTCAAAATAATTTTTTATGTTGAGAAAAATTGCAGAATAACTTGGTATTTGTAGTATATTTGATAATTGTAAAAAAAGGAGGTTTTATTACCGTGAACAAAAATTGAGCTAGATAAGCGTACAGTATGGCTGATCCTGAAAGTATAATATACCGTAACAAATGGATTTTATTTTAATATTGTTGGGAGAAATTTTTATTCAGAAAAATCTAGAAAGATTTGGTATTCTGTATTCAATAATCATTAAAGGGGAATACCGTAAATATGCTAAACATCTGATTATGAAGTAATACTACTTACAATTTACATTTTCGGGATGACTATTTTATGTTCAAGGAAAATAATCATATTTATTAAATACTGTTATAGAAACTGTTAGAACTGAACATTTTATTTATTTAGATGCATGGATCATGATAGTAACTGAATCTTATTTTAGGGAGAGTTGGAAATATAATTTTCTTTCTACTAATTTCGCGTTTTATGAAATTTCTTTACACCTTTGAAAAACATTAAGAAATTTTTATAAAATTTATATTTTCAGAAATATGGTTCGTGGAAATTTTCATAAACTTCGTGCTAATGTTACAACAAAAAGACGTCGCCAGTGGTCAGCACGGGAGAAACTGATGGTGATTACGTATTACGAACGAGGTCACAGCAAACGATCAACTGCAGATAAATTTAATATTGAGCCTAAACAACTTCGGGAATGGATTAGTAATAAAGAACGCCTTTTAAAAGCAGTTCCTTATATTCAAAAACTCACTACAGGTGCACGTCCAAAGTATCCACAACTTGCCCTATAAAAACGAAATGTGCTAAATTTGTTTTATATTTGTGCTCATGTGTAATAAATGTCTAAAAAAGCACCATTTTGTTTAATTTTTGTTTATTTGTAATAAGACATAAATCAGATAAAATGGTGCTTTTTTAGACATTTATTACACATGAACACGAATTTAAAATAAATTTAACACATTTCGTTTTTATAGGGTTGAAGTTGAACTTATGGAATGGTTTAGAGAGTCTCAGAGTCAATTAAAGGTTGTCACGCGATATATGATTCAAGCAAAGGCACGTTCTTTATCTAAAAAGCAAGTGTATCAAGAAGAGTATCCCGACATAAAGAATGTGAAACTTTCGCAAAAATGGGTTGATGGCTTTATGAGCCGGCATAATTTAGTTAATAGAAGAAAAACAACAATATCTCAGAAACTTCCAGAAAATTATGTTGGTTTGCAAAGTGAATTTTTGTCCTATGTTCTATTTCGTCGAAGAGAACATCAATATCCATTATCTTTAATTGCAAACATGGATGAAACACCTATGTCTTTTAACTTACCAAATAATACAACAGTTGAACAACGTGGTACTAAAACTATTTTAATTTTATCAACTGGACATGAGCGCTCTAATTTTACAGTTGTTTTGGCCTGCACAGCGAATGGAATAAAATTACCACCAGTAATTATTTTCAAACTTGTAAACGTTCCACGTGAGGAGTTTCCTAATGGAGTGATTATCTGGGCTAATAAAGAAGGTTGGATGAATGAAAGTGAGATGATTTGGTGGATTGAAAATGTTTGGACACAACGCGCAAGACGCGGAGCAAATCCAAGATCTCTTTTAATACTGGATTCTTTTACTGCTCATAAAACGTCTGCTGTAAAAAATTGATTTCACGAAAAACATACTGATATAGCCATTATTCCAGGTGATTTAACATCCCGTTTACAACCACTTGATGTTTCGTTGAACAAGTCCTTTAAATCTAAGGTATGATAATTCATTTTTTATTATTATTTTAATAAATTAAATTAATTTTGTAAATAATAATAGGTGCGACATCTTTATAATAATTGGATGAATGATGCCATCGAGGATTACACCCCATCCGGCAAAATCAAAAGGCCTTCCTATTCATTAGTGGCAAATTGGATTAAAGAAAGCTGGGATTCTATGGATACCAACATGATTAGGCGTTCATTCAAGTGTTGCGGTGTTTCAAATTCTTTGGATGGGTCAGAAGATAGCCTAATTTTTGATTTTAATAAAGTGTAAGAGATAAATAACAGAGGAAAAGGTATTGAAGAAAATGAAAATAGTAGTGAAAGCGAATCAGAAAGTGGAAGTGAATCGGAAAGTAAAAGTGATGATGAAAGTGGATTAGAAGTTGAAGGTGATGAAAGTGGATCAGAAGATGAAGGCAATGAAAGTGAGAGCGAAAATGATTATTACAAAGAAAATGAAGATCGCAACATAGTTCGAATTAAATTGACGATCATGTTTAAATTTAGAGAGAAAACGTGTTAAAAGTAGATTGGTAAGACAAAAAACATGATAATTCATGCTCCCGTTAATAAAAAATAAAAATATGATAATTCAATAATGTAAATAAATATATTTTCTAAATTTTGCAATTTAAATTTGATTATTTTATTATGTTACAATAATTAATATTTAAATCTATTAAAATACCCGGGTCTTATGTAAAACTTCCTTAATAAAAATTGAATTATACCCGGGTCTTAAGATAGGAAAATTTTTTTATATCTAATAAAATACCCGGGTCTTATGAAGTGGGGGTACGGAAAAGGGGAGATACTATATGCAGTGCTAGACGGTATATTCAAATATTTATAATTATTAAAATAGCATTTATTTATATTTTTATTTTTATTTGCAATTTGTTTAGCAGATTTAAGTTTATATCCAATCCATACTTTAAAAATTTGAAGTAATATTATAATCATGTATGATTTATTTCTTATAAATTATAAAAGCAGCTAAACACCTAAAATATCATAATGAAATTCATTTATTGAAGTTGCATAATCAATACTAGTATTTAACGACTTATTATTTAATGCTTCTATCCTATTTTTAATTTAGATTGATAAAGTATTTTATTTGTGCCCTGTATTTTTGTAAAAAATCTGCCTTTTACGGATCCATTCATGTTAAATGTAAATAATTCGATAAATTCCGTGATATAAGGTTATAAATTCCGGAAATATGAGGAAATATGAGCCTTTTATGGAAAAAAAGATGGAATATAAAAAATGGATCGACTTTTTTTACAGGGGTGCTCTCAAGCAACTCAAATGATAAATTGGTAAGTGATCTGATCAACCAAAAAAGTATCAGTAAGATTCAAAGAGAGCAAGTTAAACCATTTTTTTCTTTAAATGATCTCAATGATCTTCTATTAATAGAAAATTCTTGATTATCATTTAAGTTTATATTATTTCACTTTTAACGCAAGAAATTTTTAATTGCCTTTTAACTTTTTCATTATCATAAAAAAAACAAAAAAAAACATGTTGCTTAATGTCAAAGCTATAAAAAAAATATTCTCTGTGATACTTGAGCATAATAATATCCATCAGGAGATTATATGAGGCGAATATTAGCGTAAAGTTGTCAAATATGTATAATCCCTGGAAATTTTCACTCCATAAAAATATATAAATTTACGGTTTTGCATAAATTACACTTAAAACATAGTTATTTAATAAGGCATATCTTAAAAAGTGCCATAAATTATTCATGAATAGGTAGTTTCGAAGTTTTACATCTTGAAATAATTTCTTAAATATACTATTTTAAGTAATCTACACATAAAAATGATTTAAGAAATACTTCATTGATTTTTTGTCTTAAAAAGTTTCATAAATTCTACATGAATAGGTAATTTCAAAATTTTACAACTTGAAATAATTTCTTAAAAATACGATTTTAAGTAATCTACACATAAAAATGATTTAAGAAATACTTCATCAATTTTTTATCTTAAAAAGTTTCATAAATTCTACACAAATAGGTAGTTTTGAATAATTTTATTGCATTCACTTATTATTCAATTTTGCGTGTAATAATAGTTTGTTTATTATAGCATGTAGAAATATATCTGGGGCTGTTATATCAAAAATTAACTTGAATATAATATATATCTTTAACTATCAAATAGTATCTATCTTAACCAAAAATGAAATTGGATAATTTTAGAGTACTAATAAGTAAAATTAATCAACTGTAGTGTGATGTTTACATTAACACATATATTAAACAAAAATGTAAAAATATTTTGCTTATAACACTTAGCAATAGTTCATGAATTCATTTAATTTAAAAAATATTTCTATTCATCAAAAATTGATTTGTTTTATGAAATCTTGGTATAATATGAACAGCTTGTTCTATGGATTCTAATGGCACCACATCATATTCTTTTAATAATGTTAGCCTAGGACATCCATAGATTTCTGAATCTTCATTATCATCTTGTTCACAATAATCATACCATTTAACCATTGCAAAGATAAATTTTGCAGTATTATGTGAGCTTTTAGAAAATATTTCTCCTAACAATAATACCTAATATAAAACATAACCAGTTAACATTTAAAAATAACATCTAAATCAGTAATGGCAACTTTACTGACCTTTCCAAAGCACATGCCTTGGTCTGTAGTATAATTAGTGGCATTTGTTGTATCCATTACAATAGCAACATCACTAAACCATGGAACTTTATTATATGATGGATCTGCATGGATTATATCTGCAGATTTTATTGTTGCACTTTTATATAATCGTATAAAGCTGTCAACTTTATCTAAAAGTATATCATCTTTAAGCTTGTTAAGTGAATCAAGTAGATTCTCCATTCCTTCAAGTTGCAAAGGATTCAGTATTTCTAATTGCTGGAAAATTTCTAAATGATTCTCAAATGCTGAAAAGCGTATATCATAAAGTTTACTTGATAATTGGCCAACTTTCTGTTTTACAGACTTGGTTGTAGATTCAATTAAAGCTTTTTGCCTAACCTAAATAACAAAAATATTAAATTCTGTTTGGCTTATATTAAAAGTTGTACAGTATATCTTACTTTATTCAAAATTTGGTTCATAACCTCTTTCTTGTTGCTCTTGCGATATGGAATTTTAACATAATATTTATGCAATGTTTCAAAGGTTTCAGTTGTAAAACTATTTATTGAATCAAATTGACAGATAGCTGGTACTACATGATACCTCCAAGAATGCAATTTTGGCAGCTTTAGTTCACTAGGACTAAACCGGGAAAAGATTTCCACAAATTCACAACTCCATATTGTAATTAAATCCTACAAAGTTTATACAGTATATGTTTTATTATTTAAATCAAATGAAACAAAATCTGGTTGCATTTTTACCTCAAATTTAATCAGATCTTCCTCTGAAAATTCTTCATTACGACTCATTATATACATATGAACAAAAAAGAAGTATACAGAAGTAAGTCGAGTTGAAGATATATATGGATTTTTATTTTTACTTCTTCGTTCTATAATTCTTGAATCATTATCATCAAATAAGCCATCAACTATTGAAATTATTACCTTTATTATCATTCGATATTCATCAGCTGTTTGAACAGAAGTTATTCCATTATTAAAGATTTTTAATCCAGTAAACTTTGGAATTGCTGCTAATCGATTGTTAAATTCTTCAATTGCATAATTTCCACATTGTTCAATTAGAAGATCTTGTGTATATTCTAACATATACTTAAAGAGACCCAAATCCAAGTGGTGCATACGATCAGGTAAGACTGCCTCATAAACATTTAAGTTTCTGTAAACAAAAAAGAAAATTATTAGTTAAATTATTTCTTTTTTGTAAGGTTAAATGTCAATTTATTTTCTTATGGAAAATTCCAGAATATGTTTTTTTGATCATGAATTGAATACTCTTTAGCCTTTTTATTTTGAATTACAGAAGCCATTGAATTAGGTGTTCGTAAAGTGATATTTCCTTTTGAAATCTTCATATTATTTAGATCTTCAATATGCACAATACAACTTGGACATGGCATCTTACAATTAGCTGATTTGTAAGTACATGTAATTGCATTTGCTTCCAGCATATCTGCAAGAAATACAGAAATTCTTGGAGTAAATGTAATCTGTACATTCTTGATGTTTAATTCCAGTTCATCCAGTTTCATAATAGGACGAAGTAAAATACTCCAACATCGCTTTATAACTTTACATATAAGTTTCTGAAAGTTATCAGAATTTCTTGTTGCTTGATTTTTACTTTGGAGAATTGGCATATAACCTAATAGCACTTTGGCATTCTTTTTATTTCTTTGCCATGAAGGAATATTACCTAAAGTAAGAAAAACTGGATGCTGTTGAGTTTTACCTAGACTATCACAAAGAGTTGCATCAGAATATAGTATAATTGATAAAACTCGACTTCCAATTTTCAACTGAGATTCTGTCTGTTGCCACCAATTACAATTATACTGTTCAGAGAAAATTCGACTATTCTATAATATGATATATATTAAAATTAAATTTAGATAATATATTTAATCATAAATAAAAAATATAATACCTACTGTATTGGCTTGTCGCTTTTCTTCAAACTTAAGTATAAAGTTATTAGTTATATCTGGCTTTTGAAGAAGTGCTTTAATTGTCTTTATTATTGGGCGATAATGAAGATTATATGAGATACCTTCAAAGTCAATTATATGTTTTTTTTTAAAATCAAGATTTGGTGATACTATTGAATTCATGAATTTATGCATTTCTCTGGAATTATTTGGTAAAGGTGATTTGTTTAAATTTGCATTTTTGTTGAAAAAATTAATAAATGAATCTACAGCTTGATTTGATAAATCATAATCAACACAAATCTTTGCAAATTCTCGATAGGTTTCATTAGGCCATTGTAGAACAGAATCATCAAGTGTTTCATTTACTGCATCTTCAAACTTAGCTCCATGAAAGTCTTCAGAATCAACTGAATCAATTTCAGTATCTGAATCATCATCATTTAAATCATTTAGACCTTCCATTTCATCACTAAAATCATCTGAATCATTCATTTCTTCATTAGAATCATCTATTTCTTTATTAGAATCATCCATTTCTTCATTAGAATCATCATACATTTCTTCATTGGAATCATCCATTTCTTCATTAGAATCATCCATTTTCCCATTAGAATTATTTATTTCTTCTTCAGCATCATCATCATCTATTAAATCATCCATTTCTTCAGGTAAATCAAAAAATTTTTGTGTTTCTACTGTTGTACCTTCTAATTTCTTTTTAATTATAAATGGCAGATGTTATATTCAGTCATCTACATTCAATTAACAAATTGATTTAATTCTGAAATTTACCTTTAAATTCAAGTTTTCAAACAGTTTTTCATCCTGAAAGAGATCTACATCACCTTCATTTATATTTATTTCATCACTTACCTCATCATTTATTTCATATCCTACAATAACAGAGTGGCTTTTTCTAATGTGTTGTAATAATGATTGATGTTTTGAAAAGGTTCGATTGCATCCTTTATATGGACATAATAGACTCATTATGTATAAAGTATTTCTTTAGATTATATTCTTAATTTATTAACTTTGAAATTATTCAAAATATCTTTTTTTTTTTGATTGATATTAATTTATTGATTTTGATTAGAATATCATATGTATTTCAATTTAATTATCTCATAATTTTTATACTTTACTATTTTAATTATAGTTTTATATAATATTTGTAATACTTATTAATTAATTATGTAATAGTAGTATTGTAAAGTACAACATCAATGGCGGATTTATGAAATACCCCAAATTTATTCATCATATTAAATAAATATTTGACATTATTTTAGTCACCAAATTTGTATTTAAGTCTCAAATTTATTAGTAAACAGTCAAAAATGGGCCTTAAAAAATATTTTGTACCCAAATCTTGTGTCTAACCAATTTTCCCATTGTCTACATTATCTAACTAATTTTTCCAGTATTAAGGCACGTCATTATTTACTTTTTTAGGAAAAAGCTTAATTAGTATCACATGTTTCTGTAAGTCAATTTCAATTCCAAAGACGCAGCAAATTTTTGCCAAATTTCATAAATCCGCTGTAATGAAGTCTAAAAAAGTATAAATAGTCTAATAAAATTTATATAAACTATTCTTGAAATATTATATATAATATTTCTTTCTTTCTTTATTTTCATTTAATACAATTACCTTTGATACTCTTTAATTTGCTTTAATCATTTTATATGATGTCAGAAACCATAAAATCTAAAAGTAGTAGTAGACCATCATCAAGAAAGGTACCAATTCAAACACGTGCCTTAACTAAAGCAAGAAAAAATAATGAAGGTATAACTAAAACTCTATTAATGAATATGATAATAATATAATAAAATTAGTAATTAGAAAGTATTTTACATTATAATATTGCTAACAAAATAAAAAAGGTAAAAGTCGGGAGAAAGAAATTGAGATCCATGAAGATGAAAGTTGGGATAAAGAAACTGAAACTCAAGGAGATGAAAGTCAAGATGATGAAAATATGGATAACTCGCCAGATACTTCAAAGAAACATGGGCATGACTTGGATATTATTGATACTACACGAAAAACTAAAAGAGCTAGTAGTACGTATCTGATTGTATATTCTCACTACTATATACTGTATTTACACTTTACATAAATTAGAGGATAATAATACTGATTATTATATGGTTCCCACGGAGTTTTTGGAAAAGTTGAACAGTCAGAATAAGGTTATTTGGAGAAACCAAATAAAACAAGAAAAAAAGCTTAATGAAATGAATCAGATGCTCAGAAAAATGCGTCGTGAAGATGCTTTAACACCTGCTTTTTTTGAAGTAAGTATCATATTTTGAAGATTTAATTGATATTATTAAGTTACTAAATACTTTTTTTTTCATAATATTACTTTAATAGAAAGGGATTGTTGCGATTACAAAAGAAATCCAAAAAACATCATTATATCCCACACAGGAGTTGTTTAAGGAACGCCTTGAAGAATATGTTGAAAAAAGATCAAATGGATACATTAATGACATAGGAAAACACAATTGGGATTCTTGATTTTATTCTCAATTTATGCCAATGGTAAGTGTGATATTATTTTTTTTTGATAACACAATTTTTTTATTTTTAATTTATTATATTAGTGTCTTGAAAAAATGCGACACCGTCGAGGCTCATTGTCAAAAGAAATAAAATCTGCATTATTTAAGGTTTTGAAGATCCCAGAAATTAAATCAAACGCAGGTTCAAAAATAGGAGAGTGGAAGAATTCACCTTGTGTAATTGAAGCATATTCAAACATATGGGATTCAGATGATAGCAGTTTAGTTAACATCAATAAAATAATCACGAAGGCCATGCCAAAAGAATCAAAAAAAAGTTGTTTAGCACCTTCGTTAATTTCTTTTACTCTTGCAGTATGCTGTGTGGTTTTAAACCCACATACTGACGAAATTAAATGTAGTGAAGAGTCAGTTAAAAAAAGATATGTAGTTTTCTTGGTAAGTATTATCAATTTGTAATTGTGTTTATGATAAAATAAGTGTTAACTTGTGATTTTTAATAGTCACTTTTAAACGATAACAAGATTCCAGAAGAAAGCAATATTATGCATATTCAAAAGGAAGAATCAAAGATGAAAGATAATGAAAGTATTGAAGATCATGATTCCGAAGAAGAAACTGATGACGGAAATCTCTTTGACTAATAGTGGTAAAAATTATTTCTTTTTTTTTTGCTTTTATTGTCGTTTATTATCATATTATTCATTTTTATTTTATTAGAACAACTTATTTATTAACACGTTATTATTAAATGGTGAGCATTATTTATTTTAGCTCTATTTTAAACGAATAATTAATTATGTGTTTTTATTATAGATTGATTATATACGAATTTTTACAATACAACAAAATAATATTATTAAATTAGATACATTATTATTTACTATTAGAAATATGCTAATACATTGTTAAAAATAAATACAAGATTATTATTATTAAAATGAATTTACACGGTTTTATTATTAAAATAAATTACATGATTTTATACCATTAAAATAATTACACTATTTTTTTATTGTTGAATAATTACGCTATTTTTAATTGTCAAATATATACATATTATTTTTTTTATTAAAATTATTACACAATTTTATACTATTGAAATAATTACGTCATTTTTTATTATTGAAAAATTACGTCATTTTTAAAAATACGTTATTATATACTATTGAAAATTTCTCTAACTTTTTCACACTCGTATATCATCGCGAGTGGTGTAGATTTGCGTGGTTTTTCACGTATGTATAATTTTGTAAATCTACACTTATTTTATTCTCCTGATGTCACTATATGATCAAATTGAAAGAGATAATTGAGAATGACCTATATTGTAGATAAGAGGTTGATTGTAATTTAGTGATGAATGATAATTGTAGTTTTTTATGCGATCTTTAAATTTCTAGATCAAAATTACAAATTCAACTTTCATTTATTATTATTGTTCATTATTATTAGTATTAATATTTTATTTATTTAGTATGGAACTATTGAAAAAGAAATGTGGAAATTTATGGAAACATGTTAATAGAAAATAATATCACTTATAACATTTAATATATAACAGATATTTTTTATATCTCTATAAAAGAAATTCTGGGAAAAACTCCATTTTTCTAGTTTTTATTACGAAGAAACTCATATACTGATACACGTGCCATTTTTCTGAAAAATTTTTTATAGGGTATATATTTTAATAATTAGTGCCGCATGACAATGAAATATTATCATGTGTCACGATCTATTTTTACATTTCTTTTATGCCAATCTTTATTATTAATGTACAATTTCCCTCAGGAAATATAACATTTAACCCATTATTGACAAAACTTAAGGCCCTAGCGATAGCTATGCTGTCCTAATGACAGCATCAGGAAATTATATAGTGCAAAAAGTTGCGCAAGTTTACACATCATAATATTTCGTAAGCTTCCAGACCCGCCGCAAGTTTGCGTAAGCGTAATATTTTGTAACTTTTTAAAATATTTCGAAATATTACGATATGCAAAGCTTCGTAATTTTACGATTTGTAATATTCCGTAATTTTGCAGTTCGCAATATTTCGTAATTTTACATAATATTTCGTAAGTTTTCAGACCCGCCGCAAGTTTGCGTAAGCGTAATATTTTGTAACTTTTTAAAATATTTCGAAATATTACTGTATGCAAGGCTTCGTAATTTTACGATTCGTAATATTCCGTAATTTTACTGCGTAATACTTCGCAACTTTTTAAAATATTTCGAAATTTTATGATGCGTAATGTTCCATAATTTGACGATTCGTAATATTCTGTGATTTTACACAACTTAATATTTTGTAATATTTCAAAATATTTCGATAAATAATACTTCATTTTCTGTACTATAAGTTTATATAATGTATGTTTTATTAGATATAATCATAAAAAATTACAAGTATTTATTAATATATACAGAATACATAAAAGTAAAAAAAGAAAGAGTAGAGTAACAATATTATTAGACGTAAAAAGAAAAGAAACAGCTATAGTAACGTTAGTATTAGATATAAAGATAAAAGAAATATTGTTATTATTGTTAGTATTAAGGTAAAAAGAGTTAAAGAAACAGTAAAAGGAGTAAAAGAAACATGGATATTATCGTTAGTATTAAAGTACAAGTAAAAAGAAATAAAGGAAACGTAGATAGTATTGTTAGTATTACGACATAAAGTAACAAAGAGGTAAAAAAAAACGCGTTAATATTAAAATAATTAGTATTAATAAATAAATATTTCTATACCTGCAAAGTAATTGAACAAAAGAATAAAGAAATAAAGAGAAAGGAAAAAATAAACATGTTGTTAGTATTGTTAGTATCGTTAGTATTAAAGTACAAGTAAAAAGGAATAAAGGAAACATGGATATTATTGTTAGTATTACGATACAAAATAACAAAGAGGTAAAAAAAAATGAAAATAATTAGTATTAATAAACAAATATTTCTATACCTGCAAAGCAATAAATTATGAAATATATGTAAATATATTGTATATAATTAAAGAAATAATAGAAAGAAGAGACAAAAAAATTAAAAATATTGAACAAAAGAATAAAGAAATAAGAAACAAAAATAAATAAGACAAAAACGCGTGCATGATTAAATGATTAAATGATTAAATCACATGCAAGGATCAGCCTAATTTTGATTGGCCAGAAATCATGTACATCGTATAGCGGGTGTGACATAAATAAATCGTGACTGAAATTTGTGTTCAATTTGTGTTCAATTTGTGTTGATAATTCTGGTAAAAAATTATTAATTTTAGCCAAATTTCGTTAAATTTGTTAAATTTGTGTTGAGTTTGTGTTGAATTTGTGTTGCGTAATTTTTTATTTATCACAAGGGGATGATATTTAGTAATTGCATGTACGACGTACAAGATTTTTTTTTATGATTTTTTTAAGAAATGTACGCAAAATATTTAATCAGAATATAATTGTTTTATTTTTAAATATGTGATTTTTTTTTAAAAAAAAAATTGATTTTTTTAAAATTCAATAGAATGTGCTAATAATAAATTGGTTTATTTTTAAATATAATATATTGATATTTATATTTAAATAACCAAAACATGTACATGATTTTTAATTATTTTTAATTGAAATCAAACTAAGATTTTTTTTTAAAAAAAATTAAAATAAATTAAGTGATTTATATTTATATTTAGAATCATGATATTTATATTTAGATAATCCATATCCGCATGAGATTTAATTAATATGTTTAATGATGAAAAGTCTAATAAATTAAATTTTAATTGAAACGAGAAATAAAATCAAACCAAAGAGGTATTGTTCAAATTTTATTTAAAGTGACATTTTACGACTTTCTTTCAAATTTTTACTCATCCCAAAATCAAATTACTAATAATGCCTCGCCACACACGTCGTCGTTCCCACTATAACGTCCATTGGAACTGGGCTATGATGGACGAACTTGTTGACATACGCCGAGACAGAAACCGCGCCTACCACAATATTAATGGTAGAAGCCGCCAAGATTTTTGGGACTCTGTTGCCAATAGGTTCATATGACTAATATCTATAATTTCTTTAAGAAAGAATTTAAATTCAAATTAACCAATCCATTTAATTGAATCAGAATAAATAGAATATTTCGAACGAGGGTTTCCGGGCAACAGTGCAGCCAAAAGTGGAGGAACCTCGTCAGGGATTACCATGTAAGTAAATAAATAACATTACATTCATATAAATTAAATGTATTTACCGAATATTCAAACTGATTTTGATATTTAGAACTATGTCCTTTATCGTAATGGTAACCCTGGGCGGCGGCTGTGGATGCGTACCAGCGCAAGATATTATTGCGAATTTAGAACGAGATTTTGGGAGAGGCCGGGTAATTATACTATAATAAAATTTATAATTAATATTTACGTTCATGTTTTAAATTTGATAAATTTGATCAATTTTAGTCACGCGTGACGATCGTAGGGCAAGGAGAAACTTACCTACGTATCGTAGAAGAAGATAATTATTTTTATTTTTTTATTATTTATTAAGTGAGTAGCTAGGCCCAGTCCGTACCAAATATCGGCTGGAGACTCACGTTTTTTGGGCTGTGACTGATACTGACGTCCACGCCATACAGCCTGGGTACTATTTTATAAAATAGTAGCGAACAAGTATCAAATGTGTATTTTTTTTATTAAGTTATAATAAAAATTAGAATTTACTTTAATTTTTAACATAAAAATTGTAAATAATAAAAAATTCGTAAATAAAAATAAATTTGCTTTCCCAAACTTAAAAAAAAAGGTGTTTATATAAAAGAAAAGGTGTTTATATTATTTTTGATTATTCAATAGTATCACATGCTCCTTGTATCATATGCAGTTTACAATCTCGTAAATTTTCGAAATATTTCAACCGTAATATTACGCAGGTTTACAGTTTCGTAAATTTTTGAAATATTTTAACTGTAATATTACGCAGGTTTACAGTTTCGTAAATTTTCGAAATATTTCAACTGTAATATTACGCAGGTTTACAGTTTCGTAAATTTTCGAAATATTTCAACTGTAATATTACGCAGGTTTACAGTTTCGTAAATTTTCGAAATATTTTAACCGTAATATTACGCAGGTTTACAGTTTCGTAAATTTTCGAAATATTTCAACCGTAATATTACGCAGGTTTACAGTTTCATAAATTTTCGAAATATTTCAACCGTAATATTACGCAGGTTTACAGTTTCATAAATTTTCGAAATATTTTAACCGTAATATTACGCAGGTTTACAGTTTCGTAAATTTGCAGAATATTTTGACCGTAATATTGCGTAAATCTTACGATATTGAAAATTTACGTAATATTTCAACCGTAATATCACATAAATCTTACGAAATTGTAAACTTACGTAATATTTTGAAATTTTTCGAAATATTATGCCATAAACTTTCGTAAACTTACAAAATCGTAAACTTACGCAATTTTTCGCGCTATAAAATTTCCTGATGAGATACGTGACTATTTTACAGCATTTCTACTTATAGCAATATTAGTAATGAACTTCCAAGCGCAAATGACTAAAGATCAACTATGGTGTTCAGTCAATCAAAAATGAATCACGTTAACTTTTATTAAAGAGGATAACTTAACTAAACAAGGATGTGGTTTATCTCCTATTAATATTAACCTAAAATGTACTGTAGTATTAATGACTTCACTATGGGATAACATTGACGGGACATCAGGAAATGATGTAAAAACATCACGAAAGCTCACATTTTCAGTGAATTCTTGACTAACAAGCCTTAATGTCCACTATGCAATAAAAAAGGAAAAACATCAATTCCCATTTAAGATTTTGTGAAGAAACGTATAACAAGCCAATGATAGCATGATAGCATGCATTGCAAAGCACAAAATGTTACTATTTTATTGGATAACATAATATCCTTCTGACCTTTTTTCCTTCTGATGACATTGACTTCTTAGATTGTTTAAAAACATCATCATCCATCTACTTAATACTACCCATGACCTGATTCATAATATGGGAGGTGGTCAGTAGAAAAGGAGAAAATCCAAATTTTGGTCAAAATTTTTTTTATCAGTTT
This sequence comes from Rhizophagus irregularis, assembly GCF_026210795.1. Taxonomy (NCBI): domain Eukaryota; kingdom Fungi; phylum Glomeromycota; class Glomeromycetes; order Glomerales; family Glomeraceae; genus Rhizophagus; species Rhizophagus irregularis. The sequence continues at coordinate 949,405 of NC_089435.1, read as the reverse complement.
ACTTTGCCAATCATGGTCATGGGAACAAAATTAGCTTAATAACCAAAAATCTTAAAATTTTTGAATTTCCCCCTTTTCTACCCTATAAAAAAATATACATACTGTTATCATACGGTATAACCGTATTTTGCGATCAGTATCTTTACAGTATGAATAATGTATTATTATCGTATTACACATACGGTATATATTCGGTATTCTGCACACCGTATCATACATATTGTATTAATGCACATATGTTTAACGTGAAAATTATACTGACATAAAGAATGATATGGCAGTGTGAACCGTACGTTCCCCACTGTTGATTAATTTGCAAACAGCACGATATCCCAGTGTGAACCGTACGTTTCCCACTGTTGATTAATTTGCGAACAGCACGATATCCCAGTGTAAACCGTACGTTTCCCACTGTTGATTAATTTGCGAACAGCACGATATCCCGGTGTGAACCGTACATTTCCCACTGTTGATTAATTTGCGAACAGCATGATATCCCGGTGTGCACCGTACGTTTCCCACTTTGATTAATTTGCGAACAGCACAATATCCCAGTGTGCACCGTACGTTTCCCACTTTGATTAATTTGTGAACAGCACGATATCCCGGTGTGCACCGTACGTTTCCCACTTTGATTAATTTGCGAACAGCACGATATCCCAGTATGAACCGTACGTTTCCTACTTTGATTAATTTGCGAACAGCACGATATCCCAGTGTGAACCGTACATTTCCTACTTTGATTAATTTGCGAACAGCATGATATCCCAGCAATCCGTATGTTTACATATTAAAAATATACCATTAGTACACGTATTTACATAGAATGTTTTTATTTTATTAATAATATAATGTATAAATAAATATAACAGATAATTTATTATTTAAATTGATATGCAATTAATAATTTGTGTAATTAAAATCTAATAAAAGAATACTTCTATTATAGTAATAAAATTATTATAATTAAATATAGAGAAAATAAAAAAAAGAAAGAATTAGTAGTTATAAAAGAAGAAGTGATAAAAAGAGATACAATTAGTAGTGATAAAAAGAAGAAAAATTAGCAGTAATAAAAAAAAAAGATACAATTAATAACGATGAAAGAAAGATACAATTAGTAGTAATAAAAGGAAGAAAAATTATTAGTGATAAAAAGAAGATACAATTAATAGCGATAGAAGAAAAATTAGTAGTGATAAAAAAAAGATATAATTAGTAACAATAGAAGAAAGATACATTTAGTAGTAATAAAAAGAAGAAAAATTATTAGTGATAAAAAGAAGATACAATTAGTAGCGATAGAAGAAAAATTAGTAGTGATAAAAAAAAGATATAATTAGTAACAATAGAAGAAAGATACAATTAGTAGTGGTAAAAAAGAAGAAAAATTAGTAGCAATGAAAGAAAGATATAATTAGTAGTGATAAAAAGAAGAAAAATTAATAGTGATAAAAAGAAGAAAATTAGTAATGATAAAAAATTAGTAGCGATAAAAGAAAGATACAATTAGTAGCGATGAAAGAAAGATACAATTAGTAGCGATGAAAGAAAGATACAATTAGTAATGATAAAAAAAAAGATACAATTAGTAGCGATACAATTAATAGCAATAAAGACCGAAAATAAAAGTAACTGTACCTATTTTATTAAATTATAAATAAATCTATTTTAGAAAAGTTCAAAAAGACAAGATAAAAAATTAGTAATAAAGAATAATACAATTAATTATATTTAAGTTTAAAAAAATATTACTTCATAAACGTTAAATATTTTCTTTTTGTGAAATGTATTTCTTTCTATATCTATTAGGCAACCTTTTATTTGGTATCGTTTAAAATTTTCTTCTATAAAAAAATGAAATAAATAAATAAGTGCAATATTTGAGATAATACTTCAAGTAAAAAGCAAAATAAAGAATAAAGAGTAAAAGAGAAACAGTTTGTATTTTTCCCAATTTATATCATTCGCGTGCATGCAAAAACAAACAAATGATCGGCATCCATGTGATAATTATCCAATCATAATCTATGAATGAAAGCGATTAAATCACATGATATATATATATCCGGGTTTATGCCGATATTGTAGATATGAATTTTTGTAAGATATAATAATATATTCGAAATTGAATTACAACATCTATTAATCTATTATGGTATAGATTTAATTTTATTCAAAATAATAAAATTTGTTCGTTATAATGCCAAACAGTCAAGTCGCGAGCAATTAGATTGATAGTTCGATTGTTAAAATCTGAAAATAGTCGAGCTCCACATATAAAAAAAAGAAATTAATAACGAAAAAACAAGAATCCGGAGACTATTAGAGATACCAACCAATAAATTGAAATCACGATTTCAAGAAAAATTCTCGCGAATTTTTCTTGATATTGCTTATTTTAAAGTTTAAAAGACTGACTAATAAATAAATTAAAATCACGATTTCAAGAAAAATTCTTGCGAATTTTTCTTGATACTGCTTATTTTTAAATTTTAAATAAATTGAAATTACGATTTTTTAAGAAAAATTCTCGCGAATTTTTCTTGATGCTGCTTATTTTAAAGTTTAAAGACCGATTAGTAAACTGAAATCACGATTTCAAGAAAAATTCTTGCGAATTTTTCTTGATACCGCTTATTTTTAAAGTTTAAATAAATTGAAATCACGATTTTTTAAGAAAAATTCTCGCGAATTTTTCTTGATACTGCTTATTTTAAAGTTTAAAGACCGATTAGCAAACTGAAATCACGATTTCAAGAAAAATTCTCACAAATTTTTCTTGATACCGCTTATTTTTAAAGTTTAAAGACCGGTTAGTAAACTAAAATGAGCAGTATCAAGAAAAATTCGCGAACTAAAATCCCAATTTCAAGAAAAATTCTCACGAATTTTTCTTGATACTTCTCATTTTAAAGTTTAAGTAAATTGAAATCCCGATAAGAAAAATTCTCGCAAATTTTCTTAAGGTTCAAAAGCCAATTAAATATAAAAATTACTGTTATTATTTATTTCAGTTCATTAATAATTTTTTTTATAAAAATGAGTTGTTTATTACAAACATATTTAACTATTTACTTTTTATTTTTTATTTTTTCATTATCTTTTTTATTGGCCGTCACTGTCCTTTTGCGTAATATTATTTACCTTTTATTTTTTTCATTATCTTTTTTTATTGGCCCTCGCTTTTTTATTGGCCTTATTGGCCGTCACTGTCCTTTTGCGTAAGGTACGTCCACCTCCTTAAGAAAAAATGATAAAAATAAGTTATTTTTAATACTTAAATTAATTAATTAATATACAAAAAAATTATTACTTGTGGCTGTTTCATTTTTTTTTCTTCTATTTCTTTCTCTTTTTCTTCTATTTCTTTCTCTTTTTCTTCTATTTCTTTCTCTTTTTCTTCTATTTCTTTCTCTTTTTCTTCAATTTCTTTCTCTTTTTCTTCAACTTCTTTTTCTTTTTCTTCCTGCTGCTGTTTTCGTTGTTGTTGTTGTAGTAGTATTTTTTGTTGTTATAGTTGCCTCTCCCTCTTTTTACGCTCGTACTTACTTCTTATTTCACGTATAAGATTGCGTTCTAATTCTTCATCCTTACTACTATCTGTTCCGCCTGTTTTTTTATATCTTTTACGAAATAAATTTAAGAGTTGACATTCTAAATCTTCGTCTATATCGGAATCGGAGTAATCCCGAATTTCAATTTCTGCTGCTGCTTCTTCACCTTCACTTTCTCTCTCTTCTTCATCACCACCGCTTTCTTCTACGTTTTTTTCCACTGGCCTCTCCTCACCTCTGCTTCAGGTTCTTTTCGTGAAATATCCATTTATTGTTTTTGCTTTGTGGTCGCCTTTGATTATATAAATATAAATTATATTTTTTGATTTTTTAAAAAATCATATTTAATTTGTATTATATTAATAAAAAAAGAAATACTTACGAACGTGCTGAACGTGTTTTTTTAATAGCTCGTATGCAAACCAATCATTGTATCCAAGTGAAATGTTAAGATCCTTAGTTTTTATTTTAAACTAAAAAAAAATAATTATAAAATTATTCTATAAATATTATATATTTATTCTATAAACATATTGATTAAAGTAAATAAAAATAAATACCTTTTTGATTATTTTAAATAAAATGTTTTTGTGTATGTCTTTATATGACAAATTATAATCAAGATGATAATCTGCACATATTCTCATTGACGACTAGTTTTATTGATTATTAATTTATTACAAAAAGCCTTGTTTGTATGAAAATTCAATTATTATTTAATGTATATACGTACCATACACAACGTATACATTTCATTCGTTATATCTAACGTACTTATCATATCTAACTTAGATATGTATTTTTTTTTTGGTTTTGCAACAAAACTTTTATTGTGTGTCTTTTAATCATACATATCATACATTATTAGTTTTTTTAGTTTTTTTACAAAATTGAATTTTTTTTAAAAAGTATGATTAGACTTATATTAATAACTTACGTCAACGGGGAAGGTTGTGGACGACGTAGAGGGTCTGCGAATATTTCCACGAGCTGATAAAGATGACACATCAACAGGAGAGGTTGTGGACGACGTAGAGGGTCTGCGAGAATTTCCACGAGCTAATAAAGATGACACGTCAACGGGGAAGGTTGTGGATGATGTAGAAGGTCTGCGAATATTTTCACGAGCTGATAAAGATGACACGTTAATGGGGGAGGTTGTGGATGACGTAGAAGGTCTGCGAATATTTGTGGACAACGCAGCAAAAGTACCATCATCTAAAGAACTTTAAAAAATAACTCATTAGTAATAATATTCATTTAAATTTATTCTTATAAAAAATCTATTATACTTTAATCTTTTCAAGATAAGTTCATTTTGTTTTTTGATTAAGGAAATTTCTTCTTGTTGATTCATTTTTTTGACGTAAACATACGAATATGAATGAGAACACGTAAAAATAAGAAAGAATACGTAAATGATAAATGCAAAATGTATGAATGATGGAGAAACACGTACCATTAACAGAAAATTCAATCACATTTATTTATGAACAATCGTGACTCAGAGAAACGCGTACCGTTAACAAAGAAAATTCGATCACAAATATGACTCTATACTATCTAGGGTAACTAAATTGTGAACAATCGTGATTCTAGAGAAACGCGTACCGTTAACAAAGAAAATTCGATCACAAATATGACTCTATCATACTATCTATGGTATGACTCTAGAGAAACGTGTACCGTTAACAAAGAAAATTCGATCACAAATATAACTCTATACTATCTAAAGTTACTAAAAAGTCGAAATGATTTATTTAACTAAAAAAAACTATTTTATAATAGATTTCAAAATCCGTTACAATTGCAAAAGTATCGATAATATCATACTATGTATCTAAAATTAACAATTCTAACAAAATGATCAATCATTATTAAAGTTAGTCAAATATAGACAATCATATTTAAAAATCGTGATTTCAATTTACTAATCAGTCTGTATCAAGAAAAATTCGTGAGAATTTTTCTTAAAATCGTGATTTCAGTTTGCTAATCGGTCTTTAAACTTTAAAATAAGCAGCATCAAGAAAAATTCGCGAGAATTTTTCTTAAAAAATCGTGATTTCAATTTATTTAAACTTTAAAAATAAGCGGTATCAAGAAAAATTCGCGAGAATTTTTCTTGAAATCGTGATTTCAGTTTGCTAATCGGTCTTTAAACTTTAAAATAAGCAGCATCAAGAAAAATTCGCGAGAATTTTTCTTAAAAAATCGTGATTTCAATTTATTTAAACTTTAAAAATAAGCGGTATCAAGAAAAATTCGCGAGAATTTTTCTTGAAATCGTGATTTCAGTTTGCTAATCGGTCTTTAAACTTTAAAATAAGCAGTATCAAGAAAAATTCCCAAGAATTTTTCTTAACAATCGTGATTCTAATCGGTCTTAATCACCATATACAGATCACAGTTGTTAGTATCAGCTGATCTTATATTTTCAGTGCTATCTTTGTGATTGGCCGCTATGCTAATAAGTTGTTTTCTAAAAAATCATGGGGCATTTTAAATTTCAGTCCATCAATATCAATACAGTATATATTTGTGAAAAATAGTTTCAGAAATCGGAAGATGATCATGATTTACGTCACAATCAAACGATTAGAATTTACAAACAAACAATTGGAATTGAGTTTAATTAGAAATCACTCTTTTATTATTACATAATAGCGTTATGACTATCTATTTTATATTATCTAACTATTATTGTTAGAAAAAAGCGCAAATTGATCAATTTTGTTAATATAACAGAATAATCATTAAAATTAAATTCGCGTTTAGCTATTTTTAGAAATTGATGGGCCTTATTTTTCAAAGGCTGATTAATAAATAAATTGAAATTGAAATTGAAATTACGATTGACAATTTTTAAATTTAAATCCAATTAATTGCGATCATCAAGAAAATTTTCTGAGAATTTTCTTGGTACTACTTATTTTTTTCGATTAATAAAATTGAGATTGCGGTCGTTACTGGATATAACGCGGTATATAAATTCTACCAATAAAATCAAATCACATGATTAAAAATAATTAAGGTAAATTATGAATTATCTTTATTATTATATTATATTATTTAATTCTTTACCCACTTCTGCGTATAAAAATCTTATAGATTCGTTTATAAATCTTTTAACTACTGCCAAAGTAACTTTTTCTGGTATAAATAAGTTATTTCATTTTTGTATTCATACCCTATCAACAATTTCTTCATCAGTAAGTCCACCCTCTAGCATTTCATCCTCAATATGAACATATCCATACGCGTTAATATCAGCTAGAAATTAACATATCAAGGTCATCAATTTTTCCATCAAAACTAAGAAATAAAAGAAATAAATATATATTAGAAGAATTTCATGCATTAAGTTCAAGAGATTAAGTTCAAGAAGAATTTCATTAAAATACTAACTTGCATTCACGCCTTCTTATTCCAAAAATAATGAACGGGAAGGTTTTTGTAGTTGACATTTTTCATAATTTGTTGATATATTGTGTTAATATCGGGTTTTTTTTTAAATTTTGTATTCCGATAAAGAAAAAGATTATCCAATTTTAATTCACGTGATCATTCAGTATATAATATATTTGATCAAACAAACACGAGTTTTGGATAAATAGTTCTGCACTATTTGGTTCGATATAACGAGTTTTCGGTATATCCAGGTTTGTAACCAGTGGCGATTGTATTTCTAATTTTGTACTTTAAAGTAAAGATGACGACTATAAAAATTAAGATAAAAAAATCAGATATAAAATTCCCATGCGCTTCGCATAAACTTTTACATTTAAAAATTATAATAAAATGGATATCAAAGTACTAACCCGAGAAATGAAATAACAAAAGAAGAAAACACCCAAACAATGACTTAAACATGAACGTGAAAGAAAGCGTCAAAAGAGAGCCAAAGAAACGGACGAAATCAGTACCAAGTGCCGAGGAACAAAAAATCAAAAAAATAATGGATTCTACTGGTAAAATTAAAGAGGAAAAGGAAGGAGGAAGGGAAAGGAAGGGAAATGAAAGAGGAAAAGGAAGGAGGAAGGAAAGGGAAGGGAGGAAAAGAACGAAGAAGGAGAGAAGAAGGAAAGAAGGGAAGAAAAGAGTGAAAAAGGAGAAAAAGAAGAGAGGGAGGATACGAGCGAAGAAGAGAGAAGAAGGGAAGGAGGAAAGGAGGAAAATAATGAAGAAGGGAGAGAAGAAGAGAGAAAGGAAGCGGAGGAAAGAGTTAAGATTCATCCATAGGAAGAATAGATTCTTCGTTATCGGCATAATATCTTGGTGATTCTTCGTTATCAGGATTGTCGTTATCAGGATAGTATCTTGGTGATTCTTCATCAATGTAATAATATTCCGCCGATTCATATTCTGCCGATTCATATCCCGCCAATTCATACACTTGTTTAAGAATATTTTCTCTTAATGAATTCTCCTCCTTCTTTTTTTGTTAATAGATTTCGTATCCTTGCTCCTCTGAAATTATTTCCCCCGTTTCTATGATCTTCAGCCAACATTCATATGCAGAGACATTAATTGATGACGATTTAAAAAAAGCTACATCTAAATTAGGAAATATGTCAACAATGAGAAAATTTTTATTGGAAAGACTTAATAGCCTATCAATTCTTTTTGCTGCTCTGAGAGTGATGGTGAGAGTTGTTAATTTAATTTTTTGTTCGCTATAATCGACAATTTTGGTATTTGTTTGATTTTTTATTGTTTGACCTTTCAATCTGATTTTGTATATGTTACAAAATATTTCGATTTTTTTATAAATCTTTAAAAAATTCAAATAATTACGAAATCCATTTCGTCTATTAATCTTTGCTTCGATATATTCCTGAAGAACATTATCATAAATTGATATTAATTGAGCGACCAGCGCTCTTATTATTTCTTCCTTACTTCGTTCGAAGGAAGATTCCTCCATTTTTAACAAATTTACCTCCGAGGTAATCTCAAAATTATCTTTTAAATTTTCATTATTAGGAGGTAGACCGATTTCTAAGAAATTGTCATTATTACATCTAAGTTCTTCAACAAAAGCTTCTTTTGTTGAAGAACTTTTTAATTTGTTCAACAAAAATTGTACATATGATTCAATTATTGTGAATTTTGTCGGGTTCATCGTAAAAGATTGTTGATCTGGGAGTTTATCGATATTTAGTAATAATTCTCGTAGATTCCTTGCCATTATAATAGCCGGAGATGATAAAAACGGTTTCTGCGCATAACAATGCATAATTAATATATTGTCAAAATGAATAGAATCTTAATGAATTAAAAGTATAAAAAAATTATTAACTTTTTTATTTTTTATTGTAATTGACTGTTTTTTTGAATCAACTTCTTCTTCATCAATTTCATTAAAATCGTTTTCTCCAAAATGAATTTGGAATATCCCAATATCATTATTTTCTAATATAGCGTTTGAATTAGAAATATTAAGAGATCTAATTTCTAATTCTTTCATCTCTTTAAATGTCTTTGAGGCGAACCTTATTAAATTTTGTTCTTTTGGAAAAATTATTAAGTAAATAAAAAAAAACTTATAATACATAAATAAAAAACATAAATTTATATATCTCATTCATTACATACTAATTTCTTTTAATTTACTTTCTTTGTCGATTGAATCCATTTTTGAGATTTTTGAGGAAAAAATTGAAGGAAGAAGAAAAAATTGAAGGAAGTTTGAGGAAAAAATTGAAGGAAAAATGAAGGAAGTTTGAGGAAAAAATTGAAGGAAGAAAATTAGTGTTAAAGATGTTAAATCGATAAAAAATTAAAGAAAAAATTAATTATAAGGGTGATTTTTGAGGAAAAAATTGAAGGAAGAAAATTAATGTTAAAGATGTTAAATCGATAAAAATCAGAAAAAATTAATTATAAGGGTGTTGAATCGATTTAAAAATCCAGAGAAAAAATTAATTGTAAAGGGTGTCTATTTAATAAACTCGAATTGATCTAAAAAATCAAGGGGGTGTTTTATTTATTAAAATAAATTTAATTACAATCTAATTATGGTCAATAAGGGTGTTGAATCGATCTAAAAATTTAGAGAAAAAAATTAATTGTCTCGAATTGATCTAAAAAATCAAAGGGGTGTTTTATTTATTAAAATAAATTTAAATTACCAATTTAATTATCTAATTATGGTCAATAATACTCTCATATATGTAATATTTATTTTGTGAATATCACAGCACAAACTGACGGTTTTGCCTTTTAATATACTCATATTGATAGTCTTTTTTACTCATCTTTTTAATTAAATGGCAGAGGAAAAATTTTTTTTTTCCTCTTATTAAAACTTGAATCAAACTTGGATGCAGTGATCCCACTACCCATGAGAATATCAAGAAAATTCCCCTTATATACAAATTTTATTTCATATGATTTCACGATCATCTTTTATAAGTATAGAGTTATCTTTAAACGTAATTGGTAACGATTCAAACAACAAACAATATCCTTAGTTTCACAAATAAAAATTACATCATCTCCATATGATCTAGCAGGTCGGGCGCAGTTTCTATTCATGCGCGATGCCGATCCCTACTGTAAACTGTATAGATAATTTCACGTGATCATATAAAAGATCCATCAGAAGTCTGATTTATAACGAAAATTTGCAAGAAATTTCCTTCATACTTGCTTAATTTTAAAGTTCAAAAGTCTGATTTATAAATTAAAAATCACGATCATCAAGAAAAATTCGCGAGAAATTCTTTGATAGAACCTTAATACTAAATTAGCTGAATTAGAATTAAGCAGTATCAAGGAAAATTCTCGCGAATTTTTCTTGATAACGACTAAAACATACTAAAAAAAACTCGTTTTTTTTTGAATTTAAAATTTTTTTTTTTTGTTCGCAAAAAAAAAAAAAAATTTAGTGTAACTGAACGATTTAATTAGATACTGCGTAATTTTTAAATTAAAACCTTAATACTAAATTAGCTGAATTAGAATTAAGCAGTATCAAGGAAAATTCTCACGAATTTTTCTTAAAAACGTGATTTCAATTTTATTAATCAGGGAATTAAGCACGGTATCACAAAAATTAAGCAGTATTAAGAAAAATTCTTGCGAATTTTTCTTAAGAACGTGACTTTAATTTATTAATCGAAATTAAAATAAGCGGTATCACATAATTAAACTTTAAAAATTAAGCAGTATTAAGAAAATTTTTGCGAATTTTTCTTAAGAACGTGACTTTAATTTATTAATCGAAATTAAAATAAGCGGTATCACATTTTTAAACTTTAAAAATTAAGCAGCATTAAGAAAAATTCTTGCGAATTTTTCTTAATAACGTGTAATTTATTAATCGAAATTAAAATAAGCGGTATCACATTTAAACTTTAAAAATTAAGCAGTATCACAAAAATTAAGCAGTATCAAGAAAAATTCTTGCGAATTGTTCTTTAACAATCGTGATTTAGATCTATTAATCTCGCAAATATTTTGCTATCATTTATTTTCTTTTTTCTTTAATATAAATATGGAATTTACAAGTATGGTAGTAAATTTACCGAACTACAGTATTTCATTGGTATGCAAAAAACTTTTATCAATGTTTTCTGGTTGATTATTTAACGTAAATTAAGACACTAAGTCCATTTTATATGAAATCATAGTACTTTAATTATACCTATAATATATACATGATTGCATATTTAAGTATTACTAAGATGTTTGATAAAAATCCACATTAATAAATTAAGATTGCAATTATTAAAAATTTTTATGAAAAATTTATTTAATTTTTTTTATTATTTATTAGAAGAAAAGTTTATTATGCCACCCGGCAACCTTAAAACTTTTCAAAAATTCTAAAGTTTTACCTAGTTATGCTACCTAGCTAACCAACCTACTAGGTAAAACTTCAGTTATATGAAAAAAAACCAAAAAATAAAACTTCAAAAATTCTAAAGTTTTACCTAGTTATGCTACCTAGCTTAACCTACTAGGTAAAACTTCAGTTACATGAAAAAAAAACAAAAAAATAAAACTTCAAAAATTCTAAAGTTTTACCTAGTTATGCTACCTAGCAAACCTACTAGGTAAAACTTCAGTTATATGAAAAAAACAAAAAAATTATAAAATCTTTAACCATGTATGTTAAAAAAAAAATTTTCATTACGACCTTTAATTTAAATAAAAAGAAAAGTTAATAAAAATATTAATAATAAAATAAATTGAAAGATATATATATAATCATTAATTACCTTTAATGACCAAAAAATATCGGCAATTTAATTATTATTTATTAATAAAAAAATATATTAATATATTATTAAAATCAAAAAGTATAAATCTAAAAATCTTACCTAAAAAAAAAATTTTGAATTAATTGTGTTGGTTGTATATAACCTTCTTTAAACAGAGGTGTGACCCGATCATTAGTACAATTTCCCGATGTTCCATGGATTGGTCCCCAACACTTTATACAAATATTCTGAAGTTCTTGTACTGTAAAAATTATACTTGGACAATTTATAAAGCCATGTTCATAATATAGGCGAATATGGCAGGGGTCTTTATAATATTCCACTGGTAATAAAAAAATATATTAATATATTATTAAAATCAAAAAGTATAAATCTAAAAATCTTACCTAAAAAAAAATTTTTGAATTAATTGTGTTGGTTGTATATAAAAAAAATTTTTGAATTAATTGTGTTGATTGTATATAATCTTCTTTAAACAGAGGTGTGACCTGATCATTAGTACAATTTGTCGATGTTCCATGGATTGGTCCCCAACACTTTATACAAATATTCTGAAGTTCTTGTGCTGTAAAAATTATATTCGGACAATTTCTGAATCCATGTCCGTAATATAGGCAAATATGGCAGGGGTCTCTATAAAATTCCACTGGTAAAATCCAGTTGGTTGTCAGACAAATTTTTATATCTTTCGCCGAATAAAGTTGTACTGGTGGTGGGGATGATGATGGCAGAGGCGGAGATGATGATGACGATGATGGAGATGAAGATGGTGGAGATGATGATGGGGGCAACGATGATAATGATGATGATAATATTGAAGGTGGTGGTGACGATGACGTAAATGATGTCGGTGGTGATGATGATGATATTAACGTTTTTACCATGCATAATAACTCATGTATTGTTTTATTCTGATTACGAGTTAATTCATTTATCGTGTCATTTTGAGTGCGTGTTAATTCAACTAAAAAATTTGATAGATTAGTGATGACTCCAAAGCTTTTATCGATATTATTGAGTATATCTTTTGTAGTAACATTATTTTCTATGACTGAAAAACTTTCGTTATCTTCAGTCATTTTTGTAAAAAAGCTTGGTGAATAAAAGAGTACTTAGTGTGAGTAAAAAAAATTTGCGTGAAAAAAAGTATTTAAAAAAAAAAATTTTGCGCGAAAAAAAGTATTTAAAAAAAAAATTTTGCGCGAAAAAAAGTATTTAAAAAAAATTTTGCGCGAAAAAAAGTATTTAAAAAAAAAAATTTGCGTATTTAAATAATGTGTGAAAATTTACTTGGTTCTAATACTTAAATAGAAGTTGATCTGCTTATCTTAAGGCTTTTTACTCATTCTGGTATTTAAGCTTTTTGGTAGTAGTTTTTTTAATACTTAATTAGAAATCGACCAGCTTATCTTGAGGCTTTTTACTTGTTCTGGTATTTAGATGTTTATTTTTGACTGTAAAACTACCATTCTAATAGGAAAAAATTTTTTACTGCATTTCTTACGTTAAATGCTAAATATTTAATAATCTTCATTGCTTAAAAATGGTTTGTAATACCAAAATTACCCAATAAATTGATATTTAAGTTATTTAAGTCTACATTTGTTTTACTTTATTAATTTCTCATTCACATAGTAATTTTTAATATTAAATAAGGTAAAACAAAAGTTAATTTACTGGACACCATGTTAAAATCATCATACGATTTGCATAATATCGACCATAAACAGTCTGAAATTTAAAAATCACAAGCCATAAATCAAATAAATTGCGTAAAATTGCGTAATATAGCATAGCCTATCTAAGAAATCAGTAGCACATAAATCAAATAAAGTCATATAGGAAAATTAATTGCGTAATATAGCATAGGCTATCTAAGAAATCAGTAACACAATATTTATGATCAAATGTTAGTATTTATGGATATTATTAATTTTTATGTAGTCATTCTCTTCAAAATGAATTAGAAGAAATTATGATTGAACAAGAATTAATTATTTGATGGTATGTACTGTAAATAGTTTGATAAAAATGTATGTATTTTTGGCTTATGCATATATCTAATTATCCATTAGTTAAAGAAGATAATATAAGACTTTTATCATTTTTGGGAAATGAATCTCATGAGTTTATTGATGTATGTGCTATTGACCATTGTGTAGGATTTATTAAAATTAATTAAACTTACTATATAATAGATAAAGAAGAACTAAATAATGATTTAGATGAATGGAAAAATTTTTTTTTTAAAATACATAATATATGAAATAATGATCTAATATAAAATAAAAATTAAATAGAATTCAATACTAAATGATTGCTTGAATTAAAAAAAAGAGCGAAAAAAAATATTTATTTATAATATGATCTGACCCTATATCACTATTTTCAAAATAGTGTGAGACTAAAATCGGGTGAAAAACTGGATGAAAACTGGTATTTAAATATACAGATGATCAATTATTTTTTTTTAATATGTCAGAGTGGCACAAAGCCAACTAATTCGTATAATTACTAGAAAAAACGGGAAACTGATTAAGCCCATCATAAAAAAATTTTTATCTGAATATTTCCATTATTCCTCCGTAATTCCATAAAAATTCTGTGATAACATGAAACGATAAAACACGGATCAACATTTTTTTTTACATGGGGCTTCTTTAATGAGATTAGATAGATTGGTTTATATAAATTTATATAATTCTGTGATACTGCTTTAGCTAATTTAGTATTAATTAAGGTTTTAATTTAAAAATTAAGCAGTATCAAGGAAAATTCTCGCGAATTTTTCTTGATACTGCTTATTTTTAAAGTTTAAAGACCGATTAGTAACGAATTTAAGAAAAATTCTCACGAATTTTTCTTGATACCGCTTATTTTTAAAGTTTAAATAAATTGAAATCACGATTTTTTAAGAAAAATTCTCGTGAATTTTTCTTGATGCTGCTTATTTTAAAGTTTAAAGACCGATTAGCAAACTGAAATCACGATTTCAAGAAAAATTCTCGCGAATTTTTCTTGATACCGCTTATTTTTAAAGTTTAAATAAATTGAAATCACGATTTTTTAAGAAAAATTCTCGCAAATTTTTCTTGATACCGCTTATTTTTAAAGTTTAAAGACCGTAAAAAACTAAATATAGTGCATGTGATATTTAACCTCATTCCTTTTTTACATCAGCTCATGATTTAAACTTATTATAAATAGCAAAGCGTAATACTGTTAAGAATTTGGTCGATTTATTATTATACGATTGAGGTTGTGAACGGGATCTCAGCCATCTTTTATGAATCAATTAAATTCAAATCTTTTGACGCCACCAGTTCATTTGATTAGATTTTATAAAAAAATTGTTTATTATTATTTATTGTATATTTTATGCTGTACATATCCGGATGTAAACTAAAAATATTTGTTTTAATATTTTAAAATAATAACGGATTAATTAATTAACAATAATAAAAAATTTAATCAAATTATTTAATTTAATGATCAAGGCTTTTAATAATCAAAGCTTTTTAATGATCAAGGCTTTTTAACGGTCAAAGCTTTTAATAAACATGGCTTAATTTTAATTAAACATCCTTATTAGATTACAGATTTCTTCTTTTCGATGATACATATAGTACCTTCAGATATTGTTTTTCGAATGTTAAAGCTAAGAAATCCAGATCTCAGCCCATCATCTATCTAATTAAAAAAATTTTGTCATATTTAGATTACCCGGTATAAATAATTTGAATTGTGTAACATTGAAAAGTGTGATATTCTTGCGTTCAATCTATTTCGTAATTATCATATCATAATTAACTAACTACGATAGCCAATCTTTAAACTAATACATTTATAATTAATTAAAATTTTAACTGGATTTTAATACTAACAAAAAAAAAGTATAATTTCTCTTATGCATTTATTTGCGGTCATTTCCACTCTTTTAGTTACCACGAACCATTTCTATAATAATAATTTTTACTAAAAAACTGAAACTACCTTTTTAGTCTTTTTTTTATTAATTTTTTATCCCTCTTTTTATCATTATTGTTTCTTTTGGTTAACTTAACCAAAATTTTTTTATTCTTATTGGATTTTTTTTTAGGGGTTTTTTTTTTAATCGGAATTTATCAAAATTTTGGATTTTTTTTTTAACCCAAAAAATATACCCTGTAAAAAATCTGATCTGTGTTTTATCTTTCCATATTTTTTTCCGTGAATGCATCATTTTAATGGAATTTATAGCCTTAAATCATGGAAATTTTCATCTCGCTAACACAGATATCCGTGAATGTATCATTTTCACAGAATTTTTACGGAAGACACGGAAAAATAATGGAAATATTCGGATAAAAATTTTTTATAGGGATAGTTTATTCTTTTTTTTGGTTTGGGTTAAGACTATAGAACTATGTCCTATGGCTTTTTGTGAGATTTTTTTTAGTCAATGATATTGTTCTGACTAATAAATTCGTGTAAAAATTTTTTTTTTAGTGAGAATTTTTGATTTAGTGAGAACTTTTTCTGTTTATTGAGATTTTTTTTTCGATTTAATGAGAATTTTTTTTATGAGATTGATTTTTTCAATATTATTTCCGACTAATAAATTTGTGAAAATTTTTTTTGATATTAACGAATTTTTTTTGTGAGGTTGTTTATAATTATATAGATATTTTGTATTAAATCAATAATAAATTTTTTGATAAATCTATATAACTAAAAAAACTATATAACTAAAAAAATTTGTCTGACATTTGGACTAGTTTTATTTGATTATATATAGATTGAAATTCGAAGAAAATAGTACCAACAAAACTTTTTTATTAAAAGACCAAAATACATATATATTTTATTAATTAGTATGCCTTTGTGTACATGTACTCATTGTAAAGCTTTAACAAATGGTATTGGAAAAGAAATTCATAGAACAACAGTAATTCGTCATATGAAAAAAGAACAAGAGGAGCAAGAACTAGAAAATGCATACCAAAGTCTTCATTCTGAAGAAAATTATTTTGAAGAAAATGAAGAAAATGAAGAAGAAAACTCATATGAAGAACGCTCATCTCCTATGGAAATATCGGAAATATCTGACAATGAAGAAATTCTTATAGAGGAAGAAAATCTTACTACCTTACATAATGATGAGGCTTCTATGGAAATTCTCTCCAGTTTTCAAGATGAGGATGAGGAAATTGATGATTACTATCATGAAAGCGATGACTTAAACCATTATGATTCTCAAAGTGAATTAGAGTTTGATACCTCTGATGATAAAGAAGATGAATTTCGAAATAATTATAATAATATTTTAAATTAGTAATTTACCAACTTTTTTTAGATAATACGACTTTTTCTAATGAATTGTTCGAAGGATTAAGGCTTTTATATGTGAAATCGAATTTTAATTTTTCTGAAGCAGCATTTAATAATATATATAAAGCCTTCAATAGAAATAAAATAAGTTTTAATAAAGTAAAAAGAAAGCTTGGTTCAATAGTAGGAATTGAACCAAAAATATACGATATGTGCGTTAATTCATGTTGTGCATTCGTAGGAGTTTTAGAAAATGAAACAAAATGTAAATTTTGTAAGGAGGATCGATATTATAGTAATGGTAAAGCGAGAAAAAATCTACCTTTTACTTCTATAATTGAGCGTTTAAAGCTTCAATTTAAAAACCCTGAAAGATCTAAAGAACTATTATATAGGCACAATTATACTTGTAATAAAGGAGAATTTGCTCATAATAACATAGGTGACATCTTTGATAGACAGATTTATCAAGAATTATTAAATGACGAATATTTTCCCGATCCAAGAGACATCGCATTTACTGCTTCTTGCGACGGCTACCAAATATTTCGTCAAAAGACCGATGATTGTTGGGTGTTCCTGTTTCTAAATAATAATTTACCTCAAGAATTAAGAGTAAAGAAAGAAAATTTAATGGTAACTTTAATAATCCCGGGGCCAAAACAACCTCAAGATTTTAATTCATTTCTCTATCCATTAATTCAAGAAATGAAATTCTTACAAGGTATATTTTAAATAAATGGTACGTAATAAATGTAATATTTATTAATAATATTTTTAATATTTACAGATGGAATCTCTTGTTACGATGGTAACAAAGAGGAACAGTTTACTCTACGTGCTAACATTCTGGCTTGGACCGGCGATATCCCTGCCCTTTTAAAGGTTCTATGTTTAACAGGACATAATTCATACTCAGGTTGCAGATTTTGTAATCTTCGAGGGACTTTAAATGAAACGAATAGACATGTGTATTATCCATTGTAACAAAATATTAATCCTAAACGATTACCAATTCGAACACATGATGAAATACTGAATAGCACAAATCAAATAGAACGTCTGGAGGGAGATCGTAGAGAAACTTATATACGTGACTGCGGTTGGTCCAATATTTTAAAATAAAAATAAATTCTTAGTAATTAATATTAATATATTTTCTCAATTTTAAAAATTTTTTGTTTAATAAAAAAAATTAGGAATTAAAGGAAAGAGTATTTTATTTGAGTTATCTTCTATAAATTTTCCACGTTCATTTCCAGTAGATATCACAGGTCAAAAAGTGAAAAATCAGGCATCAATCAGTCACCAATCGGTCACCAATCAGGTACCTGATTGGTGACCGATTGGTGCCTGATTGGCATTTTCGCCAAATACCGTCACCAATCAGGCAGTTTACTAACTTTTGATCCAGTGATCAGAAAAGAATGAAATATAGCTCATTGGAATCGTCTCAACAAGACGAATCTAATAGTAGTAAAATCGCATCTCTAGGATTAAAAGTTAATAAAAAATTAAATAAAATATAAATGATACATTTTTATTTTTATATTTTACTTAATTTCTCATCAAGTATTAATCCTAGAAATGCAATTTTACTACCATTAGATTCGTCTTGTTGAGACGATTCCAATGAGCTATATTTCATTCTTTTCTGATCACTGGATCAAAAGTTAGTAAACTGCCTGATTGGTGACGGTATTTGGCGAAAATGCCAATCAGGCACCAATCAGTCACCAATCAGCTACCTGATTGGTGACCGATTGGTGCCTGATTTTTCACTTTTCGACCTGTGTATAATGCACCTTTTTTTCGAAAATGTTGCACCCCATATGTTTCGACATTGGATAGGAAAATTCTATCCAAAAAATAATGAATGGAACTCAAATGAATATACAATAAGTTCTAAAACATGGGTTGAAATTGGTGAAATCATGGAACGAAGTAGATCTCATATGCCACCTGATATTGGACGTCCTCCACGCAATATCGTTAAACATTCAGCTGGGTTTAAAGCTGTAGAGTGGGCTAATTGGATCATTTTATTCTCTTTACCATTACTAAAAGGGCGATTGCCGCAAAGGTAATAAAAAAAATCAAATTGTTGGCAGATAAAATAATAAAAAGTCTGCTGATAACATTATTTAACTTAAAATAATAGTAACCTCTTAGGATGGTCAAGATTTGTTGAAGCTGTCAAGTTATGCATTCAACCTCTAATAGAATTTGAAGAGCTAGATTTAATTCGAAATTTATTAATAGAATTTTACAATCATTATGCAAAGTAATTTTCTTATGAAATTTATATATGCCTTTTTCTTAAAACGATATTTTTATTGATCGCGTGAATTTTTTTTGTGCAATAGTTTATATGGCATTGGAGGAGAAAGATTACCGGCATTTTTAATTTCTTTTCATTATTTATTACATGTAATAGATTTGATTGAAGACTTTGGCCCTTGTCGTGGATTTTGGCAGTTTCCGATGGAGAGGTTTTGTGGAATGTTAATTCCACTTGTTAGCTCTCGAAAACTACCATATGTGAATTTGTTTAATAATGTGTTGATGCAAGAAAGATTTAAGTATCTGCAACTTTTACCAATATATAATGAAAAAGTTTTTTCCAATTTTAAAGAAAAAGAAAAAAAAACATGGCTGGTGCATAGAGTATATTCTAATGAATTATATGTTCACGAATACGAATTTTATTCACCATTTGTTAATTGTGTATTAACAAAAAATGAAGTCATAAAGTTAAAGCAATGTTATGCAGCTATATTTCAAAAGAATACTAGCGAAATTACGGTGATTTTATATTATAACTCACATAATAATATGTATAAGAATATTCTTTTTTAAAAAAAATAATATATAATTTTTTTTATATAGAACATTAAAGAAAACTATGCTAAGTATGGAAAACTTCGTACAAAGGATGGTAACATTATATCATCTAAGTGGTGGAAAAAAGAAAATGATAGTAGTCGAAATGATTTTTGCGTCGCTGTAAGAAATAAATATATTAATTATTATTATTGTTTCATTATATATTCAAAATTCAAAATATTAATAAGATAATTTTATTATATAGATTAATTTAACTGTTGACTTACAAGAAAGAAATTACCGTGCTTCTCTAAATTTGAGAGAAAAAGAAATTTTTGGACAAATTGAATATTTTATGGTTCATGAATTTCAAAATCAAGAGCGAATGTTTGCATATATTCGAAAAATCAAAAAATTAGAGAAAAATAGTAGTGTGAATTTAAAATTTTTTGATAGTTTTGGTTCTTTACAATATGTGGAAGTAATTGGTATTGATAGAAATGTCAGATTTTTTGAAGTACTCCTTGAAAAAAAAAAATATTATTATATAATAGATAAATATGAAAATTGGTAATAAAAATCTTTACCTTGAAAATTCATATTATTAATTCTCTAATAAATAAGAAATATTTGCTTAAATTTTTTTTTCTTTGAATTTACATAAATAAGAAATTCTCGCGAATTTTTCTTAGTGATCGTGATTTTAGTTTACTAATCGGTCTTTAAACTTTAAAATAAGCAGCATCAAGAAAAATTCGCAAGAATTTTTCTTAAAAAATCGTGATTTCAATTTATTTAAACTTTAAAAATAAGCGGTATCAAGAAAAATTCGCGAGAATTTTTCTTGAAATCGTGATTTCAGTTTGCTAATCGGTCTTTAAACTTTAAAATAAGCAGCATCAAGAAAAATTCACGAGAATTTTTCTTAAAAAATCGTGATTTCAATTTATTTAAACTTTAAAAATAAGCGGTATCAAGAAAAATTCGCGAGAATTTTTCTTGAAATCGTGATTTCAGTTTGCTAATCGGTCTTTAAACTTTAAAATAAGCAGCATCAAGAAAAATTTGCGAGAATTTTTCTTAAAAAATCGTGATTTCAATTTATTTAAACTTTAAAAATAAGCGGTATCAAGAAAAATTCGTGAGAATTTTTCTTGAAATCGTGATTTCAGTTTGCTAATCGGTCTTTAAACTTTAAAATAAGCAGTATCAAGAAAAATTCGCGAGAATTTTTCTAGAAATCGTGATTTTTAGTTTACCGTATACGGAATTTATTTTTATTTTTTTTTTTTTACCGTATACGGAATTTAATACGGAATTTATAAAAACGTATATCAAATATATATAAAACGTATCATTTCCATATACAGATTTCTTATAGTTTGAACTTAAAATAAAAATTCAACGATATTAAGGAAAATACTCGCGAATTTTCTTAAATTAAGCAGTAGATCGGTTGAACCTTAAAAAATAAGCGGTATTAAGGAAAATTTTCGCGAATTTTTCTTAAATTAAGCAGTAGATGTAGATCGGACTTTGAACATTAAAATTAAGCAGTATTTTGCGCTTTAAAGATTAAATACTATTAAGAAAATTTCACGCGAATTTTTATTGATGATCGTAATTTAAATTGGACGTTAAAAATAAGCAGTAATAAGAAAATTTTACTGATCAGGGTTTGTACTTTAAAAAAAATTTATTAAGGAAATTGTCCCGAATTTTTATTAATGAATGCGATGTGGTATATGATGAAAGATCATATTCATGCCTTCCGAGCGTGTTTTTTCGAGAAAATATTTTTCGGTGACGTATTGTATCTGTTTAAATATTATGGAATTGAATTTTTTACCATTTTTATATTGGCGTCCATGTAACAAGAAGGGTTTAAGTTGATTCGAAAAATCTTCCTGATTTAAAATACTATGCGATAGTCTATTCTATCGTTTCACTTGATTTGGCGTTCGTTCGATATCAAATCGCAATTTGGAATATTCTTTATAATATACCCATTTTGGTGAGTGTCACTGAGTGATCGTAAGCAATATTAGCAGGATTTTCCATAACCTTCATTTTTTCTGTATGGTATTTTCGTAGTGTGACTTTATAACTGACATCTAACCTACTGGAGTGTATTCTTTTAAGTTGAGCATGGGGTCTACCGTATGTAGGGTTGACAACGCCGTATCTAGTATAAAGTTGTAAAGTTAATAAAAACAAT
The DNA here is from genome assembly GCF_026210795.1 of Rhizophagus irregularis. NCBI lineage: Eukaryota > Fungi > Glomeromycota > Glomeromycetes > Glomerales > Glomeraceae > Rhizophagus > Rhizophagus irregularis. Next base: position 927,263 of record NC_089435.1, on the reverse strand, counting down.
AAAAACAAATACAATATCCAGTACAACTATAGAAAATACGTTATAAACGTATGAATTTAATATAGTATACACAGTCTTTAGAATAATACATTATATACGTATGGATTAAATATACCGTATCCTTCATTTATAATATTTTTTGCGAACAGTATACAAAATACTGATATACAGTAGAAATAGTATACGTTTCAAACGTATGAATTTAGATACCGTATCACACAGTATGTTTACCGTATACTTTATTGTATTTTTTGCTAAACACATTTTGCGAACAGTATACATTATACTGTTATACAGTATATAAAAATACGAACCGTATCAAAGATACATGTATACAGTGTAAAAACCGTATGCATATTTTTTATAGGGCTACTGACCGCCTTCCAATTATACGAAAAAATTTCCCAAGACTAAAAATGATTGATTTCTTGACGTCTTTCTTGGGTGACACATAATGATGCTCTCAAAGCTTGGAGAAACTCTCCATATTACCACACGCAAAATGAAACAATATTACGATATTACAGGTCACGTAATTCACAATATTGATGAAAAAATAGAAGCAAACATTCAGATCATGCCTCCCTAGGATCAGATATGACAGCAAGATTTCTGTTAGAACCCTTGTATGTTTGATTAAACGTGGAAATTTCTTTCAACAACAATATATATTAACGCATCATACAATTTTTTTTAATAACGTTTTCAAATATTTATCTCTTCAACCCATCTTTTATTAGCACTTTAAAGTATTACTTTGAGTTTTCCAAAATTTTTTGATTGATTATAAAATCCAATCAGTCCAATCTGCTATCTATTAATTTGAAATATATATAATAGTTTCTATAATTCTATAATATTCACTGCGTTGACCATAATAAAAAGATGTTAATGTAAAAAAGTAAAGATTAATTTTTGGAAAAAAATTTTTAAGATTATAAGAAAAGCATCTTTATCTAATAAAATTTGGTAGACAAATGAGTATAAATTGAATATACTCAATAAAACTATTAAATACAGTATATATAGAAAGTCATTATACTAATATAATTGAAAATGTGATAGTTACATTCAATAGTAATTTTTTAAGAATTTGACAATATATATATATAATAAATGATTATTATAAATTAAAAATCCTGTCATGTTCACAAATACACATAATATAAAAAAAAAATTTTTTTTGGAGTATTACCTGAAAGCCCTTAACACTAGTACATAGAAAGATAAAAGGAATATTAGGAAGTGAGATAAAGAAAATTTCCTGGACGTCATAGTTCGGTAGTTATTTGATATCGTAAACAAGTTCATAATGCATAGAAAAATAAATAGCCAGAAAATAATAATCAACAGAATTTCTTGATAGTCCAAAGTTTAAGAAGAACCTGATGTCCAGTCGTTCGGCACGTGATGATGTATGTACAACAATAAAGAGATTTTGGACTTAATAACAGTTTCCTCTCTCGAAAAGTTTATGACTTGATTTAGAAGTTTCTGATTCAATACAATTGAGGTAATTTAATTTAAAAATTAAAGATACTAATAATGAAATGTTAATTGTTTTGCTATTGACAAAGGTTTTACAAAAATTTAAAATCGGTCAGAAAACAACCGATCACATGATTCTAAATCAAGCCAATAAAATTTTCTTTCTTTTTTTATAGAATATTTAAATTTTAAATATTAATATTTTAAAATTTCAAACTCTTAAACAAATTTTTTTTCTTTAATAAGCAATTAAAATTTGGCTGGCTATTTAATGTTTCAATTTTTGCTCTTTATAGCCAAACATTTCAAACATAACAAATTATTTACAACAAAGACCAGGTGAAATAATTAAATTTACAACCAGTGATCAAATCAATCTATGATTCAAGTCATACATTACTCTTTCATAATATGGATAATATGGATGAATGGTTTCAAAATTCTTTGATACTGGTTTGCAATAATTTCCATTTTTAATGTCATCTATTAAGCAATAAATCTTTATTGTAAGGAGAAATTCTAGTTCTCAAGATTTTTTACATTCTTCTAGTTATTTTATATTAATTTTAATTTTTAGTTACAAAATTATGCAATTACATGAAATAAATAGATTGAATATACTGGTAAACCATAAACTCTATCTATTAATTAATATTCGCTAATATTAATGATGATATTGTATTTAATTATTAATATACCTTATTTAAATCATTTATATTGATTATTTTAGCTTTAAAACTAATTTTTATATCTTCAGTTCTTTACTATTATAATTCCAAAAGTAATAATACGGTAATACTTTTTTAATATTCTATATTAGGTACTATAAAGTATAAGTAACCAATAGCAATGCTAGGTATCCATCATGACGAGAATTATTTGCTTGTGATATATTAAAATGGATATAAATTTTAAATGAATAAATAACTCGTAATGATAGAAATGTATTATATGGCTAATATTAAAATGGAAAACGATTTAATATTAAAGATTTTGGATCATGTAGACCAGCTATACTTCATATGGTTCCCAAAGTTATACACATATTAATATAAACTTTTAAATTAAATATAAATTTTTGTTGAACGACTAAGCTTTAGTAATTTTTTTTAGAAATTTTAGTAGCTAGAAATTAAGAAAGCAGAGTTATTTTTGTTATTTGAAAAAAGTATGCGTTTAAAAAATACTTATATATATATTGAATTTTATTTTTCATAACTTGCTAGTTATGTTTAGATTATTGGTAAGGTTAAACAATCATGAATAATTTCTTAATTTATAAAATTCTGAATTCGTATTTATTTTAAAAATATTTTAATGGTAAAAATTATAATAAGTAAGATTATATAATAATGTTATTTAAATATGATGATTTTATAATTCATATTGATATTTTGAATATACTTGAATTAAATAAATCGATAAATATTTGCATATAATTAAGTTTTTATTTACCGAGATTATCTAATTTTTGAATCTTCGGATTTAAATCCAAGTTCCTCCGATCAGTTCGGATTTACGTAAAAACTTTCCTAAATTCCATTATATCTTGGCTTCTGTGTTTTATTTTTACAAAAGTAAAAATTATTTTTTTTTCTTTTCAGCCATTAAACAACCAAAACTTCTGCGTAAATTATTACAGCAGTAATAGATTATATTTATTAGAGATATGGTATAATGAAAGGAATCATCGACTCAGAACCAGAAGGACTATTAGGACCTAAAAATAATGAAATAGAGTTAATAAGAAACAAAGTGTAAGCAGAATGTAAGTTATAAATAAAAATAAAAGAAAAGAAAAATATCTTGAGACTGAAAGAACTGAGGAAATGAACCTATACTGAAAATGATGACATGATCATATGTCCAATCAAAAATATTAGATCTGTTACGTGATCAAAGACCTAATAAAAATTAATAAAAGCATCTTATAAGATTTTACTAATAATTAATAAAAAAAAACTTAATTAAAATTCACATAAAAAAATAATGACAACAAAAAAACTGATTATATAAATGATTTACAATGAAGTAAAAATAATTTTTGTAAGGGGATGGCCAGAAATGACGAAATTTAAGGGTAGAGTCTATCACGTGATACTTCATATAGATCGACTTGTCAAATTCCTTATTTTCATTTTTAGGAAATGTAAAATTAAAACATAATTCTGGATAGAATTATATTAACTACAAGTGTCTAAAAATAGAAGATGTATAACATCATGGCTGGTCTGAAATCTTTGCCAGGCTATGCCGAATATATTAGCTTTAGAGTAAGGGGTGATGTTTAGCGTCATTTAGCATCACATGATCATGTGCAAGCCCGAGTTCCAAATATTTATCTGAGGGGCAAATGTGTCATTCTTATACATGTATGACATACTATCTTATACAACCTATATTATGTGACATATACGTTGTATAAAAACATAGCAGCTGATCGTATAAGAACGATACATTTGCATCTGAGGGATGGATTTTTTTTGTGGTCCAAAACTTATTTGTCACCTGTTATTTGTCACCAAACTTGGCATAACCTGGCACAGATTTCAGATGTGCCTCCCCCTTAATTTCTGGTCATCCCCTAACTATAGAAAAAAATTACTTACAAATAAAATTATTATAATTCGACTATAGGTATAATAACATTAATTATAATTTTTTTTTTTGAAAATAATCCTTATAATAATATTTTTTTTAGAACTAAAAAATAAAAATAAAAAATTATCGAAATGATGATCATCTATATCTATATAATAAAAAAATTCATGTTGATCTTCTAACGTTTAGATTAGCCTGTATAAATAATTTTTGAATTGTGTACCGCATGATTTAGTGCCTGATTTAAACTTAAAAGTTAAGGCCATTTATTTGATCAGCAAACATATAGGTTTGTATGAATTTATTTGTCAAATCTATGTAATTATAAATCCGTAACAGAGTAAAGCAAGCTAATAACCTAACTATAAAATCAGTAGGTAGCAAGTTAGTGCTTTGATCCAGGTAGAAACCATTATCCGGATAAATTAAAAAAATTATCCGGTTTTTATCCGGATTATCCAGTTCTGATATAAATCTGGATATATCCAGATAGAAACCGAAACCCGGATAAGATTATATATAAAATTATTTTTCATTAATCGATCTTAACAAATAATATCAGTTGCATTAACTTAATTAAATTTTGACTTAATATTTTTAACTAAATTAGTGATATTTTATTAATTTTAAATAAAATAAATTTTAATTTTGGCCAGCACTACGAATTTTGCCTGAATTATGACAATTTTTTGAAAATTTGAAAAATGTAAAATTTTGCAATAAATACATTATCACAAATATAAAAAATACAGTAAAATCGTAAAATAATAGAAGATTAGGCATGATCTAATTATTTTTATTATACTTTTACTATTTTGTACTTAAAATTAATCAATTCAACCTATCTATTAGAAAAAAAAAATCTTTTTTTTTAAATAATGTATCGACAGTAATTTGGGCCAAACATATAATTGCGGCCAAAATTACAAAAATCCCAAATTTTGTTTAGCTGGTCCGAAAACTGCTGCCTCTTGACAAATATCAAGCAATTTCGCAAAATTTGGGCTGGCATTATAAATGGCCTGAATTATACTGACCATCGAATGTTCTACTAGTAATTTTAGTAAGATAGATTATGATTTTAATAAATGGTAATTTAATAGATAATAATGTCAATAAATAAGTAATTTAAATGACAAAAAAAATTTTTTATATCTGGATAACGGTCAAACCGGATATTTTCTATCCAGATATTTATCCAGATAAAAACCGTGGTATCTGGATAGCTATTTTTTTTCTGGATATCCAGATACCGCGGTTTTATCCATGCACGGATCAAAGCACTATAGCAAGTAAGTAACAGAAATTGGCTAAATAAGTAACGTAAAATTACTATTTTAGGTCAATTTACGTTACTCCCTTATATAAGGCACGGATCATCTGGGGTTTTTTTCAATATGTCACATGATGTACAATATATAAAGTAAATTTATTAATCGACTGATGGCTGATTTTTTTCTTGGCTAATTTTTGATCCATTAAACTTAAAATTTTATTGCAAAGATATTTTTAAAAATTTTTTTTGCAAATATATTTATTCAAAATAATCTTATTTAATGAAATTTTATTTGCAAATATTAAAATTTAAGTCCCACATTTTTGATTTTAAAGTAAAAAATCACTGTATTATTTTTAATGAAGTGATACAAATAAAAAAACAATAACAATAAATAAAAAAGATAAGTAAATTACAATGATCAAGGAGAAAGATGCTAATAAAAAAATGAAATAACAATGGAGTAATGGAAAATAATAGAAGAAGAAAGGGAGTAAAAAAGAGTAATGAGAAGTGATAGGAAACAAAAAGGAAAAATAGGACATGATAGATGATGAAAAAGAGTGATGATAGACGAAAAGAAGTGATGGGAAGACGAAGAGGGGTGATGAGAGATGAAAAGGGGGTGATGGGAAGAGGGGTGATGGGAGACGAAAAGGGGTGATGGAAAGATGAAAAGGAGTGATTAGAGACGAAGAGGAGTAATGGGAGACGAAAAGAAGTGATGGGAGACGAAGAGGAATGATTGGGAACGAAGAGAAGTAATGTAAGACAAAGAGAAATGGTAAGAGACGAAGAGGAGTGATGGGAAATGAAAAGGAGTGATGGGAGACGAAGAGGAGTAATTGGAGACGAAGAGAAGTGATGGAAGACGAAGAGGAGTGATGGGAGACGAAAAGGAATGATGGGAGACGAAATAGCTTAAGATGTGCAGATAAACATACTTTAAAAGTTAGTAATTTATCGTATAACCATTATTTTCTATGACCATGTTAATCCGATCTGACATGCTATCTGCTAAACTAAAGAAGAGATTTTTATCAATATTATCCCATTCTTGCTGAATTATGCCTTGAAAATCATTAGCACCAAGTGATTTTTTTTTCATAACCCAATTATTAACCCTTCTTTCTACATTTTCTTTAAGAATCGCCCATAAATTTTCGATGGGGTTCAAGTCAGGTGAGTTTGCAGGCCAATCAATAACCGGAACATTATTAATCACAAAAAATTGATGAGTAAGCTTCGCGGTATGCATTGGCGCATTGTCCTGCTGAAAATTCCATCCATAACCAGCATGATAAGCATTAGGAAGTAGTTGAGATTGAAGGATTTCACGGTATTTAGCAGAATTCATGTTTTCTGTAAATAATGCAACTCCAATTGGCCCTTGGCGGCAAAATGCACCCCAAACATGAACCTTATATGGATGTTTTACCATAGGATGTACTGGATGTGGGTTTCCAGCCTTGTAACGTACAATTTGAGTATTATGAAACGTCTGAAATGTACTTTCATCCGAAAAAATTGTGTGAGTCCAGTCATCTTGGATGTGATTTAAGGCCCATTGAAGATGAGCTTCAACATGACTTTCTTTAAGAAGAGGAACAGACCATGGTCTACAAACAATATAATTAAGTTTATTTTTAAGAGTACGTTGTACAGTTCAGGTTGATACATTAAGATCTGGATACAAATTATTCAGCTTTGTTGTCATTAAAGCTGAAGTTGTTGCATTATCATTTTTAAGAAGACGGCCAAGATATCGACGTTTTTTTGGTGTCAGAACAAGAGGACGACCAGGAACGGGTAAGTGTTCAACACTTCCTGTTTTTTTAGACGATTGATAATGTCATATACTGTAGACTTTGGAAAACCAGTCATTTTAATTATTTCAGAGGGTTTTCGTATATTATTATCCCATAGCTCCTTAACAGTCAACCTTTGCATTTCAAATACCGAAGTGGGTGCCATGATTTTATTTTGCTGCTGATAAACAATCAGGTGAGAATTTTTCACGCTATATTTATGTTTAAAAAGGGCTGATCAACTTCCATTTTAATTATTATTTTGGTTGCACAAGACTTGGTATGACAGCATTCCTTTATGCATAAAAATAAAAATTCCGAATATTTATGTCGTAAACTGTAGTACTGTTACCCAGTAAAATGTTGCGCAGCAATCATGTGATATAACTGGACCCGTGATGCCGATCAATGTAGCAAATGTCGAATATGTTTGACATGTTTGATATGTTGCATATGTCCGATATGTAGAATATATAGAATATATGGAACATGTAGCATATATGAGATATATAGAACATGTAGCATATATGGGATATATAGAACATGTAGTATATATGGAATATATAGAACATATAGCACATATAGGATATATAGCATATGTAGCATATGTTAAACATTTTTAGTTTGGAAATTTATGTATATATAGACCTGTAATTAGACCTGAATTTTAATATAAGAAACATGTGTGAAGAATTTAATTAATAAAATGTTTACCCTTTAGTATACACCTTAATTTTAAGTTTGGTTTTATATGGTTAATCTGCCTTCCCTTATTTGTGTCTGATTGTATGCGCCAGTGTGAAGCGATACTCTATTCACATCTGATTGGATTGATTTTAACATATACGTTGATCCTTAAAATTACCTTCTGCTTTATTAAATATAAACATTTTTTAATGTATAGCTTATTTTTATAAGCGTATAAGAACTGACATCATAACAGTACTATGATCATAACATTGGTCGATCAATTTGCTAGATCAAAATAAGGATTGGCAAAGTTATATTCCAAATCAATTGATCAAAATTATTTTCTAAATATGTTAATTATAATTTCAGTAAACATTATAATGGTGTAAATATAATCTTTTCTGCTGCTTTTTGATACCAATAAAAGGCTTTTTCTGAATTCTTTTCTATTCCTTTGCCATCTTCATAATATCTAGCTAAATTAAACATTGCTTTTCCATTTCCATTTTTCACTGCATTTTGATGCCAATAAAGGGCTTTTTCTAAATTCTTTTCTGTTCCTTCCCCATTATAATAACAGATAGCTAAATTATGCATTCCTTCTTTAACACCATTTTCTGCTGCCTTTTGATACCAATAAAAGGCTTTTTCTAAATTCTTTTCATTTTCATAACAAATGGCTAAATTAAACATTGCTTCTTTAACACCATTTTCTGAAGCTTTTTGATACCAATAAAAGGCTTTTTCTAAATTTTTTACTGTTCCTTCTCCATTTTTAAAAAGTGTGGCTAAATTAAACATGGCTTCTTTAACACCATTTTCTGCTGCTTTTTGAAACCAATGAAAGGCTTTTTCTAAATTCTTTTCTGTTCCTTCTCCATTTTTATAACATATGGCTAAAATAGACATTGCTTTCTTAATACCATTTTCTGCTGCTTTTTGATACCAGTAAAAGGCTTTTTCTAAATTCTTTACTGTTCCTTCTCCATAATAATTACATATGGCTAAATTAAACATTGCTTTTTCATCACCATTTTCTGCTGCTTTTTGATACCAATAAAAGGCTTTTTCTAAATTCTTTACTGTTCCTTCTCCATTTTTAAAAAGTGTGGCTAAATTAAACATAGCTTCTTTATTAACACCATTTTCTGATGCTTTTTGATACCAGTAAAAGGCCTTTTCTAAATTCTTTTCTATTCCTTCTCCATTTTCATAACAAACAGCCAAATTATACATTGCATCAGTATAACCATTTTCCACTGCTTTTTGATACCAGTAAAAGGCTTTTTCTAAATTCTTTTCTGTTCCTTCTCCAATTTTATGACATGCGGCTAAAATAAACATTGCTTCTTTAATACCATTTTCTGCTGCTTTTTGAAACCAATGAAAGGCTTTTTCTAAATTCTTTACTGTTCCTTTTCCATTATAATAACAAATAGCTAAATACATCATTGATTTTATAACACCATTTTCTGCTGCTTTTTGATACAAATGAAATGCTTTTTCTAAATTCTTTTCTGTTCCTTTTCCATTATTATAACAAATAGCTAAATTATGCATTCCTTCTTTAACACCATTTTCTGCTGCTTTTTGATACCAATAAAAGGCTTTTTCTAAATTCTTTTTTGTTCCTTCTCCATTATAATACCTATTGGCTAAATTATTCATTGCTTTTTTATCGCCATTTTCTGCTAATTTTTCTAGAGAGTTAATACATTCTTTGCACCATAATTTTTCAATAAAAGGTTTATTGCAATATAAACAATTAGCAGTGCTTGCTGTATCAGTATCTTTATCTGAAATATTAAAATTACTATATTTAGTTCCCATTTAGTTTTTTAGAAATTTATTTTACTGTAAGTATGCGTTATGTATATATGCCGCCAGAATTCAAAAAAAAAAATATGGGAGGGCGTCAGTTGAAAAGAAGTCGGGATTTATGAGTTTTATTATTGCAAACGACTATGATCTGCAAAGTGAACCAATAAAAAAATTCAGACCAAAATGTAGTCCATATTACAACAATAATTAATAATAAATGCATCGCTGAAATTTCCTATTTTTTGAATTCCGCCCGACGGAACGCAGAATGTCATGAATGAATTATTAAGAAAAATAGTATTTTAGCCAAAAGTAGAAAGCTAATGCAGATTAATTTCCAGATCACCAACTAATCTACGTCAAAACCATTTCGATAAAATAAGTTAGTCACTTTTTCCACAATTAAGAAAATGTTAATGATGTTCCAGATCACCAACCGATCTACGTCAAAACCATATCGATAAAATAAGTTAGTCATTTTTTCCATAATTAAGAAAATGTTGATGTAAAAAAAAAATAAAAAAAGTTTAATTTTTGAAAAAGTTATAAGATTATAAGAAGCATTTTTATCAACATTTTCACCAATGAAATTGTTGGAAAAATAAGTAAATTGAATATTTTCATATATAAAACTTAGCACGAAAATCATTATACTGAATTATTTCGCTTTGGATTTCTGTTCATTTGAAAAATATGATAGTTACATACATATAATAATAAATGATTATTATAAATTAAAAATTCTGAAATACATATAATAATATTAAAAAAAAATTTTTTTTAGGGTATTATCTGAAAGCCCTTTACTCTTTACATAGGAAAAGATCAATGGAATATTAGGAAGTGAAATATAGAAAATTTTCTGGATACACATGACTATAATCAACGAATTTGTCTGAAATGCAAGCAACATAATTCTACGCAAGGTGATATGCCGTCCAGCACATGATGATATACAATAATAAAACAGTATTAAGACCTAAAATAGCATTTCGGACTTGTCTCCTTTTTCAAATTAGTGCGCCCGAAATACCCCTTAATTTGTGAGTTATCTGCAATTTTATTGTATCATTTATATGTAGAAAAGAGAAATTTTGGTAATTCCTCAATTCTTAGAGTAGTTTCCTTGCCAAAAACGTTAGTGTTGTACAAAATTTTAAAATTCGTTTATAATGAAATTACCCTAAGAATCAAGAAATTACTAAAATTTCTTCCAGAAATCGCTGATAATTAGCCATTTCTATATAATGGTACAATAAAATTGCAAATTGAGGTGTTATGTAAGGATCGCATTAATTTGAAAAAGGCGATAATAACGATAATAACGGGATTCCGTTTCCTAAACCATGCTCTTAAGTAATCCATATTTTAAAATTTTATTTCTAAAAAATTTTTCTTTTTCTTAATAGTTTGACTCTCAACCCAATACAATTGAGATATTATTGAATTATTTATTATTTAATTTAAAAATTTAAAGTTACTAATAACGAAATATTAACTATTTTGTAAGGTTTCTTTACTATTGACAAAAAGGTTTATTTGTTTTATTTTATTTTATTCAATATAGACGTGGACTGGGCACTGGGGTGATAACAACTAAGGAAATCCATGTAAGTTAGCACCTTTACAAATAGTAAAATAAACTATACGAAAGTTAACATCCAACCCCTAACGGAGTTGTCCTGCCTGTTATTAAAAATTATAGGTGTAACCTTATGTCTCATACCTATATCGTTGAGCAAGAAAACTAATTAAAGCTAAAAAAGAGTTCAGGTAGGCTACTTACACTTCGATATAGATACACGTATTTTTCTTTCAACATCGTCGATCGCGCCCGGTGTTGTTGTACGTAAACACTGTCAGGCCATGGTTTCGGCAGCGGAAGTATATGAGACGTCACTCGTTGTAATGTTTGAAGCGTCATCCGGAGGTGGAGTGCGTCTAAAGTAGACCTCCGGTGCATTAATGATAGCTTGATCTTTCTCACTAATAATGAAGTGAACGTTGTTGGTGTTGGAGTTGATGGCGAGGTCCTCCGTCCTCCGTCACGGAGGAGCGAAATTGTAGCTTTGTGATAACTGTAGTTGTATTGAGGGATGGAACTGACGTCAAAACGACGTCGGACCTTGTAGTCAAATAGGCTGATGTTGTAGTACGTTTTGAGATAGAATATGCGTGGGTCACCAGGAGTACCAGGTGGTAAGGCAGGTAAAGGTTTCTTGGCCTTATTGCGCTTTTTAATACGTCGGAGCCAATTTTTTCACGTTTTCTTGCTTTCGAGTATTCGGCTGTCCTAGCAGCGGTATGGAGTCCATTCGGTGGACCGACAGCACGCGGTCGTCGAGGAAGATGTTGAAGTTGCTTGAAGACAGTAGGGTTGTTACGTCTTGGTGTGGTAGTAGGCGTCTTAAGAATAAATAATTTGGCCTACCTCGAGTGATATTCATAATTGAGAACACTTTTCGTCAATCTATTCATTCCAACGCGCGATTTGTTGGGGCGAACGAACGACGTCAAATTCTAAACGGGAGTACGCTTTGTAGTACGGGCGTTCCGTTGCTTTAGAATTGCTTGGGAGATCTTTATATTTTCGTATAGTGACGTCATCCCTATAAAAAAAGAAAATTCGGAATTTGTCCTGAAAAGTATGGAAAATGTCCGGAAATTTTCCGTGCGTCCGGAAAACATTCGGAAACGGTCACGTTTTGGAACATTTTCCGGACGCTCGATTCTGGACAAATTCCGGACAAATTCTGGAGTGTCAAGAAAATGTCTGGAATTTGTGCGTCCGGAAAATGTTCCAAAACGTGACCGTTTCCGAATGTTTTCCGGACGCACGGAAAATTTCCGGACATTTTCCATACTTTTCAGGACAAATTCCGAATTTTCTTTTTTTATAGGGCATAGTAGCTCAATCCAAGACGTTCCGAATGTACCATCTTGGTGTTGCATTTGTTTTTGAGGGCGCTAGGAGTCAGTAACTTCGACATTTGTTCTTTATAAAATCTAGGCTCTTTTGGTAAACTGTACCGATGTTCCTCAATAAATATGAGCTCTGCAACGCCAACGGTTCTTAGACATGACGACAGCGGTAGGTTGTTCACATTCGGTTCCACATCTGAGGTAAAATCCTAAATGAATCACGAACTGAAACGAATATACGTTTTAGTCCTTCTATTCTTATTACTGGTATTATTGGTATGATAAGAAGTTTTTCTTGCAGAAGTTGGCGCAACACCAATGACATAGAACTTTCATGTGAACATCAACACACATTTCGATCTACATCTAGCAAGCCCAGTTTTAGTCACATTTTAGGGACTTATCTCAGTATCACATGTTCTTCTTCTCCCTAAATAGACAATTTTCCAAACAAATTGTTACAAAATGTTTTAATGGTGTAGACTTTGAAATCGTTAATGATCGACAGGGTAAGTCTTTGTTGCTTCGTAGTGCAAGCAAGAAGTACCGGCCTTTTCTGGTATCGAAGTCAATAATATTTTTCTAAAATATTTTGCAATACAAACAACATAAATTTTATTTTTATATACTTGATATTTTTAAAATTTCTAAACCTTAATCAATTTTTTTTTAGTAAGCAATTAAAATTTAGTTGATTATTTCAGTAAAATTAATTTATTGTAAAAATGTAGAATATCATAATGAAAAAATTATAAAACGTTGAAATTAATGTTATTAATTTTTGCTCTTTATAATCATTTTAGCAAATTATATAAGAGATGAATTTCAAAGACTAGATAAAATGATTAAATTTATCAACCAAGGATCAAATCAATCTACGATTCAAAAAAAAAAGCCAAGTCATAATATTTCGTAAAATAGATGAATAATTTAAAAATTCTTTTGATACTGGTTTGCAATAAACAATGTCATCTATTAAGCAACAAATCTTTATTCTAAGAACTCTCTCGAGATTTTTATATTTCTTCTAGTTATTATATATTAATCCGTGATCCACGTGTCAATGGGTGATCGGTCAACTATGTAAATCAGGTAGCTTAATTAAAAGATTTTTTAAATCATAACAGATACTTAATAGAGAGTCTCTTTTACATAGACCACAATAATAAAAGAATAGTTCACGAATTTTTAAATGTCTAGAGTGAACTTTCTTATTATTTATTACTTTTTTTTATATTAAAATATCCATTCTCATACATATCTCTGACAAAGTTACGTTGGTTATTTTTGTATTCCTCTCTCTATATTAATATTGAGTAAAAAGAAGGTTATTTTTTCATTAATTGGTAAAATATTTCAAATTTAGCAACGTAACTCTGTTATTCTGAACTTTAAAATGTTTTTGGTCGCAAAACGAGTTAGAATTAAGGCTAGACATCTAAATTTAGCATGAGTATTTACAAATCATATAAACGAAAGTATCAAGCTCGGAAAGCAGCCCAAAAGAGTCTAGAAACATGACCATAATAATACTATCAAGGAAATAACAAGTCAATTAATTACCCATGGCAGGGGAAGTTATTGCGTCAATCCTTCTTAATTGTATCATAGGCAATAGTGATTATTATTAATTATAGTTGCAGTATTATTGTATTTATAAAATCGTATTAGGAAAATATAATGGAATTAACACGTGAAAATCTTCAATAGTAAATTTTTATATGATACCATATAGAGTTTTGATTTACATAGTTGACCGCTCAGTCCGCTCACCCCTGCGAACGATCTGCAGAAAATGGGAATCTGTCGTGACGTCAAATAAAAGTGAAAAATCATGTGAAAATTTATTGTAAAAAAACAAACTATTTGAAATTTTTGGATAAATATTATGTATTAAAATACGTGGGTGAGCATTATTTAAGGAATGAAAATCGTGTAGCAGATCACGAATTAATTTATTTTAGTTACAAAATTATACAAATATATAAAGATACATAGATTGAATATTATAGGTAAACTATATAAAATCTATCTACTAATATTCGCTAACATTAATGATTAATTAATATAACCTTATTTAAATCATTTATATTGATTACTTAAATTGCAGATTATCTTTACTATTATAATTCCAAAAAAACTATACTACATTATTGTTGAAACATGAATGTCTTTTAATATGAGAGAATTTTTTTTTTTTTTGCAGAATTTGAATGAATAAAATAAAAAGAATTTAGAGTCATAATATATTAGTAAGATTAGAAATTTATCATAGTAAAACTTGTTTTTGTTATTTCGAATTATAATTTTATGAAATTTTCATTAATAAATTTTTTTTACAAGGTCATACATAATTTTAATTTATAAATAAAACATGCATTATTGACTATTCTTATGTGTACGATTATTTTCATATGGTGAACATTCGCTTCTTTACATATTTGTCCGCAAAATTATAATATATCACGACATTTTCCATGTTTGTATTGGTCAATAGGGATGAACAAAATGGTAACTGAAACGGGTCTGGTACGAATAAACGGGATTTTGTACGGATCCCGTTTAAATTTATCCTTTGTAGATCATTAATTTAGACATTTATCAATTTATGACCGCATCCAATTGTTTTTCGCATAATTCTGTACATTTCACATTTTACATATATAAATATAACTAAATACTAATAATTTAATATAAATATTATTTTATTCAAATAAATCATTTATTAACAGTTAATTATTTTTAAATGATTTCTATTCTTTTACTGAAATTATTATGTTTATTTTAATTCTATGAAATTTTAATTATGACCTTGCTGCAATATCAATTCAGTTTCGATATATAAAAAGAAAAAAATTCATGAACATCACAAAAAAGTAACAAGATAATCAAAATACGTATGCGATATTTCTCATTAATAAAATAAAATATTTTTTCATATTTTTTGCTTTGCTCAAATTCAAAATAATATATAAACATAGATAAAAGGAATGAATACAAGATTGAAATTTAATTAATATTATCGTCATATTCTAATTGTTATTAACAAAAATACTACTGTATCATACAACTTTTAATATAATTAATTTTTAATGAATATCGATATTTTTGAACGAAAAAAAAAAAATGATAGACTTACCGTTATATCATATAGTCATTATGTCGAGTTCCGATTTCCGAATATGTACGATTTTACAATTATCGAATGTTATACTACAGTAAATTAGTAGTTGATCAAATAGAATAAGTTTAGAGTGTAAATCTCGGTTAAATCACGGAATATTTTAAATATAGACATTAATTGAATATATTGTTTATTTTTTTAGTTTATTTTTTTATATATATAGTATATTTTATGGTTAGTGGGACATTAAACCGGAATTGAGGCTTGGCCGATTCGGAAGGCTGGGTGGTAAAACATGGACGATTTCATACTTCGGACAAAATTGACCGGAAGACGATCTTGGCTTTTGGACAAATCGGCCGGGAAACCAAATTGGCCGGCAACCAGTATTGGACTTTGGACGAAATCGTACCAAGTTTCGAACTATATATATATAGGATGAGTTTGCGCTGGGGTAAAAGATGTGGAATTTGATTATTAACTGAAAGATAGAATTGTATTCATATTACAGAGCGCCGAGGGAGGCAGTAATATTGTAAACTCCTTTTTGTTCGTTAATAAAGAAACCCGCCGATCAGTTTCCGTTTATACATTTTGTTATTATTCTTATTGTTAGTTTACTACCGATTGTTATCTAATTTATTAATAGACTTTATATGACTTATTGTTAACGATTGTTTTTGATTCAATCATATATACACTATTTATTTAATTTGATATATTTTATTGTTAATTGTTATCGCTTGTTATATAATCGTTACCTATTTGATTATTACTACCTTACGAATAGTCATAAATCGGTGGTAACACGAACAATATATTAAAGGTAAATCAAAACGGAAAAAATTTTTTTTTTTCTATTCCGAATCCGAAAAAAATGAATATTAGCCTGTTATATGAGCAAGAAGAATTTAATCAAAAATTTGGATTATGTCCTGAATGTAATCAACCAAATACACATGTGAATTGGTGCAAAGAATGTAATTCTAAAAGATTTCAGAAAAATTTTGATAATTGGACCAGCGGAAATGAGTGTATTGATAAATTTATTCAAGAAGCACAATTAGAAGCAAAGAATAGATATGAGTTACTTGAATGGATTCCTTATACAAAATTAAGGAATATTAAGTTTCTTGCACAAGGTGGTTTTAGTACTGTTTATAGAGGAATTTGGTTAGATGGATTAATAACTAATTGGGATTATGAGAAACAAGATTGGAATCGTGATACTTATGAAATAAATTATGAAGTAAATGATCCTAAAATTAAAAATCCTCTTAAAAGTAATGAAAATTATGCTTATCCAATAGTTCTTAAAAGTTTAAATGATTCATCAAACGTTAAAGAGGATTTCTTAAATGAGGTAAATATAATTGTCTAAATTAATAAAAATTCGTTAATATTATAATTATTCTTATTTATATTTTTAAATTTATAGTGGAAATTACATTTAAAATGTCAGCATAAAGCAAGAGCATATGGTTCTTTTATTATTTCATTATATGGAATAACACAGGATCCAGATACATTAAATTATATGATTGTAATGCATGTAGCATTGGGTAATTTAAGAGATGATTTATTAACAATAAAATATAATCCAAATGATAAATTTAGAATCTTATATAATATTACAGTACAACTTAAAGCAATTCATAAATTAAATTTAATTCATGGAGATTTTCATAGTGGAAATATACTTAATATATATTATGGTACTTCAGTGATTAGTGATCTTGGATTATGTAAACCAGTTAATCAATCAAATACAAATGATGAAATATTTGGTGTCCTTCCTTATATTGCACCAGAAGTTTTACGTGGTAAACCTTATACAAAAGCTGCTGATGTATATAGTTTAGGTATTATAATGTGGGAGTTGACATCAGGAATTCCAGCAT
The DNA here is from genome assembly GCF_026210795.1 of Rhizophagus irregularis. Taxonomy (NCBI): domain Eukaryota; kingdom Fungi; phylum Glomeromycota; class Glomeromycetes; order Glomerales; family Glomeraceae; genus Rhizophagus; species Rhizophagus irregularis. Next base: position 909,632 of record NC_089435.1, on the reverse strand, counting down.
TTCATGATATTTCTCATGATTTTCAACTTTCTTTAGATATTTGTAAAGGGTTTAGACCAGAAATTATAGAAGGAACTTTACCGGAATATGTAGAATTAATGAAAAGATGTTGGGATAATGACCCTAAAAAAAGACCAACTGCTAAAGAATTGTTTATGATTTTTGATGAATGGGATGATGAATATCCAAAAGAAAATGATGATAAAAAAAGAATACCTGTTCCTGGTAATATATAATTTGAATTTTAAATTTAATTATTTACTTATTAATTATTCTTAATTAATTATAGATTACGAACCAGAAATTGTATATCATCCAAAATCTTGTTATACAAGCAGAAAAATTAATTATTCAACTAAATTAAATGAATGTTTGATACATGATAATGAATTTATTAGCGAAAATTTAGGTATGTCTAAATAAGTAATATATTGTAATCCAAAAAAAAAAATAATGATTAAAATTAATTCTTATTTTTTTTACCATTTTATTAGATGAATACATGATTAAAGATTTAAAACATAAGTAAATAATTTTGAGTATTTGCGTTGATATTGAAACGATGGGTTTAAGTTCACGAAATTATTACATACTAAATTTATAGCGACATATATATTTATAGCCTTCAATTCAATATGTAACGTGTAATTATAAATTTAAAATTAAAATTAATACTTTTAAATTTAAACTAAAACATGAAATAAATTTCTGATTGATTAATAAAAGATCTGAAGAATATCGCGATAGAACAGGTTCAAAAAAATATAGACTAATAAAAATATTCCACAACGATAATGTATATTTATCTAACGTACAAAAGTCGGAAGGGTATATCATAAATCTGGATTTTTTTTAATTATAGTTGGTCTATTAATCAAGTTAAACAATTATGTAACTGTTATTAAATAAATTTTTAATTAATTTATAGGATTCTATTTACTTAATATAAGATGAAAAATTAAAAATATCGTTATAGTAAACAAAATCACAAAAAAAAAGAGATGAATTGATTAATTACAATTAGGTCAAATAAAATATAAACAAAAGGAATAATTCGTATTTGAATGGATTTAAACTAATAAAATGTATATATGAACCTTTATTAATAATTTATTGGAATATAGAAATATAACGTATTCTATATTAATAACATGAGTTTTAAAATACGGCCAAGTGCAGGAGGTCTCTTACATTGAGGTAATAGGAACAATCACGATCAAAGTAACAAGGACAGCAAAAAGTATTTCAAGTTCATAAGAAAGCTTCACAACAGAAAATAAACAAAATGTGAAACAAATAATAAATAGTGCTTAATAATGAATTAATTATAACGTTTAGTTTTTTATATATAACTTTGTTATACGAAGATCATACTGATATAGTGATATTTATTGAATATTGTGTGTGTTACCACCGGTTTATAACATGCGGTTAGGTAGTAACAGAAAGATAAATAAGGACCGGTTAATAATTAGCAAGATAATATGACGTTAAATATCAAGTGGTGAAGTAAATCGGATTATGTGTGCGCAAATAGTGAAGACAATTAAACAATATGTAACAAAAGGTGAATAGTAGCGCGTTATTTATTTAAAACATTGATTACATAAAAAATTATAACACCTAGAAAGAAAAAAATACTTAAGATAAATCTAAAAAACAATTGTTAGTCTTTCCAAAATCTATCCTTTGTGTAAAAAGCACTACTAATCTAAAAATATTTTTTTGAAATTTTTTTTTAATTTTTTTTTAATTTTTCCTGTTTTCTGTATTTTCTAAAATTTTCTCTGAGTTAAAGCGTTGAAATATTTATTGACTTCAAGGAAAAAAATAAAAACAAACACTAAAAAATTGTACTTTCTAAAAAAAAAATTGATGTAAACTAAAAAGAAAAACAAAATAAAATAAAAAAATTAAAACATTAAGAAATAAATCCGTAAATCTACTCTCTTGATGGAAATGTATCCAAAAATCGACCGACATATACGTACAGAGCGCCGACAGAGGCAGTAATATTGTATTCGTTTATTTGATTATAGTGTTCATTATCTTATATTGACAAAACCTTCACAATCGGTCGTATATATATCGTCTGAAATCCGGTACTAATTTGCTTATCGGACAAATTTACCATCCTCCTTCCGGTCAAATTCGCTGATCAGACGATTTTGCCTGTTTAAATCCTCTTTGACCTTAGCCACCTATCTCTAAGCCTCCGATTTCCATCTATACGCCCAATAACTATAAGAATAAACCTATATCTATATTTAATAAAAAAAAATTATTTACGCTTCGGACAATTATTATTATGGTTATTGGTTACTTTAATAATCAAATGAATGTTTTACAATCATATGAAAGCAAGTTCGTAATCGCCGCAGAAGATTACAAAAACCTTGTTTCAAATGTTATTAAAATCCTATTTTAAATTGTGATCTCATCAATTTTTTTTTTATATAATTTCTAAGATCAATTAAGTAAAATTATATGTTCGACCCTTTTTGGTATCATTTATATTTTTCTAAAAGAGTAGTTAAAATGATCAAAAAAGAAAGTTTTATTCTTATTTGGCTAAGCTTACGCACAATCACGTGATCTCATCACAACACATCTAGCGTAATCATATGTCATTTGTGTTATGGTTCGGCGGCTGACATGTGATTACGTAAATCCTCAATCTCCTATAATAATTCGGCAAATTTTACGTTTATTTCGTCCAAAAAATAATTTTTTTTTTTTTAAAAAAAAATGCAACAAAAACTTCCGACTGTAATTATTGTTGGTGCAGGTCTAGGAGGTCTTACCCTTTATCACGCCTTGATAAAAAATAAAGATAAAAAAGAATTCAATGTAAAAATCTTTGATCGAGAATCCAGTCCTCAAGGTATACGTAAAAATATATTGTATAATCATTTTTCATAATATTTTTTTAAAGAATCACTTGACTAACTCGAACACTAATTTCTAGATCGATGGCAAGGTTATCATATATGCATAAACAATTATGGAGCTCGATCTCTTATAAACTGTATCCCTTCGTCAATCGCTTTAAACCTTCCAATAGCAATGCCAAATCCAGTTCCTAATGTAGAATATCATGGATTTTCACTCTCCGACCATACAGGAAATCTGTTATTAAGACCTCCAACTAAACAAGCTAAAGATGTTTTCGAAGTTGCAAATACATCTGTTGGTTTATCAGTAATTATAACTTACCGTGATAAACTTAGACATGTTCTATTAGAAAATGTACCAGTTCAATGGGGTAAAAAATGTATTGGTTATGAAGAAACTGATGATGGTGTTTGGGTACTTTTTGAAGATGATTCGAAAGAATTTTGTGATATTTTAGTTGGTGCAGATGGTATCAATTCTCCAGGTAAAAAAGTCAAATAAAAATAAAGATACTTAAAACATTTAATCTTTTATTAATAATTAATCGTATTTCTTTTTCTCTCTCTTTTAGTTCGAAAACAAAAATTACCAGAATTACAAATTTTTGATTATGGAGTAACCATAATTGTTACAGATGTGACCGCACCTAAAAATCTTATAGACAGATTAATTAAACTCAATGGAAATGATACATTTCAGGGGACTGTTGGATTAAATGGAGAAGTTACGGCCACTGTTCTTCGTTTTATTCCAATAGAACAAAACAATGATGAGGATAAGAGTGAATCTTATTATAGGACAACAATATTTTTTGAATATCCAACTAAATTAGATGATGATCAAATTAATGTTGATGATAATGATCCCGCATCTGTTGCTGATCATGTTAAGTATATGATTCGAAAATTAAGACCAGAATGTGAATTGACTAATATTATATTGGAATTATGGGACTTGGTTCCTAAAACGACTTCTAAAACTTACAATCCTACACGAAGAAGGAAGCTACAAGACATTGATCCATTATCTGTCAATACATGGACAAGTAATAGAATTACATTATTAGGAGATGCCGCTCATGCTACGAGTCCTGTATTAGCATCAGGAGCAAATAATGCTATTCAAGATGCTGAAGTTCTTTCTCAAGCATTACTTAATTATTCTTCAGAAAATTATATTTCTTGTATTAAAGAATATGAAACTGAAATGTTAAAACGAAGTTCTGCTGACGTTCTAAATTCTAGATTTATAGAATTAAAACAAACTTCTCCAGTTGGATATATTGGTTCTATTTTTAGAAATAATTTTATTAAAATTTCAAATTTTACCATGAATTTATTTGATTATAATTTTCTTGCTAGGAAGAATTAAATTTTTACAATGTAAAATTGTAAAATAAAATTATTATACATATTTTTTTTTTGATATATGATGTATATACAATACTGTATATTTATTTTATTTATTTATTTATTTGTACTTTTTAGTTTTTCCATATCATGAATAAAAAAAAAAGAAAAAAATATTTTTATTTTTTTCAAATAGGATTATGGTTTGATCAAATAAATATATTAAATATTATTATTATAATCTATTAATAAAATTTGGCCTGAGACGAATGAGACGTGGTAAATGTTTAAAATTAATTCAAGTTCACACTTAAATTTCATTTTTTAACAAAAAAAAATTATATTTCAAACATTATGATTACTATTCGAGAAGACTTAGTTCTTACTACAATTGATAAGATTAACAGATTATAATAATGAAGATACTACCTAAATTTTCAACAAAATTTCCTTCGAATTTTATGTTTGCTATCACGCCTTTTCAGATTAGACGCTGAAATTATTATATACTGCACTTCTTGCAAATTACTTTTCAAATTTTTCTTTCGCTCTTGCCGTCATAACCTTTTCTAAAATGGCCACGATGAATTTATAAAACGAAATTACAAAAGATGAAAATCTTAAGAATAGAATTATTAGTCGTGAATGACGGTCACACAAAAATGTACATCTGTCCGCCCACTTGAAAATTGAGTCGATGATTCCTTTCATTATACCATATCTCTAATAAATATAATCTATTACTGCTGTAATAATTTACGCAGAAGTTTTGGTTGTTTAATGGCCGGAAAGAAAAAAAAACAATTTTTACTTTTGTAAAAATAAAACACAGAAGCGGAAAGTTTTTACCTAAATCCGAACCGATCGGAGGAACTTGGATTTAAATCCGAAGATTCAAAAATTAGATAATCTCGGTAAATAAAAACTTAATTATATGCAAATATTTATCGATTTATTTAATTCAAGTATATTCAAAATATCGATATGAATTATAAAATCATCATATTTAAATAACATTATTATATAATCTTACTTATTATAATTTTTACCATTAAAATATTTTTAAAATAAATACGAATTTAGAATTTTATAAATTAAGAAATTATTCATGATTGTTTAACCTTACCAATAATCTAAATATAACTAGCAAGTTATGAAAAATAAAATTCAATATATATATAAGTATTTTTTAAACGCGTACTTTTTTCAAATAACAAAAATAACTCTGCTTTCTTAATTTTTAGCTACTAAAATTTCTAAAAAAAATTACTAAAGCATAGTCGTTCAACAAAAATTTATATTTAATTTAAAAGTTTATATTAATATGTGTATAACTTTGGGAACCATATGAAGTATAGCTGTTCTACAAGATCCAAGATCTTTAATATTAAATCGTTTTCCGTTTTAATATTAGCCATATAATACATTTCTATCATTACGAGTTATTTATTCATTTCAAATTTATATCCATTTTAATATATTACAAGCAAATAATTCTCGTCATGATGGATACCTAGCATTGCTATTAGTTACTTATACTTTATAGTACCTAATATAGAATATTAAAAAAGTATTACCGTATTATTACTTTTGGAATTATAATAGTGAAGAACTGAAGATATAAAAATTAGTTTTAAAGCTAGGATAATCAATATAAATGATTTAAATAAGGTATATTAATAATTAAATACAATATCATCATTAATATTAGCGAATATTAATTAATAGATAGAGTTTATGGTTTACCAGTATATTCAATCTATTTATTTCATGTAATTGCATAATTTTGTAACTAAAAATTAAAATTAATATAAAATAACTAGAAGAATGTAAAAAATCTTGCCAATGATTACTTTATTGTAAAAATGGTAGAATAGCACAATTATTTACTATATAATAATTATTAACTGATAAAAAATAAATAAAGAATAAACAACAGATATGTTAATCTTCAATTACACATTCAAAACCCTGAGTCTCTTGAACTAAAATTTCAGCAAGCTTGCGACTTGTATAATGTGCTTGTGGATGAGATTGTGTAATAGAAGGATTTACTTGTTCCTGTGATAAAGATTTGTTTGCTATAACAAATTCCAACATAACATCTTTTAATTGATTATCAATATTAGGTACATCAAATATATAATTTCCATCCCTGTTTATTCTATAATAATCACTAATACATTCAATCCATTCAGATATAATATTCTCAAGCATTATTATAGTTGGTCTATTGGCAGGATTTGAATCCCAACATTTTTTCATTAAATCCACATAACATTTTGGAGTATTTTTTATAATTTCAGGACGTTCTCCTTTACAAATACTCAAGATCAGATCATGATCATGTGCTTCATATTTAAATGGGGGAATACCTGATGTAAATTCCCACATTATCATTGAAAAACTATAAATATCACTTGCTGGAGTATAGGGATTATATCTTAATATTTCAGGCGCCATATAAGGTAAAACTCCATAAATTTCATTATCAGAATCCTGTGAATCATTTATAGGTTTACATAATCCTAAATCAATAATAAATAATTCATTATGATTATCTGACATTAAAATATTGCCATCATGAAAATCACCATGAGTTAAATTTGATTCATGGATTACTTTAAGTCCTAATATAATTTTTTTTAATAATTGTAATTTGTCTTGCCACTTAAACTTAATTATATCAGATAAGCATTTTCTCAAACTTCCTTTTTTTGCATAACTCATTACTACTATATAATTTAAACTATTTGGATCTTGAGTAATTCCAAAGAATTGAATAAACTTTGAAAATGATTTTTTCTGACAGTTATAATGATATTTCCACTATATAAATAATAATAAATTATTAAATTTTTGCAAGAGAAAATAAAATTTGATATTAAATAATATAAATAACATACCTCCTCAAGAAATTTATTATTTAAATTTGATGAATTATTAAGTGTTTTAAGAATAACCTCGTAACCTGTTTGAAAATTACATCTATTCCATTGTTTTTTGTCAAAATTCCAACTAAAAATAGGTCCATCTAACCAGATAGCTTTATGAATTTCACTGAATCCTCCTTTATCATAATAATTAATACTTGACAGTTTATCATATGGTATCCATTCCAAAATTTCATAACTATTTTTAGCATTTGATTGTGCTTCTCGAATAAATTTATCAATAAACTTATTTTTACTAGTCCATTTTGAAAAATCTTGTTGAAATTGTTTAGCATTACATTGTTGACACCACTGATAATCAGTGTATGGTTGTTTGCATTCATTACATAATTCAACTTTAGTATTGGGGTTCACTTTATTACTTTCTGCTACTTTTTGATACCAATAAAAAGCTTTTTCTAAATTCTTTTCTGTTCCTTCTCCATTGTCATAACATGTGGCTAAATTATTCATTGCTTCAATATGATCTTTTTCTGCTGCTTTTTGATACCAATAAAAGGCTTTTTCTAAATTCTTTTCTGTTCCTTCTCCATTATAATAACAAATAGCTAAACTAAACATTGCTTCTTTAATACTATTTTCTGCTGATTTTTGATACCAATAAAAAGCTTTATCTATATTCTTTTCTGATCCATTTCCATTTTTATAACATATGGCTAAATTAAACATTGCAACAGTGTGACCATTTTCCACTGCTTTTAGATACCAATAAAAAGCCTCATTTAATTTCTTTTCTGTTCCTTTTCCATTTTTATAACATATGGCCAAACTAAACATTGCATCAGTGTGACCATTTTCTGCTGCTTTTTGATACCAATAAAAGGCTTTATCTAAATTCTCTTCTGTTCCTTCTCCATTATTATAACGTATGGCCAAACTAAACATTGCTTCTTTAACACCATTTTCTGCCGCTTTTTGATACCAATAAAAAGCTTTTTCTAAATTCTTTTCAGATCTTTCTATATTATAATACCTATTGGCTAAATTAAACATTGCTTCACTATCACCATATTCTGCTGCTTTTTGATACCAATAAAAGACCTTTTCCAAATTCTTTTCTGTTCCTTTTCCAATTTCATAATATACAATTAAAATAGACATTGCAATATTAAAACCATTTTTTGCTGCTTTTTGGTACCAATAAAAGGCTTTTTCTAAATTCTTTTCTGTTCCTTTTCCATTTTCATAGTAGAAGGCTAAAATAGTCATTGCTTCTTTAATACCATTTTCTGCTGCTTTTTGATACCAATAAAAGGCTTTTTCTAAATTCTTTTCTGTTCCTTCTCCATTTTCATAACATATGGCTAAGTTAAACATTGCATCAGTATAATCATTTTCTGCTGCTTTTTGAAACCAATAAAAGGCTTTTTCTAAATTCTTCTCTGTTCCTTCTCCATTTTCATAACATAAGGCTAAAATAAGCATTGCTTCTTTAATACCATTTTCTGCTACTTTTTGAAACCAATGAAAGGCTTTTTCTAAATTCTTTTCAGTTCCTTCTCCATTTTTATAACATATGGCCAAATTAATCATTGCTTCTTTAACACCATTTTCTGCTGCTTTTTGATACCAATAAAAGGCTTCTCCTAAATTTTTTTCAGTTCCTTCTCCATTTTTATAACATATGGCCAAATTAATCATTGCTTCTTTAACACCATTTTCCGCTGCTTTTTGATACCAATAAAAAGCTTTTTCGAAATTCGTTTCTGTTCCTTCTCCATTATAATATCTATTGACCACATTAAACATTACCTTTTTAACACCATTTTCTGCTGCTTTTTGATACCAATAAAAGGCTTTTTCTAAATTTTTTTCTGTTCCTTTTCCAATTATATAATATATGGCTAAAATAGACATTGCAATAATAAAGCCATTTTCTGCTGCTTTTTGAAACCAATAAAAGGCTTTTTCAAAATTCTTTTCGGTTCCTTCTCCATTTTCATAAAATAAGGCTAAAATGATCATTGCTTCTTTAATACCATTTTCAGCTGCTTTTTGATACCAATAGAAGGCTTTTTCTAAATTCTTTTCTGTTCCTTTTCCATTTTCATAACATATGGCTAAATTAAACATTGTATCAGTGCAACCATTTTCTGCTGCTTTTTGATACCAATAAAAGGCTTTTTCTAAATTTTTTTCTGTTCCTTCTCCATTTTCATAACGTATAGCTAAAATAAGCATTACTTCATTAATACCCCTTTCTGCTACTTTATGATACCAATAAAAGGTTTTTTCTAAATTCTTTTCTGTTCCTTTTCCATTTTTATAACAAAAGGCTAAATACACCATTGCAATAATAAAATTATTTTCTGCTGCTTTTTGATACCAATAAAAGGCTTTATCTAAATTCTTTTCTGTTCCTTCTCCATTTTCATAACGCATGGCTAAAGTAAGCATTGTTTCTTCATTACCATTTTCTACTGCTTTTTGATACCAATAATAGGCTTTTCCTAAATTCTTTACTGTTCCTTCTCCATTTTCATAACGTAGGGCTAAAGTAAATACTTTTAGATAACAATAAAAGACTTTTTCACTATTCTTTTCTGTTTGTTTTCCATTTTTATAAAATATGGCCAAATTAATAATTGCTTTAATATGATCTTTTTCTGCTGCTTTTTGATGCCAATGAAAGGCTTTTTCAAAATTCATTTCTGTTTCTTCTTCACCTTCATAATGTATGGCTAAATTAAGCATTGCATCTTTAAGACCATTTTCTGCTGCTTTTTGATACCAATAAAAGGCTTTTTCTAAATTCTTTTCCATTCCATTTCCATAATGTATGGTTAAATTGAACATTGCTTCTTTATTACCATTTTCTGCTAATTTTTCTAAAGAATTAATGCATTCTTTACACCATAATTCTTTAGTAAAAGGGTTATTGCAATATAAACAATTTTTGATATTTAAATTGCTAAATTTCGTTTCCATTTTATAATTTAGAAACTTATTTTATTGAAAGAATTTATTTTTTTTTTTGACAAAATTTTTAAATCATCGTGAATGAGTTACAAAAAAGGAATATTTTACCAAAAGAAGAAGTAATAATAAAAATAAATAAATAAAATTGATTTTTTTTGGGTCATATTTTTTCCGGTAAGTGATCTGCATTGAGTTAAAAATCAACCAGTCCAGTGCACCGATAAAAATTTAGCGATCATCACAGACAGCACGCCCCGTCGCCGGCGTCGCCCCGTCAGGTTTCTATTCATCTGAGGGACTTAGGTTTTTTTTTTTTGAGTAGGTAAAATCTTATTTGTTTATTTCACGTGTTCATGCATAATGCCGTAGTGCTAAATTTTTGTCGGTGCGACTGGGGTAGTTGTTAAAATCAATAGATAAATAGTCGCTTTTTCTATCATAGTTAGATAATATTATTTTGAACTTGAAATTTCAGATGGCAAATTAATTTCACTTAGCAAAACTACATTCTACGCCATAAGTTTTTACTTAATTAATACGTGATCCATTTTGTTCAGCTGTGTCATAAGATCTTCATGTGACACAAATTTACTGCGCTCTAAAATTTATATAATCAACATGTTTAATTTTTTGATTTACATAAGCATTACATAAGTCACAATATGATTGGGGACAAACATTAAAAAATTTTTTCTATACAATAATTTGGTCTTCTTTTAAGCCAAAATATATTAAATATGACTCTGATAATATTGATAATATCCGTTGTGGATCCACTTTACACAATAATTTCTGGGATTTTTATTGTAAAATTGAAAGTACATATGTTTTACAATCAGTTTGAGTTTAAAGTTCCTATAATATGTATAATAAATTAATGTGAATTAGTTATATTATTTGAAAAATGTAAAAAATAGACAATTTTATAAAAATTATTAGTTTTAAAATATTTTTAAAATATTATAGATGTTGTTTTATCGGCAGGTAGTAAGTGAGTAACGGAAATTGGCTAAGTAAGTAACGTAATATTACTATTTTAGGTTACTCCCTCACGGAGCGTAAAGTCAATTATATTCCCCTTATATAAGTAAGGTACAGAAAATAATATAGGGTTGCCTGGGCGATCATCGATCATCGTCTGGGTTTTTTTTGAAGTCCACAATTGTCACATGATGCACAATATATAGAGAATCGGCTGATAGCTGATCTGATCATTTTAACTTAGCTAATTTTGATCGGTTAAACTTAAAATTTTATTGCGAAGATATTTTTAAAAAATTTTTTTTGCAAACATATTTAATTCAAAATAATCTTATTTAATGAAATTTTATTCGTAAATATTAAAATTTAAGTCACACGTTTTAGATTTTAAAGAAATAATCACCATGTTTATTTAATTATTTTTAATGAAGTGATACAAAATAAAAAAAACAATAACAATAAATAAAAAAGATAAGTAAATTATAATGATCAAGGAAAAAGATGCTAATAAAAAAATGAAATAACAATGGAGTAATGGAAAGTAATAGAAGATGAAAGGGAGTAAAAAAGAGCAATGAGAAGTGATAGGAAACAAAAAGGAGAAATAGAACATGATGAGAGATAAAAAGGAGTGATGGGAGACGAAGATGAGTAATGAGAGACGAAAAGAAATGATGGGTGACAAAGAGGAGAGATGGGAGACGAAAAGAAGTGATGAGAGACGAAAAGGAGAGATGGAAGACGAAAAGGAGAGATGGAAGACGAAAAGGAGAGATGGGAGACGAAAAGAAGTGATGAGAGACAAAAAGAAATGATGGGAGACGAAAAGGAGTGATTGGAAACGAAAAGAAGTGATAGGAGTGATGGGAGACGAAAAGAAGTGATGGGAGATAAAGAGGAGTGATGGGAGACGAAAAGAAGTGATGAGAGACGAAAAGGAGAGATGGGAGACGAAAAGAAGTGATTGGAGACAAAGAGGAGTGATGGAAGACGAAAGGAAGTGATGAGAAACAAAAAGAAATGATAGGAAGTAAACAGGAGAGAAAAAGAAATAATGGAAAATAAAAAGATGTAATAGAAATAATGGGAGACGAATAATGAGAAGTAATATGAGGTGAAAATGATGAGAGACAAAAAATAAAAAAATGATCATGATAGGAGGTTGGGTAATGATAGGAAACCAAGTAAAAATAAACCATAAAGTAAAAAAAAATGAAGTTAGTAAGAAACGAAATATAAGATAAAAACGAAATAAAAAAAAATAAAAAAAATAAAAAAAATACCTTTATTAATTTTAGAACTGAAATGAAATAAAAAAACAACTGAACCTTAATTGCAGAACCGGAAGGAACCGAGGAAATGAACCTATATTGAAAACGAGATTTGATAAACAAATAAACATGACGTGATTATGTGGCAAATATAAGGAGTAGCGTTAAGTATTTACCAAAAAAATTTACGTTCCGTACCTTATATAAGAGAAGTAACGTAATAGATCATGTGACTTTACGTTACTTTGCCAATTTCCGTTACTTACTTTCTATATATTCGTGTTGAATAATTTAAGTTTCGCGAATGTAGATTTTTATTCAACTTATTAGACTATCGGGTGATTTTTGGTATTACATGGAAAATGCAAATTATGAAAATCATTCATTTAATGCAAAGTACTTGCTGCAGTTAATTTTTTTCATCATTATTTATTCAAATAATTCTAGTCAATAATTTAACTTCTTATTTTATTATTTTAGTTAATTAATTACCTTAAAATTCAAGATAATCGGTATTTATTGACTGATTAGTAATACATTTATTAATTATTAATTGTTTAAAATTTTTTTCAGTAGGTCGCACCCACGTTCTGATACTACTTTGCTGCGGATGATCGGTAGGTTATTCCACTAAAAAAAAAATGACAATTATTTCTAATAAATAATTTTTTTTTCTTAATGAGACCCATCGGAAAGAATTGTTTTTCTCACCTTAGGTTTGGTCTTAGCGTTTTAAATGGAAGGAACCGATCATAATGGAAGCTGCTGGTAGGTAATGTTTTATTGTCAGTTTTTTCTTTTCTTTTTTTTTTTTTGAACTAAAATTTCTTTTGTTACATTAAAAAATACTTTTTAGATTCTGATTCTTGATTTTTTTATCTTTTCATTAAAAAAATGCTTTTTTAGATGAAAAAATTTCCGAATTTGGTTTTTTTTTTACCCAAAAAATTATTTATGATAATTGCATTTTTTTGCACAAATTTTATTAAATAATAAAAAAACAATTAATAAAATGAATAAAAAAAAAGATAAAATGTAATTTTTTCATTAATTAAAAATATAAAAAAAAATTGGGAGAAAATTAATTTTTAAAAATAATAACAGTACTGTACGCTTATATTTATCAAAAATTTTATATAATAAAATGCTTTAATTTTATATTGTTTGAAAGCCAAAGTTTTAAAGGATAAAATATATGAATTTTTTATATTTTTGTCTTTTTAGAAATTAACAAGTATCTATAAAAAAAATTATTCTTTTTTTTTTTTAATTTAACGATCAATCAGAAATTTTTCAAATTTTTTTAATTAATACATTAAAATTTCAAGCATTTTTATTATGTGTAATTTTAAGTAATTAACAAAAATAGAGGATCCAATGTAACAATTACCAAATTCTTTTTTAATTAACATAGTTATATGAAGGCTAGAACTACGAAATTTTGAATATATGTTTTGTAGGGTCTACGTCAACATATTAAAATTTCAAGTATTATTGTTTGAGTAATTAACAAAATAGAAGGTCCAATACTTTTGTCTAAGTAGCGTACTTTAAATTTTTTTTGTTAAAAATGAAATTTATGGATTAACAAATTCCGGAGCGAGTTTCACAAAATTTCGTAAACAAAGCAAACGAGTTAATTGTCACGCTCATGCATAATATAAATAAATATTGTACGGTACAGGTGATAAATAGAGTGATGATTAATGTGATGAAATTGTGCTGCAGGGGCTGCAGGTGCATAAATAAAAAAGAATTTCTGAATCACGTGATAACTGTAAAAAGAGATTATGTAATTTGAAAATTTTACAAACACTTGATGATGAACATGCATAATTATTTATATTGAATTTATATTACGTTTAACTAATTTTGAATTAAATCATCTGGTGCATTAAATATAACCCTCTGTTTAATATAGTAGTTTGTGCTTTAAATTAAGCAATTATAACATTAGAATTAAAAAAAAAATTCACTGTTGACTAATAAGAAACCATGGTTTAAAGTTAAACAAGTCGTACGTTTTACACCATAACTCTTTATAGTAACGTTATCATACTTGATTTATATTGTTTCTGCTATATTACAAAATAAATTGGAAGAAAAATAGAATTTACTAATTCGACATGTCGCAGGATTAATACTTATAAAATTCTCCTAATTTTTTTTTTTTATTTTTTTATAAAAAAAGTACAGTACGTCAAAATTAAACTTTTTTTCTGATATAAAAAGATTTGCAAAAAAATGTGATATTTTTTTTATTATGCAAAATCATAAATTGTGTAATAAACTTGAGAGTTTATATTTATTTTCTTAAATTCGCTATGACGTCTCAAATTTTGTGTTAAATAGGAATATCAAAATTAGAAATTAGAAGTTAACCAAATCTAATAAATTAACTAATGATAAAATATTTATAAGCATGATCTATTAGTTATCGTATAACAATCCAATCGCGCATAATTTTAAGTTTAGATTTATCTACAATTACCAAATTTGTTCAAATTATAACTAAATGTGGTTTAACACTTTGCAGAAATTTTAGGGGTTCATAAAATTTGTTATTACAGTATATTTTTTTTTAACCATACCTTCATTTGATGAAAAAAAAAATACCTAAAATTACTTTTTATTTGTTTGTTAGCCACTCATTTTATTTATTTTTTTCAAATAATTGATTACATTTATAAAGTATAAATGTTGCGTAGTAACTTGAAAAAATGATTTTTTTATAATAAAGTATTAAAAATATATAAAAAAAAACTTCATTCAATACAATACATATAATATTTAAACTTTTTTTTAGTTTCCTCCTTTTTCTTTTACTTTTTTTTCTGACCCGAATTTTTTAATTTAATTATTTTTTTTTTGTATATTCATACGATTTTTTGGTGATATTTTTCGGTTAGATATGTTTCTTTTGCTAAACAATTGTTGGTTAAAAATTTTTGGATAGACAATTTAGGTTAGACATTTCAGAATCTAACACATTAATTACTATACGAAATTTTTACATGGATATTCTGGTCAGATTTTTATTTTCGATTAGAATTTTTGAGTTAGACTTTAGGTTAGACTTTGCGGAAATTAATATATACACTATAATTATATAGAATTTTTTGGTTAGACTATTCCGTTTAGACATTACAGAGAACTAGTACAAAAAACTAACTTCCGTTACGCTCCGAAAATAAGGTTTAACTGCTAAATATATCCTTTAATGTAACGTAATTTGTATTATTTTATATTTAAATTATTAATAAAGAAATGCGTATGTGCCAAAATCGGTTAACAAATAGGGCGGGATAAAGAGCTCGACAACCTATAAAAATTTAGAATTATTTCTTCAAATTAAACGTTAGCTAACCTCTTCAATCACTTCAATTACGATAAAAATAAAATACACCGTATATATGCATATTTATTATTTTTTTAGCTAAAAGTTTTGTATACATTGTAAGATTTGTTTCTTTGCAATTAAACAAATTAATGTTCATATATTATTATTCTGTCTATTTTGTCTGGCTATTAAAAAGATTCATTTTTTGGCATTGGTGAAGGTGAAGGTGGATCCTTGATTTCTTCACGCTTCATTGGATTGATATTATGCGCTTTTTTGCCAGTAGGTTTTTTTGGAGATTGTTTAATATGATAAATATATGTTTTTAATTCCGATTTTTTAGATATAATTGAATTGCGATTGTGTGACTTCTTTAAATTTTCAAGTACATCAACAGTGTCATTTAAACCTTTCTGTATAAAAAAAAAGATCAGAAATGAGATACTTCAGATACTTTACAAAAAAAATCATGAACTTACACCGAAATTCCATAATATTGGTAGTGCGTGCAAAAGTTCATGATGATCTTCCCAGTTGATCGGGAACCGAAAAGCGCCAAGGAGAAACATACAATAAACTTTCTTAACTGACGGGTATATCCATTCCCCAAACTTGAACGTCTTGTCCTATTAGTAAACAAAGACACTTGATTTAATAGTTATTTAGAAGTTAAACCTCAAAATTTCACACTTCACTTACCACCATGCGTATGAAGGAACCACGCACGAAGCTGCCTCATATTCTTATAATCACCAAATGCAAGCTTTGTTGCAATGTTATTTTGCATACCCCAGCAACCACGAACATGATCTTTTAGATATCGAGGAAAATCATTAGTATTATATCCACCAGACAATTCTATCATCCCAAATTCGAATGGCTTGTTATCAGCAGACTGGAAAACTCTATCAATCTTAAGACCTAATGGATTGCCATCTTCCAGCTTAAGTTTACGCTGAATTAAGCGCTGATTTGCGCTTGTTTGAAGGTAGAATTCGCCTCTATTTAAAAGAAAGCTTTTAATTATTTATTACAAGCAAATAAAAAAAAAGATATACATATATTTTTATATTGAAATCTGAAACATACGGTATATATACATATTTGTTGTGAATGTTTTAAAACATATTGCAAAATGGGATGTATTAAAAGTGACCCTAAAATTGATTCTTGTTCGCAAGGACAATGGAATGCGCTACATGGGTTAAACACTACGTCCGTGCTTAAAATTAAAATAAATCAAATGGTTAAGGTATTAACAACATTAAATGTACCATTATATAAAAATACTTACAACCACCAGAGTATATTTATGGCGAATTCCATCTGTTTATTTTTTGTATCAAATCTTATATTGTGGAGATATTCCGAATATTCCACAAGGGAATTCTGTAATTAGTTAATAATAAAATAAATATACACTAGTGCATTATTATAATAAGTTTTCTTAAATAATTACAGTTTCTAATAAATCACTGAAAAGTTTTTCTATGTCAGGGCTTAGAGTATCATTGGGATATTCGACACTTTCTTGTAGATACTCCCAATCTTCCTTATCTATCCACTCGGGTCATTAGACCTTTGCTCCAAGATGTACAATCCCCATATTAGATGGACTAAGTTAAATAAAAAATAAGTTAGAATGTTAAGCAATGAAAAAAAGATAAAGATATAGAACTTACTGGGATTTATGAAGGGTAGGGGGACCACATATCGCATCAGCCACAAACTTTCCAGAGGGCAACACCCAAGTGTCTGTTGGCCTATCTTCAGCCGGATATACCGATATAGTTCCCTTTGACTTTAGTTCGGTGGGAGCAATATCTGGACCAACTTCGATCACAATTTCTAAATCGTCCTTATTGTTATTTTCGTCATCAAAGTCAGAATATATATCCGAATTGTCATCATCGCTTGAAATCTCAATGATTTCAATGGGTTGTGGAGTTTGATGAGATTGAATAGTTGGATCTTGTTCTATATGCTATATACAAAGATAATGTTAGATATATTATATATAGAAGCAATATCTAGATATTTCTCAGTTATTAAAATACCATGCACTTTTTTGGCCTCTCATCCTTGAAGTTTTCTAATTGTCGCGTAAGCATTGTACGTGCTACCTTATCTCTCACTACTGTAAATTTAATAATTTCATTTTTTTGTACTGCCTATGAAATAAGAAAGGAAAGAAAACAATTAATTCTCGCATAGTTAAGTACATTTTCTCACATAAATACGTTTAAATGATTATTACCATCAAAATACTATTACGTTCTGAAATTAGTTTTTGCAATTTTTTATTATCCCGATTGAATTTTTTGAAGTCATTAACCCAACTCTAAGTGAAAAGAAGTATAATTAGCAAAGTTCAACAGGTTAATAATTAAATGCACAATATTGGTATTCATTAGAGCATCGAACTAAGAGTTCATAACCGATCGACTAAGAGTGTAAGGCTTTGATGCTCTTGGCAGGGAACTAAGAGTTCATAACTGATCGACTAAGAGTGCACGGCTTCTGCCAAAGGAAGTTAAAGTAGGCACGAACTAAGAGTTCATAACTGATCGATTAAGAGTGTACAGCTTGGCCATGCTTTAAATATCTTTTCACCACAATATTTCTAGTAAAACAATATTAACATACTTTCCAATTATTGAGTATACTTTGGGCCTTTTCTCTACGCGACGGATCTTTATTAGACCTTACCACATGTTTAATATCTTTATTCATGGTATCGAAAATTTGTTATATCATATTCGACATTTTTTTCTTTATAGTGTTTTATAACGTTGTTGCACGTCCATTGGCGGATGTCGGTTTCATCAAAAAAGTCCATAATGCGAAGAGAACTGATGGTCTGCAACTCCTGACTAATTTAATTTAACATAATAATCATCAGTAAGATCAGTACATACTCCTGACTTGCAAAACGCGTCCTCATAATAAAAGTTTAATCAGATTTAAGACGCGTATATATAGCTTAATAAAGTTAACCTTAAATCATATATAAATCACCCTAGAAGATCGTTTATGTAAATTAAAGATGGCAGAATGAAGTATATTTTCTAATCTTCTGTTGAGTCACGATTGTATCTGTTGGGAATTGAGATAATGGTCTAAAATCGGGTATACTTTTTGGGAATACAGTCAAAATTTCAAAGTAAAAAGTAGAAATAAAAAGTCGGAATTTGCCAAAATTAGTTAATCACACTGATTCCAGATTCTGAGTTCAAAGTCCGATTAACAATAAAAGAAATAAAATATTGAAATTTTTTCATCACATGCACTTTATGTCATACAAAAAATAACAACAATAATAATAATAAATCATGTAATAGTCTACGAATAATAAAGTAATAATCAAAGAAATAGTCTGTACCATAAAAATATTTCTTTGGTAGGAAAACAGAATTTAAAAATGGGTAAGAGCGGCAAAAAAAGTCACATGATCCAATAGGAGTAAAAAATTGTGCATAGAAAACTTATGAATTAATAGTGCTTTATTAGAATTCATCACTCCACTTATGAAAGACATCAATAATGATATTTGACGAGATCACGCCAACGCCATTAAAGAACGGGAATTAACTCTGGGTATTACTATGCCCAAAAAAAAAACTTATCATCAACGCTTCGGGAAAATAGAACATTCTGATATGTTACGTGAAGACAATATAATTACACATCGTACTCAACCTCGCACGATCCAACGTTTTAGGATACAATAACAGCGTAAACCGTATTAACGAATCTGCCTATATACGCTGGATATCTAGAGTAGTATTTTACATGGAGGAGATTGGACTACTCATAGAGAATTTTCTATTTTTCTTTTACCTCATAATAAAGTCTCATTTTATAATACTTCTTTTATTTGTAATCTTATAGTATAGACTTTTTATTTTTTATTCACGGTTCGTTTAATGTTTTGTTCCTTGGTTTTTTGTCCGGAAGAGAGTTCACCTCACTCCCGTTCATTTACATTTTTTTCCAATCAAGATGGCAACACCCTGTCTCCTATAGGTGTCGTCGAAATGCCGTATATATAATTACGGCATTACGGCAAAATGGGAATTTGGCCTTAAAATATCAAGATCGGCATTCAATAATTTATTAAATAATTACGGCATAATTGTGGTAGAATGGTATTACGGTATAAGCTTCATATGCCGTAATTAATTTCGACGACACCTATACTGTCTCCGTAAGGGTCAGACGTGTTTGGTTTTCAGTTTTGTAAATTGCTTTCGGCCCTAGTATGTAGGGTCCGGTAATTTGTACTCTAACTCGGTTCATTTTGTGAATTAAAAATAAAAAATAAAAAACTTATGAATTAATTAAGAAAATTTTTCCGTTTTGAAAAACTGTTAGGTGACATTTATTTTAAACATTTTTTCATGTATGTTTTTATACATTATATGTATATATTATTCTTTTTTCTTCTCGCCGTTTATCTTTCCTATAAATGCAAAGAGAGATATATTTTCATTTTTGTACGAACTTGTGCAGTCGTGCATACCAATAATTTATAAATAATAATGTTAATAGGATTTTAAAATGTAACCTAATGGATCGTATTAAGCTGTCATAGATGATTGACTAACAAGCTAACTTGATTTTCTTAACATCGAAAGAATTAAGCTAACATTTGAAAAGATTTATTATATAATTGTCAAATCATTTTTCAAGACTATGGAATGAAATGGAAGGCTCAAGGCTGGTGACTTTCCTAAAGGATCAAGCTTTAAACTTTAGTGAGAAGTCAATTAAAATTTTTATTAAGAGATGAAGCGACAAAACAATTATATGAATTTGAAAGAGATATTGTGTTGGAAGTTTATAAATAAAGAATTAGAATTAGATGACAATGAGGTAAATAATTTAATTTTTAAATCTAAGATGATTTTGATTTTGAATTAATACAAATACTAATACATGTATATATATACTGTATATATATATTCGTAACGTAAGAATTTACGTAGTAGATTGTACTGTATTTGGAATCATATAAATTTTTAAAGAATCAACGTATTAAATTGTTTAATAACAGGAGGTTGGGTTCGTGTTGCAAACACTACAAATGTTCCATGAATTCCACAACAAGTCTTGGGAAGAGAATCGTGGTTAATAAAAAATGGAGATTTTATAGATTAAGTCCGAATATAATTATATTCTTTTGAGAAACCTTCGTTAGAAATGACATTGCGGATTTCCCCAAAAGAAGTAAGTTATTCAAATCCAATATTTTAGTTTTTTTCAAAAAAAAAAATAAACGAATAATTCATTTATTTAAATGTAGTGCTGTGATTTTATTGATTTTAGTGACTGATATAATTACAGGACTTTCATTACAAATAACATCGATACCAGGATCACCTTCTAAAGCAAACTCAAAACATCTTTTAACAAATGCTATCATAACAAAAAAAAAATAGCTTATCACAAGAAACATATATAAAATAGAAATTGGCGTTAAATTAAATTATTAGATTTAAGTGGAAAAAAAACTGAAATACCACAAATTATCGAAATACCAAGTATATTACCTAGAATACCTACCATTGGAACTGATGGTAGAGAGTACAAAAAATTAGGTTTAATATTTTTTATATTATTTTGCCTAATGTTCAGTTTGAAGTATTATTTATTATAGTAAATTAGTTAATTAATAGTATTTTTTTTTTCTGAGAATTAAAAATTTTTACGTAAGACAAAGTTATTTATTTTGTATGATTTAAATATTATCGGAGCTTCATTCGTTATTTTTTTTTTCAAATTTGAGAATTAGTTAAAATACTAAAAACTTCTAAATTTACAAGAAGTTATGGTACATAAAGAATATTTGAAAATATTCTTTATTATGATATCGATTTTGAAGTTTGTCTTTTCATGCGACCAATAATATACAACATGGATAAATTATCTGTTATTTTTTTTTTTTTTGAAAAAAGGGAAGTTTACCTTAAAATATAATAATTGTTTTCGGTTTATTCAATTATTAAACCACTAGCAAATCTCAGAAAATTTTATTTTTACAATTGAAATTATCCTAACTTAGAAAAAAAAGTCGTACAATTAAACGCATACTTCGCTCTTTAAGGATTTATTTATTTAACGAATTCATTTTTTTTTCCACTTATTTAAAATTGATAAAAAATAATATTTTTATTATGACTTTTATTCAAGAAGACATAGTGTTTTTGCTGCACATAATAGAGCATATGCATTAGCAGATTATAATATTCAAGATACTTTAGACAAAACGATTTGAATTTAGACAGCAAACTATTCTTTATTCTTAAATTTCAACTTAGACAATGAAATTGTTTTTAAAACAATAAATAATTTAATGATTAGACGCATGAATTTATCATATCTCAAACAAACCTTTTCTCAAATATTTCAACGCTTGGACATTGTCTTTATTTTCTTTCGGGATAAACTTTGATGGATCAACTCTGATGGATTCTTAATTGTAATGATTAACCGCGATGTTTATTCTCAACTATTCGGAAGTACCCTATTCAGATAAAATTATAAAAGATGAACAAATATTGCCTAACATAGAAAAAAACGAAGTATCTCATATATTTGTTATTGAAGTTGTTATTCCAAATATAAATAAAAAGTATTTTACAATTTTGAGGACTTTAATAGGACCCAGAAATATATATATAGGGTCAGGTGATGAAAAAAATTTTTTACTATGAAGCTGTACGCATTTTTTCAGGGCCGGAATTATGATAATGCCAGTCAGTTACTATAATAGGAAATAAAATCCTGACTGGCATTATCAAAAATTATCTAAAAAAGGAAAGATTTTCATTATTTTTTTAGTTCAAAATACGCAAACTCAAACCTGACCCTTTTATATATATTTCTGGGTCCTACTTTAATAATCAAAAACGTAGTTTTTTAAGTAAATTATTTTCATCTCAAAATTATCAATTATAAAAAACTTATTCTTCATACATCCTAATTTCAGTTGAATATATATCTTTTTTTTGATCTCTTATTTTCATATAATTGTTTCATTAATTTATAAGTAAATACTTTTTAGATCACATTACTTCTGATCACGGCTAGCGTCGCTTTGACGTATCGTCGATACGTGGCATAACTTTTTCGTTTGATCAATTTTGAATCAGGTTTTTTTTTCTCTTCATTTTAATGAACTGTTTATTATTTGATTATGTCAAGTTAACAAAACAAAAGTCTGTAAAGGGTGTCATGTTTTAAATGTTTCTGAATATAAAAGGTGTTGCTTTAAAAAGTGTTTACGTTGCCGAAATAATACTGAAATAATATAAAGACTACTTGCAGGAAATACTAAAAAAGATATACACGAATATTACGATATAAAAAATTTAATTTTTAAATTTTTTATTGATGTAAATATTAATTAAGAGTTATTAGAAGAATCTCGTAACAAGCCAAAACGGCATTTATGATTTAAAAAATGTTCGTTCTAATCTTAACTCATTGGAAAAAAAATGAATAATTGATATTATAGCACTTGAAAATCGTAGAACTAGGCCAAAAATTTGGAAAGATTACTATTCCCAATACCTTGTATTCTTATTATAGTATTAAATTTTCAGAAACATGTTTAAATAAAATATGTATGTTGTGTTTTAATAAAACTCTGTCAATTGAGATGTGTATAATATTTTATTTTATTTTATTTTTACAATGGTATGAACCGAAATCACGTGTAACCCGGCAAATTAGATCCGGCTACCATTTTTTGGAGGCGACGCTAACGAATCTTGATCTTTTGGAAACCCACCGAAACTATAAAAAAAGAAAAGAACGGTTAGTAACCGTTCCATAATATTAAAAAAAAGCAAAAAAAAAAAAACCAAGCTAAGATTCTACTTACGAAACTTCTGTTCTTCGGAAGCCCACCCGAGACACCAAACCTATAAAAAAGAAAAGAAAAGAACGGTTAGTAACCGTTCATAATAATAAAATAATAATAATAAAATAAACCAAGATTCGTACTCGTACTTACGAATCTTAGTTCCTCCATTCGTCGGAAGTCCACCCGAACCTATAAAAAAGAAAAGAACGGTTATTAGTAACCGTTCATAGTATTTTTTTAAAAAAAAATAAAAAAAAATAAAACCAAGATTCGTACTTACTTACGAATCTTGGTTCCACTTTTTCCAAAGATCGGAAGCTACCCGAATAAAAGTAAGTCAAAATGTATTATCATTATCATTAGTATCATTATATCATTATTGTTACTATAAATAATTATAACAACTAATAATTTAACTAAAGAAGACTTCAGGTTCAATACCTTCGAAAAGATATGATTTATCTGTTGTACTCGGTATGTACATGTATTACTGTAAATAAAAACAAATAAATAATTTTTTTTTGGATTTTCAGTTTTTAATCGTTTTTATTATTTTAATAGGATTAGATGGTAAAAAAGTAATAATTTTTGGAGGGAAAGGAGAATGGTCTATTCCAATTATTTTTGGAAAAATCCCAAAATCCAGAATTTTTCATAAAGCACACGTAATTGGAAAATATATGGTTATATGAATACATATGGACAAGAATATTTGATCCTTCAATTCCTAATAATATTATGGATTCATCATCCCCATTTTTATAACCGGATCTTCATTTGGCATTATTACTATCATTCGGAAGTTACTTTTTATATAAATGGAAAAAAATAAACAAAATCAAAAACATATAGCAAGAACAGCATCAATTTCCTCATACTGTTAATTTAACGCAGATGATGATTTTAATGCGTTGCGGTAATTCAGGCCGAACCTGTAATTCCCGGCCTGAACTACAAATATATATTCACGTGATCGTTAATGTTATGCTGCACTTTTTTCATTATCCTCTATTTATTTCGTAGTAGAAAAGTTACAGTTAGAGTTGGTTATCCAATTTATAATATATAATAAACTGCACTCCAGTGATTGTAAATCTCTGCATTGCCTATTATCTGTTATTAGAAAAAAGAAATTATTAATAATGTGCTAAATTTTTATTTAATGGTAAAGAAGACATAGCCAATTCCTCCTTTAGAATTAGCTGACTTTACCAATAACAAAGTAGGATGTTGTCTGCTTGAGTTGATTATCAGGTGAACAAGAGAAATAAAAAAAATAAAAAAAGAAGAAAAAAAGGGAATAAAAAAATAAAAATAAAAATAAAATAAAAAAGAAAAAGCAGGTAATTTCATAGGAATTACCCACTTTGCTCACCCTTACCCAACCAAACAAACAAATCCAGTACCCTCCTAAGTAAAATTTGTGAACTCCCCGACTCAATGAGTTATCCGTTCTAATTTTAGCTTAGGAAGTTACTCACTTTGCAAATAAAAAAATACACACCTCTTTTAAAGTCTCCTAAGCCATTTTACACACATCTAGAAAACTGGTAAAGAGCTTTTGTCTGTCTGTAAGATCTAATGAAATTTCATTGCTTCTTTTTTTCGCAATCTAATGTCCTGTGGCTTGACCAGAGAAGATAGACCTAAAAAAAGAAGACAAAAAATAAGATAAAACATCGCTCACCCAAACCCACATACAAACCCCACTTTCACACTCCCAACTCACACACAAACCCGCACTTCCAACCACACTCCCAACCTACATACCTAAAAGAAGATGTAAGGAAAAAGAGCTTAAAAGAAGACCTAATAAAGAGAAGAACTAGACAGAGAGAAGATAGATTTAAAAAAGAAGACGAAAAAATAAGATAACCATTCTATTTTCATCTCCTTTTGTATTACTTTCTCCTGTTTTGAAATATGTTTATAAAAAAAAAGTTCGGTTTTAATAAAGAGAGAGAGTAAGAAATTTCAAAAAAAAAATAAGGGATTTTTATATATTTTTCGGTTATACAAACTTTTCCATAAATTAGTCATGACATGTAAAAGTGAGTATATACAAAAAATACATCAATGACTCATTACAGTACTTACTGATCAATTGATCAATCTATCCAAATATATAAATAATTGTTTTCGCGTAATAATTTATACGCGGTTTTACGCGTTCTTCATAACGAGATAATCAGATATAACAGAGATAATCAGATAATCAATAAAAATATTTTCAACTAAAGATATCCAAGTAATTAATTATATTTTGTTATAATATGATGATAAAATATAATTTTCGGTCGGATAATTTGACGGCTAATTTTTGTTGAGAACATCTCAAGAGCTTTTCTTTCTTTTCAGACGATCTTTATTTTTTCTTTTTAAGGCGAGCCTTCTATTTTCATATTTCTTTTTAGACGATTCTTTAATTTTTATGCGCCATTTATCTGAGCGATTCTTACTTCATTGATTTATTTCCTTACTAATTATTGCGAAACAATCATTTATTTCATTATTTTATTTCAATTAAACCAAATTTGTTATAATGCAAGAATAAACTGCATGCGTATAAATCATTAAGGAACTAAATTCCGGAAAAGAAAATATTCCACTTTTGATTGGAAAATCCCTCTAGTAGCCAAATAAGGTCGTTATTTTGAACATCAATTTCTTAAATTCATTGGTTTCATTGGATCATCGTGTTACGTTTCAATTCATGCACTGGAAAATGAAGCATATAAACATGCAATTTTTGAATATATACGGTTTCTTTCTCATTTTTTCCTTTTTTCTCTTCTTTTTCTTTTTTTATTTCCTTCAAGTCTAATTAAGGTAATTTAAACAGAGTGAAAAAAAAATTTTTTTTTTCTTTTAAATATTTCCAAAAAAAACTACGCTTCATTGAAAACTTCCATGTTTCGTTTAACATATTCATTTAGGTCACTTTCAAAATCTCCGAATTTATTAAAATTACGGTACGTTATTTCCGTTATTTCCGATACTTCCAATTCCTATAAAAAAAGCTATTTGTTCAACCAAATTTTCAAAATTATAAAATCATAATTTTTTCAGTTACCCAATTCTCAAATTTTATACCATGGAACCTACTACTTCTGCTTCCAAACATAAACTTTCGGGTGAAGAACCTACAACTAAGAGAATAAAGGTTTCACCCCATGAATGTGACACTTGTTATAAATGTTTAAACGAAAAATTTTGCAAGTCATGCTTTGAGCATCATTATGAAAAAACTCAAAAAGATTTTTCTAGTGGGAATGAAACACTTGACAACCTCGTTAAGTATATCAGATATTCTGAAGATGATAATATTTCCTTTCTTCAATGGATACCTTTTGACCGTTTGAAGGATGTTACTTATTTGACAAAAGGTGGTGGTGGAACAACTTCTACAGCCACTTGGTTAGATGGAAAATACGTAAGATGGAGTCATGACGAAAAACGTTGGATAAGAACTGGTGAGACAAGAGTAGCTATCAAAACTTTAAAAGATTCCCAGAGCAAACTTGATGATTATGTTGCCGGGGTAAGAATATTTTTTTATTTCAATTTATACTTGAACCAAACCGAAAATGAATTAATTACAAAAATTACATATTTCAATTTTAAAGCTTGACGAATATTTCAAATGTGCAAGTCAATATCATATAACCTACTATGGAATTTCACAAGAAACAGCTACAAGTGATTATTCAATTATAATGGAATATGCCGACCCGGGTGATCTCCGCCAATTTTTGGCAGCCAACAAGTTCAAGCTTTACTGGCGTCGCAAATTAGAACTTATAAGAGATGTAATTTCTGGCCTTGAAATCATTCATGATTCTGGTATAACTCATCGCAATTTACACACTGGCAACATTCTCAAAGTCAAAAACGTCTTTGTAAATGCTCGTATAAATGATCTTGGTTTATATACTCCAAATATCGCGTCGGGTGAGATTCAAGGTACTTTACCATACATGGCGCCTGAAATTTTACGAGGTCAATCATACACCCAAGCTTCGGACATATACAGTTTCGCCATGATTCTATGGGAAATTTCATGTGGTAGTCGACCTTTCGCTGATCGTTCTCATGATACTTCACTTGTCGTGGATATTCATAATGGTGTGCGTCCCATCATTCCAGAAACAGCTGCTAGTGAAATCCCAGAATGTTTCAGCACGTTAGTGAATCAGTGTTGGGATGATGATCCTAAACAACGTCCAACTGCCAGTCAGATTAAAGAGAAGATCTATGAATGGTTATTAGTGCTTGGTTGGTTTCCAACTTCTAGTAGTAGGGAACATTCTGAAACATCGCAATTTGAAGCAGCAGATGACGCCAAAAACAAGAATGACAAGAGTTATAGCGGCGCTATATATAGTCAAACTATCACTCCACAGACTCCTGTTTATACTAGTCGGAAATTCAAACGTCATGAGATCACACCTGAAATTGCTGGAGGTAAATAACTTTATAGTTTAGTCTGTTTTATTCAAACTCAAGAATCTAATGGATGATAACGTGTTTTTTTCTTCTTTTTTATTAGGCTCTGCAAGTATTAGTCTCTTTATACCTGAAGAACCAGAAGAATCTGAAGAACTTGAAGAACTTGAAGAAGCTGAGGAACCTGAAGAACTCGAAGAATCTAAAGAGTTTGAAGAACCCGAAGATGATAAGGACAATCAATAATTTTGTAATTTCCAGTACCTTTAAATTTATCATCAACTTGTAAAATTATAAATTATAAACAAACAATACTAGATAATAATTTTTTTTTTTATAAAGATATGATTTGTTTTATTTAATGTTAACATATAAAGACTATTATAATTTATAATTTAATAAATATAAACAAAATAAAATAAAGAAATTTAGATAACAGATAACTAACTATTAAAGATTAATTCCGTGTTTATCTAATGTTTCAATTGCTTTAGGATTATCTTGTAAAGCGGAAAGTTTAAGATATCCAATACCTTTTTCTTTATCTTGTTTTACTCCCATTTTTCCGTTATAATAAGTAATACCTACGTGGTATAATGCTATAGAATTATTATTTTCAGCGGCCATATTTAAATATTTCCAACATTCTTTTTTATCAAAAGGTAAATCAGGATTTTTAAGATTCTTACTATCATAAGCAAAAGCATATTCCAATTGAGCATCAGCCATTCCAGCGTCAGCTGCAATTTTAAATAATTTTTTTGCTTCAATTTGATTCTTTTCAACAAAACCTTTCCATAAATAAAGACCTTTCCAATACATAGCCGTTTTATTACCAATATTTGCATGTGCATTGAAACATTCCCAACAAATTTTATAATCTTGTTTTGATTTTGTTCTCTTAGCCTTTGTATTATGATGTTCAATACCATCTGATAATGGTAAAAGATCAATGACATGTTTATTAACAACTTCAATAGCGTTATTATTGGTAGAAATGGTAGAGGTAGTAAAAGAACTTTCTTGAGATTTTTGAGGTTCATAATTTGTTTCTTCATTTAAATTTAACAAATTATTTTCATGAGATTTATATAATGATTCAAGAATTTTTGAGACCTTTTGGGTTGATGGACGTTTACGATTTTCATGCTGCCATGCCGATGTAATAATTTCGGTGAAACCATCAATTATATCAGGTGGACAATTTACAAAGTTTAACGTTTCTCGTTTTCCACTCATAACATGTTCAACTATTTCATCATATTCATATTCCATATCTTTATATGGTACTCTATTAAAAGAAAGTTCCCAAAGAAGCATTCCAAAACTATAAAAAAAAAAAAAGGAAAGAATTTTAAAAGATTTATTTTTTTTAATCTTTTTTAGCCAATTCGTTCGACATACCTAAACATTTCACATGCATAAGTATATGGTTCTATCTTCGTATTTTGATTTGATTTTTGATAAGGTTTAAGTTTCTCAGGAGCCATCCAACGCATCATTTGTTTCACACTCTCACCATCATGTACTTTGGAAGTTACATATTGTGTTTTACGACTTAAAGTAAAATTTGTTATTTTACATTTAAATCCTTCAACCACCTACAGTATTTAAAATATATAAATTAAATATAAATTCAACATAGAGTAATTAGAGTATATTGATGAATCAAAGAACTTACCAAAATATTTTCACATCTAACATCATGATGTAAAACACCTATTATTCATATGAAATTAGTTCACGGACGTAAAATACCGGCAATTAATAAAATAAATGGAACTTACGAATATGATTCAAGAAACAAAGACCACGAAAAACATCTCTCGCCATACTTAATTTAAGTTTCCAATTAAGATTCTTACTCTCATAAAGACTTTTTAAATCTCCAAATTCAGCCCATTCTAGAACCGTAACATTTTCATTATAAATATCCAAATTTGAAACTCCAAGAAATTTAATTATATAAGGACATTCACTTAATTCATTCCAAATCGTTAAAGTTGCACCAGCTTTTTTTGATTCTGGATTATTATCGTCAGTTGAATATTTAGTTGGCTTACAAGCGACATCCAAATTTCTATATTTTCTTAATACAACACTATTACGTTCTATGATATCTTCTGGTACTATAAGATTTTCCGGACCAATTGTAGGCGGTTTCGATTTATCCAAAATCGAAGAATTTTTTTCCAACATTTCAATTTTTGCAGTAATAATTGATAATTTTTGATCAGTTATATTAAAACTATGTTTAATATCTTCAAAAAAACCTTTTAATTGACTTAAATCACTTTTTATCTCTTCATTTTCATTTTCACGATTAACAACATCATCAATAGCAATAGCAAGTTGTAATGATTTATAACAATTATCAAAATCATCTCTAATTTCATTAAGTTGTTGATTAACAACACTAGCAACGAAAAATTTTTTAAAACCTTTAAATTCAGAAACTTCTTCAACAAAATTTTTAATATGTTCTAATACTTCAATAAAATGCATAAAACTTTCAAAATAACTTTTTTCATGAAATTTTTCAATATTTTTATCAATATGCCTTTGTAAATATTTTATTGATGTTAAAGCTAAATCTACTCTATCAGCAAATACTCTACAAATTTTTTTATTAGTTTTAGCTTTATCATAAATAACTAATATATAAGATGCTATTTTAATTGCTATATCAAAATGTGGTTCTAAATTTTGAATAATATCTGCGGTTGTTTGTATAATATTTATTCCATGATCTTTAACGCACTCTGACATATCAACGGTAAAACTAGAAAATGTTTCTTTCATGATAATTGTTTTCTTTTACAATATAATAATTAAATAAAATAATTAAATAATTTTTAAAATCTATTCAGTCATTTATATGATATCTATTAAATGGAACACGGCATCCATTCATACCGTTCCACTCTCTAGAAAAAATAAATTTGTTACACATGCTGATGAGCTGATCTCCATTTCCAAACAAATTCTACAAATTCTGAAACTTTTTCCTTTTTTTATATAATAAAGAATTATAATTATAGTAATAATCATTTGCTTGTTAAATTTGTCTTCATTATACCAAATAAAAAGAATTGATGAAAAAGATTTTATTATAATATATAATCTTTTATAATTTCAACGATCGAAAATATAATAAAAATTATTTTGCTGGTAAATAACCAATAATACTCTTTTAAGATTTGGCTTTATTATATATTCTATTTATATAAAAAAATGTAAACACTAAATATTTTTAATTAATTTAATTTAATTTACAAACAAATCCAACAATGCATGCAATTCTGTAACACTCGCATAAACTCACTCCGTGTATGTAAATAAAAAAATAAACAAAAATTTAAAGAATTTAAGCCAATTTGACAAATTTGGATATTTCTGTGGTTTTGCCCAGAATGTTCTCTCCTTAAAACGCCAAATTTTTTTCATTGTAATTAAATTGTGCAACGGATAACTTCACAGTGTGACACATAATAGCAATATGAGCGGCCTTGGATTCCGTAAATAATTAAATAAATCACCTTATCCTAAAAAAAATAACTAAATTTATTATTTATTATTCGAATGAAAATGATTAATTATAAACTTTTTGTGGCAATTGTGCTTATTCAGCTTAAAAATGAAATTGAGAAATAAAGAAACTTTATAAAGAATTATTTGTTTTTGTTGATCAATTCATCCCAATCATGCCATTCCAAAAAAGGAATCTCCTATTTGTAGCATGTTCAGAAATTTCTTCCTTCCAATAAGAATTTGTTATCAAATTGTGTATGTTAATGAATTTATAAATTGGGTAACCTATAAAATAATTCTTCGTTTCTCTTCTTGTCTTATTTAATTTTAAAAACATGTATTTTACAAATCCTTTCACAATAGGAAAGAAAGGAGTCAAAGCACGTTCTTGTTTTTCATATCTTGATTTTCTACGTAGGCCAATGCCGCACAACTGTTCAAAATGTAATCAGTGTAAAATAGACAAACTCCCTTGCCAACCTTGTATTCAAGAGCGATATCAAAAAGAATATGAAAATTGGTCATGCGGAAACGAAAAAATTGACAAATTAGTTAAATACGTTAGGCCTTCCCTTATTAACACTATCCTTTTTCTTGAATGGATTCCCTATGAAGATCTTGAAATAGACAAAAAAGATTTTGCTGAAGGTGGTTTTGGAACAATATCTCTGGCAACTTGGATAAATGGTTATGTTGTACGATGGAATCATAATAAAAAACAATGGCATAGACAAGGAAAAATGCAAGTTGTTATAAAAACTATGAAGGACAATATTAGTGATAATTTTATCACTGAGGTATTATATCATTATATAATCATATACATATTTCAACGTTATTAATGTCATTAATTGTATTATGCCACCATTTTTTTAATTAACTTATTAAACAATTCAATTTGCAGCTTGAAGCATATTTTAAATGTGCTAGTCGTCATCTTATTAGCTATCTCGGTATCACTCAAAATCCGGATACAAAAGATTATGCAATAGTAATGGAATTCGCTGAAAATGGTGATTTACGAACATATCTTCAAAATAACAAAGCTAAATTATATTGGCGTCGGAAACTTGATATTCTTCGAAACATAGTCGCGGGCTTAGAAATAATTCATGTGACTGGTATGACACATCGTGATCTCCATACTGGAAATATTTTGCAGTTCAAAGATCTTCTGTATCCCTCACGAATTACCGACTTGGGGTTATCTAAACAAGCCAGTGAAGAAAAAACGGAAAAAATTATTGGTGTCACACCTTACATTGCTCCTGAAGTATTAAATAAAAATCCATACTCTGAAGCATCTGATATTTATAGCTTTGCAATGATCTTATGGGAAGTGGGAACTGGTGAAAAACCTTATGCAGATCTCGCCGATGATGAAGCACTTGCCGATCAGATCAAGAGAGGTCGAAGACCTAACATTCCCAAAGAAATGCCTGAATGTTATGCAACTTTGATAAGAAATTGTTGGAATAGTGATCCACAAAAACGGCCAACTGCGCTAGATATTAAAGAAAAAATAATGGAATGGCAATCCGTTCTTGGTTGGTTTCCTACTGAGGTGAGCCGCAATGATGAGGAAGCGAAACAATTTGAGGAAGCTGATGATGAAAAAAGCAAAGAGGACAGAAGATATCGTGCAAAAATATATAATCCACCTCCTAAACCGCAAGAACCATCTGCAGGTAAATTCTTAAATCATATCTTATTTGTTCGTGCCCTATATTGAAACTCATCCAATTTTAACTTTTGCAGAAGTTGATGATGATCAAGATCGTGAACTTCCAGGTAAGAAAATTTATACTACATACAGTATTTCTTATTTTCTCATTTTCATCTTAACACCTAACGTGTTTTTGCTTTGCAGATATTGATGATGAACTTTTAGATGGTAATGGAAATCTACTTTTTTATTTATTTGTTTATTCTATATTTATATTCATTCATCTTTTTAATTTGTAGATAATAACGATAGTCCCGACGGTAAGGAATCTTTACAATTTTTTTTCTTATTTTGCTTATGTCCTATGCTGACATGCATTTTACTATATATAGACATTAGCAAAGAATCTCAAGATGATAGTAAAGAACTTCCGGATGGTAAACAACTTTTGCATTCTTTTAATAATTTTTCATGCTCAATCCACTCACGCGCTTTTACTTTACAGGCATTAGCAAAGAACTTCCAGATAGTATGAACTTTCACATTCATCTTAATTATTCATCTCAGTCCTAATACTCACGAACCTTTACTTTACAGACATTAGCAAAGAACTTCTGGATGATAGCAAAGAACTTTTGAATGATAACAAAGAATCTCCGGATGGTAAGAAATTTTTATATACTTTTTTATTTGTTCGTGCTCTGTTCTGACATTCACGCACTTTTACTTTACAGACATTAGCAAAGAACTTCCAAATGGTATGAACTTTTGTATTCATCTTAATTATTCATCTCAGTCCTAATACTCACGCACCTTTACTTTACAGACATTAGCAAAGAACTTCTGGATGATAGCAAAGAACTTTTGAATGATAACAAAGAATCTCCGGATGGTAAGAAATTTTATATACTTTTTTAATTTGTTCGTGCTCCGTTCTGACATTCACGCATTTTTACTTTACAGTCATTAGCAAAGAACTTCCGGATGATAGCAGAGAACTTCTGAACGACAACAAAGAACCTCCGGATGGTAAGAAATTTTTATATACTTTTTTCTTATTTGTTCGTGCTCTGTTCTGACATTCACGCACTTTACTTTATAGGCATTAGCAAAGAACTTCCGGATGATAGTAAGGAACTTTCGGATGGTATGAAACTTATACAATTCTTTTTTTCTTACTTGTCCATACTCTATCCTGATACTTACCCTATTTTATCATTTTAACATAAAGATGACGATGGTTATGAAATTCCAGACGGTAACATTTTTTTTCTTATTTATTCAAGTTCTATCTTTAATACTCACGCCAATTTTAACTTTGCAACAGATGATGATGACCATGAAATTCTGGATGGTAAGAAAATTTTTTTCTTGTTCGATAATGTTCTATTCTGATACTCATGCTATTAACTTTGCAGCAGATGATGATGATAACCGCGAATTTCCAGATGGTAAAGAACTTTAATATTCTTTCTATTTCCAAATCATTCAGGAGATATATTTGTATTCATGTTTCATCACTTACTGATACAACTGCAATTCTTTAGATGATCCTCCTCTCTAATAATCATTTGACTACATCGTTGATAAAATCATTTCCCTGTTGAAAAAACGAGTATAGTCTGTATGAAAAGCATACAGATACCGGAAGTTTTGGACAAAAATTGTCATAATATTTTTGATGGACTAACATACGAAAAAAATTCGCGAAATAATTCAATAATTTTTTTTTAAAAAAAAATTCCTTTGTTATATAGAATTTAAACATTTTTTATTTTTTTTATTTTTTTTTTTAAAAAAAAAAAAATCATCATATTATCATATGTATATATATAATTGTTAATATTTATTTTATTATTGAATATGTAATTTATTATTAGGACAAAGTACATAATTAATACCTGATTATTTAATTTATAATATGTAGCATAGCTTTTACAAATAAAAACATTTGACCATTGATTGCATTCACTATAATTTCACTTGCAATCTTTCTTTTGCTATTAAAAAATTAAAGGATAAAAGAATAAAATACATAACCTTACCAAGTAATGATGGCGCGGCATAAATTTTACAAAACATACTACTTATTTTTAAATTGGCGCAAAAAAATATGATGTAATGATTATTTAACTTAGCAAAATTCTGTGAAACACGTTTATTTTTTAATATATACAATATTGGTTAAAATATAGGAATCACATGTCAACCTTGTGTAATAAAACATTATTTTTTATTTCTAAAAAAAAAAATCATTATACGGTCGTCACGCAATTTGTCACCTTAATATCCTTACCTATTTCTTTTCCCTCCTTCAAACCTACTTTTCATGCGCCCCGTAAATAACTAATACAAAATATTAAAATCTTTTATCTTTTCTTTTAATTCTTGATATTTCTACTATTTATTTTCTTTTATTTTTTAATTTTTTATTAAATTCTTTATTTTTTTCTTTCTTTTCTTATCATTCTTTATATTTTTTATTTTATTTATAAAAAATAATAGAGAATTGGAATCGATGAAAAAAACCTTTAATCAGTCAAAATGTCAAATAATTCAATTTCTTATGATTGCCTCTTGTGGACATTTAAGATCCAGGTAGCATTTCTTATGGAAATTTTGTGCAAATCGAATATTATCAACATTTGATAATTTTTGCATATCCAACACAAAACAAACAAGTTCACGACATTCATGTTTCAGCTTAACATAAAACTACCAATAATAATGGATATCACCTATGTAAAAATCGATATCACGAACAAGGATAACGGATAATAGGATCTCAGAGAATATTTAACCAACTTAAATTTATTAAAGATTATATTGATTCAGATGATGGAGACAACTGGAAGTGACCGCCAATGGTCTCAGTAATAATCTCAATGATGAGGCGCAACAATAAAGAAATAAGAAAGGTGCCAAAGAACATGATTTAAACCCAATAAGACTCAGATGGACGATTTTTAAAAAATAATCCTTTCACTTCAGAATGAAGAAAAGTTTATAACATCTTTATAACATCATTCTCTTATGATTTTGTTCAATCATATATCATCATTTGTAAGGCGTTTATTAGACTGTTATAGTCACGTGTTTGACCTTGACATGATGTCTGAAATGTTTTGGAAATTCTTTGAAGAGGAATGTTGAAAGCATGATGCGACTTCCTTGAACTTGAAGAAACCGGTTTGGGCGTTGAAGATGTCAGTCCAAAAAGTCAAGAAAGCTAAGAAAATTGAGAAAACAAAGGAGAAAAAAAAGTTGATTTATGAATTCTATTATTTTTCATTTTAGTTCTAAAAATAAATTCTTGCCCGATCACCTTTTATAATCACAAACTACAAAGGTCTTCTCCCCTATGAAAATTAGTCATTATCTAAATATTTAAATATTTGATTCAGACATTAAGAATTCCGATTGTACTTTGACAAGTAATAAATTACGGATGTATTTTTTTTATTTCCAAAAGGTTGATAAGACTTTTTCTTGTTTAATATTATTATCATGAATTTCCAAAGTTGCATTAACAATGAATCATTAATGTGCTAAATTAAAACAGATATAAAAGCATAAAAAGCATAAGAATATCAAGCATTTACAA
The DNA here is from genome assembly GCF_026210795.1 of Rhizophagus irregularis. NCBI lineage: Eukaryota > Fungi > Glomeromycota > Glomeromycetes > Glomerales > Glomeraceae > Rhizophagus > Rhizophagus irregularis. The sequence continues at coordinate 872,806 of NC_089435.1, read as the reverse complement.
AGAATTTCATAAAATTCTCGATATATCTAAGTTTCCCGCAATTATATCTACCGTTGCAACTCCTGGAATTTTAACGGGAATACAACTCTCCAGGAAAAGTCACAATCTTCTCCCCTTGTTGGGGGATTCTCGATGTTCTTTTTAAACTTACAAAGACAACTAGACTTTCCGAGATACTTCAATGCGCAGTTCCGTTGTACAATGTCCACCTACTACGCATTTATGGAGGTTTTATTTTATTTCTTTATTGGTTTCGCTCGTAAAGAACTTTCAGATGCTGGAAGAAATCTGGATCGGAAATCCCCACGTTTAATACAATTTTTCAAATAATGTGATTAAAAAATTTGAATCTCGAACCATCTTACGTAAGACTTGATCAACTTCAGTTTGAAATTCATATTTAAAAAAGTGAGGTTGACAAGCTCCATCATAAAATGATAATAAAAAAAATACTTATTTATTCTATTTATTCATCTCGTTGCTGGTATATTTTCGACATTAAAGGGATTATATTACAACTCAAAGGAAATTAATTGGATACGGAACTTATGCATCTTAAAGAAAACTTTACCTTATAAACGAGGAATAATGTGTGACAACGACCCCTATAATCTTAGGTGCTTAGGTGTTACAGTAATGTTTGCACGGTATTTATAGCTGCATCAAAAAAAAAAGGATTTATTATTTTCCGTATCTCTTAAGAAAGTATAAAAATGTCCGAATATTTCTTTTTCAAATTTTCTACTGTTTTAATGTTTACTTTTAAAAATTTAAAATGACAAATAATAAAGAGACAGATATTAAATCCCTATATACCAAAATTCCAATTTTAACTTGTCCTGATAATGTAACTTTACCCGTTCCTCCTGAACTTACTGCAGAACAGGAAGAAAAATTTAGTAAAGTCAGAGAATACGTAGATAGCATTTTACTCCCAAAGGAAGATGATCGTTATCAAGAAGAAAAAAATTGGGCATCTGATGCTTGCTTAAAACGTAATTTGCGAGCAGCTAAGTGGAATTTAACAGATGCAAAGAATAGAATAAAATATAGTCTAGAATGGAGAAGAGAATATAAACCTTCGGATATTGATCCTAAAACGGTTGAAGCAGAGGTATTAATTAATGATTACTATATAAAAAGTATTTATAAACGCTAACTGCTGATGAATTTTTTATGTATTTAATTAAGGCTGTTACAGGTAAACAACATTTAAATGGATTTGATAATAATGGTCGCCCAATTTTTTATTTGAGACCTGGATTGGAGAATACTTTACCTGGTCCTGATCAATTACGCTTTGTAATATTTAATTTCGAAAGCGCAATTACAATAATGCCGGAAAATGTAGAAAACATTGTAATTATTATTGATTTTAATAAATGTACCGCTCGAAGTAGTCCCGGTTTGGGAGTTGCTAAAGAATTTATGCATGCCTTGAGTTCTCATTATCCTGAACGATTAGGATATTCTTTGATTATTAATGGTGAATATATAAATATATATATTTATATTTAATTTCTTTCTTTAAAAAAAATTAAATGAAATTCATTTTTTTTTTTAGCTCCTTGGTATTTTTGGGGATTTTTTAAATTATTATCTCCCTTTATTGATCCCGTTACAAAAAACAAAATTAAGTTCGTAGATATACATAATCCTGGTAAAACGGTTCAAAACGCCCAATGGGTTAATTGTTTAGATTTTATTAACGAAAATCAATTAGAGTCGGAGTATGGCGGATCGAACGCTTTTGAATATCATCATGAAACTTATTGGAAAACTTTATGTGAAAGAATTGGAAAATCTCCGTACTAAGTTTATTAGTTTATGCATATAATACTATATTTAATGATATTTTTAATGAGTAATTTAGCCAGTTAGTAATTATGTTGATTTAAGATTACATCAAAGCACGTGACTTATGATAGTTTGATAATGTTCTGTATAAATATTTGAGCTTCAGAGTATCTTCAGTTCAATTCTCCATTTATTGAAATAAAAAAAAAAATAAATATTTCCTTCCTTCATAATAGCAAAAACTCTCTAATTTTTAGTTATACCTTCAAAATACATAATGACAGCTGACGATGCTTTAAACCTATCAGCCTCTCCCTCATCTACTTATAAAACAAATGAGCATCCAATTAGTCCTGCGGATGCACCTTCAAGGCCTTCATCGCAAGAGGAACATTTTTCTTTCAATGATTCTGGCAATGAAGCTCAAGGAATATACAGTGACGAAAATGGAGGCTGTAGTGTTGTTACTCCCGCCGGTTCCCCCTATAGAATTAAAACACCGAAAAATGTACAATCTTATAGCCCTCCCCATAACTTTTATCCGTATGAAATATATTTTGATCTTTACAAGAGTTCATTTATTCATTTTTTTAAATTATTTAATATATTAATTTTATTTTTATTTTAGTGATCACACATTTGTAGGGTGTTCTTCAATAACTGACTATGAGATAAAGGATAAACTTGGTGAGGGAACATTTGGGTATGAAAATATACAAGTTTATAATTAGATCTCCAATACTTGTTTCCGAAGTTACATTTGCGTCTATTCACTGTAATTCGTTAATTACAATTACATAATAGTGAGGTACACAAAGGCATTCATAAAAAGACAAAGAACGTTGTTGCTCTGAAAAGGATCTTGATGCATAATGAAAAAGAAGGCATTCCAATTACTGCGATTAGAGAGATCAAGATCCTCCGGCAACTTAGTAACCCAAATGTGGTCACATTGAGTGATATGGCATTTGAATATGGTAAATTTTCTTGGTAAATTTTCTTCAGTTTAATTATTAAAAAACGCAAATCGTAACCAAGAAATTTATTTTTAAAGGTGATAAGGAAGATCAACCTTCAATATATATGGTTTTTCCTTATATGGATCACGATCTAGCTGGGCTCCTAGAAAATAAAGATGTCCAATTCGCTGCTCCACAAATCAAATGTTATCTAAGGCAATTATTAGAAGGGACCTTTTATCTGCATCAAGTGTGTAGTTTTAATTTAATTTGTAAAATAATCTTGAAGATATTATATTTAATTTGAATTTTCTTAATTAGCAACGAATATTACATCGTGATCTGAAAGGTAGGTATTTCTCTATAAAAACTATAGAAAAAAAAAAATAATAAATCGAATTTTAATTAAATTTTAATTCACACTCACACAATTGTACAATTAATTTTTCTTGTAGCTGCCAATTTGTTAATTGATAATAACGGCATTCTTAAGATTGCAGACTTTGGCCTTTCCCGTCCGATAATAAACGATAAATCATTAACAGGTTGCGTGGTAACGCGGTGGTATAGATCACCAGAACTATTACTCGGTGCAAAACGATATACACCCGCGATTGATATGTGGGCAATTGGGTAAGTAGATAATAAAATTTTTACTGTTCTTAATTATTATACATTATACTCATTTATGAAATTTTTTTTCTAGTTGCGTTTTTGGCGAGATGTTAAAAAGACAACCAATACTGATGGGTTATTGTCAATTTTAACAAAATTATAAAATATAGTGTAGCCCATATCAGAGATATTAACAATAACTAAGTGTCGTTTATTGCTTTAATATAATTATAGGTAATTCTGATATTCATCAGTTAGAAATTATCTATAAATTGTGCGGGACACCAACAACTGATACCTTTAAAGACTTGGGAATATCAGATCTGCAAGTCGAGCCTGAAAAAGAATCTCCACGAAAAGTAATAGCTGAATACGAAAGGTTGAGAGAATAATCTTTTTTTTTTTTAAAAAAAAACAAATTTTGATTTATTTGATCAGACTAATAATCTAAAGTTGTTGATTTTTAAGATATGGTGAACAAGCAGCTGATTTAATGGATAAATTACTTGTACTTGATCCAAGACAACGGCTAAATGCATTTCAAGCATTGGACCATGATTATCTCTGGACAGATCCTTTACCTGCAGAACCTAAAGAGTAAGTTACAAACCATATTCGTATAGTATTATAGTGTTCTAATGTGATCTTTATTATCAGCTTACCACAATATGAGTCAAGTCATGAGTACAATCGGCGTAATAAACCAAAAGAGAAGAAAGAACATAATAAAATAGAGGAAACGTCTTCAAAAATCACGTCGACAGAAAAACGTCAAGGGTATGATCGAAGAGAACAACGTAAAAAGTCAAAGAGAGCACGAAGTCCAGAAAGACAGCGTGACCATGAGCCTAATAAAAAACGTAATCGTATTTATATTGCTAATCAAGAACATTCAAAAAATAGGCGAGGGTTAGCTGACGAACGGAAAGATATTCCTGAAAATTCGAAACGCATGCGTAAGGAAAAAAGACGTGGTTCAGATGGTGATGAACAGGAAGACAATTCTGATCAGCCTAAAAAACGTTCAAAAAAAGAATACAGACATCATTCACTCCCAGAGAAACCGGGTACTTCAAGGGCGACAGACTCAGATAAAGCAGATAAAGTAGATAAAGCAGATAAAAAATGAGATTTTCAATTTTTTTATATAGATCGCATTGTAGGAACTTGGGTTTTTTTTGTTGTAATTTCGACTTATAAACTTTTATAAACTTTTTACATATTTATAATATTACATACTTATTTGCAAAGCAATATAAGTCTCGGAGAATATTTATATTAAGAACATCATTGATAGATTCAATGAATAAGCACGATAGTTATATTAATAAGAAAAAAGATCAACAAAGATATGAAAAGATATGAATTAATAGTATTATTATTAACTAGTATTTACCTTGCTGCGGTGAGCTATAACAATATTAACCAATGAAATTTAATGTATAATTGATAATTTATCTGTATAATAATATATGAAAAAAAAATTTAAATGTATTCTTTTAATTCACTTCAAAAAGTATATAAATCAACATGCACGTTTCCATTAATACATTCGCATTCATTAGTCCTTCCATACATTTATTTGAATCAAATAACATACATAAAAGCATTAAATCTTCAAAATTATTTAGTAAAAAATAGAATAGAAAATAAATTAGGCAACGTATTATTGTTGGTCCAGCATCCTCCTACTTATACAACTGGTAGAAGAGAAAAAGAGAAGAGTGAAAATGAAAGAATCCGTTTAAAAAAATTTGGTGCGGAATATTATGAAGTAAAATATCATATTTGAAAGGTGTTTCGATTATTAAATATTTAAATAAAATATGTTTGATTTATAATTATTTATTTATTGAATAGACGCTAAGAGGTGGTCAAGTTACATTTCACGGACCTGGACAATTGGTTGGATATCCAATTTTGAATATACGAAATTTTAAGGTAAAAAAATATATAATTCATTAAGAATAATATTATTAAACGTTAATTAATAGTTTCTTTTAATGATAGCTTTCGGTAAGATGTTATGTTGAAGCTATAGAACAAGTGATTATAGACACATGTTCAACATATGGAATTAAGGCTAAAACCACCAAGAATACAGGAGTTTGGATTAATGATGATGAAAAATTATGTGCAATAGGTAATATAATATTTTGATTTTAACCTTGTTTTACCAAAAAAAAAAAAATTCTCATAATTTTGTTATAAATATTTTAATAGGAATTCAAGTACAAAGATATATAACATCACATGGTTTTGCGTTAAATTGTAATACAGATTTAAATTGGTTTGAACATATAATGCCATGTGGATTACAAGACAAGAAAATGACTTCTATTTCAAAAGAATTAAATAATTTAAAAAATAAGAATGATTTGATGGAGGAAATCAGTGTAGAAGAAGTTTTACCAAATTTATGTAAAAGTTTTGGTAAGGTGTTTAATTGTAATGTTGTTTCATTATATGAATTAAATGATGAAAAAAATCTACAATTGAAAAATGCTATATTAAATTTCTAAAAAAAAAAAATTAGAAAATAGATACTGTATCTTTTATAAAAATAATAGAATTAAAATAAATAAACCTTCATAAGCATGATCTTGAAAAGAAAATTTTTGATTAACAAAAATGATATCATCTCCGTCTTAGCAGCAACCTCGATTTTGGACCATCATTATTATCTTGAGATGAAATGAATACGAAGCTAATCTTCATGATATCATATTCTCCAAATGGAAGGATGACTGAATTTCCAATAGATAAATAGAATGCCTAAACAACATTAATAATTTATCTGTAACATAGTATCAATTGCTATTTGAAATGTCTTGATTTTGCACTTTATGACTCTTAGTTACACATATGAGTGATATAACTGACATTTTTAGTAGAATAATATTCACTTTGAACCTCGTAGAGAGATTATTTTCAATCTTTATAACCACCATGACCACCATGACTACCATTACCGCCACTACCTCTTCCTCCATCTTTTGCCAATAAAATTAATATTAATATTTTAAGAAATTATTTTAGATAATTTAAATTTGATCAACAAACAAATTACCCATAATATATCATGTCGGTTGGCTAAATAATAATAATAATCATTCACTTCATGACAGAAGAGTTACATCACTGGTCATGGTCAGGGTTGTGGTAGTACACCTGTACTAGCAAAATTCTAGTACGTACTGTACTAGCAAAAATTTCGTACAAGTACTAAGTACACTGTACTAATACAATTATTACTTTTTAGGATATAATTTAACCATTTTAGGTAGATATCATGTGATCAATATTGTTTATATTTATAAAATTAACCAATAAAATTTATTAATAGTATGTATTAAAATTGTATTTGTACTAAATTTTCAAGTACAAGTACAGTACTTAGTACTGTACTATACTGTACTAGTACTGTACTAGTACAATTCCCAACCCTGGTCATGGTAATATGACAATGTTGAATAATCGTCTATCTCCGTTTAAATTTTCACTCCATATTTCAATATTACTGATTCATCAGAATTCTATATTTGGAAAATTCTTTTTAAAATTACTTTAAAATTTTCATACACATGTATGTCTTTGGACAACCTTTATCTACAATGAAATAAATATTTTTTGTTTTTCTCTTTATAGTGACCGGAGTATGACTGGTAAAGAAATGACAACTCGTAATATAATTCATCCTTTTTCATGTAAAATAAATAAAATATATTAATAATAAATAAAATTATTTTATCCTTTAATTTAAATTGTATACATACCATATAACACCAATTTCCTAAAATCTAACAATCTAATTCTTTTTTTTTTTATTTTTTTCGATTGATTACAAATACCGTCAATAACATCCTGTAATTTATCTAATTTATCGTTAGGGTTGGGCGATTTTTTTGTCATTAATTATTTGTATTTTAACGGTTGTTGAGAAATTCATTTCAATGATCGTGTTTGTCATCGATTATCTTGAGAATTAAAAAATTTGCATATCGCTTTTGACGTCGTCAAATTTCCTGTTCATACCGTCAAATCCCCTTGATCACGTTTTCTGTTCAAAGTGACAATTCTTTAGCTAAAAGAGCTTCTTCATATGCCTTCTTAGAATAATACAGGGCCTTGCTTAATGTCTCAACATCTTTATCATTAAGACGAGGTGCCCTATTCATATTCGTATCATTTTTTAGGTCATTGAATCTCATATTATTAAATTCCTCCCTAAAAGTTTTAATATCATTATTGATTTGCTAAGATACTGCTACAATATACCTTCTTTGGGTCTTTTCTATATGAACAGAATGTTAAATGTTTACAAAACGTTAGTAAAGTAAATGTTAGTAGAATGTTAAAGTGATATAAATGCAAATTTATTAATGGATTTCATACCTCAGCGACACAATTGTTATTATGAACACGTCTATTGGTCTGATCCTATGTTCTTTTCATAATTAACAAATGGCTGTCTCTTCAATGTTTATGTAATGATCGAAGCCATTCTTTAATTGTATATATGAAGGATTATATCTTGGTCTTAATGATCTTAATAGTTCAGGAACCAATTTTGAACTAATTTTCTTATTATCTTGGCTGTTAAAAACTTTGTCGTATCTCATTTCAAATTCCGGTGGTAAAGTTTTTAGTATCTCCTTCATTCCATTCTATTATCATATTATGAGTGCTATAATAGGCACTTCTTTGAACTATTTATTAAAAAAACCACAATGTAATAATAATATAAAATGCAGGATAGCTATTTGATAACATCATTTTAATTTGCCATACTTTTGTGAATTACTTCTTAGTTATATAAATGTATAATGTATTAAATGAAACAAACAAAATTTTTTTTTGTAATAAATCCTTTAGTTCTTTTTCTTTACAAAAAAAAAATAATAATAATATCAAGGAAAAGTATTATTATAAACTAGATTCATTTTTAAAAAGCATTATTCATTGAGTTAAGTAAATAAAAAAAAAGAAAATTTTGCAGTGTTAGTATTATTTAGCTTGCTTGGTATTTTTGAATACCTTAAATATCACAATATAAAAATTTCCCAAATTTTTTCTATAAATATTTTAACTAAATATTTATAGCACAAAATTTAATTCGTTGTCATACAAGATGTGAATATCCAATCAAAAATTGATTGATAAAATTTAAAAACTTAAAAATTTAAAAATGTTTCAAACTTTTATCTTTTTTTTAAAAAAATTAATTTAATAATGCCAGTTTTGTTACTTGGTGTTAGTTTACCCGATAAAAAGCTCGTTAGAGTAAGTATAAAATTATTGAATTAAATAATTTTTTTACAAAAAAGGAAAAAAAATATATATAAATTTTTTTATTTTTCTTTCCTTTCTTTTAGATTGCTTTAACCTATTTTTATGGAATAGGGCATAAAACAGCTCAAAAATTATGTAGTAAATTCTCAATTCATGATACATGTAAAATATCTGATTTAACAGAATCTCAATTAAATGCAATTTCTTTAGAATTAAATAATATGACTATAGAAAGTGATTTACGTCGTCAAGTTAGAAATAATATTTTACATCATAGAGCAATCGGTAATTATAAAGGTAAACGTCATGCTATGGGTTATCCTGTAAGGGGCCAACGTACTAGTACTAATGCTAAAACTGCTAGAAAATTAAATGGTAAATGGTTGAAAAGTTTTACTACGTAAGTAAAAAAAAACCATTTTGGATTTATTAAAAAAAAAGGAAAAAATATTAAACGGTCCATTTTTTTTTGTAGTTTAACAAATCCCGCTATTACTTCAACATCATCATCATCAAATGTTTTTATAAAGCCAAGAATTCCATTAATGACACATTTTAAGCCATTTGAGAATTTCTTTAGTAAATTCTTCTAATTCATTAATAATGGTTTTAATTGGTTTTTTTATTTGTGTTTATTTATGAAATAATGCGTTATGTTCGTAAAGAATTTAATAATGTAAAAAATGTAATATAAGAAAATATAATAACAATTTTACAACAATTTTCTTAATATTCCAATTTTATAAGTTTCTTTGCGATCCTAGTATCCATATGTTTATATGTTATTAAGCAAATAATTAAAATTGTAATGAAATCATAAAAATGCAAAGGTAAGAAAATTTATATAGAGGTAAAAAGAATACGTCATTCCCTTTATACTTTTTACCAACTAGCAATATAATTATTCCCTATCACTTCCATTATTACCACCGCTCGAGCTGGCCTTTTTAACGTATGGTTTCGTATAATCACTTTGTAATCTAGAAGTTAAAGTAGCACTACTAGTACTAGGCGCACCTTCAGCTTCTGACTTATTTGTTGTTGAGGCTTCGGATATTGTACTCTTTCGACTTCGAGTAGTTGGTGTAGCACTTCCTTCCGTTTGATCATCATCATCAATTTGACCATCATTAGATTCGCTAGCAGCATCATCATCATCCAAAGATCGTGAAATAACGCTATTGGACTCGTCATCATCTGTGACATATGATTCTGTATTATAACTCATCTCTCCGGACTCAGAGACTAGTGCCGTGTCTGTTGGAGAAATTACCGAAACAGGACGCGACTACAAATTGAAAATGTAAATTAATCAATAATATTAATGAATATATAAACATCACAAATAATTTATTTACCGATTCATATTCACTCTCCGATTCAGTTACTGTTCCATTATCATCCGAAATTCTTTCTACTCTTTCACTACGTCGACTAGTTGTTCTATCCGATTCGTCATCTTGATAATTGTTCTCAGTAATATTGTCGGTAACTTTCATAATTGGTGTAATTGGACTTGTTAATGAATCTGCAAGAACTTTCCTTTGCCACCATGAAACAAATGATCTCCATGCAATGATTGAGAATAATATTTCCCAGGTAAGGAACATAGACATGAAAGTAATAGCGGTAGGAATTGAATGATAATACATGAAGTACCTATAATAAGATTATTAAGAATTAATTAATTTCACCTTTTTCTTTATTTTATAAAAAAAATATTTTTTATATCATACCGTAAGCCACGGAAGTGAGCATCCAACCGAATTTGAGCATTATATACATCAAGGTTACTATTTGATATAGTAATTAATGCTTTAGTTATTGGCTTTTCCTGCATAATTAAAAGTTTGAGATTACATACACTAAAATAAATGATGATAAATACAAAATTCGTTTATAAAAGACTTACGGCACTCTCAATCATGTTCTCAAACATAACTACTTTGAGTTGTTGATCTTCTTTTGTGAAACCTAGAACTAAAGGGATCAACCGCCAAAAAGTATAAATGACGCGAAATAGACCCGATTGATATGTAAGAATGCACTAAGATAAAAAATAAAAATCTTTTAAGAACTCAGGTTTTTTGAAAATAATAAAATACAAAAGGTATTAAAAAAAAAGCTTACAGGGCGACTCGAATATTGCACCGTCTCATTCTTGGCCATTAATTCCAAACCGACCATAAAATTTCCTGAAATGATGGATCGTGGGTTAATTATAATTATAATTACCGTCATCACGAAAAGATGATGAATTTAAACACGAATACACGAATAATATGATTGATTAAAAATAACCATTAGCCTTACCTAATGCAACATTTCTATCCGAACTAGGAACATCTAGATCAATTAAAATATCATATGCTTGATCTGCTGTTAAAAACTATATAAAAAAAAAATAGTTTAATTTTAGGCATAAGTGCTACTAAAAAAAAGACATAAAAACTCACGCTGTCGTATCGGCCATTTTCAGTAAAATCAATAATCGCATAAGGAGAATCATCTTTACTGAAGTTTTTTTTTTAAAAAAAAAGCGTAATATAATTAATATAATTAATAAAGCTCCATATTTTTTTAGTAGATTGATCATGATCAACAAAATTTTATCACTTACTGATATTGTAAATATACAGGTTTCGCATGAGCAATTTTTGGAACATATATCATATAAAAGCCCAAATATGACACAAATGCGACTGAAATTAATATAAAGGCAACAGCGCTTATAAAAATTGTTTTTACAGCAGTCCGCTGAGTTTTTTGAGAAGTCAGTGCATTTGTGAAACGGGTAATGTAAGGCTCGAAAAGAAAATAAAGTGGGGAAAGAAAGAAATTTATAATCTATAAAAAATCAAAACTTTACGTGTTAGTATAATAAAATAGCGCGTTATACACGTTTTAAATAAAATTATCTAGATCTTACCTCCACCAACATTGTGAATTCCAACCAGTTTATTAATAAAAAATTATTAAAGTACGTACAGTTCAACTTTTGAGCTATTTAAGACTTATTATGTCGTATATTGATCTGTACTGGTATGGGTTTCAAAGTGAGTGGAGATAAATTCCTATTGACCCGCAATGGTAAATTACAAATAATAATTACGTTAAACTTGCTATGAAGGACAAATTTGTAGATTAGTTGTTATATAATTAAATTAAAATCATGCTTTTTCCATGTGAAAATGACGAAATCTACTAGGTTTGTACAGTAAAACCGGCAATCACGGATATCAAGTGACATTGGACGACATTAGTTTTCCACGCTCACGTTACAATTTTTATGTAGTCCTCGGCGAAAATAATGGAGGTGAGAACACCGCTTCTTAATTTGGACATAACTTCATTACTATCCCGAATAGATCATTGCTTATTATACCAAATTGAAACAGTGGAATGCTCTTTTAAAAAGCAATAAAAAAAAGTAACCGACATTATCTTTGTTTTTATTACTCAAAATGGATTTACCTTTAGAACAGAAAATTTTTTGCATTTCTATAAGCAACACAAAAAAGCCAAAATGTCACACTAAAGTTATCCTTAAAAAAAATTCATAAATGATGATCATTTCACATTTTTTTAATTTTGAGAAAAGTCAGGGAAAGGAAAGTGGTAATACGGGGGGATTTACGAACCATTTAAATAATTTTGAAAATATCATAGTTATTATTTATTAATAGCGAAGTTATTAGTAATAATAGCATGCAAAATCAAATTTGATGCAGATGGAGGACAAACCTAATATTAATTATGTATTCTGATTTCTGATCCTCTTCCCGAAAATAAAAAAAACCTCCGCAACTTTATTATAAAGTTTATGTGATATTAAAATAAACTGACCGCCATTATTTCGCTGGGGTTTGTACAAGATTGATTGTGATCATAACAGGATAAATCTCCCAAATCGAGATTACAATATAGTATATAAGATCCTTTTAATGGGATAAGTAATTTTTATTTCGTTACACTAGCTGTACCGTGGTTACTTCTTTTGATAATTATAATATGCACTCATTTTTAATAAATTATAAATATTAATGTAAATCTTTTGATATAATTTTATTTAAATAGTTTGGCAATAAAAAAAAACCCATCTAATTATCTATCACTAAATATTCACCAAGGGCAACCTATGATGAAATCATAAAATGTATAAAAATAAACGATTTAAATGAAACAAATATATCAGATATTTAAATTCATTATAATTACCCAAAACATCCCAATTCGGAACATAATTTCTATCAACGAGTTTCCATACTTGAGATACATCGAATAATTCAATAAACTGTTGATCCATTGAGCGTGATTTTGGATGCGAAAAGCGTCGATACTCATCAAAGATTGAAGTATACGTCCATCGTTGAAGCTTGCGAAGACATCCGATCAGACACCCTGTTCGATGCTTTTTAAAGAAACAAAATTAATATATATATATATATATATATATATATATATATAATAAAAATATTATTATATTTACTTTGCCCTTATTACAATGAATTAAGATAGGGTGATTACGTCGATCTAGAATGAAAATTTCAACAGTAATAATTTAGATTTAAATGAATTATATAATTTTTATTTTCTAATTAAACATACCCAAAATTACGGCCAAAGCAGCACTTATTTTGTCTTCAGGTACTAATAAATTGGTAATAAAATATTATTAAACACTGATCTTGAAAAAACGACACGAAAAAATTACGAAGAAAGTTTAAATCATATGATGTTTACTATGACAAAAAGGTTCCTATAAATATGAGTAAGAATTAATGTTAAATGCAAACTTTTTATACATATATAATAGCATTGAAACACGTGATTTTTTTTACCTTGTTACCAGCGATTTCAAATTGAAAAAATTTAATATCATTAGCTTCCAAGAACTTCATATTTTGTTCAGGGTATTCTTCTAAGATCAACGTTCTTTTTTTTTTACGAATTATATATAAAAAATAACGATTCAATCGAATCGATAATTCAATTGTGGTAAAACACAATATATTATAGATATTTACTATTCATACAGAATACTTTTTAGCCCAAGTTTCTTCAAGAAAGCAAAATTTTTTTTTTTTGGAAAACTACTTCTATAAACCCAATTTGACACCATATTAAAGTTATCAGGTGGTATAAGCTCTTCAAATTGACGATGTTCTTCACCTGAAGAAGTTGTAGACCAAGACTGAGTACGTTGAAAAGCTAAACTTGAAGTAACAAAAGGTATAGGTGTAGCTGCTGTAGTTGAAGTAGCCGAATTAGAGTCTTCATCTTTTGCTTCTTTTGCTTCTTTTGTTGACATTTTGTGAACTAAACGAAGGAAAAGATAATTACTACTGCCAATGAGGAGCAGCGGACTTTTTGGTCGCCAAAAAAAAAAAATTGTCAAATCTTACCAATTTTAATGTAATCTTTTTTTTGTAACACCAGTATAAAACTGAACTGAATCCGCAGTCAATCTGTAATTGTTTAGAGTTCCTTTGTTCACTTCTTTTCTTTTCTTTTAAAAAAAAAATATGGTAACTGTATTTGAGTGTAGCTTACATGGTCATATTAGCAATAAGTTAAAAGCGAAACTATTAGATAGGTTAATAGGAATTTGTGGGACTCATCCTTTTCCATTTTTTGAACATGAAATTGGGTTTATACCAACAAGTTAAATAAAACAATTATACTATGAATTTTATGAATTTTTATTAAAAGTAAAACAATCAATAAAGAAAATATATAATAATTAATAATTAATTATTAATTTATAGCGCAAACTGCGGAAGGACCTCAACGAAATGAGGATGTTTTATTAAGAATAAAATCACCAATTGAAGAAAATGATTTAACCAAACGACAATGGTATATTTATAACATATTTACATATTTAATTTAAATATATATAATATAATATTTAAAATTTCAATCTAGGACATTATGTCAACTTGGACATCCAGAAACAAGAGGTAGAACCGTTACAGTTAGACCTGTATTATATTCAAAAATTACAGTTGGTGATGCACTTAAATTTATGACAGTGCTTGGATACAGGTTAGAAACAAAAAAAAAAATTTTAAAATTTTTCAGATTTGAATAATAATTATTTAACGTACCTTTTAGTTATGCATTCGAATATACAAAGAAGGGAATTATATTTACATATCGTGATATTTTAAAAATAAGTATTACACAAATCTTCAAGGTAACGAAATCTTTATTTTCGTTCTTTACTCGTGATTGTAAATTAATAAATAACATGATCTAATAGTTGGAAGTTCGGCATGATGTGTCGAAATTAACACCGTTCGACCCAAAAGAAAATTGGATAGTAGAAGTGACGACTATACCAGTACAACAAGATCAAGTAGATAATTACTGCTCAGAATTGAAATTATTTGATGATTCTTTGAAAGGCATCTTGAACTTGTTTCATGTTGAACATTTAGTTTTACAAAATAAAATTCATTATTCCTAAAATATTATATTTTTTTGATTTAAATCTTTTTAATGATTTTACGAGATAAGGATAAGACTAGAGATAATTGATAGACAAGTGTCTGTTAAACAATTAATAAAAATGGGTTAGACGATTTTCTTTCCAATAATATTTTTATGTATAATATGAGTCTTTTTCGGCGGATGACGGGAGTCCGCTGATCATCAATTATCACCTGATACGACCATCTGGTAAGAAAGTAAATCTCATAATTTCGCAATTTAAACAATGCATGAAATTTTACATGAACAATGATATTTCCAATTTACTATTGACATTATTCAAATTGATATTTTACTCATTTTACTCATTCTCATACTCCCCACTGACTCATAATGAATATATTTTTTTTTTTTAAAAAAAAGAATAAATCAGGTATGTTAAGTGTGGGGTGGTTTATAATAAGCCAGTAAAAAATAAACAAATAAATTAATTATCAGATTTTGATACATGCAATATGCAACCAAACGTGACAAATTGTCCTACATATGTAGATCATTTTATACTTATATGATTAATATGGTTAAAGAACGTATCTAGAAGGGCTAATCATTATGATTTTTGATTTGTTCTTTAATAATAATGTAATAATTCTGGCGTGTTTGAATGAGATAACATGATTTTGCATCATTATTTTCATTGGATTTCAATCATTTTTAGCTCAGATCTCAATAATTGATCTCGTGGCAGTGCAAATTTTAAGTTCACACTTGTTTATAAATGTTTAAAAACAAGTATATTTATTGTATTATAAATTTATTGTATTATAAATTTTTATTGTTTAAGAAAAACCGTATTAATAATTATCATGTATATATATAGTTTCAGTCTATCCCTATATAAATAAATTTAAATGATACAAATTCTGTGTATAGAAGAAATCATTTAATTAGTTCTTGCAAAGTAACGTTTAACAAGTTTAAACCCCTACTGACATGGTAAACTAATGTGACACCATTGAATTACTTTTACCAAACCTTCCCCGATCACTCCTCCTAAAGAGTAAACTATTTGAATTTTTATGGAAATATTGTTATTATCATGTGACGAATTTTTTTGATTTTTTAGATGGAATTCTTTTTTTTATAAAGTCTTCTCAGATAAAGATGTTGAAGAAAAAAAATAAATTATCTTAATTTCCTTGTGTACAAGGTTTTTTTGTTGTTTAGGATCTGATAAACTTGAATAGGAAATGGGGCTGGTTCAAAATAATATAAAAATATTATAAGGAACAACTATAGGAACAATTCGTATCGGGATCTGATAAGTGATAAGTCCCTATTTGACAATATTAAGTGATTTGTGGATGAGCGCATGCAATAAATCTAACCTGAATTGGAAACTCTGAAAAAAAAAAATCTGATAAAAAAAAAGTTATATGTAATTTACACGTTTTATTATACTCGGAGATCTTTTTTTTATATACTCAACTATACTCAACATATATATATTGTACTTTAAAAAACGGTTATAAATACGACCCCAGTTTTTTTTTTCGAGAAAGAAAAAAAAATATTATTTTTTTTCTTTTATTAAAAATAATCGTTCTTAATAATAATAATAATATTATATATGTACATAGATTTATTACTATGAAAAACTTATTAACACAACATCAATTAATAACAACTTTAAATAAAAATATTCAATTTTTCGCTCCAATCTTAATATTTTATACTATAATATTATTAATTTTTATAATATTATTAAAAATGCCAAAACCGGTTCGTCGTATTAGTTCAAAATTATTTAATATAATTTCTTCCACATTTTTATCGTCTCGTTCTGTGTCGCTGTCATCATCATCATCTCCCATTTCTTCGGAAAAAAGCCAATCATCATTATCTTCGCCACCTCAATCCCAACCCCAATCCCAATCCCAATCCCAACCTCAACCTCAACCTCAACCTCAACCTCAACCTCAACCTCAGCCTACTCAAACTGTTAGTGAATTTCCTGATGCTGAAACTGCTGCTCTTTTACAAACTGTTCCTTCGCCAAATGAATTAATATCTTTTGATGAATTACAACAACTGGAAAAATCTGATGATGATTCGTGTTTGAATTGTTTGAATCCTTGTGATTCTCATTCTAATTATCCATCTTATTTGAAAATTGATTATGAATCTTCTATGCATAATACTGTCAAACCATATATAAAACATGTTTTAATATCAACTGGTAAAGGTGATTGGGAAACAAATATTGAAGATGAACGTGATAGTTTTGCTGCTAATTTACATAAAGTTATCAATAATATTAAATTAAATGAAAAGTCGTTGAAAAATAATCATGAAGAACATGAAAATACTGATCATTCAAGGGTTATAATCACAAATTCTTCAAGAGAAAATGATTCATCATCTACAAAAGGAAATGATATATTAATATTCCCTGAAAATATCTTAATTAAAGATGTTACTACTAAACAAGTTACGGATTTTTATAAAAGATTTTTAATACCAGAAAATGCAGAAAATTATTTGGATAATAGTTATCTTGATGATAATTTTATAATTGAAAAAATGCCTTATAAAGCTATTATTGTAATCTGTTCTCATAAACGAAGGGATAAACGTTGTGGTATTACTGGTCCTTTGTTAAAGGAAGAATTTGACAAAGTCTTGAAAGAAAAAGGATTGGATCCTCAAACGCGTAAAAACGATGGCGTTGGAGTTTTTTTAAGCAGTCACACTGGAGGTATATATTATTATATATATTATTATATTATATTTTTTTTTTTTTTTTGCGAAAATTCGATTCAAATTTTTTAATTTTTTAAAATTTTAGGACATCGATTCGCTGGTAATGTTATTGTATATAAAGAAGGAAAAGGAATATGGTACGGAAGAGTTATACCATGTCATGCTAAAAGCATAATAGAGCATACTATAATTGAGGGTTTAGTAATCAAAGATTTATATCGGGGTTCAATGAATGGTAGTTTTGCTTCTGGTTGTGGTGGAAGGAATTTTGATTGGTAAAACTTTAATCCTTAATATAATAATAACATTTGCTTTTAGACGATTTTTTTTTTTTTACTTTTCTTAATATAGAAAAAAGTATAGCATTTTATTACATTTTACCAGTTTATACAGCAATAGATAGACTTGATTATAATAATAATTAATTGTAAAGAACATTCACACACTTTTTTAAAAAAAACACTTAAAAAGAAAGACTAAGAAGAAAAAAAGCTTCTTTCATGTAAAAATCATGCTTTTTAATTAACACGTGTAAATCAAAATAATAAAATTTTAATTAAAAACTCTTAAAATTTGGGATTTTCGCAAAAAAAGAAAATTTTAAAGATTTTTAATTAATAAATACGCATTGAAATGGTTAATTCAAAAATTAACTCAAATTAATCAAACGCACATCACGATTCACAATATGATTTGATCATCCAATCATAAAATAAAATATTTTTTTTTTATATTACATTTTTTAGTACACTGAAAAAGTGACATACATAGATCTCGATCGATTTTTTTTTTTTTTGAAAAAATGGCTTCGGTAATTCCTATTGAACCTATTGAACCTGTGATAAAAAAAAAGAAAACTCAACCGAGTCGTAAGGGAAAAAAGGCTTGGAGAAAGAATGTTGATATTACTGAAATAGAAAAAACGTTAGAAGGGATAAGAGACGAAGAGAGAATTACTGGGTTTGTAAAAAAAAAGATAAAATAATTATTGTTATTTTATATCAATTTTTTCTTTTTAATTGTAATAATAATATCATAATATTTATTTTTTATTTTATTTTTGAATATTAGAGGTAGAATTCGTGATTTACCGGACGAAAAAATTTTTACAATTGATACATTGGGTGATGTTGAAGGTAAAATATTATTTTATCATATTTTAATGTTAAATAAAATTTTTTCTAAAAAAAAAAAACTATTTAATAATTTCATTTTTTTTTCCATTGATTCGTTCTATTGAATCTAAAGTTAGGAAGAAAATAAATAAAAAATTTGCCAAACTAAAAATTGATCAAATAATAGAAAATAATAGTAAAATTCCCGCAATATTTTCAAAACCAAAAAAACAAAATGATCATAAAAAACATTATGTATCAAAGTATAATAAATTTAAATCAGAAGAATCAGAAGAAGAAGAATCGAAAGAATCAAAAGAATCAAAAGAGTTGGTAAAAAAAAAAAAAAGTGATCATGTTAAATTAACTACTGAAAATTCTGTACCTACTAAAGTTTTATTAAAAACTGGTGAATATGATGTATGGAATGAAGAAGGTATGAATTAATTTTTGGGAAAAAAAAACAGATTTTTTTTTTCTGATGTAGACTTAATAATTTTATTATGATTATTTAGAATCCGATGAACTACTTCGAGATGATGACAATGATTTCTTGCCTCCAATGAAGAAACGGAAAATTAAGGTGAATTAATCATTCAAAATTATTAAAAATTAGTTCGTTTAATAATTATTAAATTATTATTATTTATTTCTTAATTTGAAAGCCACCTCCAACTATGAACGTGAAACCATTTGATACTATTCCAGCTGTACATTTTCCGCATCCAGGAACTAGTTATAATCCAAAATTTGAGGATCATCAGGTATAAATTATACTTACTTCCATCTTAGTATAGGCGTTGCTGCCCGTTAACTAACTTAGTAGCTTAGTATTTATATTATTATAACACATGAAATTTGCATATTAATAATATTGTTTTATTAAATCAAAAAGTCTCTACTTAAAATTGCTCACGAAGAAGAAGTAGTCAAATTACAGAAAAAAGAAAAATTGCAATCTCAGCTTCCTGTGTTATCTGAAATGCCAACTTCAGTAATGAATCCAGAGGATATGGTGGTTAAAGATATTGATGAAGAAAAATCTTCGGAGGATGAAGTTGAGGAAAATGAAAGAAATGAAGTGATTGAAAAACAAGTTAATAATCAGCATAAAAAAACAAGGACAGAACGAAATAAAGAAAAAAGGAAATTTGCTAGATTAAAAGAAGAACAAGGAAGAAAAGCTAAAAAAGAATTTAGGAGAGAATTGGAAAAGTATTAAAAATTTATATACTCAATGATTTTTTTTTTCAAACAAAAAAATTTAACTTTACAATTAATGCTTAGGCTCCCAGAGATAATTCAAAGCTTCAATCAAGAATTTACAGAACGTGAGAAACAGCAAGCTGAAAAAGCCAAGGCAGCTGAGGAAAAAGCAAACTTACCGTTGAAGAAGATTGGAAAATATTCGTATGTAATTTAGCTCTGTATATTCTCTTATCCTAATCAATTTTGTCGACTAAAAAAATGTGAATTTTTATTTATTTTTGCTATGATTAGAGTTAAAAAATTGCCAATTGATGTACAACTTCAGGAAGAACTGTCTGAATCATTAAGAACATTAAAGGTATCGTAATTTTATAATGCATAAATACATTTTGAACAAAATCTAATAAAAATATTCTTAAACAAACAGCCGGAAGGAAACCTATTTCGTGATAGGATGGTTAGTTTAGAAGAACGTAATATAATAGAACCTCGAGTTAAAGTGAAAAAGAGGAAACGAAAATTTAAACTTAGAGAATTTGAGAAAAGTTCTTACAAGAACTTCAATAAGTAATAACCATGACTTCCTTAGATAGGATCTATATATTAATTTGACATTTATTAAAATAATCTCCTTATATCCCTTCTGCCACTAGTATTAAAATAACCTTGTGAAAATACTGAAAAAAGTTTTTTTAATATTATTTTTTAACAATAATTTGTCTTATTTATTAAATTTTTCCTGAAAGTAATTCTACGAAAATAATTATTAAGGATAAATGTATATTAAACAAATCCGTGTGTAAGTAATTGCTTATTTACAAAGTTTTGGTTCCACTTTAATAAATCATTAATATCCTTAACCCAATCAACTCCCTCATCAATTCTGTTCACGCAAGGAATTGGATAAGGTGACATTTGTACCTATTAAATAAATAAAATAAATATTATGTTAAACTTTCATATCCTTATTGACGAATATGGTTCTTTTATTGGCACATTTAGCGCAAGTACCATGTATTTGATTAGGACCCTTTTTCAGAATCAAACCGATTCTCATTCTCTGTATACTGTATCTTTTTTGTAAACCACCATATCTTTAATTTGATTGTGCTATGACGCCCTTAGAGAAAAACTATATATTTCTTTTTTTTTTAAAAAAAAAGTCAAATTAAATTATATGATCTTACCTCTAACCATTCTCCTTTTTTCAACATGCATATTATTCTTCCATCTATTGTAACTTCTACTGGAGCACGACTTTCTTCACCAATCTAGAAATTTAAATCAAAACTTTAAAAATGAAGAGTAAAATTAATATTACGTAATTACATACTAATCAAGCTTACCATTAGTTGTATTTTTACATCTGGTGGTAATAAAATAGGTCGAAAAGAAAGTGATCTTGGACAAATAGGGGTAACAATGAGACTTTGCACAGATGGATGTATTATAGGTCCTCCTATATTAATTTACAATCCAATACATTGAGTTTCTAATTTTAATTTACGAGTATCTTTTTTGGATTCTGGCATTATCAATAAAATAATATGATCTTATCAATAATATTTCGAGCATAAAACGCGTCCAACTTGTACCTTGAGCTACTTATCCCTTCAATGGTAAGATTCATCATTGATTAATAAACCCCAGGCAATTTGATCCAAACCATTGAAGAGATAAACATCTTCCACTGATATATGCCAGGTCAATATTCAGTTCTTTCAAAAATTTCTATTCATAAGTAAATAAATAAGAAAACATGCCAGCTGACAATGAGTATGCTGTTGAGCCTGTAGGAGTGGCAATTATCAACCCATCCGCCTAGATAAAAGAATGAAAATGTGATTAGCTATATCTTATACTGTATTCTAAAAATATTTCATATTTCATCTGTGGAGAAAAGGGGTTGACTTCATAAGATTACTTAGTAAACCATTAAGATAATTTACCACAGCATCCGTTAAAAATTGTCCATCCACAAAGCATTCGATGGCAGTAAGGTGTGGATAACGCCCTCGATGTAAATTGACTTCATTCATGGATTGTAAATTACCTGATTAAAAAAAAAATACAATATCTAAATCAGAACTATTGTTTAAATAAAATTTACGCTGCTGTGTAGCCATTAATTACCAATCTCAATGTCATCTTTTGTAATTCTTTTCCCTTCTGTGTTCCACATCGAGCAAGAAAGTCTCATGCGAAGTAATAGCGAGACGTTTCCTTTGATTATGTCTTCTAACGCAGATTTGTAATGTTGTAAATCTATCCAATGATATTACATCAGTCAAGGTATTCTAAAGTATGTATTGATATTTATTCACACAGTTTATTAAGGATACGAAAAGGAAGCAGAAATCCTAATGTCCCCATCGAGAATGATATGACTGGAGGAACACATTGATTGAAAAGTGATGAAACGTGAAGAATTGTTCCATCGCCACCTATTGTTATAACAAAATCTACAATACGTGTATATTCATCTCCATGTCCTAATTTTGTTTTAAAATATCATTTAGTTTAATTCATATAAAAAAAACATTTGATTAAACCACCCACCTTGTGAAATAAACACGTATGGTAATTCATTTTCAAATTTTTTAGCTACCTCAGGTTCAACAATGATATTTATATTAGGATAAGATTCATGTAACCAACTGAAGAGTTTATTGTGGAAATAAGTTTAATGATTTAATAATAAATCATATGTAAGGAATTTTTTTTTTCAGACGTACTTTACAATTTCCAAGAGTGCTTTATCAGTTGATTTGGTAAACGGTTTTTTCACAACCAGAACTGAGCGTGGAGGTTCCATCCATTTTAATCGATAATTTACTCTAAAGAATAAGATGTTCTTAATTTTTTACTTAATCGTAACGTAAATAAGAGAAACTTTATTTACCCATATGTTGAACCGATAATTTCTTTAATTTCTGTAGTGGCTTTTTCAGTCGTTGTTGACGTTTGAGATATATCTTATATTCAATATAAAAATAAGTAGGTTTAAGCTTTAAAACTTCACATATGCGTAAAGTAAAAGCAAATTACCAGATTCTTTTCCAATTTTACTCAATAGAAATTCTACCCTGTCGGGTAAATCCCTTGTATTTGAATAATACCGAAATTTGATAAAATGTTTTTGTGGACTAGAAAAAGGAATGGTATGACATAATACACGTCTGTTATAGTTTTCGGTATTAGTGAAGAGTTTAAATAAAGGAATTACTCGTCTAAAAGACATGAATAAAAATTAATAGTTCTAATAAATGAAGATTTCTAACATCTAATCAAATGCGTTAATTAAATCTGGTGACTTGTGTTACAATAGTTCTATGGATATATGTGTTGTTTATGGTTGCTGGTCGTTATGCGTGTTCTTCCTCAATTTCTTAATTTTCAAAATTATTTTTATACAATATGCAACCTAAAAGCGCTTTTCCTTCGGATAAATCATCATATATTTGGGCAATTACTACTGGCCTTCTAGGCTCAAGCTGTTGTATTATACAACTAATCCTTAACATATTCTCGATCAGTTGTGCAGGATTCAGCATTTTAACACCATATCGACCAATATTTCTATCTTTTACCACGGTCCTGATATTATATACGATGACTAAGTATGGGTTAAATTCGAAACAAACCTTAGTTACATTGCTGATTTCGTTATCTTTATCAACATCTCCAGAATTGATTTCTTTATATAATCAAGGAAAAATTACAATATCACCATTTAATTTAGAAAAGCCTTTAACAGAAGAAGTTGAAATATTTGTTGTTCAAATCAATGGAATAAGTTGCGAGGGATGTGCTAATAGGATTAAAACTCAATTTGATTCTAAACCTTTCGTGGTAGATTCAAAAGTTTATTTTAATAATCAATCAGCTATTGTTAGTGTTATACCTGGTAATTATAAACCAGTTGATATTGAAACCTGGGTGAAAATGGTAGACTTCAAATATGAACCAAAAGTTATTCAACATTATATTGAGAATAAGTACTAATGATAGAAAATTTATGTAACTATATATATTCTATTTTTTTCATCATTTAAATTAATCATTGATTGTTCTAATCATTCATCATTTGAAAGAAAAGAAGATATTTTTATTAATATATAAATAATAACTAAATAGGTTTTAGAGTTAAAACTCTCTCTTACAGTTGGTAAATAAAAGAGAATCTTAATCTGATTACTATAATAATAAAAACCTTCTGAGATGTCTATAAGTTAATTATATGAATTAAGAATAAAAAAATTTTTGAAAAAATATACAAGTCTATTATTAAGAATGTTTATATACGGGCGAGACAATGAAATATGATCAGATCGATTAAACATATATACACAGTATATGTATATATATAATTATGTAATCTTATTAATTTTATTTTACCAATTCCAACCAGCACACCTTCCAGCGCTATCCTTTCCAACTAGCCACACAGTTTCCCAATAAAGTATGAGTTGCGAAACAGATTTTTTACAATTTATAAAGAACTCTCTTTCTTTAATATGTCTATATCGAGATCTTTTTTCGTTAAATGTAAAGGTAGTTGTTGGTTTTGGAGAGGGCATCATGTCTGGAATGCCTTCGATAAGTTTCCCTTCAAATAAGGCGTCAAATGCTGAAATGTCTATTTCTTTGTATTCATAGGTTTGACGTCTTCTACGATTTATCGGTGGATAAGTTTGGAATCCCTGTTTATTATGTAAAGATGAAGGCGTTGGTAGCATCCGACATACTCTTTGTTTGAGTATTATAGACATCGCAACCGATCGCAATTCACGAGCATCCATTGTTACTTTTTGCTTTTAAAAAATTTTAAAAAATTAAAAAATGAAAGAATTTTGATTTCAAAAGGTTTCCGAGGAAGAGTTAATTAAGAGAAGTGTAGATGTTTGGACGGATAATTTAGAAAATGTGATAAGGTACATGAGGCAGAAATGTTTGGGAGTACTTATTTGATTTCTCTTTTTTTCCTATCAAATCTTTACAATTTTGGGTTAATTCGTCATGTGTTGCAAACAAAATCCTTTTTGTATTGGGAGAATAAATAGTAAAAAGGGATTTACTGTAATTTGACTGAATAAATAGCAACTTCAAATATTAATCAGTCACAACATTTAATACCAAACAATAATGTATTACAAATGATACAAATGATACACACACTCTCACCTGTTCATATCGGCCGGCGATTTTACAAAAAGCATGTTCAAATATATTTAAGCCATTGTTATCTATCTATACGCCAATTTTATTTTTAATTATTTAATTAAATAATAATATCCTAAATTAATGAAATATTAAAATATTTTTCTTTTATTTATTTATTTATTATTTCTTTTGATAGATTATGTAATCGCACGAAATTCGGATTGTAACATGGTATATATTTATTTATATGTTTGCAAATTTTTAGGCAAGGATTAACTTCGAAATGTCGAACATTCTTATTTTAGCTCGTGACCATCCCCAAATATTTCTACCATATGAAAACCTTGAGATTTTCCCTATTTTATTCTAAACGTGAGAGTTTTTCCTTCATTGAAAATTTCAAATTCCTAAGTAGTAAAAAAAAAATCTGCTCCACCAATAAATTATTTCAAATAGAATATTGTTCATCTTATAAAAGAAAAAGCAATAGATCCACTAATTTTGCGAGAAGGAATTGATTATCAGTTGTGTATCATTTTTTAAATCATAATCTTTAGCTGTTAGTATTTTTTTTCCTTTTGTTCATTATTCAGCTAATGCCAATAAAGTGTAACCTAAAGTTACAAAACAAAAGGCAAAGTTCATAATGCTGGTCAGAATGGAATTATCATATATCTTGGCCGGAATTAAAGCGATAATTAATAATCTAACAATTTACTGAATTAAGTGATAGTAAATGATCCTAATCCTGTAGCTATTCTATACACGTTAATATTCATAATAATTTGAATACATTTTTGTTTCTATCTTGCAATAGACTAACTTTAGTAGTCTATGATTAGCTGTTTCAAAAGTTCTTTTACTTTCTCGCTGTACAGTACATGTTGTTTAGTGTATTCCGCGATTTTTGCTTCGAATCGTGTAGTTTAGCATGCATTGAATGAGATCTAGATTAAAGATTTTTAACTGTATTAAATTTATTTGGATTTAAATTCTGGATAATAATAATTGAATTTAGAAATATGGATAAGATTATTGATTTGAATTATGGCAATGTGTATAAACTAACCTTGAATTTTGGTCAAAAGTTGGATAAAGTTATTAAAATAAGTGAATATAATTATATTATTCTAATTTAATGTTTCATGCAACTTTCTTAGATTTTGGCCATGTTAAAATATATATATCAAATAAATCTATTTGCATAACGATGTTACTATCCTATCTGTATTGCAATTTCTGAATCTAGAACGGAATTAACACAGTATCTATGACTAGATCCGAGAGAGATTGAAAACAAATAAAACAAATGAAAGGATGATGCCGATTTTGATAATATTTACGGTATTGTGATATCTGCAGGGATTGAAATTTTCTGACTTTTAGTCCTAGTCAATCAGGTTTTCGAAATCTCATATGTCATCAAATTTAACGAAGAAGGTCGAGGACAAATTTCAATGCATATTAAGTGTCGCATAATAATGTGAAAGAAGTTCTGAACGTGATTGTGGTTTTGTTTAAAAATACGGATTTGAAAATAGTAGAAACGAAAGAAACGTCATTATGATTTAATTGTACGCACGTGATTTATTTTTAAAATTTCATATGATCGATTTCGTTAGTCACCTGATTTTAATTAACGTGTAAGCAACTCGATCACTCCTTGAATAGGTTGCAAAGTTAGAATAATGAGAGTAAATCGGAATTTTTTTTACTTTGCCTCCAAAATTTTTGACAGCTCTCGTGATCGATGCGATGATGTAATGATCGTGCGGATCGTGTCGTGCGACAATCGATTATATATATATATCCCGACTCTATTTTTTTGCACTGAAAAACAAAGAAATGTACTCTTCTATAAATTCTCCATTTGAAACAGTTCACGCGGTCAAACATTATTTTGAAGTCCAAAGAAGTGGAGTTGTTTCTTATTTATGTTTAAATTGGGAAATTGAGGATTGTTCTAGCGTTCCTTGATACAAACAGGAATTTTAAGATCGAGTCTGGACAAAAACTGATGCAAGGTTGTGGTGCGGTTGAATAATTAAAGTTATTACTATTTTACGTCTTATTATTCAACAACGTTATTGTGTTCCGCTACCTTTTTGTTTTTGGAGCTTCGTCTTTGGGAACCAGTCTCTCGGAAATGAAACAAAATGATGCTGGAACTGCCCAGGATCCGCGTACTTTGATAGTATCATATATTTCTCTCGCTACTTAATATTTGCTATTACTATTATTGTATCTGATTAATTGTGCGATAATAGATCTCTTATATATACCCAAATCCTATTTTTTCTATTCAACATATTTGTCTAAATTTAATGACATGTTAAGTTCTACAAGTACTCACGCTAATCCGTCAGTTGAGGGAGTTGAAGGTTGGAGCGTAGTGGCTGTCAAAAATTTTTTAAATTCCCACAAAGATAAATTTTCTCTTAACAATGGTGAAATCGAGATTTAGAAACGGTGTAGCGTTTCTTTACCAAAAATACGCTTTTGCAAGATGGTTTAAGGAGAGGACCAGCCATGAACATTGCAGACTTTATCACTCAGTTGAATAATTAAAGTAGGTTCTATCATAAAATAGTTTAACGACGTGTTATTCAATAAATGTCTTTCTAGTCAGGTATTTTCATAGTATTTATTTGCTCATCCCATTTTTTGTTTTCAGGACTTACGTCAAATGAAGTTTTATAGTGTATTCCGTCACCACTGATACTAGTACTTCTAACACATTGGGAAGGATTTTTAACAGAAGTAAATCAGTACAACTTTATTATTGAATAGGAGAGAGGCTTTACTAAGGTTAGATGAAGTTAATTTATTTCTTACACTGCATGTCTCAAATATAACTGATGACCATTTTTTTCTATTCAGAATATTGATGATTGAGACAAATGAAACTGGATCATGTGTTAGTTTAGATTAATTTAGTTCGCAGTATTAGTTTAGGGATGCCATTTCATTTTGTAAAATAAACCCTTGTATCATAGCTATGAGCCGAATCATATACCTAATTTATCTTTTTATAAGAATTAATAAGGCGCTTATTAGCTACTTGCATGCTAGTGTGCGTGTGTAGGTTAGTTTGCATTATGAAAAATAACGAAGTCATGTTATTTTATTAAACCATATTAGAGATAAAATGAGACATTGCCAAATGGAATCTTTCATTAACATCACATCGAATTCTTTCAATGAGATCTGATCAGATAGGCTAGATATGAATATTTTTATTTTGGTATTTTATCAATAAAATTCATGAATTTCTTTTATTTCTCAATCCGCGACAAAGAATGTTATTATTCGTACAGATTGACTTATAATTCATAGTGTTTATTTTGAACGTCTAACTACCAAGATTGCTTTGCTTATCTTCAAATGAGACTTAGCATCACCAAATATAATAAAACCAGAAGTCACTTTCAGACCATTTACTTTGTTGATGCTGATATGGTGGGATCCCGCCTAATTATTTATTGTCTTAGAACTTTTATTATATATTGCCGTATTCGTGCAATTAAAACTTCAATACCATGAATAAAAATTTAATTTTCAGCTCTCTTGCTGAATAGGAGTATACAGTATTACTACGGTAGCTAAGACAGATCTTTAAGCATAAAAATTATATTTAGGTATAAGGTGTTCTTGCTATCATCAAAATATTTTTGAACAGAACGAAGGATTGATTCTGAAATTAATAGTCTTTCTTGGAGAAGAAAAGATATTTTAATTCGAATGGTAAATAAAATTCACAATAACATTTGGAAAACATGTTGTGAAGTGGTTGCGGATCAAGCAGAGGTAAGCTAGAAAAATAACAAAAATGGGATATCAAGCAAAAATGATCGCTCGAGCTTTTCAAATAGGCGAGCAGATTTACGCAAAACAGTTATTTCTAGAAACATTATCAAACCAATGATGGGTGGTTGGACTTCATTAGAAACAGATATACTAAATTGATTTGTATTATAGTAATTGACACGATCTTTTTTTTAGATATGTATAAATGTGTGATAAAGAGGCGTATTTAGGAGAATACGTAAAAATCTTGAAGTTTTAAAATGTTGCATTATTTTATTATTTCGTATTGCAGAGTTTATTTTCATTAGTAATTTTCAATTTCTTTTATATATATTGTAAAAATAATATAAAATTGTAAATAAACTAAACTAGTAAACCATATTTTTTTTAAAAAAATTCTTTGATGCTAATGTAATTTCATAAGAAATTTATTTTCTTATATTTCAATCTTCGATTATATTCATCTAAAATAAGTATGTTATAATACAGTAGTTGATTTTTTCATTTTTTCATTATACAGGATATGTATATTATGCTATACATACCTAAATTTTCACTCATTGTTTTGTCACAGTATATTTAATAATTGCTTGCCTCATTTAAAAACTCTCATTAATACTTGATGAATCATTTAAACTTTTAAGTACTACTGAATAATCATACTTTGCACTACTTTTAAGAGGATTTTTAATTCCAGGGTAATTTGCATCTTTATAATTATTTTTCTTAATTTTATATAAGGGATCCATTCAAGTAACTCCCAATTACTCCTTGGGTTTAATTGTACTTTTTAAATAACTTTATCAACATGTTCATTTCCAATGGTCCAATTGTCAAAATTTTGTTGAAATCTTTTGGAGTTACATTCTTTGCGTCAATTAAGAAAAGTATTTGATTTATTACATTTTATTCGTTCATCGGAAGAATCATCTGAGTTCGCAAGATTAGCAACTTTATTCTCTACATTAATATTCATATTTTTGAAAAGTCCAAGTCTATTAATAAGTTAGTTAATTTTGTAATTAATGTAAATGTTTAAATGTTTACGAATTTAGATACGATCAAATTAAAATGACGCAGTAATTCAGACCGCAAGCACGTGATCCGAAATGAAGTTCTTAAATACATTTTATCGATTCTTGGTTGAAATTAGTCAAATTACCGTATTTTTGAAACAATTATTTTAAAAACGCTTCATGTAAATTTACGTACCACAAATTAAAGCATTTGGATAACTAAGGTTTTGCTTGAAAAAAAGTTAATTTTTAGAGAGGAATGACTTGGGATTTTTAATTATTTAATTACAAAATTATATATAAGTAAAATTAACTCATACATATTGAATCATTTTAAATGTAAAAGGAATTTTAGATAATAATATTAATATTCTAAATTATTTTTCCGATGTTTCCATTAGATATTACTGGAAACCCAATTACTTTAGTATCAGAATTATATATTTACATATTTTAGTTAAATCTTTTCAAATTCTCTTTCATTAATTGTTGTACCATCCCGGAATTTTCCTAGAATATAAAGAAATCCTATTAAGAATAATAGATAATACCGATAATAAAGAAATTTAATAATCAATTTTACGTTCAATTTCTACTTCGACTTTTTTACTGAGTCTTTCAAAATATTTGTGAAGGTTTTCATCATCATCATCAAACACTATTTTTCAAAAAAAAAAAATTAATTTTTTTAAAATAAAGAATTAAACAATTTAATATATATATGTGTGTATTACATCCTTTCTCAGATTCTATTGTTTCTATTTGTTTAAGTGAAGGAGCAATATCAGTATGTTCGTTACTAATGACATAATAAATAATTGACATATTAGATATTATGACTATTGTCAGATAATTAAAAATCGAGATTCTTTGTATGATTACCTTATTTTCTCGATAATAGGTTCACTTTCATATTTATTATTACATTCTCCTATAGGTTTTTCTTCTTTGAGTGAATCGCTTTCATGTTTATTATTACATTCTCTTATAGGTTTTTCTTCTTTGAGTGAAAGAATGATGAATGTGTGTTCGTTATCAGGTAGAACACTAAATAATCGATAAATTATTATTATTATTTTTTTTGATAGAGTTAACATGAGAAAAATATTTTGTTATTTAAAATATCTTAGAAATCGAGAGAAGTATGTAAATTAATTATTACCGTCGTTTCGTTCTGAATAAGATCCAGATCAATGGTTCTAGTCATACAATAGAAAGTGATAGAAAGTGATTTAATATATAAATCGATTGATTTGAGAATAATTAAAATTATAACCATGTTTGATAATTACTCCAAATGCAACCGCAACAACAAACATTAATAAAAATCATTATACAAATTCCTAAAACCAATTCAGTTAATTCAATTAATTCAGACATTTTCATCAAAAGTGAAAATAATAAAAAAAAAAGTGAAAGTTTGAAGTAATATTTTTAGTCAAATTTATATCAAAAATCAGTTACTAATCGTGAGTAACAAGTTAGTGACATCACACTCGCAGTGACTCGTTATTTTGTTGGCATCACAAGTATTAAAGAAATTTCTTATTAATATTTAACGATAGCTTTTCATAATGATTCACATGAATTTTTTGGCTTTATAGACGTACAAAATCAAGGCGAACATAATTACCACTCTTGTTCTGTTTAGCTGTTAGCACATTTGATTTTCTCATGATCATTAACACGTGTCTAATTGGCGCAGTTCTTATGAATTCGAGTTAGAGCTTTGTCATTGCCTCACTCGAAACCAATAATTTATACAACTGCAACACGCGAAAAAAGTTAAAATATATCAAACAAAGTACTGCGCAATTTTTTAACCAATTAGCGTAAGATTATTCAATAATCGTTGAATGAGAATAAGGTGTCTATACTGCCTCCGATCACAAAGATATTTACGAGTTGACTCTGTAGATTCTGTAATTGACTCACGAAATACGAAAAAAAAAGACAAAAAATCATTTGTTTATACAATATATTGGTAAACTTGAAATAAAAAACCTTTGGATTTTTTTTATGTAATTATAATTGCAAACTATTTAAATTATTTGTATGACTGATAAATTCAATTGCTTTTTTATTATATGATTTTCATAAAAATAAAAAAGGAATTGCGGATTTCCAACATTCAGTGTAGGGTTGCTAAATTGTAATTTAAATCATGTACTAGTAGTCTAGTACTATGAATGGGAAATTATTTTTCCAAGGGGTTGCATTTATCTATTATGAAAAAGAAGAAATTGTTGATAGTGTGCTAAATTTTTATTTAATGGTAAAGAAGACATAGCTAATTCCTCCTTTAGAATTAGCAGACTTTACTAATAACAAAGTAGGATTTATCTGCTTTAGTTGGTTATCAAGTGAACAAGAGAAATAAAAAAAAATAAAATAAAAAAGAAGAAAAAAAGGGAATAAAAAAATAAAAATAAAAATAAAATAAAAAAAAAAGCAGGTAATTTCATAGGAATTACCCACTTTGCTCACCCTTACCCAACCAAAACAAACAAATCCAGTACCCTCCTAAGTAAAATTTGTGAACTCCCCGACTCAATGAGTTATCCGTTCTAATTTTAGCTTAGGAAGTTACCCACTTTGCAAATAAAAAAATACACACCTCTTTTAAAGTCTCTTGAGTCACCATCCGGAAGGCTTCAGCTGTAACCTTGGATGCACCAAGCATGTCTCATGCGAGGCGTGAACCCTGCAGTGTGCGCACCTACTCACGTCCATCCGGCAAACTTGTTAATTTATACATACCACGTAATACCCTAATCTCGTTCTGCCTATCCTTATTCTGTTTAACATCAATAGACGAAGGCAATAAATGATAATTTCCCTCATCTTTTTTTGCTGAAATTTTTTCTTCTGTAGTATATTCTTCTAATGCATTATAATCTATTCCATCACCTTTGTTAGCGTCTTCTTCGACACTAGAAAGTTTTCTGGCTATATTATAAGAAGTAGTAGGTTGATCTCCCTCATCCCAAATTGACTCGTCATCTCCAACCGTTGAATCATTAATTATTTGAACTACGTGATCACGAGTTGATAAAGGAAGTTTTGGTTTTTGTTATTTACTGTTAAAGAACCAGGTTTATTAGTTGGGGGCTTCAAAATTTCTTTTTCGGATTTCTCAACAGCAGGCTCTTGTTCTTTGCTCTTGTTCTTTTTCAGTTTGTGATTGCTGTGAAGATGGGGTGGTGGGGATGGAACTTGTGTAGTGTTTTTTCCGGAGTACTATTATTTTCAACATGATTAAATAACGAATACTTTTTTGTATATTAAAATATTTTTTTATTGAAATTACGTTTTGATAAACAACTATCAAATTACCCTAAGAATGTCCTTTAGACGATTTCTTATGTCGTGGCATTTGGGTGAATTTGATGAAGTTGGTGTGAAGTTGGGTAAAAAAATTATAAAGTTAAATTTTCGTAAAGAGTTTTTCGTAAAATATATAAATTAAAATTATAAATTAAAATTTATTTCGTAAAATTTTTTCGTAGAAATAAATTTTTTCATATTGAAATTGAAAAGGATATTAAGACCTTTTTATATATTTTTTTGTTGTACAAACTTTTTATAAACTATGAGCAATAAACACACGAAAACGCGAAAAATATCAGTTTTCGCGTCTATTAAATAAATTAACTCAGATAGTTCAGATAGTCTATATAGTCTCCAGTTTCCCACGGGTTTACACAGACATATTGATAAATATTATGTAATAACATTATTTCTACTGTATTTATTTTATTAAATATCTATTATAATTCTAATTAATAGTAAACATATTTCAATAACCCATAATCATAAATACCCGAGTATACCCGATAAACTGGTAACTGACCACAGCTCTAACTTAAAAAAAAAAATAAAAACTGATTATCATGATTATGAGTTCCGATATCAAATTATATCGAAATTTAAAATACCGGTAACTAAATTCAATTACGCCAAACAAGATCATAAAAATATAAATATCAGTATCCTAATAGACTGATACACGTAATGATTCATGCAAAATATAGTTGACCATGATTAACTCAAGTCAAATATATATCATCAGAGAAAATTTTCCTGCATATAGTACTTAACCCACTTATATCATCAGTTAGGCGAGATTCATCTTTATCAAAATTTAAGTAATTCAAGAAGATAAATTCAACCAGCCTTACTGTAATACAAAGATAAAAAATATACATTTATTATAATACATTTGTTATTTCCTCCACGTGACGCTTCTTAGTTGCAGGTTCTCTACTAACTGATGCCCTATCCATTAACAAGCCCACAATAACCTCCAAAATCCTCTTTACATTTTTGCGCAACTCGGTTGAGTCCTTAAGAGTATTTTCTGTCAATGAAATTCGATATTCGGTCCTGCTTGTACTATATATGCCCTCAGTGCTATGAAGAGTGAAGTACCAGTCAGTCCCAGTACTGACTATACCATAGACATATTCGTAATCAGGATTGAACACATCACTTGCCTTTCGCTTTTTCTTGTTCATTTTTATGTTCATCTGGGGTAGCGAAGCAAGTTAGCAATACCCATGATCAACCTTAACGAGCAATGGAGTAGAACAAATTGTTATACTTACATCACACGCAC
The DNA here is from genome assembly GCF_026210795.1 of Rhizophagus irregularis. Classification (NCBI taxonomy): domain Eukaryota; kingdom Fungi; phylum Glomeromycota; class Glomeromycetes; order Glomerales; family Glomeraceae; genus Rhizophagus; species Rhizophagus irregularis. The sequence goes on along the minus strand of NC_089435.1, from coordinate 838,017 downwards.
TTTGACACTGCAGTAAATTTTGGCAAACACTCAAAGTCGTCTGAAATGGTTTGCTCTCGGTTATGCAAATTATCTCCTCCAAAATTTCATTGATAATTTTTTTGATTGCATAATCAACACGACCTGTGTTTATATTTGCCTGAGGTGTGATCATCAAATCCTCGAGAAGACTTACTGCCGTGTGCAAGATTGTAGAAATATACTCACAACGTATAGCCTCATTACTATCTATAACCGGTCCCATATTTCTTATCCTGCGAAGAATATCGTTAATGCAAAGCTCAAATTGCGGGGCATTTTCGTCGATTGGTTGGATAGCTGTAATCCTTTATAAGTGAGTTTGAAATATTTCAATAAAGAACATGACATGTGATTACTTACGTGGTATGAACTGTGGAATGCGAGCTATATCACCGCTAACCCTGTAAAAAATCTGATCCGTGTTTTATCTTTCCATGTTTTTTCAGTAAATGTATCATTTTCATGGAATTTATAGCCTTAAATCATGGAAATTTTCATCTTGCTAACATGGATATCCGTGAATGTATCATTTTCACGGAATTTTTACGGAAGACACGGAGAAATAATGGAAATATTCGGATAAAAATTTTTTATAGGGTAACGATTCCATATTTCTCAAGCATCTCATTCAAGTCTTTCTGGGTCTTGTACAAGGAGAACGAGCACAACTTTCTCTTCTTATATTCCTTGGAAAAGTAGGCAAGTCTAGCCGCTGGACCACCAGACATACCCATTTTTCAAGCTTTTTTTCAGTTATCCTTAAAAAGCCACAGCCATTAATCCTTTTCTTGCGAACAATTTCCAAGTCCTCCTTCTCAAGTTCCAAGTCGTCCTCCTTCTGCTGCAAGAAGTCGATGAGCTCCTTCATTTTATTTTAATTTCGTCCAAGATTTGTTTTCAAAATGCAAAAGTCTAAGCGCCTATATATATCAGAACAACCAACATGAACCACCATTAGATGTATATGATCACTATTAAATGGTTATTACCATTTTTTTATCCTCGCTTTTAGTTATTACAACTATTTAAAACTTATGTTTCGTAATATTATGACTCATGAATAATTATCACGAAGTCACATTTCTATTTGATACCGTACGTATTAATTCATTTTGAATAAAGAGTCGTCATGCGGTCATGATTAATCAATCAACATCCATAAAAGAATAAAAACCCTAAATAATGGCTATACAAAAAAATTGACAAAAAAGATTTTTATTAGTCTGTATTTTATGTGTCATTATTATAGGACAAAATCGTATTAGTTTTGGCCGGAGTATCCTGAATTGTGGGAAATTTTAATCAGTTTTTCAGATACATAAAGAAGTGAGCAATGCTATAAAAAATATATAGGCATCAAATTATTTCTTTCCACTCACTTTATAACATTAAACATTATGTCACATATTTATAACTGACTATGATCTATTTGCAAAGTCTTGTAATAGTATTAACAAATATATTTATCAACAAGTACATTTTATCAACAATCAAAATGACAAAATGAATATTTCAATTTTAATACAGAATCAAGTGTAAAATATTTTATAAAGACAATTGGACAAATGAACAAGTATATAATAATTAAATTGCAATTGTATATGTAAAATTAAATAAATATTAATACAACAGTATTGAAAATATAAATAAATCTTTAACTACAATGAGATATAAAAGAAAGATATAAATTTTCTGTTTACGTAAACTTTCAGATATAAAGTTATGCTTGATACTAAATATAATTACACAATTTCGCATTTATCCATTTTCTTGACACTTCTATACAATATTAACCACCACTATTTTAATCCATAATATAAAAAAGGAATTAAGATTATTTAAAAAGACATATTATGTGCAATTTCGCGAAGGAAGTCAATTACACATCGTTTGAATTTGGGATTCACGCTCATGGTCTTTTTTCTAGTAAACTTCGCTATTTCAAGTTGGATCTATTTGATTTATTCTTTTTGGATTTCCTTTATAATTTTAAATACACTTTGTTCGAAGTTGCTGAAAAAATATAAATCTGCCACCGAATGGTTCGTTCTTATTCTCGGGAAAGGCTTGTCGTAACCGCATGAGCATTCTTCTTCCAACCATACTCTTCTCATCGATTATGATTATGCACTACCTAATAATGTCTCACACCTTCTACTGAATTTTGAGTTCAATATTATCGGTGACTGACCAAAGTGAAGGTGGAAATATTAGTGAGATCATATTACTTTTCACTTCTTGATGTATATCATTACTCTATCATGAACATAATAATCTTCAGACCATTCCATAATTACATTTGCTTCTTTCTATTGGCATATTAGTCTTCAATTAATAGAAACGTCACCAGGCAGAAAAAATCCAAAAGCAGGAATGTGTCGAATTAATAAACTAAAATTTTCATCTATGTTATACTAAGTAATAAGATCAGAAGTATGTATTTACTGATAATAGATATAATAGTCCTTTGTTTTGAATGATTTACATATAGTAATTTCAACTAAAAGAAAAGATTTTTATTTTGAATTGCTTCATATATTAAAGTAAAAGCTGAATAGTATCAATAGAAGATTTTTCAAAATCTGTTAAAACAAATTGTGATTTCAAAATATTATGAATAGAATCAATAAATCCTGTCCTTAGACTTGCTAGTTATTAATGCGTAAACAAGAGGCATACATAACTCATGTGAGTATATAACTGTTTAAATATGATTGGAATTTGGAAGTGTTTGAACGTTCCATCCATTATCCAATAAAGATTGCTTTTAAATTATTTAACCAGCAAAGAAGGTCTTCGTGAAAACTTCGTAAAATAACGTCTTTTTCGGTAATTTTAATTACGCGTAGTCGTTGATAGTTCTTTAAATTGCGTCGGTATAATATTATTATGTATTATAGTTATATTATTGCATGTAGATGATTGCTTTAAATTATTTAATATTATTATGTATTTAATATAGTTATATTATTTCTTATGTAGTTGAATCTTCTAAAGTTTTTTTTATATATATTGAGGACTGTGGTTTTGTCATATTGAATTCGTTTATAATAGGTTGGTTGTAATGGAAGATTTAGATACACTTCGTGTGAATTATATTAGTTGAGTAATTTAATCATTAGTTTGTTAAGTTCGCTCTTAAATTTAACTTTATTATGAGTAGAAAGAACAGTTTTACAAATAATATTATATATTAGAAAAAAAATTATTAAAAAAAAAGAAAGAGATTGGGAAAAAAAATTTTTTTTTATTTACACAATTTCCTTTTATGAATACATTAAATTGTGACTTTAATTGGGAAATAACGTTTATGTAATATAGTAACTTTCCTATATTAAGCAATTGTGTGATTAATATATCGGGTAATACATAAAAAAAAAAAATGATTGTTCGTCAAATTAACGAATTGACGTAATTTTTAAGGAGTTAAATTTATATTTAAATCTTTTTATGTTAAAATCTTGAATAAAAACTCGTTTTATTTGTTAAGGACTTGAATTTTTCTTTAATTAGAAAAAGTTTTGAAATTATCACATGCTTTAAAATGTTTATGTAAGTTTTCCCATAATTGAAAAATTCTATGATTGTAGTAGTCTAATTTTATCCTAAAAATTCAAAATTCTAAAAAAAAATTAAAATTAAGAATTACGATTAATTGATTAATTGTAATAATGTTTTTGGTGGATTTATTAAATACCCGGATAGCGAATCGAGACGGATATTTTTTTATCCGTGGATCTTGTACAATGTACATCAATAAATTTAACCTTTTAAAGTTTAGCTCGGGAAACTCTGAAAAAACTATATTTATAAGCTCATATCAATAGAGGGTTTTTTTTTTTAAAAAAAAAAGAAAATGGCTCAGGATACTTCTTCGTCCACTGAAACCATTGGAGCTCTTGATGATTATGTTTTATTAGGTCGTAGTGGGTTAAGAATTTCTCCATTATGTCTTGGTGCTTTGGTAAGATCACTATCTTAAAAAGATTTATTGAAATAATAATTTAAGAAATATTAATTTGAATTCAAAATATTATGTACACTTATATTTATCAGGGATTTGATAAAGATAGTGATTATGAGAATTCGAAGAAAATTTTCGATCATTATTATGAAAAAGGAGGAAATTTTTTTGGTAACTTTTTTACGTAGTTATTGTAGTTATTTCACTTAATCTTTGATATTTTAATTTAATTTCGTTTATTTATTTATTATTATTATTATTATTTTTTTTAGATACTGCAAATATTTACAATAATGGTCAAGTAAGTAATAAAAAAGTAAATATTTTTCAAAAAGTCGTTGATCTTAATAATAAAATCATTTAAAATAATTTAGTGTGAACGTTTCCTTGGAGGTTATGTTGCCGATAAAAGATCTGAAGTCGTGATTGCCACAAAATATACATGTATGAATCGTGCTAAATCTAATTTGAAATTTTTTTTTTTTACTGTACATTTAAATTAAAAAAATTCGTTTATAGTAAATAAAACCGAAATGTATGAAGGCATGAGATACAATCCGAATGCCGGTAATCTAATTTATACATACACAAATTATTAACCTTCTATATTAACTGATTATAAAAAAATCAATATATATATATATATTTTTTTAGGAGGAAATCATAGAAAAAGTCTCGTGGAAAATCTAGATGAAAGTTTGAAACGATTGAATATGGGTTATGTTGATATTTTGTATACTCATTACCATGAATATAGAACTCCAATTGAAGAAATGATGAGATCATTGGATGATGTCGTTCGGAGTGGGAAAGTAAGTAAATCCTTTTATTTTATTTGAAAAATAATTAAATTGATTTATTAAAAAAAAATAAATTTGGACGAATAGGCTTTGTATGTTGCAGCAAGTAATATTCCATCTTGGGCACTCGCTTGTAGTAATACTATTGCCAATTTACGCGGATGGAGGTACGAAATTATAAATAATTAACAAATTTATAATATAATTTCACACATATATATCAACTGTGTTTAGTCCTTTCATTGGACTTCAAACGCGTTATAATTTGTTGAATCGTTGGTTGGAATTTGATTTACAACCCGCTTGTGCTGAACTTGGTGTATGTATTATTATACCTATTATACCTTTATACATTGTATATTTGTATTATATTAAGTAAATTAATCGATATTTTTATTTATTTTTATTTTATTTTTTTTTTGAAAAAATATTTTAGGTTGGGATTATACCATGGGGATCCATCGCAGAGGGGTAATTGATCATTTATACCTTAACAAATTACATTGCAATATAATAATATTTTTATAAAATAGGTTTCTTTCAGGAAAATATACGAAAGAAACACTTCCTGATCCAAAATCAGGATATCGCGGTCGAGTAATTGCGGATACTGCGAAAAATGAAAAAAATTGGGAAATTTTAGATGAAGTTATTGCCATTTCAAAGGAGATTAATAGAACTCCTGCTCAAGTAATTATTTATAATTTATATAAAGTAATTCTTTTTTTAATTGATATAAAAAAAAATATTGTTTTTTTTATTTAAGGTTACTTTGAATTGGATTAAACAAAAACCTGGAATTACTTCTCCTCTAATTGGTTCTACAACTGTTGCTCAACTTGAAGAAAATATTAAAGCTCTTGAATTCAAGTAAGTGTCATGTTATTAAAAAAAGTGGTTTGCTTTTTTTTTTGGTTTATTAATTTTATTTATTTATTTATTTATTATTAGACTGACGTCTGAGCAAATGGCAAGACTTGATGCGGTATCTAGACTACCTGAAATCCCATTTCCTCATTCGGTTAATAATAGGATTGATAATTTTATTGGAAAAAATGTTGAAATGCCAAAAATATATCAGCCTATTAAGAATATAAATAGAGATTATTAATTTTTAAAAGTCAATGTATTTTTATATTTTATAGAGATATACGTGTAATTATCGCAAAAATATTTTGCAAGTTTCTTATTCTAACAATAAAGGATGTAATCTTTTCATTCTGCTGTATGTCTCTGTGAGTTATTCTTTATATACAAATATAGCTAACTGGTACGGCATACAAACTCTTTCAATTAGACTTAAAAGAGTTGAAGGATTGTTTAATCAAGATTATTTTCCGATCCAAATTTATATATACTTTGTTTTTTATTATAATAAATGAAATGGTTCCCTTGCTAATTAGCGAAAAATGTGGGAATTTTTCCGATTCATATGAATCTGAAGAAGAAATGCAAGAAGTTTCAAATCGGCCTAAAAAGAAATTTAAACCTCCAGTGACAAGACTAAACATGCAAAGCCTCAATCGGATTAATTGAATTGGATTACCCCTTCCGAAAAAATTTATTTTGAGGGTGTTATGTCGACCGGAGGAAGGAACAACAGGCGCAAGACAGTAGCTAATCCCACGCAGTACATACCGTTATGTAATCCCACCAAATATGGGCATACATATGATAGAACAACTGGCCTTATCACTGTTAAGAATAAAAGACAGGATAGGTCGTATGCGTGTTAGATTATTCCGAGCAATCCGAGGTGATCGAAATTTGGGAATTGGGTGGAGGTTAATTACTGGTTAATAGACTATCTGGGACAATCTACGAAATTCATCCTGAGTAATTGACATATGATCAAGAGACAGGAAAACTTTAGATATCCTAAGAAATATCGTATTGGGATAAGATATCCTGATAGTACCTGTTAAGTTTATGGTCATATTTATAACATTGGAGTACACACTTATTTATACGGCGTATAAGCCGTCTTATTTTATAAATAAGAGTCTTCTTTTAATGTTACAAGCAGAATTTAAGAACTATCATAACTATAGAATATATTAAGATGGAAATCTTTTACATACAAATAACTAAATGTTAACTAACTTACATTACGGTACTTATTAAATTCATCAAGATTATGATAATCGTTGTATTATCATGAATAGTTCATGAATACGTGAGATGAAAATAAACTCATTTATTCTTTTCTTCTGAATAACATGTATAGACACGGTATTCCATCGGTGAATCATTCCGTATGTAAGTAATTGTCTAAAATATGACAATTTTTTAGTATGTAAGTAATCAACTTCGTAAAAAAAGAAAATAAAAAATGATTATTTTTTTTTACCGAACATGGTTAAAATTTTAAATAAAAAGGAGAAAGAGTAAAAAAAATGAATTTAGATTTTATTATTCATATATGAATCAGTAGGATGTAATGTTTTTATTAATGACAAAATGGAAATTATTATGAGGTGGAGCGAGTGATGATATTTCAAAATTTATAAATTTATTATAGAATTTTGTTTGTGACGTCGAAATTAATGATTTTTAAATTAATTAATTAGAAAATTTGATGATTTTTTATTAGGTTATTCAAGATAATTAAAAATAATGCGTATATAGCTTTTAAACCATATTATACATATTGCAGGAAAAGAATAACAAAACATACTAGAAGACAAATTCATACATTTAAGATAATCACTCATTATTTTTCTGAATTATATCATATATAAATATATATATATATATTTTTTTTATTAGAAAATGAATTCAACAAAATTTGATTGGAATTTATCTTTTAATTTTTTTATAGTATTCTTAATTTAAAAAGAATTAATTTGTCTAATCAAACTCCTTCTTTTATCAAGAGTGATTTTAAATAATATTCTAACTTATAGAGAACGATTTGTTACACATTACACAATTCAAATTAATTTATACATGGTAATCTAAATATTTTAATTATATAGATTATAAATGTCGAATGATATTTATCTGCTGATAATCTAAACATACAATTCAATTTTATTTTATTTTCAAATAAGTAAATATTATATTAACAATATAAAATTTTTTTCTCTTAACAAATTATCAGAGAAATTGAAATTTTTATATTGTATTTACGTAAAAATGAACAAGAATTTTTATGTTAAAGGTCAATTTGAATAAGTTTAGGTAAGGAGATAACGTTTATAACGTTTATAACATGTTTTATAAATTTAATAAATTAGATTAAATTGTGATATTGATTCTGGATAGCTCTAAATTGGGTTAAACAAGCACGTTTATTTAATTAAAATTGAAATAATTAGCAAAGTCGTTTTTTATTACACAAGTATAAAAAAGATTTTGGATTAACACATTAGTTAAGATATTTCAAATAACAACATTGTTGAAGTGTTACTTGTTTTATTTGTAAGAGTTAATTTTTTTACATTTATATTAACTAGTTTTAACTTTTATGTCAGGTCGGAAATTATATACAACGAAATCAACAATATTCATTATATCAAAAATATTAAATAATCAAGTTAATCAAGTAAATAATTTAAAAATACAATAAAATTTAAATTGTTTAGCGTAATTCACGATATATCAAGAATATTATACTATAAATATCACAACAATATCGGCAACGTCAACTAAAGTTTAGTTGTTAATTACCTTTGAATTATGATTTTTGTTCAACCTGTTTTTTGTATTATTAAATTTGATATTTGAACATTAAAAAATACAAATAAATTAATATTAAATCATAGAAAAATCAATATTAATTATTAATCGTGTAAATTACATCTTAATTAGTATTTAATTGAGAAATAATAAATTATAAAGTTTCCATTTAATTAATTAAAAATTTTATTAGTATCTTTAAGAATTGTTTTCATTATGAAATTATTATTAATACCTGAAAATTTCGTGCTTATTATATTATCATTAATCAACAATTTTTTGGTTCAAGAAGGTTCTTAAAATCGAGCAATCTACAGTACTTGCTTCCGAATATGTTTTGTATGATAATCCTAAACTAGTCGATGGAATGATGTTATTTAATGAATTGTTTATTTCTGTTTCTTTAATTTTGTGGTTGCAATTCTACTGGTTCATATCTCCATTTGTTTATAGCATCTTTAACTTCTCTTGCTATCGGTCGATTTAGTGGATTTGCATCTAAATATCTCTTAAGAAATATACAATTAATTGAGTTGAGCCCTTGACATATTCTTATTACTAAATTTTTATCATGGCTTAAATGTATGAGAGTAGTCCAGAAATTACTTCATACATAATTATGCCAAAACTATAAATATCGGCAGCCTTTGTATAATTTTATCCTCTTAAAATTTTAGAAGCTATATAAGGTAAACACAATATGTTATTTTCTGATTCAATATAATTTGCGAGTTTACATAATCCCATATCAGTTATAGCAGTATCATATTTAAGCTTTAATATATTTCCAATATGTAAATCTCAATGAATTAATTCCTTTCATGAATACGTTCCAATTATAATATCATAAATATAATCGATCTTTCTATTCCAATTTAATTTGTTATATTCTTTATCTAAATAATTTCGTAAACTTCCATTTCTCGCATAATTTAAAACTATCATATAATTTTTTGTTTCTGAATCCTGAGTTATTCTATAAAATCCAATAATAAAAGCATTGTTTATTTTCCCTTTATTATGTACTATGTAATCTATATTAAATATATATTAGCAAGATTATCTTAATTATAAAACATCAGAATAATTAATAATTAAGTTATACCTCATGCATAAATTCTAAAGTACCATTTTTGAATTATCTAAACTTCCAGAGCTACGAACATGTTTTTATTATATCTACTCCAACAACTATTTCTCAAATAAGTGCTATGGTGTAGTAGTAACAACGGAATACAACGCAGCATATGTTGCGTAGGTATTACAATTTATCTTCCACGTCAAAAAAAGCTTAGGCACGTGATTCAGTGTACGCGTGATTTGGTATATGGCGCAGTTTTGATTGTTCATAATTTTTGAATTTTTTTGCGTAATAAAAAAAAATATATGTATATTTTTATAAAATTTTATATCAGAAAAAAATTTAATTTTTGATCGTACCTTTTTTATAAAAAAAATTAGAATTTATTAAGTACTAATTCTGTGACATGTAGAATTATTCTGTTTATAAATAAATTTGCAAATCTTTTTTCAGTATTTATTTTATAATTTTTGTAATATAACAGAAACAATATAAAGTATGACAACGATACTGTATAGGGTTATGATGTAGTAGGACACGCATGTGACTTGTTTAACTTTAAGCCATGGTTTCTTATTAGTCAACAGTGGATTATTTTTTGTATAATTAATTCGAATGTTATATATCGCTTGATTTGAAGCACCAACTACTAATTTGTCTAAAAATCAACTTTAGAAGATTCATTGATATAAATCAAGTTATAACAGAAATTCTCATTAGTTTGTTCACTTATATTCTGCAATAATAAATATACAAATCTTGTGTGTAAATTTCAAATTACGTAATCTTCTCTTTTTACAGTTTGTTTCGTTATTTTGTTAACTGGTAAGTTCTTTGGTTGGTTCACGTGACTCACGTGATTTAGAAATTCAATAACGGGATTGACCATTCTTTATTTGGGTTTTTACATTAATCATCACACTATTTATCGCCTGTACCGTACAATATTTTTTATATTACGCATTAGAGTTATCCGTTATATCCGCGGATATTCGAATATCAAGATTGAACGGATGCATGCAGAATTCCGGATATACGGATATTATCCGCTAAGAGTAACTTGGACCAATTTTATAATGCCGGCCGGAATTATGCTAAATTATTTCCTTTTTTAGAAATATATGCTACACAACCTCATAAAAAGGAAAATTTCGATTTTTAGAAAAGTAATTTTTATGGAACGGCTATCGCTAATAAAAATGGAAATAACCATCTTACCAAGGTATAATCCTGGTCGGAATTATAAATTTGGCTTGATTTAGCCTGCAAAAATAATTGGATATCCGGATAAACGGATAACACAAAAATCGGATATCCGGATGGACGGATTAAATCTGGATAAATTAGCTATAAACGGATATCTGATATCCAGATGAACGGATACAAACTCTATTACGCATGAATGATACAATTAACTCGTCTAATTAAAAAGATCGCGCAATAAAGCAAGAATTACTCGCTCCGGAATTTGTTAATCCATAATTTTCATTTTTAATAAAAAAAATTTATGTTTATCTCACATTATGACTTCTATTCGAGAAGACATAGTTTTTGCTGCGTATCATAGAGCATATGCATTAACAGATTTTAATACTCAAGATACCTTAGACAAACAATTTGAATTTAGGCAACAAACTATTCTTGCTGACAAATCTCTTACAAAAGATGAAAAATCATATGCAGTAAAATTATTAAATAAAGATTTTGACTATTTTAAAATTCTTGATAATGAAGGAATAAAAAGAATTTGTGAAAATTGTCATGATGAATGCTTAGCTACATTATACTGTGAACATTGTGTTCGAAATTATTTAAAATCAAAATTTTCAAACTGGACATCTGGAAATAATGATATTGATAATTTAATAAAACAATGTCAAATGGAAACACTTAAACCAAATAGAATAGTAGAATGGATTCCATATGATAAATTACAAAATATTGAATATTTAACTAAAGGTGGATGTTCTGAAATTTATACAGCATACAGGATTGATGGAAGTTATGAAGAATGGGATTCAAAAAAAAACCAATTAAAAAGATATGGAGGACATAATGTAGTACTCAAAAAGTTAGAAAATGTTGAAAGTGCTAATAAAAGTTGGTTTGAAGAGGTATGTAATTTAAAATTATTTGAAAAAGTGACTAAAATAATTACTATATAATAATATCCGTTATTTTTTTATAGAGTAAATCTCATTTATCTATAAGTAACAAATATAGTTATATTGTTGAATGCTTTGGTATAACAAAAGATCCATCAGATGGGAATTATATGCTTGTAATGTTTGAATTGGATAATAATTTAAGAGAATATTTACATCAAAATCATAATAAACTTACATGGAAAAGAAGAATTCATATTATTTATCATATATTGTATGGTGTATCTAGAATTCATAAAGAAAAAGCAATTCACAGAGATTTGCATTCTGGAAATATATTGTTTAATGATGTAAATATTCGTATAAGTGATTTAGGATTTTGTGGACCAGCTGATAAACCATTAAATAGTATATACGGAAATCTTCCTTATATAGCTCCCGAAGTTATTGTAAAAATGAAATATTCTTTTGCGTCTGATGTATATAGTATTGGCATGCTTATGTGGGAAATCTCATCCGGACAACCACCTTTTGTTTATAAACATAATTATGATCTTGCACTAAAAATAATAAATGGAATGAGGCCAAGAATAATACCGGGAACTCCTTTAAAATATAAAGAACTAATGGAACAATGTTGGGATGCTGACCCAACAAAAAGACCTGATATTTTTGACCTTTGGGATGAAATAAGATCTTTATATAGATCATATCTTATTAATGAAAATGAAGAACAACAGACAAATAACATTACAAGCATAGATAACTTTCAATTAAATACAAATTTTAGTATTAGTTCTACTAACTCTATTAACTCCTTTTTTAGAAATTCTAGTAGCAGAGTTTATTATTTTAAAGATTTGCCTGAACCAAGAAATGCAACTAAAGGTAAAAAATTTTATTTATCAAGATTAGTTAACATCATAATAACTGGTCATCTATATTTATTTAATAGAAGAACAAGAAGGTAATCATCAATATTTATCAAAACAAATTATATATGGAAAAGTATAGTATTTATAACATTTGTTTTATAGATTATCATAGTATACAATTTGACTTTGATTTACAAGATGACATGATTACAGGTATAATTAATGCATAATTTTGAAATTTCTTAATTGAAATAATTTAATAGTTTATTATTTTTTTTTTTAAGAAGTAAAAGATGAATCTAATAAAAGAATTTATTTTAACGGTAATGAGTTATTTTATGAATTATTTATCAGCAGTAAGTAAAATAATTAATTTTCTATTACTTAAAAGTAGAAGGACAAGATGATTTAACTATTAACCTCAAGAAAGTAAAGTTGGATAATAATGATAATGGTAATTATTTCTAGATCTCAGAAATTTTATTTCGTTATTATAAAAATTATTTAAGAATTATATGTGTAATAAAATAAGATACTTATAATTTTATTTTAATCCTAAAATTAGATGATGATGAAATATATAATCCCAATTTTCATCCAGAAGAACAAGATGAATTAAAAGTTTCTGACTGTAAGTATATTTTTAAAATATCTTCTTGCTTACTATTATTATTATTAACTTTAATAACCAATTTTTAGGTAAGATGGATCTTAACTATCTATTAAATTAAATTTTATTGTTGTTATTATTTAGAATTATTTAAACACTAAGGTTTAGAGTAGCAATATTTGCAAAGTTTCTTAGTTTGTAATTTGAATAATTCACTTTATTTAAAAGTTATATATGATTTAATAAAATTAAACAATTTCTTTTTTTAATAAACTAAATTATGATCTATATAACAAATCACGTAATATCATAATATATAATACCATAAAAATTAGCTATTTTAAACTTTTATAATATATAGATAAATACACTTTTTTTGAATTTTTTTGCGTAATAAAAAAAAATGTATATTTTTATAAAATAATTATTCTTGTTTATAAACAAATTTGCAATTCTTTTTTCTTCCACTTTATTATTTATTTATTTATCTTATAATTTTTGTAATATAACAGAAACAATATAAAGTATGACAACGATACCGTATAGGGTTATGATGTAGTAGGACACGCATGTGACTTGTTTAACTTTAAGCCATGGTTTCTTATTAATCAACAGTGGATTATTTTTTGTATAATTAATTCGAATTTTATAATCGCTTGATTTGAAGCACCAACTACTAATAATTTGTCTAAAAATCAACTTTAGAAGATTCATTTGATATAAATCAAGTTATAACAGAAATTCTCATTAGTTTGTTCACTTATATTCTGCAATAATAAATATGCAAATCTTGTATGTAAATTTCAAATTACGTAATCTTCTCTTTTTACAGTTTGTTTCGTTATTTTGTTAACTGGTAAGTTTTTTGGTTCACGGGACTCACGTGATTTAGAAATTCAATAACGGGATTGACCATTCTTTATTTGGGTTTTTACATTAATCATCACTCTATTTATTGCCTGTACCGTACAATATTTTTTATATTACGCATTAGAGTTATCCGTTATATCCGCGGATATTCATTGAACGGATGCATGCAGAATTCCGGATATACGGATATTATCCGTTAAGAGTCGGTAACTTGGACCATCTCTTGGCAAAATTTTCCTTAATTCTGGCATGGGGTACGAATAACAAAATTGGGGTATAAATAACCATGGCCAACATATATATATAAAGTAAGATAACGATACCGACTGTAACATGCATACGACTTGTTTAACTTTAAACCATGGTTTCTTATTGGATTGTTTTTTATATAATTAATTTGAATGTTATAATTGCTTAATTTAAAGCACCAACTACTTTACTAAACTGTAATTTGTCTATAAATCAACTTTAGAGGATTTGTTTGAACATGATCTCATTTGATATAAATCAAGTTATAACAGAAATTCTCACTAGTTGTTCACTTATATTCTGCAATAATAAATGTACAAATCTTGTGTATAAATTTTCAAATTACATAATCTTTTCTTTTTACAGTTTGTTTCATTATTTTGTTACGTTTATTTTACTTATTTATTTTTATTTCAAGAAAGGCAAGCAATCTGCCGATACAATACAAAATTACAAAGGTATTAATTACATGATATTAGGTATATAAAATTGACGCAGAATGCATATCCCATACAGAACCATCCTTCGAAAAGACCTGATGGCAGTGACATAGTCGCAGCATCAGTAGAACGCACTGGGAAGAAAATAAACATAGATAACGTAAAAAAACCCCACAGAATCATATTGGTCTTTTGGAGTTAGTAAAAAATATTATAAAAGTGTTTAATAAAATGTTATTTGGTGTAAACTGAAATATTGATATTTTGTCGACGACACGCAGGTAAAAAAGTTGGTTATTGGTACCAAAAATTACGAGAGAGTTTTTTCGTTATTTATTTTTTATTTTATTTTATTTTAAAAATTTAGACAATGACGGGAGCAATACAAATTCGGGAGCAGAGCCCTTACAAAAGAAACTGCTATACTACACCGATACCAATATAAATTCAACCCTCTCGAGAGTCGTCCTGCCTGATATTTATAAAAAACAACACTAGGCATGAGCAGCATTGTAAGAAAAAAGAAGATAAAGAATCTACTGTATATTAAAAAAAGAATAATAAAAAGAAAAAAATTGTAAAAAAAGTCTATTATCTTGAATAAAATCTGTATGCAAATTATTTATTTATTTATTTTATGTCAAGCAGGAAATTGCCTATCGAGGCTGTTACAATTCAAAAGAAAAGAATGAAGCGCTATAGAAGGAAATTACCACCCAAAAATGATCAAAGATCAAGATCGGGCCCTCACTTGTGTTTGAGAAGAACCAATTTGAACCCTAACCCGTCCGATAAGGAACAAAGTAAATTAATTATTTGGTAGCCCAGGATAGGATTGCTCCCCCTGGGTGTCGACTACCTACCATTGGTTGGTAACACGGTTGTGACCGAAGTCGGTGATATCATGATCTACGCACTTTCCTACCACAATGGCTACGATCTACACCTTCGTATAGGCTCACGCAGTATAATTCATAGAACATCCATTGGCTGGACGGATCGAACCTGCGTCCTCCATAGACAATCTTGTCCATCCGCCTGAATGTAAATAATTAGACGTAATAAGGATCATCCATGTATTGTCACGTGGTGCGGTTGGAGTGATTCCGGATGACACTGCGGACCAGCGTACAAAAAGTTTTTAGAAAAATTACGGAAATCTTCTGAAAAATACCGAAATCTGCAGTAAAATGTCCGAAATCATTCAAGATTTAAAAAATTTTACCGGATTTTTCAAAAACCTTTCGGAAAATCCGGCAAAATTTGAATAGATTTTGTACGCTGCTGCGGACCGTCGAGTCGGTGTCAGCAACGTTGAGCGATTGGTCATTAATATGTGTGTTTTGGTTGTTGTTGCGTTTGCGATGTCTGAATTTATATCGTCTTTTTTGCGTTTCGTAATATTGTGGGAGCGTTCTCAAGTATGTAGGTTGTTGTTGCGTTTGGTCCAGATTTCCTGGTATAAACTTTGTTGTAAGGAGGTGAATTCAAAAATCATCTGAGTGTTTGTTGGTGTAGGAATTGATTAGTTTCACTAAGTTTTGAGGCACCAATTAGTGTAAAACCAGGTAGACGTCGTGAGTAGAAACTGAAATGAGTTCACGCTTTGCGGAATAAATTTGATTAGTCTATGATTATGTGTAAATTTAATTAGTAAGTTGATCAGAACAGTTTTGTGTGTCTGTAATATTTGATTAATAAATGGTCTAAGATTGAGGCAAAAGCAAAGATGTTCGTTGGTGTCAGGGTGAGAGTGGAGTTTGCAGGTTGGACAGGATATAAGGTCGTTGTATGTGTTGTCTGAGCGAGCTTTAAAGAAACTTTTAAAGATTTCAGTTCTATTATTATGTCGATAAGTCGCCAGGCGTTATGATTATTGATTTTCAAAAGACGTCTGATGGAGAGAAGTTTATTGGTGATTTTATAAAAGTTGTCAATGACATTTTGCGAGTCAGTATAAATGGATATTGAGGAGTGATAATGAGGGCAAGTTGTTAATGCGTACGTTTTAGCTCTGGTTTTGATGACGGGTTGAACGTGGTTGATCCTTGGAAGATTGTGGGTGAATCCCATTTGTGTGTTGTCAGAACTGTTTTGTTTTTGGTGAGTGAACCATCGGTGTAAAAAGAAAATGAAGTTTTTGAGCTAAAATTGTGTGATAATGCTAATGGTAAATTAATGGTGTTCTGATTCCCGATGAATAAATTAGAGAGATAAAATGGGGAATGTTGGTCTATGTTAATATTAAAATTGTATTTGATTGCGAGGGCGTGGCCTCGTCTATAGAAAGTAAAGGGGAGGAACTTGTCTAAAAGGGGGTGCTGGTTTGACGTTTAAACATGTTGTACCTAATCGTAATTAACGGTTTGGTTGGAATAAATATACGTTCTTTGATAATAAACTTTTGATAATAAACACGCGGATCGCCACGTGACCAGTTGGTAAAAGCGGTAGTTTTTTCTTTTTTTTATTACGTGCCCGAAGTCTACGCAATCTATTTTTTTCTCTTTTGCGAAACTCTTTTTCTTTATCAGTACTGGCCTTAATGTAACGATCTAAGCGTAGCGGTATTGGTCTTGTTGACAGATGTAATTGTTTAAAATCAACTGGATCAGGATCGGTTGGTTAATAATTTTAGGTTAAGGGAACAAACTATGTTCATTAGATCGCATGACACTACAAGTCAAACGGTTCCATCTGGCTATCTGTTGCTGTGAGCGGACTATATCAAAACGAAGCGAGCCATATTGTTTGAAGTAGGGACGGTCGTTATTTTGGTGTTCTTTGGTTCACGTGACTTACGTGATTTAGAAATTCAATAACGGGATTGACCATTCTTTATTTGGGTTATACCACATTAATCATCACTCTATTTATCGCCTGTACCGTACAATATTTATTTATATTATGCATTATTAGAGTTATCCGTTATATCCGCGGATATTCGAATATCCGGATTGAACGGATGCATGCAGAATTCCGGATATCCGGATATTATCTGTTGAGTAACTTGGACCAATTTTATAATGCCGGCCGGAATTATGCTAAATTATTTCCTTTTTTGGAAATATATGCTACACAACCTCTTAAAAAGGAAAATTTCGATTTTAGAAAAAGTAATTTTTGTGGAACGGCTATCGCTAAAAATGGAAATGAACATCTTACCAAGGTATAATCCTGGTCGGAATTATAAATTTGGCCTGATTTAGCCTGCAAAAATAATTGGATATCCGGATAAACGGATAACACAAAAATCGGATATCCGGATGGACGGATTAAATCTGGATAAATTAGCTATAAACGGATATCTGATATCCAGATGGACGGATACAAACTCTATTACGCATGAATGATACAATTAACTCGTCTTAATTAAAAAGATCGCGCAATAAAGCAAGAATTACTCGCTCCGGAATTTGTTAATCTATAATTTTCATTTTTAATAAAAAAAATTTATGTTTATCTCACATTATGACTTCTATTCGAGAAGACATAGTTTTTGCTGCGTATCATAGAGCATATGCATTAACAGATTTTAATACTCAAGATACCTTAGACAAACAATTTGAATTTAGGCAACAAACTATTCTTGCTGACAAATCTCTTACAAAAGATGAAAAATCATATGCAGTAAAATTATTAAATAAAGATTTTGACTATTTTAAAATTCTTGATAATGAAGGAATAAAAAGAATTTGTGAAAATTGTCATGATGAATGTTTAGCTACATTATACTGTGAACATTGTGTTCGAAATTATTTAATATCAAAATTTTCAAGCTGGACATCTGGAAATAATGATATTGATAATTTAATACAACAATGTCAAATGGAAACACTTAAACCAAATAGAATAGTAGAATGGGTCCCATATGATAAATTACAAAATATTGAATATTTAACTAAAGGTGGATGTTCTGAAATTTATACAGCATATAGGATTGATGGAAGTTATGAAGAATGGGATTCAAAAGAAAAACAATTAAAAAGAGATAAAGGACATGATGTAATACTCAAAAAGTTAGAAAATGTTGAAAGTGCTAATAAAAGTTGGTTTGAAGAGGTATGTAATTTAAAATTATTTGAAAAGGTGACTAAAATAATTACTATATAATAATATCCATTATTTTTTTATAGGGTAAATCTCATTTACATATAAGTAACAAACATAATCATGTTGTTCAATGCTTTGGTATAACAAAAGGTCCATCAGATGGGAATTATATGCTTGTAATGTTCGCATTGCATAATAATTTAAGAGAATATTTACATCAAAATCATAATAAGCTTACATGGAAAAGAAGAATTCATATTATTTATCAAATAGTGTTTGGTGTATCTAGAATTCATAAAGAAAAAGCAATTCACAGAGATTTGCATTCTGGAAATGTATTATTTAATCATGCAAAAATTCGTATAAGTGATTTTGGATTTTGTGGACCAGCTGATAAGCCATTAAATAGTATATATGGAAATCTTCCTTATATAGCTCCTGAAGTTATTGTAAAAATGAAATATTCTTTTGCGTCTGATGTCTATAGTATTGGCATGCTTATGTGGGAAATCTCATCCGGACAACCACCTTTTGTTTATAAACATGATTATGATATTGCGCTAAAAATAATAAATGGAATGAGGCCAAGAATAATACCGGGAACTCCTTTAAAATATAAAGAACTAATGGAACAATGTTGGGATGCTGATCAAACAAGAAGACCTGATATTTTTACTCTTTACAATGAAATAAGATCTTTGTATAGATCATATCTCAATAATGAAAACGAAGAACAACAGACAAATAACATTACAAGCGTTCAATTAAATACAAATTTTAGTATTAGTTCTACTAACTCTATTAACTCCTTTTTTAGAAATTCTAGTAGCAGAGTTTATTATTTTAAAGATTTGCCTGAACCAAGAAATGCAACAAAAGGTAAAAAAATTTTATTTATCAAGATTAGTTAACATCATAATAACTGTTCATCTATATTTTATTTAATAGAAGAACAAGAAGGTAATCATCAATATTTATCAAAACAAATTATATATGGAAAAGTATAGTATTTATAACATTTGTTTTATAGCTTATCACAGTATACAATTTGACTTTGATTTACAAGATGGCATGATCACAGGTATAATTAATACATAATTTTGAAATTTCTTAATTGAAATAATTTAACAGTTTATTATTATTATTTTTTTTTTAAGAAGTAAAAGATGAATCTAATAAAAGAATTTATTTTAATGGTAATGAGTTATTTTATGAATTATTTATCAACAGTAAGTAAAATTATTAATTTTCTATTACTTAAAAGTAGAAGGACAAGATGATTTAACTATTACTAACCCTAAGAAAGTAAAGTTGGATAATAATGATAAAAGTAATTATTTCTAGATCTCAAAAATTATTTATTTCGTCATCATAATAATTATTTTAGAATTACACGTATAGTAAATAGGCTTACTTATAATTTTATTTTAATCCTAAAATTAGTTGGTGATGAAATATATAATCCCAATTTTCATTCAGAAGAACAAGATGAATAAAAGTTTTTGATTGTAAGTATATTTTTAGAATATTTTCTTGCGTACTATGATTAATATTAACTTATAATAACCAATTTTTAGATAAGATGGATCTTAACTATCTATTAAATTAAATTTTATTGTTTTTATTTAGAATTATTTAAACTCTAAGGTTTAGAGTAGCAATATTTGCAAAGTCTCTTAGTTTGTAATTTGAATAATTCACTTTATTTAAAAGTTACATATGAATTAATAAAATTAAACAATTTATTTTTATTTTTATTTTATTTCCATGTAAACAAAGTCACAATACAAATTACAGGGACGAACTATACGTAAGCCTAAAGTAATTCTAAATTAAATCGTGAACCAAACCTAAAATTAAACAATTTCTTTTTTTATAAACTAAATTATGATCTATATAACATGTCATGTGATGTCATAATATGTAATACCATAAAAATTAGCTATTTTAAACTTTATAATAGATATATGCACAAAGTATTCTATATTAATGGGGAGTGGGAAATTTTCAGTTATCATTTATATGAATTATATCTAACCTATACATTGCAATATAATAATATTTTTATAAAATAGGTTTCAAGAAAATATACGTACGAAAGAAACACTTTCTACCGCAACAAATGAAAAAATTGAAAAATTTTAGATGATTGGTATTTATTTTATGGTTATTGACTTCTAATGTTTCATTATTCTTTAAAATGTTTTTAATGTTACATCATAATTTCTATTATTAATGTTTATCACCATGTGGAGTTTCAAGATTCGTTTCATGATAAAATGATCTACACCACATGATCATTAATTATTTCAATACTGCGCCACATAATACGAAATGTGTTAATATTTAGTATTATTTAATATAAATAATAGATTAAATAACGGGATGAAGGAGTTTTTATGATAAATTATGCAGAAATTGCCAGTTATGTGTGCAGGAAATCTACCGAAAATTTTATGCGTCGGTTCCGTCGGTTCATGAAATTGCTGCGCCTCAAAATTTTATAAATTATTTTGCGAGTAATGATCTACTCTAGCCCAACTGATTAACACGAATCGTGTGACTATGTATATATGATACACAAATATATTTTTTTTTCTCTTCGCCTAACAATATGTCGTGTCATGTCAAAAATATTTTCAGGGGATTTATCAACTTTATATTCATGTATTTTAATTAACAGATTTTGGTGTCGTTTAACGATTCCACTATTATGGAAAAATCCATTTTCAATTACTACTGGAAATTATAAATTTATTGAAACATACTTGCATAATTTAAATAATGATTTAAAATTAAAATTAAAAGAATATAGAATTAATGATAATTTATTATCTTCAAAAACACTTTTCAATTATCCTAATTTTATAAAATATTTGAATACGCGGAAGATTATTATTAGAACTTTAAAACTTGAAGATATATATCTTTTAATGATATAAATTTAGAAATTGATTTTATTGGATTGATTCAAACGTCACTAATTAAAATGTTTATTGAAAATGAAGTAATTATACATACTTTAGCCATTGAGATCTTAAATGTTCCAAATTATGATTCCTATCAAAATGATATGTTTGAAATAATTTTACGAAATCGGAATTTCATCAATAATAATGTTGGAAGTTTAAGACTTTATATTGATAATACTCTTGATTTTTCATATTTCGACAATTATGATAAATATATATATTAAAAGTAATTTATTACAAATAATTAAAATACATCAAAATCTTCAAAAAATTGTATTAGCTCAAATCATTTTCCTTTATTTCAATCATTATTGTTATCAAAAGGTGGTAATTGTTCAAATACATACGATCATACTATATGAAGTCAATTTTAATGGTATAATCAATTTAGATAAAATATTTGAACAATTAAATGTTTTAGAATCTTGTTCATGTCATTTATTGTAATTTCTTTAAATAGTAGTTTTACTCGTCAAATTGTTAATTTAAATAATCCATTTAAATTAAAATCTTTATTTATAGATGAGAGATCACAAATTGATGAATCAATAAAATTATTATTACAAAAATCTGGTGATTATTTAGAAAAATATTGGGTACAAATTTTGTCGTAGTCTATCATTATCAGAACAACAAATACTTAATAAAATTATAATATATTGTAAGAATATCAAATTTCTTGATTTATATGAGTTTAAAGAACAGATTAATTATCTTTCCATTGATTTAATTGAAAACATAAAACAAAATCTTAAAATTATCTTTCTATTAATGCAAAAAAATTATTAGGTAATGACATTAATAGTGGTTTAATTATATTAAGAAATTTATGTCAAGTTCTTCCTTTTAAATTAAAATATTAAGTTTAAATCTTATTGATAATTTAATTGATCTGGAAATATTTTTAAAAAATTCTCAAAATACCTTTATTGAAAAATTAATAATTAGTATTAGAATGAAAGGATTTAGGATGGATATTTTACCTTATATAAAGGAATATATAATGAAAAAGAAGAGGGTCAAATATTTGGCTATTATGAATACTTTCATTAAAGACAGTGCAACGGTTAACATTAAAAGTGAAGATTTATTTTCTTTGAAGAATGAAGTGAAAGAATTTGAATGTATAATATTAAAGTTCGATATTATGATGATTTATTTATTAAAGTTCATGAATTTATTAAAGAAATGGATTAATCTGGATCAACTATTTAATGTAGTCGTGCAAAAAATTTTTTATTTTATACTAAATAAAGTTTACAATTTTAAAATATTGAGCTAACTTGGAAATATTTTCGAGTATAAATTAAAAAAAATATTTTGGCAACATTAGTAAATTATTTTGCACATGAGTATTATTCAATTAAATTATATATGTTGTACCTCAGGCGTCAATTTGCGTTAGTTCAGTTGATAGTTGACGTGCGTCAGACGTAGATAATATACCTGACGTGTCACATAACATTAAGGATTAAACATTAAATTTTCGGTATTATAAAATTTTATAATTAACCGTTCTTTTTAGGCAGTTAGCTTCATGTAAATAGTAGAAATGGAATTATTTAGTTTTTTTTATTCAAGAAATATTAATAATGTTTATTTTTCTTTTTTTTAGAACGCCTAATTCTATTGTTTAAAGATTTTACTATATTTTTAACAGCTATAATGTTCTCAAAATTTTAATGATAGTTCTTAACATTAATTAACAATATTTATTTACTATAGAAAATGTATTTATACAATATTTTTAAAGTAACAAAACTATAATATTGAATAATACTTATTTTAAATTTGTTTGAATTTTAAATAAAAATCTATACAAAACTACATACTTAAAATCCATGTTAATATTAAATTTCACTGCTGCACAAAAAATAACAATTCTGAGTAAATATGATGAAATTAAGATATTAAAAATTTGCATAATTAACTCAATTATGGTTAAAAGATATTTATTATAAATTCGAATGTCATGTATGAACAAGTTCAAAATAAATCACATTTCATATATTTTACATTTTATAATCCTAACTCTTCTTTAATAATCTCTTGTTAATTATGAAATAAAAGTATAAATTCTATAAATCAACTATCTACTAAAACAATATAACATAAATTAGTAAAATAATATAATACAATAAAAATAATAAAATAAAAGTAACTAACTAATTCTATAAAAAATCAATGAAAATCGGTTCACTGGTGATTAATAATATTACTGCGATTATGTATTATTATAATTCTGTATTATTATAATTAAGTGAGCTCGTGAAAATTTTTTATATGGGAAAGATGAGTTCCAAAAGAAGTTTAATTACGGCACAGTTTAATCACGGCAAAATTGTTTACCCTTTCCATATATATAACGTAAACTTGTAAAGCAGAAATACAATTTTCATTCTTTTTTGAAAAAAAAATGTCTCGTCAACTTATTGCTGATTGTCTTAATTGTATATTTGAATAATTAGAAGAAGATAAAAATACTTTATATTCATGTTTATTAGTTAATCGTCAATTCTGTGAAATTGCCGTCAGAATTTGTGAAGAAATGTTTGGAATTTTCAAGATTTTCCTCAAGAAGATTATGATGGTTATGGTTTTAAATCACATGTATCATTATCAATTATTATATTAGTACGTTAATTACTTTTCTTCCTAAGGAATCAAAGGATTTGTTGCAAAAGGAAGAGTTTTTCATTATCAATCTTACTCAAACTCGAAAACCTCCATTGTTTAATTATCCGTCATTTATCAAAGTTATTACAATCCGTGGAATCAAACGAATAATTCGAAATTTTCCTTTTGATACAAAAGATTTCGATTCACTTCATTGTATTCGAATGCGTAGGTGCATATTACTACAAGAATTATTAAAAATGCTTATGAATCAAGTTACATCATTGAAAACTTTGGATTATTATTACATCGATTATTATTTTGAATCTATTTATCCACTTGGTGTTTAACAAATTTTACAGAATTATGGTGTTGTTCAAATATTTGTTCAGAATTTTTTATCAATTATCTCAAATGTCATAATATTCAATCATTAAATTTAAATTTTATTCCTCTTACTTCAAATGGATTAAAAGAATTAATTTTTTCACAAAATAATTTTAAAACGTATATTTTTTGAATCTTTATATCACATAAATGTTGATAATGTAAAAGATATATCCCCCTCATCATTTAAATTTTTTTTTTTTAACATTAACTGAATTAAAATTAAATTGTTATATACCTTTGTCATTTATAACTAAGTTTAAAAATTTACAAATACTTGAAATTTTTTTTAAGAATAGTTCATTCATTACATGATTTTGATCAATTTCAATACGTTTATTTTTCACAATTAAAAACTTTAAAATTTTTATATTCATTCCCAAAAAGTTGAATTTTTTATTAGATTTTTGGAAATTAATGGAAAAAATTCGATAGATTTATATATACCTGAAAATCCTGATAACTCATTAAATTTGACAATAGCTAAATTTTGTCCAAACCTTAAAATCTTATCTATAGTCTTTGAGGAGGATGAATTTGAAACTTTTAAATTAATCCTGAATAATTGTCAATATTTAAAAATCATTAGATTACAATATAATGCTGAGAGATGTTCTAATATTAAAACCTTCTTTAGAGTTTTGACAAGATATGCACAAAAGGATTTTTATAAATTAACTATAAATTGGGGTTTTCTTAATGGTTTTTTATCATTTGAAAAAGATTTGTGAAGAACTAGAGGAATTTTTTATAAACTGGAAAGATCGTATACCACAAAAATCACTTTCACTAGTTATCACTAGTAGTAATATTAAGTTAGAAGAGTTAGAAAAATACATGAAAATAATGATTGAAAATTATAAAAAAATGGGTATTATTAGGGAATTTAGAATTACATATTATGGAATATTAGAATTATATTTCATAAAATTTTAATATAGAGTAATACAATCGATTTCTTTTTATAATAAATAATGTTACAGATTAAATTTCATTGAAATTCTATATTCTTAAAGCCTTTTCAATTATTATTTTATTTAAAAAGAAAGTTACAAGTTACAACACCATGACCCTTAGTATCCTAACTCAAAAGTTTTTTTTTTTCTGCTAGTTTTATTTAAAACATATTCTTCAATAATTGAAAGTGAATTTTAACATTTCTTTTAAAATGATTTATAACTCCTTCGATTTTCACGATACGTTATACACAACTTATGAATAAACATTTTTACGTGACATTCAAATACAAAATGGCGTAGAAATCTAAAAATATGTAAAATAAAATATTGCTTGCTCTTGGCCAGTTATAAACTTACAACTGTTACTCCTGAACACCACGTAGAGGTGGCAAGCTTCGTTCAGGGAAAAAAAGAAATCACTTACCTATAATCTTATACAACCAGTTTATAATTAATAGGATTTAAAAAAAATAAAATATTATTTGGGTTGCTAAGAACAAAAATTGAGCAGAGACGTTCGGACATATAGATATATAATATAATAACTTTCACAACTTGACAAATTCTATATGTAAAACTGTGTTTTTTTAGTTATGTTCTGGCCCCAGATTCAACTACTTATGCACACATGCATTAAAAACAAGAAAGAAAATTATAAAAGAACATTATTTACGTAAAAATCAAAACAAATAAAACAAATAATGCACATGTGCATCAGAACAAGAAAGAAATTATTTTTGTAAAGTCAAAAATAAGCTTTCTCATTCCCCCATCTAATTATTTGGTTTACATATATACACAATACGTACTATGTACATACATACATAAAATACGTACGTATATATACGTAATGTGGGAAAGTCGATCGAGCAATAAACACAGGTTTCTCTACTCAATTTTATTAGAAATTTGTTTAAGTATGGCTTTAACTTTTTTAAAGTTTTTAACGTGTAGTTGGTCGTACCTACGGTTTAAAATGAGATGTGGAGTTGGTTGTACCTTACCTATTACCATACTTAACAAGAAAAAAAATAAAAGAAAAAGAAAAGTGAGGAAGTAAGAAAGAAAAGAGTGGTTAAAGAAAATAAAGAGAAAAAGTGGCTATTTTATCTATTTTATGTATTGCATCACTTAAATCGTGATGAGTCATGATTGACTATAATGAGTAAGATATAATCAAATATTCTCACGTCATTATATACATGACGTGACTGACGTGTCATTTCTTGATTATGTAATAATTTAAGAATGTATAAATTAATATTTTATTCAAAGAACTTTGCATACTAAGGATGGCATAACGTTCTAATATTATATGTAGTTAAACTATTTGGATAACTTTGATGATTAATAAATTACTGCGCCACTCATTTGTGTTATTTTACTATTCACGTGACACAACTTTTAGTATAACCGACAACTTTTTTGAAGAAAAAATGAAACTTCCAAAGTACGATGGAATGATGATCTATTTTACTAATTACGAGAAATTTGTTTCATTAGATGAAATTGAAAGAAAATAATTCTTTTTGAATTTTTTTTAAAAAAATCATGTAAAAGAAAATCACAAATCACAATTATCAAATGTATCAAAATTTATTATAGAATCTTGTTCACTTTGACGTGACTCGTGATGCTAAAATGAAGAAACGAGAAAAAAAAATTTTATTCTTTCAAATATTACCTATAAATCAGTATAAATCAGAGGAATCTAATTTATGAATGAATTAATTACAAACTTTGATTATTTTTTTTTTGGATTATTCAAGGATAATTAAAATAATTCATGTATGGCTTTAAATCATATTATTGTAGGTAGATATTTGTATTTTACAAGAAAATAAGAAAAAATGACAAATGTTTTTGAGTAACAAAACGTACTATATATAAGGTAAATTCGTATATATATAAGATGATTCAAATCATTATTTTCCGAATTAAAAAAATATTTTATTAATATCTTACAATTGCAGGAAAATATCAAGAATAATGAAAATGATTTAAATTCTTACAGAAATGAGGACAATTTACCTACTTCGTAACACTTTCAGAAATACAAATTTGATTGGAATTCATCTTTTTATTCACATTCAACTTTTTATAATATCCCTTATTATATAAACGACAATATTTTATCAATTTAATCACGCCTACATTCAATTTAACATAATTAAAATTCTTTTAATATTCCTCAGGATCGATTAATCTATAATAATTACTCTTCAATTCCGAATGGTTTTAATCAATTTACCTAGTATGATAATCATATTGAGTTAAAAAGAACTAATTCGTTTAATCAACTCCTTTTAACAACATGTTTTTCTAAAGTGTTTATTAATAAAAGCTTTAAATAGTTTAATGTAGGTAAATTTACAATTAATTTTGTATTTTGTATTAAAAAAAGTATATACTGTACCGTATGATGATTTCTTCTTTAATATTATTTATTAAATTACAACTAAAATGTTTTTTTTTTGTAAATTTATTCAATATCACGTTATTAATTATCACATTTTGGATCAAGAAATTATGTTTATTTGTTTATTGCTACATCACAAGAAGGATCAAGTCTTAAAAAAAATGTTATTTACGCTAATTTATTAAAACGCGTGAATGGAATGTGAAATAAAACTATATACATCAATGTTTTAAATTTCAAAATAAAGCTCAACATTTCTTTATTATATATATATGTTTTTTTACTGCACTAATAAGGTAATACATTAAAGTGAAAAAGATATATATAAAGAAAGATATTGGAGTAATGGATATCTCAAGAAAGGAATAAAGCATAAAACATACAGACTAATCAGTTCCATCATATTCCACCAGCCATTCCACCCATGTTGTTCTGCATTTTTTTGCTGCCATTTCAACCCTTTTGAAACAATTCCCAAATAATTTTAATACTCCACTCAAACACTTGATTATAACAGTCCAGAAATATAAGGGTGAAGTCGTGATCAAGCATAAGGAAGAAGCATTCCAAATATTCGCTCTATTGGAAATTGCCAAGTGACCCAGACTGGAACAGTATCTTTGATACTATCAGCTATATGTAATATGCTATGAAAACATAGCTTCATTGTAAAAAGTAATGTCTCACAATAATGATTTTTATATGATTAAAATTTAAAACCTAGAGTGTCCAAGTCTCTGAGATCAGTATTAATTGTGAGTCCCTATGATCTTTGCAATTCCCTTCTAATTCATTTTCTGCCATTTTCCCATGATTTCGCATTTTTTGCATATTACCTTCATATTTTTCAAATGGATTATTAGGGAGAATAAAATATGTTGACCAAGTAGAACCTGTCATGCTACTGTCTCGGAACAGTTTCCCCATGGATGCTCATAGGTATTCTCTTCATTGGGTACAGAAATATGGCTGGATTAATTATAAAGGGATTCATCTCCACCCTCAATTTGCAATCAACTTGTTTGTTGTCTTGTATCTCATTTCTTATGTATAAAAATAAAAAAAAAATATAAAAAATATAAAAAATTAATCTTGAGGCCATAAGTGCTTCCTTTTATGATGGCGTCTCATACTATGCCGTGTTGCTAATAATGTAAATAAAATAAATTTAATATAGATATATATATAAGAATTAATTAGAAGATCTTTAATAATTACCAGGTCTGTCCCAAAATCTGGTTTGGAACATTCTGTAATATCTTTCCTAATTCTCAACCATTTCCCCTGTTAGACCACTCTGCGAAGTCCTAAAATATTAACACTGTTAATACATTTTTTTATTATCTTTATTTAATTATTGTTTTAGAGGATGGTGATGCAATCCCAGTACAAATCAAGTTTTCAAGCTTATCTTTGATAGATGGTCTTACATCTTTTGTTTCCATCTATTTGAACATCTCTGCTAAGAGGTATAAGTCTTCAATAAGTGTTTCTTTTGTTATCTTCTCCTTCTTCCTGACGTAGTAGCCCCATAATAGACAATGGCACAGTGCATCCCATGTTGTTATTATTTGAAAACCTGATGGCTATATCATCTTTCCTGTCTGTGTCAGAAAGTATTAAGCTTTTTCTGATGACGTATATAAAAGAAAATTTATAAAATTGTTCTTTACTGTGTTAACTTAGAAAATATTTTAAGTGTATTACCTGTAACAGTTGTCTTATGCAGGTCATTTTCATACCCACTTGTGTAAATTACAACATTTGACTGCTAGCGGTGGTGGTAGAGACTATGATCATTTTATTCTTGGGGTTTGTAATAGTGTGGAATTATCTAACTTTGATATGAGTCCAATAATTGTTCTATCAATTTCAAATTACCTTAAAAAAATTTTTTTTTATGAAACACATGACTCATTTTTTATAAATTATTGGTATACTATATTGTATTTACAACTCTTAAATTATATTTTGTTATAATATTATTTACATGTACTAATTTTCACTAATTCCTTTCTAGGAAGTTTGTAGTTATTTTTGGTGATGGATTAGGAATTCCTTATTCTTTGGCTTAAAATTTTTGTTTAATATATGTTCTGAGAGACTTTTTTTGATTTATAATGATAAATATTATCTTTCATTGTATAAATTGAATTTTCTTCAATAAATTTTTAATTTTTGTAAAATAAAGGTTTTTTTCTTCTTATTGCTATTATTTCTTTGTGTCTTATGTAGGTTTATTTATCTTTAATTTTTGTATAAGTTAAATAAAAATTAAAAAATCATTTTTTTTTAATGGTTTCCTAATTTACATTTGATGTCAGATGAAAATAAGTTGATCAGATGAGAATTAGTTAATCGGATGAAAATAATATGATTACTTATGTAGGTTAATTTATTTTTGGAAAGATTAATTTTTCATATAGGTTAGATCTATTTTTTTCTTGTATAGATTATCTTTTTTCACATATAATAGAAATTTCTTTTCCTTTTTAATGTAAATTATGTAAATTTCAATTTATTTATTTTTATGTACCATCAAAATAAATTTTTTTGATTATACCTATTTTGGTTAAAAATTCAATTTAATGTAACGTTATTAAAACGTTTAATCGTTTTAATATATCAATTGATTTCAATTAAAATAAATAAATTGATTTTTTTCTCATAGTAATGAGTAGGTGTGGTGGTTTAGAGTTCAAGTGTTAGTTGCTACTTCTTCATTGATAAATTTATTGCTCCTTTTCCCTCGCTCTCCTAATCTCCTTCTCCTTCTTTACTATAATTGTATATGAATGTTCTTTACAATTAGAACCATAACTAAAAAAAAAATTTATTTTTATTACAAAATAGACATCTATGACTATGAATAATA
Source organism: Rhizophagus irregularis (assembly GCF_026210795.1). Taxonomy (NCBI): domain Eukaryota; kingdom Fungi; phylum Glomeromycota; class Glomeromycetes; order Glomerales; family Glomeraceae; genus Rhizophagus; species Rhizophagus irregularis. The sequence continues at coordinate 807,040 of NC_089435.1, read as the reverse complement.
CTTTCAGTATAATCTTTAGTTTGTTTTAATTTTAACAAATGTATTTGATTTTGATTATATAAAAACAAACTCCCAAATTCTCAATTGAAATTTTTTTTGCTTTAACATCTTCATCAATTTATCACATCCCAACTATTTGTGAGAATTACATTAATGAATTTTACCATCTATTGTATCAATTATAATACATTTTAATTTTAACAATTATTTTCATTTTTGAACAAATTTTTTTGCGTATTAAAATCTAATTCAAATAAAAGATTTTAAAAGATTCATTTGTTATTATATATTCATTATAGTTCTCATATTCACCATAAAAGTTTCATTTTCTTCCATTTTAAATCTTCATCTAAATTCTCATTCCAAGTTTTTTTCTAAATTCATTAAATAAATCTAAAAATAAAAAAGTATTTTTTCAAGTTTTTAAACAAAAAAAATGCATCTTGCTTTTGTTTAACTATTAAAGCTTAATTTTTCCTACTTTATTTAGTAAATTCAAATTTCTATTACCTATTATTAATTTTTAACGTCAAACAATACAACTTTTAAAAAAAGATTAAAAGCTGAAAAGAATATGCAAATCTTTTTTTTAATAAACAATAAGGTTCTAGAAGTGATAAATAAGTATGAAATTTTATTATTTAAGTTAGATCGATTATATTGTGTAAAATGTGGTATATAACATATTAACAGTTAACTAATTTTTTCGTTTTAAGCCAGCATTACGAAATTGGCCAGAATTAACAAAATTTGATCAGAAATATGAAAGATTTAATTGATTTTGACCAACTTTAATCATATATGTGTATCACTGGTAAAGTTCTACGAATCCTTGGAAATTAGTTTATGCAGTACATTATATATTTATATTATAGTATGTGTTCTTTATTATGATTTTAAAATGTTCCTACAAGCTTATACTGATTTATAATTGTTTTTGGTTCACCAGGCCCGCCAAAATTATTAATTATAATCAAATTTGGTTGTAAAAGATTTACTACAAAGAATTCGTCAAATTTTATAATTCATAATTAATTTAATTGACCCAGCGAATTCATTTTGATTATGGGAGTCTTAGTTAAAAATCTACATGCATGAACCGTATTATATTGCTATGCCAAAATTGCGAATGTTGGTAATCTAATTTAGGTATATATAATTACTAATTATTACTATCTATATTAACTAATTATAAAAAGTAACATTGTTTTTTTTAGGTGGAAATGAAAATTTGAAATGATTGAATGTGGATGATGTTAAATATTTTTATACTAATTAACATGAATATCGATTATCGAACTCCAATTGAGGAAATACAGATGATGTTATTCAAAGTGGGAAACTCAAAAAATAATAAAATTGATTCATTAAAAGAATAAATAAAAATAGGGTTTGTACATATATCGAATAATATTCCATCTTTGGGTACTTGCCTAAAATCGCAAATATTAATAACCTAATTTAAACTATGAATCTAATGACGGTCCATTAATTAAAATATTTAGATGAAAATGAAGTGTTCCAATTTCATCTCATTCCGTAACTTATTTTTAATTAAATTTTGACGTGAAAAAACTCTTTCTACTGAAGCATTATTGGAAAGTGGAATCATTAAAATAATATAAATAATTTTTGAGGTATTAGGATATAAAGAAGAAAATTTTGTTGAAAAAATTCTAAACCATTGTTCAACAAATTTGAACTCTCTAAAATTAGTTATAAGCTGTCGTACAAACGCCCATTCCTTTTCTAATTTTTCTTTATCAATTATTGGTTCGTAAACATTACCATCTCCATCAACTTTTTGGCTACCATAAAATTCACAGATAATTTTAATCTCTTTTTCGCCATACTCATTAATTAAAGTTTGAGTTAAAGATAATTGTTGTACATCAATAATACGCATTGAATGATAAAATTCAGAATAGGGAAATCTTCTTTTAATATTCTGAATCATAGATAAGGAAAATTGTGAAAAGGGAAAGGGATTTGGAATTGAATCTAATGATAATTGATTATTTTTTATATAATCAAGTAAAATTTTAGCATACGCTGGTGGTGTATCATTATCTGCAATAAATGTTGTCTTAATCGCATGAATTGGGGAATTTAAATGATAATGTACATCCGATAATGTAATAAAATCTTCTTGAAATACTTTGATTAATCGTTGTAATATGTCAAAAAGGTCAGCCAAAAATTTTGTAGTTAAAATAAATTTAGGATCTAATTCTGCTAATAGATTTTTTGATAATTCAGCTCCATCTTCATTGATAAGAATATATGATTGCAAAGCGGATATGACAGAATTTAAAGTTTGATGTAAATTAGATACCGTTTGTGATAATGATCATAACCATCGCGTTGAAACTAATTTCAATATGGTAAGACCAAGATCATCCTCATCGTTAGCTTGGATCATCTCAAATTTTTCAACCGATTATAAGATTTACTAAAGTAACTATATAACCTTTTCAAAGTAGATTCATATTCCTTAAAGTATGGTACATCTTTTGCTGAATCTTTACCAACAAGTGCGAACCGATGGGCTTATGCAATGGATTGCAGTCATGAATGGATTTTTATTTTTAGCTGCATAGCTACTCCAGTATTTTTTCCTAGAAAAAGAAATATAGATGCGTAATAAATACTGTATGTATAAGTAATGAAATTAATAAAATTATAAAATTAATAAATTAACTTTACCTAATATTACAGATGCCCTATATGATATAATGACTTACTAACTGATATACCTTTTGCATTTAAAATTATTTCAATATCTTCGCACGATTGAATTTGCATTGCATTCTTCTCAACTTGTCATTCAAGGTATCGTAAAACCGGTTTATTTTCTACCATGTGCTTGCTCATTATCACCAAATGTTTATCGATAATAATTGTGGTACTTACATCCAAAAGAATGCTCCATCCAACAACTTTTATTAATTTCTTCTATGACTTGACATTCAATTAGACGTCAAATTGATTCAATAAATTTATTTCTGGCCACATAACTAGAAGAAGTAAAAGTTGAGGATAATGTTTTTGCATATAAGGGAGGTGGTAAAACTTTTGTAGGCGGTACTTGATAATTGATTTCATTATGATTATTTATTTGATATTCAACAAGACAGGGTATATATTAAGTGCTTAATTTTCTTTGAACAAAAATATATATTTCTCATTAGCGTAATTATTTTGGATTTCTCTACCCCTAACTGTGTTACAAAACTGGCGATTATATTTGGGTGATTTATACTATTTCTTAATTTTGAAATGGAAAAACCTTTTGTAAAAATATTATTCGCTTTTCTCTCTTCACGCTTGATGCAATACACAAAAGGCTTTCCTTCTTCATCCTCTCTTCTTACTAACCATGGATATGTATGGATATGTGTATGGCCACTTCGGGTTCCAATCGTTTCGTTCCTTTTTGTATTGCTTATTTGGAAATTTTTTACGTGAAGAAGCAGCTCCTGAAGGTTCAATATTATTACTTTCTTTACGCTTTCCTTTTGGGTTACTTGTGTTTTGAAAATATCTTTCTGTTCATTAACATACTGGGAAATGGGGAAACTGTTATTAAGCCCGAAGTGCTGTTTAAGGGTTATTATTGTACTTCGTCACGTGTTAGACGTACAGACGGACATTTTTGCGTTATCTTTCCCTATAAAAAAATTGGATACGTTTTTTATAAAGTTTTTATACAATTTTTTTCCTTAGAAATAACGTATCATAATAGGATACGGAAAAATGCACAATTCCGTATCACTAAAAATATGGTTTGGATACGGAATTTGCACGGAATTCATATAGAATTTACATGATTTGATCACTGATTTTATCACGAAATTTATACGATTTGGTCACTGAATTTACTATTTGTATTACAGTTTACTATAATTATATTTACATAAATCTAATTTTACTTTATTAAATTAAATAAAAAAAAAATAAACAAAATACAAATACATTATGAAAATTCCCTCCTTATTAAAACCACCTATTGCAACCAAAATTATCTATAAGTTCAGGTTCATTTGGAGTCAAACAACCTAAAAAACCCCCCTCCTTCATATAGTATCTGCAATCATCCAAGTCACCAAAGGTCAGCATTCCTACAAAAAAAGAAAGAGAACTCCAGAATGTCTGACCTACATAAATAAAAAGAATTATGAAGCATCTGATGAAAAAGAAACCAAAACAACAAAATAAATCCAAAACTGACCTAAGACTCTAAAGCAACAAAACTGAAACAACCTACAAAAAGAAAAGAATCTGAACCCAACTTACAAAAAAAAAAAAAAGAAATTTGAACTGACCTAAAAAAAGAAAAAATCCTGAACAATCCTACAAAAAAGAAAGGAAAGGACTCCCAAACTGATCTACAAAAAAGAAAAAAGAAACTGAATCTTCCTACAAAAAAAAATCTGCTGGCCTATGAATAAAAAAAGGGATAAATATAAATAAAAAAAGAAAGTGGAATAAAGAATAAATAAAAAATATCTTTTAAAAAGAGGGTAACAAAGTTAGGAAAGTTAAAAAAAATTTTTTTTTTAAAGGGAGGACGTCAAAGTTAGAAAAATAAAAAATTTTTTATAAAGAGGAAATAGAAATAGAAAGAAGAAAATTTTTTTTTAAAAAAAAGAAGGGTGGGAATAAAAGAATAAAATCAAAAAAAAATTTTTTTTAAAGGAGAGTGATGAAAAAAAATTTTTAAAGTGAGGTACGAAAAAAAAATATTTTTTTTTAAAGGAGGGTGACGAAAAAAGAAGAAAAATTTAGAAAAAATAACAAAAATAAGACAAGAGAAAAGAGAAGGAAGGGAAAGACAGAAAGGAAGATCGGAAGATCAAACTCATCAAAGTAAGGGTTTATATAAAAAACAAAAAACGTATCATAACAAAACAATAAACAATCACGTGATCTCGTGTTATGATACGAGATTTTTGTAAAATTATTTTCTAAAAATATTAAGTTTAAAAATTCCGTATACATTCCGTATGATTAATTTTTTCCGTATACATTAGTTTTTTAAAAAAATGTTCAAAAATGAATTGCTTATTAAATATACGGAATTTGTATACGGAATCTATAGAAACGTACATAAAATGTATACAAAACGTATCCTTTCCGTATACATATTTCTTATAGGGTTTGTCAAGTATATAGTCCTTCGACTAATAAATCATCAGAATAATTTGTTTTAATATATTATAAATTTTTTTCACAATTCTTTATAAATTATTTTCAGATATTAAGTTAATACGATATCAATCCATAAAATTAACAAATTCTTTAATCAACATTCATAAAAGTTAGAGGAAACACAATAATCTTGATCAGATTTTATTTAGTGTATTTTAACTGGAATCATTGCAACATAAAATAATCGTTTCAGTCCTTTTCTTTTTCTTTATTATCTTTTTGTAGTTTACATACGAATTAAATAACAAATTTTTTATATTTTTTGTTTAATAAATTTGAAATGGACAAAATTAAACATGTATTTGAGCAAATCAAAGATTTTATTCGTTATCGTTTGACTAAAGAACAAAAATCGTTAGTTGATAAAGATAAACTAAGTGATGATGTATTTGAACAAATAAAAGAGTTTGATCATCATTTTTTGACCAAAGAACAAGAATTGTTAATCGATAATCTAATAATTCGATTGAAAAGAAAGGTGAATCGAAAGTTACCTTAAAAAAAAAAAAATGTTTACATAACTCACAAGGCATTACAACAGAATTTTTAAAAGAAGTAAGATATTTCTTACATATTTAGTATTATTAACCATTATAAATGTTAACTAACTACAATCTAAGGTTGAAATCAAATAGTTTAGTATATCATTCTGGTTATATAGTTCGTTGTTTTGGTATTACCAAAGATCCAAAAACAAATGATTTTATAATGGTGATGGATTTAAAAAAAGATAGTTTAAGACAACATTTAAATGACAACTTCATTTCAATGAAAAAGTTGTTAACTTTACATAGTATTGCATATGGTCTTAATGATATTCATAATAAAGGATTAATTCATCAAGATTTTCATTGTGGGTATATTAAGCAATAATATCCATCAGGCTTATATTACTGACTTAGGAGTTAGGATTATGTCAACCGGCAAATGATAAATCCTCTTAAAATAATAATAAAAATCATATGGAGTATTACTTTATGTAGCTCCAGAAGTTTTAAGAGGAAAAAAATATATTCAAGCATGTGATATTTATGGATTTGGGATCATTGCATATGAAACTTGTACGGGATTGCCTCCTTATCATAATATATCTAAATTTGTAGGGGTTGAGGTCAAAGTCCAATTATAAAATTCCTCAATTAATTTTTGACATTATTCAATGTTGGGATGCAGACCCTTTAAAACGACCTAATGCTAGTAATAAATTATGTGAGTTAATTAATTATTTTTATTTTAATATAAAATAAATTGCATTGGATAGTATAGCACTATAGAATATACATATTTGCATTTAATAAAAATATCTTTTTTCAATCCAAATAGATTCTTCTGAATCATAACACCAATTAATTCCCCAATCAATTTGTTTGACTATTCCTCTTGCTTCATAATATTTAATTAGTTCATATAATCGGTTAACTTCCTTTTCATGTCCTAGAATATAATTTACTGGCCAAATTTGTAATAACATAGTATGTCTATCTTTCCAATTAGCAAGAAATGATCTTAATAATTTATATTTACCCCCAAACTTTCGGTTAAGAGAAAATCCAAACTTAATCAAACTACTTGGTGATGATTTATTTAATATTTCAAATAAACTCTTATATTGGAGACCTCTTTCACTCCTAATAACTAACCCAATTAAATGTTGACAATTAATCAATAACCTTTCAAATTCAATAAGAACATAATCTTTAATTGGAAGGGTTAAATATTCAATATTTGGACAATTTTGATAAATTGCTTGGAAAAATCTTCTAACATCTTCAAAGTCACAAAAAATATCTTCAAAATGAATATCAATTACAGTAAGTTGTACATTTGCACTTTCAATTAATCTTGTCATCATAATAAATGACACTTGATTAGTTTTTAGGATTTTTAAAGCAGGTAAAGACATTTTCTCTGATTGATTTAAATTTAGAATAGTACCGTTTTGATTTGGAGGCCTTGAACATTCAATTATTTCTAAACTTTTTAAATTTACAAAATGTGAAAGAAATTTTAAATCAACATCAAAGTGCCAATTATAAGATAAATATAAATTTTGGACAGTGATCGCTTTTTTAATTAGTACTTCTTCAATAGATTGCCAGGTTTCATATTTATCACATCTACTAATACGGACACTATCTAGATTTTTTTGAACTTCAATTAATCTAATGATTCCAGAAATATCATTACAATTAACAACATCACAATTAAATATTTTAATCGATTTGCTTACTGTAGCTAATTCTTTTAAAATATTTTGATCAATGTCATTACAAAAATAAAAATATTTAAGATTTGAAAAGCATCGAATATTCCAGTTAACTTGACATTTATAATCATACGGAAAAAAAAGTGAAATAAAATTTGTATTATTATTAACAAATAACTTTAATAATTCATTTCTTATCATAGATATGTCTGACTTGTCAAAATTTCTGGTAATAATTCTGTCAAAAAGATGTAGATCTAGATGTCTCCAAAAATGAATATAATTAAATGAAGGTTTCTGATAAATTTCAGTAAAAAGATCGATCCCTTTCTTCATCAAAACATCTCTAGATTCTTCTGAAAAATGTGAGAGTATTATATTAAATATTATATTTTCTGCCTTTTCAGTTAGTAAAATATATCCAGGAATTTTCCATAATAACGGTACTATTGCTTCGCACCAAGATCTGTTGACTAAAAGACAAGAATAAAGTGATATTCTGTCATTTTGAAAATTTTCTGAGATCATTAAAAGTAAATCTCTGTTAAGTTTCATAATTATTTTTTGTAACTTTGGATTTTCTAGACGAAGATCAGGATGATATATACAATCAGTGTATTTTAACTTATATGAAGATTGACAATAATAATTGGAAAGTATTGTATTGTAACTGATTATTAATAGATAATCTTTTTTTTTCATAAAAATTAAATTGATGATTGATACCATTTGTAGTTAATTTGAGGCTGATCTACTCTGTAAAGTAAACATGACTTATCGCACGGCCCTATAGGATCATGCTGGTTTTATTGGTTTTATTTGTCGAATATTGATAGTTTATTTGAGCATGATCTGCATTAGCCGTACGATAATATAGATATTGTACGGTGATATTTATATTGGTTAACGTCACTTCGTGACGTTATTAAACCAATATAAATACAACACCGTACAATATCCATAAATTAATTATGAATCATTTTTTTATAACTTAGTAGTTAGTATTTGTTAGATTTTATTAGTTAGATAATTGTGATAGTAAATTTAAAGAACTGGAAGCACTAATGAGAACTTTTTTTGTTTATTGAGATTGTTTTTTTCAATATTATTTTCTGACTAATAAGTTCACATAAAAATATTTTTTTTGATGAGATTGTTTTTAATTATATAGATACATAACAATATTTACCTGCATATTAATTTTATTTAAATTAATTTATATTTTATTTCTCTCATAATCTAATTATTAATCAAAGTGAGCTTCTAATTGTGACTAAAAATTTAATATTATATAGTAATACTACTACTCCCGGTACGAAGCAACGGGCAACTTCTAGTTTTTATTAAATAAAATTGTTTATTTATTTTATTAATTAAATTATGACGAGTAAATTAGAATGGAAATCAATATTGATTATATTAATTAGTCATCAATAATTTCATTATTTTAATGGTAAGAGTCAGTGGCTCAGTGCTAACTATGGCACCGCAGCAGTTAGTGCATTTCCTGATCTATGGGTTCCAACCAAAGTATTTTATTGAATTTGATCCAAGATAAATTAAATATATACCGGTAAATATAAAAAAATTAAAAAAATTAAAAAAATTCAATCATCGCTTACCATTTCACCGCAGCATCCACTGATCCCAAATGAGACGAAAAAAATTACTTTTTGCCACCAAATCTGGCATAGATTAATAATATTTCATAATTTTTTAAAATGTAGTAGGCAAACATTAAGCTGTAATGAGCTGACCGACCGACTAAATGAACAGAATGAACTTTTGTTGTTTTGAATTATTTAGAGAATAAATAATCAAAGTAAACTATTCTAATAATTCTTATAAACTTGCGTTGTGGCATTAGTTTTTAATTCAATGACTTCTTTTTTTGATTAATTAATATTAATTAATGATGACTTTGTTGTGCTAAATGTATTTTTGTGTGTTTTCTTGTTTATTAATAATTTTTTCGGTAAATCAATAAAAGTTCGGTATACGTTATATAAAGTTTATATGATGTTCGGTATATCAGAATGTTTTTAAATACTATGAAACTGGTTTTCTAAAAAAAGTTTGGTTAGAAGTCGAAAGTTCGTTACATCGTGGGTTCGTTACATTACTGTATGATTGATATTTTTAATAGAAAATAGTAAAATGCCTAAAAAATTTCAGCCTATTAAGAATATTAATAAAGGTTATTAATTTTGAAAGCAAGTGTATTTTTGTTTTTTTTGATGAAGTTTAATTAAAATTATCTAAAACCATTTTATAAATTTTTACTTTTATTAATTATAAAGGGACTGATCTTTTTGTTCAATGTCGCTGTGTTCTGTCATTTATATGGGTATATGAACTCTAAATCCAAATATAAATATAAACAATAGTTGTTAAGGATTATTTAATAAAGAATAAAAAAAAAATGATTTATTGTCCAGAACAGCATTCCAGTAATATCTTTCCGAAGGTATATTAGAGATAAGACAAAAATCGGCCCATATTTACATTCAATAGATAATTAACGCTAAAAGCGGCTTGCTATTTAGATTAAAAAGGGCACAAATTTTGAGTATATTGCTAATATAAAATTAATTTTTTTTAAATATAGTTATCTATTATAGAATATATCACTTGCATAAAATTTACGTCGCGTTTTTAGCCATCGTACAATTGGTATGCACCATCTAGCTGTATTTGTTATAGAAGCGAACAATGTCTACCAGAATTTGAATTCGTCAATCCAACATCCGTTTTGACAAATCGAAGTGCCTGAAAGAGGTTTGGTTGGTGATATGGAAACTGAATATGGATTTAAGCCACTTTCTGAATACCAACGTCAATCTCGTAAAGATTGTGCACGATTTATCAGTTATAATAGGCCTGTTCGTTCTAATAATTATTGGCTGATGAAATTGTGTGACCTGAACGATCTGACAAAAAAATTATGGTATCATTTTGATCACTTTTTTTTAACGTGTGTGAAGTTTTAATACGCGCCCTCAAAAAGTTTAATATACCTTTATGGTATTGCTTATTTGCCGTTTTTAAAAAAGAAAAATATTTTCGTCGAGGATTATCATTGTGCCAGAGAATAAATAGAGGTGTATCCCACAAACATTGGATTTCGGTTATTAATACGAAAAATAAGGTGACCAAAGGTTAACCGTTCAATAAGCTCAAAAGTACTCAATTTTTGATTTTGATCACATGATAGGATTGGTAAATGGATTTTCGATCAAAAAACACCCCAGCCAAATGATCGGCATAGTTTCTAAGCTAAGTGGGCGTGCACTACATCCTAGCTTATAAACTGCCCATGGGCCAGATTAGCCCACGAGATCTGATTGGTCCAAACAACATACCAACATTTAATTACAAATAAGGCAATTTTATAACTTTTGACCGGATATTTACTTATAAACTCATGGTCAAGGATTGCATTAATGTACATTTTGTACCACCTTGTAACTATAAAAAAGGCAAAAATTTTTTTCAAGGTTACACATTAATTTGGCCAGAATTAAGATAATTTCGCCCAGCAAAATTTGGCCGGAATTATAAAACGGACATTAATGTCCGTTTGCAAATTTGGCCAGAATTATAAAAACGGACATAAATTTGGCCGGAATTATAAAATAGATGGTTTCAAATTTGGCCGGAATTACAAAAACGGACATTTATGTCCGTTTTTGTAAATTTGGCCAGCATTATGAATGTAAATATTTTAACTAATTATTCAGTAATCATAAATAAATAAATTATATTTTGTTGGCTTTGTCTCATCAAAATATGCTAAATAGTGGAATTTCTATTATCAATAAATAAAAGTTATTAGCATTTATAAATATTTAAAAATATAAAAAATTATTTCAAGAAAATGTTAATATTTTATTATTTATTTATTAATCCTAAAGGTATAAAACTGCTACCATTTAAAATATCTCAAAAAACAATATAACAATTAACAAGCTATATATATTTTATCTTTCTATTTGTAATTACTTGATTTCAAGCTAAAGCAGTTTAGCTTTTAGCAATTTAATGTAAATATAATAGACATTTGTTTTTTTTAAATCAGAATACTAGATATTGTTTTATTATTTATTTAATATATAAAAGTTATATGAACATTGTGTTTTATAAATATTATACGAAAATTTTGTAAAGAAAATTTACAAAAATTTATAATTGATATAATTAATTAATAATTTAATTTATTATTCTAATTGTTATAAAATAATACATCACATACTATTTATGGAAGTTTACTTTAATATAATATATACTGTATATATTACATTAAGAATATATAAATAAATTATTTAATTGTCCAATTCATTATATACTATCTTTGTAGATAATGTTATATAAATATACTATTTATTTAATGTTATTTGGCATTTAAAAAATTGGTTTATTGAAAAAATATTGACTTTTTGGTTTTTTTATTTTTAAAATTGCCAAAAAATTGGATCTTTCAATTATTAGTATATTAAATATATGTGGAAGTTACATATATAAATATACCTAGTATTTAGTAGTAAATTAAATATATGTGAAAGTTACATAAACATATTGGTATTTAATGTAATTCGGTATCTAAAATTATTTTATTAATTAAAATATTTTTTTTATTATTAGATACAAATTATTTTAAAAATTGTCAAAAAATTAGATTTTTTAATTATTAGTACATTACATATGCAATTTAGCAATTGAAAAATTATTTTATTAATAGGCCATTGATTTTATTTTAGTTTTATTCTTTTTTTTTAATTAGATATAATTTATTTTAAATATTATTAGAAAATTAAATGATTTGATTCTTTTAATTATTAGTAAATTATTAGATCTATAGAAGTTGAATAAACATACCTATTTAATGGAATTTAATATTTAAATTATTTTATTAATATAAAACTTACTAATTTTTGTTTTGTTTTTATTTACAGTATTTATTATTTATTTATTTTTTATTAGATACAAATTATTTTAAATATTGTTAGAAATTGGATCAACAAAATCATTCATTAAAAAAAATTTGGATTTGCGAAATGTACTGATAAACATTTACTGCAATATTTGCAAATCCAAATTTTTTTAATGAATGATTTTGTTGATCCAATTTCTAACAAATATTTAAAATAATTTGTATCTAATAAAAAAAATAAAAATAAAAAAATAAAAAAATACTGTAAATAAAAACAAAACAAAAATTAAGTTTTATATTAATAAAATATTAAATTCCATTATTAAATAGGTATGTTTATCTAACTTCCATAAACATATAATGTACTAATGATTAAGAATCAAATCCTTTAATTTTCTATCAAATTTTAAATAATTTAGATCAAATAAAAAAATAAAATAAAATTAAAATAAAATCAATGTTAATTGCTAAATTACATTAAATAGATTAAATAAGTATGTTTATTTAACTTCTATAAATATATAATATATTAATAATTAAAAGAGCCAAATAAATCATTTAATTTTCTATTAATTTTTAAATAATTTGGATCAATAAAAAAATAAATAAAATCAAAATAAAATGTTAATTGCTAAATTACATTAAATAAGTATGTTTATTTAACTTCTATAAATATGTAATGTATTAATAATTGAAGGATTTAAATTTCTGACAATTTTTAGATCTAATAAAAAAAGTAAATAAAAAACAAAAAAATCAATGTTTTATTTAATAGCATAATTTTTAAATAATAATTAAAAGATTTAATTTTCTGCATTTTTGAAATAATTTGTATTTAATAGTAAAAAATAAAAACAAAAAATCATTTTTTAAATGTTAAATAACTTAAATTTACAATAAAAAAATTCTTTTTTGGTTAAAATATACCAAATTGCTAAAAGTTAAATTGCATTAACTTGTCATCAAGTAATTGTAAAAAAATAATACACAGCTTGTTGGATTGTATTGAGATGTATTAAATAATAGGAGTTTTATACCTTTAGGATTAATAAATAATAAGATATTTACATTGTTTGAAAAGAATTTTTTTGTATTCTTAAATATTTCCAAATGCCAATAACTTTCCATCTATTGATGATAGAAACCACAATTTAACAATTTAACATGTCTTGATGAGACAAAGCTAACGAGTTATAATTTATTTTTTCTATGATCACTGGATTATGATAAATTGATACAATTTATAATATTTGCATTTATAATGCTGACCAAATTTACAAAAACGGACATTAATGTCCGTTTTTATAATTCTGGCCAAATTTGCAAACGGACATTTATGTCCGTTTTATAATTCCGGCCAAATTTTGCTGGGCGAAATTATCTTAATTCTGGCCAAATTAATGTGTAACCTTGAAAAAATTTTTGCCTTTTTTATAGTTACAAGGTGGTACAAAATGTACATTAATGTAATCCTTGACCATGAGTTTATAAGTAAATATCCGGTCAAAAGTTATAAAATTGCCTTATTTGTAATTAAATGTTGGTAAGTTGTTTGGACCAATCAGATCTCGTGGGCTAATCTGGCCCATGGGCAGTTTATAAGCTAGGATGTAGTGCACGCCCACTTAGCTTAGAAACTATGTCGATCATTTGGCTGGGGTGTCAAAAAACCCGAACGATCAGAATTGAACAGGCCTAATGTTTTAATAACTTGATTTCGGGAAAATTTCATCATGTCGGGAAAAATGCTTTTCAAGGAAATATCCACTCGGGAATTTGTCTTGTCAGGAAATTGTTGTCGGGAAAAGGTTATGCCGAGAAATGGATGTCAGGAATCTGTCCGACAACGATATTGCATGACCCCTGCACTATATTTGAATTCACATTCTATCACATTTTTTTTACGTTTAACAATAAATACTGAAATCATCATATTCATTTAATTTATCAAAATTCAAAAATTCGTAGTAGATACAAAAAAAGAAACATCGATCAGCATTTTTGCTGATTAAGAATAATTATTATACAGATTATTTTCTTAATTGATCAACTGAAAAACAATTTTAAAAAAAAATCCCGTTTAAGGGATAGTAAAGTCGGTATTTTAACAGCCTATCTAATTTTTCTTTATTTGAAAGATTAATAATTATAGTTTTTAAATATTTTATGTTTAGTAAAGCAATGTACAAAATAATTTAAATATCTTTTTTGCGCTTTTTTTTCTTATCGATCGGCTTTTGAATAAAACTTTTTAGCATAAGATCATATTATTTGTTTAATTCTATTATTACATATTATATAATGTTTAACTCTTATTAAGCCTCTTCATTTATTTTTCGTAATTAGCTGTATCAAATTGTAACATTTGAGATTAGTCTGTGATAATGAGATGCTTAAAACTGATGCATACTAAGAAGTTAAGGAATTTATATGTTACGGATTATAATTTAATATATATATGATCTGCAAAATGGTAAGATTCCAAGGGATATTTAATTACGTCATTATTGCTTCATCAACTCTATAGGAAAAAACACATGCATAATCAGGTTTCACAACGTCGTTTATCAGGATCTATAAAAGATCGAAATGATTTGATACTCCTCGCTTGATTTGTTTATATACATTGAATTTATCTCTTATCACCGTTGAAAATTGTTCATCAATAAACAATAACAAAAAAAAAAAAAAAAAAAAAATATAAAGAAAATGTCAACAGGGAACTCGCAAGTTAAAGGTATTAGAAGTGTTTTTTGTATTTTATATTTTATTTGATAATTTATCTTATCATTTCTTAACTACTTCCAGCTAAGACTCCAGCTAAGACTTCAGCTAAAACTCCAGCCAAAATTCCAGCCAAAACTCCAGCTGAAGTCTGGGTCTTATCGATGTTTTTTTCTCCATATAAAGCTGTTGAATATTCAATTGAATGTCGCTGCTTTGTCTCCAAGAAACTAGCTCAAGAAGCAATGAGAAGAGAAGCACGACGTCTATACAGAAATTCAGGTTGTATTCAAGGAGCTAGAAACAAATACTATAGGGAGCACGAAACGGAAATACACTTTGGCGAAAGCGAAAATGGACCTGATTATCGTAGAAAGTTTGGTTATTGTGAAATTAAATCTGCAAAATTGGAAGACAAAGAAAGTGGAGATGAAGTACCTTCAAGTACAGATGAAGATAGCGATGAATATTGAATAAGGTATTAATCCAGTTCACTCTCTTATGCCTTGATTAATAATTAATTGTACCGTAAATTTGCTTTCTTTTTAGCTTATATACGTAAAATTTTACAGCATAGTTACTAAAGTTGCTTATCAGTTACGCAATACTCACATTTATAAAGTAATATAATAACAAAGCACTAAAGAAAAATATTGTAATGATGAATTTCTTACTAAAATAAAGCTCACTCAATTGTAAACCCGGTTAATATAATAATTACAAATTTCAAAACAATGAGACAATAATACAGTAATATGAAAAACAAATAAAAAAAATGTATAAATATGAATTTTCCTTTACTTTAATTCTAAAATTTATTTTCCCAAATTCATATCATTAGACTTCATGATAGTCTTTTAATAATTCTATTCATAGTATGATGCTTAAGTATCAACGACAATAATAGATAATGTTTCAGAATTCTGTCCCGGTAATCTTTTTTTTATACAAAAATTATATATACCAGTAACATATTTTTTTGTTAATGCGTAATTAGGGAATCCATCAATTAAATCTTTCATTATATTGTATTCCTTTTCTACAAGATTTATGTCAGCTTAAACGATCGTAAAAACTATTGGAAGCAAGCAAATATTGCACGTCATTTTTGAAACAATTTTGAGAAATTTTTGTATTTACTCATTTAAATCTTGATAAATTAGTAAATTAATAAAACTAACGGTCTTAAGACTTTTTTTTTTATTTAGGCTTTTGTCAACCTACGAAAATAATTTTGATTATTCAAAGCTGTGGTATAGCAAACATACTTCAGAAATTTTTTATACAATTTATTATTAAAAAATAAGGTAGTGTAATTTATTAATTATTACATGTAATACGTGTAAAAAAAAAATTACATAATAAAATAAATAACATAGAATAAAATAAATAAAATAGAATAATAAATTTTAGCAATTACGAAGTTATAAGTTATATAAAAAAAAATGCTGTATTTCACTTCGAAAAATCAAATATATACTTAATTGAGTATATCGAAATTTTAATGCAATCATTTAACGATAAATTAATGAATGTAAGGCATAACGATTATGATATCGTCCACTAAAACAATCCTAAGTCAAATCGTTTGCGGTATAATGACTTTATCGCTACTCCGTAAATTTTGATTTGATCGTTCGAACTTGTTACATAATCATTAGCTTTATTTGGATCGTTCAAACTGCTACTATTATTTGCTTTATTAGGAATTTAATCGTTCAAAATGCTACGATTATTTGCTTCATTTGGGTTTAAATCGCTACGTTTATTTGCTTTATTTGGAATTTACCGCGCCATCAACTTGGCCATCTTGTTAATATTATAAATAATACTTACTTATCACCTTCACTTTTTGATTGCATTTTTATTTTTACGGTATACCGAAGCATAATCTTTTTTTCGAATTTTTAAGTTTTTTTTTCCTGATTATGTAAGCTTGTGTAAGTTTTGACATTAGTAAAATTGATTAACCAAATTTTGATAAATTGTATTGAGAACTTATACAAACTCTATTATGAATTGTCTAAAAAAGAGCAAATTATTACTGAAGAAGAAATTAGAAATACTAGAGAGGATCTTCTTAGAAACGATGATGACTGATATAACAAAACTTCATATCATGAGGGTGGACTTCGTAAGCAGATCTCGATATTCCAACACATCAAGTTTTTTGCAAATAAAATAACGTATATTTTATGTAAAAATATTATTCAATAGATAAACAATATATATAATGTCATTCAGTAAATACATTATATCTGGACGGCCATTACGAATACTCCAGCAACTAGACACAAAAACAAGGTTCAACGTAAGGAATGCTCTTGTGGTCGAAATCATTTAAGAATAGCTGGGAGGCGAAAAATCAAATGGAAATTTGATAAAGACAGAAAATTTAGTTATACAGAATCTGCCCGTATTTCTGATATTGCTAAATTAGGAAAATACATGAGAATAATGAGAATAAATTGAGAATGTTAAATGGTAAATGATACTACCGGAAGTGACAACTGAATATGTAAATATGTAAAATCGCTGTAAGGCAATAGAGGATGAGATTACCAACATTTCTCTATAGAAATTTCAATAAATATTTTTTATTCATTAGGTATAAGCAATGGTATTCACTTTTTTTCATAATTCTTGATTTTCTTTTAAATATCGATCATTGCTCCGATTCAATGTATTCCGGAGCAACGATCAACAGCTCGGATTATTTTTTCTGCTGAGCTACATACAGTTCTTGTGTTCCGAAACAAATGATCACATGGCAGGGTCTGTGCGACAGTATACTTTTTCACATATACTCCCAATCGCCCACTTTTTTTTCACATTCTCACTTGCCCTCGTATACAGCTGTTTAGCCAATAAAATTTCGCAAAAATTCGTATATAAGTCGAAAATGTCTATCACGTTACTCTGCCTAGTCAAAGGAATGCTTTCACAGTGACAAGTTGGTCAGCCACCTCAAGAAGGTTATTAAGACGGAAAAATAAAATAACTTTGCTGGTGTGGAGCTAAAGTTATGGAAAGTAGAAATTAATGACGATCGCGATGAGCAATCTCACACTCAATGACGGGACGAACTTCTTGTGACAAGGGAAATAGAGGACTACCGATCTGAAAAACCACCTAAGAGTGTTCATGTCATAGTCGAACCACCTGCGCCGCTTCGAGTCATGAGCAGGAATTACTTGGCCAAGTCGCCTCATTGCAGGCATTACTCAACAAGTCTGTCCATGGTACGTATAAAGTTTTGCCAAGAAATTTGGCCGACGAGCCGTCGGTGAAATCTTCAGATTATGGAACTGTTTACTCGGGAAACAATGTTTCACGTCAAATTACTTACTGTCTTAGCTTGGTTGTTAAATTATAGAGTTTGATGTCGTCGTTAGTCCGAAACGGACAAAGGGTTTCAAATGGACTGTAAATATTGAACATGCAACCCTCGAAGGTCTCAAGGAATATATACGCAAAGAATATGAACCACTGTCTCTTGAAAAGATGGAGCGGTATTAAAATTTATAAGTGAAGATAAAGAAAGATATTCTCCTCGGAATGATCAAGACCTCTGTGAATTCCTCCACATATTCGTATCAAAGACATCTCCAAGTTTACTGTAATCATAGAGACCCCCTCAAAAGCTTTTTCGGATTGGACGTTCCCAAAAAATGTCAGCTTTACGGTCTTGATGGAGAATCCTCCCGGTTTTTTCGTGCGGTAACGACCCAGGAATCGTTGGAAGGACTCATGGCAGAATTAAATCCCGTCTCGACAATACCCATCAATTTACTTTCAATCGAGGCGACCAATTATTATGCGTCTATTCTTACCTGCTTGCTGGAGCGAATAATTTCAAGGGGGAAGTTTGAGATCCGACCTCAAAAAGTTATTTCTGGACCGAATGGGCATTGACCTCTCGATTTCGCGATTGACTTGCGCCAAACAGCAAAAACGGTTGGGGTCACGAAGGTAAAAAAAGATGATTTTGCGAAAGCCGTTGCTCAATGCGCGGTCCAACTCGAGTCATCTTTGTCTAATCGTAAGCGCAGCGCAAGGCCAAAGAAATGGAGGAGTACAGACGTTCGGAAGAGTTTTTGGGATAGCTACTGATGCCTAGAAATTCTATTTCATGGAACGACATTTGAAAGCTCCTCTATTCAAGATAGACCAAGCTTCAACTATCGGAACCGGTGGTTGCTGTATATAACGATGAGAATTTGCAAACTAAAGTGGAAAAAGTCCTCGGACATATTGTATGGTTGTTTGAGGAGGCACAGAAGCCGGATTCAGATTCTCGAAGTGAAGAGAGGGTAATAAAGGCATAGGTCATCGAGCAATCTTACGGAAAAATAAGATACAGTAAATAGGTATTAGGATATAAGTGTCATGGCCAATACCTGAATATTTGTATTTATCTTACCTCACCTGTATAATAGGATGCGTCACAAAATTTGTATTTATTTTGTATCTGTATTAATAAAACATTTCAGCGAACATGTTCGCCAAAGATCACGTGGTCATTTTTCCCGAATGTTCCATATTTTTTAGTTTTCTAATACGCATTTTATATCATCGAGAAATAAGCGGTATATTTAGTGAAACTGGCTAAATCCAATTCGTAGGCGTAACTTAAACTAACGAGTCTATTTGTATTAAATTACTAATTTATTAATTTTTAATTTTTTAAAGTACTAAGAAACTTTAATTCTTAACATTCAAGATTTAATGTTTTTATTTATAATACAAAGGTATTCTATAGACAATTTCATTAAATTTTGATCACTTAATAATAATACTTTATTATTTGTCATGTTAGCGTACTGTATAATGAATATATTTGATGCATACAATAATAACAAATGCAGTACAATCAAACTGACTATTTTTTAATAACTTGAAATACTTCATAATCATCCGCTATTATCTTCCATGGCAAACCCAGAGATGGATAAGAAAAAGGTTTCATAGCACACCAAAAATCAGGACCATTACAATGATTCAAGTATAAATCACTACCACCAAAAAATGGACCACATTCTGATATACATGATATAGAATATCCATTATCATTACTGTAAGCTACTCTCGCATTCTGAAAGTTAGTACTATTTAACGAGAATATAAAGCTATCTTTTGTAGACTTGTCAATCATACCTGAAACCCAAGAGAGTGGGGTATATCCTCCAACAATTTGTTCTGAATTTTTAACTTTTACTACGACTAAAGTAGCTCCTTTGTTATCACATTTAGCATGAAACATTTCAGCTGTATTTCCATCTCTGTTAGCTCTATATAAAAGATTAAATTTATAAGGGATATCATTAATATTTCCTTCCTTTCTATCAATCCAATTTGCAAAAAGTGTAAGGTGTTCGCGATTAATAATAATAGAGTCAATATTATTGCCAGCCGAATCTTTTTTTTCAATAATAGGATAGTCTTCGATAAGTTTAGTTAATTTTTTCAACAATAATTCATCAGAAACAGTCATAATATTCGAAATCTCAGTTTTAGTTTTATTAGCAATATCAATTTTACCAGTATAAAGGTACCTAAAAAATACGAAAAGGTAAAAAAAATAAGTCAATTATAGAAAATAATAAAATTTTAAAAATTTATTAATTAATAGTCACTCACTTAAGAACAACATTAAATGCTTGAGGTGAAATATTTTGCTTTTTAATTATATATTTCCCATCTTTTTTTTCGATACTATCATCAGATAATATTTTATCAAAATATTCAGATCTACAACGTAAAACATTAGAATGCGCATGAAATTCCTTAAAATTAGGCTCTTTTCCAATGTATATGATAACATTATAATCCGTTTCTATTTTGAGCAATTGCCCAAATGCTTCTGATAATTCAGATTCATAATTATAAGCCATTTTTAATTGAAATTTCTCAATATGAATTTTTTTGCGTAAAAAAAACGGAAAACGGGATAAAGTTGAGGAAAAAAGTATTTTTTTTGAAGATCACTATTTAATAATTACGGACACAATACCCGAACAAATTATATTATTGGTGTTCCAAAATTAGGTGTCGATCATACTGAACGAATTGCTATAATAAGATGTCGTATATCTATAAATAATAAACGGCTAAAATTATTTTTGATACTAAAATTTTAATTAAAAATATCTAAAATATTATAAATATATAAATTACTAATTTATAATCCAAATATCCAATAATATCAAATTTCTTTTTTATAACGTTATAAAATAGATATTCATTTAATTCAATCACTAGTTGTTGAGAAAATTAACGCAAAAGCAAAATTAGAATTTATATGATATCAACGGTATTTTTAAACTATAAATCAAATACACTAATAACAAAAAAAATTATTGTTAATTCGTGATCCGTCTTGAATTCTACTAATGTATTTCGGGGAATTATTTTTGCAAATTATAAGTTAGCAAGAAATTTAGATAAGAGCTTACGAAATTAGTTAAAGAAAGGTAGTTTAAAAGGAGTTGACATTCCAAAAGCATTCACCATTCAAAATTAGATATAACGCTCAATATAAGCAAAATATGGTAAAATAAGTTAAACAGTTTGTGATTGATAGGAATGAATAATTTTTATTTTTTTTTATTTTTTTTTGTTTTATATATTTTTTAAGACAAATTTATTTACCAGCAAATAATAATATTTTAATAAAAAATATTAACTTTATGATCGGTACACTTCTTGTAGTTGAATAATATAGCGTTTTTAAAGGCTGGAATCCAGCGTCGCTAAAGAAAAAATTTTTGACAATATAAAAAATTTTGACGATCCTTGTTTAAGCAATTGGTTAGTTTGGTTACACTATTTTTCAGCCGAGGTCACCAATTTTGTATAACATCGTAATCTTAAATGACAAGTATATTTTGATCAAACCTGTGAAATTAATATATGATGACGCAAATTTTATCATCCAATATGCTTCGGAACATTATTCTATAACATTTAAAAAAAAAATTCTGGGCAAATTAGCTCAAAAGCCATTTAAGGGATAATTATTTTGCATAAATGGTTCTCCGAAATCTATTAGTAGTTTTCACTGGTTCATAAACGGATCACGAATTAATTTATAATTCTTTTTTTTTTGAGAGAAAATGCATTTTTATCTTATTTTTTTTGTTACACAGTATTTTAAAGGAATTTTTTAACGCAGATCTTAGTAATCGGTCCGATTGATTAAGATATTCTTTTTGTCGCTCAAATTCAAAAAAGGAAATTATAACAATAATTATTAATCAGATGCATTGTTATAATTTCCTTTTTCAAATTTGTGTGTGACATAATAAATAAATACATTTTCTAAAAAAAACTAGATTTATAAAGTAAACCCAAATGGAAACTGATATAATAAACACCGAAAATTGTTCATATTGCAATAAACCTTTTACTGTAGAATTATGGTGTAAAGAATGTATTAATTCTTTAAAAAATTTAGCAGAAAGTGGTAATAAAATGGCAATGTTTAATTTAGCCAATAGATATAGAAATGGAGAGAAAACAGATAAGAATTTAGAAAAAGCCTTTCACTTGTATCAAAAAGCAGCAGAAAATGGTTATGAAAAAGAAATGAATAGCTTAGCCAATTGTTATTATAATAGAGAAAGAACAGAAAAGAATTTAGAAAAAGCCTTTTATTGGTATCAAAAAGCGGCAGAAAATGGTATTAAAGAAGCAATGTTTAATTTAGCCATATGTTATGAAAATGGAAAAGGAATAGAAGAGAATTTAGAAAAAGCTTTTTATTGGTATCAAAAAGCAGCAGAAAATAGTAATGAAAAAGCAATTTTTAATTTAGCCAATAAGTATTATAATGGAATAGAAACAGAAGAGAATTTAGAAAAATCCTTTCATTGGTATAAAAAAACAGCAGAAAATGGTGTTAAAGATGCAATGATTAATTTAGCCAAATTTTATGAATATGGAGAAGGTACAGAAAAGAATTTTAAACAATCTTTTTATTGGTATCATAAAGCAGCAAAGAATGATGATAAAGAAGCAATGTTTAATTTAGCCAATATGTATTATAATGGAGAAGGAACAGAAAAGAACTTAGAAAAATCCTTTTATTGGCATGAAAAAGCAGCAAAAAAAGACCATATTGGTGCTATGACTAATTTGGCCATATGTTATGAAAATGAAATAGGAACAGAAAGGAACTTAGAAAAATCCTTTTATTGGTACCAAAAAGCAGGAAAAAATGGTAATCAAAATGCAATGAATAATTTAGCTATATATTATGAAAATGGAGAGGGTACAGAAAGGAACTTAGAAAAAGCCTTTTATTGGTACCAAAAAGCAGCAAAAAATGGTAATCAAAATGCAATGAATAATTTAGCTATATATTATGAAAATGGAGAGGGTACAGAAAGGAACTTAGAAAAATCCTTTTATTGGTATCAAAAAGCAGCAAAAAATGGTAATCAAGATGCAATGTATAATTTAGCTAATAAATATAGAAATGGAGAAGGAATAGAAAAGAATTTAGAAAAAGCCTTTTATTGGTATTATAAAGCAGCAGAAAATGGTGATGAAGAAGCAATATTTAATTTAGCCGATAAATATTATAATGGAGAAGGAACAGAAATAAACTTAGAAAAAGCTTTTTATTGGCATCAAAAAGCAGCAAAAAAAGACCATCTTGGTGCAATGAATAATTTGGCCATATGTTATGAAAATGAAATAGGAACAGAAAGAAACTTAGAAAAAGCCTTTTATTGGTACCAAAAAGCAGCAAAAAATGAATCAAAATGCAATGAATAATTTAGCTATATATTATGAAAATGGAGAGGGTACAAAAAGGAACTTAGAAAAATCCTTTTATTGGTATCAAAAAGCAGCAAAAAATGGTAATCAAGATGCAATGTATAATTTAGCCAATAAATATAGAAATGGAGAAGGAACAGAAAAGAATTTTAAACAAGCTTTTTATTGGTATCATAAAGCAGCAAAGAATAATGAAGAAGCAATATTTAATTTAGCCAATATGTATTATAATGGAGAAGGAACAGAATAGAACTTAGAAAAGTCCTTTTATTTGCATAAAAAAGCAGCAGAAAAAGACCATATTGGTGCAATGAATAATTTAGCGAATAGATATTACTATGGAGAAGGAACAGATAGTGACTTAGAAAAAGCTTTTTATTGGAAACAAAAGGCAGCAGAAAAAGATCATATTGAAGCAATGTTTAATTTAGCCATATGTTATGAAGATGGAGAAAGAACAAAAAAGAATTTAGAAAAAGTTTTGTATTGGTATCAAAAGGCAGCAGTAAAAGACCATATTAAAGCAATGAATAATTTAGCAATATGCTATGAAAATGGAGAAGAAATAGAGAGAGACTTAGAAAAAGCCTTTTATTGGTATAAAAAAGCAGCAAAAAATGGTAATCAAGATGCAATGTTTAACTTAGCCATATGTTATGAAAATGGAGAAGGAACAGAAAAGAATTTAGAAAAAGCTTTTTATTGGTATCAAAAAGCAGCAGAAAATGGTGATGAAGAAGCAATGTTTAATTTAGCCAATAGATATTACTATGGAGAAGGAACAGATAGTAACTTAGAAAAAGCCTTTTATTGGCATCAAAAAGCAGCAGAAAAAGACCATATTAAAGCAATGTTTAATTTAGCCATATGTTATTACTATGGAGAAGGAATAGAAAAGAATTTAGAAAAAGCCTTTTATTGGTATCAAAAAGCAGCAGAAAAAGACCATATTAAAGCAATGTATAATTTAGCCAAGAGTTATTATAATGGGGAAGGAACAGAAAAAAACTTAGAAAAAGCTTTTTATTGGCATCAAAAAGCAGCAGAAAAAGATCATATTGAAGCAATGTTTAATTTAGCCATATGTTATGAAAATGGAGAAGGAACAGAAAAGAATTTAGAAAAAGTTTTGTATTGGTATCAAAAGGCAGCAGTAAAAGACCATATTAAAGCAATGAATAATTTAGCCATATGCTATGAAAATGGAGAAGGAACAGAGAGGGACTTAGAAAAAGCCTTTTATTGGTATAAAGAAGCAGCAAAAAATGGTAATCAAGATGCAATGTTTAACTTAGCCATATGTTATGAAAATGGAGAAGGAACAGAAAAGAATTTAGAAAAATCTTTTTATTGGTATCAAAAAGTGGCAGAAAATGGTGTTAAAGAAATAATGTTTAATTTAGCTATTTTTTATGAAAATGGAGAAGGAACAGAAAGAAACTTAGAAAAAGCCTTTTATTGGTACCAAAAAGCAGCAGAAAATAGTAATGAAAAAGCAATGTTTAATTTAGCCATATGTTATAAAAATGGAGAAGTTATAGAAAGGAACCTAGAAAAAGCCTTTTATTGGTATAAAAAAGCAGCAAAAAATGGTAATCAAGTTGCAATGTATAATTTAGCTAATAGTTATTTCAATGGAGAAGGAACAGAAAAGAATTTTAAAAAAGCTTTTTATTGGTATCAAAAAGCAGCAGAAAATGGTGTTAAAGAAATAATGTTTAATTTAGCCGTATGTTATGAAAATGGAGATGGTACAGAAAAGAATTTAGTAAAAGCCTTTTATTGGTACCAAAAAGCAGCAGAAAATAGTAATAAAAAGGCAATGTTTAATTTAGCCAATAAATACTATAGAAATGGAGAAGGAACAGAAAAGAATTTAGAAAAAGCTTTTTATTGGTATCAAAAAGCGGCAGAAAATGGTATTAAAGAAGCAATGTTTAATTTAGCCATATGTTATGAAAATGGAGAAGAAATAGAAAAGAATTTAGAAAAATCTTTTTATTGGTATCAAAAAGCAGCAGAAAATAGTAATGAAAAAGCAATGTTTAATTTAGCCATATGCTATGAGAATGGAAATGGAACAGAAATGAACTTAGAAAAAGCCTTTTATTGGTATCAAAAAGCAGCAGAAAAAAACCATATAAAAGCAATGAATGTTTTAACCAAATGTTATATAAATGGAAAAGGAACAGAAAAGAATTTAGAAAAAGCTTTTTATTGGCATAAAAAAGTGGTAGAAAATAACAAAGTGAGTTCGAAAAATAATGATGAATTATGTAATGAATGCAAACAACAATATACTGATTATCAATGGTGCCAACAATGTAATGCTAAACGATTTCAACAAGATTTTTCAAAGTGGACTAGTAAAAATGAATTTATTGATAAATTCATTCAAGAGGCACAACTTAATGCTAAAAATAGTTATGAAATTTTAGAGTGGATACCTTATAATAAATTATCAAATATTAGTTATTATGATAAAGGAGGATTTAGTGAAATTCATAAAGCTATATGGTCAGATGGACCTATTTTTAGTTGGAATTTTGACAAGCAACAATGGAACAGATGTAATTTTCAAACAGGCTATGAAGTCATTCTTAAAACACTTAATAATTCATCAAGTTTAGATGATAAATTTCTAGATGAGGTATTTATATTTAATGGTGAATTTTATTTTCATTTGCAAAAATTTAATGGTTTTTATCATTTTGTAGTGGAAATATCATTATAATTGTCAAAAAAAATCGTTTTCAAAATTCATTCAATTTTTTGGAATTACCCAAGATCCAAATAATTTAAATTATATAATTATAATGAGTTATGCAAAAAAAGGAAGTTTGAGAAAATGTTTAACTAATATAATTAAATTTAAGTGGCAAGACAAGTTACAATTATTGAAAAAAATTGTATTAGGACTTAAAGTAATTCATGAATCAAATTTAACTCATGGTGACTTTCATGATGGTAATATTTTAATGTCAGATAATTACAATGAGTTATTTATTATTGATTTAGGATTATGTAAACCTATAAGTGATTTACAGGATTCTGATAATAAAATTTATGGAGTTTTACCTTATATGGCGCCTGAAATATTAAGAAATAACCCCTATACTCCAGCAAGTGATATCTATAGTTTTTCAATGATAATGTGGGAATTTACATCAGGCATTCCTCCATTTAATTATGAAGCACATGATCTTCACTTTATCCTGAATATTTGTAAAGGAAAACGCCCTGAAATTAAAAAAAATACTCCGAAATGTTATGTAGATTTAATGGAAAAATGTTGGGATTCAAATCCTTCCAATAGACTAACCACAATAATGCTTGAAAATATTATATCTAAATGGATTAGATGTATTGATGAATTTTATGAAATAAACAGGAATGGGGAATATGTCTATGAAGTACCTAATATTGATGATCAATTAAAAAGTGATATGTTGGAATTTGTAGAAGCAGACAAAGCTTTAATAACTTTAATACAAGAACAAGCAAGTACCTCTATTATACAATCTCATTCACAAGCATATTATACAAGTCGTAAACTTACTGAAATTTTAGTTCAAGAAGATCCAGTTCAAGAAAAGTCTGAAGGTTTGGATTGTATAATTAAAGATTAATTATTCTTTATTCATTGGATTATTTATCAGTTATTATGCAGAAAATATTTACATTATATACTTTTACAAATTTTTAATAATATTATATAATATTATTCCTTATAAATAATAATAACAACTGAATACTTAAAAATATTATTATAAAATTTACTTTTTGACAGTGTGTTACAAAAAAACTGGAATTAAAAAATTGGCCATGGCATTCACAAATTATATGTAAAATAGCTTATTAATAATAAAATAATATGTAATTTATCTTAGTAATTTTTCTATAATTACAAAGCTTATAATAATATTTTGTTTGAAAATAACTGGGGAAATTCACATCATGTAAATGATAACTACATGTTATTTGACTATTACTTTAAAGTTTCAACTATTTTTTTTTTTTTATTAAAATGATTAAATCCATTTTATCAGTAAACTTACTTTTATTTCCACCATTTCAAACAATTATTCTCTTAAAAAAATTCAAAATTTATCTTTAAATGCTAGTCTAAATAAAATGGATACTATTAATGAATATAATTAATTTTTTGCCTCATAATATTACATTTTCAAATAAAAACAACTGTCCTCTTAAATTTTAATGATAACATATCAGAAATGACTTTGCTTTTTATTAATGAAATGGAAAATAAAAATAAACCTACATTAAAAACTTTTGATACTGATGACTCTGAAAATGAAAATATGTTATTCTTTCAAACATGGATTGATGCAGAAACTTTTCTAAATGAATATGTATTACAAAAGGGATTCAGCTTTAAAAGAAAATGTACTGAAGTTCTTGTTGAAGATGGTATAAAAGTTGTACATAAAATTAGTTGAGAATGCAACTATGCTGATAAATATCATCCTAAAAAAATTTTATCTCCTAAAGATCAGAATAAATGTTAGCCAAAATGATGGATGCTTCCTTGAATTTTGTCACAAGAAAAAGTTAAACTTTATAGGTGGATTTAAAAGTGATAAATACCATTTTAATAAGCTAGTAATTATATGTTTTTATTTTTTTTATTTTATATTTAAATTTTATAGTAATGTTTTATAGTAAAGATTTAATAAGGAAGAGATGTATAACCAAAAACAAGAAACAGAACTTTTTACTACTATTATTTTTACTAAGGTTTATAGATATATGATAAAATATTATTTAACTTTTCTTTTGCTTCTTTGAATCCATTATCTGCAGCTTTTTCAAACCAATAAATTGCTTCAGAAACATCTATATCAACTCCAATACCATTATGATAACATTCACCTACACAATTTTGTGCTTTTACATTACCACTTTCAGCCGAATTTAAGTACGATTCAAATGCTTTGAATTCATTTTTATCTGTTCCTATGCCATGTTCATAGCAATATCCTAAATTATATTTACCAGTATCACACCCTGCATTAGCTGATTTTAAGAACCATTCAAATGCTTTTGTTTCATTTTTATCTATTCCTTTGCCATTTTGGTAACAATAACCCACATTAGTTTGACCCGTTAAATCACCATTTTCAGCTGATTTTAAATACCATTCATATGCTTTTGTATCATTTTTATCTGTTCCTTTACCATATTGGTAACAACTTCCTAAAGTATTTTGTGCTACAGCATCACCATTTTCGGCTGCTTTCTTGTACCATTCAAATGCTTTTGTTTCATCTTCATTTGTCCCTATACCATAATCATAACAATATCCTAAACCATATTGTCCACTAGCACATCCCGCAATAGCCGATTTAGTATACCATTCAAATGCTTTTATTTCATTACTTTCAGTTCCTATACCACACTCATAACATAAACCTAAATTATATTGTCCATCAGCACATCCTGCAATGGCAGATTTTTTGTACCATTCAAATGCTTTTGTTTCATCTTCATTTGTTCCTATACTATAGTTATAACAATAACCTAAACTATATTGTCCTCTAGCACAACCTGCAATAGCCGACTTTTTGTACCATTCAAATGCTTTTATTACATTTTTAATTGTTCCTATACCATGTTCATAGCAATAAGCCAAACTACATTGACCACTAGCACATCCTGCAATAGCCGACTTTTTGTACCATTCAAATGCTTTTGTTTCATTTTTATTTGTTCCTTTACCATACTGATAACAATTTCCCAAATTAAGTTGACCTATTGCATAATGATTTTCAGCAGATTTTAAATACCATTCAAATGCTTTTATTTCATTCTTATCTATTCCTATACCATTACCATAACAAAATCCCAAATTACATTGACCATCAGCACATCCTGCAATAGCAGATTTTAAATACCATTCAAATGCTTTTATTTCATTTTTATTTATTCCTTTACTAAATTGATAAAAAAATCCCACATCATTTTGTGCTATTGAATTATTTAATATTGCAGATTTTAAATTCTTTTCAAATTTATACTTTTCAACTTCATTCTGAGTATTAAGACATTCATCAATTTGATCAGATTTTAAAAATAAATCAAATGCTTTCGTTTCATCTTTATATGTTCCTATACCATCCATATAACATATTGCTAAATTATATTGTGCATCTAAATTTTCATTATCAGCCAAGTTTAAAAGTAATTCAAAAATTTTTCGATAATTAGTTTTCAAATCATCATCATTTTCAAAACAAATTCTTGAATTATATTCTAATTCTAAATCATTATTTCCAGATAATTTTAAAAGATGTACTGATTTATTTTGTTTATACGTATAATCAAATAAAATATTATCTTTATAATAAAATAATGATAACAAATATTTTCCAATAACTATATTATTATTTCTTAATAAATCAAATGTATCATCATTTTTTTCAATTAAATTTAATTGATTAAAATCATCATCATCATTTTCCTTAATTTTATTATTATTATCAATGGTGGTGAGAATATAATAAAAATCTAACGCTTTTTCTCTATTAAGATAACAACCAATACCAAATTGATAAAAAAATCCTAATAAACTTGTGAACCAAAATTTATTTTCATCATGATTTTCCATCATTTTAAGAATATTTTCAGGATTTTTATCATTATTTTCAAGATTAAATTTTACCCATTCACTTAAATAATATTCATAATTACTAAAATCATTTGTTTCAATAATTTTTTTATGAAAATCTTTTAAAAAATTCTTTAAAAAATTTTCATCATCTTTAGAAATATTAATATTCATAATATTATTTAACATTTTTTGATAATATCGTTAAATTTCTTTTTTTTTTATTTAAAAAGAAGGGGGAAAAGAAGTTCATAGTATCATAGTCCGTCAGATCATTAAATAAGGTTAAGATCAAGGTTGTACGACATTTTTTGTATTACCACATTTTTTGTTCTTATATAATTTAAGTAAGGATTAACAATATTTAAATTATTTATGCAGATCCAATTTCGGAATTAATGATCTAAGAAATTTTATAAAAAAGTTAGCTTGATTTTTGATCATATACTCCTAATGATCGTTATAAGAGGAAAAGGAAAAGAATATGATATATATAGTATTGAAAAAAAATTAATAGTAGAACTCAAACTCTAAACCATTCTAACTGTAAAGATTATCCGATTCATTATTTATTAGTTTTTTCGGTGTCGTGATTTTTTTTTTTTTTTTTTTTTTTGTAACTAATTAATTAAGTGTAATTTTTACTCTTAAAGAATTTAAATTAAAATTAAAACACAAATAAATTTTTTTTTTTATTGAAAAATTTTAAAAAGTATTTTCTAATAATAAAAATTCGTTATGATAATTTCGTCTTTTTAATTTTTTTGTTAAACTTACTTATTTGATGCTTTCAATTAACTAAGATGTATTAAAAGTGATGCAGATGAGTCTAAATTAAAGTTTATTCTAACGATATCCATTCTATCTATATTTTCAAAATATCTTTATATATTTAGTAATATATATATATGGGTAAGATTTATATAATATTGACGTATATAATATTGGCGTGATTATATATATATATATTATATACATATATATAACAAGAAAAGCAAACATTTTTTTTTTTTGGCATTAAATTATCTTAAATAAATTGGAAATTTTTAAACAAAACACCATGAATGTTTATTATATAAATCTAGCACGCTTTACAAAATCCTATGCGCTTTATAAATTTAAGTTGAAGTGAATTTAAATTTTAGTATACACGAAACAACTTTCGAAAGTTTGTCAATCGGTTCAAGTTATGATTTAATTATCCCGCTAAGTCCTTTTGACCGTTAAGAATTTTATCTTTTTATGATTTTAACTGCGCCTTATGGATTCAAATTTAAGCTACTTTGACTCTGCGAAAATGAACCATTTCACCAAAGCTAATTGAATAATATTGCATAATAATAATAAAAAAAAAGGAATATACATAAATAAAATATTAAAAATAAGATATATTATTATATTTATACGAAAAATTTTTCCCATTTCTTATTTCTTCATTATTTTTCTTTGAGGCGTTTTCCTATTTTAAATTAGAAAAAATAAAATAATAAGGATATAAATAAATCTTGATAACATTTAATCAAATAAAATATTTACCATTATTTTCAAAAGAATTAATATTTAATTCTTCAATATTTCGCTTAGTTCCAAGTGAGTCGAGTTTGCTACTAATATAAAATTGTATTTTGTTGAAGATTTCGTTATTGGACTTAAATTATAAATTACTTATTAATTATTTTTAATTTTAAAATACCTTTTAATGTCTATGTCAAATTCTAATTCGTTTGAAATGTAACCTACGAAAAAAAAAAAAAATTTTAATTTATCTATCGAAGATGACTTTTATTAAAATAGCATAGTACATACCGTTTGATGAAAAATTGATAGATGAACAATTGGAAAATATAGATGAACATTTAGAAATGTAAGAACTTAATAATCTACTTGTATAAATAGCTTTTGGATGAGACTTTTCACTAAACTTAGGACCAAGCTTCTTTGAATCTATTAACTTTTTCCTTTTTAATTCAGCTTGATCAAATTGATCAACATCGTTAAACTGATAATACCATTCACGACAAATGCTCTCAATGACACTTATAGAAGGTCTCTTTGTGGGATCAGGATTCCAACAACTTCTCATTAAATTAGCATAACATTCTGGTGTATCTTCTGTAATTTCAGGTCGTAAACCATCAATAATTTTGATAATTAGATCAATATCATGTTCAACATTAGCAAAAGGCTTACAACCTGTTGTAAGTTCCCACATAATCATACCCAGACTATAAATATCAGATTTTTTAGAAAATGCAGACCCCATAAATATTTCTGGTGCAATATAAGGTATTACTCCATATATTTCATCATCCAATGAGGTATCATTTTCAGGTCGTGATAATCCTAGATCTCCGATTTTACATTTGCAAAACCCATCAGATTCACGTATCAACGTATTTCCAGTGTGTAAATCTCGATGTACGAAATTTATATTATGAATGCTCTGAAGTCTAAAACAATAATAATTAATAAATTTGTATTATAAATTAATCATTTACCAATATGTTTAAAATTTAAATACCCATTTGTAATATTAAATAGAATAACTAATTTTTTTTTTCTCCAATCAATTTCTGTAAAGTTCTTTTGTAGATACTTATGTAAATCTCCACTTGGAGCATATTCCATAACTAATATATAACTATCTAATCTATCTACTCGAGGGTCTTTTGTAAAACCATAAGTATTAACCACCATATGAACATAAAAATTTCTGTTATCTGTATAACCATAATGATTCGACATTAACTATAAATTTTGAGATTAAAATTTAAAATTTTTATAAAATAAATACCAATCTTTTAATCTTTAAAATACTTACCTCTCTCAAAAGATATTCTTCAGCATATTGAGAATTTTTAAATTTTTTTAAAATTAAAATATTTTCAGTCCGAAAATCATATTTTATACCATCTAACAAAGTTGCTTGATATATTATACTAAATCCTCCTTCTGCTATTTTTTTTACATTCGTAAATTTAGAATATGGTATATATTTCATTAATGATCTTGAACTTTTGTGACGGTTTCTAAAAATATTATTTATTTCGCTTGGAGCGAAGCACTTATCAATATTTTTAATAACGCTAGTAAATTTAGCTATTTCCGATTGATAAGATCTTATACTAACAAGAAAATCATCTAAAACACTGTTCCCACTGTTAATACTAATAATCTTTTTGCTATCTAGTATAATAGTTGTTACTCTCTTGCATTTTTTACATTGTGATTGATTTGTAATTCCAAAAATAATATTTGTTGTTAAACAATATCTACATCCAATAAAAAATATAAAACAGTTCTCACAATACTTTTGACAGTTTGATGTAAATACTAGTAGTTCACCGCAATAACAATTAGAATTATCTTCCCACCATGGAAAATAAATAATTGAAATAAGTTTTTTGGTTAAGTTTGATTCTATATATCCAGAAGAAATTAGATAACAATCTGAACACCATTTAAATTGCATACTACGGTGATATAATAATTTTCCACATAGTTTACAATAGTTTTCAATAGTAATTAAACCCCAAAGAGTATAATCCTTATTAAAACTGATTATTTGTCTAAAAAATAATATTATCAAACAATTTCTACAGTATTCTTGAATATTTTGTGGTATTTTTGTTCTACTTATTTCATGTTCATTACATTCCAAGTCCTTTGTGAATAACACGTCCAAGTATATGTCATTATCGGTTATATTAGTTAAATAACATGATAAACAATTTTCACAATAATATTGATGCGAATATTTCGTTTGTGTATATTTTTCTCCACAATGAATACAATTATTATCTCTTCCATCAAAAGAAACAAAAAAAATTGGCACAGGGCTAGATTTTAATCTTGGTGTTGGATCAAAAGAATTTTTTCATTTAATTTTACAAGTTCCATTTTATAATATTACAGTATAAGCAATATAGAAAATTCAACAAATTTATAGTTTTTCAAATTTTTATATAATGAACTTCTGAATAGAATATAGAATTTTCTTTTTCTATCGGTGAATTCGCCTTAGTACTACAGTAAATTCGATGCATGTTTACCCCGATTTGGTTTTTTTTTGTACTTTGTTAATTCAAAATACACAGGTACAAAGAACGCCCTGGTGCATTCCACCAAATGAATAGAATAAAAATGTACTCCTTGTTTCAGTTGATCCCCTTGTTTCGGTTAAAAAGAACAAAAAAGGTATAAACTATAAAGTTTTTATTTTAATAATTTCATTATCCGAAAAAAAAAAATTCTCTTACGTTTTGCATGTTATTAAATCTGTAAATTTGATCGATATGGTAGATACATAGGACCCCGAACTATACATAAAAGGTAGGGTAAGGGTTTGCGTAGAATTGACCAAAATAATCATGTAGATCTTTCCTTTTATAGATATCCCGGCCGGAATTTATTTCCTTTTTTAGAGCCTGACTGGCATTATCATAATTCCGGCCCTTAAAAAATGCGTAATTTTTTTTGGCTGCACCTTACCTCTATATATCAATTCAAAATGTTTGTAATTTTGGGTTTATAATATTATTATTTTTATATATTCATTTTTTTTTATCTCATCAATAAATCATATTTATATATTAATATAAAAATTGAGAAAAAGAAAAAGTATAAATAATTTAAATGTAATAAAAATAAAGTTTATTTATTAATTATTGTAATCTTCCAAGTTCAAATTTTTTGGGAACTTAATGTTTTTTTCAAGTTGTTTATCAAAAATGAATCAAACGAGTAAGTCGTTCAGGTGTCAATCTGAAAACAATTTTTTTTTTTGTTATGAACTTACGTTAGTGAACATTTTTTTTTAAAAAAAATTTTAATTAGTTAACCTATTTATATTAAAATAAAGAAAAGTACATAAAATTATAATTTTTCATATTTTTAATATAATAATACTGTAATAAATTTTTTTTATTCTAAAAAAAATAGAATGACTTACCGATTTTCCACAGTCGATGTTATCTATTTGGATGTTTCGAACTTGAATCCAGAATAAAAGTGAGAAAAACTTTATTTTTTTCGGTTTTAAAGGTTTTTTAAAAAAAAAATAAATTAAAAAGTTATTAAATTTTCGAAAAATAAATAAATAAATGGCTTAAAAAAATAGTTCGGTTCAAAAAACTGAAAAAATAATCTTAAAATGGATCCGACAAGTCTGTTCGCTAAAATTATTTTAGTATTCAGCATTTCAACAGATTTCAACGCCTATAATAATACAATTATATCAAAATAACGAGCGTAATGCTAAAATCGTAATTTATTTATGATGAAGTACAATCATAGCCTAAAATAAAAAGAGTTAGTCAATTAAAAAAATTGCAGTAAATAATATAATTTTTGCCAAACCAACCCATTAATAAGCAAACCATATTTAAACACCTCGATTCGTATAAAAAAACCCACAATCAGATACGGACTTAGATACTGACATAATCACGATTCACGAAGCCTTCACCGATCTTTTTTGAGACGCAATCTTAACAAAAAAAATTAAGATTATTTTATTATTCCAACCTATATAAACCAAAAAAAAAGATTTAAATTCTCTTTTTTTAAAAAAATTAGTAATCCAAAATGGAGATAACCGTTACGATATCCTATACATAATACAATAGCTAAAAAACGATAGATCATGTGTTATGCGATCTAATTTTATCAAAAAAAAAATAAAAAATAAAAAATAGATTTTTTTTTTAAAAAAAACCAAATTCTCTTATTATATTTAGAAAATAAATGATTTTTTTTTCTTATAGCGTTGTATATATAACAATCAAAATTTTATTTTGTTTAAAAAAATGTTTATTGTTTAAAGTTTTCTTGCCATATAAATTAATTTAATTAACAAAAGATAATATAATTTTTACATGATAATTATCTGATAATCATTCATATAGCTCGAAGCCAGCTCGTGAGCCAGGTATATCAACGATACCTTTAGGAAATATAAATTACGAAATATTTTTTAACTTATTACTAATAGCTAGACGGCCCTAAAAGACCTAAACTCGGATCTAAATAAAATAACTAACTAATAATACGTAATAATACAAGACATGCGGAAAAATTTTGCTTCCGACGAATGTTCGTATGCATCGTTACTAACTATTAAGGTAAAATTTTGATATCCAGTGTCAAATTTTCATCGATATTCGATATAGCCAATAACAATACTTGGTATCCCACATCATTCACTAACAATATAAAGAAAATAAAAGTGAATAGAACAGTTATAGAAATCATTAATCAAATTTGGTTTAACATTGAGGCAGTTGTAAGATTGCTTGCGATATAACTGTTATTAGGCACTTCGATATTATATTACGGTCAATATTGAATGATTGTTGTCATGACAATGACAGCCAAAAATTCAACAACGACCTTCAATAATTAAATAAGACCGTATCATAGGTGTAAAAGGTTCATGACTTCAAGAATCATGGAAAGACATAAATCTAGTCGCTTATAATAGCACCTTCTTGTACTAATGGCGAATCATTTAATCATGCATATTCACAATCGGTTAAAAATTACATTTATTTGAAGTAAAAGAAATATATTAATATGCGCTATTACTTATAATTTAAAAATATAATAATATACAGTATATAAATGAAGATAAACTATTATCGCAATTTAAAATAAAAATATATAAATTACGCTATTTTATATTCAGTGGCAATATTTTTCCAACATTCACGTTCACTAATGTTCTCCCATCATCTAGAAACATTAGGACGTTTATCCCATAATTCACTTTCACCAGCAATATTAATAGCATAAAAAGTATAAGGAATAT
This sequence comes from Rhizophagus irregularis, assembly GCF_026210795.1. Classification (NCBI taxonomy): domain Eukaryota; kingdom Fungi; phylum Glomeromycota; class Glomeromycetes; order Glomerales; family Glomeraceae; genus Rhizophagus; species Rhizophagus irregularis. The sequence goes on along the minus strand of NC_089435.1, from coordinate 769,749 downwards.
GAAGAAGATCAGCTAGAGAAAATTCCCTGTTAAATAATCTTTACCCACCAATAATTTGTCGTAACATCTAAAGTTTTATTAAGTTTTTCGCGAGTTTCGTTAACAATTTTAAGATCAGGTTCTTTACCATGACGTTTCTTAAATACTAATTGCACAATCAATTTACTTAAAGGTTGAGTAAAATGAGAGGCTTCTACAGAAATGAATTGTTATACCAAAGCGACATCTGAAGGAATAAGAACGGTAAAAGTTTTGGTTCCTTGATATTTATTTATCAAATAACGAGCTATTGCACGAGTCTCGTAAATTTGAAATTCATCATAATTGAGAGAAAGAATTTTTCCGCTATTAAAAAAGATGAAAAAAGTTCAAATTAGTTAGTTGACTCGTGATGTTTTTGTGACGAGCACAACTTCAGAGAAAGAAAATAATTTCCTCGCTTACAAAGGATGCTTGGTAGCTAGATATTCTGGAGATTTAATTTCTTCGGTACTATTTAGTTGAACGACTTCATAAGATAATCCTAGCTAGTGGTGGTTCTTTAAGAACGTGGGATAATACAAGACAAAAAGTAGATGTAGTGTGTCCGAAAACTTGAATAGTCATTTTTACGAAAAAAAGGATACAATAAAATTTATTATAATTATTATTTTTGCTTTAAAAAAAAAAAAATAAAAATAATATTTTTATTAAGATTCGAAAAGGTATTTTTGTAAAGAAATTTGATTTTTTAATTAGTATATCTAAAGAAAAATTATTGATTTGTTTGATTTGAAATCATTTTTGTTACGATTCACAATATTAATTATTTTACGCAGTATCCCTTTCATTTTATCTAGATTTGGGCAATTTATTAGCTCGAGGTGTAACGAAGGACTATACAATTCTCATGACCGTCCTGTACAACTTCGAACTTAATACTGGTTTCTGTTTCAATACATTCAGCTTAATACGGAAATTACAAAACAATTTTCCGATATTTTTTAGTTCATAAATCGAGGGAAATGCCATTGAGAATGGTGATTACTTGCAAGTCATTCAAAAAAAAAAAAAGTGAATGAAAGTAAATAGCCGATCGATTAAAACTTTTTGAAAGTGAATGAAAGTTGTTTACAGCAAATTTATAAGTTACGGGACATCCACCATTTTTCTCCTCGTCGAGAGAAACTCAGAATCATTGGTCCGACCTTATTATGAGCTTTACCGAGTTTTACCGAATGTGCTGAATGTCTCTCGAACGTCCCGCAGCTTAGCTTATGAAATAGTTGTAAATCTATTCAAGTTATAAATAAATTTACGAATATTTAAATCTTTTTATAAACGACCCTAAAAATCTTAAACTCGGATAACGGATGTGATGAATCTAGAACTTTTTATAAATATCATCAAATATTGAACATTTAAAACGTATTAATCATATTGTCAGGTACATAATATATTTACGTCTTACGATCAAAATTACATATCAACTGTCCGTAAAAGAATAATTATTCGTCGGTTAGATAGTTATTTATTAATTATAATTTATTTAAACTTTAAGCGTGGTTAATTTTTATAATATTAAATGTTAATAGACATAATAACATAACAGTATATAAAACTCGCGATATAGAATTATTTAAAATCGGTTAAAAATCGACATTTATTTGAAATAAACTACATATACTGCTGTTTACAGTAGTATATTATACATAAATGAAAAGCATACTATTTATCACAATGTAAAAAAAATACATATATATTATGCTAATGTATATTCATTGAGAACATTTTTCCAACTTTCACGTTCGCTAATGTTTTTCCACCATCTAGAAACATTAGGACGTTTACTCCATAAATCATTTTCACCAGCTTTAATAGCATAATTAGTTAAAGGAATATGAAGAAGATCGGCTAGAGAAAATTCTCCAGTTAAATAATCTTTACCCTCTAATAATTTTTCATAAACATCCAAAACTTTTTCGAGTTCTTCGCGAGCTTCGTTAACAATTTTAAGATCAGGTTCATTACCTCGGCGTTTCGCGAAAATTAATTGCCCAACCAATTTACCTAAAGGTTGAGAATAATAAGAGATTTCTACTGAAATAAATTGTTCAACCAAAGCGGCTTTTTGTACATCGGAAGGAATAAGAACGGTGGAAGATTTGGTTCCTTGATATTTTTTTACCAAATAACGAGCGATTGCACGAGATTCGTAAATTTGGAATCCATCATCATTGAGAGAAGGAATTTTTCCGCTATATTAAAAAAAAGAAGGAAAGTTCAAATCAGTAACTCGTGATGTTTCTGTGGCGTATATAACTTTGAAGAAAAAAAGGTTTTTTCACTTACAAAGGATGTTTCGTAGCCAAATACTCCGGAGTTTTAATATCTTCGAAATTATTTGGTTGAATAAATTCATAAGATAATCCTAATTCTTTAAGAACTTGGAGTAGCGCGAGACAATAAGCAGAGATAGAGTATCCAGTAAGTTGAATGGTCATTTTTTACGAGTTTTTTCAAAAAGGGAAAAGAAATTTATATATAATAGTATTTATTTGTTATCTTTTTTTTTTTTAATTTGAAAAAAAAAATATCTTGATTGAAATTCGACGAGGTATTTTTGAGATCGTATTTATAAAGAATTTTTCATTCTTTAATTAGTATACGAATTCGACCTATAAAAAAAATTTATTTTTATCTTTAATTTTCTTTGATTTTCTTTTGATTTGAAATCAATTCTTTATGATTCACAAAATTAATTATTTTAATCAGTATGCTTTTTTTTTGTCTAGATTTGGACAATTAATAATAAATTCTTCCGTTTCCGGTCCGAAAACAAGGGGATTTTACGTAATTTTACCGATATTTGGAAATATTAATTATATAAATTGGGAGAATACCATTGAGAATGATCAATAGTTAAAGAAAGAAAGAACCCTTTGAAAGGAAGTCATTTAAATTTTGTATACTTTCAAAATTACGTATTTCTTTCAATTTTATTAATAGGAAATAAATCTCGGATCTAAATTGCCGTGGCATTTAGATTAAAAAAATTCTCACACTAAGTAGTTTAAGTAGTTCATATGTAATAAATTAATATGTGCAGACAATCCAAGTATGAAAGTATGAAAATCGTTAAACACGAATATTTTAGAAGTTTATTACTAATCATCATTTTTCTTTGATAATGCAACTAATACATATGTTTACATCTTGTGACTAAAATTACACAAGATCTTCGGCAATAAAATCCTCCGGTTGCAAATTTTGCCGATTGTCCGACGTCGGCGGTGGTAAATTACAGACCGGCAGACCATTATAAATCAGGAATTGTCGATCCCCATGTTATAACGATGATCTTTATCGAATAGAGAGAATAAACAAAAATACGCGGTGTCCCCATTAGGTTAACTATTCTGGATATTATCTTATTATGCATCAGTGGGTCTTAATTATAATGTTTTATGTATCAGTTTAACAACTAATAATGACACTACTAAAATTTCAAAATTTCAAAATACTGTTATATACTTTCCGCTCTTCCATCTGTATAAAGTGAAAAGAAAGACGTTAACAATGAATTAATAGGCTAATTACAGATTATTACAGGAAATAAAAATATAAAAATTTAAAAAATCACTTCGAAATGATGTTGTGCTACCAGGGGACAGGGGTATAACCGTTATTGAGCACTTTGTTATTAAATGGACATCAGTATTGAATACTTCGTGCCAAATAACAATATACAGTAGCACGCGAAATAGTCAATCATGCAATATAAGGTTTTTCAATATTTGATACTATTTATTGTAAATGAATCTATCACAATTTATGTTAATTTATATTTAATGACAATATTTTTCCAACTTTATTCACATTTGCTAATGTTCTTCCACCATCTAGAAACATTAGTGTAAAGTTATAGGAACGTGAAGAAAATCAGTAAAAGAAAATTCCCAGTTAAATAATTTTTACCTTCGAGTTCTTCGCGAGCTTCGTTAACAATTTTAAGATCAAGTCACTACCACGTCGTTTCAAGTATTAATTACATAATTAATTTACTCCGAAGTTAAGTACAATAAGAGGTTTCTACTGAAATGAACTGTTCAATCAAAGGAATAAAAGTGATGAATTTTTATTTATCAAATAATGAGCTATTGCACAAGATTCGTAAATTTGGAATCCATTATCGTTAAGAGGAGGGACCCTTCCGCTATTTAAAAAAAAAAAAAGAACGAAAGTTTAATCAGGATGTTTCTTAATGTACATAAGAAATAACAAAAAAAATTATCGCCTACAATGTTTGGTAGCCAAATATTCTGGAGATTTAATTCTTCAAAATTACTTGATTGAGTGAATTCGTAAGATAATCCTAATTCCTTAAGAACGTAGATTACTACAAGTCTGTAAGCAGATGTAGTTAGGGATGTTTAACGGTCTGACTGGGCCACGGACCGGTTATAGGACCGGTCCTAGGACTGGGATGATCGGTCTAATAGGACTCAAAAAAACTAACTTTTTTGGTAAATTATCAAACTGGTCAACAATTTATTGACTAATTTGTTAAAATATGATCGGTAAATTATTAACAAAAATGTAACAAAAATGCCTATATAAATAAACGACTGTACTAAATCACACCACTGGTGCTCAACACCACAATCACGTGATTATAAAATTTTTTATTGGCTAGTTTTTCGATTTTATTTGATCAATAAAAAATGTTACACCACAATGCATTACATGATTTATAAAAAAAATTTTATGATATAACCGATAGCTGATTAAGTCGTAATTGCATAACTTTAACTTTAATGCCGTAATGCTGTATGTAAATGCGCTGCAATATATGAAGAAAGGACAAAAAATATAGTAAAAAAGGACAATGAAAAAAACCAAGGGAAATAAAGGAAAGGAAAGATAAATGAAAAGGGTTGAGTAAACGAAAAGTGATGTAGGGAAATGAAAGATGAACAAAAATGATGAAAGATAAACAAAATATGATGAAGATACATGAAAGATGAACAAAAGAGACGTGAAAGATGAATGAAAAAAATGAATAAGTGAAAATGATATAGGGAAACGAAAGATGAATGAAAGAGGATGAAGGAAAACGAAGATAATCGTAAAGGAAATGAAAAAAAAAGTGAAGAATAGTAAAAAGGAACAAAAGAATCGAAGGGGAAATAAAATTTAACAAGAGAAACAAAGGGGGAATAAAGGGGAGCAAAGAGAGAATAAAAAAAAACAATGAAAAAAATAAAGGGGGAATAAAAACAATGAAAGAAAAGGGAATAAAATGCCATGAGAGAAATGAAGGGGAAATGAAAGGGAACAAAAGGGAATAAAAATCAATAAGAGAAACAAAAGAAAAATGAGAAGGAACAAAAGAGATGAAAAAAAAATGAAAAGGAACAATAGGAGAATAAAAAACAACAAAGAAATGTAAGGGAACAAAAGGGAATAAAAAGCAATGTGAAAGCAACGAAGGGGAATGAAAATAACAAAAGAAATGAAGCGAGAATAGAAAACAATGAAAGAAATAAAGGGAATAAGAACAACAAAGGAATGAAGGAAACGAAACATAAATAGAAAGAGATGAAAGAAAACAAAATGAACAGAAATGGATGGATAAAAACAAAAAATAATGAAGAAACAAATAAAACGAAAGTAAGAGAAATAAAGGAAAATAAAAGTAAAGCCAGAACACCACCCATAGAAAAAGAAAAAAATACTTAATATCGTTTTAACAGCGATAAAACAATAAGAGAAAAAGACGAAAGAGACTTACTCAGATTTCACTGAAATGGTACACGTCTAAAAAAGAAACAAAGGTTAATAAAAGAACAGGGAAAAGAACAAAAAGAAAAACAAAAAAAAAGAGAAAGAAAAGAAAGTAAGATTCACCTTAAATATTTGCCGAAATGGAAACTGAAAACAGCCGCGCCTAAAAAAAAGAACAAGCAACCCTATAAAAAAATTGGATACGTTTTTTATAAAGTTTTTATACGATTTTTTTCCTTAGAAATAACGTATCATAATAGGATACGGAAAAATGCACAATTCCGTATCACTAAAAATATGGTTTGGATACGGAATTTGCACGGAATTCATATGGAATTTACATGATTTGATCACTGACTTTATCACGAAATTTATACGATTTGGTCACTGAATTTACTATTTGTATTACAGTTTACTATAATTATATTTACATAAATCTAATTTTACTTTATTAAATTAAATAAAAAATAAAAAATAAACAAAATACAAATACATTATGAAAATTCCTCCTTATTAAAACCACCTATTGCAACCAAAATTATCTATAAGTTCAGGTTCATTTGGAGTCAAACCTAAAAAAAACAAAAAAAGAAACATAAGAACGTCTAACTTAATTGGAAACAAAACCCCCCTTCATATAGTATCTGCAATCGTCCAAGTCACCAAAGGTCAGTATTCCTACAAAAAAAGAAAGAGAACTCCAGAATGTCTGACCTACATAAATGAAAAGAATTATGAAGCATCTGATGAAAAAGAAACCAAAACAACAAAATAAATCCAAAACTGACCTACAAAAAAAGAAGACTCTGAAGCAACAAAACCGAAACAACCTACAAAAAGAAAAGAATCTGAACCCAACTTACAAAAAAAAAAAAGAAAATTTGAACTGACCTAAAAAAAGAAAAAAATCCTGAACAATCTTACAAAAAGGAAAGGACTTCCAAACTGATCTACAAAAAAGAAAAAAGAAACCGAGTCTTCTCACAAAAAAAAATCTGCTGGCCTATGAAATAAAAAAAGAGATAAATATAAATAAAAAAGAAAGGGGAATAAAGAATAAATCAAAAAAAAAATTTTTTTAAAAAGAGAGTAACGAAGTTAGGAAAGTTAAAAAAATTTTTTTTTTTAAAGGGAGGACGTCAAAGTTAGAAAAATAAAAATTTTTTATAAAGAGGAAATAGAAATAGAAAGAAGAAAATTTTTTTTAAAAAAAAGAAGAGTGGGAATAAAAGAATAAAATCAAAAAAAAAATTTTTTTTTAAAGGAGAGAGTGATGAAAAAAAAAATTTAAAGTGAGGTACGAAAAAAAAATTATTTTTAAAAGGGGGGTGACGAAAAAAGAAGAAAAATTTAGAAAAAATAACAAAAATAAAACAAGAGAAAAGAGAAGGAAGGGAAAGACAGAAAGGAAGATCGGAAGATCAAACTCATCAAAGTAAGGGTTTATATAAAAAACAAAAAACGTATCATAACAAAACAATAAACAATCACGTGATCTCGTGTTATGTTACGAGATTTTTGTAAAATTATTTTCTAAAAATATTAAGTTTAAAAATTCCGTATACATTCCGTATGATTAATTTTTTCCGTATACATTTCGTATACATTAGTTTTTTTAAAAAATGTTCAAAAATGAATTGCTTATTAAATATACGGAATTTGTATACGGAATCTATAGAAACGTACATAAAATGTATACAAACCGTTTCCTTTCCGTATACATATTTCTTATAGGGCAAGTTTAATGAACGAAAGAAAGGAAAATAGAAGCAAAAAAAAACTTACCTGTAACCTAATCCCAAAGCTAAAGATGGTCGTGTCTAAAGAAACCTAAAAAAAAGAAACAGAAAAAATAATAAATCGCGTTAAAAAAAATAAACTGATCAGTAACACATGATCACGTGATGTGGTGTTTACAACACCACTGGTGCGTTTTATAATTTTCGTAAATAAATAATGTTTTTACCTTTATGAGAACAAAAAAAATTTTTTTTTATTTACAGTAAAATAAACAAGAAACTTAAAGTAAGCAAATTAGTGAACTTTTTTACTGCTAATTGCAAAAATATTATGAATTTTTTCATACGCATGTCGCACGTGGTCGTAATCGATCGGCAGTAATTCTGGCCAAAATTATAATTCTGGCCTGAATTAAAAATATTTTTATCTGGTATCACGTGTCATAATGAATAATAATACGCTACGCAAATATCCATATTAGGAAATATTAACTCCGGCCGGAATTGCTTTAATATAAAAAAATGTTTATTGAATAATTCGATTGTATTATTAATATTGTACTTTAAAAATTCAGATAAAATTTTTAAAATCTCATAAACTTAAATATAAATAAATGTGTTCCAAACGGGTCAAGTCAATTCAGGTGACCCATCAGGTTGACCCAAAATATTCAGGGTCGGGTCATCAAATTTATGACCCGACCCAATCTGATTGACCTGTTAACCCGAAGTAAAAGAAAATGCTGAGACATTTCTTTACTAAATAATTGTAAAGAAAACGTTCCGGCATTTTTTTTTATAATATTATATGAAAAAATGCCAAACGTTTTTCTTAATAATTAATGCAAAAGAATGTTTTGGCGTTTTTTTATATAATGTTAACGTTTTTTCTTAATAATTAAACATTTCGGTATAATATTATATGAAAAAATGCCAAAACGTTTTTTTCTTAATAGTAATGCAAAAAAACATGATTTTAATAACGTTACTTAACATTTATATTTAAAATAAGGAAATTTGTTTGTTTACTTTTAATATTATTTGAAATAATAAAATTAATTTATAAAATATATTTTAAATTTAAGTAGTACTCTATATATCAGATATTCTATATGACTCCAAATAATTCTTATATAATGGTTTTAAAAAATTTGAGTTTAATGACATTAAAAATTTCTTGTAATTTAATGTACTTTTTTAATTATATGGTGGGATTGGTATCTTATTCTGATTTTTATATTTTATTTTATTATTGTTTTACTAATGTTAAGTTCTGGACTAAATTTCGAAATCTTTGCCCGCATTGTCAAGCAGTACACCGAAAATTTAAATCTTGTGTATTCTTCTTGCTGTCCATCCTCAAAAATCTACCCAGTTCCTTCCAGTCATTGCGTGGTAATATTCATTACCACGCCTTTATATTATTTTTTGCTTTATAAATAAGTCTTAAAAATTAAAGAGACACTCTTTTTTTCATTTGTATTTATATTATCATGGACTATCCATATCCAATATAAGTTTGGCTGGTTTGGCGTAATTAAATGGCAAAGTAATTTTTTGCTGTGATCACCCAACCTGCAAATTTTCATATAAATATTATTAAAAAATAAGGATATATTAAATGTTAAAAAGTATATATTTAACATTGTAGGACACTGGTAAAGTCTTTGTCTTTAAAGTATTATTGTTACTTTTCGGATGTTTTAGTTACAGTACATATTCAAAATTTTGTTTACACCACCATTATATAATAATGGTATAAAAAGTAAGTTTGCGCTCATTCCATTGAATATTAGTAAATTTTATACTATTTTAAAGAAGTGTATGAAATATTTAACTAAAGCATAAAGTGGTATTATATTTCTTAAATAATACCTAGTTATAAGTATCTTTAATTCTCATCACATTTTTCAATATAAATCTAAACTAACTATCAGTCCATCATATTTTTTTTGTATTTTAATTAATTACTTATAATTTTATCTATATCATCTCAATATTTGTCAGCCTGCACATTATTAAATGTCAATGAGTTCTTCATGTTATAGTTCCTCAATATGTGCTTTATGCTGTTATCTTTTAAGGCATGCTATGATTATTTATTTAATTATTAATTTTTATTATTAATTTATGTATATGTATCTTGAGGCTATTAACCTTTGATAATATATAATTAAATATAGTATTGATATTAGCTCTAATAACTGGAATTTTTTTGTAATTCTAACCTTACTATTGTAAAGTTATATGAGTTTAATCCTTTCTACATTTAATATAGTAAAAGTTTTTCTACAGTAATATATATAATAGGAATGTTTTTGCATTCAATTATTTCATACTATAATTTTCTTTAACCTATGTGTTCTCATGTAATTTTAAAGAAAATAACAAGATTTTAAAGAATTCTATAAAAGGTTAAAATAATTATATAGTAAAGTTCAGAAGAAAGAATCATAAATATTGCATATAAGAATCTTTTGAGAAGTCTAGCCCAAAGTTCTTGTCTGCTTGTACCATGGTACTTGCGAATTCTGTACTTCTAGTCTTCTATTAGTTCATCCACTATAAACCCTTGCAATTTTGACATTTTAATTAAAATTATTTTTAAGTAAATTTAAAATAATTTATAATAATATGATTATATTTCTATAATTTAATAAATGTTCATATCTAATAAAGCAGTATTCTATGTGTAAAAAAAATTGTTATCTTTATCATAAAATTCTCCTGCATATTCGATAGGTCAATCATATTTGACAATTAGAACATTTCATTTCAAACTATTGTTGAACATATTTTGATAATATTTCTATATTATAATTGGTGTAAATAATATTTATATAATACAAATCTATGATTCATGATCTTTTCAATTTCTATGTATTTCTTGACTTATAATGTTATTTCCTTAATTAATAAGACTTGATATTGATTCCAATTTTATAATATTCTATTTTCAAAAATTACAATATCAATACTGTAAAATTTATATAAATGGATATATCATTTCATTCAATGATATATAATTATTTTTTTATGCATTTTGAAAAAAGCTAATGTATCTTAAAGAATTATAGTAAACGCCTCTCTGACATTCCTTACTTCCTCTTCATTTGTATGGAGATTAATGCTCCCCTCTGTACCATTGGATGTACAAAATGTTACATGGTCCTTAAGTATTGTAATTGATTTAAAGAATGTGGGGAAGGTAGCGGCGGATGTCATTGCTGCAATCGTAAACACTCCATTCTCAAAAAGAACATTTCCGATGTCATTTGAAGGTGAAAAGGTATTAGGAGAAAGTTTTTTTTAAAGCATATGGCAACATCATATTTATGTTTTAATATATATTATCAAAATATTACAATAGAATTTAGTCTTTTTTTTATATGAAAAAAATTATTTTATAAATCAATTTTAATGTATTTATTTAACTTTTATTAAAGAAATTTATAACTATAGAGTTTTTATGTGTGTGTTTTGTGCTTTTTTTGCAGATATCTGTCTTTTTATATTTTTCATAATAAATATGAAATGAATTATTTTCTATTTTTTTTTTTGAGTATTATTATTAAGTGATTTTTAACAAGTCTATAAATATTGTAAAAATAATTGAAATAATAGACAAAAAAACAATTTTAGTATTTACTCATTAAATACTTTTTTTTTTTAAAAAAAAATCAATTTCAAGTATTTATTTGTATCTTAATATTCAGATTTATTTGCATAATTGGAATTTATTTGCATAGTGGCATAATTGGTAATCAATAGGTATAATTTACTCGATTGGTTTTGGAGACAATAAGTAAAATCCAGATCTATGAAATTGTTGATATGACACGACAACACGTGCATAAGCTACCTGTCAGTCACGATCACGCTGGCCAATGAAATTTTTATTTAAGATAAAGCTTACTACTTTCAAAATCGGATATAACCGGGAAGGAACTCCTTCCACCGATCCTCAATACCAAAATTTGCAGGAGAAATAAAATATATTTTTGTATATCAAACGCTAACAAAAAATATTAAAATATGACACAAATAAACAAAGAAGTCTTTGAGGAGGCCATAGAAGTTAATACCAAAATTTATTTGAATAAGTTTTATGATGAGTTTGAAGAGATATACGACAAATACATAGCAGACATAGTAAATTTTAAAAAAGTAAACGAATACTTAGAGTATGAAGAGAAGACCTTAGGGCCAAACGCTTACACTAAACCGGGTAAAACACCAATATGCCTTAACAAACGAGAGACAAAAGTGCCTGCGGTGTATTATTTTATATTAATATTCTTAACAGAATGGAGTGTAGTATAAAAAAAATAAAAATATATATATACAGTATATATAAAAGAATGTTAATAAAAAAAATTCATAAAAAAAATAAAATAAAAAACATATTGGTTAATATTTTGATTGGCCAGATTAGCCACATGATCACGTCATGTTTATTTGTTTATCGAATCTCGTTTTCAGTATAGATTCGTTCCCTCGGTTCTTTCAGCCTCAAAGGTATTTTTCTTTTTTTCTTTTATTTTTATTTCTAACTTATATTCTTACACTTTGTTTTTTATTCATTATTTTTAGGTTCTTTAGTCCTTCCAGTTTTGCAATTAAGGTTCAGTTGTTTTTCACTTTATGTTTTGTTTCTTACTTATTTTTTTTATTTTTTTTTATTTTGTTTCTGTTTCATATTTCATTTTCACTAATTTTATTTCATTTTTTAGACCTTTTAGTTCCTTTTTGGTTCTACAATTAATAAAGGTATGTTTTTTATTTTTTATTTATTTTTTTTTATTTCATTTCTACCCTATAAAAAAAAATTTCTTTAAAATGTACTTAAAATATACTTATATATTTTTAAAATATATCTAAAATATACTTAACATTTTAAAATATACTTAAAATATACTTAAAATTGCAATTTTAAGTATATTTAAAGTGTAAAATTTTGTACTTAATTGCAATTTAAATATAATTTAAGTATAATTTAAGTATATTTTAAATATAATTTAAGTATAAAATTTCATACTTTAAATATACTTAAAATTGCAATTTTAAGTATATTTTAAGTACATTTAAAAATTTTAAGTACATTTTAGATATATTTTAAAAATATATAAGTACATAAGTATATTTTAAAGAAATTTTTTTTTCATAGGGCTATCTTATATTTCATTCTTACTAACTTCATTTTTTTTTACTTCATGGTTTTATTTTTTATTTGGTTTCCTATTATTATCTTTTGCTACCCAACCTCCTTCATGATCATTTTTTTATTTTTTGTCTCTCATCATTTTTCACCTCCTATTACTTCTCATTATCCCATACTTTTCATCTGCCATTATTTTCTATTACATCTTTTCATTTTCCATTATTTCTTTTTCTTTCCTGTTTACTTCCTATCATTTCTTTTTGTCTCTCATCACTCCTTTTCGTCTCCCATTACTCCTCTTCATCTTTCCGTCACTTCTTTTCGTCTCCCATCAATCCTTTTCGACTCCCATCACTTCTCTTCATCTTCCATCATGTCCTATTTCTCCTTTTTGTCTCCAATCATTACTCCCTTTCATCTCCTATTACTTTCCATTTATACTCCATCGTTATTTCATTTTTTTATTAGCATCTTCTCCTTGATCATTGTAATTTACTTATCTTTTTATTTATTGTTATTGTTTCTTTTATTTGTATCACTTCATTAAAAATACAGTATTTTTTTCTTTAAAATCGTAAATGTGTGAAATTTTAATGTTTGCAAATAAAATTTCATTAGATAAGATTATTTTGAATAATTATGTTTGCAAAAAATTTTTTTTTTAAAATATCTTTTGCGATAAAATTTTAAGTTTAGCCGATCAAAAATTAGCTAAGTTACACCCAGGGGCAATTAGGAAACATGTAGCGTATAGAGACCCTTGTGTGTAGCGTATGGCGATCTTTTGCTATGTACGTATGGTTGCACTGAGTGTACTGCACATACATACATGGCAAATAAATAATAATAATATTAATTAAATCAAAACGTACGTACGTATGAATGAAATAAGAGACCAAACGCACGTAAATACAAATAATAAGGCGCAGCCGCAGTAACTATTCTACACGTGTCACGTAACCATATGCTGCGCCACTGCATCTATATTTCATATTTACTTTATTCATCTTACGTTATATTTATATTTATCTTTTATAGACTAACAAAATTGTTTGATTTATTGTAAAAAGTACTTGCAAAATATAAACTTTATTTAAAATAAAAGTAATGCATTTATTTGTATACTTCTAACTTCAGTTGCAGATATTATTATTATAGTTAAGCTAACATATTTTTATTAAAAAATATTTAAGATTGACCTAAATAAACGATTCATTTTCTTTCTTTCTTTGAGAATTTGCTATTTCTAATGCTTCAGCTTCAGCCTCTTTTTTCCTAACCTCAGCTGCACGCTCCCTTAATGCCATTTTTCTTTCTTCAATTTCTAATTGAGATATTTCATTCATAGTTGATATTTCTTCACTTTTTTCTTGTTTACTTTTCTTCAATGATTTGTTTCTATTAACAGAAGATCTTTTTAATGATGATTTTGTAGGCAACTCATCATTTGTTAAATCAATAACAGATTCTTTACTTTTTTGATTATGAGATGCTATGTATAATATAATAAAAAATTAGAATTTTACACAAATAAAATTTAATAATTAAAAATAATTTTTATATAATATGTTTACCTTTACGTGTTATTGACTCTTGTGTTCTTTTAATTTCACTTCTGTCCCGATGAGTGTAAGGAACTCCTGATTTATTACAGATGTCTATTGTTTTGTAGCATCATTCATCAAATCGTTTTCCTCTTTATATATAGAATAAAATTTTATATCAGTTTAATAATTTTATATAACAATGCTAAATTACTAATAAAATAGTATACCTTAATATGGCTGATAATAATGACAATTGTTTTCCTTCTCTATTTACCATAGAGTGAGCTGCTTCAGCATAATTTGTATTTGATCCGCTTTTAAGCCAAATTTCAGGATCAATATTTGAAATAAATTGATTTAATGATGCTAATACATATGACTGTTGATAATAATCTACCCATTCTATAAAAATAATTTTTTATTAGAAAAATTTTAAACATATAATTAACATCAGATAAATATAAATATATTTTACCTTTTATTCCATTATCATTTGTATCCCTAATTTGTTGTAAAAGATCATAAACGGCTTCTTTACTAGGTGCACTAGGAATTTGCTTTATTAAATTCTTGGTATTTACATTAAATGCTTTATTATGCAAATTTCTAAAAAATTAAAATAAAAAATTAAAATTAAATATTTAAAAAGAAATAAATAAATGAAATTATATAAATACCGTTGAAAGTGTATAATACATGATTTGAAAATAAAGGTTAAATGAGTTTCCCAGTTTCTTTTACAATCCAAATCATATAAGGCTAAACCCAACCCCTTAGCTTGCGCTGCGTCTAAATCTGCTAAAATGCACCCAACACCTTCTTTATGAATATGCTTAAATTTAATACATTGTCCACTTATTTCACAAATTGTTTGAAATAGGGATGAAAATAATCTATGGTAACCCTCAGCTGTAAAGACATTTGTAAATACTCTACAAAATGACAATACTTTAAAAATAAAATTAATATATATTTTCTAATATTTTTAAAAAAAAATAAAATTAAAAAAACTTACTCAAATGATAATTAGAATCATATGTGTTAATTTCGAACTCATTTATTTCCCCTTTTACCCGTTTAAAGCTAACATCTATTTGGAACCATTCAAGTGTAATCAACTTTTTTGCTTGTTCAGGAAGCATACATATAATGATTACTTGTCCATTATTTGTGAAAAGATCTAAAATAAAATAGATTAAATTATTAATATTAATATACTACTTATATATAGATCAATAAAATTTAAAAAACTTACCAATTTTGTGAACATAATCAATCAAGTCAGAATCTTTATTTGACACATAATGATAGACACCCATCACTCCCTGTCCAAATGGATGTAAGATTTTGTATGCCTTCCCTACTAAGTAACGCAACTTGTCAATATTATTTAAGGAAACATGTATTTCTGCTAAAATTTTTTTATTAAAATATGCTTTGATCAAATTTCCTATTAACTTAATTAAATTTAGTTAATATTTTACTATTATTAATTGTTCATTAATATTTAATATATATTTATTTACCTGATAATATAGATCTTGAAGTTGTAGTATCATCTTGATTAATAGCTTGCTCAATTAAGATTTGCAAATTATTTTTAATTCCAGAAGGTGTTCGTTCTGGTGGAGGAGGGGGGTGATTATGGACTCCAATACAAATAAGTGCAACAAAAGGACATTTAGTAATGTCATGGGGGATAATTTTAATAAACTGCACAGAGCATGACCTTTCAATTATTTCACCACGAACAACAGCTCCATTATCTGTATGTGGCATATCTTAATTTTGATAAAATTAAAAATTAATGTTTTTAAACTAAATAAACACCATTAATCAAATATTAATTAAGAATTTTTTAATACATTACCACATTTTTTACGCTTACAACTCCTTGGAATTATCATACTGCATTGTGATAATTCTTGTATCTGAAATAATTTGATGTTTTTTAGCTTAAAAATAAAAATTTAAAAATAAAAAAAATGTAAGAAATCAAGAAATACTTACAGATGCAGTACCAGAAAATAATTGTTGAAGTAATGAAATGTTGGTTTCTTCTGGCTTAATATTAATAAATCGATGCCATTTTTCATTTTGTTTATATTTGTCACATCCAATGAAATACTTTGTTGTTTCAGTCTGCTGATAATTGGCAATTTTTCCAAGACGAGCTTTTCCATCACAAGATACATTATTATCTTTCTTAAAAGGACAAGAAGATTCTTTTGCAGCTAAAAATAATCTAATTATAATTTTAAATATTCAGCAGATGATCTAATTCTAAAGTAGCATAATTAAAAATTAAAAATATAACTTACGAATATGTTTTTGCTTCCTTAGAATTATTATTTTGTTGTTTAGTGTAATTTTGAAATGTTTCAGAGTCAAAATCCACACTACAATGCTCTTGATTAATAATTTCAGGATTAGAAAACTGGCAATATTTAATTCCTTGACATTTTCTTGTATCTTTTTTAACAGAAATTCCTCCAAAAAATGGACCTTCCTTAATATTTGCAGAGCCACCAGCACCATTGGTTGAATATTGGATCTTTATTATAATAAAAAGGATAAAATTATAATTAAAAAATATTTACTACTATTATCAAATCAAATTTAACATAAACCATATTTACTAACATCTGAAAATGCATCCATATGATTCTTCCAACCAGTTATATTATATATTGTTGCCACTCCATTTGGAGAAGTTTCCGGATATTCTACAGGAGTAGTTGTGTGTATTACCTTTCGAACTTGTAATTTCTGAGTGAAGAAAGCAAATACTTCTTCATTTTCCTCGCTTTCACTTTCATTATTATTAACTTTGCTCTATTTAAATACTATTTGTTAGACGTCAGTTAAGAAAATTAAATTACAACTAATTTACCTTATCTTGATCAAAATCTTCTGCAGAAAATTCTTCTATATCTGAAAAATTGTCGATAGAAGACATTATTAATTATAAAAGATAGAAAATAATTTTAAAATAACAAAAAAATAAAATTATTAATTAAAAAAATTTAATTACATGACGTGTCAAATTTATGAAATTACTGTGAAGGTTTAGAGCGAAGAATATTATTAAATATCTAATCTATTAATCATGTCATGATGTCAAGTGGAAATTCTTTTAACCGTGTTGTAATTGTATTGTATTGTAATACAAATACATATGGTTAGTATACGTACGTACAAAAAGTATGTTTGTCATGTCGTACAATCACAAAATCAATGTATAGTGCACATCACTATACACTACTTACATAGGTCTCTATACATAACATCTTTTCTATATAATCACACCCAGGCAACATTCTTAAATTTTTACTATTTTACTATTTTAGCTTATAACAAACCGAATATGCCATTTCTCTATATTTAATTTACTCATTATAAATCGAAAACATCATTTGTTTATTCATTTTATTAATTTATTTATTTTAACGAAGCTTATTCATAAAAGAAAGATCAACAATTTGCATATTCATAAATTGAAGTTTTTTTACAATAATTTTCACTTAAAAGATCTTTTAAAAGCATGCCAAGTAGTGTTTGGATCCGGATAGAAACCGTCATCTGGATAAAATAAAAAAATTATCCGGTTTTTATCCGGGTTATCCGTTTCGGATAAAAATCCGGATATATCCGGATAAAAACTGAAATCCGGATAAATTTATATAAAAATTTTTTTTGTAGATCGGTTTTAACAGATAATTTTGTGGAACCTAATAAATAAATTTTGTGGTACTTATTTGTGGCTTTTAATTAAATTCGTGGCAATTATTTAATTAATCATAAAAACAATAGCATTTATTAGTTAAAATTGTGGCATTTATTTAATTAAAATCATGGCATTATTTGATTAAATTGATGGCTTTAATTTGTGGCTTTATTTAAATTAAATTCGTGGCATTTATATGATTAAGTTCATAGCATTTATTTGTTTAAATTCGTGGCATTTATTTGATTAATTGATGGCTTTAAATTTGTGCAAGGCTTTATTTAAATTAAATTCATAGCATTTATGTGATTAAATTCGTGGCATTTATATGATTAAATTCATGGCATTTATATGATTAAATTCGTGGCATTTATATGATTAAATTCGTGGCATTTATATGATTAAATTTGTGGCATTTATTTGATTGAAATTTATGCACATTTGTGCCAATTAAAATTTGCAAAATTTTATTAATTAAATTTTGATTTATGAATTATTTATTTTTTATCAAAATTAATCTAGCTCTAAGCCTTAATTGAAATAAATAAATAGTGCATTTATTTTCCATCTTTCTGGATTTTTTTTTATAATTTCATTTATTGAATAAATAAAATAATTCATAAAATTATGGAAAATCAAAATTATATTGTCTTAAGTGAAAATGAAGGTTCTAGTGATGAAATTGCAGAAATTACTCCAATACCATCAAGAAGAGGACGCCCTGCAAAATCATCTAAAACATTTGGAAAACAAAAAATGGCAAGTACTAGTGAAAAATCAGATCAAGAATCATTAACTGCATTTGAATCAACAAGTCAAATATCAAATGATTCAAATCCCTTTAAGCAAACTACTTCAAAAATCAAGCCACAAACAAAAGTAAGTTGGGTATGGGATTATTTTGTTAAAAAGCAAAATGAAAGTGGAGAGGTACGTGCATATTGTCAGTTTATATTAGAAAATGGGGAAAAATGTTCAAAACACTATAAATATGATGGATCTACAGGAAATCTTAGTTACCATGCTATTAAACACGGAATTACACCACCTACAGAAAGTATTACATCTGAAAATAAATCAATGCCAACTCAATCTACTATGTCCAATTAATGGACAAAAAGAAAAAGAATTATCTACATTACGATGGATTCTTTTAACAACCAAACCACTTTCTACTGTAACTAATAAGGCCTATATTGAGCATATGCATATTATTGATCCAATATTCACAGTTCCTGGAGCAAAAAAAATAAGAATGATGATTGCTCGTAGTTATGGGTATAATAGAGATAAATTAAAGCTACTTTTAAAAACTGCTCAATCAATATCTTTAACTACTGATTTATGGTCTTCTCGTTCAAAACATGGATATTTGGGTTTAACAGCAACTTGGATCAATAAAGATTTTGAAATAATGGATGTTTTGCTTGAAATTTCTTATTTTCCAACCCCACATACTGCACAAGCAATTACTGAAGTAATCAAAAAAGCTATTCAAAAATGGGAAATTGAAAGCCAGGTTATATCAATAACAGCAGATAATGGAGCTAATATAGTAGCTGCCATTCGAGATTTAGAACCAATTAAAAGACTCTCCTGTGCTGCCCATACCTTACAATTGGCAATTAATAAAGGTTTAAAGGTTGTAGAAGATTTGGTATCACGTGTAAAACAATTAATCAATTTTTTTTCCACTCAAAAACAAATTGAAAGACTGATTAACGTTCAAAAAGACATTGGTTATGAAGAAACATACCATTTAATACAAGATATATCTACTAGGTAAATTTTTTACATTTAATTAATTACTATTCAATTAAATTTTAATATTTTATTATTATAATTTTAATTAAAATTTGATGTAATTTTATTTGATTATTTAAGGTGGAACTTTTCTTATTTAGCATGGGATAGGCTTATTTTTCTTCAATATGCAGTACTTCAACTAAATATAAATTTGTCATGTTCTCTCAAACCTGAAGAAAAAGCTGATGGTAATAGATTAAAAAAACTTGTGTTAAAGGATAATGAATGGGAATTATTGGATGAATTATGTAATATATTAGCACCATTTGAAAAAGCTACACGAGATTTTTCTGGAAGTACCTATATAACATTAAGTCAAATGTTCCCCATCATTACAAATCTTACAAATTCCTTAAAACCAGTTGATAATTTACATGAGGAATATGAAGAACCTGATGATAATACCATTATATCTGATACAGAAGAGAATTTAACTAACCAGTCAACTGGAATAGATTATAATAATATTTCAGAAGTTTTAAAAAATGTAAAAAAAAATATATATATAGGCTTAAAACACTACTGGTCAATGCCAGATGAGTTTGGCATTATGGCAGCACTTTTAGACCCATGATATAAAGATCTTAATTTTATATCTGATGAAAATATAAAAGTAAAAATTCATTCAAGTTTACAGATACAATATGATCAGTTGAAAAGAGAAATGCAACAACAAATTAGTACTCCACCATCACCCACAATTACACCAATTTCAACAATTTCAGCTGATACTAGTAGAAGTTCAACTCCCAGTACAAGATCTTTACATGAGTATAGAGAGATGCGTGAAAAATCAATAAGAAAAGTATTTCAAACAACAGAAAAATCTACTGCATCATCAACAATAGCTGATGAAATTACTACTTATTTTCTCTTGCCAGTTGCTAGAGAAAATAAAAATCCATTAAATTGGTGGAAGACTAAAAAAGAAATTTTTCCAATTCTTTCTATTATTGCACAAAAATACTTAGGAATTCCTGCTACTTCTGTAGCTTCTGAGCGACTTTTTTCTGATGCAGGGAATCACATTACGGCAAAAAGAAGTTTATTGGATCCTGGTTTAGTAGGAAAAATGGTATTTTTAAAACGCAACATGCAAACTATGGATCATATTAATGTATTTCCACCAGATTTAGAAGTGGAAAATAATGATTTTGTGGAGGATGAGGATGTATTAGAATAATTGATATTAAATTTATTTTTGTTAGTGTCTTATTTTTATTATGTAAATGTTTTTAAATAAAGTGAATTTTACTTTTATTAAATAAAATGATAAATCTTTTAGTAAGTTATATTTTTTTACTCTTTTATTGAATAATTCTATTCTAACAGTATAAGATTTATTGTATTATATAAAATAAATTCTAAATCATGATAAAATAATTTTATTAGACAAATAAATCTTTTTTTATTAATAAATCAATGATACAAATAGAATATTTTACAAATGAAATGAAAATTAAAAGGATAAAATTAAAATCAAAAAAAAAATTTTTTTTATCCGGATTCCGGGTCAACCCGGATAATTTTTAACCAGTTTCTTATCCGGGTAAAAACCACAATTATCCGGATATCCGAAAAAAAAAATTATCCGGATATATCCGGTTGAATCCAGTTACGGATCCAAACACTAATGCCAAGCTTCCCCATGAAAATAACCTCTTGTTATATAGTATATACACTTATACTTTATTATACTTTATACTACGCCATCATATATATATATGTCACATGTTACATATCTTTTCTAATAACTCGACTTAGCCGAGTTCCCGAGTACCCGACAATCCTGATAATCAAAATTTTGTAATTCTTTCTGGATCGGCAATATAATTTATTTTTTATTTGAAACAAATATGGCTTGTGTGATTTTTAGCTAGATTAAGTAAAGTACCTTTTTTCATCCAGAAGTTTTCTTATTTTCAAAGTTATTTCTAAGGATAATACTCTTGTATATGACATCAGGATTATAATTTCTATTTAAAGGATCATTTTCGATTTTATTATCGATGGTGACCAAATAAAAAATCCAACGCTTTTTCTCTATTAATATACAATCAATACCAAGTTGATAAAAAAAAAACCTAATAAACTTATAAACCAGAAATTACTTTCATTATGATTTTCCATCATTTTAAGAATTTTTTCAGGATCTTTGTTTTTATTATTCTTAAGGTTAAGTTTTATTCACTTATCTAAAAAATATTCATAATTTATACTAAAATCATTTGTTTCAATAATTTTTTTTTTATAAAATCTTCTAAAAAAATTCTTAATATCCATAATATTATTTGACATTAAATTTCTATTTTTTTTAAAAGGAGAAAAAAAATTCATAGTTCGTTCAGCTCATTAAATAAATAAAGTTATACCAAAGTTGTACAACATTTTTATATTACCACATGTAAGGTTGCTTGTCTAAACCTCTTCAAAATCCTACGATTAGTTTCGTCAAAATTTTACTATAGATTTATTATAGTTTCGGCAGAGTTTAGGCAGTTTCGGCATTTATAATAAGTTTCAGCAGTTTCACCATTCTCCAAAGTTTCGCCAGTTTTTTAATATAACTTTAATATAGTTTCGGCAGAATTTCGCTTTTCGGCGAAATGCCATCTTGCCTAAACCCCTAGGTTTCGGCAAGCAACCTTAACCACATGTTCACATGTCGTTCTTATATATTTTAAGTAAAGGATTATTTTACAAACCGGAATTAACGATCTAAGAAATCAAAAAAAAAAAGATTTGCTTAATGATGATTATCGGTTATGCTATTAAAATCCGTATACTCCTAATGTTTGTTAAAAGAGGAAAAAGATGTTAAAAGAACTGATTATAATATAGTATTGAAGAGAAATTGATATTAAATTTTAAACTCTAAACCATTCAAAGATTGTTGATCAAAGACTATTGATTTTTCAGCAGTGACATTCAGTAAAAATAAAGTACATCGAAAGTTCTTAGTGATTGTTTTTATTAGGTTGCAATGTAGTACTAAAGATATTCTCCATTATGTCTTAGTGCTTTGGTGAACCTGTTATCTTGAAATTCATGAGTTTTGATCCTGAATACAAGGAATCAAAAAACGCTTTTATTCTTTATTATGATGTAAATAGAAATTTATTGGTAATTTTTTTTATAGCAATAATAGCATATAGAAATATCCACTTATCACCATTTTTCCTATTAATCCTGTGATTTAATATTGAATATTGATGACTTTGTCAATGCTCTGGTATTAGTCTGTAATTATCAAGTTTTCTCCCAGTTATCTTCTATTCCTATTTTCTTAAACTATACCATAATTATGGAAATGACTAATTGCGTACACATTTACAATAATTGGTCAAGTAAGTAATATATGCAAATTTTTTTAACCTATTGATATTAATAAAAAAATTATTAGAATATTCCTTGAAGTTTATTTATGTTACCGATAAAAGATCCAAAGTTACGGTTGGCGCAAAATTCACATCCTATCATATTGTTCGATTTTGGAATTCTTTATTATTCGAAGTTTTGTAGAAAATTTAGATGTATAATTGAAACGATCGAATATGAACAATATTGAGTGTTTCGTATACCTATTTTTCATGAGTATTAAGTATTAACCTTCAATTGAAGAAATGATGAGATCATTTAGATAATGATGTTTGAAATGGTAAAGTAAGTATTATCTTTTCAAAGTATTTTAATCATAAAAATAACAAATAAAAAATTAATTTTTTAAAAAGGACGAAAATGTTCTATTTATTGTTGCAAATTCCAAAATAATTTTGTATAAAATATACAAATGTTCAAATTTAAATATAATAATAATATGCAACAACACATAATAAATAATGTAAATATTTTTTATTTAGATTAATTTTTTATAAGCTTTTTTAACTTAAATGAATTGAACAAACCTATTTTGTAGTTAAAAATTGTCTACCATAAAAATAATGGCCACTTCTTACAATAATTGAGAAATTATGATGTGCAGTATATGATAATAGATTTATTTCTGCAAAATCAACCAACAAACCATAAATAAACCAATCTATTTTCGTAACTCAAAATATAAATTATTAAATAAACACAAATCCGCAGTAGTTAATGTCACTAGTAATACAAAGTAACATCCGAAAAATTCCGAAATCGGCACTGCTGTTAAGTAGTACCAGACCTATTTCGGAATTGTAATGTTTCCGGTTATAGAAATTGATCATCATAGAATAATATAAAAGAGTTCGTACCTCAAACTTAAATTTTTACTGAATTTCCTGCATTTCTTGCTTATTCTTATTAATTACATTTATAAATTAAAAGCAATGTCTTCAAAATTCTTGGCAGAATTATCTAACGATTATGAAAAACTTTTTGAGACAGAAATTGGATATGACGTTATTATTTACGCTGGCGAAGAGCAATATGTTAAGGAAATTCATGCTCATTCAAATATTTTATCTATTAGGTCTCAATACTTTCGCTCCGCATTTTCTAATGAATGGGCTGAGAAAAAAGATGGAAAATTTATTTTCAAAAAACCTAACATTTCTCCACAATTATTTAATATCATTCTTAGGTATTTATGATATATATAATAAATTTTAACATTGTGTAATAAAAGAAAAGACTAATTAATATTATATCATTGTATATTAGGTTTATTTATTGTGGAAATATTGAATTAAAGAATTTACAAGGTCCTGATGTATTGAAATTGTTAATTGCAGTTGATGAGCTTAATATTCATCCTTTGATTTCTCATATTCAAGAATTTTTGATTGAACATCAAACTGAATTTTTATACCAAAATCCAACTGGAATTCTTGAAACTGTTTATCAACATGAAACATTTACAGATTTATGGAATTTTTGTCTTGAAAAAATTTGTGAAGAACCTAAAGTTTTATTTGATTCTGATAAATTTATTGATTTAAAAGCTCCTTTATTAGAATTATTATTAAAAAAAGATGATTTAAATATGGATGAAATTGAAATTTGGGAAAATTTGTTAAAATGGTGTTTTTCTAAACAAAATGTGAAGAATGAACCATCAAAATGGAATAAAGAAGATATCACAAAGATTGAAAGGGCATTGTACAGATTTATTCCTTTAATTCGATTTTATGATATTGAACCTACAGACTTCTTTTATAAAGTTTATTGTTATAAAGATATCTTACCACAAGATTTAATTCATAAACTTTTAGAATTTTATATAGTTCCTAATATGAAACCTAAAAATAATTTGACACCTTCAAGAAAACCTGGCATTAAATCAACCTTGATTGAATCAAACCATGTTCCCATTTTTGCTTCATGGATTGATAAAAAAGATTCTTCACATTATAATAGAAAAAATATTCCTTATGATCTTAAATTATTATATCGTTCAAGTCAAGATGGAAATGATACTAATTCTTTTCATAGAAATTGTGACAATAAAGGAGCTACTATTTGGATTGCAAAAATTAAAAATTCTACACAATTAATTGGTGGGCATAACCCGCTTAATTGGGATCAAAGTCAGTCTTGGAAAACTACAGCAGATAGTTTTTTATTTAATTTTACAAATGGAAAAAATGTTTCTACTGCAAAAATGAGTTATGTTAATAATCAGAATTATGCTGTTTATTGTGCCAATAGTTATGGACCAACTATGGGTGATTTATACTGTTGTAATAACAATTGGTTTTATGATAATAATAGAGAACGTTATCCTAAAATAGGAATTCCAGCAAATTTTGAAGTAGAAGATTATGAAGTATTTCAAGTAATTAAAAAATGAAAATAAAAAGTTAAATTTATAGATAATTGTTTCATCTTCCATTACCATTTTTTGTTCATTAAAACAAGATTGTTTTTCAATTTGATATTATGAAAATAATTGAGTTCATATACTGTACTCAATCAAATTAAGCTTTGAATAAGTTATAGAATAACTAATCTCAGAAAAAATTATTAGATATTAAAATAATTCATCACATTCAATTTATTGTTATAATCCTTTAATGGTTTTCAGTTTTTATTATTTTTACGATTTTCTTGACTAAATTTATTGTTATTTTTGTTATTTTCTAAGTGGTTGAAATGATTGAATTTTATACGAATAAAATCAAGGAAACTTTCCTGATAATTCAAAATTAACAAACAACTACTAAATTAAATCCTATATGGACTTATCTAAAATAACGCAACCATTTGCATAATAAGGAAAAAATTACCTACCTACTAATTATTAATCAAAATTTTGTGATCCACTTTGTCCGTAACTTTTTTTTAGAATCCTTATATATTGATTTCCGGGGTTATCTTTATTTAAAATAAATTGCAAATAAAGTTTATAATTCAGAAATTTTGAATTGGTAATGAAGAAAATTTAAATTATGGTAATTACTAATAATCAATTCATTCGTTAATTTTGTTAAGCAACTATGTTCTTTAAGAACTTTAAGAGAGTGAATACTCATAAATTAAATTTACAGTCTGGTGAATTAATTAATAATTATACAATTAAGATATTCTACATGCTTAGAGAAACTAATAAATCTAAAATTGTGATACTTCATCATGAAAATTACGTGGAAATTTAAATGTTCAAATTTAAATATAATAATATATATAACAATACATAATAAATAAATCAAACTGATTAACTGCTTTGTAGTTAAAAATTATCTATCATCAAAATAAAGATCACATCTTATAATAATATATTCAGTTGATAATTATGAAAGTGCAGTATATGAATGACCAGTAGATTTATTCCTGTAAAGTCAATCAAACAATCCACAAATACTAAATCTATTTTCGTAACTCATAATACTTATAAAATTAAACTTTTGAAATTTTATTAAATCTTGGGTGTATTTCTTTTCCAATTTGCTTTAGTAAAATAACATTTATTTATTAAAGTATATTTCAAACTAATTTCAATTTTATATGTTATTTCAATTATTATTTTTAATTTTTACGTAATTATTTTATTATTATTTTCGTGTACACGTCTTTTTTATATTACATTTTATTTTCGTTAATTTTTCAAATAAAAAATTAATTTAATTAAAATTTTCGAGTATCGCATTAGTATCATGGAATATAATTAAATACAGTCAACTCTCTTTATAGTCACACATTTGGGACAGTCCATATTTGGTGATTATAAAGAGATGTGACTATATAAAAAATTTCTTATATTTGTATATCATAATTCCGGCCAAAAATTAACATAATTTTAGCCAGAATTATACTTAAAACTTTATTGTATCGTAACTTCGCCAATATTAATCGTAGAGAGATGATCTTACCGCCATTCGATTCGTCTTGATGAGACGGTTCTAATGGTATAAAATACATAGAAATCCAATCACTAGATTAATTTCCGAAATTAAAAAAATATTAATAGTTTTTGTGTAATAACTCTGCCAATATTGATCCTAGAGAGACGATCATACTACCATTCGATTCGTCTTGATGAGACGAATCTAATGGTATAAGATACATCGAAATCCAATCACTAGATCAATTTCCGAAATTAAAAAATATTAAATGGTTTTTAAGTAATAACTCCGCCAATATTGATCACAGAGAGATGAGCTTACCACCATTCGATTCGTCTCGATGAGGCGATTCCAACGAGCTATATATCGTCTTTTTACAATCACTAGGTACCGAGAAATCTAGCAAAATGTTAAATGGCGCAGTAAACGTAAATCAAGAAATATTATAATGCCGATGTTTAACATTTTGTTGAATAACTCGTCAGCCAGTGGTTGGAAAAGGATAAAACTACCACCATTCGATTCGTCTCAGTGAGACGATTCTAACTAGCTATGATACATCTTTGTACGATTATTAGATGCCAAGTTATTTAATATATTCTTTATATAACTGTGATTATAAACGGTTCTTTTTAATATAAGATTTTTGAGGATAGGTGTGATAGTGACTATAGATAGATTGTGACTATATAGGATAGATTTTAATAATAAAGTGTTTTGAACATTCAACTGGTGTGACTATATAGTAGAATGTGACTATAACGGGAGTGACTATAGAGGGAGTTGACTGTATTTTATTTATATAATAAAAAATTTACTACAACTTAGAAGATGGAGATAGAATACTAGAAAAAAATTCAGTTGGTGTTAATTAATTATTAATAATTTACAAAAAAAATAAAATAACTAATAATACAAAAATAAAAAAAACCAAAAGATTTATTTTTCGATTTGAACTAAAAAATAAAAAGCTTGATTAAAAAAAATTTATTTTTTGGTTTGAGCCAAAGAAAATAAAAAAAAATTGATTTTGGCTTTTTCAGTTTGAAAAAAGGAACCAAAAAATATAAAAAAAAAAGTGCGATGACTGTGATCTGCTGCGGTCGATTGCATCACTGATTGTATCATCCCAAGAAGAACCAAAAATGAATATGATTAAAAAAGGCAAGTATCCGTTAACAATTTATATAGATCAATACAAATTAAATATAGTGGATTTTTTTTAGTTATTTAATTTTAAATTTGAATTTTTCTTTTTCGCAAAATTTAGATCTTTTTTTTTTTGAAAATTAAATATACATATGTAAGTCATCATATTATTATTTAAAGTGCTATTTTAATAATTTTTTAGAATTCTTTTTATTTCATTTATTTTTATTTATTTAGAGATGCGATCAGAAAAGTGACAACCGTATTTAGAAATCAAACAAGCATCAAAAGATTATACGGAAACATATTTAGTAGAGTTTACAATTATTAACAACCAATTCCATCATCTCATCACTTTTATCAGCATCAGAATAGTTTTAAATGTGAAACACCTTATAAAAAAAATTCAATATTATGATGTAATGAATGTGAAACAAAATTATTTAAAGAAAATTTTGGTTATTGGACAAGTGAAATAGATTTATTAGATGGATTTATTAAAAAACCCAATTAACAAATCCTGTTAAAGAAAATTATTTAAAATTAATTCCCTTGATAAATTTGTATATAATATTATTAGAAGAAAGTGGTTATAGTAAAGTTTATCTCGCTTCTTGGAATAATGGACTTTATTTTGGCACGATGAAAGGTTGGATAAATGAAGTAGAAAAACATAATGATGATTTTATTTGGAAGTTAATTTATGAAGAAGCTCCTAATAATGTTAGAGAATTTGGTTTACAATTTTTATCTTTATATGATAATAAAAAAAAAATCGGATGGTTCATTTAAAATTGTTATTAAATTAAAAAATAAGAGAGAATCACTAGACTTGATGTGAAGTTGATTGAATTTTTTTGTTATTTTAATTTGCTATATGTTTTTATAATAAATATTATTCTATTTAATCTTTGAATAGATCATATTTCATTTTCGTTTAGCGATAAAAGTACAACAGGATCTCAATATGTAGTTCTTAAACAATTAAAAAATTCAAAGAATATTAATGGAGCTGATTTTATACTTCAGGTATGAAACGATTTTATCATAAAGATTAGATCAATTTTTTCTTTTTTTATTCCTTCCTCGCCCCCTTTCTGATATAGCTTCATTCATATTACACTGTAATGAGTTCAGAAAAAAGTCCAAAATTATACAGGATCCTGAAACCAACGATTACATTTTGGTTATGTAATATGCAAGCGAAGGAGATTTGTGACAATATCTTCAAGATAATTTTATTGAAATTGATTGGTATCAGAAAATTTTCATATTATTAGAAATAGCGAAAGGACTGAAAGCTATACATGATCATGGATACGTTGCATCGACTTGGGGTGGTCAGTCAACTAAGTAAATCAAACAAAAATGTCGATCCTTGATTATGTAATAATTGATCATTATCGTAAATTGTTAAATTTGAGTCTTTCAAAAATTGATGAGAAGTTATAAAAAATAGCCATATGCTTTTTGTTGAAAATATCTTTCCTTTTTTATTCTTTCGCGATGATAATATAGGAATTAACTTCAGGTCAACAATCTTTTGTTCATTTTTCTCATGATGAAAATTTAATAAAAGAAATTATTAATGGTTTACGTCCTGAAATTATTAAAGGAACTCCAAAATCTTATTTAGATTTAATGATAAAATGTTGGGATAATTCACCTTTAAATAGACCAAATATTAATGAAATCATTGATATTATTAAAAATTGGAAAATTCAATGGAATTTAAATCCTGAAATAATTGAAGTAGCTGAAATTGAAAGAAAAAAATTGGTTAAAAGTAATGATTGGATTCTTTTTAATAATTAGGCTACACAAATTCAATTTTTCGGTTCACGTAACATTGAAATTTAAAATTGACCCGGGACCCAGGGTTTATTGTTTATTAGTAAAAAAAGTTTATATATAATATCGTGACATTTGATTGGTTGACTTTTAAAAGGGAGGAATTTATTTTCGCTCTAGAAGTTCTCAGCCGCGTGATAAACTTACCCGCCAATAAAATTACGTCCTGATTACGTGATAAATTTTTTATATATAAACTTTTTTTTATTGAAATTTGAAAAAGTGACCCGGCCGGGTGAAGTGAGCCGAAAATTCAAATTTGCGTGGCCTTATAAAAAATCCTAAAGCTTTTTATATTAGTAGAGATTTTTATTTATTTATAGTAAAGATAATACAGTAATATATATTTTATAATTTGTTAAATATAATTTATTGTATCAATAAAATAATTTATACAATTACATTTTGTTCGATAATGTTGTTAAAAATAAAATATCAGCGGTTATATTTAACTAATAAAATTTGTTATATCCAGTTAAAGAATATGACTAAATGTTTTATGTAATATTTTATCTCTTTCTATAAAGTTGAATTACTAATATTTTATGAAATATCATCATTCAAATTTCTTTGTGTATTTTCCCAGGTGTAGATAATAAATTTCCAACGGTTAGTAACATTCAATAAAAAATTCTTGAAATGAAAGATTTTCTTTTTATAGATAACTAGGGTAATTTGGTATTGTTAGTGAGTTATAATATAATTATTGCATTATTCAGTAATTATTTATATATATTTTAAGTAATATAATAGGGTTTATATTAAAAAGTTGATTTGTATTTTGTATATTTATCAAATAATAAATTTTATGGTTTATTTTGAGTTTATTAGTTTTATTAAAGAAATATTATATTTAATGATCAAAATGAATTAATCCTGTAACATGTTAAATGGTAATAATATAAAGATAAATATAAATATAATAGTTTGTATTGATTTTAATAAAATATTAGATATGATGATAATATACGTCAAGGTTGCATGGGATGATCTCCCTCCTGAATATTATCGAAAATTAATTGATAGTATGCCTCAGAGGGTCAATGCTGTTATTTTCGCGAATGGATATAGAATTAATTATTAAATTATTGTAAAATTCAATAAAGGAAGGCGTAATGAACATGTTAAATTTTTATTTTCATTTTATAAAACATATAAAAATTTTTTAATTTTGAAAAGTGGCCGGATCATTTAGGCCACCATCTGTATGTAACATGATCTGTCCATGTTATTTGATTGGCGGTCGGGTCATATTATACACAATTCTTTATTGCTAATATAATTTTCCGGTTAATGAAATTTTAATCACTTTTTTTACAAAAAAACTTAGTTTGTATTAATAATAATTTTTCTATTCCCATCCTCTTGGAATGAATGATGCAGCTATCCAGTTATTTTCAGTTTTTGTAATTACAAATTTTTTTTAAATGAATATTATTCCTTTTTCAGTCAAAGCCAATTTTTTTTCCATCATTGTAATTCTTTTATTTATTTAGTGTTTTTAATAATTTTTTTATCACTATAAAAATTTGTTTTTAAATTTTCTATTAATAAAATAGTGGCAAAAAAAAAAATAATAAAAATTGATATGAAAATATAGAAACATAATATGGACGAAATTATATTTATTTTGTAAAAGATATTTTGCGATGTGATTTTAACATGATTTATATAAAGAAAAAAACTCCATTAATCCATTTATATTTTGAAACAATAAAATGATATATCTTTTTTTTATACTGTATATTCATACTGTATGCTTATAAAAAAATAAAATCTCCATATTTTTTAATATTCCACATTTTAAAGTACTTAATTAAATTCATATATTTATTATTAAATTCAAATAATAGAATAGCATCTGTTTTTTAATACTAATATATTTCATTAATTTATAATGTTTCATACATTGCATTTATTTATTAAGTTTCATTTATTCACATTTATTGTTAACCTTTTGTATACATGCAATTTACTTTATATATACTGCCTATTATCAGAATAAGTATGTTAATTATGTAATCATTTATGAACTTAATAAATAAACGCGTTAAAAAAAGAATCAGAATAAGTAAAAATTGGCAAAAAATCGGATAGCCAATTTTTGGCTACATCTGTCCAATTTGTGACTTTTACAGCCGATTTCATAGATCGTTAGTGTATTACCAATATAAAAATGTAGATTCCATAATCCATATACAATTTTTTTGTATGGTAAAAAATAAAGAAAAATTTATATTGTAATATTAAATTTAATTTTAAATAATAATGCTTTATTAAGTAATATTAAATAAAATTTAAATTTTAAAAATACATTAAAGAATGTAAATTTATTTGCAATTCAGTATAGTATGATCATAAAAAATATAAATTACTCTACTGCATTTTCATGAAAATTGGATTTTGACTGCTAAACAACTTTTAATTAATAAAAGAAGTCGATTTCCTTTGACCAAAATGTTCAAAATACGTTCTGAAGTGACAAAACAGAAAAAATAAAATTCATGAATGAGTACCGTTGTGAAAAACGTGAATAACCCTTCAAGTATTAACTGTACCTTCATGAAAATTAATATCCAAGCAGATTATGACCCACTGAAAAACTTTCAATTAATATAAGAAGTCAATTTACTTTGACTAAAATGCTCAAAATATGCTCTGAAGTGACAAAACGGAAAAAATAAAATTCGTGAATGAGTATCGTTGTGAACAACGTGAATAACCCTTCAAGTATTAACTGTACCTTCATAAAAACTAATATTCAAACAGATTATAACTCGTTGAACAACTTTCAATTAATATAAGAAGTTGATTTACTTTGACTAAAGTGCCTAAAATACGCTCTGAAGTGACAAAACAGAAAAAATAAAATTCGTGAATGAGTACCGTTGTGAAAAACGTGAATAACCCTTCAAGTATTAACTGTACCTTCATGAAAATTAATATCCAGGCAGCTTATGACACGCTGAACAACTTTCAATTAATATAAGAAGTCGATTTACTTTGACTAAAGTGCTCAAAATACGCTCTGAAGTGACAAAACGGAAAAAATAAAATTCGTGAATGAGTACCGTTGTGAAAAACGTGAATAACTCTTCAAGTATTAACTGTACCTTCATGAAAATTAATATCCAAGCAGATTTTGACCCGCCAAAAAACTTTCAATTAATATAAGAAGTCGATTTACTTTGACTAAACTGCCCAAAATACGCTCTGAAGGTAAAAAAAATTTGTAACTTAGTACTATCATGTAAAAATGTAAATAACTCCAAAAATATTAACTGTGCTTTCATGTAGATTAATATCTTAACAGCTTCAAACTTGCTGAACTACTTTTAATTAAAGAGCAAGATTTACTTTGGCCAAAATGCTCAAACCATAATTTGAAATATGTGTAAACAAACTATAATATTTGTTTATATTTAAATTCTAAGTTATTTAATTTAAATATGTTTGTGTTTATATTTAAGGAAAAAAAATAAAATTTTACTTCTATTTTATTAGGTTTTTGTAAATGAAAAGACAAAAAAATAATCAGCTGAAAAAATAAAAAAATTCTTTGTTAATAACCGTAATACATGATCACATGTTGCAATATTAAAATCGGAAATCCTATATTTAAATTGGTAATATGTATTACATATATGACCGATAGGCCAAATTATATCTCCTGCTATTACAATTGTAAAATAATATTAAAATTATGAATAAATTAAAAGTTTTTCTAATTTGAAAAATGCAAATCTTTCTGAATTACTCAAATTTTCAAATCTGTTTATTATAGTATAATCAATAGTTAATTTTCACTGCAAAATCTCCTAGGAATGGATAAATAAATACATATAAAATTTACTACCCAGTAAGGTTTTTTTGGATGGTTCTAACCTCTACTTATTATTTATTTTATTTATTTTATTTTTTTTATAGAGAGAAATTGTCATAATACATGTATTATTTTAAAATTAACATTTTAAAAATCAAATTGAAAAACTATAATTTATTAATTAACAATAAAATGTTTTTTGTTAAAATTATTTAAAAATTTTTTAAATTATAGCGAAAATGCTACAACAGTAAATAATATTATAATAGCGAAATTGATCAGCAAACAAATGAAAACATGCAAATATTGAATGATGTCTCAATTTAACAGGTATTTTCAGTGGCACAGGAAGAGTTTTTGCAAAAAGTTGGCATTAGAAGTTTTTTTCATTGTCATTGTCATTGACATTGACATTGACATTGACATTGACATTGACATTGACATTGACATTGTCACTGACATTGATATTGTCATTGTCATTTACAATAAAGTTATATAAGATTAATTTGAGAGTTTTTTACCAAAAAGGAAATTTTTTTATAAAAAGAGAAATGATTTTCAATTTCGAGGCAATTCAGCAGGTGTTTTAATAACAAATTGAGAAATGATTTCCATAGAAAATCTCGTGACAAAATTTATAATAAATTTAAAAATAAATGATCAACAAATGATCAACAAAATTGTTACTAGTTTTATAAAAAACGCCCAATAATATCTTTTTATTGTTTTAAAATGGTTCAAATTTTTAAAAATTTTCAAAGTATATTGAATAAAACAAAATGATAATAATAAGAAAGTAAATAATTATAAGTTACTAAGAATATCATTTAAATCAAGTAAATTTTCCATTTCTTTTCTTGAAAAATACTTGTCTTTGAAAGTTTCCGGAACATTTGAGAAAAATTGGTGATAATCTGGTAACAAATAACCCATCAAACTCATGTTAGGAATGGGAGTTATTTTTCTAGTATAAGCACCTCTAGTTCGAACATAATCTATTTGCTATGTACTGTATATTAAAGAATAATATTATATTTTTGTTCTGAGAGGAAATTAATCTGAATAAGTAAATAGGAACATACCATTTCAATAGAATTTATTTCAATTGAAATTTGAGATTTAAATGAGTTACATCTAAAATCCAGATATTCTATCCAACCTAATCCCTCAAGTGTTGACACATCTTCATGTTTTAATATATGCTCACTTTGATTATATTTCTATAATTGAGTTAATATTAATTTAAAATTAAATATAATGATAGAGATTTTAAATAATTAACTTACATTATTATTATATATACATTTTATAAAGCAATCTTTAGATAATATTTTTTTAACATTTATTTTACAAATAAGATAATCATTAGAATGTTTACTATATAGTAT
The DNA here is from genome assembly GCF_026210795.1 of Rhizophagus irregularis. NCBI lineage: Eukaryota > Fungi > Glomeromycota > Glomeromycetes > Glomerales > Glomeraceae > Rhizophagus > Rhizophagus irregularis. The sequence continues at coordinate 734,527 of NC_089435.1, read as the reverse complement.
AGGCAAATCTAAATGAAGTTTTTCATTTTTAGAACACAATACAAGCCCTGATGAACTTTGATTTTAAAATTATGGTTAATTTGGTTAATTGGTATATGACAACTTGACTTAAAGTACTATTATAAATAAACTTAACCTGTTTATATCACTTTCTTGGAATTGACAAAGTTCTCTATTTAAATTTATAAGATTCGAAATAAAATATACTCCTTTTTCTAATATGTTAAATATATTAAATTATTATAACTTGAATAGAAGATAATAAATAAATTAAATGTTTCTTACCTTTACACATGTATTTACTAAATTCGTTAGTAATTCCAAGTTTGGTAAAATCACATTCGTCAATTTTACAAACTTTATATAAATATGACCAAAAATCTGAATACTTTTGAAATAAATGAATATATGAAAAAGCTTTATAGTAGTAATTCGTGCTGGTTATGCAAATGAATGTGTGGTGGGAATAAATATATGTCGATTTCCAATTTTTGAGTTTGATCAATAACATATATGATTCAATATTAATGATCTGTATATCTTTAAACTATAATTAAGGTATTGTTTCATCTTTCAAGTGAATAAAAGAAATAGGGAATCGATCTACCGTGACGGTAATGAGATCAAGGCTAATCCGCGAAATAACTGGTTTATATCCATAGAAGAATCATACACTACATGTTTTTCTATGAGACTTAGGAATGTGATATAAAAGTTATTTAAAAATCCATCCACGCTTGCTGAAAAAATATGCTAATATTACTAACATCAAAATCTGCATTTTTATAGGATCTTGAGTAATTTGCTTCAAAGAAATTTGATTTGAAAAATTCAATGACCATATAATAAATTAAATTAAAGTATTTAATTAAGCTTCAACATTACTTTTGTTGCAAAATATATATATCATAAGTTATAATAATAAATATATTTTATATTTTAACTATTGAATATTTGTCAGATTATTTTATAGTGTTTAAAAGAATCAAAGTTTATCTTTGGGATTTTTGTTGATAAATATGATAAATACTAGTAAAATTAAAATCATAATGATGTCACATTTAGCCTTTCTGATTGGGTACTCGGGTACTCTTTATAAAATATTTACCTGAGTTAAACTCAATAACTATTACATGGTATCAAATACTAAAAGTAACCATGCTGTTTTATCATCATAGAATTTCACAACAATCTATGCTTGAGCTGGGACTGGGTGTTTGGAAATTAAGAATGCAACTATTGTTGTATTTTGCGACAATACTATAATTTTATTGAATTTAACAAAAATGAAAATACAAAAAAAATTTTATTTGAATGTCAACGGTTGTTTGATACCTTTATAATTCTATAAATTTTTTTTTGATATTATAATCGTGCAGTAAAATGTTTTTCATATTAATTAAATTCGATTTTTTGTTTTAAAACCCAATTATTTTTAAGAGTGTGCATGGGAGGTTAAAAGACAGAATATATTGAATTAAGAAAAGCAAATAAAAGTAATGATCATATGTATCAATAAATATGTTGATTGTTGCATTTTCGAATTAAATTATAATAATTAAGACAACAATAATCTTACCTTCGATGTCAACCTCAAAACCACCACTTTTGACATTTATTTATTTTAGAGTGATACATGATGTTGTACCTTCGTTCTGTCATCATGTTAAAATAAAAAAAAATAAAAATTATTTGCGCAAAAAAATACTACTCTGGACTACAATGAATCAGAGAAATAAATTAACAAGCAGGGAGACACTATACCAAACCCAATGGAAAACTGAAGACAAACTAATTAGTAAGTAAGAAAATCACCTCCAAGAATTGAACTTGGACACAGAAATTGTGGAACCAACGGTGATGGATAATTGTTGAGTTAATAAGTTATTAAGGAAAGAACTCAACAAAGGAATAAAATAAAGGGTATCACATGTGAAAAATGAAATCACATGAGATAGATCAAATGATCAAAGAAAGATAAATGTTTACAAGACAAAGGATCTCTCTGACACCAATTAAGGGCGATGCAAACGATCCCCTTGTAAAATTTATCTATCTAAGAATGGTCAAATGATCAAGAAAGGGTAAATTTTTACAAGACAAAGGATCTCTCTGACACCAATTAAGGGCGATGCAAACGATCCCCTTGTAAAAATTATCTATCTAAGAATGGCCAAGTAATCCCAAGTTGACCAAAGGGTAAAGATTATGTCTCCATGCTATATTTGGTAAGCAATGGACCTAGCTACATAATATAAGATAATTTTGAAAAATAGAAAATAATGAAAGAAAAAGATGACTAAACTACTGTGGGATTAAAAGTAGAATAGTATTTACAAAATAGATAAGAAAAAAGAAGAATATAAATTATGCAATTGAGAAAATAAAGAAAATGGAGAAGGATTGATAATAATATAGATAATAAATAAAGGAGAAGTGATAATAATAGAGAGAATAATAAATGTTCAAAAGAATGTAATACATTGGGAAATGAAAGAAGTCGGGTAAGAAGGAAGATTGTAACAGCACAAGAGAGTTTTAATGAAAGAAGAATTAGGATAATTATATATTTGATAATATCAGTAGACATGAGTAAAATAATAAAAAGAATGTAAAAATATATGGCAAATGATGGTAGATATTGGAAGGTTGATTCAGTTGGTTGATAATGGTGGTAGCATTTGTTGAGGGGAATTTCATTGAGAACAGTATTGATAATGTTAGGACACAATTGATAAGACATTTTTGAATTAATTTTAAATTGAAATTTTAATATTGAATTGAAATTTGGATTTGATAATTTGATATAGAAAATTCAGATTTAATGTTTGATTGAAAACTTGTTTGGAAAATATTTGATTGAAAATTGTGTTTGAAAAATATTTGATACAGAAAATTTGGATTTAATATTTGAGAAAATTTGAATTTTCCTTGAGAAAATTTAAGGGTATATATACTTGTAAAAATCTTATGTGACTAATAATAATTTATTATGATTCATAAGAAAAATCAAGATCATGTATGAGTCATATGAGTCACATTTATTACATCAATTAATTTATAAATTACTTAATCTAAAACTAGTAATATGAGCTAACTTAATGACTAATAATGTATAATTGTGGCTTATAATGTATGATCAATATGATTTACTCTTATAGATTATTTATTTACATGTTGTTATCTTAACTGGAATAGATGCCACCAGTTTTGTATAAACAAAAATAAAATATAGGGTAAATTAAAAGGTTTTATTACAAAATATATTTCTGGAATTGTCTGTCAGTAGTCAGTGCTACCTTTCTTGGTGCACCTGTAGTGACCAATTCACAACAAAAATACACAGAGAACAATTAGTAAAATATCAGTCTTTATTAATAAATTATAAGATACTATCTGTCTATCATCATGTGAAGCTACTTTTATCATCTATAGATCGGTGAAATCTAGATCTCTAATTGTGACTCATCAATAACAATCAGCAATAACTATTGCATCGCCTTTACCGTAAAATGTTGATAATCTGGTAATCTGGTCATAATGCCAAATGAGGTTAGTTTTTCAGATTACAGATTCAAAAAACAACACGGGACAATATAGTATTTCGTAATTCATGACAATAGAGACTATGTATTATATTAATGACAGTAAGGCTATGTATGGCATAAATAAAGTCTATCATTGGCTTCATTTCAAATCCAGGTATGGGAACAAATAATATGTCTATATCTTAATAATTCAACATGACATAAACGTTTCTAAATTGTGATTTTGAATGAGTTACCAGCAGTTTCCAACATTATATTCGTTGATCTGTAGAAAAATGTATTTTGCACTGATGTATTTATCACTAAATTTAAATAACATATCCAAATCTCCTTTAGCTTCATAATACTTGCTCAATTCAATATGTATTTTACATCTAATTAAAAGAAATAAGTAATTTCATCTGCTATAACATTTAAAATATTAGAATTTACTGTTTGTTTTTTCTTTAAATATGAATTTTGATTTAAACTTTTTCCTTTTCCCTCTTTTCCTTTTCCAATATTATTAAAATTTTTAAATCTTCATGATATTTCTCTTTGACAAAAGTTAATAAGTTTCGAAATTTTCTAAAACATCTTCTAAATTATTTTCACTTAATTTTTGTGTGTATTGATCAAAATCAATTTCAATCATTGAAAACATTTCACTATCAATATTATATAAATGTAATAATAATTCAGTAGATTTAAACTGAATAAAACTACTTGGTGCTTTATTAAGTGATTCAATTGCTAAATAATAACAAAGACCATATGTTGCTATTCGGGATGATCTTTGGATAAGATTTTGTGCAAGGTCTAATATTCCAAACCACAAAGTATGTGGTAATGCAATAGGTTCATTTCCAGAAAGATCATTTAAAATGCCTCCAGCATTTATCAAAGTCTTGACGACTTTATTTGATACTTCATCAAATTTTGTTTGAGAATCTAAAATAGATTTGTCTGCAGAATTACCCCATTCTCTTTCCAAAAAGCTCCAAATATAATCCATAAGTACCAATTCATTAAATTTTTTACTAATAATCTTTTCAGAACTTTCAGACCAAATGAAAAGATTATTTTGAATTATTAACATAATTCTCCAATCTACATAATAAGATGCTACCGGATATTTAAAACTTAAACTTTGACGTATTTGAGTAAACATTGATAAGATTGAACAATCATTTGGAAGATTGATTCCTGCCATTGTTAGAATTCCTGGTGTAATATTCAATGCAGTTTTAAGTAAGTCTCTAACTCTTCGTATAATTTCTTAAAACCAAGTTTCATCATCACGTAAACTATGAAGAGTATCTCGCAAATGGATTAATAAAAAATCAATATTATAATTACGCTTTTTAATGATTTGTTCATCTTGATTATTACTTTGTTGATTGAATTGATTGAAATTTCGTCTAAAATTATTATCAAGTCCTATTTCGATAACTTGAGTTGTTTTACGATGAATTTCTGCAAATTTTGCTAAAGAATTATAAACTTTGTCTCGAAGTACTTTACTAAGTACTATCGGTGAAAAACATATCCGTTCTAAGACGGTAACCAAAGCTCTTAAATGTAATTCTAATCTAGCAACACTTTCTTTTGAATAATGATTAAAAGGAGTATCAACTAAAGCTTCTAATGAATTTGCTAAAACTTGAGATGAAAATTCATTTTGCAAGTTTTCAAAAAGCATCTTCAGAGCATATAAATACTTTATTTCGGATAGTTCCTTAATAAGTTCTTTTGCCTTTTCATCAGGCGTGATGAATCCATCTTCTCCTAATTTAAGAAGGATACGATTGTTGAACATATTTTCATACAAAATCGTTTTATACGAAAGAGAGTTATTATTTTCTAGGTTACCAGGAGCAGTATTGGTAGAACTTCCATTCTATTATTATATAAAATTAATTCTAATGAAAAATGATTTATAATTGACTAAATTTTTAATGTTTGCTTAAAATAATAATTTACCTGACTTGAACTTCCTTCCATTTTTTTATTACAAAAAGATGTAAGAAAATACTGATTCTATACCGACAGTCGACAGAATTAAGTAAAAACAATACCAATGATTTTCACGGCACAGCCGTGAATTGGAGACTAACGTCCAGTGATGGGAAATAGTGGAAAAGGTATAAATAAACTATAAAAACACGTGAGCACGAAAAATATCATCAGAAAAATTACAGGCATGAATGTATCATCAAAAAAATCACTGATGACCAATTAGTAAACATGAGATAAATTTAAATAAGTCATAATATATCCGGAATGCATATTATATAAAAGACCCATCTAGCAGCGCCAAAACTATCACATACATTCGGCAGATCGGCGGCTGTGAAATTCAATAATATGGTAAGAAACAATACTGGCAATTGAACAAGCAAAATATATTTATATTACTGTAGGAAAATTTCATCTAAAAAATTTCTTAAGTAAATTCAATAAATACTGTATTTAATGTATAAAAATGCGAAATTAATATTAAAATTCTTATACTTAAATTATCATATTGTTAATTTAAATATTGATTTGTAATAATTTATAATTCTGATTTATAAGAAAATTTATTTAATATATCATGTAATAAGAGATTGGAAAAATATATTTATTAATATATTATTAATAATAGAATTATCATGAATCAGTTAAATCAAAATTTTTTTTATGATGAAAATTTTTTTTTTTTTTTTTTTTTTTTTGAGGAAAAGTAGAATAAATACCTTTTATTATTTTATGAAAAGAAGAAATTTTTTAAACATTTATAAATTAATTTATTTTAAACATTTCATTGTAACTTATAATAAACTTGAAATCTGCCATTTCTCTATACTTAATTTACTTGTTTTTACAATAACTTTCAACTTAAAAAATCTTTAAAAGCATGTTAAGCTTCCCTGTGAAAATGACTTCTTGTTATTATTATACTCCTTTAATGGGTAATATTTTTATCATTTTTAACGATTTTCTGGCTTTATTTTCCAATAATTGGAGTTTATGTGAATAAAATCAAGGCAACTTTTAGACAATTCACCAGATAATTCAAGATTAACAAACAACTACCGTAAATTAAATCTTATATAGACTATCTAAATAACCAAACCATCACCAAGAAAATAAATTAAATAAATTAAACCTGCATAATAAAGAAACAATTACCTACCTACTTGTTTTGAATTTTGAATCACAATTTTGTGATCTCTTTGTCTGTAACTTTTTTATATGATTTTCAAAGGCATCTTTATTATTTATGAATAATATACTAATTAAATATTTAATCAAATTATTAAAACAAATTGCAAATAACTCAGAAATTTTGAGTTGTAATTCAAAATTATAGTAATTTGTCAGTTCATTCGTTAATTTTGTTAAGTAATTATGTTTCTTGGAAACTTTAAGAAGGTTAACACTTGTAAATTGACATTGTATAATGCTTTTGTTAATTAATTAAATTTTTGCAATTAAAATTTTTTCTGTTTAAAGAAAACTAATTAGACCTAAATTTGAGATGCTTCATTTTGAAAATTGCTTGGAAATTTTAACATTCGAATTTAAATATAATAATATCAATGTAACACTCTAATTTTTTTTATTATATAAGATATAAAAAAATTGTGGCGAAGCTTTATCATTAGATATAGTATATGTACGATCTTTAAATTATAATTCCGGCCAAAATATTCTTAATTCCGGCCAAATTCGTAATGCCGGCCCAAAATCGGGTGAAAATTTTAGGTCAAATATAACATCGCATTTATGCAATGTAACACTGACAATATAGATATGGAGGAGGAAAATATTCAAGATAATAATAGTTATATCAGAAAATGAAAGTAGTATGGAATGGGACCCTGATACAGATGATATGTAAAGTTTGTTTGCTAATAATAATAAAGAATTCAATAAACAAATAATAAATTTTAAACTTTAATTTACTTTATTTTTTATTTACATTTAGAGCGTTCTCAAGCACCTCAATTGATAGACTGATGAACGATCTGATTGGCCAAAAAAATATCAGAGAGTTACCATTTCGATGAAAAAACAAATGAGTTGCAAACCACCTTTTTTCTTCAATGATCTACAATTGATAGAGTATGCTCAAGCTCGTTCAAGATTTTACATGTTTTTTTACAACACTTTTTCATTATTGTACCTCACACTCTAAAATTTATCTGAAAAAAAATTCGTAACCAAATGAAATCATGTAGCTCAAAAAAAAAAAAGCTTTCTCAAGCTTTTAATTCTATTGATATTTCTATTGATTGTGATACTTGAACACAATGACATCATCATTCAATCACGTTGAGGGAGATGCTCTTAATCACAATAAATAAGTTTCGGAAATTTCAGATATAAGTATTTTAAAAATAAATGTTTCGGAAATTATGGCATGTTACGGAAGTTTGGACGTAGTTTCGGAAGTTTACCTTATAAGACGAAACATTTCGCCAATCATAAAATGGTTTAGCTCGGAATATTAAAAGGAACCATCCTTTTCCTCATCCATCAATGATTTCCCGTGATCCTCTGCAACTAAATTGTAGTTAAATGAACTGTTATTACTGTTACTAGAAGAATTGGCTGCCTTGGTAACATTATCATTTTGTATCTGTCTCTGTTCTACCGACTTTCGTAATTCTATCTCGAAACTCAGCATTCTCAGATTCGAGTTTAGTAGTAAGTAGTAACTGCCCTATTTTTCTCTAGCTCTACGATTGTGACATTAAGTTTGCCAATCTCAACTGAATAATGCAATATAGTTTTCTCCAGCTCATAAGTTCTAGCCTTAAGTTCCTATCTCAGCTTCATTTTCTCAACTTCATCCTCAGCAACCTTTTCTCTAAGTTCGGGAATCTCAGCATTATCCTTCCTAAGCTGCAATCTCAGCTAAGAGCTTGGAATTTAATTCCCTCAATGAATCAATGGATTGCATGTTCGACAATATTTTTTATATAAGGTGGAATAATTCAAAAGTTCGTTAGCATAAATAAAAAAACGAGGTAATATCCTCATCAGAATTACTTATTTATTTATGTAAAATAAATTACAAGATTCAGTGATATATAGACTTGTTTTACAAAATGAAATGGTATTTCTATACTAATGCCTATAGACCACACCAGTTTTTCGCTTACCTACACTACTTAATACACATTATCCCAACATTAACTCCATGATAACCAATATTCTGGATAATATAAAACGGTCATCAGTTATACAAGATATGCAGTAACAGGAAATAACTAAATCATAGAACATAACATTAAACTTATGTCGAAAATTTATGTTGTTTGCATTCATGATTCTAGTAAGATCCTCAGAAATCTGTACAAGAAAATATCATTCGTTTGCAAATCCTTGGAATCGTTTTCTTTGCACGACCATAACTAAAAAAGTATATTTCATTCATACCTATTACCTTATTAGTGTAAGTCTTGTCAGGAACTTCTTTCAAACTGCGATACTTTAAACGAGTTCAGGCTCAGAGAAAATAGTATAACTGTACTGCACTATATTAATTTATTTGTCTGTAAAAAAGCCATACTGATTAGTCATTATATGACCACTCTGTAAGTTCACCTTTTTTAATAAATACCCAATCAATTTTTTTATATACTGATAAATTACTATGCTTATTAATTTTTATGGCATTACGTCACTACAAGCCACAAAAAGTTTGCCATGATGTATATATATAGTATACCCTTAACAGCTCTCTAATTTCTCAAAACCTCTTTCGCTAAAACTAAAATAACTTTTTTATCATTACAGAAATATAATCGAAATGGTTGAAACATACAATTGTTTGCGACTAGATAATAGTTATGTTTTCTAGGTTGAAGTTTACAAAAATGAAAATGACAATGACAATAAAAAATTCTTCAAAATTAATGATGAGAGAATTCCATTTGAGGAATTTAAAGTTGAACAACTTGAAAGGCTTATCTCTCATAGAGGAATGTTTGGAAGATCTGATATACTAATTCTTTGGCAAGTTGATATCGATAAAAGTGTGCTTAATCCTAGGTCTACTGAAGCAGATATTAAAAACTTGGAGGCGTAATTATGAAACATCAATGCAAGTTTATAAATTATTTTCAAGATGGATATGAACCTACGGAGGAAGATAACATCAGAATTGTTGCCGTCATCGCAACCACCTACACTGGTAAGCGTCTCTCCATGTTTTACTACTCGAACAAGAAATTTGCAGAAACAAAATATCGATTTAGTCTGATCTCATTTTTCGTGTTAAAGCAGGTCCCTCCCAGCAAGGCATTCCACAAAGTAAAGTATCTCCAGTTAAATAGCTTGTGTTGTCTTAATTTTGTATTATGACCGCCACTATTGATACATATAGATGGGGTTGATTGGAAAAATGTTAATTTGGTTTACAACTGGATGAGAGAGTTAAAACGACCTAGTGAGATTAAGAAGCTTGTGGTATTTTTGTTTTATACCTATTTCCTTTGTTTCAGACCATGTACTAACTTTATACTAGCTTGTAAGTGCCAAATTCCCTTTACAAGGACGAGATGAAACACTTAAAGTACTACTTCATGGCAATGAAACACATAATGGGATTTGTTAAAGACTTAAATATATAAGGGAAAATAGGGATGACAAACAACTTCATCATATTCCCATCCTGGCCAATGGACCAGGCACAGGGAAAAGTCAATTTCTCCAGGAGCTTCCGGCTCTTTTACTGAATCACAATGTGGATGAATTGAAAAATTTAAAAATATTATCTGTCAATGTTACTTTTAATGGAGGATTTATTGCATTAGAGGATGAGATTTATGCTGGACCTGCATCAGTTGCATTGCGAATACTTTATAAACACTTTCTTTCCAGTAAAGCAATAGACTACAGTTCACCCTCGCTATAGTGAATTTTTATATAGTGAATAATTTGCTATAGTAAAGAAAAGCTCAGGTACGGATTTTCTATATAAATAATAATTCTTAATACAGTTCACCTTCGCTATAGTGAATCCCTTACTATAGTGAATCTTAACCTTCAGCCCATGAGCTTCACTATAGCGAGGGTGAACTGTATGAAGATTTTTTTCAATGTGTGCGTGTTTGTGTTCTGGTGATTGGCGCAGTTTCTCAATTAAAAGTGCACTTAATGTTGTTATCAGAGATGTTGGTGGAGATATTGATCTTACCATCCTTGGCATCGATGAGCTAAAGTGTCTTTACAGTATGGGATTACCAAGAACAAGTGTTAATCCAGTTCAAGAAATAGTACATTCTGTTGGGTCGTTAGCTACAGCTCTAGGAAAAATAATCTATGTACCGATATTGGCTGGAAGGATACAAGGTCCTCTTGAGAAAATGATTATAGAATCGGGATATAATATTCTACGTCTACCGCTCTGTCTACTTTCGAATACAGAGATGATTAACATTGACTCACATATAGCAAATTTCAATCACAACAACAAAACTTCCAACACTGCTGTGTTAGTGATATTGGTGGGCATGTACGAGCTTTGGAGATTTATTATGAATTATTATCAAAAGAAATCAGTTCCGGTACACATACAGTGAATTATGTATGTATACTGAGGTGTGTCAGAAATGAACTTTTAGAGCGATGTCCATTTAGAAGATTTTTAGCTAGTATGAAACAAGTAGTTGCGCAATCTATCCTTAACATTCCTGTGAACAAGAATGATGAAATTGAAAAGGTGTCACCTATGTTGACCTCTCATCAAAAGGTATTATAAATTTGGAAGAAGTACCTCACCATCCTAATATGTTATTTTATGTCCGCATGCCATATATGTGGGTGTGGATATTAATCTCACTCAATGAGTTTGAAATAGGAAAATTTTGGGATGTGATATTTGATCAAGAATCCTATGTCTTGTGGCAGGGTTTTGAAGATTTTAATATGCGATTTTGGGTTTTACGCCTTCAACTCTTTAAAGTGTTATATGAAACAGTAACGTTAGAAAATCTTTTCAGAGGTGCATATTACGGTAATCTCACCTTTTTGGATCATAGATTTCATCTCCCTACTATGGAAAAATATTATGTAGAACTTGGATATCAATATCCTTACACAATGCAAAATGAGCACTTGTCGCTTGGCACAGTATTTAAGAATGGTGAAGGAGCCCCATGGGATATCTTTTTTTTCTTAGATAATTATCTTATTGCAATTCAGGTTAAATCTTCAAATGTCACAGCTGGACAGCCCCAAACCTTATCTAAGGGGTTGGTGGATAAAGAGTACAACAAAGTTAATGATGCATTTGAAGTTATGAAGAAATCATTTGAGAGCGAAAGTCCCATTAAGCATTGGGTTCTTTTTATATGCACAAATGAACCTAAGACAACCCTATAAAAAAAGAAAATTCGGAATTTGTCCTGAAAAGTATGGAAAATGTCTGGAAATTTTCCGTGCGTCCGGAAAACATTCGGAAACGGTCATGTTTTGGAACATTTTCTGGACGCTCGATTCTGGACAAATTCTGGACAAATTCTGGAGTGTCAAGAAAATGTCTGGAATTTGTGCGTCCGGAAAGTGTTCCAAAACGTGACCGTTTCTGAATGTTTTCCGGACGCACGGAAATTTTCCGGACATTTTCCATACTTTTCAGGACAGATTCCGAATTTTCTTTTTTTATAGGGCAAAAGATTGTTTGAACTCTTTACCAGAAAACTGTTTTGTGGTATATCGCGAAAACTTTAAGGACTTCTATGGGCATACATTTTCGACCCGTGCTGAATTTGCTGCAGGTATGAGTATCATTGTGTTATATAGTTATCATTATAATCTTACATTTGTTGCATAGATAACGACCAATTGGATGCAAATATTGCTGAGGAATACGAATTAAAAACGATTAGAGGAATAGGAAAGAAAATTACATTTGACATCAAGAATGAAAGACCATTTGAGGATGAAAATGATCTATATAATAAGGTTAAAAACATTCCTATGGAGGCGAGAAAAAATATTAAGGTTACGAAGATAAATTGTAATTAATAGAACAAATTCGTAGCTTTTAACTGTAATTGTAAATGTAGCGATTTCATGTAATGTATTTTTTTAAAACGTTGCAATGTTACATACAATAAAAATTTGATATTCCGATGCAGTGATGCTTTATTTTTTCGAAATAGAGTACAATATGACGAAATAAATGAAATATATGACATGAGGGTGCAGACCATTTAATGCGAACATTATTTCCTAAACGAATGATTTTCTCTTTGCTATGTATCGAATTTCTGAAATAAAATATCCACCTACATAATCCTTCTCTATTTTCGAAACTAACTTTATCACTCCCGCCTGTATAAAGTATAAACCATGTAAAAAATTTTCGTAAAAGAACGAGAATTAATTTCGGATCTATTATCTTATTCCGAAGCAAGCTTTGCAACGAGACTTCGGGTATGTGATGATAGTGATTTCATTGCGCCACGGAATATTAAGAATGCGAAACTTTGGTCATGGGCATCTGTAAACCTGAATGTAAAAGAAATAGGATTGGTCTGTGTGTACCTAATATTTTTGTTTATTGATTTTTCCGAAAAAAATAGACTGTAGTCTACACTGGATATTACATATACGGAATATGTGATGCCAAGCCACGATCAATGTTATGCGTAAATTTTTTATTATGTTATAGAATTGATGTAGCACATAAAACAAATACGAGAGTTTGAGACTTTGCCTGTGACACATGATTAGCTTACTAGGTTACCGCGTTTCCATCTCATTAGCTTAACTATTCGTCCCCGCGAGATTGCTCACCTTTTCATGATTGAAGTGTATATGAATGGAATCGAGATGACTTTTAAAACAATCCACCAGATAATAGGACTAATACTAAATTGTAATTAGTTTAATATATTAATAATATATAGTAATTATAAAATATAAATGGATAAACTTAAAATAAGCTCTTTCGTTTACTTATTATTAAGCAAATAATTCTCTTTTTTACTTACGATATATTATGCTGTAAAATACAATAAAATAATGAGTTGTCTTGCATTTTTGGTGTTAACATTATGCATGTTCTGATAAAACGTGTTTGGTTCATAAACAGAATTATGAATTTTTGAATTTTTAGAAAAATATAATTACCAAGAAAATCTGATTCAAACCCATTTAGATTATAATATTTAGATTATAATTCAAAGAATTTCATATTATATGAAAGAGTTTAACATGTATATAAATACGGTAGTAGTTGTCCAAATGACTATTTTCGTCACAAACTTCACTTATTTTAATACGAGCCGCTTAAATATATTAATGTTGTGTAATTTAGTTGTACCCGTGTCATTACACAAATACCAAAGAAGTAACGTCCGAAAGTTTTAAACGGTGGTAATACTTAAAAAGTAATAATTTAATTAACATAATGTTAGTACCTTAGTGAAAGATTACGAAGTTTTTCAGGTAATAAAATTAAATATCTGTACTACTATTATAATATACTAAAAAAATTATCTCTACTTACAAATAATAGTCAAATTTTTGAATTTTCTTTTATAAAATCGATCTCTTAAAGTGATATAAATTTCATGATAAAACTAAAATTTATCAACCGGATATATTTTTATTAATATCTCATACTAGATATAGCCCGTCAAAACTTTTTAAAACTTCTATAGTAAATAATTGCAATTTTAATATTACAAATAACAAAATTTTTTTTGTTTAATATTTTAATTATAACAACAACAAATTATTCGCATTACTAATAAAAATCACATTGCAGTTACATAATGAGAAGGTAAAACAATCGGTTTTGTTTTGTATTATAACATTTAAATTAATATGTCCTAAATAATATTCAAATCAAGTTCTTACTTACTTAAATAGTGTTAAAATATAAATATATTAGTAATAGAAATTCTTTGATTTTCTATCACAAACTTATGTCATGAATACGTAATTTATGAAGTATACGCATTACAATTTACAACATTCACAATCATCATCACGTGTTATCCCTTTTTATTTTTATTTATTGTCAAAAATTTTTTTCAAAAAAAAAAAGGAGTAAAAATGTTCAGATTAAATAATGATATTCTCCATTTAATATTTGAATATTTAGAAGATAATAAAAATGATTTATATTCATGTCTTTTAGTTAATAAAACTTGGTGTGAAATAATTGTTCTAATTTTATGGAAAGATCCTTGGAATGAATTAACTAATTTTCCTCATTTTAGTTCAACAATTTTATTATTGAATGTAATTATATCACACATACAAGATGAAGCAAAAATTAAAGAGGTTTATAATTATTTTATAAATAGTGGAATACATTTGAGCTAATGTCAAAGACCTTTATTAAATTACATTAGATTTTGTAAACATTTAAATTTAGGTACAATTATGAATATAACTGAATATATTAAAGATTTATCTGAAAGATTAATTGTTGAAGATGAAATATTCAAACTTTTTATTAATAAAGATGTAAAAATTACATACCTTTACATACCAAAAAAATTTAATTGTCAATTACATCTTATACCTGAAGCCAAAATCTGCTTTTCAAAAATTAAATTTTTAAAATGTTATACTAATATTGGTAATAATATTTTAACTGGATTATCAGAATGTAAATCAATTGAAAATTTGGCACTTTTTATTGAAAGTTCTAATAACAATTATGAGATAATTAAATTAATTAAGGCTCAAAAAAAATTGGTTAATGTTTATTTTGGAAGTTATGATGATTATCATGAGCCACAAGATGAACCATTTTGTAAGATTCTTGAAAATTCTTTGATTAAACATTCAGATACTATTCAATATTTTGCAAGATTTAAACCATTTACCACAGGAATTCTCTCATCTTTGACAAATTTAAAAAGTTTAGAATTGCATGGTGATCAATTATTTGAAGAAAGCAAATGGAAGTGTTTGGAAAATTTATCTTTACCTTCTTTACAATTTTTAATTCTTCAAGATTTTCCTGTCAAATATTTAATAAGTTTAATTGAAAATACAAAAGGATCACTTACTATAATAGAACTTCATAATTATGGAAACTTCTATTCAGAGAATGAGAATGAAAGAATTATTCAATCTATTTATCAAAATTGTCCAAAACTTATATATCTAACATTTACACCTCAAGTTGGCAATATTATAGAAATAGAAAACTTATTAACTACCTGTCAATATTTAATTGGATTACGTATTATATCCAACTATGGTTTTAATTGGGATAATTTTTTTAATGCATTAACTAAAATATCACCAATTAATTTGTATAAGCTTTGTTTTGAAAATAATTTTTCAATGGAAATTGCGCACATAAAATTTTTTATAGATAATTGGAAAGGCAGAAATCCTATCTTTTTAAAATTACAATGTAAGACTATGGAAATAAAATATTTGTTAGAAGAATATGAATTAGAAGGAAGAATAGTTGAATATGATGAATGGTAAAATTTTTTTATATTAAATTTAAATTTATATTATTAACAGTAGGAATAGTGTTTTGGATGATTTTCTTATTAGTATAAGATCATATTAATTGGAAATAGCTTACAATTTATATTATAATTTTTGTGGTAAAATAGTCCTTTTGAAATTTTCACTTATAAGATTCAATATCAATCACTAATTTACAGTCAATCTTTTTAAATAAGAAATAATAATTTCATTGGAAATTTTTTGAAAAATGTTGTGTTAGCTTGCTACCTGATAAGCTAATTGAGCTATTCAAATCAGTAATTTCTATTAATTTCACCTATGAACAAATCTTCTTTCAAAATTTTATAACTTCCCTTACTTGAAATGTTATTAATATTGCTTTTATCGTGTTTATAAATAAAATAATAAAAATCGATTATACTATATCAAAAGTGAATACCTATTAAATTTTATTTACAAATTTATAAATACTAACAATGTTTAAAGTATAACAAGAAAGTAAATAGGATCAGACCTCATCGTGTTACTAAGGTATAAATCCGTTAATAATCTTGCATTTACATCACTTTAATATTTAACTAGTAGTATTTAATAAATAAAAATGTTAGCCGTAATTGATTGTAATATTGAATTTTAATGGTATTTATACCTTTACTTCATTTTTCAAAGAATATAAACCATTATCGTCAGTAGGAACTTGAGTGAAAAAATAATATTTTTAAAAAGCCAAATATTCAGTTCTCTGGCTTTTCATAATATATTCCTTTATACAAAGTAAAATGTTCTGAGTAATAATTAAAAGGAAAAATGGGTTGTGAAATTTTCACATCAAAATCACTTGTAATAATTACAAGAGATACTCTAATCTAAAAGGAAGAATTTGTTTTAAATTTTGTAGTATCGTACTAATAAATTAATCTCAGTTTCATAAATTAATTATTGATTGTTAACAACCAAAAGATTGATTATAAATCAATGAATCATCATTTTTTGAAAATTAACTAGTGAAATCAATAAATGAAAACTTTACTAGTTAAGATATTTAAAATGTTAATAAAAAATTTCATTACAATTAAACGGATGCTCTGAAGTTTAACTTCATTGATGGAGAAATAATCTTTGAAAATTCTAAGAAAAATCTTGCCTTAAATTTCATTTATTCGTCAATATGGCATAGTTACTATATTATTTAATTATGCATGTTCTATATTTCGCATGTTCTGTAACATTTACTATATCGCAGATGCTAAAGAAGAAATTATTATAATCTGTGTATTAAAAGAGATAATATGTATTAAACTGATGAAAAAAAGCCGAATTTATATGAAAGGGATAAATTCACAGGTTAGCCAAGGACCAACTTTAAGGTTTTATTAATTCTTTCTCTTAGTTTTTAACTTCTTAAAGAAAAGGTAAACGTATTGGAAATTAATTAAATTATAAAAGTTGGGCGGAAAAGAAGTCATCTTTATGTAATTTCTTATTTATATTTTATTAAGTGATGGTACAAAAAGATACATTTTAATAAGTCATTATATAAATGACTACTAATACATTTCACTTATAATAATTTTGAACTATAATATTATGCAATCTAAATTCTTTTACTTCATTTTTCATCGAAAACAAGTCATCATATTCTTTTTGAAGGAAAATTTAATTACAAAAGTCTATGCTAAAGAACAACAATTATGAATTTTATCAGATTCTAAAAAATTTAATTGTTCAAATACTTCATTTAAAGCAACTATATTTTTAAGGTTAATATAATAAAATGAGAAAATTTATTCACCATCCGATCACGTGAAATTTAACGTTTATAATTACATGCGTCAATTGCATCATCATAACTATTTGTTTCGTTTTATTTTCTTTAGCAGCTAACGGCCAGAATTTTTTTTTCTTTGGTATCAGGCGGTTTTGTCCTCTCTTTGTTTTAAAGTTTTGTGGGTTCCTTTTCTTTTTTCTTCCCCCTTTCTGCTCTTTTTCGTTCCTCCTTCCCTTTTTCTTGTTTTCTTTCGTCTCCTTCTTTTTCTTATTACTTTTTTTATCCTCCTCCTTATTATTTTTCGTTTCTTCTCCTTTTTATTACTCCTTTTTGTTCCCCCTTCTCTTTTTCTTGCTTTTTTCATCCTCTTTCTTTTCTCTTATTCTTTTTCACTCCCTTTTTTTTATTATTCTTATTCGTTCTTCCTTTTCTTATTCTTTTTTATTTCCCTTTCCTTTTTCGATCTTTCTTGTTTTCCATTTATTATTCCCTTCCGTCTCTTCTTTTTTTATCTCTTTCTCATTCTGTTATTTTCATTTTCATCTATTTTTTTCCATCATTTTTCATTATCTTTTCATTTTGTTCATCACCTTTTCGTCTTTTATCATTTCGTTCATTACATTTCATCTCTTATGTTTCTTTCGTTACCTAGTTTGTTTGTTGCTAAAACATAATGTATATTTCTTGACCCGGAAGTATACCTGCCTGTTAGGTTTTTACTCGTATGTAGCGCTCTTGTCTTTATTTATTTACTAAATATATAACAGAACAAGTCAAACATCAATCACTTCTTCAAATGTATATTTCTTGATTTTGATCGGTATTTCTTAAAATACTTATGAAATAAAGTCTGTTGTTAAAAACCTACAACTGATTGTAAAATAAATAATTTATTTATGAAATAAAGAAAAAGAAAAAAGGTTGCTTTTGATCGTTCATTAAGTTTTTTTTTTCTAATCCAAAACATAAATAAATTTCCCGTGTAGTGTTAATTAGCCAATCAACATCAAGGGTGAGGAATAACTTTACCCTAATAAAATATAATGGTTCTTAAAGTATTTATACAATTAGGAATTATATAAGGGAAGGCTATCAAAATTAAAAGAAATGTTTTTGAGATTTTTTTGTGATTTAATTATATGACTTAAATTTTCTTCAAGATTTTGATAACGATTTATAAATTGGAAATTAATTGAAGAAATTGAATTAAAAATGAGTCTATATTATATGCATCATAAGTGTCAAATTTAAGATAAAGATTCCTAATATTACAAATAAATTTTTTTTTGAACTTCTTAAAATAAATTCAGAAACAGTAATATCATAATAATGACGTTCATATGAATATCAAGTGTATGTAATTTCGCCTCATGTTAATGAATATTGTAATTAATGACCTATAGAAAATTTTATAAATTCTCTTTTTTTGTATCGGTTTAACTGCTGCAACCCCACTTTACTATAGAATTAATCATTTTATGTGTATCTAAATGTTTTATCATCATTTAAATATTTCAATATAAAGGTTGTTTCAATGAAATGGATCTTCCCATAAAAATGGAATTGTTAAACGACCCATGGGCTATTACAATGTGACGATTGTTGACGGGTAAACGTCTCTAGGATATCTTAATAAAGTTTATATTCAAGAAAAAAATAATAATAATAATAATTTCGGACATAGTATCTAATATTTCGTACATTCCATAGCGAATAGTGTAAACGAAGAGAGGGGAATTTACAATTCTTTTTAAAAAGTTACGCTGATTGTGGATTATTTATACTAGGCGTATTTGTGTAATCACATGTCATTTGACTATGACCATTTTCAGAGTGATTGTTCCGATGCTTTTGATGCTTTTGTTGCACAACAAAAATATGATCAAATTAGCATAAATTTAGCCGATGTAAATCACCAATGATTTGAAGATCCGCGGGTAGAATTTAAGTTAACTTACCGTTCTTTTCATATGATTTCACATGCAAAAAGTATTAAAATTGCCAAATCATGAGTTTCCACGTCTTTTCTTATTTATAATTTTTATTTTTTTTTTACATTTTATCTTCAATTATATTTTTTTTCGATTTTCGATTTTTTCTTTTGTCCTATTGCTCCTATTATATTATCTCCTTAATTGATTATTGATAACATGGTTATTATAAATCACGCATGGCTTGATTAGTATATTGTTCACTTCTATTATTGTATTCCCAAAAGGAATAATACCCATTTCTATTTCTTCCTTTTTCTTCACGAACATTATAAATTTTCTATTTTGATACGTCAAGCCGTATGAACTTACGCCAATGACCTAACACAATATGGCGCAACTTAAGGTATGTCACTAATCAAAAGTACAGTAATAGACCGAGACCATAGTTCTATCCAATCAGATATTCCAAAGTTTCTTCATTCGCATTCAATCCGATATTCCAAAAATTACGTGATTTGCTGCGGTTGTTGGCGTTCCCTGAAACTGGGTAAATTTTATTGCCGATAATTTGTACCATGTCAAATCACCTCATTCTCATTAATTTCATTTGTTCCTCAAAAAACTAAAATTTCCTACCGATTGCTAGATTGCTAAACTAGCAATGAAAAATTCCCAAATTCAAAATATCGAAAGGCAGTCTATTTTTGCACTTCCCGTGTCTCTGTATATGTTATATTTGATCGCGTCATGATTATTTGTTTA
This sequence comes from Rhizophagus irregularis, assembly GCF_026210795.1. Classification (NCBI taxonomy): domain Eukaryota; kingdom Fungi; phylum Glomeromycota; class Glomeromycetes; order Glomerales; family Glomeraceae; genus Rhizophagus; species Rhizophagus irregularis. The sequence goes on along the minus strand of NC_089435.1, from coordinate 714,086 downwards.
TCGAATCTCGTTTTCAGTATAGGTTCGTTTCCTCGGTTCTTTCGGTCTCAAGGTATTTTTCTTTTCTTTTATTCGTTTCCTACTCATTTTTTTATTTTTTTATTTTGTTTCTGCTTCATATTTCGTTTTTCACTAATTTTATTTCATTTTTTTTTAGATATTTTGGTTCTTTTTCGGCTCTACAATTAATAAAGGTATTTTTTATTTATTTATTTATTTATTTTTTTTTATTTCGTTTCTATCTTATATTTCGTTTCTCACTAACTTCATTTTTTTTTACTTTATGGTTTTATTTTTTACTTTGTTTCCTATCATTACCCAACCTCCTATCATGATCATTTTTTTTTATTACTTATTATTCCATCCTTTCGCCTCCCATTATTTTCTATTACATCTTTTCATTTTCCATTATCTCTGTTTACTTCCCATCATTTCTTTTTTTCTCTCATCACTCCTCTTCATCTCCCATCACTTCTTTTCGTCTCCCATCACTCCTCTCCTCTTCATCTTCCCATCACTTCTTTTCGTCTCCCATCACTCCTCTCCTCTTCATCTTCCCATCACTTCTTTTCGTCTCCCATCACTCCTTTTTACCTTCCATCACTCTCTTCTTCTCCCATCACTTCTTTTCGTCTCTCATCACTCTTTTTCGTCTCCTGTCACTCCACTTTCGTTTCCCATCACTTCTTTCACTCCTTTTATCTTTCATCATGTCCTATTTCTCCTTTTGTTTCCTATAACTTCTCATTACTCTTTTTTACTCCCTTTCATCTTCTATTACTTTCCATTACTCCATTGTTATTTCATTTTTTTATTAGCATCTTTCTCCTTGATCATTGTAATTTACTTATCTTTTTTATTTATTGTTATTGTTTTTCATTTATATCACTTCATCAAAAATAAATACGGTGATTTTTTTCTTTAAAATCGTAAATGTGTGACTCAAATTTTAATATTTGCAAATAAAATTTCATTAAATAAGATTATTTTGAATAAATATGTTTTGCAAAAAAATTTTTTAAAAAAATCAGCCATCAGCCGATTAAAATAAATTTACTAATTTACTCAATATATTGTACATCATGTGACATAATTGAAAAAAAACCCCCAGGCGATTACGACGGTTAGAAATCCCCTTATCATGTCCGTCAGAATAAGGTCTAAAGCTATACACATTTTCATTTATTAGTTATGTATCATGATGATGATGTAAAAAATATATGTATAAGTCTATTCATTTAATTATAATCTTGAAAATGTATTTAAAAGTATTTGAAATGAAATTACGTTAAAATAAATTATCAAATCAAATTTTACTTGTGATTTAATTATACAGATTATTCACGTATTTGCTAATGCTTAAGAATTTAGAGTTATTGAAACAATAATATGATGAATTATCTTGAAATTGTCTCAATACGATGTCATCCAATCAAATAGCGATAAATTCATCTAGAAAATTTGCAATAAAATAATAAAAAGGGACAAGTAATGAAAAGTCACGAAACAAATTACAAACCGTTTTATTTTATGGGATTAGTTATTCTGTGTAGTACTAAACTTAATTTGAATATTTTATTTGATATTGCACAGCTAATATACTGGTTATATATATACTACACAATACATAATGTATCATAATAATTATCAACTGCATTATTTATGAGTTATTTTGATGATAGATAAAATAATTTTAACTACAAAAGCAGTTGTTTCAGTTATAAAAGATCAAATAAGAAATACAGTCAACTCTCTTTATAGTCACACATTTGGGACAGTCCATATTTGGTGATTATAAAGAGATGTGACTATATAAAAAATTTCTTATATTTGTATATCATAATTCCTGCCAAAAATTAACATAATTTTAGCCAGAATTATACTTAAAACTTTATTGTATCATAACTTCGCCAATATTAATCGTAGAGTGATGATCTTACCGCCATTCGATTCGTCTTGATGAGACGGTTCTAATGGTATAAAATACGTCGAAATCCAATTACTAGATTAATTTCCGAAATTAAAAAAATATTAATGGTTTTTGTGTAATAACTCTGCCAATATTAATCATAGAGAGATGATCTTACCGCCATTCGATTCGTCTTGATGAGACGGTTCTAATGGTATAAGATACATCGAAATCCAATCACTAGATTAATTTCCGAAATTAAAAAATATTAATGGTTTTTGTGTAATAACTCTGCCAATATTAATCATAGAGAGATGATCTTACCGCCATTCGATTCGTCTTGATGAGACGGTTCTAATGGTATAAGATACATCGAAATCCAATCACTAGATCAATTTCCGAAATTAAAAAATATTAAATGGGTTTTAAGTAATAACTCCGTCAATATTGATCACAGAGAGATGAGCTTACCACCATTCAATTCGTCTCGATGAGGCGATTCCAACGAGCTATAAATCGTCTTTTTACAATCACTAGGTACTGAGAAATCTAGCAAAATGTTAAATGGCGCAGTAAACGTAAATCAAGAAATATTATAATGCCGATGTTCAACATTTTGTTGAATAACTCGTCAGCCAGTGATCGGAAAAGGATAAAACTACCACCATTCGATTTGTCTCAGTGAGACGATTCTAACAAGCTATGATACATCTTTGTACGATTATTAGATGCCAAGTTATTTAATATATTCTTTATATAACTGTGATTATAAACGGTTCTTTTTAATATAAGATTTTTGAGGATAGGTGTGATAGTGACTATAGATAGATTGTGACTATATAGGATAAATTTTAATAATAAAGTGTTTTGAACATTCAACTGGTGTGACTATATAGTAGAATGTGACTATAACGGGAGTGACTATAGAGGGAGTTGACTGTAATTATATTATTTATTATGTATTGTTACATAATGTTATATTTAACACGCAATTTTCATAATGAATTAATCAATGATATTTTATTGTAATAAGTATAGTCAGACCTCGATATATCGATATTCGATATACCGATATATATTAATATAATGATAAAATTTCACTTTTCCACTACATGAGAGAAACATATAAAAATCGGTATAATTTGATATAATTTGATATGACGATATTTTTCAACGTTGATTAAATTACAATGTAATCATCTAGTCATTTTTTATAAATAGTAATTATATTATTAGATAGACATTTTTGTTATATGTATTCGTAGGTGCAAATCGCTGCGAAAGTACGTTTATATTTCATGGTGATGTTTAATAAAATTTTTTTTTTTTTTTTGAAAAAAGGTTTAATTATCGAATATTCAATTCTTTGTTATTATGCATTTATACTTTGTGATGATTAACAAAGAAAATCTGCATGACTGAATATAATTTCTTAAATTGTTTAACTCCAAGAATTGGATCTGCATAATTAATCAATCTTTATTTAAAATATATATTGTACTGGTCATTTGATCATTCAACAGGTATCAGATGACCTTACAAAATGTCGTACCACTTTGATCTACAGTGGCCTTATTTAAAGAATTGCTAACGTTAGAATCCAACAGAATTTTTTTTTTTTGAAAAAAGAAAAAAAAATAGACTTACAAGAAAACCAACAATGTCGTCCAATAAAATTAAAGATATCAATATTACTTTAGGTGATGAAAATCTTTTAAAGAATCTTATAATAAGATTTCATAATTACATTGTTAAAATAGATGATATTGATGATTTTGAAAATATTTCGACTAATTGGATAATCTCTTTCCATGAAAATAATGATAAAAATCCTAAAAAAATTCTCAAAATAATGGAAAATCATAAAAGAAATAAATCTTGGTTTACAAGTTTAATAGGATATTTTTATCAATTTGGTATTGGTTGTGATCTTAATAGGGAAAAGGCGTTGGATTGTTATTTAATTGCCATCAATAATAATATTGATTATGATTCTTTAGATATAATAGATAAGAATCAATTACAATTGATTGTAAAAAATAATGGTGCATTCAATTTGTTAAGAAATAGTAATACAATTATTGGAAAATATTTATTATCATTATTTCATTATAAAGATATTATTAATAGTATGATTTTATCTGCTGTTACTGATCTTAACCAAAACAAATTGGTGTTTCTTGAAAGAATAAACGGAAATAGTGAATTAGAAGTACAATTTAATTTAGCAATTTGTAGGAAAGATGGAAGTGTTAATAATTATAAAAAAGTTTTTGAATTACTTCTACGTTTAACTGAAGAAGGGAATTTAAGTGCACAATATAATTTAGCAATTTGTTACATGGATGGAATAGGAACACAAAAAGACGAAGAAAAAGCATTTGACTTGTTTTTAAAATCTATTCAACCAGCTAAATTTCGTGCTCATAGAAGAAATAAGAAGAAAAGAATGATAAAGGGTAGTTTTGCAATGGATTTAGAATCTGCGATATCAAATAATTCAATAGCACAAAATAAGATAGGATTTTGTTTTCAAACTGGCAAAGATAGAGTAAGAAAAAATATACCAAGGGCATTTAAATGGTATTTAAAATCAGCTATTACCGGATGTGCTGAGGGTCAATATAATGCAGGATATTGTTATGAATTTGGTAAAGGAACGAATAAGAATGAAATTAAAGCATTTGAATGGTATTTAGAATCAGCTGAAAATGGATATGTAATGAGTCAAATTCATGTGGGATCTTGTTATGAACATGGTAAAGGAACGAATAAGAATGAAATAAAAGCGTTTAAATGGTATCTAAAATCAGCAGAAAATGGAGATGTAAAGAGTCAAAGTTATGTGGGATATTGTTATCTAAAAGGTTATGGAATAGATAAGAATGAAGCAAAAGCATTTGAATGGTATTTAAAATCAGCTGAAAATGGAGATGCAATGAGTCAAAGTAATGTGGGATATTGTTATGACCATGGGATAGGAACAGATAAGGATGAAACAAAAGCAATTGAATGGTATACAAAATCAGCTATTATAGGATGTGCTGAGGGTCAATATAATTTAGGATATTGCTATGAAAATGGTAAAGGAACGGATAAGAATGAAATAGAAGCATTTAAATGGTACACAAAAGCAGCTGAAAATGGGGATTCAGTAGCACAAAATAATTTAGGAGATTGTTACAAATATGGTAAAGGAACAGATAAGGATGAGAAAAAAGCATTTGAGTGGTATTTAAAATCAGCTGGAAAAGGGTATAAAATGGGACAAAATAATTTGGGATATTGTTATGAACATGGTTTGGGATTAGAAAAAAACGAGAATAAGGCAACTGAATGGTTCACAAAAGCAGCCAAAAGTGGAGATGCTGTTGCACAAAATAATTTGAGTAAATTCAAATATGGTATTAAAATCGCTATAAAGGATTTATTGTAGCCTTTGTCCAAAATTTAAAGACCTAGCCAAACTGGTGTTTTAAATAAATTATTTTAATTATTCAAAATACATTAATAGGTTTTGCATAATTTCTTTACAACCTCTTTGTATACTAATAATGACTTAATAAACTTTTGGAAAGAAACAAACTGTAGTTTAGGAATTTGAGTAAATAAAAGTGTTATATTTATATATTAGTATTTATCTAGTATTTTGCTGAACTGAATTATTTACTTAGTAGTAATAAAGAATTTATGTAGATAAAAAGAATTTGTCAATTAGTAATCATTTTTATTTCTGTTATTAGTTTGTATTTAAGAAGGAAATGAACTTTTAGTTAGTAATTAAAACAATAAAAAGATATTATTGGGCGTTTTTTATAAAACTAGTAACAATTTTGTTGATCATTTGTTGATCATTTATTTTTAAATTTATTATAAATTTTGTCACGAGATTTTCTATGGAAATCATTTCTCAATTTGTTATTAAAACACCTGCTGAATTGCCTCGAAATTGAAAATCATTTCTCTTTTTATAAAAAAATTTCCTTTTTGGTAAAAAACTCTCAAATTAATCTTATATAACTTTATTGTAAATGACAATGACAATGTAAAAAAAAATAAAAAAAAAAAAAAATGACAATGTCAATGTCAATGTCAGTGACAATGTCAATGTCAATGTCAATGTCAATGTCAATGTCAATGTCAATGACAATGACAATGAAAAAAACTTCTAATGCCAACTTTTCGCAAAAACTCTTCCTGTGCCACTGAAAATACCTGTTAAATTGAGACATCATTCAATATTTGCATGTTTTCATTTGTTTGCTGATCAATTTCGCTATTATAATATTATTTACTGTTGTAGCATTTTCGCTATAATTTAAAAAATTTTTAAATAATTTTAACAAAAAACATTTTATTGTTAATTAATAAATTATAGTTTTTCAATTTAATTTTTAAAATGTTAATTTTAAAATAATACATGTATTATGACAATTTCTCTCTATAAAAAAAATAAAATAAATAAAATAAATAATAAGTAGAGGTTAGAACCATCCAAAAAAACCTTACTGGGTAGTAAATTTTATATGTATTTATTTATCCATTCCTAGGAGATTTTGCAGTAAAAATTAACTATTGATTATACTATAATAAACAGATTTGAAAATTTGAGTAATTCAGAGAGATTTGCATTTTTCAAATTAGAAAAACTTTTAATTTATTCATAATTTTAATATTATTTTACAATTGTAATAGCAGGAGATATAATTTGGCCTATCGGTCATATATGTAATACGTATTACCAATTTAAATATAGGATTTCCGATTTTAATATTGCAACATGTGATCATGTATTACAGTTATTAACAAAGAATTTTTTTATTTTTTCAGCTGATTATTTTTTTGTCTTTTCATTTACAAAAACCTAATAAAATAGAAGTAAAATTTTATTTTTTTTCCTTAAATATAAACACAAACATATTTAAATTAAATAACTCAGAATTTAAATATAAACAAATATTATAGTTTGTTTGCACATATTTCAAATTATGGTTTGAGCATTTTGGCCAAAGTAAATCTTGCTCTTTAATTAAAAGTAGTTCAGCAAGTTTGAAGCTGTTAAGATATTAATCTACATGAAAGCACAGTTAATATTTTTGGAGTTATTTACATTTTTACATGATAGTACTAAGTTACAAATTTTTTTTACCTTCAGAGCGTATTTTGGGCAGTTTAGTCAAAGTAAATCGACTTCTTATATTAATTGATTAATTGAAAGTTTTTTGGCGGGTCAAAATCTGCTTGGATATTAATTTTCATGAAGGTACAGTTAATACTTGAGGGGTTATTCACGTTTTTCACAATGGAATTTTATTTTTTCTGTTTTATCACTTTAGAGCGTATTTTCAGCACTTTAGTCAAAGTAAATCGACTTCTTATATTAATTGAATGTTGTTCAGCAGGTGATAATCTACTTGGATATTGATTTTCACGAAGGTACAGTTAATACTTGAAGGGTTATTCACGTTTTTCACAACGGTACTCATTCACGAATTTTATTTTTTCCGTTTTGTCACTTCAGAGCGTATTTTAGGCACTTTAGTCAAAGTAAATCAACTTCTTATATTAATTGAAAGTTGTTCAGCGAGTTATAATCTGTTTGAATATTAGTTTTCATGAAGGTACAGTTAATACTTGAAGGGTTATTCACGTTTTACACAACGATACTCATTCACGAATTTTATTTTTTCCGTTTTGTCACTTCAGAGCGTATTTTGAGCATTTTAGTCAAAGTAAATTGACTTCTTATATTAATTGAAAGTTTTTCAGTGGGTCATAATCTGCTTGGATATTAATTTTCATGAAGGTACAGTTAATACTTGAAGGGTTATTCACGTTTTTCACAACGGTACTCATTCATGAATTTTATTTTTTCTGTTTTGTCACTTCAGAACGTATTTTGAACATTTTGGTCAAAGGAAATCGACTTCTTTTATTAATTAAAAGTTGTTTAGCAGTCAAAATCCAATTTTCATGAAAATGCAGTGGAGTAATTTATATTTTTTATGATTATACTATACGTACTGAATTGCAAATAAATTTACATTCTTTAATGTATTTTTAAAATTTAAATTTTTATTTAATATTACTTAATAAAGCATTATTATTTAAAATTAAATTTAATATTACAATATAAATTTTTCTTTATTTTTTACCATACAAAAAAATTGTATATGGATTATGGAATCTACATTTTTATATTGGTAATACACTAACGATCTATGAAATCGGCTGTAAAAGTCACAAATTGGACAGATGTAGCCAAAAATTGGCTATCCGATTTTTTGCCAATTTTTACTTATTCTGATTCTTTTTTTAACGCGTTTATTTATTAAGTTCATAAATGATTACATAATTAACATACTTATTCTGATAATAGGCAGTATATATAAAGTAAATTGCATGTATACAAAAGGTTAACAATAAATGTGAATAAATGAAACTTAATAAATAAATGCAATGTATGAAACATTATAAATTAATGAAATATATTAGTATTAAAAAACAGATGCTATTCTATTATTTGAATTTAATAATAAATATATGAATTTAATTAAGTACTTTAAAATGTGGAATATTAAAAAATATGGAGATTTTATTTTTTTATAAGCATACAGTATGAATATACAGTATAAAAAAAAGATATATCATTTTATTGTTTCAAAATATAAATGGATTAATGGAGTTTTTTTCTTTATATAAATCATGTTAAAATCACATCGCAAAATATCTTTTACAAAATAAATATAATTTCGTCCATATTATGTTTCTATATTTTCATATCAATTTTTATTATTTTTTTTTTGCCACTATTTTATTAATAGAAAATTTAAAAACAAATTTTTATAGTGATAAAAAAATTATTAAAAACACTAAATAAATAAAAGAATTACAATGATGGAAAAAAAATTGGCTTTGACTGAAAAAGGAATAATATTCATTTAAAAAAAATTTGTAATTACAAAAACTGAAAATAACTGGATAGCTGCATCATTCATTCCAAGAGGATGGGAATAGAAAAATTATTATTAATACAAACTAAGTTTTTTTGTAAAAAAAGTGATTAAAATTTCATTAACCGGAAAATTATATTAGCAATAGTGTTTCGATCCGGGCAGAAACCGTCATCCGGATAAATTAAAAAAAATATCCGGTTTCTATCCGGATTATCCGACTCGGATAAAAATCCGGATATATCCGGGTAGAAACCGAAATCCGGATAAAATTATTTAAATTTTTTTTACTGTAGATCATTTTTAATAAATAAAATTCGTGGCATTCATTTAATTTAATGTGGCATTTAATTAATTAAATATATGGCATTTAATTAACTACTAAATTCGTGGCATTTATTAAATTTATGACAATTAAATTTCGTGGGATTGATATAAAAATTTATTTATAGCATTTATTTTTTTATTTATAAATTTAAGTACAGTTAGTTAATGTAGTCCTAAGCCCTAACCAAAATAAATAAATACTGTAATCATTTTCTTGGATTTTTTTGTAATTTCACTTGAAACATATTTTTGAATAGTGGAAAATAATTCATAAAATTATGGAAAACAGTAACGTTCAAGATTATATTACTCTAAGTGAAAATGAAGAGTCCAGTGATGAAGTTACAGAAATTACTCTAATACTAAAAAGAGGATGACCTAAAAAATTATCTAGGACACTTGGAAAATAAAGGATGATAAGTGCTAGTAAAATAAGTTAACTATACTTGAATTAACAAGTCAAATATCAAATAATCCAAATCCCTTTAAACTAACTACTACAATGACTAAACCACAAACAAAAGTGAGTTGGGTATGGGAATATTTTGTTAGAAAACAAAGTGAAAATGGAGAAATACGTGCATATTGTCAGTTTATATCAGATAATGGAGAAAATGTACAAAAAGTTATAAATATGATGGATCTGTTGTTAAGCATGGAATAACACCACCCACAGAACACATTATATCTGAAAACAAATCAATAATAAATGCCGCGAATTTAATATATTAAATTCAAATTATGTGACAAATCTTGTGACATAACTTAAAATTTTTCCTTGTGGTTAACGAATAATTAAAACAATAAAAAAAAATATTTAAAGTAATCATATATAATATTTTAACTCATCTGAAAATATATGAAATGTTATGATTTAAATTTTTTTAAAATTTTTTTTTATTTTTTATCCGGATTCCGGGTCAATCTGACCATTTTTTATCCGGATATTTATCCGGGTAAAAACCGTAATTATCCGGATACCTAAAAAAAAAAATTATCCGGGTTTATCCGGTTGAACCCGGCAACGGATCGAAACACTAATTAGCAATAAAGAATTGTGTATAATATGACCCGACCACCAATCAAATAACATGGACAGATCATGTTACATACAGATGGTGGCCTAAATGATCCGGCCACTTTTCAAAATTAAAAAATTTTTATATGTTTTATAAAATGAAAATAAAAATTTAACATGTTCATTACGCCTTCCTTTATTGAATTTTACAAAAATTTAATAATTAATTCTATATCCATTCGCGAAAATAACAGCATTGACCCTCTGAGGCATACTATCAATTAATTTTCGATAATATTCAGGAGGGAGATCATCCCATGCAACCTTGACGTATACTTAACATTATCATCATATCTAATATTTTATTAAAATCAATACAAACTATTATATTTATATTTATCTTTATATTATTACCATTTAACATGTTACAGGATTAATTCATTTTGATCATTAAATATAATATTTCTTTAATAAAACTAATAAACTCAAAATAAACCATAAAATTTATTATTTGATAAATATACAAAATACAAATCAACTTTTTAATATAAACCCTATTATATTACTTAAAATATATATAAATAATTACTGAATAATGCAATAATTATATTATAACTCACTAACAATACCAAATTACCCTAGTTATTTCATTAAATTATCTGGACGAACCTTTTTTTTTTAAAAAAAAAATACACACCTGATAAAAAAACTGTGACCATCAGAATTTTAAATTTATTTATTTATTATTTATTTTTTAATGTATAAATATAAAAAATAAAATATCTTATTACGTAAATCTGCTGAATATTAACCGTTAATAATTAGTCTCTTAAAAATTTGATAAATTTAATTTTCAAATCATTATAATTTTGGATTACTATATTACTATATAACTTAAACTCCTTTAGTACTTCATCTTTCAGACAAAATAATCATAAGCATCAGTGAAATGATTTTGAAAAGCAAGGTATTTAGCACTTTTCATGTTCATGAAATAATCCATGTACGACAATCATTAAATCATTTATTTTTTATGTGACATTAAGTTACTTATACAAATCATAACACTGACCTATTTTATGCCGGACAAAAATAAAATTTAGATTCTCGTTACCCGGCCAGGTCAGTTTTTCGAAAAATGGATTTTTTTTTTTATAGTAAAAAAAAATTTATCACGTGATTTTAAGTTTTTGGCCAATGTGCGTAAAAAATTTTACATATGAAAAAATTTTACATATATAAAATTCCGGTCATTTTTAGAATTTTATGTCACGAGAATCTAAAAAATTTTTTTGCCCGCCCTTAGTTGCAAAATTCAAAAAAATATTATCATGAGATTATTTAAAAAATGTTTCATAATGAGAGTGATATTGCATAAAGAACGGTATGAAAAGAAATTACAATTTTTATCATTTTCACAATAAAAAACCAACTTTTAATTATATCATATCATATTTTTTCAACATTATATTTTTGACAATTAAATTATTAAGATGATTCTGAAAATATGCTAAGACAATTACAAAATCAATTACAGGCTTTTCAAAATGATAATTATAAAATTTATAAAAGATCAGTCCGTACTTTATTATAAAGTTTGAGGTAATATATTAACTAAAATACTTCATACACTTCAAGATATTCTACTATTAATAACCAAAGTTATATACCAACCAATCCTTGGGTACCAAGTCAAATTTAATAAATTAATAGATATATTTGAAACAAATATATTAAATCAATTTATTTATGCTCCCTGTGCATTTTTATTTTATTTTCTTTCATTTTCACTTTTGATTTTATTATCATTGTTATATTATATTTAATTAAACAAATAACAATTGCACATTAAATTATTACATTACTGATGTCCAGGGACGGTGTTAGACGCATTTCTACTCGTTATTAATTAAAATATGAAAATGTGGTCTGAACCGTACCCAGACCAGAATTTTTAATTAAAATTGCAATTTTATGCGATATTGTTTATGATTTTATGATTCTAAAAAATATTAAACAACGTTGAAAATTGCAGCCCGTATTTAGAGATAATTCTGGCTCGAATTAACTAAAATCTGATCTGCATAATATAAACTGAAACGTAAATTACGTAAATTCTATGATCATACTTATGCCCGTGATGGATAATCACGTTGCTACAAAAATAATCCTTTATTAATAATATACAACGCTTGGTTAATGTAATACTCAAAATTATAAAAATAAAATCCAAAATGAAAAAAAAATCCTTTTTCCTTAATACAATCTATCTCCCTTTTAATAGTAAAATGATTTATTTTCATTAAAATAAATTCAGTGTTTTTCGTCTTCCCTTTTTGAAATCTTCCAATTTCAATTTGACAAATTTTACTTTTAGTAAACCTTTTCCTCTCATTATAAGAATTTCAAAAATGTCATTTTCGACTTTTCATTAATATCGACTTTTCAAAACTTCTTTTATTTGATCTTCACTTTCATTTCCTTATTTAGTAGTCTCCCGAACTTAATTCCCGTACCCAAATCTAAAAATAGAGATGAACACAAGAATAGTTTTACATCGTTACGGATGTTACATTTGTAACATTCCACAATTATAATACTTCAAATTTTATACGCTTAAGCTAAATATAATACTGCGCCCCACAATTAACAAATTCACTGGGTAATTTCCAGCATTACACCGGGTTGTATCCAAAGTAGTTGTTCATAAATCCCAAAGTACCCTGGATGCACCCAAGATTGCTATCCGGGATTTTTGATCATATATAAATCATTACACAGTACAATCAGTGCACCTATTTTTAAAGTATCACCTGAAGTGATCGACAGTTACTGTACTTCCATGCACAATTACGTTTTGGTAATACAAGTCCTTATAAGAAGAAAACTTAAATCGCATGAAAAAAAAAAAATATTAACTTCGTCAATAAAATTTAAGAAGTCCAATAATGTCTAATAACACTGAGTCTAATATACCCGTAAAATTTACTGAAAATTCAAATAATGAGTGGATTAATTGGATTGAGGAAGCCATTGCAAAAGATTACTTTAAATATTATGAACTCAATCAGTTTACTAATTTTCAAGAAATTGGGGTTGGAGGGTTTGGGAAAGTTTACCGTGCGAAATGGAAAAGTTCTCCATATTATTTGGCATTAAAATCTTTTTTCAATTGTAACAACGTCACAATTAAAGAGATAGTTAAAGAGGTAATAATAAAATAATTATTACATTATAATTTATATAACTTCTAATTTAAAATTCTATTTAGCTTAAAATTCAGCGTGAAGTGGATTTTCATGAGAATATTATTCGTTTCTGTGGTATTGCAACAGGTACAATATACCTTCTTTTCATGCATAATTTGATTGTAAAATCTAAATTTATTATTTTATTTTATTTTTTTTACAAAGAAAATCAAGTTGATAATTCAAAAAAATATTTGTTAGTAATGGAATATGCAAATGGAGGTACTCTTCGAGAATATTTGAAGAAACATTTTGATAATCTTACTTGGAATAATAAATCTAATATGGCATTTCAGTTGGCTTGTGCTATATTATGCTTACACGACGAAGGAATTATTCACCGTGATCTGGTAATTCATTTGTTTACATTTTGTTATTTCATGTTTGTTGAATTGTAATTAATAAATTTATTGTATTTAATAATATTAATAGCATTCCAAAAATGTATTAGTTCATCAAAATATAGTTAAATTAGCTGATTTTGGTCTATCAAAAAGAATTGAAGAATCATCCAACCTTTCTTCAACGAAATTATTTGGAATGGTTCCTTATATTGACCCAAAAAGTTTTAGTAATCAAGATTATAAATTGAATAAAAAAAGTGATATTTATAGTATTGGAATACTTTTATGGGAGATATCTAGTGGAAATCCTCCTTTTGATACTGAAGGTAAACCGAATGACGTTTGTTTAGCAATTAATATATCACAAGGCCTTAGAGAGACACCCATTCCTGATACGCCCGAAGATTATGTAAATATTTATGCTGGTAAATATAATTAATAATTAATTTATGTTTATATTAATGTTAATTAAATTAATTCTATTTATTTTTAGATTGTTGGAATAATGAACCAGATAATCGTCCAACTATCAATCAGGTGGTCTTTAAATTAAATGCAATTATTCTGAAGAATAATAATATGATTATAGACGATATTCGGACAAATGACTCTTGTACAAACCAATTATCAAGTAAACAACAACTCGATTTGAATGCTTTTGAAGATCCTATAAATACTTCATCACCATCACATGGGGAATTATCCAAATTTATTCAAAAGTTTAACAAAATGAATACTAAAGAAATAGATTCTTCAATATTATCGAATAATAACTTTAAGGTGACAGTTGATGAAATGGTTGAACTTTCTGATAAATTAAGCGTAGAAAATGAAGAATTAGAAAGACTATGCATTTATAATTATCTTAATAATCATAATATAACTCCACAGGAAATTTATATTTGGTTATTAAATAATCAAAATCATTCAAATTCTATTGTTTTACTTGGAGATTTTAATTATTTAGGAATTGAAATTAATATTGATAAAAAAAAGGCATTTGAATTATATCAGGTAGCTGCAAATTCAGGAAATATTATAGCACAATATAATCTTGGTTGCTGTTATACATATGGGAATGGTGTTTATAAAGATTATGATAAAGCTTTTGAATTATTTAAGAAAGTAGCTGAAAGAGAATATTCAAAAGGAATAAACTATTTAGGATTTTGTTATTTTAAAGGAATTGGAACTGATGTTGATTTTAAAAAGGCATTTGAATTAAATCAAAAATCAGCAGATTTAGGATATGCAAGTGGAATAGCTAATTTAGGATTTTGTTATTTTAAAGGAATTGGAACTAATATTGATTTAAAAAAAGCATTTGAATTATATCAAAAGGCAGCAGATTTAGGATATGCAAGTGGAATAACTAAATTAGGATATTGTTATGAACAAGGAATTGGAACTGATATTGATTTTAAAAAAGCATTTGAATTATATCAAAAGGCAGCAGATTTAGGATATGCAGGTGGAATAACTAATTTAGGATATTGTTATAAACAAGGAATTGGAACTGATATTGATATAAAAAAGGCATTTGAATTATATCAAAAGGCAGCAGATTTAGGAAATGCAGATGGAATATTTTATTTAGGATATTGTTATGAACAAGGAATTGGAACTGATATTGATTTAAAAAAAGCATTTGAATTATATCAAAAGGCAGCAGATTTAGGAAATGCAACTGAAATATTTTATTTAGGATGTTGTTATCAAAAAGGAATTGGAACTGATATTGATTTTAAAAAGGCATTTGAATTATATCAAAAGGCAGCAGATTTAGGAAATGCAGATGGAATATTTTATTTAGGATATTGTTATGAACAAGGAATTGGAACTGATATTGATTTAAAAAAAGCATTTGAATTATATCAAAAGGCAGCAGATTTAGGATATGCAGGTGGAATAACTAATTTAGGATATTGTTATAAACAAGGAATTGGAACTGATATTGATATAAAAAAGGCATTTGAATTATATCAAAAGGCAGCAGATTTAGGAAATGCAGATGGAATATTTTATTTAGGATATTGTTATGAACAAGGAATTGGAACTGATATTGATTTAAAAAAAGCATTTGAATTATATCAAAATGCAGCAGATTTAGGATATGCAGGTGGAATAACTAATTTAGGATATTGTTATAAACAAGGAATTGGAACTGATATTGATATAAAAAAGGCATTTGAATTATATCAAAAGGCAGCAGATTTAGGAAATGCAGATGGAATAAATTGTCTAGGTGATTGTTATAAACAAGGAATTGGAACTGATATTGATTTAAAAAAAGCATTTGAATTATATCAAAAGGCAGCAGATTTAGGATATGCATGTGGAATAACTAATTTAGGATATTGTTATGAACAAGGAATTGGAACTGATATTGATTTAAAAAAAGCATTTGAATTATATCAAAAAACAGCAGATTTAGGATATGCAGATGGAATATATTATTTAGGGCGTTGTTATCAAAAAGGAATTGGAACTGATATTGATTCTAAAAAGGCATTTGAATTATATCAAAAGGCAGCAGATTTAGGAAATGCAACTGAAATATTTTATTTAGGATGTTGTTATCAAAAAGGAATTGGAACTGATATTGATTTTAAAAAGGCATTTGAATTATATCAAAAGGCAGCAGATTTAGGAAATGCAGATGGAATATTTTATTTAGGATATTGTTATGAACAAGGAATTGGAACTGATATTGATTTAAAAAAAGCATTTGAATTATATCAAAAGGCAGCAGATTTAGGATATGCATGTGGAATAACTAATTTAGGATATTGTTATAAAAAAGGAATTGGAATTGATATTGATTTTAAAAAGGCATTTGAATTATATCAAAAGGCAGCAGATTTAGGAAATGCAGATGGAATATTTTATTTAGGTGATTGTTATATAAAGGGAATTGGAACTGATATTGATTTTAAAACGGCATTTGAATTATATCAAAAGGCAGCAGATCTAGGAAATGCAACTGGAATATTTTATTTAGGATGTTGTTATCAAAAAGGAATTGGAACTGATATTGATTTTAAAAAGGCATTTGAATTATATCAAAAGGCAGCAGATTTAGGAAATGCAACTGGAATATTTTATTTAGGATGTTGTTATCAAAAAGGAATTGGAACTGATATTGATTTTAAAAAGGCATTTGAATTATATCAAAAGGCAGCAGATTTAGGAAATGCAACTGGAATATTTTATTTAGGACGTTGTTATCAAAAAGTAATTGGAACTGATATTGATTTTAAAAAGGCATTTGAATTATATCAAAAGGCAGCAGATTTAGGAAATGCAACTGGAATATTTTATTTAGGATGTTGTTATCAAAAAGGAATTGGAACTGATATTGATTTTAAAAAGGCATTTGAATTATATCAAAAGGCAGCAGATTTAGGAAATGCAACTGGAATATTTTATTTAGGACGTTGTTATCAAAAAGGAATTGGAACTGATATTGATTCTAAAAAGGCATTTGAATTATATCAAAAGGCAGCAGATTTAGGAAATGCAACTGGAATATTTTATTTAGGACGTTGTTATCAAAAAGGAATTGGAACTGATATTGATTTAAAAAAAGCATTTGAATTATATCAAAAGGCAGCAGATTTAGGATATGCAGGTGGAATAACTAATTTAGGATATTGTTATGAACAAGGAATTGGAACTGATATTGATTTAAAAAAAGCATTTGAATTATATCAAAAGGCAGCAGATTTAGGATATGCAGGTGGAATAACTAATTTAGGATATTGTTATAAAAAAGGAATTGGAATTGATATTGATTTTAAAAAGGCATTTGAATTATATCAAAAGGCAGCAGATTTAGGAAATGCAACTGGAATATTTTATTTAGGACGTTGTTATCAAAAAGGAATTGGAACTGATATTGATTTTAAAAAGGCATTTGAATTATATCAAAAGGCAGCAGATTTAGGAAATATTACAGCCCAATATAATCTTGCTTTTATGTATGAGAATGGAAAAGGAATTGTTAAAGACATAAATCAAGCAATTTACTGGTATAAAAAATCTGCATTACAAGGAAATCAAAATGCTCAAAATAAATTGGAACAAATTCATGTAAAGTAAATTGAGAATATTATTGCTTAATGCTTAAATAAAATAAATAAGCAAAATACTGTTATAGAATTTATAGAATTTATTTCATTTGTTTTTTTTTTTAAAGTATTGTATATTAAAGTAATAGCATTGTTTGCCGATATTGGTCATTAATAACTTTAAAAGATTTATTTAAAATAGATTCATAAGAAATAAATAAATAATATTTTTTGTTGATAACTGCTAGTAAATAGTAAATATACACATTTTTTATGTTTATTTACTAATTGTTAAGTGCGGTGTTTAAAATATAACCATGTTGCCGTAAAGATCCGAATTCTTTGGAATTCCACACTTCTAAAGGTAAAAAAATTCGGCATTGAGATTTGAGAAAAACTCTTTTAAACTAGATCCGTGATTTGTGCTATATACTTTTCCAAAAGAATTAAAACTTTAAAATCTGTAACAAAAGATAAATTTTTTAGATAATAATAGTACGTGCATTACTAGCAAATAACGTAAAAATGAACATTATGAAGCTTGATGAGTAAGCCATTCCAAAGAATTCAGAAAGTTCTTTTGACAAAAATCACAAAATATACGATTATGTGTGAAACTAAATAAAATTTATAATTAACGTAGTATTTAAGTCACTTTCTAAAGTTTGATGAACTTTATAAAATTTATATTTCACTTATTAGATGTTTTACATTTTCATTCCTTTATTTATACACTATTCACTTTTATTAATTTTGTTATATTAAACCAATAAAATTTTTTTTTAAAAGAAACATATCTAAATTGTGAAAAATTTTATTCATTTAAAAGGATAATCAAACTTTCAGTATTATTAAAATAGTTACGTTCTGACAGTTACAGCTATGATATCATCTATTGACTGATCATATCGTATTACCACCATACGAAACAATCGAAACATGTATATATATTATATATACAAAAAGTTTACAAGTTTATATTTGAATGATTTATAAATTTAATATAAAGTTCTCTTTACAAATGTTAAAAGTATAATGTCATTTGTAATAATGTCAAATAAATATCCAATTCATTATTTCATCACAGATGAAAATGATCAACATTTTAAGTATGTAAGCATGCAAAAATTTGTTATCTAATTGTCTAATGCAAAATTGCCATTATTTTTATTTAAGAAATTCATGGAGTTAAATTTAAACATTTCAAATTTAATATAAACTAATGACGAAAGTAAAATAATTGTTAAATTTTCTTATTGAACGTGATTCTCAGGTTTCTGCTTGAAATCAAGGTTTCTAATTTTAAGATTCCTACTTTAATTAACTTACAATATCTTTATCATATGATTGAAAGGTTTTTTTAAAACATCATTGTTTAAATTTGAATGTTAAAGTTTCTTTAACGTGAGCGTGCCAGTCCTAAAAATATTATTATGGAAAATAATTCAAAATCAAATAGTTTTATCAAATTATTTATTTAGTTATGATTGTATGAAATCAATTAATAAAGCGAACAAATCGATTTATGATCTTATTGTAATATGTACTAATTACTATTTGTTGCTGCCGTAGCCAAGCCTTTTAAAAAACTTGTTGCCACCTGATCACCACGTTGAGGTGCAGCAACATTGATCGGGAGAAGAGGAAACGAAAGGGAAAGGGAACGAAAGGGAAAGTGAAAGTGAAGGGAAGGGAAAACGAAAGGGAAAGGGAAAGCGAGAGGGAAAGGGAAAGGGAACGAAAGGGAAAGGGGAAAACGAAAGGGAAAGGGAAAACGAGAGGAAAGGAGAAAAACACAAAGGAAAGGGGAAGTGGAGGGAAGAGGAAGAAAAAGAGAAAACGAAAGGAAAGAGAAAAGTGAGAGAGAGATAAGGGAAAGAGCGAGGAAATACACAAACATACACGCCACCCAACACACAACAACCCATATACCTAAAGGAGACGTAAAGAAAAGGGACCCAAGAATAAAGAGAAGACCTAAACAGAAAGAAGACAGACTTAAAAAAAGAAGATAAAGAAGACCAGTCGAAGAAAAAAAGATAAAGAAAACCTAAAGATTATCATGACAAAACCTACATCAAGATTATGTGTTACATGTCATAAGGAATTATTATCTGCATATTTGCATGAGTAATTTTTTCGCGTAACTTTTTATATGACTAATTATATTTAACTTTTATGTTACACTAGGAAACGGGAAACTTCAAGAGTTTATTGTATATTGTCACGTGCCGGAAGGACAGACTGACGTTTTTACTACGCTCCAGACAATAGTTATAATTTTTATTTAACATATTTATAAAAAAAAAAAATTAAAATCCTTAAATCACATGAACAGCAAATTTTTCGTTACACAGTATTTTCTCAACGCGGAAAAAATATGGTCTGAAAAAATTTTTTGTCGTTGAAATAAAAAGTCTAATAAAATAGTAAAGTTCATTTCTAAAATAAAGTCAAATGGAAACCAAATTTAGTAATCAACTATCTCAGATAAAGCGTAAAGGTACCGACTGATTCGTACTGCAATAAGCCTTATACTGAAGAATTATGGTGTAAAGAACGTTTAGAAAACTTAGCATGCTTAATTTAGCCATATATTACTATTATAGAAAAAGAATTTAGAAAAAGTCTTTATTGGTATCAAAAAGTAGCAAAAAATGGTAAAATGGTAATAAGAAGTAATAAATCCCTATAAAAAAATTGGATACGTTTTTTATAAAGTTTTTATACGATTTTTTTTCCTTAGAAATAACGTATCATAATAGGATACGGAAAAATGCACAATTCCGTATCACTAAAAATATGGTTTGGATACGGAATTTGCACGGGATTTATATGGAATTTACATGATTTGATCATTGATTTTATCACGAAATTTATACGATTTGGTCACTGAATTTACTATTTGTATTACAGTTTACTATAATTGTATTTACATAAATCTAATTTTACTTTATTAAATTAAATAAAAAATAAAAAATAAACAAAGTACAAATACATTATGAAAATTCCCTCCTTATAGATAATTTTGGTTGCAATAGGTGGTTTTAATAAGTTCACGTTCATTTGGAGTCAAACAACCTGAAAGAACAATAAAAAAAGATTGGAAACAAAACCCCCCTCATATAGTATCTGCAATCGTCCAAGTCACCAAAGGTCAGCATTCCTACAAAAAAAGAAAGAGAACTCCAGAATGTCTGACCTACATAAAAGAAAAGAATTATGAGGCGTCTAATGAAAAAGAAACCAAAACAACAAAATAAATCCAAAACTGACCTATAAAAAAAGAAGACTCTGAAGCAACAAAACTGAAACAACCTACAAAAAGAAAAGAATCTAAACCCAACTTACAAAAAAACAAGAAAATTTGAACTGACCTAAAAAAAGAAAAAAATCCTGAATCATCCTACAAAAAGAAAAGGACTCCAAAATGATCTACAAAAAAGAAAAAAGAAACTGAATATTCTCACAAAAAAAAATCAGCTGGCCTATGAAATTAAATATAAATAAAAAAGAAAGGGGAATAAAGAATAAATCAAAAAAAATATTTTTTCAAAAAGAGGGGTAACGAAGTTAAGAAAGTTAAAAAAAAATTTTTTTTTAAAGGGAGGACGTCAAAGTTAGAAAAATAAAAAATTTTTTATAAAGAGGAAATAGAAATAGTAAGAAGAAATTTTTTTTAAAAAAAAGAAGAGTGGGAATAAAAGAAAAAATTTTTTTTTAAGGGAGTGACGAAAAAAATTTTTTTTTCAAAGGAAAGTGACGAAAAAAAAAATTTTTTGAAGTGAGGTACGAAAAAAAAAATTATTTTTAAAAGGGGGTGACGAAGAAAGAAGAAAAATTTAGAAAAAATAACAAAAATAAGACAAGAGAAAGAGAAAGGAAAGGAAAGACAGAAAGGAAAAATCGGAAGATCAAACTCATCAAAAGTAAGGGTTTATATAAAAAACAAAAAACGTATCATAACAATAAACAATCATGTGATTTCGTGTTATGATACGGATTTTTGTAAATTATCTTCTAAAAATATTAAGTTTAAAAATTCCGTATACATTCCGCATGATTAATTTTTTCCGTATACATTTCTTATACATTAGTTTTTTTAAAAATGTTCAAAAATGAATTGCTTATTAAATATACGGAATTTGTATACGGAATCTATAGAAACGTACAAAAAATGTATACAAAACGTATCCTTTCCGTATACATATTTCTTATAGGGAATAGATTAGCCATATCATAGCATGTCTCGAATTTTGTTGATGCTGCATTAGAAAGATTAAAAAAAAATGATAGCAGTTTCAAATTTAATTCCATTAATAAGTTAAAATGAGGAAATATTATAGCTATAACAAGAATCAAAGGAAAGTGTCAAGATCAATACAAGGTTAACGTAAGAATCACGTCCAGATAAAAAATTTGAGAAACATGGACAATCCCTATTCCCTACAAATTTTACAACAAAGGCTGAAATATATCTAGGTCAATTAAAGATGCACGCATTCATAGATGCAGAAAAAAAAAATAAATTCCATTTTCCTCTACAGTATTACGCTTACTACTCTTATAATTAACAGTATATTTAAGAATTAAGTCACGTGACAATGTGACGCAACGCTAAAAAACGCTCAACTTAAGAAATACCTGGTTAACACCAGAAAATAATAAGTTCAGATTTATAATATTACAAAACGGATATATTCACTAGCGGGATCAATGAGTTTGAACGTCAGTAAAAAAGATAAAAAAGATAATTATTAATTATTTAAATCACCGTCGACGGATCTAAAAAGTTCGACGATCAACAAAATACGATAATGTAGAAGAGTTTAACTAACTGAACGAGAGTTTTAGTGAGAGAGTTGAAGAAATCAATAATAAAATTAAAGGATCAATAAGTAAAGAGAAAGTAATAGATACAGATGAGCCAGCTTTAAATGATAACAATAAACATATTGCTATAGTCCAGGAAGATAGTGAGGATGATCTCGAACCTTTAGATTTAGGTTAAATAGTCAATAAAGTGACAATTAACACTATATTAAACTATTAACAATATTTTAAATTTATATAGTATTTTTCTTTATATTGGTTACCGTTAACCGCTTTTTTGCTAACCACCTTTCCTTAGGAAAAAAAATGGATATATTTTATTTGACATGTTGCGGTTACACAAAATTACTATCTTTATTGAATATTCGTCGTACAGTACGTGCATTGCTTAACAGTTTACGTATATTTACACAAGTTAAAAAACTTCCTGATGACCATATCTATACCTCTCATATTGCTATGACCCACATGTCCTCAAATTTCATGCCAGATTTTATTTAGCTTTATCAAATGAAAAATACTGCTCATAATATTCTTAAGAAAGTTCTTTCGCTGCAAAGTTTTTCTTTCATTTTAAAAAAAGTCAAATACATTGTGAGTTTTCAATTGAAAATTTCTTTATTATATTTATTAGTAACTATAATTAAATAAAAAAAAATTTCCATTCTCACAAAAAAAAAAAAAAAAAAATTAGAATAAAAATGGAAAAAGATTTCCATTTTTATTTTGAAAAATTTTTTTTGAAGATTTTAAGATTTAAGAACATTTCATTTTTACGTAATTAATTTTTCAAAACTTCATTCTTACGAAAAATGATAATATTTAGATCAAAATGGAAAAAAAGATTTCCAATTTTTATTTTAAAAGATTTTTGAATATTTTTTTCAAGAAACACATCATTCTTACGTAAAAGAGAAATAATTAATTTTTTAAAACTTCATTCTTACGAAAAAAATAAAAATATTTGGATCAAAAATGGAAAATGATTTCCATTTTTATTTTGAAAGTTTTTTTGAATTTTTTAAGGAAAACTTCATTCTTACGAAAAGAAAAAAAAAAATAAGAACGAAAATGGAAATTAATTTCCATTTTCACTTTCTTTTTAAAATTTTTCAGGAAAACTTTATTTATAATGTGAGAAACATTTTAAAAAGTTAGTCTCACACTATTAACAATATAATATGAAAATATCATTTTTTTCGTCCAAATTTGGGAATTATGGTTAAATTAATTGCAAACAACTTAATCTATAAAAATACAAAAAATGTGTTCAATTCGAAAAAATTTAATTCGAAAAATTCCCTCGGATAAATTATTTTCCGATCAGAAATGTGCCCAATTTTCAATTCAAGTTATGATTGTCAAAATTTTAATGCAATTTGGTAAAAAGATTCTCTCGGATAATTATTTACCGGAAGAAATTAAAATAAAAAATATGGTAATATGATCAAGAACAGGTTAAGTTCAAAAAAGAAAAAATTTTTTTAATGGATTTTGTATCAATCAAAAAAGGAAATCTTTTTTAAGTTTTTTTTTGAATGAAACTCATTAAACTGATTAAGGATAATCATCCTCGATCGATTAACTGATTTCGGTTAGACCAGTTATCTAAAAAATTAAAGTTTTAATACTTTTTTAGCTAATATAGAAAAACACTTTCAGAAATGACAATAAATTAAAAAATATCGTAGTCTTCTTAATTATTGGAATTTGAATTCCGGTTTACGTCATTTAGTCATTTTAGTGATCTTCATATAAATCACATGTTTACGTTTTTTTCAATATGATATAAATGTTATAAATAACTCGCAATTCCCCATTTTAAAAAATACATTCATTCATTATTTATTTTTTTTTTCTAAATTCTAAATATAAAAAACCAAGAAAACGAAAAAAAATTTTTGCAAAAATGGGTAAAAATAAAAATATTGTCGTATTATGTGATGGTACATGAAATAATCCTAATTCTCAGACCAACGTTAATACATTATATAAAGAATTACTTGAGGAAAAATATAAACAACATGTCTTGTATATAGACGGAATTGGAATTGGAGAATTGGCCTTGAATTTCATCATTGATGGAGCTATAGCTCTAAGTCTTGATAATAAAATCAAAGAAGGTTACAAATTCATAGTTAATAACTATAATCCTGGTGATGATATATGGCTTTTTGGTTTTAGTCGTGGCGCTTACACTGCGAGATGTATTGCTGGAATGATAAGAAATTGTGGAGTACTGAAAGTTGATAGAGAAATCAAATCTGAACAGGTTGATAAACGTGCTGATCTCGCTTACGATATATATCGTAATAGAGATGCGGGTCATAGCCCGGAAGGAAAAGAATCTGAAGATTTTAAAAATACATTCAGTCATCCTGAACCTAAAAAACAAATTATAAAATTCCTTGGACTTTGGGATACTGTTGGCGCTTATGGTTTACCCGCTTATGCAATTGGTGAAGGTTTTAAATATTTGGAATTTTATGATCAATCTGTACCTAGTATAGTTAAATTTGCTTGTCAAGCTTTAGCCATTCATGAAAAAATTGCTTTCTTTGAACCTTGTCATATAAATTCGAATAATTCTGGTACTATTGTAAAAGAAACTTGGTTTCCTGGTATACATTGTGAAATAGGTGGTGGAACATTTTTAAATTTTAAAAGCAATGAAAAAATGATTAAAGCATCTCTTTTGTGGATGATAGAAAATATCGAACAAGTTGGAGGTTTATTAATGCGTGATGATATTGAAACTTATCGTACTCGTTTCTCTACAGATTCTGGACCTTCTTGGAACATTAATAATCTTCCTATATTTGATCGTTATAATACTATTATTCCAATGGTCATGCAAAAGGATAGAACCATTCCATTAGAATTAGATTCTAGTCAAAAAACTTTAAGAAAAGATCTTCTTTATAGGGATGGTGATTGGTTACTTCCATTTGGTACTAGGTCAAATCTATGTGCCCAATATGATTCGAATACGTATGAAGAATTGCGTAAAGATATGGAAACAATGGGAATTAAACTATATAATAATGTAAGTTACTATAAGGATATTAATGAAGAAGCACACGAGGGTACTCATATAATAATTCAATCAAAAGATTATAAAAAATAGAGTATTTTACATGTGACGTACCATTTTTTTTTTTTGAATATATTTATCAAATAAATTTTTTTTATTAATAAAAACATTTAACAATAATTGATAATTAATTTAAATAATACTAGTAAATAAACTAGATAATATATTTTCTTAAAAAGAATAACTATTAAAAATAATTTTTAAGAATTATTTTATATGTAACTTGTATAAAGTAATTGAAAATAATTTTGTCAAGTACGTCTCAATCGTCTCATCAGATCTCCAAAATTAAAGCCGCCGAATGGTCGAACCTATGGGCAAGAACAAAGTAATAAAGTACTAGGAAAAATAATTTTCCAAGACCAAAAATAATTTTGATATTGCTATATATAATGTATTTATTGCGATTAGAAAATTCAAATATCATTATTTCATTATGAAAAACCAAAAAAAAATTTTTATTTCAAATAGTGATTCCGGTTTAACTACTTTAGTTTCAGCTGATCGTTTGCAATTTCAAGATGCTATATATAGTTTAAATAATAGTTTGTAAAAAAACTGTGTACAAAGGCTAGGCTAAAAAACTTTATATAACTAGTAAACGGTATAACTAGTAAATTTTGCATTTTACTGGCTGACGCGTGAAAAATTGGTTAGGTGAAATTTTAATTATTTAATATATTGTATCAGATAAAGACAAGATATTGAACAACAAAGTCTGATAGCTTTATAGGTATTTTTACAAATTTTATAAAATTACGAACACATTTTCTTGTATATAAAAAATATTCTCAGTGATATCTAGCGATGATTTATTGTTTTTCATATTTCTGTTTTTTGTATATGTTCTAAATACATCTTTTGGTAATATAAAGTAAAAGCTAATTCCACAAGAATCATTAAAGATTCCTTTAATTGCCCTTAAGCCTTCTTGCTTAATACCATGTGACTTGGAAACGGTAACTTGAAATAGCTTGTTGTACCCTGTAAAAAAAGTCAATCCGTTTTTTATACTCCATCTTTTTTCCGTAAAAGGCTCATGTTCCCGGAATTAATAGCCTTATATGAGTTATATCGCGGAATTTATCGAATTATTTACATTTTCCGTGAATTGATCCATGAAAGGCTCATTTTTACAGAGTTTTTACAGAAATAACGATAAAATTTTTTATAGGGGTAGCGAACATAGCTGTCTATGGATTCAAAAATCTTGGAAGTTGATCGATAATATTTTTTTCAATCTTGCTAATATCATCAAATAAAAATTTCTTCTAGAGATTCCAAAGAGTTGTTTCAGGTCCTAATGCGCCGTCACCTGTGAGTTTACACGTACTGAAAAGGTTCCAAGAATTTCATGTGAGACCAATTCGAATAACTGCTCACAGAGAGATCCCATTGCAGTCTCAATAAAAGTGCGCAAATCCTCCTTATCCTCTTTCAATCTTTTTAAACATTTATATGCAATATAATCTGACCCAAAAAAGCAGGAGCAACAGGTGTATGGATCAGCTTTTTCACCTTCTACTTCTGTTTCTTCAAGGTTGATATGCATATGAATTAGTTTATGAGTAAATTCATCACCTGAGAAGTCTTTAGCTTGATTACAGAGCATGCCTGATTCACCAAAGATCAATCGAGAAATCCCACCACATAGTTTGAACTTATCTTTCAATGATTCTGAAGGAACTTTTTCGCAATATACATTCTTCCAACAGTCTTCAACTTCAAATTCATTCCATATCGGCATGTAAAGTTTTTTGCACCACTGCTTTGAAAAATCACTAATAATTGATTTCTTTGGTGAACCATAATTAACTTTCCATTAGAAAAATCATGTCCTAATTGGTCCCTTTTTCCATCGATTATACACCAAACATCTTGTTCTTCCGCTATTTGTCTGTATTGTACCTTGCCAATTACACATTCCTTATCACCTGAAGGATAAATCAATGCTGTAACAGTTTCATATTGCTAATATATTTATATATAAATATTAATATTATAAAATCTAACTACTATAAGGAAGGTGCATAACCTATTCCTTATGTGAGTTTTTTTAAAAATATTTTATCTAAACAATTATTAGTAATTATGAATTTTTTTAGAGTGAATTGTTCAAAAATGTTAGAATCTAACAAAACTTTTTTATTCTCTTTAAGGAGCACTATTAGCATTAACCTTCCAAAGAACGTTTTTCCAATACCTGGATTGCCAGTAATGAGGTATCAGCTGAATTTTGTATCTTATAATATAAAATCACTTAAATACTTGTAACACTCTCGGTTATAAATATCCATGTCTCCTTTATCCCCTGGTAAGCTTGGAATTTTGAATACCTTATCTTGTATGTTGATCTCTGGTAAGCTATTAAGTAAATTTTGAAATTTTTCCCTATCTGGAAAAGATACAAGTTAACTTAGGAATTTTTTTTATCCTTTAATAAAGTTCAACATTAAATAAAGATACCTTTTTGTCATCACTTTTTTACTCTATTATCTTCCTCATCCTCCACCATTTTCCTTTCCCTAATCGAATAAAAAAAAGATATAAGTGAGCGAGTTAACATGAATTTCTTGTTCGAGGGGTAATCATTTGGAGACACTTACCGTGGTGGTGGCGGTGGGGGTAGGACAATGATGTGGATTGAGCATCGTGTTTTATCAAAGTGTTCTAAATGGTCTGAAATTGGGTCTCCTGAAAACATCTCCTTTCCTTCAAGATCTTGTTTAACGTTAATTATACAAGACGTGTCATCAAGCATCTTCAAATTATCGTTTTCATTTCCGAAAGAGATATCAACTTTCCATAATACGAGGTCACTTTCGTCAATATTTTGTTTAAAAAAGGTGTTCTTTTTCTTATCATAGATAACATGCCTAAGGTTCATAACAAGTTCTGAGGATTCGAACTCGACAAAATCAAGTTTCCTTTTAACGGGAACTTCACCTAGAACAACATAATATGTCATGATATATCTGCAAACGCAAAAATCAAGAGTCAGAAGTAAAGTTTTAAAAAGTGATAACACAAATAAAAATTTTGGATGCAACGTTAAACCTCTTGAACTTAGTTTGCACCAGGGATGGCGAAAGTCTCGAAATAGCAAAGAATAGTTCGACATAAAAATTTTTTAAAGCAAAGATCTGATTTTATATTATTTTTAATGTATGACAATACAGGAATGTAACGGCACACCAAATACCGTCACTGTTTACTTTATACATTGATTTTAGAAATTTTTATTCATATGAGTTACTAAAAAGGAATATTATAACCAAAAGTAGAAGGTATCATCGCTAATTATTTTTTTCTGGTTAGATACGAGTCCATATGACGATCTGTATAAATATTAGGTTGAACAATAATTTCTAAATCCAACATAATTTTTTTTTCTTTAGAAATAAAACAAAAAAAAACACCAGAAAATTAACGATGCCGCCCAGCGTAATGAATAAAATTACAGATATCAATATTTCTGTAAGTGATGAAAATTTTTTAAAGAATCTTATAATAAGATTTCGTAATAACATTATTAAAATGGATGATTTTGGTAATTTTGAAAATATTTTAACTAATTGGATGAACTCTTTCCTTGAAAATAGTAATGATAAAGACCCTAAAAAGATTCTCAAAATAATGAAAAATCATAAAGAAAATAAATCTTGGTTTACAAGTTTAATAGGATATTTTTATCAATTTGGTATTGGTTGTAATCTTAATAGGGAAAAGGCATTGGATTGTTATTTAATTATTTAATTGCCATCAATAATAATATTGTTATATATAATAGACAAGAATCAATTACATTTGATTGTAGTAAAAAATAATGATGCATTAAATATGTTAAGAAATAGTAACACAATTATCGGAAAATATTTTATCTTCTTTTATTATAAAGATATTATTTTATCTGGTATTGATTTTAAACAAAATCAATTAGTATATCTTCTAGAATTAAACGGAAATAGTGATTAGAAGTACAATTTAATTTAACAATTCGTAGAGATGACATAAAAGCTAATTATAAAAAGTTTTTGAATTACTCCTACGTTTGACTGAAGAAGGAAATTTAGATGCACAATATAATTTGGCAATTTGTTATATGGATGGAATAGGAACACAAAAAGACGAAAAAAAGCATTTGACTTGTTTTTAAAATCTATTCAACTAAATAAATCACGCGTTCATAGAAATAAGATGAGGAGTAAATTTGAAATGGATTTAGAATCTGCGATATCAAATAATTCCATAGCACAAAATAAGATAGGATATCATTTTCAATATGGAAAGGAGGAGTAAAAAAATATATAACAAGGGCATTTAAAGGATATTTAAAATCAGCTGAAAATGGAGATGCAATGAGTCAAAGTAATGGGGATATTGATATGAGCATGGGATAGGAATAGATAAGGATGAAACAGAAGCAATTGAATGGTATATACAAAATCAGCTATTCTAGGATGATAAAATAAAAACATTTGAATGGTACACAAAAGCGGATGAAAATGGTGATGCTGTAGCACAAAATAATATAGGATATTGTTGCAAATATGGTAAAAGAACAGATAAGGATGATAAAAAAGCATTTGGGTGGTATTTAAATTCGGGTATAAAATGGGACAGTTTAAATTATTCAAAATACATTAATAGGTTTGCATAATTTCCCTACAGCCCTTCGTATTAACAATCAAACAACGATTCATTTAGCCTAATAAGCGATATTACACATTATAACAACCTGTAATTTAGTAATGTTTATATATTAAACTGCATTTATCTTATTTTGCTTGAACCGATTTATTTACTTAGTAGTAAAGAAATTATATAGAAAGAATTTGTCAATTTAGTAATCTTTTTATTTCTGTTATTAGTTTATATTTAAGAAGGAAATAAACTTTTAATCAATAAATTATCTGGATGAATATTCCTTTTAGCGAAAAAAATACAAATCTGATTAAAAATAAATAAAATTTGATGAGTCGTAGCTTTATTATGCATAAGTATACAAATAAAATATCTTTATTATGTAAAATCTGCCAAATAATAACCGTTAATGATTAATCTACTAAAAATTCGATAAATTTAATTTTCAAATCATTGTAATTTTGGATTACTATATTATATTCCTTTACTTCATCTATCAGATGAAATAAATCTTCATCATTTTCACCATCATCAGTAAAATGATTTTGAAAAGCAAAGTATTTAACTCTTTTCATTTCCATAATATGATCTTTTATATTATATAACAAATTGTCTTGTCTAACTTCTTCTCGTGTTCTATCTATTATATTACTAAATAATAATTTCTTGATAAAAGTATCTTGAGAATTTATCAAAAATATTTCAAAATCAGTAGTATTCATAACAAGAGTCAAATCTAAATATTCTAATTTAAAAGGAAGTATTTGACCTAAATTTTGTAGTACAATTGAGCTAAGTTCAGTATCTCTATTAAAACCTGATCCAAAATCGTAATTTATATCAATAGTAAGATAATTAAGGTTTTGTTTAATGCTTTCAATTAAGTCGAATGTTAAATAAATATTTTGATTATTATTAAATTCAATTAATTCAAAGAATTTAACTTTTGTACAATATCTTGTGATTAATTTAAGTAGTTGTGATTTTGCTTCAAGGAGTTGTGAATCTGATACATCATTATAATATGTAGTATTAGGTTCAAATGATAATCCAAAATTTTCTAAATAATCTCCAGATTTTTGTAATAATAATTCTATTGACTCGAATATTTCATCTACAAATAAGGATTTTAATTTAAATGGTTTACTTAAATTAATTATTTGTTGAATAAAATTAGAATCTAAAGAATAACAATACATAATATGAACAGATTCTAAAACATTTAATTGTTCGAATACTTCATTTAAAATATTTATATTATTAAAATTAATATAAAGAAATATAATTGTGTTTAAAGTGTTTAAACAATTTGAATTTAATAATATTGGAGGAAATTTTTTAACGAAACAAATTTTTTTAAGATTTTTTTGTGATTTAATTAATTGTGATAAATATTCAATATCTGTATTATCTTTAAATCTTGGATTATAAAGTGATGAAATTGAATTGCAATTAGAACTTAAAACTTTTAATAAAGGAGTACTAATTTTAAGATAAAGAATTTTAATATTACGAATAAAATGTGGATTTTGTAAAACTGATTCAGAAACAATATCAAAATAATCATGATAATGTGTAACATTAAAAGTATATAAATTCGCTTCATTCTCAATGAATATTTCAATTAATGATTTATGAATAAATTTTATGAAATCTGAATTTTGTATATTCTTAACAAACCAAAATAAAGATTTTTCCTTTTTAACAGCTGCAGCCCAGTTTTCAATACAATCACCAATCAAACGTCCATCTAAATGTTGAATAAAACTAGGATAATTAAATAATGTATTTAAAGGAATTAAATGATTTATACCAAATTCATTTAATTTTATTTTATCATTATCATTTAAATTAATCAAATAAATTTCAATAAAACGAATTTTATGATATTCAATGTTATAATTGTTTTTACGAGATATAATTGAAAATGGATTTTCCCATAATAATGGAATTGCCAAATGACACCATAATCTATTGACTAAGATACAAGAATGTAATGTTGAAAAATCATTCCGAAAATATTGCATAATATCGCTCAATATTTCGGGTAATTCTCCTGAAAATATTTTTGAGCACGCCATATTAAGTAAAAAGAGAAAGGGAAGGAGAGGTTTTTGTTTGAAGTTTGGTTTGTGGTTAAATTCATGCATTTCGGAGTTACGACTCCGATATTGTTGCACAATTAATTTATGCATGTCGATCACTTCGTTCACTTGAGAAATTACTACGGTTCAAATCTTACAGTAATAGAGGATGAAATTGTAAGTATGAAGTCAAGAGAATTGAATTACTTTATATACAATAATAAACGAAGAGTTTGAGAATGATACGAAACATCTTCAAAAGTTCCTCTGCGGCGTAGCAAATAAGAGATTTACCAAATCCCCTATAAAAAAATTTTCAGAAAAATGATCACGTGACCGAGTTTCTTCGGAATAAAAACTAGAAAAATGAGAATTTTTTTTATAGGGATCAATCGGAACAAGAAATTAAATTAGGGAAATAAGATTGATAAATACAGGAGTAACAGGACCCAGAAATACGATATATATATATAGGGGTCAGGTGATGAAAAAATTTTTACTATGAGCTGTACGCATTTTTTCATTGCCGGAATTATGATAATGTCAGTCGGTTACTATAATAGGAAATAAATTCTGACTGGAATTATCAAAAATTATCTAAAAAAGGATGATTTTTTTTAGTTCAAGATACGCAAACCTTATATATATTTCTGGGTCCTATAAATACCAATGAAAATAAAAAGTTTGCATAGAAACTATCCCGTGGAAGCCTTGTCACATATTACATCGCAAAATTTTCAAGCAGACCGGCAATCATTATTAATCATATGAACACCAAGTACATATATATAGAAATAGGAAATAAGAAAAGAAAAAAAAAACTAAAACAAACTGTCAGATTTAGGGGGTCATTAAAGCAAATGCGGTTTATCTGGTTTATCTAGAGATGTGCTATACGCATTATATAGTATCGCATAATGCGTATAATGCGCATGATATTAGGTGGTGAATATTGCACTCAATTTTTATTTTGGCCAAAATTATAATTTTAGTAAAAATTACATTGTAATTCTGGTCAGATAAAGTAATTATAAAGATGAATATTTGTAATAAAAATGAAGAAAGTGTATTATAATAAATTTTTTGCATTTTTTTTTTTTTGACTGATTATGCGTATTATGCATAATGCATTATAAATTGAAATTTTCGCATCTCTAGGTTTATCACATGATATTATAAAATACATTTTTATGGGTCAATTATATAAATATATAAGAAATAAAAAAATCGGATTTGTGATTTACCGACCTTGCGTCACCTTAATATAGAAATTTCCACTCTGAACGACAATCATTTATATTACTGTGAATAAAATTTACTACACTTTTTATGGAAACCAAAAAGATCATTTGATCATATTTTGAACTATTAACTTTAGTACATGACAGTATTTCATACACTTAATGGAAACGAAATGCCTGAAAATTTAATTTTCTTCGTGATGTTCCTAAAGATATATAAAATGAAATGAGATTCTTTACTACCATGACATAATTATCACGATTATCATAATAAAATTCATAATTTTTGCTAAAAAGAAATGTTCTACTAATTTATGCAGTTAGCTTTGGGGAAAAGTCAAAGAATATAGTGCGTACAATCTCTAAAAATTAAATTTATCTTCATGCCGTTCTGGAAATTGAAAAAAATACAGGAGATTCTTTACTACTGTAACATAATTATCAAATTGCTTGTTAATGGTCATAGACAATATATATATATATCTTTGAGAAACGTTTAATTTATTGCATAATAACAGATAAATAGGAATGTATAATTTGTTAAAAATGTTATTTTTACAATTTTTTAATAATATTATACCTAATGATAAATAAATTATAAATATAAGAAATATCTTTGCTTTTAATTATTAGTTATTAATTGATTTTTAATTACCTTTGATCATTTTATATTTAATATTTCAATTTCGCGTACATAATTTTTACTACGAAATACTTACGTCACTTCACCTGGAAATATGAAAAGTGAATTCAAAAATTAAAAATTCGATTACGTTGAGCTCGGTTTTTGACTCGAACGCACGTGATATGTAATGCCGGCCAGAACAATTATAGAGTCGGCCATGTCAAACCCATAGTTTAGGCCCGCACTATGGTAGTTAACATAACCGTTCACCGTTCACCGCTCGATCACTCTGGTCACGATTGATTCACTAATTCACATCAATCATTTTACGGAGAATTTGCCATCTTTATAATTCTTGATATACTGTATTCTAGATATTTTTCTGGCATATGTTGAATACGTTTAGTAACTGTTAGGTTAGCGTTATCCATTTTAGCATATAATAAAAAGGACTTCAAAAAATTAGTAGTAGATTCCTGTTTCAATACATCTTTCAACTTGTTATTTTGAATGTATCAACAGAAATAACGGATAAAATTTTTTTATAGGATGTCGAAATGCCGAAATGGTGTAATTAGTAAATTTCGACGATATCTAAATGTTAAGCCACATTTGGTTAGTGATATCATTAATTTGAATAATTTAATAAAATTTACAAATTAAGATATATAAAAATAATTTGAGTTATTAATATACTATTGTCTTACTGCAATCTAGACTGAAGACTCCGTATATAAAAATTCTTGTGAACAACTGAGCGTGATCAATTTTTCTTATTAGGAAACTGGGTGAGTAAAAAGTTAATAATTTATACGAAATTAGATGTTTCGGAGGATTTGGTTTAGAGTAACACCTGGAAATTGACAAGTCGGTAACCTTTCGTAATTATCGTTTAATAATATAAAAAAGGATGGTACAAATATTTTTTTTTTTTGTAAAAATATGTGCATACTATAAGTTAGGATCGGTTAATTTGTTAAAGAAATTGTTTAGCCGGCTAAATTGATGAAGGTTTTGTATAGTTTGGACGGTCACTGACAATCACGTAGTGCGTAGATTCGATGGACAATTATTAATACATACACTTGAATGCATTTTTATTTTAATACGGAAGTGAATTACTTATTACAATGAAAAAAAAACGGAACATGTGGCAGTATCATTATGACATATTATTCTTGTTTAAATTTATATTTAATTTTAGCGTTTATTTTTGGGCTGACTCAATTATAAAATTATCGAATAACATCTTTTTTTTTTCAAATTAACAAGATTATTTTTATTAAATAATAACGTTGTTAATATAAAAATTTTTATAACAATAACGGAGATATTGAGATTTGAGAAGACGATTAATCATATTGTCCGAAGCGTTAGCGAAGGACAATTTACCGTACTAAACTAGCAACATTTGGTTTAACCCCGTTTTTGTCCCTGTCACAATCGACAATTTACTTCCTTTTTTGAATACGTATCACGAATCACGATTTATGTAACACTACTTATTTGACCTCTAAATAAATACGTAGATCACGTAACACTTGAGAGTTATGCAACGCGAAGGACTTAAACGTTTCCATTTTCCTAGTCATACGTACTTATGCATCAGATATTCGGTCATCTTTATGGTTGTATAATGCCAAAATCATTTTCGTAAAAAAATGTCCACAAAGAAACTTTTTTTTTTTTGTGAATAAAATCGACTTCTTTTATTGAAATATAAAAGCAGCGATGATCTCACTTGATATGAGTGGAATTAGGTCATCGATTTAGACAGGTTAAATGTAATTCCGGTGATGCATGATATGTCGTATGTGATAAGAAACTGGAAATCACTCATTTAAAAATTACTTTCAAAAATATTTTTTTAGAAGATTTTTTTTTGATTCAAAATTTCAAATCATCATCAAATGTAGATCATTTCATCTATTACGCCTTATCAAAAAAAGGGGTATTTGTGTGTGATTAATTTGGCTAGTTTGAACTCGGGGAGTACGAGAAATCGGAGAGTGCCAACTGCTAATGCCCGCTCCGAGTACAAACTTTCTTTTGATTAATTTCCTGTTGTCATATATTTGATGATTTTGGATTCAGACGCTTACATTTTATTAATTTCATTTATAATAGAACTAAAATTGTATGATTCGCGTTGTTGACGCTATACCCGAAAAGGGATGAAATAAGATGCAAATTCTAGAGTTTGGAACCGGTTCTATTTTCGAAAACCGAATTTAAAACGGGTGCAACCGGTTCGATCCGTTTCAAACCGATTTCGCAAAACCCGATTGAAACCGAATAACCGAATCGTATATATTTGATGATTCCGGCCAGAATTAAATGTGATCGGCGTAAATCTGGCCAAGTTATAATTCCGGCCGGAATTACAACCCTTGTGTAACACAATACGAAATTTTGTGGGACACAATTATCTGTAATAAAATTTTGTGTAACATAACTTACCCGGTGGCTAAACTATTTAGCCGTGGTCACGTGATTTAATTCGTAATTCGGGCCAGCACTATAAAGTTTCAATATCAAACCGGGTTGGAAATCCGGTTGCACCCGTTTTAAACGCAAACCGGTTTCAGAATATGAATTCGGGTCAAACCGAATTGTCAAAAAATCGGTTGGAACCGATTTTTAAACCGGTTGGTGCAACCGGTTCCAAACTCTAGCAAATTCCAATCTGAAATTGGAAATGATAGTCCTTTCAATTAAAAATGACGGACATCGACAATAAACTTTTGAATAATTCTGTAACCTGTATCTTTTAAATAGTCGCTCTTTTTAGAATATTGTATGAACATGTTGTGAATATACCTTCAAGATGAAAGCTTTAATAAATGTTTGAATTTTATATTATATAAATATTTTTTTAAGTTACAATGTGCTTATCCCGACTAAAAAAGGTTACACAATTAGTTCCTTTTTTATACTTTATCATAATATTTTATTTTTTTTCCTTTGATAAAAAAGTAAAGTAATTAATACTAATTATAGATACTTTCATACTTTGATTATACTTTGAGAATAAATAAAAAACAATTATTTTTCATAATTTCATAATAATTTTATTATACCTTTTGTAACAAAATATTTGAAAATTAAGAAAATACAAATAAATTTTTAAAATATATTTACGTATATATATTTAGAAGAAATCTTATGAATAAAAACTTAAATTTTATAGAGACATGAAAAATTTTATGTTATACACACAATAAATCATAAAGTATCGTTAAACATAATATTCTTAAAAAAAAAAAACTTATTCTTATATATTGATAGTTGATCGAGAAGTGAAATATTTAAAGGATCTTTCGTAAATCATGCCTAAAGGTAATAGTGAAAAGGTGATATTTTGAATACTTTAACGGAAACTCGAAAAGTGAAATTTTATTAAAAGGTTCTCTAATAAACCATGATTCATTGAAAGGATCTTTCGTAAATCGTACCTTAATGTAATAATGAAACAAATGGTGTTTAATACTTTATTAAAAACTTGAGAATTGTAAGTAAACCATACCTAAAGGTAAAATCAAAGATTCTACACTATTATTTTCTTGAAAATTTGTTCCACTAAAAAAATTATTTCCTAAAGTTCCTAAAGTGGTATTGGTTTTTGATGTATTGATTCGAGCGATTAACTCGATAAAGGAAGAATTTCGAATATTATTTATGTCATCTGCAAAATCTGAAAGACGCTTTTGTTGTGACGTAGTCAAATGTGCCCAAATTTCATCAACATTGATTGTACTATGTTGATTATTTAATAGCAATTTACGCTCTAGGTTCGGTTTGAGCAAATCTTTTCCAGTTAATATTTGAACAAGTGTACCATTTCTTGCTTTATTAGCAAGATTTTGTATTTGTTTACTAGTAGGAAAAAATTGATTCATATTGTTTTATTGAGATTTTTGAGAGAGACTTTTTTTAGCGCATTTTATATTTTTTGAATACTATGATTTACGAATAAAAATCTGTCGAGCAAACGGGAGGATCATTATACTAAAGATTTATCAATGAAATTAGCGTTCTTTATTTACGAATAAAAATATGTCGAGCAGACGGGAGGATACCGGCATTATACTAAAGAAACGTCAATGAAATTGGCGCTTACTTACTAAATTGGTTAAATAGTTAAAAAGAGCCTCCGAGAGAATTTCTCCAAATTTACCGATGCGTAGTAATTAAAAATCCTAAAATCTATAAATAAACATAATAAATTATCTAATAGCTATTGGCTATTTATTTAGGATTTTATAATCATGCTATAAATAATCATGGGATAGTGACAAATATAGATTATCATGCATCCGAGAGATATAAGACGCGTAGTTAATTGTGCACACAATATCACATAGTGATAAAATCATAGTATGTGACGATGCATATTAAAGTGGCGCGGTTCAACTCAACTTGCATACGACAAATACGACAAGTCGCTAACCCGCTAACGCATTCCCGACAGCACATTTTCCCGATAGCCTAAACGCTTGGCCGTTTGATCACGTGTTCGCACATAACTCTGCCCAAACCTGTCGGCAAATGTCCTGTCGGGAAATCATCCGTCAGGAAATCGTGTCGTAACCGGTCAGTTTTCATACTTATGAAAAGGGAAACGGGCGTGTAAATGCATAAATATACACGCCTTATTCGCTTTATTGCTTTATTTTGAAGATATTAAACATGTCCATGAGAAATTTAAGAAAATAAACCTATTCAGATAAATTCAAGTTGTATTGAAATTCATTAGATTAAAATTTTATTGTTGCATAAAATAAAAAATTATTATCATTTTTTCAAATTTCTCCGCTATTAAAGTAACATTTTTTTATAATACCTTTCGTTTTATAATCTTGTAATTGTTGTTTTACTTCATAGTAATTTAGATTATGATTAGTTAAACTTAAAGATATTGGATACCTATCTTTCCAATTATTAAGAAATAATGTTACATCTTTTATATATTGTACCTTAATAGAAAAAAATTTAAAATTAATCAAACTAATTGGTGATGATTTAGTTAATATTGAGAATAAATTAACCCAATCAAATTTATCATCATATGTATTAAAAACTAATCCATTTAAAAATTTACATTTAATTAATAAATCTTCAAATTCCGGAAAAATTAAATCAGCATTAGATAATAATGATAATTTTAGATATTCAAGATTTGGACAATTCTGATAAATTGCTTGAATAAGTCTTTTTATATTATCACTATCACAATATTTAATTTTAATTTTAACAAGATTTCCTTTTGTACTTTCAATTAAATTTGTTATAATTTTAGAAGGAATTTGTCGAACTTTGAGGATTCTTAAATTAGGAAATGATAAATTTTTTAAATTATCTGGCTCATTATAATATACTAAGTGAGGAATTCTAATTTCTAAACTTAATAAATTTACAAGATATGAAAGAAATCTTGTAATAGGTTTCCAATCAATTCTCAAATATTTGAGAGTATTTGCATGCTTAATCAATATTTCTTCAAGAGTTTTGTAAAATGAATTATTTGGATCATCTCCATCATATATATGGAAGATACAAACGTCATTTAGATTTTTTTGTACTTCAATTAGTTTAATGAATCCGGAGTTATCAGTGGGGTAACGAATAATATCAAATACTAATTTTTTAATTGATTTGCATATTTTAGCTAATCCTTCTAAAATACTCTGATCACTATTGCCTGTATAACAAAAAGATTCAAGCTCTGAAAAACAATGCTCAGTTCCTGAAATTTGATAGAGTTGGCAATCATAATTTATGTAAATGGAAAGATGAGTAAACTTTGTATCCCTATTAATAAATAATTTTAACATCTCATTTCTTATGTTAGACACGATGGAGTCGTTGGACGTTCCAATCAATTTTCGTTCAATTATACAGTTTAAATGATCAAAGTCTAAATGTCTCCAGAAGTTAATGTAATTAAATGAAGGATGTTGATATGTTTCAATATCATATTCTCTTAATTCTACAGGTAAATGTGAGTATATTACATTAAATAATGCACACACTACTTTTTCTGATAAATAATAATTAGGATTATCAGTTCGTGTAGGATTTTTCCATAAAATTGGCACTGCTACTACACACCAAGTCCTGTCTACTAAAAGACATGAATAAAGAGATTTTTTGTCATTTCTTAATTCTTCAAATATTGAGTAAAGCACGTCATTAATTAAATACACCATTTTTTCTTTAAAAAGGGACGGAAACGCGGACGATGTACTTATATATATCCAAATATTATGATTGAGAAAAATTAATTATTTATACTTTTTAACAAATTTATAATTACAATATTGCAATATATATATACCATTTCAGAGGCGATTCTTTCCATATTTGTTCATGACACTTTTCTGAAGTTTCAGGACGCTATTAAGTTATGACATATAATAACAAAAAGTATTTAGTAAATGACCTACCATTAAAAGATTTGTCATAATCCTAAATTATTTAACAATAATGATTTTAAAATTATGATAAATGACATTAATTTGAGTAATTTTGTCGTAATTTGTCAATTGCGTCATTATGTGATTTATGAGATTTATGTGATTAATGAGTCAAACGTATTAAATATGATAAGTTCTTACTTCAATACTCCCATAATATTATCGGTTTGATGATTATCTAATAATTTTATTATAATACTAATAATATGAATAACTGATAATATATATTTTACAACTTTTGATATTACATATCATCTATTATTAAATGATACTAATGTAATAAATATGAAACATTAACAATAAAATAGTAAAATTTATTGTACATCTTACAATAGTTTATTAAAATTGTTCCGTAATGTAACGTAATGTAACGTAATGTATCACAAAAAAATCTAATTAATTATTCAATTTAATCTAAGCCAGAATCGGTTAGATTAGGCGCTTTAAAGACGCGATTTTTTATTTATTTATTTATGTATGAGACTAATTTTAACCCAGGGTAATTTAACCTGGGTGACTTAACCTATTAATCGATTTTATATAATTATATAATTTTGCTCAAGTTTTCAAAAAAAAAAAATGTAAATTTTTGATGATTACAATAAAAAATGAGAGACATCAAAAATGTAAGAAAACTTGGTCATTATGTTCTATAATATCCAAATAAATAAAATCTATATAAAGTGAAATGAATAATAACACAAATAATTTTTTTTTTTTAAAAAAAATTATATTAATGTAAAATATAAATTTTAGGGGGTGATATAACCCAAGTTATTTACTAACTCAGGGGACAAGTTAAGCATTTATTTTATAGAACTTTCTTAATAAATTTTCAAACAAAAATTTAGAGAAGCAATAGAAAATTTGCCTATAATTTACAAAATTTACAGGATTCTTTAATGTTGATTCTTTTTAATGAAAATTTATTTAACTTTTAATTATTTATAATGATGGTCATATTATTATTATATATATATATTTATTTACTCTCATAGGGATCGATATTTTATTTATGGTAATTAGTCTACGTATTCATAAACATAAACCTCTAAAATACCCACTCGACCAGCAAATGTTCCCGATGATCTGTCACATTACTATACAAAATTGGGATTTATATATATATATATATAATATTTATTTTAAATACTGAAGTCGTTTAATAATAATTTTGATTGTTATTTCTAAAAATAAAAAAAAATGTTTTAATGAGGAAATAAAACATGATTATCGTGTCGCAAAAAAGGTAAAATTATTTTATTTTATACCGTATATGTAGAGCTCATCTGTAGATTATAGGAAACCGAAGAATTAGCCGATCTCAGAGGATTAGCATAATTATTAGAGTTCAAACTTTCATATGAATTAGTATTCCTCACAGAGGGTATTGAAATCTCAGTATTGTTGGAAGATGGTGTATTGTTAAATGGAGGCGTATTGTCAGGTTGGAGTGCAGGTATGTAATTAGAGGGAGGAGTTTTAGGCAATTTCTTATCATCGATAATAACTGAGTAGTCCTCGTTTGATGCAAGAAGTCTCTCAAGTTCCTCTTGCTGTTTAGTAATTCTTCTAAGTTTATTATTTCTATAAAGGTGCAAACGGATGGTACATTCGGTAATTTCAGCGAGGGCGTCATTAATTTCTAGCTCTATTTCAGCTTCCTCAGCATACTTTGGCGTTATCTTTCCCTTGCCTTTAGCACTATTATTATTTTCAAGGGTATAATTTATTTCTACTTTATAATGAGTGAGGACGTTACGCCACTTGAGTTTCCAATTGGCAGTTGGGTTATCAGTGGCATTATATTTATCGAACAATAGTTTAAAAGCATCAGAAAATCTTCCTGAACGACGTTTTGCTTCTTCGTCGACCAAATATTTACCCCCAAAGTAAGCGATAGTACTGATAATTGATACAATGGAGGGAGCAATAACACGACCAAAAAGTGAAGCGGCATAGATAAAAAACAGAAGCAAAATAAAGGAAATAGTTCCGTAAACATATAAAAGACCCTTTTTCGCTCTTTGACTCAGTAGTGGGTTTTCAGCGACTGTTCTATTAATTTCTTCAAGACGAACATCTAATTCCTCCCTGTCAATATAACCATGCATATCAAGACACCATTCTGTTTCAAAATAATACCTTGGCGCAAAATAATTACAGTCAAAAGTTTCTTCTTCTCTAAGACGATTTAATACTATTTTCATATTGAAGTATGACTTTCTTAATATCTGTGGTAAATTTATTATTTGTATAAAGATTTTTTTAATAAAGTCAAATAGAATGAAGTATTATTTTGTAATGAAATATTCGAATTGCAAAAAAAAAAAAATAATAATTTTTGTTGTAAGAATTTTACACATATATATATTTTAACTTTATAAGTACTGAAAAAGAAACCTAAAATAAACGCCTTGTTTCATAATAAATAAACTCAAAACTGTTAATCTTTACATGATAATACAAAAATGTTATACAACTTTGATCTAACCTTAATTAACTGAACCGAACCGAACGAACAATGTCATCAAAAATATTAAATAATATTATGGATATTTATATAATGAAAATTCTTTAAAGAATTTTCAAAGATATT
Organism: Rhizophagus irregularis; assembly: GCF_026210795.1. NCBI lineage: Eukaryota > Fungi > Glomeromycota > Glomeromycetes > Glomerales > Glomeraceae > Rhizophagus > Rhizophagus irregularis. The sequence goes on along the minus strand of NC_089435.1, from coordinate 670,621 downwards.
CATAAAAAAATTATGATTTTAGTAAGGATGATAAATTGTTCGACTAATTCGGTTTGTACTCCAAACTATTAGTTTCAGGTTTAAAACCAATAACCTGGTTTAAGACTATCATTTTCCGAGTTTGGAACATAAATTATATTTTTTTTTTTTAAACAAAGGACAATATTTATTATAAAAGAAAAATATACAAAATTGAACTAATCTAGTTTAAATACAAGATCGAATAAAAACTAATAAAAAAAAATGGTGACTTAAGAATATATGTTCAAAAGAACTATCTACCGTCATGCCTGCCCAAATACTTTCACATGCATAAGCACCCTACCGGTATTCGTACATCCTTTGGTGACTAGATCAAAAATATTTTTCTAAAAAAAAAACACACTATAAAACAAAAAGAAAATTATTCTAAAACCTAAAAAAATTTAGTATATCCTAAATTAATTTACGTAAAACATCTAAAATTTCCGCTAAGACCTTTGATCGTGATGTTTTACGGGACTTATCTTTCTTCTGCTTATTATGCTTCTCAGATTTTGCCTCTTGTGGTTTCTTTTTAGAATTCTTAGAATTCTGTTTACTTTTATCAGTCTGTCGACTTCCTGAAGTTCGTTGCCGGTCCTTGTTGGTATTATTACCAAATGACCTTGTTCGTTGCGATGGAGAATCATGTCGATTCCAAGACAGGTGCAATTGCTCCCAATCAAATTGATTATCTAATGCTGTACGCATATCAACCCACTTTTCAAAATAACCAATAAGTTTACGATCCCCCCTTGCAGTCTGTATAATTTTAAAGCTTTTCAAACCCTTAATCGCAGAAAGGAATGAATGTGGGCAATGGTCTTTCCATAAGGCTGCTATCGTCATCGATTCTGGAATTTTTCGAATTGTAGCTTGGAACTTCTCACGTTGTTTTCTTTCTTTGAGTGTCCACCTTGCTGGAAACCATCGAACCGGTATCCCCCCTAAATCCGTAGTCCAAACAGGATCATCATTACCTTCGAACTGGGTAAGACGCAAAGAATTTAATTCTATCTTCAAACGAACTGTTTGGTATTTCTTTTGTTGTTTCATTTGTAATGAGATAGTATTCCCCCAAAATGTTAACTTTTGCAGAATTTCTTCTGGCGTCCAGGATACTGGGATATCATAAACCAAAATGTCTCTGACTTGTGATGTACCATCATCACCTGGTTTATGACCTGTAATAACTTGCTGAATTATATTTTTATTTGACTTCTTTTTTTATTCGAAGATTTTGTCAAATTAGATAAATTATTATCTGGTTGTTGTAATAGCTGCGGCTGAGGCATTGTAACATCCAGATTAGATACTGGTTCTACTGGTGTGACGTCCATATCAAAAGGTTGATCAACATGTGATTGAGATCCAGAGGCATCCGCAATCGACCGATTTATATTAACATCTTGATCATCACCTATTTGATCATCATCATCAACAGTATTTCGCATATAATCATCTGATTCATCATTTGTTAATGGATCAGAATCAGAATCAACAGTTTGGTGTTTTTTCTTTTTATTCTTTTTAGCCTTTCTTTTTTTAGACTTATCCTCATGTTTTCTCACAACATTCATTATTTGCTTTCTTTCAGCATATCTCTGTTGTATCCCATCATATACTGCGTTAAAACCATGAGAAGCAGAGTACATAGCAACATGTAAAAAAAATGAGAAACTTTGAGGAGTCATTTGGTAACGAGAGGCTCTATTCTCCCAACTGAGTATGTCTTCATTTGTTAATCCAAAATTTGCTTTTAAAATATTATTTTGAACTTCTGTTGAACGTCCCTTAAAAAATGAAGCACTAAGACTTTCACAATATTGTATATATTGGAAATATGTAGTTTTTAAAAACCTATTTTCATCACCCATAATAAGCATAGGAAACTTATTTTCGGCTATTTGTATTTTTCTTGTATCTTCCATTTTAATAAAAAACTGAGTAAAATAAAATTAAAATTTTACTGCGGAATTGTTATGTTTTTTAATTTTTGAAGGAAGAGTTTTTTATCATGACCTGGAACATAAATTATATTAGTTTCAGGTCTAGAACCAATAACCTGGTTTAAGACTATCATTTTCCGAATTTGGAGCATAAATTTACTTTTTATGTCAAAGTTAAGTTCGGAACCTCCTTTATTAGTATTGATTATCATTATTTTATTTTACAGTTTAATGATTTTAGACGAATAATTATTCGTGAAACCTTGATCTTTAGACAATACAAATAAATTTAACAATATATGTTATGAAATTTAATGGGTTTTTAAGTATATGGTTTTTAAGTATATATTACAATGACATATTATAACAATATAGACTAATTTTGTTGACTGAAAATTCTTGAATTATAATTTGAATGAGTTTGAATCTAATTTTCTTGATAATTATAATATTCATAATCTATTTTAATAAAGTATACTGCTTAAAAAATTGATTAGATTATTTATATCCCTAAAAAATTTTATAATAATGTGTATTTATGAGCATAACGGGATTTTTTAATCTATAATAATCAATTTATTATATGTATCGTCAAATAGGGAAATTACTATTGAATATTACTATCATATTTTTGAAAATCCAAAGTGAAATAATTTTGTACACCCATCTATATATTGAGTTTTATTTGTCAATTTATATTTAATTTTATTCTGATTTATAATCTTAAAATTTTTTAAAAATTAAATGCAAAAAAAATTTTTTTTTTATAGAAAAATCGGAGGTAGTAGGATAATCGGTACGGTACGAATTTGCAAACCTGTACGGTACGGTTGATCACCCATACAAAATTACAAAATTTGATCAACATGACCGTACCGTACCATACTGACACTATAATAAAGAGAAAATCAGTACGATACATTTAGCATATAATTATTGGACACCAGTGTCCATTTTAATAATTTGGACACCAATGTCCAAAATGTTCATGTTTGTAATTTGGACACCAATGTCCAAAATGTTCATTTTTGTAATTTGAACACCAATGTCCAAAATGTTCATTTTTGTAATTTGGACACCAATGTCCAAAATGTTCATTTTTGTAATTTGGACACCAATGTTCAAAATGTTCATTTTTGTAATTTGGACACCAATGTTCAAAATGTTCATTTAAAACAATAACCGTACTGTACTGTACTGGTTCTATATATAGAGAGATTATTATAGAGCCAGTACGGTACGGTACAGTTGGTTAAATTTTATGGTTGATCATTTCGTACCGTACCGTACTGGTTCTATATATAAAGAGATTATTATAGAACCAGTACGGTACGGTACGAAATGATTATCACAAAAATTGATCAACCGTACCGTACAGGTTTGCAAATTCGTACCGTACTGGATAATCATATACTCAAAAATCGGACTACTTATCGACATGTTTAATGCAGATCAGTGCATCGGAAAAAATATGGTCCGATTGTCCGAAAAAAAATTTTTATTTTTTTATTGTAACCTCTACTTTTGGTTAAAATATTCCTTATTCATGACGTACAAAAAAAAAAAAAAAAAAAAAAAAAAAATGTCTAAAAGAAAATGATTTTTTTTTCAATAAATAAATTTTAAAATAACTAAATGGAAACTAAATCTAGTAATTTAAATATCTATGATAAACATACTGATATAACTGATACAGTAAACACCAAAAATTGTTCATATTGCAATAAACCGTTTACTGAAGAATTATGGTGTAAAGAATGTATTAACTCTTTAGAAAAATTAGCAGAAAATGGTATTAAAGAAGCAATGTTTAATTTAGCCAATAGGTATTATAATGGAAAAGGAACAGAAAAGAATTTAGAAAAAGCCTTTCATTGGTATCAAAAAGCAGCAGAAAATGGTTATGAAGTAGCAATGTTTAATTTAGCCGTATGTTATTATAATGGAGAAGGAACAGAAAAGAATTTAGAAAAAGCCTTTTATTGGTATCAAAAAGCAGCAGAAAATGGTTATGAAGTAGCAATGTTTAATTTAGCCGTATGTAATTATTATGGAGAAGGAACAGTAAAGAATTTAGAAAAAACCTTTTACTGGTGTCAAAAAGCAGCAGAAAATGGTATTAAAGAAGCAATGTTTAATTTAGCCATATGTTATGAAAATGGAGAAGGAACAGAAAAGAATTTAGAAAAAGCCTTTTATTGGTATCAAAAAGCAGCAGAAAATGGTGATACTGACGCAATGTTTAATTTTGCCATACATTGTGAAAATGGAAAAGGAACTGAAAAGAATTTAGAAAAAGCCTTTTATTGGTATCAAAAAGCAGCAGAAAATGATCATACTGGTGCAATGTTTAATTTAGCCATATGTTGTACAATTGGAAAAGGAATAGAAAAGAATTTAGAAAAAGCTTTTTATTGGTACCAAAAAGCAGCAGAAAATGGAGATGAAAAAGCAATGAATAAGTTAGCCAATTGGTATTATAATGGAATAGGAGCAGAAATGAATTTAGAAAAAGCTTTTCATTGGTATCAAAAAGCAGCAGAAAATGGTTATGAAATAGCAATGTTTAATTTAGCCAATAGATATAATAATGGAGAAGGAACAGAAAAGAATTTAGAAAAAGCCTTTTATTGGTATCAAAAAGCAGCAGAAAATGGGTATACTGACGCAATGTTTAATTTGGCCATACATTGTGAAAATGGAAAAGGAACAGAAAAGAATTTAGAAAAAGCCTTTTATTGGTATCAAAAAGCAGCAGAAAATGGTAATACTAGTGCTATGTTTAATTTAGCCAGTAGATATAATAATGGAGAAGGAACAGAAAAGAATTTAGAAAAATCCTTTTATTGGTATCAAAAAGCAGCAGAAAATGGTTATGAAGTAGCAATGTTTAATTTAGCCAGTAGATATAATTATGGAGAAGGAATAGAAAAGAATTTAGAAAAAGCCTTTTATTGGTATCAAAAAGCAGCAGAAAATGGTTATGAAATAGCAATGTTTAATTTAGCCAATAGATATAATTATGGAGAAGGAACAGAAAAGAATTTAGAAAAAGCCTTTTATTGGTATCAAAAAGCAGCAGAAAATGGTAATACTAGTGCTATGTTTAATTTAGCCAGTAGATATAATAATGGAGAAGGAACAGAAAAGAATTTAGAAAAATCCTTTTATTGGTATCAAAAAGCAGCAGAAAATGGTTATGAAGTAGCAATGTTTAATTTAGCCAATAGATATAATTATGGAGAAGGAATAGAAAAGAATTTAGAAAAAGCCTTTTATTGGTATCAAAAAGCAGCAGAAAATGGTTATGAAATAGCAATGTTTAATTTAGCCAATAGATATAATTATGGAGAAGGAACAGAAAAGAATTTAGAAAAAGCCTTTTATTGGTATCAAAAAGCAGCAGAAAATGGTTATGAAGTAGCAATGTTTAATTTAGCCAATAGATATAATTATGGAGAAGGAACAGAAAAGAATTTAGAAAAAGCCTTTTATTGGTATCAAAAAGCAGCAGAAAATGGTTATGAAGTAGCAATGTTTAATTTAGCCAATAGATATAATTATGGAGAAGGAATAGAAAAGAATTTAGAAAAAGCCTTTTATTGGTATCAAAAAGCAGCAGAAAATGGTTATGAAGTAGCAATGTTTAATTTAGCCAATAGATATAATTATGGAGAAGGAATAGAAAAGAATTTAGAAAAAGCCTTTTATTGGTATCAAAAAGCAGCAGAAAATGGGTATACTGACGCAATGTTTAATTTGGCCATACATTGTGAAAATGGAAAAGGAACAGAAAAGAATTTAGAAAAAGCCTTTCATTGGTATCAAAAAGCAGCAGAAAATGGTCATACTGGTGCAATGAATAATTTAGCCACATGTTATAATAATGGAGAAGGGACAAAGAAGAATTTAGAAAAAGCCTTTTATTGGCATCAAAAAGTAGTAGAAAATGATAAAGTAAATCCTAAAAATGAAGTTGAATCATGTAATGAATGCATGCAACCATATACTGATTATCAATGGTGCCAACAATGTAATACTAAACGATTTCAACAAGATTTTTCAAAGTGGACTAGTAAAAATGAATTTATTGATAAATTTATTCAAGAAGCACAACTAAATGCTAAAAGTAGTTATGAAATTTTAGAGTGGATACCTTATAATAACTCGTCAGAGATTAATTATTATGATAAAGGAGGATTTAGTGAAATTCATAAAGCTATCTGGTTAGATGGACCTATTTATAGTTGGAATTTTAACAAACAACAATGGAATAGATGCAATTTTCAAACAGGTTATGAGGTTATTCTTAAAACACTTAATAGTTCATCAAGCTTAGATAGTAAATTTCTGGATGAGGTATATTATTCATATTTAGTAGCAATTTTATTTTTTTATGCAAATGGTTAACAATATTTTTATTATTTATATAGTGGAAATATCATTATAATTGTCAAAAAAAATCATTTTCAAAATTTATTCAATTTTTTGGAATTACCCAAGATCCAAATAATTTAAATTATATAATTGTAATGAGTTATGCAAAAAAAGGAAGTTTGAAAAAGTGTTTATCTGATATAGCTAAATTTAAATGGCAAGTCAGGTTACAATTATTAAAGAATATTGTATCAGGACTTAAAGTAATTCATGAATCAAATTTAACTCATGGTGATTTTCATGATGGTAATATTTTAATGTCAGATGATTATAATGAGTTATTTATTATTGATTTAGGATTATGTAGACCTATAAGTGATTTACAAGATTCTGTCAATAAAGTTAATAAAATTTATGGAGTTTTACCTTATATGGCGCCTGAAATATTAAGGAAAAACCCTTATACACCAGCAAGTGATATTTATAGTTTTTCAATGATAATGTGGGAATTTACATCAGGTATCCCTCCATTTAATCATGAAGCACATGATAATCACCTTACCTTAAGTATTTGTAAAGAAGGAAGACGCCCTGAAATTATAAAAAATACTCCAAAATGTTATATAGATTTAATGAAAAGTTGTTGGGATTCAGATCCTTCTAAAAGACCAACCATAAAAATGCTTGAAAATATTTTATCTGATTGGAATATGTGTATTAGTGAATATTATAGATTCAACAGGGATGGAAATTATGTCTATAAAGTACCTAATCTTGATAATCAATTAACAAATAATATGTTAGAATTTGTAGAAGCAGATAAAGCTTTATTTCAAGAACAAGCAAATACCTCTGTTATACAATCTCATTCACAAGCATATTATACAAGTCGCAAACTTACTGAAATTTTAGTTCAAGAAGAGACTCAAGGTCTTGATTGTATAATTGAAGATTAATAATTCTGTTATTTATCAATCGTTTTTTCTATTATGATTGGCCATATTAAAATTATAGCATAATATATAGAGCTTATATATATATGTAGATCAAAATTGGCTAAAAATTAATTTTTCGAATATATAATTTTGGCCGAAATTTTCTTAATTCTAGCTAAAATCGTAATTCCGGCCTAAATTTAATGAAAATTGAAAAATGTAGGTATGGACCATTGAATAGAATGTAGAATTTTCTGTCGGTGAATTCATTCTAGTATTACGGAAAATTCGGTTTTATTTGGAAATACTTATCAAAGGGCAAAGATGCATTATGATACGTTGATCTGGATGTTTACACAAAAAAGTTTCTATTTTAATTAACCAAAAAAAATATTTCCCTTTTACGTTATATATTACAAAACTGTAAATTTGATCGACATGGTCGATGCATCATATAATTTTTTTGTTTTGTATTATTTAAAATATGAATTTATTTATTTTTATATTCATTTTTTTTTTATCTTAACGATTTATATATAAATAAATTGAAAAAAAAGGAAAATTAAAAATAAATTTAAAAAGGAAATAAAAATAGCTAGAGCTTTTTTCATTAATTATTGTTATCTTCCAAATTGTATGTACTTGTGATAGGTTCAAAATTTTTTTTGGAACTTCAATGTTTTTCCTAGATGTTTATCCAAAATGCAAACATTCGACGAGTAAGGAAGTTGGTTTAGATGCTTCGTCAAGTCGTTTCATTTGTTCAGGTGTCAATCTGAAAATAATATTTTTTTTTTTGTTATAAACTCACGTTAGTGAACATATTTTTTTTAAAAAAAAAAATTTTAAATTGTCAAATTTTACTTAAATTCAAGTGGTTTAAAATATTCTTCAAGCATAGTGACTGCTCTAACACCAATTATAGAAGAGGTAATGCCAGATTTTTTTTGAACCTAATCTAAAGCAACCTATTTATAAATAGAGTAAATTTATTTATCGCCCCGTGACACCATCGCCTCTGGGCAAAATTATGTAATGCCTGCTAAAATTAAAACATGTGATATTTAACGGGGCGTGAAAAATAGATTTTTTGCAACAAAAAAAAAATTCAAAGTCCCTGGAATACATATGAAAAAATGAAAAAAGGGAGGGGTGTGACACAGAGACAAAATGGAGGCGATGATGTCGCAGGAGGACCCAGAAATATATATATAAGGGTCAGGTTTGAGTTTGCGTATTTTGAACTAAAAAAAGTCATGAAAATCTTTCCTTTTTTAGATAATTTTTGATAATGCCAGTCAGAATTTTATTCCTATTATAGTAACCGGCTGACATTATCATAATTCCGGCCCTGAAAAAATGCGTACCGCTCATATAAAAAATTTTTTCATCACCTGACCCCTATATATATATTTCTGGGTCCTGTCCAAGGGCAACGAATAAATTATTAAATTTATTTTTAATACTTTTTTTTTTTTTTTTTGCCTTTTTTTCTTTATTAAATTCTTCCCCAAAGAAAAATCTCGGGTTGAATCGAAATTTGTATCAAATGATGTAATACATAGTACATAGTACATTGTTTCTGAATTACGCAATGTATAACAAATGAATTAAAATTTTAAAGAAAAAAAGGATTTTTTTTATGTTACATATACGCCATGGTTAAGTCTTAGACGAAAATTCTGATATTCCTTTCGAGATATATTATCCGCTATTTATCCCACGAACTGATTATCTCAACCTATGGCTTTTAGGCAGATAGTCAGTAAACGTATAATGTTGCACTTTGAGTATTTGGGGACTAGAGATTGTTGTTCTGATATCGCCATCGACAATCGTGATTTAGTGATGCATGATAATACAAAAAATTCAAATCACTTCTAGACTTAGATACAATCTATTCGGTGTTAGTGAAGCAACTCATCGAGTGTACGAAGTCAGGACTGGAGGAACTAGGAACTGCGTTCCTAAGAGGACGGAGAACAAAAACGAAAAAATGATAGTTGCGATACATCAATCTATTATTACTCAGAAAAACATGTAATAAATAAACCATGAGAGGCGCAATTAATATATAGTGTTTCATTCGTTGTTTTTACTTGTTAAAATAGATATAGTATATTATATTTATTATATTTAAATTTTTATATCAAAAAATTTTTGATATAGTTTCCAGAAGATGAATCGGGAAGCATTATTCAAGAACGGTAAGATAATCTTCAATATCTACATTTCCAGTATTAGCAGTAATTTTGTTGATTCTTAACAGGCTATTACATATATTTGGGACACTGGTTTTGTTTTTGGCCCTTTAGCAAATATAATATAATGATGGTGAACTAAGCTGATAACATTAAAGAATCCAAAACGTAAATACGTATTTCATACCATGGTAAGTTCGCTGTCATATTTCTGGACCATTCGCCGTACCTTTCAGAAATGTGAACAATATGTTGTCGTGATTAACGGCACTGGCTCCGGTTAGGCCATGACAGTTCGGAACGGTAGAGACGTTATTAAATCCAGAGTCATTCCAATCAAAAACTAAGCCCAGCATTTCATTTTTTTTTTAGTTCGCGGAGAACAATTTTAGCAATAGTTGGATCTTGTAAGAAAGTCGGAAGATTTTGAGGTTCTGGACGTAGAAATAAAGCCAACATTAATTCACGTAAAAGTAATTTAATTGCTTATTCTACATACCTAATCCGCACTTTTCTGCAAGTTTATTAACTTTTTTGTCTTTGAACTATTATAAATTATATATAATCAATAATCAATATACAAATATAAAATAGTCACAAAATATTATTTAGAAAAGAGTAAATACTTCTGTTATGAATAACGGTAAAAGGATTCAAATTTGATATTTTAAATAAAAGGATGGTAAGAATTTATAAATTTTTCTGACCGGTGCAGTGTATATGTATCAGTGAGAAATAATAGTTAATTGTGTTGGATTTCTAAAAATAATTATTTTTTTTTTTAACAAACCTCATTTATCGTAAAATATAAAAATATATTTCTTTTACTTATGCAAATTGTAAATTTAAAAAAAAAATTTGATCCGATGATTGTTATAAAGAAATACGGTACAAATCGTGAAAGAAAATAAAATTAAACATATAATATTCGTGGTACCTTCATTGTATAAGGGAGATACCTTATTTTCCTTATTTGTAAAGTTCAGATATGTTTAACTGATAGTAGGTGATGTTAATAATTTAATAATAATAATAATAATAAGGCCACTCCCTCAATTTTGAACATATGATAATTATGATATGGTCATATGACTTTATAATATCATTTCATTTTCAAACTATTCGTTATCAATTATTTTTTAAAATATCATGGTTCGTAGTTGCCGTAGTTACTATCTTTACTAAAGTGATGAAATTATGCTCTGAATGTTTAAAATATTAAGAAATAATGGAACTGAATTTTTTTTACCTTTTATGCAAAAACTTGTAAAATTACATACTTTTAAAATTGCATATTTCTTTGGATCTTGAAAATAAAAAGCGTGTTTTTAAGAAGAGAAGTATGAAAAAAAAAGTTATTATTAAATTGATAGAACACATAATAATCTATCAATTTCTTATTTTATTTTTATTTTTAACATGAATGAAGACAGATCTGTTTCATTTACAGTCTAGCTAAGCGTTACATATAGAAACTAATATGCCTATTTAGTAAAATGAAAAACCCCTATAGGAGCCGCCCGCCTATCTAATGCTACCTAAGAGATCAGAATGCTGGCCTTTGATCTGCCAACAAACCCAAAAACCCTAAAGAGAATGAACAACAAAAAGAATCCAAAAGAGAAGAAAGACGCCGAAAAACCCTAAAAGGAGAAAAAAAGGAAAATATATGTGGTGTGGAGAAGGAACTCTATGCATGAAATTGGTAACGGGTGCGAAAAACACCCAGTAAAGCAGGAGTCCTGCGAAGATGAATAACTTATATAATTCAAGCAGCCTCGCTAAAGTGAATGGGGTGTGGTTTTTATCTAATCGCCATTTGAACACAGAAATTTTGTGACACAAAGTACTTAATTAATAAACAAATATGCTTAGTCCAAAAACTTAAAATATATCAGTAATTCAACAGATATTGAAAAAATACTAATAAATAGGGATGAGTAACAATATACAAATTTCTTTAAAACTAAAAACCTTCTCAATTATAATATATCTTTATGTTTATACTTTACAGAAGGATCTTTTAGATAGACATTTAATTGTTATCTAGACTGGAACCAGTAACACTTGGTACAAATATTGTTGAGGACAGAACAATTATCGTTTTAAAATTACACATCTCATTGGACTCGTTGATCTCAAGGAACTTTTCTGATGCAAGAATAGAGGCATACTGAAATTAAAGATTTTGTGGATCTGAATCTTTGGAATGTTATTATTATTACTGAGCGATTCAAATTAATTATAAAAAATTTTCATACCTTACTTAAAAATTTATTGGAATTTGGAAATATTTTGGAAATTATTTAAACTTCTTAATTATTTAAACTTTTTAAAGCCATTGTCTTATTTAAATCTCTTGTATATTCTTTTCTATCCCAACTGATATAATGGGATATACCGTCATCTTGCTGAATATACCACCTCTACCTATTACTTTGATATCATAAAAGGTATCCATTCAAATATTATTTCATTTTTTGTTTAAACCTCTGATCTATGTTGTCAATTTAATATTGTTTATATTGTTTGATAATTTTTCGTTAGCAAAGAATTTCTTAATATATATTAAAGATTGATTTTCTTTTTTAAAAAATTTATTATGTTTCAAATTTTTTGGTGTTAATAATTTGGTTAGACAAAGAAATCTAAGGCTACAACAATAAAAAAAAAATATTTGTGATTTCGCTAAAATCATTATTGTAAATGGTAAGTTTCTTTTAAATCGCCATGCTAACTTTTTTTTGAATTCGGTATTTTAATTAAAATGATAATTATTTAAATAATCCGAATAAATCCATTTGATACATGACGAAATACATGGAGAAATACAGAATACATGACGAAATAAGTGATATATAAATGATGTAATGTTTGTCTTGATACAAATGGATGATAACATATTACGAAGATTTGTTTGTTTTTTGTTTATGTCGCACAAGTTTCTGATTTTCCGACAGAAATTAAACAAAATACGAATTAATACTAAAAAAATATAGTTAAGAATAGATTAAGTTCAAAAAAAAAAAAAAAAATTTTTTAATAGATATGTATCAACTTTTTTTAGCAGGTAGTTAGCGTTGCCATTATCATTAAGAAAATGAAATTTACTAAACTTATCAAGGTCTATTAATTAGATCGTCCACATTGAAGGTTTATTCTAATGTAATTAAAAACCCATAAACTGCAATTAAATAATTTTTAAAAATTCTTTAATAATAAAAGGGAACGAAAAGAATAAATTACTATCTAATTGTTTCTTTTAAAAAAAGAATGAATGATGCTAAGGGAAATACGAAAAAAATTAATAATATTGGTAATCGAAAAAAAGGACGTGAGATATTGAGATAAGGAAATAAATAAAATAATACTACTTAACTGAAGTATTTTGAGTTAACAGAATAAACAATGGATTTAACATAAAATTATCACGTTAATGTAAATAGTTTTTTTAATATAAAATTTACTAAATGATAGAAAATACTTATAACAATTCCTTATCTCCATGATAATAGTTTGCGTTTAATTTATATTTTAAAACAATAGCACGAAATATCATATATTCATGTTGCACTGTAGAGCTATTATCAAGCTATACAAAAAGAAATGTATTCTTGATTTCGTGTAACCGTTATGTTCAGCCCAATAGTTTATTAGGCATAGTAATAACACATGATTAATATAATATAATAAAGTGGATATGGTGTAAATGAATATTTTGTAGGAAAAAGTTAAAATAAGGCTTATATAATGGATTAAAAATAGCTAATATTAATTAATACATGATCAAAAAAACCTTCATTGATTGATGAAATGGTCACTACATGGCCCATTTTCATCCAATCATTCGGTCCTGTGACCGATATAGCTACTCCCTCTTCCGATTAATCTTTATTTCCTATTTGATCACCCCATATAAATTTATAATTTAGTAACACCAAGCTATAGATGTCTTTTTTTGATAATATAATTATAAATATATTGTGCGTGGGATTTCTGATCACAATGGTAGTACAGCACATACATGAATAAATAAAAACGATGATTGTAGTTTCGTAAAAAAAAAAAACTTTTTTTCGACTAAATTATTAATTAAATAAATTATTAGAAATGGGAGATGATGGATCAAAAAATAATAAAGAAGATGATTTCGTTGAAAATTTGGAAGATAGTGCTTTAATGGTTGTTCCATTTGCAAAATTTCTTCCTTTAATTAATGAAATTGGAAATTTTTTTAACGAAATCATCGAATTAGTAGAAGCTGCTGAACACAATAAACGAACTTGTAAAATATTAAAAAATCGAGTTCGTGTTGCAGAATTAGCCGTACGAGATCTTAGAGATAAAAAAAAAGACAGACAAGATTTCTTTAATAGAATAAATTATATACGTTTACAAGAATTATCTACTATTATAACGCAAATTAAAAAATTTATATCAGAAATCTCTCTAATGAAAACTTTGATAAAATACCTTAAAGAGAAAAGTGTTGAGAAAATTTTTAAAGAATTATGTATGGAATCTGACAGTTGTATTAACTTATTGTCTTTTTCTATTAACGTTGAAATTGCTGATGAACTTGAACAATTAAAATCCGATCAAGATGATTTATTTAAAGTAAGATTATAAAAAAAATTGAGTTTTATTTTACTTTTAATTGAACATAAAATTAATTTTAAATTATTTTAATAATTATAGTATATATTAGGAATGGTGGCTGGTATTAATGATAACGACTGCTTCACAGTCTTAAGTGAAAAGTTTTTTTCAACAGTTGTAAAAGTTGATGTAATGAATAATACAATGAAAAAATTTATGAATGAAACTTCTCAAAATCAAACAAAAATTGATAATATCTTTCAGATACATCCATTAAAATTTTCTGATTATGAAAGTGATGATAGACATGTAAATAAATGGTATAAAACAACAAATAAAGGTGAAGTATTTGCTTTTAAAAATATCTCTGAGGCAGAAAACTATATGATTGTACAAAATAAAGTTACAATTCTTAAAGAACTTCATGATTGGCAAAACATCATAAAATTTTATGGAATAATTTCTGATGAAAATAAATGTCATTATTTTGTGACTGAATGGGCTGAACGTGGAAATTTACGTGAATTTTATCAAAATAAAAATGATTTCGACCTTAAATCAAAATTACGTATATCTCTTGATATTGCTCGTGGATTAAATTTTTTAAGAACTGTAGAGGTAATTATATAACCAGCTTTTATTTAATTAACGAAAATTTTTTTTTAATTTTTTTTTTTTTTTAGATTTTTCATCAAGATATTAGAGCTAAAAATATATTAATTACACTTAATGAGACAGCAAAACTTGCAAATTTCAAATTAATTCGTTACCAACACGGCGAACGCGGTAACCCAGACTTTGATCGAGTTCGTTATTGTGCACCTGAATTGTTGGATAGGCCGCCAAATTATAAATATGATCAAAGATGTGAGATTTATAGTTTTGGAATCTTACTTTGGGAAATTGCTGAAGAAAGAGTTCCATATCAGGATAGTAATGATATTGTGGATATAATTGATAAGGTACGTAATAAAACGTATAGAGAACCATTTTCTGAAAATAGTCAAATGCCAGAAGAATTCAAACGATTAGAAATTGAAGGTATGTAAAAGAAAATATTTTAAATTACAATTTTATTTGTTGTACTTAATTGGTTTCTTTTTTTTTAGCCGTTTATCATGACCCAGATTTTAGGCCAAAAATCACGAACATGTTTGAAGTTCTTAATAATTGTTTCAAGAAATATTCACAAGAACCATCAAGTTTTTGTAATTTAACCCTAGACAGAAAACCTTCCACTCCGAAGTTTATTCAAAAACGAGCATTCAGCATTGATCAAGATGCATATGCACTTCCTATTAATTTAGATTTTGAATCATTTAAATACATGACACTTGCTGATGCAGCGAAACAACATAAGATGTTTAAAAATGGCAGGCCTAGTGGAGATGTAAAAACTGCATATAAATGTTTTGAAGCCTATGCAAACCTTGGTAATACAGGAGGTACAGCAAACCGTAATCAAATCACAGCAAAATATTATAAAGCAATTTACATTTCAAGAGGATTTGCTGAGAGCCCTCCAAATAAAGATAAAATTATTGCTGAATTATTTAAAGAAGTTGCTGATGATGACGCAAATGAACACCCTGATGCAAAAGTAAGATATGGAGCTTGTTTGTTTAATGGTAAAGGTGTTGATAAGAATGAATCAGAAGCTCTTAAATATTTTGAAAAAGCTGCTGAAGATGGTGTTGTAGTAGCAATGTACAACGTTGGAAATATGTATTATAATGGTATTGGATGTAAAAAAAATATAGAAAAAGCCAAGAATTATATAGAATTAGGTGTTTATAATGGTTACGAAGCTGCTATTAGATTTCGTAATGAATATAAGTTCTGAAATTTTTTTTTATATTATTCATTAAATTATTATGTTATTTAGCTAAAAAAAAAAATTTTTTTTATTTGTCATATTTTATTGTCCATATGTCTACGCACTATGAAAAAAACGATCACGTGAATTTCTCTGTCAGCCACGTGATCGTCGCCCAATGAAATCACAAATTTTAGTTTTTCGCTCCGGACTTACGACGGTTCCCGTTTTCCTAGAATTTATTTAACCAATAGATTATTTGATTTTAACCATCGGGAAAATTTTTCAGGAGATAAATATCGATGTTCATCACCCTATCGGTATTTATCACATTTTATCGTAAGAAATATAACGATGATTAACAAATTTGATAATTACCAATAATTATCACTAGGTTAATTGCTAATAATTAACAAGAGGTCATTTTCATGGGGGGAGCTTAACATGCTTTTAAAGATTTTTTAAATGAAAGTTATTGAACACTGGCATTAGAACTTCAAATTGACATATCTCAGCCAATAAGGATTTTAATTTCTAATAATTTGATTATAGGATAACTCTAGCAAAATTTTATGAAATATTGCAAACCATTTTTTATATTAAAACACATAAAAAAATGGTTTGCTATGTTTTTTATTAATAATAATATAAGAAATGTTGAAAACATTTTTTTTATATAAAACACTTATAGAAAAACATTTTGAAACATTTTTTTTGAATTTTTTTTTAAAATTTTTTTTTCTAATAATAGGTATAGTACATAAGACAGATATAGTATAAATAAAATTTTCTAATAATGCTAATAGATCTTTATAGATATAACAAAATCTTTCAGAAATTTTTTCTAAATTTTTTTTCTAATAATAACAATAGATCGTATAATAAAATACATATCAAACCTCGGTCATGTCATGGGAAGTGTTGATTTTTACTAAATTAAAATTTGCGCAATAAAAAATGATCTGCACAAACGCTTCTAATATAACATGATGGTTTTCTCTCAAACAACCTTTATACGGACTTTAGAAAACTTTTGTTCTTTAGACTTTTTTCTGCTTATTTTGACGTTTATTTTGACAGTACAATACTTGCATAAAAAACTTATATTAGGTTAACTTCTCCTATTTTGTTGACTTAAACCCAGAGATGCAAGTTTGTATGAAAACTAAACATCATTTAATAATGAAATATATGTATTTTTATGTAGAATCAAAAAACATATTGCATAAAAGGCAAATTAATTATTAATTTTTATAGAAATTCAAGTTTTTTACTTTTTTATCCAATTAGCTTATATTAAACTTGTAAAAATTACATAAATAAGTTCTATTTTAATAGCATAAAAAGAATATTTGGTCTTATAATCAATAACAATTATATTTTTTTTTAATTTAATAATTTTTTTTATTAGATATAAGACTTTAAATGTTGTTATTAATAAAAGTAATTCAATAATAGTTTATAGTTTTAATAAAAATTAATGTGTGATAGTTTCAAGATATTGTAAAGATATGTTTAAAATTTCAAAGTGTATTGTTATGTAAAAGATTTCGTACGGGGCAAGGAATATACTGTTACACAAAATATGTCGATCATTTTATAATAAAAAGTCACTATACCTTTCTGATTTATTTTTTTAATAACCAATAGATCGCTATAGATCTTTCAGAAATTTTTTTTAAAAATTTTTTTTCTAATAATAACAATAGATAGTATAATAAAATACATATGGCAGATATTTTATAATAAAATTTTCTGATTTATTTTTTAATAATACCAATAGATCGTTATAGATCTTTCAGAATTTTTTTTAAAGTTTTTTTTTCTAATAATAAAAATAGATTGGTATTGAACATAAGACGGGTACGTATTGTATAAATAAAATCTTTTGATTTATTTTTAATAATGCCAATAGCAATAGATCATTATAAATATAATAAAATCTTTCAGAATTTTTTTTTAAATTTTTTTTCTAATAATAGGTACTATAATACATATTGTATAAATAAAATTTTCCTAACCATTTTTTTTTAATATCAATAAATCTAACAAAATCTTTCAGAAATATTTTTTAAATTTTTTTTTCTAATAATAGGTATAGTACGTAAGACAGATATTGTATAAATAAAATTTTCTAATAACGCCAATAGATCATTATAGATATAACAAAATATTTTTTCTAAATTTTTTTTTCTAATAATAACAATAGATTGGTATAATACATAAGACGGGTACGTATTGTATAAATAAAATTTTCTGATTTTTTTTAATAATGCCAATAGCAATAGATCGGTATAAATATAATAAAATCTTTCAGAAATTTTTTTTTAATTTTTTTTTCTAATAATAGGTATAGTACATAAGACAGATATTGTATAAATAAAATTAAGTATAAAAGGTAGCTTTTAATCGAGGCATTTATAAAGGATTTAAAAATAATTTAACTCACTCTGTTGCATATTTAGGCGTTCAATATGCTAATCAATTAGTAAATAAAATTAGTATTCATAATGCTCATAAAAAAAAGTATTACTAATAATGACTATATAAATGTTACCTGTATATAATTTACTGTATTTATTTCAATCAACAATTTTTTCTCTTTTACCATTTAATATAAATAACATTAAACTTGGACCATAATCAATTTCACGAAAAGGTCTACATCCACAAAATTTGCCAAAATAAAACTCCAATGTTGTATACATCAGACTTTTTATTTAATTTATAATTTTCTTTGTTATTGAAACTTTGGGTTCATATAGGTAGGGTAATGCTTCAACAATTTTTTTTGATAAACCAAAGTCTGCTAATTTAATGTTTTTCTGATGTATAAGTATGCTTCAATTATTATACTGTATTCTTTTTTAAATAAATGATATTAGAATGAATAAATATATAAAAAATATATAGTATTACTCATTATCATGCAAAAACTCTACGGCTAGCCAATTGCAATTCTAAGTGGGATCTATCATTCCAGTTCAATTCATTAAAATAGTTGATTAAATAAGTAAGCATTTAACGTACCGCTATCAGCGTATTCTAAGACTAAAGAATATTTTTAAATTTTACCTAATTAATCAATTTTATTTATATTTTAAAATAATAAATTCTATCTTTGCGATTCCACAAAATCGTATGATATTTTCATGAACTCTTCGGTATAACTTTAACTGTGTTGTGTTGTATTAATTAAATTTCTCCGGTTGAGTGACGATATGTTCCTTGATTAAAAAAAATGATAGCCCTATAAAAAAAGTTGCCCAAACACTGTTCGGTTTTTTGTTCGGAAAATTGACCCCGTTCCGAACATTTACTTGACATTTATTGGACATTTATCATGATATTGTACGTTTTTTATGTGGTCGAAAATTCTCAATCTCTGAATCTTGTATTAAATTGTAACAAATATTGTATAATAACGTGCAAGTGCTCGGAAAATCGACCCATTCCGAATATTTATCAGACAAACATTTTTATAGGGTAGTTATTAATTAAAATATGAAGATATGGTCTGAACCGTACCCAGACCAGAATTTTTAAATTAAAATTGCAATTTTATAATTTTATGCGATATTATTTATGATTTTAAAATATTAAACAACATTGAATTTTTAGGACTGACTGGACGTTTTAGTTTATATTGTGCAGATCAGATTTTAGTTAATTCGAGCCAGAATTATCTCTAAATACGGGCCGTAATTTTCAATCATCCCGTTATATTTTCAATTCGTTGATCATTCCAATTAAAGTTAGATTAATTTTTTGAGTTACCAAAAACGTCAAACTTTTTAAATGTAAAAAAAAATGTACAAAGAAAATATGATGTAATGATGAAAAAAAAAAAAAAAAAAATATGATGTAATGATGCATTACGAAAACATGTCTTTTATTGTAATATTTACATTTTGAGTAGTATCTTGGGTGTGCTTCATATATAAAATCATCAAATAGATAGATATATACAGCCATAGTGTCTGGCATACACCTATTTTTAAAGTATCACCTGAAGTGATCGACAGTTACTGTACTTCCATGCACAATTACGTCTTGGTAATACCAGTCCTTTTAATAAGCAAACTTAAATTGCATAAATTGCATGAAAAAAAAAAATATTATCTTCGTCAATGAAAATTAAACCCAATAATGTCTAATAACACCGAGTTTAATATACCCGTAAATTTTACTGAAAATTCAAATAATGAGTGTATTAATTGGATTGAAGAAGCCATTGCAAAAGATTACTTTAAATATTATGAACTCAATCATTTCAGTAATTTTCAAGAAATTGGATTTGGAGGGTTTGGGAAAGTTTACCGTGCGAACTGGAAAAGTTCTCCTAATTATTTGGCATTAAAATCTTTTTTCAATTTTAACAACGTCACAATTAAAGAAATAGTTAAAGAGGTAATAATAAATAATTATTACCCTATAATTTATATAACTTCTAATTTAAAATTCTATTTAGCTTAAAATTCAGCGTGAAGTGGATTTTCATGAGAATATTATTCGTTTCTGTGGTATTGCAACAGGTATAATATACTTTCTTTTCATGCATAATTTGATTGTAAAATCTAAATTTATTTTATTTTTTTTCTTTTACAAAGAAAATCAAGTTGATAATTCAAAAAAATATTGGTTGGTAATGGAATATGCAGATGGAGGTACTCTTCGAGAATATTTGAAGGAACATTTTGATAATCTTACCTGGAATAATAAATTTAATATGGCATCTCAGTTGGCTTGTGCTATATTATGCTTACATGATGAAGGAATTATTCACCGTGATCTGGTAATTCATTTGTTTACATTTTATTATTTCATGTTTTTGAATTGTAATTAATAAATTTATTGTATTTAATAGCATTCCAAAAATGTATTAGTTCATCAAAATATAGTTAAATTAGCTGATTTTGGTCTATCAAAAAGAATTGAGGAATCATCCAACCTTTCTTCAACGAAATTATTTGGAGTAATTCCTTATATTGACCCAAAAAGTTTCAGTAATCAAGATTATAAATTAAATAAAAAAAGTGATATTTATAGTATTGGAATACTTTTATGGGAGATATCTAGTGGCAATCCTCCTTTTTATACTGAAGGTAAACCGTATGACGTTTGTTTAGCAATTAATATATCACAAGGCCTTAGAGAGACACCCATTCCTGATACACCCGAAGATTATGTGAATATTTATACTGGTAAATATAATTAATAATTAATTCTATGTTTATATTAATGTTAATTAAATTAATTCTATTTATTTTTTTTAGATTGTTGGAATAATGAACCAGATAGTCGTCCAACTATCAATCAGGTGGTCTTTAAATTAAATGTAATTATTCTGAATAATAATAACATGATTATAGACGATTTTCGGACAAATGATTCTTATACAAACCAATTATCCAATAAACAACAACTCGATTTGAATGCTTTTGAGGATCCTATAAATAATTCATCACATGGAGAATTATCCAAATTTATTCAAGAGTTTGACAAGATGAATATTAAAGAAATAGATTCTTCAATATCATCAAATAATAACTTTATGGTGACAGTTGATGAAATGGTTGAACTTTCTGATAAATTAAGCGTAGAAGATGAAGAATTAGAAAGACTATGCATTTATAATTATCTTAATAATCATAATATAACTCCACAGGAAATTTATATTTGGTTATTAAATAATCAAAATCATTCAAATTCTATTGTTTTACTTGGAGATTTTAATTATTTAGGAATTGAAATTAAGATTGATAAAAAAAAGGCATTTGAATTATATCAGGTAGCTGCAAATTCAGGAAATATTATAGCACAATATAATCTTGGTTGCTGTTATCTATATGAGTATGGTGTTTATAAAAATTATGATAAAGCTTTTGAATTATTTAAAAAATTAGCTGAAAGAGAATATTCAAAAGGAATAAACCGTTTAGGAGTTTGTTATCAAAAAGGATTAGGAATTAATATTGATGAAAAAAAGGCATTTGAATTATATCAAAAGGCAGCTGATTTAGAAAATGCAGGTGGAATATTTAATTTAGGATATTGTTATAAACAAGGAATTGGAACTGATATTGATGAAAAAAAGGCATTTGAATTATATCAAAAGGCAGCAGATTTAGGAAATGCAAATGGAATAAATAGTTTAGGTAATTGTTATATAAAAGGAATTGGAGTTGATATTGATGAAAAAAAGGCATTTGAATTATATCAAAAGGCAGCTGATTTAGGAAATGCAGGTGGAATAAATAATCTAGGTAAATATTACAGAGAAGGAATTGGAACTGATATTGATGGAAAAAAGGCATTTGAATCATATCAAAGGGCAGCAGATTTAGGAAATGCATATGGAATAAGTAATCTAGGTAATTGTTATAGAAGGGGAATTGGAACTGATATTGATGAAAAAAAGGCATTTGAATTATATCAAAGGGCAGCAGATTTAGGAAATGCATATGGAATAAGTAATCTAGGTGATTGTTATAGGAGGGGAATTGGAACTGATATTGATGAAAAAAGGGCATTTGAATTATATCAAAAGGCAGCAGATTTAGGAAATATTGCAGCTCAATATAATCTTGCTTTTATGTATGAAAATGGAAAAGGAATTATTCAAGACATAAATCAAGCAATTTACTGGTATAAAAAATCTGCATTACAAGGAAATCAATATGCTCAAAATAAATTAGAACAAATTCATGCAAAGTAAATTGAGAATATTTTTGTTTAAATGTTAAAAAAAAAACAAATGAAATAAATGAAATAAATTCTATAACAGTATTTTGCTTATTTATTTTATTAAAGTATTGTATATTAAAGTAATAGCATTGTTTGCTGATATTGGCCCTATAAAAAAAGTTGTCCAAACGCTGTTCGGTTTTTTGTTCGGAAAATTGACCCCGTTCCGAACATTTACTTGACATTTATTGGACAATTATCATGATATTGTACGTTTTTTATGTGGTCGAAAATTCTCAATCTCTGCATCTTGTATTAAATTGTAACAAATATTGTATAATAACGTGTGAGTGTTCGGATAATTGACCCCATTCCGAATATTTATCAGACAAACATTTTTTATAGGGTGGTCATTAATAGCTTATTTAAAACGGATTCATAATGAATAAATAAATAATATTTTTTGTTGACAACTGTTTTTATTTACTAATTGTTAAGTGCAATTTTTAATGTTGCCGAAAAGATCTGAATTTTTTGGAATTCCACACTTCTAAAGGCAAAATAATTCGGCATTGAGAATTACTCTTTTAGACTAAATCCGTGATTTGTGCTATATACTTTTCCGAAAGAATTAAAACTTTAAAATCTGTAACAAAAGATAAATTTTTTAGATAATAATAGTACGTGCAGTACTAGCAAATAACGTAAAAACGAACATTATGGAGCTTGATAGAGTAGTTTCGTTATGTTGTTATCATAAGTTCAATTTTTACTAGAAACTCCTGGTTCAAATACTAGTAAGTTATTCCAAAAAATTCAGACAGTCCTTTTGACAAAATATATGATTATATGCGAATCTAAATATTAACGTAGTATTTAATCAGGACCCCGGATAATTATAATTGAGGTCATATCTTACTATGTTTTAAACTTTATTTTTCTTTTAACATGTAATTTTATTAAGTTAATATTATTTTTTACCATAGAAAAAAATGTTTCTTTTGAAGAGAAGAATCTTTTGATACCAAAATCTTGTAAATCTACTGATTAGATTTGAGATAAGTATCGTTACACAGGCAAAATTTGGCAAAAAAAATATACGCTTTTTCACCATCGGTATACATAGAAATATACAAAAAAATAAAAATTACTATTATTAAATATTACTTTTTAAGTAACAAAATTATAGATAATAGGAGGGCAATTATTATTACAAAGTTTTGTATCTATAGCTTTAAAAGTAAGTTCAGGATGACAAGGGTAAATTTTTAGCATAGAAGATATGACCTTAATTATAATTGTCCGGGGTCCTATTTAATCATTATCTAAAGTTTGATGAACTTCAGTTTACAAGATTTATATTTCACTTATCAGATGTTTTTACATTTTCATTCCTTTACTTATTCGCTATTCGCATATTATTAATTTTGTTATGTTAAAAACCAAATTATGACTTAAAAAAATTTTTTTTAAAAGAAACAAAATTTTTTTTCATTTAAAAGGGTGATCAAACTTTCAGTATTATTAAAATAGTTACGTTCCGACAATTACAGTTATGATATCATCCATTGACTGATCATATCGTATTACCACCATACGAAATTTATATAATATATTATAAATATATAATATTTACATGTTTATATTTGAATGATTTATAAATGTATTAAACTTTTAGTATAAAGTTCTCTTTACAAATGTTAAAAATGTTGATCATTTTCATCTGTGATGAAATAATGAATTGAAACTTTATTTATTTGACTTTATTACAAATGATATTATAATTTTAAGCATGTAAGCATGCAAAAATTTGCTATCTAATTGTCAAATACAAAATTACCATTATTTTTATCAAAAAAGTTTCTAAAACTTGGTATAGTTAAATTATTTATTAATACTTGTTCAACTCCAACTCTATTTTTTTTAAGTTGCATTCTTTTAAGTCAATTCATTTTTTCGAAGTTGAAACTTTAACTTCTCTAAATGCTTATATTAATTTTTTTTGAACCATTTTTCCTTACTTTGATTGTCTTATTCAATTCTATCATCATCAATATTTAATAATTTTCTAATTTTAGCATGATTGACATTGTTACCACCGATTTATGACGTTTGGTAGGTAGTAACAGAAAGAAGAATAAGGATCGGTGTGTTAGTGGTAGGGTAATATGGCGATAAATAACTAATGATAAGGTAAACGTGTATATATTAACAGTCGATAATATAATGGATACGGATAATCAACGATGTATAATGAAAAAGAAATAAATAATAATAAAATATAATGATAATAAATGATATGAAACAATAATAGACAATATAATAAAATGTAATAAAACGTATATAAATAATTCGGAAGCAAATCGACAGGTTTATTCGTTAATAAAAGAATACGATATTACTGCCTCAGCCGGCGCTCTGTAATATCCCGATATCTATCTTATAACAAAAACTAGACGAATTCTAACTGAACTAGAACTTCTATATTTCAACACCGGTCCTTTATATAACATTAAATTTTTAGGACGATTCTGTCCTTCGGACATAATCGTCTCCCGGCCAATTGTGGCGATCTGGGCACATTTGTCTATACAGCCACTTATATTCAGCCACTTTATATCGCTAAGCTTCCGCTTTTTATCTAATCTATAAACAACTAAAAACGACTACAAGTAATATAACTAAAAATAACAAAAATAACAAAAAGATAAAAATAGAATAAAATAAAAATAAAAATAATAAAAATAAAAAAATAAAAATAAAAAAAATATCCCGTGACAACATCGTACCTGCTCGTACGTAAAATATTAATCGTACCGTATATTTATATTATGTCATGATGTAATACATTACTGTATATATTCTTAAGCTTATAAAGAAAAAAAAATCCTAATTAAAAATGAAACAACTGTTAAGAAACGGTTAGTCTATTTGATTTTATTGTGATTGTACAAGAAAGTTGTTTCTGGAATCATGCGTTAAATCTTTTAAAAAAAAATAATTCCAAATGCTATTTTAATCGTTCAATAATTCGGCTATATAATGCTAATAATCACAAAATAAATGTTTAGATAATGACATAATGTAATAAAGTTTTTTCGTTTAATAAATCCTTATTTGATAGATAAATATTGGTTAAAACAACAAAATATAAAAATAATTTAAGAATTAATTTTTTTATTATTATTTAAATGAAAATAATTTATACTTTTGAGGCTAAGACTGTAGTCGATACTTTGTGGAAGGGAATAATAGAAAACTAAAAAAAATCTCTGAAACATTCTATGATTTATTGCAGGCGCAGTAAATTATAAATTAAAAAGGTGTAATCCTAGAATAATTTAAATGAAATTGACGAAGAGATATTTCACTCAATCGATTATTTCTAGAAAACTGATATGAGAAATTAATTGATTATTTCCAGATTCCAGAATGGATTATTTCCAGAATAATTATTATAAAGTGTTAATAACTAATTACAATATTTAATTAGCGATGTACTGTATTCGCATTTCAGATTGCTAACATCTCGCTCTAATAGATTATAACGTCATACTGTGAATAATACTCTGATTTCTACGTATTGTGCAGATAGAATTATTCGTTCTCATTTTCAAATAAGCTTATTAATATTTTTGTCTTAAGCTTAAATAATAGCTTGTTAAAAATTGGTGAAATATAATGAAGATAAATAATAAAGGCTAAATTGTATAACTTAGGAAACGGGAGTCAATTTTATTGGCTGACGATCACGTGGGTGGACCGTGACCACAAATTTTTTGATCTCTCTTCGCTCAGGACAATAAAATATAATTGGTTAGGTAAAAATTATATCAGATAATGATAAAGATATTGAACAACAAAGGTCCGATAGCTCTGCATTTTTTATTAAAATAGAATTTTGATCAGTAGATTTTAAAATTACCCTACATGAATTAAAAAATTAAAACCGATATTCTTGCATATTGAAAATAATTTTATAGCTATATTGGCGAAAATTTTATTTATAATAAGATTTAAATATACAAAAAATACTATGCTAGCGTAATTATATATAAAGTTAAATTTGCCTAATTATAAAAATATAATAATTCGTTCTCTATAAAATTAATTCCCAATTCCCGGAATGCATGTTAATAATTGATATCAAGTTATAATATTTCAATATGATAATATTAGCAAATTTATATTATATATATTAAAAAATAAAAATTATTCCTCCTTTATTTCCAGATCCATAATTTGTTGTCTTAATTTCATTATAATACTTTCCACTTGCTCAATTTCATCTCTTAAACCTATATTTGAATCTTGTAATTCTTTTATCTCTTTCTTTTTTTTTTGTCTTAATCTTGCGGCAGCCTTTCTGTTAAGCATTCTTTTCCTTTCGTTTCTTTCGTTTTGTAATATTTTTTTATCGATATTATTAGAAAATTTTGATGAACGTGAAGAAGAGGAAGAAATCTTGCAAAGTGATTGATTTTGTTGAATATCTTCGGAAGAAGAGTCTTTGGTAGAAACTACTAATGTTTTCTATGTAAAAAAAAATCAAAATTTATAAGTAATAATTCACATGTATAATAAAAACTTTTAAATATATAATAATATTATTATTTGTTAAAAATTTACCAAGAGTGGATTATCTTCTGATATTTCATAACTTTCTTTCTTTTCCATGTTTTCACGAATTTTTTGTTTTTTTTTTAAAAAAAAAGAGAGAGAAAGAATTTTTCGTAAAAGTAATGGAATGATTTATGATTTTTTTTCGCATGAGTAATTAATCATTAATCACGTGAGATTATCAAAATTTTACGTCACTAGTCAAATGATGAAAACTTCGAACTCGCGAAAAAAAAATCGAAATAATACTTGGCTATAATACGGTATTGAAATTATAATTTGAAATGTCAACAAATGATTGTTTTTCTGTAATAAAACAAATTAATAAAGAATAAAGTTGATTTATATAATAATCCTAATCGATGAAGTACTGTATGTTTTCTAAATTATCATTACGCCTTGGGATTGTATTAATAAGTAAAACTTTAAAATACCCAAACTCATAAACCGAGGTCCTTTTCTGCAGTATTTTATTTGTTATATAGACTATACCTACCTTTAAGTTGCAACGAAAAATAATCAAATATTAAAACTGATTATTAAAAATTTTTTATAAGTCTATTTAAATAATTTATTGAGTCATTTTATCATCATGATTAATCCAATGATTCATACAGAGTTAATTATGAATATTCACCTACTTCATTATTACTCACAAACGACAAACATAGAAGATAAAATTTAATAGATTTATTTATTTACCTCATTTTTTTTTTAATTGAAAAAATGACAATTAACTATAATATAAATGGAATATTTTTTGTGGCCACAGATTTTAATTAAAACGGGATAATGATATTCATTTTTTTATTAATTTTTGGTTTAAAAAAATTTTATTATTTAGTCCAAGATTTCCAAAAAAAAAATAGTGATTTTGAATGAATGAAGTTTTCGACTGAACAAAAAAAGATTCTTGCTTCTTTACCCTCCGTTCAGTTGACGACTTAAAAATGTGAGTCGTCTTGAGTCGATCTCATCGCAAAAATATTTGAAAGTGTTATAAATTTTAGTTTAATTCTTAACGATAATAATTTAAAAAAAGATTTACAATTAATAAATTTTTAATTTTTAATTCTATTCCAAGTTTATATCTCTATTTGCAAACTTAGTTAGACAATTATCCTTAAAGTATATTACATATTATTATTCGTTCATTTATTAATCACAGTATTAAACTTAATCACTTTATTAATAGAACTTTTTGATAAACTTGTATAAATTCAATTTAATTGTCCGAAGCGTTAGCGAAGGACTATTTACTGTACTGAAGTACCGAACTAGCAAAATTTGTTTTACCCCCGTTTTTGTCCCTGTCACAATCAACAATTTTATTTCCTTTTTTTGAATGTGTATCACGATTTATGTAACACTAGTACCTATTTGACCCCTGAAATATGCCAAATAAATAAATGACGCGTAGGTCACGTAACATTTGCGAGTTATGCAATGCGAAGGACTTAAACAGTTTCCGTTTTCCTAGTCTTATTTGTTTATCAGATTATAATAATAAATTGTTGCTTTATCCATTAAAGTAACTAATATGATTCTTTATTATGAATAATAAGTGTCCTAAGTCCTAACAAATCTAAACACTCCTATAAAGTGATTTATAAGTCTAATTTCTTACTAATTAACGTACGTATATCAGATATTTTTAATGTAAATAATAATTATTAAACTGTTACAAAGGTCTTTAAATATTATTGAAATATTCGAATGATTTCCTGATATTTTTTCTGTAATGAACTATCAGTCGTTGATAAATAGTATCATAACGATTGCTCAATCACGTCTTGATGAGGCATTGGATTAACATTTTTGCTGGCTCCTTCCTAATGACATAAAGATAGCACAGTATTAAGAATATTACAAATTTGCTAAATTTAAATTGTACTAAACGTACCAACACAATTTCAAGAATGCTAGCTCAATCTTTGTCACGCAAGTCGCTAAGGATGATTATTGAGTACCGACTCATTGAAAGGCGTATTTTGTACCGTGGAATGATGATAATACTACGATAATCTATGAAAAAAAATCAATTTTTAAATAAATAAATAATTAATTAAGTAAAATTTTCCAGAAATATATGCAGTAATGTTGAGTTTATATAAAATTCTATTAAGCATGTTGGAATTACATAACAAAAAATTACTAAAAATATATGTACGAAACGCACTAGATGTTCTCCAAATCTTACAAATTATCTTACCGTCCAAATAAAATTGTAGGCTCCGTAGCGCAATCTATTATTATAATTAATAAATATGAAATCAATACTATTCCAATTGAACGAACTCCACCATCTACACCTCCACAATCATCATCCAACTTATGACTCTTCCCATCATTTTCATTATTTTCTGATATCATCATTAGAAGATGATGTATTGTCTAAATGATCTTATATATTGGAAGGAACATCAGCTGATCCGATAATATCACGAGGTAGTGATTCTAAGAACACAATCTATTAAGAAATCATTAATTTCTTCTTAAGTTACGACTTAACGGCCGCTATTTATTAAAAGATGTTCAGTTTAATTAATTAATTTAATAGCACCAATTTCATTTTGGTACAATTTATAACAGACGAGCTTTAAATTTTTTTGGGGCAAACGTGAGAATCAAAAACAAAGATCTGATTTGATGTTATTTTTAACGTATGAAAATACAGGCGTGTAACGTCTGTAACGACCGACACACCTCTACCGAATATTAATAGCCTTTGTCTACAATTATTTTTGATGTGCGCAGTAAATTTTTTCTTCAACACATTAATTAGGTTATTCAAAGTTATATTTTAGTATAATTTTTTTAAAAAAAAATTGCGACATTCTTGAGTTACATCAAGTTTGAATAGTAAATTTCTGGATGAGGTATAGTATTTATTTTAATAGCAAATTTTATTTTCTTTTGCAAAAAAATTTAATAATTTTTTTATTATCTATATAGTGGAAATATCATTATAATTGTCAAAAAAAGTCATTTCAAAATTTATTCAATTCTTTGAAATTACTCAAGATCCAAATAATTTAAATTATATGATCGTAATGAGTTATGCAAAAAAAGGAAGTTTGAGAAAGCGTTTGTCTGATATAGTTAAATTTAAGTGGCAAGACAGGTTACAATTGTTAAAAAATATTGTATCAGGACTTAAAGTAATTCATGAATCAAATTTAGCTCATGGTGATTTCCATGATGGTAATATTTTAATATCAGATAATTACAATGAGGTATTTATTATTGATTTAGGATTATGTAAACCTATAAGTGATTTACAGGATTCTGATAATGAAATATATGGAGTTTTACCTTATATGGCGCCTGAAATATTAAGAAGTAATCCCTATACTCAAGCAAGTGATATCTATAGTTTTTCAATGATAATGTGGGAATTTACATCAGGTATTCCCCCATTTAATCATGAAGCACATGATCATGATCTGATTTTGAGTATTTGTAATGGAGAACGTCCTAAAATTATGAAAAGTACTCCAAATTGTTATATAGATTTAAATGAAAAATGCTGGGATTCAAACCCTTCTAATAGACCAACCATAATGATGCTTGTAAATACTATATCTGAATGGATTGAATGTATTAATGAATATTATAGATTAAACAGGAATGGAAATTATCAATTTAGAGTACATGCAATTAATAATCAATTAACAAATGATATGTTTGAACTTGTAGTAGCAGACAAAACTTCAGTACAAGAACAAGTAAATACTTCTATTATGCAATCTCATCTACAAGCAAATACTTCTATTATGCAATCTCATTCACAAGTATATTATACAAGTCGCAAACTTACTGAAATCTTAGTTCAAGAATATTCAGTTCAAGAAGAGTCTACTCAGGGTTATGATTGTGCAATTGAAGATTAATATTTTTGTTTATTTGTTGGATTATTTATCAGTTATTACTTATTATATAGAAAATATTTATATTATGTATGTAATTTACAATTTTTGCAATAAAATAAATACTTTTAAATACAAGTATAATAATTAGTATTGAATAGTAATGTTCGTTTATACAATATTTTTATTTCATTATTTCTTATAAATTATAATTATTATGGTACATTTAACATAAGTCTGTTTCGAAGAAACTTATTTTCCAAAGTCATTTCGCTAAAGGGAAGTTTTGGAAGTTTTGCAGAAGAGACATTTCATCAAATGTGCTAAATGGGCATTTCGTTGACTCCTCCTCATCTGAATTATCTATTTTGTTGGAGGACATTTTGCTTAAAATACTAGTTAATTAAAAATAATTTAATACAAAGAAAATAGTAAATGGTCAAAAATAAATTCTCTTTTTTCGCTTGTTTAAAGAAAATTGAGTATGATGATTCCATTATCTTTTTTAAACTTCAAATCAAATAAAATTAATAAAAAAAAATGAGTTAATATAACGTATAAATAATTCATTTTCTTTTAAAAAAAAGGAAATTTAAGAAGTTCTATATCTTTGGCAAATGTCCCTTCACTGAATTGGTTTGGCAAAATAACTTTCAGCAAAATAACCATTTAGAGAAAATATCTATTCAGGAAATTGCTTGTTGGCGAAATGGCGTCTTTGGCGAAATTTCTTCAGAAAAATGGGTTTTAGTGAAATGACTTGGATGCCAACTATAATAGCAACTTTACGCCTAAATATTATCATAAAACTTATTTATCATTTATGCTAGCCTTTCTGAATCAACTTACTAGACTATTACTCCTATCCCTTTCCCAATTGAGATTGATAAATTATTTTATATTGTAGATAGAGAGGTTGATAGATAGTAAATTAGTATAGTGGTTATAGATTTTTTATGCAATTTTAAATTCCTATTTCAAAATTACAAATTCAACTTTTCATTTATCATTGTACATAAATTGAAATAAATAAATTTTCGTAATACATTGTTGCTATTTTACTCACATTACTTAATTACTAAGGGGAATGATGAATGTGTAGAATAGCTTTACTAATTTGAACATGTATCTTAGTCGGCAATTATAGAAATGTAGATTTACAAAAATATGATGATAGCTCTCAATATATCAATGGAGACTTTACCCGCAAAAAATCTATATATTTTATTTATACAGAAAAAAATGCTCGTTAACGAGAAGGTCAGGAAACAGCTTTCTCAGAAAATAATGAGAACTCACTTAAAAAGAATAATGCAAAAGTACGAAGGATTTATAAATTGTTTAATGGCATAAAGTGGAGATAGTAATATGGTAGAGTCATTGATACAACAGACAAGTTTTCCGCATTATCAATTTCGAAGTTAAGTAAGAGTGATATCGAATATGTGTGGTTAGTGTCCTACGATATAAACGGAAAGAATAATTAGCCGCAGTCATAGATCATGAACACTGTTCACAATCATCTAGGTGTGATAATAAAATGTATAAATATCGTCCGCAATATTTTAATGCAATAAATTGTATCTCCAAATGTTGGTATTTCCCTAATTTCATTTTTATCTTTTGAAAATTTATTAAGAAAATTCTATAAAATAAAAAAATAAAAAAAAAATCGCATCTTTTAAAGTGCCTAATCTAACCGATTCTGGCTTAGGTTAAATTGAAATAATATTTTTTTTGTGATACATTAGGAGCAATTTTAATAAACTATTGTATGATGTACAATAAAATTTACTATTTTAAGATAAATATTTGAATTACCATTTGCCTTTTAATATCTTTTTTCAGTTAATTTGCGCTTACGTGACTATTTATAATTGTATTAATAATGTTTCATATTTATTATATTAGTATCATTTTGAAACAATGAATAAATAATATATAAAATAAAAAATATTTTTTTACCTTCAAATATAACGTGAACTTCATTGAGTCCGAATCATAATTTCCAAAAAAAAAAGTATTATGTAATTTTTTTTTTGCGACGTTTCATATTAGCGATAGAATTAAAAAAAAGATAATCTAATATAAATAAAATCATTCGACAAAATAAACAGAGTGTTACAATAAATATTCAATATTAATTATATAAAAAAAATAGTTTTAATTGTTAAAATATCATGTTTAGATATTATTTGTCTGATTTCTTATATAGAAAGTGACCGAAACTTAATTTTTAGTACTAATCATATACTGTATTTCTTTTCATTCATATTTTATATAAAACAAGCGCCAAGAAAATTCAATCAGAAATTGTTTGTATGCACCCCTAAGATCGACGTGCAGTACGTATCAGGAATTTTTTTCCGTTTAAAATCCACATGGAAATCCACATCAAATACTGTGGAAATATGTGGAAATCTAAATAGTTCCAGTATTTTCCGAATACCCTGTGACGAAACACGTGGTATTTTCGGCATAAATCCACTAAATTCGGTGTGGATCCATGTAGGATATTGGGAATGTGTGGAATTCCACGTATTTCTGAGCAAACCCACGTGGAATTACATGGACCGACCCACCTAAAAACTTCCTTATGATATCACCTTTCAAAAAAATTAATCCTTTTTCCTAGCTTTTAACGGAAGTATCTTTAACTGCTCTAAAAGTTTACATCGAATTCAAAAGAAATTTTAATACTAGTTTTGATTCAAGTATGTAAAAACTAATTTTTATCGTCTTTGCAGAAGAAGGATTTAACGAAAAAAGAGTTTTTGTAAAATAAGTCGAAAATGATATTTAAACTTTCTTTTGTCATTCCAAGTAAACTTGCAGTTGTATCACGAATTCACTTCGTGAGT
Organism: Rhizophagus irregularis; assembly: GCF_026210795.1. NCBI lineage: Eukaryota > Fungi > Glomeromycota > Glomeromycetes > Glomerales > Glomeraceae > Rhizophagus > Rhizophagus irregularis. Next base: position 636,686 of record NC_089435.1, on the reverse strand, counting down.
AGAGCTCAGATGCAGTCGAGTATCGCATCTTGAATAAGAAAATAGATCGAGCTGAAGCTTGCTCAAAAAACAAAGGCCGTGAACTTCTTCGAAATAAGAAGTAATCAGGTGTTATTACAAGTTTGGATAAGTTATGTCTACGAGACTCGAGGAATTAAAGAAATACATCCAACCAAAAGTTCACGTAACATTTTGAGCAAGAAGATTAAAAAGAAGTTAAATGATTTCTCTCCGAGTGTCATTAAAAAGAGAATTAGGACCGCAAGAAATTTTTTCTGTTGTTAGTTATGAAAAAAATACGTTTGACCACATTTACCGCCTCATTCATCGGAACATTTACAGATGACGACATTAAATATATTAAAGGTGAAAAAACTGACAAGGTTCGGAATAACAAATTAAATAACATAGTGAACTGGTGGATGCATGACGTGAGTATTGATATTATTGATATTATCGATCCAAATATCAGTATTATTAGTATTATCAGTGTGGTATAACATATTATTGATAATAAAAAATTTGGCGAAATATGATGATATATTAGTATTTACTTTACATGTTAACAATTATATACCGTAAATGGAAAATGTATATACTATATGGGATTCATCTACGAGACTACGATAGGTAAGGGAAAGAAACTAGGCAGTCCATGATAGATACTCTACTAAAACGAAACAATCCCGTAGTGAGGATCTTTCTCAGACACAAAAATTAGAAATCGCCATAGACAATAGTCTCTTTCTAATTGAAAAATGTAAAAAATTACATGATACGTGTAATAAGCTTGTGAACGAAAATGAGCAATTGAGAAGTGAATTAGAATAATCCACTATTTCTTCAAAGAGATTAGGCAAAGAGGTAAAAAAATTACTGACCGATGCACAGCAGATAGAATACCTATATATAATAGTCTGACGTCGGCTGGCCTAGTTAATGTTAATGCTGCCCAAATCATGCGATAATATTGGCATAATGTAGGCCGGCACGACATATGTATATAATCGCAAATATTGGCATTAATTTACTTTAAAATTAGAAATTTTTAAACAAAACACCATGAATTTCTTCATAAAGTTTATTATATAAATCTAGCACGCTTTACAAAATCCTGCGCCTTTATGATTAAGTCTAAATTCTATACACGAGACAACTCTTTCGGAAATTTGTCAATCGGTTCAAGTTATGATTTAATTATCCGGCTAAGTCCTTTTGACCGTTAAGGGTTTTATATCTATTTATCAGTTATGGTTTTAACCTTTCAACTGCGCCTTATGGAGTCTTAATTCTCACTTTGTAAAAATGAGTCATTTCACCAAAGTTAATCGAATAATTTTGCATAATAAAAAAAATATACATAGATAAAATATTAAATATAGAAATATACTATTATATTTATACGAAAAATTTCACCCATTTATTATTGTTTTTTTTTTAGGGTTTCTTGAATAATTGGAACTAATTTTTAATGCGTTTTCCTATTTTAAATTATAAAAATAAGTAAAAATATAAATAAATCTTGGTAACATTTAATTAAATAAAATATTTACCATTATTTTCACAAGAATTAATATTTGATTCTTCAATATTTCGCTTAATTACAAATGAGTCGAGTCTATTGCTAATATAAAATTGTAGATTCCGTTGTTAGATTTAAATTATAAATAACAAATATTTTTAACTTTAAAGTACCTCTCAGCATCTATGTCAAATTTTAATTCTTTTGAAATGTAATCTATGAAAAAAAAAAATTAATTTATTTATCCAAAAGATTACTTTAATTAAAATAATATAAGAAAAAATGTATTTGTAACAGCCTGTTACATATCTTATTTGTAACATCCTTTTTTTATTTTTTTTTAATAATAAATTTAATATGTGTTTCACGAATAAAATTTTTATATGCAAAATTTAATTTGGAAAACTTTTACTTAATGTACTTAAGACAGTTTCATAGACAAAATTTTAAGTTATAAGCAGTTTCTTGAAATTTTTTACACAACTGATCTTTTGTTTTTGTTTACATTACGCCTGATCTTAAATTTTAATTGGATAAAATTGGGGGTTGTTACAAATAAGACGCGTAACAGGCTGTTACAATTAGATTTATCCATAATATAATACATACCATTTGATGAAAATTTGATAGATGAACATTTAGAAAATATAGATGAACATTTAGAAATGTAAGAGTTTAATGATCTACTTGTATAAATAGCCTTTGGATGAGTTTTTTCACTAAACTTAAGACCAAGCTTCTTTGAATCTATTAACGTATTACTTTTTAAATCAGCTTGATCAAATGATCGATTAGTAGAATTGAATAATTGACAAAACAATTTAAAACAAATATCTCTAATGACACTTATAGAAGGTCTTCTTTTGGGATCAGAATCCCAACAACTTTTCATTAAATTAGTATAACATTCTGGTGTATCTTCTGTAATTTCAGGTCGCGCACCATCAATAATTTTGATAATTAGATAAATATCATGTTCAACGTTAGCAAAAGGTTTACAACCTGTTGTAAGTTCCCACATAATCATACCCAGACTATAAATATCAGATTCTTTAGAAAATGCAGACCCTTTAAATATTTCTGGTGCAATATAAGGTATCACCCCATAAATTTCATTATCCGTTGAGGTGTCATTTGCAGGTCGTGATAATCCTAGATCTCCGATTTTACAATTGCGATAATAATCAGCTGTCAAATTTACCAACAAATTTCCACTGTGAAAATCTCGATGTATGAATTCTTTATTATGAATACCCTGAAGTCTAAAATAATAATAATTAATAAATTTGTGTTATAAATTAATTATTTACTAATATAATTAAAATATAGATACCCATTTATAATATTAAATAGTATATCTAATTTTTCTTGCCAACCAATTCTTGTAAAGTTCTTTTGTAGATACTCATGTAAATTTCCTCCTGAAGCATATTCCATAACTAATATATAACTATCCAATCCATTTAATTGAGGATCTTTTGTAAAACCATAAGTTTCAATCACCATAGGATTACCATAATCTTCGTTATCTGCATAACTATCATGATACGACTTCAGCTAAAAATTTCAAGATTAAAATTAAAATTTTTATAAAATAAATACGAATTTTTTTAACATTTAAAGTATTTACCTCTCTCAAAAAATATTCTTCAGCGTATTGAGTATTTTTAAATCTTTTTAAAATGATAGTTTTATTACTATCTAACAAAGTTGCTTGATATACTATACTAAATCCCCCTACTGCTATTTTTTTTATATTCGTAAATTGAGAAAATGGCATATATTTCATGAATTTTCTTGGGAAAATGTAATTGCTTTCAAAGTTATCATGTATTATTTTGTTTGGAACGAAATACTTATCAATATTTTTTATAACGTCAGTAAATTTAGTTATTTCCGATTGATATGATCTTATACTAACAAGAAAATCATCTAAAACATTGTTCCCACAGTTAAAACTAATAATCTTTTTGTTATCTAGTATAATAATTGATACTGTTTTGCATTTTTTACATTGCGATTGATTTGCAATTCCAAAAATAATATTTGTTGTTAAACAATATCTACACCCAATAAAAAATATGTAACAATTCTCACAATACTTTTGACAATTTGATGTAAATATTAGTCGTTCATGACAATAACAAGTACTTCTATCGTCCCACCATGGTAAATAAATGATTGAAATAAGTTTTTCAGTTAAGGTTGATTCTATATAACCGATAGATATTAGATAACAATTTGAACATAATATAAAATTATTAATAAAATCATGTTCTGTTCCTTGATATAATAATTTTCCACATAGTTTACAATATCTTTCACTTTCAATCACGTTTTCATATAAAATTCTCAGATCCGGATAATTAGGATAAGAAAACCAAATTATTTGTTTAAAACATAATATTATCAGGCAATTTCTACAGCATTCTTGAATATTTCGTGGTACCTTTGTTCTACTTATTTCATGTTCATTACATTCTAAGTCCTTTGCGAATAAATATACGTCCAGGTATATATTATTATCGGTTATATTAGTTAAATAACACGATAAACATTTTTTGCAATACTTTTGGTATCTAATAATCGTCTCTGTGTATTCTTCTCCACAATGAATACAATTTTTATCATTCTCATTAAAAGAAACAAAAGAAATTGATACGGGACTAGATTTTAATTTTGGTGTTGGATCAAAAGAATTTTCATCATTTAATTTTACAAGCTCCATTTTATAATATTACAGTATGAACGAGTATGGAAAATTCAACATATTTATATTTTTATATAATGAACTGCTAAATAGAAGGTGAATTCGCCATAGTACTACGGAAAATTCGATTTTTATTTAAAAGTAGTGTTCCAATCCGAGGATATCTTTATCCGATCCGATTAGAATCCGCCATCCGTTTATCCGATCCGATTAGAAATCCGTCATCCGGAATATCCGCATAAGTATCATCCGGATTATCCGGATTATCCGTTAATACCATTAAAATTTGTATAAGATATAATTCCAGCCGGTATTAACTGATCGGCACCGGAATTTCCTTTTTTGGATCCTTGTACAACAAGAATTCCCAAATCAAATTTCCTTTTTTGGAATTGTGTAACGTCACGTGATTTGGCGGATCGAATCATTATAAATCCGTCATTATCCGTCATCCGAGAAATCCGATCCGTTATTATCCGTCATCCGTGTGATCCGATCCGTTAATTTATCCGTTATCCGTATAACCGCCAATATCCGGATATCCGTCAAAAAATCCGGATAGCGGTTAATCGGATTGGAACACTACTTAAAAGTACTTTATTGAAGGACAAAAATGCATTGTGCGTTGATCTGCATGTTTACTCTATTTGTATGTCATCAAAACAGTAAATTTGATTGTTCTCGCCATTTTCAAATTAATCCAAATCATAATAGTCCGCACGGTACATTGGAAGAAGTAACTTACTATTTGTGCAAAACTCAACTAGAGACCAGTTAGAGTCCGCAGATTTCGCCGATGAAGGTTTTACCTTGGTTTACTGAACAGGACATCCTTATATCACCTTGCCGATCATTTGCTGATTATATAGTAATTTGGTGATATTGGACTTTAAGGCTTCGGGCGAAACTTGAAACTTTTATGGGTTATAGTAGTTTAACAGCTTTAAAATTATTAGCCGAAATAACACAGTGAAATTTTAGGTAACACAAAAGTTATGGCCGAAATTATATTTGCAATTATATTGTAATAATTTATATAATAAATATAGGTTTTTAAAATTAATCAATTTATTTCGCCAAAACCAACAGGGGGACATGCTTTACATCACCTTGCCGATCATTTGCCGATCATATAGTAATTTGGTGATATGTGACTTTAAAGCTTCGGTCGAAACCACAGAAGGTTTGACCGGAACTTGAAACTTTTATAGGTTATAGTTTAACAGTTTTAAAACTAATGGCCGAAGTAATCCGAACTAATTTTAGGTAATCCACGAGTTATGGCCAAATTAATATTTGCGTTAAATAAAAATTATTTTGGTTTTATACATAGAAAAATCACTAAAATAAATTCCATATTAATTTATTATTGATAAAATCTATGGGTTTCCATCTTTCAAATAAGCTATTTTACGTATAATTTGGTGAGATCGTCATGGTGTTATGGCCGATTTTTTAATTCCGTTTTTTTTTTGCAACACACTGTACTAATTTTTCACACTCCTCAAACGTTTCACTTTATAACTTTTATTATTAACATAAAATATATTATTTAAGATAATAAATATTTTATAAAAAGTCTTTATATTAGAAACCAAGATTATATATATTTATTTTCTATTTTTATTTGTTAAATTTTAATTTGCCATTTATTGATTAGATGATCAACAATATTATATCATAAGTAACGTTTCACTCTTTCTCACATACTTTGATTTTGATTTTTTACACAAAGAAAATATGCCTGCCACAAAAGCAAGAAATTTACATAGCCACATAACGTTGTTTTTGTGGAAAACAATAAAACTATGTTCCGCAGCTAAAAGAAAAAGTAATAGAAAAGATAATAGTACGCTGTTCAGTATCAAAAAAACAAACTGGTGATGAAATTGAACTAGAATGTATAGCTAATGATGTTATTAATATATTTGGTAATCTTTTTACATTTCACATAAAACTTTTTTCGGATGAAAATAATTCACAACCAGTTAACGCGTTTGATATATTAAAAAATGTAAAAAATGCTATTAAAGAACGTCATTTACCTATTTTTGATTTTTCACAAAGTCCAAAAACAAATGATCACGCAATTAAAACTAGACATTATTTCTTACATATCATTTCATAGAGGTGGATGGTCTTATGATGCTATACCTATAGGAAAAAGATTTGTTAGAGAATTATCAGATGCTTTGTGGCATATCGATAAATGTGGTCATAAGACATTGACATACAATACCAACGGAATTTTTTCAATTTGTTGGTCGATTTGATCCAAAAAAAGATAAAAAAGGCCGCCTTTTATTTGCCTATGATGAATTGAATTTTCATAGCCAAAATTTAGCTGAGCATCTTATATGAATTTATCAATAACATTATTACCACTAGTCCAATTCTCAAAATTTTGTTGAAAATGTTTTGCAATACATATATAATAGCATATTTACATTCAGGACCACCATATAACATTTTGTTTTTGGATTTTGGGTTATTCCATAAACTTCGTTGTTCATTGCAATCTGCAAATGTAATATATATACATAAAGTATATTAGTAAGACCTAAATCTTTCAAAGTTTCATTAAATAATAATTTTTTTTATACCTTATTTATATATACTGATGTAATATTTGCTAGATTATTCGAAATTTTCAGAATTACAAACATATTTTGACTTATTCTTTTCCAATTTTGATTTTTATGGTCCCAATAACGTATATATCCATCAATCCAATTTGCCCTATACACTTTTCCAGATACAATGTATTTAATATTATAAAGTCTATCTTAAGGTATCCATTCCATCACATTACTTAGATAACAATATGATAACGATAACTGATTAACTCGAATAAGTTTATCAATATGATTATTACCACTAGTCCATGATTTAAAATTTCGTTTAAAGCGTTTTGCATTACACTCAATACCCATACGATCACAATCACATGGCCTAATTAGCTTTTCAATATACAGAAGTTAAGAAATACTTAGTTTCTAAATAATTTTTTTTTATTTAATTTTGACCAGAATTTAAAATTCATGCTTCTAATTGGTAGTGAAGTTCGATCAGTTCACTAAAAGTAACCGGCTTATCTGTTGTCTAATACAGCGAAAAAGTTCGATATTCTGAAAATTCACTATATCGAATTTAAATTTAAATTTTTATAAAAAAATTATTACATGCTAAAAAAAATTATTAAAATTAACCAGCAAAGGGATCTAAAATTGAATTTGTATGACACGGCTACTCAAATTTTTATTTTAAACAAAAATTCTCAATCAATAAATTTAATATTTAACATTTTGTGCTTCACGACCCGGCCACCCATTTCATATGTTAAAAATTTTTTGTTACAGCGCAATTCTTATTAATATAATTAATTTGTGGTAAATATTATTATATCCTAAAAAGAATGTATGAACTCGTAAATCTATAGACTTATGACGTTTATGACTCATTAACTTTCTGTACTGGATCAAACTTTTTTTTTGCAAACTATCACATGATATTAAATATCATCATTTTACTAGCCAATATATATATAAATATAAAAAAAAAATTTTAGAATCACGATTTACTAATCCGACCGCTGAGATAATATGTAAACTATTTTTACCACTTTTTGTCGCCCTATAATAGTTATAGTCTTATTTTAGGAAAATAAGAAGCGACTGTTTCAATAAGGATTTTCAAAATTTCCTGGATAATATCACAAAATTTAAAATATCAAAATATCAAAATTCGAATGTCACCTTCTCATCGACAAATCCGAAATTCAAAAGATTATTTTGCAGTAAAATATTTCAACACCATCCGCATCTAACAGAAATTAAGATTTTTATAGTTCTGGCCAAAATTTTCTTCAATTTTGCCGTTACAAAGCACGACATCTGTAGTAACCCTAGTAAATAGAAATAAGAATAATGCAGGGGTGAGTGCAGTGGAATTGTATACTGCGTTCACCGCAAGGAAACTCCCTTTAACTCTTTAATTCTTATTAGTATAGTTTCTTTTGTTTTAGAATTTGCATTTTCTTTCTTTATTTCGTTTATATTAACATTTGCACGAAGCCTAGTATATTTGCAGAATTTAAAAATGAAAGAAGGACTCTAGTCTTCTGACTTGTCTTGCATGTAATAAGCGCACTGTCGTTGCTTAGGTGGTTATCTCTTTTGTGGATTTGAACATCGTTAATCGAGCTGTTATAAAAGACAATTAAAAATATTATTAAAGTAGTGACGTTATAACCATACTTTACCTTGTTTCTAAATCACTCTAAGATAAAGCTGGATATTAATATGGAATTTTTCTTCGAGCTTGTTATAAAATAAGCCCGAAGATTTATTAATTTATTAATCATAAATAACAAATGAAACGATTATATGTAATTATTTTTAATGGTATCCGATCAAAATCTCGACAGTCACTTGCACGACTAACACAAGATCGAAAACAAAATCTCGACAATCCAAAATCTCGGCAATCCAAAATCCCGACGAGTCATTATATCGACAATTTTGTGATGTGTGTTCTAATAAAATAATTTTTGCAATATGTAATATTTAGTTTAAGTGTGTTATAATTTTGTCGGGATTTTGACTTGTCAGGATTTTGACTTGTCAAGATATTGGATTTTCGAGATTTTGTTGTCGGTCTTGTGTCAGTCACTCAAATGATTTTCGAGATTTCGTACCAAACCATTTTTGGTATTTTTAATATTTTTTAATACAGAATATAAAAATTTAAGAAGAAATTATTATGTTTACCGTAATTCTAAAGTTGGGACACATTTTATCTCATCCCCATTTTTATTCAGACTATTTAATTTCTTGTATAGTTAAAATAATGTAGAACGATAACTACTGAATTTAATATTGTCATTCTTGACTGAATAAATTAGTTAAGTTATGTACGTGTGAAATTCGGAATAAATAATTCAATCGAATTATCTATTTGCAGAAGTGAAAATTGTAAAATCAGGAAGTATAAGTACAGTCAAAAATAAATAAAGAAAATGGAAAACATATTAGAAAATGTTTTTTCTTTAAAAAGTCTTTAGTTTTTTTAAAAACTTTATTTCCTTGTTTCTTCGTTTATTTTTCGTTTAAAAGTTTTTTTTTAAAATTTTATTATTCACCCCTCCGTTCTTTTTTTTTTTTAATAAAATAATCTTATCTGCACTCCTTTTTAAAAAAATTATAAAATTATTTCCCCACTCCCGCGTTTATTTTTAAAAAAATTTTTTTTCTTTTTTTTTTTGTTTTCCCTCCTTTTTTTTTTAAAAAAAAATTTATTTTCGTCAGGCTCTCCCTTTCTAAAAAGTTTCTTCGTTTATTTTTTTTTTAAAAAATATTTTCTTTCTATTTATTTTTCGTAAAACTTTTGTTTTAATCCATGGTTTTTTATCCTGTTTTTTTTTAGTAGCTTCTAACACTCCCCCGTTTTTTGAAGTTTTTTATTTATTTATTTAAATAACAAATACTCTACTTGATTTTCATTTTTTTTAAAGTTTTGTTTTTCTAAAGATAAAGATTCACAAAAATATTAAAATCAAGTCAGTATAAGTATGGTTAATATAATTGGAGGTCTAGATTCGCTTGAAAAATTGTAAAAAATAATGACTAATTATAAATATTAGAATAGGATTTCGATGTACATAATAGAATAATGAGATAAAGTGGTCGTGATTTCTAAAATTTTCTCCTCTATTCAACTTTAAACCCATCCAATTAAGAGATGATTTCTTTTAAGATAAAAAAAAAAATATTTTTTATTTCGATTTCTTTAAAATTAATTTGCGTTTATAGATTGTATTAAAAGAAAATGATGTTTGTGTATGATTTAATGCGTTTTTAGATCAGGCGAATGGGGTGTAAAAAATTCTACAGAGGAACATTTAATCACAAGCTAAAATTATTCCAAAAATGTGATATATAAATATATATATATTTGCAAAAATAGAAAACTTACTGATATAAATAGTGATTTAGCATTGTTTATTAAATTTCATTCATTAATTTCGCAGCGAAAATTTATTAAATTTCGTAATTTTGGTAGAAATTTAATGGCGCTAAATTTAATAAATTTTGTGACACAATTTATATTAATTTGTGACACAATATGTATATTAATTTGTTGGCTTAAATTTTATGATACACTTATTACTTTTTTTAGTATTAAAATGACATAAATGCATGTATTATGCATTACCTTGTGTGTTCATTTAGGCTAATCTTAATGAGTAAGATTGAAATTTCATATGAAATTTCATATTTGTGAAATTAACTCAATCAAATCTGCATGTAGCACAGGCTGATCAATGATCACGCAATAAACAAACAATTTTTTAAGCTAAAAGATCAGCCGAAAAATTCAAGTCGACACTTTTGTGTGTAATTGAATAGAAAAAATGGTAGGTTTTTTTCTTTTTTTATTCAAATACTAAAAAAATGTCTGATTTTTTTCGTAAAGTAATAATATATGAACATATGAGAATGATTTAGTGAATTTTTTTCTTTTAACAAACAGATACCTGAAGCTGAAAATTTTTATAATGGGGAGGATTTAAAAGAATTATCGAAAATTTATGAAGAAAAAGATGAGAATAAAAGGAAATTAGGTATCATATAATCATATGGCATATGCAATAAAGAAAATCTTTTTTTTTTTTATTTTCAATTTTTTTTAAAAAAAATCATATACCGTTTAAATAGAATCATTGGTTAAGAATGCTCATCGACACAATCTCGATAAATACGGCAAATCACGACCAAGTTTTTTTATTAAAGCTTCTTATGATGACTTTCTCAAGAAGTTGTATAATTATTCTGTCGCACCAATGGTTAAGTTAATTTCTAAATTTTCGAATTTAGAGGTAGTGACGAATAAACTTGGTAATATAAAGTTCAAAGCTGACGTTGAAGAAATCACATCATTGGAAAGTCTCGTAGAAATTATGAAACAATCTGGTAGTAAAAAGAAACCTGTTAAGGCTGTAGGAACTTTTGAAGCGTTCAAGTAAAATATCAAAATTACTTCTTTTCTTTCAATTTTTACAATAATTATATTTTAACCCGTCCATTTTTTATAGTGAGATTACTGAAACTAACGGATTTCTTCTATACACCAATAATTATCGTGGGGTGACCAAAACGGATTCAAATATATTGAAGGAAGAAAACAAAGATAATATTTATTATGATGTGAAATGTGGAACTACTCTTGCTGAAATTGTGAATGAATTAAAAAAGGATGAAAGAGCTTTATATATTTTACCTGGATTTGATGGCCTATCAGTAGTTGGATGTAATGCAACATCTACACATGGATGTGGAATTATGCTTCAACCTTTAGCATCTTTTGTAGTCGCAGTTAATCTTGTTGTACCAGGAGGGACAATTTATAGAATCGAACCAGCAAATGGAATCACGGATCCTGAATCATTTTCAAAGCAACATCCAGATATTCAACTAATTCAAGAAGATAATGTGTTTAATGCAAGCGTAGTAAATTTAGGAGCGATGGGGGTCGTATATCAGGTAACCATCAGTTCAATACCATTTTACAAAATACTTTCGATGAGGGAGGAATCAACTTGGGAAGATGTTAAGCCTATCTTATCAAAACAACCTTACAACGAAAATGATATTTTAAAATATCGTAACGCAGAAGTATGGATTAGCCCCTATACACATTATGCTCTTATAACAAGAAGAAAATTTGCTACAAAAGATGATGAACAACGTTATCCTAAATCGCCTCTAAAGCATTGGTTACAAGAAGTTTCAGAAATTCCAATGATTAAAGAACTTGCTACTAAATTAAGTGTTGATGTTGGTCATATATTATTTCTATTATTAAATTTATTTCCAGGGATTGTTCCTTCAATGATAGAAGATGCTTTAAAAACTCAATATAATAGTGTTCCTATAGTTGATGATTATAATTTGATTTATTCGGTTGGATTTGTTAATGATTTCAAAGTTATTGCTATGGAATGTTCATTCTCAATGAAAGATGATAATCATATTAAGGCCATTGATGCTATAAGGGAAACACTACAAGAAATAAGAACTAATTTTAATTATAATATTAACGGTCCCATTGCCGTAAGATTTAGTGCCGCTTCTCCTCAGTATATGTCTATGGGTTATAATACGAATGATGAACCAAGATGCTATGTTGAAATGCCGATCCTAGTATATGTAAGTATCAGGTATCGTTTTTTTGTAAAGTGATTTATAATTTTCTTTATACTTATCTGATAATTATATATTCTAGAACACGGAAATTGCTTATTATGAAAAAGTTTATAAACCAATATTTGCTACAGCTTTAAAATATAATGCTAGATTTCATTGGGGGCAATATTTAGACCCGGAACTAGATCGGGAATATCTTCTTCATTCTTTTGATCAAGATGCTGTTGAATTATTTATTCAACAAATCAGTAGATTTGACCCTCAAGGTTTAATGAGTAATGATTTATTAAATAAATTTGGTCTTACTCCCATTAGGAAATAATACCATTTGCTGAAAGAAGGCATGGCCAGCTAAAATTTCGATCCCACATGATGATCTACACTAGCGATCCAATGAGATTTAATTCACGTGACATATAATCATTATTGATGAAAATTTTTTAAATATTTAGGTTCATTAAAGTTTGATCTTTTACCCTCTTTTATTATCATTTATTAACGTTAAAGGATTTTTACGCAAATTTCAAAAAAGAGTTTTGTTTTATTGTATTTTTGTTTTGTATTTTCGGTTTTGTTATTTTTATTGTATTTTTCATTTTTTATTGTTTGTACCACAGATCTAGCGTCAATAAAAAAAATTTTATTATGTAAAATTTTTTTTTACTTAAATATTGTCAGTACGTATTGAGAAAGATATGATATAAATATTAAAATTTGTAGATTCTAATTTGGATTGCCAATCCATATAATTAACTACCCAGTACTTTATCACCAGTACTCACGTCACGCACATTATACTAGGAAGGTTACGAAAATTTAATATGAAAGTATTAATAAAAAAAGTTGTGGATCGACAATTTATGTCAGAGGTAGTGCATTATTTGATTTATTTTAATTTATTAGTAATAAAATGAGTATATTAAAAAAAATCAAATTTATTAGAGTATATATAATTTGTAATAATAAGTTTTTATGAGACAAATCGAAAATAAAAATTGAAAATAATAGAAATAAAGATTGTAAGCAATAGACAATTATAATATTAGAGTCATTACTTATTGTTTATTATGTTTAAGACGTAAAAATCAATAAATTCCTGAAAAAGCTTCTTGATTACTGTATATCACGACCATCAATTACTTACCCTTTACAACTACACATACTCAACATTTTCTTGTCCTTCAACCCAAACATTCACAATTTAAGAGTTCCTACCTATGAAGCATGTAAGAAATCTACTACCAGGTTTCCTTCCCTTCTCTCCTTTACCTGAGGAAATTCTGAAGTTCCTGTTGCCTATCTATCTTCATTATTAAGAGGTGAAATCAGCAAAGGAAGAGATAATCATTCACATGTTGAAAAATTTGGATAGTCACCCAGAACATCCCACAAACTTTCTTTTTTAAAAATATGATGTTTCAAAATTGTCAATTTGGGTTGATATATTTCAGTCAGATGGAATAAAAGCCTTGAAATGACCTTGGTCACATCATTATCATCAGTTCTTGAAACTGCTATGATTTCTTTGACCATGTAATCTTGAGCCAGACGTTCTGTAGAATCATGTACGTAGGTAATTGTTGAGATTTTAGCAGAATTCTGTTAGAAAGTGAATAATTGAACAGGCAGTACTTTTTTTATATACCCTTTTTAAATTCTTTCATAGAAATTTTTTTTCATCATTACTATCATTTTTAATACAAATACATATTTTATATTTTATTTACATTTAGTAAATAAGAAAATTTTTTTTTCATGTTATTTATCCATGAAAAATAATATTATATAATATCATACGAAAAAAAAGATGTTATTAAAAAAAAATAGAAAAAAAAGAAATAAACCCATATAACTTACAAGTAAAAAGCAGGTTGGTTGTATGAAAGAAAGAAAAAAAAATACTTACACCTCATGCTTGGCATTTTTATTTACAATGGGTTTTAATAATTAAGGCACTGCCACAAGGTGGACTTTTAAAAGAATTGTATGACAATGCACAGTAAAATACAAAATAGGAAAAACATATCAAGTTTTTTATACTATGATGAGTGATAATCAGGGCTTAATCAAAGAAAAAAAAAATGCAAGCTGCATGAATTTGATATGAGAAAATATTTTTTGATAGAATATTTTAATTAATGTAAAAATAATATTGATAATAAAATAAAGGAGGTTGTGAAAAAAATCTATTTTGGAATTTTTTTTCAGAAGCATGATTTATTTATTATTTTTATTTGTTATTTAAACCACACATCATCTGAAATTTTGCGTAACATAGATTAAAAATTTTTTTTTTGATTCATGAAAAAATATATAAATGTTTCCCATTCACAAGGAATGGGGTGGGGTGGGCGTTAAACTTTTAGATTTAGGATTCATTATTCTTATTCCTAAATCCAATAATCAAGATATTAAATTCGCAAAGTTTTCATGTTGATCACAACCAAAAAAGAGTATACGTTGCAAGTGTTTTGTTGATCGTTTACCCGGGAGTTTATGGGTCACTTTATTTTAAAAAATATAAAAAAAATTGTAATACAGTATTTTAAAGAGTACAACAAATTACCAAATAGGGAAAAGTTATTGTCTGTTTTTTACTGAATATGTAAGTTGTGTCACAAATCAATATACAAATTGTGCCACAAATCAATATATAAATTGTGCCACAAATAAATATACAAATTGTGTCACAAAATTTATTAAATTTAACGATCTATTCATTAAATATGACAATCAAATTTGTATAATTAAAAAAAAAAACGTAAAATATTTTTCTTTTTTTGGTTATGAGGCGTAAAATATTACGCCATTAAATTTCTACAAAATAATGAAATTTAATAAATTTTTTCTGCGAAATTAATGGTATGAAATTTAATAAACAATGCCAAATCATCAGTAAGTTGTTCGATTTTTGCAAAAATATATGTATATATATCATATTTCTGTAATAATTTTATCTTGCGTGATCTGTAGAATTTTTATGTAAAAGTCATCAATAATGATCGGCAAATGATCGGCAAATTCGTGAGATGTTACATATATCAAACTTCATTAATGTCATGTTATACGAAATGACAATAAAAGCCGAAATTCATTTATTGTATTAGCACTTGCATTTTTTTTGGAAATCTTATTCATATAATTATTTATATGTCAAAATGAATAAACAAATTGATAAATTAATTCAAAAAATGCAATTAAATATTAATGATTACAAAGACGTAATATTTGAATGGATACCATATTTTCAGTTTAGTGATATTAAAGAATTCAGCAATAAAACATATTCAGCAAGATGGAAGGATGGTCCATTGGTTTGGAATAAAGAAAGATATACTAGGAATCTAGAAAATAAATCGGTTACTTTAAAATATTTAGTTAATTCACAAGATATCACCAATGAATTTCTAGATGAGGTATGTAAATTTTCTGTAAATTTAACTTCAATTATTTTTATTAAATTTTTCTTTTTTTAATAGGGTAGAGTATATTATGATAAAGCTGCAATATGTGGTATATCTCAAAATCCGAATACAAAGGATTATATTATAGTTTTTAATAGTGATCAGTATTTTGAATATTTTTGCAATAAATGTACTAATAAATATACAGATGTTAAATGGTGCAAATCATGTCAAATAAATTGGTTAAAAGAATATTTCACAACTTGTACTATTGAAAACAAACAGATTAATAACTTTATTCAGCAAATGCAATTAAAAATTAATGATTATAACGATACGATAATTGAATGGATACAATATAATCAGTTTAATGATATTAAAGAATTAAACAGTACAACATATTCAGCAAGATGGAAGGATGGTCCATTAACATATGATCACGCTTATAAAATCGAATATACAAGAAATTCAGCAAATAAAACAGTTATTTTAAAATATTTAATTAAAAATATTACTAACGAATTTTTAAATGAGGTATGTGAATGTTGGATAAACTTAATTTCAATTTTTTTTTTATTATTAACATATTTTTTAATAGACTATAGAATATTATAATAAATTTCAAATATATAAAATATATGGAATATCACAAAATCCTATTATGAAGAATTACATTATAGTTCTTAACCTAGATCAATATTTTGAAGTTTTTTGCAGAAAATGTGGTAATAAATATACAAATTTATGGAATAAATGGTGTAAAGTATGTCAAAAAAATTATTTAAGGAAATATTATACAAACCGGACCAGCAAAAATGAACAGATCGATAAATTAATTCAAGAAATGCAAATAAAAATTAATGATTATGATGATGCACTATTTGAATGGATACCATATTTTCAGTTTAGTGATATTAAAGAATTAAGCAATAAAACATATTCAGCAAAATGGAAGGATGGTCCATTATTATGTAATTATTATAAAAATCAATATAAAAGAAATTCAGAAAGTGAAGCAGTTATTTTAAAATACTTAGTTAATTCACAAAATATTACTAATGAATCTTTAAAGGAGGTACGTAAATTTTCTATAAATTTCATTAAATTTCAAGTTCAAGTACATTATAATATATTGACATTCATTTTAATAGACTATAGCTTATTATAATAAGGTTAAAATATATGGTATATCTCAAGATCCTAACACAAAGGATTATATTATAATATTTAACAAGTTAACATTAAACATGGCAGGGAGCTATAGTCATAGTATAATTAGAACTGTAATAATTCTGACTTTTTTTTTAATTAAGTTGGTTTATACTACCATACAGTATCATAATTATTATGATAAATAGTTTTTAAGATTTAAAGAGAATTTCTAAATTTTAACTGGTGGAAAAATTACTGGTAGATCATGTGATTGTGTATTAAATATTCATGTGATTTATTATGATGATGCAATTTCATTTGGCTCGCTTCGCTCGCCGGGCTTTTCTAGCCAAACCATAACTTTCACTTTATTTGCAAAATTTTTGATTATATTTAACATATCTATAAAAAAAAATGAGAAATTACTCTTAACTAGCTATTAACATAATTTTTTTCTCATTTGGTAAAGGATGATCATTTTCGGTTTATTTTGCTTGTTAATCATTTTTGGCTTAGTTATTTCACTTGTTAATCATTTTAAGGTTAATTATCTTGATTGTTGTTTATTTTTTGGTTTAAAAATAAAAAAATATATATATCAGAATATGTGATTAACTTTAAATAACAATACAGAAAGATTGTTTATTACTTGATAAAGCATTTATTTAATATTTACTATCATCATTTTTGGAATTACGGCTCTGGAAAAAAATTTTTCATGATTATATTGTAATAAAACAATTCTACTATCCGATTGTTGATCATTTTTAGTTCTGGAAAATTATGATAACTGAATATCATAATAATAAGACAATGATAATGAAATTTTACCATTTAGTTGTTGTTTATTGTTTTGTTTCAAAATAAAAAATTACTTGATATAACATTTATTTAATTTTATCATCCAATTGTTGAGAAAAAAAATTTTATGATAACATTATAATAAAACAACAATCTTATTATCTGATTGTTAATCATTTTTAGAATTACTACCCTGAAAAAATTTTCATGATAGCATTATAACTAAAGTTGCCTGCCAAAACTCTACAGGCTATTGTCGAAATGTCGAAACTAAAACCTGTAGAAATGCCGAAATGCCGAAATAGTTTCGACATGTCAAAATTGTCGAAACCTAAAAATATTACGTTTCACGTAATAACTCGGCGTCCAATGATCGTAGAAAGATACACCATAGCTCGTTGGAATCGTCTCATAACGACGAGTCGAATGGTGGTTAGATCGTCTTTCTACGATCACTGCATGCCGAGATATTGAGCGAAACGTCAAAAATCAACATTTTGTATTTTGCGATACTGCGCCATTTGACGTTTCACTTAATAACTCGGCATCCAATGATCGTAGAAAGATGCACCATAGCTCGTTGGATTCGTCTCATAACGACGAGTCGAATGGTGGTTAAATCATCTTTCTACGATCATTGGATGCCGAGTTATTAAGTGAAACGTCAAATAACGCAGTATCGCAAAATACAAAATGCCGATTTTTGACGTTTCGCTTAATATCTCGGCATCCAGTGATCGTAGAAAGACGATTTAACCACCATTCGACTCGTCGTTATGAGACGATTCCAACGAGCTATGGTGCATCTTTCTATGATCATTGGACGCCGAGTTATTACGTGAAATGTAATATTTTTAGGTTTCGACAATTTTGACATGTCAAAATAGTTTTGACAATTTTGACATGCCGAAACTCCCTAATTTCGGCAGGGAACTTTAATTATAACGATAATGTAATGATGACGATAATGAAAATTTACCATTTGATTATTGTTTATTTTTTGGTTCAAAATAAAAAAAAAATGTATCTATATTTAAATAAGTAATACAAACAAATTGTTTATTTACATAATATTAAAATTTGTCATCCGGTTGTTGATCATTTTTGGCTAACAAAAAAATTATTCAGTTTTCACATGATTTGCTAAAAATTTTATCCCATAATTTTTAAGCAAGAAAGATCATTCTATATAAGTGCAATATCACCCTATGGGTGGGTGGGTGGCGCGTCACGTTATTGTTATGACTTGAAATGATTGACATGTCATGATAGGTTAACGTTAACTTAACGTTAACATAAGATTAGTTTTTGAGTGATTTCCATTTTAAGATGCTGATCCCCCATCTTTGGTATTGATTTGCTGATTATATAAATACATTTCAAATCAAGCTTTTCTATTTTAGTACGATCGGCAACCAACAAATCTTTTAGTGTTTTAATAAGGACCAATATTTGGAGAATTGCTGTGTAAGATGTGAAAAATATTTTACAAATATGAGGTATAAATGGTGTAAACCATGTGAAATAAGTTGGTTAAAAGAAAATTTCACAAAATGGACTAGCGAAAATGAACAAATTGATAATCTAATTAAAAAAATGCAGTTGGGAATTAGTGATCACAAAGATTTAATATTTGAATGGATACCATATTATCAGTTTAATGATATTAAAGAATTAAGTCATACAGCATATTCGGCAAGATGGAAGAATGGTCCATTATTATATAATTGTTACTTTAAAAATGAGTATACAAGAAATTCCACAAATAAAGCAGTTATTTTGAAATATTTAGTTGATTCACAAAATATTTCTGATGAATTTCTAAATGAGGTATGTAAATTTTTTTATGAATTTAATTCAAGTATATTATAATATACTGACATTCATTTTTAATAGATTATAATATATTATAATAAAGTTAAATTATATGGTATATCACAAATTCCTAATACAAAGGATTACATTATAGTGTTTGATGAATATAAATACTTGGAAAATTGCTGTATAAGATGTGAAAAGTATTTAACAAATGCAGATTATAAATGCTGTAGACCATGTCAAATAGATTGGTTAAAAGAAAATTTCACAAACTGGACCAGTGGAAATGAACAAATTGATAATCTAATTCAAAAAATACAATTAGGTATTAATGATTGTAAGGATGTAATATTTGAATGGATACCATACCATCAGTTTAATAATACTGAAGAATTACTAAGCAACAAAACATATTCAGCAATATGGAAAGATGGTCCTTTAATGTATGACCACACATACAAAAGTGAGTACATAAGAAATTCAGAAAATAAATCAGTTATTTTAAAAAATTTACTTGCTGATTCACAAAATATTACTGATGGATTTTTAAATAAAGTATGTAAAATTTTTTAAACTTAATTTCACTTAATTTTATTGTATTTACATTTTTTTTTAATAGATTGTAGCGCATTATAAAGAATTTCAAATCTACGGGATATCACAAAATTCTAGTACAAAAGATTACATTATAGTCCTTAATCAAGATCAATATTTTAAAATTGTTTGCAATAAATGTGCTAATAAATATGTAAATGCAGAATATGAATGGTGTAAGTTATGTCAAAAAAGTTATTTAAAAAACAACTTCACAAATTGGACAAGTAAAAATAAGCAAATTGATAAATTAATTCAAAAAATGCAATTAAAAATTAATGATTATGATGATACAATATTTGAATGGATACCATATAATCAGTTTAATGATATTAAAGAATTAAGTAATACAACACATTCAGCAAGATGGAAGGATGGTCCATTATTATATGACTATCATTCTAAAAATGAGAATATTAGAAATTCAGCAAATAAAGCAGTTATTATAAAATATTTATTTTGTTTTCAAAATATTACTAATGAATTACTAAATAAGGTATGTAAATTTTATTTTTAATTTGGATTATTTTTTATTATATTAACACTTTTTAATAGATTATAGCATATTATAATAAATTTCAAATATACGGAATATCACAGAATCCTAGTACAAAGAACAATTACATTATTGTCCTTAATCAAGATAAATATTTTAAAATTTTTTGTGATAAATGTGGTAATAAATATGCAAATATGGAGTATAAATGGTGTAAAGTATGTCAAAAGAATTATTTGAAAGAAAACTTTGCAAGCTGGACTAGTAATAGTGAACAAATTGATAAATTAATTCAAGAAATGCAACTAAAAATCAATGACTATAAAGACATAATATTTGAATGGATACCATATTATCAATTTAATGACATTAAAGAAATAGGCAAAGGTGGTTTTGCTAAAGTATATTCAGCAAAATGGAGGAATGGCCTATTATATTGGGATAAAAAAGAATACAAAAGGGATTTAAACAAAATAGTGGCTTTAAAATGTTTAAATAATTCTCAAAATATTTCTAATAAATTTTTAAATGAGGTATATAAAATATTTAATTATTTGAATAATTTTCTTAAATATTATAATTAACAGGTTTTCTTTCTTTAGGTTAAAGCATATTCAATTAATGATTTTAATAACTTTGATAATTCTGGTGAAATTCTAAAAATATATGGTATATCTCAAAATCCAAATACAAAAGATTATGTTATGGTTCTTCAATATGCAAGAGGTGGAAATTTTAACAATTGGCTAAATAATAATTGTAAAAACTTTAATTGGCCAAACA
The DNA here is from genome assembly GCF_026210795.1 of Rhizophagus irregularis. Lineage (NCBI taxonomy): Eukaryota > Fungi > Glomeromycota > Glomeromycetes > Glomerales > Glomeraceae > Rhizophagus > Rhizophagus irregularis. The sequence goes on along the minus strand of NC_089435.1, from coordinate 615,202 downwards.
AATTAAAAGTGTTAAATAATATTATTAATGGCCTTAATGAAATCCATCAAAAACGGATGGTTCATCGTGATCTTCATACGGGAAATATATTATTTAAGGATACTTATTATTGGGCTACTTCAAACTATATTTCAGACATGGGTTCATGTAGCATAGCGGACATCCCTATTTTATCACAATTTTGATGATCATTTGTCGATCATTTATTCAATTTTATCTCTTCGCTATAATTAAATTGATTGGCTTTGGTTGAAAATTCTACATAATAATATATACTCAAATTCTACAGACAGCTTAATATTCATTTAGATTTACTGCATATTAAATTTTATCAAGATTGCATCATTATTGGGCAACTTTTACTAGTACTAACTTTTTAAATTCTAATAAAATGAGTATTTCTTCACAAAATTTTAAAGACTATTTATAAAAAAATGAACAATATAATTTTTAATGATCAAATTTGTTGTTTAAATAAATAAAACAAAAAATAATTCTTTAAACAGTTCATAAAATTTTGCCAAAATTTTTTCCTAATATTCCTAATATATATTTTAATAATATTCATAAACATTCTTTTAATGATAACTTTTGGTTTATCTAAAATTCTGCTGGTTTATTTTAACCATTGATTCTTGAATACCTAAATAATACATTTTAAAAATTTCAAGTTTTGCCCGTAAATCTGTGGCTTCGCCCGAAGCTTCAAAATCAGATTAGCAGATGATCGGCAAATGATCGGCAATTATCAAATTATTGGAAATTTTGGTTCAAGGCTAACTTTGGAAATACATTTTTTTTTGCCATAATACTTTTATAGTATATTTTTCATAAATTAAACTGACAAAAAAAAACAATTAGTATAATTTGCCCGAGCATTTATGGCTTTACCCGATGCTTCAAAGTAGAAGTGATATGATATATATATATGATCGACAAATGATCGGCAAGGTGATAAAAGCATGTCCGCTATGCTGGTTCATGTGGAGAAGTTGATAATATAGACGAAACAAAAATTTATGGAGTTATGCCTTATGTAGCTCCTGAAGTATTAAGAGGTAGTCCTTATACTAAAGCAGCGGATATATATAGCTTTGGAATGATTATGTATTTTGTAGCAACTGAAAAACAGCCATTTGCAAATTGTGCTCATGATAATTTATTAGCATTAGATATATGTAATAAAAGAATTAGGCCTGAAATAAATGAGCCAGAAGCACCTAAGTGCTATATTGATTTAATGAAGAATTGTTTAGATTCAAATCCTATTAATAGGCCTAATGTTGCTGAAGTGGAAAAACTCATTAAACAATTTTACTCAAATAATGAAGACCAATTCAAGGAAGCAGAAGAATATAGATTAAACAATAATGATAGAATAGGTAAAAATAACTATTCAATAACTCATACTGAAGCTATCTATACATCTAGATTACTTAACCCTTTTACAAAAGACCTTCCAAAATATGCAGATGATAATACTGATTGCTTAGACTGTGCAATCTGAGGTAAACTTATAATTAAATAAAAGTCTAGGTTTTCAAGTGGTTTACAATATGTCACAATTTTTTAAAAAAGTAATTTTTTGATGTTATGATTAACAAAGTGTCATCTATAAAATACAAAAAAACTCTGACACGTTTAGATTATCGTCTGTATAAATAATTAGCTGCCAGAGTTGTGTACTTTCTGTCGAATTTCTAAAATTTTCATTGCTAATACAGTTTAGTGAAATATTTTTCTTTGCAAATTAATGAAAAAAACTTAGTTTGTATTATTAATGATTTTTCATTTTCAGTCATGCGATCTACCAAAAAAATATTATTATTTTGATATCTTTGAACAATATTGATAAAATGTTCATACATTCTTGAATAGTAGTTTTATTAGATAATTGTGACTTTAATTTTAAATGAAGCATCACAAATTGAATCATTGCAACAGATTTAGTGAGGAACTTTTTTGTTCATAATAAATTTATAAATATTAAATCATTTTTAAGGAATGGACCTGGTCCGGTTTCAAGTGCGAAGGACTATATAATTTATGAAAGGTGAAACAAATATCTGGAAACATATTACACACTATTAATCAGCATGAATTGTATGACAATATCGAAATCATATATAATTTACCTATTTCAGATACTTCCCATAAACTTCATTTATACTCGTGCATTTTAGTTAATAAATTAATTAAAATTGATTTATAAATTGATAAAAATAAATTTCTTCATATTAAAATAATATTTTTTATAATTTTAAAATTATTATGTGTTTAAATAAGTCAATAGCAAATTTTAGCAAACCTGTGAAAGAGTTTACGTGCTAACATAAGGAGTTTAGTATCAAATCATAATTAGAACATGAGTTTTCATAATTGTATTACACCTTTTATATTTTATATTTATTGCTTTTTTTTTAGATGAACTTTCATAAAATGTATTTCATATTTGGTGCAAATGCATGTTCTAATTGACTTATTTTTCATTTTTGTTTGATAACCTACCTATAAAATGATTTATAATAATTTAATAAATTTTCAATAAAAATAAACAATAATTTAAGTAAATGTTACATACTCTGTAAAATCAGTAAAATCAGTAACTTCTGCTGAAATATTGTAAGTATCATTATGTTTTGGAAGTTCTTTTGTAAATTGATTGAGTAATCAAGAAGTATAACAAGAATGTGCCCTATAAGAAATATGTATATGGAAAGGATACGTTTTGTATATATTTTATGTACGTTTCTATAGATTCCGTATACAAATTCCGTATATTTAATAAGCAATTCATTTTTGAACATTTTTTAAAAAAACTGATGTATATGAAATATATACAGAAAAAATTAATCATACGAAATGTATACGGAATTTTTAAACTTAATATTTTTAGAAAATAATTTTACAAAAATCTCATATCATAACACGAGATCACGTGATTGTTTATTGTTTTGTTATGATACGTTTTTGTTTTTTATATATAAACCCTTACTTTGATGAGTTTGATCTTCTGATCTTCCTTTCTATCTTTCCCTTCCTTCTCTTTTCTCTTGTCTTATTTTTGTTATTTTTTTTCTTTTTTCATCACCCCCTTTTATAGTGCTTTGATCCGTGCATGGATAAAACTGCGGTATCCGGATATCCAGAAAAAAAAATAGCTATCCGGATACCACGGTTTTTATCCGAATAAATATCTAGATAGAAAATATCTGGTTTGACCCGTTATCCGGATAAAAAAAATTATAAAAAATTTTTTTTGTCATTTAAATTACATATTTATTGACATTATTATCTATTAAATTACCATTTATTAAAATCATAATCTATCTTACTAAAATTACTAGTAGAACATTCGATGGTCAGTATAATTCAGGCCATTTATAATGCCAGCCCGAATTTTGCGAAATTGCTTGATATTTGTCAAGAGGCAGCAGTTTCCAGACCAGCTAAACAAAATTTGGGATTTTTGTAATTATGGCCGCAATTATATGTTTGGCCCAAATTACTGTCGATACATGATTTAAAAAAAAAGATTTTTTTTTTTCTAATAGATAGGTTGAATTGATTAATTTTAAGTACAAAATAGTAAAAATATAATAAAAATAATTAGTTCATGCTAATCTTCCATTATTTTATAATTTTACTGTATTTTTTATATTTGTAATAATGTATTTATTGCAAAATTTTACATTTTTCAAATTTTCAAAAAATTGTCATAATTCAGGCAAAATTCGTAGTGCTAGCTAAAATTAAAATTTATTTTATTTAAAATTAATAAAATATCACTAATTTAGTTAAAAATATCAAGTCAAAATTTAATTAAGTTAATGCGACTGATATTATTTGTTAAGATCGATTAATGAAAAAAAAATTTTATATATAATCTTATCCGGGTTTCAGTTTCTATCCGGATATATCCAGATTTATATCCGAACCGGATAATTTGGATAAAAACTGGATAATTTTTTTAATTTATCCGGATAACGGTTTCTACCCAGATCGAAGCACTACCCTTTTAAAGGTATTGTGTATCACGTGATAGTTTCATATTGATTGACATGGCAAATTTTATATTATATAGTAACACAAATTTCTGTGCAATATAAACTTTTGTTATACTTAATATAAAAGGATAAAAATTATATGGTTAGAAAGCCACATTTTCAAACTTTATCTATTGACTTTAAAAAATTTTATTCCTTAAAAAAAATTTTCAAAAACCCTCATATGAAATTGCGAATAGGCAATCTTAAATTTTATTGGTTGTTTATATTAAATGTAACACGCGGTGATATATAAAATGTAAACAAATGATCGGCAAAAAAATTTGCCATACAATATATATTTAAAAATCACGTGCTACACACTACCTTTAAAAAAAAATTTTTTTTTTTCGTACCTCACTTTAAAATTTTTTTTTTTTTATCACTCTCCTTTAAAAAAAAATTTTTTTTTTGATTTTATTCTTTTATTCCCACTCTTCTTTTTTTTTTAAAAAATTTTCTTCTATTTCCTCTTTATAAAAAATTTTTATTTTTTCTAACTTTGACGTTCTCCCTTTAAAAAAAGAATTTTTTTTAACTTTCCTAACTTTGTTACTCTCTTTTTAAAAAAAAATTTTTTTGATTTATTCTTTATTCCTCTTTCTTTTTTATTTATATTTATCTATTTTTTTATTTCATAGGCCAGCAGATTTTTTTTTGTGAGAAGATTCAGTTTCTTTTTTCTTTTTTGTAGATCAGTTTAGGAGTCCTTTCCTTTTTGTAGGATTGTTTAGGATTTTTTTCTTTTTTTAGGTCAGTTCAAATTTTCTTTTTATATATTCTTTACAATTATATATTATACATTCTTAGATTGAAACAATTATATCTTTTAAATCATTTCACCTCTTGGAACTACTAGAGTAAGAAGCTTAAACTTTTTAGATGAATATTTGCTCTTTAGATGGATTTAGACGTTTGGTATATCGATCATATCCCTTATATTTGGCTATAACAGTATAAGTCGGAGGTGTCAATTGATATCATGTGATTATAAACAAAAACGAAAGTATTTATTTATTTTTTATTTTATATTGATGAATGTTTACTAATTGCTCATTTATTTATTTTTTTCTTTTTAGAGATTCTTTGAAGTACCTTAAGTATACTTTTATTAGAAACATTCTGGATTTATTAGTATGAACAGACTTGAGGTTAAAGGTCATAAGCTATCCCACCAGCTGTCAAAGTGTATGAAATTTCTTTTAATTCACAAAGAAAGCCTCACTAAAGTCATCTTTAGTGTAGGTCTAGTAATACATTGCCTTAATTGAGCGTGGCTACGAAGTTTATGATTCTTAAGTAAGCTCCAACTATATATATATATCAATATATCTTATGTTTAATTACGTTTAATTATACAAACTTTAATAAATTAATGTTATGATAAATGGCAAAGCCAATAATGGATTAATAAAAATTATTGTATTAACATTCTTATTGCTTCTATATTGCTGAGTTGAAGTGAAAGGATAAATTTTTTTTTTAAAAAAGTAGTCATTATTTAAAATTAAAAAAAATTAAGGCTTCCGGACGATCGACCCTATAGTCACATGATAGTCACATGCTAGAAGCATTAAATGTCGCTAAATCTGAGGTTTCAGCAAATAAATATTATAAAACTCACTAATTAAATAATCTTATTAATTTTATATTACTATACAGTATATATATTTGAAAATTCTTTATAATAGAATAATTATTAAGCTTGATATAATAAATGCACTTTATTTCGTCTGAAAAGCCTTAATTATACATAATCCTAAATATAGAATTATAAAATCATATATTAGCAATATAAACGTAATATAATATTTGCATAAATATAATGAAATTTTAACAAAATTTTAAAAAATATTATTTGACTATTATAGACCTTTATTACGACCTATTTTAAGGCTATATTTGTAATTTTATATAATAGATTCCTTTATTATGCTTTTAATAGACTATTATATTAATAGCTTTTAATTAATTTAGCATATTAAAATGCTAATACAAAATTTCAGGATTTTTGCAAAGTTCCATGCAAATTCCATATCCAAATTGTATTTTAGTAATACATAATTGTGCATTTTTCTGTACCCCATCAACGGACCATTATGATACATGTTATTTCTAATGAAAAAAATGAAAAAAAATCATATAAAAACATTATTAAAAATATATCGCTTTTTTATAGAGCTGGAGGCTGACTAACGGGATTTACTAATAGGATTCTTAGACGATTTGAATTGGATTAATGTTTTTTACTTTTATTTCTCAAAGTAAACAGTATTACAGTAAAAATTACAAAGATCCTCATAATATAGGTAATACAATTGATAATTATGAAGTGCAGTATATGACCAGTAGATTTATTTCTGTAAGTCAATCAAACAATCCGCAAATAAATCTATTTTCATAACTCATAACATTTATAAATTAAACTTTGAAATTTATTAAATGATCGCAAAATCATATTCCTGAACTTTCCGGTTATAGAAATTGATCATCATAGAATAATATAAAAATGGTTTGTACTCAAAACTTAAATTTTTTAATTTTTTACCGCATTTTCTGCATTTCTTGCTTATTCTTATTACTACGTTTATAAATTAAAAACAATGTCTTCAAAATTTTGGGCAGAGTTATCTAACGATTACGAAAAACTTTTTGAGACAGAAATTGGATATGATGTTATTATTTACGCTGGTGAAGAGCAATATGTTAAGGAAATTCATGCTCATTCAAATATTTTATCTATAAGGTCTCAATACTTTCGCTCTGCTTTTTCTAATGAATGGGCTGAGAAAAAAGATGGAAAATTTATTTTCAAAAAACCAAATATTTCTCCACAATTATTTAATATTATTCTTAGGTATTTATAATGTTTATAATAAATTAATATATATTATAAAAGGAAAGTTTAATTAATATTATATTATTTAAATTAGATTTATTTATTGTGGAAATATTGAATTAAAGAATTTACAAGGTCCTGATGTATTAAAATTGTTAATTGCAGTTGATGAGCTTAATATTCATCCTTTAGTTTCTCATATTCAAGAATTTTTGATTGAACACGAAACTGAATTTTTATATCAAAATCCAACTGGAATTCTTGAAACTGTTTATCAACATGAAACATTTACAGATTTATGGAATTTTTGTCTTGAAAAAATTTGTGAAGAACCTAAAGTTTTATTTGATTCTGATAAATTTATTGATTTAAAAGCTCCTTTATTAGATTTATTGCTAAAAAGAGATGATTTAAATATGAAAGAAATTGAAATTTGGGAAAATTTGTTAAAATGGTGTTTTTCTCAACAAAATGTGAAGAATGAACCATCAAAATGGAATAAAGAAGATATTACAAAGATTGAGAGGGCATTGTACAGATTTATTCCTTTAATTCGATTTTATGATATTGAACCTACAGATTTTTTCTATAAAGTTTATTGTTATAAAGATATCTTACCACAAGATTTAATTCATAATCTTTTAGAATTTTATGTAGTTCCTAACATGAAACCTAAAACTAATTTAGCACCAAGAAAACCGAATTTTAAATATCAACTTGATTCAACTTTGATTGAATCAGACCATGTTCCCATTTTTGCTTCATGGATTGATAAAAAAGATTCTTCACATAACAATAGAAAAAATATCCCTTATGACTTTAAATTATTATACCGCTCAAGTCAAGATGGAAATGATGCTTTATCTTTTCATAGAAATTGTGATAATAAAGGAGCCACTATTTGGATTGCAAAAATTAAAAATTCTACACAATTAATTGGTGGGTACAATCCACTTGATTGGAAGGGCAATTGTATTTGGAAAACTACAGCAGATAGTTTTTTATTTAATTTTACAAATGGAAAAGATATTTCTACTGCAAAAAGAAGTTATGTTAGTACACAGAATTTGGCTGTTTTTTGTGGCCTTAGATATGGACCAACTATGGGTAATTTATTCTGTGATCAACATGTTTGGACTTATAATGATTATGATAATGGGAATCGTTATCCTAAAATAGGAATCCCAGCAAATTTTGAGGTAGAAGATTATGAAGTATTTCAAGTAATTAAAAAATAGAAAAATCAGTATTTATGCTTTTTGTTAATTAATTAAAATTTTTACAAATAAATTTCTTGACTATGTTGAAGAACTAGTTAAATATAAAATTGGGATGCTTTATTATGAAATTTGTGTGGAAATTTTAAACATTCGAATTTAGTTGTTATAAAGATATCCTACCACAAGATTTAATTCATAATCTTTTAGAATTTTATATAGTTCCTAACATGAAACCTAAAACTAATTTAGCACCAAGAAAACCGAATTTTAAATATCAACTTGATTCAACTTTGATTGAATCAGACTATGTTCCCATTTTTGCTTCATGGATTGATAAAAAAGATTCTTCACATTATAATAGAAAAAATATCCCTTATGATTTTAAATTATTACATCGATCAAGTCAAGATGGAAATAATACTTTATCTTTTCATAGAAATTGTGACAATAAAGGAGCTACTATTTGGATCGCAAGAATTAAAAATTCCACACAATTAATTGGTGGGTATAATCCACTCAATTGAGATCAAAGTTGGTCTTGGAAAAATACAGCAGATAGTTTTTATTTAATTTTACAAATGGAAAAAATGTTTCTACTGCAAAAGTAAGTTATGTTAGTATGCAGAATAGGGCTTTTTTTTGTGGAGATAGTCATGGACCAACTATGGGTAATTTATACTGTCTTAATGATGCTTGGTCTTATAATAATAATGATAATGGAAATCGTTATCCTAAAATAGGGATCCCAGCAAAATTTGAGGTAGAAGATTATGAAGTATTTCAAGTAATTAAAAGATAAAAAAATATCAATATTTGTGCTTTTTGTTAATTAATTAAAATTTTTACAATCAAAATTTTCTTTATGTTAAAAAAAACTAATTAAATCTAAAATTGAGATGCTCCATTATGAAAATTGCGTGAAAATTTTAAACATTCATAAATGTAACAATATATAATAAATAATGTAATTTTAATGATTTAAATTAAACTGAACAACTGATTGTGTGTCTAAAAATTATCTTTCATCAAAATAACAAGCACATTTTACAATGATATAAATAATAATGTAGATAATTATTTCTGCAAATAAATCTATTTTTGTAACTCAGAATAATTTTATTGAATGATCACAAATCTGCAGTAGTTAATGTCACCAGTAATGCGCAGTAGCAACCATAGCAACCGAAATGATATTCCAAAGTCAGTACTGCAAATTTCTATGTTAATTAGTAGTACAGTCAACTCTTCTTATAACGAATTTTGATATAACGAATTTTACAATATAACGGATCTTCAGTATGGTACAGATTTTAACATATGAAAAAAATCTCATTATACTGAATTTTACTAATTAAATGCTGTATACCATTTAACGAAGTAAATTTTATAAACCATATATGAAAAATGCCCCTTTTAATAATGAATTTTCTTTCATAACGAATTTTTTTTCAATATAATGAAGATATTTTGTGTAACTTGCATTTTTGCATTATAAGATACAATTATTATACGACAATATACCATAATATACAAAAATTTTCTGGGTTATACCAGATTTTCCCATCATATTAACGAATATTCCTATAACGAAAGCCTGATCAACCCGGACGCCAACTTCGTTATATTAAGAGTTGACTGTACTAGGACTATTATGGAACTGCAATATTTCCGGTTGTAGAAATTGATCATCATAAAATAATATAAAAAGTGTTTGTACCCAAACCTTAATTTTAACTGCATTTCCTGCATTTCTTACTTAACATTAAAAACAATGTCTTCAAAATTCTTGGCAGAATTATCTAATGATTACGAAAAACTTTTTAAGACAGAAATTGGATATGACGTTATTATTTATGCTGGTGAAGAGCAATATGTTAAGGAAATTCATGCTCATTCAAATATTTTGTGCATTAGGTCTCAATACTTTCGCTCTGCTTTTTTCAATGAATGGGCTGAGAAAAAAGATGGAAAATTTATTTTCAGAAAACCTAACATCTCACCACAATTATTTAATATTATTCTTAGGTATTTAAAATGTTTATAATAAATTTATGTTATAAAAGGAAAGTCTAATTAATATTATATCATTGTACATTAGGTTTATTTATTGTGGAAGTATTGAATTAAAGAATTTACAAGGTTCTGATGTATTGAAATTGTTAATTGCAGTTGATGAACTCAATATTCATTCTTTGGTTTCTCATATTCAAGAATTTTTGATTGAACACCAAACTGAATTTTTATATCAAAATCCAACTGAAATTCTTGAAACTGTTTATCAACATGAAACATTTACAGATTTATGGAATTTCTGTCTTGAAAAAATTTGTGAAGAACCTGAAGTTCTATTCAATTCTGATAAATTTATTAATTTAAAAGCTCCTTTATTAGAATTATTGTTAAAAAGAGATGATTTAAATATGGATGAAATTGAAATTTGGGAAAATTTGTTAAAATGGTGTTTTTCTCAACAAAATATGAAGAATGAACCATTAAAATGGAATAAAGAAGATATTACAAAGATCAAGAGAGCATTGTATAGATTTATTCCTTTAATTCGATTTTATGATATTGAACCTACAGATTTCTTTTATAAAGTTTATTGTTATAAAGATATCTTACCACAAGATTTAATTCATAATCTTTTAGAATTTTATATAGTTCCTAATATGAAACCTAAAACTAATTTGACACCAAGAAAACCAAATTTTAAATATCAACTTAATTCAACCTTGATTGAATCAAACCATGTTTCTATTTTTGCTTCATGGATTGATAAAATGGATTCTTCACATTATAATAGAAAAAATATTCCATATGATCTTAATTTATTATATCGTGCAAGTCAAGATGGAAATGATACTTCATCTTTTCATAGAAATTGTGACAATAAAGGAGCTACTATTTGGATCGCAAAAATTAAAAATTCTACACAATTAATTGGTGGATATAATCCACTTGATTGGGATCAAAGTTTCTCTTGGAAAACTACAGCAGATAGTTTTTTATTTAATTTTACAAATGGAAAAGATATTTCTACTGCAAAAAGAAGTTATGTTAGTATACAGAGTTTGGCTGTTTTTTGTGGTTCTAGTCATGGACCAACTATGGGTAATTTAATCTGTTATAATAATATTTGGTCTTATAATAATCAAGATAATGGAAATCGTTATTCTAAAATAGGGATCCCAGAGAATTTTGAAGTAGAAGATTATGAAGTATTTCAAGTAATTAAAAAATAATTAAAAAAAAGATTAAATTTATGAATGAAAAAGAATTTAACAATAACCATTTTTGTGCACTTAAGCAATATTCGTGTTAATTAGAGTCTAAATTTGATATTATAAACAATTAAGTTTATATCTAAACATGTACTATAGTATTCGTCTATTTTGGTACAATCTATATTGAATGTTTGTTTAACTTTGTAATATCAGATGATAAACTCATCTCAGATTAAACACAGCATTATTTCAGTTCTTGTTAATTAGTACCAAAGGATTCATTGTTTGTTTTCTCATTTATACTTTTTAACACGTCATTCCTTTTTTTTATTTGAAAATAATAAACGCGAATTTAAACGATTTCGTTCATTTTGAAAATGGCAGTAAATTTTTTGTTCATGTTGGAGATGTATTCAAAGCCATCAATTCATTAGATGACTAAACAATATTGATATAGTAATAAATAATATGACATGTAAATCTCCTTATCAAGCAAAAGATTGTCTTTTATACAATGATCATTAAATAAATTGTAGGTAGATTATATTGTGAAAATATCAAGAAATAAATAGTTGTTGGATGAGAGAATATAGATATAAATCTTCGATTATCTTAATAACTGAATCAATAGTTCGATCATTATAAATACTGCGGCGACAAATAGGAATTAATTCCATTAAAACTTGATTTTGATATTGGATGTCTCATAAAAATATTGGTCATTAAAGTCTCGTATATCCCTATTTTATTTCGTCTATTGTTATTTACTTATATGGTGAGTTTTTTTAAAATTTAATATGGATATCCTTTACAGATAGAGATTATCCATAGCTTTTTAAATTAAAATATGAAATATTTCTAGAAAACGTCATAAATGCCTAGGAATCAGATTTCATCTATTCGGATTATAATTATATTTCAAAGATTACATTTTAACAAATGTTAGAGCAATATTGATAATTACATTATAAGATTATTATCGTAAGTTCTATTATTGTATGAAAAATTTGACAAAAAACGTATATAATAGTAGTAGTGATATGGTAATGCTTAAAACGATAAAGCCTTAAGGATAGTGAATAAATCTATATGATGGCTTAATTAAATACATAATCTTTTTTAAGAGATTGAATCTATAAAGAAATCTAAATCTAATATTTGTATCAAATCACAATATTACTAGTTATATAATTTCATTTTTCGATTAACTTGAAAATTCCATAATTGATCGTACACTCTTTCACGGGTTCGCTGTAAAATTTGCTATTGACTTATTTAAACACATAATAATTTAAAATTATAAGAAATATTTATTATAATATGAAGAAATTAATTTTATCAATTCATAAATCAATTTTGATTAGTTCCCAAGAGAACCAGATTAACTACTATACTATGGGATCACGAATTAGATCTTAATTATAAAAACTCTTTGTAATAAATAATAAGGTTTATAATTTATTAATGTATTGAATGTTCAATTCTTCTGTACTACCTAATGCGAATAATATATGTTGCGAGGGCTGTATAATCGTGCTCTTATACGTCCAATTTTAGTTTATATTTTAGTTAGATTAACAAAAGTATGTAATTAATTCAATTAGAGTTGATGCTTTTATATTTTATTTGAAAGGTCTAATAACAATTATGGGAAATTGAGGATTAGTTAATGTTTATTTTGAAATTTATTATTATTGATAGCCGCAAAATGAACTGTTTCGTAATATTTTTGATTAAACTTTTAAATAATATTCAATATTTTATGAGATTTAGATAATTCATTTATTACTGAAATTGACAGGATTAGAATTGTTGTAAGATAATAAGTAAATAGAAGAGTTTAGAATATTTATCATTTCCTTCTTTACAATTTTAAAACTTGATAAATTTCCTGTCAACTATTTAATAAATTTAATTTAAAATACAAATGGATCACTTGTTATATAGAACTTTATGATGAAAAGAATGATTCTGGTTATTTTATCAAAATTGTCCAAATCCTAAATATCTAATATTTTCACCTCATGATACCGATATTTCAGGAATATTAAATTTATAAAATAATTAACAACAATTTAAATGGATTACATATTATAATCAAAATAATATTGATTGGAGTAATTTATTCAAAATACCAACTATAAATATTACAATTAGTTTGTATAAGTTTAACATCGAAAGTAATAGGCCAATTAAACTAGAATTCTTAAAATTATTTGTGTACTACTAGTAGCTCTATTTTTAGAAACCTTATTACAAATGAATGATGTATCAATATCATAAAGACCACCGTATAGTACTGACTAAAAGACACAGCGTACCATTATAATATACCCGGGTATAACTAATTCCGGTAAATTTTCCCATGATCCATACAAAATACCCTGAATTGGCAAATTGAATTATGCCCTTTATTGATCCAGTCCATTTCTGGAAATGGATTTAATATTTATAATTTGTCATGAACAAAAAAAATTTCTCATTAAGTCTCTAGAATTAATTTTTTTTTTTAGAAAAGTAAACTTATCAAGAACTTTAATTAATCAGTTGTAATGGTTTTTACAAATATTAAATATGATTATTCATCTTTATAACAATAACTACTAATCAAATATTCTTTAACTAATCAATATTGTAAATATTATTTACAAAGGTATGATCCATAATAACTAAATCATTTCGAACTTTAATATTATATATTTCAAATTCTTTTCTTTCACTTCATCTTTCAAATCAAACAATTCTTTATTTTTAATATCATCCCGAATATCCAAATACTTGGCTCTTTTTTTCTTCATAATATGTTCCTTTATGCAATGTAAAATATCATCACTACAACTTTGTATTATTATTAATAATTTATTAATGAGAATATCTTGAGAATTTTCTAAGAATATTTTAAAATCACTTTTTTTAATAGGAAGATTCAAGCTTACGTAACCTAATTTAGATGTCCTAGGTTTTGTAATATGATTGAACTACAATTTGTTAAATGATCATTTCCGATTGAACTAAGATTTTGTTTAATATTTTCAATTGAATTGATTATTTGATAAGTAAACTATTTTTCATACATACCAAAATAAAGTAATTTGATATTCTTACAATATTTTAATAATTGTTGATTTATTGATGCATTATAGGAAAACCAGAAATTTTCTAAATAATCACCAGATATTTGTAATGATTGTTGTGCTGCTTCAATTTGTGATTTCTCAATTACAATAAATAAAGATTTTAATTTAAATGGTTTTGTTAAATTAATAATTTGTTGAGTAAGGTTACTATTCAAGAAAGAACAAAAAAAAATATGAACGGATTCTAAAACATTTGATTGTTCAAATATTTCGCCAAGATTGTTTACTAATTTAAATTCGACGTGATAGAAAATGATTGTATTTAAGGTATTTGAACAATTATAATCTTTCGATAATAACAATGATAATTGATATAAATATATATCATTACTTATCAAAATTTTCTTAAGATTTTGATGTAAATGAATCATTTGTGATGTAAGATTATAAATTCTCGTATTTTCATCAATAAGAAGTTTCAAATTTCTAACATTGTGAATGAAATTTTGATTTTGTAAAATTAACTCAAGAATATCATTAGTATAATTAGTCATTGAGATCTTAAATTTCAAGAGTATGTAAATTTACTCATTTTTAATAAAAATTTTAAATAGTGACCTTTGAATTAAGCTCCTGAAATTCTTAGATTTTGTATTAATATTAGCATCAGCCAACCACTGTTTAATAGAGGAAATAAACTTATTTATATTCAAATATCTAAAAAACTTTGGATAATTAAACAGTATATTCTTAAATAATATTAATAATTTTATATTCATTTAATTTCGTTTTAAAATCATCATTTAAATTATGCAAGTAAATTTCGATAAATCTATAATTCTGGATAGGAAGATTTTCCCATAATAATGGAATCACTAGACGACACCATAATTTATTAACTAAAATACATGGTATAAAGTTGATTCTTAGAATAATTTATGACATCATAAGATAATTCAGGTAAATCTCCTAAAAATACATTTGAACATGACATGTTGTAAATATCAAATGGGAAGTATCAAATATTGAAATGGGTAAATTATATATGATTCCGATATTGTCGCACAATTAATACAACTTATACTGATTAATATTGTGTAATAAATATGTTTCAATAATTAGTCACAGAGTTAATTAAATTAATAATGTAACATGCAGATATTTGTTTCACCTTTTATAAAATTATATAGTCCTTCGTACTTGAAACTGGATCAGGTCCATTCCTAAAAATGATTTAATATTTATAAATTTATCATGAACAAAAAAATTTCTCACTAAATCTGTTGCAATGATTCAATTCATTTAAATTAAAGTCACAATTATATATCTAATAAAATATCAAGATTGCTTATTAATTTAAATTTGACGTAATAGATAAAAATTCAGCCTAAACACAAATAATAATACTTTGTTTGGATAACCGCATGACTGAAAAATGAAAAATCATTAGTAATACAAACTAAGTTTTTTTCATTAATTAACAAAATAATATTTCGATAAACTGTATTAGCAATGAAAATTGGAATAATTAATGATCATGTGATGTACGTACACATGACTGTTACAAAAGTATCAAATCATTATTTTGATTTTTAAAGTAACTTAAAATATAAACAATTTAATTGACACTTATATAATATACTTGAATTGGGCAGGTATATGTTTACCAAATTGCATATGAATTTCTTTAACCGTTTAGGAAAAAGTTATCACCCTAAATTTATGACGTCATGCCGATTACTGACAATTTTTGACGAAATTTTTTCTTTCTTTTTTTTTTTTTTAAAATAAAACTTAATACAAGCTCCAAAAGATAATTTTATCTGTCCTACAAAATTTACTTCAACCATTTAACAAAAGTATAAAGATTATTTTTGGCATTTTTGGGGTGAGTAGTAATATCAAATCTTACCCAAATAAATTCACCCAAAAGTTTATTATACTAGGAAAACGATAACCGTTGGAGCTTATCACGTTGGAAATGATACAACAACATGAAGGGTCAACAAAGATAAAAAAGGCAAACTGATGTATTTAATTTATTTTTTGATTCACTTTAATCTATTTCACAATTTGCACAAATAATTATTTTGTTTCATACTTGCTATAGCATTTTATAAAGATAATAGTTTGAATGCGTTAAAAACTTTATATTGAAAAGCTAAAAAATATAACCCAAAATAGGTAGAGTATTTGTTATTTATGAAAGAAGCAATTACATCGACTCAAAGGATGAGCGAGACAACGGGACATTTTTGCACCACCTCATCTAAACACATAGTCCTTCGCTAAGCTCCGGACTAAGATTTGGGTTAGGTCGTTAAGAGTTTACAAAATACACATTCAGTTTTTCAAATATCTATTTATGATCTCAGCTGTGATAATTAAATCTCACTTTGCAAAAAACACCAAAGCTAATTAAATAATAATACGAAATAAAAAAATATGCATACACAAATTAAAATTAAAATACTGGATTAAAAATCAAATATAATACGGATAACCGGACAAATGTTATCGTTTCAGTTTGTGAAAGAATTCCTTTAATAATTGGTACTAATTTTAATGTATTTTCCTATATTTAAATTTAAAAAAAAAATGGATAAATAAGTAAATAAAATATAAACATTATAAATTTAATCAAATAGAATATGTACCATTACTTTCACATGAATTAATGTTTAATTCGCCTGGTTCTAAGAACGTTGGATTCAGTTTTAATATAAAATTGTATTTTTTGAAGATTTTATTTTGAATTATTGGATTTGAATTATAAATAATTTAATAAATATTTTTTAACTTTGAATACTTTTCAATGTCTATGTCAAATTCAAGTTCTTTTGAATTGTAATCTAGAAAAAAAAAACTATATTTAATTTAATTATTCAAAGTTAACTTTTATTAAAATAGTATAATACATACATACCATTTGATAAAAAAGTTGATAGATGAACATTAAGAATTTAATGATCTGCTTGTATAAATAATAGCTTTTGGATGAGGCTTTTCGGCTTTTCAATAAAATTGTGACCAAGCTTCTTTGAATTTATTAACTTTTTCCTTCTAAGTTCAGCTTGATAAAATTGATTATCACAATACAATGTTTTCACAAATATTATTAATGTCACTTATAGAAGGCCTTTTCGGGGGATCAGGGTCCCAACAACTTTTCATTAAATTAGCATAACATTCCAGTGTATCTTCTGTAATGATTTCAGGCCGCTCTCCATCAATAATTTGTATAATCAGATGAATATTATCTTTAACGTTAGCAAATGGCTTACAGCCTGTCGTAAGTTCCCACATAATCATACCCAAATTATAAACATCAGATTCTTTTGAAAATGCAGACCCTTTAAATATTTCTGGTGCAATATAAGGTAGTATTACTCCATAAATTCCATTATCCGATGAGGTATCATTTGCAGGTCGAGATAATCCTAAATCTCCAATTTTACAATTATAATTTATCCATTCATAAATATTTTTTAGCATATTCAGTTGATGATTTTAAATCTTTTTAAAATGACAACCGTATCATACATTATTACATAATGATGTTCTTTGTATATTGAACTATCTAACAAAGTTGCTTGATAAATAATACTACTAAATCCTTCCTTTTGCTATTTCTTTTATATTTGTAAATTGAGAATATGGTATATATTATATAAATTTTCCTGGAACATATAAAGGAAAATGACGTATACTATCTGATAAAATGAAACACTTATCAATATTTTTTAACTCGTATTTTATTTCAAATTGATATGATCATCTTATTAACGTGAAAATCATCTAAAACACTATTCTCGCTGTTAATACTAATAATCTTTATGGTATCAAAAATAATAGTTGATTCCAAAAATAATAAAAATAATGTTTATTGTTAAACAATATCTACGTCCAATGAAAAATGTGAAACAATTTTCAAAATATTTTTGACAGTCTGATGTAAATACTAATTTTCATAACAATAACAATAAGGTTTTTTTCTCACCATGTCAAATAGATAATTGAAATAGGCTTTTTAATTAAGGTTGATTCTACACAACCAAGAGAGATTTTAATAATATCTGGTCTGTTCCTTGGTATTGTAATTTTCCACATAGTTTACAATATTTTTCACTTTCAATCACGTTTTTAATTATGAAAGGATTCAAATTATAACTATCACTGAGTATTTGGTTTATAATATAATATTTACATTCTAACTTTTTTGTGAATAAGTATATGTCCAATCAGTTATATATTAGTTAAATAATACAATAAAGATTTTTTACAATATTTTTGAGCATAAATAGTCGTTGTTATGTACAATGAATACAATAATTATCATCCAATTAAAAGAAACAAAAAAAATTGGTACGAGACTGGATTTTAATTTTGGTGTTGGATCAAAAAAATTTTCATGATCATTTAATTTTACAAGTTCCATTTTATGATATTACAGTATGAACAAATATTAAAAATGTGATATATTTATAGTTTTTCAAATTTTTATATAATGAATTGTTGAATAAAATATAGAATTTTCTGTTAGCGACCATAATACAACGGAAAGTTCAGTTTGAATAGTACTTTAATGTTTATCTATATCCCATTCCCAGTAAAAAGTCCTGTACTGAATTCATATTAGGTTTGTATTGAATTTATACATGAGCCCGTTTGGTATAAAAAATTGGACCATAAATGGGATAAAATTAAAATAAATATGGCCAAATTTTATACCGAATGGGCTCATTTCATAATTGGCCTATATTTGGTACAAGAACTTTTTACTGGGATTGTATAACGTTGTTCTGCATAAGTCAAACCATATATAGCTATACTGTCATAAAATTTTCTACTTTAGTATTTTGATCCGGATAGAAACCGAAATCCGGATAGGATTGTAGTTAAATAAAATATATAATAATTAATGGGTATGATATTACTAAATATCACCAGTAGTGACGGTTACTAGTTGTGAATTTATTTATGATGTAATGACGGCCAATATTTTATTAGATTTTTAATTCTGGCCAAAGCATATCATAATGTTGGTCTGATAACTATCACCACTGGTGAGCTTTATACCCATAATTAAAATTACGAAATTAAATAGTGCATTCAAGTTAAATTATAATTTTGGCCAGCATTACACGAAAATTTGAAAAAATGTAAATTATTTTTAGATGTTATACACAATAAATATATTACAATAAATATAAAGCCAATCAAACTAATTGAAGCATAATAATGGAAAATAAAGTACAAAAGATTTTCCGTTGAATTTGTTATCATCAAAATTGCTGCGCTATTACTATTATGGTGGCCCAAAATCGATTTTTTTTAAAAAAATTTTATTATCCAGATTCCAGGTCAAATCCGGATATTTTTAACCGGATATTTATCTGGATAAAAACCGCAATTATCCAGATATCTGGAAAAATAAAATTACCCAGGTTCATCTGGTCATGGATCAAACCACTATTTCTACTTAATGATACTGCCATTATTTTCTTTACTTTTGTATGTTATCAAAACTAATAAATCCCTATATCCATATTCCCTAATACCATTTCAAGTCAATCAATATAATACTAATAATATTTCTAATTTTTGGCTTTTGTATTATTTAAATATGATCATTTATAAGTTATTTTTACATATTCATTCTTTATATCAACGGATCATAAATTATGAACAAATCGAGAAAAAGTGAAAATTAAAATTCATTATCTTTCGAAATTAACTCGCAATAGGCTAAAATTTATTAGGTGTTTCAATGCTTTTTTCGAGATATTTATCAAAAATATAAACATGAGTAAGGAATTGAATGTCAGTTGGTTTAGATACTTCATTAAATCACTTCTCTTTTTTTTTGTAATAATATTTAAATTAAAGTATTTTAAGATTTTCTTCAAGTTATGTACAGTATGTAGTTCAGTTGTTATGGCATCAATTAAAGGGAAGGTACTTAACAAAATTAACGAGTGAATTGATAAATTACTATAATTTTGAATTTTCTTCATTAAAATTCAAAATTTCTGAGTTATAAAACTTATTTGTCAATTTGTTTTAATAATTTCATTAATATATTTAATTAGTATATTATTCATAAAATAAAAGATACCTTCGGAGATCAGTATAGAGGATTTAAGATAAAAGTTACAGACAAAGGGGATCACAAAATTTTGATTCAAATTCAAAATAAGTAGGTAGGCAATTTTTTCTTTATTATGCAGGTTTAATTAATTTATTTTTTTTTGCAATAGTTTGGTTATTTAGATAGATTTAATTTATTATGTTAATTTTGAATCAACTGTGAAAAATTGTTTAAAAGTTGCTTTGATTTTATTCACATAAACTTCAATCGTTGGAAAATAACAATAAATTTAGCCAGGAAATTGTTAAAATAATATCCATTAAAATAACAAACTGTGGACATTTAGCGTTTGGTGAATCATTTTAATATCAAATTATTTTTTCTGAAATTGGTAATTTTGTAATTTATTTAGAGTTTAATTTGAGTATAACATTTAATATTACTCACTTAAAATCGCATTATAATTACAGTACGTCCATACATTTAATTATTATTATGAACTCAATTACTTTATAATATCAAATTGAAAAACAATCTCGCTTTTAATGAATATAAAATGGTATTAGAAGATGAAACAAATATTTATAAACTTTTATTTTCATTTTTTAATTACTTGAAATACTTCATAATCTTCTACTTCAAAATTTTCTGGGATCCCTATTTTAGGATAACGATTTCCATTATCAGAATTATTATAAGACCAACTATTTTTATAATGTTGTAAATTACCCATAGTTGTTCCATGATTGGGACTACAATAAACAGCCATATTCTGCATACTAACATAACTTCTTTTTGCAGTGGAAAAATCTTTTCCATTTGTAAAATTAAATAAAAAACTATCTGCTGTAGTTTTCCAAGAGAAACTTTGATCCCAATCAAGTGGATTATATCCACCAATTAATTGTGCAGAATTTTTAATTTTTCCAATCCAAATAGTGGCTCCTTTATTAACACAATTTTTATGAAAAGATGAAATATTATTTCCATCTTGACTTGAGCGGTTCAATAATTTAAAGTCATAAGGAATATTTTTTCTATTATAGTATGAAGAATCCATTTTATCAACCCATGAAGCAAAAATAGGAATATAGTTCGATCCAATCAAGGTTGAATCAAGTTGATATTTAAAATTTGGTTTTCTTGAAGGTGTTAAATTAGATTTAGGCTTAATATTAGGAACTATATGAAATTCCAAGAGATCATGTATTAAATCGTATGGTAAGATATCTTTATAACAATAAACTTTATAAAAGAAGTCTGTAGGTTCAATATCATAAAATCGAATTACAGGAATAAATCTGTACAATGCCCTCTCAATCTTTGTAATATCTTCTTTATTCCATTTAAATGGTTCATTCTTCATATTTTGTTGAGAAAAACACCATTTTAACAAATTTTCCTAAATTTCAATTTCATCCATATTTAAATCATCTCTTTTTAACAATAATTCTAATAAAGGAGCTTTTAAATCAATAAATTTATCAGAATTGAATAAAACTTTAGGTTCATCACAAATTTTTTCAAGGCAGAAATTCCATAAATCTGTAAATGTTTCATGTTGATAAACAGTTTCAAGAATTTCAGTTGGATTTTGATATAAAAATTCAGTTTGATGTTCAATCAAAAATTCTTGAATATGAGAAACCAAAGAATGAATATTGAGTTCATCAACTGCAATTAACAATTTCAATACATCAGGACCTTGTAAATTCTTTAATTCAATATTTCCACAATAAATAAACCTAATGTGCAATAATATAATATTAATTTAGAAGTTCCTTTCCTTTAACATATAAATTATTATACATATTATAAATAGTACCTAAGAATAATATTAAATAATTGTGGAGAAATGTTAGGCTTTTTGAAAATAAATTTTCCATCTTTTTTCTCAGCCCATTCATTAGAAAATGCGGAGCGAAAGTATTGAGACCTAATAGATAAAATATTTGAATGAGCATGGATTTCCTTAACATGATATTGATCTTCACCGGCATAAATAATAACGTCATATCCCATTTCTGTCTCAAAAAGTTTTTCGTAATCGTTAGATAATTCTGCCAAGAATTTTGAAGACATTGTATTTAATTTTTAATGAGAATAAGTAAGAAATGCAGTGGAAATTTAAGTTTGGAGTACGAACACTTTTTATATTATTTTATGATGATCAATTTCTATAATCAGAAACATTGCAAGTTTGCAACTTAACTTAGAAATCTGCGGGTGTTACTGCACACATTAACTACTGCGGGTTTGTGATCATTTAATAAAATTTCAGTTTAATTTATAAATATTTTGAGTTACGAAAATGGATTAGTTTATTTTAATTATTTACATGCTCTCATTATTTACGGTTTGTTTGTTGATTTTGTAGAAATAAATCTATTATCATATACTACACATCATAATTTCATAATTTAATATCAATTATTACACGCTCATTAGGATTGTGCGGAATTCATTGTACCGATATTTTTGTTATCATGCCCGATATTTTTAATGATGATCGACAATATAATTATATTAGCACACGCACTAATCCTAATATCACGTATAATAATATTGTTATTGAACGGGGCTATATCGGCCTTCGGCCGATATTTTGACGCCCCGTTCAATAACATACAATTATTGTAGAAAACCATTATTTTTATGGTAGACAATTTTTAACTACAATAATAGTTTGGTTCAGTTTATCTAAGTTAGAAAAACTTATAATAAATTACATATTATTATATTTAAATTTGAATAATTGTATATTTTAACAAAATTATTTTGGGATTTGCAGCAACATACATATAGAGCCTTTTTTGCCCTTTTTTAATAAATAATTTTTTATTTGGTTATTTTTATGAATAAAATAGTGTGAAAAGATAATATTTACTTTCTCGTTTCAAACATAATTATCTAATGATCTCATCATTTCTTCCATTTAAAATTTATTAGAAATATTTTGAGAATTATTTAAACATTTTAAAGCCACTATTTTGTTTAAATTTCTTTTATCTCTTTTGTATTCTTTTTATTCCAATATAATGGACCATTCCTCCATTTTTCTGAATATACTTTAGCAAAACCACCTTTACCTATTTCTTTAATGTCATTAAATTAATTATATGGTATCTATTAAATATAATGTCTTTATAATCATTAACTTAACTTTCAGTTATTTTAATTGCATTCCTTGAATTAATTTATCAATTTGTTACTATTACTAGTCCAGTTTGTCAAGTTTCTTTCAAATAATTCTTTTGACATACTTTACACCATTTATTCCATATTTGTATATTTATTACCACATTTATCACAAAAAATTTAAAATATTTATCTTCAATAATGTAATTGTTCTTTATACTAGTAGGATTCTATCCATATATTTGAAATTTATTATAATGTTCTATAATCTATTAAAAAGTGTTAATATAATAAAAAATAATCCAAATTAAGTTTAAAAATAAAATTTGCATACCTTATTTAATAATTCATCAGTAATATTTTGAAAACAAATAAATATTTTAAAATAACTGTTTTATTTGCTTAATCTCTAATATACTCATTTTTAAAATGATATAATAATTGGACCAACTTTTCATCTTGCTGAATGTGTAGGGATTGGAATCGATTTTACAATAATCGAATTTATCGAAAATCGATAAGAATCGATTTTAAATCGATTATCGAATAAAAATCAAATTTACTTATAGTGGCGCAGTAGCGTTAATAAGATTTCCCTACAAGTATTAGTTTTATTTCGGTTGACAAAAACCTATTTGTCACACATTATTTGTCACATAGTTAATTTCTTAATTTCTTAATGCCGGCCGTTTCGTGACATTTTGGGGTAGTCCGTTAATAAGAAGTTAGGTCGTTGTCACGTGACATTAACAAAATTCCAAAAAAGGAAATTTTGTTGTCCAATGAAATTCAAGTTATGTTGTACAAAATTCCCAAAAAGGATATTTTTATGCCGATCTTAATAAATTTAATAGTCACGTGACCGAAAGTAGTATAATTTCGATTAACGATTAATCGACGATTAATCGATTCTAAAATCGATTCTAATAATGATAATCGATTCCAATCCCTATGAATGTGTTGTATTACTTAATTCTTTAATATCATTAAACTGATTATATGGTATCCTTTCAAATATTGTATCATCCATAGTCATTAATAATTTATCAATTTGCTTATTTTTACTGGTCCAATTTGTGTTGTTTTTTAAATAACTTTTTTGACATGACTTACACCATTCGTATTCTGTATTTACATATTTATGTAATAGGATTTTGTGATAACCCTTATATTTGTTTATAATCTACTAAAAATATATATATATAAATACAATAAAAAATAATTGAAATTAATTTTAAAAAATTTTATATAATTTATTTAAAAATTCATTGGTAATATTTTGTGAATCAGCTAGTAAATATTTTAAAATAACTGGTTTATTTTCTGAATATCTTATGTATTCATTTTTATATGTGCGGTCATCATACATTAATGGACCATCCCTCCATCTTGCTGAATATGTTTTGTTGTTTAGTATTATTAAACTGATGGCATGGTATCCATTCAAATATTACATCGTTTATTGAAATAGATTATCAATTTGTTCATTTCCTGTAAAAAAAGTTGATCCGTTTTTTATATTCCATTTTTTTTTCGTAAAAGGCTCATATTTCCGGAATTAATAACCTTCTATCACAGGATCTATCGAATTATTTTCATTTTCCGTTAATGAATCCGGGAAAGGTTCATTTTTACTGAGTTTTACAGAAATAACGGATAAAATTTTTTTATAAGGTCCATGGTTCAGCCCTTCTTCCTTTTGGTAATTATGTAATCATTTTAAAGCGGCATAACTAGCTAAACTGCTACAGTAAAATGGTAAATGGTCACAGTCCCAAGTTATGTTGAAAGTGTTCACAGCCTATACTACCGCAAGACTGCAAAGTATTCCTGGTCAATCATCAATAATAGGGTAATTGTATTCAGCCTTGAAAAATTATGCCAATATTGATTGCAAATCTCATAGCAATGATTTTCATATTCCTTATTTTAATTTTTAGATTGTAATTAAAAAAAATGATTATAATTGACAATTAAAAAATAATTTTATACTAAAATAAAAAAAATATATAAAATTACCGTTAATATTGTAATTTAAAATTATCAGTATAATTATATATATTAGGATAGTGAGATTTTGGTTGTCATGGATATGATTTGATGCCTGATGGAATTGTGATTGTCAAAGAACCGGGACTCGGGATTTCGTAACAGATCCTAATTAAAGTAATACTATAAGATTACGTCTCTATTATGCGTTAAACGATGTTTAAGTATTTTCATGTTAATTATTTCCATATTTGTAATATTATAATCACTTTGATGTGTGTGGTACGACTTTTTCAATTTTTTTAAAAAAAATAATATTTATTATTAACTCATTGGCAGATATTTTATCAAATTTATATTAATATCTCATTTTATCTAATATAATATTCGGAATTTAGACGTTCATATAACGTTAAATTTGTATCTGCACTCGTTAAAATAGGGAATAAAAACGTAAAATTTATGTTTCGAGTAT
The DNA here is from genome assembly GCF_026210795.1 of Rhizophagus irregularis. Lineage (NCBI taxonomy): Eukaryota > Fungi > Glomeromycota > Glomeromycetes > Glomerales > Glomeraceae > Rhizophagus > Rhizophagus irregularis. The sequence continues at coordinate 589,103 of NC_089435.1, read as the reverse complement.
AAAACAGTTAACAACTATATACGTATAATCGTATACTTGTTGACGTTCAGATGAAATACACCGATTACCGAACGTTACATCATGTGAAAATTTAAATTAATAAAGCCTCGCATTCTTAGGAATTTCAATAAACTAACGACTTTTATTTACAATATTGCTTATAATAATAATATAATTGATAATACATTAAAAAAAAAATTCTTTTAATATATCATAAAAAATTTCAAAAAGTAAATTATTTTTGATCCTCCTCAAAAACAATATTTTTAACATCACTATCCCACATCATATCAAAACCTTCATCACTACCAAACCAATATTCAGTATCTTCATGATAAAATACTTGATGAATTTGAGTAGCAGGTGTATACAAATAACCACCAGGACGTAATTCATAATCAACACCTGTTGTAAGATTCTTAACAGTTTTATGACCACGAATAACAAAAACGTCATGACCATGAGTATGATGATGTGGTGCTAAAAAAAAAGAGAGAAATTCGTTAATTCGTTGATTTGATATAATTCTCTCATTCTTTGATTCTTCCCACTCTTTTGATTAAGAAAGAATAAATAACAGACTTACGCTCCATAGACCCCTTTGGAAATCTAACAACAGCTCTGAGTCTTTCAATACTATCATCATTACTATCAGAAGTGTTTACATGTCGTTCCTGTCTTAAAAGGCACCATTTACAACGTTCGTCCAACCCAGGAATAGAAACAAATGAAGCTTCATTATTTGCATCCCCACTTAATGCTTGAGTTGAATAAGGAATATGTGAATGATTATTAATAAGTTTTGGAATTTCTTTCATCGAATTTTCAAGGAAATCCTATAAAAAAAAAAAAATGATAATATGATATATGTGATAGTTTTCAAATTTCAAAGAACATTTTTATGAACTTACTTTAACATCCTGTTTGTCTTCCCATCCATTAGTAAAACTTGTTTTAAGCCAAGTTTCGATGATTTCCTTCGCATTATCATTGTTTGTAACCATACTTCCTAAAGTTAAAACATTTGAATTATTAATTCCACGAGAATCAAAAGCAGTTTTAACATCTTGACATGGAGAAGCATAAACTCCAGGAACTTTATTCGCAATAATTGACATTCCCTACAAATAATAATAATAATAATAATAATAATAATAATAATAATTCTCAAATTAAAAAAAAAGAAAAAATTTACAAAAATTTAAATAATTATTTAAATGAATAAATTCATACCATTCCGGTACCACAAACTAAAATTCCTTTTTTTTCTTCTTCAGAATTTTCAAGTTTTTTTCTTTCGCCAACTAATGACGCAAGTTCAAAAGCAATATCATAATATTTGTCTTGTGTTCCTAAATCAACAATTTCTAAGTTTGAAAATTGATCATTAGTCGATAAAGATGTTAAATGATTTTTTACTACATCTTTTAATTCTTTTCCATATGGATCAGAACCCAAATAAATTTTGATGTTTTTTTTTTTCATAACAAGCAATTTTTGTGTAATGGAACAAATTCGAAATTTCTAAATTCTTTTTAAAGGGGTCACTTGATTAGTAATCATATCACGAGATCAATATTAAAATTATCATTGATCCACAAACAAATTTATCCAAATTTGGTTAACAAAAATTTTAAGGATCGTTAACATTTACGTAATATCAGATATATCAACTTGGAGATCATGATTTATTTCTTATGTGAATATTTTACGATATCTATCTGAAAAGATGATTCAGGCATGAATTTATAAAAAACGAATAAGAAACCACGAGTTTAGTGTATAACTTCTGAAAAGATAATCATAGGATATTATTCGAAACGATGATATCTTGCTTGACGTTCTTAATATGATATTGAATTCTAGTCAAACTATTTTAATTTCGTGATAGATGAAGTGCAAATGGGAAATATTAAATGTTATACAAAACAATAATAAAAGATTTGATGTCATTTTGCAAAATACTGTATGATTTTTCATAATGTCGTTAAAAGAAAAAGAAACCAAGATTCAGCTCATAAGACTCCTATTAATTTTTTAATTCGAGTATATTAAAATTTAAATCACTAAAATTTAATGAATTTCTACAAATTTTATTATTTAATTTCTTAGTAAATTTTATAAAGAATAAGTAACATTAAATTGTTGTATAATCTTTATATAAATTCACCGTTTAGAAATAAATTGTTTTAATGATGAAGATTCAAATCTATCGTAGCGTAATTGAATTACGTAAGATGATAATTCAAATAAAAAAAGTTAATAATAGTTGATAATATTTAATTACATTCTTAAAAAAGAATATCATTTTTTTGATACATTTTAACGTTAATTTTTTTTTTAGTAAAAAGTCTGAAATTTTAAATGAAATTTGCGTTAATAATAATAGTTCTTTCTTTACAACCATTCTAGCACTTTTTTAAAACAAATAGTTATGGTTAAACATTATTATACAACAAGCCATCTTCAATCTCTAGATGCCGAAATAATTGCAAGTTTCAAAAATCATTTTAAGAGAAAATATTTCACCATACGTTGAAACTTGGAAAAGACATTACTAAAGAAGCTATTAATTGTTCAGCAGATTCGTGGAAAATGTGACTGAAGAAACAATCTTCAATTGCTGGAAAAAAACTGGAATTTTGCCTTCTTCAACCAATGAAGATATAACCAATACAAGACAGAACACAGTAATGAATGATGAAATAGAAAATATCAATGAAATAATCAAAGAACTTGATGTAATATCGGATTCTTACACTGCTTTATTAGCAGATGCATTAATCCAGGTGAAAATGAAATTAGTGAAAATGATTCTGAACAAGTGCAAATACAAATGTCTTTGAGAGCGATGTATTTAAATCTATACAAACTTGGCTAAATTTTATTGAACAATAAAACATAAAAAATATCTTAAAAATTACATGATAACAAGCTGAAACGTAAGTTCTAATAACTCATTATTTCTAGCTTATAATTTTTTAAAATTATACTTTGCAAACTATCTTAAATTTTTTATTTTTTTAGGTTTCGGATGTATTTGATCAGCACTAATGATTTATTGATATATCATGACCGAACCATTCGAAATCACAAAAACTGTATACTCATAAAATTTTCTGGGTTTAAGCAACTTAAAGCTTTTTTTTATTTTTATCATTTGTTTATTTATATTTTAATTTTCAACTTTTATTATTATTATTTTATTTATTTATTCAGTTTCGTAGTTCTACGGACAAATTTAATTTTAAACCTCTATAAGTTTACATTGCATAATCAGTACTTTATATTATACTATAATTTTCACTTCGAATGTGGTAATTAGTATGTAGAGGTCTGACTATATATAAAGGCTATTATTGTCTTTGCCGATCATTTTCGATGCGGTTTTTCAAAAAATATATTCAAAACTACTTTTGCCACCCAAGTAAACTTGCAAAGTAGCCAAAGATACATCTACTTAATGCCATCGGTATATTATATTAAGAAAATTTTCTCTGTCCGCGCAGCAACGACGCTCAATAATTGATAATTGACAAACCATTCCGGACGCGCAAAATTTGTCGTACATGTGATCAACATTTTTGCATTTATTACCATATATACCCATATCAATAAAGACGTAAAAAAAAAAGTTTTTTACATTATCTTTTCCAGTTAAGAAGAATTTTAATATAATTATAATAATGGCCAATACTGAAGAATTTGGAGGAAATAGTACCGAAGAATTTGAAGGAAGTACTAGCACCAAGGAATCCAAAGGTAAATATAATATATTAAACAAGCTGATATATTAAACTTTTTATTTAATCATTTTCTATTATTATACCTTATAATATACACATATAAACTAACTATATTATATAACAATTATATATTAAATAATAATTTAGCTCGTAAGTTAATAGATTATCTTATAATTGAATAATAATGAGAATACTTATTTTTGTTATATTTCATATTACCAAATAATTCGTTTAATGATTAATAATATTATAGTTTGTAAGCTATCAGTTATTTAAATCTTTAGTTTTTTATTTTATTTCACATAATATTCAAATAACTAAATTCTTTGTTTAATCAACTATTTAATATCACAGATGGTAAGTTACAATATTTGAAAACTATATTTATTTGTTTAATATTTCGTATAACTCAACTAATTATATTTTTCATAAATAATTAGATTGCAAGTGATATATTTAATTTACAGTATATTCTCTTATATCCATATTTAACTAATTAATAATTAATAATACTACAGGGTGTAAGTCCATATTTCTATTCTTTATATAATATAACCTAAATAAATTCTTTATTTAAAAAATTATTTGGTAATTTCTTTTAGATAGTAAGTTATAAAATTATTAATTTATATTAATTCTATAATTAAATGTTTATATTTACATATAATTTAAACTAACTAAATTCAATTATTTATTAAAATAGCTCGTAAGTAATTCCATTAGTATATAATATTTACATATAATTTAAACTAACTAAATTCTTCATTTAAAAAATTATTTAATAATATAGATTGTAAGTTGTTTATTTAATTCTATTATCACATATTTATATAATATAATTTAAACTAACTTATAATTCTTTATTTAAAATAATTTTTTTTAGATGGTAAGTTATAGGTTAGTTATCTATATAATATTACATACAATTTAAACTAACTAAATTCTTTATTTGAAAAATTATTTAATAATATAGTTCGTAAGTTATTTATTTGATTCTATTATTACTCATTTATATAATATTTATATATAATTTAAACTAACTAAATTCTTTATTTAAAATATTATTTAATACTATAGAGAGTAAGTAATTTATTCATTTAATTCTATTATTTCATATTCATATAATATTTGCATATAATTTAAAACTAACTAAATTCTTTATTTAAAATAATTTCTTTTAGACGGTAAGTTATAGGTTATTTATTTATACCTTTATTTACATATAATTTAACCTAACTTAATTCTTTATTTTAAATATTATTTAATAATATAGGGAGTAAGTTATTTATTTAATTCTATTATTACATATTTATATAAACTAACATATTATTTAAAAAAATTATATTGTAATTTCTTTTAGATTGTAAGTTATAGGTTATTTATTTATATAATATTTACATATCATTTAACCTAACTAAATTCTTTATTTAAAATATTATTTATTAATATAGGGCGTAAGTTATTTATTTAATTCTATTATTACATATTTATATAATATTTACTTATAATTTAAATTAACTAAATTCTTTACTTAAAAAATTAATACTATAGAGGGTAAGTTATTTTTTATTCTATTATTTCATATTCATATAATATTTACATATAATTTAAAACTAACTAAATTCTTTATTTAAAGGATAAATCTAATTGTAACAGCCTGTTACGTGTCTTATTTGTAACAACCCCCAATTTTATCCAATTAAAATTTAAGATCAGGCGTAATGTAAACAAAAACAAAAGATCAGTTGTGTAACTAAGACAAAAGAATTTTTTAAAAAATTTCAAGAAACTGCTTATAACTTAAAATTTTGTCTATGAAACTGTCTTAAATACATTAAGTAAAAGTTTTCCAAATTAAATTTTGCATATAAAAATTTTATTTGTGAAACACATTAAACTTATTATAAAAAAAAAATAAAAAAAGGATGTTACAAATAAGATATGTAACAGGCTGTTACAAATACATTTTTTCTTATTTAAAAAATTATTTAATAACATAGGGAGTAAGCTAAAATTTGTTTAATTCTATTATTTTATATTCATATAATATTTACATATAATTTAAACTAACTAAATTCTTTATTTAAAAAATTATTTAATAACATGTATAGGGAGTAAGTTATTTGTTATTCATATTCATATAATATTTACATATAATTAAACTAACCAATTACTTTAATTAAAAAATTTATTTAATATATAGGGAGTAAGTTATTTATTTAGTTCTATTATTACATATTTATATAAATTTAAAATAATTAAATTCTTTATTTAAAATTTATTTGGTAATTTATATAATTACATTAGATGGTAAGTTATAATTTATTTATTTAATTTTATTATTACACATTTGCATATTATTTACATATAAATATATAATTTAAACTAATCTTTATTTAAAAATTATTTAATAATATAGTTCGTAAGTTATTTATTTCCATTATTACATGTTTATATCATAATACTTACATATAATTTAAACTACTAACTAAAAAATTATTTGGTAATTTCTTTTAGTTGGTAAGTTATAAGTTATATATTTAATTCTATTATTATTACATATTTATATAATATTTACATATAGTTTAAACTAACTAAATTCTTTATTTTAAAAATATTTAATATATAGGAAGTAAGTTACTTATTTAATTCTATTAATACATATTTGTGTAATATATATATGATTTAAACTAACTAAATCCTTGTTTTAAAATTATTTAAAATTATTTAATAATATGATAGCGAGTAAGTTACTTATTTAATTTTACATATTTATACATATTTATATAATATATACTGTACATATAATTTAAACTAATTGAATTCTTTATCTTAATAATATAGCGTGTAAGTTATTTAATTCTATTACTATTACATATTGTATATTATTTAAACTAACTAAATTCTTTGTTTAAAAAAATTATTTATTAACATAGGCACATAGCTTGTAAGTAATTCTATTATTATATAATATTTACATATAATTTAAACTAATTAATCCTTTATTTAAAATATTATTTGTTAATTTATATTAGATTGTAAGTTATAATTTATTTATTTAATTCTATTGTTAGTACATTTTCATATAATATTTACATATAATTTAAACTAACTAAATTCTTTATCTTAATAATATAGCATGTAAATTATTTATTTAATTCTATTACTACTACATACTGTATATTATTTAAACTAACTAAATTCTTTGTTTAAAAAATTATTTATTAATATAGATTGTAAGTAATTCTATTATTATATAATATTTACATATAATTTAAACTAATTAATTCTTTATTTAAAAATTATTTGTTAATTTATATTAGATGGTAAGTTATTTATTTAATTCTATTATTACATATTTATATAATATAATTTAAACTAACTTAAATTCTTTATTTTAATAATAATAGTTGGTAAATTATTTATTTAATTCTATTATTAGCTGTTAGTACATATTTATATATTATTAAATTTGAACTAATTAAATTCATTATTTAATAAATTATTTAATAATATAATGTGTTAGTTTTTTATTTGATTCTTTATTTGATTCTACTATGTAATAATTGCATATAATTTGAATTAACTAAATTCTTTATTTAAACAATTATTTAATAATAAAGCATGTAAGTTATTTCATTGCAGAAACCCGTGATTTGTTACTATGCGGTTAAGTGATCGCCAACATTCCACATCAATTTTGGATCGATCACGTGACGATAAGTTTTGTTACGATTTCGTTATAAAATCGAATAAAAATATTTTCGAAATCGTAACAAGATTCAGTATTAATCTTTAAAAAGTAGTGAAGAAATCGAAAAAATAGCCAAAAAATCTAGTTTAAGATATTTCTTCGATTTTTTTTCAATGCATTAACAACAAATTAATGATAAATAGGCGATTTTAAGATTATCGTAAAATTTTAAAGTTTTATTAGTTTAATTATAGTAAAATATACCTTATAAAAAATAACTATTATAATAAATTGCCAATTATAATAATAAAAGGGTTTTATATTACAAATATTATTATATTATCATTGTAATCATAATTTAAAAAAAAGAAACCCAAAGGAAAATTCGCGCAAATTTTCTTCAGTTATTATTACTAATAAATTCACAACTCCAAGTTGCTGGCAATATTTTTACCATTTCGAGATGGCACCGCTATTTTTTTTGTTATTTTATCCAAAGATTTCATTGCATCAGTGTCTCTTGAATCATAGTTTACAATTAATAATGATCCTCGGACGAATCTTTGTAAAACCCGTAAGGAGTTTTGATCTCTCAATTTAGCCATGTTCGTCGCACTTAACCATCTTTGCAAGATGTCTAATGTTAAATTTTCATTGACAAACGAAATTATCTCATATTCATCTAAAGAGCGAGCTGTAGTATCTTTATTTTCTCTATAAATCAACGTAAAAATAATCAATATACCGCAAAACAAATAAAACAAAAAATTAAAACGAAATGATCTGCTTACTGAGCTCTTTTTTCTTTGAATATCTCAATCGCTTCCTCAACACTATCCAGGAATTTATTTCGGAAATCACTAAAATTTCTATTCGCCGCACGCAGCCAATCGATTCCTTCGGACGAATTTAGATCGCAATTAAATATTTGCTGTACCAAATCCTCGAAAACGCTCTTCTTAGGGTTTCGAACCCTAAGAAACAAACATTTCAATTCTTTGAGAAAATCTCGATTTGCTTTCACCTGAATTATGCAAATAATTTAGCAGATATTAACATAGTAAATTAATGACAAATTATATCAGTTATATTTACCCTGTCTTCTTGCTTTGGCATTTGTGGTACACCAGATGCCAACGTTGATGAATTAAAGTTGGGTGAAATAATGTTGAATGTGTTGGCAGCTGGCGTTTGCATAGATAGATACATATTATAAGCAAGTAATAAGATGTCCGAGTTTACACATAACCACGAACAGATTTGGTGAACGTTCACCATATCGCGAAATGGTGCTGGAGGTGCGGATTCTGGATTATGTGATTTCCGAAGAGTCGAACGAATCTTGTTACCATTAGCAAAAAAAGAAGTATTCGAACGAGATGTATTCAAACGAGGTGTATTCGAACGAGGTGTATTCGAACGAAAAACGTCATCATTATCGATATTACGTGTACGAGAAGAGGAATATGTGTTATTAGGGCGATTAGAACAAGGTGTAGTATTCAAACTTAAACGAAAATAAGATTCAGATGTCTCATTTGAACCATCACTACGAATCTTATTAATGTTCACGTAAGATTCAGTCTTTTCATCCGGTATGCCGTTATGAATTTTATCGTTGATATTTGTAATCGGTGCAAGAGGTTCACGTCCGATATTTATGGCACTTTCATTGAACTGACTTTCATCTAAAGAAATAAAGCGAGGAAGGTAAGAATATATAATCTGAGTGATATTACGTCAAAATATGATGATTATAAAGTGAAAGCAACCTTCTGAAAGATCATCATCATCATCGCTTAATTCTAGAAGTTTATTAATCAAAGTTGGTTCTTGAATTGTATCATCATTAGTGATGGCCTCCTTACGCCTACGTTTAACAGTGGTCTTCGGAACTGGTGTGGCAGTTTGATGTTTATTGGCCTTTGAAGCTGAGTCCATGGTTTGTTGACCATTATCGTGTATATGTTCATTATCTTCAATAACAGGATCCTTTTTCTTTCGACCTCATCTTTTAGCAGGGGGTTTTTAGGTTTGAATCGCTTCCGGTCCTTGATTTTCTTTCAGAACTAAAGAGAAAGTTAAAAATCTGATACAATTTCAGTTTATTATAGGATACGAGAATTACTTGAAGTTCTGACAACATCATCTTCGTCAACAGGAATAATTTGTTTTTTCTTTTAACTTCGGGTAGTACTTCTTCTGGAAGGCATGATAATGATAAGAAGACTAGAGAAAAATAATAACAGAGAAAGAGAAAGGGTTTATAAAAAAAAAAGAAATTGTTTCTCTAAATAATAAAACAATTAAACTTTATTGTGATTGTTTGATTGTTTTGCTATGGCGAAGTAGAAATTTTAATAATTAGACTTTTATAGACTAGACTTTTATAGACTATTAATAATCAGACTACTCCTATAAGCTATAATTGGCAGTAAATAATAATATAACACCTATTGATAATATTTATTTTGGTTTTCGATAATATGGTGTAATATTTATATATTTAACATATCGTTGAAATTTAATTAATTTTTTTTTCTCTGATCTTCTTTTAAATAATTAGTCGCAACGTGATCCAGACCCAGCTCAGGCATAGATCATCATAGATTTTATTCACGCCACACAAAATTCTTAATAATAAAATATACAATATTAAATTATTAATATATCCCGAGTTCACGCTTAGTTAGACAAAATAATATACAAAATAAATATAAAACAATTAAAACATCATAATTCTAATAATAAAAATATACTTCTATATTCAAAATTTCAAATCTTCCTTTTTCATTAATAAAATCTTCCAATTATTAATCCTAAAATCAACTTCGATAGTTTCCCTTAATAAAATAATACTTCGCATTTCATTCTTATTAATCCATTAATAAAATAATATCGGAACAAATAAATCCTTAATAAAATAATTCTTACTATTATTATCAAAATTTTCCCCATATGCTTCTGAAATACTACGCCCAATTTTATTAACTCCTTTTATAACTTTTAAGTTACTCGATCCAAACGATGCCCTTTTTACTCAATTTAGTTATTTTGGGCCGAGTCACTTTCATCTTGTTACAATTAATTTCCTTTTTCATTATCTCAAATCCGTTCCTCTACAGAAATTATCCTTTCTTTTAAATTCTTTAATTCCGATGTCATTGTCATAATGTACATCATTCCGTAGTTCCGATAATAATAAACAAATAAAATAAAATAAATATTACAAGAACTATAATCTAATAAATCAGATTATATGGTACAGTTTAATGTTATATGCCAGGACGTCATTTCATAATCAAATAAAAATTTCTGAATATCTAAACTAATTATAATACTGCGCCCACATTTAATAAATTCATTAGATAAATTCTGGCATTACAATCAAATCGATAAATTAGAACAATAACAAATAGTTTAATTATTTAGACTTATAGATAATGAAACAATAGTAAATTAGACTTTTATAAAAATGCGAATACAAATTAGACTTTTATAATAATGAGTCTAATTCCATAAATAGAAATATACACGATAGTTTACTCTGGCCTCCAAGCGATAGATAAGCAATTATATAGATTATAGAACGAATTTTATAAAATGTATATTATTAAATTCATAATTGTAATATACTTTAATTTTTTGAGTATTTTTTAAATATTTTTTAAATTTCTTAAATACTAGGAAAAATGAGTATAAATTAATATATCGAAAATGTTCTAGCTATAAAATAAATTTAAGTGATATTTTTAATTGATTATCTTTAAGTGATTGATTTTATTTTTAAGTGATATTTTAACAAACTTTCTCTTTGACCTTTATTCGAATCCTTTTTCTTGAATTGTTTTTCTTGTATACTTTTTTCAATAAAATCTTGCGTGTCGTGTCACGTTTTTAAAAATGTTTCGAAATCGATATGCTTCTAATAATCAACGTAGCTATGTTAGACAATGGTATAACACATTTAATATAATTTCACAAGTACCTTCAGTAACGAACGAAAGAACTTTCATAACAGATGGTAAATAATGTTACTTTGTTATTATAATTTATATTTGAATGTATATTTTTCAGTGATATTTATAATTTCTAGAAGATGTTATGGCTACTACTAGAAATGATGGTAGTACCGAAATGGAAAATTATGATGACGAAGATGAAGAAATGACAACAACTATCGATATAGAAAATGAAGAAATAAGCGAAGATGAGCTCGAAAGTGAATATGAAAGAATAATGATGGAATTTAATGAAAACGACGAAGATGAAAATGAAAGAGGAGGGATTCAGATGAAGAAGTAATCATTGATCAACCGGATGAAGAAGTAATCGTTGATCAACCTCTTAGTAGCGAACAACTTTCATATTCCTCTGGTGAGTTCGCCCCATATTTCAAGAATGTCACTGAATCGCTGTTTTTTTGTTGGATGCAGAAACATCACATATGTAAGTTATATTCTTTTAAGGCTTATTAATGAAAATATAACAATAACTTACGGTAATTCTTCACCAGCTACCCAAGCATATGATGAACTAGTTGATATAATCTATAATCCACAGTTCAGAAAAGAAGACGTTGTGCCAAATAGCCGACGATTCAGGAAAGATAGATAGAGACTACCTCTACTCCCAATAAGATCTCGAAAAATCAATATTACTAACATGAAAATGCTATCAACGTCTAAAAACATCGGAGAGGCGTATTATTTATCCATTACGGATATCATTTGTAACATTTTGAATAATCCTTTATTATTTAGCAACATGTACTTCGGACCCGGCCAAGAAGTCACAAAAAACAAAGAACTCTGGCACGGTGATATTTGGAAAGAATCGGCAAGGTTTGGTAAAACGTCTATCACAATTGCTCAACATGTGTATTACTCTGGGGATTTTGTAGTATACAGAGAATCAAGCGATGCGAAAAGATTCGGCCGTATATTGCGATTGTGCAAAAAGATGACAGACTGATAATTAAGATCTAACGTATTATAAGATTCGAAGAGTTACCAGGGAACCTCCAAAGCAACAATCGCAAAGAAAGATCGCAGGATAATGAAGTCTGGTTTCTTGATTGAGAAATGGAAGATGCGGTCATGAATGTCGAATTGCACGCGATTGTTAGCCACGCACCGATTACTATTCATTATGATAATAGTAATAATAGACATTCAATTAAAATTCAGGAAATTCTCTACAAGTACAATGGACGCTGGAAGCTAAGAGATGTCAAGTATTCATATCAACATCCTTCGGAATTCGCGCCATTAGATGAACCAGAAACACATCTTCCAATCTACAAATTATTCATTGATCTGTATTACGATGACTTTGGGACATTCAGAAACATCTATCATTCTTTAGGTGGCGTTTACGTTCAAATAGGTAACATGCTTTTTACTGAAAGAAATCGTCTTAAGAACCATTTTGTTCTAGGATTTGTTCCTTTCGGTGGTTCTTTCGACAAATTTATCAAACCCTTCATTACAGAAATGAAAGTATTGGAGAGAGGAAAGATTTTGAATATTCAAGGGAACAAATGCGTCATAATTGCAAGCCTTGGTGATACTACTGCCGATTTGCCGCAAGGCAATGATATGGCTGGAGTAAAGCGACACAGCGCTAATAGAGGATACCAGACATGCAATGTAACAAAAGAATCTTTAACATCCAACGATCTTGATTTACACTTAATCTCTCGTTATCATCATCTGTCAGATAAACAATTCAAAGAGATATCTGAGGCGTCAACGATTACAGAACGCAAAGCAATTGCGTCCGAATTTGGCCTACAATTATATCCGCCTTTACTTGATCAATTGAAAAGGGAAAGACACTTACAGTCTCCCCAGGATGTCTACCACCTTACAGCTGGAAAAGCGCCAAGACTTTTCAAGATCACAATTGAAGCACTTTCGCCAAAAGGAAAATCAGAATTCATTAGGAACTGGAAGTATTTTGAATACCCGAAGACTTGGCGAAAATTGCCAAATCCGATATCCCACATCGACAGTTTCATGATGTCGGACTGTCTAGAATTAACCATGATGATTCCATTTATCCTCAATAGGTTCTTGAGGAATACACATTTCAAAAATTCGGAACTTGCCTTGTTTCAACGTCGAACAGGAGTTACTAGAAGCGATTTAGCCATCAAACTTTGGTTGAAATGTTGGGTCGTAATGGCAAAAATGATGGCAATGGTTTTTAAAGATTCTTTTACAAAAGAAGAATATTCCGAATTGCGCGAATGCTTATGTAATGAACGAGTGCTTTTATCGCAGGTATTATTCTTTAAATTATAACACTAACTAGTATTAGGTAATACATATCGCAAATAGGACGCAAAAATCAAACGCAAAAATCGATGAAAGTCAAGAAAACAAAAAAAAATGCATTCGAAATTTATATATAACTATAACCATTCTTTATTTATTTATAATAATATTACACAGCAAAGTCTAATTATTTTCAATTATTTACAAATAGGCATTCAAAGATTTTGAAAATTTACCGAATCTACATACCAACTTCCATCTGCTATTGCATGCAAAGAATTACGCGACGTTATTGAACACTAATGCTGGAACAAAGGAGATGATACATCGGATATTCAAAAACATTGTACCCCGAACGAATCTGAAAAACGTGAGTTTAGATTTACTAAAGCATTACACCACCTTGTTTGCGATACGGCATTTATTAGATGGTGGCATAGATCTGAGATTATCTACATCAAACGGTGGATTTATGAATTTACCAAAACATTTGCGACGATTGATGAGCAATTGGTTCATTACGAAAGATAATGTTGATATTAAGAACGATGCAGAAGAAGGTACAATTTAATATTATAATACGAAAAATATATATTGAAATATGAAATTTGCTAACTCTTAGTATGTAAAGTTTGCTCGCCAGATGATCGGATTTCTAATATATTGTTAAAGAAATGGGTACTTCGAAGAAACGTTGAAATGCCACTACTGGTGAATATCAATGAAGAATTGAAACTGGCATACGAAGATTTCAGAGACAACTCTGCAATACCTAACAGCATGCCATTATTCTTTGAGTATGCGAGTTTTATCTTTGAAAATGAAAGAGATAATACTATTCTACGCCGTTTACGTATCGGGATGTTGTATCAATCAATATCGAAAATGGAGGCAATTTTGCAATTATAAGAGCGATATTTTGTCATCAAAAGGACAACCTTCGATTTGCATTTGTTGTCGTTGATTGGTTTGAGGAAACAAATCGAACTATACTAGGCTGTCCAGTATACAGGTTACAAACAACAAATGCTAATTTGCGAAGGGTTTTCTCTATCTGTTTAGTGAATGCGATTAACGTCATGCATTTCATTCACAATTGTAGAGGCGAAGAATGTATCGACAGCGATCACAATTCTAGCAATGATTTGTATATACGAAACTTATATTTTTTCAAAGCCGTTTGATGTTTATTATTTGTTTATTAATCACCGTTCATAAAAAAATTCATTTTATTCATGATTTAGAACAACAAACTTGGATTTAGAATAGAGTTTTTATGATTTATTTGCGACATTGAAAATAAAAATTAATTTGATCTTTAAATACAATTTTACGATATGTTAAATATAACTTTTATATAAATCAAATGCAATATTACGATACGTTAAATATAATTTATATATAAATTAAATGCAACTTCACGATATGTTAAATATAAAGTAAATGCAAATTTACGATACATTAAATATGACTTTTATATGCATTAAATATAACTTTTATATATATTAAATACGACTTTAATATATTTCTAATATATATTGAATATAACGTGACTAATCTCGATACGATATTTGTATGACCCGGTTAAATCAGGTGACGATCTCCTTAATATGCATCAACTTTATACATACGATCAACTTAAGCTTATCGTGATGATGTGAAACCATATTGTGGCCAAATCTTGGTTATAAGGTCTACAATAAATTTTTGACTTAGTCACGAATCACGATATGGTTTCGATTATAAAAATTTCTGCAATGTTGTTATTTCATTTTATTATATATTTTATATAATATTTATTTGTTAACTGAATTCTTTCATTTAAAAATATCTATTCCTTTAGTTGGTAAGTTGTGAATTATAGGTTATTATATATACTTATTCAATACCAAGATTTATATTATATTAAATTCCTATTTAAATTTTAGAGTAAGTGTTAATTTTTAATTTTAAATTTTAATGTAAATTTCAATATAAATTTTAATATAATTTTAATTATAGATTCGGAAAAAGTGGAAATGTAATTATTGATAAAGTTATTGAAAAAAATAATTTAAAATGGTTTCCTTATAATAAATTTAAAAATGTTAAATATCTTGATAAAATAGCTTTGTATGTAGTACCAGATCCTCCTTTATTAACTATTGACGAAGATGAAGAAGTAATTCTTAAATATCATAATAATTTAAATGATAATTTAAATGAATTTTTAAATGAAGTATAATATATTATTATTTATATTTATTTTTGATTTAATTTTATCATTTAAATTGTTATTTATACTAATATATTATTATTTTTTTTTATAGTGGAAATATCCAAAAAGTTCATATAGTATTATTGATTTATATGGATTTACAAAAAATCCAGATACTTCAAAATATATGGTAGTAATGGAATATGCAAATAAAGGTAATTTAAGAGAAAATTTAATGAGAATAGTCAAAAAGAATTGGAACCAAAAATTATATATGATATGAAATTATTACTGGACTTAATCAGATACATAAAAATAATCTTGTTCATTGTGATCTTCATGATGGCAATATTTTAAATTATAATGATAAAGTGAAAGAAGAGATTAAAGCAGATAAAATTTATATTAGTAATTTAGAACCTGTAAAATCATCTTCAAAAAAAGGTGACATTTTTGGTGTTTTACCATTTATAGCACCTAAAGTTTTAAGAGGAAATTCTTATACTCCAGCTAGTGATATATATAGTTTTTCTATGATTATGTGGGAATTTACATCTGGAGTGTCAACATTTAATGATAAAGCACATGATCTACAACTTTGTTTAAATATTTGTAAAGGTGAACGTCCTGAAATTATTGAAAATACTCCACAATGTTATGTAGACTTGATGAAAAAATGTTGGGATAAAAATCCATCTAAAAGGCCATCTTCTGAAGAAGTTTCGGATATTATTAAAAAATGGGCTTATATCCCTTACAAAATGAATATTGAAGATATTAATGAAGAATTAAAATGTAGTGTTATGGAATTTATAAATGCACCAATTGGGCATACCAATTTTGCTACTGAATCTCATTCACAAGCATATTATACAAGTCGCTTACTTGATCTTACTAGTAAAAAATTGAATGAAATTCTTGAATCACAAGTTATTAGTGTATAAGTGAGTGAAATGCTAGTAAGTGAAGAATTTAAGTCATTTGGTATGTAATATAATATATAAACAAAATCAATTTTACAAATTATTTATGCAAAATTAATTTTATTTATTTATTATTTAGATATTATTTAGTTTTTTAATAAGTGATATTACTGCATTCAGCAGAAATTGATTTTATTTTATTCTTTTTAAATTTATTTAAACACTAAGGCTAGAATAGTAAAATATTTTACAAGATTCTTAGTTTGTAATTTAAATAATTCCCATTTTTTATATTTTATCCAAATATTAAGATTTATTTAAACACTGAGGTTAGAGTAGTAAATATTTATAAATTTCTTAGTTTGTAATTTAAATAAATCTTTTTTTTTATAACTTTTCCAATTATTAAATATAAACTATTAATATAATACAAGCATATAAATCCATTTCTAATGTATAAAATTAAAAATAAAATTATTTTTTTATATTTTATTTTAAGAACTGATGATATTGATGTCGGTTTTTTTAAAAAAAAATTACATAAGTTTTAGTTTTTAAGCATAAAGAGCTGTAATGTAAAATTGAAATTGAAAGTTATAATTTTATGTATTACAAAAAAAATATTGAAACTAGTATAGTAAAAATTCATATTTCTTATAATAAATATAATCATATAAGACTTTAACACAGTCTAAACTTTTTTGGTAGTTTAGATTTTTATAAATTCTAAATTTATTGAGTTTTATTGATTTTGTAATTGATTTTGCAATAAAAAAATGTAAAATTTAAAATTTTTTTATTTCTCTATAATAATAACCCAAAAATTTTAATTTATTGAAAATGGTATCTTATATTAATAAAAAATATATTAATAAGATCATATAACTATAATGATTAATTCATATTTTATATGAATTATTTTCACATTCTCAAATGAATTTCTGGAGACTTTCCACAGAAGCTATCCCCCGTGATCTTTTCAGAAGTTATTATAAAAATAATTTTAATTCTCCTGCATTACGCTCAACAGCTCTTCCAAATTGTCATCCTTTTTTGTTGTGTGGATTGAATACAGTGAATAATATAATTCTTTAAATAAACTCGGTTATATTTCTTGTGCAGTAATGATAAAATTTGTAAAAATTTATTTTTTTTGGTCATTAATCCATTAATCAAAGTTATCCCCTAAGGACTTGATTTTACACAAAATTAATTATTACAAAAAAAATAATATTAAAATCTATTTGCACCATTAGTTAATAACAAAAAAAGAAACAAAAAAGAAAAGGAGTTTTAGTTTGTGGTACTGGAATCGTATGAATTTATTCAATTTAAATTACTAAATTTTCGTAAATTTTTCTTTCATTTTTTAATTTGAAAATTGTTTCGCATAGAAAAACCTGGAGTATAGTTTGTGCTTCTTCACGTAAAGATGTTAAAAACTACTTTTGATTCTCGCGGAATTAATAATTCAAATGTTTTAACTTTAGAAATATGCTCACAAACAATGATAATACGAAGGAAATAGTTGAAACTTGGCTTAAACCAAATTTTACTAGCAGATGAACAGGAAGAAAACCAACAGGAAGTTATGTATAGTCATGACGTACCCTCCGGTTTTCACGCAAATTTGCTATAGGATTATTGCGAAGAATTTAAGACATTTAATTGTCTGAAGGGTATTTAATGTACTATATTTGATTGGCTAAATACCATGTGTTGGGAAAAATTTGTTATAAAGGGAGTTCAGAGCTCACTGTTTTATTTTCGAATTTCCAAGAATATTTTACAATATTATACATCTTTTTCTTATTTTAAAATTATGACAGAATTTCTTTGAGAATTAATTATCGTTCGCAGCATTTATTCCTTATTTAACTCAAGCATTAAATGAGAATGCAATTAACGCAACTTTATTTGTTCCAATCTATTGGATGAACGTTGTCTTTATATCTTGCCTTTTAAGACAAGAATGACATAAAACCACATCTGATAGTATTGATAAAGGGTTACGGTACGTTTTGCAGAATCCTTTCCCCCAAAACTTCCATTTCATCGAAGAACATTTCGCTGAAAATGTTTTTGATTAATATAATATTTCCTTTAACAGTTGATCATTAACCATTTGATAAATTCGATACAAAGAAATAAAAATTGTTCAAAGAACAAATTCTCTTTAACTATTTTATTTTCCATTGTTTCGAAAAATTGATGAACACAGATGAATTTGTCAAATAAAACAAATTTTCTTTTAATTAGAAAATAAACAAACGCGATTTAAAATAAAATTCGTTTACCTTCTCTAAAAAAAGGAAAATTAAAAAATTTCATATCTTAAACAAAAATGGCCATTCGATAAAATATCGGCGAAATGGCACTTCGGTGAAACATCCCTTCGGCGAAATGGGTTTCGGTGAACTGTGACTTCGGAGAAAAGTTGGATAACTTGATAGAGACCTATGGAGTCTCTTTAACCGAATAGTGGGAAGATTATATTAAATTAACGAATTAATGAATTTCTTTTTTTTTAGCACTACATCATCATACTCATGGTCATGTCATTTTTGTTCTTCGTGACATACATAAAACTGCTGGTGGTTATATATTCACACTCCCTACTCAAATTCATCAAATATTTTATTATGAAGTTGCTTGAATATTGGTTTAAGATTCTGATATGATGTGGAATAGACTCGAGTAGTAGTAAGGATAAAAAATAATTCACCAAAATTATTATTTGAAGATTCCTAAAGTATATAAATTTTTTTATGTTATTAACAAATTGTATTTTTTAATTATTGATATTTTAAGCAACATTAAACAAAAGTCGTTAAGAGCCGATCCGCCTACGAACGACAGAAAATTACTATATAAATTCGGGGCGAGGTTATTATAAAAATGCCAAAATTGGCTAAATTTTATGGGCTATAAAAACCGCAGATCATCATGCTGTGGCACCAAAATTCACATGATGATTCCTTAAATGTCAAAGATGAAAAAAATAAAAAAAAATTGAGAAATTTATTTATTTGTTCAAAACTTTACTTTGAGGCAGCGTCAGATTTGACAGGTATGTATATATATATATGTGAGAATTTCAAGTCGTATATTACGTTATTTTAACATATATGAACACTTAAAATTATGTTCTCATGTATTTTATATGTTTGAAACTACTTGTTTTATATAATTCTAATATTTTCTCTTGCTTTTAGTTCACATGTTACTATGATCTCTTTCTATTTTCATGAGGAGTAACCCGTAAATTAATTTCAAATGGTGGAAGTTTTGGTATATGTATTCTTATCTAGTTTTTCAATTTGAGTGCATCACACAAACTCTTAGCATTAGTTTGCAAAATATTATTAGCTTTTTGAAAGTGTTGTAACAATAATATAAAAAAATAACATACAATTACCAGAACAATAGGTAATAATGGCTTTTAGAAGGATTTATATAGCAGATAGGTTATTTTAGGTTGAATTTTTCATTTTTAGATCTTTTCTATTTGTACGTTAGTTACGCTTGTTTTTAGCCAAAAAACCATCCCTTTGACAATAATATTTGAGTAATTTTCATGCGTGAAGCAATTTTACTGAATAAATGAATATTTAAGACACGGTAGGTGTCAGATTTTAGCGTTTATTGTGAGTTTCTATGTGAAAATATTTTTCTCGATATTTTTCTTGGCATTTTTAAGTTTCATCACATGACTTGGTATCACAACATGATTTGTGATGATTTTGATTGGCAAAATTTTGCCTATTTAGTTTATTTTTTGCAATAAAATTTCCCCCGAATTTATATAGTAATTTTCTGTCGATTATAGGCGGATTGAATCTTAAATTTATCTAAATTTCAAGCACCACACGATGTAATTTAATTTTGAAAATAATAAACATTATAAACATAAAGTTTAAAGCCAAAATTCTTTAGTAATCGGTATTGCTTTGATACTTTAAATCTAATCTATAGAATGGTACAACCTTGAAAATTCAAGAAATGAACATTCAAATCAATAAGTATATTAAAATAATTTTTGGACTGTTTAGACGCAAAATACGCGAAATATAAATTTTTTACGACAAGAAAATAAAAATAATTTTTACTATTATCATTTGTTTTAACGGTACACAGATACAGTATAAATTTAACGTGTTACATAAATGATTTCTAAATTTTAGATGAAAATGGTATCTCAAGACTCAAATATTTTTGATAAGTTCTCTATTTTAAAAGTGATTTGATCAATTATTTCTATTTTCATTGATCCCGGATTGTTCCCAGATGGGTCGATTCATGTGATCTTTCAAAATAATCGGGTTGGATCATTTTTTATTTTAATTCTTTTTTTATAACCAGCAGTTTTAATAAGGATTGTTTTTAACAATCTATATAACAAAAAATTTGTCTGACATTTAGAATAGTCTCCATATGGGTGATTTGGGTTGTGTGGCGTGAGAATGATATAATATTTATACTGTATGTTCTTTGAGTCATACAGTCAACTCTGGATATAACGAACCCTCCGTTCCAGGAGGTTTAGTTCGGTATATAGTTATATAATATACCGAACTAGTTTTCTTTATAGGTAATTTAGGCCAAATTTGTAATGCTGGCCAAAATTATAATTTCTTTTAACATAAATTTTCGAAAAAATTACTAGTAATTCTGGCCAGCACTATAAAATTGGCCTGGACTACTATATAGTTACATGACCGTTCGTTATAGAAAGTATAAAGTTATTATATAGCTGATATATAGGGCTGGTTAAGTTTGGTTCGGATGCGTTATATAGTGTTTTATTATAAAAGTTCGTTATATCCAGTGAAATTATTTATAAAAAATCGGTTCTGGAAATTATGATTCGGTATAGCGAGGTTTCGGTACAAACAGGTTCGTTATAACCAGAGTCGACTGTAGTTAGTATATCGGAAATTTCGGGTCATGTGCACAATCAAAATTTTGGCAGATCGCTAAGGGCTTTACTTTTATCGTTATTTTTTAATTTTTTTTTTTTTTTTGCTCCTATAAATCAGGAAATTTATTAAATAGCTTTTTTCTTATAAATTGGTAAATTTATTTATTATTTGGTACCTTTTTTTCAGTTTTTATAAACCTGGAATTTAATTACTGTAATTAGTTTTATTTTCCGGTTTTTCTTTTCAAACCAAAAAAAATTGATTTTTAATTTTTTTTTTTTAATTTTCTTTAAGGATTTTCTAACTATCACCGGATTTATGATCACCGGTGACTGAAATTATGATGATCGACCAGCATTAAAAACCATAGTGCCGGTAAACATTTATAATTCTGGCCAACGGTGATGATCACCTCCAGTGATTTGAAGTAAAAAACTTTTTTTAAAATATTTTATTTTTCAGTTCTTTTAGTTAGATTTTTTTTTTTACTTATTAATTATTAATTTATTATTCGTTTTTTATTGTATTTAACTAACTAATAAAAAGACAAAAAATTTCTTTCAGGTATTAAATAAATAACTATTCTTTTCACTCTTTTTATATTTAAAAAAACTTTACAGAAACTTCAAGATCGTAGCAATGGCTTAATGCGCAGTAACTGCATATATGTAATTTCCTTACGATTACATAATGTGGTCACTATGTATTTATAATGCAGTTACTGCGCATTAAGCCATCACTACGATTTTGAAGTTTCTGTGAAGAATTACTTATTCTTAAATGAGATTTTTTAACTCGCTCAAAATCTTTTTACATATAGTTGATAAATTTTTTTAAGAGAAAAAACATGGTTAAAGATGAAATAATTGACAAGACGATATAATAAAAAAGTTAAACATATAATCTTTTTACATAAAAATACAGGTTACCGTTAAGAAATACTGTATCTTTCTATTAAAAAAACATTTAATAATAACTAATTTCACAGCAATTTTGATGAACTGACGAAACCGACGCATAAAATTTTTGGTAGATTTCATTCCCGCACACATAATAGGCAATATCTGCATAATTTATCATAATTCATAAAGTCCTTCACTCCTATTAAACTCTACTTAACAAACAGAGTCTTTCATTCCTGCAGTCCTGCTAAATGAAAGAATTCCGTTATTTAATCTATTATTTAGCTGGTTAAATTTTTTGCAAAATTTCAATTATACCAGTATTATACCTAACCCACTGGAAAAATCATTTCCCATTTATAATACTAGTATATGACGATTTAGCAACCTTAGATTTCGGACACTGAATTTTGGTAAAATCGCAATTTTTTATGATAAAAAGGCAATAGAATTTATCAGTTATACAATTAATTAAATAATTTACAATTATAATTACAATTTTTAATATAAAAGAATTCAAAAGTTTTTTATTCCAAGTTTAATTTATTATTCCCAATATATTGTATTATTATTATTAACTCTTGCCACGTTTTTGGCATCGTTCTTTTATTTTCTAGTGCATGACTCTCAAATAATGACTTATTTAATTCATTTATTTTATTTCATCTTTTCATTTCATTTCATTTCACTACATTCCATTTTATTTTATTTTTTGGCCATGTGTTAAACTATTAACTTTCTTTTTTCCTTTTTTATTAACAAACTTGCAAAATATGAATCGAATCTTACCTACATATTTTTTGCACTTCTTTCAAGATCCCTATTAATTTAAATTAATAATTATAGTTGGCAAAGGATAAGCCGGATACTATTATTAGAGAAATTAACTACATTTAGCAATTATAGTTTCTCGATCAACTTATTTAAACTATATGTAGGGATGGGGACGGTTCCATCAGTTCCATTCCGGTTCTGCTGAGCGGCGGAACCGGCTCCGAGCTCAGTTTCATGGAACGGCTCTAGTCGGTTTGAGTCAGTTTGAGTCGGCTCGAGTCGGTTAAATTTGATCTATAATTAATGACGATCCAATCATCTACATTCGTTACTAATTTAGTAATAGCCTTAAAAATATTGCCAATTTAATTGGTTTTTTAAAGTTGCACACTTTGTTTAAATAAACGCAACTGAAAATAAAAAAATTATTGTAATTTCGGTAATCGCCTCTTTTTCTTATGCCAAATAAATCAAGACACTTATTATTTACTATTATATATTTGGCTAACTTTATATATTTATTTATTAAAATGTTTTTTTTTTGACATCAGTGAAAAATAACGAAATTCGAGTTAGTGGCATTGTAAAGTAAAGTAAAAAAAAACCGAATAACAGCTAGGCTAACTGGCTAAGTAAAAAAAAATTATTATTTGACTAGCTTATTATTAATCCAACTTTTCATACACAGACAAACTCTTGCAGTTTCCGGCAATAAACGATTCCGGGTTTTAGTGATTGTATTTCCAGCTACCGAAAATGCTTGTTCTGATGCAACGCTCGTTGCTTGAATACAAAGAAAATCTCGCGCAATGTTACATAATACCGGGAATTCGTTAGAATGCGCTTGCCACCATGTTAGAGGATCAGTCCCCTCATCAATCGGTAGTTGAAGATACCGATTCAATTCTTCGAATTCTACTGCTGGAATTACTGGAGAAATTTCGTCGCTGGTTTGGTCAATTTCTTCATTTATTTGTTGCAATCGTGCAAAATACTGGCGTGTACTATTAGGAGCATATTGTTTTGTATTCGTAGGTAAGGACCATTCTTTATATGTATTGTATGTGTCTTGAATATGTTGGAGAGCGCTTAGTCTTGACTCATCCGAGAATATTGTAAGTTTATTTTGAGGGTCCAGAATTGCAGAAGTAATCGAAGATTTATCCATAATCATCCAATATTGTCTTATTTTCCGGTGTATCAAAGTTGCCATTTCACGTTGCGTAAAGGTCTCATTTTCCATATTTTTCGTTAGATGTGCCTGGATTCCCGAAAAATAAAGCGAGTCTCACCCATCGTTGGATAAGATGATGCCGACAAATATTTGGTAGCTTTTTCTAGGGGTTCAAGAAGCAAAAGCGTATCCTATTTAAAAATAAGTAATATTAATTTTTTTTTAAAAAAAAATTGGTGCATTATTTTTTTTTTAATAATATTAAATTTTCTAAAATTTAATAGAAATTATTTACTTTGATAGCAATCCAATCATCATCATTTGGGTAAAAAGCATGAATTGATCGATTATCAGCTACTAGTAAAACTAGTGCTGGTTCAAGTACCTCCAAACGCCTCAACATATAATAGGTAGAGTTCCAGCGTGTCTCTACATCAATAATAGGTTTAAGGTACTTAATTTCTTTTAAGTTGCACAAGAGGCGAAGATTATCACATAGACGGGTCGAATTTTTAATGCTATTCATTAGTTTACGAGCCTTTTTAATGGAATCGTTAACTAGTTTTAGTCCCTCTTTCACACCTAAGTTTAGGACGTGTGCAGCGCACCGGTAGTGAGAAAAAATCATGGATGAAAACCCATCATCCATATCTAAAGCAATCTCTCTCCCGCAAACTATCATAGCAGATTCATTATCTGTTGTGAGCGCGACGATTTTATTGGAAATATTGAACTCCTCCAAAGTTCGCATTATTTCTCTTGCCATATTTGCTCCAGAATGGCTAACTGTAAAAGGGACGATATCAAGAAGAAAATTCTGGAGTTTCCAGTTGGAATCCACATAATGTATAGTGAGTCCTAAAAATGCCTCCCGATTTATGGTAGACGTCCACATATCTGCCGTTAACGTGAATTTTCCTTCGATTTTATGGAGTTTGTTGATAACTGCGTCTCTTCGGTTTGTAAATGTAGCGATTATTAAGTCTATTTAAATAGAAAGAAAATTAGATGTTATTATGTGAGTTTTAAAAAGTTTTTTAAAATAAATTACCTTTTGCCTTATGTCTATCAGGAATAATATATCGCGGGCAGAAAAAATTGATGAACATTTTAAAATAATGGTTTTCAACAACCGTGAATGGCTGAAGGTCACAGATCAACCAATCAGTAAGGTATTTATCGTGAATTTGTTGTTCTTCTTTATCAAAAGGATCTCTTTTTTCAATTACAACGTATTTTTTCTTAGGTACACTTAAACTATGTTTATTAAGATGCTTTCGCAAAGTACTAACGCTCGTTGTTATTCTGTATCTATTGGAACATATTTTGCAAATATTATAGCCTGGAGCATATGATGGATTTTTATCAAAGTATTGCCATACAGCACTTCCTAACGTAGTTGTTATATCCGAAGCATCAGTATCTGATCCTATATTCATACGTGACAACTGGCTAGCTGTCTCATCAAGGTCTAAAACATCTTCCCACTCTTCATCAAACTCTTCATCATCAAGCACTAAATCTTCTTGGTCAGGAACAAATTCTTCGTCACTTAATGACATTCCGAGATGAGAGTGGATTTTTTTTAAGTAATCTTTTTAGATTATCAGTATTTATTTATTACAGATTCTTTTTTAGGCAAATCATCATATTGATAGGGACGATTATGTTAATTTCATAGTGTACGGGATCAAATACAAGTTTCTTAACCGATTAATTATTATTTCAACTTAAAGGAACAATCAAAATTTCCTATTTTGTATATTTATAATTATCGTAACTTTTCCGTTTAATTCAAACATTTTTCAGTTCTTTGATTATTGGTGAATTTTTTCGTATGGTGTTTTAAAAAATAATCGTAAGAATTAGAAAACTTTTGCCTTTTAGCATCTAACCGACGTAAAATATATTTGATCTTTGACGAATAATTGAAATGGTTATATTATTTGTCTTTTTATTATTTAACTGAAAAAAAAATTAAAAAAAATCAATGACGTAATTATGATATAATATTTATATTATGACGTATTTCTGAAAAATAATATCATCCATTTTTGATTTCAGCCAATTGGCGTAACAACAAACGACCATTATAATATTATATATAATTATAAACCGAACCGAACTGCTCGAGTCAAACGGTTCAGTTCTAGAGAACCGGAACCGGTTCTCGGTTCCGGCTCGGTTCTCAGTTCAGAACCGTGCTCAAGCCGCTCATTTGTGGAACTTCCCCATCCCTAACTATATGATGAGAAAAGAAAGTAGATGGAATTATATTTTTAAAAACCTAATATTCCACCTTTGAAGTTCTTATAAAGTATTTTATTTTCATCATATTAAGATTTGTATTATTAATTATTATTTGTTTAATACAACATGCGAAAAAATCAACCGTACAATACATATTTAGCTAACCGTACAATACATGTTTTTGTAGTACCTATCGCACATCCCAAGGAATTTAATTGATGTAGTAAACACATTAATTAAGATATTTCAAATAACAATATTGTTGAAGTGTTATTTGTTTCATTTGTAAGATAAAAATTGAAGTAATTTTTATACATTTATATCAACTAGTTTTAACTTTTATATCAGGATCGGAAATTATATACAACAAAATCAACAAAATTTATTATATCAAGAATATAAAATAATCAAGTTAATCAAGTAAATAATTTAAAAATACATTAAAATTTAAATTATTTAGCGTAATTCTTAATAATTATATAAAAAAATTCATTTGGATGCAAAATTAACTAAATAAATAAATTAATTAAAATAAAATACTAATACACTGATGAAAATAAACGTTAAACAGAATTTTGAATTGTAATCGTGAAAAAAAAAAAGTTTTTGAAAGTCAAGAATATTATATTATAAATATCTAATATTGTCGGCAACGTCAACTAAAGTTTAGTTGTTAATTACCTTTAAATAATGATTTTGTTCAACCTGTTTTCTGTTTGAACCTTAAAAATAATATTAATCATAGAAAAATCAATAAATTACATCTTAATTAGTATTTAATTGAGAAATAATAAATTGTGAAGTTTCCATTTAATTAATTAAAAATTTTATTAGTATCTTTAAGAATTATTTTACATTATGAAATTATCATTAATACCTGAAAATTTCGTGCTTATTATATTATCATTAATCAACAATTTTTTGGTTCAAGAAGGTTCTTAAAATCGAGCAATCTGCAGTACTTGCTTCCGAATGTGTTTTGTATGATAATCCTAAACTAGTTGATGGAATGATGTTATTTAATGAATTGTTTATTTCTGTTTCTTCAATTTTGTGGTTGCAATTCTACTGGTTCATATCTCCATTTGTTTATAGCATCTTTAACTTCTCTTGCTATCGGTCGATTTAGTGGATTTGCATCTAAATATCTCTTAAGAAATATACAATTAATTTAGTTACTTTAATATTGAACCCTTGGCATATTCTTATTACTAAATTTTTTATCATGGCTTAAATGTATGAGGGTAGTCCAGAAATTACTTCATACATAATTATGCCAAAACTATAATTATTAGCAGCCTTTGTATAATTTTATCCTCTTAAAATTTTAGGAGCTATATAAGTTAAAACACAATGTTATTTTCTGATTCAATATAATTTGCGTGTTTACATAATCCCATATCAGTTATAGCAGTATCATATTTAAGCTTTAATATATTTTTAATATGTAAATCTCAATGAATTTATTCCTTTCATGAATACGTTCCAATTATAATATCATAATATAATCGATCTTTCCATTCCAATTTAATTTTCTATATTCTTTATCTAAATAATTTCGTAAACTTCCATTTTCCGCATAATTTAAAACTATAATATAATTTTTTGTTTCCGAATCCTGAGTTATTCCATAAAATCCAATAATAAAAGCATTGGTTATTTTATTATGTAATGTAACCTATACTAAATAAAAATAAAACAATATATTAGCAAGATTAACTTAATTATGAAAACATCAGAATAATCATGCATAAATTCCAAAGTACCATTTTTTGAATTATCTAAACTTTCCAGAGCTACGAACATGTTTTTGTTATATCTACTCCAACAACTTTACTCAAATAAGTGCTATGGTGTAGTAGTAACAACGGAATACAACGCAGCATATGTTGCGTAGGTCTTACAATTTATCTTCCACATCAAAAAAAGCTCAGGCACGTGATTCAGTGTACGCGTGATTTGATATATGGCGCAGTTTTGATTGTTCTAAATTCCCAACTAGCGTAATATTTTTTTTTGAATTTTTTTGGCGTAATAAAAATATATATGTATATATATTTTTATAAAATTTTATGTCAGAAAAAAAATTTAATTTTTGATTATACCTTTTTTATAAAAAAATTAGGATTTATTAAGTACTAATTCTGTGACATGTACTGTAGAATTATTCTGTTTATACTTCTAATTATTATTTATTTTATAGTTTTTGTGATATAACAGAGATAATATAAAGTATGACAACGATGTTGTATAGGGTTATGATGTAGTAGGACACGCATGCGACTTGTTTAACTTTAAGCCATGGTTTCTTATTAGTCAACAGGTGATTGTTTTTTGCATTAATTCTAATGTTATAATCGCTTGATTTGAAGCACCAACTACTTTACTAAACTGTAATTTGTCTAAAAATCAACTTTAGACGATTTATTTGATAAAAATCAAGTTATAACAGAAATTCACACTAATTTGTTCACTTATATTCTGCGATAATAAACGTACAAATTTTGTGTGTAAATTTTCAAATTACGTAATCTTTTCCTTTTACAACTTTTACAATTTGTTTCGTCATTTCTTCGGTTCACGTGACTCACGTGATTCAACATTTCAATAGCGTGATTGACCATTCTTTATTTGACGTTTTTGATTTATGCACCTGCAGCACCTGCAGAAACTGCAAGTTCACCACATTAATCATCACTCTGTTTATCACCTGTACCGCACAATATTTATTTATATTATGCATGAGCGTGACAATTAACTCGTCTAATTAATATTTGCTTTGTTTACGAAATTTTGTGAAACTCGCTCCGGAATTTGTTAATCCATAAATTTCATTTTTAATAAAAAAAAAAATTTATGTTTATCTCACATTATGACTTCTATTCGAGAAGACATAGTTTTTGATGCAATTAATAGAGCATTTGCATTAACAGATTTTAATACTCAAGATACCATAGACAAACAATTTGAATTTATGCAACAAACTATTCTTGCTGACAAATCTCTTACAAAAGATGAAAAATCATATGCAGCAGTAAAATTATTAAATAAAGATTTTGACTATTATAAAATTCTTGAAAATGAAGGAATAAAAAGAATTTGTGAAAATTGTCATGATGAATGTTTAGCTACATTATACTGTGAACATTGTGTTCGAAATTATTTAAAATCAAAATTTTCAAACTGGACATCTGGAAATAATGATATTGATAATTTAATACAACAATGTCAAATGGAAACACTTCAACCAGATAGTATAGTAGAATGGATCCCATATGATAAATTACAAAATATTGAATATTTAACTAAAGGTGGATGTTCTGAAATTTATGAAGCATATTGGATTGATGGATTTTATGAAGAATGGGATTCAAAAGAAAAACAATTAAAAAGATATGGAGGACATAATGTAGTACTCAAAAAGTTAGAAAATGTTGAAAGTGCTAATAAAAGTTGGTTTGAAGAGGTATGTAATTTAAAATTATTTGAAAAAGTGATTAAAATAATTACTATATAATAATATCCATTATTTTTTATAGGGTAAATCTCATTTATCTATAAGTAACAAATATGGTCAAATTGTTAAATGCTATGGTATAACAAAAGATCCATCAGATGGGAATTATATGCTTGTAATGTTTGAATTGGATAATAATTTAAGAGGATATTTACATCAAAATCATAATAAACTTACATGGAAAAGAAGAATTCAAATTATTGATGATATAGTGTATGGTGTGTCTAGAATTCATAAAGAAAATGCAATTCACAGAGATTTGCATTCTGGAAACATATTATATAATGGAGATACTTATATAAGTGATCTTGGATTTTGTGGACCAGCTGATAAACCATTAAATAGTATATATGGAAATCTTCCTTATATAGCTCCCGAAGTTATTGTAAAAATGAAATATTCTTTTGCGTCTGACGTATATAGTATTGGCATGCTTATGTGGGAAATCTCATCCGGACAACCACCATTTGTTTATAAACATAATTATGATCTTGCACTAAAAATAATAAATGGAATGAGACCAAGAATAATACCGGGAACTCCTTTAAAATATAAAGAACTAATGGAACAATGTTGGGATGCTGATCCAACAAAAAGACCTGATATCTATACTCTTTATGATGAAACAAGTTCTTTATATAGATCATATCTCATCAATGAAAGTGAAGAACAACAGACAAATAACATTACAAGCATAGATAACTTTCAATTAAATACAAATTTTAGCATTAGTTCTACTAACTCTATTAACTCCTTTTTTAGAAATTCTAGTAGCAGAGTTTATTATTTTAAAGATTTGCCTGAACCAAGAAATGCAACAAAAGGTAAAAAAAATTTATTTATCAAGATTAGTTAACATCATAATAACTGGACATCTATATTTTTATTTAATAGAAGAACAAGAAGGTAATCATCAATATTTGTCAAAACAAATTATATATGGAAAAGTATACTAGTATTTATAACGTTTGTTTTTATAGCTTATCATAGTATACAATTTGACTTTGATTTACAAGATGGCATGATTACAGGTAATAATTAATACAAAATTTTGAAATTTCTTAATTGAAATAATTTAATATTTTATTTATTTTTTAAGAAGTAAAAGACGAATCTATTAAAAGAAGTTACATTAATGGTAATGAGTCATTTTATGAATTATTTATCAGCAATAAGTAAAATAATTAATTTTCTATTACTTAAAAGTAGAAGGACAAGATGATTTAACTATTAACCCTAAGAAAATAAAGTTTGATAATAGTGATAAAGGTAATTATTTCTAGATCTAAGAAATTTTATTTCGTTATTATAAAATTATTTAAGAATTATACGTGTAATAAAATAGGATACTTACAATTTTATTTTAATCTTAAAATTAGATGATGATGATATAAGTAATCCCAATTTTCATCCAGAAGAACAGGCTGAATTAAAAGTTTCTGACTGTAAGTATATTTTTAGAATATCTTCTTGCGTACTATTATTAATATTAACTTATAATAACCAATTTTTAGGTAAGATGGATCTTAATTATCTTTTAAATTAAATTTTATTATTAGTTATTTAGAATTATTTAAACACTAAGGTTTAGAGTAGCAATATTTGCAAGTTTCTTAGTTTGTAATTTGAATAATTCACTTTATTTATGAGTTATATATGATTTAATAAAATTAAACAATTTCTTTTTTATAAGCTAAATTATGATCTATATAACAAATCACGTAATATCATAATATGTAATACCATAAAAATTAGCTATTTTAAACTTTTATAATAGATAAACACTTTTTTGAATTTTTTTGCGTACTAATAAAATAATATATTTATAAAATTTTATCAGAAAAAAAAATTAATTTTTGACGTACCTTTTTTATAAAAAAAAATTAGAATTTATAAGTATTAATTCTGTGATATGTAGTAGAATTATTCTGTTTATAAACAAATTTGCAAATCTTTTTTCTTCCAATTCATTATTTATTTTATATAAATTTTTGTAATATATCAGAAACAATATGATAAAGTATGACAACGATACTGTATAGAGTTATGATGTAGTGGGACACGCGTGCGACTTGTTTAACTTTAAACCATGGTTTCTTATTAATCGACAATAGATCGTTTTTATATAATTATTCGAATGTTATAATCGCTTGATTTGAAGCACCAACTACTTTACTAAACTGTAATTTGTCTATAAATCAACTTTAGAAGATTTATTTGATATAAATCAAGTTATAACAGAAATTCTCACTAATTTGTTCAATTACACTGCGATAATAAACGTACAAATATTGTGTGTAAATTTTCAAATTACGTAATCTTTTCCTTTTACAATTTGTTTCGTTATTTCTTTGGTTCACGTGACTCACGTGATTTAAAATTTCAATAGCGTGATTGACCATTCTTTATTTGAACGTTTTTGATTTATGCACCTGCAGCCCCTGCAGCCCCTGCAAGTTCACCACATTAATCATCACTCTGTTTATCACCTGTACTGTACAATATTTATTTATATTATGCATGAGCGTGACAATTAACTCGTCTAATTAATATTTGCTTTGTTTACGAAATTTTGTGAAACTCGCTCCGGAATTTGTTAATCCATAAATTTCATTTTTAATAAAAAAAAAATTTATGTTTATCTCACATTATGACTTCTATTCGAGAAAACATAGTTTTTGCTGCATGTCATAGAGCATATGCATTAACAGATTATAATACTCAAGATACCATAGATAAACGACTTGAATTTATGCAACAAACTATTCTTGATGACAAATCTCTTACAAAAGATGAAAAATCAAATGCAGTGAAATTATTAAATAAAGAATTTGACTATTATAAAATTTTTTATAATGAAGGAACAAAAAGAATTTGTGAAAATTGTCATGATGAATGTTTAGCTACATTATACTGTGAACATTGTGTTCGAAATTATTTAAAATCAAAATTTTCAAACTGGACATCTGGAAATAATGATATTGATAATTTAATACAACAATGTCAAATGGAAACACTTAAACCAAATAGAATAGTAGAATGGATCCCATATGATAAATTACAAAATATTGAATATTTAACTAAAGGTGGATGTTCTGAAATTTATGAAGCATATTGGATTGATGGACATTATGATGAATGGGATTCAAAAGAAAAACAATTAAAAAGATATGAAGGACATTATGTAGTACTCAAAAAGTTAGAAAATGTTGAAAGTGCTAATAAAAGTTGGTTTGAAGAGGTATGTAATTTAAAATTATTTGAAAAAGTGATTAAAATAA
This sequence comes from Rhizophagus irregularis, assembly GCF_026210795.1. Classification (NCBI taxonomy): domain Eukaryota; kingdom Fungi; phylum Glomeromycota; class Glomeromycetes; order Glomerales; family Glomeraceae; genus Rhizophagus; species Rhizophagus irregularis. The sequence continues at coordinate 555,442 of NC_089435.1, read as the reverse complement.
TTACTATATAGTAATATCCATTATTTTTTATAGTGTAAATCTCATTTATCTATAAGTAACAAATATGGTCATGTTGTTCAATGCTATGGTATAACAAAAGATCCATCAGATGGGAATTATATGCTTGTAATGTTTGAATTGCATAATAATTTAAGAGAATATTTACAACAAAATAATAATAAACTCACATGGAAAAGAAGAATTCATATTATTTATCATATATTGTATGGTGTATCTAGAATTCATAAAGAAAATGCAATTCACAGAGATTTGCATTCTGGAAATATATTATTTGGTAAAATAGATGTTCGTATAAGCGATCTTGGGTTTTGTGGACCAGCTGATAAACCATTAAATAGTATATATGGAAATCTTCCTTATATAGCTCTTGAAGTTATTGTAAAAATGAAATATTCTTTTGCGTCTGATGTATATAGTATTGGTATGCTTATGTGGGAAATCTCATCCGGACAACCACCTTTTGTTTATAAACATAATTATGATCTTACACTGAAAATAATAAATGGAATGAGGCCAAGAATAATACCGGGAACTCCTTTAAAATATAAAGAACTAATGGAACAATGTTGGGATGCTGACCCATCAAAAAGACCTGATATTGATACTCTTTATGATGAAATAAAATCTTTATATAGATCATATCTTATTAATGAAAATGATGAACAACAGACAAATAACATTACAAGCATAGACAACTTTCAATTAAATACAAATTTTAGTATTAGTTCTACTAACTCTATTAACTCCTTTTTTAGAAATTCTAGTAGCAGAGTTTATTATTTTAAAGATTTGCCTGAACCAAGAAATGCAACAAAAGGTAAAAAAAATTTATTTATCAAGATTAGTTAACATCATAATAGCTGGTCATCTATATTTTTATTTAATAGAAGAACAAGAAGGTAATCATCAATATTTGTCAAAACAAATTATATATGGAAAAGTATAGTATTTATAACGTTTGTTTTATAGCTTATCATAGTATACAATTTGACTTTGATTTACAAGATGGCATGATTACAGGTAATAATTAATACAAAATTTTGAAATTTCTTAATTGAAATAATTTAACAGTTTATTTATTTTTTTTTTTAAGAAGTAAAAGACGAATCTAATAAAAGAATTTATTTTAATGGTAATGAGTTATTTTATGAAATGTTTGTCAGCTGTAAGTAAAAATAATTGATTTTCTATTACTTAAAAGTAGAAGGACAAGATGATTTAACTATTAACCCTAAAAAAATAAAGTTAGATAATAATGATAAAGGTAATTATTTCTAGATCTAAGAAATTTTATTTCGTTATTATAAAATTATTTAAGAATTATACGTGTAATAAAATAGGATACTTACAATTTTATTTTAATCTTAAAGTTAGATGATGATGATCCCAATTTTCATTCAGAAGAACAGGCTGAATTAAAAGTTTCTGACTGTAAGTATATTTTTAGAATATCTTCTTGCGTACTATTATTAATATTAACTTATAATAACCAATTTTTAGGTAAGATGGATCTTAATTATCTTTTAAATTAAATTTTATTATTAGTTATTTAGAATTATTTAAACACTAAGGTTTAGAGTAGCAATATTTGCAGGTTTCTTAGTTTGTAATTTGAATAATTCACTTTATTTATAAGTTATATATGATTTAATAAAATTAAACAATTTCTTTTTTATAAACTAAATTATGATCTATATAACAAATCACGTAATGTCATAATATGTAATACCATAAAAAATTAGCTATTTTAAACTTTTATAATGATCCAAAATCAGGATGTTGCGATCAAGTAGTTGCGGATACTGCAAAAAATAAAAAAATTGGAAAATTTTAAATGATTGTATCGGAAATTTAATAGAACTCCCGCTTAAGTAATTATTTATAATTTATATAAAGTAATTTTTTTTTAATTGACGTGAAAATTTTTTTATTTTAGGTTACTTTGAATTAGGTTAGATAAATAATTAATTCTACAACTGTTACTCAACTTGAATCTTAAAACACTTGAATTCAAGTGAGTATGATGTTTGGTAAAAAAATGTATTTGCTTTTTTTTTGGCTTATTAAATTTTTTTGATTTTTAATTTTTTTAGACTGACGTCTGAACAAATAGCAAGACTTGATGTGTTATCTAAGCTATCTGAAATCTCATTTCCTCATTCGGTTAATAATAAGATTGATAACTACCGTTATAAATAGAAATTATTAAATTTAAATGTATTTTTATATTTTGAAGAAGTACATATCGGCGGATTTGTTTCATCGCCTAAATATGCTGAATTTTTGCATTATGCAGGCACAGAAAAGTTAAGGATGCGTTGCACGATATCCATAAAGATGTGATTAAAAAAAATACAATTTTGATACGATTTTAATTTTGGCTGGAATTATACATAATTTTGGCCAGATTTATGATACGTAGATCGATGTAACATCATATGATAACGCTAAAATGTTTTTTTACTTTCGCTTTCTTTTTAATTTAATTTCTAATTTTAAAAAGTACACAAGTAGTAGTATATGAGTCTACAAGTTAAAACTTAAAAATTGATTTTTAAATTATAAATTTAATATATTACAGTATTTATAATACTTAAATTTAAGTATAATAAGAAAAATAAACATTTGAACGCTCAACACTTATGACAAAAAAATAATAAAATATAAAGATAACCACCCAAACTCTTTTCAAAAATTCACTTTCAAAATATCCTTACAATAAGTCTTCTCAAATGAACCTATATAAGCAAAAAAGGGGGAATTTAGAACAATATTTTTTACAAAAATTCTTAGATCTAAAAGGTAAAAAGAAAAAAAAAGAAACAGAAAACTAGTCAAAAGAATAAAAAAAATCTCCAGCACTAAATATTCATACAACTCACAAACTGACATACCCTAACTCCCTAAGTCGGATGGATTGTGACTATGTCGGATGGGTTAAAACACGGTTTTTTTATAAAATATTTTTTTTTAACGTTGTGAAGTTCAAAAAAAAAAAATTTTTTTAATTGATATGTGAAATCTTGTGTTTGCTGATCAGTTTAGTATTACGCAAAAAAGGAAAAGGAGGTCGTCTAAAGCGGGGGCAAATCACGTGATTCGGTGTAATTTTAATTAGATTAATTTTTTATAAAGAAAGATTAATAGAAACTTTAAAATCATAATATAAGCGTATTTTTATCTGCTTTGCAAGTTTACTTAAGGAAAAAAAGTGGATTATGAATATTGTTTTTGACTTTACATATGAATGAACGAAACTTTGCCGATCATATCCAAAAATGGATAACGAAATTGAAAAAGTCAAATAAATCAAAAACAGCATTCAAAACCCTACTCTGCGCTCTAAGTAAACTTGCAGAGCAGGCAAAAATGCATTTAGGATGTGTGTTTAGAATGGTTGAATATATGGTAAAAAGTTTTATTTTATGAAAACAATTTTTTTCGAAGTCACGTGATTTGCCCCTGCTTTAGACGACCTCCGCAAAAGGCAATAAAGTAATTTTAACCCGTGAATCAAATCCCCTTATGATATGTATAATTATTACAAAAATATTTTTGTTTAATAATAAAGTTTCGATCTACTGTACGTCTCTATAGGTTATTCTTTTATATACGATATACTAGAAAAAATCAGCTGTTACAGCATACTGCACACAGCATACAAATTCTCTCATCAATTAGACTAAAAGAGCTAAAAGGATTGTTTAATCGACCGACCAAATTTATTTTTTAATACAAATACTAAATTTACATATCTAATTATGTTCGTGCTAAATGATTTTAGTTAAAATAGTCAGGAAAGTTACAAAATGAGAAAAAAGGTGTGAAATAAAAACAAAAAATTCATACAATTATCAAAAAAAAAAATGACATCAAGGTCAAACTCATTATACAATATATCATTAACTAGGATGTTAAGGAGGTAAAACAAGTAGTGACGTGACAATATGAATGTACTCTTATGAAGATTAATGAAATTTATATCTATACTAATATTATACACAGGTCGAAGAGATATGGTTTACATATATAGTATATATATAAATAACTCTATATAATGCGATACGGTACGATATGGAGTGAGAGGTACGAATAATTTATGATTGTTTTATCTGCTGATCTCAATTCCATTAGAATTTGATTCATTGAAAGAAAATTTAAAAAATTGGGAAGAATGACTTTATTATTGTAAAAAATCTAATTATCAAGTTTCAGAAAATTTTTTTATAAATTTAGATAGCAAATTTTTGCATGTTTATAAAAAAAAAATATAATATCAAATATATTTTTTACAATATATAAAGAAAGTGGGGTTGATAATTTTATTATATAGTACGTAATGAATAAATGGAATTATTATTTTTTGAAATTTTAATAAATAGCTTCTTGTCAGCTGGACGCAATTTGAACACCTTGTTAATAATCAGGCTTGTGTTATTTATTACAAGTACAATCTTCATATATTTTGGCTTCGTACTGTACCTGCAACTTTAATGATAGTATGCGGCAAAACAGTAGGTACGGTATGATTAGTAAATTGATTATCATACCAACGTAACAATTTAAATAATACCTTTTTTAATGTCATTTTCAGCAATATTAATGATATTTATTCGAACAGGAGAAAATGATTGGCAATCTATAATTAATTTTACGGGCTTCGTTATTAATAAAAAAAAATTTTTTTAGAATTTCGTGTTTTTTATTATACAAACTTTTTTAATGAACAAAAAAAAACAATATGTAGTAACTCTTTTGGCTAAGGGAATTATTTAAAAATTCGCACTATGGGATATATATGTAAAACTGTGCAAGTGTAAAAGATAAAAAAAATAAATAAATAAAAAGCCAAACTAAAACTAAATAAAGGTTTAAAAACAAAATAAGAACCAAAATTAACTTATTTTTGGTCAAAATGGTTCAAAAATAAATCATTTATAATTTAAATTAGCGTCAGAATCTTATGTTCCTCCATAATGAAGTTGAAGACGTGGAATTTTAGCGACTAACTCTGTAAGTGGATATCATATCACATGATGAGATGATCCAGTAAAAAGGGGTATTAACCGATTTTAGCGATTATTAAACTTCTCCTGTTAACTTTATTTTATTTAATAATTGTATTAAAATATAATAAAAATAGTAAAATTTTTTACGTGATTCATATAGTTATAGGTACGCTGTACCCGGAAGTGTACGAAATTTTTTATTATAAATGAAAGGTTTTAAAAATTTGTAATATATTCAAAAATATTTACACGTATCGATAACAAATTTTAGAACTGTAATCATTTTTTCTTTTGAAAATTTAAATAAATATCATGAAAAGTTATTTTTATATTTTCAGAACCTTGAAAAAAATGACACATTTAAAAAAGTAATGAAATACAAAATGGGAAGATATTTTTGATATAACGATAAAATTAAAATAGTATCGAATTGAAATAACAACTTAAAAAATATATTGGTCACTCAGAAATAATCACATAATATATTATGTTGTTTTACATTTAGGTATAAATGTACAAGTTATATTACAATAAAAGCGTTCGTATAGATTTTTTTATTCATATTTCTACTTATATAATATATTTTATGACCATAATGTTAGATTATTATTACGAAAAGTAAAAGGATTCATTCAAAAATTGTACATTCTCACTAATATTAAAACACTAGTACTAACATATATTAAATCTTACAAACTCATAAAAGAATATATAAACCCTAAAAAAGTTAAAGCTATAAAAAATTTTATCCGTTATTTCTGTAAAACTCCGTAAAAATGAGCCTTTCACGGTTCCATTCACGGAAAATGTAAATAATTGGAAATATGAACCTTTTACGGAAAAAAGATGGAATATAAAACCAGATCAACCTTTTTTACAGGGTTATTCTGAGAATAATCATTCAAAAAGTTTTAAGGTTTTATTTGGCAATTGGAAAGGGTTGATTTGTATTAGTGAATCAGTCGATCAATTCTAAAAATGGTTGGATAACTTTATACTTTGGTATTTAAAAAATTATCAATCTATGCCAGATTTGGTGTTAAAAAAAAAATAGAAAAAGAATTATTGAATATTTCTTTTTTGATAATTATTATTACTATAGGTATTATAAGTAATTAAATGTTTAAAAAAATGCATTGCCGCTGCATTTTTTAGTAAATATTATAAATTAATTTTATTTATTCTTTAGGCTTGATCAGCAAAATTGGGATTTTTTTTTCTAATTAACTATTAAATTAAAATTAATATTTTATCATCAAATTGATCTTCATTAACTTCAAAATCGGATGGCGAGTTTTGATGGCACATGTATAACGATATTTTTTATCTTTTGGGTTTAGATTGGGTTCAGTGAGATGCTGTGGTGGTAAGCACAAATCGGAATTACGTTAGTCAGCAATGATGCGATTCAAATAAAATCAACGGACTAATCTTTTTATATCCTCTTTTTCATTTTTTTTTTTATTTTTAATTAATAATCTTAAAGTTGCTACTGCAGTGATAGAAATTGGATTCGCGCAGTTAGAACACCACAAAAAAATTTTCGGTAACGTGACTTTGTACTATTAATCTAATAATAATATCGATAAAAATAATATTTTCACAGCCTCACCTGTTAGTATTAGCGTGTTTTGTGTTTATTTCCAGTAATTTCTTTGAAATTTTATATTATTCTTTTATTATAGTTTTTCTATTCTATTTTCTTAATTTTATTATATTTTACTTTGTTGTGAATATAAAAACGCTTTTTTTATATATTAAATACAATTTTTTTTACAACCTGGAAGTATAAAGGTAAACTATCAAGTTTGAATAAGACTTTTCTATTTAATACATTATAAAAATTATCTTTTTATTGCAATTATTATAATTAATACAAAGAACTATTGTCAAATTTCTAAAATAATAAATAATTTCATCGCTAATTTTAATAAAAAAAACCAACAATAAATTTTATAAAGTGTTTCTTTATATTTTTTTTTATGAAAATTTTTCAAAGATAAATGTTGTACGAAATAAATCTGGCCAATAAAATTCGTTAAATCACGTTATCGAAAATTTTTGACGTTATAAAAGCGCATATGACTTCATATGTTGCGCAAAACATTAATGAATAATTTGCCCTACGTAATTGAATTTTCAAACTGATCGACAAATCGCCTATTAGTATAGTTCGAATTTGTCAAAAGTCCATTCAAAACCATAGCCCCTTTTTCTCATTGTTATAATCATAATTGCGTTATACAGTAGATCCCTTACAATGATCAGTCTTTATCAGTTATAAAGTACAAACAAGAAAATTTGTAATGAAATATTCGTTTGTTCTGATTGGATGACTATTTGATTGTTATTAACATCCCTTACGACATTATTTTCCATTTTTTAAAAATAAAGCAGATATCGTACTTCAAAAAATGGAGTTTATTAATAAAAAACTGGATGCAATTATTAAGAAACGTAGACAGGAAATTGAAGATACACCATTGAATGAACATTTACCACATGATATATTGACATCAATGATTATTAAAAATACACTTCGTGATGTTGATTATATCGAAGCTGGCAAAGTCACGAGAGCTATGACTGATACTGAAATTCGCGTTAATTTATTTGATGGACTTCTTGGAGTTAATAAAGTAAGTAACTTTTAGAAAAATCATAAATGCGACGCTTTAATTTGAAATTATTTTAATCATTCTTTTTTTTTTAATTCATAGACTGCGAATATGTTTTCATTCATTATATATTATATTTCACGTAATCCAGATGTGAAAAGAAAATGCTAAAAGAAATTGATAGTATATTCCAAGATGATAAAATACGACCAATCACAAAAGATGATTATTATAGTTTAAGCTACTGTGAAGCAATTGTAAAAGAAGTAGCTCGAATTCTCCCAGCTATGCGCTCATTTTCAAGATATACTGATAAATCTGATAAAATAGCAGGATATCAATGGCCAGTTGACATACTGTTTATAATTGATATTCATAATAAAGATGATTATTGGGAAGAACCTAATAGATTAATCCTGATAGATGGATGGTTGAAAATTTTGAGCCAAAGAAGAATTCTTTTATATTATGTTTGGTGGAGGATTAAGATCATGTCCAGGAAGAAAGTTAGTAATGATTGAATTAGTTTGTTCGATAGCTTTATTGTTTAGAAAATATGATGTTAATTTAGTAGATATGAATTCGCTCATTAAATGTAAAGCTGATTATGTCAAATTAATAGTTGAAATTAAACCAAGAAATTGATTTGTTGTTGTCATAATTTTCATTAGTTGAGATTAAACAAAGAAATTGGCTTTCTTATATTATTTGTAAAAATAAGTTTATATACCGCTGATTATTGATGAATTAAAATTTATTTAAGTATTTTTATTATTGTTGTTACTTAAAAGTTCTTAAATACAACCGTGAAGTCATTTCGGTTATATCACCGCATATATAGTAAGCATTTTATACGTTAAAACGAACGCTTGAAAAAAAATTTAATAATAGTGTAATATAAAAAGTTTAACTTCCATAAACAATTCTCATTTTTGTTATAGATTTGTTAAAATATTTGAAGTGATATGGCTTCCACTAGGGAAATCTTGATGTGCGCGATTGAAACTTGTCCAATTTGCATAATATTTCCATAATATTTCCAAACTTCATTGAAGTCTTGCGTACACCATGGAAATTGGACAAGTTTCCACTATCTCTTCGACCTCGGCTGTGGTGGCCACTTGCTTTTTTTGTACTGTTTCATAAATGTGTTTTTTAGACTGACTCCTGATAGTCATATAATAAAATTTTGTTAGGTATGTTAATACAATGATACAAAGAATAAATCATATATATCTTAATTCGATCAATCAGAGCAATCTGGTGGCGCAGACGGTAATTTCATTAGTTATTTGTCACGTTATTCAATAAATTGTATTGGTTTATAATTAATCACATGAGACATAACCAATAAAACAAGCATTGTAGATCACTAAAACTAGTTCAGTGTTCGTGAGCGACGCGTTCTGAACTCATTACACAGCACTTACTATGAATTTTAGAATCGTTATTTTGATGATATACCTGTTAATTATTTTTCAATTTCATAAAAATTGGATCGAAGTTCACAAAAATGAACCTAAGAAACATTTATAACAAGACATGGACGCGCTTCTTAAAGTCTCCGCGCGATTATTAATCGTGGCTTAGATCTTCCAAAAATCTGGAAAGCTAACGAACTTTTAGCCAAATGTCAGGCAAGTACTTTCTCCATATAGGAAATGTATGTCCTCTGCAGTGATCTTTTAGTTGACTGCGGTTGTCCACGACAAGGAAGACACAACTTTTAGTTGTCCTTCTGAAGATCTTTTAGATCGTTGTGGTTGCGACATCCATAACAAGGAAGACGCAACTTTTAGTTGTCCTTCTGATGATCTTTTAGATCGTTATGGTTAATATATTAATAGCATTTTTTTTAATTGTACGCTAAAAGCATTTTAAATATATTAATAGTATTTTTTTTTATTTTTTTTTTTGTATCAAGAACCAGAATCAACGTAAAACAGGAAGCAATATAGATAAATTATGGCTTGGAGTTGAAAAAACACTCTAAGAAAAGAATATTAACACGGGAACAAACTGCTTACGGCTTGTTTCTTGCGAAAGTGTCAACATTAGCAATGTTGGAGATAACGACCATTAGGGGCTCCGATAATTTGGTACTATTTAGTCTTTTTCACAGTGCCTTTTTATGATTTGTTTTATTCAATTTATTGAATATTATGCTAAATAGATTTTGAAACTGAAAATAAGGAGACTTCATATAAACGCCGACGTATAGAAGACTCTCTTAATGATTTAAAAAAATACTGGTAACAAGGATGAATTGGAAAACAATTCTGAGAAGAATTCAATATGATGGAAAGATATGGATTGTGGTAACAAAATAATCAATGTACGTGATGCGTTAACAAATGGCAATAACGAAAGACCAACCGCGCACCGAGTAATTATTTGATATACAGTAATATGTTTAAAATGCAAGATGTTGATAACTTAATATTGGAAAATTTTAGTCTAGGGTATTGATTAGGATTAGGGTTCGATCAGGATATGGTTTAGATAGGGTATAAAATTGAGATTAAGGTATGGATTAGGTATGAATTAGGGTTAGAATATATGAGATGAAGCGTTCGGATCATCAGAAGAGCCATTTGTCGCGATTGATATGATTGTTAGATTTATTCTTGATCCGTGCAATAATCGGTACACGTGGTTAAAATTTGATTATAAAGCCAGGTTATGCCTGTGAGTCAGATGTAACTTCAAAATTTTATTTATCTGCTTCAAAAGCTATAAATTCAATAATAAAACACGATATTCAGGACTTCAATTTTATGAAAATATTACCCAAGAACTATTGTCCGATGTTTTGTTTTGTCCTTTAAGATAACAGTTGACAAGCTTTCTCTTTTGATTATAAATTTAAGTGATTCAAATAGGATATCAAACAAGTTTCATGCACAAATATCGAGAAAAGCAAAGTCTTTTTATCCAAATAATTGAAAGCAAATATTGTCATATAGAAGTATTCCAAAAGAAAGAAAGGATCGCATATTACAGTGATGTTTCACCAACTAAAGTCTGGAAGAAAATGGGAATTCCGAAAAATTATAATGGTAATATTTTATTTGGAATTAAGCATCATTTTACAATTAATGCATTGAAAATTTAACAGTAATCTCCAATATATAATGTGAATGAATAGAATGATGTTGAATTAATGACCCAAGAAATTGAAAGAATCTAAAGCGTAAAATTTCCGTTGTTGGAATTGATTAGTATACGTTTTTTACTGAGTGGAAAGAGCAAGAGTCAAGTATTATAGAATTTATGATGCATCTTAAACGGCTATAACGAAGATGATGAAAAGCGTAGTTGTACATATGTTAACTCCCTACTAAAAGCAAGGATCGAAAGTATGTTTTTTTTAAATTTAAACAACTTCATTTTTGCCAAAAAGTCGATAGCTACTTTTATAATACAAGAATCTACTAAATGGATCTATAAAAGAAAATAATCGATTGAAAAGTATAATTGATGAATTTTAGAATAGTTTTAAAGAAACGATTAGAGTCAATAAATGTGGATTGGATAGAAAGCAACGAATTCTCTATTATCGCGGAAAAATTTGGACATAGGGAAATACAAGAAATTTTGCTGATATACATAAAAAACAATTCGTCAATTATTTCGTTATTTCATGAAAAATAATATTTATTCTAATTTTTTTTAGACTTCAAACGATTTAATTAATGCCACAAAGAAATATAGACGTGCAAATGATCAGGATGACCCGCGAGAGTTAAAACGAAGTTATATTTCTGAAATAAAAGACAAAGAATTCAAGAGTTTTTTTCTGACAAAGATAATGTCACTATGAGCTCATAACGCGTTGATCCGAAAACTAACCTGCCGTTACTATATTTAAAGGATAACAAAGAATCCCTCTGACAAAATTCGAAGCGACTTATCGCACGCTTAGCAAGTGGTCGCCATGTGTATCGAAAAGATTTGGGCGGATTATATAATATTTGCAGTGATTATTGCTACGAAGTGTTTGATACATTGATAAATTTGGTAAAGTCAAATGTAAAACAGGAATCGTGGGTAAAATATTCATTTATTTGTTACATTTAATGAATTTATTATAAATAAATATACATAATATTCTCTAATAAAATAAATCTAATAATTTTCAAGAAACATTAATACATTGATGAACGAACTTGAGAAGTTACGCCATGAAGATCCGTAAATATAGCTGTAAATATAGAAGCACAATCTCGCATTCGGATATAATTAACCGTTGTTTACTGTACGTGTTTGGGGAATGTAATTAAGAACATAAGATCCGCGATCAACTGTTCGTGCTTATCGAACATTTAGCTACCTATACTTCCAAAGAATCTTCGAACTACAATTGAGGAGTCACGAAATAACCTTTACTATTTTCTTGCTTACCAGGCAAGAAAGGTCTGTTCGAATCACTTCAAAGCAAACTTTTAGAACTTGATGATGGTAGAACGGTATTGGTATGCGATTACAAAACGAGAATTTTACCTAAAAGTGCCCGGGAAACCAAGGCGTAATTCTTTGGAAAACGAGGATGGAATCTTCATACGATTTTGGTTTTTACAAAACGTGACGATTTGCAGCTTAATGTGCAAGCATTTGACCACTGATCTACCAAGCAAGACACTTGGTTTACAGCATCATTCTTTGATGCTGTTGCCGAAACGCTAGACCCAAAACCAAAGTGGATCAAAATCTTTTCTGATAATGGTGAACGTTACCACAATTCGGAATTGATGACCATTGTTGCAAATTGGAACCAATGGTATAATATCGATGTTCATGGAACTTCCTTGAACCTGGGATGAAAACCCAGCGTTGATTCGCATCAATCGCAGGTAAGTTGCAGAATTTCACCGAAAAGAGGAACATCCATCAATATCTACTGTATCATGAACAAGCGTGTAAATTGGACATCTTGAACTGAAAATCATCCTATAATTAAAGCATTATATTAATTAATGAGTAAGGACTTGTTATATTTGAAATTTTTTTTTCGCTAAAATAATTATATTTTAAATAGCAAGAGATAAGTAAGAGTTTGTTACTATTTAGATGGAGGTGAGATAATAGATGTTGCTATAAAAAACTTGGGCGGAACCTCCGTTGCTCATCTGGATCCAAAACGTAATCAAGTGCTCGTTAAAACTATACCAGGCATTACAAATCATCTTATTTTGAGTGGCCTAAGGAGGCTCAGGTATTATTACCGCACATAGGTGTTATTCTCAACAAATCTGATCAAAGAACCCTTGAATACGTCAACTCCTAGTTTTTCCGCCCATACGAAACCAAATTTAGTATGGAATTTCCCATTGCTCGGACTGAAAGTACGGTAGTGAATGTTCTATTTATGTTCGTAAGAAACCTAATCTTTTTAGTAAATATTTCAGATAAGACCACTTTTGAGAGTAAAAACCATCATATAGGTATAATATCTATATTACGGCTTAGGAACAAATCACTGATAACTGCAATTCATTGTTAGTTATAAACGAAAATTTTCCATTAAAAAGTGGATGAGCGCTCAAAAGTAGCCATAAATATGGTCAACAAGGCACTGGAAAATGCATATCAATGAAGGTGAAAACTTACTTAGAAAGGTTTTTTTAGCAGGGAATGTGAACAAAATTGATCGAATGTCTGCAAAAGAAATAGTAATATAGCTAAAAGAGCTAGCTGAAGAAGGGAAAATGAAGTGCCAGAAATAAAAACAGTTGAAGGATGGATTACAAGGTATTCAGCAAGCTCGCGTAAAGAATCAGCAGAACAAAGGGTAATCGAACCTAATAAAAGACTTGAAGAAGATAGTAATGGTAAAAATAACCATAAGCGGCAGAAAAGATAATAGTTACTGTATATAATCAAAATCTATAGTTTGACCTATATCCGGCCAGGTTCGTGGTGATTTCAAAAAAGGTCTTTAAGATTTTTTTATTTAGCATAAAAGCTTATAAATTTATAATGGAGGTATTTTCACCTGCTCTGAAAGTTTACTTAGGATTCGGAAGAAGGTTTTGAATGTCGATTTTGACGATGATTTTTTAAAAAATAGATTTGGCGAAAGAATAAATAAATCGATAACGATATTTAAAACCGCCTTTGTCGCTCTAAGTAAATTCAAAAATTACACCTAGCTAGTAACTTTTAATGGCAATTTATTATTAGAAAAAAAATTTCTTTTTATGACTTTTGTTGCGCCACAATCAATTGGCTGCGCCAAGCTTTGAGATCATTATTCAGATGTAAAAAATACCTAGTATCAAGCTGATTCAAATATTCATAGAATAATTCACGTTTTTACTAAAAACTATTTTCTTTAAAAATAGTTTGTTTATTTGTTTATTAAAAGTTAATAAAGTGTAAAAGAATAATTTCTTAAATGTCTTTATTATAAAAGTAATAAAATAATTTTTTTATAATAATATTTTAAGAAAAATACTGCTTTTTTTTCATCTCTTTTTTTTTAACTTCGTTTTTTTCTAAGGATATTTATCAGTACAACACGATAATGAGATAATCTGATTGGATGTGTCACGTGATCAAGAGCTGTGGCGTGACACAGATTTCAGATGTGCGCCAGAAATAAATTATATCTAGCAAAATAAAAAAAATTGATAATTCATCACCTGATATCCGGATTTTTGTCAGATCCCGAATTCAGATTAAGAATATCTGATATATGATTTATTCCGTCTTACGCATGGCGGTACAGGTATAAAATTAAACTCGTTGAAACTATACGGATTACAAATATATAGTAAGTATTAACATATTTGAATTTTATCAATTTTAATATATCAGATAATGAAATGAGTTGTCGGTGCCTTTATATACATGTCATATCTTTCATGAAGTTCTGCGGTAAAACTGCCAACTAATAAGGTTGAATTGGCGACAATATCACATCCATACCAACGTTGCTCAAATTCAAGGTTTGATTCTTTTCTTTCTACATCAGCCCATCTCTTTAACACACCTAACAAAATTTTATTATATAAACCTATTATCAGGAGTTGCTTGAATGGAGACTAAAAAATCTGAAAGATTATATTATATTAACAGATTTTGGTGAAAGCGCAAATCGGTTTATCACATTTACGAAACAGCAAGTGGCCACCATCGTTTGTTTGCACATGTCATGTTCGTGATTTTTAACGCATCATATAAAATACTTACTGTATATGTGGTGGGTATAACCGACATGACTGCACGGTTATACTTATATTGTCAAAATTTATATAGTACAGCAATAATAAAAATATTTAAATGACAAATTTAACTTTAAATAAGGGCCGTGGCATTATATTAGGTAATATTTTAAGGGGTGAGGTATTCATAAATCTTAGGTTACATATATTACTATATAAAGGTAATTAATATATATATCTTAGGGGTAATAGGGGTAAGCTCTTATATTAAAGTAATATTATGTAATATATGTCACTGCCCTAACGAAATTACATAATTCACCAATAATCAACATAATTATCTCTATGAATGGTGACGGTTATTTACGTGCCGCCGCGATATATGAACTTATTTTTACGTTTAATCTTAACTAGCTAATAATAATTATAATTCAATAAATCAATTTCTTGGTTTAATTTCAACTAGTAATTCGAAGCAATCAACAAAAATAGCGATACTCCTAGTTTTAATAGGAGAATTCGTATCTACTAAATTAATATCATATTTCCTAAACAATAAAACCATTGTACAAACTAATTCAATCATTGCCAACTTTCTTCCTGGACATGATCTTAAACCTCCACCAAACATAATAAAAGAATTCTTCTTTGGCTCAAAATTTTCAACCATCCATCTATCAGGATTAAATCTATTAGGTTCTTCCCAATAATCATCTTTATTATGAATAGCTTTAATATCAATTATAAACGTTATGCCAGCTGGCCATTGATATCCTGCTATTTTATCAGATTTATTAGTATATCTTGAAAATGAGCGCATAGCTGGGAGAATTCGAGCTACTTCTTTTACAATTGCTTCACAGTAGCTTAAACTATAATAATCATCTTTTGTGATTGGTCGTATTTTATCATCTTGGAATATACTATCAATTTCTTTTAGCATTTTCTTTTTCACATCTGGATTACGTGAAATATAATAAATAATGAATGAAAGCATATTCGCAGTCTATGTTTGATATGTTTGAAAATGAATGATTAAAATAATTTCAAATTAAAGCATCGCATTTATGATTTTTCTAAAAAAGTTGCTTACTTTGTTACATCCGCCAAGAAGTCCATCAAATAAATTACCGCGAATTTCAGTATCAGTCATAGCTTTCGTGGCTTTACCAGCTTCGATATAATTAACATCACGAAGTGTATTTTTAATAATCATTGATGTCAATATATCATGCGGTAAATGTTCATCCAACGGTATATCTTCAATTTCTTGTCTACGTTTCTTAATAATTGCATCAAGTTTTTTATTAACAAACTTCATGTTTTGAAGTAAATTATCTGCTTTATTTTTAAAAAATGGAAAATAATGTCGTAAGAAAGGAGAAATGGAATAAAATATTGCATAATCTGCAAGAAATATGCGAAGTGCTTGAACTATTTTTGCAGAATCACAGACTATTGCTGATGGACCGGATTTTTCATCACCGAAAGTATCAAAATAAGCTTTCATTAAATCAGGTCTTTTACCAGTCAATAATTTAATAATCATATCAAATGAGTATTGATTAAGCCATTGAAACATATTAAATATATTTTTATTTTCTTTGATAATTTCTTCTTTAAGAAATAATTTATTCCAATAACTATCTAATTTATTGAAACGTTCATTTGTCCAATCAATAGCTTCATCAGTAAATTTCGGTGACATAATGGCTTGTAAAAAAAAATGACGATTATATATCCACGATTTAAAATTATTATTGAATACTAATCCTTTTCCTTCAATTCCCAATTCATCTGGCCCTTTGAAATTGGGAAATCTCGTCCAATGTGCACTTCGTTCTGATAAAAAATTTTCAATATATTCTTTTCGACATAAAACTATAGACCGTACGCCTGTATAAGTTGAATAAATTTCATATATGTCACCATATTTCTCGTGACAATAATCGTAAAACATTTGAGCATCTCCCTTAAACTGCCAATGAATATGGGGCAAATTACCAATGAATGGGATTGGGATTGGGCCAGGTAAAGGGTTAACACGAGTAAAATATGTATAATAATAATATGCCACATATGTCATTAATGCTGCACTTAACAACAAAGCACAATCATTAATTGTAAAATTCTCAAGCAGGTTAATAATCATCTCAGATAATTTTTTCAGGGATATTTATATGTTTTTATACGATAAAATAAATCATTTAAAAGTGAAAGTTGAAGAAAGTTTGGAAAGTATCATTATTATCAGTATATAAATAAATATATTCCGATAAAGATAGTCAAAGGGCCATCCAATCAGAGCAAACGAATATTTCATTATCTATTTGTAAAAACTGATCATTGTAAGGGATCTACAAATTATGATTATGAGAAAAGGGGAAGCTCCTTAACAAATTCGAACTCTAATAGGTGATGTCGGTCAAAAAATAGTGTGACATAAATTATTATTAGAGTGCACATTATTCGTAAATATTTTGTGCACAACATATGAAGTCATATGCGCTCTTATTTAAAATTAATAATATTAAGCGTCACTATGAACTACTTTCAATTGAAATGTACGCTAAAGAAAATTTCGGTAACGTGATTTACCGAATTTTATTGGTCAGATTTTTCGCGATTTTTTTTTTTCAAGAAAAAAAATAACATTTTATAACTTAAAAATATTATAATAAAAAAAAAATGAAGAAACATTTATTTAAAATATTTCTTATAATCCTTTTCACATTATAAAATTTTATTGTTGGTTTTTTCTATTAAAATAACCGAATAAATTATTTATTATTTTAAAAACTTAAATAATTTAAATAATTGTGATAAAAAAGATAATTTTTATAACATATTAAATAGAAAAGTCTGATTCAAAACTTGATAGTTCGTCTTTATACTTCCAAGGTTGCGAAAAAATTTTCAATTAATTTTGTAATTTAATCCCTATAAAAAATTTTTATCCGAATATTTCCATTATTTCTCCGTGACTTTCGTAAAAATTCTGTGAAAAAGATACATTCACGGAAAAATCATGGAATTTTTACAGAGAATATAACAACAAAATAAAATACAGTCGACTCTCCTTTATAGGCACACTCAGATATAATCACACCCTCCTTATAAGCACATTTACGTTAGCTCCATGTTACTAATAAACTTATCAAAAAAAAACCCCTCTTTAGTCACATCATATAGTATTTTTATAATCACACCATACTTTTTTAGTCCCAAGAGGTGTACAATAAAAATTAAGAAAATAGAATAGTCCTGAATGTTGAATGAGCGTCAAATATACACAATTAATTCATCCGAAAGACCTTATTTTCCTTTTTTTCCCACTAAAAAAACCTTTTTCTATTAACGCAAAGTATCTCGCCGTTGCACGAAACAATATAATGACAATTATTGCGGATAATTTATGCTCATCCATGTAATCAATTGATTTTAGAAGTATGGTCATAAACAATGATAATGCGAAGGAAATTCTTGACCTAAAACAAATTTTACAGTAAGTTATGCAATAGTTTTCAAATTTTTTGATATTTATATGACGACATTTTTTTTATGACAGAATTTTCTTGAAAATTAGATGATTATCATTCGCATATCTATTCCTTATTCAACTTGAGCAGAATGCAAGTAATAAGGCTTCATTTATTCCATTGGATGAACGTTGTATGAAAATCGTGCCTTTTAAGACAAGAACGACATGATAATAATAATACCTTGGAACGTCAAGTCTGTCAAGAGATGAACATTCAAATCAATAAGTATTTATTAAAATAATTTTGGATGCAAATAAATTATAAATTTTTACGTCAATAAAAAATAAGTTTTATTATTATCATATATTTTTTTGATACAAATTTAATGTATGACATAAATTGATAAAGTAAAAATGTTCTGTCAAAGTGTATCTATTTTAATATTCGATTAATAATACGGTACTTTTATTCTTTTATAATCTGTCAAAAATCAAGAATGACGAATTATAATTAATTTTAAATTAGATAAAAATGGGATCCCGTATATTTCTGACAAAAATATCTACCAATAAATTGTAATAAGGATTATTCCGTCTCGGTTTGAATTTTTTTTTTAAAAAAAAAAATTGGAAAGTCATACCAGGCATATCACAATAATATCAAAACATTACAATACAATAATTACGAAATAAATTTATTGAAGGATAATAATAAATAATAAAAATTTAAAATTTTTTTCATTAGATTAGGCCGGGCAAAATTAATTTTTAGATATTCGTGACATAAAATTTTAAAATTGACGGGGATTTTTTTTTCTTTTTCATATTATATGTATTATATTTTGTACAAATATATCTTGTATTACACAAACAAAGATAAATTGTTAAATCTATGTAAATCTATCTTCCGCCACTTTTTTTATAAAAAGTAAAATCTATAATTGTACGTGTTTTGCTTCGTTCTAAAACTGGAAGTTTCCTATTGTTCAAGTGGTTTATTTGAAGACATTTGCTTTCAGTGTGGAAAAGTACCAGAAGATGAATTTGATGAATCTGAAAAAGTTAGCGTGAATGAAATATATTAACACTATTGTGATGAGTGTTATATGACAGTTTCAAATAAGAAGAAGCGTGGTAATTTCCAAGTAGCAAAAAGGTCACGAAAATAATATGTAACATGAATTTTTATACGGTAATAAAGTATATGCAATTTATTATTATAAAAAAATAATAATTAAAATAAATCTTCATCGGTTCATCCTAATTAATATACTTTACAATACCAAGACTCAAAAATATACTTATAAACCTTACAGTAGAACCGTGTGGAATCAATCGCTCAGTATCGTAATTGAGATTTAAAGGAAATTTCATATAAAATGCTCATTGATACTGCAATGATGAAAATTGGATGTGATTGAATGTATATAAGCGCGATATTTCATAATGGCGCTCATTATTATTTTTATTTTCATATGCAAGAGCGCATATCTGATATGACTTCATGTGGTTTAAAAACTTTGACAAATTCAATAATTAGTACGAAATCCCGAATAAGTGTGATTTATCGATCAGGATGACAAATTGGTTGAAATTTTGTAGCGCAGAGCGCACATTATTTATAATAGATCCTTACAATGATCAGCCTTTAATGGAATTGTTATTAACATCCCTAACTTATTGGATATTATTGATATTATTACACTGATACACTGATAATGACACTCCCCGAACTTCCCTCAGCCTCTATTTTTAAAATTTAACAAATAAATTTTAATATTATAAAAATTTTTTATATCTGTTAAATTCTCAACATCATTGTTGAAGAAATATAATTAAAGAACTATCCAAATTAATCCGTAAATCTATAATTTATTACCAAGGTTATTCTGCGGAACATAATTTTACTTATTAAAAATGATTAGCAAGGTAGTAGTATCATGGGTCACTAATCGAAACCTAAATGTCACCCCGTTATGATCATGTGTTCATTGCAACATTAGAATGGAAAAGGTTCGCGGTTGAGCGGTTTGAGTTGATTCGTTCCTTTTGGTTCGATGCTTTCGGTTCCGAATCGGTTCCGATAAGTTTTTGATATGATCAGTTAAGCTCAAGTCGATTCGTTCAATAGAATCGGTTAGGAACCGGAACGGATCAAGCGAGTCGTTCCCAATCCCTACCGTGTACTGTTTATGTATAACAGTAGATAGCTTTATTGTTTGGGAAAGTCGGTGTTTTGGTTGATTATGTCGAATTATTAGTTGAAATTCAACCGAGAAATTGATTTTTCATCGTTATTATTTGAGATTAAACAGAGAAATGGACTTTCTTATATTATTTTAAAGATAAATTTATATACCGCGGCGACTCGTAAACAACTGTTGCCATTCAGATATTTACAGGTTAAGTTTTGATTATTGGCGAATTATATAACTAAATTATTTAAGATTAAATTTATTTATTTCAGTATTTTTATTATTTTTGAACTTAAAAATTTAAAATTTTTGTGCAGTCTTGGTGGTTATACTCACGCCACCACATATACAGTAGGTACAGACGTACAGTAGTCATTTTATACGAACCCGATATGTGTCAAATAAACGCTTTATTATTTTTTTGACTACAAAAAGAAAAATCGATTAAACTTGACCGTCGTGTTACATTTTAATATCACGTAGTTATAAAGAAATTAAATAATTAATAAAATAATAAAGCTCTTCTGTTACAGGTTTTGTTAAAACACTTTCTATATTATGGCGGCTACTTGTTTTTTTTATCCTGTTTCGTAAACGTGATAAACTGGTTTGCGCTTTCACCAGAATCTATTGACATAATGTATGCGTCCACAATATAATCTTTCAGACTTTTTTGACTCTGTTCGAGCAACTCCTGATAATAGTGATATAATAAAATTTTTTTAGGTGCGTTAGATGTAAGAGATGGTTGGTGTAGAACAAATAAAAAGAACAAACCTTGAATTTGAGCAACGTTGGTATGGATCGTGATATTAACGCCAATTCAACCTTATTAGTTGGCAATTTCGACCGAAGAACTTCGCGGAAGATATATAACCCTCGAAAGGGTACTGACAATTCATAGCAAATTACTTCATTATCTGATATAAAAGAAAATTTAATAATAAAATTCTTATGCAACATGGATCATTTTCAAATACGTTAACACTTACTATATATTTGTAATCCGTATAGTTTTAACGAGCTAAGTTTCACACCTGTACCACAATGCTTTCTTACAATCCTATTGATTATGATTTTCAACATCTTAGCGATCTTTAATTTATCACTGAAAAAGCGTGGATGGCTGCGCTGGTTTGGTGGTCCACTGACTTCACCGACAGTAAATTCAAGGTCTGTTGACTTTAAAGACCAAATGATATCAACTTTTCGTCCAACTTCACGAGATTCTTTATCAGTTTTTTCGAGATTAAGTTCTTCAGATGATGCGAATAAATGTTTCTCACCGCTGCATGGATATACTCATTAAAAATAGATCAAGTTTAAGCAAACTTTTAAGTATACTCACAAAAAAATGCGCATCTCCCGATGCATTCCACGGAACAAACTACGAATGAGAGGTGCCAGAAAAATTTCTCGATATGCTAGTTCAGACAAATCAAAGTCTGTAAGGTCGTTGTCTCTTTCAAAAGATTCCGCACTAAGAAAAAGAACTTGGATGTGAGACTTCGAAAAAAAAACAAAGACTAAATTATCTTATTCTTACAGAAGATTCGCAAAGTCCCATATAAATTTCAGAGTATCGTTTTTTCGTGTTTCAACATAGTTCTCATCGACAACCTTGCGAAAATCGTTTGCCTATATTATTAAATTAAGTAGAATATTTAAAAAAAAGGCATCCAATAATTATGCTATAATTTTAAACAACCCATGGGTTTGATTAAATTGTACTGTATATAATGAGACAAAGAATAGACCACATATACCTTAATAAATTTAACAATTAATTCTTTCACATCATTCGCGATAGATGGCTCTTCTGATGATCCAAATTGCTTCATCTCATATATTGCATCATTAGGCTGGGATCGTATAAAGTCACTATTTGACCCTGGAGTAACATCTATAATATCGTAAAATGCTAGACTAAAATTTTCCAATATAAACATATCAAGTATAAACATAATGCATTTTAAACATATTATAAGAAATAATTACTCGGTGCGCGGTCGGTCTTTTCGTTTTTGCCATTTTGTTAACGCATCACGTACATTGATCTTCGTGCTACCCACAATCCATATCTTTCCATTATATTGGATGGTCT
This sequence comes from Rhizophagus irregularis, assembly GCF_026210795.1. Lineage (NCBI taxonomy): Eukaryota > Fungi > Glomeromycota > Glomeromycetes > Glomerales > Glomeraceae > Rhizophagus > Rhizophagus irregularis. The sequence goes on along the minus strand of NC_089435.1, from coordinate 532,848 downwards.
CTTCGGCATGTTTTTCTAATTCATCCTCCTCATTAGTATTTTTTTCATCATAAAGAAAGTTTACGTTATCCAGATCTTCACGTCGGCGTTTATATGAGTTTTCCTTATCTTCCGTTTCAAAATCTACTTTAATGTAATATTCAATAAATTGAATAACTATAAATAATAACATACCTATTTAATAATGGAATTTAATATTTATTATATTTGTTATCTAATTGGTTAATTTCAAGGCACTGAAAAAAACTAAATAATATATACCTAGGTGCTTATCAGTTATCGGAGTTGCCAAAGACCGTTTATCTCCAACATTACTAATGTTGACGCCTTCGCAAGAAACAAGCTGTATGCAGTTCGTTCCCGCGTTAATATTCTTTTCTTGAAAAGTTTTTTCAACACAAAGCCATAATTTATCTATATTGCTTCCTGCTTTACGATGATTCTGGTTCTTGATACAAAAAAAAAGAAAAATACTATTAATATATTTAAAATGCTTTTAGCGTACCATTAACGTTAAAAAATAAAAAATGCTATTAATATATTAACCATAACGATCTAAAAGATCATCAGAAGGACAACTAAAAGTTACGTCTTCCTTGTTATGGACGTCGCAACCACAACGATCTAAAAGATCTTCAGAAGGACAACTAAAAGTTGTGTCTTCCTTGTCGTGGACAACCGCAGTCAACTAAAAGATCACTGCGGAGGACATTTCCTATACGGAGAAAGTACTTGCCTGACATTTGGCTAAAAGTTCGTTAGCTTTCCAGATTTTTGAGAGATCCGCGCTCCGATTAATAATCGCGCGGAGGCTTTTAATAAGCGTGTCCATAGCCTTGCTATAAATTAGTTTCTCAGGTTCATTTTTGTGAACATCGATCCAATTTTTATGAAATTGGAAAACAGACCAGTTATTAACAGGAATATCATCAAAATAACGATTCCAAGAATTCATAATAAGTGTTGTAAAAGTTATTCGTAATAAAGAGAAACGCGTCGCGCCATAATTTGGTTGATCTACATATACTTGAACAAAGTGGTTTTTATTGGTTATGTTCCACGTGATAAACTAACAATAGAATTAATTGAATCTAGCCGGGATTAGGAATAGAAAAAAAAATTTTTTTTTTTGCCGTACGATACAAATTTTCATTGTACAATGAGGGTGTACGATATTAACACCGGAATTAACGTTAACTCTATCACGTGCAAGTGCATAACTGGGTTAGTTTGTACGTTAAAATTGTACACCCAACTGTACGTTAAGGACGTCCGTTGTAAAGTATCTGCATAAAATATAAAATATCAGTCAATAGATGTTTGGAGTCGCTTTGATATAAAGAAAATGATACTATGAACTACAGTATATATTTATCAAAAAAAGCCGGAGAAACTAGCTAAATAAATTTGTTTCTGATTTATTTGTTATTTATTCGAACGGGACCAGGTTATTTATTTCATGAAAGATAATTAACCATATTTTATTTTTCCTAATAAATAATGAGTGTGCTATTATTAATGGTTAAAACCAAATAAAGGAAAATAGTTATGTTTGTGTGTTAGTATATTCTTGGCATCGGTATCATGACACTGTAAATACTAAATATTTACAAAATAGTTTCATTTTCGTTTCCAGAACGATAATATCATTGAATCCATTGAATTCGAATAAATAAATTAAGGACCACGACCACTTTTATCAATATAAAATTATTATTTGATTTTATATAACAAGATACGATATAAGGGGATCGTTCATCCTGCCTGAAGAATGGGTAAAGCAAGTTCTTTAATTAATATTATTAGACAAGAAAGAGATATTTTGAAATTACGTAAATTAAATATTGATTCTCCGATATCTATCTCCAATGAAATAAATATACTTAATGAACTTTCAAAGGCTCTTAAAACCCATTCCACTTTTGAAATATATAAAAATGGTTGCAAGTATAGATTAGATCAAATGAGTTTCCAAGATGATGAAGATAATGCCACTAAATTTCTTGTCAACTTTCGTTCGCTTTGTTTTAAGGCGGAAATCATTAATCCACAGGAGATTAAAAATCATCTTTTGGAAAACATATTCATCAAATGAATTCTTTAAACGTGAATTTCCAAAGAAAATATCTGGCAACACATCAATGAATGAAATTTACAAAGTAACCATTAAACTTACAAGCGAATTCCAATTAATATATGACATACAAAGAATTTTAGGAATTACAGTAATAAAATTATGTGAAAACGTACTATAAATTGCATTAATCTATTTAATTTCATAAGGAAGGTAACATTTTTTTGGAATCTGATACGGGGTGCACTTTAATAATATACTAAGTTCAACAAGCCGCAGCAAAACAGTCGGAAGAACCGGAAAGATATTAATTATGTAATCCCCTGTCGCACTAAGTGTCACCTTTTAAAAATTGCGAGTGATTAGCTGAGTTTATAAATGACCGTTTACTTATTTCCTCATATAGATAGCCGGGAAATTACTAATTTTAGTTTAAAATAGTTTAAATTATTTAATGAGTGACACGCTCCAGAGGGGATTACCCATTTATTTCATGGGAAGGGAAATATTAAAAAATGAGTCATAGTAATATGTAATCAATTTATTTAATCTCCCTGTGTATTGTATTCGAAAAAAGTATTTATATACCCTCAATACCTCACCTCTTTTTTTTCATCGTCTTTTTTTCCATCAACTACAATATTATATATACACAATATATACTTTCGTCGTCTTTTTTTTTCGAGGTCTATCTTCTCTCTGCCTAGGCTTCTCTTTATTAGGTCTTCTATCTCTTAGGCCTTTTCTCTACGCCTTCCTTTAGGTATGTGGGTTGAGAGTGTGGAAGTGTGGAGTGTGGGTTTTGTGTGTGGTGTTTTTATCTTATTTTTTTTTCGTCATTTTTTTTAGGTCTATCTTCTCTCTGTCTAGGTCTTCTCTTATTAGATTTTCTTTTAGACTCTTTTTTTCATTTCGTCATCTTTTTTTTCTCTTCGTCGTCTTTTTTCTTTTGTATCGTTGTCTTTTTTTTTCGTCATCTTTTTTTTAGGTTTATCTTCTCTCTGTCTAGGTCTTCTCTTTATTGGATCTTCTTTTAGGCCCTTTTCTTTATGTCTTTCTTTAGGTATGTGGGTTGGAAGTGTGGGTGTGGGTTGGGAGTGTGGAGTGTGGGAGTGTGTGTGGGTGTGGAGTGTGGAAGTGGGAGTGTGGGTTGGGAGTGTGGGTGTGGGAGTGTGGGAGTGGGTGTGGGAGTGTGGTGTGTGTGTGAGTGTGGGAGTGCGGGTTGGGAGTGTGGAAGTGGGAGTGTGGGTTGGGAGTGTGGGATTGTGGGTGTGGGAGTGTGGGAGTGTGTGTGGGTGTGGGAGTGCGAGAGTGTGGGTTTGTGTGTGTATGGGTTTGTGTATGTGGTGTTTCATTTTATTTTTTTTTCGTCATCTTTTTTTTTAGGTTATCTTCTCTCTGTCTAGGTCTTTTCTTTATTAGATCTTCTTTTAGGCCCTTTTCTTTACGTCTCTCTTTAGGTATGTAGGTTGGGAGTGTTGCGTGGGAGAGGGAGAATGTGTGTGGTATTTTAACTTTTTTTTTCGTCTTTTTTTTTTTTAGGTCCATTTAGGTTTTCTCTTTATTTAGGTCTTTTTCTTTTAGGTCCCCTTCTTTACATTCAAATTCTGTATTCCCTGGTACCTTATATTACCGATCTTGAAAAATAGCAATATGTATTAATACTTGTAAATTTTTAATTGAACGTCAAATTTTGTAATTATTATTTATTAATATCGTTTCGTTAATACTTATAAAAAATTTGAATGAGTAATTAATTTTTTGATGAAATTGGGACTTTGAAAATCTTTCGACAAAATGTTTTCACTAAAAAAAAAAAAATCACGAATTAATAATATTGTGTAGCTTGCTTTATATAATCATGATTAGCACTAGTAGTAGAAGGTAGTAGTGTTAAGTTTGTACTATATTTTATCTATAAAAATTATGGGATAGCGTAAACTATGTAAAATAAATTGGTTAATTATACAACATTTGGAATATAGTAATATACAAGAAATTCAGTAAATAGAGAAGTTATTTTATTATATTTAATTACTTCACGAAATCTTACTAATGAATTTCTGAACAAGATATGTAAGTTTTCTATAAATTTAATTTTAAATATTTTCTAAATCAATTTTTAAAATTGTTTGTGATAATATGTTAATAAATATGTAAATTTAGAATATAAATGATGTAAAAAAGTTATTTGAATGAAATTTTACAAACTGGACCAGTAATAATAAATAAATTGATAGATTAATTGAAGAAATGCAATTAAAATTAGTTGAACATAAAGATATACAATTAAATGAATCAATGGTTTTAAAATGTTTTAAATGATTCTCAGAATATTTCCAGTAATTTTCTAAATGAGGTATGTACTGTAAATATTTAACTATTTGAACACTTTTCTTAAATATTATAATTAACTTGGTTTCTTTCTTTAGGTTAAAACATATTCAATTGATAATTATAATAACTTTGATAATTCCTGATGGAATTCTAAAAATATATGGTATATCAGCGGGGACCCTGAGCAATATATATATAGGTGTCAAAAATTTTATAATAGCTTCTACACAAAGGTTTTTATTAAGATAAATAAGCAAATTCAACATGTATCTTCACGAATTTCCAAAAAATAAATCATGAACTTATTAAAATTTTTAGTATGAAATTGATAATTTCCAATTATTGTCATTTTATTTTTCATTTTATCAATTATCTCGCGATAAACAATTTAACATTTTATCATATTTTCAATAATGTCATTCAAATCATCATATTTCTTTCATTCCCTATTAGTTTTAGTATATTACCATCAATTAAACTTTTGTTTCTGAAAGAAATTCATCAAAAACGGATGGTTCATCGTGATTTTCATCCAGGAAATATATTATTTAAGGATACTTATCATTGGGCTACGCCAAACCATATTTCAGATATGGGATGGAAAATTTATCAAAGTACATGGATAATAAATACTGATTGCTTAGACTGTGCGATCTAAGGTAAGATACGAAATAGATGATGAAGATCATGCAGGAAATTTATTTTTTTTACTATTTTGCATTGTTTCTTTGTTGAGATAATTATCTATTAATATAGTTATTATACTAAAAAAATATAATATTCTAAATTACTTTTATTGATAATTTTGCTTTTGATTAATCGGTAAGTAAAAATTATAATAGTGGATTAAAAGAATTATTCTGAGTCATTTCAATAATGTATTCATAATTATTGACCTAATTATTTACTAATCATGAAACAAGATAATATCGTGTGATTATGTTTAAACAGGTGTTTCGTGATGATTAGATTTCATTTATTTAAGTAACCTTTGTGAAGTTATATACTGTACAGTAGGTTTCATGTGATGCCCGTATTTCTAGTTAATTTAAATATTTTCTTTTCTTTTCTCCTAGAAATTCTTAATTTTTTTTTTAGTTTTATTTTTTGTTTAATATTTTTTAATATATTTTAAAATAAATAAAAATACAGAATATCTTATATATTTATAAGTGTTTTTTTTTTTGAAAAGAAATTTAAACGTTCAAATCATTATTTTTCTAGATGTTAATGTTTTTAAATTTTGATTTTATTTCATTTAATTTTGATTTCTTAAATTTGTAAAAACAATTATAAAGTATGAAAAAATTATGAAAATATCGTAATAATGTTCATCAGGTTAGGTAATATCCATGGTTTTAGAAAAAATTACATAATTTTCATAGTGTAAAAAATATAAATATTTCAAATTTATTTAATCAAACTTAAATTTACATTATATATTATGCTCGCGCAAGATCTTTTATTTTATTACGTTCGCACAAATCTTTTTTAGTAAAAACGAGAAGTAATGGTATAAAAATATGAATGTGATCTTTGAAGTTTATAAAACTTATAATTTACAGGTTCCATTATATTGTCTCCAAGTCTTAGTGACACCTTCAGTAAAATCATCCGATAAAGCAGCTTTGATGGTTTCTCGTGGTCCAAAAATTCAGATCATCTACCAGAAATGTGCAATCAAAAAGCAACTTTTTGTCATTAGCAATAATTGTGCTGACTATACTACAAATTAAAAGCAATATTAAAGTTTTTTGTTAAATCTTTATTAAACAATAAAAAATTTTCTTTTTTAGTAATATTTACATCTTAAAAACTATATATTAATAACTTAATATATTTTCGATAAATTAAACTTCAATAGTGATTTTTTTTTTAAAAAAAAGAGTTGTGACGCCATTATCTCCAAGTTTCCAATTCAATCGGGTCGGGTCAAACTGTAACACGACCCGAAACTTTGAAAATCTAAATACTTCTTTTTACAACTCCCTTTGATTTTTACGATTTTATACGCAACATGACGCTAATATTATGAATAATATTATGAATAAACATTTTTACGTGATATTCAATACAAAATGGCGCAAAAAATCCAAAAATATTTAAAATAAAATATTGCTTGCTCTTGGCCAGTTATAAACATACAACTGTTACTCCTGAACACCACGTAGAGGTGGCAAGCTTCGTTCAGGGAAAAAAGAAACCACTTACCTGTAATCTTAATACAACCAGTTTATAATTAATAGGATTAAATAAAAAATAATAATAATATTTGGGTTGTTAAGAACAAAAAATTGAGCAGAGACGTTCGGACATATAGATAAATAATATAATAACTTTCACAACTTGACAAATTCTATATGTAAACTGTGTTTTTTTAGTTATGTTCTGGCCCCAGATACAACTACTTATGCACACATGCATTAAAAACAAGAAAGAAAATTATAAAAGAAAATTATGTACGTAAAATCAAAACAAATAAAACAAATAATGCACATGTGCATCAGAACAAGAAAGAAATTATTTTTGTAAAAATCAAAAATAAGCTTTCTCATTCCCCCATCTAATTATTTGGTTTACATATATACACAATACGTACTATGTACATACATACATAAAATACGTACGTATATATACGTAATGTGGGAAAGTCGTTCGAGCAATAAACACAGGTTTCTCTACTCAATTTTATTAAAAAATTTGTTCAAGTATGGTTTTAACTTTTTTAAAGTTTTTAACGTGGAGTTGGTCGTACCTACGGTTTAAAATGAGGTGTGAAGTTGGTTGTACCTTACCTATTACCATACTTAACAAGAAAAATAAAAGAAAAAGAAAGGCGAGAAGGAATATGAAAGGAGAGAGAGTTAAAGAGAATAAGAGAAAAAAGTGGCTATTTTATATTTTAATCATGTATCACTTAACCATGGTGAGTCATATTATAAACATGTGAACTCCGTAGTATAAAAAATAGATATTAATCAGTAAACATGTGTTTGCAATAATTTCTCACGTAATCTTGTATACGACGTCAAATTTTATATACTATTTTAGTATTTGCTGTGGGCGTTATATCATTACATCATTACATCATTACATCATTACATAACTAACACGAAAAAACCATTTCTGCGTAACTTAAATTATTTTCAAAAATATCATTTATTTTAACATCTAACTAGAGTGATGTACAATAATCAGTAATAATCAGTTTGAATCATATTTCTGCAGTTGTAACGATTTGAACGATTTAGTTGTCTGTTGGCAAAACCCCTAGTAGCTCTAGCATAAAGCCAATTTAAACACAAAATTATAAGAATTATAAGAATAATAAGTATAATATTTCTGGATATCATTATGGGTATCCTTTTAATATTATCAAAAATTTTCTTAAAAATCTTTTGAAACCTAATTAATATCAAGGTAGATAATCTATTATCAATAACTTGAAATACTTCATATTCTTCTATTTCAAAAGTTTCTCTATTGATGATTTTCTTTTCATATGAATGTTGCTTGCTTTTACCAACAATATTATTAATAAAAGATCCTGATGATTTAATATACAAATCTTGTAAACCAAAATATGGTCCCTCATTTTTACTCCAAATGATTGCTTCTTTTTCAAAATTGACTCGACTTAATATAGGATTAAATCGACTTGTTAATGAAAATAAAAAACTATTTGACGTTTCACATTGATAATTTTTATGATTATGAGATCTTTCATCTTCTACCATCTTGGTACGACACCATTCTAATGGATTATAACCACCAATTATCTCTCTTGGGTGACGAACTTTAATTAAAAGAATAGTTGGTCCCTTATTATCGCAATGTTTATGAAATTTATCAGTCCCAAAACCATCCCGACTAGCACGATAAATAAGATTAAATTTAAAAGGTAAATCGTTAAAATGATGAGGTGTTCCATTTTTCTTATCAATCCAACTTGCTATTAAAGCAACATCTGTAGCGTTAATAATCTTGGAATCAAATATATATCTTGGCGGTAAAGCATTGAAAGAAAGTCTGGAAGCAGAATTTGAAAAATATTGAGTAACTTCATCATCGAGATCATCAGGTAAAATATTTTTAAAATCAGTTCTAATCTTCGTGTATTCATCAGGTGACATTTGAAAAAATCGAATATGAGGGATACAATTTTGTAAAGTTTTCTTTAGATCTATGAAATTCAATGGTTTCCATGTTTTTATATCATTATTTAATATAGAATTTGTATTTTTGATTCCCCATTTAATTAAATATTCCCAAATTTTAATTTCTTCTAATTTAAGATAATCACATTTTAAAAGTTGAATAAGATAAGTTTCTTCCATTTTTAAGAAATCATCAGATTCAAAAATAACTCCGGGATTGTTACACACCAAATTTATTGCAGCTTTATATAAATTGACGAAATTATCACATCGTAAAATTTTAATAATATCTTTTGTTTTCCATTCTAATATATTTCCAAGTAAAACTTCCTCAAGTTGTTGATAAAGCTCAAGTAATTCAAGTTCATCAGCGGCAATTATAACATCAATAATAAGACCAATCTCATTATTTTCAATGGAAATTATTCCCGAATAAATATACCTATTAATAATAATTTGATTTTAAAAAATAATAAATTTTTTTTCTTTTTTTTTTTATTAAATAATGGAAATAAAATACTTACTTTATTAAAACTTGAAATACCAAAGGTGAAATGTTAGGCTTTTTAAAAATAATTATTCCATTTTCTTTTTTTGCCCATCGTAAAGATAAAGCGTTTTTAAAATAATTGGATCTAGAAGCTAAGATTGCTGAATGTAAGTTAAATTCTTTAATATTTTGTTCTTTGCCAACTATAATTTTTGCATTATAATCAATAGGATCTTGAAGTAAATTTAAAAAATCTATGGATAAGGTACGATTCATATTTTACAAATTTTGTAAATAAAAAAATAAAAAAAAAAAAAAAAAAGGAAAAAGAAAAAGAAAAAGAAAATGGAATTTAGAAATTTTTAATGTATCAAAATGTATCAAATGATCAATATGCAATGTAATCGCAGATCATTGAATTATCACTTGAAAAAACAACAATCTGAACTAAAAAGGAAGTTTTAAGCATGTTACGTGCATTTAAGTGTGATTGATTATAGTTCTGTGATTGTTTGTCTGCGCTTCTATATTATCCGCCCTTTCATGCATGAATGACACTAAATATTTAATACGCAGATCTCTTTTAATATTCATATTTTAAGAAATGGATTATAAAGTCCGAAATATTATTGTTTATTAATTAGTCGGACAATGAGACATTTCATTCCGTTTCAAAACAGACTCCAGGAAGTTTTTACATATAAAATAAATCAACTTGCGAAGAAATAATAGTGCTTTCCGTTTCACTTTGTAGTATATACCAAATTAAAATTTTCATATATCATAATTTCCAAGTATCGGTCGAATTTTTAGGATGTTTATAAAATAAATATTGTTAACTTTTGTTATTTTATCTCTGGAAACTAAAAATCAATTAGCTCGATATTACGAAAAATATTCTACGAGTTTAGAAACTCAAATATAATAAAATTTTATTCCTTACCGGCCGGTAGACTACGTTAATATTCAATTATCATTTGGCATGTCGAGTGATGATCAAAATCCTATTAAAACCTGTTTAAAACTTGTTATGAAAAAACTTACTCGTCGTGATGCCTTGCATATAATTTTTATATTTAGGCTTCTATTAAGTTAAAGTATATTTTTATTAATTTATTTAATTACTTTATAGGAATGTTTAAATTATTAATCAATATATTATTACTTCGTATCTATCTTAAATTATTTAAGTTGTGAAAATAATCGAGTAAAAATACTTTATAACAAAGTATATTAATATTTTTATGTATCTCGTTATTCCTAAGACATCCATCTTTTCCCCCTTAAATCCTATTTTAATTGTTACCTTTAAAATATAACTTCATTACTCCAAACACTTATTCTTAAAAATAATAGTGTAAGACTGTAAGGCGTTACAACTCTTGGGCGGTATGGTAAATCTTTTCCTATTGCTTTAGTGTTGTACGCTGAAAGAAGTCTAGCCTTGTTGCTTGCATCATTTTTTTTTTTGTGGCATAACCTAATGCAGATGAAGCATAGAAACTTATTACCGGTAGTGACTTCGGCTCTCTTTGTATAGAATTAACGGGAGACGATCTATGCGAGAATACGTCAATCAAGTATGATTCTGTATGACTCTGACACAGTCATGGGGCTTGCTGCATGATGCATAGGCGAATTATATTGAACCTATTTCTAGTATAGGAAAATTTGGTCTTATTTAGATTGATGCATGAATTTAATCGGATTTAATCGGGGTATATTATACACAAGCACCGAACATAAGATATTATTTCTAAAGAAATGACAAATTGGAAATGTGTTTATACAATTGATTGATTTAATTTGGATACTACTGCGCAAAATCATCATAATATTTTACCAAAAATAGTAACAAATGAATGAATGATTTGTATGTACTATACCAAAAGAAGTCTGGATTGTTTATGCCCTTTGAAAATCAGATAAAAAAAATCGTGATTTTCATATCTTTAACCGGTAGTAAAAATTTTTTTAAAAAAGTGCGCAGCATGCATTTTTACGATATCTTTTTTACAGTATTTTCAAAAATTAATATATTCTAATAATTTAATAGGTTTTTATTTGTCAGTATTTTTTTTTTACTTATTCGTTAAAAATAAATAAATAAATAAATAAAACTTTAATTGATTATTAATATTTGGACCTTAAAAATTGTACGAATCAGTTTGAACTTTATAGTTAACATATAAAAACGTCGATATTAATCGATATTAACCATATTTTAGATCCCAAGTAACAACAATATGTACAATATGTTCTCCGGTTATTGGGATAACGCTAAAATATTTGAATTCAAAATCAAAGGTTAAATCCTACTAAAAAATACGGGGAAGGAATAATCTTTGGAGTAGTATTTGGGCGTAGAGTATTAAAAATTGCTTGTTTAAGAGTAGCTTAACGTATACGTATACGATATATATCGATAAATTAGACACCCATATTTTTTAAATTACTGTGATTAATGTCGCGAATCATTTTAACGTGTAGTATCAGAACCTTTATATAAAAACCTTTTGAATTTTAATCGATTCCGTCCATTTTGTCACATAGTTTCTGACACTAGAATTTAGAACTGATTAAGATGACTGTTAACCTGTACGATAATTTAACCGGTTAATTAATCCAGTTAAAATATGAGATCATGAAGTTTATGATATTTAGTATAATGAAATTGTAACAGAGAATATAGTTTCTTATATATTTAAAATATATACTTAAGCTAAATTTTCAACAACACTTGTTGAAAAGTTATGTTACGCGGAAACAGTATTTAGATTCAAGATGATCTCGCAATGTAAGTATCTACCGTATACTTGGAGTAATTTAACGACAGATAACTGGATATTGTTTATATCAAAGATCATAATCGATTTAGTTTTTAAGTTTCGTTAGATATGCAACGATATCATCTATACTTATTTCTTTATACTCATTCTTTATCATTTCATCATTTCAATATTTTATTGTATTTTATTATATTATTATTGTACATAATTATTAACTATTTATTAATTTATTAATAAAGTATATATATCCATCATTTGCATATGTATTCGGTATTTCGGTTTTCCGATTTAATCACGTGAAGATACATGAAGTAATTCTGGCCAGAATTAAGAGAAAATTTTCGTATTAATTCCAGTCAAATATTAATGCTGACCAGAAATAAGTTTTAACTGACTTAAAATTTTAGGTGCAGATCTATAGTTGCGTGCTATTATGCAATTCTATTAAATAAATACTATTTTACTTTATTTTATTTTATTTATTTTTGAAAAAAAAAAATCATTATTCCTTTTTATTTTTAGTTATTTATAATAATTGGAAAGATGCGCATCTGTCATTGGTTTTTTATTAATTTCAGTTGCTAATATTTTTTCTTTTAATGTTTATAAACAATAATTTAAGAAATAATTATAATCTTAGTACTATTAATAAATTGATTTTTATTTTTTTTTTGAAATAAATTTGAGAATCTTTTCGTTATCTGCGCCTTGTCACACCTTTTTGAAATCAACTGTATCATTCAAAAAAATAAAATTCTACAAAGTTATAATATTAGATTATTTTTTAAGCAAAAAAAATGGAATAACAAAATACTGTTTTGTTTATTTTGTAAAATAAATACTAAAACTAGGGTTGGATTAGCTCAGTCCGGTCCGGTCCAGTCCCAAAAATCAAAAATTTTTCAGCCTGGACCGGATTGAGCCAGGACTGGACTGATTTGTATTTAAGAAATTTGTCCCCACGATTCATTTAATTAAGGAAAAGGTTTATAGTTAGAAAGATCTTATAATTTATTCTCATCATACAAATTTTTATTAGGTAAGTGAAATATTTCTTTTCCGTTTTTTTTTAATAATAATTTTATGCAATTTTTTTTTATAAAAAAAAATTAGTTTATCATATCATTAAATAACAAATTTACATTTCAAAAAAGATACAAATACAATTTGTCATGTATGTTATTTTTATTACAGTTTCCAAATATGCGTATTAAGAAAACACAAACAATAATTCTCGTCATAATATTACAAAAATAACTATATATCATATTAATTCCTAATTAAATTATAACAAGTAATCGATATTTCTTTTTGGAAAAAATATTAAATTTGAATTTATAGTTTAGTTTATATAATGGATAAATAAATTAAATTCTTGACAATTATGCAAATATTTTTTTTCTTGGGCTTTAAATTTTTCTTTTTTCACCCAATACTTTTTCATATTCAAATACAATGACGTCATCTGGTATAAATCATTTGATTGGGCTAGTTATAATTTTCATGATTATCAGCAGGAAATAAATTTTCAGAAATTGAGCATTCATTAGTCATGATGTTATTGCTTAATAACAAGTTTTTTTTATTTAAATAAAAAAAAAATTCCAAGATTTAAACTTTTTTTAGTGCGACAACCTAGAATGTAACGTGCTATTACTAAATATGTAATTAGAATGAAAAGCATCAAAGTAAAATTTATTCAATAATTATTTATTAAAAGTTATATCATTTAAGGATTTAGATAAAAAAAGTTAAAAATATAAAAATTTAACTAGATTACATCTTGAAGGCTACCGAACTTATATAATACATCAATTTGTCTTTAATTCTCTTTTCACAAATAAATAAAATAAAATAAATAAATATAAACCTTGTGAAATAATTCATTAAATCAATATACGGTATTTATATTACAAACTAAGAATATTGTACTCTAGTCTTAGTGTTTAAATAATACATGATAAATAAATAAGTGACAATAATTTAAAATATAAAAAAAATATTGTTAATTTGATTTATAAAAAGACAATTTAAAATCCATCTAAAGATAAAAAATAGATTAATTATTTGCTTTATAAAGAATTTATTTTTTCTACTTTATTTTAAGAGCTTACCATCAGGAATTTCCAGTTCATCTTGTTCTTTTGAATGAAAGTTTGGATTATTATATACTTCATCATCACCTGTAATAGATAAGTAAATAGAATTAAAACGGTATTAAAATTGTTTGTTATTACATAAAATTTTCACCTACCATCGACATATTTTTGAGTTTTTTCTTTTTCGTCATCTAAATTTTAAATAAAAGTCGCGTTTAATAAATTAAATTGATATAGTAACTTTATTTGTTAATAATTTACTTACTATTTGACTTTATTTGCAACTTTTTAAATAATTTAGATAATTTTTTATTACTATCTAAAAATTAAGATATAGATTTAATATATAAATCAATCTCGATTTGACAATAATTAAAATATATTACCTCTAAAAATAGTAATTACTTTTGATGATTTGCTACTATTCTGCTCATTTGATTTATTAAAGTCTTCAACTAAAAAAAGATAAATTAATCATTATATGATAATTCAACGCTATAATGTTATTTAAATACTTACTATTGTCAGGAATGTTAAAATCATACAATTTACTATGAAACACTATTAGTAGTAAAATAAAGTATTTAAAAATTAAATTATTATAGTAACCAAAAAATGGTAGAAATTATTGTTTATACGGTTATACCTTCTTGTTCTTCTGTTATAATAAAAAGATAACATTAATAATGCATTTTAAAATAATATATTCATTAATAAAATATTATACACTTATATATACCTTCTGTTGCATTTCTTGGTTCAGGTAGATTTCCAAAGTTGTGAATTTTACTTGTAAATAATCTGCTACTCGTATAATTTTCTTCTACTTTATTCATTTCTAAATTATCCATTTCTGATTTGAATAATTCATCTGTCATATTTTGAAAATATAAATTAAGTTCATTCACTTTAATTGCAAGTGCATAAGCGTCAGGTCTTTTTAATGGATCAACATCCCAACATTCTTTCATTAAATTTTTATATTCTAATGGAGTTCCTGGCACAATTCTTGGCCTTATACCGTTAATAATATTCATTACAATGTCATTTTCATGTTCATAATTTATAAATGGTGTTTGTCCAGATGAAATTTCCCACATAAGAATTGCAATACTATAAATATCAGATGCAAAAGTATATTCTCTTCCAACAATAACTTCGGGTGCTATGTATGGAAGATTTCCATATATACTTGTTGAAGATTTATCAGCAGGTCCACAAAATCCAAGATCACTAATACACCAGGAATTATTATATTGTAAATATAATATATTTCCAGAATGCAAATCTCTATGAATTGCTTTCTCTTTATGAATATAATAAAGTGCAGCAGTTATTTCTTCAATAATTTTCATTCTATCTTTCCATGTAAGTTGATTATGATTTTGTTGTAAATATTTTCTTAAATCCATATCCATTTTATACATTACAAGCATATAATTTCCATTTGATGGATTTTGCGTTAAACCATAACATCGAACAACATCTGCCCATTTATTACTTATAGTTAAATGCGATTTAGCCTAAAAGATAATATTGTAAAAATACTAGTGCTAATACAAAAATTACAACAATTTTATAAAATATAGAATACAATAATACAAACCTCTTCAATCCAACTTTGATTTGCACTTTCAACATTTTCTAACGCTTTAAGTATTACTTCTACCACTATGTTTTGTATTCCAGGTCTTTCAATTCTTTTTAATTGTTTTTTTTCAGAATCCCATTCTTCATACGCTCCGTCAATCCAATCTGCTGTATAAATTTCAGAAAATCCACCTTTCGTTAAATATTTAATATTTTTTAAATTACTATATGGGATCCATTCAACTATTACATTTGGTCTAGTTGTTTCCAATTGACATTTCTGTATTAAATTATCAATATCATCATTTCCAGATGTCCAATTTGAAAAATCTTCTTTTAAATAATTTCGAACACAAAATTCACAATATAATGTGGCCAAACATTCTTGCTTACAATTTTCACAAATTCTTTTTGTTCCTGAATTATGATTAACTTTACTTTGATCATAATTTTTAGTTAAATCTCTTATTGCGAAAGTTTTTTCATCATTTGTAAGAATTTTATCAGCAAGGACTGTTTGTTTTTGAAATTCAAATTGTTTGTGTATATCATTGTAAATATTAGTATCTGTTAATGTAAATGCTCTATTAATTGTTGTATAAATTAATTCTTTTCGAAGGGTGGACATAATGTAATCAATAAGAAAGGATGAATGAATTATTTTAAGTTCATTCACTTGATAAATTAGTAAAATGCAAATTGTTGATCAAAATTTCATGTTGTCTCACATAAATTTTGTGACCTTGAGGCGTAATAATTTTACGCCTCATAACCAAAAAAAGAAAAATATTACTACCATTTACTTATTTAGTATAATTAAATAATTACGTTTTTTTTATTTTTTATTTTTATATTTATATTTTTTTCAGAGAATAATAATTTGCGTTTAACAAATTTGATTGTCATACTTAATGAATAGATAGTATCCTTATTAATATTCAAATAATTTAATCAATGATTGTTATTCAATTGATGAAAAGCAAATTTTCTTTTATTTTTGTTCAGACATATTTTTTGTTATATAGATGAAGTTTAAAAAAAATTACCAAAATTTACTTGGTTTTTTTATGCATTATTTTCATTCTATTATTAAATTAAATTATGTTACAATAAATTTGGTAATAAAAAAAAAAAAAAAAAAATTCTTTTTTACATAGTGTTTAATTTTACTATAATAGTAGGACTGAAAAATATATTTAATACTAGGACCTAATTTTGTAATAAATAGACTTGCTATATAATTTTCCAGTAAGTCAAATTAAAAGTGACTTATTGTAAGATTTTTTAATATTCATCTAAAATCTTTTTATAAATGGATGATAACTGATAAGTCGATATAAGTATTGTAAGACCTACGCCCGTGATAATCATAGTCTTAACAAAAATGATATTTTTATTAATAATATAAAATTACGACAAAATAATAAAATGCTTGGTTTAATAATATTTCCTAATAAGATAATTTCTAATAAATGATCGTAAATTCTGTTAATTCCTAATAATTCGTCCCTTTTCATGAGGTCTAAATTTACCCCTATTTACTGTATATTCTAATAAATGATTTTCATAGAAATAAATTCTAAGACCACAAAAATATTTCAGTTCTCCCTTTTTGAAGTCTTCCAATTTTTGATCCCAACAAATTTTGATATTAGTGATGCTTTTTCTTGAAGTGATTCCCAATGTCGTTTTCCACTTTTCATAATTATAAACTTTTCAAAATTCGCAATTCTTGATCTTCATCCTATATCCTTATAAAGTAATATTACGATCCTATTCCCAATCCCTAAAAATAAAAGTGAACACAAGAACTAGCTCAGTTTATACTCGTGATCCCGGAGTTATGATTAGCCCATTTTGATAGTTTAATGTCATTAATACGGACCGCAGAAATAATAATCTTAAACTAAATATAATACTACGCCTCACAACTAACAAATTAGTCACGTTACTCATGCGAAGTGGCAGATGATCACGTGATTAATCGTATGACTATGCAAAATATTGTATCATACTACCTATCAAACCTATCTTTTCATACAATCGTTAAAGAATCTTCACTTAAATTATTGTTTCTACGCCGAAATTAGTTATTCATTCTTAATATATACTACATATACAGTACATGTTTGAAAAAAAAATGTAACAAGACGCAGTTTTTTTAGTAGACACAAAAATCCCTCATGACAACTGTTTTTGAAGATTGGTTTCAGGAAATGTATTTTACTGATTCTGTATCAGGGATGACATTTATAATAAAACATTAATATTTGTGAAGCGTTATAAAAAATCATTACATATCAATAAAAAAATATTAATTGTTAATTTTTGTGATGTATTATTAAAATCATTAATTATTAATAATAAAAATATTCATTAAAACCATTAATTTTTGCAAAGTATTTAATTATTGTAACGTATTTTTTATAAAAGACATTAATTTTTATATATTTTTGCAATTTTTGCGAAATTCTTGATTCATGATCCGACTGATCCGTATATGATTTTATGTCGATCATAAGTAATTTTTTTCAGATGCCCGATTTTCATTCTCTTTATGTGAACCTGTTCAATACTAACATACTGTATTTTAATACATAATATTTATTCTAAAGTTTCAAATAGTTAGTTTTTTATAATAATTTTTTCACATAATTTTACTTTTATTTGACGCCACGGACGCCAGATTCCCATTTAAATATTAAAAATATATTAATTTTTATTTAATTTTTGCGATATATTTTAAAAATTATTACATATTAATAAAAGGATTAATTATTACAAAGTATTACAATAATATTACGACTATAAAAGTAATAATATATCGGGACAATAAGTGTCGGGTTAATGAGTTTTGTGTTGTAACGGGATTCGTCGAGATTTTAAACGACTCCATATTATACATATTGGAGACATTTAATATTAACTTTGGTTGTTATTTTGACCCTAAAAGAAAAATAAATTAAACAAAAAAAAAAATTTTAATGAGAAAAATAATACATTATTATTTGAGTAATTCATTTTCTCATTCTCATTGTCGTTTTTATATTATTAATTGCTATTAGCGTTCAAACTTTCAGCATTTCTCACAGAAATTACTGGCATCTCAGTATTGTTAGGAAGAGGCGTATTGTTAAATGGAGGCGTTTTGTTAGGCTGGGATGTGTTGTTAAATGGGGGCGTGTTGTTAGGTCGGGGTGTGTTGTTGTTGGAAGGTTGTACGTAATTGAAAGGAATTTCAGGCAATTTCTTATCATCGATGGTAATTAAAAAGTCCTCGTTTGATGCAAGAAGTCTCCCAAGTTCCTCTTGTTAATTTATAAAAAATTAAACATAGTCTACTGCCCACATAAATAAAGTAAAAAAAGAATTAAATTCAGTGATCTTTAAATTTAATTATAATCGCTCATAATTTTTTTTTTTAAATTTTACTCTCGTGGAGATCAGCATTTTATTAGAGAAATAATATTTTACGCTTACATATATAATTGTTTTTTTTTGTAACGCATTTCTTTATTAATGATAGATATCCAACTACAGAAATACCTAGAATCATACGTGCAACATGATATGACTCTATAACAAAACATTAATCTATCCTCCCTATAAATTTGTTGTTCATGTGTAATAAATGCCTAAAAAAGCACCATTTTGTTTAATTTTCTTTTTTTTGTAATCGGACAAAATGGTGCTTTTTTAGACACTTATTACACATGAACAACAAATTTAACACATTTCGTTTTTATAGGGCCTAAAAACAAAACAACTATCTCTATCTCTAATACTGGAAGAACAGAATCACAAAAACTACGACTAAAGAAACACTGACTAAGTTTAGACAAAGGTACAAAGGCAAACATGGCCTAGCGTGTAGCCCAACCTTTTTCCACGTCAAAGCCCTGTAATCTCACTCGTCCTACAAAACCAAATAGTTAGTACCAAACCAGAAACCTTTTATCTTGGTTTCTCGAACATTTTTTTCTTGCAAGCAAGAGACTTGAGAAGGTAGTAGGCTATTCAGTACTAGTAAGCATTTGCAAACCTGTATGTTACTGTTGATCATTTTTCCAAAAATTTCAAAAATTCTGTACCGTACAGCCAGTACGGTATCATATGTAGATCAATCATATGTAATGTTATATGATTTTATTCTCAAAATAGGTTTTTCATTACATAAATGTAAATTTATTAATGAGAAACAGCTTATTTTATTGAATTTTAGGTGGTCGGCTGCTTTTTGTTTACTTATGCTTCTGAAAAAACTTGATGGTGGTGTTGTTTTTTTTCCAAAAACTTTGTGTAAAATCCAAAGAATTGATTTATCTATGTTGCGAAAATATTTTTTGATAAAAAGACAAACAACTGGAGTTACTTTTATACCATCCTATTTTCGATTTTTCAAATACATACTTAAAAGGCTTTGTCTAAAACACTCTTCTACTTCTTGTTTGAGTTCTATTTCAGCCCTTACAGTTTTGTGCGCCTTTTAACATTATTGTAGTGCTTCATTATAAAAAGACAAGTCGCAACCGCAACTATTAAATGACATAATTATAAGAAATTTTGACTTATATCGTAAATCAGGAATCACGTGATTCAGATTCACTGCTAATTTAGCCACTCGCATTAGTCTAGTTTTGTATCGTTTTTGTAATTCGGTCTGCTAGCGTTTACTTGTAGTCCAGCTTTTGTCGCATATTTTAAAAATAAAAATAAAATACTAATAAATAATTTGGTTGCGGACCTTTGACATTGATTTTGCTCCATATGACGCGTATCTCCATTCAGAGAAACATCAAAATGCTATTTACGTATCGTCCAGTCAGGACCCAGAAGTTATTTTACTTGCTGAGCATCAGTCTTTCTAAATATAGTCGAGAATGCGACAAACGTTGTCTTCGTAATAACAATAGTGTGATGCAATTGTGTCCAAGCTCCAGTATTTTGCGGGTGTTTCAAAGAAAGTCATCTGTGATATGGCAATGAAATTCAAGCTATTTATAAAAATTCGAGCGATCATATGACATCGAAATTAATCAGGTCAACGCGCAGGATTATGAGTTACGAATTGCGATTTGTGTTGTATATCATAGTAAGGATAGACACAGATCCCACATGCACATTATTATAAATAACGTGGCCAAACACAAGTACACAATTTTATTATTTATTGCAAATCTGGAAATTTAATCCAAGAAATAGGACTGTGTTAAGCGAATAAATTGTATGATGTTTTCAAAGTGGGTCAAGTTTTTTCTTTGTTCTCTCACGTTTCCGAAAAATATCTATAACCAATTTGCTTCTATCACTATAGATTCTCAGCTTTTTCTACACTAGATTTCCGAAATAAATTATCCCACACATATCTATAAAAGTTTTGTCTATTTACAGTACATCACTCCCGCCCATACAACACTAAATAAAATAATAATATTCTAGCAAGAGAACTTCTCCGAGAATAGGAAATTACGAACCTAAGTATAAATTCGGAAGATTTAGCAATGAGGTAAAAAAAATAAGCAATATTTCTGATTTACACTTACTACTATGATCCATTTAATAACATTCAATTCTGTCTCGTATTCATTGCTTAATGCGTTATAATAAAAGTGTTTCGATTTTTTTTTATCGGCAGGAATGATACTACGCCAAATTCCATGGTCAGGCCACGGTTGAGATTTTTTTTTCTCTGAATTTCACTGCGCCGATGAGGCACGTGCTAGAGATCACGATTTCTCGGCGAATATCAAATATGTTAAAAGATCAAGAATAGTAATATGCCCGCTTTGACTTTGAGCATCTATAGAGCCGGAAAAATCGATTAACATTGTGATGATGTTCTTTTAGAAACTAGTCGAGCAACAAAACCAACATACCTTTTATCAATTTGCGACATATACGAGTTCGTTTGATTAATATTATTGATGATGTAAATAATGGTAAGTTTGATTGTTCGTTTGTTATTTTTTCACCTTACTTGCACAAGATAGATAAAGAGTTCACTAATCAGGGTCTCACCTTTTTATATAATTTGCAGGGTCAATTTTGGAATACACTTTAGGGAAGATTACGTTAATATGATCGCATCATGAAAATCTGATCAATGGATTTATACCACAAAGATCTATACGTAAAACTTTGAGTATATGCAAGAAAGTTCGAGAATAAATTACGCTTTCCTGGGATACAACGTTACTGCGCATTAATTATCAAATTCAGATTGCATATTCGATTACAACTAGGACGTGATCTATTTTATTCAGGTGGGACTTTAGGTCTCACTTTTTTATCACCATACATCTCTATATCCCACAAAAAATATTCTTAATACAATGTATAGCCTTTTCGGATGAATTATTTATTGATGTAGTAAATAAATTACATGATTCGCTCATAGCCGTGATACGACGGCCGAAAGGCGCCTTGCAAATTTTCTACACTAATATACATGATTATTGACTATAGATTATACCGTCACATATATCTCTATTTTTTTTTGCCGGACTTCATTATACAGTATGTTGATCTTATAACGCTAGTTGGGTGGTCAGTCAACCAATTGTGTGGTAACATAAAATAATGAAAAATGTAAACTGAAAAGATTCGAAGCAATAAAAGCCGATTTAAATTCTTGAAGTAGAGTTCTCTTTATTGCATTTCTTTCCGCTTATCCCTATAAATTAGCATTGAAACCTTATGTTA
The DNA here is from genome assembly GCF_026210795.1 of Rhizophagus irregularis. NCBI lineage: Eukaryota > Fungi > Glomeromycota > Glomeromycetes > Glomerales > Glomeraceae > Rhizophagus > Rhizophagus irregularis. The sequence continues at coordinate 510,610 of NC_089435.1, read as the reverse complement.
GTTCTAGCTCATTCACTTCAGGCCATAATAGTGAATACCAAAATGGTATTGTGAACAGTGACCATTTTGACAAGTGGTTGTACACCATAACCCAACTACCTTAGGGATAAGTATACATTTCGGGAGTGACTATATATATCATGGTATCCTTCACCACCATCTATATTCTCTATTATGACCATCAGATCCTTTGCAAGAGTGACTCCAGAGCACTTGGCAGCCAACTACTATATCTTCAAGACGGTGAATTTGAACCTGATGACTTATATTCAGGTACCTTAACCAAGGCTCCACTTTTAAAGATATAACCTTGGGGTACGATGGGCCCCAGTCATCTATTTGCAACCCTTTAAAGCCGTTCGGTCAGCCCTCATAAACCTTCGCACGTTGCTTTCGCGGTGTGCAGTCAAGGATTATGGTCAGTGGGTGATAGAATACTCTTTACCCACCTCTTAAAAATTCCAGTAAACAGTAACATTTATTAGACATTAGATTTTAACGTTTAATTTCTTCATAGGTCGGAGGCGACGTTATTACCCATAAAGTCTTTTGTTGTTCGTATGGACCGTCCCCGTCATCTTTTTTTTTGTTAGGAGAGTTTAGAACTTGGAAACTATTGCTTTTTTGTTAGGAGAGTTTTTTATTAGGTAGTGATTTTTTTTGTTGAGAAGGTGTACTTTTTTATATTATTTTCTTATCACATGATATAAGTCTGACTAATAGTTTGTTTGACATATGAGTCATCTTTACTAACTCTGATTTAGAGAAATCATTGCGTCACGTAGTAAGTTTTTTTTTTCTTTAAAAGTAAATTCAAACAATAGTAAATTTCCATATCGGTTAGTCTACAATCATTATTTTTGCCTTAAATATAGCGGAGTGTCAAATTATCTGAAATACAAATATGCATGATCACACGATAAATATAATCAATTTAAATTAAATGTAAGAAAATTTATTATCTGAAAATAGATGATAATTACCAAAAAAAACTCAGCCCTATCAGCCTCAAAATTTACCCGTGAAATAAAATATAATATCTAACAACCAAAGAAAATAAAGAATAAAACAATAACAAAAAAAAAATAATTAAGAAATAACAAAATAATAATAATAACAAGGAAAACCACGTGAATTAGGAAATAATTCAACAAATAATGAAATTATTCAAAATATTAGATAAGGAATTTATCATAAGATTTTCTACGAGACATTAAGCAAGGATTAAAATAAAATATAAGAACAAAAGTAATGTTATCATTGGTCAGAAATAATAATTTTAAGATGGTATTAGTGGTAGTTAAAATGATATATTTATTTTATTAACATTGTTTATTCTCAACATCTTACAAGAGAAGGATTCCTAAAATTCCGGTGATGATGAGACATTGATCGGACCATTTTGTATAGGATCAAATGATCAATAAATTGTTTATCATGTGATAAATAATGCCTATACGTGATATTTTTTATATTACAATTCCTCATTTTTTTAATTGAATTATTTAAAAAAACTTCAAAGTATACGAAAATAATAAAGATATTTGAAATTACAAGCTTCTAAAAAAAATAAATTTCAAATCAAGAGATATTGTAATTATAATAAAACTTTAAAACAAAAGTTTTTTTAAAATGTTATACAAGTAATAATAATATTACTAGTATAAAGTAATTTATGGACCAAATTTTAAATCAATTAAATGTATAAATTAAGCCTCTTAGTTAATAATTATAATTAATTATTAAAGTAAAAAGTCATATAATAGATTGTTAACATTTGTATAATATAATTTCAATTCTTCTCAACATTAAGGTGGTCGGCCAAATTAAATAAATACTGAATATATAAATAAAAGATTCAAATAATTGAAGTATTTGTAAAAAGATGATTATGGAAAAAAGTTCCTGGATTCCTGGTGGCAGTCCTAACCTATACCGATTTCTATCCTTGGTCTTCATTAAGGTTGAAAGGCAACTTTGTCTTATTGAATTTTTGGTATCAATGTATGAGTGCAATATACGTAGTCTAGGCACTAAAAAACTCAGCAAGAATGGTATCCACTACGAAGATGGTAGTCAGTCATTGAAAAAACATCTCTTTCAACAAATTTTTTTAAGAATAAAAGTTTTTCATACGCCATTTAAATCTCTTAAAGACAACTCTCTTGAAATTTTACATCATATCGTAAATCGTTATACGGTAAAAAGAATATTACCTACTTTAAAGCATATGCAGCAATAAATTATTATGATATACTTAATAAAATCGGTGGCTTGTGTTAGTTTGTGTCTGTCTCCTATTATAATTATAAGTTGTATTATAATTATTCATATGAATAAAAAGATGTATATGAATGTAAATACATCATGATTAGGTAATTAAAAGCTACAATATAACTATACGTATTGATATTGTTGAGTAATTGATTTAATTGATTGCAGATATTGATATCATTTATACTTTTTCTATGATCATTGTACAACAAAAAAAATAATATTTATACGGTTCTTTTCTTTTTTTTTAATACATATCTCTCCTCCATCTCTTTCATTCCTCCTTCAAACTCAACTAAATACTTTTTTTATAAATACTTTCTTTTCAAATAAATATCTAACAAATACCTTTTTATCACACGCAAATAAATATCTTTTTTTTCACGCGAAAATAAATACAATAAATACCTTTTTTTTTCACGCACAAGTGAATACCTTTTTTTCACGCGTAAGTAAATATCTTTTTTCACGCGCAAGAGAAATGCCTTTTTTTTTTACGCGCAAATAAATACCTTTTTTCACGCGCAAGTAAATACCTTTTTTTTCACACGCAAGTAAACACCTTTTTTAACATTAAGAACTGTATTTACTGCCTTTGGACAACATATGGGTAATGAGTTTCATTGGCTATTAAAAACTTGTTTGTAAGTGAAAAACCATTCAAACTACTCTTGTGACGTTTTGTGGTTCTTGTACCTACTGTATTTACGGTACTATTTTATTAGTTATCATTCTTCCTTTGGTTACGCATCGCAAATATTCACTTGTTTTCACTTCTCAATAGAGCTTGTATAGGAAGTAATGAATACTCAAAATACCGCTGAACTTACCGCTTCAGAAAACTCTTCTCTTGAAACCTCTATTCACGCTCCAGCTTCTGGTTTCATTTCTTCTCATTCTCCTGCAGATCCCTCTTCTACTACTAGAGCTCCTTCGATAGGGGACAAGCTAACACTAAATGAGGCTAGGTCATATCATTAAGTGGTAAGTATAATTATAATAGTTCGCCGGATGGACGTATGTGTAGGTGTAACACTGCAGGGTTCACTGAAAGTCTTCCGGATGGTGAACTGGTATAATTGACATAGGGGTTTATGTGCTCGTAGTACGTACCATTTGCTACAGGCTAGTAGCTATCTGATTTTGTGCACAAAGTCATAGCTACAATGATGCCATATAGGTGATCCCCAAGCTGATCCATATGGAAGGGAAGGCCAGGTTCCCGTTGGAAATGACACATATCTCCTATGCCATGTCACTTACTTAGTAATTGTTATTGAATACTATATGAGTCCATTTACCATAGATCCTATGATGGCCACATGGGTGTCCTGGGGTTCCCTGCTTAGGCATAATTAACAGGGTGGTAAACCTCATATGGTATAAGGTGATAGTGACTAAAAAATTTTGTAAATTTTGTAGGGCATGTATCAATTAATTTTTTCTTTTAAATAGGTGTCTTAACGTTGGCGTCAGGTGAAATTCTTACTTCTTATGCACAGTTGAAGATGTGAACTGGGATATAGATTTTTACTCCCATAGACAAATAGAACTTTTCAATTATAGAGTTTTTCTTCTCTTTCTAGTTTTATTCTTATTTTTTCTTATCATATTCACTCGCAAAAATGTGGTTTGATTAATTTAATATTTAATAAATTTAGCTTAGTTCGACTAACTTTTTTTACGCTATTCAGTGACTCATATGATTGGATAAAGGGTTTCTTTACGCGGTTAAAAAGTATTAGTACCGTAAAATTTGCATGTATGGTTAAAATATTTCATCAGCCATAAAAAAAAAGCTGTTTATTATTGTTATTTTATTAATTTATAAAATATATAAATTAAAAATAACCAAAATTTGAAAAAAGACTTGAACACTAAATTATGATTTCTGACTATATTAGTAATTTGGCCACGAATTTAAATCTTTCATTATAGTTGTAAATAATATCAAAAGATTTTTTACAATCAAATTCTTTTCTGATGAAGCTGAATTCGAAATTGACCAGGGTAATACAACGATACTACTGAGTACTGAATAAAGCTTTGATGGTAAATTATCCCATGTTGATACTTCTGGATACTTTGTACCGTGCACAAGTTCTTTTATTCATATCTAAGTGGACAGTAATTTTTGTACCATCTCCGAATGATGGGCAATAATTTCCTATATTAACTCCAGAACTACGACAATTACCATTGAACCTAATACCCATCCAGAAGATTGTTTTCCTGCAGGAATTTCATAATTAAAATTTTCTGATGCACATACCCCAACCCAAGACCAACTACAATCTCTTTCAATAATAACATCCCATTCAAAAATATAATTATTTTCTAATTTCATTTTAGCTCTAACACTGTGGAGTAAATCAAGATCATTTCGTGCATGAATAACTTTTCCATTATCCTCAATAATAAGTTTTGATCCACATGCTGTATAATTGAAATAAATGGGTATAATTTCTACCGGAATTAATTGATTTTGTATTATATCGATATACATTTAGAATAATTTTAGTTAGAACAATTTCTAGTGGCTCAAGCTCAATAATATCAACTAATACTTGAACTTGAATTCGTCTGAAATCAATAAATTCAATTAAAGGTTCCAATTCTTTAGCAATTTTTTGATGATCAGCAATAATTTTATTTTCTACTTGTACAGAGTTTTCTATTTGTTCTAAGGTCGGTAACCGTTCTATAAGAGCTTTAAATGCATCATTAGAAGTTTGTTTATATATAAAAGGCAATTTCTATTTGTACACGGGGTGTTTGAACCCGGGTCATGTGATTATTGCCATTTTGACTAATAGTATAAACTTCAAAATTAGTAGATAAATGGATTTTTGCCTGCTCTACAAGTTTACCTAAGGCATCAAAGGTGCTTATGAATGTCAGTTTTGACTTTACCTATGAATAATTGATTTTGCCGATCGCTCTTAAAAAAATTTAGGAAATGATCGGCAAAGACAGTTTTTCATATATAAGTCAAAAACGGCATTCAAAACCCCCTTTGATGCCTTAAGTAAACTTGCAGAGCAGTCAAAAATACATATATTACATAGAAAAAGTAAAAGGGTGTGACATTGGTGTCATTATATTTCACATGACCCGTGTTCAAACACCCCGTGTAAACTTTGAAATTTTCTATATAAAATATGCTGAACCACTTTCTTAATAACTTTCGGGTCAGCTCTATGCATTATGTATGTGGCATCTAAATTAGACTAAATATATTTTAATAATTAATCCAATAAAAAGGTATAGGACCAACGATTCAGAAAAAAATTTGTCCTAACCATTTTTGTTTAGAAAATTAAAAATAAACTAATTAATTTAGAAATGAATGTAAAAAGCTCAAAAATCCAATTTCCAAAAAAGCCTATTACCGAAGCACCTGCTGTAAAAAACACCTGCCACGATTAGGCGCTACCTGCCGCAACACCTCTGTACCTGCTGCTGCCGTAAAATGTGGCACACGTTTGTCAAGCACGGTTCAGTCGGCTTACCATAATATATCATTATGGTTATGGATAAGAAATAATAAAACATGCCTATTTACAATTAGAAGAATTTTTTGAAATTTTTTCAAATTTAATTAATATACAAAAATTAGAATTACGTAATAGCACATGGGCCAATCTAAATTTAGGATTCATTTATTGTAACTTTTAACATCTATTTTTATCAAAAATAGATTTTATTTATTTATTTAACTTTTATTATTTTTTAAGCATATGTTACCCAGAAAATTTTTTTTAAAAAAAATCTTTTTTTTAATATTATTTGAGTATAACAGGATTCTTAGTTTATAATATATAATCATTTATTATACTATGTATCGTCAAATTTCTGAGAACATAAAAAAATTACTATTGAATGTAATTATTATAATTATATTAGTATAACGATTTTTGTATACCTATGTAAAGTTTTATTTGTGAAAATATTCAATTAATACCCATTTGTCTACCAATTTCATTAAAGAACGTGCTGATAAAAAATGCTTCTTTTAATTTTAAAATTTTTCAAAATTAAGCTTGTTTATTTTTACGTTAACAATTTTTTTTATTTATGTCTACTACCGTATACTAAAACATAGTGAAATTCAACACATCGCAATCTGTTTCAATAGAAAATTTTTTTAAGAATTTGGGTATGATGCAGATCAGTGCATCGGAAAAAATATGACCCGAAAAAAATTCATTTTTTCACCCCAGCCAAATGATCGGCATAGTTTCTAAGCTAAGTGGGCGTGCACTACATCCTAGCTTATAAACTGCCCATGGGCCAGATTAGCCCACGAGATCTGATTGGTCCAAACAACTTACCAACATTTAATTACAAATAAGGCAATTTTATAACTTTTGACCGGATATTTACTTATAAACTCATGGTCAAGGATTGCATTAATGTACATTTTGTACCACCTTGTAACTATAAAAAAGGCAAAAAATTTTTTAAGGTTACACATTAATTTGGCCAGAATTAAGATAATTTCGCCCAGCAAAATTTGGCCGGAATTATAAAACGGACATAAATGTCCGTTTGCAAATTTGGCAAGAATTATAAAAACGGACATAAATGTCCGTTTGCAAATTTGGCCAGAATTATAAAAACGGACATAAATTTGGCCGGAATTATAAAATAGATGGTTTTCAAATTTGGCCGGAATTATAAAAACGGACATTTATGTCCGTTTTTGTAAATTTGGCCAGCATTATGAATGTAAATATTTTAACTAATTATTCAGTAATCATAAATAAATAAATTATATTTTGTTGTCTTTGTCTCATCAAAATATGCTAAATAGTGGAATTTCTATTATCAATAAATAAAAGTTATTAGCATTTATAAATATTTAAAAATATAAAAAATTATTTCAAGAAAATGTTAATATTTTATTATTTACTGTATTTATTAATCCTAAAGGTATAAAACTGCTATGGTGCGGCGCATCTATACTCATCAAATGAAAATTGGGTATTTTTAAACTTCAATAACTCATTAAAATTTTATGTTAAACTGAAAAAGTAAACTGATACAATTATAGATTAAAGGATTCTCTTTCATTCTATCGGATTTAATTTCCTCTAACTTTTATAGATTAAAAGTTATTAGCTTTTTAAGTTGGAGTATTTTTTATATAAGTCTATGTAAAATAGTGAAATTTCGGAATCAATTTTCCACGTGATTACGATTTGAGCCAATCAGGTAAATCTAATTTAATAAATCACGCAATGATCAATGGGGATGTTACCAAATAAGGCTAAACTATTACTTAATTTGGTAAAGATCGGCCTAAAATAAATTTTTGGACTGTTGATGAGTATAGATGCGCCGCACCATACCATTTAAAATATCTCAAAAAAACAATCCAACAAGCTATATATATTTTATCTTTCTATTTGTAATTACTTGATTTCAAGCTAAAGCAGTTTAGCTTTCAGCAATTTAATGTAAATATTTAATCAGATAATAGACATTTGTTTTTTTTAAATCAGAATACTAGATATTGTTTTATTATTTATTTAATATATAAAAGTTATATGAACATTGTGTTTTATAAATATTATACGAAAATTTTGTAAAGAAAATTTACAAAAATTTATAATTGATATAATTAATTAATAATTTAATTTATTATTCTAATTGTTATAAAATAATACATCACATGCTATTTATGGAAGTTTACTTTAATATAATATATATATATTACATTAAGAATGTATAAATAAATTATTTAATTATCCAATTCATTATATACTATCTTTGTAGATAATGTTATATAAATATACTATTTATTTAATGCTATTTGGCATTTAAAAAATTGGTTTATTGAAAAAATATTGACTTTTTAGTTTTTTTATTTTTAAAATTGCCAAAAAATTAGATCTTTCAATTATTAGTATATTAAATATATGTGGAAGTTACATATATAAATATACCTAGTATTTAGTAGTAAATTAAATATATGTGAAAGTTACATAAACATATTGGTATTTAATGTAATTTGGTATTTAAAATTATTTTATTAATTAAAATATTTTTTTTATTATTAGATGCAAATTATTTTAAAAATTGTCAAAAAATTAGATTCTTTAATTATTAGTACATTACATATGCAATTTAGCAATTGAAAAATTATTTTATTAATAGGCCATTGATTTTATTTTAGTTTTATTCTTTTTTTTAATTAGATATAATTTATTTTAAATATTATTAGAAAATTAAATGATTTGATTCTTTTAATTATTAGTATATTATTATATCTATAGAAGTTGAATAAACATACCTATTTAATGGAATTTAATATTTAAATTATTTTATTAATATAAAACTTAATTTTTGTTTTGTTTTTATTTACAGTATTTATTATTTATTTATTTTTTATTAGATACAAATTATTTTAAATATTGTTAGAAATTGGATCAACAAAATCATTCATTAAAAAAAATTTGGATTTGCGAAATGTACTGATAAACATTTACTGCAATATTTGCAAATCCAAATTTTTTTAATAAATGATTTTGTTGATCCAATTTCTAACAATATTTAAAATAATTTGTATCTAATAAAAAAAAATAAAAATAAAAAACTGTAAATAAAAACAAAACAAAAATTAAGTTTTATATTAATAAAATAATTTTAAACATTAAATTCCATTATTAAATAGGTATGTTTATCTAACTTCCATAAATATAATGTACTAATAATTAAGAATCAAATCCTTTAATTTTCTATCAAATTTTAAATAATTTAGATCAAATAAAAAAATAAAATAAAATTAAAATAAAATCAATGTTAATTGCTAAATTACATTAAATAGATTAAATAAGTATGTTTATTTAACTTCTATAAATATATAATATATTAATAATTAAAAGAGCCAAATAAATCATTTAATTTCTATTAATTTTTAAATAATTTAGATCAATAAAAAAAATAAATAAAATCAAAATAAAATGTTAATTGCTAAATTACATTAAATAGTAGATTAATAAATAAGTATATTTATTTAACTTCCATAAATATGTAATATATTAATAATTAAAAGAGCCAAATCATTTAAATTTTTATCAATTTTCGAAATAATTTGGATCAAAATCATCAAATAAAAAAAAATTAATAAAATCAAAATTAATCAATGTTAATTGCTAAATTACATTAAATAAGTATGTTTATTTAACTTCCATAAATATGTAATGTATTAATAATTGAAGGATTTAAATTTCTGACAATTTTTAGATCTAATAAAAAAAGTAAATAAAAAACAAAAAAATAATGTTTTATTTAATAGCATAATTTTTAAATAATAATTAAAAGATTTAATTTTCTGCATTTTTGAAATAATTTGTATTTAATAGTGAAAAATAAAAACAAAAAATCATTTTTTAAATGTTAAATAACTTAAATTTACAATAAAAAAATTTTTTTTTTGGTTAAAATATACCAAATTGCTAAAAGTTAAATTGCATTAACTTGTCATCAAGTAATTGTAAAAATATAATACACAGCTTGTTGGATTGTATTGAGATGTATTAAATGGTAGGAGTTTTATACCTTTAGGATTAATAAATAATAAGATATTTACATTGTTTGAAAAGAATTTTTTTGTATTTTTAAATATTTCCAAATGCCAATAACTTTCCATCTATTGATGATAGAAACCACAATTTAACAATTTAACATGTCTTGATGAGACAAAGCTAACAAGTTATAATTTATTTTTTCTATGATTACTGGATTATGATAAATTGATGCAATTTATAATATTTGCATTTATAATATAATGCTTACCAAATTTACAAAAACGGACATTAATGTCCGTTTTTATAATTCCGGCCAAATTTTGCTGGGCGAAATTATCTTAATTCTGGCCAAATTAATGTGTAACCTTGAAAATTTTTTGCCTTTTTTATAGTTACAAGGTGGTACAAAATGTACATTAATGCAATCCTTGACCATGAGTTTATAAGTAAATATCCGGTCAAAAGTTATAAAATTGCCTTATTTGTAATTAAATGTTGGTAAGTTGTTTGGACCAATCAGATCTCGTGGGCTAATCTGGCCCATGGGCAGTTTATAAGCTAGGATGTAGTGCACGCCCACTTAGCTTAGAAACTATGTCGATCATTTGGCTGGGGTGCATTTTTTATAGTAACTTCTACTTTTGGTAAGTATTCTTTTTTAGTAACTCATTTATGGCATATTGAATAAAAAAAAAAATTTTTTTTTCAATAAAATAAATTTCTAAAATAGCCAAATGGAAATTAAACTTAGTAATTTAAATATCTCAGATAAAGATACAGATATAATAAACATCAAAAATTGTTGTAACCCATTTACTGAAGGATTATGGTGTAAAGAATGTATTGATTATTTAAAAAGATCAGCAGAAAATGATGACAAAGTTGCAATGTTTAATTTAGCCAATAGATATAGAGATGAAGAAGGAACAGAAAAGAATTCAGAAAAAGCCTTTCATTGGTATCAAAAAGCAGCAGAAAAAGATCATATTAAAGCAATGAATAGTTTAGCTCTATGTTATTATGATGGAAAAGGAACAGAAAAGGATTTAGAAAAAGCCTTTCATTGGTATCAAAAAGCAGCGGAAAATGGTGATGAAGTAGCAATGAATAGTTCGGCCATATGTTATTATCATGGAGAAGGAACAGAAAAGAATTATGAAAAAGCCTTTTATTGGTATCAAAAAGCAGCAGAAAATGGTGATGAAAAAGCAATGTATAATTTAACCATATGCTATAAAAATGGAAAAGGAACAGAAAAGGATTTAGAAAAAGCCTTTCATTGGTATCAAAAAGCAGCGGAAAATGGTGATGAAGTAGCAATGAATAGTTCGGCCATATGTTATTATCATGGAGAAGGAACAGAAAAGAATTATGAAAAAGCCTTTTATTGGTATCAAAAAGCAGCAGAAAATGGTGATGAAAAAGCAATGTATAATTTAACCATATGCTATAAAAATGGAAAAGGAACAGAAAAGGATTTAGAAAAAGCCTTTTGTTGGCATTAAAAAGCAGCAGAAAATGGGTATGAAAAAGCAATGAATAGTTTAGCTATATGTTATTATCATGGAGAAGGAACAGAAAAGAATTATGAAAAAGCCCTTTATTGGTATCAAAAAGCAGCAGAAAATGGTGATGAAAAAGCAATGTATAATTTAACCATATGCTATAAAAATGGAAAAGGAACAGAAAAGGATTTAGAAAAAGCCTTTTGTTGGTATCAAAACGCAGCAGAAAATGGTAATGAAGTAGCAATGTTTAATTTAGCTTATAGTTATTATTATGGAGAAGGAACAGAAAATAGTTATGAAAAAGCTTTTTATTGGTATCAAAAAGCAGCAGAAAATGGTGATAAAAAAGCAATGTTTAATTTAGCTATATGCTATGAAAATGGAAAAGGAACAGAAAAGGATTTAGAAAAAGCAGTTTATTGTTATCAAAAAGCAGCAGAAAATGGTTATGTAAAAGCAATGAATAGTTTGGCCATATGTTATGAAAATGGAGAAGGAACAGAAAAGAATTATGAAAAAGCCTTTAATTGGTATCAAAAAGCAGCAGAAAATGGTGATGAAAAAGCAATGCTTAATTTAGCTATGGTCTATGAAAATGGAGAAGGAACAGAAAAGAATTATGAAACAGCCTTTTATTGGTATCAGAAAGCAGTAGAAAAAGATTATATTAAAGCAATGAATAATTTAGCCAATAGTTATTATAATGGAAAAGGAACAGAAAAGAATTATGAAAAAGCCTTTTATTGGTATCAAAATGCAGCAGAAAAAGATTATATTAAAGCAATGAATAATTTAGCCAATAGTTATTATAATGGAAAAGAAACAGAAAAGAATTATGAAAAAGCCTTTTATTGGTATCAAAAAGCAGCAGAAAATGGTAATAAAGTAGCAATGTTTAATTTGGCAGCTAGTTATAAAAATGGAGAAGGAACAGAAAAGAATTTAGAAAAAGCCTTTTATTGGTATAAAAAAGCAGCAGAAAATGGCGATGAAGTAGCAATGAATAATTTAGCCAATAGTTATTATCATGGAGAAGGAACAGAAAATAATTATAAAAAAGCCTTTCATTGGTATCAAAAAGCAGCAGAAAATGGTAATGAAGTAGCAATGTTTAATTTAGCAAATAGTTATTATTATGGAGAAGGTACAGGAAATAGTTATGAAAAAGCTTTTTATTGGTATCAAAAAGCAGCAGAAAAGGATCATATTAAAGCAATAAATAGTTTAGCGCTATGTTATTATGATGGAAAAGGAACAGAAAAGAATTTAAAAAAAGCCTTTCATTGGCATCAAAAAGCAGCAGAAAATGGTGATGAAGTAGCAATGTTTAATTTAGCTAATAGTTATTATAATGGAAAAGGAACAGGAAAGAATTATGAAAAAGCCTTTCATTGGTATCAAAAAGCAGCAGAAAATGGTAATGAAGTAGCAATGTTTAATTTATCCAATAGCTATTATAATGGAGAAGGAACAGAAAAGAATTTAGAAAAAGCCTTTTATTGGTATTAAAAAGCAGCAGAAAATGGTGATGAAGTAGCAATGAATAATTTAGCCAATAGTTATTATCATGGAGAAGGAACAGAAAATAATTATAAAAAAGCCTTTCATTGGTATCAAAAAGCAACGGAAAATGGTAATGAAGTAGCAATGTTTAATTTAGCTGATAGTTATTATTATGGAGAAGGAACAGAAAATAGTTATGAAAAAGCCTTTCATTGGTATCAAAAAGCAGCAGAAAATGGTTATGAAAAAGCAATGCTTAATTTAGCTATATGCTATGAAAATGGAGAAGGAACAGAAAAGAATTATGAAAAAGCTTTTTATTGGTATCAAAAAGCAGCAGAAAAAGATTATATTAAAGCAATGAATAATTTAGCCAATAGTTATTATGATGGAAAAGGAATAGAAAAGAATTATGAAAAAGCCTTTCATTGGTATCAAAAAGCAGCAGAAAAAGATTATATTAAAGCAATGAATAATTTAGCTGATAGTTATTATTATGGAAAAGGAACAGAAAAGAATTTAGAAAAAGCCTTTTATTGGTATCAAAAAGCAGTAGAAAATGGTGATGAAGTAGCGATGTTTAATTTAGCAACTAGTTATAAAAATGGAGAAGGAACAGAAAAGAATTTAGAAAAAGCCTTTTATTTGTTTCAAAGAGCAGCAGAAAATGGCGAGAAGTATGCAATGAAAGATTTAGCCATATGTTATAAAAATGGAGAAGGAACAGAAAAGAATTTAGGAAAAGCCTTTTATTGGAATCAAAATGCAGCAGAAAATGGGTGTATTAATGCAATGCTTAGTTTAGCCAGTAATTATTATAATGGAAAAGGAACAGAAAAGAATTTAGAAAAAGCCTTTCATTGGTTTCAAAAATCAGCAGAAAATGGTGATGAAGTAGCAATGTTTAATTTATCCAATAGCTATTATAATGGAGAAGGAACAGAAAAGAATTTAGAAAAAGCCTTTCGTTGGTGCCAAAAAGCAGCAGAAAAAGATCATATTAAAGCAATGCTTAATTTAGCCAATTGGTATTATGATGGAGAAGGGACAAAGAAGAATTTAGAAAAAGCTTTTTATTGGTATCAAAAAGTAGCAGAAAATAACGTAAATTCTAAAAATGAAGTTGAATCATGTAATGAATGCATGCAACCATATACTGATTATCAGTGGTGTCAACAATGTAATACTAGACGATTTCAACAAGATTTTTCAAAATGGACTAGTAAAAATGAATTTATTGATAAATTTATTCAAGAAGCACAACAGAATACTAAAAATAGTTATGAAATTTTAGAATGGATACCTTATAATAAATTGTCAAGTATTTATTATTATGATAAAGGAGGATTTGGAGAAATCCATAAAGCTATCTGGTTAGATGGACCTATTTATAGTTGGAATTTTAAACAACAACAATGGAATAGACAAATAGATTATGAGGTTGTTCTTAAAATACTTAATAATTCATCAAGTTTAAATAGTAAATTTCTGGATGAGGTATAGTATTTATTTTAATAGCAAATTTTATTTTCTTTTGCAAAAAATTTAATAATTTTTTTATCGTCTATATAGTGGAAATATCATTATAATTGTCAAAAGAAATCATTTTCAAAATTTATTCAATTCTTTGGAATTACTCAAGATCCAAATAATTTAAATTATATAATTGTAATGAGTTATGCGAAAAAAGGAAGTTTGAGAAAATGTTTACCTGATATAATTAAATTTAAGTGGCAAGATAAGCTACAATTATTGAAAACAATTATATTAGGACTTAAAGTAATTCATGAATCAAATTTAACTCATGGCGATTTTCATGATGGTAATATATTAATGTCAGATAATTACAATGAATTATTTATTATTGATTTAGGATTATGTAAACCTATAAACAATTCACAAGATTCTGGTAATGATGATGATGAAATTTATGGAGTTTTACCTTATATGGCTCCTGAAATATTAAGAAACAAACCCTATACTTCAGCAAGTGATATTTATAGTCTTTCAATGATAATGTGGGAATTTACATCAGGTATTCCCCCATTTAAATATGAAGCACATGATTATGACCTTACCTTGAATATTTGTAAAGGGGAACGTCCTGAAATTATAAAAAATACTCCAAAATGTTATATAGATTTAATGAAAAAATGTTGGGATTCAAATCCCTCAAATAGACCAACCATAGGAATGCTTGAAAATATTGTATCTGGATGGATTAGATGTAATAATGAATATTATGCAATAAACAGGGATGGAGATTATAACTTTGTAGTACATAATATTGATAATCAATTAAAAGATGATATGCTTGAATTTGTAGAAGCAAACAAAACTTTAGCACAAGAACAAGCAAATACTTCTATTATGCAATCTCATCCACAAGCATATTATACAAGTCGCAAATTTACTAAATTTACTGAAATTTTAGCTCAAGAAAAGTCCAAATTCATAGTTCAGGAAATCGTTCAAGAAAAGTCTGAGTGTTTTGAATGTATGGTTGTAGATTAATAATCTTGTTATTTATTGAATTATTTATCAGTTATTATATAGAAAATATTTACATTTTATGTGATTACAATTTTAAAATAAAATAAATATTATTAAATACAAGTATAATAATTATTGAATAATGTTCGTTTATTTAATATTTTTATTTCATTATTTCTTATAATTATAATGATTATGGTACATTTCACCTAAATCTGTTTCACAGAAACTCATTTTTCCAAAGTCATTTCGCTGAAGGGAAGTTTTGGAAGTTTGCAGAAAGACAATTCATCAAGGGCATTTCGCTGAAATTTTAGTGATTGACATATTTCTTTAATTAAAAACAATTTGATACAAAGAAAATAATAAATGTTCAAAGAACAAATTCTCTTTTTTACTTGTTTCAGAAAATTGGGAGAATGATGATATCACTATCTTTTTTAAATCCAAGATCAATAATATTTAACTAAATAGAAATAAAAAAAAATATTAATTCAAATTAATCTAGTATGGAATTATTAAAAAAAAAAGAAACCCGAACAACCAAGGAATTTATGAAACATGATGATAGAAAAAAAATATTACGTAAAAATTTATTTTTATAATAATGTTACATAATTAATGGTTTATATATATTTAACAAAAGATCATAAAATAATCAATGGTAAACATAGTGCCACATGATTAATATGTGACATAATATTTTTTTTTTATGCTTTTTTTCCGAAAAATTCATTATAAATGTTTGATTTTTCTATTGTTCATTTATTCTCCCATTCTTTCCCCTCTTAAATACATGATGTTAAATATACTTTCAAATTGGTATGGTAAGGCCTAATGTTTTTTAAAAAAATTAAAAGCTCCATGTAACCATTGGTTAAACTACTGAATTAGAAGAAATGGATTAAAAAATAATTTATATGGATAATTTAGAAAAATGAAAATAAGTATGTGAATATATGGAGAATGAAATAAACCTGGACAGGGAGCTTTTGATGTCAACTTTGTAATGTTAAATGATTTTAAAGAATTTTAAAAATTGGACTAATTAAAATAAAGAAATTGATGAATTAATTCAAAATTATAAAATTTTATACTTAACAAAATGTTTTGAATAGATACCTTATAAAATTCCTAAAGATATTACAAGATATTACTGTATTACAAGTTGTAGATTTAGTGATCTGAATGATACATTAGGTGTCGGCCTGTCGGGTATTGAGAATCAGAATTGATAAAAAATTCGTATTTCACGGTTGCATTAAAAGTTTGAATACAACAAAGATGAAATAATTCGAAAGATGAATTTTAAAATATGTAAAGGAATTAAACCAAAATTTTTAAAGATATACCAAAATTATTGTAAATTTGATAATGAAATGTTGGGATGCTGAAAGAGAAAATATGCTAACCATTGAAGAGATTAAAAAACTGGAATAATAATAAAATCATGATATAAACATCAATAAATCACTTTAAATGTATCCACTGCTGATCAAATAAATTATAACACTTTGAAACTTAAAAAAAAAAGCAATTTAACAACTTCTTTCCCTAGTAAATTACCAAGATATAATTTCAAAAAATTATAAATATTTAGTTATTGGAACTTGTTTTTTAGCTTGCGATTCAAGTCATCACGTAGTAATCAAAATACTTTTCGTACCTTCTATATTAAATCCATCTGTTTTTTTGTTGTTCAAAAAAATTCACATAGATTTAAATGCATCGCCCAGAGACACTTGAATTTGCACTTCTTCAAAACCATTTTCATCAATTCCATCTTCACGTATCTCAATTTTATGATATCGTCATCATCTAAAAATTCTTTAGTTGGAATTTTCTTCTACCAATCCACAAAAGTATTTATTTAATGCATCTGCCAATAAAGCAGCGTGGAGATCGGACATTATGTCTACTGTAGTTCTCTGATTATTTCATTGATATTTTCTATTTTTTATCATTCATTATTTCTTCTTTGTCTCTATCTTGAATCGGCCATATCTTCATTGTTGAAGAAGGCAAAATAGTTTCTTTCCAGCAATTGAAGATTGCTTCATTAATATCTTTGCTATCTTCAAAAGTTACAAATAATTGCAATATTTTCTCTTAAATTATCTTTGAAACTTGCAATTATTCCTGCGTCTAAAAGTTTCAAAAACAGTGCCAGAACGGTTATAAAGAAAAGAACAAAAGGTGGAAGAAAATTCTATTTTCAATAATTTCATTAAAAAAATATTTTCTTTACGTTTTGTATGAACAATTCTGATATGTGATAATAAAATTGAAAAACAAAAAAACAAACAAAGTACGAGTAAACTACAATTTTGACCTGTAATACTTAACATAATAAAAACGGTTACGGCACGATTTCCAGACGGATGTTAGGCTATCGGGAAATGTCCTGTCGGGAAATGGTCCGTGAGTGAATAAAAACCAGCGATCAGCCTGTCGATCGATTTATCTAGAAAAACTCAAAAGTTCGAAATACCATTTTGACCTGGTCTTTAGTTCAGATATAAAGAAAATTTGACTTTTCTTTATATGGCTAAATAGACAACCTATCATTATTGCTAAAGAAATAGAAAGATGAAATAAGTTCGTACCAATTTAACTATTGCTATACCTTAACGCAAATTTCAGATTAAATTTTCAAAATTTTTTACCAAAAAATAATTAACATTGTAAAAATGTATCAAATTGATGTCTAGATTATCCATTCTTTTAAGAATGTAATTAACTATTATTAAAACTTTTTTATTAGAATATTAGCTTACGTAATTTATTTACGCTGTGTCGGCTGCGATATGCTGCGATAGATTAGATTACAATTTAATCTTCGTCATTAGACAAATGCAGTATATGTATATTTACAATAGATATCAAACATATAATAAATTTATACAATTTTTTTTTTATTATTACATATTGATTTCCTTAAACATAGCGTTACTGCGTTAGAATGAATTATATAAGGATTACATAATAATTAAAGTTTATATACTGTACTTTCATCATTCTTTCATATCTGTGACTTGCATATCACATCAATTTTGGATGATCTTGACCCCCTAGAATTGTAAATCATTAAATAACTTCATTATCGTTTTTAAGTCTTTTTTATGTAACTTCAATAATGATATAAATCACAATTGGGTAAAACAAATTATTCAACAAAAGTATTTGTAAATTTATAACGAACATTGGTACCGACAATATTTAGTTATTTCATACCAACGATTTTATTCTTCAAAATAAACGATGTATATCAAACATCATGATTTGCATTACGCCAATTTTAATGGTTTGACATACCGCAGTTTTGTTTATCATGGATTACAATATCTTGCATTTCGAACGTTACACCAGAATTTTGATTCTTTGTTTCTATTTATAAATATACTTTTTTTATAAATCTATTTCTGAAATAATTTCCTTCTTGATTCATGTTCGATTATGTTCGATGTTTCGAAAAAGAATTTATCCATCCAAAATTGTTTCGTCGATAAAAAATGTAAGAAAAAAATATATTATATTATTTTATTTTACCTTTTTTTTTAATTGATACTCTTAATTTTCTTTTTATGTATACCATAAATTCATTATATTTATACAATTAATTTTTTTTTTCTAGATTTAATTTATATATTAATCGTCATTTTATCTTCTACTTTCGTCTAAAAGTATTTTCAAAAAATTCCTACGAGAAAAACCAATTAAAGTTAATCTTCCGTCGTACCGAGTACCCCCATAAGTTGGTGTTGAATTCTTGCCCAATCATAGATAATAATATTATGTCAAACTACCGAAGCGAGGCAAAAGCAAGGTGGGTCAAAACCAAAGTGATGCAAATACAAGACGCAACAGACTAAATAGAGCAAGTACAAGGATGGTTCAAAGTAAAATAAGAAATATATATTAGGTGAATTGTACCAAAATTGAAGTATAGACAATGTGAACGGGATAAAATTTAGATATAGGCAACATAAACCAGACCAAAATTGAGACTAGGGATGGCAACGGTCGGTCATGGTCGGTCATGGTCGGTCATCGGTCGGTCATAACCGGTCAAGAACCTTTGACCGACCGACCGACCGTTGACCGACCGGTCTAACCGACCGGTTAACCGATCCTGAAAACGTTTGCGAAACGTAATTTAATTGAAATACTTAATAAAAAACGTTTTCGCAACGTTTTCTATTACAATAAAATAATTAAAAAAACGTTTGTGAAACATTTTTTTTATTAAATTACGTTTCGCAAACGTTTTCAGGATCGGTCAAACGGTCGGTCAAACGGTCGGTCAGAGGTCTTTGACCGACCGATATCGGTCACGGTCATGACCGGTCATAACCGGTTAATGACCGTGACCGTTGCCATCCCTAATTGAGACCAAGCAAGTCGAAACAAAAGTGAATTAAACCAAAATAAGGTGTGTACAATGCCAAATGGGGAAAAATTAAAGTGAGGCAAAGGCGTTAGATATCGATCGTTGATTATTAATTTTCCTTTTAAATTTTGTGCTGCGTTATCGTATTAAACGATATAATCTTGAAAAATAGCATATATATACAGTATACTATTTATACTTTTCGCACTCGAAAATAAAAAAGAAATTATGGAAAACATGAACTCAACGCAAAATTATTCTAATATACAAACACCTTTACAAATTGTTGAAAATAATGGTGAACTCAACTTTCAACATACTTCAACCCTGGGAATGTCCACTAATACGAACATAAATACCTCACAAACTAGTGCAACTGCTTCTGCACCTACTTTTGAATTTTACCTTCCCATACCGAACGATACACGCATTTATCATGTTACTTATACAGAATTAAATACTACAACAGAAATTGCTCGACATTTAAATAACAGAATTAATTTATCTCATGTTCCTTACCATCATTTTCAACACCACTATAATGTACAAACTTCAATTCGACAACAGATTGTTCAACAATCCGCTGACCATCCACAAAATATGATTCAATTATATTCGAATGATTCGAATGACAATACTTACAATGCGTCATCCATTTCCGGTGATAATGTAAATAATATCTAAATATCATTATTTTTTTTCACACTCTTATTTCCCTTATCTTTTACTTTATACGCAGTATTATGTATGGGTGGGTTACGTCAAATTTTATTGTAAATAAAGCTATTCAAATTATCAGTTCGATTATCTTCGTAAAGAAAGAATTATTTTAACATTGCTGTATATCATAATTCATAACTCACATACGTTTTAATAAGTTTGATTTAGGATATAATATTTTAAGTGTTGACAATCATCATCACGTATTAAAAAGGATTGTGATTATGTGACACTCAAGTATAAATATATATGTGTGCGTGTAATAACTATTAAATTGCTTATTACAGTTATTTATCGGCCATCATTTTCGTGTCATGTCTCCGTCGGCGAATTTCTCATCATTTACTTTGACTGTATATTGCCCAAATTATTAAAAAAGTTTTAATTTTTAGGCCGTGCGTCTCGTATCAGAAATACTATTTATCATAACGATAAATTTGGGTTAACATTACGTTCAAATTACAAAATTAATATTGAGATAGTTAGTAATAAAAAATGATTTTACACTGTATTCATTATCCGTATTTCTATTTGACAGAATGTTAACTATTGTTTGAATTTTTTTAGAAAAATTGAGACATTTTTTGAGATGTCGTATATTAGTCGTACATTGGTCGTACATTAAAGTTTGATATGGCCCGCCGTAAGCCCATCATTTTTCATGATCATGTTACGATTTTTCACATGAACTTTTTCATCATGTGACGAATAATCTTCATGTTTCATATCGTTATGAATGATCGTTTGACGAAAATGTCTTACCACGTATTTCACATTTTAAAATTAAGAGATGTTTTTCTTATTATTTTATAAATGCATAAGAAAATCGTAAATTTCTAAATTTGTAAATAAAAAAAAAACTATAATCTCTAAATTTGTATTATTAAAATTCAGTTTTATATGAAAATTTATACAAAAAAAAAAAAACTTTTTGCCGACAAATTATAAAAATAAAAAAAAAGAAAAAAAAATTTTAAAAATTATAAAAAAAAATGTCTTTAATTTTTTTCTGTTTTATAATACGAATATTCACCAAATGATCCAAGTTCGAAACTCGAAACTCGTAAACTCGTTTTTTTTTTCAATTTCATAAATTAATTTTTACTCTCAATATTAATAATTTTCGTATTAAATTTATATGTGGATTTATTAATTTATCGCAAAAAAAAAAAGTCTTGTACACAGTAACACACGTACTGTATTTTATTAAATTTACTTAACACAATTGCAACTTTTATAAAACTGATTTAAATAATTATATACGTTTAAATATTAATAAAAAAAAAATCGGATTCTTTAATTTCCATACAAAAAAAATTAAGGAACCCAATTTTTTAAGGATTAGGTTTTTTAAAATTTTCTTTTTAATAAAAAATGGTCATTTAGGGTTTCTTTAATTTCTTTCTAATAAACTGGGGAATTTTTTTTTTGATAAATTATCTGTTCATTATCTACATGTCAAAATAAATCAAATAATCGATTTGATAAAAATGTTACGAATGCGATAATATGCGAAAAATCGGTAAATCTAAATTCGTAGAAGATTATTCATCACATGATGAAAATCGGCATGTTACAATGTCACATGGTGAGAAAGCGGCATGTCATCATGA
The DNA here is from genome assembly GCF_026210795.1 of Rhizophagus irregularis. Classification (NCBI taxonomy): domain Eukaryota; kingdom Fungi; phylum Glomeromycota; class Glomeromycetes; order Glomerales; family Glomeraceae; genus Rhizophagus; species Rhizophagus irregularis. Next base: position 488,574 of record NC_089435.1, on the reverse strand, counting down.
AAGTTATCGTGAATCACGAAAAGTAATTAATGAATCATGATGTCAATTTTATGAATCATGATTTTAATTTCTTTCCTATAAAAAAAAATAAGAAAAAAACCAATTTTCTTCGTTTTAAAAAATGGAAAAGCTTAACAAAGACATAATTCTCCTAATATTAGAAGAATTACAAGATGATTACAAAACTATTCGTTCATGCCTTTTAGTTAATAAGGATTTGTGTGAAACAACCATTCCAATTTTATGGAAAAATCCTACTAGAAAAGATCATATTAATAACGAAAAAAGTTTTTTACAAGTAATACTTTCACATTTATCAGAAAAATCAAGAAATAATTTAAAGAAACAAGGATTTGAATTTTTTGAAGATCAGAGACCTTTATTATATAATTATATTAGTTTTTGGAGACATTTGGATTTAAATTTTTTAGAATGTATCATAACTAATCATCCAAATATTAAATATAATCATTCAGATATTATATATAAAGTTGGAAATGAAATATTGAATCTATTTAATATGAATACAAAATTTATTTCTCTTTCTATTCAAAATCTAGACCGTATTCATATTACAGGGACTGAATCTTGTTTTTCAGAACTTAAATACTGTTCTTGTGATGTTAAAATCAATAGTAATGTTTTAGAGAGTTTGGCTATAACAAACACATCAATTAAAAAGTTGATATTTGAAATTAATCACTTAAAGAATAATCCCGGAATCATTAGATTAATTGAGGCACAAAAAAGCCTAAAAAAAGTCAATTTCGGTAATATATTTGTTGAAAATAGGCATGAAACATATTTTTCAATAATTAGAGCTCAAGAAGAACTAAAGGATCTTGCTGTTTTAGACAGAAATGGATTTATTATTTATGATACATATTTTAAAACACTTGAAGAATCGCTAATTAAATGTGCAGATACTATCCAGTATTTAAAAATAAGGTGGATACCTATTACAAATTATCTTTCATACCTTATAAATTTAGTAAGTTTAAAAATACAACCTACTCACAAAGCACATTTTAAACATTTAGAAAATCTATTTTTACCTCATTTAAAATGTCTAAAAACTCGATATATCTCATCTAAAATTTTAGCAAGTTTAATTGAAAATACAAAAGGTCAACTTAATAAAATTAGTATTCTTTTTCAAAATACCACTGATAATGAAAAGCTTATACAAGTAATTTATAAAAATTGTCCAAATCTTAGTTATCTTCAATTATCATTGGTTGATAGTGATATTCCAGAAGTTGAAAATATATTAATTCATTGTCAATTTTTAATTGAATTAGAAATTATGGAATTGAATGAATTTTCTCCCTTTGAAAAAGACGATTGGAATAAATTATTTGAAATTAGTGCTCCTACCGGGTCAAGTCGGGTCGGGTTTTGAGGAAATATTCGACCCGATCTGAATAAAAAAATATAAGACTCGTATTTATTCGGGTCTCATATTTTTGTAACCCGACCCTTGACTCGACCGAGTATAATTTAACTCGTGTAACCCGGGTTAGACCCGAACATTTAAGTAAAATGGGTACTAACTTATATTATGTGAGATTTTCTTCTAATAATAACAAAATTAATTTCCTTTTATTTGAAAAAAAGGCAACTTAGTGATTAACCACTAGTAGCATCCTGAAATTTGTATCATGAATGGTTATACAAAACATGTAACACTAGCTCTTATTTTTCTCCTAGACTAAATTATCTAAAATAAAATTAAAAATACGAATTTTGAACCTGGTTTAATATAATAAAAATCAAAGAGTTAGGCAAAATAATTAGCAGATATTCAAATCAAAGATAAATTGGAATTCTAAAGCTATCAGAAAAATATTATTCTCAAAAGCCAAATGTTAATTTTTTTATTTTTCTGATTAAGCTATGTTAATATTTGTTAAAACTAATTCTTGGCTTAATTTTGGCCAAAATTATAATTTTGCCAGAATTAAAAACATCCGGGTCGATCCGGGTCAAACCCGGGTCAAACCCGGGTCAAGGAAATTTATAACCCGACCCGGCGGGTCGGGTCATGCGGGTCATGCGGGTCACGGGTCATTAAAAATCGTTAGTACCGACCCGATTTAAAAGTCGAGTCGGGTCAAATTAACCCGGGTCGACTCGTATCATTCGGAGCACTATTTGAAATATTATTGAGATCCTCACCAATTAATTTGTTTAAGTTTAAATTTTTTTCTCGGAATATAGAAAACAAATTAGAAATATTAAAATTATTTCTTGATAGTTGGAAGGACAGACATCCTATAATATTACAAACAATTACATTAGAATATGAATTAGATAAATTGGAGCTACAGGTATTAAAGGATCAACTACAAATGTATAAGGTAGAAGGTATAATTAAAAATTATGACTTTGATGATAATACTGAAGGTATTGGACGTCTCTATCATAACAGTGAATTCAATAATATGTGTCGGTTGCGCATCAATTGGTAACTGACGCACTTCATCTGTATCACACAATAAAGTCTAACGTTATCAACTGATCAACGCCAATGAAGTGTTAAAAAAAAAATTATAGTTAAATAAAAAATAATAGTAGAGACATCTTATGACAATTTCTTTCTTCTATCATTTTTATAAATCAAAGTAATTTTTATACAATACTTATAAAACTTGTAGAGGATAATTAATAATTAAGAACAAATTAGTTAACAATATCCAGCGTGTTCAAAATATGATTTAGCCAATTGTCATACAACTAAAATTTAATGCATCTACCGACTTTCTATAGATTCCCACACAATTACGTTGTTGGCGTAAACAATTTTTGATATAAACTGAAAGAATGCTTAGATAATTCCTTACCGGGTTATAATCAGTGGCAAAAATTCAAGTCGTACTTCTTTTTCTTCGCAAATATCTCGCAAACATGTATTGATGCGTATTGTGCAGGATATGGTGACATTTTTGGAAGCTGAATATTCAACCTACTTCTTAAGTACTTTATATTTGTATAAACACGTAAAGTACAGTATATTTTCATCCCATTTTAAAGTTCTAATTTACCATGTTACAGACTGAATTTTTTACAATGCGATGCTAATAGTTATTGAGTATATGAGCAAGTGTTGAAGGCTCAAACAAAACCTTTAATTTTTAACGAATATGCTTTGCAAATTCTATTAAATTTATACTTCGATAATAAATTTTATTCTAAAAAAAAAATATTTAAAGCGTTCCTTTATCACGTTCATCATCGTAATATAGCATTATTAAGTGGGAAACATTATTAAATGGAATAATTCGTGATCAGTGTAACAATCGATGAAAACTTAGCTTTGCGATTATCTCGTGATCCTGTGATTCAATTCGATTAACTTTTTTTTGTCATATAGCTTTCCGCGCCCTCTACAGAATAAAAAAAAAGATCGCCGAAATTGGACCAATAGATCGATTTTTTTCAGAACATATCGGATTCATCCGAAAGAAATCGGCTTTGCGATTATTTCGTGATCCAGTGGATCAATTTCGATTAACCTTTTGTTGTTGTGCAACTCTCTACACCCCCTACAATATAAAAAAGATCGTCGAAATTGGTTCAATAGATCGTGGGATAATCGCAAACCCGATTTTTTTAATTTACCCCTAGGGATTTCCCCGATTGTTACACGAATAACGAACATAAAACGAAAAAAAAATGACTAAAACGTATACGATATTCCTGGCATTACAAGTAGAATTAATTCTTATTCGCGCGAAAACAAATTTAATTACAAATAATAATTATAAAGTATAAACTGTTTCAAAAATCTCTGAACAACCTTTTATTTATTATTAAAATAAATAAATTTTAAAATAAATGTCAAATAATTAATAAAATATGATTATCGAAAAATTTTTATGCTGATCAGAGTTTAATTTGAGAGAGTAGAAAAAGTTTGTAAATATCCGTATTTTGAAACTCGGTCAGACTCGGTCTGAGCTTAAAATATGAAAATAAATTAATTTTCTACTAAAACTAAAAATTTTAATAATTTTATTGAATATATATTATTTTTTTTTTACAATCATTTCTTGCGTCTCGCTCAGTCGCTCAACAATTTTATATTTAGGCAAAAAATTTAATTCTCTAAAAAAAAGAACCAATTATCAATTTTTTAATATTTATTACAATAATCTATCGTTAAAAAAAAAATCTCGTAAAAAAAAAAAATATATTTAAATTTCTCTTCGCCATTCAATAATGAAATTTTACGCATTATTTTGCAACGCAACTATAATTTTTGGCGTAGGCTCAGTGATTAAATAGCGGAATATTCCTTTTTTGGAGATAATTTGCCATTTAAGACAAAGGATCTTTCATTTTCCCACATAAATGAAAGATTTCTGTTAAATAAAGTTTTTGACCAAAATTGCTGCGCCTCATATTTTTTAAAATTTCGGGTTCACTATAACCCGAAACGATTTCAAAATAGGAAAACTAAATTTATGTTCATAGTAATATTGACTTTATTACAAATAAAAATTACTAAGTGAAACTGTGGGAAGATAATGATAAAAAATGTTAATCTCGAGGGAATATCTTACTATAAAATCATTCATCGATCTATTTTAAGATCAATCAACTAAACCGGATATAGAAAGATTATTCAAATGACATGTGGTAATAACAATTATAATGTTAATAATCAATGTAACGCTTAGCCACAAACGTTGATCCGGATTTTCCTGATTTCTTTTCCAGAAACTTTAAATGATCAAATCAATTAATAATCGTTCATATCATTGATAATATATAAAAATGCATTAATGAGAATCATACGAGATTAATTCATCAAAAATATTAATTTTTGAAGAAATGGCTCAAGATTCTACTTCTCCCGTCAAAACCACTAAAGCTCTTGATGATTATGTTCTATTAGGTCGTAGTGGGTTGAGAGTTTCTCCATTATGTCTTGGCGCTATGGTAAGATTATTCGTAAAACTATTCGTAAATTTGGTCAATTTATAATAATTAATGTATGTTTAACGTATGAAGACTTTTGGAGAATCATGGGTAAGTTACTTGTAAATTAATTCTAATTAATTAATAATTCAAAAAAAAAGAAAAATAATTCTGAACGTTAAAATTATATAAACAGGGATTAGGTGCTACTAAAGAAGAATCGAAAAAGGTTTTTGACCTTTATTATGAAAAAGGTGGAAATTTTTTTGGTAAGTTTCTCTTATTTACGCTGTCGCTCTTAATCTTTTGTCGTGAAGATATTTTAATGACATGCAACTCTTTAGATACCTCTTGCAATTATAATTTTGGTGACGTAAGTAATAAAAATATTAAATATTAGTTCTGTTGATTCAATATTAATATTTATTAATGAAATATTTAGAGTGAACGCTTCCTTGGAGATTACGTTTCCGGTAAACGATCCGATGTTGTGATCGCAACAAAATATACATGTACGAATCTTGAGCTTTCTATGTAACTTTTTCTATTTAATTTTTTGAATTTCCAATAATTTTTCAAAATTTATTTCTTTAGGTAATAATACTTTTATGCAAAAGGAAAGGAGATTCAATCCGAATTTCGGTAAGTTGTTTATAGTTAGTATATATAATATCTTATATTAGTTGACAATAAATTGAAACTTAACTGCTAAATATATAGGAGGAAATCATCGAAAGAGTCTTGTAGAAAATTTGGACGAAAGTTTGAAACGATTGAACATGAGTTATGTTGATATTTTATATGTCCATATCTTTGAATATCGAACTCCCATCGAAGAAATGATGAGATCATTAGATGACGTAGTTCGAAGTGGAAAGGTAAGATAATCATTATTTAACAATATTCATTCAAAATAAGTTGAATATTTATTAATAAAAAAAATTAGGTTTTATATGTCGCTGCAAGCGATATTCCGTCTTGGGCATTCACTCGTGGTAATACCATTGCTGAATTACGTGGATGGAGGTACGATATTATAACAATAGCTTATAGATAATGATAAGCTTTAAATTAACCTATAATTTATTAATCATGTTTAGCCCCTTCATTGGACTTCAAGCGCGTTATAATTTGTTGGATCGTACGTCAGAATTTGACTTACAACCTGCTTGTGCTGAACTTGGTGTATGTATTATCAACTAAAATTCACGTTCATAATTCACTTGAACCCATGTACCTAATAAAATCTTTTTTTTTTAGGCTGGAATTATTCCATGGGGCATCATTGCGGATGGGTAATTAATCATTAATTATTTTTTTTTATCTTCAAAAATTAAAATTTGTTCATTTCCTTTTTTAAAATAGTTTTCTTACCGGAAAATATACGAAGGAATCAACCATTGATATAAAATCTGGTTATCGCAATCAAGCAATTGCGGGTCATTTTAAACATGAACAAAATTGGAAAATTTTAGATGAAGTTGTTGCTATTTCAAAAGAAATTAATAGATCTCCCGTTCAGGTAATTAATTATATTCAAATATTATATAAAAAAAAAAAGTTTTTAATAAATTATATTTTTTTAAACAAATAGGTTTCTTTGAATTGGATTCAACAAAAACCTGGCGTTACTTCTCCTTTAATTGGTGCTAGAACCGTTTCTCAGCTCGAAGAAAATCTTAAATCACTTGAATTCAAGTGAGTATAAAATTATTTGAAAAAGATTTTTTCTTTTAAATAAAAATGATTTCTAATATAAAAAAAAAAAATCATTTTCAGATTGACGCCTGAACAAATGAAAAGACTTGATGATGTTTCTCAACCAACTGGACGTGAAGTTCCATTTCCTTATTCAATGACTGACTCATTTGATGTTTTTATTGGAAAAAATATGCAAGTTCCAAATAAATTTGCACCTATTGTGAATACATATAATTATGGAAGATTATTTTAATGTAAAAAATTATAAATAGGTTTTTATTTTTAAAGTATTTTGTAAAATTGTATATTGTGTATATTTTATGTCTTTCAATTTTATGTCTTTCAATTTTATGTCTCTCGATTTTTGTCTTTCAATTTTATATCTTCCAATTTTTGTCTTTCAATTTTTGTCTTTCCTAAATTCAAATTTTAAATAAAAAATTGAAGTTTAAAATATAAATCGTTTTTTTTTTCAACTGATTCTTTTGATATTATAAATTTTCCTGTTCGTAATCTAATAATACAGTATATACTCCCGAATTTTCAGTGAAAAAATAAAATGTCGTAATAAAAAACCAATCATTTACATAAAAATATTTACCAATTTGACCTTTTAATCTAGAATCAAAAATCAAGTAACGTCCAATATTTATTTATCGCCGTTTTCAAGATGATGTACGCAGTTAAATTTGAATAAAAAAAAGAAACCTAAACCCGGACGAAAACGGGACGAAATATGGACAAAAAAACGGTACACCATTTTGAAAACGGCGATAATTCGATGATCAAAAATTTCTTGCAAAATTAATATTTATTGATTATGAAATTTTCAAGTTCAAAGTGAATTATTTTCCCACGGTTCAACATGCGAAAATAAATCACTTGGAGTCGAAATCCATATTTTATAAAAAAAAAAAACCAAATCTACAATACGTTGTTACAGACAGCCTATGTATTCACCCGAAAATTTATTAACTGCGCCTCACTTCTTATTGCGCAAATTATTTCTTAGTGCCAAAATGTAAAAGAACTGATTAATAGAATGCATTAATAATGCAAGATTATATAGCACCAATTTAATTGTTTCTTTGTAATCTTTTCTCTATTTTTTTTTCAAATAGAACAGTTAGGGAATTTACTGTAGTTTCGGGAAAAGTTTATGTCGATGAAACAGGTTTAATTGCAGATAGTGACAAAAATAAAAAAATTACAAATATTAAATTATTAATCAATAAAATCGGTGAAGTAATGCTGCATGTATTAATAATTAGTTTATCTGATAGGCGTGGTAGCACAATAGAGATCACGATTTTTTGATTTTTTGATTTTTTCTATTAGCTTTTCCATTAGTTTTTTTTTCAGAAATATCAAAAATATTAAAAATAAAAACAAAATTATTTTAATTTTAGAAAGAAAGAAGAAAAAAATAAGCTACTTTAAAAAAAAGTGGAAGGAAATATATGTTATGAATATTTTTTTTTAATTTAGTAACGCATTTCTTTATTAAGTAAGTCATATTAACATAATACAAAAATTGAATAACCCAATCTAGACTAAAATTCGAAATTTATGCCTAACTAATTTACTACGAAGCAACCTATAATAAGAAAAATAAAAAAATTGCTATAAGATACTAAAATTACTACAGAAAATTGATAAAATTTTTTGTCTTAAATGAAAATACTAATTTTATATTAATTCTACCAATTAATAACCTTAATAAACTATTCATAATCTACCAAAAATGACGCAAAATTTAATCCGATTAAATCACATCACCACGTGATTGAGCTTTCGTTTTTTCTTATTATCTTTCTCCTCATCCGAATCATCTGAACAGACCGAACTAGATTATTTTCTTTGGTTTTGTTGATACTAAAGATCTTAAAGGCAACCTTTTACTAAAATCTTCATTCAAATCTGACTTACGGTTTTATTGAAGATGATGTTGTAGGCGTGGGCGTTGGCGTCTGTTTCTCCAATCCATTTGATCCATCGTGTCAAAATATAACTTAACGCCATCTAAAATGTCATCTGACTGTTTTAACGGCGTGGTATTTGTCGACACTGCACAATCTTTTTTCTTCGGTCCGTTAAAGATGTATTTATCGTTCTTCCCAAATACAGTAGTTCATTTTGACTCTTTATCTGTAAGATGAACCTAATCCTTCTTCCATTGCTGATTTATAAATCGCCTCCATTATCTTGTTTTCATTGTTAAAACATAATAATACATACAAAGAACCGTGTGGTCTTATTATCTTGCCGTACATGGCTTTGCGAAGTTTGACGTACTTTATTATGCAATCGGTTTCCTGGTCTTTCATAATATGTTCATTCAATTTACGAGTTGCTTTCCAAAAAAACGTTGTCTAATTTGATAGCCGGCATTTTTCCACTAAACCACCGTATCAAAAACTTTGAACTGCCTTTCATCAACACGGTGTTAACCCTCCAATGAAATTTTTGTCCGCTTCTCCTATTAACGTAATTTTAGCTTTCACTGATTTATATTTGTAAGCTTGTTTAACACTCGGCGTTTCTATAATTCCAGTACGAAATTCCGTACTGCATTCGGTTTTGGTACGAAATCTCGAAAATCATTTGAGCGACCGACAACAAAATCTCGACAATCCAATATCTTGACAAGTCAAAATCCTGACAAAATTATAGCACATTTAAACTAAATATTACATATTGCAACAAATTATTTTATTAGAACACACATCACAAAATTGTCGATATAACTTGTCATGATTTTGGATTGTCGAGATTTTGTTGTCGATCTTGTGTTAGTCGTGCAAGTGACTGTGATCGGATATCCTGCATTCTCTATTGATCTGACGATCTTTTGCTTTTTAGATAACGTTTGATTTTCTGTTTCAACACCCTGTTTTTTTGTTGGTGAATTACTATTTTTATCCTCGACCTTTCGTTCTTAACTTTTTTGATGATTCCGCAATCTCATCTTTCTGCGATATTATTCGTGTTTTACATCCATTATTAAATCTTTAATTGCTGATCTGCCTAAGATGGGCACTGCGTTACTAATAAAATTCGGGGTTAATAGCAATAATAAAAAAAAAGCATTTTTTACATCTCGCGCGCGGAATAAGTTTCCACTATTTCACAAACAGAAATAACATAAATTCAATATTTTCCTTCATTTTATAAAACTTTTTGGCAAGTATGACTTGCCCCATAACTATATTTCTGTAACGGGTTTTCTTCAACTTTCACTTGCTTTTAATAATAAAAATATTTCAATATGTCTTTAAAAACAACTTTAAAAGCTAAAAATTATATGTTTTTAATGTAAATAACACAATATAGTAAAATGAAATATTGAAATTTCATATATTTTAAGGTGTAAATCTGATGCGCGTACATAGTAAACTCATTATTTTGCGTATGAATGTATAATTTTTTTTGTAAATTCTTTTTTATTCAGTATATCATATGACTTTTATTTATAATCAATTTGTCGTCTATGAGATATCCTTTTTTGAAATTTGTGTTCTAACACAAAATCGGCAAATTTAACCCCGAATTTTATTAGTAACGCAGTGCCGATTTTAGGCGGATCGGCAATTAATCTTTTCTTTGCCGATCTTGCTGCGTATATCAGATACAGAACGTAAATATTAAATCCGGATTGACGGTAGAGCTGGAAATTAATAAATATATGATGTCAATTTGAACTAATAATAGAGAAGATCGAAAACTTTGATTTGTAATTATATTGATTGACAAAAGATTTAAATAATTAATAATATTTCACTAATAATGGAAAAGGTCGGAAAATTTAGATTATTGTAGCATTAAAATCTTTGGCTAAAATAAATTATTGATTGACAAAAGACATAATTTAGACTAATAATGGAAAAGGTCAAAAATTTGGATGGTTAAAACAAAATAATGCAGATTCAGTTTCGGGTTCATATAATAAACTAATATAGAAAAGATTGAAAATGTAGAAGCCAATCATTATGATAAATTTCTCGAACATATAAATAATGAGAGTCTACGAAGCTGAACTTTTATCAAATTATTCATCTTCGAAGAAATGGCTCAAGATTCTACTTCTCCCGTCAAAACCACTAAAGCTCTTGATGATTATGTTCTATTAGGTCATAGTGGATTGAGAGTTTCTCCATTATGTCTTGGTGCTTTGGTAAGATTATTTATAAATTTGGTCAATTATGAAAATGTATTTTTAATATCTGTAATTCTTCATTGTTTCATATGAAGACTTTTGGAGAACAACGGGTAAGTCACCTATAAATTAATTTTAACGATGAATCAAAAGAAGAAAAAAATTTCTGAATGTTAAAATTATATAAACAGGGATTAGGTGCTAATAAAGAAGAATCGAAAAAAGTTTTTGACCTTTATTATGAAAAAGGTGGAAATTTTATTGGTAAGTTTTTCTTATTTACGCAGTTGCTCTTAATCTTTTATTATGAGGATATTTTAATGACGTGCGTCTTTTAGATACCGCTTGCAGTTATAATCTTGGTGAAGTAAGTAATAAAATATTAAATATTAGTTCTGTTGATTCAATATTAATATTTATTAATGAAATATTTAGAGTGAACGTTTCCTTGGAGATTATGTTTCCGATAAATGATCCGATGTTGTGATTTCGACAAAATTTACGCGTACGAATCTTGAGCTTTTTATGTAACTTTTTAATTTTTAAATTTCTAATAATTTCAAAATTTATTTCTTTAGTTAATAATACTACTGTGCAAAAGGAAAGGAGATTCAATCCGAATTTCGGTAAGTTGTTCACAGTAGTTAGTATATATAATATCTTATATTAATTGACAATAAATTGAAACAACTGCTAAATATATAGGAGGAAATCATCGAAAGAGTCTTGTAGAAAATTTAGATGGTAGCTTAAAACGACTGAACATGAGTTACGTTGATATTTTATATGTTCATGTTTACGAGTATCGAACTCCGATTGAAGAATTTATGAGATCATTAGATGACGTAGTTCGAAGCGGAAAGGTAAATGAATTGCTGTCTTATTCAGTTTTTTTTATAAATATTATTAAAAAAAAATGAATATAAAAATAATAGGTTTTGTACGTTGCCGTGAGTGATATTCCATCTTGGGCACTCTCTCGTGCAAACACTATGGCTGAATTACGTGGATGGAGGTACGAAATTATAAAATAACTTGTAGATAATTATGTTTTTTTTAAGTTAACGCATTTTTATTAATTGTGTTTAGTCCTTTTATTGGACTTCAAACGCGTTATAATTTGTTGGATCGTTCGTTAGAATTCGACCTACAACCTGCCTGCGCTGAACTTGGTGTATGTATTATAAACTAAATTCATGTTCATAATTCACTTGAACTATATATCTAAAAAAAAAGTTTTTAGGTTGGAATTCTTCCATGGAGTATCGTTGCAGATGGGTAATTAATCGTTAGTTTTTTTTTTATCTTCAATATTTAAATTTATTCATATTTCTTTTTTATATATATAAAAGTTTTCTTACCGGAAAATATAAGAGAGAAACAAATATTAATTTAAAATCCGATTATCGCAATCGATCAATTATAAATTATTCAAAGGACGAAAAAAATTGGCAAATTTTAGATGAAGTTATTGCTATTTCAAAAGAGATTAATCGATCTCCCGTTCAGGTAATTTATAATTTTATATTCAATCTCTAAATATTATATAAAAGTTTCAATACAATATTTTTTTAAAAATAAATAGATTGCTTTGAATTGGATTCAACAAAAACCCGGTATTACTTCTCCTCTAATTGGTGCTAGAACTGTTGCTCAACTCGAAGAAAATCTTAAATCACTTGAATTCAAGTAAGAATCATAATTAACTTTTTCCATTTTTTTTTTAAAAAAAAAATCACAAACTAGAAAGAATAAAATAAAAAATATCATTTTCAGATTGACACCTGAACAAATGAAAAGACTTGATGATGTTTCTCAACCAACTGGACGTGAAGTTCCATTTCCTTATTCAATAACTGACTCATTTGATGTTTTTATTGGAAAAAACATACAAGTGCCAAATAAATTTGCACCTATTGCGACTACATATAATTATGGAAGATTATATTAATATAGTATCAATGTGAATACTTTGTATATTTTATATTTACATCTTCAATTGATTTTTTTCTAATTATACAAATTTCAAATAAAAACAAGAGGCAAGTTTCAATGAGGAGCTATCCATTGGTCATGATATATTTGTGTATAGTATAACATTATTTATTAATAAATTTTTGGTTTATACGTTCAAATCGGCTCCTTCTTTTAAAAAATTACTTTATTGCAAATTCCAATTTCCAACGTTCTGGTATTGAAAAACATTATGCAAGGCATTTTACCTGTCTTTTTAATTTCATTAAGTCCAGTATTGAGAAATCATCGACTCGTGCTTTAAAAAAAATCTATTAGGGTGGGGCAAAATTAAAGTTAATGCTAGTAAAGTTAAAGTTAGAAGTTGGCTAGAAATTACTAATTTAGGATGATCTGTATTTTAACCGGTTAAGTTAGCCGGTTAATTAGTCGGTTAATTTAACTGGTTAAATTAACCGGTTAACCGTTTTTTGAGAAGTCTTAACCGGTTAGCCTTAATCGGTTCCAATCCTAAATGCAGATTCTAAGATCATATAATAAACTAAAATAGAAAAGGTTGAAAATTCGGACCGTTGTAGAAGCCGGTCATTATGATAAATATCTTGAACATATAAATAATGAGAGTCTAGTCAGTCTATGAAGCTGAAATTTTATCAAATAATTCATCTTTGAAGAAATGGCTCAAGATTCTACTTCTCCCGTCAAAACCACTAAAGCTCTTGATGATTATGTTCTATTAGGTCGTAGTGGATTGAGAGTTTCTCCATTATGTCTTGGTGCTTTGGTAAAATTATTTATAAATTTGGTTAAATTATGAAAATGTATTTTTAATATCTGTAATTCTTCATTGTTTCATATGAAGACTTTTGGAGAACAACGGGTAAGTCACCTATAAATTAATTTTAATTGATGAATCAAAAGAAGAAAAAAATTTCTGAATGTTAAAATTATATAAACAGGGATTAGGTGCTAATAAAGAAGAATCGAAAAAAGTTTTTGACCTTTATTATGAAAAAGGTGGAAATTTTATTGGTAAGTTTTTCTTATTTACGCAGTTGCTCTTAATCTTTTATTATGGGGATATTTTAATGAAGTCATTTAGATACCGCTTGCAATTATAATTTTGGTGAAGTAAGTAATAAAAATATTAAATATTAGTTCTGTTGATTCAATATTAATATTTATTAATAATGAAATATTTAGAGTGAACGCTTCCTTGGCGATTACGTATCCGATAAACGATCCGATGTTGTGATTTCAACAAAATATACAGCTTATAATACTGCTATAGAAAAGGATAGGAGATTCAATCCGAATTTAGGTAAGTTGTTCATAGTTAGTATATAATACCTTATGTTAGTTAACAAAACTGTTAAATATATAGGAGGAAATCATCGAAAGAGTCTTGTAGAAAATTTGGATGAGAGTTTGAAACGATTGAACATGAGTTACGTTGATATTTTATATGTTCATGCTTACGAGTATCGAACTCCAATTGAAGAATTTATGAGATCATTAGATGACGTAGTTTGAAGTGGAAAGGTAAATGAATTGCTGACTTATTTAGTTTTTTTTATAAATATTATTAAAAAAAAAATGAATAAAAAAAATAATAGGTTTTGTACGTTGCCGTAAGTGATATTCCATCTTGGGCACTCTCTCGTGCAAACACTATGGCTGAATTACGTGGATGGAGGTACGAAATTATAAAATAACTTGCAGATAATTATGTTTTTTTTAAGTTAACGCATTTTTATTAATTGTGTTTAGTCCTTTTATTGGACTTCAAACGCGTTATAATTTGTTGGATCGTTCGTTAGAATTTGACCTACAACCTGCCTGCGCTGAACTTGGTGTATGTATTATAAACTAAATTCATGTTCATAATTCACTTGAACTATATATCTAAAAAAAAAAAGTTTTTAGGTTGGAATTCTTCCATGGAGTATCGTTGCAGATGGGTAATTAATCATTAGTTTTTTTTTTATCTTCAATATTTAAATTTATTCATATTTCTTTTTTATATATATAAAAGTTTTCTTACCGGAAAATATAAGAGAGAAACAAATATTAATTTAAAATCCAATTATCGCAATCGATCAATTATAAATTATTCAAAGGACGAAAAAAATTGGCAAATTTTAGATGAAGTTATTGCTATTTCTAAAGAGATTAATCGATCTCCCGTTCAGGTAATTTAGAATTTTATATTCAATCTCTAAATATTATATAAAAGTTTTAATACAACATTTTTTTAAAATAAATAGATTGCTTTGAATTGGATTCAACAAAAACCCGGTATTACTTTTCCTCTAATTGGTGCTAGAACTGTTGTTCAGCTCGAAGAAAATCTTAAATCACTTGAATTCAAGTAAGAATCATAATTACCTTTTTCCATTTTTTTTTTTAAAAAAAAAATCACAAACTAGAATAAAATAAAAAATATCATTTTCAGATTGACACCTGAACAAATGAAAAGACTTGATGATGTTTCTCAACCAACTGGACGTGAAGTTCCATTTCCTCATTCAATGACTGACTCATTTGATGGTTTTATTGGAAAAAACATGCAAGTGCCAAATAAATTTGCACCTATTGCGACTACATATAATTATGGAAGATTATATTAATATAGTATCAATGTGAATATTTTGTATATTTTATATTTACGTCTTAAGTTAATTTTTTTCTAATTTACAAGTAAAAACAAGAGGCAAGTTTCCATGGGGAGTTATCCATTGATCATCTATATTTGTATAGTATAACATTATTTATTAATAAATTTTGGTTTATACGTTCAAATCGGCTCCTTCTTTAAAAAATTACTTTAGTATTTATAAATTCTAGCATTCTGGTATTGAAAAAACATTATCTATATTTGTATGCAAGGCATTTTTGCTTGTCTTTTTAATTTCATTAAGTCCAGTATTGAGAAAAATTTAAAAATTTTTTTTTTTCCCTATTGCAAATTCCCAGTATTGAGAATCCTCTTCTGGATATATGAAAAAGAGAAAACTTTTAAAAAAAGTTTATTTTTTCTATTGCAAGTTCCAGTATTGAGAATTCTCTATTAGACATAAACTTTTTCTCTATTTGTAGATTCTGATATTGAAGAAAAAAATTCTTTTGAGAATTTTTTTATTTGTTATTTTAGATATCAGCATTTTTGATTTTAATAAACAAAAACGTCTTTTTGTTGTCAGGTTCTGCCGTTCTGGCATTTCGATTTAGTAATAAAAAAAAAAATTTTTTTATTATTTATGGCCGATTTAATGAAAAAAAAAATAATACTTTTTTCATTCGTAGATATTGGTATGCCAGCATTGAGAAAAATAATTTTCTTTTTTTTATTTATCGATTCTGGCATTCCAATTTAGCTTGAACATTTTTATTGCAGTGATGATGATATATTCATCAGGAAATTTTTTGTGTAGAAAATATGCAAAATTTCGTGCATGAAAAAACTGATTTGCACACCCTGAAAATGCACATTATTTGCATATTAAATATATATAATATGTATATTGAGTAATTTTCTGTGATATATTGTAAAAAATTTGTACAAAAAATTACATATATAATATTGTTAACTATACTGCATAAATTTTGAGAAATTTAAGTATTTGTGCAATATTGATTAGTGATGTAATGGTGTAGTTAGCCGAAAAACGGAGCTGAATTCCTGATTGCTGATCATCCGGACCCGGTTTAATCGCAGAAAATCCCCTGGAATTCCACGACGATCTAAGCCCGAGCCAGGTCCGGATCACGTTGCGGTAATTATCTTTCGGCTAACTACACCAATATAGAGAAGATTATGCCTTACGGTGTCGGTCCAATGATCTTTCTGCGTCCAGTCACGTCAATTTTTAGCACAGTCATGTGAATTTGGGTCCAGATCATCGGAGATCGGACCATGTGGTCTAGTGATTCGCTAAAAATTACTTGATTATAAAGCTTGATCTACACGGTTTTTTTTGCTTTATAATGAGTTATTAAAAAATTTTTTTTTTTACTACTATATTAAATATTTAATGAGATAATGGTTTTAGATGATATAGTATATATAAATTGCTAGGAACCTCTTGTTTCAATAAATTAAGATGCAATTGATTTTTGTTATAAGTTTTTAAACATTTTATTGTATAAAAAATGTTTATTTAAATCTACAATTAATACAAAAAAAAATAAAATAAAATGTAGATCGGTCATGTAGATTTAATTCGGTCTGATTGATCAAAATCACAGGACTCAGTTAACTCAGTCCAATGGTAGCGAAGTCCGATCAAAGTTTAAATTCGGTCTGCATCAAAATTCATATGACTGTGCTAAAAATTGACATGACTGGCAGAAAGATCGTCGGACCGGACTCAGTAAAGATATTTATTTATATAGATAACAACTCTGATTCCCTAAGTCATCATGTGATCATCACGGAAAATAATTTTGCTGAGGTCGATCCAATTTTAATAATTTTTTTTTTAAAAACTTTATTATTATTATAACAATTATTGCATAATTTAGACGACATGCATCTCCTAATAAAGTATCTATCTAAAAACCTGTTAAAAAAAATAAAAATAAAATAAAACTAAACAAACTAAGACTACCAAAACGTACTAGCTATTTATAATTTTAATTTTTAATTAAAATCTACGCTAATACCTACTATCACTAGCGATAGATACTTTACTAACAAATTTATCACTTTTTCTTATTCTTTTTCTTTGATTCCCACCTTTTTTACCTTTCCCTCCTTGAGCAGATTTTTCTTTTTTCGCCACTACTGTAGCAATATTTTCTGATTCACTCTCCCCATCAGTTTCATCACTACTAACTGACCCTACTCAATTATTCCTTGCTACATCGCTTGTGGCCAATTTTTTCTTCTGAAATTTCTTCTTTTTTAATTTCAGGCAGATGCAATGAACAAGCTTGATTCACCTTATTATATAGAATCACGGAAATTGGTACTTCTCCAGTTTTTCCTTTTTTCCTGAAATCATTAATGACGTCAAGCACTTCGTCCGGAGTCACGTGACCGTTCGTATCTGACCCATTTATTTTTATTTTTATTTTTATTTTTATTTTTAAGAAAAAAAACTCTCTCCCCTTTCCGTTTTTTTTTGTTAAAAAACCGCAGTAATATACCTTTTTTTTCACAAATACTTATATTTTTTGTAAGGAGCGAGGACCACTCGGTGGCCTCTACGGAAAGGTCTCCTTTTATTACCCTTGACCTCTGAGAGATATGGATACAGAAGATATACCTGTTCCACTTCAGTCTGTTCATAACGACCAGACTATTTTACCTTTACCTTTTCCCTTAAAAACGTTTAATAATACGTCCAATACTCATGAAAATACTTTCCTTGTCTCTGTGAAAAAATTTCACGTGATGACTAAACGCTGAACCGGTTATAACAAGATTTATGAATTTAGGCGCTCAAAAAGTTTCTTTTTTGAGCTTGCTGATCCTTTCTCGGACACCAATAATCTTCATTTATTTTTACACACCAATGATTATCACATGGATTCTACGCCTATTCGATACACATCCACAAGTTATTTGCCTAACACAAAATATCAAATTAGTAAAATGCTCACACACTTTTTTATTTTACAAAAAGTTTTACCTCGACGTATTCAACAAAAGTATTTTGATTTGATTCGCCGGAAATTATTGGAACAAATTAACTTTATCAAGTCACGTGCTTCTAAAAGAACTTTGAAGAACTCCATTACCCGCACTTTCTTCTCGTTTTCTTATAAGCGCTATCGCTTCCACTTTGGCATTTACATTCCTTGTGAACATGCTTGCGCACCTGGTTCATTAAACCCTTTCACCTGGTGTCATAGCCCGAGCCCTTTCGTCATGTCTTTAAATAGACGTGCTTGTGGTACTCATCAATCTGAATTCTCGAGAACAGAAATCAACCACCATCTGAAACCTGTGCCTGATTCAGACCCAGGATTTATAAATTCAAAATCTTCACACGCAAATCATGTATATGATCTTTGGCAACATCGATGGAAAAATGATATTTTTTCCAATCGTCTTGGTATTCGATACAATGTATGTTATGCAGCCAACAGTAGTAATTTCGTGCGAAAGCACCCAGGCGCCTACATTTATAGGAAACACCTTTCGAATTTCAGCTTCGACCTCAGCAGTAACCCTGTAACGAAACGCAAACAGGAAACCCGCTTTAAGAGACATTGTGCACGGGTGTTTAAAAATATTAACCCTACATCCCGCACTATGAAAGAAGATAAACTCGCAGCAGGGAGACGTTTTCGCTTCCTATTCCATGAATCTCAACACATTTACTCACCTCTTCACCACCTGAAATTCAAACGTTTTTCAATAGGAAAATTTTTACCTGATCCCGATGACTATACATTTAACATACCTTACCATTCGCTGAAGAATTCCAGTATTACGCCTATAGTTGGTTCACAACCTTCGACATCATATAGGCCTTCTGGTGCCAATACAATCCCCCATTATTTGAATGCTGAAGAAATTGCGGTGCTCGGTGGCTCTTTAGAACCACTTAAACGTACTCCTGTTTATTACGGTTATAACCCCGTAGACCCGTCAAAAGTGGACAGTAGTTATCACTTACAATACAACCCTATTCAACCCGATTTACCTCCCAGTATCGAAATACGTCAATCTAATCCTTTAGATTACGATTCATCCACCGCTAACGCTATAGGTACTACACTCAAACATTATTATCGTCGAGCAATGTTGACTCGACAAATTACGGTCTGGACTAAAGACTACCATAAGTATATGAAACAACCTCCACCACCTCCAAAACCTTCCAAAAAGAAACAGCATCACAAGTGGAAGAAATGGATGGAAAAGCATCAAGATTATGAAGACTTTATGAGCAAACCGTACGCTCCTCGGCCTTACTACCCGCCTGATTACCATACAGACCTTTTTGGTTCTCCTTCATACACATCAGATGAAACTAAAACAGTGGAATACCGACCTAACAAGAGGGATACGTTGACCAATTCTTCCGCTTCATCACAATGACACGACAATAAAAGACCAAGACCAGCGAATAGTTATTTACCTGACTCCCTATTTACTAGTCTTAATTCTAATTAAATTAGTTTTTTTTGTTTTCTTTATATATGTATATTTTCCATGTAATGAGTCTTATAACATTTTTTCCTACTTTATAATTTACATTACACATTTTGGCGTCTAACTTACCCCTACGTCATCATGTATATATGTAAATATATTAAACAATTTAGAATAGTATGAACCACTCCACTTATGACAGTATTGACAAGTGGCAGCCTTAGGGCTGAAAGCAAAATACGGGTTTTATTAATTTTTCTTGTTCATTTTTCTTGGAATTTTGGTAAGACTGTTTTAAATTTAATTTTTTTAGTTCTTCTTTTTCATTCGATAGTACTTTCTAGACTCCCGGTTATACCTGATTGTTCTATTGAATAAGAGGCAAGACGACCCCTTCAGGCTCCTCCTGAGAGGTTGGGTTTATCATTAGCTTAGAATTTATTGTTTTTTTAAATCATGTTTATTCTTATTTAGCGTTCGGCAGTCGAGTCTATATTTTAAAAATAAAATAAAAAAAAAAAATTTTTATTTTTAAAATATAGACTCGACTGGACTCGAACGCTAAATAAGAATAAACATGATCTAAAAGAACAATTAATTCTAAGCTAATGATAAACCCAACCTCTCGGGAGAAGCCTGAAGGGGTCATCTTGCCTCTAGAGATTTAGAGGACCCACGCATAGCGTGGACCCCCTAAATCTGCTCTCATACCAGTACCCAGGCGTAGTGCAATGGTAGTTCGTTTCTATTCAAAGTCCTTATGGACCCGCTGCCCATGTACACTACACTAGGTATGAGCCGATTGCAATGTATCCAAGGCTCACGCAAATTGGTGGACCACCATAGGTGGTTAGTACTCCCGCCCGTACTATTATATCCCCATAGGGGCCTATATCGGGTACCAAGATGCTTTAACAGAGTCATAGGACCATCTGGCATATCAGATATGCTGGAACCGCAGTACGGGGCCACTATCCCTTGGTTATCTGAAGTCAAATGACCATTTCTAGGACTCGCCATACCAGTCTACCAATGATCACATCTACCACCTCACCATTCGGTAGGCATCATTTCAGCTCCCCCTAAAGGTACGGGATCTTCAACACAGTTGGTGGCTGTGCACGCAGTAATATTTGTAGCAAGGATCATTGGCTGGACGATCTGAACCTGCGTCCTATTGATTGGTCAGATCAATAGGGAGTGTAGACGCCTTAGGCCATTACACTAGGGACGCCAATCCCCCTCTGACCCATTTACCCCAGCATCGCCCCAAGATTTCTAAGTAAAATTCCACCCCACATGACCGGTGATGTTTAAGGGGGAGTGAAAAAATATTTTTTCACCACTAAAAATTTTCTCTGTCCCCAGAATTACTTATGAAAAAATGAAAACGGTGAGGTGTGACGCGGGGTGACATTTTATGCAGGTCACGTGGGGTGAAAAATCTTGGGGCGACGCTGGGGAAGATTATCTGACCCTTTTTCGAGAAAATGAACCGACAACGCACCAATTTTAATAATTGTTATGATCATCGATCTTTTTTTATTGTAAAAAAAACTTTTTTTGGTTGAATAGTAGCTCTTTGGAACTTTATAACTGATAGAATAACTCACAATGGTATTTAAGAAGGTTAGGGAAACATTATTTTTTTAAACTGAGAATGTTAGCCAATACAGCTAATATTCCATTTTCATTTTTTTATAGAAACTTCAACCCAAATTTCAAAATTGCAAAGTAGGTAGGTATTTCATTTTATTACTCTGCTTTTTGGTTTTTTTTGTTGTTTTTTGATTTGGAAACATTACTAATATTCCCTTTTACCTTTTTTTAGGAACAGTTTGAACTCGACCTGGACTTTAAATTGCAAGATGGGTGGATGTTCCTTATTTCTTTAATTTTTTTTGTTGTTTTTTTGATTTGGAAACATTACTAATGTTCCCTTTTACCTTTTTTAGGAACAGTTTGAACTCGACCTGGACTTTAAATTGCAAGATGGGTGGATGTTCCTTATTTCTTTAATTTTTTTTGTTGTTTTTTTGATTTGGAAACATTACTAATGTTCCCTTTTACCTTTTTTTAGGAACAGTTTGAACTCGACCTGGACTTTAAATTGCAAGATGGGTGGATGTTCCTTATTTCTTTAATTTTTTTTGTTGTTTTTTGATTTGGAAACATTACTAACGTCCCTTTTTCCCTTTTTCTTTCTTTTTTTAGGAAAGGCTTAAGCCAACTTGGGCTTCAGAATTGCAAGGTGGGTTTGTTTTTTTTTTTTTGATTCGGGAGGGTTACTAATATTCTTTTTATTTATTTTTTTTAGGAAATAATTAAAAAAAAATTTTTTGACATGGATCTACTAATTAATGATTACGTAATTTCCTCTACCCTTAAAGATGTATTTATCGTTCGTTCCAAAAGCCCTTTATCTTTAAAGATGAACCTAATTCTTCTTTCATTGCTAATTTATAAATCGTCTCCATCATCTTGTTTCATTGTTAACTAAAATATAATAATACATACAAAGAACCGTGTGGTCTTATTATCTTCCCGTACATGGCTTTGTAAAGTTTGACGCACTTTATTATACAATTGGTTTCCTAGTATTTCGTACTAATATGTTCATTCAATTTACGAGTTGCTTTGCCAAGAAAATAATTTTAATAGCCGGCATTCTTCTGCTAAACCACCGTACCAAAAACTTTGAACTCAACACGGGGTTAACTCTTCCATTTATGAAATTTTTGTCCGCATGAAATTTTTGTCCGCTTCTCGTGTTAACCTAATTTCACTGATTTATATTTGTGAACTTGTTTAACACTCGGCGTTTCTATAATTCAAATCTTGGAGAGTGCTTCGTATATATGGTTATCATTCCACTTCTTAGGAATATCGTAAAATAGTAAATCACGTGACTTCTCTGCATACCCTCTGTAGAAGGTACTGGAACATTCTCTAATGATTTGACGATCTTTTGCTTTTTTAGATTACATTCCCGACACTTTTTGATTTTCTTTGTTTCATCCCATTTTTCGTTGGTGAATTGCCATTTTTATCCTCGACCTTCCGTTCTTTTAACTTTTTTGATTGTAATTCCGCAATCTCCTAATCTTTCTGCGATATTATTCATGTTTTAAATCTTTTAATCTTTTTCTTTTTGTTGTGTTTGCCGATCTTACTGCGTATATGCAATGTATATATACAGAACATTAAATATTAAATTTAAATAAAATCGGATTGACGGTAGAGCTGGAAATTAAAAAAATATGATGTCAATTTAAACCAATAATAGAGAAGATCGAAAACTTTGATTTGTAATTATATTGATTGACAAAAGATTCAGATAAATTAATAAATTTAGATTATTATAGCAATGAAATCTTTGGTTAAAATAAATTATTGATTGACAAAAGACATAATTTTAAACTAATAATGGAAAAGGTCAAAAAATTTGGATAGTTAAAACAAAATAATGCAGATTCCGAGGTCATATAATAAATTAAATAGAAAAGGTTGAAACTTCGGACCGTTGTAGAAGCCAGTCATTATGATAAATATCTTGAACATATAAATAATGAGAGTCTAGTCAGTCTACAAAGCTGAAAATTTTATCAAATTATTCATCCTCGAAGAAATGGCTCAAGATTCTACTTCTCCCGTCAAAACTACTAAAGCTCTTGATGATTATGTTCTATTAGGTCGTAGTGGATTGAGAGTTTCCCCATTATGTCTTGGTGCTTTGGTAAAATTATTTATAAATTTGGTTAAATTATGAAAATGTAATTTTAATATTTATAATTCTTTATTGTTTCGTATGAAGACTTTTGGAGAACAATGGGTAAGTAACCTACCTATAAATTAATTTAATTGATGATTCAAAAAAGAAAAAATTTTCTGAATGTTAAAATTATATAAACAGGGATTAGGTACTAGTAAAGACGATTCGAAAAAAGTTTTTGACCTTTATTATGAAAAAGGTGGAAATTTTATTGGTAAGTTTTTCTTATTTTCGCAGTTGCTCTTAATCTTTTATTATGAGGATATTTTAATGACATCTTTTAGATACCGCTTGCATTTATAATTTTGGTGAAGTAAGTAATAAAAATACTAAATATTAGTTCTGTTGATTCAATATTAATATTTGTTAATGAAATATTTAGAGTGAACGCTTCCTTGGAGATTATGTATCCGATAAACAATCCGAACTTGTGATTGCAACAAAATATTCATGTACGAATCTTGAGCTTTCTATGTAACTTTTCTATTTAATTTTTTGAATTTCCAATAATTTTTCAAAATTTATTTCTTTAGGTAATAATACTTTTATGCAAAAGGAAAAGAGATTCAATCCGAATTTCGGTAAGTTGTTTATAGTTAGTATATATAATATCTTATATTAGTTGAAACTTAACTGCCAAATATATAGGAGGAAATCATCGAAAGAGTCTTGTAGAAAATTTGGACGAGAGTTTGAAACGATTGAACATGAGTTACGTTGACATTTTATATGTTCATGCTTACGAGTATCGAACTCCGATTGAAGAATTTATGAGATCATTAGATGACGTAGTTCGAAGTGGAAAGGTAAATGAATTGCTGTCTTATTTAATTTTTTTATAAATATTATTAAAAAAAAAATGGACAAAAAAATAATAGGTTTTGTACGTTGCCGTAAGTGATATTCCATCTTGGGCACTCTCTCGTGCAAATACTATGGCTGAATTACGTGGATGGAGGTACGAAATGATAAAATAACTTGCAGATAATTATAAGTTTTTTTTAAGTTAACGCATATTTAATAATTGTGTTTAGTCCTTTCATTGGACTTCAAACGCGTTATAATTTGTTGGATCGTTCGTTAGAATTTGACCTACAACCTGCCTGCGCTGAACTTGGTGTATGTATTATAAACTAAATTCATGCTCATAATTCACTTGAACTATATATCTAAAAAAAGAGTTTTTAGATTGGAATTCTTCCATGGAGTATCGTTGCAGATGGGTAATAAATCATTAGTTCTTTATCTTCAATATTTTCAATATTTAAATTTATTCATATTTTTTTTTTTATATATACAAAAGTTTTCTTACCGGAAAATATACGAGAGAATCAAATGTTAATTTAAAATCCGATTATCGCAATCAATCAATTATAAGCTATTCAAAAGATGAAAAAAATTGGCAAATTTTAGATGAAGTTATTGCTATTTCAAAAGAGATTAATCGATCTCCCGTTCAGGTAATTAATAATTTATATTCAATCTCTAAATATTATATAAAAGTTATAATACAACATTTTTTTAAAATAAATAGATTGCTTTGAATTGGATTCAACAAAAACCCGGTATTACTTCTCCTCTAATTGGTGCTAGAACTGTTGCTCAGCTTGAAGAAAATCTTAAATCACTTGAATTTAAGTAAGAATCATAATTACCTTTTTCCATCTTTTTTTTTTTTTTAAAAAAAAATAAATCACAAACTAAAAAAAAAAATATCATTTAGATTGACACCTGAACAAATGAAAAGACTTGATGATGTTTCTCAACCAACTGGACGTGAAGTTCCATTTCCTTATTCAATGACTAACTTATTCGATGCATATTTTGGAAAAAACATACAAGTGCCAAATAAATTTGCACCTATTGCGACTACATATAATTATGAAAGATTATATTAATATAGTCTCAATGTGAATATTTTGTATATTTTATATTTACGTCTTCCGTTAATTTTTCTAATTTACAAATTTCAAATAAAAAAGTAATATTTAAAGAAAAAAAACTAAGTTTAAATAATATATTTACCCGATTCTTTTGACAATTTACATTATAAATTTTCATATTTTTAATGTTATAAATAGGTAAGATTAAACAATCAAATTTATAATTAAAATGTTATAATTATTGCATCTTATTGTTATGCACTAGACGTCTAGTCAAAATCGTGTATCAGGCAATATTCAAATCACGGGATACCGGATAAATCACTTATTCGGCACTTCGAGCTGAATAACTTAAATATCAGTCATATGAATCATATTATATGAATAAAAGTTATTTACGTAATTCCTTATGACGTGTAACACATAATCTTGATGTGGTTTGTCATGAGTATATAATTTAAATAATATAAATATGTTTGATCTTCTTTTTTCTCTGTCTTCTTTTTCTTTGTCTTTTTTTTTCTTTTCTTCTTTTTTTAGGTCTGTTTTCTCTCTGTCTACTAGGTCTTCTGGTCTTCTCTTTATTCTTAGGTTCCTTTTTCTTTTATGTCTTCCTTTAGATAGGTATGTGGGTTGTTGTGTGTATGTTTGTATGTGGTTTGTGTGTGAGTGTGTGGATGGTGGTATGTTTGTGTCCTTTCAGTTTCTCGTTTTACCCTTTCCCTCTCGTATTCCCATTTCCTCTTGCTATCTCTCTCCCTCTCGTATTCCCCTTTCATTTCCCTTTCCCCGACCAATGTCGCTGCATCTCAACATGGTGATCAGATGACAAGAAGTTTTTTAAAAGACTTGGCTAAGTCAGCAACAAATAGTAATTACATATTACATAAGTCATAAATCGATTTGTTCATTTTATTAATTTATTGAATTGATTTCATGTAAACACGACTAAATAAATAATTTGGTATAATTTTAAATTATTGTGCATAGTTTTTCCATTGATATCGACATTATTCCAGCGAAGGGTATATTGTAGTTAGGTTTGGTAGTATATTGTGTGAGAAAAGGAGTGCATTCGAATCGTGAAGAGCGTTTATAATAACATTCTTAGGACTAGCACCGTTTTTGACATTTAAATTTAAACAAAAATCCTTTTTCAATCATATCCCTTTTTGTAATACTGATAATTTGCTATTTTTTGTAATCGATTTTTTTTTTGTTTAATGTTGTAATAATAAAAGATCCTGAGTAAATAAATGTGACAGACTCTAGCTATTACTGCTTTCCTAGTATTCATTTCAGTTCCAAAGTAATAGTAATGATGTTAACTAATAATGTTACCGTTGGTTTCTTTTTATTAAAAAGAGCAGAACACTTATATTAAAGAAATAAAATGTTAGATAGTATATATGTATTGGAGAAAAAATGTATACAGTATTGGCCAGTCTCATATTCCATAACTTTCTACGTCTTGTCTTTAGATCATTTGAATGAGTTAGTTGTTTTTAAATATAACTGCATAAATCTTTAATCTGAGATAATAACCTATGTTCTAGTCATTTTAAGAATGTTCGTAATGCGCTTCACATAGCGTTCGATTGAATCGTTCAACCAATCCGTTAGTTTGAGGGTGATAGGCAGCTTAATAGTAACTGATGCTTAACTCCAAGCTAATCACAAAGAGTATTCAACAAAATGAGTTAACACGATCTGCGCAAATGGATATTAAAGTTGAAAATCTTCGTTAAATCGGACCAATGGAAATCATCCTGATTCAATTTGACTTTGACAAAATACAGTATAAGTTGTAATGCAATATGACGAAATTGGAAAAATGGAATGAACGAAAGGGCGAAACCATAAATGGAAAAGTAGTAATTTGCGTAATATTAAAAAATTCAGTTTATAATGAATTAAAATTTATTTAATTGTAAAGTCCTGAATATAAGCACCCGAATATAAGCACCCGAAAATAAGCACTCCTTACCAGAATTATAGTAATTTTGGCCTACATTATGATGGGGCTCGGCTGGAATTACGTACATAAAAGGGTGCTTATTTTCGGAAATTTACTGTATTGTTGATCACCAATTATTCGTAATTGTATTACGGAATTACGATTGGCGTAATAGTTGCATCAGAAGTGTTTATTTAGAAATTACAGATCAGCCAATTTATCCGTAATTGTATTACAGAATTAATGATTGCGTGTAGTTGCTTACGACTCGCTTGAATTGAATACGTTATCAATTATTCGTAATTGTATTACGGAATTACGGATTTAATCAATGGCTTCTATTATTTAACTTAAATTTATCGATAGGTTTAAACCAATGTTCTATCAGTTATTTCCCTTCAAAAATTTTAACTATTTTTAACTATAGTATTGAAATATGTGTGAAATGCTACAAACAGATTTTTAATTATTAAAAATGCAAATAATGAGACATTTTTAAATTCCGAAAATACGTATATTAATGATTACGTATTCATTATTTATACGTAAATAGTCTTCGGGAAGCCAAATAATAAATTATCCATAATTGTATTACAAAATTAAGGATTTATGATTGCGTATAGTTGCTTACGACTAACGACTTATGTTTACTCGCTTACAATTTAAGGAATTGATTTTGGACGAGTAAATGAGCAAATTGTTTAACCTATAAAGGTTAAGTTTTATTAGTTAATACAAATTAAGTTAATTAATAGTAGATCTGGAAAAAAATATAATTTCTCTGAATGAGTTAGTCTAACTAATAATAGATAAGTTCAAAATTTGGACCGTTGATTGTAAAACCAATCATTAATATAAATACTATGGGTCTACGAAGTTGAAATTTTATCAAAATATTTATTCATTTTTAAAAGAAATGGCTCAAGATTCTACTTCTCCCGTTAAAACCACTAAATCTCTTGACGATTACGTCTTATTAGGTCGTAGCAGATTGAGAGTTTCTCCGTTATGTCTTGGCGCTATGGTAAGATTATTCATAAAAAAAATATTAAATTATTCGTGAATTTGACCAAATAATAAATATTTATATTATATGTTACGTTTTATTTAACGTATAAGACTTTTGGAGAAACATGGGTAAGTCACTTGTAATGTTAATTCGAATTTATTGATTAACAAAAAAAGAAGAAAATGAATATTAACACTGTAAAAATAGGGAGGCTCAAATAAAGAAGAATCAAAAAAATTTTTTGACCTTTATTATGAAAAAGGCGGAAATTTTTTTGGTAATTTATATATTTTTTTTATTACGCAATCAATCGATTCATTATTTTAAGAAAAAATTTAATAACAAGTACATCTTATAGATACCGCTTGTAATTATCAGTTTGTTGAAGTAAGTTAATAAATATAAAAAGAAATGTTTTTTACTAGTTAATTCAATATTAATATTTATTTAATATAATGATTAGAGTGAACGTTTTCTTGGAGATTATGTTTCCGATAAACGATCCGATGTTGTGATTGCAACAAAATATTCGTGTATGAAATTATTAGCTGTCTTATGTAAAACATCATCCAATTTTTTGAATTTTTTAATAATTTTCGAAATTTAATTCTTAGGTAATACGACTGCTTTGCAAAAGGATAAGAGACTCAATCCGAATTTCGGTAAGTTAGTCAACTATTCACAATATAATTAATACATAGTATTAAATGTTTTTACATTAGTTGATAATAAATGAAAATTCAACTATTGAAAATATAGGAGGAAATCATCGAAAGAGTCTTGTAGAAAATTTAGATGGTAGCTTGAAACGATTGAACGTGAGTTACGTTGATATTTTATATGTTCATGTTTACGAGTATCGAACTCCAATTGAAGAATATATGAGAGCATTAGATGACGTCGTTCGAAGTGGAAAGGTAAATAAATTATTTTCTTAAATCGTTCAAAATAAGTTTTTTTTTATAAATAAATATTTTTTTAAAAAAATAGGCTTTGTACGTTGCCGTAAGCGATATTCCAGCTTGGGCACTTTCTCGTTCAAATACTCTTGCTGAATTACGTGGATGGAGGTACGAAATTACAATAATATCTTGTAAATAATAAAGATGAATTTTTAGGTTAACATATATTACGACGCGTTAACAAACTTCTTTTTTCGGTCATAATAATCATTAGCCCTTTCATTGGACTTCAAACACGCTATAATTTGTTGGATCGTTCATTAGAATTTGACTTACAAACAGCTTGTGCCGAGCACGAAGTATGTATTATAAATTTAATCCACGTACTTGAACTATGTATTTAATTAAAAAAATTTTTAGGTTGGAATCATCCCGTGGGGTATCGTAGCAGAAGGGTAATTAATCATTGATGCTATTCCTTTTTTATAAATATAAAATGTAAATATTTGATAACTCTTTTTTATAAATAGTTTTCTTACCGGAAGATATACGAGAGAATCAACTAAATCTCACTCAATTACTAAGTTTGAAAACGAATCGAAAATGGTAGACGAATATCGCAGTCTATCAATTCAAAGTCATTCAAAATCTGAAAAAAATTGGGAAATTTTAGATGAAGTTATTGCTATTTCAAAAGAAATTAACAGATCTCCCGCTCAGGTAATAATTTATATTCAATTTTTTAATATTATATACATATATAATTTTTATAAATTTTTTCTTTTATATATGAATAGGTTGCCATGAATTGGATTCAACAAAAACCTGGGGTTACTTCTTCCATAATTGGTGCTAGAACATTTGCTCAACTCGAAGATAATCTTAAATCACTTGAATTCAAGTAAGTGATTATTATCCAGCAAAAATTTTTCTTTATTTTATAAAATATTGTTTTTTTTTTAATGCGAATAAATTATTTTCAGATTGACACCTGAACAAATGAAAAGACTTGATGATGTTTCTCAACCAACTGGACGTGAAATTCCATTTCCTTATTCATATCATGACCAATTTGATACATTTATTGGAAAAAATATACAAGTTCCAAATAAATTTGCACCTATTTCGACTACATATAATTTTGGAAGATTAGATTAAAGTATTAATGAGAATGTTTTTGAATATTGTATATTTATGTCTTCAATTATTTTTTTTCAAATTCAAATAAGTGTAAGGTTTAAAGAATAAACTAAGTTTAAATAATATATTTTTTACTCGATACTTTTGACATTAAAGATTTAAATATATTGTAATTTTTTTATTTAATAAATCAAAATGTACAATGAAAAATATAATTATTGCATCTATTAAATTAAGATAATTTATTCAAAAATATTTTTTGACCTAATGAAGCCTCGCTTGCCAATTTGACCATTTATTAACCTGGAGAACGAAAGATCTCTGTCGGGAAAATTATAACAAATTTATTTTATTTTTTCGTTTCAAAAAATTTTAAATTTTAAATATTATTGCAGGCCAGCGTATATAATTGTATTAAAGAAATAAAATGTTAGATAATCGTTAGATAATATATATAATTATTTTGTATTAGTGAAAAAGGTATATAGACACTATGAGCTAGTTATTTTTAAATATACTGAATAAATTTTTATAAAATTAATAACGTATTTAAACTATGTCGGTTTATTTGGTAACACATTAGACTGGAGACCAAAAAATGGGGAATGTCATATTTAGAAACGAGTTAAAGGTACGTGTATATACAGAACGTTAAATGTAAAATATAAGTTGTAACACGATATGGAAAAACGGGTGAAAAGTAAAGTGAATGAATGGCGAAACCATAAATAGAAAAGTAGTAATTTGTGTAATATAAAAAATTTGATAAAACCATTTCTTAATGAATTAGAATTTGTAAATTTATCATATGCTCATTTTCGGGATTTTACGTTAGTTGATCATCGGAGTTACGGTAAAATGCGAGAAAAATTTTTGTACCCGAATTGACGATCATATCCTGAAATGCATTAAATCACATCTAGAACTGCGTATTTTTATAGATTAACTTTTTTAACCATAATACTCAATTTAGATGAATCAATTGAAAATATGATTATTCTAAAAAAAATTTTTTATCTCATTTTAACTTAGTAGAAATGAAAAAAAAGATCATTCTAAAATAAGATCTGTCGCAGAATATATAGATGCAGTATTTAGGATGGGGCCATACCATAAGCAGAGAAACATCATGATAAAATCTGGGTATCACGTACTTTGATGAACTACGC
Organism: Rhizophagus irregularis; assembly: GCF_026210795.1. NCBI lineage: Eukaryota > Fungi > Glomeromycota > Glomeromycetes > Glomerales > Glomeraceae > Rhizophagus > Rhizophagus irregularis. The sequence goes on along the minus strand of NC_089435.1, from coordinate 456,880 downwards.
TGCAAAAATATCTCATTGATATTTAAATTTACTTAATTTATGCTTATTTTAAAGATTAATTGTAACAACTGATATTTATTAACAAAAAAAAAATAAAATCATGTGGTTCTATAATGATAAAGCCTTTTAATATAGCTCCCTCTGATAAATCTATTTCTTGTGATTGCGTAATATATATAGTTGCATCGATTTATAGAATTATGCAAATCAGCCAAATTGCATTACGGAAATTACGATTGCGTGTGCGTACGACTTATGTTAATTAAACTTTAATCATTTAAGTAATTGGATTGAACAACAAACAGGTTTTATTATTAATTATCCCCGATCGGTATATTTATTTATCCGTTTCTAAAAGATTTTGCAGTAAAATTAACTATTGATTATACAATAATAGACGGATTTGAAAATTTGAGTAATTCAGAAAAATTTGTATTTTCCAAATGAGAAAAACTTTCTTTTATCTTATTCGTAATCTCAATATTATTTTTCAAGTGTAATGGAAATAGTTCCGAAGCCTTTTAAAGTTTAATTATTTTTTAAAAATCTTTTTAAATGAAAACGAAAGAAAATTTGATTCAACAATAAGATATACTCATGATATATTATAAAACACTTAATATTGTGTAAATACTTACTATTGTCTAAACACTTACTATTGTGTAAATGGCAGGGGATAAATCAATTATATCCTGGCTAATGAAATAGTAAAAACTTTACTTCAGTACTTAGAATCGGAATATAACCGATCGGCCGATCATTTATCCGATTATAGTAAAATTTACTTATTCCTAATTAGCCAGGATATAAGTGATACGAATAATGTGACATTTCCAAAACTAGTTAGCATATAGTAATGATGTCGGAATTATTCGGAGTCAAGGATTTATGATTGTGTATAGTTTCTTAACAGATATTTTCCCGAATGAGTTAGTTTATCTAATGATAGAAAGTTCGAAATTTATTTTATCTAAAAAAGTAGTTACAGTGAAAAAAAGTTCGAAACCTGGACCGTTTCAGAAGTCAGTCATTAATACAATCAGAATCCAAAAGATATAAATACTATGGGTCAACGAAGTTGAAATTTTTATTCATTTTTGAAAGAAATGGCTCAAGATTCTACTTCTCCTGTTAAAACCACTAAAGCTCTTGATGATTATGTCCTATTAGGTCGTAGTGGATTGAGAGTTTCTCCGTTATGTCTTGGTACTATGGTAAGATTATTCATAAATTATTCGTAAATTTGATCAAATTATAATTAAGTATTTGTAATACTATGTTTTATTTAACGCATAAAGACTTTTGGAGAAACATGGGTAAGTTTTCTTACAATATTAATTCGAATTGAATTAATAAAAAAAAAGGAAAGAAAGATAATTTTGTATATTTACCATAAAAATAGGGAGGTTCTAATAAAGAAGAATCGAAAAAAATTTTTGACCTTTATTATGAGAAGGGTGGAAATTTCTTTGGTAATTTTTATTTATTATTTTTTTTTATCACGAAATCAATTAAAAAAATCTAATAACAAGTATATCTTTTAGATACCGCCTGTACTTATAATAATGGTGAAGTAAGTTATATAAAAAAAACAATATTTTTTAATTAATTCAATACTAATATTCATTAATATAAATAATTAGAGTGAACGTTTCCTTGGAGATTATATTTCCGATAAACGATCCGATGTTGTGATTGCAACAAAATATTCGTGTATGAATCATGAGACGTCTAGTACGTGACATTATTCAAATTTTGAATAAATAATAATTTCGATTTAATTCTTAGGTAATATGACTGTTATGCAAAAGGATAAGAGATTCAATCCGAATCTCGGTAAGTTAGTCAACTATTCATAATACAATTAATACATAGTATTAAATATTTTTACATTAGTTGATAATAAATGAAAATTCAACTATTGAAAATATAGGAGGAAATCATCGAAAGAGTCTTGTAGAAAATTTAGATGGTAGCTTGAAACGATTGAACATGAGTTACGTTGATATTCTATATGTTCATGTTTATGAGTATCGAACTCCAATTGAAGAATATATGAGATCATTAGATGACATCGTTCGAAGTGGAAAGGTAACAATGTCTTAAACCATTCATTTAAATAAGTTTTTTTTATAAATAAATATTTTAAAAAAACAATAGGCTTTGTACGTTGCCGTAAGCGATATTCCAGCTTGGGCACTTTCTCGTTCAAATACTCTTGCCGAATTACGTGGATGGAGGTACGAAATTGCAATATCTTGTAAATAATAAAGATGAATTTTTAGGTTAACATATATTTAATAACCGTATTTAGCCCTTTCATCGGACTTCAATCGCGCTATAATTTGTTGGATCGTTCATTAGAATTTGACTTACAACCAGCTTGTGCTGAACATGAAGTATGTTTTATAAATTTAATTCACGTTCATAATTCACCTGAACCACATGACATTTAATAAAAAATTTTTTTTTAGGTTGGAATTATTCCATGGGCTATCTTAGCAGAAGGGTAATTAATCATTTATATATTGATGCTACTTATCTTTCATAAATATAAAAATAATATGGTAATGGTTTTATATAAATAGTTTTCTTACCGGAAAATATACGAGAGAATCAACCAAAACTCAATCAAGTACAAACCTTGGTGACGAATCGAAAATGATGGAAGAATATCGCAGTCTATCAGTTCAAAATCATTCAAGATATGAAAAAAATTGGGAGATTTTAGATAAAGTTATTGCTATTTCAAAAGAAATTAACAGATCTCCTGTTCAGGTAATTATTTATATTCAATCTTTAAATATTATATATAATTTTTAATAAATTTATTTTTTTTTCTTTTTATATGAATAGGTTGCCACGAATTGGATTCAACAAAAACCTGGTATTACTTCTCCTATTATTGGTGCTAAAACAGTTACTCAACTCGAAGAAAATCTTAAATCACTTGAATTCAAGTAAGTGATTATTATCCAACAAACCTTTTTCTTTATTTTATTAAAAAAAAAAAAATTGTTTTTTAACTATAAACTATTTTCAGATTGACACCTGAACAAATGAAAAGACTCGATGATGTTTCTCAACCAACTGGACGTGAAATTCCATTTCCTTATACGTTTATTAATTCTTTTGATTCATTTCTCGGAAAAAATACTCAAGTTCCAAATAAATTTGCATCTATTGCGACTAAGTATAACTTTGGAAGATTAGATTGATATCATTACTTAAGTTTCGCAATTTAATATATGCAATTATCTCTATTTTTTCTCGAATTTGTCGTAAAATATACTGTTTCAAATTTTTTTTTTGTGTTTATATTTATCCTCTTAACACTATTTTATATCTTAGTATATAAAGCCCTATAAATAAATTTGAAAATCAACTATTTGATATTTTATTTATTTATTTAACGTTACTTCTTTAATGGATTAAATAAAATATTTATTTTGCAAAGAAAAAATTACATTTAAATGTACTGTATGTAATAAATCTTGTAACCGATCAACGTTTAATTATTCCTTTCTTACACAAACAAAAGAGGAAGTTTTTAACAATTTAATAAGCTTGATAGTGACTTTAACTCCCGTCTTCCAAAAAAATGCAGCGCCTGAAGAAATTGTGAAAGACAAAAATAAACGCGTTAACGAAGAGGGAGACAGGCAAGAGCGTGAAAAAATTTCAAAACATTAATTTAGAATAGTGCGTAATATAGATTTTTGATAGGAATCGCTTTAAACGTGGCGTTTTATTATATATATGTATATTATCATACTTACGCGTGCCACTGACAGACTTTGTAAGTTTAAAAGTGGTAAATTTAAATAATGTATTATAAATGGTAAATTTTAATATGAGTAAAGAGCACTAATACTTATATTTGTTATCATAGAAAGCAAAAAAGGTATTAAGATGAAATTTATTTTACTTTTAATATAAAAAAAATTTAATCCCTTTTTCGATCTTACTAAGAAAAATCTCTTTATTTAGAAAACGCATTATTCATAAATGTGCGCAATATAAAATTTGATAAACTTCCAGAGTACATGAGTGGCCTACTATGTCGGGAAAAAAAATATTAGCTTAAATATTTTTTAAAGTTGCTTAATTATTAAATAGTTATTGGATGAGAGGATAGAGATACCGGTCGAAGACCGATATCCCCATCTAATAATGCAATAACTGAGTTATAGTTCAATCATTAGGAATACTGCGGTGACCAATAGGAATTAATATTACTAATAATGTTTCATTTCATTTTATTTTTTTTACTTAAAAAAATCGAATGATCATTTATGTACAGTATTCTGTTAGTAATTGCTTTATTTTTGTTAACAATACATTCGTTTTTTTAGGCCTGGAATGGATTTAAATATAAATTATTTACCATTTTTATTGATCTTTTTTAAGAACGATTTGCATGTAAGGCCTTCTAAAAATAATTACCTATTAATAATTATAATTATATATATATATATATATATAAATAATATTCTTATTACACAGTGAAATTCGATAAACCGGATCTATCGGTTCCATTAAAAATATCCGGATATCTGGTATAGCGAAAAAATTTCGATGTATTGAAATCTATTATACTGAATTTTTCATGCTAATAAAACTAATATCAATACACTATATTTTGATTTTTTCATCTTAGTTTTAAGCCATAGAGGTCATGAAAATGAACATAAGAATATATATAACTTCAGCCAGAATAAGATTTTTATAATTCTGGCCAAAATTTCTGATTTACCGCATCACGTTACTTAAATTTTATTGGTTCATGATCACGGGATCCGGTTTATCATTTTTACTATGGTTAGAAAATTGATCCGTAATAGCAAATATCGAGCTTTTACTAAACTCCGGTATATTGAAACTATTTTAATATACGTGATTTGGTTCCAGCAAAAAAGTCTGGGTTAGGCCCAAATCCGGTTTATCAAAGATCTGGTTTATCGAATTTGGCTGTGTATATGAGTTGGCTGGCAAATTAAAAATTTTAAATAAGTTACATTTGATAATAAAAAAGGCTGATATAAATAGATTTTCCCTTTACGCTGCGTAAATGTAGACGATTTTTTCGGATCATCCTTTTTTTTGGTAATAAATATTATTTATAGTTTTTTATCAATTTTTTAACTGCTTTGGTTTAATAATTCTGGACTTTTTTGAATATACATCATTTGTTTTTCCATCAATTAAAAATTGATACTGTCGGTCTCGTGTTATCTATGAAATTGCTATTATGGAAAAAAAAATTTATTTGGGTTCTGATTCATACAAATATATTATTATAAGGCTAGGAAATGAAAAAAAATTTTTAACACCTTATTTAACATTACCATTATCTTACATATTTTTTTTTGTAAAATCTTTTTAAATAATTTATCATTTGGCTTCCCTATAAAAAAATTGGGATACGTTTTTTATAAAGTTTTTATACGATTTTTTTTCCTTAGAAATAACGTATCATAATAGGATACGGAAAAATGCACAATTCCGTATCACTAAAAATATGGTTTGGATACGGAATTTGCATGGAATTCATATGGAATTTACATGATTTGATCACTGATTTTACCACGAAATTTATACGATTTGGTCACTGAATTTACTATTTGTATTACAGTTTACTATAATTATATTTACATAAATCTAATTTTACTTTATTAAATTAAATAAAAAATAAAAAATAAACAAAATACAAATACATTATGAAAATTCCCTCCTTATTAAGGCCACCTATTGCAACCAAAATTATCTATAAGTTCAGGTTCATTTAGAGTCAAACAACCTAAAAAAAACAAAAAAAAGAAACATAAGAATGTCTAACTTAATTGGAAAAAAAAAACCCCCCTTCATATAGTATCTGCAATCGTCCAAGTCACCAAAGGTCAGCATTCCTACAAAAAAAGAAAGAGAACTCCAGAATGTCTGACCTACATAAATGAAAGCATCTGATGAAAAAGAAACCAAAACAACAAAATAAATCCAAAACTGACCTACAAAAAAAGAAGACTCTAAAGCAACAAAACTGAAACAACCTACAAAAATAAAAGAATCTGAACCCAACTTACAAAAAAAAAAAAAGAAAATTTGAACTGACCTAAAAAAAGAAAAAAATCCTGAACAATCCTACAAAAAGGAAAGGACTCCCAAACTGATCTACAAAAAAGAAAAAAAGAAACTGAATCTTCTCACAAAAAAAAATCTGCTGGCCTATAAAATAAAAAAAAGGATAAATATAAATAAAAAAGAAAGGGGAATAAAGAATAAATCAAAAAAAAAATTTTTTTAAAAAGAGAGTAACGAAATTAGGAAAGTTAAAAAAAATTTTTTTTTTAAAGGGAGGACGTCAAAGTTAGAAAAATAAAAATTTTTTATAAAGAGGAAATAGAAATAGAAAGAAGAAATTTTTTTTAAAAAAAAGAAGAGTGGGAATAAAAGAATAAAATCAAAAAAAAATTTTTTTTTAAAAGGGGGATGACGAAAAAAGAAGAAAAATTTAAAAAAAATAACAAAAATAAGACAAGAGAAAAGAGAAGGAAGGGAAAGGCAGAAAGGAAGATCGGAAGATCAAACTCATCAAAGTAAGGGTTTATATAAAAACAAAAAACGTATCATAACAAAACAATAAACAATCACGTGATCTCGTGTTATGATACGAGATTTTTGTAAAATTATTTTCTAAAAATATTAAGTTTAAAAATTCCGTATACATTCCGTATGATTAATTTTTTCCGTATACATTAGTTTTTTAAAAAAATGTTCAAAAATGAATTGCTTATTAATTATACGGAATTTGTATATGGAATCTATAGAAACGTGCATAAAATGTATACAAAACGTATCCTTTCCGTATACATATTTCTTATAGGGAAAAGGAAAGGACTCCCAAACTGATATACAAAAAAATTGAATCTTCTCACAAAAAAAAATCTGCTGGCCTATGAAATAAAAAAAGGGATAAATATAAATAAAAAAGAAAGGGAATAAAGAATAAATCAAAAAAAAATATTTTTTTAAAAAGAGGGTAACGAAGTTAGGAGAGTTAAAAAAAATTTTTTTTTTAAAGGGAGGACGTCAAAGTTAGAAAAATAAAAAATTTTTTATAAGAGGAAATAGAAATAGAAAGAAGAAAATTTTTAGAAGAGTGGGAATAAAAGAATAAAATCAAAAAAATTTTTTTTTTTAAGGGAGTGATGAAAAAAAATTTTTTTTTAAAGGAGAGTGATGAAAAAGAAAAATTTTTAAAGTGAGGTACGAAAAAAAAAATTTTTTTTTAAAAGGGGGGTGACGAAAAAGAAGAAAAATTTAGAAAAAATAACAAAAATAAGACAAGAGAAAACAAGACAGAAAGGAAGATCGGAAGATCAAACTCATCAAAGTAAGGGTTTATAGGGGGAGCTGAAATGATGCCTACCGAATGGTAAGGTGGTAGATGTGATCATTGGTAGACTGGTATGGCGAGTCCTAGAAATGGTCATTTGACTTCAGATATAACCAAGGGATAGTGGCCCCGTACTGCGGTTCCAGCATATCCGATATGCCAGATGGTCCTATGACTCTGTTAAAGCATCTTGGTACCCGATATAGGCCCCTATGGGGATATAATAGTGCGGGCAGGAGTACTAACCACCTATGGTGGTCCACCAATTTGCGTGAGCCTTGGATACATTGCAGTCGGCTCATACCTAGTGTAGTGTACATGGGCGGCGGGTCCTTAGGGACTTTGTATAGAAACGAACTACCATTGCATAAGGTGGGTACTGGTATGAGAGCAGATTTAGGGGGTCCACGCTATGCGTGGGTCCCTAAATCTCTGTGGGTAAGACGACCCCTTCGGGCTCCTCCTGAGAGGTTGGGTTTAACATTAGCTTAGAATTTATTGTTCTTTTAGATCATGTTTATTCCTATTTAGCGTTCGACCCCAGTCGTGTCCGTATTTTAAAAATAAAAATAAAATAAAAATAAAAGTTTAAAAATTCCATATACATTCCGCATGATTAATTTTTTCCGTATACATTTCTTATACATTAGTTTTTTTAAAAAATGTTCAAAAATGAATTGCTTATTAAATATACGGAATTTGTATACGGAATCTATAGAAACGTACATAAAATGTATACAAAACGTATCCTTTCCGTATACATATTTCTTATAGGGCTTGACCATTCCTGATTGGTCAGCTAGAATCACGTGAGGATTATACATAGGGTTGGATCGGTCTGGTCCAGTCCGGTCCAGTCCCAAAAAGACCGGTCTTTCAACCTGGACCGGACCGGACCGGGACCGGACTGATTAAATTTAAAGAAATGATTTTTAGACCTCTAAACTATGCTAAAACATTAAAGAACGTTGTGAAACGTTTTTTAATATGTAATTTAACAAATAAAAAACATTTCGCAACGTTTTTTAATTATTTTAATAGAAAATGTTGCGAAAATGTTTTTTATTAATAAGTTCATAAAAAAAAACGTTTTTCGCAAACGTTTTTAATTATTTTAACAAACAACGTTGCGAAAACATTTTTATTAAGTAATTTACGTTTTGCAACGTTTTTTATTAAGCAATTTAATAAAAAAAAACGTTTTCATACGTTTTTTTAATTATTTTATTAATAGGAAACGTTGCAAAAACGTTTTTTATTAATAATTTCACGAAAAAAAAGTTTTGCACGTTTTTTTTAATAAAAAACATTGCGAAAACGTTAAAAACTGAACTGACAATTGGTTTTGGCAAAAACTGTGCCCTAGAAGTAGATGAGCACAAAAATTGGCTCATTTTTATTGGATATTAATAATATGGGATCGGTCTTCGGTCTGGACCGGTCCTCAGATTTCAGACCGAAGACCGTGAAGACTGGTCCCAAGACTGATGCAGGACCGGTCTTTGCTAGGACCGATCCAACCCTAAGTATACATGTGATTGTTTGCCATGCAGATCAGCTCTCTGATTTCCCATAATTTTATTCGTGATAAAAATTTTTTAAGATAAAAATAATTAATAAATAATATCAAAAATTAAGTTATTTTTATCTTTTTAAATCTAAATTATAATATTTTTTAAAAATCGTTCCGTCTTATCAAGGATATTTACACCTGATCACTAACGTCATTTTCATGGTAGTCTACGAAAATGATTGGCGTTTAGTTTTAACTATAAAATGACATAATTCTAATAGATTTGATGGAGATTACACAATTCAGATTAATTCATACAAAGTAATCTAAATATGACCAAGTTTTTTTTATTATATTTTTTTTTTACGTCATTATTTTGAACGTCGATCATTTATTATGTTAGTACATATGTAAAATAAACGTAACACAAAAGTAATACAAAGCTTCGTATATGTTGTGATAGGTTACGAATAAAAGCATTATTTTTTTTTTTTTTGAAAACCTTCATAGAATTTATATAATCCATATATGTGTCAAGGATGGAAGATTTGTTAAGAAAAGCATGTGTAAAATGTTCTAAAATATACACAAACGAACGGTATAAATGGTGTAAGCTATGTGTAATAAGTTGGTTAAAAGAAAATTTTGCGAACTGGACAAGTGAAAACGAACAAATTGATAAATTAATTCAAACAATGCAATTAGGAATTAATGATTATAAAGATGTAATATTTGAATGGATACCATATCATCAGTTTAATAATATTAAAGAATTAAGCAATACAACACATTCAGCAAAATGGAATGATGGTCCATTATCATATAGCTATCATAAAAATGAATATACAAGAAATAAAGCAAAAATTGAAGTTATACTAAAATATTCAGTTAATTCACAAAATATTACCAATGAATTTTTAAATGAGGTATGTAAATTTTATGAATTTAATCTCGAATACACTATAATATATTGACACTTATTTCGTAGATTATAACATATTATGATAAAATTAAAATATATGGCATATCTCAAGATCCTAACACAAGGAATTATATTATAATATTTGATGAAGATCAATATTTGAAGAATTTCTGTGTAAAATGTGAAAAGTATCATACAAATGCACATAATGTTTGGTGTAAATGGTGTGAGCAGTGCCAGATAAGTTGGTTAAAAGAAAATTTCACAAGCTGGACTAGTGAAAATGAACAAATTGATAATCTAGTTCAAACAATGCAATTAGAAATTAATAATTATAAAGATGTAATATTTGAATGGATACCATATCATAAGTTTAATAATATTGAAGAGTTAAGCAGTATAACATATTCAGCAAAATGGAAGGATGGTCCATTATCATATAGTTATTATAAGAATGTATATACAAGAAGTTTAACAAATATTGCAGTTGTATTAAAATATTTAGTTGATTCACAAAATATTACTAATGAATTTCTAAATGAGGTATGTAAAATTTCTATGAATTTAATTTCAAGTAAATTATAATATATTGACGCTTATTTTCAATAGTTTATAGCATATTATGATAAAGTCAAAATATATGGTATATCTCAAAATTCTAATACAATGGATTACGTTATAGTATTTAATAAAGATCAATATTTGGAGAATTGCTGTATAAAATGTGAAAAGTATTTTACAAATGTGAGGTATAAATGGTGTAAAATATGTGAAATAAGTCAACTAAAAGAAAATTTCACAAACTGGACTAGTGAAAATGAGCATATTGATAGTCTAATTCAAAAAATGCAATTAGGAATTAATTATTATAAAGATATAATATTTGAATGGATACCATGCTATCAGTTTAATAATATTAAAGAATTAAGCAATACAGCATATTTAGCAAAATGGAAGGATGGTCCATTATCATATAGTTATTATAAAAATAAATATACAAGAAATAAAGCAAACATTGCAGTTATGTTGAAATATTTAGTTAATTCACAAAATATTACTAATGAATCCCTAAATGAGGTATGTAAATTTTTATGAATTTAATTTCTTTCCAGTACATTATAATATATTGACACTCATTTTAATAGATTATAGAATATTATGATAAAGTTAAAATATATGGTATATCTAAAAATCCTAATACGACGGATTACATTTTGGTATTTAATAAAGAACAATATTTGGAGAATTGCTGTATAAAATGTGAAAAGTACTTTACAAATGTGGAATATAAATGGTGTAAAATATGTGAAATAAGTCGGTTAAAAGAAAATTTCACGAGCTGGACTAGTGAAAATGAACTTGTTGATAATTTAATTCAAAAAATGCAATTAGAAATAAGTGATTATAAAGATATAATATTTGAATGGATACCATATTATCAATTTAATGATATTAAAGAATTAGGCAATACAACATATTTAGCAAGATGGAAGGATGGTTTATTATATTGGAATGAAAGAGGATATATAAGAAGTTCAGCAAATGTGACAGTTATTTTAAAGTATTCGATCGATTCACAAAATATTACTAATGAATTTCTAAGTGAGGTATGTAAATTTTCTATGTATTAATTTTAAGTAATGTATTGACATTCATTTTTAATAGATTACAGAATATTACAATAAAGTTAAAATATATGGTATATCTCAAAATCCTAACACAAGAGATTATATTATGATATTTAATATATATCAATATTTGGAGAGTTGTTGTGTAAAATGTGAAAAGTACTTTACAAATATGGAATATAAATGGTGTAAAACATGTGAAATAAGTCAGTTAAAGGAATATTTCACAAACTGGACCAGTGAAAATGAACATATTGATAAATTAATTCAAGAAATGTAATTAGGAATAAATTATTATAATGATACAATATTTGAATGGATACCATACTATCAGTTCAATAATATTAAAGAATTAAGCAATACAACATATTTAGCAAGGTGGAAGGATGGTTTATTATATTGGAATGAAAAACAATATATAAGACATTCAGCAAATAAAGCAGTTATTTTACAATATTTAATTAATTCACAAAATATTACCAATGAATTTTTAAGTGAGGTATGTAAATTTTCTATGAATTTGATTTCAAGTACATTATAAAATAATGACATTCATGTTTAATAGATTATAGCATATTATGATAAAGTTGAAATATATGGAATATCTCAAAATCCTAATACAAAGGATTACATAATGATATTTAATGAAGATCAATATTTGAAGAATTGCTGTGTAACATGTGGAAAGTTTTACACAAATTCAGAGTATAAATGGTGTAAAGCATGCCAAATATATCGGTTAAAAGAAAATTTTACAAATTGGACTAGCGGCAATAAACAAATTGATAATCTAATTCAAAAGGAGCAATTAGAAATTAATGATTACAAAGATGTAATATTTGAATGGATACCATACAATCAAATTAATGATATTAAAGAATTAAGCAATACAACATATTTAGCAAGCTGGAAAGATGGTTTATTGTATTGGAATGTAGAAAGATATGTAACAAGATGGAATAATGATTTATTGTATTGGAATGAACAAAGATATAAAAAAAATTCAGCAAATGAAGCAGTTATTTTAAAATGTTTAATTAATTCACAAAATATCACTAATGAATTTTTAAATAAGGTATGTAAATTTTCTATAAATTTAATTTCAAGCAAATTATGATATATTGACACTTATTTTAATAGATTATAACGTATTATAGTAAAATTAAAATATATGGTATATCTCAAAATCCTGATACAATGGATTACATCGTCATATTTAATGAAGATCAATATTTGAAAAATTGCTGTGTAAAATGTGAAAAATATTTTACAAATGCAGAATATAAATGGTGTAAATCATGTGAAATAAGTTGGTTAAAAGAAAATTTCACAAACTGGACGAGTGAAAATGAACTTATTGATAAATTAATTCAGAAAATGCAATTAAAAGTTAATGATTATAAAGATATAATATTTGAATGGATACCATATTATCAATTCAATGATACCAAAGAATTAAGCCATACAACATATTTAGCAAGATGGAAGGATGGTCCATTGTCATTTAGTCATTATAAAAATGTATATGCAAGAAGTTTAGAAAATAGTGCAGTTATATTAAAATATTTAGTTGACTCACAAAATATTACTTATGAATTTCTAAATGAGGTATGTAAATTTCTATGAAATTAATTTCAAGTATATTACGATATAATAACATTTATTTTTAATAGATTACAGCATATTATGATAAAGTTGATATATATGGCATATCTCAAAATCTTAAAACAAAGGACTACGTTATGATATTTAATGTAGATCAATATTTGGAAAATTACTGTATAAAATGTGAAAAGTACTTTACAAATGTGGAGTATAAATGGTGTAAATCATGCAAAATAAGTTGGTTAAAAGAAAATTTCACAAGCTGGTCTAGTGAAAATGAACTTATTGATAAATTAATTCAAGAAATGCAACTAAAAATTCATAATCATGGAGATATAATATTTGAATGGATACCATATAATCAGTTTTATGACATTAAAAAAATAGGCAAAGATAATTTTTCTAAAGTATATTCAGCCAGATGGATAGAAGGTCCATTATATTGGAATAAAAAGGAATATACAAGAAATTCAATAAATAAAGTAGTTATTTTAATATATCTAACTATTTCACAAAATATTACTAAAGAATTTCTGAACAAGGTATGTAAATTTTCTGTAAATTTAATTTAAATATTTTCTATAATATTAATATTTTTGATAATAGATTATTGTACAGTATAAAGAATTTCAGTTGTATGGAATATCACAAAATTCTAATACAATGAATTATATTATAGTCCTTGAATTAAATCAATATTTTAAAATTTTTTGTGATAAATGTGCCAACAAATATATAAATGCAGAATATAAATGGTGTAAATCATGTCAAATAAATTATTTAAAAGAGAATTTTATGAACTGGACCAGTAATAATGAACAAATTGATAAATTAATTCAGGAAATGCAATTAAAAATTAATGATCATAATGATATAATATTTGAATGGATACCATACAACCAATTTAATGATATTAAAGAAATAGGTAAAGGTGGTTTTGCTAAAGTATATTCAGCAAGATGGATGGAAGGTCCATTATATTGGAATAAAAAGGAATATACAAGAGATTTAAATAAAACGGTAGCTTTAAAATGTTTAGATGATTCTCAAAATATTTCTAATAAATTTCTAAGTGAGGTACGAAAATATTTAATTTGAGTACATTTTCTTAAATATAATAATTAGTAATTATTTTTCTTTTTTTAGGTTAAAGCATATTCAATTAGTAGGTTTAATAATTTTGACAATTCTGGTGAAATTCTTAAAATATATGGTATATCTCAAAACCCAGATACAGAAGATTATATTATGGTTCTTCAACATGCAAGAGGTGGAAATTTTAATAATTGGTTAAATAATAATCATAAAAACTTTAGTTGGTCAAATAAATTAAAAGTGTTGAATAATATTATTAATGGTCTTAAAGAAATGCATCAAAAACAGATGGTTCATCGTGATTTTCATACAGGAAATATATTATTTAAGGATACTTATTATTGGGCTACTTCAAACTATATTTCAGATATGGGATCAAGTGGAGAAGTTAATAACATAGATGAAACAAAAACTTATGGAGTTATGCCCTACGTAGCTCCTGAAGTATTAAGAGGAAGACCTTATACTAAAGCAGCAGATATATATAGCTTTGGAATGATGATGTATTTTGTGGCAACTGAAAAACAACCATTTGCAAATCGTGCTCATGATGGATTATTAGCATTAGATATTTGTAAAGGAATTAGACCAGAAACAAATGAGCAAGAAGCACCTAATTGTTATATTGACCTAATGATAAAGTGTTTGGATTTAAATCCAATGAATAGGCCTAATGTTGCTGAAGTGGAAGAATTAATTAAGCAATTTTATTCAAATAATGACGATCAATTCAAAGAAGCAGAAGAATATAGATACAATAATAATGGAGTAGGTAAAAATAATCATTCAACAACTCACTCTCAAGCTTTCTATACATCTAGATTACTCAATCCTTTTACGGAAAATCTTCCAAAATACGCAGATGATAATACTGATTGCTTAGACTGTGCAATTAAGGTAAATTTTATGATTAATTAAAGATTTTGTTAGGTTTATTATAATGAGAAATTAATTTTTGATATTATAATTTTTGTTCATTGATTATAGAGTTAAAATGTAAACTTTTTTTACATAAATAAAAGTAGCTTGTAATTGATTAAATTACTTTGTATTATTTTAAAGAATGATTCAAAATTGATATATAAATGTTATAAATATTTTGTACAAGAAAAATTATTTTTTGATGCTAGCAGTTATTTATTTATCAATAAGTCATATTCCACTATTAAAAAGATAATACTGGTATAAAATTACTATTCAATATCTAATGTAAATATTCGCAAAAAAGAAACTTTCGACTATTAAAATCTAATTGGTCCCTCAATTCAGATATGTATAGCAAAGACCTAATTGATAAACTTCTTAATTATTTGAGGCTTTTGAGCTGAATATCTGTATTACTGAGTACATAATGAAAATTAAGTATTAGAATTAAATAAATTATTTTTTTTTGAAAATTTGTAATTGAATTTCATGTTACTTACCCTGTAATTTGATCCGTAATTTCTGTAAAAATCACGTGAATATGCAGAAAACAAAACATGGAATAAAAAAACATGGAATAAATCTATTATAAAGGATATTATCAATTTATATAATTTATTATTACATAAATTATTGATAGTTTGCATCGTTATTTCTTCTTGCTATACGAATAAAAAATGGTATAAAATGGTATCTGGACTTTTCGCCAAAGTCCATTCCATCAAAACCCATTTCGCCGAAGCAATTTCTCTGAAGAGATGTTTCACTAAAGTGCTATTTCCCGAAATATTTTCCCAAATGGCCATGTTACTGAAGGCATTTTGGCGGCGAAGGGACATCTAATTCTCTTACACATTACAAGTCACGTTTGTTCATTTTTATTTAATTACAGCTATTTGCAAAAATAATGGACATTTTTCCTCCGGAGATTCATACACAGTCATACGCAGTCATACGCAAAGATTATTATTGATCGGCAGTAATTCTGGCCAAATTGTAATTTTATAACAATGGCTATACCAATCATATCCTTTTTTGGCGATGGCCATTCCACAATGAAAATTTCCTTTTTCAAATTTGTATAACATTTAATTTCCTAAAACGGAAATTATAATTCTGGTCAAGTTCATAATTTGGCCAGAATTATGCAGATCGATTATGCTCTTGTCGTATGACTGCGTATGAAACTTCCGAGCAAAAATAAACAATTTCATATTTCTTTAAATTATGTTAATCACTAACATTTTTGGCCAAATGTCCTTCGACGAAATGAGCGATTTGGGAAAAGGATTCAGTGAAATGTTTATTCAAAGAAACGCCATTTGACGAAATATCCCTTCGGCGAAATGGCATCAGCGAAATGGGTTTTGGTGAAATAGACTTCGGCGAAACGCACCGTAACTATAAAAAATAAATTATTTGTAATCAAAAAAAATTTTTATTTATTAGACAACTGACTAAAGTTAGTCCGGCTGAATAGTATTTAATAAAAAACACACAAATATTAAGATATATTCAAAAATATTCAATATTTTCAACATTCTTTTGTGGCCCCGATTCATTTAATATGAATAGGAACTATGCTTATATTTAGAATAATCATCATTTAGTTCAATTTATAAAGATGTAATATTTTAAAAACAAAGGTTTATTTTTTCTAAAAAAAAAAATGTAAAATAATAATCAAAATTTTTTTACAGTATTTTTTTTACAAAGTCAATCTAACTAAATATATTAAAAAATAATTATCGATTTTGAAATGATCTTGCATTTTTTCATTTTTAATTGATTAAATTAATCTATTAACCGATTTTTTAGGTACCTTAATCGATTCTAACATCTAAGTTATGTACTGTCTAGAATTGTATTTTATTATTGTTTAGTAGTGATGAACTAATGTTTTATGTTATAAGTTTAACTTTTAGGAGGCTCAAAATAAATTTATCAAAATTATATTTTAAAGATCCTTATAATACGTATTTTATTTTTTGCTATATCATTATATCATTAATAATGATATTTCAATTATTAATAATTTAGTCAATATTAAAAATTAGTTATCAGTTTATCAAAATTTCTAAAATAAGCGACCTTATTGATTTAGTTTGAACATTAGTACGTTACAATCGAAGAAAAATTCTTCAATAATCGGCATTGCTTGGTACCTTGAAATCGAAATTTGTAATATTCGAATTTTAATGAATTTGATAAATTACCAATATCACTTGTACTACAGAACTTTCAAATTTTTATTGGACTTTCAAATTCTAAAATTATTACTTATTAATATTGTTTCTCAAACGTTTAATACTTGTCAAAAATTTGAATGGTTGATTTTTAAAAGAAATATGAAATTTTAATAATATATACTAGTAACAGCCATTGCTTCACACTGGGATAAATGAACTTAAACCATATACAATTCATCCTTATTACTATAGTGAATCCCATGGGTTAGAGATTAAAATTCGTTATGTGATCATTGATTTACCTAATTTGTAACACAAAAAAAAAAATAATTTGATAAAATTATTGAAAAAATTTGAAGTTCCTTTAACTACGATAACTGATAATTATAAAATGAGTTTTATTAAAGTATGACCAGGGTTTTCATTTCTAAGCACATAGGATATAGGATATAATGTATTATCATATGACTGCCACCAAAAACGTCAAAATGTTCCAAAATGTAATCCTTCATCTAATTTTCCTACTTTTATTAATGAAACGTCATATTATTTAACTTGCAAATTTTTATAAACGCGGCTTTGAGAGATTCAGAAGCGCGAAATATTCACCGCCGATCATTGCAAAAGAAAAGGACCACCCAATTCATTTCATTTTCGTTCCGAGGCTTCATGAGTAATCATACGCAGAGATTATTACTGATCGGCATAATTTTGGCCAAATTATAATTCCAGCCAGAATTTTAATTAAATAATAACTGCGTCGTAGTAAAAATGGTCTGTTATTTTTACAAATAGCTGTAATAAATATGTTTGATTTTTTTTTTACAGGCAGATTAACAAATTAAAAATTTTAGGTTATATTACAAACCCTAAAAGAATTGGAATAGTTTATCTTTGAAGGATAATATTACCCATCCAGAAGAAATTAGGAAAACATCTTGAACAAGTCCTAAATCCAAAGAAATATTATCAATTGGGTTTCCAAATAATTGTAATTCTTTTCTATAAATATATATTGCACCGTAGTATCAACATGGTCATAATAATTCTTAGAATATGAAATTTCCGGGAAGAAAATTTACATTTCTTGTTAACTCGTTCAAAATTCAAATACAAGATGTTAAAATCTCGCCTTTATTCCAAAAAAGATAATTTTTTATGCTGATCATTTATTCTGGCCAGCTTTGTCATTTAACATCGATTAAATTATATATAATTTTATTCATTGTTTCCCTTTTTTTAATAATATTATATCTTGTATTGTTATCCGCTATATTTTTAATGATATAATTTGCGGTAGAATATATTTTTCCGGAAAGTAGGGACTAGGCTTTAATTTGGATCAAATTAATTTTATTTATTCCATATTTTGGGTAAGATACGCTTTGTGTTACATATAAATAGGAAAAGGGGAAAGTTAAAGTCCGACACATCAGGAAATCATTCTAAAAAGGAAACGACGCTTAGCAGAATTTATACACTCCATGAAAAATAACTTAATCGGATTAGATCAATATTCTATAGAATTCTGTAAAAATATATTTTTATATATTTATATGAATTATTTTTGTCTTCCATTAAGAAGGTCTAAAATTAAATTTTGTTTGTTTACTGCTGCAATGTTGCAATGTAGCATTATCAATTCTATGAAGAAATTGTTCATAGACATATTTTCTATACAGAAAATTCTTGGGATAACATGAATAAATTATAAATAATTAGAAAAAAAAAACTTCTGTCTGCAAACTTTAGTATTTACAACGTATAATTCCTTGTTAATAATAGCTTTCTTACCTTATCGTTGGAGACGACATCTTCATAGTAACATTAGATCTAAATTTGTGACGCAGTGATCGATATTGTATTTTACAACTTCGACTCCAACCACTCTAATTTAAAAATAAAATTAAATCAAAAATATATAACGTATCGATAATGTTGATATGCTACAGACGGTTTAATTTCTTTAAAATTTATTTGTTAATCCATACATTCATTTTTTTCCGTTATACACTTATATTTCATGTTATTCAATCACGTTACCAAGGGCTTATGAGACTTTTACCACGTTGTCCTTTTTTTCAATTTTTCCTTGTTTGGAAATTGGAATAGATGCCATTAAAATATATAATATTAGGATTTGGAATTAGAATTCGCTATTCAAGTAGTGACTTATTTAATCCATTGTTTTGTTTTTATTTTTCATTTATTTCGTTTCATTTCAATTTATTTTTATTTTATTTTAATTTATTTTTTTGGGTTAATGATGGCTTAAGAATATTTTTTTTACCATGTATTGAATTACTTAAATTTCTTTTTCCTTTTTCTTATTTTACTATATAAATTATAAATCGTGCCTTATCCAGTAATTTTTTGAATTTCCTCCACGATCTTATTAATTATAATGTAAAAGTCATAGTTGTCAAAGGACGTAATAATAAAGTATTCAAATTTTAGTAACCTTAACTTTGCTTTATCTTTTAAAAAATCTAATATTTCATCTTTGATGTTTGTAGTTCTTATAAAGCCAACATATATTATATTGCCAATTATTATCTGTCTAATACAGCATGAATAGATATAATATCTTTGATTGAAAGTAAATAGTCTTACTGATGTTACAAATGATGAACTTAATTTACTATAACTTGACGTATTTTTCTTCAGAGTGGAAAACAAATACTATCAAATAGCCAATTAAACCTTACTATTTAAAAGATTTAATAATTTTGAGATTGATAAATTTCATAAATCATTATAATCATTAAAGTTCACCATTTAAGGGAGATGTTGTACAAAATGGTAGAAGATTCACAACCGTGAACCTTCAAAAATTATTAACTATTAATGCAATACACTTATAGTTTTTCTGGATTGTTGCAACCGTCGAATATATTAAATCAATTAAACTGATTTAGACTGATAGCTTCGATTCCATCCCAGTTAATGTGTAAAATTTCTTTAAAGAATAACTGAATTAATATAACTTTAATACTATAATTTATATGTTCTTAATGTATTTTATTCAATTTTTTTTTATTTATTCACAGTATTTGACATTAACATTAATATGATAATTTTAAATTTTATTTAAATAATTTAAATTATGCAGAATGAATAAAAATGAGTTTTTAAAACAAAGTCAATTTCAATTTGACGCTTAATGATAAAACTTTTTACTTGATATTTTTCATGCAAAATGTCAAAAATTATTTTATTAACGTGAATACTAAAATAGTATATAAAGTATGAATTAATATATTCATTTATTTATATTAAATAAAAAAAAAATAAATTATTTAATTAACGAATTATTAATTAAAATTCAAAATTAATATTAATATTTTATTAGAATCAGTAAAACGAATCAAATTAAGCGTGTAAGACAATTTAATATAGAAACTTCAACGTTTCATAGTTTATATACAAAATATTAAGAGTTAAAATCTTTTAGTAAAAAGACAAAGAGATATTTTAATGATTAATAGTATAACACTCAAAATAAATCATAATTTTATTATCTATAAACCGCTTTGGGTCGGGGATAAATAAAAAGAAATAAATTTCAATATTTCACATGATGAGGCTTCAAAAGAAATGAAATACCATTAATATTTTATAGATAAGAAGCGATAATTTCTGGTTGCGACTTACGTGCTTATTGGAAAGTTTCCTTACTTTTTTTTGAAGGAATTAGTTGTTATAATTAATGAGCTTAAAATCAAATTTTCATATTGTATTGAGAATTAACAAATTCAATATACGGAGGATATTGAATTAATCACGTGATTCACATATGATGTCTATTCGTAAAAATTTAATCGAATTATAATGAATTCGTTTACTCCTGGATTATTATCGGTAGTGGTAGTAGTGCAGGTCTTTTATTTTTCAAGAAGTTCGGGTTGGGCTCCAGCTTGTCTGGAATTCGATGGTAGGATTCGTTTAGGTCGTGCTAGTTATAGTCCATCCCTTTGCTTAGTTTCTCTGCCGGCTTCACATAAAATAAATAATGAATTCGCTTACATTCGCTTAATTTTTTTTTAAAATTATATGATCAAATAATCTTAATGTAAAAAAATAACAAGATTAATTTTTGAAAAATTCAATATTTTATTATAGATATTTATCTATGATTTTAACTCGTCGCAGATTAGTTTATCGGAAAAAATATGACCCGAAAAAATTTTTTTTTTTTGTTGTGACTTCTACTTTTGGTTCAAGTATTCCTTTTTAGTAAACTCAATAAAATATAAAAAAAAATTTGTCAAAAAAAAATAAATTCTTTCAATAAAATAAGTTTCTAAATAAAAAATGGGAACGAAATTTAGCAATTTAAATATTTCAAATAATGATATCAATACAATAAATAACGAAAATTGTTTATATTGCAGTAAACCTTTTACTAATGAATTATGGTGTAAAGAATGCATTAATTCTTTAGAAAAATTAGCAGAAAATGGTAATAGAGAAGCAATATTTAATTTAGCCATACGTTATGAAGGTGGAAATGGAACGGAAAAGAATTTAGAAAAAGCTTTTTACTGGTATAAAAAAGCAGCAGAAAATGGTGATGCAGATGCAATGAATAATTTAGCCGTATGTTATGAATATGGAGAAGGAATAGAAAAGAATTTAGAAAAAGCCTTTTATTGGTATCAAAAAGCAGCAGAAAACGGTGTTAAAGAAGCAATGTTTAATTTAGCCATGTGTTGTTATAGTGGAGAAGGAACGGAAAAGAATTTAGAAAAAGCCTTTTCTTGGTATCAAAATGCAGCAGAACATGGTAATACTAGTACAATGAATAATTTAGCTGGTATGTATTATAATGGTGAAGGAACAGAAAAGAATTTAGAAAAAGCCTTTTATTGGCAACAAAGAGCAACAAGAAGTAATGAAGTAAGTTATAATAATGAAGCTGGTGAATTATGTAATGAATGCAAGCAACCATATACTTATTACCAGTGGTGCCAACAATGTAATACTAAACAATTTCAACAAGATTTTTCAAAGTGGACTAGTAAAAATGAATTTATTGATAAATTTATTCAAGAAGCACAATTAAAAGCTAAGAATAGTTATGAAATTTTAGAATGGATACCTTATGATAAATTGTCAAGTATTAATTATTATGATAAAGGAAGATTTAGTGAAATTCATAAAGCTATCTGGTTAGATGGACCTATTTTTAGTTGGAATTTTGACAAAAAACAATGGAATAGATGTAATTTTCAAACAGGTTATGAGGTTATTCTTAAAACACTTAATAATTCATCAAATTTAAATGATAAATTTCTGGAGGAGGTATGTTATTTATATTATTTTATAGCTAATTTATTTTCTCTTGCAAAAATTTAATAATTTTTTTATTATTTATATAGTGGAAATATCATTATACCTGTCAAAAAAAATCATTTTCAAAATTTATTCAATTCTGTGGAATTACTAAAGATCCAAATAGTTTAAATTATATAATAGTAATGAGTTATGCAAAAAAAGGAAGTTTGAGAAAATGTTTATCTGATATAATTAAATTTAAGTGGCAAGACAGATTACATTTATTGATTAGGACTCAAAGTAATTCATGAATCAAATTTAACTCATGGTGATTTTCATGATGGTAATATTTTAATGTCAGATAATCAAAATGAGTTATTTATTATTGATTTAGGATTATGTAAACCCATAAGTGATACTGCTAATAAAATTAATGAAATTTATGGAGTTTTACCTTATATGGCTCCTGAAATATTAAGAAAAAAACCCTACGCTCCAACAAGCGATATTTATAGTTTTTCAATGATAATGTGGGAATTTACATCAGGTATTCCTCCATTTAATTATGAAGCACATGATTTTAAGCTTATCTTGAGTATTTGTGGAGGGAAACGTCCTGAAATTATAGAAAATACTCCAAAATGCTATGTGGATTTAATGAAAAAATGTTGGGATTCAGATCCTGCTAATAGACCAACTATAATAATGCTTGAGAATATTATATCTGAATGGATTGGATGTATTAGTGATTATTATAGAATAAATAGTAATGGAGATTATGAATATGTTGTACCTAATGTTGATAATCAATTAGAAGATGTTATGTTGGAATTTGTTGAGGCAAACAAATCTTTAGTGCAAGAACAAGTAAATGCTTCTATTATACAATCTCATCCACAAGCACATTATACAAGTCGCAAACTTAGTGAAATTTTAGTTCAAGAGACTCAGGGTTTTGATTGTGTAATTGAAGATTAACATGTCTGTTGTTTATCGGATTATTTATCAGTTATTAATTATTATATAGTAAAAAATTATATTATTTTACCATTTTTACAATAAAGTAAACATTATTATATTATATTTATTGAAATAACATTTTTATTTGCAGTTTGTTTAGCATATTTAAGTTATATCCAATCAATACTCAAAAAATTTACTTGTATTATTATTGCCTTGGAGTAATATTATAATCATTATTTATTTTATAAAAGCAGCTAAACACCTAAAATATCATCATGAAATTCATTTATTGAAGTTGCATAATCAATACTAGTATTTAACAACTTACTATTACTTCCATCCCTTTTTTAATTTAGATTGATAAATTATTTTATTTGTGTTCTTAAGCACCTCAAATAATAAATTGATGAGTGAATGATTAACCAAAAAAATATCAGTAAGATTCAAAGAGTTTGAAAAGCTTCCTATTTGATGAATAACAAGCAAGCTAAAAACCATTTTTTTTCTTCAAATGGTGATCTCAATGATCTTCTATTGATAGAAAATGCATTATCATTTAAATTTATATTATTTTACTTTTAATGCAAGAAATTTTTAATTGCCTTTTAACTTTTACTCAATTCATCATTATCATAAAAAAAAATAAAAAAGTCTGTTGCTTAATGTCAAGCAATAAAAAAGATATTCTTAGTGATACTTTAGCATAATGACATCACTATCTGATTAAATTGAAGTAGTTGTTTGAGAATGGCCTATATTGTGGATAAGATGTTGATAGTAATTTAGTGATAAATAAATACTTCATTAATAATTTCTTTAGCCATAACATTGAAATTAAAAAAGATTTCAATGCTAGATAACTATGAGAACTTTTCCAATTTGCAAGATTAGACTTTCCTAAACTACCAAAACCAATTTCTTTAATATTATTAAAATGATTATAGTCATAATATTTAATTCATTCTTTCGCAATAGATTCTTCAATCCAATTAATCCACTCATTTGAATTATTAGTAATTTTAAGTTCAGTGCTATCAGACATAGTGATTATTGTAGTAGTTAGCGGGAGTTAATTTCTATGTGAAAAAAATTTTAGGGTCGAAAAAAGATAGTAAGTTGCTGTGTAATTTGTAAATCATGCCCATGCAGTAAAAAAATAATCTGCTCTACGTTAGACTCTAACGTGACATGACGTCACAAATTATTTCTAGGTGACATGACTGACACGTGATACCATGAATAATAATTTATTTCAAGTACATTAGTACATTTATAATTATAATATAATTGACACCTATTTTTAATAGTTTATTGCTTATTATGATAAAGTTAAAATGTATGGGATATCTCAAAATCCAAATACAAATGATTGCATTATAAATTTATAATATTTAATAAAAATCAATTTTTTTTTATTTTCTCAAATGAATAAAAATACATATATTAATTAATATTTATAAATTATGTATCTTCAGTATCTTCAGTACGGTACGGTGCATCAAATTTCCAAAAATTCCAAAAATTTCGTACCGTACTTGTTTTATATATACTTATATATATTATTGAGCCCATCAATTTGATGCAAATTCGTACTATATTTGTATAATCTACTCCTAAATCATGCATGTTTTAATTTGCCCGCTCCACTTCCCAATAAAAAAATTTGTCCGAATATTTCCATTATTTCTTGTAAAAATTCCGTGAGAATGATACATTCACGGATATCCGTATTAGGGGGATGAAAATTTTCATGATTAAGACTATAAATTCCAAGAAACTTGATACATTCACGGAATAAACATGGAAATATAAAACACGGGATCAACATTTTTTACAGGCTTCCTTCGGAACTGTTGGAACTATTACTATTATATCATATTTAAAATTATTTCAATATCTTCTACGTAAATCAAAAATAATGGCTTTTGTAATTACTATTTATCAGACATTTACTAATTGTTAGTACAATCAAATACCAACCTGATAAAAAAGTTACTTGGCACACGTGACCTCGTAACTGCTTACCTTACATGTAATTGCAATAAGGATATGATCAGTGAAATTTGCTGAGCCATCGCTCAGCAAATTTCACAACTCGTATTGCTTATTGCAAGTACAATAGTTGAAAGTGCCGAGTAACTATTTTTTTTTTTGTGTTACAATTTTTATTCCAAATTTCATCAATAGGATTAAGGTTGAGCTTTTAAAATAAACGAAAAAAACTTATCACGAAAGACAAGTTTCCAAGCAACTTCAAACATTATGAAACATGTTATTTTATCGAAAAGTCATTATATGAAACGTCATTTTGATTTTTAAGAAAATATAGCTTCAGTAACATTCAGAATAAATAACGATCTTGTAAATATTTAAAAGTTTTTCATTATTGTAAAACAAAAGAAAAAAATTCCCATTTAATTATGAGTTTCCTAAAAATTTTATTATATGAAATAATTAAAAAAAATAATAATTACTTTTTTTTTTATTGCTTTTTAAAATGTGCATTCCATTATACAATGATATCTAATCAGGATAATAATGGAAAAATAAAAAGTGGCACTCTCATCATAAATTACGGTAGTTTCCTTATTCTATGATTGTGACGCTTTAACATGCAGTAACTACTATGCAAGTTTACAGTTACTATTATACAATAAAGTTCTAGAAATAACTCCGATAAATGATCATTTTTCTAGTTCTTATTCCGAAGAAACTCATACACGTGATCATTTTTTCTGAAAAATTTTTTATAGGGATGCATATTAAAGAAAACAAATAATTGTTATGAATTTTAAATTGTGGAAATGCAGGTTTGCAGCTTCTATTATACAATGAAGTTACAATACAGTTAGTTACTATTATACAATAAAGTTACAGTGCAGTTACTTCATATTATGAAACAAATATCTGTTATGAATTTCAAATTAAAGTAATGCAGGTTTATAGTTTCTATTATACAATGAAGTTACAATACAGTTACTGCGTATTAAGAAAACAAATATGTGTAATAAATTTCAAATTATGGTAATTTAGGTTTGCAATTATTATTATGCAATGAAGTTACAATACAATTATTGAATATTAATAAAAGTTAAATATTTGTAATAAAGTTTCGCTTAAATTCGGAACTTTTCGCCCGTAAAATAGAAATATTTAGTAATTAGTATTAAATATTAAACCGAATCAATAATTTTTGGTTAGAAACATTTTTTCTTGTTACGTATTATTTGATTAATAATTAATAATCAATATAAAAGTAGAATACTATTCGTAAGATCCAAGATTTTAATCTAACTCAATTTAATCGAGGTTTAACCGAAATTCTGAACTATCTGCAACATGCCGATCATTTGAATACAAAGTTGAAATTAGTACTGCGTACTATGTCACATATTCATTTCTATAATTTTATCATTTTTGGTTAGTTCACTCGTTATTTTCGGATAAACGTTATCCCGAAAATCGAAAAGCCGGCTTTGCCAAACTAATTATAACAATCGATAGAAAAAAAAAACCGATAAAATTATATATAAATAAACACTATGAATCTATGAAATCGAAAATTTAAAAATTATTATTTTTTAAAAAAAATGGCTCAAGATTCTACTTCTCCCGTTAAAACTACTAAAGCTCTAGATGATTATGTCTTATTGGGGCGTAGTGGATTAAGAGTTTCTCCATTATGTCTTGGCGCTATGGTAAGGTTATTTCGTAAGCCTGATCATAAATTATGGTGTAAAATTAACGTAAATTATTAAAGTAATATATGTATAATTTCTATTTTCTCACACATAAAAGACTTTTGGAGAACAATGGGTAAGATTTATATTAAATTATTTGAATTGATTATCTAGAAAAAAAAAAGAAAATAGTTTTTTAAAATATTAGCATTATACAAATATAGGGAATAGGTACTAATAAAGAAGAATCGAAAAAAGTTTTTGATCTTTATTACGAAAAGGGTGGAAATTTCTTTGGTAATTTTTTTTATTTACGCAGTAACCAATTATTTTTATCATGATTATAAAAAAATTTTTAATAATGATATATGTATCTTTCAGATACCGCCAACATGTACAATTTTGGTGATGTAAGTATTTATAATATTACAATTTTTTTTAGTTAATTCAATATTAATATTCATTATTAAAATAACTAGAGTGAACGTTTTCTTGGAGATTACGTTTCCGATAAACGATCCGATGTTGTGAT
Organism: Rhizophagus irregularis; assembly: GCF_026210795.1. Lineage (NCBI taxonomy): Eukaryota > Fungi > Glomeromycota > Glomeromycetes > Glomerales > Glomeraceae > Rhizophagus > Rhizophagus irregularis. Next base: position 429,156 of record NC_089435.1, on the reverse strand, counting down.
TGCAACGAAATATTCGTGTATGAATTATGAGTTTTCTTAGTGACTTCATTTAATTCATTTAATTTTTGAATTTTTAATGATTTTCGACATTTAATTCTTAGGTAATCCAACTGCTTTGCAAAAGGACAAGAGGTTCAACCCGAATTTTGGTAAGCCTACAGTAAACTATTCAAGCGCAATTATTAAATAGTTGATAATAAACGAAAACTTTTTTGTTAAATGTATAGGAGGAAATCATCGAAAGAGTCTTGTAGAAAATTTAGATGAGAGTTTGAAACGGTTGAACATGAGTTATGTTGATATTCTATATGTCCATTTCTTTGAATATCGAACTCCAATTGAAGAGTATATGAGATCATTAGATGACATCGTTCGAAGCGGAAAGGTAAATAAACAATTTGTCTTACAGTCCACTTACAGTCCCACACAAATTATTTTCTAAAATATATTACTATAAAAATAAAATAGGCCTTGTATGTTGCCGTAAGCGACACTCCATCTTGGGCACTTTCTCGTTCAAATACCATTGCTGAATTACGTGGATGGAGGTACGAAATTATAATTATAATTTGTAAATAGTAAAGTAGAATTTTAGGTTAACATATATTTATTAACCGTGTTTAGCCCTTTCATTGGACTACAAACGCGTTATAATTTGCTGGATCGTTCGATGGAATTTGACTTACAACCTGCTTGTGCTGAGCATGACGTATGTATCATAAATTTAAATTTAACGTTTACACTATTTCATACACTTGAAATACATTATAATGATATTAAATCAAAAATTTTAGATCGGAATTATTCCATGGGGTATTATTGCTGAAGGGTAATTATTAATCATTGATGCATTCTTTTATGTTAAAATATTTAACGTTGTACTAATTGTTTTTATAATAGTTTTCTTACCGGAAAATATACGAGAGAATCAGTAAATTCGGATAGTCGCGGTCAATCAATTGCAAAACATGCACAATCTGAAAAAAATTGGAAAATTCTAGATGAAGTTACTGCTATTTCAAAAGAAATTGATAGATCTCCCGTTCAGGTAATTATTTATATATATTCTAACTTTAAATATTAAATATAAATTTTATTAAGATTTTTTTTTTAAAAAAATAAATAGATTGCTTTGAATTGGATTCAACAAAAACCCGGTATTACTTCTCCTTTAATTGGTGCTAAAACAGTTACTCAGCTTGAAGAAAATCTTAAATCACTTGAATTCAAGTAAGTATAATTATTTGATCATAATTTTTATTTTATGGAAAAAAAAAATTTCTGAAATTTACTTAATATAAACCAATCTTTTTTTCAGATTGACACCTGAACAAATGAAAAGACTTGATGATGTTTCTCAACCAACTGAACTTCCATTTCCTTATTCATTTACTGACCAATTTGATAAATATGTTGGAAAAAACATCGAAGTACCTAATAAATTTGGATCCATTGCGACCTCACGTAATTATGGAAGATTATATTAATTAATTAATATGGTTATTACTTAAAAAATTATTTTGTATATTCAATGTTACCGCAATTTAATCCAAATACATAATTGGATTATTGTGACTTTTTTGTTTTTTTTTTCTATTTGTCGTAAATATATTTTTAAAATTTATTGTATTTATTCTTTTGAAAGTTATAAAAAAAATATCTATTTTCAGCTTATATTTAGTTCGATTTGTTGAAAAGAAAAATTAAATCGTAAATATTTTATTGTTGGATATTATTTTAACAGTCAATATGTTTATATAGGAAAATCAATTTAAATAAAATCTTTAAATATACAAACAATCTTTATAACCCTCCCATTTTGATATATTGAAGTGTAAAATAAATTTTAATAATTAAATAATAACTATAGGCTATTCACGGATTTTAACCAGTAGTGACAATAAAAATCTTTCATATTTAATACCTCGTGTTCAGTCACTGCATAATACAGCCCACCTTTTGATACTATGATCATATGATGAATACTACTTATCCATGACAATTATTAAACCATAAATCATGTGAATTTGACCTTAAACTACAGAGTAGGATAATAGGATTAAAACCCATTTAAATTTCGAAAATAATAATGAATCTGTTGCTTACTAAAGTAAAAAAAAAAATTAACAAAAGCTTGAAAATATAAAATAAAAATCCAATTAAATTGTTAAATTAATTGAGAGTTTTGACATATAATTTCTATAAGGTTTTTTTTTAATACGAAATTATAGGAGAAACAGAAAGTCGTTAAGTTGTAATACAGAACTCACTTGATAGACTTGATACGTAAGTACGGTAACGCCACGGTCGTCACGCCAATTCTCCAATATCAAAAAAATAATATTGAATAAGGCTTCAAAAAAATTATTGAAGTAGAGATTTATAAAACGTACAAACATTCGTTATAATGGAAATTAATCCACCTTATCAAAGCTTTCTTTTTGATATTTCTTAGAACAAGAAGACTTGTAAACTTGTCTATACTGTATTTATTTGTCATGACGTTCACTACAGTGTTTGTCAAATGACTTGAAATGAACAAATGACTCAAATGACAAGTCATTTGTCATTTGTCATTTGCAACTCAAATGACCTGTCATTTAAGTCATTTGAAAAATATTAAATATTCTGAGAATTCTTATTAATTATTTTATTTATTTTAATTAAGAAAACAAAAATATTAAAACAAAATTGGTTTAATATATATAATCAAAAAAGTTTCAATAGTAGTAAAGATTTTTTAATCACGTGATTTGTCATTATTTGTTAATAATATTATTATAGACAGGATTATTTCACTTATAATTATTTCACTAATGATCATTTTATCCATACAGATAAAAGTTAATTAATTATGCAATAAAATATTTAATTGTAACAACTGTAGTGGATCCCATATATATAATTGTTGTCTTTATTTAATCATAAGATGGCCATAACATTTATTTATGCATATAATTATATAATAAAATTATATATAATAAATAACATATCAGATATTATTATCACTTTAATAATTATGGTTGTATTATTTATTATTTTCAGATTACAGTAAAAAATAAATAATTTTGTGAAATTGATTCTGTTTGTGATTATTTCGATTACGTCCTTCCTTTTTTATACATCACGTGATTATAAATTGTCCAATAATCTTTAAATATTTTAATGACAAATGACCAAATGACAAAGGACGCAAATGACATTCAAATGATACCCAATCATTTGGCATTTGTCATTTCACGAATAATTCAAATGCCAAATGCCAAATGATGGGGTGTCATTTGACCAAATGACTCCTAATCCGAAAAATGGTCAAATGACCAGGTCATTTCCGAACACTGGTTCACTACGCTCTAATTTTTGCCGATCCATTATGAAATCTACACTGGGTATATAAGCAATCATGTATGGTATGGTTGGTTTGTATGGTTTTACGCAGTATGGTTTTGAACACAAATACGTACTGTACATAATTGAATACCTAATTTATTGGCTACCACTGACATCTCATTTAATAACTTATCAGCCTAATTATGCATATATATTATTAATTGTTATATTGATTTATAGGTTGATTTATAATAAAATTATGCATATATATTATTAATTGTTATATTGATTTATAGGTTGATTTATAATAATTGTGTATTTATTAAATTGGACTTAGTTTCTTTATTTGCAAGTTATTTATCATATTTATAATATATAAAAGAAGTAGAAGTGAAAACGTGTACTATTTTACAAATAGAAATTAAAGAACATTGGCTGAAAGACAAACAGCAAATCATAGAGCTCTAGCAGAAGTTGAAAAACTAGAATTAGAAAATATAAAGCTACGCAAAGAATTAGAAAGTTTAATTTTTTTTCGTTTTTGGTTTAATAAATAGAAATTATTAAACCGTGTTTTATGATCATGTATTGATTGATCGTCATGTATTATGTTATTTATTCTTATGCTAAAAATTCATACATGTATGGTTTCTTACAAGTCTGCATACTTTAGATTGAAAACAGGTTTAAGCAACACCTATCTACACTTGGGACTACGTCATCGGTAAAATTTCTTGCCGAAATTCGGACTACGTTGTGCTGCGCCACCGAAAAAAAAGCGAAAAAAGACGGAAAAGTTCCGAGTCCAAGTAACCAAAGCCCATAAACAAGTAAGGTGAAAGTGGTTAATTTATTTATTGGTCCTGGTTGCTTCTTTTCAAGACTGCTCCTTAAAAAACCTTTGCCCATGCCAGCTTTTTAAGTAATTTCCTGCGAACCTGGTCAATGGCAATTAATCTATAAACTACTTATAACTTTTGAGAAAAAAAACATATCTACAGCTTCTTAAAAAAGTGAATAAAATGTCAGAAATACGTAAAAAATCTTTAAAAAATAACTTTTAGCACTCCGTCTATTTTTTCGTTCTGAGAATTTTTTGGACTGATGATCGACGGAAAGAGTTACACATTCGATATTAATAATATTTTTAAAACTATAACAAAAAAGTTTTTAAAATTCTTTAATTAATCTATTATATTATTTCTATATATTCATTTTGTGAGAAAACTTTTTTTCCTTCCTTTTATTAAAATCACATGAATGGTAAAACATAATTCCAATCGTAACATTCTGTGTCACATTAAATACATTATTGTGTAGAAGTGCAACATTTCTCAACGCAGATCAGTGCATCGGAAAAATATGTCCGAAAAAATTTTTTGTCGTAACTTCTACTTTTAATTAAAATTTTCCCTTCTAGTAACTCATTCATTGAACGAGAAAAAAAATTTTTAAAAAAATAAAATTTTAGCAAAATTTATCTCAAAAATAAAACCAAATGGTTACTAAATTTAGTAAATCAAATATCTCAGATAAAGATACTAATTTAATAAACATCAAAAATTGTTTATATTGCAATAAGCCTTTTACTGAAAAATTGTGGTGTAAAGAATGTATTAATTCGTTGGAAAAATTAGCAGAAAGTGGTAATATAGTAGCAATGTTTAATTTAGCCAATAGTTATTATTATGGAAAAGGAACAGAAAAGAATTTAAATAAAGCCCTTAATTGGTTTCAAAAAGCAGCAGAAAATGATGATGAAGATGCAATGTTTAAACTAGCCAGTATATATTATAATGGAGAAGAAACAGAAAAGAATTTAGAAAAAGCCTTTTATTGGATACAAAAAGCAGCTGAAAAAGACCATATTGAAGCAATTTTTAATTTAGCCATATATCATTATACTGGAGAAGGAACAGAAAAGAATTTAAAAAAAGCCTTTTATTGGATGCAAAAAGCGGCCAAAAAAGACTATATTGAAGCAATTTTTAATTTAGCCTGTATGTATAAAAATGGAGAAGGAACAGAAAAGAATTCAAAAAAAGCCTTTTATTGGTATCAAAAAGCAGCAGAAAATGGATATACTAATGCAATGTTTAATTTAGAAGTGTGTTATTATATAGGAGAAGGAACAGGAAAGAACTTAGAAAAAGCCTTTTATTGGATACAAAAAGCAGCTGAAAAAGACCATATTGAAGCAAGTTTTAATTTAGCCGATAAATATTATAATGGAGAAGGAACAAAAAAAAATTTAGAAAAAGCCTTTTATTGGTACCAAAAAGCAGCAGAGAAAGGATATGCTAATGCAATGTTTAATTTAGCCAGTATGTATAATTATGGAGAAAGAACAGAAAAGAATTTAGAAAAAACCTTTTATTGGTATAAAAAAGCAGCAGAAAATGGACATACTAATGCAATGTCTAATTTAGCCATCATGTATAATAATGGAGAAGGAACAGAAAAGAATTTAGAAAAAGCCTTTTATTGGTATCAAAAAGCAGCAGAAAATGGATATACTATTGCAATGGTTTATTTAGCCATGTGTTATTATGATGGAGAAGGAACAGAAAAAAAATTAGAAAAAGCTTTTCATTGGTATAAAAAAGCAGCAGAAAATGGACATACTAATGCAATGTTCAATTTAGCCATTTATTATAAAAAAGGAGAAGGAACAGAAAAGAATTTAGAAAAAGCCTTTTATTGGTATCAAAAAGCAGCTGAAAATGGTGTTGAAGGAGCAATGAATAATTTAGCCATATGTTATGGAGAAGGAAAAGGAACAGTAAAGAATTTAGAAAAAGCATTTTATTGGTATAAAAAAGTAGCAGAATATGGTGTTAAAGAAGCAATATTTAACTTAGCTACATGTTATTATAATGGAAAAGGAACAGAAAAGAATTCAGAAAAAGCCTTTCATTTGTTTCAAAAAGCAGCAGAAAATGGACATACTTATGCAGTGTTTAATTTAGCCGTATGTTATGAAAATGGAGAAGGAATAGAAAAGAATTTAGAAAAAGCCTTTCATTGTTATCAAAAAGCAGCAGAAAATGGTATTGAAGAAGCAATGAGTAATTTAGCCATATATTATAAAAAAGGAGAAGTAACAGAAAAGAATTTAGAAAAAGCCTTTTATTGGTATCAAAAAGCGGCAAAAAATGATGAAAATGCAATGTTTAATCTAGCCATCATGTATAATAATGGAGAAGAAACAGAAAAAAATTTAGAAAAAGCTTTTCACTGGTATCAAAAAGCAGCAGAAAAAGATCATATTAAAGCAATGAATAGTTTAGCCATATGTTATAAAGAAGGAAAAGGAACAGAAAAGAATTTAGAAAAAGCATTTTATTGGTATCAAAGAGCAGCACAAAATGGACATACTGATGCAATGTTTTACTCAGCCTGTATGTATATTAAAGGAGAAGGAATAGAAAATAATTTAGAAAAAGCCTTTCATTGGTATCAAAAAGCAGCAGAAAATGGACATACTAATGCAATGTTCAATTTAGCCATTTATTATAAAAAAGGAGAAGGAACAGAAAAGAATTTAGAAAAAGCCTTTTATTGGTATCAAAAAGCGGCAAAAAATGATGAAAATGCAATGTTTAATCTAGCCATCATGTATAATAATGGAGAAGAAACAGAAAAAAATTTAGAAAAAGCTTTTCACTGGTATCAAAAAGCAGCAGAAAAAGATCATATTAAAGCAATGAATAGTTTAGCCATATGTTATAAAGAAGGAAAAGGAACAGAAAAGAATTTAGAAAAAGCATTTTATTGGTATCAAAGAGCAGCACAAAATGGACATACTGATGCAATGTTTTACTCAGCCTGTATGTATATTAAAGGAGAAGGAATAGAAAATAATTTAGAAAAAGCCTTTCATTGGTATCAAAAAGCAGCAGAAAATGGACATACTACCGCAATGTTTTTATTAACCTTATGTTATGAAAATGGAGAAGGAACAGAAAAGAATTTAGAAAAAGCATTTTATTGGCATCAAAAAATAGTTGAAAGTAACAAAGTGGGTCTTAAAAATGAAGCTGAATTATGTAATGAATGCAAGCAACCATATAATGATTACCAGTGGTGCCAAAAATGTAATATTAAACGATTCCAACAAGACTTTTTAAAGTGGACTAGCGAAAATGAATTTATTGATAAATTTATTCAAGAAGCACAATTAAATGCTAAAAATAGTTATGAAATTTTAGAATGGATACCATATAATAAATTGTCAAATATTAATTATTATGATAAAGGAGGATTTGGCGAAATTTATAAGGCTATCTGGTTAGATGGACCTATTATTAGTTGGAATTTTGACAAACAACAATGGAATAGATGTAATTTTCAAACAGGTTATGAAGTCATTCTTAAAACACTTAATAATTCATCAAATTTAAATAGTAAATTTCTGAATGAGGTATAGTATTTTTATTTAATAGCAAATTTTATAATCTTTTGCAAAACTTTAATGATTTTTTTTTATTTATATAGTGGAAATATCATTATAATTGTCAGAAAAAATCATTTTCAAAATTTATTCAGTTCTTTGGATTTACCCAAGATCCAAATAATTTAAATTATATAATAGTAATGAGTTATGCAAAAAAAGGAAGTTTGAGAAAATGCTTATCTGATATAATTAAATTTAAATGGCAAGACAAGTTACAATTGTTGAAAACAATTATATTAGGACTTAAAGTAATTCATGAATCAAATTTAACTCATGGTGATTTTCATGATGGTAATATTTTAATGTCAGATAATTACAATGAGTTATTTATTATTGATATGGGATTATGTAAGCCTATGAATGATTTGCAAGATACTGATAATAAAATTAATGAAATTTATGGAGTTTTGCCTTATATGGCACCAGAAATATTAAGAATGAAACCTTATACTCCAGCAAGTGATATTTATAGTTTTTCAATGATAATGTGGGAATTTACATCAGGTATTCCTCCATTTAATCATGAGGCACATGATCATCACCTTACCTTGAATATTTGTAAAGGGAAACGTCCTGAAATCATAAAAAATACTCCAAAATGTTATATAGATTTAATGAAAAAATGTTGGGATTCAAATCCCTCCAATAGACCAACTATAGGAATGCTTGAAAATATTATATCTGAATGGATTAGATGTATTAATGAATATTATGAAATAAACAGGGATGGAGATTATAAATTTAAGGTATCTAATGTTGATGATCAATTAAAAGATGATATGATTGAATTTGTAGAAGCAAACAAAACTTTAGTACAAGAACAAGCAAATACTTCTATTATACAATATCATCCACAAGCAAATACTGCTATTATACAATCTCATTCACAAGCATATTATACAAGTCGCAGACTTACTGAAATCTTAGTTCAAGAAAATTCTGAGTGTTTTGAATGTGTAATTAAAATTTAATAATTCTATTATTTATGTTAGAATATTTTATTATGTAGGAAATATATATATTACATACTTACACAATTTCTACAATAAAGTAATTATTATTAATACAAATATAAAAATAAAGTTTATTAATATATTATAATTTATTTAGTAAATTTAAACAAATCCATACTTCAAAATTTATTAAAATTACTATTGCAAATGAATACTTAACATCAATGATAGTCTTTGTCTACAATATAAAATAATTCATCGAAAGGGAATAGAAGTAATAATCCAAGTTATTTTAATGTGTGACAGGTTACGCCGAAATGCCAAATTATCTGCCTGATCGTACTATTTATTAGACAACTGGTTAGTTCATCATCATCAGCCACATCAATTCTTTTTTATCGTTTTTCCCTTCCCCCCTTTTCTTCCCCTTTTCATGTTTTAAAAATATGTTTTAATATTTAAAAGTTTTTTGTTATTTAATAAAGTTAAACGTTTTCCACCAGCAGCAGAGCTTTAGGTGCTAAAATATTTTTATAAATATTTCATAAATAAATCCATAACAAACGGGATTATAAATTTCACAACATAATTTCAGCATTTGGTCATATTAAACAGTTGAAAAATGAAAGATACTTAAAGATAGTTGTTTATGAGGTATGCAGATGCTTGTATATTGATTTGTATTAATTTTCATGAAGTTGTATGGATTTTTTTGTAATACTAAGACGCGTTTTTTAATAAAAATTTCATAAATTTCATGTAAATATAGTATTTAATAAAATGTATGCAATAATATTAATTCTTTTATATGACAATATTTGAAAGTATGCAATATATATATTTTTTATTCTTTAACATTTTTAAAAAGCGCAAAAATTTTTTTTAAGATAAACATTACATGAAAAAATAAGCAAATTGACATTTACAGTTGTAATCTAAAATAATATATTCGGCATAACCTGTCATACATTCCAGACATGCTTTAAAAGAAGTTGAATGATATATTTGGCTAATATCAAAAGTCTAAACATAAACCATTTAAAATCTAAACATTTTGACAAGATTTGACATATACGTTCTAATCATCTACTGTTAAACTTAGAAAAAAAAAATAATAAAATATTTAGTTTTTAGTTTTTAGTTTTTAAATTTTAAGCTGAAATATAAAAATAATATTAAAAGTTATAATTTTATTACAAAGAAATATAAAGAAATATTAAAACTATAGTAAAAATACATAATTCTTATATTAAAATCATATAAGGTTTTAACACTATTTAAACCTTTTGATAATTTCAACTTTTAAAAATAAAATATCCTTCGGAGTCATGTGCCGATGGCTAATCCATGAAAATTTTTGTGGCTAATCCAGATCCGGTTAATGAAATTTTTATCGATTTTTTTTTTTACGAAAAAAAAATTTAGTTTTTTCTTATTAATCTAGGCCATTCCCTTCCTTTTGGAAAGATAAAATTTTTATGGTTTCTTATTTTTTTCGGTTTTTTCAAAACCGATTTTTTTTAATATTATTATTAATTAGTCAGTTTTTTTTCGTTTTTTTTTTCAAACTAACGCTGCACGTTAATATGATCTCGTCATTCAGTCACAGTAATTTGTAATAGATAACTCTACAGATGCAGTATTTGTGGCCCCACCATAAAAGCCAAAAATTATAAATATTAGTATTATTTTGATTGGTTTAGGAAATATGGATGTAGGAACGTAAAGAAGAAATTTTTTTTATGATAATATTTCTTTTATGACATCATTAAATAGCACCTTTTTATTTTACGATCATATAGTATTATAGTATTGGTTAGACTTATGAAGATCAAAACTTTATTATCCGGGTTAGCTATATTTAGGTAAATAATAGGACCCAGAAATATATATATAGGGGTCAGGTGATGAAAAAAATTTTTTACTATGAGCTGTACGCATTTTTTCAGGGCCGGAATTATGATAATGCCAGTCGGTTACTATAATAGGAAATAAAATTCTGACTGGCATTATCAAAAATTATCTAAAAAAGGAAAGATTTTCATGATTTTTTTAGTTCAAAATACGCAAACTCAAACCTGACCCTTTTATATATATTTCTGGGTCCTTAAATAATATTATCATAATTACTAATAATCGATAAGTAAAACGAATAATAATAATAATAATAATAAATTCTTATTTTTTTTCGGTTTGAAAAAAAAATGAAAAAAAAAATTTTAATTTCAGAAAATAATTTCGGCCTATAAGAATCGGGGAAAAAGGCATTTTAAAAAAAGAACCTTTAAGTCTATAAGAACCGAAAACCGAAAAAAAGGTATCTGATATATAAAAAAAATAATAAAATTTCCGGTCTATAAGAACAAAAAAAAAAGGTATAAACTGGGAGATTTATTTTTTATTTTTTTTTTTAATAAAAATGAATATTTGAGCCTTGGTGTGATCTGCTGCGGCCAATTTGAGAGACTAAAACAAAATATGATTAATAAGAAAAATTACTTTTTTTTTTATTTAGCATTATCTCATTAGCAAAAAATTGGATTAGCCGCAAAAATCTCATGGATTTGGCCATCGCCACATGCATAACCATGCAAATTATTTAACGATTAATAAATACGGAATAAATTGATTGGAGGGTAATCTAAACTTTTTTTAGTTATTTAGAAGATGTAAATTAATTTAAGAAATATTTAAACAAACATATTTTAATATACCTTAAATGTTTAGATAACAATAAACTGCAATAAAAAATTACAAATGTTGCGGTATATAAAAATTTCGATCGTATCAATTGATTTTAGCTTCTTCTTATGATAGAAGATAACGCTTAAATATTATTCATCTTCACGAAAAACCTTGAGAAGTTTCACAAAATTGGTCACATCAGAGATGATAAATACTGATATTATGATAAATGTATAAATCAACTAACATTATTATTGTTGGATTCTTATTTCAATAATTTAATTTTTACTTTAATTATAGATTTACTTAATGGTTTTATTTTGACAAAAAAAAAAATGATGCAATACAAAGTCCGAGTTGTAAATCACTTAAAAATTTATTAACGTTAATCTTTACTTGTTAAGGTTAATCACTTTTTGTGGAACTGGATACAATTCTATATCGGCGGATTTGCGTAATCACATGTCAGCCGAGACACGTGATTACGCAAATCCACCATATAAGTATTAAATAGAACATTAAGGCAATTTAAAGAAAGTAGATCAAAGTATACGTTAACTATTAAGGGTTGCTCACTGAGAATCACGTCTCATTATTATTTTTATAGTTTTATCATTTTTGGTTAATTCGTCCATTTTTGTAACAAACGCAAGCAAAAGGTTATACAATTTCAATAGTAGCGTTGTTTAACCGATTAATTAATAGATTATATGATTATATGTTACCTTAATCAATCAAAAATCGGATTAATTGATCGACCCATTAATTGATCAAATGTCAATTTTAAATAAAGTTTGACATCATACTTTTCATAAAAACCCTTTCCTATTCAAGGGATAAGATGAGATGAAATACTAATATATCGCATAAAGAACATTTTTAAAAAGCATACAACGTTATTTAATTTACCAATAAAATTTAAGGATTAACGGATGATCCGTTAAAATTCGTATTAGGATTAATCCGGATAAATCCTAATTTATGCAAAATTAAGATTTTTCCTATCAAGGATCAATCCGTAAATTTTCAGATTCAGATGACGTTTTAAAAATAGGATCGGATCATTAATTTAAATTACTAAGGGATAATCACTGCAAGTATTATTCATTTTTGTTGGATTCGCTCATTTTTTAAAACTAATGCGGGCAAAAACTTATTTATCTTAATTAAAGTAAGTGGATTTGTAATAAATCATAATCAGGTTAGCTAAATCAATAGATAGAAAACATTTGTATATAAATATACGTTACGATACGAGAGATTTTTCTGAAAAATATTTTATTTTGAAAATATGTCTCAAGATTATACTTCTCCCGTCAAAACTACTAAAGCTCTTGATGAATATGTCTTGTTGGGGCGTTCTGGATTGAGAATTTCTCCATTATGTCTTGGCACTGTGGTAAGATAATTTTGCAATCTAACCAAAATTATTATGAATATCTTTGATAACAAAACATTTTATTAATATTAACATAATTATGCTGTATATTGAAGACTTTTGGTGAACAATGGGTAAGTTATATACTCTATATTAAGAAATGAAAAAAATGATATCTGAATTTCATTAACACTTTACAAATAGGGAGTGGGCGCTGATAAAGAAAAATCGAAAAAAGTTTTTGATCTTTATTACGAAAGGGGTGGAAATTTCTTTGGTAATTTTTCATTAATTTACGTAGTCAATAATAAGTCATTTCATAATTTTTCGAATAATTTAATAATAACGTATATTTTTCAGATACCTCCAACATTTACAATTTTGGTGAAGTAAGTATTGATATTATAATTATTATTTTTTTTTTATTTAATTTAATATTAATATTTATTAATAAATGATTAGAGTGAACGTTTCCTTGGAGATTACGTCTCTGATAAACGATCCAATGTCGTAATTGCAACAAAATATACAAGTATGGATCATGAATTATCTTTATAATATCATTCAAATTTGGAATTTTCAATAACCTTCAAGATTTATTTTTACAGCTAATAGAACTGCTATGTTAAAGGATCAGAAATTCAATCCGAATTTCGGTGAGCTAGTAAATTATAATAGTACAGTTAAAACATTTTATGTTAATTGATAATTAAACATATAGGGGGAAATCATCGAAAAAGTCTTGTGGAAAATTTAGATGAAAGTTTGAAACGATTAAATATGAACTATGTTGATATTTTATATGCTCATATGTTTGAATATCGAACTCCAATCGAAGAAATGATGAGATCATTAGATGACGTTATTCGAAGTGGAAAAGTAAGCAAACTTATTTTTCTTATAATATTTACTCGAACAATTTTTTTTCTAAATATTATTAAAAAAAAATAGGCATTATATGTTGCCGTGAGCGATATTCCATCTTGGGCACTCGCTCGAGCTAATACTATTGCTGAATTACGTGGATGGAGGTATGAAATTATAATAATTACTTTAACCTAATAAAAACTAAAGTTATTAAGTTAACTCATATTTATAAACTACTTTAGCCCTTTCATTGGACTTCAAACACGTTATAGTTTATTGAATCGATCGTTTGAATTTGACTTACAACCTGCTTGTGCTGAACTTGATGTAATGTATTATAAACTTATATTTTACATTTATACTACTAGTACTTGAATTAAATAATGATATTAAATCAAATTATTTAGGTTGGAGTTATTCCATGGGGTACTATTGCTGAAGGGTAATTATTAATTATTAATTATATGATGTATTCATTGTTAAAATATTAACGTTATATTAATTATTTCTTTTAATAGTTTTCTTACCGGAAAATATACAAGAGAATCGACAGTTGATCCAAAACTAAACATTCGTAATAAAGCAATCGGAGCTTATTCAAAATCTGAAAAAAATTGGAAAATTTTAGATGAAGTTATTGCAATTTCAGAAGAAATTGATAGATCTCCAGTTCAGGTAATTATTTATATTCAATCCTCTAAATATTTAAATATAATTTATTAATAAAAATATTTTTCTTAAATAAGTAGGTTGCTTTGAATTGGGTTCAACAAAAACCTGGTATTACAAGTTCTCTAATTGGTGCTAGAACAGTCAGTCAGCTTGAAGAAAATCTTAGATCGCTTGAATTCAAGTTAGTATAATTATTTGAAAAAAAAAATTTTCTTTTTAAAAAAAAAAAAATGTTTCTAATATAAATTTAATTTTTTTCAGATTGACACCTGAACAAATGAAAAGACTTGATGATGTTTCTAAACCAAACGAAGTTCCATTTCCTCATAAATTTGCTAACCAATATGATAGATATATTGGAAAAAATATTCAAGTACCAAATAAATTTGCGCCTATTGTGAAAGCATATAACTATGGAAGTTTATATTAATCAATGAAACAAGATTATTAATATAATTTATATATTTGTATATTAAACAGTTTAATATATTGCTACGACCTCTTTATTTTTTTCTCGATTTGTCAAATTTAATATGAAACAAAATAGTATTTTTGACCGTTTTATTCAATATATTTTTATTTTTTTTTTGTCAATAGAAAATGATTTTTTTTTATTTTATATATGAATTTATATAATAAAAGATTGTAAGTACTCGATGATCTATATAGTTATATTTTAAAGAATAAATATTTATACTTGATTTCGCTTAACAAATACATAATATTTTAATAAGTTAAGATAAATTTTATTAATACATGCTTAAATTGCTTAATTACTAATTCATGTATTAATAAAAACAAATAAGTGATAAGCGGTTCTTCTAGATATATAATATTTATGAGGTTCTTATTTAATACGAAATTATAGAGGAAAATAGAAAGTCGTTAAATTGTCATACCGGACCACTTGAATTTAGTGGTTCGATCCGGATATGTAAATTTCGTTAAAAATGGCTTATGACAATAACAACCGACTTTAATTTTGTAGAAATCGGGATTAAACCCGTTTATTAAGAAATTTCAGCACTACGATCATATTCGTAGTACAACTTCCTTTTTTTTGTTTCTTATTTGTCTATAATCGTATTAATTGATTTTCACTACTATGAGAATCAGCCGCTAGAATAAAATCAGAATCTCATAATTAACGGAATATATGATTGGTAATATTTTGTTGATATATATTCCGCAATTCCGCATGATTATAATAATTATAATTTTTTTAGCAACGTGATTTATGAAGAGTAGCAAAATTCCAAAAAGTTGAAATAAATATTTTTATTAATATGTAAAGATTTTTAAAATATTTCGTAAACAATTAATGTTTTCATTTTAAAAATTAATATTTTTATTAATATTTGATAACACTTCGTAAAATAAAACGAATTATTACTAATGTTATTAATTTAAAAAAAAATTTAGTTTTTCGCTTTATATTAAGATGAAAATGTAATTTTTACATACTTAAGATAATTATTTATTCTAATATAATGATTAAAAAATTAAAAAATTATTTTTTAAAACTTGTTGTATTCATGAGAATATTTAATTGTCGGATATGAGTATTGGAATTTTGGAATTTTTGGGATTCGATTTGTGAAAATTGTGTGCTATTATGCACTATTAGTTAATTAACTTTAGTGAAAAGACTCATTATTATTATTATAATTAAATTTAAGCTATTTAAATTTCACTTTGCAAAAAATAAGTGCAATTAAAATAATAAATGAATTTTGGAAAATACCTAACGGGTAAAGTCATATCATTTTTGTGGAACAATATTATTTATTTCATCAGTCAACATAAAAGATAATCAGGTTGTGATGGGCCTTTTAAACCTACATGAATTTATTATGATGATTAATAACAATTTTTAATGCTAGAATTATTTTTTATATAGGACTTTTTTATCAATTAGATATTATTCATCTCATAACCAACTAATTTCAAATTTTAATAGAAAAATTCTCATAAATTATAAATATAAACATATTTTATCAGTTATAGGTAAATTTTTTCTAATAATAATTTTTATTTTCCAATGGTTCAAGTCAGAATGAGTATTTTACTCCGAGTTATATGTGCAAGTAGTACAAGTTACTAAACGGGCTATAGGTATATCAGTATTATCAGTTTTATATGATCAGCACTATTTGTAGCAGAGTCACGTTTGTATTACCCATATGGCGCAATTATTCTAATGTTTGTGTATTACATATATATTGGATAACTGATAATGCAGGTTGAATAAAAATTTTTGAGAAAATAAAAAAATATTTATACATCAAAATGCAGAACTTATTAACAAATAACACAAACAAGTGTGTAAAATGCGGCAATATGTACATAAATATTAAATATAAATGGTGTGAAACATGTCAAATTACAAGCTGGACTAGTGGAAATAAAGATATTGATAATCTAATTCAAGAAATACAATTAAAAATTAATTGTTACATAGATATAATGTTTGAATGGATCTCATGCAATCAATTTGATAGAATTAAAGAAATAAGCAATGCGGTATATTCAACAATATGGAAATTTAGTCCATTAAATTGGAATATAAAGGAACTTATAAAAAAATCAAATAGGATAGTTGCTTTAAAAGTGTATTTATATAATGAAGTTTTAAAAGGTCTAAATAAGGTACGAAATTTTATAATTAAATAATTTTTTTTTTTTACTATACAGTAATTATAATAATAATTTTGTGCTTTTATACAGTTCAGACAATACCAAATAGAGGATTATTACAATGATTTTGAGTTTTTTATATTAAAAAATTTTGAAATCTTTTATGGAAAATGCATAAAATGTGGAAAGTATTATACAAATTCAGAGTATAACTGGTGTAAACCATGTCAAATAAATTGGTTAAAAGAAAATTTCATGAACTGGACCAGTGAAAATGAACAAATTGACAATTTAATTCAAGAGATACAATTAAGTATTAATGATTATGAAGATGCAATATCTGAATGGATACCATATTACCAGTTCAATGATATCGAAAGATTAGATAATATAGTATATTCAGCGAAATGGGAGAATGGTCCATTATCATATAACTATTATAATGAAGAATATGCAAGAAATTCAGCAAATAAATCCGTTATTTTAAAATATTTGGTTAATTCACAAAATATTACGAATGAATTTCTGAAAAAGGTATACAAAATTACAAATTTCTATATATTTTGATTCAAGTATTTCTACTATTATTAATATTTTTTTTCAATAGATTATGGCAACTTATGGTGAATTTAAAATATATGGCATATCTCAAAATCCTAAAACAAAAGATTATATTATAGTATTCAATAAAGATCAATATTTAGAAGATTGCTGTGTAAATTGTGGAAAGTATTACACAAATGCATGGAACAAACGATATAAATGTTGTAAACATTGTCAAATAAGTTGGTTAAAAGAAAATTTCACAAATTGGACCAGTGAAAATGAAAAAATTGATAATCTAATTCGAAAAATGCAATTAAAAATTAGTAATTATAGAGATATTATATTTGAATGGATACCGTACTGTCAGTTTAATGATATTGAAGAATTAAGCAGTATAGCATATTTAGCGAGATGGAGGGATGGCCCATTATCATATAGTAACTATTTTTATAAAAATGAATATGCAAGAAATTCAGCAAATAAGCCAATTATTTTAAAATATTTAGTTAATTCGAAAAATATTACTAATGAATTGTTGAATGAGGTATGTAAGTTTTTCTAATAAATTTAATTCTACTACTTTCTGTATTGTTAATAATTTTTCAATAGATTATAGCATATTATGATAAAGTTAAAATATATGGTATATCACAAAGTCCTAATACTAAAGATTACATTATGATATTTAATAAAGATCAATATTTGGAAAATTGCTGTATAAAATGTGGAAAGTATTACACAACATCAGAGTATAAATGGTGTAAACCATGTAAAATTAATTGGTTAAAAGAAAATTTCACAAACTGGACCAGCAAGAATGAACAAATTGATAGTTTAATTCAAAAAATGCAGTTACTAAATATTAATAATCATAAAGATATAATATTTGAATGGATATCATACAATCAATTTAATGATATTAAAGTATTAAGCAATACAACATATTTAGCAATATGGAAAGATGGTTTATTATCATATAACAACTATTATAAGAATGAATATACAAGAAATTTAACAAATATTGCAGTTGTATTAAAATATTTAGTAAATTCACAAAATATCACTAATGAGTTTCTAAATGAGGTATGTAAATTTTCTATGAATTTAATTTCAAGTACATTACGGTACAACATAATATATTGATACATTTTTAATAGATTATGGCTTATTATGATAAAGCTAAAATATATGGTATGTCACAAAATCCTAAAACAAAAGATTACATTATGATATTTAATAAAGATCAATATTTGAAAAATTACTGTATAAAATGCGAAAAATATTTCACAAAATCAGAGTATAAATGGTGCAAACCATGTCAAATAAACTGGCTAAAAGAAAATTTCACGAACTGGACTAGTGGAGATGAAAAAATTGACAACCTAATTCAAAAGAAACAATTAGAAATAAATGATTATAAAGATATTACATTTAAATGGATACCATATAATCAGTTTAATAATATTATTGAATTAACCAATAAAATATATTCAGCAAAATGGAAAGATAGTTTATTATATTGGAATGAAAAAAAGCATAAAGATTTAAATAAAGCAGTTATTTTAAAATATTTAATCAATCCACTAGATATTGCTAGTGAATTTTTGAAGGTAGTATATATTAGTTTTTTGTAAATTTATTTTCAAATATTTTTTGTAATATTAATATAATATTATTATTTAATAGATAATAACATATTATAATGAAATTGAAACATATGGTATATCTCAGCATCCTAATACAAAAGATTACATTATAATATTTAATGAAGATCAATATTTAAAATATTGCTGTATAAAGTGCGACAAGTATTACACAAAATCAGAGTATAAATTGTGCAAACCATGTCAAATAAATTGGTTAAGAGAAAATTTTACAAACTGGACTAGTAAAAATAAACAAATTGACAAATTAATCCAAAAAATGCAATCAAATGTTAATGATTATAAAGATGTAATATTTGAATGGATACCATATAACCAATTTAGTGATATTAAAGAAGTAGGTAATAATAAAGTGTATTCAGCAAAATGGAAAGATGGTCCATTATCATATGTCTATTATGCAAATAAATATACAAGAAATTTAGCAAATCAAGAAGTTATTTTAAAATATTTAGTTGATTCACAAAATGTTACAAATGAATTTTTAAATGTGGTATGTAAATTTTTTTATGAAGTTAATTTCAACTAATTATAGTATATTGATACTTATTATTTTAATAGATTATAGCATATTATGATAAAGTTAAAATATATGGTATATCTCAAAGTCCTAATACAAAAGATTATATTATAATAATTAATAAAAATCAGTATTTAGGAAATTGCTGTATAAAATGTGGAAAATATTACACAAAGTCATGGTATAAATGGTGTAAAGCATGTCAAATAAATTGTTTTGAAAAATATTTCACAAGCTGGACCAGTGAAAATAAACAGATTGATAAACTAATTCAAAAAATGCAATTAAAAGTTAATGATTATAAAGATATAATATTTGAATGGATATCTTACTATCAGTTTAGTAATATTGAAGAATTAGACAATATGGTGTATTCAGCAAAATGGAAGGATGGTCCATTATTATATAATTACTATAAAGAAAAATACACAAGGAATTCAGCAAATCAGGCAGTTATTTTAAAATACTTAATTAATTCAGAAAATATTACAAATGAATTTTTAAATGAGGTATGCAAGTTTTCTAGAAATCTATTTCAAATGTTTTCTAAAGTATTGATTTTTTTTTCAATAGATTATAACATATTATGATAAAGTTAAAATATATGGTATATCTCAAAATCCTAATACAATGAATTACATTATAATATTTAATAAAGATCAATATTTGGAAAATTGCTGTGTAAAATGTGAAGAGTATTATACAAAATCAGAATATAAATGGTGCAAACCATGTCAAGTAGGCTGGCTAGAAGAAAATTTTACAAGCTGGACCAGTGAGAATAAACAAATTGATGACTTAATTCAAGAACTGCAATTAAAAATTAAAAGTCATAGAGATATAATATTTGAATGGATATCATATAGCCAGTTTGATAATATTAAAGAATTAAATAATTTAGTATATTCAGCAAAATGGAATGAAGGTTCATTGTACTGGAATAAAAAGAAATATGTAAGAAATTCAGTAAATAAAGTAGTTATTTTAGAATATTTAAACAATTCACAAAACATTACTGATAAGCTTTTGAATGAGGTATGTAATTCTTCTATAAATTCGATTTAAAAATACTTCTTATATACATTATAAATAATTTTTTAACAGATTGTAGAATATTATGACAAGTTCAAAATATATGGAATAACTCAAAATCCTATTACACAAGATTACATTATAGTCCTTGATGAAAATCAATACCTTAAGATTTTTTGTGATAAATGTGCTAATAGATATGTAAATATGGAGTATAAATGGTGTAAACTATGTCAAATAAAGTGGCTAAAAAAGAATTTCATAAATTGGACCAGCGAAAATGAACAAATTGATAATTTAATTCAAGAAATGCAATTAAAAATTAATAATTATAAGAATACAATATTTGAGTGGATACCGTATTATCAGTTTATTGAAATTGAAGAAGCAAGTAACAATACAGTATATTTAGCAAGTTGGAAGGATGGACCATTGTCATATTATTATTACAATAATACATATACAAGAAATTCATTGAATAAAATAGTTACTTTAAAATGTTTAGTTAATTCGCAACATATTACTAGTAAACTTTTAAAGGAGGTATATAAGTTTTTATATATTTTATTTCAAGTATTTCTATATTATTAATACTTTTTGTTAATGTATAGATTATGGAATATTATGACAAACTTCTTACAATATATGGAATAACTCAAAATCCTAATACAAAAGATTACATCCTAATTCTTAATCAAGATCAATATTCTAGAATTTTTTGTGATAAATGCGCTAGAAAATACATAAGTGCAAAGTATAGATGGTGTAAACTATGCCAAATAAATTATTTAAAAGAAAATTTCGCAAACTGGACCAGTGAAAATGAGCAGATTGATAATTTAATACGAGAAATGCAATTAAAAATTAATGATTATAAAGACATAATATTTGAATGGATACCATATTATCAGTTTAGTGATATTGAAAAAATAGGCAATAATACAGCATATTCAGCAAGATGGAAGGATGGTCCATTACGTTGGAATGAGAAGAAATATGTAAGAAATACAGCAGATAAAACTGTTGCTTTAAAATACTTATTTAATTCAGAAAATATTACAAACGAATTTTTGAATGAGGTACGTAAGTTTTCTAGAAATTTATTTCAAACATTTTCTAAAGTATTAATATTCTTCTTAATAGATTACATCATGCTATGACGAATTTGAAATATATGGAATAACTCATAATCGCAATACAAAAGACTACATCATAGTTTTTAGTTATGATCAATATTTTAGATATTTTTGTGATAAATGTTCTATTAAATACATAGATGCAAAGTATAAATGGTGTAAATCATGTCAAATAAATCATTTAAAAGAAAATTTTACAAACTGGACCAGTGATAATGAACAAATTGATAAATTAATTCAAGAAATGCAATTAAAAATTAATGATTATAAAGACATAATATTTGAATGGATACCTTATGATCAGTTCAATGAGATTAAAGAAATAGGTAAAGGTGGGTTTGCTAAGGTATATTCAGCAAGATGGAAGGACGGTCCATTATGTTGGAATGAAAAGGAATATATAAGAGATTTTAATAAAACAGTGGCTTTAAAATGTTTAAATAATTCACAAAACTTCTCTAATAAATTTTTTAACGAGGTAAAAGAATTTTTAACTTTTGTACTTAAATATAATTCTTTTGAATATAATTGATTCTTTATCTTTAGGTTAAAGCATATTCAATTAATGACCTCAATAATATTAATAATTCTGGCGAAATTCTAAAAATTTATGGAATATCTCAGAACCCTAATACAAAAACCTATGTTATGGTTCTACAATATGCAAGAGGAGGAAATTTTAACAATTGGATGAAGAAAAATTATAAGCATTTTGAATGGATAAATAAATTAAAAGTATTAAAGAATATTATTAATGGTCTTAAAGAGATACATCAAAAGCATATGGTTCATCGTGATTTTCATACAGGAAATATATTATTTAAGGATACTTATTATTGGATTACTTCAAATTACATTTCTGACATGGGATTATGTGGAGAAGTTGATAATGTAGATGAAACAAAAATTTATGGAGTTATGCCTTATGTAGCTCCTGAAGTATTAAGAGGAGGTCCTTATACTAAAGCAGCAGATATATTTAGTTTTGGAATGATTATGTATTTTGTAGCAACTGAAAGACAACCTTTTGCAAATTGTGCACATGATGAGTTTTTAGCATTAGACATATGTAATGGCACTAGACCTGAAATAAATAAGCCAGAAGCACCTAAGTGTTATGTTGACTTAATGAAAAAGTGTTGGGATTTAAATCCAATTAATAGACCCAATGTTGCTGAGGTGGAAAAAATGATTAGTCTATTTTATTCAAATTACGAAGATCAATTTAAAGAAGCAGAAGAATATAGATTAAACAATGATGGAATATATAAAAATAATCAACCAGATACTCATCTCCAGGCTATTTATACATCTCGAATACTTAATTCTTTTACAAAAGAACTTCCAAAATATAGTGAATGTTTAGAGTGTGCAATCGGAATAAACCTTTATAATCAATCAGAATAAGATTTTCATCAACATTTTTATTTATAATTTTATTGATATAGTATGTTAAAAACGAAGTTTATTATATTTATTCATCATTTTTAATGAATAATTTTTAAAATTTTGATATTATATTTTTGTTCAACACTGATTATAGAGTAGCATGTAAATTTTTTTTACTTGAATAAAGTCAGTTTGTAATTGAACAAATTACTTTGAGTGGCTTGCTTTAAATATATATAAATTACAAAGCATAATTACAATTAAATTTCTATAATAAAAGGCTAAAGAAATTATCAAAATAAACAACATGATATGATATGAATGCTCACTCGTTTAGCATAACCCTCATTATTAAAAAAATTGTTGCTAACAGTTTGCCATTATTACAAAATTACGTGGAAGGGAAAGCATAATATACTTTTTTTCTTTCGTAAATTTCGTAAATGCAAAAATTGTTATTTCCTGGAATGTTGCTGTATCATATTTCAACACTAGTACAACCCCACGTTCCATTATATGGACGATTCGTAATTGTAACAATTTTTTGTATCAATTCTTTTTCTTTTTGACTTTGATTTTAATATTTTTTTCATTGTTTTTAATTTTTTTGTATCGGTAACCCATTTTCTTCAAGACCGATATCCTCCTTCTGTCCTTTATTTTTTTTCTTTTTTTATCTTTGTTCGTAATTCCTTGACTTTTTCCTAACGCGATCACCTTATTGCATCTGTTAATCAATATTAGTTCTTTTATGTTGAGATAAGTTCGTTCCCATATCTAATAGTAATTTCTTTTCTTCTTTAATGTTAACTATTTTATTTAGGTTGTTATTGAATAAAACACGTGTTAGTTCTCTAATCTTTGTAATATTAGATGATAAATTAAATATTTTGACTGCTCCGTCAAAGATACATATATATCTTTTACAATGTTCTCACTATTTTATACATTTCTGCGTCCTTGACCTAGTATTCTTCTTCTATCTCCATTAGAGTTTTCAATAAGACTACTTCTTCATTACAGTCATTATCGTCACAATCGTCACATGTCCAAATATGATTCCAATATTCAACGACTTCAACGTGATACTCATTTCTCACATGATCCTCAAAAATAATCGCCACATTACCTCTTTCAAATAATAACTCATACGTTAGAAACTGTAACAAAATTTATAAATTTATAACCTTGGCTTTCCAAACATGCCTTTCTTTAAAAACTTATATGTTCTTAACCAATCAGTTTCTTGTAGCTCATTACGATGGAAAATCTCTTCTAATAAAGAACTCATTAAAATTTCGCTCTCATATTTACTGTGTAGAAACTTTTCATTCGATTTCTATAGTTTCCAAAGATAATATTCTTTTTCCATCTCAGCGTAAAATTTTCCAATTCAATATTAAAGACACTTAATATTAATCTATCTGTCGTTATCGTCGATGTCGTCCTCTCTTTAGCATTACTTATCTGATTATCTTCCCCTTCACATGGTTTATTACGTTATAAATACTTCCGTACGAACTCTATTCCATTATTAACTATGAACTCTTGTATAAAATTTAATTCTATATAATGATTATAATTCAATTTTTTTCAGTCACTTTTTCTTTAATAAAATTTCTAATAAGGTAATGGCTAAACTCTCCATTTTAATAATTATATTTTTATCCCTTATTTTCGTTATATTCCCCTTGTTTTAATAGTAAAAAACTATTATAATCCCATGCAAAATCGTCTTTACTCTATCAATTTCTTTCATTCTTATTTCCCATTCTACCTTTTTAAACTCTAATGATCCCTCTTCCAATTTATACCCAGTTTATCTGTGTCGTATACTTTTCTGTTCTTATTTATATAAAGTATCAATTTCATTTATATTATTATCCGGAGCGAATCGAAGGACTATATATGTCTACGCATTTGAAACAATGATCGATCACGTAAGTTTCCTGTCTCTCACATGACGTAGTGACGTCATCCAATAAAATCGCAAATTGGAGTTCTGTCACCACCTTCATTCGTCACTACTTTGGTTATATATTCGAACCATTTCGGTTTTTTTTCTTTAGTATTAAATTATTTTCTTTACAGAAGTGTTTCCATTTTAACATCCGTTCTCACATTTTTTCTATACATTTCTATACATTGTAAACATACTTCTTCTTAATACTATTGATCCATCTATCTTAAAATTTTCGCGGTATGATATCATCTACACTAATCTTTTTCCTTTTATCAAATGATCTTCATTTCTTACTTACAATTTCATGGTCGTGATATCATTGTTGCGTTAATACAGTAATATCAGTGCATCCGCTATATAAGAATTTCTAACAAATTTCAGACGTTCAATATAGTCACCTATATCCATTACTCCATATTAGTACTAACTGTAATTTCTTTAATTGGATATAAAAAATTTCGCATAATTCATTATTATTATTGACGTAATATAATAAATTCTTACTCAACATTTCAAGTTGCAAATCATAGATATTTTTTGAGCCAATTAAATCTTTGTCATATAAGAAAAAATTTGGTAATGTTGATGCTAAGTTTCCTTTATTCTTGCACAGCTATTGATAGGCGTTCACATTCTGACTATAAAATATCATTGATTACTTCATTATGAAAATTCCGTGTTAAATATAACATTGTGTAATAATACATAATAAATAATATTATATACTTATTGTATAGTATTTAGGCAATAACGTGCTGTTTTCGATTGAGGCCATTTGATTGGCTCAGATTGTGCCACGAAGTGGTACAATATGACCGATCAAATGGTTGAGATCGAAAACAGCAAAGTATTGCCTAAAGACCTATACAATAAGTGTTTTATTATATAGACTCTCACGATCACACTATTAAATCAGTCACGAGTTAATTTATAGTCTATTTGTATAAAAATCTAATTTTATTAATTTTATTATGTATTTGTAATGATTTAAACAGTATTCATTTATTATATATATCATCAATAAAGCTATTCAATAAATGTAAAAAAAATACAGTGTGATCCTATAAGGATATATAATAAAATTATTTCTTATTTGATCTTTTATAACTGAAACAACAGCTTTTGTAGTTAAAATTATTTTATCTATCATCAAAATAACGGTTACATCTTATAAATAATACGGGTGATAATTATAACCAAATTTATTTCTGCAAAGCTTCTGTAAATAAATCTATTTTCGTTGACTCAAAATATTTATAAATTACGCAAATCCGTCCGTAGTAGTTAGACTTCTCAGTAACAGCAAAATTGAAGATGATTGGCATTGGAATTCTATATTAGGTAGTACGGGTGTTCGGTTATAGACATGATCACCATAACATAATATAAATAAAGGACGTTCGTATCCCAAACTTTAATTTTACCTGCATTTTTTTTTGCATTTCTTGCTTTATTATTTAAAAAATTTAAAAACAATGTCTTCAAAATTTTGGGCAGAATTATCTAGCGATTATGAAAAACTTTTTGAAACAGAAATTGGATATGACGTTATTATTTATGCTGGTGAAGAGCAATATGTTAAAGAAATTCATGCTCATTCTAATATTTTATCTATTAGGTCTCAATATTTTCGCTCTGCATTTTCTAATGAATGGGCTGAAAAGAAAGATGGAAAATTTATTTTCAAAAAACCAAATATTTCTCCACAATTATTTAATATTATTCTTAGGTATTTATTTTTAATAATCATATTTTTTTTTAAAGAAAAAGTTTAATTAATTAATCATTATATTAATAGGTTTTTTTATTGTGGAAATATTGAATTAAAGAATTTACAAGGTTCTGACATATTGAAATTGTTAATAGCAGTTGATGAACTTAATCTTCATCCTTTAGTATCTCATATTCAAGAATTTTTGATTAAACATCAAACTGAATTTTTATATCAAAATCCAACTGAAATTCTTGAAACTGTTTATCAATATGAAACATTTACAGATTTATGGAATTTCTGTCTTGAAAATATCTGTAAAGAACCTCAAGTTTTATTTAATTCTGATAGATTTATTTATTTAAAAGCTCCTTTATTAGAATCGTTATTAAAAAGGGATGATTTAAATATGGAAGAAATTGAAATTTGGGAGAATTTGTTAAAATGGTGTTTTACTCAACAAAATATAAAGAATGAACCATCAAAATGGAATAAAGAAGATATTACAAAGATCGAGAAGGCATTACAAAGATTTATCCCTTTAATTCGATTTTACGATATTGATCCCATAGATTTCTTTTATAAAGTATATTGTTATAAAGATATCTTACCACAGGAATTAATTCATGATCTTTTAGAATTTCATATTGTTCCTAATATAAAACCTAAATCCAATTTTACACCTTCAAGAAAAACTAATTTTAAATCAACTTTAATTGAACCAAACAATGTTTCTATTTTAGCTTCATGGATTGACAAAAAAAGTTCTTCATGTTATAATAGAAAAAATATTCCTTATAAATTTGAATTATTATATCGCTTAAGTCAGGATGGAAATGATGTTAAAGATTTTCATAAAAATTGTGATAATAAAGGAGCTACTATTTGGGTAGCAAAAATTAAAAATTCATTACAATTAATTGGAGGATACAATCCCCTTGATTGGGATGTAAGTTGGGCATGGAAAACTACAGCAGATAGTTTTTTATTTAATTTTCCAAATGGAAAAAATACTTATGCTGCAAGAGTAAGTTATGTTAATTCTTCACAACTTGCAGTTTTTTGTGGCGATAGTCATGGTCCAACTATGGGTAATTTAACCTGTTATAATAATAATTGGTGTTATAATAATTACGATAGTGGAAATCGCTATTCTAAAATAGGAATCCCAACAAATTTCGAAGTAGAAGATTATGAAGTATTTAAAGTAATTAAAAAATAGTAATAAATTTGTATTTATGAATGAAGGATTTGCTTCATCATTTAGAAAAATAAAATAATTTTTTTTGCTGCTCATAATAACCAATATCTATGCATTTAAGATAAATTCATCTTGTTCATATTGCTAATAAATCATAAACTTATTTTCATAACAACATATTATTATTTTTAACCTATAATGATATTTCTCATGCTAATAATTGCTTAGCTGTGCAATGTCAAATAAAATACTCAAATTAAAGTTTATATAAGCTACAGAATAACTAATCCATAAAATAAAACGGTTTATAATTTATTTCAGTGACTTTTTCATTACTTGTCCCTTTTTATTATTTTATTGCAAATTTTCTACTAGCTAAATTTATTGCTATTGATTTTGATTGAAATTTATATGAATGACATCGCATTAAGATAATTCATCAGATGATTGTTTGCAATAACTTTTAATTCTTAAGCATTAACAAATACATGTATTTCATTTCAAATACTTTAAATACATTTTTACATCATCATCACGATAACTTATAAATAAAAATGTCTATAGCTTTAGTCCTTATTCTGATGGACATAAATATAATACTATATACATTTAGTAAGAAATAAAAGGAAAGGAGGAAAGAAGGTTGGAGATTTTTTTACAAGATAACAGTATGTCATCACATATTAAGAATAATATGTCACGAGAAATTATTTATATCACTGCCATGCTAAAAGTAGGCATTTCGCCATATTGTGTTAGGTCATTGGCGTAAATTCATACGGCTGACGTATCAAAATATGAATATTTAGAAAATTTATAATTTTTCGTGGGTATTATTCCTTTTGGGGAGACAATAATAGAAGTGAACAATAGAAAGTCAAGCCATGCATAACCATGTTATTAATAATCAATTAAGGAGGAGATAATATAATAGGAGGAATAGGAGGACAATAGAAAAAAATATGTTGAAAAAAAAAATAATAATTATATAAAATACATAAAAAATTAAAAAGATATTTTAAAATATTATAAATATAAGAAAAGACGTGGAAACTCACAATTTGGTAATTTTAATATTTTTAGCATGTGAAAAGAACAATTGCCGCTTAAATTCTACCCGCGGATCTTTATTGCCGCAGATCGACTAAATTTATGCCAACCCAATTGCCAACCCTAATTTGAAACGGAATAGCAGTCATTTCTATAATAAATTTATTATTAATCAAATGACATGTGATTACACAAACACGCCTAGTATAAATAACTACTTTTAGCGTAATTTTTTAAAAAAAATTGTAAATCCCCCTTTTGTTTTTCGTTCGCTATAAAATGTACTAAAATATTAGATATACCCGAAAAATGATTTTCGGGATGGCTTTTTAACTTTATATTCATGTATCAAGTTAATAGATTATGTCTCGTTTAACAATTCCATTATTATGGGAATATCCATTTTCTTTTAAATATCCTAGGCAAAATTATATACTCTTGATTTTACATATAAACGTCATTATTATGATATTACTACTGTATTTCTGAATTTATTTATTTGTGATATTAGGCATCTTTATCTTAAATATGACATTTATGATACATATAATATATAATTTAAAATTACTATAAATTACCGGAAGTAATTTAATAATATATAATTTATTGCATTACGTTGAGAAATCCACAATTTTTTTTTTATAAGCTATATTACGTGTAATTTTATTTTACTTCCTAGTTTACACGTACAAAATGTTTACACGTAAAAATGATTTCACTGTCATATTTTTCAACTACTTTAGCAAGTCGTATTTCCGACACTTTATCTTCCCTCGGCAATACATTCTTTAAAACAAACTATCCTTTTGTTTCTTACGAGAGTAGTTACTCTTGTAATTTTAGGCACTCATTTTTAAAATTTTTAAGCTCCAATTCCAATTCAATTTCATAAATTAATTTCCAATTTATAAATCGTTATCAAAATCTTGAAGAGAATTTAAGTATTATAATTAAATCACAACAAAATCTCAAAATCATTTCTTTTAATTTTGATAGCCTTCCTTTATATAATTCACTAAAAAATCCTAATTATTATGGTAAGTTAATATGCAATTTTTTACGATGAAAAAAAACAAAACTTGTTCGTTTGTGGGCTCTCATTTGATAATTTAATGTACATGTTCAATTGTTTTATTAAGTTTTCATCTTCCAAATCAATCGTTACAAAACAAAAAAGGAGATATCCTTAAAAAGTAAACAAAAAGATGGAACATAGTTTTACCGTTCATTTCTGAAAATTAATAATTAATGAAATAACGGATAAAAGAAAAAATTATAGAAGATGAATACAAATTGGAAATAATAATTTAATGTTAATGTCTTACAAATAAAATCTCATATTTACAACCAATTTACAAGATTACTAGTTTAGTTAAACAGGGCGGACATGCTTATTATCACTGTGCCGATCATTTGCCGATCATATATATATTGATTATCACGTTTATTTTGAAACTCTAAGCAAAATCATATTTGCTAGAAAAATTGTACTAATTATTTTATTTGGTAGTTTAGGATACCCAAAATATACTATAAAATTATTGTAGCAAAAAAAAATAAAGTTAGCTTTGAGCCGAAATTTTAATAATTATAGTATTAGCCAATCATATGCCGATCATCTGCTAATTTGACTTTGAAGCTTCGGGCGAAGCCACAGATGTTTGGGCGAAACTTGAAACTTTTATAGTATATTATTTAAGTATTCAAGAATCTATGGCTAAAATAAACATGGATAATTTTTAATAAACAAAAAGTTATCATTAAATACATGCTTGCAATTATTGTAAGATTAATATAAGGCTAATATTTGGTAAAATCTTCATGAACTATTTTATGAATTAATTTATTAATAGTATATAAATAAAGTAAATAAAATCAAAATTTTATACATTGTTAGTAGAGTTTGTAAAAAAAATAAACTCAACGGTATTTTTTTGTGACAATATTGAACAAATGATCGGCAAAATGATCGGCAATATCGTGATAATATGAGGATGTCCGCCCTGTTGTTTAGTTACTAGTTTTTGAGCTGTATATTTCTTTGCCTCCTCCAAAGTGTTCCAAATGTCCAGAAATGTATAGAAAATTTTTGATAATTATTTTAAATAATTAGTTACAAATTTGACCTTGGGTGGACGGTGAATCATGTTAATATCGCAAAAAAAGAATAAAATTATATATTTTCCTAAATTCATTAAAATTTTATTTTGTGATAAAAACATAATATTAAACGAAAATTTCAAAATTTTATTTATCTGCCAAATCTTCTCGTGATTTTAAAGCTCTAAAGGGAAGGTCATCAAAGTTTCCTGAGTCAGCAACAACAACTCGGAAAAGTGTAGAAGCAATACTCTGATCAATTCCTATATTCGACCACCAATAATCATACAGTATGTAATTGCACATGACATTCAACAGAAACCGATAACGTTATGTTAACATTAAGTTAACGTTAACATTTTGTTCGTCTCATATATTTAGTAGTGCTAAATTTAACGCCACTCTCCATATCAAAGATTTTTTATAAATACATTTTGCCATAGAATTATGTTATATGACAATCACTTCTAAATTAATTATCATTGACCAAAAAATTTAATCATTCTACCGTATTTCTTTTTTTATTTATTTTTTTTTTGTAGGTTCTGGCTTCTCCTGAGAGACTTTTGGATGGTAAGTTAGTTGTTTGAGAGTAGAGTTTTAAAATTGATTAAGAAACGTGCTAAAAGCTAACATTTCTTTTTTTTAAATTTTGCAGAGTTTAGTTTCTCTGGAGAGGACTTTCAGACGATAAATATCATAATAAAAATTGGACTGTATAAAAACATTAAAAAATTTAACATATACCAATATTTAACCATTCTATTATTATTATTATTATAAAATAAAGTACTTAATCATTATATTGTGTAAAATAATGATGGAATGTTTGGGGATTTGTCAATTGTAATTTGTACATTGGCAAGATACTGTACATAGTAATTGAACGAAACTATTTTGTTACAGATTTTACAAAAAAAAAATTAAAATTATTCATTTAATTTATTTCATTACCTTTAATATTTTCAATTTCTTGTTTATTCATTTTAAATAAAAGTAATGATTTCAGATTCCTTTAAAAGTAGAGAACATTGATATTAAAGGAATTAAATTACCATTTACTTTACTGTACATAATACATCTTTTGTAAAAAAATATCAAGTAGAGTTGAGCAAATTGATGATAGTTTTAATAATTTTTAACTTCGGAAAATGAAAGAAAATGATCTTTTTTAATATTATGAATGGATTCATCAATATCCTAATTCCGCTCATCTAAATTTTTGATGACCGCGATGAAACGAGTCTTTATAATTCCATAAATAAACTGATAAACTAGATGAACTTTTCTTCTTTTAAAAGGTGCTGAGATAATTTAAATTTGAGAATCAATGATTTACAGTCGACTCTGGTTATAACGAACCTGTTTGTACCGAAACCTCGTTATACCGAATCATAATTTCCAGAACCGATTTTTTATAAATAATTTCACTGGATATAACGAACTTTTATAATAAAACACTATATAACGCATCCGAACCAAACTTAACCAGCCCCTATATATCAGCTATATAATAACTTTATACTTTCTATAACGAACGGTCATGTGACTATATAGTAGTCCAGGCCAATTTTATAGTGCTGGCCAGAATTACTAGTAATTTTTTCGAAAATTTATGTTAAAAAGAAATTATAATTTTGGCCAGCATTACAAATTTGGCCTAAATTGCCTATAAAGAAAACTAGTTCGGTATATTATATAACGAATTCACTATATACCGAACTAAACCTCCTGGAACGGAGGGTTCGTTATATCCAGAGTTGACTGTATATCAGACAAATAAACCAACAATAATCATGAATAAGCCTATTTACAATCAAAAGATTGGGTACATTATCTCCAGATTTTGATATATTGCCATCTGAAGAAAGTTCTGAATTAATTATGTCCAAAAAATCACAACAATCATATTGAACTTCATAATACCATTAATTCTTGGCTTATAGCTCATAAAATTTTGTCTCTTATTATTATGTACAGTACGTTTAAGTAGTGTATTTTCCACATTATTTTCTTAGTAAACTGCGTTTTATTAGTGTTTTATTACTTTTAATGTTTCAACAAAAATCCTCTTATATTTCTTGCTAATGATAAATTTCGTTCCTTTATCACAAGCAGTTATAATACAACTAAATTAAGGTTGTTGTTACTTGCTCGTAGAACGAAAAGAGTAAATAGTACGTAGGGTATTCGTACGATTTTTTTGATTAAGAAATATCTTAATTGAGTTTATATTTCTTATTTTTCTTCACATTTCATTTTAAGTTTGTATGATTAGACGTTAGAAAGTGATAATACGCGTAATAACATTTTTATACCGCCGTTAAGTACAAAAGATACAAACAAAAAATTATTACAACCTTTTCTTTATATTATAAATAGATGCAACTTGCAAAATAGGGTAAATTAAATCATTATTTGTCATGGATAATAAAACTTTAGCAAAAAAAATATTTAAAATTTTTTATATTAACGGAAAAGAGTAAATTATCAAGATCTGCAATGATGTCATTATTTTTCATGTAACACAAAACTATCAAGCATATCTGCATGATACTTTGGATATCTTAGTTTCTGGTAGTGAACTTGGTCTCCAAGAATTAACCACTTATTTACAATCCTTTTTGATTGAAACTAAGGCAAATTGGATGGAATTTAATTTTGATTTGATATATAAGACAAGTTTTGAGAATGATTCTTTCTTGGAACTTTAAGAATTTTGTAATAATTTAATAACCAAAGAGCCAAACAAGATATATAAATCTCTAAATTTTTCCTCAATTTCAGAAAAACTTTTGGTTTCACTTATTCAAAGTGATAATCTTCAAATGAATGAAATTCAAGTATGGAAAAATGTGCTTAGATGGAAACTTGCTCAAAATCCAAAACCTTCCGATCCTACTAATTTTTCAAAAGAAGATTTTAATGCTTTGAAAAATAGTTTATAACATTGCGTTCCACATATTAGATTCTATAATTTAACTTCTGAAGAATTTGCAGATAAAGTATTGCCTTATAAAAAAATTATATTAAAGGAATTATATGAAGATTTATTAAAATATTTCTTGAAACCCAGTATCCAATCAAGTAAAACATCAAAACCTCATATTACTACTGAAGAAATTAATATTGATTCCATTGATTCCAAAATTATTACAATTCGACATGCTGAATTAATCTCAAAATGGATCGATAGAACTGAAATTACAGATGAGATAAAAAATACATACAAATTCAAATTGTTACTTTGTGGATCTCGTGATGGATTTACATATAAAAAATTTCATGAAATTTGTGATAATCAATCTCGTACTGTAACAATTATTAAGGTGAAAGTCAGTAAGGAAATTTTTGGTGGATATAATCCAATTGAATGGAAGTCTGATGATTCTTATGGCACTACTAAGGACAGTTTTATATTCTCGTTTAAGAGATATAATGATATTAAAAGTTATATTTTAAGTCGTATAAAAAATGAAAAAGTCGCTATACTTAACTCCTTTGATCGTGGACCATTATTTGGTATCAGTGACTTGGTTTTAGATGGAGATTTTGGTAAATGTATGTGGTAATTTTGCTTACGAAAAACAAATCAGTGAAACTACTGATTTATTTTCTGATTTATTTTCTGTGGAAGAATATGAAGTATTTCAAATTACAAGATAAATCTCATTTACAATTGTCGATTTTCGTTATTTATTTTAAACATAAGTAAACGATATCACATGGAACTTAGTTTATATAATGTGGACTATTATATACGATTTAAATAATAAGTGATCAACATATTAGTACAGATTAACCATAAATGGGTTGTATTAATATCCTTATTAGGTTAGTACCAATTTATCTTGGCGTTACGAATAGTTTTATGTTCGAGTTACGTACTACCATTTTCAAAACAAGAAAATGTTTCTTAGTATCCGGTTTACTATTTTGGCTAGTTTTAAAACTTTGTATCGTTCTTGATAGAAATTTTTTTACTTGCAGCAATGATTTTGAATACAATATTGTGTTACAGTCGATTTATATTATATTAAATTTAGCGTTGTCGTTCAAACTAAATTGTACAAAAGTGAAAATAAATGTAGGTTATTTAATATAGTTAAATTATTATATGAAATTATTAAGTTACTCCTTCATTAAGATACATTTTACAAATATAAGATATATTAATGATCTAAATATTTGTTTAAAACA
Organism: Rhizophagus irregularis; assembly: GCF_026210795.1. Classification (NCBI taxonomy): domain Eukaryota; kingdom Fungi; phylum Glomeromycota; class Glomeromycetes; order Glomerales; family Glomeraceae; genus Rhizophagus; species Rhizophagus irregularis. The sequence goes on along the minus strand of NC_089435.1, from coordinate 393,666 downwards.
AATACTGTACATGATTATTTTCTGTAACGTAACTCGGAAGGTTATTTCCGATTTTGTGTCCCATTATTGTCATCGTCAGTTTACATCATAATTGATTTCGTCTTACATCAAATTTATTTGTCCATTATTATATTTAATCGACAAAGAATTTCTTTGTTATTAAAATTATATAGTTACAATTTCTCATTCTCATCATGTTAGTGATACATGAATAATTTATCTACTTATTTAAATAAAGTTAAGAACGTAAAACAAAAAAAATAAATAAAATAAATTAATTATTCATAAAAACATTCTTTGTTTGGCTTCTTTATAAGTAAAAAAATAGAACATTCTATAATTTGTATTTCATTATATCGTGTTTGCTTATTTTGGCTAGTGATTTAGTTACTACTGAACGTTGTCTTTTGAATTTTTAAATTCTAATCCATTGATATTTATAATCTAACAAAGAGAGTTAATTTAATAATGTAACACTACCGACAAAATTAATTTATTTAATATTTTTAAGTTTTTTGAAAGAAGTTTTAAGTTATTTTTAGTGAAACCCTGATATTTTATATCTTAATTAATAATTTGTACTATTTTTGGCATGTAAGAATATTGCCCATTTTTTATATAAAAATGGCTGGAAATACCTTCCAAGTATCATCATAAAATTTACTTCAAGACAAATTCTAAAGTACATAACACCAATGGCCGAAAAATTAAACAAGAAGGCATCTATCAGAACTACCGGAAAATTGGATAGGAAGGTAGTCAGCAAAACTGCTAGTAAATTGGACAAGAAGGCAGCTAGCAAAACTACTCAAAAGAAGGCAGTTATTACTACCAATAATCTAGACAAAGCTCAAATTAAGAAGGTATATTTTTTAACTTTTTGAATAAATATTTTGTTATTTCAAATTATTAACTTCATAATTAACCATTATGATAGATTTTTGACGTTTTTGACTATAATGGTAACGGTATCTTGTCTCTCGCTGAAATTGATAAAGCCGTTATTGAACTCTATCCTCACCTCGCAAAAGATAAGCCTGCCATCATGCGAGCTTATAAAGCTGCCGATACTTCCAAAGTTTGTCTTCAAATTAGCTTTTATTATTCTTATTTTACTTATTGAATCCTAATACTTATAAAAATTTCTTTAGGATGGTTTCATTGATTTCAAAGAATTTGGTCGTCTCATCGATCTTCTTCATTACTACAATGAGCTATTCAAAATATTTAAGAAACTTGATATAGATAATGACAGGCGTATCGATTTTGGAGAATTCAAAAAAGGTCATAAATTAATTGGAATAAATGTGGTATCAAATAAAGAACTTAAATCCAAGTTTAATGAAATTGATACGAACCTTGGAGGTTACATTCTCTTTGATGAGGTAACATAAAATCATTATTTTTGTATAATAAGAGTTTTTCATAAAAAATTTTTTTAATATAAAATCCTAATTTCGAATGTTTTTACTTTTCAGTTCTGCATTTATGCTGCAAAGATGAAATTGATATCCGATATACCTCAAGATACTCAAGATACTCAAAATAGTCAAGAAGAAATACCACAGGACGTTCAGAATAAACAAGAAGTTCAGGAAACTCAAACAAAATTATAAAATAATTTTTATTAGAAATTTTGCATATCAATTATTCATGCCATAAATATTAAATTTTTACATTTTTCAATATCATCTTTTAATTTAAATAAAAAGGAATTCTTAAAAAGTTTTGCTTTAATAATCTTTCAAGTTTAAATAATTAGCAAATTTTATAAATGAAATAATAACCTTGACTATGTTTTACCTGAAAAAGCCTTGAGTTTAATTTGAATTACCTGTACTGATTTTCTAATTTTCTGTAGTTAGAGATCAATACGCGTTGGAAGATAATCAAAGCTGACAGTTGTTGTAACATTCAGGTTTAAGAATATACCTGTTTAGTTGCATGTCGAGCAACTTATTATGCAGTGATAAACCAAATTTCTCTTTAATTTTAAACAATTTGACTTACTAGTATTAGATTCATTTTTATTTATTTTTTATTTTTACTTTAGAAAGGTAGATACATTTGTGAGATATGAAGATACATTGAAATTTTACAAAAAAGTCATATGTACTATTGATCTAAAACTAAATGTACAAAATCCAACCGGCAGACCCACCCTTCGTTAACTATTATAAAATACAAAATATTGAAGCGGTTACACCAGATCGGTTACTATACTGTAAACATTAAAAAACGTCACGTGCTGCACCACCGACTAGTACCTATCATAATGACGTAATATTATTAGCACTACGCAGAACTTCGTGGTATTATCAGTTAATAATTATTATGACTATGAAACCATATTACTATTATCATGTATTCAAATTCCAATATACTTTTTTATTTTTAAAAAATATTTTGATTTGTGCGCTTTGTAAAAACTTCTTTTAATTCATTTTAAATCTCTTTACCTTTTCTTTTTCTCTTATTTGAACGTCTATTTCAAATCAAGAAACTTTTCTTGGGCACTTTAAAGATTTATCTTCAAAGTTTCAAGCTTTATTATATCATTCGTTTGAATAATTCAGTTTTAACATTTTTATTTGTAACATGTTCATCAATCATCATTTAAATATTAACGTACGAAGATTACGAATAATTTACTCTTACTGTATTTAACGTTAAGTATACTTTTCATAATATTCATGTGATTTAAACCCCATAATCCCTAAAATATAATTTCTAACTAAATAAATCGTCTTTATTAAAGGGAAGAAAATTGTTAAATCATGATTCTTAAGAATTTTTTTATCGGCCTTGTTATAGCAACAACGATGATTCTTATAATTTATGCATATGGAACGTTTCTTATGAATTTTTTCTTGTAAGATAATAGATAGATGGCGGTGGATTCAACCTCCTTCTTTTACGACATTTAGGGTTTTAACCCTTGTGAATTTTTTCTAAGTGTAGAAAATAAAAAATCTTAATAAAATCCATTCTAATTTTTTTGTGACGCCAACACGCCATGAATATAGGAATATAGCCAAACCTCTTCATACTGCAGGCAACTGTAGCAATTTTTTCGCAAAAATTTTCGGTACATCTGGTTTAACTTTTTTTATCCTGTGTACAGTATGCTGTATGTTTATACGTATTGAAAAATAAAAAATACAAAATTACATTGGAAACAATGTATGACAGATCAAAATAACAATATTAAGTAGCACCATCCCTATAAAAAATTTTTATCCGAATATTTCCATTATTTCTCCGTGTCTTCCGTAAAAATTCCGTGAAAATGATACATTCACGGATATCCGTGTTAGCGAGATGAAAATTTCCATGATTTAAGGCTATAAATTCCATGAAAATGATACATTCACGGAAAAAACATGGAAAGATAAAACAAGGATCAGATTTTTTACAGGGCATTAAATTATTGCTCACAGTTTCATGACATTAAAATTCAGTTTCAATAATTAATATTTCTAGAACCAACAGTGTCATCTCGACATCAAAGTGCAACATTAATCTATAGCCAGAACACAAAATAGTGATGGCAATGCAAATATTACACAAATGATATATTTTTATTAAGGCCTTTCAGGCTTTCGTCACATAAAATCATTATTATTGAAAAATATATGTAATTATATACGAATTGTTTAATAGATCTCATCATTCTTTGACTTCAAATTTCTCATGATAAAACAAATGAACAACAAGGATGATTTAAATTGACAAGAAACAAAAGGAAATTATACAATACGATTACAGCTAGATAGTTATTTAAGCACAATATAATGAATTTTTACACAAAATTTAGACAAAGTTAGATAAAAAAAATACAAATATCAGACATTTCGTTTTTATAGGGATTAACTAAATACTGCATAGTTTCACCAAGTAACTATATATTAACCTATTCATTCACAATAAATATAGTTTATCAATCTTAATTAAAAAGGAAATAGAAATAAGTAATAATCCAAGCTGTTTTAAAAGATGGCATCGATGATACAACTTCAATAAATGAATTTTATAATTATATTTTAAGAATCCATATTCTATGAAATATAATTATAATATTTTTTTAAAGCAATAAATAATACTGGTAAGTTCTTAATCTTAAAGTGTGGATATGAATATTAAGCATAACAAATTTCAATTAAAAAATAAAAATTATAATAAAGATTTTTTTGATAATTATTATATCTGCATTTAAAATATTTATTTTAGTAAAAATTGCAATATAACAACTGACAAATAGCCTAACAAATAAAGAATAAACAACAGAATTATTAAATATTAACTTCACATTCAAGACAACCAGTATTTAAGATTTCAGTAAATTTACGACTTGTATAATATGCTTGTGTATGTGATTGTATAATAGAAGCATTTGCTTGTTCTTGTACTAAAGTTTTGTTTGCTTTTATAAATTCAAACATATCATCTTTTAATTTATTATCTATATTAGATACTACAAATTTATAATTTCCATCCCTGTTTATTCTATAATATTCATTAATACATCTAATCCACTCAGATATAATATCTTCGAGCATTGTTATGGTCGGTCTATTGGAAGGATCTGAATCCCAACATTTTTTCATTAAATCTATATAACATTTTGGAGTATTTTCAACAATTTCAGGGCGTTTCCCTTCACAGACACTCAAAATAAGGTGATGATCATGTGCTACACGATTAAATGGAGGAATACCTGATGTAAATTCCCACATTATCATTGAAAAACTATAAATATCACTTGCTGGTGTATAGGGTTTTTGTCTTAATGTTTCAGGTGCCATATAAGGTAAAACTCCATAAATTTCTTTAATTTTATTGTCAGAATCTTGTAAATCATTTATAGGTTTACATAATCCTAAATCAATAATAAATAACTCATTGTAATTATCTGATATTAAAATATTACCATCATGAAAATCACCATGAGTTAAATTTGATTCATGAATTACTTTGAGCCCTAATACAATTTTTTTCAATAATTGTAACTTTTCTTGCCATTTAAATTTAATTATATCAGACAAACATTTTCTTAAACTTCCTTTTTTTGCATAACTCATTACTATTATATAATTTAAATTATTTGGATCTTGGGTACATCCAAAAAATTGAATAAATTTTGAAAATGATTTTTTCTGACAATTATAATGATATTTCCACTGTATAAATAATAAAACAAAATTAATTTTTGTAAAAGAAAAAAAAATTGCTAATAAATATAAATAATATATATACCTCATCCAGAAATTTACTATTTAAACTTGATGAATTATTAAGTGTTTTAAGAATAACCTCATAACCTAATTGTCTATTCCATTGTTGTTTGTCAAAATTCCAACTAAAAATAGGACCATCTAACCAGATAGCTTTATGAATTTCACTAAATCCTCCTTTATCATAATAATTGATATTTGACAATTTATTATAAGGTATCCATTCTAAAATTTCATAACTATTTTTGGCATTTAGTTGTGCTTCTTGAATAAATTTATCAATAAATTCATTTTTACTGGTCCACTTTGAAAAATCTTGTTGAAATTGTTTGACATTACATTGTTGACACCACTGGTAATTAGTATATAGCTGTTTGCATATATTGCATAATTCAACTTCATTTTTAAAATCTATTTTGTTACTTTCTGTTGCTTTTTGACGCCAATAAAAGGCTTTTTCTAAATTCTTTTCTGTTCCTACTCCATTTTCATAACAAAAGGCTAAATTATACATTGAATTAGTGAAACCATTTTCTGCTGCTTTTTGATACCAATAAAAGGCTTTTTCTAAATTCTTTTCTGTTCCTTCTCCATTTTCATAACAAAAGGCTAAATTATGCATTGAATTAGTGAAACCATTTTCTGCTGCTTTTTGATACCAATAAAAGGCTTTTTCTAAATTCTTTTCTGTTCCTTCTCCATTATAATAAGAATTGGCTAAATTATGTATTGCTTCAACATCATTTTCTGCTGCTTTTTGATACCAATAAAAGGCTTTTTCTAAATTCTTTTCTGTTCCTTCTCCATTTTCATAACAAAAGGCTAAATTATACATTGAATTAGTGAAACCATTTTCTGCTGCTTTTTGATACCAATAAAAGGCTTTTTCTAAATTCTTTTCTGTTCCTCCTCCATTGTAATAACGTAAGGCTAAATTATACATAGAATCAGTGAAACCATTTTCTGCTGATTTAAGATACCAATAAAAAGCTTTTTCTAAATTTTTTTCTATTCCTTCTCCATTGTAATAACATATGGCTAAATTATTCATTGCTTTTTTTTCACCATTTTCTGCTGCTTTTTGATACCAATAAAAGGCTTTTTCTAAATTCTTTTCTGTTCCTTCTCCATTGTAATAACGTAAGGCTAAATTATGCATTGCCTCTTTAACACCATTTTCTACTGCTTTTTGATACCAATAAAAGGCTTTTTCTAAATTCTTTTCTGTTCCTTCTCCATTTTCATAACAAAAGGCTAAAATATACATTGAATTAGTGAAACCATTTTCTGCTGCTTTTTGATACCAATAAAAGGCTTTTTCTAAATTCTTTTCTGTTCCTTCTCCATTTTCATAACAAATGGCTAAATTATACATTGAATTAGTGAAACAACTTTCTGCTGCTTTTTGATACCAATAAAAGGCTTTTTCTAAATTCTTTTCTGTTCCTTCTCCATTGTAATAATGTAAGGCTAAATTATACATTGAATTAGTAAAACCATTTTCTGCTGCTTTTTGATACCAATAAAAGGCTTTTTCTAAATTCTTTTCTATTCCTTCTCCATTGTTATAACATAAGGCTAAATTATGCATTGAATTAGTGAAACCATTTTCTGCTGCTTTTTGATACCAATAAAAGGCTTTTTCTAAATTCTTTTCTGTTCCTTCTCCATTGTAATAACGTAAGGCTAAATTATGCATTGAATCAGTAAAACCATTTTTTGCTGCTTTTTGATACCAAATAAAGGCTTTTTCTAAATTCTTTTCTATTACTTCTCCATTGTAATAATGTAAGGCTAAATTATGCATTGAATTAGTGAAACCATTTTCTGCTGCTTTTTGATACCAATAAAAGGCTTTTTCTAAATTCTTTTCTGTTCCTTCTTCATTTTCATAACAAAAGGCTAAATTATGCATTGAATCAGTAAAACCATTTTCTGCTGCTTTTTGATACCAATAAAAGGCTTTTTCTAAATTCTTTTCTGTTCCTTTTTTATTTTCATAACAAAAGGCTAAATTATGCATTGAATTAGTCAAACCATTTTCTGCTGATTTTTGATACCAATAAAAGGCTTTTTCTAAATTCTTTTCTGTTCCTTCTTCATTTTCATAACAAAAGGCTAAATTATACATTGAATTAGTCAAACCATTTTCTGCTGCTTTTTGATACCAATAAAAGGCTTTTTCTAAATTCTTTTCTGTTCCTTCTCCATTTTCATAACAAAAGGCTAAATTATGCATCGAATTAGTGAAACCATTTTCTGCTGATTTTTGATACCAATAAAAGGCTTTTTCTAAATTCTTTTCTGTTCCTTCTCCATTGTAATAACATACGGCTAAATTATGCATTGAATTAGTGAAACCATTTTCTGCTGCTTTTTGATACCAATAAAAGGCTTTTTCTAAATTCTTTTCTGTTCCTTCTCCATTGTAATAACGTAAGGCTAAATTATGCATTGAATTAGTGAAACCATTTTCTGCTGCTTTTTGATACCAAATAAAGGCTTTTTCTAAATTCTCTTCTGTTCTTTCTCCATTGTAATAACGTAATGCTAAATTATGCATTGAAATAGTGAAACCATTTTCTGCTGCTTTTTGATACCAATAAAAGGCTTTTTCTAAATTCTTTTCTGTTCCTTCTCCATTGTAATAACAATTGGCTAAATTATGCATTGAATTAGTGAAACCATTTTCTGCTGATTTTTGATACCAATAAAAGGCTTTTTCTAAATTCTTTTCTGTTCCTTCTCCATTGTAATAACATAAGGCTAAATTATGCATTGAATTAGTGAAACCATTTTCTGCTGCTTTTTGATACCAATAAAAGGCTTTTTCTAAATTCTTTTCTGTTCCTTCTCCATTGTAATAACGTAAGGCTAAATTATGCATTGAATTAGTGAAACCATTTTCTGCTGCTTTTTGATACCAAATAAAGGCTTTTTCTAAATTCTCTTCTGTTCTTTCTCCATTGTAATAATGTAGGGCTAAATTATGCATTGAAATAGTAAAACCATTTTCTGCTGCTTTTTGATACCAATAAAAGGCTTTTTCTAAATTCTTTTCTGTTCCTTCTTCATTTTCATAACGTAATGCTAAATTATGCATTGAAATAGTGAAACCATTTTCTGCTGCTTTTTGATACCAATAAAAGGCTTTTTCTAAATTCTTTTCTGTTCCTTCTCCATTGTAATAACAATTGGCTAAATTATGCATTACCTCTTCATCACCATTTTCTGCTGCTTTTTGATACCAATAAAAGGCTTTTTCTAAATTCTTTTCTGTTTCTTCTCCATTTTCATAACAAAAGGCTAAATTATGCATTGAAATAGTGAAACCATTTTCTGCTGCTTTTTGATACCAATAAAAGGCCTTTTTTAAATTCTTTTCTGTTCCTTCTCCATTGTAATAATGTAAGGCTAAATTATGCATTGAATTAGTGAAACCATTTTCTGCTGCTTTTTGATACCAATAAAAGGCTTTTTCTAAATTCTTTTCTGTTCCTTCTTTATTTTCATAACAAAAGGCTAAATTATGCATTGAATTAGTGAAACCATTTTCTGCTGCTTTTTGATACCAATAAAAGGCTTTTTCTAAATTCTTTTCTGTTCCTTCTCCATTGTAATAACGTAAGGCTAAATTATGCATTGAATAAATGAAACCATTTTCTGCTGCTTTTTGATACCAATAAAAGGCTTTTTCCAAATTCTTTTCTGTTCCTTCTCCATTGTAATAACAAAAAGCTAAATTATGCATTACCTCTTCATCACCATTTTCTGCTGCTTTTTGATACCAATAAAAGGCTTTTTCTAAATTCTTTTCTGTTCCTTCCCCATTGTAATACCTTTTAGCTAAATTAAATATTGCTACTTTATTACCATTTTCTGCTGATTTTTCTAAAGAATTAATACATTCTTTACACCATAATTCTTCAGTAAAGGGTTTATTGCAATATAAACAATTTTTGGTGTTTACTATATCAGCAACTGAGATATTAGATTTACTAAATTTGGTTTCCATTTGTTTTTATTTTAGAAATTTATTTTACTAAAAAAATTATTAAGACGAAAATTTTTTCAATATTTCATGAATTAGGTTACTTAAAAGGAATACTTTAACTAAAAGTAGAAGTTACAATAAAAAATATATTTTCGGGCCATAATTTTTCCGATGCACTGATCTGCGTTAAGAAATTCCTTTAAAAATACATTGTGTATTGTGTAATGATAAAATTTGCCGTTCACGTGATTTAATTAAAAGGAAGTAATTACATGTTCTTACAAAAAAGAATGGATAAAATACATTAAATTACTATTTAACATATTTATAAAAAAAAATTATTGTTAGTTTATAATTCTTTTTTGTTACAGTCTTAAAAATATCATTCGTTTATAACGAATATATACTAAATTCCAATCTTATACTATTTTTCGTTATTTTCTCAACAACTGGTGACCAAGGTTAAATTAAGTTTTTATTCTATAATATCAGATATATAATAAAATTTGAATTAATAATCATTAAAAATAGACTTATAATGACTATTTCTATTTGTGTTTAAACATGGGTTTCCAAAAAAAGAAAATTTTCTATGCTGATCATTTAATGTTTGGCAGAATTAAATTTAGCGGGAAAAACAGAAAACAAAAATCTGCTAAATAAGTCAAAATTGACATTAAAAACCAACTTTGACGCTTTAAGCTGATCCGTAAATAACGGATGATCTGGATAACCATCCGAATGACGGATCGCAACATTATATTAAGAAAATGAAAACTTCAATATTTATCTTTTTGTGTCTTGACATACCTCGCATTTCACATTTAGTTTCTCTGAAGTATGACAATAACACCATCTGATTGCATAACTCTTTATTACCAAGTGAAAAGTAAATATAAAGCTGTACTATATAATATTAGATAGTTATTATTGAGTGAGAGAAGAGAGATATCGGTTGAATACTGAATAAATACTTTAAGAACAATTGTATTTTATTATATTGATTTTAAAAATATAGTTGCTTCAATTGAAGTATTTGAACAATTACTATAATTTAGAAACAGAAACGTTGACGAAAGTTTATGGCATATCAAGGAGATACTTTATATTTCACAAGATAGAAAATATGACGGTATCAAGAAATCTCGTTATGTGAACAATAATTTTACCAAACTACCGCGAAGAAAATTTATGTGATTAATAAACATGCTTTTTAACATATTTAGTGTTTGCAGACTTATTTAGTAATAACTATGTACCAGTTATTTAATAAAGATGTTGTTATCAGTTATGGAATTATTTATATAATGTACCTCTAAATTACTGTTTCAAATGAATATAAAATATAAATCATCTTCACCTTTAACGTTAATATCTTCATTATGTGAAATAATTGTGTATGCATCGCAAGATCATTGAATAGAACGAAGTATTTTGTTGTACTCAATAAAATAATTAATATAAATCCGAAAAATTATTTCTCTTGACATAGTTTTTGTGCTTAATTGTGGATATATCATATTCTTTATCTTGACAAGCTAACGAAGTTCTCTCACTTAAGGTTTTCGATTTATAAAAATTAATTTACAATTTTTTAATAATTTAATTCAGAAAAATATAGATGATTTAAGAAAAAAAGTAAAGGACTAAAGGAATACTAGTTTAGATAGTTTAGATAGGATTTAATTAGTTGTTTGTTAGTATTTAGATTTATATTGGAAAATTTTAAAACAGTCATATCGGCATAAATTTAGCCGATGTAAATTACCTGCGGCAATAAATGATTTGAAGATCCGCGGGTAGATATTTTGGTGGTGTTTAGTAAACTTTTTTAAAAAAAAGGTTTAATTATCACATATTAATTCTTTGTTATTATGCATTTATACTTTGTATTGTATACATGATGATCAACAATGAAAATCTGCATGAACCTATTGGGCTGAACGATAATTTCTTATATTGCTTAAGTGTTTAACTCCAAGAATTGGATCTGCATAATTAATTTAACTTTATAAGTAAGAAATGTCAATCTTTATTTAAAATATGGTCATTTGATCAATCAACAAGTATCAGATGACATTACAAAAATGTCGTACCACTTTGATCTACAGTAGCATTATTTAAAGAATTGTTAACGTTAGACTCCAACATAATTTTTTTTTTAAAAAAAAAAATTTAAACAAGAAAACCAACAATGTCGTCCAATAAAATGATAGATATCAATATTTCTATAGATGATGAAAATTATTTAAAGAATCTTATAATAAAATTTCGTAATAACATTATTAAATCATATGACTTTGAGAATTTTGAAAAGATTTCGACTAATTGGATGAAAACTTCCTTTGAAAGTAATGATAAAGATCCTGAAAGAATTCTCAAAATAATGGAAAACCATAAAGGAAATAAATCTTGGTTTACAAGTTTAATAGGATATTTTTATCAATTTGGTATTGGTTGTAATCTTAATAGGGAAAAGGCGTTGGATTGTTATTTAATTGCCATCAATAATAATATTAATTATGATTCTTTAGATATAATAGATAACAATCAATTACATTTGATTATAAAAAATAATGGTGTATTCAATTTGTTAAGAAATAGTAACACGATTATTGGAAAATATTTATTATCATTATTTTATTATAAAGATTTTATTAATAGTATTTTATCTGTTACTGATCTTGAACAAAATAAATTACTGTTTCTTCTAAAATTAGACGGAAAAAGTAAATTAGAAGTACATTTTAATTTAATAATTTGTAGAAAAGATGTAAATGTTGATTATAAAAAAGTTTTTGAATTACTTTTAAGTTTGACTGAAAAAAAAAATTTAGATGCACAATATAATTTGGCAATTTGTTATATGGATGGAATAGGAACACAAAAAGACGAAAAAAAAGCATTTGACTTGTTTTTAGAATCTAGTATTAAACCAAATATATCTTCTGCTTTTAAAAATAGGTTGAGGAGTAAATTTGAAATGGACTTAGAATCTGCGATATCAAATGATTCAATAGCACAAAGTAAGGTAGGATGTCATTTTCAATCTGGAAAAGTAGTGAAAAGAAATAAAATAAGGTCATTTAAATGGTATTTAAAATCAGCTAAAAATGGATATGTAAAGAGTCAAATTAATGTGGGATCTTGTTATGAATGTGGTAAAGGAACGGACAAGAATGAAATAGAAGCGTTTAAATGGTATTTAAAATCAGCTAAAAATGGAAATGCAATGAGTCAAAATAATGTGGGATATTGCTATGACCATGGGATAGGAACAGATAAGGATGAAACAAAAGCATTTGAATGGTATACAAAATCAGCTATTATAGGATGTAATGATGGACAATATAATTTAGGATATTGCTATGAAAATGGCAAAGGAACTGACAAGAATGAAATAAAAGCATTTGAATGGTACACAAAAGCAGCTGAAAATACTAGTAATGCTGTAGCACAAAATAATTTAGGAGATTGTTACAAATATGGTAAAGGAACAGATAAGGATGAGAAAAAAGCATTTGAGTGGTATTTAAAATCGGCTAAAAATGGGTATAAAATGGGACAAAATAATGTGGGATATTGTTATGAACATGGTTGTGGAACGGGAAAAAACCAGAGTAATGCAACTCAATGGTTCAAAAAAGCAGCCAAAAGTGTTGTAGCACAAAATAATTTGCGAACATGCAAATATGGTGTTGAAATCGCTATAAAGGATTTATTGTAGCTTTAATTAATGGAATCAAAGTAAATAATGTTATTCAAAAATTTATAGTTGATTATATATAAAGCCACATATCTTCATAATTTATGATGGTGATTCATTTGGCCGAAATTTAAAGACTTAGCCAAACCAAACTGGTGTTTTAAATAATTATTTGTTATTCAATATATTTTGCATAATTTCTTTACAACCTCTTTGTATAATAGCCAAGCAATGATTTATTTGGCCTAATAAGCAATATTACCCATCATAACTTAAATAACCTTTTGGAAAGAAACAAACTGTAGTTTAGGAATTTGAGTAAAGAAAAATGTTATGTTTATATATTAGTATTTATCTAGTATTTTGCTGAAGAATTTACGTAGAAAGAATTTAGTTTGTATTTAAGAAAGAAATGAACTTTTAGTTAACATTAATTATTTCATTAAATTATTTCATTAAATTATCTGGAAATAACTTTTTTTTTAGCAAAAAATACACATCTGATTAAAATATAAATAAATAAATTTAAATTTTTGATGGGTCGCAGCTATAAGTATAAAAATAAAATATCTTTATTATGTAAAACTGCTAAATATTAACTGTTAATAATTAATCACTTATAAATTCGAAAAATTTAATTTTCAAATCATTATAATTTTGGATTACTATATTATATAACTTAAACTCCTTTACTTCATCTTTCAGATAAAATAATTCTTTATGACCATAAGCATCAGTGAAAAAATGATTTTTAAAAGCAAAGTATTTAACTCTTTTCATTTTCATAATATATTCTTTTATATTGTATAACATATTGTCTTGCCCAACTTTTTCTCGTTTTCTATCCATTTTATTACTAAGTAATAACTTCTCGATAAAAGTATTGTGAGAATTTATCAAAAATATTTCAAAATCTGTAGTATTCATAACAAGAGTCAAATCTAAATATTCTAATTTAAAAGGAAGTATTTGACCTAAATTTTGCAGTATAATTGATCCAAGTTCAGTATCTAAACCTGATCCAAAATCGTAATTTGTATCAATAGTAAGATAATTAAGGTTTTGTTTAATGTTTTCAATTAAGTTGAATGTTAAATAGATGTTCTGATTACTAAATTCAGTTAGTTTAAAGAATTTAATTTTCGTACAATATCTTGTAATTAATTTAAGTATTTTTGATTTTGACTCAAGGAATTGTGAATCTGATACACCATAATAAAATGTATTAGGTTCAAATGATAATCCAAAATTTTCCAAATAATCTCCAGATTTTTGTAATAATAAATCTATTGACTCGAATATTTCATCTATAATTAAAGATTTTAATTTAAATGGTTTAATTGAATTAATTATTTGTTGAATAAAATTAGAACCTAAAGAATAACAATTTATAATATGAATAGATTCTAAAACATTTAATTCTTCAAATACTTCATTTAAATTATTTATATCTTTAAAATCAATATCGCAAAATATAATTGTGTTTAAAGTATTTGAACAATTAGAATTCAATAATATTGGAGGAATTTCATCAATAAAGCAAATTTTTTTAAGATTTTTTTGTGATTTAATTAATTGTGATAAATATTCAATAGCTGTACTATCTTTATACTTAACAAAATTTGAAATATGAAGTGATGAAATTGAATTGCAATTAGAACTTAAAAATTTTAATAAAGGAGCATTAATATCAAGATAAAGAATTTTGATATTATAAATGAAATTTGAACTTTGTAAAACTGATTCAGAATTAATATCAAAATATTTATGATGATATGTAATATCAAAAGCATATAAATTTGCTTTATTTTCAATGAATATTTTAATTAATAATTTATGAAAAAATTTTATGAAATCTAAATTTTGTGTATTCTTAAGAAATAATAATAAACATTGTTCATTTTTTTTAACAGCTGCAACCCAGTTTTCAATACAATCACCAATCAAATGAGCATCTAAATGTTGAATAAAACTAGGATAATTAAATAATGTATTTGAAGGAGTTAAATGATTTATACCAAATTCATTTAATTTTATTTTATCATTATCATTTAAATTAATCAAATAATTTTCAATAAAACGAATTTCATGATATTCAATGTTATAATAATTTTTATGAGATATAATTGAAAATGGATTTTCCCATAATAATGGAATTGCCAAATGACACCATAATCTATTGACTAAGATACAAGAATGTAATGTTGAAAAATCATTCCGAAAATATTGCATAATATCGCTTAATAATTCGGGTAATTCTCCTGAAAATATTTTTGAACACGCCATATTTAAGTGAAAAAAAGAAAGGGAAGGAGAGGTTTTTGTTTGAAGTTTGGTTTGTGGTAAATTAAATTCATTTTCGGAGTTACGACTCCGATATTGTTGCACAATTAATTTATGCATGTCGATCACTTCGTTCACTTGAGATAGAAATTGAGTCTATTTGATCCCGAATATGGAAACGCTGTGTAATTAAGAGGTACAGCTTCAACATAATCAACGCCACTTCGTAAGAAATAATGTATTTCAGGTACATAAATATAGGTCATATAGAATCTGCACACAACACATGTTACACATGTTTCCGGAAATCGATATATCGTATATGATTCTATTGAAAATTTTGGAAGTACGGTGATAGTGACGATATCGTGTTTGTAGTTTGCGTTTGCTTCGGTTTTCGCAAGACTTAAACACTTGATTTCCTAGAAAATCGTGATTACTGAAATGATTCTTATGGAATACAAAAGAATTTCGCTTTAGTTATAAGGACAAAGAAATTATTCTCAAACATTCAACAGAAATGTCGACAATCTTTGGACACACTCTTTTCATATAAATTATCACCTCTTATCCGGTCTGTACATAATATTATTTACAAATATCTGCGTTAGTTTCTTGCAACAGCAAGTTTTTCATTAAGTAGACAATCCTTTTTTTGGTAATATTAGTTTTCTCTCACATATGCGAATAAAGAAGATTTTCTGAAGGAATACTAGATGTTTTCTGGGATAAAAACAAATAGGTGCTCTATGATCGTTCAGCAGAGTAAAGTGTTGTAAGTGCGTGAAAACTTTGCAATTGCCAAGGTCTACAAACTTTATATCTTATGAAAATACCAAAAGGGATATGATTTTCACTATATTACTAATCGCAATGATTAACTTGGAAAGGGGGAAGTTTTGAAAATCAGAATATAAATAAGTAGCTTTTATTAATCGTGGCAGAATCATGGATCTTATTTGAGTGAATACTGGGAATGACGTCAACTTCCAACTTCCTTATATAATAACGAGGCAAGAGACTTAGCCTTATGGAAAACTGAGATGCCCAACGAAGCAGAGGACGTTATTACAAATCTCGTTCTTGTTGAGAGTGATAACCTGACAAAATTCACAGCAGGTGAATTAAATGGATTCCGGGAAGGAGATTTGGGTCGATCTCTCGAAAATCATACATCATTTTGAAGCAAGAATTAACAGGAGTATTTGCGTGTCTAGAATCACAGGATCGAGGTAGAAGTTCATTCTTAGAGTCTAGGGTCTAGAAATGTCTAGAAATGCATTTTTTTTCGTACATGATATAAACTTATATTATAACATTTTTAAAGAACACGTTTCAGTTATCTATGCGAAGTTTGTATTGTTTTTATCCTTATCAAAGGATTTATTAGCGTAATCTTTTAACTTTACTTGGTATACATCAACAGCATAGCGGGCTTTCTCATTTATCACATTAATTTGCCGATCATTTTCCGATTTTATCACATGATATAAAATGCCGTTACAAGACATTGCATAAATTTCTACATATTAATATGACCTCAAATATTGCAAATAAATTTATTGCACTTTAAATTTTAATCATACAAAGTTTTATTCAAATTGAATTATTATTGACCGATTTTTGCAAGTAGTAACTTTTAATTTAATGCATTTTACGTAATTTTTTAATATAAATGACTGGCAGATTTAAAAACTCACATAATAATCGTACTTTAAATCTTGCAAACTAATAAATATTAATAAAATATATTTGCAAAAAAAATTTTATTAGAATCTGAAATAAATTCAAGAATTTTAATATGTACCTTCCATATAAATTAAAAATCCATTATAATTCCTGTTGCAAAATCATAAATAACTCAACATATATGCATGCCAGAAAAATGAATTTATATTTATTTGAAAGGAGAGAATGAGATCTATCTAAAAAGTTAAAAATCGCATTGATTGAATCATTGGTTCCTTAATAAATACGCTCAACACATTTACTATCAATTTGACATAAACTCTTGCATTTGAACGTAAATATCTCCTTATCTAATGATTCAATTTGCATGATTTTTGATTCCAAAATTAGAGCCCATTTACCCCTTTCAAAGGAATATAAAATTATTCATTTAGCATATGTGTATGTTGATAAATTAACGATAATGTCATTACAATCAAAACCTGACACAAAATTTAAATTATATTTCTTACCAATAGTTGTAGCCATAAAACTCCTTTCACTTTATTTAAAGGATGTTGTTTAAGCTTTTAATAGAATATACTGATGAAATTCATAAGTCAACTCCTAAAAAAGATGAAGAAATAATTAGTTTATTAATAAAGGAAAAAAAATTTCTAAAAATCCTATCTGATCCTTTAAATGGTAAGGAGTTCTATCAATAAAGAATTTTTTTGACACTAAACTTATTTAAAACTTTATAACTTACACTTAAGAAGAACCTGGAGTGTCAAAATATATCTTTATTTGATTCCAACTATTTTTTGTCAAAAATTCTTTGTAAAGCCAAATAATATAAACGTACTATACATATTTTCATTTTATAAGAAGGTTTCAAGTGTTTATAACTTCTGGATTCCACCTCCAATAGCCAGATTCCTTTGTAATATATTTAAACAAGACCTGAAGAATCAATTTTTTTTATCGTCCTTTGCTATTAAATTTTTTGTGGCACAATTAAAATAAATTAGTACAGCTATCACATGTGCGATACATATGATATCCAGCCAATAAAATACATATCTATATATAAACAATTATGTCAGTATTACGTCATTTAAAAATTACTAGAAAATGTGAATTTTAGTATTTATTATGGCGCCATAACAGATAATTTATTAAATAAAAAACTAAAAATAATACATATGCCGATCATCATGTGATTATTCAAAAATCGGAAAGCCTGCTATGTTTACATCAACAGATTAAAAGAATTCATCATAAGATACCGAGTATTTTTAATAAAGAACTTAATCAATATTATTTCCCATCATTTCGATAGAATTTATTTTTTTATAAATAAAAATTTTAAATCATGAAATATTTGTATTATTTGAAATTACAGTCGACCCCCTATATAGTCACCCCCCGTATAATCACAACATATAAAATTCCCTTTATAAGCACTCCATATTTTGGCCCAATGTACTAATAAATATATTAGAAAAACCTCCTCTATAGTCACAACATATGACTTTTTTTATAATCACA
Source organism: Rhizophagus irregularis (assembly GCF_026210795.1). Classification (NCBI taxonomy): domain Eukaryota; kingdom Fungi; phylum Glomeromycota; class Glomeromycetes; order Glomerales; family Glomeraceae; genus Rhizophagus; species Rhizophagus irregularis. The sequence continues at coordinate 375,230 of NC_089435.1, read as the reverse complement.
CCCTTTTTTTTCGGTCCCGAGGGGTGTGACTATAAAGGGGGCTGACTGTATTTACTTTATTATAATTGTTAAATTTAATATGGAGCGAAAGTAGAATAATAGAACTCATCACTAATATTCATAATATAAAAGGGGTAATATTTAATTTTAAATTCAATTTTCTCACTATATAAATACTGCACTTATTGCACTATATTTATACGATAGATTCTATATTATTTTGAAATAGTTGCTAAAGGATTTTGTGATTTATATCGTAAATTTATATGAATAAGATTATAAGATGGAAAATATATAATATATTTTTTTATAGAATCACATATCGAAAAATTTGAAAAAACACATTTTATGACAAATCGAAAAAAAAAGAAGAGGTTGAGACAAACCGATTTTTTTGATTCAACTTTAATTAGCAAGTGATATTTAAATAATCAAATATGCAATTTAAACCGAATTGATGTTTTGCAATTTAATCTAATTGTAGTCTTAGGTTTAGTGAAAAGCCTCATCCAAAAACATTTATACAAGTATAATAGTAAATTATTAACCTCTTACATTTATAGTAGTATTCCAATAAATACGTAAAAATATCGGTCATTAAAATTCCCCATATAATAATATGAAAAAATAAGAAAACATTTCGTATAAATATTTGAATATTTTTTGTTACTGTATTAATATTATAATTAATGTATGCATTTTTTTATTATCTGTTGTGTAATGTGAAAATAATTCAGTTTTTCGCAAAGTACAAAGGAATTTAAATTTGAATTAATAAGGCGCAGCTAAAATAATAAATAATGTTGAAAAAAACCTTCACAGTTAAAAAGGGAACTTAATTTGTTTCGAAATTCACTTCAACTTAAATGTATAAGGATTTTGTAAAACTCTTATCCGAATCAGAATATAATAAACGGTTTAAAAAAAATTCATGATGTGTCGTTTAAAAATTTCGTCATTTCTGAGAAGGTCGATGATTTTTTTTTTTTTATTTGGTATCACGTGATATTTATAATTAAATGGTTATAAGTTAAGCATATTAAAAATAATTAATAGTTATTCAGTACAAAGTGCAGAATAACTGTTATATTGGTAGATTGGTTGATCCGGGCTCCGCAGAATCCCGAGAACGTGATTTGGATATTGCTGTTAAATGATTCAACTGCAGAATTTTATGATATATAAAAGATTCGATCGTCAATTGATTTGACCTAAAAATAAAATTATTGCTTCTTATGACTTAAATATTGTGTCTTCACAAAAACCGTGAGACGTTTTACAAAATAAATGAAATGTAATACGGGGTAAAATATTTAAAAAATTTACCGGTGGTAGCAAAAATCTTACGTTACACTTAATAAACAATCATGTGATCTAATATTTTAATTTAATTGGTTACACTATATCTTACAAGGAAACTTATATTAGAATGCCCTAAGTGAGTAAGTGTGGTATGCAATGTCAAAATCCCATTCAAGAGGAATAATATGAACTATTAAACAAATCGGCAAAAGAACATTTAAGGGCCGTAAAGAAGTTTTACGTTATTAAAACTAAACTATTAAGGTTAATCACTGCAATATTACGTCACATTATTATTTCTATAGTTTTATCATTTTTGGTTAGTTCGTCAATATTTTATAACTAATTGACCAAATTAAATTATAGAAAATAATAATGCAAATTCAAATTCTTTCAAGAGTAGGGCATCAAAAAATTGTTTGATCGATTAATTGATAGATCAATACGATGCCATAATCGATCGTCATTGAAATAATCGTTTATCGTCTGCATTTCTATAATTTTATCATGTTTGGTTAGTTTATCCATATTAAAATTTAAAATTATCACGATCTTTCATATTGGGTACTTCATAGACAATCTATAGACAAACGAAAAATTTTTTTTATATTATTAATCAAAGAGGGCTTGTAATAAATCTTGTTGGTTAATAAAAAATATATATATACATACATTACGAAAAAAATTTTTTTAAAAAATATTTTATTTTATTTTGAAATATGGCTCAAGATTCTACTTCTCCCGTCAAAACTACTAAAGCTCTCGATGATTATGTCTTATTGGGACGTAGTGGATTGAGAGTTTCTCCATTATGTCTTGGTACTGTGGTAAGATTTTTTTTTTGTAACTGAAGCTAATCAAAATTATTATGAACATCTTTGACTAAACATTTATTATTTTCACAATTATGCTGTATATTTAAGACTTTTGGCGAAAGTTGGGTAAGTTATATACTCTACATTAAGAAATGAAAATGATGTCTGAATTTCATTAACACTTTATAAATAGGGAGTGGGCGTTAATAAAAAAGAATCGAAAAAAATTTTTGATCTTTATTACGAAAAGGGCGGAAATTTTTTTGGTAATTTTTTTAATTTACGTAGTCACTAATTGGTCATGTCATGATTATGATGAATATTTTAATAAATAACTTGAATCTTTCAGATACCGCCAACATTTACAATTTTGGTGAAGTAAGTATTAATATACTAATTTTTTTTATTTAATTTAATATTAATTAATATTCATTAATAAATGATTAGAGTGAACGTTTCCTTGGAGATTACGTTTCTGATAAACGATCCGATGTCGTGATAGCAACAAAATATACGAGTATGAATCAATATAATATCATTCAAATTCGGAATTTTCAATAATCTTCGAGATTTATTTTACAGATAATCCAACTGCTATGCAAGCGGATCAGAGATTCAATCCGAATTTCGGTGAGTTAGTAAACTATTATAATATGGTATTGAATATTTTTAATGTTAATTGATAATTTAACTGTTAAATATATAGGAGGAAATCATCGAAAAAGTCTTGTGGAAAATTTAGATGCGAGTTTGAAACGATTGAATATGAATTATGTTGATATTTTATATGCTCATTTGTTTGAATATCGAACTCCAATCGAAGAAATGATGAGATCATTAGATGACGTTGTTCGAAGTGGAAAAGTAAGCAACTCATTTTTCGCTACTACGTGACTTTTGGTCATTCTTATAGTATTTACCTGAATAATATTTTTCTCTATATTATTTTTTGAAAAAAAATAGGCATTATATGTTGCCGTAAGCGATATTCCATCTTGGGCACTCTCTCGTGCTAATACATTTGCGGAATTACGTGGATGGAGGTACAAAAAATTTTAACTTGATAGATAGTAAAGATGAACTTCAAATTAACGTATATTAATCAACCATGTTTAGCCCTTTCATTGGACTTCAAACGCGTTATAATTTATTGAATCGATCGTTAGAATATGACTTACTACCTTCTTGTGCTGAACTTGACGTGTGTATTATAAAATTAAATTCATATTTATACTATAAATTATACATAATTATACTAATTCTATGTTTAAAAAAACTTTTAGATTGGAATTATTCCGTGGGGTGTCGTCGCCGAAGGGTAATTATTAATCATTGTCGCATTTTTTTTTATATTAAAAGATAATTAGTGTACTAATTGTTTTATAATAGATTTCTTACCGGAAAACATACGAGAGAATCAACCGCTAATTTAAAATCGGAAAGTCGCAGTCACAAAGTAGCAAATCACTCAAAAGTTGAAAAAAATTGGAAGATTTTAGATGAAGTTATTGCCGTTTCAAAAGAGATTGATAGATCTCCTGTTCAGGTATTTAATCTTTAAAAATAATATTCATTTTATTGAAAAAAAATTAAAAATTATAGTTTTAATGTTTTTTTTTTCCTAATACATAGATTGCTACAAATTGGGTTCTACAAAAACCGGGGATTACCTCTTCTTTAATTGGTGCCAGAACAGTTTCTCAGCTTGAAGAAAATCTTAAATCGCTTGAATTCAAGTAAGGATAATAATTATTTAAGAAAAAATTTTTCTTAATTTTTACTTTAAAACTTTCTAATATATAAATAATCTTTTCAGATTGACACCTGAACAAATGAAAAGACTTGATGATGTTTCTCAACCAGATGATTTTCCATTTCCTTATTCATTTACTGACCAATTTGATAAATATATTGGAAAAAACATACAAATGCCAAATAAATTTGCATCTATTGCGAAAATATATAATTATGGAAGTTTATATAATTAAATCATTAACTTCAAATTATTTAAATTATTTTGTATATTCAATGTTAACGTAATTTAATCCAAGAAATTGGATTGTCGCCTTTTTTTCTCGATTTTATCGTAAAATATATTTTAGACTTATTTTTTCTATTGTATTTATTCTTTTGACGCTATTAATAAATTATTTCCTTTATTTTATACATTAAAATGAAATTAAGTAATAAAAGATTGTAAGTTCAATTCATTTGAAAAATGAAAATAACCATAAATAGTTTTTATTTTTTAATTTTTTTAAATAAAAAGGAATTAATCAGGCAGTAAATACTATAATTACCATTTACAGTTATTTATATTATTGACGCTTTCGCTTAACGAAATACATAACGATAATATTTTACAAATAAAGTATAGATTAATTTTACTAATGCATGCTTAAATTGCTTTATAGAATAGAATTAAATCCTACTATTTAACAATTTTAAAATAATATTAATCTGTCGCTTTAAAATACAAAATACAAAAAAAAAATTAGTAAATACTTCTTTATACAAGTAAGAAATAATTATAAAAAATGGACGATTTTTTATCAATTAATTTAAACTTTCATTTATTTTGCTGTTAAAATAAATGGATTTACGGTTCTTGCCACTTTTTCTAGATATGATATTTATAAAGTTCTTTTTTTTTAATATCAAATTAAAGAAACTTGGAAAGCTAGATTGTCGTACCGGACCACGTGATACATAATACCGCAAATTCACCGGTGTTATAAAACATAAAAGCCTTCTTTATAATGATAACTTTTATAAACTTTTTAACCTCACAAAAACGTTCTTATAACTTCGTCACTTTAACGTGAGTAAAGTTAAAGCGAACGATGCAAGAAGCACCAACAATCGTTAATTAATACAAAATAATGCCTCGTGAATCAATACATCGTCGATTCCACAACATTATCGCCAATTTTTATTCAGACAAACCAATTTCTTTACATACAACTCTATACCGATTTTTTATTTCTCCAATTCCGAGTGGACAAACATTCACACATTTAGTTCATAAATATTTTTATATTACTAATCCATGTTTCTTTTCTATTGGAAGATGCTTAAGAGAGCGAAACTTCGGTTAATTTGAGTAAGGGGTAAAAAGTCGGTCCCTCACGGGGCAGTGGTGATATCCACATGAATGACAATTATTAAGTAAAAAATGCTGAAATTTTATTCAAAAGTTTACTTAAATGCACATATTCTTAATAGTGTAACCTTACAAATATTATCACGTGATCTATTAAGGAGAACGTAAGATCGTCTTACAGAGAATCAATGTAATATGAATTCACGTTAATCATTTGGTCATTTACTTTTAAATTTCCTTTTTGTTTCAATTTTATTTTTACATTTTTATTACCTTTGGTTATTTATCTGTAACTGTGTAACACTGGCAAATTTGCCAAGAATTATAAATGCTCGGAAAATCAAAAGGCCACGGTTTTTTTCTTTGAATCAATTAAAGTAAACTATTAAAATATACAAGTTACATAAATAATTAACTACGAAAGTTGAAATCTTGAAAGTTATCGAAAACCTTAATTTTTAAGAAAATGACTCGAGATACGTTGTCAAACGACACCACCAGTAAAGCTCAAGCTCTCGATGATTATGTTTTATTAGGACGTAGTGGATTAAGAGTTTCTCCATTATGTCTTGGAACTTTGGTAAGATCATTTTTTTATAATTTGCCAAAATTATGATGTAAATAATTAATTATAATATTTTTTAATAACACTATATATTTGTTAACATATATTTAAAGACTTTTGGAGAACAATGGGTAAAGTTGAATATTAATTTGAATTAATGATTAAAAAAAAAAATGAAAAAAAAATGATTACTTAATATTTTAACGTTATATAAATAGGGATATGGCGTTAATAAAGAGGAATCGAAAAAAGTTTTTGATCTTTATTATGAAAAGGGTGGAAATTTTTTTGGTAATTTTTTTTTTTTTAGTTTAGTTACGCAATCATTTGACTTTATCAACAAAAAGTTATTTTAATACTTTTTATTCCTTAGACACCTCTTGTAATTACAATTTGGGTGAAGTAAGTAATAAAAAAGCAAATTGTTTTTTTAGTTAATTACAATATTAATGTTTATTAATAAAATACTTAGAGTGAACGTTTCCTCGGAGATTATGTTTCCGATAAACGGTCCGATGTTGTGATTGCAACAAAATATTCGGGTATGAATTATAAACTTTCTATGTAACATAATTTAATTTTTAAATATTCAATAATTAATAATTTTCGAAATTTAATTCTTAGGTAATGTAACTGCTGTACAAAAAGATAGGAGATTTAATCCGAATAGCGGTAAATTATAGTAATATCTCATGTTATTAAAAATAAGTTGAAACTTATATATGTATATCTTAGGAGGAAATCATCGAAAGAGTCTTGTAGAAAATTTAGATGGAAGTTTGAAACGGTTAAATATAAGTTATGTTGATATTTTACATATCCATTTCTACGAGTATCGAACTCCAATTGAAGAATTTATGAGATCATTGGATGACGTAGTTCGATGTGGAAAAGCAAGTTAATCATTTTTACAGTTTTTCATTCAAAATAAGTTCTTCTAAATATTATTTTAAAAAAATATATTAGGTTTTATATGTTGCTGTAAGCGATATTCCATCTTGGGGACTCGCTCGAGCTAATACTATTGCTGAATTACGTGGGTGGAGGTATGAAATTATAATAATTTCTTTAACCCGATATTAAACATATTAAATTCACGCATGTTTATAAACTGTATTTTAAGCCCTTTCATTGGACTTCAAACTCGTTATAATTTGTTGGATCGATCGTTAGAATTTGACTTACAACCTGCTTGTGCTGAACTTGATGTGTGTATAACTAAATTCACGTTGCGTTGGAATTAAACCATATATAAGTATTAAATTTATATTTTAAAAACCTTTTAGGTTGGAATTCTTCCATGGGGTATCGTTGCCGAAGGGTAATAAATCATATTTTTTTTTTTATGTTTTTAAAATAATAACGTTATATTAATTTTTTTATAATAGTTTTCTTACCGGAAAATATACGAGAGAATCAGCTGCTGCTTTAAAACCAGAAGCTCGCGGTTTTTCAGTTGCAATACATTCAAAAATTGAAAAAAATTGGAAAATTTTAGAAGAAGTTACTACCATTTCAAAAGAGATTGATAGAACTCCTGTTCAGGTAATTATTGTATTCAATCTTTTATAAAAAATTAACAGTTTTTATATATTTTCCTCATTTATAAATTAGGTTGCTTTAAATTGGGTTCAACAAAAACCTGGTATTACTTCTCCTATAATTGGTGCTAGAACTGTCACTCAGCTTGAAGAAAATCTTAAAACACTTGAATTTAAGTAAGTTAAAACTATTAAAAAAAAAAGTGTTCGCTAACGTAAATTTATAACAAAAAAAAAAAATTTATTTTCAGATTGACACCTGAACAAATGAAACGACTTGATGAAGTATCTAAACCAGCTGAAATTCCATTTCCTCACTCGTATACTTACATTTTTGATAGACATCTCGGAAAAAACATTGAAGTTCCAAAAAAATTTGAACCTGTTGCGAGTGCATACAATTTTGGAAGAATAAACAATAATTAATGAATCGATTACGACTTTATTACATTTTTTTTAAATTTATTTTTAATTATTTTTTTCTTTCTTAATTTTTTAGTTGAAATAAAAAAAAAATTAATATACTGTAAAAAATTAAATTATGAACGACCATATTTTAAGTAACATAAAAAGCCAAACATTTGTATGATTTGGATTGGTTTGAAAATGTTGTGAATAAGAATGTATCGACCATATCGATCAAATTTACAGTTTTAGTAACATACAAAAACGTAAAAGAAAATATTTTTTTTGAATAAAATTATTAAAATGGAAATTTTAGTCCTTATTGTTCTTTATTAGACGTGCAGATCATCGTCATAAATGCCATTATATGCATTTTTGCCCTTCGATAAAGTACTTCCATCCAAATAAAACCGAATTTTCTGTAGTACTAGGGCGAATTCGCCGACAGAAAATTATACATTCTATTCAACGGTTCATTAAATAAGAATTTGAAAAACTATAAATAAGTTGAATTTTCTATACTTACTTATACTGTAATATTATAAAATGGAACTTGTAAAATTAAATGATGAAAATTCTTTTGATCCAACACCAAAATTAAAATCTAGTCCTGTACCGATTTTTTTTATTTCTTTTAATGAGTATGATAATAATTGTATTCATTGTGGAGAAGAATACACAAAGACGATTTTTAGTGACCAAAAATATTGCAAAAAATGTTTATCGAGTTATTTAACTAATATAACCGATAATAATATATACTTGGACGTATATTTATTCACAAAGGACTTGGAATGTATTGAACACAGAATAAATAAAATCAAAATACCACAAAATTTCCAAGAATGCTGTAGAAATTGCTTGATAGTATTATATTTTAAACAAATATCTATTAAATATGTTGATGGGTTTAATATAGTAGATTCTTACAATTTATACGAATACGTGATTGAAAGTGAAAAATATTGTAAACTATGTGAAAAATTATTATATCAAGGAACAGAAGGAACAGGTTATTTTAACAAATTTAAATTATGTTCAACTTGTTATATAATCTCTTCTGGATGTATAGAATCAACCTTAACTAAAAAAGTCATTTCAATTATTTATTTGCCGTGGTGGGAAAATAAATCTTATTGTTATTGTGAAGAAACATTAGTATTTACGTCAAACTGTCAAAAATATTGTGAGAATTGTTTTATATTTTTTATTGGATGTAGATATTGTTTAACAACAAATATTATTTTTGGAATTACAAATCAATCACAATGTAAAAAATGTAAAAGAGTATCAATTATTATACTAGACAACAAAAAGATTATTAGTATTAACAGCGGGAATAATGTTTTAGATGATTTTCTTATTAGTATAAGACATGATCAATTGAAAATAGCTAAATTCGCCAACGATTTAAAAAATATTGATAAATATTTCGTTCCATCCAAAATTTGTGATGATTCTTTATGCGGTAAAGTTTTGTCAAAAAAATTAATGAAATATATACCATATTCTCAATTTACAAATGTAAAAAAAATAGCAGAAGGAGGATTTAGCATCATATATCGAGCAACTTGGTTAGATGATAGCAAAAAAAATAAAATTGTCATTTTAAAAAGATTTAAAAATCTTCAATATGCTAAAAAATATTTTTTGAAAGAGGTAAATACTTAAAAATTCATATTTGCATTTAATGTTTGAAAAATATTTTAATTTTAATCTCGAAATTTATAGTTGGAGTCGAATCATCGCTGTTATAAATTTGGTTCATATGTTAATGAAACTTTTGGTTTTACAAAAGGTCCCAAATTGGATGATTATATATTAGTTATGCAATATGCATCGGAAGGAGATTTACATAAATATTTACAAAAGAAATTTACAGAAATTAATTGGGAACGAAAGATATCATTTTTATATGATATTTTATTAGGGTATTTATATTTAATTCTTAAATATATTGATAATGATTAATTTGTAATACTAATTTAATAATCTTATTTTAGACTTAAGAATCTCCATGATTCAAATTTCATACATCGAGATTTCCATAGTGGAAATATATTGGTAAATATTTTAAATAGCTATTATGATACTACTAGTATTTCTTATAGAATAGGAGATCTAGGATTATCACGATCAGCAAATGATACCTCATCAGATGATGAAATATATGGAGTAATACCTTATATTGCACCAGAAATATTTAAAGGTTCAGCATTTTCTAAAGAATCCGATATTTATAGTTTGGGTATGATTATGTGGGAACTTACAACAGGTTGTAAGCCTTTTGCTAATGTTGAACATGATCATTGTCTTATTTTTAATATTATTGATGGTGTACGACCTGAAATTACAGAAGATACACCAGAATGTTTTGCTAATTTAATGAAAAGTTGTTGGGATTCTGATCCAAAAAAAAGACCTTCTATAGGTGACATTGAGAGTATTTGTTATAATTGGCTTTATCAATATACCAATAATCAATTTTATCAAGCTGAATTAAAAAGGAAAATTTTAATAGATTCGAAGAAGCTTGGTTCCAAGTTTAGTGAAAAGCCCCATCCAAAAGCTATTTATACAAGTAGATCATTAAATTCTTACATTTCTAAATGTTCATCTATCAATTTTTCATCAAATGGTATGTATACTATTTTGATAAAAGTCATCTTTGGATAGTTAAATTAAATTTCTTTTTTTATAGATTACATCTCAAATGATCTAGAATTTGACATAGATATTAAAAGGTATGTATTTAAAGTTAAAATATCTGTTAAATTAAATATATATAAATTCAACAATTCAAATAAAATTAAATTTTTATCAGTAGTGAATTCAACGTAATTGGAACTAAGCGAAACATTGAAGAATTAAATATTAATTCTTATGAAAATAGTAATGGTAAATATATTATTTGAATAAATTTTATTGAAATATTTATGTTTATATTTTATTTATTTATTTTTTTTTTTAAAAAAAAAATAGAAAAACGCATTAAAACTAGCTCCAGTTAATCAAGGATGACAATTAAGAAGAATAGGAAATGAAAAAAGTTTCATATAAATTACTATATATTGTTTATTATCAATAATTTATTTTACAGTATGAATAAATTTTATTGTATAATATTATTTAATTAGGTTTATCATTTTTTGCAAGATGAGATTTAAGTAAGAAATAGCATAAATTTGATCTGTAACGCAACTAAAATGATAAATAAAAATTGGAAATAACTTTAAACGGTTAAAAAGACTTAACAAGTTAATTAAGTCGCGAATTATTTCGTGTATAAAATTAAAATTCGCTTCAACTTATTTATAAAAGCGCATGAAAAAAAATGTGTCGAATCAAAACCAAATTATTTTTTATTTCATATAAAAAACGCTTTAAAAAAATTCATGGTGTTTCGTTTAGAAAATAATAATGATGATGGTAGTGAAAATATAAATAAGTCGGTTAATTTGAGATGATTAATGGTTAACTATTTTGACATAATTCTGGTCAGATTTAATAATGCGGGCCAGTGATATGCAATTGTAGCCACGTGTTCAAACTCCTTTCAACTAAGTTTATAGCAGCTAAAGAAAAAATATATTATAAAATATTATCTTTTATAATTAATGTTATTATATAAATATCCAAAGGATTTTAAAACAATTATAAATTGATTGGGTAAACCTTCTATTGTCATTTAGAGCGAGAGTGAATTTTTTTTTAAATTAATTCCAACTTGCGTTAAAAAAAATAATTAAAATCAATAATATATTTGAGAATATTTGTATAGTTTAATTAATGACTTTTTAAGAAGTTTGTTAAATGCTTCAGGTCTTTTATCATTATAGAAAATTTCATAACTTTACTAATTAATACATAAATTGAAACTTCATAGGATTAGTTTTTATTAACAAAAAAATATTAATGAAAGATTTTCTTGCGTTTTCTCTACCAATACTGTAAATACACAATGAAATTCGATAAACTGGATTCTTGATAAACTGGATCATAAGTAAAATTCTGATATCACGGAGCCAAGACATGGAATGGATTATTACAGTTTATAATAAATTTGTTCTCGACATACCGGATTTCTCAATATACCAAATTCTTGAAAAAATTTTCTATTGAAACAGACATACGCAAAATTTCAAACAATTTATGTATTTTAACATCCTATTATTTAATTAAAAGCTCTATTTAAGTAGAATATAATGGTATTTCATAACATATTATTTATTTTCCGAAAAAAAAAATATTGTAAATTGTGATTAGCTTAAAAGGTTACACAAAGTTTCTCCATTTTAAATAACAAAATTTTTCTAAATTTAAAATCAACAATGATGAAGTTATGTTTTTAGAATTCTTAAAGTATGGGTTGACAACAAATTCATACCAAAGTTTCGTCCAAGTTCTAAATCCTCTCGACTTCTTTACAATTTTACTGATCCTAACTTGATATTGTGTATAAAATTCATTCTTTTTTGTAACCCTTATATGGCTTTAAACCATAAGCTAAGTCCGAATAATTTTCTAAGGTTTAATAACTAAAAAGTAGCAATTGTAATTGATCATAAATCCAATAATCCAATGTTTTTAAAATTATACAAATTCAATTATAATTATATACTGTATGTATGATAAAATTAACATTTAGTTGCGTAACAAGTTGACTAACGAAAATTTATAATATTTTAGAGATCAACATATACAATATTATTATTATATTTTTAATAAAAAACAATTCCCGCCTCAATAAATTTTCAAATTTAACTACGCAAGTTGATAATTCAAATAAAGATTAAAGAACAGTCAATAATATTTAAATATATTTTTAAAGAATGGATTGAATAAGTCGTCTTTTTGATACATTTTAATAATGTTACTTATTTTTGCACTATAGTTAAATTGGCACAAGCTTATTTTTAATTTGCTATTTCCTTTGGAAATAATAGATTGTATATTAGTCATATAAAGGGTCTAATTTCTTTATTTCATATCATTTTATTAATTATAGATTCGACACGAACACTTTTTTAATATGTACCGTAAGTATTACCATGCATCAAGGACCCCGAAAAATACATAAAAAGGTCACATTTGAGTTAGAACCTAAATTTTCATGAAAATCTTGCCTTTTCTAGATAGTGCCGGCCTAAATTTTATTGTCCGTTTTGATACTGACCAGCATTATCATAATTCCGGCCCTGAAAAGTTGCTTATTTTAGGCCAAAATCTTGCCGATCATTTATGACCTCCATATGTATTTTTCGGGGTCCTATGCATCATTTGTCAAACTGCGCCTTAAAAATATTCATACCAATACGTAAAAGGAAAATTATTAAATAGAAATAGGGGTATGTAGATCATCATCATTACACAATGCACAAAGTATTAGTTTTATATAAGACCTTACCCATATAAGATAGTTAACCAATTAAAATACAATATTAAATCACATAACTTGTGTACGTAAGAATTAAGTAATTCATTATTTTTAAGAATTTGAAAAATTATAAATACAGTATATCGAATTTTCCAATACAGATACTCGTAACAAAGATGGAACTAATAAATGTAAATCAAGAAAATTCTTTTAATCCAACACCAAAATTAAAATCTAGTCCCATACCAATTTTTTTTGTTTCTTTTAATGGGGATGATAATATTTGTATTCATTGTGGAGAAAAATACACAATGACGTTAATTTATGAACAAAAATATTGTAAAAAATGTTTATCGAATTATTTAACTAATATGGATAATGATTCTAGTAAACATAAGACCGATACTAGAAGTGGAACCGTTATAATTGATAATATCAATATGTACTTGGACGTATATTTATTAAAAAAAGACTTGGAATGTAGTAAATATGAAATAAGTGAAACAAAAGTATCGCAGAATATTCAAGAATGCTGTAGAAATTGTTTGATAATATTATTTTTTAAACAAATAATTGGTCGTTATCATAATTTTTATTATAATTATCAGGATTTGAGTACTAAATACAAAAACGTGATTGAAAGTGAAAGATATTGTAAACTATGTGGAAAATTGTTATATCAAGGAACAGATCATTATATAATGAGAGAATTTAAATTATGTTCAAATTGTTATCTAATTTCTTCTGGATGTATAGAATCAACCTTAACTAAAAAAGTTATTTCAATTGTTTATTTGCCGTGGTGGGAAAATACATCTGATTGTTATTGTTATGAAAAATTAGTATTTACATCAAACTGTCAAAAATATTGTGAGAATTGTTTTATATTTTTAATTGGATGTAGATATTGTTTAACAACAAATATTATTTTTGGAATTACAAATCAATCACAATGTAAAAAATGTAAAAGAGTATCAATTATTATACTAGATAACAAAAAGATTATTAGTATTAACAGCGGGAATAATGTTTTAGATGATTTTCTTATTAGTATAAGACATGATCAATTAAAAATAGCTAAATTCGCCAACGATTTAAAAAATATTGATAAATATTTCGTTCCATCCAAAATTTGTGATTATTCTTTATGCGGTAAAGTTTTTTCAGAAAAATTAATGAAATATATACCATACCATATTCTCAATTTACAAATGTAAAAAAAATAACAGAAGGAGGATTTGGTATTGTATATCTAGCAACTTTGATAGATGGTTCCAAATATTTAACGAATTATGATGAATATGATACGAAAAATAGAGATAAGCTTGTCATTTTAAAAAGATTTAAAAACTTTCAATATGCTAAAAATTATTTTATGAGTGAGGTAAATATTTTAATAATTTACATTTATTCACTTAATGTTTATTAAAAATATTTTAATTCTAATCGAAATTTATAGTTGAAAACAAATCATCATTGTTATAAATCTATATATAATGTTATTAAAACATTTGGTTTTACAAAAGATCCAAAATTGAATGATTATATATTAGTTATACAATATGCATCAGAAGGAGATTTACATAAGTATTTACAAAAGAAATTTGCAGAAATCAATTGGAAACAGAAAATACATATTTTAATTAATATTTTAATTGGGTATTTATTATTTAAATTTATTGGTTAATAAATAATTCACGATAATAAATTTAAATTCATTATTTTTATTTTAGACTTGAGGCTATTCATAATGCAAATTTTATACATCGAGATGTCCACAGTGAAAATATATTGGTAGATTTGCCAAGCAAATATTACGTAAATTGTAAAATCGGAGATTTAGGATTATCACGACCTGCAAATGATACCTCATCGGATAATGAAATTTATGGTGTGATACCTTATATTGCACCAGAAATATTTAAAGGGTCTGCATTTTCTAAAGAATCTGATATTTATAGTTTGGGTATGATTATGTGGGAACTTACAACAGATTGTAAGCCTTTTGCTAATGTTGAATATGATCATACAGTATTCTTATTTTTAATATTATTGATGGTGTACGACCTGAAATTACAGAAGATACACCAGAATGTTATGCTGATTTAATGAAAAGTTGTTGGGACCTGATCCCAAAAAAAGACCCTCTATATATGAAATTGAGAAGATTTGTTATTCATGGAATCTTGGAGGAAATGTTATTTATCAATTTTATCAAGCTGAATTTAAAAGGATAATGTTAATAGACTCAAAGAACCTTAGTCCCAAGTTTAGAAAAAAACCTCATCCAAAAGCTGTTTATACAAGTAGACCTTTAAGTTCTTACATTTTTAAATGTTCATCTACCAATTTTTCATTAAATAGTACGTACTAACTATTAAGTCATCTTTTTTTTTTGATGAATAATTAATTACTTTTTTTTTATAGATTATATTTCAAAAGAACTAGAATTTGACATAGATATTGAAAGGTATTTAAAGTTAAAAAAAATATTTGTTAAGTTATTTATAATTTAAATCCAAATAATTCACAATTTTTATATTAGTAACAAATCAAACGTACTTGAAACTAAGCGAAATATTGAAGAATTAAATATTAATTCTTATGAAAATAATGGTAAATATTATTTTTATTTGATTAAAATTTATTTGAATATTATTATTTACTTTTATTATTTACTTTTTTTTTTAAGAAAATACATTAAAATTAATTCCCATCTATCAAAAACAATAATGAAATGAAAAAAAAAATTTCGTATAAATATCGTATATTTTTTATTTAATATTTTAATTATATATAAATATAATTTTTTTTTAATTATTCAATGATTGCAATTAGTCTTGGTGAGAATGACTTATTTTCGCAAAGATTAAGAATTAATAAGGCGCAGCTAAAATAAAAAATCTTAACAAATAGAAAGGCCTTAAATCGTACCTTGAACTAAGTTTTTCGAAAGAGTTGTTTCGTGTATGAAATTAAAATTCATTTCTACTTATACTGTATATTCATGAAAAAATGTAGGATTTTGATAGCGTGTTAAAATTCTTATAACCGAATCCGAATCAAATGATTTTTACTTACATATAATAAACGTTTAAAAGGAATTCGTGGAGTCTCGTTTAAAAAATTTCTTCTTGTATTCTTATGTAACTTGACGATCCTCGAGGTGATTTTTTTTTTATTTGTATATAATAATTTATTACAAAAAAGTCACTTATCTTCTGCGCATTGGTCGGATTGGTCGGATTGAACGAATTACTATTTCTGGATTATCCTTTTCACCCAGTCTAATTTTTTCAGACCGGATAATTTGACGGATTCCGTCAAATTATCCGATAAGATTACATACCTTGAGATCATCAGACTTTAGAAAAATTGGTGTCACATCAGATTAATATATAGTAAAAAAAAAAAAAATTTTTTTTTTATTTATCATCAGATGATTTTCACATTTAAAAATTTTTATATGCGATTGATTTAAATATACTGCATCCTAAAATATCCTTTAATATTATTACAATAAATATCTTAGCTTTGTGGAAATTAATTAGTACTGCTACGCTAATACGCTAATTTCTACACGGATTTTGTTCCAAATATATATGAAAGCTGTTGAGCGACTTCGCCTAAACCACGAGTATTACTCCAACATCATAAAATAGAGATACAAGTAGTTTCGGGTCTACTGAGCAACTTCACTTAATCTTCCAGAGGCTATTACTTTAATCAAGCTCGGTGAAAATTAAGTTTTAAACCTGCTGCCAATTGAAATCTCACTAAAAAAAAAAATAAATATTTCTATAATGAATGCTACAGTTAGTTTGATGAAAAATTGAAAAATAATAAAAAGTTGCTATTGAGAGACATTCAATAAAATATTTAGAAGTTTATAAATAGGTTTAAGTCTAAAATTTATCATAAACGAAAGATGAAAAAAAAAGGTGTAATACAAAAGTCTGGTGATTTACCAGTATGGTAAATGTGGTTAGCCTTACTTGCTTAGATTAAATTTCAATCACGTTTTCTGTGCAACCATATTAACTATATTAGCCATCTCAATCACAGTTTACCCACTTTCGAATTCCTTCGATGAAAAGTTTCTAAAGACCTTTTTTTTTTTAATTTTTTTAAGTCTCAAAGCCAATGAAAAATTCCAACGTCATCAAAAACCAATACTAAGGGCAGTGTTACGTCACATTTTTATTTCTATGAATTTATCATTTTTGGTTTATACTTTGCTCATATTTTTTTAAGCTAACTCGGGCAAAGAATTATCCAGAAAATCAAAGAGCCATTAATTTATAAAAAAGAAACAAGCAAACATTTATATATAAATATACATCACAAGAAATTTTAAGAATATTTATTTTTGAGAATATGGCACAAGATACTTCGTCTATTAAAACCGCTAAAGCTCTCGATGATTATGTCTTATTGGGGCGTAGTGGATTGAGAGTTTCTCCATTATGTCTTGGTACTGCGGTAAGATCATTTTTGTAAGCTAAATAAATATCTTTGACAAAACATATATTGTTAACATATTCTATACATTGAAGACTTTTGGAGAACAATGGGTAAGTTATTTATATAATTTGAATTGATGATAAAAAAAAGATCTCTGAATTTCTGAATATTAACACTTCAAAATAGGGAATCGGCGCTAATAAAGAAGAATCGAAAAAAGTTTTTGATCTTTATTACGAAAGAGGCGGAAATTTTTTTGGTAATTTTTCAGTTATGCAATCACTTGATTTAATGTTATAGAAAATTTCCTATTTAATAATACGCAAATCTTTAGATACTGCCTGTAATTATAATGATGGTGAAGTAAGTAATAAAAAATAAATAAAAATTTTTTTTAGTCAAACAAATATTAATGTCCATTAATAAAATATTTAGGGCGAACGTTTCCTTGGAGATTATGTTTCCGATAAACGATCTGATGTTGTGATTGCAACAAAATATACGTGTATGAACCATGAATTAACTAAATAATATCGTTTCAAATTTGAATTTTCAATAATTTTTTAGATTTAATTCTTAGGTAATACAACTTCTATGCAAAAGGATGTGAGACTCAATCCGAATTTAGGTGAGCTAGTAGACTATTCATAATACAAAATTAAATATTTTTTAATGTTGATTGATAATAAATGTAACTTAACTGTTAAATACATAGGAGGAAATCATCGAAAAAGTCTTGTGGAGAATCTTAATGAGAGTTTGAAACGATTGAACATGAGCTATGTCGATATTTTATATGTTCATATTTATGAGTTTCGAACTCCAATCGAAGAAATTATGAGATCATTAGATGACGCCGTTCGAAGTGGAAAAGTAAATAAACTATTATTTTATAATGTTTGCTCGAAATAATTTTTCTAAATATCATTATTAAAAATATATATATATATAGGTATTATACGTTGCTGCAAGCAATTTTCCATCTTGGGCACTCGCTCGCGCTAATACATTTGCAGAATTACGTGGATGGAGGTACAATAATTTTGATTTGTAGATATTAAAGATGGGCTTCAAGTTAATACATTTTCATCAAACGTGTTTAGTTCTTTCATTGGACTTCAAACGCGGTATAGTTTATTGGATCGATCATTAGAATTTGATTTACAACCTGCTTGTGCTGAACTTGATGTATGTATTATAAAATTATACTCTATTTGAATTATGTACGGTTACTAAAGTTACTAAATCTATATATATTTAAAAACTTTTAGGTTGGAATTATTCCGTGGGGTGCCGTTGCCGAAGGGTAATTATTAATTATTGATGCTTTTTTTTTATATTATAATATACTCATAATATTAATTATTTTCATAATAGTTTTCTTACCGGAAAACATACGAGAGAATCTGCTGCTAACTTAAAATCGGAACATCGCAGTCATAAAGTAGCAGATCATTCAAAAGTCGAAAAAAATTGGAAGATTTTAGATGAAGTAATTACTGTTTCAAAAGAGACTGGCAGAACTCCTGTTCAGGTGGTGTTTAATCTTAAAACTATAGTTTTTAATTGTTTTCAACAATTGAATATTAATTTTTTTTTTCTAATACATAGGTCGCTATGAACTGGGTTCAACAAAAACCTGGAATTACTTCTCCTTTAATTGGTGCTAGAACAGTTACTCAGCTCGAAGAAAATCTTAAATCACTTGAATTCAAGTGAGTATAATTGTTTGAAAGTTTTTTTTTTAAAAAAAAAATTGTTTACTAACGTAAATTAAAAAAAAATTCTAATATTACCAGATTGACGCCTGAACAAGTGAAAAGACTGGATGAAGCATCTAAACCAGCTGAAATTCCATTTCCTAATTCGTTTGTTAGCAATTATGATAGATTCATCGGAAAAAACATTGAAGTGCCTCGTAAATTTGAAGCTATCTCGACTTCATGTAACTTTGGAAGAATAAATCTTTAATTTATTTCACAAGGCTCAATTTTTGTTTTCTCTCGATTGTTTATAAATATATTTTTTCTTCAATAAAATAAAATATTCAGAACTTTTGACACGATCCTCTTGAAGAATTTACTTCTTTTGAAATGACGTTCCCAGTGACTTTTACTGAATTTTCTTTTATATTATTTTTCTTTTTGTTTTTATTTTTATTATTCTTAAGCTGAAGACGTTGTCAAAGGTTTTCTCATTTTTGGGAAATTTTTTTTTATTTTTTTTTTATATATATATTATTTTTATCAATAGTTTTATTTTTGAATTTTTATTTCAATTTTATTTTATTATTATCATTGTTTTCATTATTTTCCAGATTTTCCTTTATCCAATAACTCACTATTTTTTCTATAAATTAGATCAGTTTATTATTTGATCATCATCATTCGTGTTCAGACTATTTACTGGTCTAGTTAATATTGCACTTTTTCGAATGCTTCTTTGGAAGAATGTTTCGAGTAGAATTTTTCTTTTGATATTGGATTAAAGGCCGTGGTATTTACGAGCGATCTGTTTAAGCGGGTTAGGTAGATGAAATGATCGGTATGGCTAAAAATTATTTAAAAATGTAGACGTTGACGAAAGAATTTTGTTCAGCATGAAAATAAAACGACCTTTCAAAAATTTCATTAGATGTTCAACAAATATTTCCAGAAAATATGTATACTGCATACACGGTATAAAGTTTCTCGAATCATTTTATTAATTTCAGCCTCAGATGACAATTGACTATGGTATATACGGATAAAATATCATATTTGTTTAAATTTTAGTACATGCAGTTCAGACGAATAGTGGCAGTGATGGTGAATTGGTGATGAAGTCATAGTTACAAATCATCGATATATGTACGCAGTTACAAGTACGGTAAAATTTATGTTAAAATCATGTTCTTTTTCTTACAATCAAAAAAATTTTACTATTTTTTTAATTTTTTTCTTTGTATGTTACCGTAAGAGATCTTTCAATAATCAATCTTAAACATTTGTTCGTGTCAATACTATTTATTCTTGCTGAAATAAGCGAATACTTAACCTGCAGATGATTAATTCTTAATTTACCTTAGAATTTTAACTTTACTACTTTAATTCACCCTGTAATGATACTGCATTACTGCATCTGAATTAATATTTGATTTTAAAATCGGAATCAACTCTATATTATATAATATATCACATGACCTCAGAATCATCATCCAACACTTCATTATAACTAAATGTTGTTCTTACAAATTTCTTGTGGGACATCTATAAATTAAAAAGGATGGTTAGCTCTCGCTAAGTACGAATTTCATCCCGCTATCTGGTAGTGACGTGAGGCAGTATCCTTCTAAAGTATCAAGTAACATAACGAAGCAGTGCGGATCTTCTTCCTATATATTAGTGTCGACATTTTCACCGTCCGTTCCTGAAAACTGCACAATAAAAGGTATAGCTACAAGTATCTATTTGAAAGAACTTACAAAAACACAGCTTTAGGTTATTGCGTCCGTTCACTGACATCTCTCCTGGACACACAAGAGATTTGTTATCATCCAGAAATTCTGAAAACAGAGAAGGACGTTCACAGTAAAACTGTGGCCACGAAGCGCTTCCAGTTCTCTGAATTCAAAAGTCCTCAATGAGAACAAATCAATTGCATGAGTCAAAGTTGAGGAAGGCACGTAACTATTCCTCATTGCGGAATAGTAGACCTCAACACTGAGAAGATCTTATTCGTATCTCAGCCAGGTCCGTCAGTTAACAGAGTTATCATAGATAGACCTGCCAGCTCACAAGGTTGCCGTAACTTCCTTGATCATTGCATCCACTTGTTCACCTTCACTAGATAGCTTTACAAAAACAGTTCAACATACCTTTAATATTAGATAAAAATGATATATGTAAACCTTCCTTATTTTTTAGAAATGATTCTTGTATATCTTGTTCAACCTTTTGCGAGTTACAACCCACATACCTAAAGAGAGAGAGGCCAAAAGAAGACCTAATAAAGAGAAGACCTATACAGAGAGACGATAGACCTAAAAAAAAAATGACGAAAAAAAAATGACGAAAAAAAATATGACGGAATGAAAGAAAAAAGATGATGAAGCGAAAAAAAGACGACAAAACAAAAAAAAGGACGAAAATAAAAAAAAGGACGAAAATAAAAAAAAAGGACGAAAATAAAAAAAAAGGACGAAAATAAAAAAAAAGGACGAAAATAAAAAAAAAAGGACGAAAATAAAAAAAAAAGACGAAAATAAAAAAAAAGGACGAAAATAAAAAAAAAGGACGAAAATAAAAAAAAAGGACGAAAATACAAAAAAAAAGGACGAAAATAAAAAAAAAGGACGAAAAACAATAAAAAAAAAGGACGAAAAACAATAAAAAAAAAGGACGAAAAAAAAAAAAAGGACGAAAAAAAAAAAAAAAGGACGAAAAAAAAAAAAGGACGAAAAACAAAAAAAAAAAGGACGAAAAACAATAAAAAAAAAGGACGAAAAACAATAAAAAAAAAGGACGAAAAACAAAAAAAAAAGGACGAAAAAACAAAAAAAAAGGAACGAAAAAACAAAAAAAAAAAGGACGAAAAACAATAAAAAAAAAGGACGAAAAACAAAAAAAAAAGGACGAAAAAACAAAAAAAAAGGAACGAAAAAACAAAAAAAAAACAACGAAACAAAAAAAAGACAACGAAACAAAAAAAAAGGACAAAACAAAAAAGGGGTCTAAAAGAAGGCCTAATAAGAGAAAACCTAGACAGAGAGTCCTAAAAAAAAAGACGAAAAAAAATGATATAACCACACACAAACCCGTCTAAAGGAAGATGTAAAGAAAAGGGGCTAAGAGATAGAAGGAAAAGCCTAAGAGAGAAGATAGACCTCGAAAAAAAAAGACGACGAAAGTGCTGACGAAAAAAAAGATGATGAAAAAAAGAGGGGTATTGAGGGTATATAAATACTTTTTTGAATACACATTAGGGAGTATAGTATCTTGCATAATACAATAGTTTGACAATACAATTGTTTTGACAATACAGTTGTTTCTGGGTTTGAAAAAAAAAAACTGGAAATAAAAAAAAATAATAAAAAAAAAAGCCTCCGATATACTGCGGCTGATCGCATCATCCAATATTTTTTTTTCCATTTTTGGTATGATACCAATATAATCGGAGTTAGGTATTCAAACATCCATTTAACTGTAAACAACTGAAAAAAAAAATTATCATAGACAAAAACTGCGCAAAACACCGCCATACCGCCCATACGTTCAAAAAATTCGTTCCGACAGGAGGATAAAAAAAAACCCTCCAAAGTTTTGTCCTAATTGTAATGAAATAAGTAAATTCGTTTATTTACTTTTTAGTAAAGTAAATAAAATAGGAGAAATCATAAATAACTGAAAATTTTTTAAAAACGACGACCCTTTTGAGTACACTCTTTATTGTTCTTAACAATTGGGACCCTATGGAATTAGATTCATAGGGTTCTTGGAACTTGGACGGTAAGTAAAATGTCAAAATTTAGAAAACTTACAAAAATTCGTAATTCTTACAACTCGAAATTACAATAAGAATGAAATGTTTGTCTTCTATCTATTATAGTGAAAATATTGATTGCAAAAATGATGATAAATGACCCATAAATATTTTAATATTTACAATTTTATAATTTTATCAAGGCAAAATCGACAATCGACAAACACTTTTGGGCAACCTGTAAAATTTTCTTAAATTTATTCGATAATTTATTACAAGCATAATTCGTTTTTCGTTTTATGTATTACGTAACGTTCATCTCCGCACCGGCATTAGCGAATATTTGCGGGCTGAGTTTCATGCCATTTTTAATTCTGCCCAAAATTCAGATAAAATGGTTTTCAATAACCGATTTATCTTTTTGATTAAAAAAAAGTGATCCTATTATCAAAAAAATTATGGGCAAACGCGGAACATCTCGTCTCGACATTAATTCATGTGATCTGCAGACAAATTTATAAGGCGCAGCTAAAATAATAATTTAACGGTTTAAAAGTGAAATTTTTGATGATCTCAAAAATTATGAATCATCTATAATTATACTTGTAATTAAATAAAAGAGAAAACTTTAGAAGAATAAGCCAAAGAGAGATAAATATACTGAATATACCGTTAATTAAAAGAGTGATAAGCGCAAAAAAATAAATAAATATTTTGATACGTCAAAACCGTACAAATGACGCAACTTGAACTACATCTTCACCCAAAAATACTAAAAAATGCGCCCAATTTCAATTCAAGATACTGTATGATTGTCAAAATTTCGCTTAGTCAATTTACTCAATCACTTTTTTGTTTAATTTGTGTTTTATATACACGTTAATTGCTTGGTCAATTTACTTTTAAATCTCTCTTGTTTCAATTTTATTTTTACCTTTTATCACTTTTGATTAACCGTGTAACACTGGTAAATTTGCTAAGAATTAAATACAGAAATACTCACCAAAAGGCCACGGTTTTTAAAGTAAATTATTGAAATATATACAAATTCATAAATAATTAAAACTTACGAAACTACGAAAGTTGAAATCTTGAAAGTTATCAAAATTTTTATTTTAAGAAAATGACTCACGATACTTCCCCTAGTAAAGTTCTCGATGATTATGATTTATTGGGACGTAGTGGATTAAGAGTTTCTCAATATGTCTTGGAACTTCGGTAAGAACATTTTTTAAAATTTGCCAAAATTATGATATAAATAATTAGTTATAATATTTAATAACATTATATATTGTTAACATATATTTGAAGACTTTTGGAGAACAATGGAGTTGAATATTAATTTGAATTAGTGATTAAAAAAGAAAAAAAAATGATTTCTCAATATTTTAACGTTATATAAATAGGGATATGGTAGTAATAAAGAGGAAACGAAAAAAGTTTTTGATCTTTATTATGAAAAGGGCGAAAATTTTTTTTTGTTTTAGTTACGCAATCAATTGACTTTATCTATAGAAGTTCGGTTACTTTAACATTTTTATTTTTTAGATACCTACATTAAGTAAGTAATAAAAAGGCAAATTTTTTTAGTTAAATACAATAATAATATTTATTAATAAAATACTCAGAGTGAACGTTTCCTCGGAGATTATGTTTCGATAAACGATCCGATGTTGTGATTGCAACAAACTGTTTATGTAATATCATTTAATTTCAGTTGAATTTCGATAATTTTCAAAATTTGAAATTTAATTCTTAGTGCTATACAAAAGGATAAGAGATTCAACCCGAATAATGCCCTTATAAAAAAAAAATTCTGGGAAAAACTTACATTTTTTTAGTTTTTATTCCGAAGAAACTCAGACACGTGATCATTTTTCTGAAAAAATTTTACAGGGACGGCAAATTAATTGACAACTTATACATGTATATTTAAGAGGAAATCATCGAAAGAGTCTTGTAGAAATTTAGATGAAAGTTTTAAACGGTTAAATATGAGTTATGTTGATATTTTATATGTTCATGGCTATTCCGATTGAAGAATTTATGAGATCGTTAATCGTTTTTAATTCAAAATAAGTTTGTTCTCTAACTGAAATATTATTAAAAAATAAATGTTAGGTTTTATATGTTGCTATAAGCAACACTCCATCTTGGGAACTCGCTCGAGCTAATGCTATTGCTGAATTACGTGGATGGAGGTAGAAATTTTAATAATTACTTTTACTTGGTAGAAACTAAAGATGTTAAGTAAACGCTCATTTATCAACTGTACTTTAGCCCTTTCATTGATTGGACTTCAATCACGTTATAACTTGTTGGATCGATCTTTAGAATTTGTCTTACAACCTGCTTGTGCTGAACTTGATGTGTGTATAAGCTAAATTTACACTTGAACTATATATAAGAATTAAATACATATTTTAAAAGGTTGGAATTCTTCTATGGGGTGTCACTGCCGAAAGGTAATAATTAATTATTATCCCATTCTTTTATTTTAAAATAATAACGTTATATTGATTGTTCTATAATAGTTTTCTTACCGGAAAATATACGAGAAAATCAGCCGTTGTATGGTGATCGATTTTTTTTTATAGTGCATAGACATATCGGACAAAAATATAAAAAGTTATAGTTTTAAATTTATAAATAGGTTGCTTTAAATTGGGTTCAACAAAACTGTTCTACAATTGGTGCCAGAGCAGCCGCCCAGCTTGAAGAAAATCTTAAATCACTTGAATTTAAGTAAGTTTAACTATTTAAAAATTTTTTTATTTTTAAAAAAATATATATTTACTATCGTAAATTCAACAAAAAAAAAAAAATTGTTTTCAGAATGTCACCTGAACAAATGAAACAACTTGATGAAGTATCTAAACCAACTGAAATTCCATTTCCTTACTCGTATGTTTTGACATTTTTGATAGACATATCGGAAAAAACATTGAAGTTCCAAAAAAATTTTGAACCTGTTGTGAGTACATACAATTTTGAAAGAATACACAATAATTAATAAATGGATTCTATCTTTATTACATTCAATTTATTTTTAATTTTTCATTTCTCAATTTATTTATACATAAATAGGATTTTATCGTTGAGATAAATAATAAAGGTGTGAAAGAACGAAAAAAAAGAAAAAATAGAAAAAAAAATTATTAAAATAAAAAATAAAAAATCATACTTACTGTAGGATTGCAGCGTTAGTGCGTCAGTCAAATTTCTTCCTTTTCTTTAGTTGTTTTTATATAAAAACGAATTATTAAAGTAAATTGTTAATATTATTAGGTAAAATTAACCATGTAGTAAGAAAGTTAATGTAAATAAGTTACCTAGGTTGAGTTTAGTGAAATTTATTGTTCTATGGATTCTAGAAAATAAAAAACCAGGATGAGAAATATTAAAAATTCAGTTTTAAAAAAATTGTAAAGAAAAATTATTAAAATCTCGGTTTTAAAAATTAAAAAAAAAATATTAAAAAAATCCGGTCTAACAAAAAGAAACCAAAAAAAAACAATATTAAAAAAAATGATCTAGTCTAAAAAAAAGACTGAAAAAAAGATCCAGTCTCAAAAAAAAGAGACCAAAAAAAATATTATTAAAACAAACAAAGATATGGTCTAAAAAAAGGCCGGAAAAAAAAATATTATTAAATAAAAAAAGATCCAGTCTAAATAGAGACTGAAAAAATCAACATTCGGATAGCTACGGTATCGATCTGCTGGCAGCAGATTGAAAGGGCCGAAAATGAAACATGGCTTTTTTCGTTAATTAGCTATTCGAAACTGTATTATCTCAGATTGGCCATCAAATGTACACATGACCCACTAATAATTATGGAATAGTTGGTGTAAATCAAAAATACAAAACTCCGGATGAATTTCCTTCTCATTCTTTTTTATTTAAAATGCAATTTTTATAATATATGCTATTTTGCTTTATAACAGAAATATTCTTATTCTTTATTATTTGTTAAATAGTAAAACCATTAATTAATGACTTAAGTGCCCCAATAGTTTATTAAAAAGATTCGATGCGACTTCAATACCAAATGGTTGTGGCTGAATATTTTGAAATGATGATTCCTCCCTATGGTTATTGAATATTACTAATACTAAAAAAATATTATTATTAATATTATTAAAAAGAAAACCTGTTGCGGCCCATTGTTATCAACAAAAAAAAATATAATTTTTTAAAAAAAACGGCGTGCCCATTGTTATCGGTATTTTTGCGAAATGAACTTGATGAAGTATATGAAGCATATAAATCTAGCAAATATGGATATATGAATTTTAGGGATCCGTACAAAATACCGAAACTCGAAAACCCGACAGTACATTATCCCGAACTCTAAATTTCGAAATGGCAAAATCTCGAAATGCCATAATCCCGAATTGTCAAAATCCCGAATTGTTATAATCCCGAATTTTATAATTCCGACACCCTATAATATTGATTTTCTTTAGATTTTTCGTTTCAGTATTTTGAATTTCGGGATTATGAAGTGTCGGACTTATGAAATGTCAGGATTATGGCATTTCGAGATTTTGCCATTTCGAGATTTCGGGTTCGGAATAATGTACTGTCGGGTTTTCGAGTTTCGGGATTTCGTACCAAACCCGAATTTTAGTATTAACAATATTAATAATAATACACGTTATATTTGTAGAAAATTGTATTTTTATTATACATAAAAAAAGTATCATAGTAACATTATATATAAATTTCCTTTATTAGCATTAATATTATAGTTGTTAATAAAAAAAAAATAATATTTAAATAAGTATTATTATATAGCCATATTAATTAAAATGTATTTCATTTTAGTTATATAGATTCAAATAAAGAAACAATATATTTATTTTGATTATTTCGCGGAAATGATCTTGATCAGAATCTAAAAGATGAAAAAACAAAAAAAAATTATTAAGGGGAAAAAGTATTAGTAAAAAAAAAATCCTAAATTTACCAATAAGAAAAAAGAAACGAAAAAAAAGGTGCTTACCATTGCCTGCAGCACCGATCTGATCAATCGATCCAAACCTAAATGGTGTTTGAAAAAAAAAGCCAAACCGAAAAAAGTAAAGGTGAAAAAAATTTTTTCAGATTGGAAAAAAAAGCCAAAGCCAACCCGAAAAAAGAAAAAGGTTCGAAGAAAACCGAAAAAAAAAATTTGGGAAGAAGGATAAAGAGAAAAATTGGTTGAAAAAAGAAACCATAAAGGAAAAAGAAAAAAAAATTAAAAAAAATTTGGGGGAAAGAAAGAAATCGGTTTAGAAAAATGGAAATTTCCGAAATCCGAAAAAAAGGAATCCGAAAAAAAAATTAAGTACTGAAAAAATTCTGAAAAAAATGACAATAATTCGGTCCAAAAAGATCGAAAAAAAAAAATGATACTGTACGGTCTAAAAAAAAAATCGGTCTTAAAAGACCAAAACAATAGGATTATTTAATAAAATTTTCAGTTTGGGAAAAAACCAAACCGAAAGAAGAAAAGGGAGAAAAAATTTTTTTTGGTTTGAAATTTTTAAAAAAAAGGAACCAAAAAAAGCTAAAAATATTTGAAAAAAGAAAAATCGGATAAAAAAAATTATAATCAAATTGGATTAGTTGATTGGATCGAATAGTTTTTGACCATAAATAGATCAGGCGGAGGCATGTCACGGGGTTTAATTATATGGCATCGCCGAGCCATCATCAAGTTTAATGACATCGCATCAATACGACCTAAACAAGGGGGGAAGGTGGGGGAAGTTCATATAGATAATTTTAGAAACTGAAAAACAGCAGATAATAATAGAAAAGTAGAAAAATATATATATATTATAATTTTAGAATAATGTATATAGTAATTTTTTTTAGAATTAGATGGGTTTTAGATTTAGTTTAGTCATTAGTAAATGTATGATTTATATCAAATAGTACGTTAGTCTTTACTTCATTTTATATACGGAGATTTTGATATGGAGAGATTTAGTGTAAACTATGTTTTGCCTAAATTTTAATTTATTTCTTTTGTATTTATCGAGTAATATGTTCTACTACGTTTACTAAATAAAGAATACGTTTATTAATTAAAAATATATATATATATATATTACTTTAATGTTATTTAATATTTTTAATAATTTAAATGCACTGTTACAGACATGGCAGTACCATCCCGATTCTATTTAAACATCTAAATGAAATTGAATAAAAATTGAAATTTCTGCAAAGTATGACTTGCCAGTAGTGTAATTTAAATAATTTTTGTCAAAAAAATTAATTATAAATAAAAATATAAAGATTATATCTAATTTTATAATAAGATTTCATTAAATTAAATTTCAAATTTTATAAATAGAATTAAAGCAGTTTGCTCACACTTATAATTGGTGTTAAACAAAACCATCCATTAAAAAGAAATTATATTATTCTGTTTATATATATAATGTAAAATAATTAACATAAAAAAAAACATTCATCACATTAAAACATATGCTAGAGAAGCTACAGCTTGTACTTCCTCATTAGAGCCTGGATAGAAGCAGAAACTCAACTTATTAGAAAAATCTTCTTGTTTAATAGAGAAGGTGTACTCATTTCCTTGATAGACACTTTCAAAACGGCTAGATTGGCCTTCACCATATCTTGCTGCTAGCTCAGCTACTCGTATTGGATCCCCAGTTGTTGAATATGTTGTCATTCCAGCTACAAGTTGAAAAGATACATGTGGTGGCACTAATGTAACAGGTGCTGAACATACGGCTAGATTTTGATTTTTATTGTCCCATACTTGAGCACTGCTATCGTCAACACAGAATGCATCATTTGGGGTAATATTAACACAAGAATCACCATCTCCACAGCTGAAATTAGTATCAACAGGTGTGCCTGGTTGACTAAAAGATTCACATGTAACCCTCACTGATTTCCTTGTAGCG
This sequence comes from Rhizophagus irregularis, assembly GCF_026210795.1. Taxonomy (NCBI): domain Eukaryota; kingdom Fungi; phylum Glomeromycota; class Glomeromycetes; order Glomerales; family Glomeraceae; genus Rhizophagus; species Rhizophagus irregularis. The sequence continues at coordinate 345,269 of NC_089435.1, read as the reverse complement.
CAAGTGGAGCTTTTATATTTAGCATTATTAGGGTCAGTGCATTTAGGCCTAGTGGGTACTGCAGAACCATCAATACTAAAAATCTGATCTTGTAAATTTACCACAGGTATTCCTACTACAGCTGAAACCAAAAAGAAAATATATATAATATATAATTGAGCAAACATATTCTGAGAATGATATGGAAAGAAATGTGAAATTTTTAATTTGTTCTTGTAAAAAAAAGAAAATAAAAAATATTATTTTTTTACAGTGATATTGTTAAAATCATTAATATGCGTTTTCATGCCATTTATTTATACATTTTACCTATAAAAAATTTTATCCATAAAAATGAACCTTTTCCATTCACGGAAAATGTGAATAATTTGATAAATTCCGTGATATGAGATTATTAATTCCGGAACCGGAAATATGAGCCTTTTACGGAAAAAAAAAAGATCAACTTTTTTTACAGGGAAATATATGAATCACGATCCACCTGCATGCACGTTGCCGATCCTATTCATAATAACGTGGTCAAGATTAATTAATTATATTTTTGTAACTTTACGAAACCTGATTAATGAATTGCACTACGCGGTCCCATAAAAATGATCACGTGCCTGAATTTCTTCGGAACAAAAATCATTTATCGGAGTTTTTTCCAAAATTTTGGGTCATTAAAAAAATGACATAATATTATTCCGTTGATCAATCGGGTTCGATCCTTATTTGGATAAATCTATCATCTATGTTTAATTAGGATATCCGAATTAGGGCATCCTGACTATATTTAGGTACACATTGCCTATAAATACACAATAAAATAAATTAAAAATTCATTCTTACAAATTCGCCACACGAAATTTCCTTTTACCTATTTCTTATTAAATCGTATTTTTCCCAAAATATTCATAAAATATTTACGAAAATTTTGCTACTAAAAACATTATTAATAATTAATATAAATAGAGTATTAGATTGAATTTTAATGATGGAATGTCAATCGCTAACATTTTCGGAATGACTGACCTTATATGGTGTCGGTGAAATGGAGAAAAGTATCGCCCTATAAAAACGAAATGTGCTAAATTAGTTTTTATACTTGTACTCATGTATAATAAATGTCTAAAAAAGCACCATTTTGTTTAATTTTTGTTTTTTTGTAATAAGACATAAATTGCGCTTTTTTAAACGCTACACAAATATAATACAAATTTAACACATTTCATCTTTATAGGGTCGGCGAAATGTCCATTCAGGGGAATTTCCATTCTACGAAATGACCCTTCGGCGAAACATCATTTCGGTGAATGGCTGCGTATCAGTATACCGAATTACGCCCCATTAGAAAATGCGAGACTCTTGAATGATAGAATTAATCTATCTCACATTCCTGATTGATAAACAAATTCATTTTCCTTTCTTTATTTTTTTTTTCTATTAAATATAGTTGATATTTAACATTTAATTATTTTTAAATAGTTTAAATATATTTTGTAATTCTGCGAAACCTGATTAATAAATTGCACTACGCGGTACCTATAAAAATTTTTCAGAAAAGTGATCACGTGTCTGAATTTCTTCGGAACAAAAACTATCATTTATCGGAGTTTTTTCCTTAATCAAGCTGAATTTAAAAGGAAAAAGTTAATAGATTCAAAGAAATTTGGTCCCAATTTTAGTTTAAAGTCTCATCCAAAAGCTATTTATACAAGTAAATCATTAAACTCTTACATCTCTTAATGTTCATCTATCAATTTTCATCAAATGGTATGTAACCGTACTATTATTAGTCATCTTTCATCATCTCTCAAAGAACATTTGTTTTCAATATTTTACTTATTATGTATAATTATTATTTTTTATTATGCGATATTTTTCAATTAGCTTTGGTGAAATGGCACATTTTTTCGTGAGATTCAAGCACGAAGTAACTTAAATTTGATTTATAAGGCACAGCTAAAATAATAAGTAAATGTTGGGAAAAAAGATTTTAAAACAGAGAAAGGTCTTATTAAACCATTACCTTGAACCAAATTCTCGAAAGAGTTGTTTCATGTATAAGATTAAAATTCTTCATGAAAAAATGTAGGGTGCTAAAATTCTTAATGACCGAACCTGAATCAGATGATTATCTTATTTACGGGATCACCGACACCTATAATATCGACAGTCTATAATCCCGACACCAAAATCCTGATAAATGCAAATCCCGATTGAATCAAAATCCTGACAGTCACAGAATCCCGATGATCTAAAATCTTGACAGCTAAAATCCTGTCTCAGATGAATTTGAGTTTAGTTAATTTTTTTAATACAATTGTTTCTAATTTTAGAAGATAAGGAATAGTTAGTAGTCTAGTAATATACTGTACATAATCCTTTTAACTAAGATAAAAAATTTTTTCTTTTAATTTCATAACGTTGGTTAATTTGCATTAATATTAATAAAATTTGCTAACAATTTACATTGGTATTAATAAAATTTACAATAAATTAACCTGTTACTGCGTCATTGCATTTTTAAAATTATATTTAAAAAAAAAAAACTTTTGGATTTTGATTGTCAAGATTTTTAACTGTCGGAATTTGTGACCATCGGGATTTTATTTCAACATTTCAACGGGATTTGGGTTTGTCGGGATCTTGGTGTCGGGATTGTAGACTGTCGATTTTATGGTTGTCGGGATTTTGTGGTAAACCACTTATTTACATATAATAAACGTTTTAAAGAAATTCATTGAGTTTCGTTTAAAACTTCTAGTTTAAAATAAACTAACGTCAAAAATGTCACTTTCTGCGTCCTGTAGACCAAAATGGTATTTTAACAATTTAAAGAAATCTTTGAAATTTTGATCAGTAAATATTCTTAAAATACCATTGAACTATTTATTCAAATAAATATTGAGTTTTACTTTCTATAATTAAGGAAACTTCTTCACAGCGTAACTGTAGAAAGATTTAAGATTTTTTTTTTTTCAAACTAACGCCGATGAATTGATTTCTTTGATCACGTGATTGAAGGCAAGCTCGCGCAGTAGAGGAGATTTTTTAAAATAATGCCTGCTGATCTTTTTCTTTGTGACGCTTTGGTGTCACATCAGATTTATATATATACACCGTTTCAGCATTTTTTTTTACAGTAAAATTAATTTTTATTCATCACATGACTTCAAATTTAAAAATTAAATAAATACTAAAATATCCTTTAAATATTATTACAAAAATGTCTTAGCTTTATAAATATTTATATCGAATTAGTAATTAGAAAAACTAGTACTTTTACGCTAATTTCTACACGGATTTCATTTCAATATAAACTATTGAGCGGCCTCACCTAAATCACAAGTATTATTCCAACATCATAAAACAGTGATACAAGTAGTTTCGAGTATCGGTCTTCCAGAAGCTAATCAGGCTCAGTGAAAATCAAGTTCTAAACTTTGCTGAACGACTTAGTCTTCCAACTGGAATCGCGCTAAAAATCAAAAAATAATAATAATAATATTTTTATAATGAATTCTACAGTTAGTTAGTTTCGATAAAAATTAATAAAAAGTTACTATTGGGAGACATTCAATAGGAAAGTTCATAAATAGGTTAAGCCTAAAAAAAAAGGTGTAATACAACGTCAAGTAATTTAACCTTACTTGTTTAGATTGAATTTTAATCACGTTTTTTTTGTGAAATCAGATTAAACCTCTAATCAATCTCGATCACGGTTTACCCACTTTCGAATTCCTTCGATGAAAGTTTCTAAAGAGCATTTTTAAGACTCAAAGCTAATGAGAAATTTCAACGTCATTAAAAACTTGTACTAAAGGTAGTATTTATACGTCATATATTTATTTCTATAAATTTATTATTTTTGGTTACTTCGCTCATATTTTTTTAAACTAACGTGGGCAAAAAAAATCCGGAAAATCAAGTCATCATAATCAAATTAAATTAGTTAATTTATAAAAAAAGAAACTAGGAAATATTTTATATGTAAATACACATCACGAGAAATTTTTTAAAATATTTCATTTTTGAGAATATGGCTCAAGATACTTCGTCTACAAAAACCACTAAAGCTCTCGATGATTATGTCTTATTGGGGCGTAGTGGATTGAGAGTTTCTCCATTATGTCTTGGTACTTTGGTAAGATCATTTTAGTAAACTAAATAAATATTTTGATAAAACATATATTGTTAACATATGCTATATAATGAAGACTTTTGGAGAACAATGGGTAAGTTATATATATTAATTTGAATTGATGATAATAAAAGATTTCTGAATTTATGAATTTCTAAACATTAACACTTTACAAATAGAACTTGGGCTCTAATAAAGAAGAATCGAAAAAAGTTTTTGATCTTTATTACGAAAGAGGCGGAAATTTTTTCGGTAATTTTTTTGTTATACAATCACTAGATGATGTTATAAAAAATTTTCTATTTAATAATACGTAAATTTTTAGATACTGCCTCCAATTATAATTATGGTGAAGTAAGTAAAAAAAAAAAAAAATTTTTTTTAGTCAACTCAATATTAATGTCCATTAATAAAATATTTAGAGTGAACGTTTCCTTGGAGATTATGTTTCTGATAAACGATCTAATGTTGTGATTGCAACAAAGTATACGAGTATGAAACATGAATTAACTGTATATTATCGTTCAAATTTGGAATTTTCAATAATCTTCGAGATTTAACTAATTCTTAGGTAATACAACTGCTATGCAAAAGGATATAAGACTCAATCCGAATTTAGGTAAGCTAGTAAACTATTTATAATACGAATATTAAATATTTTTTAATGTTGATTGATAATAAATAAAACTTAACTGTTAATTACATAGGAGGAAATCATCGAAAAAGTCTTGTGGAGAATCTTGATGAGAGCTTGAAACGATTGAACATGAGCTATGTCGATATTTTATATGTTCATGCTTATGAGTTTCGAACTCCAATTGAAGAATTTATGAGATCATTAGATGACGCCGTTCGAAGTGGAAAAGTGAATAAACTATTATTTTATAGAGTTTACCTTGAATAATTTTACTAAATATTATTATTAAAAATATATATATATATAGGTGTTATATGTTGCTGCAAGCAATTTTCCATCTTGGGCACTCGCTCGCGCTAATACATTTGCAGAATTACGCGGATGGAGGTACGAAATTATAATATTAATTTTAGTTTGTAGATATTAAAGATGAACTTCAAGTTAATGCATTTTCATCAAACGTATTTAGTTCTTTCATTGGACTTCAAACGCGTTATAATTTGTTGGATAGATCGTTAGAATTTGACTTACAACCTGCTTGTGCTGAACTTGATGTGTGTATTATTATAAAATTATATTCTATTTGAATTATATATAGATACTAAATCTATATATATTTTTATAAACTTTAAGTTGGAATTATTCCGTGGGGTGCCATCGCCGATGGGTAGTTATTAATTATTGGCGCTTTTTTTTTGTATTATAATATAATTATAGTATTAATTATTTTCATAATAGTTTTCTTACCGGAAAATATACAAGAGAATCAGTAAAATCGGAAAGTCGCGGTGATTCAGTTGCGAGACACTCAAAAATCGAAAAAAATTGGGAGATTTTAGATGAAGTTATTGCTATTTCAAAAGAGATCGGAAGAACTCCTGTTCAGGTATTCATCCTTTAAAACTATAATTTTTAATTTTTTTCAATAATTGAATATTAATTTTTTTTTTCTGATACATAGGTCGGTATGAATTGGGTTCAACAAAAACCTGGAATTACCTCTCCTTTAATTGGTGCTAGAACAGTTACTCAGCTCGAAGAAAATCTAAAATCACTTGAATTTAAGTGAGTATTATTTATAATTGTTTGAAAAGTTTTTTTTTTTAAAAAAAAAATTGTTTACTGACGTAAATTAATGTAAAAAAAATTTTAACATTATCAGATTGACACCTGAACAAATGAAAAGACTGGATGAAGCATCTAAACCAGCTGAAATTCCATTCCCTAATTCGTTTATTAGCAACTATGATAGATTCATCAGAAAAAACATTGAAGTGCCTCGTAAATTTGAAGCTATCTCGACTTCATGTAACTTTGGAAGAATAAATCTTTAATTTATTTTACAAGGCTCAATTTTTGTTTTTTCTCAAAGTTTACAAATTTTATATTTTCATCAATAAATAAAATAAAGAAAATGTAATTGACACAATAGATATATAAAGTTTCTCGGTAGTTAACATTATAATTATAATTGTTTATAAGATTACCATCTTTGTCTAAAATTTTAGTAGTGAAAAATTGCCATCTGACGCAATTGTCACAAATACATACGTACGCACGTTAAGAAAATGAAAGGTCTATCTTTTACTATAACTAAGAAAATTTCAAGCTAATCTTTATGTTATTAGCGTCACTCGAGATCATCAAAGAGGCTGCTACAATTTTTTTATTCCTTGTATATACTACTACTATAAGAGATATTCAATCTTAAACATTCGCTCGCGCCAATATTATTTATTATTGCTGTAATAAGTGAATACTGTATTTAACTTGCATATGATCAATCCTTAATGATACTGCATTTAAATTACCCTCGAACGTCAACCCTATTCAGATCGATTTCATATAATTTGATATGACCGTTTTTCTAAAATAAATACAACTGGGAATAAACAAGAACTTGATATTACTACTTCGATCTGTCATCTGTACTAAAAATGATGCTTGGCTCAAAGAAAACATTCAATTATAATTATTTTTATAATTCACAGAACAAACGTATAGTATAAAAGATAAAAATCCCATTTTCACACAATTATTGAAAATTTTTTATTTTTATATGTATAATTTGATTTAAGTGATTCAAAGAATTTGTACATTCAATCTTCGCTTAATAAAGTCTCATTTTAGCAAATTACAATATTTCGATCAATTTTGTTCTTTATTAATAATGTAACGTGATAAATTCTCATCGTATTATATTCACAAAAATTTAAAACAACATTATATCCAAAAATTAAATATTATAAATATCACTTTTATTGAATACATTAAATCTATTTTCTTTTTTCTACCATTTTTAAACGAGATCATTGTGTTAATTTTATATTCGAATATAAGTATTTATTTTTTTCTAAAAAAAAAATAATAATAATAAATTAGATATTGGATTTAAAAAAACAAAACATTTATTTTTATATAAAAAAAAATAAATACTGCATAAATAACATGACAGTCAGTATACGTAAACCTATTTATTTATTCAATAACAATTTAAGCTATCACATTATTTGTTTTTCATTGAATCCACAATCATCCGATCCACTTTCTTTTTATAATAGTAGTTGGTACCTTTATATTCTTTATATTCTAAAAAGCATTATACGATTATAATTCAATTATAAGACGAATATTATAATGTTTTTTGATATTCGAATATTCCATTGATTTACCGCAGCACTAAATCATATGCTATCCTTTTCTACGCTTTTGCATTTCGTTTTGTCTTTTTGATAAAATGGGCGATGTATTGTTCTATGGTTTATTTGATAACTATTTATCTTTGACATCAGTCTTTGGCTCATTTCTTTAACAGGATTGAAATGAATTTTTATAAAAAGGAATATCCGCGCAAGTTTTACCCATGTTTAGACATTCTAATGAAATTACTCAAGCGTAACAAAATTTTTAATTTTTTAATTATTTTTGAGTTTATAGAATTCCATTATGTCTAGTGTTACCATAGTAAATTAATATATATTAATTAAAATCCAAATTATCATGGCGTTAGGAAAATGGAGATAAAACAAATTGTCGCCCACATGGCGATGGAAAAAATAATTTTATCGTCACCATATTCTCCATATCCTTGAAGTTTATCAAAATGAAAAATTAAAGGTGAAAAATGTTCATTTATTCTCGTTAAAAAGTAAATTTATTCTTAACATAAATATCACCGTTTTCAAAACGGTATAGCCTTATATATTTGAATGAAGAAATAAGAATACTAGATTTTCGGATGAATATTGGTATCTGAATAAATTAATAGGATATACCGTTTTGAAAATGGTGATAAAAGTGGAGTTTGAAAAAGGACATAAAAAAAATAACAATACAATAATTTAAAGATCATCTATCAAACTACTCTTTAAAAATCTAAAAGACTTATCATACGTTATAATTTATTTCTTACGGTAAAGCATATCGACTAGCTTGTTTATCTTAAATTATGATTCGGTTTAGTCTTATTGGTTATTTTGATATAATTGAACTCCATTAACTTGAATTATCTTCAGGACTGTTTGAAGAAATTGGAGATGTATTGTAGGCATTATTATCTGAATATTCTTGGAAAGCAGGTTGAATATCCATAGTATTGAAAGATTGTTGTGGGATAGCATCTTGAGGAATTGAAGATGATACATCGTAAGCATTATTATCTGAATATTCTTGGAAATTTGGTTGAATAATCATAGTATCGAAAGATTGTTGTGGGATAGTGTTTTGTTGATAACCAACAGATTGTTGACCGATTTCTTCCCGAATTAAACGGTGCACATTATAATGATACAGAAGCTGATATCAATTCTATTATTCAAGAGTCGAGCGATTTCCGTTGAATTTAATTCGGTATACGTAACATAATAAATACGCGTATCATTTGGTAAAGGAAGATAAAATTCAAATGTATTATTTTGAGGTGTAGGAAAAATCGTATTAGTATTATTAAAGTTATTTCCAGTTTGATCCATTGGTAAATTATTCATGTTAGTTTATAGCTGAAAATTTTAATTTAATTACCAGGTATTTATTTATTCGTTCTCCTACCGTATGTAACACAAACAACATGATCTAGGAATTGACAATTGATCGGCAGATCCACCACGAAAATCTACAAACTGGGCCGTCCCTTTATAACAAGACTAAAATTAGTATTGTCACAAAAAATAATTCATAAACCGTTTACATTTTATGTGGAACATAGATATCTGTTTACTGATTTTCCTTCTTAGGATAATCTGATATCACCATGTAAGTAAAATAAGAAAAGATTGTCGCACAGTTGATGATTATTGATTGTGGCGTGTGGCCGTCGTACCGTTATACGTCTCTTAAAAGAATTTCTCATAAGAAACTAAGATTAATTCTAATCAATTAATGTAACAAACTCCATAAATTCACAAATTATTTAAATGATAATGAATCTCTTCAAACGTAGGAATACCTAATACGAACCAAGATAATTTACATGTTAATAATACTCTACACCAGTGATGTGCATTTGTACTTCCAGTATAAAAATTTAGTTGAAAGTTTCCATTCCAAATGGTTTTATTAGAAAATTATGCTTCCAATCTTCCAAGAGTACATCACTGCCCTATACTTATTACCACTCCTCAATAATACATTTGAATTCTATCTCCCTTTACTAAATGATACACATCTATTATGTTACGTATGTTGAATTAAGTTCGCACAATTCAACAAATACCATTCTTTCGATAGATAATATAAGAATATTCAGATAATAATGCTTACGGTACACAATCCCTACCTACAATTTTTCAAAACGGTGCTACACTTCAGGACAAATTACACCAAAATAATCAAACCAATCAAAATGTGGTAAGCCAAATATAATGATGTTAGAATTCTTATATGTTCATTTAATTTCATCCAAAATCTTTTTAAAGATCAATAATAATTATTATTCTTTTATTATTATTACTATTTACTGGTTCTTTTTTTTCAAACTCTTTTAATTCAAGAAATTATATAAGAATAAATGAATATCCATCATTTACTATTTTTATTAAAAACAAAATAATTTTTTCCGATCACTGATATGATATATTATTCGCAATATAAAGTAAGATATATATCAACTACCAAGAAAATTATCTTCTGAAAATTCTTTTGAATGATGATGCAGGTGTCAAATTTTCATTTATAACTCTCCTAACCCTTATTCCACGCAATTGGCACTTCATTTTCAAATTCGATACTAGTAACGTCAATATGACAGGTTTGTGACCTTGTGCGACAAAGATCTAAATTTGTTTATTCACTCACTAATTTATATATAATATTCGACTATGACCACTTCTGACAATACAGTTGAGATAAGAAGTGAGGTAAAACTGCAGAAAACAAAATACATTAATTATTTACAACAAGCCTTTAAGCTTGGTATTATTAAGGAGAAGAGTACAGTAAAATATAAAAATGTGATAGCTAAAGTTTCAATTCTGGACGAACAAGCAGTCTTGTTCTATGGAGATATTCCTTATTACTCCTTTTATAAGTTCATGCTCACATTTGATAAGGTATGACTCATTTTACTGCAATTTTAAGTTTTGTTTTGATATTTATAAGTTTTATACTTCAAGCACACATGATACATAAAGCTTTTCATTGACAAAGTTCCGTACTATTATTTTCAAAAAGAACTAAAAACCAAGGGTAAGTAAATTTTTATAAACCACTTCTGACCTTCAAACAGCATTAATTAAACAACTTTAAATAATTAAAAGAGAAAACTTTCATGTCTACCATTTCGTCGATCACACCCGGAGCAAGATTATTATTAGATAAACCAACAAGCGACAGCTTTATACCTGAAATTATGGCCTATTTCATTAGCTGAGGTTTTCAATCAAACCTTGTTAGGTCCTTTCTGGAAGTGGAAGTCCACCTTAATCTTAAAACGAATATGCAACTCATGTTTAATTTTCTTGAAGAACGCCAGCAATTGAATCCCAAAATCTTCGTTGGTATTGAGGGAACTGGCATAAGTGGTTTAACTTCAGGTGACGATAAGAGATTACTTATGGAATGGGAACTTACGGAAGAAGCCTCAAATGAACTCCGTAATAGGTTGTGTGATGATATCCTCTGGTCTAAACAAATTTTATATCATTGGTTATTTGAATGGGTCCTCAATCCATGGGGTTCCAACATTCAGATGGCCTTTAATAAGATTTTCTATGATGCACAATTCCCATGCAATCAATGGAACAGTTACAATAGGAAAGGTGGGCCACAAATGTTCGCCTCATCATATGATGATATCACTACCAGAATAGATGAAATTTTAAGTAACAACATGAAAGTTGCCAATGCCAATTTCCATATTTCCCATATCCTTGAAGTTTGTCAAAATGAAAATTAAAGGTGAAAGATGTTCGTTTGTGTTCGTTAGAAAATAAATTTATTCTTAACATAAATATCGACACAGATACGACGACTTTTCACATTACGACTCAAGTGATTATGTGGGAGAAAATTGTCAAACGTTGCACAGAGTATTGAATCATTTGAACGCGCACGTAAGTTAGTAAAGTTAACTCCAATAAAAATGTTTTATACTCCGCAAAAAAGCTTATTAGAAGAAGTATATGGGAATGTAAGCACTGCATTTGATTGATCCGTAGAATTTATTGTTCCATAAATAAAGCCTAAATATCAAAGTTTATTTCTGATCTTTTTTAATAATAACAAAGAAAATGGCAAAACTAAGTTAAAAAAATTAGTTCCAAGTTCAAAGACTAATCACTTTTTATATTATTAGGCTCAGCCAAATTTCCCCCTTTTAGTTCAAAATCTCAATGCTCTCGCTACAGCCACCGGAAACGTGACTTTGGAATTATCCCGGCTACCGAATATCCCGACAACTAACGTCGCTGTACAAGTAAATCAAATATTGCGAAACCAACAACAAATGACGGGAACTCTACGAAGGATTCGACGAGATCTACAAACTGTTCGACGAGATCTACGAACTGTTCAACAGACCCAGAGAACCGATCATAGACGCCTAAGACGAATCCGACGTTCAATCCAAGCACTGTATGTATATATTGATGTATTTTTAAATGATTTTTACCAAAATAATGGTGGATAAATGTATATTTTATTATTTAGAGACGTCCGTTCTTTTTGCAGGACGGTAAATTCTCGAATAAGTAATCCACGCGAAAGAATAGAAGTTCTGCCAAATCTTCGAAATGTGCTTCCCAACAACTTCCCCGCGAATGTTTCCCAACTTCGGAGAGCGAATGGTATATATAATATATATAGCCAACATGATTTTACTTTTTAATGATTCTAATGGTTGGTAAATTGCTTTTTAAATCTACAGGGCAAACTATCGATAACCTCCTAGCCTTTTATGGCTTACAAGTTGGTGGAGGTTTAGTACGAGATCGGAGAAGGCGTTTGGCAGAGTACATAGGCGTAAAAGTGTTGTAGTTGTCACCAAGATCTCTAGTTTCTTTTTATGTAGTCAAAAGTAACCACGATTTATCTAGAAAAAATAACCTGTTGCTTAAATATCATTTAGTGATAATATTAATAATGTAAATAATAATAAATTTGATTGTTTCGCTTGACTTTTGCGTTTTACTTACACATAAGAGAATTTACCAACTGTGATATCATCTTTGTTATATGCTTATGGGTGAATACGATTGCATCACGAAAATCTGATCTTGATTCGAATTTTTGTGCTTCTCTTCAGTTTTGCTGTAGAAAGTTAAAAAAACGTGGGAATTACCTACTTCCTGCTGAAGCTTAAAAAGACCTTCTTTTCTCTGACCTCCGAAACTTAAGAAACAGACAAAGAATGAAACTCTCGTGCATTATACGAGAGCTGAGTATTGGCACTCCTAAAGTTTCTTGCTGGCAGAGGCGTCGGTAGCTTCATTAAAGTGCTTCTTATTGCGGCTAACAGGCTGAGTTGGCCTACTTCTATTCCTCGTTATCCACATCCATTTCTTGTTCTGGTACCTCTGGTATCTGAAGTTGATTACTCATCCTTCTAACTATTGACGAAGCACTTGACTGAGATAGCGTTATAGTAAGGCTGAAGAGTTCGATTGTGTTGATGATGTTGAAAATCTTCATTCAGAAACTACAAGCAATACAGTTGCAGCATAATCAGAGATAAGACAATTATTTTGACGTGTTAATAGGAAAGTTTTTTTGATACATTCCCTATGAAACACATGCCCACAAGATAACACAGTAAATGCTTCGAATGAAGGTGAAAGGATCTCTTTACCACATTGCGGACATTTCTCCATCTCCTAGTTTCTTCAGGATGCTGTACGCGAGGTTTTGAATGTTGGACAGAGACATCCGGGCTTTGGGAGTAAGTGAAAAAAAAGGCCGTTAATATAGCACTACAGGAACAAACGATCAACTGGATCTTCATTAGCAATTACGTACAGCATTTTGCCAATGCGTCAATCCTCCTTGCAAATCATGTTGATAAACTTACACATTCCCAGCGGATAAACAGTTTCGGTAAGAATTTTTCCGATGTCATGCTGCGCCACATGAGTGCTGCGCCCGGATTATGATTGTACCGAGATACCTTCTGATTGAGACATTTCTTCGCGCAGAATAGCATGGTTCGGATGGTCTATAGGTCCACTTCGGTCGGATTGTTCATTCTTCGAAAATCCCTAAAGCTGCAAAGATTTCTTCATTCGTGATTTGAGGCGTTTCATTCTTACTTTCTTCCTCATCAGATTCGTCGTCGAATATCTTAATATCGGCCCATTTGGACTTTGCCGCCTCGAATGCTTCTACTTCTTTGCGTGTGAGTTCATCATGGATCCGCTCCATAGATTCGTCGTAATCGGAGTTAGAGTCTGAATTGGAGTCGGAGTAAGAACTAGAAGAACTTGCTGGTTTCATTCCGGCTTTCTTCATCCTTTGTCCGCAAACATGAGCGAGTCATTTCCAGTAGTAGTGGCGGTAGAAGTGTATTAGTTTCAGACATTGGTTGTTTGGTTCGGGTGAAAATGTGTTACGTTCGGAGTATACCGATGTGAGATATATTTCTGAAAAGCAGGCGTTAATATAGGTTTTATGTCGCACAAACAGCCGGGTGATTTTCAGCGTAGCTCATTACACGTGACATTTACCAATAGAACAAAACAAGCTTCGTACGGGTAAAATAACAATGTTTTATTTTTCTGTAATAGAATAAAAAGTACCAGAAGCGGCAATAATACATAAAATTCGAATTACTACTACTTCGCTCGCTCGCAACATAATATTAAAAATTATTATGACAGGGGGTAAACGGTGACATGGATGAAGCCTGGTAGAGGCTGTTTAGGAAAAAAAATGGAAATTTGAGCCTGCGAGTTCATAGACTTTTCAGGAACGCTTCCGGGATGAACTTGTTGAATGTCTAGAGACTTATTATTAAATGGTTCCCACAATTGTTCTTGAATTGCAGTTTCGAGCGCGCTAACGTCTTGACTTGTATCGCTTGAATTACTTCATTGCGTGGAAGCTAAAAAAACCCCCCCTATGGGGATAATTATTAAATGGTTCCCACAATTTGTTCTTGAATTGCAGTTTCGAGCGCGCTAACGTCTTGACTTGTGTAAATTGGAATCGCTTGAATTACTTCATTGCGTGGAAGCTAAAAAACCCCCCCCTATGGGGATAATAAGACAGTTGAGAGTAATACTCATCTTGCTTTCCTGAAACCCGAAGACACAACTTAGGGTGAGAAATTACTCGCGCTTCGTTCACATGAAAGCATAACTTCCGACATATACGCACCTTAATTTTCGCGAGAAGGTTGAGTGAACTTCTACTTAAGGCCAGTCCTTGACGCTTATATCTCGTATCAAGAGCCGCCAAATAATAAAAAGCCAGCAGGAATATGACTAACATTATCGTGTGGTGCCAAGAAACTCTTGAAAGCACTTGCAAACGGATTTTTCAAACCTTTTCATATGATCTTCCTCGCAAGACTCAAAGTAGCTTTGCGCCTGACGATCTCGGAATTGCAAAGTCCTCAGCCCTTCATAGTATATGGTTTTACCGTCAATATTGACTTATTGGGTTGGTCTTGTGTTGTGACATAGCTTTTTTCACATTCCTCGCGCGTTTGTTCAGGGAAAAGAAAGAGGTGGCGGTTAGCGTATTTTATTTCTTTCGAAAGTATTCTGTCGCACAAACACAGCCAACTCACATGACCATTAGAGCTAATGATCATCTGCTGTAACTACCCGGCCTGCTGATCTCTGCTCCGGACTAGGGACACTTACTACCCCATCAGAGTATAGAGTATTCATTGGACGAATCAGATGAATCGGAAGATTCAGTTTCAGAATCTCCAGAATAGTGCCCCTTTAAGGGTGCTCCACGGGAGGCGAGTCTAGTTTTTAACAAGCGCCACAGCTCCCACTCTCCTGACGAGTTCTTTATATACATAGCGTTGTTCTTAACCAGACATCTTCCGCATCTGTTACAATTTCTGCTAAATACACCTGGTACCCATCATTGTTTCGACCATAAAACCAATCATTGCCAAGTAAGATATAATCAGGAACATGGAGTCATGCTTTGCAATCAATACTTTGGTTAGAATTGTGATAGGCTTAGTCTTATTATTAGGTCAGGATTCGAACTTTATATTTGTAGTAAAAGTGAGCGGAACTACAGCCCACCCAAGAGGATGGCCGACCATCTCCCACTATTTCTGTCTTTAGCGCTTATTTGTCTAGAAATTTTCCTACCAATACTCTTGAGCATTTTATCAGAACACATGGATGGTCTTCGAGTCCAGGTTCTAGGACACAATAGACTTTATTATTGCCAACTTTAGCTTTGACAGTTTTTACGTACATGTTTATATGTAAAAAAATAAAATTAAACTTTTTCCGTTCACCGCATTTGCCAGTCGCGGGATGACTGCTTTTGATTCTCTATGACTCTAACAGATAATGAATTATATCTTGATCGAAAAAATGAATTCTCACCTAACCCATCATCGAAATCAGTAGCTGTACATTTTGATTATCAGTTATTTCATTTTTTACGGTCTCTGCCTCCGAATCTTCATCGGAACTAGGGATTGGAATCGATTCAATCGAAAATTGAATCTCGAGAATCGATTAAAGATTCGATTAATCGTATCAAAGTTTCGATTCGGGGATTCGATTTTTGACTTCGATTGATCGAATCTAATCGAATTAATATAATATTGCAATGTGATTTTCTACTATTTGCAATATCATCCGAACCTGGTTCAGATGTAGATCGTCATGAAATTCTGTATTAAGTTGGATTTAAATGATCGACAATTAAAATTAAATTCGGTTTTAGGCCAACAGTACGACAATATTATAAATTATTATTATAATAAATTGTAATATTCCAATTCTATTCTAATTAAATAATATATTGTTTTAAATAAAACCGGGGAAATTTTTATTGGTCGCATTAATTCATAATTCTGGCCTGCATTATAGTTTCGGCCAGAATGTTCAAGTGCAGAATCTTTAATTTTATCAACGTTTTTAGTAATTTGATGGGATTTTTTTTATCAAAGTACAGTTTATATAGAAATAAAAAGATTATTTCGCTGCACTATAATATCAAAATAATTGATTTATTGAAATTCAATTTTTAGATTCGATTAATCGATTCTATTCAGACGATTCGATTTTCGATTAATTCGATTTTGGTAGAATCGATTCCGATCCCTAATCGGAACTAGGGTCAGAGCCTTCCGAGTCCGTTTTACCTATAGCATAATTATTTCCTGCATCTAATCTTTCTGACTCTTGCCTTAATGCAATTCTTGTAAGAAGACTAAGATATTGTGGGGTTGCATTTCGTCCACCATGCCTTTATTATTAATAATGTATAATAATTGTTGACGCTGTATCTGTTTTACGTCATGAAATAAAAGTATGGCTAATGTCATACAAAGTTACCTATTATTTCTTATTTAGTTGATATAACCTTGAACACAACAATCATTGAGAAATAACCCCTGATAACGAATCCCAAATTCGACATTCCCACGCATAATTCTCCTAGAGGTTATGCATGAGTTTATGTGATTAATAATGTTTATTTCCTGGGTAAAATTTTGCGAGTAAATTTTCATGTTATGACATTGACGCGCATTTCGTATGTCAATTTGAAATAATTTTCTTTCTTTCAATGATTCGCCCATATATAATTTTTTAATTTCTTTGAAACGATGAAGGATATTAATTTCTCGTATGGTATAAAAGTACACACCGTTAAACATAGGAAAAATAGATAATCCTACACTTACTAAGTATATAAGAATTATGCAATAACACTCAAAATAATAATTACGTATCATAGTTTCGTTGAAAGGAACTGCGTTAAAAGCATTACTACTATCATATACTAAAAAGCAAGCGTTGGACGTTGGTTACTGAGCTAATTGAACAATTAAATATTATAATTATTCTCGTTTCTCACATACCCTGTTTATATCATTCAATAAATCAAGTGATTTTTGATTTCACTCAATTTTAAATCCGAGGCCCTGAATTAAAATATTTTTGCTTCAGCTGTTCTCTCTTTCTTCCTTTTTAATTCTGTATTTAATTTTGTTTGAAAATAAATTTGGTTAAACGAAAATTATCCTTAACAATGTAACTTTAGCCTTAAATTTTTGAATTAAAATTAACGATGACTTATGTTATCTTACGTTCATGCAAATAATTTAGGACAGTATCTCACCAAAAGAATACTGTAAACATTATTGTTTTCTACAAAAAGAGAGAAAAAAGTTTATTTTATTGATTCCTTCGTTAAAAATATACTGTATGTGGTTAATAAATTAATATTTAAACACCACGGTATAGTCGGTATACGCTTCGCATCACATGATTACATCACATGGTGGCGGAAATTATATTCCCTATAATAATAGATGTCCGTTAAATAATAAATTTATTCTTAAAATAGATTACGCCGTTTTTAAAATGTTGTGGCATTATATATTTGAAGAATACTACTGTATTTTTAAAAATGCCAATAAAAATAGAATTTGAAAAGGACATAAAAAAAATAACAATACAATAATTTAAAAGATACACCCATCAAACTACTTTTTTAAAAAACAAAAAGATTTATTAAATGTAACATATGTAACATAAAAATTGAATTTAAATTAATATAATTATATTTCTTATATAATATCTAGCTTAATTAATACCATAGTTTTATCTAAAGTTATGATTTGATGTTTATGACGTAATTGAACTCCATTATATCCTCAAGTATTTTCAAGACTATTTGGAGGAATTGAAGTTGCATCGTAAGTATTGTCATCTAAATATTCTTGGAAAGTAGGTTGAACAATTATAGTTTCGAAAGATTGTTGTGGGGGAGTATCTTGTTGATAATCAACAGGTTGTTGAATAGGAGAAATTGAAGATACATCGTAAGCATTATCATTTGGATATTCTTGGGAAATTGGTTGAATAACCATAGTATCGAAAGATTGTGGGATAACAGATCGTTGAACAATCTGTTGGCGAATTGAATGTTGTACATTATAATGATAAGTAAGCTGATGATCAGGAATGCGGGATAAATCAATTCTACTATTTAAGTGTCGCGCGGTTTCCGTTAAATTTAATTCGGTATACGTAACATGATAAATACGCGTACCATCTGGTGAAGTAAAATAAAATTCAAGTGTAATATTTTGAGGTGCAGGAGTTGTTGTATTAGTATTATTGATGAAGTTATTTTCAGTTTGATCCATTAGTAAATTAGAATAATCTTGTATAGTATCAGGTTGTTAGTTTATATATTGATGAAATTTTTTTTAAAAAAAGAAAGAAGAATTACCAGATATTTATGTATTTATTCAGTTTGAATGCGTCGTTTCCTATTAAGTTAATTAGTAATTTATGTAACATTATGTAACACAAACAAACGATATCATGGGACAATGTTAGAATTATGATCCTAAAAAAGAAATTGATACCATTAAACAAAGATTAACCACCCATATAGTTAATATAGCGTTTACATAAAAGGATATTATATACTTTACATAAATGGTTAAGATAACATGCACATATTAAGAATATTATTATACGACCGAAGACCACATGGTATTCTCTGACAACATGACCAATAACAATGTTACATATAAGGTTAAATACATTTATCTTGTGAGTTTTGATGATAAAAATAACTGATACAACAATAATTTTGCACATGACCATCTTTGCCGATCATCAAAACAAACGAAATTTTGCAAAGAATCTAATCGAGATAACGTGTGCTTGTAGTCCCTGCTTTTTGTCTCATATTTAAAGAATCAATCGAGAACATTACTTCTCTATTATTAAAATGAATACCGTGCTCCAAATTATTTACTTATACATAATAAAGAAAATTATAAAGTTTCTATAACGTAAAGGCAATAAAAAAAATTTTACACCCTTTTTTAATTAAAAATTTAAAATATTATATATTTGAAGGGTATAGGTTGATGAACATATGATCATTTACAAAATCTTTTTGATGGAAAGGAATCTCCATTTTAGTTTTATATTATAGTTAATCTCCGGTTAAATGTAGTCTAGAATAGTTTGTATATTTAATTTTGATCGTTACACCATTATTTTATATCCTATTTGTTCTCTTTGTAGTCGTCTTTCATAAACATCCAAATTTAATATTTAAAAAATGACGATCATTTAAAAATAGTGCCAAGAAGGGTTCGGGATTTACCGTAAATGAAAAATAATATTTTCGTCGCACAGCGATTTATTACGATTGTTGTAAAATTTGTTGACGTCGTACCATTGTACTTCTCTAATACCTATAAAAGTAAGGTTTTTTTTTTTAAAAAAAAATTTTTTACAAATTTACTTTAAAAAAAATCCATCTAGAAAAAACTATGAATTCAGGTAACCATGTTACACAAGATTTTCCTAATTTACCAACGGATCAAACTGGAAATAACTCCGTAACTTCACAAATTACTGATAATAATGAAACCTTCCAGCATGCTTCAAACGTAGGAATAACTAATATGAATCAAGATAATTTATATAATAATAATAATACTATTTCTACACCTCAGAATAATACATTTGAATTTTATCTTCCTTTACCAAATGATACACGTATCTATCATGTTACCTATACCGAATTAAATTCAACAGAAATCGCACAATTCCTGAATAATAATATCAATTCATCTCACATTCCTAAACCTGTTAACTATCAACAAAATACCATTCAACAACAATCTTTCAATAATATGAATATTCAACCTACGTTCCAAGAATATTCAGATAATAATGCTTACGATACAAACTCGATTTCTCCAAACGGTGCTATCCCTGAAGATACTTCAGGATAAATTACACCAAACAATCAAAGTAAGATGTGGTAAGCTGAATGATATTACACAATATACCCTAATATAATAGTAATCTAACATCTACGCTTCATCTAATTTTTCGATCCAAAATCTTTTATCTTTTAAAGAGTAGGTTTGATGGATAAAATATTATAATAATAATTATTATTTTATTATTGTTGTTGTTATTATTAATAAAATATTTACTACCTTTTTTTTCAATCTTTATTTTAATCTAAGAAATTGATACCCGACAGTTCACATATGGGGTGCCGCAAGGCATGACGGATGGCGTGGAAATTAATTATATTAGAGATAGTCCAAAAGATTATTATTTTATGTACTAATAGACAATTTTTTAATAAATTTTACATGTTTTACGGTTAAAAAAAAATTTTTAAGAAATTGATTATAAGAATAATTTTAACAAGAATAAATGAACGTTCGTCATAGTCTAATTGTTCAAGGATATGGTATAGTCATATAGTGATATAGATTATGACAAACAAAATAATTTTTCATGACATATAATTGGTGATAAGTAAGATATCAAATATTTCGTTGAATGATGTAATGCGGATTTCAAGTTGTCATGTATAGAACCATCCAACTCTCCTAACTCTTATTCCATCTGCGGTGATTCGATGTTAATTTCTTGTTAATATTCAACTTAAAATTCATAATTATAAAATTTTAATATGCTATAAACTTTTCTTTTCACCTTTTCGATTTTTCCATCTTTTTATAAAGAATAACTTTCTTTTCTTTAGCTAAAAAAAAATAATTTTATACGTATTCATTCCTGTTGCGAGTACATACAATTTTGGAAGATTACAATAATTAATGAATAGATTCTTATTTTTATTACATTTTCAAATTTATTTTTAATTTTCCTTTTTCTAAATTTATTTATATATATAGGATTTATCGTTGAGTTAAAAAAATAAATATAAAATAAATTAATTATAAATGGTCATTTTAAATAATAAACCAAAATTTATATGGTTTAGATTGATTTAAAAATAGTGTGAATAGAGATGTATCGACCATATCGATCAAATTTACAGTTGATAACATACAAAACGTAAAAGAAAATATTTTTTTTTGGATAATGAAATTATTAAAATAGAAACTTTAGTCCTTATTGTTCTTTTCAATTGAAATAAATATGGTTAGACATGCAGATCAACGTCATAAATGCATTATATGCATGTTTGCCTTCGATAAAGTACTTCTAAATAAAAACCGAATTTTCCGTAGTACTAGGGCGAATTCACCAACAGAAAATTCTACATTCTATTAAACGGTTCATTAAATAAGAATTTAAAACTATAAATACGTTGAATTTTCTATACTTGTTTATACTGTAATATTATAAAATGGAACTTGTAAAATTAAATGATGAAAATTCTTTTGACCCAACACCAAAATTAAAATCTAGTTCTGTACCGATTTTTTTTGTTTCTTTTGATGAGCGTGATAATAATTGTTTTCATTGTGGAGAAGAATACACACGAACGATTATTTATGGTCAAAAATATTGCAAAAAATGTTTATCATGTTATTTAAATAATATAACTGCTATTAACATACATTTGGTCGTATATTTATTCGCAAAGGACTCGGAATGTACTGATTATCATGAAATAATTAGAACAAAAGTACCACCAAATATTCAAGAATGCTGCTTGATAATATTATTTTTTAAACAGATAATTAGTCATTATCAACTGTTTGATAATACTTTAGATGATTTATATGATAAAGTGTTCGAAGATGAAAAATATTGTAAACTATGTGGAAAATTATCATATCAAGAAACAGACCATAAGTTTATAATAAAGTTCAAATTGTGTTCGAGTTGTTATCTAATCTCTTCTGGATGTATAGAATCAACTTTTACTGAAAAGTTTATTTCAATTATTTATTTACCATTTTGGGATAATACAAGTAGATGTTATTGTGATAAAAAATTAGTATTTACATCAAACTGTCAAAAGTATTGTGAAAATTGTTTCATATTTTTTATTGGATGTAGATATTGTTTAACAACAAATATTATTTTTGGAATTACAAATCAATCACAATGCAAAAAATGCAAGAGAATATCAACTATCATTTTTGATAGAACAAAAATTATTAGTATTAACAGTGGAGATAGTGTTTTAGATGATTTTCTTATTAATATAAGATATGATCAATTGAAAATAGCTAAATTCGCTAACGATTTAAAAAATATTAATAAGTATTTCATTCCATCCGAGATATACAATAATTTTTTTAGACATGATCAGAAATGGGTAAAATATATACCATATTCTCAACTTACAAATGTAAAAAAAATAGCAGAAGGAGGATTTAGCATCATATATCAAGCAACCTGGATTTATGATTTAAAAAATAATAATAATTCAATTGTCATTTTAAAAAGATTTAAAAATCTTCAATATGCTAAAAAATATTTTTTAAAAGAGGTAAATACTTAAAAATTCGTATTTTTATTTAATGTTTGCAAAATATTTTAAATTTTAATCTCGAAATTTATAGTTGGAGTCGAATTATTGCTGTTATAAATTAGGTTCATATGTTAATGAAACTTTTGGTTTTACAAAAGATCCCAAATTGGATGATTATACATTAGTTATGCGATATGCATCGGAAGGAGATTTACATAAATATTTACAAAATGAATTTACAGAAATTAAATGGTAACTAAAGATATCAATTTTACATAATATTTCAACAGGGTATTTATATTTTAGTTTTTAAATGTATTGATAATGATTAATTTGTAATACTAATTTAATAATCTTATTTTAGACTTATGAATGTTCATGGTTCAAATTTCATACATCGAGATTTACATAGTGGAAATATATTGGTAAATATTGTAAATAGAATTTCTACGCTTTATAAAATAGGAGATCTAGGATTATCACGATCTGTAAATGATATCTCATTGGATGATGAAATATATGGAGTAATACCTTATATTGCACCAGAAATATTTAAAGGATCTGCATTTTCTAAAGAATCTGATATTTATAGTTTGGGTATGATTATGTGGGAACTTACAACATGTTGTAAGCCTTTTGCTAATGTTGAACATGATCACACTCTTATTTTTAATATTATTGATGGTGTACGACCTGAAATTACAGAAGATACACCAGAATGTTATGCTAATTTAATGAAAAGTTGCTGGGATCCTGATCCAAAAAAAAGACCTTCTATAAGTGAAATTTGGGATACTTGTAGTCTATGGTATAATCATTATAGATCTGTTTCAATTATTAGCAGTTCCGATTACATTATTCAATTTGCCCAAGCTGAATTAAAAAGGAAAGATTTAATAGTTTCGAAGAAGCTTGGTTCCAAGTTTAGTGAAAAGCCTCATCCAAAAGCTATTTATACAAGTAGATCATTAAATTCTTACATTTCTAAATGTTCATCTATATTTTCTAAATATTCATCTATCAATTTTTCATCAAATGGTATGTATACTATTTTGATAAAAGTCATCTTTGGATAGTTAAATTAAATTTCTTTTTTTATAGACTACACCTCAAATGATCTAGAATTTGACATAGATATTAAAAGGTATGTATTTAAAGTTAAAATATCTGTTAAATTAAATATATAAATTCAACAATTCAAATAAAATAAAATTTTTATCAGTAGTGAACTCAACGTAATCGGAACTAAGCGAAATATTGAAGAATTAAATAATAATTCTTGTGAAAATAATAGTAAATATATTATTTGATTAAATGTTATATTATATTTTTATTTTTATTTATTTATTTTTTTAATTTAAAATAGGAAAACGAATTAAAATTAATTAAGGGATGTCTCATATCTCTCAAAAACTAAACCAGTCTGTAGCGATGCTACACATCACCGATTGAAAAAATAAGAAATAGAAAAAATTTTCATATAAATATCGTTTTAATTTCAATACTATACAGTATTTAGATTTAGAGTATATATATTTTATATATTATTCAATTAGCTTAGATGAAAATGACACATGTAAATTTAAGTACGAGATTTTATAATTTGTATTTATACAAGGCGTTGATAAAATAACAAACAAATGTTGGAAAACCCATAACTCACTTGAAATGATTTACAAAGCAAGTTTTTCAATGTTTCGTGTATAAAATTAAAATTCACTTAAAATTATCGTTATTATAAAAATGTAAGATTTTGTATAGCGTTCTAAAACTCCTAATGACAGATCCCAAATCAGATGATTTTTGATGTTTCGTTTAAAATTTTAAAATTCCCAATAACGACAAAAAAAAAGTTCACATTTTCTTGTTAAACAAATTTCGCTAGTTTCTGCACAGAAAAGGTAGATCAATAATTTTTTGATTTATGTGATTTTTTTTATTTTAAATACTAGCAACAACCCGTTGCTTCGAACCGGGATCGAAATTCTTCATACAATCGAATCATTCTAGCGATAATTTCTCGTTACACAATTCAAATTAATTTATAGAGGGTAATCTAAATATCATTTAATAATTATTGTGTACTGATAACAAGAAATTGACTTATTAGCAGGGGAGCAGGGGAGCTGCCATTCGATTTTATTTCGTTATAGTAAGAACTATTTAAAAGAGGAAACTAAATAGTAAGCTTTATTTACTAATAAATTCACGTAAAATTTTCGTGATTAGGTATTTATTAGGGCACTTGGTTAATAACGATAGTGGAATAATTATATTTATAGTATTTTCTCGAACAATTTTTTCTAAATATTAATTAAAAAGTTGTTTAAAATTTTCTGACGCCATAAAAATATATATAAGACATATATTAAATGACGATTTGCGTAAGATACTATAAGTAACCATTTTTTATTTTTATAGACTTATGATATTTTTCTATAATTAACAAATTTTTTTATTCTTGTAAGAGATATTCCATCTTAAGCATTCTCCCGTGCCAATATTATTGCTTATTTATTGTAAAATCAGAATATCTTCGAAAGTCAAACATACTCATATAGAATTTTATATATAGTTTTCTTATATAAATTAATATAAATGTTTTTTTTTTCTTTGATAAATAAAATTGGGTTACTTGATATTATTTCTTCGCTTGGTGCTAAAATGCTGCTCTGCTCAAACTAAGCATTCAAATATAGTTATTTTTACAATTCACAGAAACAAACAAAACTTGTAAAGAGCAAAAATTCCATTATTAGAATTTTTGTTTAAAGTAATTCAAAAGGATATTTATTACATTCAATCTTAATAAAATTTCATTTGATTTCTTTGATCAATCGTGAATTCGTGATTTTACCTTTACGTTATTTGTATACAATAAATTAACAGAAAGATAAACAAAAGGAAATTTTAATGTAACGACTGTAACGTGATAAAATCTTAGAATAAGAATTTTTTTTTTCGTTTGTATTCACATAAAACTATACCAACTTTTATATTAAAATAGTTAGAGGAGGATTTTTATTAGAAAATTTAAACGCCAGATCATGTGTTAATTTAATATTCGAAGAAAAGCATTTTATTTTTTTTTTTTAAAGAAACTTAAACATAGTATTTAAAGTTTATAAAAAAGAAAAAATAAATAAATAGTAATAATTCTGAAGTATGACAAGAACCCACGTTTATATATCCACCAAAATTTAAACATCGAAATGAAACGAATTGTTTGTATCTTGCACATTATTCCCTATACCCTTGAAGGAGAACTCAATTATCGAAATCGAAAATTAAATCATTAAGTTAATAAATAGAAGTTCGTTTAATCTCAATAAATTATTCTTAAAATAGATTATCGTCATTTTCAAAAATTGTGTAGTATTTTGGACGAAAAAAAACACCAGATAACCGGGTAATATTGGAAATGGGAATGGTATAAAATAATAATAATAATAATAATATAATATGTAAATCTATCTAACCCACCCTTTAAAAAAACTTATTCGGTAAATCATATAAATATTGAATTTATATTAACATCAAATGTTAAATTGTAACATATAAATATAACAAAGCATATAATGACATACTAGCTTAATACTATAAATTATAATTTGAGTTTAGCCTTAATTAATTTGATGTGGTTGAGGTATCACCAAGACTGTTTGGAGGAACTGAAGATGTATCGTAAGCATTATTATCTGAATATTCTTGGATAGTGGGCTGAATATCCATAGTATCGAAAGTTTGCTGTGCGATGGCATCTTGTTGATAATCAACAGGTTGTAGAATAGGAGAAATTGAAGATACAACGCAAGCACTAGTATTCTCTAAATATTCTTGGTAAATCGGTTGAACATCAATAGTATCTAAAGATCGTTGTGGGGAGGTGTTTTGTTGATAACCAATAGATTGTTGAACAATTTCTTGCCTAATTAAACGTTGTACATTATAATGATATGGAAGTCTATGATTGGGAATGTGAGATAAATCAATTCTATTATTTAAGAGTTGTGCGATTTCTGTTAAATTTAATTCGGTATAAGTAACATGATAGGTATATACATCATTTGGTAAAGGAAGATAAAATTCAAATTTTATATTATCGAAAGGTTGTTGCGAGATAGTATCTTGTTTATAATCAACAGGAATAAGAGAGATTGAAGATACGTCGTTAGCATTATTATCTGAAGATTCTTGGAAGTTACGTTGAATATCCATAGTATCGAAGGATTGTTGTGGGATGACATCTTGTTGATAATCAACAGGTTGTTGAATAGGAAGAATTGAAGATACATCGAAAACATTATTATCCGAATATTCTTGAAAATTACGTTGAATATCCATAGTATCGAAAGATTGCTGCGAGGTAGATTTTTGAACAATTTCTTGCCGAATTAAATTTTGTATATTATAATGATATGGAAGCCGATGATTGAGAATGTGGGATAAATTAATTCTATCATTCAAAAGTTGCGCGATTCCTACTGAATTTAATTCGGTATAAGTAACATGATAAATACGCGTATCATTTGGTAAAGGAAGATAAAATTCAAACGTAATATTTTGAGGTGCAAGAGCAGTCATATCAATATTATTAATATGTGAGGTGTCTAAAATCATTGAAGTGTGTTGAAAGTTTTCATTATTGTCAATAATTGAAGGTACGAAGTTATTTCCAGTTGAATAGTCTCGTATAATATGGTTATTTAAATTCGTGTTTCCCATATTAAATTTTATAATATTATTTTAATATTGAATTTTTTTTTAAAAAAAAAACGAGGATAATTGCTTGGTTTATATAGTATAATGTTGAATAAGACTACAAGTGTCATGTGATCTTTACTCATCATTTGATGATAAAATATTATCAAGAATTTATTTCTATTTTAATAGTATGTTTGTTTCACTGCTTAACGTTATCAAAAACGATAACGATTTTAATATAAAATGGGCCATATTAATACATGATCGGCAAATCTTTCTGTACTAATAATATAATGTACTAAACAAATTTCGGAATAATGTTTTTTTTCACAAAATTCCTTCCTTGAATGATATATTCGTATCACCTATGTACTATCAAAATATAAGGGCGTATTTACTAAGTTATATTATTCAAAAATATTTCAGAAGTGAAATCAAAGTTCTAAAATGACCTATAAAGTTCCTAACTAAAACTTTAGATCAATAAAAATTAAACACCAATTAAAATAAATTTCAAAATTAAATTCAAGGCTGCAGAAATTTGCGGATAACTAAAAATTACCCAATAAAATTTATTGTCAATTGTCCAATAGTTAAGGTCATTTCGGACCGCAGCAATTTAAAACTAAAAAATTTTATACAAATATGATACTGCGCTCTGAAATTAATAATATCATTACCCTCTAGGCCTCTGTAAACCATTTAAATATACGAAGTACGCAATATAAGAATTTTATTATTTCGTTTGTTAAATTAAAATAAGAATTAATTTTTTTTTATTACGTTATATTCCATATTAAAATATTCTATTAATACATCTTCATGTTTACTATAGACGTTAAAAAACGCGAAGTAAAAGCAAAAAATTCAGCTCAATAATTTAAAGAACAATTTAAAGAACGAAAAAACGAGTTTCAAGATTTAGATATTATTACAATTTATAATTATTAGCAATTGTAGCATATTGTTAACAATTATAGTACGTACAACAGTTTTTTGTTATATTAAAACTTTTTGTATTACTCATAGTACGTACGTTCACTAAATCTAAAAAAAAATTATACTAGTACATTGTTTATAATTTTCGTACATATATAGAACCGACCAAAATTAAGGACTTATAAAGTTTATTTCAACCCAGGCCCAGGGTACAGTAAAGCAGCGGTTAATGAAAGATGTTTCGATTTGAGTATGATAACAGAAAAACAATTACTGTCCAAGGGAAAGGACAAGCAAAATAGTAGTGGAAGGAAGTATTAGTTAAAAAAACTTTAGAAGACTTAGAAATAGGGTAAATCATCTCTTTTACCAAAAAAAAAAATAATTAAAAAATATGATTTTTTTATAATCAGACCGATCTGGACCGGTCCAGTACCGGTCCTCAAATCCTGGACCGAAGACTGAAAGACCGTTCCTCCTCAACCCTGCCGGGCGTAGACATTCTATGAGTTTTCATGTTACACAATTCAATTATTTATATGGAGATTCTAAACGTCATTTCGTCAGACATTTTTTTTTTTTGGATTTATATTAAACTGCATAAAAAATTATGATATATATAAATTTTCGGTATCCTGAAACATAACATAATTCCTTTAAATAAACAGTCAGAATTTTCTGATTCTAAAAATAGTAATTCTGATTTCAGTTTTTAATAATCACTATTATATATATAAAATAAAAATTAGTTTATCTCTCGTTATATAAACAAAAAAAAAAATTATTTTTTTTCATGCCTCTAAAACTTCGGATTTTTGAATATTTTATCTACGATCATTGACGGGATATGATTATATATATATAACTGAGTGAATGACATATATTTGAATTTTCTTCAACTTATTACAATGGTTAACTAGTTAATGACTTACTGAATATAATAAAATTTTTAACATTTTTTTATTTCCAATATAAAAATGTAAATTTTCTTACCCTTAAATTTACAGTAAAAAAATATTATTTAGTTATTTTAATTTGTTTCATTTTTATAACTGTGAAATTCATACAAAATAAAAATTAAGGACATCTCAATTATAGGTAAACAGGTTAATACTTATTTTAACCATAATTCTGGTCAGATTTTAATAATGCGGGCCAGAGATTTGCGATTGCGGTCACGCGAACTTTAAGTTTCGACATCCCAATACGTAATATTAAGTCGGTACAATTTTGCGGCTAAAAAAAAAAAATCTAAAATAATTTTTGATTAAGACTCTTGGCTACCCTAAACAGAATGAATATGATTAAACAAACTATTTAGTTATGTTCGCTTTACAGTAATTCTAAAATATTAGATTCAATAATATAAATATCCATTTGACAATTATAATAAATTAGTTGGATAACACTACTATCGTCATTTAATAGAATTTAGAGCGTGCGGTTGAATATTCTTTTTAACTTAGTACTAAAATTATTAATATATTTGAGAATACTGTATTTGTATAGTTTAATTAATGATTGTTCAAGAGGCTTTGGGTCTTTACTATTATAAAACTAATAACAATTTTTAATAATTATACTGATTAATATATAATTTTGAATTTTTATAGGATTGGACAATAAAAAATGAAGATTTTTCTTGCGTTTTCTCCGCCAATACTATCACGTGTGTAAATACACAGTACTGAGGTCTGGAAACCTCTCAATATTCCAGATTTTTTAAAATATTTTATTGGAACGGAGTAAAGCTTCAAATTTTAAATTTGACTAACTTTAAAATCAACAAGGTTGAAGTTATTTTATTAAAATTTTTAGTAACAACAGTAAGAAGTAAATTTATACCAAGGATAGTTTTATTGTAGTACGTTAAAGAAATCTCAAAATTTGATGCATAAACTCATCTTTTTGTAATTCTTATATGGTTTTAAATCTTAAGCTAAGTCTGTTATCATGCGAAAGAAGCTGCCACCTTCTCTCCCGACAAGTGATGTTAAATAAAAATAAGAACTTTATTAAATAAAATACATTGCTTGGTTTAATATACATCAAAATACAAAATATAAGTTTAAACTCTAAGATTATTGCTAATTTAAGGGTACTTATTTTAGAGTTATTAACTTCTAATGTATTACTAACTTTTGGAATTACATCATTTTATTGGGCATCCCTATAGGATCATGTTATTTAATTTCCGCTCAATATTGCTAACGCATTACGTCATTTACCAAATATCATTTACATTAGTTTAGCTTAATACTGTACAGCAATTTGAAAAACTGTTACTTAAACTATATTAGTATTATCTATTGAATACAAATGTACAATTATTGAAAATTGATCCGTTTCCTTTAAAAATATCCTGTAAAGTTTCAGTTTCATTTATTGTCAATTTGTTGGATTTGTTAGAAAATGGAATTCGGCTTTCTTGATTGATTTCAGCTAATTTTATTAATAGAAATCAATAAAATAAAATAAAATAAAACAAACTATTAATAAATTACCTTTAAAAATTTCGCGTGCACTAGTAAAAGTTGATTTAAGTTCAATTGGTGTTAATGCTTGCTTATCTGGCATTGAAAAATGTGGCAAAGGTTCTAAAACATCTAAAATTCCATATTGTATAATTAGTATATTGAAAATCAATTTAAAAATTAAAATTAAAACTCACCCGAGCCTTCCATTTGATCATTATCTATAAGAACGTTCATTAAGTTGTTTAAACTAACATTCTGCATTTTTTCTTTAGTTCTTTCATAGCTAGTAAATCCTGAATTTGATTTATGCCGGGTAATTGCCATAACTTCATTGTCACTAGTACCAAGTTCTTTCAATATTCCTACTAAACTTTTTCGGGCGCTATGGTTGCTGATCTTTCGATTGCCAATATCAATACCACATTCTATTACAATTTCATGTAAAAAATTTTTTAATCGCTTTTCACCAACATGAAACTTTTGAAACCAACGATTATAAATAATATAATCTATAAATAAATAAATAAGTTAACTAATAAATGTCATATTACTGAAAAAAATAGCATAAAATGATAAAGTACATTGAACTCACCATCTTCAGACACATATTCTCTTAAATAGAATTCTTTATCGGCATTACCTGGTCTTTTAGAAAAATATTTGTTATAAGTTTCCATTATCATTGGATGATATGGAATTCTTAATTTTTCATCATTTAATGAGCCATTAATACCCCTTTGATTTGTTTTACTTCGAGGAATATTTACATCAAAACCCTGACCATCAGCTCTAAACTTAAAATGAGAATATTGTAATGAATAGTGCTCACCACCTCTAAGAGCTAAGAATAATGCATTTAAAAAAAAGACTTTTTTTAACAATCCAGTGGGTGTGTCAATGTTTAATACTGGTGAATACAGTATTTTTTTACATTCTTCAACAGAAAGACCATCAGCTCCTTGAACATTGGCCTTTCCTTGTTCTGCTACATGTTTCATTTTGCCATCTAATACATCATATAATATTGGAAATTGTTTTCTTGAAGTAAAATCCATTGGAGATAGTGATGATAAATCATTTAAATGTCGGTTTAATGCATGTATAGCACTGAGGATAGATCTAGCCTTGTATTCTTCACCAGAATTAGTCTTCATAACTGTTACGAAACTACAGATTTGACTTTCTAATTCCTTTCTATCAGTAATATCTATGCTTTTACCAGTAAATCCAGCTTTTTCACGAAAGTTTTCAAATTGGTGAACCCAATTTGCTGTGGATTTATCTGTATTTACTACTCTTGACTTCTTTTTGAAAAAATTTATTTCGTCTTCTGTAGGTAAATAAAACTTGAATAGAAAATATTGTATTAGCAAATTAATATAACAATATTTTGGTAATAATAACAACATACTTTATCATTATTTATTTTATTTTTGTTAGTTTTTTCCTTCATTATTAAAATAAATAATAGAATAGGTTGAAAGAAAAAAATGTGTAAAGAAAAAGTAGGGTATTTAAAAAGTGTATATAAAAAAGAATGTGTAAAAGAAAAAACGCGTAAAGAAAAAATGTGTACAAATGAGTGGATTTAAAAGAAAGTTTAAATAAACTTTTAAACGCGTAAAGAAAAAGACGCGTAAAAATTGAAATTTAAAAGAAAGTTTAAATAAACTTTTAAAACATGATCTTGGTGGTCTGCCACAATAAAATCATTATTAGGTAAGAAGTATTCAATATTACCATTTTGACCATCAACATTATATGATTGGCCATTGTGCCACTACGTGGCACAATAACGGCCAATCATTTAACATCGACGGTCATAAATCTTCATATTGAATACTTCTTACCCAATAACTATATAATATTAATCATTGGTTCCCTCCATTATTAATGTTCATCACCATGCAGTAATACAAGTTTCATCTTTTACTTGATCGTCATGTGATGATCATTGGGTTATATTTGCTATTTTTATAAACTGTATGTATGATAATTTTTAACATTTTGTGACGTAATAACACATATTTTAGCGTTAATCGTTTCTTTTATTTTAAGAAAGTTTTTTTAAAAATGGGTAAAAAAAACATAAATTGTAAAAAAAAGTTACAATATTAAAATATACAGTATTATAATATTTTTTTTTTAAAAAAAATAAATAACCATCGGTATGAATTTCAATATAAAAATCCGGATGACCGATCCGTAAATAACGGATGATCCAGACAACCATCCAAATGGATCCATTACTATAAAATACTACTAATCAAACGGATGGATCCGGATTTATGTACAGAAATAGCAGATGACAAATTATTCGTATCTTCATCCGCCGGAATGGTTTCGAATCGGATAAATCCGCGGATTGGCGGATTGACGGATTGACGGATCGCAACACTAACTTTAGGGTAATCATATACGCGGTTAATCTTTTTCTTCATCGGAATACAATATAATATGACGTGCAGGTTAAAATTCATAATTTATTTCGAATACTTTAATAATTTTTAATCATGTAAAAAAATAATTTAATCATGTTTGAATCTATATACCGTACTGTTCGTTGTATAGATTATTAGTATTATATTATGAATTCACCCTATACGGAGGGTGGTTCCGTGGTTCGTTATATTAAGTGGCGACTGTAATAATATTTAAATTACCACAAATTTATTTTAACTTGCTATTTTCTTTAACAATAATAGATCGTGTATTTGGACATATAAGGAAATTTTTCTTTAAAAAATCAAAATGATGGTTCAAATGTTTAATGTTTTACACGACAGACAGATCGCACAAAAATTAAAATACGATCAGCAACAATTTAGTTAGTAATCACGGATAGAAGTCAAACTATATATTTTATTTTAATATACAAAACGTAAAGGAAAAATATTTTTCAATGAAATTCTTAAAATAGAAACATCCCCCCCTTGTTTTGTTCTTCTCCTTTCAATTGGTAGAGTTAGGCATGTAGATCAACAGATCAGCATCATTAACATTATGCATTTATTATACCCTTAGATAAAGTACTTCCAAAAATAAATACGAACCGAATTTTCTGGAGAATTCACTGATAGAAAATTCTATATTTATTCAGATATTCATCATTTAAGGATTTGAAAAACTATAAATATATCGAATTTTCAATACTTGCTTATATGGAAAACATAATAAAATGGATCTTATAAATGTAAATGATGAAAATTCTTTTGATCCAACACCAAAATTAAAATCTAGTCCCGTACCGATTTTTTTCGTTTCATTTAATTTGAGAGATGAATATTGTTTTCATTGTGGAGGAGTATATACAAAAACGTTAATTTATGAGCAAAAATATTGCAAAAAATGCTTATCATGTTATTTAACTAAAATAACAGATAATAATATATACTTGGACGTATATTTATTTGCAGAGGACTTAGAATGTAGTGAACATGAAATAAATGGAACAAAAGTATCACGAAATATTCAAGAATGCTGTAGAAATTGCTTGACAATATTAGTTTTTAAACAAATACGTAGTTACACTTCGGAATCGAAAAAAATTCCCATATACAAAAACGTGTTCGAAAGTGAAAAATATTGTAAACTATGCGGAAAATTATTATATCAAGGAACAGATCATAACATTATAACGGAATTTAAATTATGTTCAAATTGTTATCTAATCTCTATTGGATATATAGAATCAACCTTAACTAAAAAGCCTATTTCAATTATTTATTTACCATGGTGGGAAAATAGATTTAGTTGTTTTTGTTTTGAAGAATTAATATTAACATCTAACTGTCAAAAGTATTGTGAAAATTGTTTCATATTTTTTATTGGATGTAGATTTTGTTTAACAACAAATGTTATTTTTGGATATACAAATCAATCGCAATGTAAAAAATGCAAGAGAGTATCAACTATTACTTTTGATATCACAAAGATGATTGGTATTAACAGTGGAGATAGTGTTTTAGATGATTTTCTTGTTAGCATAAGATCATATCAATTGGAAATAGCTAATTTTGCTAACAATGTAAAAAGTATTGATGAATATTTCGTTCCATTCGAGATGTGTTGTATTTCTATTTGCGATAATTTTAAAGGACTATTAATGAGATATATACCATATTCTCAATTTACAAATGTAAAAGAAATAACAAAAGGAGGGTTTAGTATTGTATATCAAGCAACTCGGTTAAATGGTTCAAATAAGAATATTTATCGTTTTTTGACTAGAGATAACATTGTCATTTTAAAAAGGTTTAAAAACTCTCAATTTGCTGAAAAATATTTTATGAATGAGGTAAATACGTCAACAATTCGTAATTATTTTTATTTGATATTCATTAAAAATATTTTAATTTTAATCTTATTAATCTTGGGAATTAATAGTTAAAGATAAATCATCATTATGGAAGTTATGAAACTATTATTAAAACCCATGGTTTTACAAAGGATCCAAAATTAGACGATTATATACTAGTTATGCAATATGCGCAGAATGGAGATTTACATAAGTATTTACAAAAGAATTTTACAAAAATTAATTGGCAACAGAAAATAATTATTTTATTTCAAATCACATTTGGGTAATCATATTTTAAATATATTGGTAAATGATTAATTCATAATGCAAATTTATTAATTATTTTATTTTAGACTCCGGACTATTCACAATGCAAAGTTTATACATCGAGATTTTCATAGTGGAAATATATTGGTAGATTATCCAGCTAAAATTAAAATCGGAGATCTAGGATTATCACGACCTGCAAATGATACCTCATCGGATAACGAAATTTATGGAGTGATACCTTATATTGCACCAGAAATATTTAAAGGGTCTGTATATTCTAAAGAATCTGATATTTATAGTTTGGGTATGATCATGTGGGAACTTACAACAGGTTGTAAGCCTTTTGCTAATATTGAACATGATCATATTCTTATTTTTAATATTATGGATGGTGTAAGACCTGAAATTACAGAAGATACACCAGAATGTTATGCTAATATAATGAAAAGTTGTTGGGATTCTGATCCAAAAAAAAGACCTTCTATAAAAGAAATTTATTATACTTGTGAAACATGGCGTTGTCATAATTATGATGAACCTCTCAAATACTATCATGATCAATTTAACCAAGCTGAATTAAAAAGGAAAAATTTAATAGTTTCGAAGAAGCTTGGTTCCAAGTTTAGTGAAAAGCCTCATCCAAAAGCTATTTATACAAGTAGATCATTAAATTCTTACATTTCTAAATGTTCATCTATATTTACTAATTGTTCATCTATCAATTTTTCATCAAATGGTATGTACTATACCGTAATACTATTATTAGTCATCTTTGAATAAATAAATTAAAAATTTTTTTCCTTATAGATTATATTTCAAAAGAATTCGAATTAGGCATAGGTATTGAAAGGTATTTAAAGTTAAAAATATTTATTATTTATAATTTAATTTCAAACAATTCAAAAATCAATAAAATACGATTTTATATTATTAGTGAACTCAACGTACTTGGAACTAAACGAAATATTGAAGAATTAAATATTAATTCTTATGAAAATAATGGTAAATATACAGTATTATTTGATTAAATGTTTTCACTATTTGTTGTTTATATTTTTATTTATTTATTTATTTAATTTAAAATAGGAAAACGCATAAGAAATTAGTTTCATTTATTAATCATATCTGAAGAAATAAGAAATTTTCATATAAAATATCGTTTATCTTATTATATTTAGAGTATATATATTTTTATTGTACAATATTATTCAATTAGCTTTTGGAGAAAATGATATATGTTCGCAAAGTGAAATATAACGAGATTACAAGGTGGCTTATAATTCTTATTATAATTTGTATTTATATAAGGCGCAGATAAAATAAAAAAAAAAATGTTGGAAAAACCATAACGACTTAACTGGTTAATTGAATCATAAATTAATTAACTTGAAATGATTTACAAAAGTTTTTCAAGAGTTGTTTCGTGTATAAAATTAAAAGTCACTTAAACTTATTATGAAAAATGTAGGATTTTGTATAGCGTTCTAAAACTCTTAATGACAGAATCCAAATCTGATGTTTCGATTGTTCGTTTAAAAATTCCCAACTTAAATAACGACTCACATTTCTTGTTTAACAAATTTCGCTAGTTTCTGCACAGAAAAGGTAGGTCAATAATTTTTTGATTTATGTAATTTTTTTTATTTTAAAAAATAGTAACAGCCCGTTGCTTCGAATACTCTTCGAACCGGGATCGAAACTCTAATGTATCGTCAATAAAAATGATCGACATGGTACGAGTTTTATGACGAGACTCGTTACACAATTCAAATTAATTTAAAAGGGTTCATTTAATATTATTGTGTACCGATAAACTTCCTATTTAGGATAGCTTCTTAACAGATATTGGCTTGGGATTGAGATTATCAGCTTGATGACGCTTCAATCTTTGATTCACAAAATTGGTGTCACTTCAGATTATATATATATTATACCGGCATTTTTATCTTAAAATGATTTAATATCAAATCATATGAGAGTATTTTTTATCGAAATAATTATTAATAACAAATATTAAAAAAAGGTTCGATTACATTTTATTAAAAATGCTTTGTTAATGTTTTTACAAAAAAATACGTTTACAGAAATTGAAATTAGTGTAATTTGTTATGTTAACTAATAAATATTTAGGAGGAAATCACCGAAAAAGTTTGTGGAGAATTTAGATGAGAGTTTAATGTTGATATTTTATTTATTCATGCTTATTAGCTTTGAACTCCAGTTGAAAAACTCATGAGACCATTAAATGACGTCGCTCGAATTGGAATAGTAATTAACTATTATATTTATAGTATCTTCTCGATCAATTTTTTCTAAAAAAAAGTAAGTATATATTATACGTTGCTGTAAAGCAAAATTTCCATCTTAAGCACTCACTCGTTCTAATACATTTGCAGAATTACGTGGATGGAGGTACGAAATAATAATAATAATTTTAGTAGATATTAAAGGTCATTGGACTTCAACCGCGTTATAGTTAGTTAGTTGTTCGTTAGAATTTGACTAACAGCTGAAATTGAGGTGTGTATCATATAATTAAATTATACTTATTATATTTGATTTATATAAGAATACTAAATCTCTATTTAAAATCTTTTAGGTTGGGATTATTCCATGTGGTGTCCAAAGATAATTATTGTAACTATTGTATTAATAATTAATTTTATATTAGTTTTCTTGCCAGAAAATATAAGAGAATCAGCAAAATCGGAAAGTCGTGGTGAATCAGTTGCAAATCGTTCAAAAGTTGAAAAAAATTGGAGGATCTTAGATGAAGCCATTGTCATTTCATATTCCGTTTTCAGGTATCCAACCTTTTAAAACTCTAGTCTTTAATTTTTTCCAACAACCGGATATTAATGGTTTTTATCGTTATACATAGGTTGCTACGAATTGGGTTTAACAAAAACTTGGAATTACCTCTCCTTTAGTTGGTGCAAGATTAGTTACTCGGCCTGAAGAAAATCTTAAATCACTTGAATTAAAGTGTTGAAAAAGGTTTTTTCTTTTTTAAAAAAAAATTATTTATTAACATAATTGAAAAAAGACTTGATGAAGCATCCAAACCAGCTGAAATTCCAATTTTAATTTATTTGTTACAATCATGATAGATTACATCGGAAAAAGCATTAAAGTGTCTCATAAAATTTAAGCTATCGCGATTGGAAGAATAAGTCTTTAATTTATATTACGAGGTCTCAATTTGTTATTTTTCTCGATTGTTTATATTAAATATATTTTCTTCAACAAATAAAGTAAATTCAGAGGATTAAAGTAATTTAGTGATTTAAGTCGTTTAGAACTTTCTACACCATAAAAATGATGTATGTTATGAATCATTTTATTAAATTGACGATTTACGTCAGATACTATAAGTAAACATTCTTTTATTTTATTGACTCATGATATTTTCTTATAATTAACAACTGTACAAGATATTCTACCTTAGGCATTCTCCCATTCCAATCTTATTGCTTAAAAGAAATGTATTTAAAATCCGAAAATTCAACTCTCACTACTTTTATAGGATTTATATATAGATCTCCTGTATAAATTGATATAAATGAAGACCATAAATTCCATTATTAGAAGTTTTTGTTTAATATATATTATCGAAATAAAGAGACCCAAAAGGATTTATATATTCAATCTAAGTTAATATAATCTTATTTAATTTAATAATTTCTACTTAAATATCAAAATGAAAATTAAAGGTAATAAATAGATGTTTCGCTTAATTTCATAACTTATTCTTAAAATGGTGTAGTCTAGTATATTTAAAATACCAGATTACCGGATAATATTGGAAATGGGATAAAAATAGAGGCCTGATATAAATAGGAAACGGAAACCGACGTAAGTCCGGTGCGAAAAAAATACAGATTTGCGATTTCTTAGGATGACGTCACATGAGTGACAGAGAACTCACGTGATCGATCATTTGTCATAATGCGTAGACATACTATATTATTAAGTTAAACATACAAATAATTGAATCTATATTAATTAATTTACATATAAATATAATTATATTTCTTACAGCATATTTATCTTAAATTATAATTTGGGTTTAGCCTTAGTTATTTTGATGTGATTGAATTCCATTGTATCCATCTTCAGGACTGTTTGGGGGAACTGAAGATGCATCGTTAGCATTATTATTTGAATATTCTTGGAAAATGGGTTGAATATCTATAGTATCGAAAGATTGTTGTAGAGTGGTGTCTTGTTGATAATCAACAGGTTGTTGAATAGGAGATATATCGTAAGAACTATTATCTGAATATTCTTGGAACATAGTATCGAAAGATTGTTGTGGGATAGCATCTTGTTGTTGATAATCAACAGGCTGTTGAATAATTTGTTGCCAAATTAAATGTTGTACATTATTATGATATGGAAGTTGATGATCGGGTATGTGGGATAAATCAATTTTATTATTTAAGAGTTGCGCGATTTCTTTTGAATTTAATTCGGCATAAGTAACATGATAGACATGTGCATCATTTGGTAAAGGAAGATAAAATTCAAATTTTATATTGTCGGAAGATTGTTGTGAAGTGGTTTCTTGTTTATAATCAAAAGGAATAGGAAGAATTGAAGATACATCGTCAGCATTATCATCTGAATATTCTTGGAAATTACGTTGAATATCCATAGTATCGAAAGATTGTTGTGGGATAGCATCTTGTTGATAATCAACAGATTGTTGAATAGGAAGAATTAAAGATAAATCGAAAGCATTATTATCCGAATATTCTTGGTAAATCGGTTGAACATTCATAGTATCGAAAGATTGTGATTTGTTGCCGAATTAAATGTTGTACATTATAATGATATGGAAGTCGATGATTTGGAATATGAGATAAATCAATTCTATTATTCAAGAGTCGCGCGATTTCCGTTGAATTTAATTCAGTATAAGTAACATGGTAGATACGTGTATTATTTGGTAAAGGAAGATAAAATTCAAATGTAATATTTTGAGGCGCAGGAGCAATTGCATTAGAATTATTAATGAAGTTATTTCTAATTTGACCCATTGATAAATTAGAATAATCCATGTTTCTAATAATTTTTAAATTGTTGGGTTTATACTGTGTGTGTACTGGTGAAAATTTCAAAGAAAAAATAACAACGTATTTATATATATCTTTTTTCTTTTCTCTTTATGTATATACAAGATAATATATAAAGTTGTGTAACGTCTAAACGTCACATTTGGATTAGTTTTCATCTTGTATAAATTATTTTGCCGGCATGATGCAGATTATGCATACTGAGAAATAAATTAACGTCACCGCTTTAAAGTTTTTCCTCCTATTATCTAAAAAAGCAAGTTATATACATATTTAGTATGATAGGCGTTTTTAGTTAACCAAACATGGCAAGATTGATCAACATTATGAAAGGTTCGATTGATTGTTTTACAAACTGCGCTATAAGTAGATGACCGAGTTGATCAACATAATGAAAGTTTCGCATGATTTTCCAGAAATCCCAGATATATTGGTAAAAACTATTTTCCCTAGATTGAATACATATAGTATGTAATTAAATAAAATAAACAAAATTATTAATCATATGATCTGTTCATTCCCAAATCGTTCCATTGTCCCACTATACTTTGTGTAGCGATTGATAATATTTCTTGTTATAAATTAACGATTCAAATTGAACAAAATTTTTTATATTTTATAGAATGAAACTAAATTTATAATGTATAAAAATTTGGCATGATTTTGAATTACTGATTACTAGCTGTTGAGATATTCTACTTAATTCTTGGACTAATTAAAAATTCTTTGACAATTTTTTTAAAAATTTGAAAAATATGTAAAATTGTAAATACTATAAAATTTAACATAGCACTTACTGTATATTAATTAAGTTACACAACCTAAAATGTAATTTTACAACCCTATATGTTTAAAAGTAAAATTTTTGCGATACTATGCCTATCAATTTCTGCATAATTGTTAGGATTTTGATCGCAAAATTGGTTTAACCGGTCAAAAAATGTTATTAAAATAATTTTCAACAATAACAATTAACACGTTCATTTTTGCTTATTTTTAAATTGCGATCAAAAATTCTACTTTTTTGTGGATATGTAATTGATCAAGTTGCATAATTTTGTCACCCAAGAAGGTAATGGAACATTCTCTATTGATCTCAATAACTGTATTCCATATAAAAATAATAAATAAACTATATATGTGATATTTAACCCAAATGACGTAATGCGTCAAAAATATCTGCAATAATAATCTATCTAAAAAATATCAGTAAGTTAAAAACGACATGATCTTGTTTAGCTTTATAATAATTAATAATTATTAACTCAAACCCTGATCAAAAATCCGATCAGTCAGAAATGAACTTAATAATTTTTTTTCGCTAATTACTCACATTGCTTTCAACATTGCACAAGATATCAAGAAGAAAAATGTAATCAATATGCAATTTTATTTAATGTATAATATGACGGTCTCTTTTGACTGACTACGACAAATTATGGTTATTTTACATTCAGAAATTCTCAAACGACAAATGACGATCCTTTTTAAGTATATTTGAATATTCTGGCATTAAACGATTGTTGGACGTTTTGCCATGTACTGTTGTACATGCACATCTCTAATTTCTAATAATTATCAATGAAACAAAAACTCCGTAACTTCCATAAACGGAATACCTAATATAAATCAAGATAATTTATATATTAAATAACAGTCACCGGGCATTTCCGTTTACTAATTAAATATGTGGTTTGTCGATCATTTTTTTTACTATCACTATGATTTAAA
Source organism: Rhizophagus irregularis (assembly GCF_026210795.1). Lineage (NCBI taxonomy): Eukaryota > Fungi > Glomeromycota > Glomeromycetes > Glomerales > Glomeraceae > Rhizophagus > Rhizophagus irregularis. The sequence goes on along the minus strand of NC_089435.1, from coordinate 303,145 downwards.
ATTTTGCTGATCATTTTGATTCCGGTAAATTTTTCCAAAAAATGATCGCCCTTGTTCATTATCAAATTATGGATCAGAATTATATATATTTATATATATTTAATTTAATTTATATTAATACTTAATATTAAAGGAACTGAATGCTGAATTGAATAGTGTAATCATTAGAGTAAAATTGCGATTTGGGCTTTTCCGTAGCCATTTAATTGTGCATTAATTTTTAATAAACAAGAGAAAAATTAGATGACTATAATTTAGGATTAAGAGGTAAAATAGTATCTATTCAATTTCAAAGTTTTCTTTCATCAATACTCATATTTATAAAGAAATTTCATTTCTTTTTTTTTTTGTTTTAAAATCTATCTATCAGCTGAATAAACCAAATATGTTTAATTTAATTTATTTAATTAATTTATAATTTTACAGGTTCCAGAACTCTGAACCTGACCTGACAGGTTGAAGAAAAATTCGCATGAATTTTTCTTAAAAAGTTTAATAAAAATGCGAAATATTTTTAATAGATAATTTAATAAAAAAATGTTTCGCAACATTTTTTATTAAAGCGAAAAGTATTGAGAAAACTTTTAAGGAATTATGTGGAGAATTTAATATTTGTATTAATTTATTGTCTTTTTCTATTGATGTCAAAATTTCTGATGAACTTGAACAATTAAAGCCGATCAAGATGATTTAGCTAAAGTAAGATTAAAAATTTAGTTCTATCAATAAATTTATTTGAATGTTAAATTAATTATAAGCTATTACTTTTAATAATTATAGTATCTAAAAGAAATGGCGTCTGGTATGTTCATCGTGATATTAGTGTTGTTAATATATTAATCACACTCAATGAAACAGCAAAACTTGCAAATTTTAAATTAAGTCGTTTAACTGCACTTGCATTAATTCAAGTACAAAATTTAGGACGAGTTCGCTATTGTGCACCTGAATGGTTAGAAAGGGCTCCAAATTTCAATTATGATTATAAATGTAAGATTTATCTTACTTTGGGAAATTGCTAAAGAGAGAATTCCATATAAAGATACTAATAATACTGTGAAAAAGTATGTAATAAAATGTATAGAGAACCATTTTCTGAAAATAGTCAAATGCCAGAAGAATTCAAACAATTACAATTTGAAGGTATGTAAAAGAAAATATTTTAAATAATAATTTTATTTGTTAGACTTAAAATTTCTTCTTTTTTTTTTATATACATTTTAGTCTTTCATCAAGATCCATATTTTAGGCCAGACATTACAAAAATATTTGAAGTTCTTAGAATTGTGTCAAAGATTATTCAAAGCGACCAAGTGCCTCGTTAATTCCTACTCCCAAACGAGCATACAGCATTGATCAAGATGCACATGCCCTTCCAAGTAATTTACCAGATTTTAAATCGTTTAAATACATGACACTCATTGATGCAGCAAAACAACATAAATTGTGTGATAGAAAAGACAAACTTATTGGAGATATAATAACTGCATACAAATGCTTTGAAGCCTATGCAAACCTTGGCGGGACGAGTACAATAACCCGTAATCATCAACCCTGTAAAAAATCTAATCCGTGTTTTATCTTTCCATGTTTTTTCCGTGAATGTATCATTTTAATGGAATTTATAGCCTTAAATCATCACGGATATCCGTGAATGTATCATTTTCACGGAATTTTTACGGAAGACACGGAGAAATAATGGAAATATTCGGATAAAAATTTTTTATAGGGCAAATCCTAGCAAAATATTATAAAGCAAATTTACATTTCAAAAGGATTTGTCGAAAGTCCCCCAAATAAAGATAAAATTGTTGCTGAATTGTCTAAAGAAGTTGCTGATGATGAAGCAAATGAATTCCCTGAAGCGAAATTAAGATATGGAGATTGTTTGTATCATGGCAAAGGTGTTGAGTAAAATACAAAATCAAAATTTTTCAGAAGCTCTTAAATATTTTGAAAAGCTGCCGAAGATGGTTTTAGAGTGGCAATGTATAACGCTGGAAAGATGTATTATAATGGTATTGGTTGTAAAAGATATAGAAAAAGCTAAGGATTATATGAAATTAGCTGCTTATAATTGTGACGAAACTGCTATCAAATTTTGTATGGAGCATAACCTTTAATTATATATTTTAAAATTTATTATTTTCGATATAATATATTATTTCTTATCAATATATGTATTTCATACATTTTTATATGACCATGATTACTCTTTATTAATTAAGTTTGTTGTGAAACCATTCTTATCCAATTTATAAAATTCTAAAAAATATTTTTTTTTTTCACCAATTAGTAAACAATAAACGAATGAATCATTTAGTAATTACTCTTTACAGTTTTTTTTTCGTTAACACGAATTTCTTTATTAGACTATAAAAAATATTGAAAACAACAATTATATCTTAATTTTTATATACAGTATAAATAATTTACAATTTATCTATTAGTAAATAAATTTAAATTATATAATATGCATAAATATTAGGAATACTAATAATTTAGTATTACTTTTATTATTTACATAATATTCTATCAAACGAATTTAAGCTGATATATAGGAATTGAGTCGAATAAATCCAATGAAATAATATTAGGAAACTTTCTTGTTATTAGTAAATATTCAAATTTCTGGTTTATTCGTCACATGTAAACTTTATTAATAACAGGTAGTTGGCTATTTTTTTAAATTTACAAATAAATAGAATGTTTTCAAGCTATAAAAGCAAATTTAGCCTTCAAAATTATACTACTTTTATTTAAGATCTTGTTTTTAAACGAAAATAATATTATTTTAGTTGGTTGCTGTCATATAAATCTGATGTAAAAAAGTTATTGATTAATAAATATTATTCTGAAACATGTAATTATAAACTAAACATTTTTTAGTTCTGGCGCTTACTGTATAATAAAGAATTCACCTTCTCAGCTATTTATCAACAACGTACATATAAATCTTTCAACCAAATTTTACAACAAAATTTTACAACAATACAACTATACTAATGGTTGGCTCGTCACGTAAAAAACTTTTGAAAGAACTAAAATTGGTTAATGTATCGTAAAAAAAGTGATATTTTGTTAAAATCTTTGTCCCAACTAAATGAAGATAGGCTAATTTATGTAGTACAAACATTTTAATTAGTGATTGGCGCTGCGCCAGTGACTGATAATTCTGTATTCTGCGCCTCAGAATAATACATTTGAATTCTATTTCCTTTACCAAATGATGCACGTATTTACCATATTAAGAGATTATACGAAATGGCTTAATTTATGCCGGTTATGAATTGAATATGGGTATTTTAGATTCATTCGGATTTTTTAACTTTATTTTCTGATATTAATAAATTATATCTCGGAAAGTAATTTATCTGCGCACACTTTGAAATAGAACCCATTAAAATTTCCGAAATTTTAAAAATTCGATAAACTATGCATTATTAGTCTTTGTGCAATAATGAAAGATTAGACAAATACACGAGAACCCAAAGAACAACGTAATACCTCACTCTTTTGAAAATACTAAAGAAAAACATTTTTTTTTTCTTATTGAGAAGTATCTAAAGAAGCTAAAAAGGCTTGAATTGTTTACTTTTTTTTGAAAAGGGAGATATCATATGAAAAAAAACAACTATTTGGAGCGTTCTCACAGAATTTGTGAATTTTAACAGGGATTACTATAAATTATAATGATCGTCAAAAAAATCTCTAATAATAAACTTTTATATGATACTACAAAATATCATTCAATAAATTCAATAACAATCGTTAATATGAATATATAAATATACCTTCTGCCAACTCTTTGATAGAAGCAGTTACCTTAATATATATATTCTCCTAGTAAATTGTCTTAAAATATATTCCCTATCACTTTTCTCTATCACTTTGTTGTAAAAGCCTGAAGTCCTATATCTATTAATAAAATCATTATACTTTGGTTAAATTTACACGTTATTTCTGACAGTCATTTAACATTTGTTTCTATAACCATTGCGTATTATTATTTATCATATTTTGTAGTTATTCACCTGGACAATTCTTAACGAACAATACCGGAATACCAGGATAGGTAGTATTGAGTAAGAATCTTGTTGGTAATCGAGTAATTATATGATATAATACTGCTAGTTATACGACTCTTAATTACTGATACAACCGGTAACAATAGTAAATAAATAATTATGCTTATCATTTTTACCATTTTGTTACGTACATGTACATGATTACGTATACGATTATCATTTTTTTTTTTTGAAAAAGAATCACGTTTTTTTTAAAAAAAATATATATATATATATTAACCTGCCATCTGTAGAGAAGCTAACTGTGGATCCAATACTTGAAACTTGAAGTTTGAAACTTATACTTAAGCCTACATTTAAGTATATGCTTTAAGCTTCAAGCTTAATATAAAAATGCTGGAAAAGTAAGCTATATTTGGGCATCAAATTAACCATATATTGCATTTCATGGTCAGTACGATCAATAAATTTATTTAAAAAATAATGCTATGATTAAAACTAAACGGGCTTTTGGCATTCTTATCTTCAAGCTAATGAATGATAATCATTTCATTGGTACTTAATAATTACCTAAGATGAAATGATTAACCAGTTACTGCAATTAATAATTGATATACATTCCAGTTGTGCTAAATTTGTTTGTCATATAGTATGCATGCAATGATGCAATGCTTGTACTTGTGATCAATCGTTTTGCACATAACAAATAATGTATTTTGCATAAATATTATTACCATATTTATTAATACTGATAAAGGCGCTCAATAATAAAAAAAAAGAAAAAAAGATATTTACTTTATCTTTTTCAGTTGGGGAGAATTTGAGAATTTTGATATAGTAATGGACCAACATATTAAAGGTATATCAAACAAGCTGAAATATTAAGTTTTTATTTATAAACAATTCAATATTTTACATTATTCAACTAATTATATTCTTAATTTAAATAACTAGATTGTAAGTAATATATATAATTTACAGTAAATACTTTTATATTATCTTTATATCTAACAAATTAATAATTAATAATACTACAGGGTGTAAGTTATATGATATCTATATTTATATTATTTATATAATTTAACTAATTTCATTATTTAAAAATTTATTTTATAGATGGTAAGATATTTATTTAATTATATTATTACTTATCATTATAATATTTACATATAATTTAAACTAACTAATTTCTTTATTTAAAAAATTATTTTATAGATGGTAAGTTATTTATTTAATTCTATTATTACTTATTTGTTATAATATTTACATATAATTTAAACTAACTAATTTCTTTATTTAAAAAATTATTAAATAATATAGCTCGTAAGTTATTTATTTAATTCTATTATTACTTATTGTTATAATATTTACATATAATTTAAACTAACTAATTTCTTTATTTAAAAAATTATTAAATAATATAGGGAGTAAGTTATTTATTTAATTCTATTATTACTTATTGTTATAACATTTACATATAATTTAAACTAACTAATTTCTTTGTTTAAAAAATTATTAAATAATATAGGGAGTAAGTTATTTATTTAATTCTATTATTACTTATTGTTATAATATTTACATATAATTTAAACTAACTAATTTCTTTATTTAAAAAATTATTTTATAGATGGTAAGTTATTTATTTAATTCTATTATTACTTATTGTTATAATATTTACATATAATTTAAACTAACTAATTTCTTTATTTAAAAAATTATTAAATAATATAGCTCGTAAGTTATTTATTTAATTCTATTATTACTTATTGTTATAACATTTACATATAATTTAAACTAACTAATTTCTTTATTTAAAAAATTATTAAATAATATAGGGAGTAAGTTATTTATTTAATTCTATTATTACTTATTGTTATAATATTTACATATAATTTAAACTAACTAATTTCTTTATTTAAAAAATTATTTTATAGATGGTAAGTTATTTATTTAATTCTATTATTACTTATTGTTATAATATTTACATATAATTTAAACTAACTAATTTCTTTATTTAAAAAATTATTAAATAATATAGGGTGTAAGTTATTTATTTAATTCTATTATTACTTATTGTTATAACATTTACATATAATTTAAACTAACTAATTTCTTTATTTAAAAAATTATTAAATAATATAGGGAGTAAGTTATTTATTTAATTCTATTATTACTTATTGTTATAATATTTACATATAATTTAAACTAACTAATTTCTTTATTTAAAAAATTATTAAATAATATAGTTCGTAAGTTATTTATTTAATTCTATTATTACTTATTGTTATAATATTTACATATAATTTAAACTAACTAATTTCTTTATTTAAAAAATTATTAAATAATATAGTTCGTAAGTTATTTATTTAATTCTATTATTACTTATTGTTATAATATTTACATATAATTTAAACTAACTAATTTCTTTATTTAAAAAATTATTAAATAATATAGTTCGTAAGTTATTTATTTAATTCTATTATTACTTATTGTTATAACATTTACATATAATTTAAACTAACTAATTTCTTTATTTAAAAAATTATTAAATAATATAGGGAGTAAGTTATTTATTTAATTCTATTATTACTTATTGTTATAATATTTACATATAATTTAAACAACTAATTTCTTTATTTAAAAAATTATTAAATAATATAGGGAGTAAGTTATTTATTTAATTCTATTATTACTTATTGTTTTAATATTTACATATAATTTAAACTAACTAATTTCTTTATTTAAAAAATTATTAAATAATATAGCTCGTAAGTTATTTATTTAATTCTATTATTACTTATTGTTATAATATTTACATATAATTTAAACTAACTAATTTCTTTATTTAAAAAATTATTTTATAGATGGTAAGTTATTTATTTAATTCTATTATTACTTATTGTTATAATATTTACATATAATTTAAACTAACTAATTTCTTTATTTAAAAAATTATTAAATAATATAGGGTGTAAGTTATTTATTTAATTCTATTATTACTTATTGTTATAACATTTACATATAATTTAAACTAACTAATTTCTTTATTTAAAAAATTATTAAATAATATAGGGAGTAAGTTATTTATTTAATTCTATTATTACTTATTGTTATAATATTTACATATAATTTAAACTAACTAATTTCTTTATTTAAAAAATTATTAAATAATATAGGGAGTAAGTTATTTATTTAATTCTATTATTACTTATTGTTATAATATTTACATATAATTTAAACTACCTAATTTCTTTATTTAAATAGATCGTAAGTTATAAGTTATTTATTTAATTCTATTATTACTTATTGTTATAACATTTACATATAATTTAAACTAACTAATTTCTTTATTAAAAAAAAATTATTTATGATCTAGCTTGTAAGTATATGTATCATTATATATTTATATAATATTTATTTGTTAACTGAATTCTTCCATTTGAAAAACATCTGTTACTTTAGTTGGTAAGTTGTAAATTATAGGTTATTGTATATATTTATCCAAAAATTAAGACTTATATTGTATTACATTAAATTCATATTTAAATTTTAGAGTAAGTAATAATTTATTTTGTGTAAATTATAATACAATCTATAATATCTATATATAATTTTAATTATTTAAATTTATAGATTTGGGAAAAGTGGAAATACAGTTATAGATAATTTTATTCTTGAAAAAGAATTAAGATGGATTCCTTATAACAAATTTGAAAGTGTTGAATATCTTAATGAAGGAGGATTTGGTACTATATATAAAGCTACTTGGTTAAAGAATCAAGTAATTCTTAAATGCCACAAGAATTTAAATGAAAATTTAAATGAATTTTTAAAAGAAGTATGATAGTATATTATTTTCTATTTTTAATTTAAATTAAAATTTATTTATATTAATAAATTATTATTATTATTTATAGTGGGAATATCATACAAGTGTTTCAGCTTCAAGTGATATTATAGATGTTTATGGATTCACAGAAGATCCAAATACTTCAAAATATATGGTAGTAATGGAGTATGCAAATAAAGGCAATTTAAGAGAAAATTTAACAAGAATAGTCAAAAATAATTGGAATCAAAAATTATATATGTTGTACGAAATTATTTCTGGACTTAGTGATATACATGAAAAAAATCTTATTCATTGTGATTTTCATGATGGTAATATTTTAAATCATAATGATGATGTGTATAGTGATAAAATTTATATTAGTGATTTAGGATTATGTCAACCTGTAAAATCATTTTTGAAAAAGTATGATATTTATGGTGTAGTGCCATTTATGGCTCCTGAAGTTTTAAGAGGCAAATCTTATACTCCAGCTAGTGATATATATAGTTTTTCTATGATTATGTGGGAACTTACATCTGGGGTACCACCATTTAATAATAGAGCACATGATATTCAACTTAGTTTCAGTATTTGTAAAGGTGAACGTCCTGAAATTATCGAAAATACTCCACAATGTTATGTAGATTTAATGAAAGAATGTTGGAATGAAGATTCATCAAAAAGACCATCTTCTAAAGAAGTATTAAAAACTATTGAAAAATGGATTTTCCATCCTGATGATGATCAAACTAATGAAGAATTAAAAAGCAATATTGTGGAATTTATAAATGCGCCAATTGGGCAGTATAACAATCTTATTACCGAATCACATCCACAAGCATGTTATAAAAGTCGCTTACTTGGTTTTACTAGTAAAAAATTGAATGAAATTCTTGAAAGTGAAGATTCACGAGCTAGTGTAAAAACAAATGAAATGCTAGTAAGTGAAGATTTGAATGATTATATAATTAAGGATTTAGGGTCACTAGGTATGTACTATGATATATAAAAGAATTAATCTTGCAAATTATTTATATGAAAATTAATTTATTTATATAATTATTGAAACAGATGAAAATTAACTAATCATTGTCAGTTTATTTTTAAAAAAATTTATAGCTTTTTTTAAGTGATATTTGATATTACGCATTCAAAAGAAATTGTTTTTTATTTTATTCTGTATAGATTTATTTAAACACTAAGGCAAGAGTAGTAAAATATTTTACAAGTATCTTAGTTTGTAATTTAAATAATTCTTTTTTTTTAGCTTAAATATTTATATTCACTTTTTTTTTATTATACTTAGAATTATTTAAAACACTAAGATCAGAGTAGTAATAAGTAATATTTTACAAGTTTCTTAGTTTGTAATTTAAATAAATCTTTTTTTTATAACTTTTCCAATTATGAGATATAAATTATCAAAATAATAATATTTCAATAATAAAATGTAAAATTTTTTATACTTATTTAATAGCTAATTATATTTAATCTATATTTATTGACTTTTATTTTAAATATAATGAACAGTTATTTTTTTTCTTGATAAACTAAAGTCTTCTAACTTTATTCTATTTAATGTATAAGTACAAATGTACATGCTAAGATAAATATATTAATTTATGCTAATGTAATCAAATTAAAAAAAAAATTTGAATATTTTATTTTTTTATTTTTTATTTTTAAATCACCAATATGCTTCATTTAAAGATTTAATTTACAATCCAAAACCTTTTAGTTTTTTAAAGAATGGATTTGGGTGGATGATTACATTATAATTTTTACATTATTTTATTATTATTATTATTATTTATTATAAAAATATTTATTTGTCCTAACTCTATTTTTATTTAAGAAATTGATTATAAGAATAAATTATATTTTAACGAGGGTAAATGAACATTCATCATCAAGTCAAATTGTCTAAGGATATGGAATATAGCCATATAGTGATGATATATAAGTAAGATATTAACTACCAAAAAAATTTCTGTCCTCTGAACATTTTTTTGAATGATGTCAATTTGTATGTATAGAAATTTTATTTTATTTTATTTTTAAAATTAGACACGACTGGAGTCATACAACTTAATGAGAAAAACATAAACTACAAGAATGTACCCAATCACAACTGGAGATGCCAGTGTAGTCGCCCTGCCTGCTATTCTAAAAGAACACAAGGCATAGCCTGCGGTCTATAGCGAATTATTGGAAAAAGGAGAAAATAAAAAAAATTAACTAAAAAAAAAGAAAATTTTAACTGTTAAACAAATGAAATTATTTAACTTTAACTCTATAACACTAGGTTGTCGAACATAAGACGACCATCCACCAGAATGTAGAAAATTAGAAGTGCACAAGATCAACCAAAGGGGAATAGGAACCATTCTGTATGTATAGAAACATTCCTGATTTGTTACTCGGTTTACTAATATCATGTGACTTGCAATATCTGTGTGACAACTGTGACATCTATTTGTCACTTTGCACGTGACTATCGATAACGCGCAGAGTATATTTATCTCAGTTTTTTGAGTGGTCTGATGCCTATTGTTACCCATGATGAGAAAAACACGCCCACAAAATGGAATGTAATAAGGGGTATCAATATCGAAGTAAAAAATGTTTATACATAGTATTTGCTAGAACAATTTTTTATATATTATTAAAAAAAATAAGACTTTGATGCAAGAAATATTTCATCTTGAGGCATTTACCACTGGTAAAAAAATGGTCTATCCTACACATATCCTACACATATCTTACATATATCAGGTACTCAAAATGTAGAAAATCATACACAAATAATACACATATCATACACATATCGGGTATTTATATATATAGTATACCTATCAGGTACCTGATATATGTATGATATATATATTAGTACCCGATATGTGTATGATATGTGTATTATTTATGTATGATTTTCTACATTTTGAGTACCCAATATGTGTAAGATATGTGTAGGATAAATCATTTTTTTACTAGTGTACTAATGCTAAAACATTTGCAGAATTACTGTGATACGAAAATATAGTAATAATTTTAGTTTGTAGATATCGAAGATTCATCAGTATTACATCAATCGTGTTTAGTTCTTTCATTGGATTTCAAACGCGTTATAGTTTGTTTGATCATTAGAACTTGACTTACAATGAACCTGCTTATGCTGAAATCGAGGTGTGTATCATATAATTAAATTTACATTATATTATATTTGAATATATAAGAATACTAAATCTCTATTTAATATTGGGATTATTTTATGTGGTGTCCATTATCGAAAGGTAATTATTAAGAGTTTTTATATTAAAAGATAATTATTGTAATTATTGTATTAATTATCTTTATATTAGTTTTCTTACCAAATATAAGAGAATCGGCAAAATCGGAAAGTCGCGGTGAATCAGTTGCAAATCATTCAAAAAAGTTGAAAAAAAATTGGAGGATCTTAGATGAAGCCACGTTATTATATCATTCAACCTTTTAAAACTCTGATCTTTAATTTTTTCAACAACTGAATATTAATGGAATTGGGTTTAACAAAAACTTGGAATTATTTCTCTTTTAATTGGTGCTAGTAGTTACTCGGCCTGAAGAAAATCTTGAATCACTTGAATTCAAAGTGAGTATGATTATTTGAAAAAGTTTTTTTTTTAAAAAACGAAAAAAAAAATTATTTATTAACGTAAATTCATGAGAAAATAAAATCATCAATAGATTAACACCTGAACAATTGAAAATTGAAAAAAGATCTGACAAAGCGCCCAAATCAGCTGAAATTCCATTTCCCAATTCAAGTTACCGCGACTTCATGTAACTTTAGAAGAATAAATCTAATAAATCTTTAACTTATAATTAAAGGATCTCAATTTTTTGATTGTTTAAAATATATTTTCTTCAACAAATAAAGTAAGTTTAAAGGACTAAAGTAACTGAGCGATTTAAGTTCGTTTAGAACTTTCTAATATCATAAAAATCTACGACATTTATTATTCTCTGAGTCATTTTATTAAGTAAATTCAGCCTCAGATGACGATTTATGTAAGTAAACATTTTTTTATTTTATTAAGTTGATTAACAACTGTAAGAGATATAGCTAGAGCTTTCCTTAACGGGTAATGTAACTAGAATACTCTAGGATTTATCCTATTAGCCTATATATCCGGATTGTTTTTATAGAGTATCCGAATATTGATTTTTTTTATATAGGATTATCCGGATTATACTTTCGGATATCCCAGGTTTAATAATAGTTTATAGCTTAATTGTTATTTTTAAGCTTTTAACTCTTCTAAAAATGGCTACTAGTGATAATAATAAAGAAACTACACTAGCACAAAATAATATAAATAATACAATATGAAGAGGAACTATCTGAGAAAGAAAATGGAGATGATGAGGTTGAACAATATCTTGCAATAGCTCAGATTCCTAGGGACCAAGATTCTCTAAAATGGTGGAATGCAAATCAAAGACAGTTTCCAATTTTAGCCAAATTGCTAGAAAATATTTATCAAATTCAAGCAACGTCAGGCGCAAGTGAACATGTATTTAGAGATGCAGGCTTGATAATGACAGCTAAAAGAACTTCAATGAAAGAAGACTTGTTTGAAGCATTAATACTTTGTAACATGGTTGATATGATGTTTAATTGATTAAGTAAAATTAAATCGAGCGAAAATGTAATAAATATAAATTTATTTGAATTAATTATAATAAATAAATATGTGTGGATAATTGCTGCGCCTGTAAGCTTAGGATAATCCGAATATCTTATAATTTTCATTCGGATTTATCCGTTACTAACTGACACAGGGTATTCGGATACAATTTTTTTGAAACGGATAACCCCATAACAGCATTAGGGTTATCCAGTTCAAAGCTCTAATAAAAGGAAATTTTAATGTAACGACTGTAACGTTGTAATTTTCAGAATAAGAATCTTTGTTTTTCGTATTTTTAATATTCGAAGGAATTTTTTTTTTTTTTTTTTTTTTTTTACAGGAAACTTAGATATAGAATTTAAAGAAAGGAGAGCACTTATTTTATATTATAAAAAAAAAGCAATTATAATAATCCTGAAGTATGACAAGAACCACGTTTATATATCCACTGAAAATATAAACCTATTGAAGTGAAACGAATTATCTAATTATTTTGAGCTTATAAGATTCCATCATCTATCAAATGAAAATAAAGGTAGTAAATAGATGTTCGTCTAATCTCAAATAGTAAATTATTCTTAAAATAGATTATTATCGTTTTCAAAATGATGTAGCAATTGTAGTCTTACTAACTCTATTTCATTATTTTTAGGTCCTTTAGTCCTTCCGGTTCTGCAATTAAGGTTCAGTTGTTTTTCACTTTACGTTTCGTTACTTACTCATTTTTTTTATTCTTTTTTATTTGTTTCTCTTTCATATTTGGGTTTACTAATTTTATTTCATTTTTTTCTTTTGGTATTTTAGTTTTTTCGGTTCTACAATTAATAAAAATATTTTTATTTATTCTTTTTTATTTCGTTTCTATCTTATATTTCATTTCTTACTAACTTCATTTTTTTTACTTTATGATTTTATTTTTTACTTGGTTTCCTATTATTACCCAACCTCCTATCATGATCATTTCTTTACTTTTGTCTCTCATCATTTTTCATCATCCTTTTCTTTTTCCTTTGTCTTTTTTGTTTTTCGTTTTATTTCTTTTGGTTCGAATGGCGTCATTTGATGCCGGTTTGTCTGGACACTTTCATTGCACAGCGAGAGTGGGGAGTTTTCGTCTCCCATTATTTTCTATTGCATCTTTTCATTTTCCATTATCTCTTTTTCTCTCCTGTTTACTTACCATCATTTCTTTTTGTCTCTTATCACTCCTTCTCGTCTCCCATCACTCCTCTTCGTCACCCATCACTTCTTTTCATCTTCCCATCACTTCTTTTCGTCTCCCATCGCACCTTTTCGTATCTCATCACTCCTCTTCATCTTCCCAACACTTATTTCGTCTCCCATCCCTCCTTTTCGTCTCCCTTTTCGTCTCCCATCACTTCTTTTATCGCTCCTTTTCATCTCCCATCACTCCTCTCCGTCTCTCATCACTTCTTTTCGTCTCTCGCCACTCCTTTTCATCTCTCACCATGTCCTATTTCTTTTTTTTGTTTCCTATTACTTCTCATTACTCTTTTTTACTCCCTTTCATCTTCTATTACTTTCCATTACACCATTGCTATTTCATTTTTTTTATTAGCATCTTTCTCCTTGATCATTGTAATTTACTTGGTTTTGGTACGAAATCTCGAAAATCATTTGAGCGACTGATACAAGACCGACAACAAAATCTCGACAATCCAATATCTTGACAAGTCAAAATCCTGACAAGTCAAAATTCCGACAAAATCATAACACATTTAAACTAAATATTACATATTGCAAAAATTATTTTATTAGAAACACACATCATAAAATTGTCGATATAATGACTTGTCAGGATTTTGGATTGCCGAGATTTTGGATTGTCGAGATTTTGTTGTCGATCTTGTGTTAGTCGTGCAAGTGATTGTCGAGATTTTGATTGGATACCAATTTACGGTTTATCTTTTTTATTTATTGTTATTAATTCTTTTATTTATATCACTTCATTAAAAAAATAAATACGGTGATTTTTTTCTTTAAAATCGTAAATGTGTGACTTAAATTTTAATATTTGTAAATAAAATATCATTAGATACGATTATTTTGAATAAATATGTTTGCAAAAAAATTTTTTTTAAATATCTTTTTGCGATAAAATTTTTAAGTTTAACCGATCAAAAATTAGCTAAGTTAAAAAATCAACCGTCAGCCGATTAATAAATTTACTCTATATATTGTACATCATGTGACATATTTGAAAAAAAAACCCAGGCGATATCAAAAAAAAACATAAATATAATAAAAAGCTTATTAAGTGAAACATATAAATTCTGAATTTATATTAACATGAAATGTTAAATTGTAATGTATAATTATCTTTCTTAAATCATATAATGACATATATCTTAATACTTTAAATTAATGATAATTTAGGTTTAGACTTAGTTATTTTGATGTGATTGAACTCCATTGTATCCATCTTCAGGACTGTTTGGAGGAACTGAAGATGCATCGTTAGTATTATTATTTGAATATTCTTGGAAAAGTGGTTGAATATCTATATAACATCGAAAGATTGTTGTAGGTGGTATCTTGTTGATAATCAACAGGTTGTTGAATGGGAGATATATCGTAAGCACTATTATCTGAATATTCTTGAAAATTAGGTTCAGGTTGTCGAACAATTTGTTGCCAAATTAAATGTTGTACATTATAATGATATGGGATTCGATGATCAGGAATGTAGGATAAATCAATTCTATTATTTAAGAGTTGCGTGATTTCTGTTAAATTTAATTCGGTATAAGTAACATGATAGATATATACATCATTTGGTAAAGGAAGATAAAATTCAAATTTTATATTATCAAAAGATTGTTGTGGGACGGCTTCTTGTTGATATTCGAGAGATTGTTGAATAAAAGGAATTGAAGATACATCGTAAGCATTGTCGTCTGGATGCTCTTGGAAAATTGGTTGAATATCAATAGTATCAAAAGATTGTCATGGGATGGTGTTTTGTTGATAGCCAACAGATTGTTGAATAATTTCTTGCCTAATTAAACGTTGTACATTATAATGGTACGGAAGTCGATGGTTGGGAATGTGAGATAAATCAATTCTATTATTCAAGAGTAGCGCGATTTCTATTAAATTTAATTCGGTATAAGTAACATGATAAATACGTGTATCATTTGGTAAAGGAAGATAAAATTCATATGTAAAATTTTGAAGTGCAGGAGCAGTTGTATTAATGTTATTAATATTCGAAGTATCTGAATTCGGATCAGAGTTTGAAGCGTATTGAAAGTTTTTATTATTATTGTCAATAATTGAAGGTATGCCGAAGTTAGTTTGATTCATTGGTAAATTAGAATAACCTTGTGTGACACGGTTATCTGAATTCAGTTTCTAACAATTTTTAAAATACCGTTAGTTTATAATGTATATTTATGAGAATTTCAAATTTTTTTTAAAAAAGAAAAGAATGGGGTCATGTATTTATTTATATTTGGGGTGGGTTTCTTTTTCACTTTTATTTTGTTTGCGTAACGTATAAAGTTGATCACCTATGTAAAATTACAATTAATTAGTTGCAGGTAAATTATTTAATATCATATGATATTTTCATATTTTCACGTAACAAAGTATATCGTGATTAACCCAGCCAAGTTTAATTGTTTCATTGAGTTGAATTGGTAGTTATTTAAGTATGATAGTTGATTGTCATAAACAATTAATCATTACATCGAAGAAGTGGATTTGACATCGGAATGTCGATCATCAAGTGATCCCATATGATACAAAATTTCCTTAAATATCTTACCATTAAAAGTAACTGTTAAATTCATTAATTTGCTGTTTTTAGTTTATGGATAGTTAAATCTTCGTCGAATATGATCAATAACGATTTGTACGTACTGTACATTATTACTTTCGTTAAGCATTCGGACCTCTTTCATAACCTTATTAGTATATCAAATAACGATCCTTTTTAAAACAGATACGGTGCATAATATATTTAAAGGCGTGTACAGACGATTGTTATAACATAATGATCATTGATTGTTATTACATTTGTTCTTACTTTGTGCCGTACAAGTAATCCTATTTATTATTACAAATTTGATAATCTTGGTAAAACGTGAAAAACAAAAAAAAGGTTCACAATCCGCTCTTTTAGTTACTTAATCATGTTGTGTGATATTTTCTTGATATATAAGGAAAAAAGATGTAACTAATCATCGGTTCTACGTCATACTTTTATCCTATCTACTTTGCCATTCGGAAATTCGGAACGAAGTTTCTTTCGAAAAAATTCTCTCATATTTTAAAATTCACAAAAAAAATCATGAAACAATTGAAACAATTGAAACATGCTACAACAAGATTTTTTAATTTATCAATAGGTCAAACTAAAAATAACTCTGAGATACCTCCAAACGTTATCCCTGTAAAAAAAGTCGATCCGTTTTTTATATTCCGTCTTTTTTCCATAAAAGGCTCATATTTCCGGAATTAATAACCTTATATCACGGAATTTATCGAATTATTTACAAGGCTCATTTTTACGGAGTTTTTACAGAAATAACGGATAAAATTTTTTATAGGGTATATGAATCAAGATAATTATTACAAATTCCTGCGCTTCAGAATAAATTTCCTAAGCCTGAACTATCAACAAATTATCATTCAACAAAATCTTTTGATAATATGAATATTCAACCTACTCTCCAAAAATCAATGAACTAAGATTATATACAAGCCTCATTTATATATACTATTATATAGTACGTATTTATAAAATTATCAAATAATGAATTATCCGAATTCTTGGTTATAGAAAATGTAACTATTTAGAATGAAATCCCAATGTAACAGTACATGCTTTAGCTCCACAATTTGACACCTACCATTTTAGTTAACCGCGACTCTAAACTACAAAAAAATTAAAATATATTATCTCAAATAAATTAACAGTTAAACTATGTCATTTATGATTTATACAGTATTATGCAGTCATTCAATTCTTTTTGGTCTTTTTTAGGCTTATTTTAATATGATTTGGCAACAGAGCCACTTAATTTTTAATAATTTACTATTAAATCAAAAATAGGTGAAACAATCTACCATATTAGTATTATTTATTTTTACATTTCGTAGTACCTATAGTAATAAAAATAAATATTAATCACGTGATAAATATTAGTCGATCGTTCTATATTTGCTTAGAACCTTTGTTTGTTAATTTTATTTCATACTTGATAAGCACTCCCCTATAAAAAAAAAATTCTGGAAAAAACTCACTCCGATAAATGATCATTTTTTCTAGTTTTTATTCCGAAGAAACTCACTCAGAAACGTGATCATTTTTCTGATAGGGCCAAACGACTCAACATTCCTGCACCACGTGTGGCACCTCGGTGAAAAAAAATATGGGATGTCAGATTAGTTAATACTTTTTTTAAAAAAAAAGGACACCTATTTTTCTAATCGAGAATAAGATTGGTCAAACCTGTTTATCTTATATAGACAAGAACAAAAGTGTATATCTATACTATATAGCCTCGTTACAACCTAATCCCATACATAAAGGAATAGTTTGCCTGCTATTTTAATAAGAAAAACAAAACACAATGAAATAATGTGGCTATTTGACTTTTGTTGATCGAAAATTTGATTAAGCATAATATTTATAAAAATTCACATATAAAAGATAGTTCATATTTTTTAGATGCCCAAATCAAACAACAACTTCTTACTCAACCATTTTAGTAAAAATTAGTTTTTATGTACTACAGTATGTCTACAAAGTTTTCATTAACTAGTAAATTTTCTAGTCGTACCAGGCAAGTATTTATATTATGTTTATTAAGGTCGTATTAATGATTTTAATATATTTTGTTTCTTAATATACAAAACAGTAACAAAATGGGTATATATAATTCATATAAACACTGGTTCCAATTAGAAAAGCAAATAAAATACGTTTTAAGAAATATAAAAGTACTCTTATCAGTAAAGAACCATCTGCTATCGAAGAAGAAGTGTCTATTGATAAAGAATAGACCTAAAAACGCATCCAAAATAAAATTATGATATGATAACTGGAAAACTAATTCAAACTAAATTCAATAATCATAATAATCATTTAAAAATTTTATACTTAAGATGTTTAAAAATTACTTTTATCGCAACTTCTATAATAAAATCATTAATTACAAATATAATGATTATTATATAATAAAGTAATTCATTGAGGAAGAGATTCCCAATATTTAAAATGATAAAAATTTTAATTTGTCATAAATTTTATAACCAAAAGGATAACATTACTAGCCTATTCCGCACTTTATCTAATGGATCGTTAACTTGTTTATTTGAACGATTTCTCTACTTGTGGCCATTTTATTTGAATATAGCCAAAGTTTAGATTGCTTTAATGAATATGAGATCGTGGTTAATGATGTAATGATGTAATGATATAACGCCCACAGTAAATACTGAAATAGTATATAAATTTGACGTCATATACAAGATTACGTGAAAAATTATTGCAAACACATGTTTACGATTAAATATCTATTTTTTATACTACGGAGTTCACATGTTTATAATATGACTCATCATGGTTAAGTGATACATGATTAAAATATAAAATAGCCACTTTTTTCTCTTATTCTCTTTAACTCCTCTCTCCTTTCTTATTCTTCTCGCCTTTCTATTTTATTTTTTTTCTTGTTATGTATGGTAATAGGTAAGGTACAACCAACTCCACACCTCATTTTAAACCGTAGGTACGACCAACTCCACGCTAAAAACTTTAAAAAAGTTAAAGCCATACATAAACAAATTTTTTAATAAAATTGAGTAGAGAAACCTGTGTTTATTGCTCGAACGACTTTCCCACATTACGTATATATACGTACGTATTTTATGTATGTATGTACATAGTACGTATTGTGTATATATGTAAACCAAATAATTAGATGGGGGAATGAGAAAGCTTATTTTTGATTTTTACAAAAATAATTTCTTTCTTGTTCTGATGCACATGTGCATTATTTGTTTTATTTGTTTTGATTTTTACGTAAATAATTTTCTTTTATAATTTTCTTTCTTGTTTTTAATGCATGTGTGCATAAGTAGTTGTATCTGGGGCCAGAACATAACTAAAAAAACACAGTTTTCATATAGAATTTGTCAGGTTGTGAAAGTTATTATATTATATATCTATATGTCCGAACGTCTCTGCTCAATTTTTGTTCTTAATAACCCAAATATTATTGTTTTTTTTTAATCCTATTAATTATAAACTGGTTGTATTAAGATTACAGGTAAGTGGTTTCTTTTTCCTTGAACGAAGCTTGCCACCTCTACGTGGTGTTCAGGAGTAACAGTTGTATGTTTATAACTGGCCAAGAGCAAGCAATATTTTATTTTACATATTTTTTGATTTTTTGCGTCATTTTGTATTGAATGTCACGTAAAAATGTTTAATATTAGCGTCATGTTTCGTATAATGGATCGTAATGGATCGTAAGGAGTTGTAAAAAAGAAATATGAGATTTTCAAAGTTTTGAGTCGGGTTACAGGTTTGACCCGACCCGATTGAATTGGAAACTTGGAATAATGGCGTCACAGCTCTTTTTTTTTAAAAAAAACAAAAAATCACTATTGAAGTTTTAAGATGTAGATATTACTAAAAGAAAGAAAATTATAAATAAAAGCTTTAACATTGTTTTAAAAATTGTTATTAAAGAAGTGAAATACGCGAAAATAATTGAATTATACTTTACAGAAATATGAATCTAATTATGTTTTGCAGGTTAACATTTATAGTACTACACTCAGAATAATTATTGCTAATGACAAAAAGTTGCTTTTAGATTGCACATTCCTGATAGATAATCTGAATTTTTGGGGAGTTAATATTGTTTAAAATTGAACTTGAAGGTGATTTTACTGAAGGTGTCATTAAGAACTTGGAGACAATATAATGAAATCTGTAAATTATAAGTTTATTAGATCTCCAAATACAATTGCCTGCTCGTTTTAACTAAAAAAGATTTTGTGCGAGCGTTATAAAAGATCTTGCGCGAGTATTAATAAAGCAAGCTATACAACATTATTAATTCGTAAACATTTTGTTAAAAGATTTTCAAAGTCCAAAATTCATCCAATAATTACTCATTCAAATTTTCTTTATAAGTATTAACGAAACAATATCAATAAATAGTAATTACAAAATTGACGTTCAATTAAAAATTTAAAAGTCATAAAACATATTAGTTGTTATTTTTCAAAATTCATAAAATCAGATATTTAAACATTAAATTTTATATCAGTAAAGCAAAAAAAAGATGATAAAATAGTAAAATTAATTATATGTGCCTATAAACTAAAAATACCGTCAGATAATGTTCAAGAAAGAAAAAAATATTATAAATTGATTTATGCTTTATCTTATGGATCGGTAATTTAAGGTACTGGGCAATACAGAATTGTATGAAAGGAAGATGTAAAGAAAAAGGCCTAAAAGAAAAAAGACCTAATAAAGAGAAAACCTAGATGGAGAGAAGATAGACCTAAAAAAAAGGAATACGAAAAAAAATAAGCCACACACACTCCACACTCCCACACTACACTCCCAACCACCTACACTCCCAATCCACACCCACACCCACCCACTCCCGACCCACACTCCCACACTCCCACTTCCAACCGCACTCCTCACACCCACCCACACTCCCACACTTCCAACCCGCACTCCTCACACCCACCCACACTCCCACACCCACACTCCCAACCCGCACCCACGCACTCCCACACCACCCACACTCCCAACCCACATACCTAAAGAGAGACGTAAAGAAAAAGGGTCTAAAGGAAGATCTAATAAAGTGAAGACCTAGGCAGAGAGAAGATAAACCTAAAAAAAAGATGATGAAAAAAAAAAAATGAAACACCACATACACAAACCCACACACAAATCCATACTTTCACACTCCTACACTCCCACTTCCACACTCCCAACCCGCACTCCCCACACCCACCCGCACCCCCAACCCACACTCCCACACTCCCAACCCGCACTCCCACACCACACTCTCACACTCCGCACTCCAAACTCACACTCCCACACCACACTCTCACACTCCCACACCCACTCGCACTCCCAACCCACACTCCCAACCCACACTCCCACACCACACCACCCACACTCCCAACCCACATACCTAAAGAGAGATGTAAAGAAAAAGGGCCTAAAAGAAGATCTAATAAAGAAAAGACCTAGACAGAGAGAAATAAACCTAAAAAAAAGATGACGAAAAAAAATAAAATGAAACACCACATACACAAACCCACACACAAATCCATACTTTCACACTCCCACACTCCCACTTCCACACTCCCAACCCGCACTCCCACACTTTCACACTCCCACACTCCCACACTCCCAACCCGCACTCCCACACCCTCCCACACCCTCCCACACTCCAACCCACATACCTAAAGGAAGACGTGAAGAAAAGGGTCTAAAAGAAGATTTTATAAAGAGAAGTCTTGGCTGAGAGAAGATGGACCTCGAAAATGAAAGTATATATTGTGTAGTTAGTTGACGAAAAAAAAAGACGATGAAAAAAAAGGGGTAAGGTATTGAGGGTATATAAATACTTTTTTTCGAATACATAGTGACTAATAATTAATAAAATCTTGATTGCGAAAAATCATGACAATCTTACATCACACTAATAACAATGACAATTTTTTTTGTAATAATCAAAAACGATACAGTATGCACCATCTCCTTAATCAAAAACAACACAGTATGATGCATCGTCCAAAAACAATATATTTACTAAGTAATTGATTATGTTTGGTATCATGTGATGATTACTAAATCTGTGCGACAATCGTTCTTATAAATATCCTAAATCTCTTCTTAAAATATCACTCTTAAAATACATAAATTATGACCTCGAGTTCTCACAATGATACAGATGGTAAGATTATAGGAATTTACCAGTTTTAAAGTATATTAACTAGTGCTGTAATTTCAGACTCTACACGAGTGAAAAGGCTTCACTTATCCTCTACGGCTATTAATTAGCAAGAGAAAAATTGCTCACATTCCAAAAAGCCCGAGAAGAAGGGAAAGAAAAGGAAGAAGAATACACAGAATCAAGGGAAATAATTATTGTCTCTTAGACATATCTCCAATATCAATATCGTGAAAATAATATGATTTCTTCAGTTCGCATGTATCTACATAACAGGAATATCAAAATATATGAAGTACCTTCCTTTGTTCATTCAGCAGCAATTAGACGTATTACAGTATTAATGGAATGATGAGAATTTCATGTATGGTACTGATGCAACCACGATTCTGGGTCAAAACACTGCAAGGGAATCTGATGGTTGGGTTCGATCAATACATCTCCTGAGGTCTGGGTGCAGATAAAAATGATATAGTATATCCAACAATGATGGTTGAAGTTGGTTTTTCTCAGAGTCTTCCTGACCTTCATAGAACAACCGCTCTCTACTTTGGTTCACAAACCACAATCCAGATTGTGTTAGCCATCAAACCTTTTTCTTTTCGTAAATATGCTTGAACCATAGATATTTGGAGATTGTAGAGACATTATTACGAACACTAGTATTATTGCACTGATTGCTGCATTGTACCTTCATACAAGCACAACCCCGCTGATTCCAACTAGTATCATTTCTTTTGGGACAGCAGAACCTAATACAAGTACCATAAACTATATTATTAATAAAATGGGTGTTCCTCTCGGTAGTTTTATTGGTGTTGGACGCCCTGATCCTAATAACAATAATAATAACTTTTCTCCTTGCAATGCGGCCAATCTTCCAGATTACCAAATGAATATTCCTGGACTGGAATTATTTAATGGGGTTCCAGTAAATAGACTTCCTGTAGGGTTTCCTATTGCACCAAATACATCTCCCATAGGTTTTCTGGTTTTAATTTGGATCTTTGGAAAATTCAAGTTGTAATACGAGATTCACTTCGCATATAATTTTATAAATGTGTACTTGGTTGGCTGAAGAAATGTAATTATTACATGTTATTTTATTTTTTTGTATAAACTCAAGATTTTTAAGACCATAATCTAGTAAGATATTTCCACTATGAAAGTCTTTATGAAGATATCCTAATTTATGCAACGATCGTAGTAGGTTCGCTATTGATTGCGATAACCAAAATAATTTCTGATTTCATAAAAATATGTTAAATCCAGTTTTCAGATAATTTCTCAAATTGCAAAATCCATAACACTCATAAAATCTTGAGTTTCTGGGTCTTTAGTTATTCCAAACGGCATTAAAAATAATATGCCGTCACCATATTGGCACAAAAAATCCCAGTGTATTTAAACTATATTTACAATAAATTTCAATAAAATAATTATTATTGAACGACAATAAAATAAAATAAATAGTTAGAAATAAATAATAGAAACATACTTCATTTAAATAATAATAATGTATTTGTCTGATGTATTCTGTATTCTGTGATCTATTTAGCGCAGCAAGAACTCTAGATTCACCTAGTAATGCCCAATACACTTTGGACAAACCACCTTCACCAACTTCTTTTATGTCTGAATTTTATCAAATGGTATCCAGCCTTGAAAGCGCTTATAGAAATTTTGACGCTCGTCATACATCGTAACTTTTATAAACTTATCAATATCCGGATTTCCACTCCATCCTTTATTTTTCTATGTTCTTTACACCATAATTTTTCAGTAAAGGGTTTATTGCAAAGTGGGCTATTTTTGATTACATAGGAATCTCTATCTGATATATTTAATTTGTTAAATTCTGTTTCCATTGGATAAAAATATAGGAATGATTTAATATGGGTTATATTGCGCTTTTGGTCTTTGAAATTTGCTTGTTTTTATTTACTGAAAAAAATTTAAGTTTGACGGAAATTTTATTTTTTTCGGGTCATTTTTTTCCGGAGATATTGATCTGCATTACGGATCTCAAAAAAATATTTTAGATCTCAGTTTTGCTTTATATTAAATAAAAATGTGGTTTGCATATAAAGATATAATAGAGCTTTATAGAGGAAACGAGTATAGTAATTTGGCGTTATAATTATGATGATATTTTCATTGTGGTCATTGTAGTTTACTTTTATGAAATGTAAATACTGTAATAATGGAATAAAAAATTGTTTGCATATGATTGTTTTTTTCCTTAAAATCATCATCATTATTTTTAGAATAGAAAGTAAAAGATAATATGAAATTTAGGTTTTTTTTAATATATTTTTTATTTATGATATTAAGTGTGGGATAACGAGTGTCAGATTTTGAATTTTCGGGATTATGATTTATCGGGATTGTGAGCGTCGGGTTTAGTTTACGTTATAACGGGATTCTGATCATTGGGATTCCATCGTTGCAGTAAAAAAAAATTTTTTTGGTTTTTTTCCCTTCAGTTTTTCCTTTGATGGTTAAACTGAATTTATTTATTTTTTTTATTAAACCGAAAAAATTTTTTTTTTGGTTGTTTTTAACGGTTAAACCAAAATTAAATTTTTTTCTTATGGTTTTTGAAATCCGTATTTTTTTATCACTTTTTTCGGTTTATCATTCTTCAGTTTTTAAAATCTGATTTTTTTCTTTTTTTTTAAACCGGATTTTAAATTTTTTTTTCCTTTTTGTTTTTTGTTCTTTCCCCTTTAGGTTTGGATCAGTGATCGGATTGACGCTGCCGTGCTATGCTGAGCCCCTAATTTTTTTTTTCATTATTTTTTTTACCAAAAGTTTTCTTTGTTTCACCTTTTAGGTTTGGATCGGTATTTTTATTTGAAATAAATATAATTCGTGTGATAAAATAAAATAAAATAGTTTTTTATTTAAAACTATAAAGATTAATAAAATTTGGCTGTTAACAAATAAGGAACTTGCTGCAAGTTATCTGTTACACTCATCATGTTCATCATATGACATTATATTATTTTAAAAAATTTCCAACGTTTACAGAAATGAAAATCTGGAAAGTATGTACCTTTTAAATAATTTAAAAAATAATTTTACAAACTGGACCAGTGAGAATGAAAAAATTGATAATTTAATTCAAGAAATGCAATCAAAAATTAATAAATATAATGAACATATGATAAGCTTGTCAATAAAGAAATAAATTTGCTACAATATTTTCAGCAATATGAAATGATGGTCCATTAATTTATAATTATAATGAATATAATTATACAAGAGAAAAGAGTGTAAAAGTCAATTTAAAATTATGTACTAATAATAAGAAATGTTTCGTACAATTTTTATTAATTTATGTATGTATATTTTTTTTTATTATGTTAAAAATTCGAATTTATAGGGCGCAGCTAAATTATAAAATAAATGTTGGAAGAAAACATTAACAGTTAAAAAGACTTAATCGGTTAATTAACCATAAATTGAAGTTTTTCAAATTAGTACAAGTAAATAAAAATTCACTTCAATTCATTCATGGAATATGTAGGATTTTATATGACCGAATCCGAATCATATGATTTTATTTGCGTTAAAAAAAATTCATTGTGATTGGTTAAAAATTTCTAATGTAAAATGAACTAACGTCAGAAAGTCAATTTTCCTGTCGAA
This sequence comes from Rhizophagus irregularis, assembly GCF_026210795.1. Classification (NCBI taxonomy): domain Eukaryota; kingdom Fungi; phylum Glomeromycota; class Glomeromycetes; order Glomerales; family Glomeraceae; genus Rhizophagus; species Rhizophagus irregularis. The sequence continues at coordinate 276,990 of NC_089435.1, read as the reverse complement.
CAAGTTTCGCTAATTTATGCACAGACAAGAAGGTCGGTAATTTTTGATTTATGTATTTTTTTATTTCGAATACATTTATGATACAGTACTATTAAAAATTTTCGATCATAATAAATCGACAAAAAAGTACAAAAAGTACTACAGATAGGTCGTGGTATTTTTTGATAATCCAAACAGAGTTGACGCTTCTGCGCGTGTGTTAAAACAATTCTTTTCTTTGTTAAGTAAGAATATTGGGTCTTTCTTTTTCCATGTGGTTGAAATATTGTGATTCATAATAAACCTTTCATACTTTTTTTTAAATACAAATTTTTAAGGATTAGCACGTGCATTACATGCCAGTGTTATATGGAGTCATGTGATTTGTCAGTATAATTTACTATGCGGAATTACTATAAAGGGACAGGTTACATCGTGATTCGGAAAACCATTTATGATATCACAATGAGGCTTTTTTTTTTTTTAACTTTATTAATAACATGATGATCGCAGAAACGGCGCATCATGTTCATGTTCTAGACGACATGCATCTGCTACAATGAGGTTTTTTTATTACAGCTGATTTAGCAAATTTTAAAGAACTCGGAAATATTCGGTAAAGCTCAAAATAAGATAAAATTATACCACCGTTCTAATAGTACTCCAAAATTAACGTATAATTTTTATTTTTTGTCAAACTTTACCGAATATTTCCAAGTTCTTTAAAATTTGTTAAGTTTCCGACCTTTTTGAAATCAGCTGTAATTGTGAAATCAATGAAAATTTATCGGCATAGGAAATTATCGGTGCATACAGTAGGAAGATCGGGTTTTGACTGAAGATCTTTAAAAGATAGTAAATGCATGCTGGTCTTCTATTTATTATGAGATTATCAGCTTGAGACGTTTCAATCTCTGATTCACAAAATTGGTGTCACATCAGATTATATATTATACCAGTCACAGCATGAATTTTTCTTAATTTTTTAGACGATCTTTACAGTGAAATTCAAGTTAATATAATGATATTTTTATTAAGTATGCGATAATTATTAATAAAAGCTGTATTGAAGAAATTCATGACAAGATTAGATGTCGTCATTTTAAATTGAAAAGTAAATAAACTATATTATTTTGTAGTATAACCATTACTTTTATAGTATTTGCTCAAACAATTTTTCTAAATATTACTATTAAAAAAAAAAAAAAATAGGATTATACGTTGCTGCAAGAAACTTTCCATCTAATGCTAATACATTGTGGATGGGAGTCATGAAGGTACGAAATAAAATTAATTCTAGTTTGTAAAGATGAACTTCAAGTTAACACATTTTCATCAATCGTGTTTAGTTCCTTAAATGCGTTATAGTTTTTTGGTCATTAGAATTTGACTTACAACCTGCTTATGCCGAACTTGTGTGTATTACAAAATTATACTCTATTTGAATTATGGATACTAAATCTATATTTTTTATAAACTTTTAAGTATTCCATGGTGGTATCTTCGGCGAAGGGTAATTATTAATTATTGATGCTTTTTTTAATATTAAAGATAACTAGTGTATTAATTATTTTTATAGTAGTTTTCTTACCGAAAATACACGAGAGAATCAGCAAAATTTGAAAGTCGCGATGAATCAGTTGCAAATCATTCAAAGTTGAAAAAATTGGAAGTCATTGCCATTTCAAAAGAGATTGGTAGATTTCCTGTTCAGGTATTCAACCTTTTAAAACTATAGATTTTAATTCTTTCAATAATTGAATATTAACAAGTGTTTTTTTCCTAATATATAGGTTGCTACGAATTGGCTCCAACAAAAAGCTGCTCCTAAAGTTGGTACTAACTTGAAGAAAATCTTAAATCACTTAAATTAAAGTGAGTATAATTATTTTCCTATAATTAAGAAAATTTTACATTTTTATTTGTATGTTACTATAAGAGATATTCCATCTTAACATTCTTGTTGAAATAAAGTGTACCTGCAAAAAAGTCGATCCGTTTTTTATATTCCATCTTTTTTCGTAAAAGGCTCATATTTCTGGAATCAATAACCTTATATCACGGAATTTTTACATTTTTCATGAGTTGATCCGTGAAAGGCTCATTTTTACGGAGTTTTTACAGAAATAACGGATAAAATTTTTATAGGGGTATTTTTCTCTTGTATAAATTGATATAAACTTTTTAATACAATTGGATTAACTTCATAACCTTCCCTATTAAAGTTTCTCGCCAAAGTTCTGTTAAAAAATGTATTTTGTAAAACTTTGTAGATAATCAACGTAGATAATCAACAAAAACTTGATATTACTTCTTTAATCGGTGCTAAAACTTTGCTTTGCTCAAAGAAAACATTTAAGTATAGTTGTTTTTACAATTCACAGAACAAACGTAAAGACAAAAAATTCCATTATCAGAAAATCTTGTTTAATAATATGTATTATCTAAATGGAGTGTGATTTATACAATTATACATTTAAACTTAAAAAATACTCTTTTAATTTCTTCGATCAATCATGGTTTTTATCTTTACGTTATTTGTATATAATAATTAGCAGAATGATAAATAAAAGGAAATCTTATTGAATACATTAAATCTACTTTTTTTTTAAACGAGGAATTTTGTTAAAATCTTTAAACGCTTTGATCATGTGTTAATTTTAATACTCAAAGAAAAGTATTTTATTTTATTTTTTTAAAGAAATTTAGATATAGGATAGATAAGGCACTTATTTTTATGAAAAAAATAATAATAATCCCGAAGTATGACAAGAACCACTTTTATGTATCCACTGAAAATTTAAACATTATTTGAGCTTATAAAATTCTATCATGCCTATTTATTCCTTATACTCTTTGAACTTAATTACCGAAATGAAAATTAAATGTAATAAATAGACGTCCGTTTAATCTCAAATAATTATTCTTAAAATAGATTATCATAGCATGTAACATGTTGTATATTTGAATTAAAAAAAAAATATTTTCGAATAATATTGGAAATGGACTGTTGGTATAAAATAATAATAATAATAATTGTCCGGAGCGAAGCGAAGGACTATATATGTTTATGAACCTTAATGACATATTGGATCACGTGGCGATGTCCGTTTGTCCGCACGCGTCACGTCGGCTGATTCTTTGTGCTACATAGATAAACAAACCTGATAAACAAGATAAGCTAGTGTTAGTACTGTGTTAGTGTTACAAAATATACTGCGTTACAAGAATAGTGTTACAAGATATACTGCAAAAAAAAAAGTGAAAAAAAAATTTAAAATGTTTTGTAGAATTAGAAACTTTAGTTAGATTCGTAGAAATAAAATAATGTATTTTATTTACAACACAAACGCGCGTTAAATATAATATTAGACATAATAAAATGTTTTTATCAAAAATACCTTCAGTTTTTTTGTTTTTTTATTGTTAGATCTATTATTAAATTCAGTTTCCTGGCATCATGGAAACTAAACGTTTCTCTTCGGCTAATCTTTCTTTTAATCTTGTGCATTCTTTAATACGCTAAAGTCTCTCGAAATTGAACGGTTTGAAGAGAAGATCTTCAAGGGCGCGTACCCGAGACACTGCCACAAAAGCAAGACCTGCGATAAACTCTTTATCACCAAGGTCTATTGTAGCCTTTTGTAATGTAAGACCCTGACTTTTATGCACCGTAATTGCCCACGCAAGACGAACTGGAATTTGTAAGCGCGAACAAGGAGCTCCAGATTTACCATTCCAGGTACGTCTAATTGGTACAATTGGTACAACTCTTTTACCCTCTAAGCTAGTAATGGTGGGACCTTTATAATTATCGAAAGAGATCAAGACCGCAATAGGGAGTGAAGGGGGACCCTGATCTTCTTTGAATATTATGTCTTGGACAGTTCCCATTGAACCATTGACTAGCCCAGCGTCTGTCTGTAAGTTTGCCGTTAACATGACTCTTGCGCCTCTCGCCAGCAATATATATGCTCCGAGACCATGCGCTGTATCTGAGTCAGCTTTTTTAGCTTCTTTTCCACCTGTATGTATAGCTTGGATTTTGGCAACAGGAGCATCCAAAGATCGAAGTCGATCTATATTTACCGCGTTGACTTCGGACCACTTTGTTAGAATGAACAAAGCGTCAGAGAATCTACTACGTTCTATTATACTGAGCTTGTCTTCAATTCGTGTGGTAAGAATTTTCCAATCATCTATAGTAGATTCTCCATTACGCAGTCTTAAGAGAATATTTCTAAAGTTTTGTTGCTCTTTAGAATTTCTGGATTGGCGCTGTGCAATTTCAAGCTTATACGCTTCTTTGAACTGCTTGTATGCCACAATACCACTATTAGATAATGAACCTCGTTTTGTATCAGCATACATAGGAAGATCAAGGACAGGTGGAAGTTGGCCGAAGTCACCGAACAAAATAATCGACCTGCCACCAAATGGTTCGTTATTATGTTCAGGAAAAGCTTGTCGGAGCCGCTTATCAATTATAGCAAGCATTCGACGACCAACCATACTCTTCTTGTCAATTATTACGTAACTTACATCTTTTAATTTATCTTGTAGTTGCTTCAGCCGTTCTCCGCTTATATCAAAACAGTTTGCGTCATTAACTATCGGAATTGATAGCCCTGAATGAATCGTTATACCTTCAATGTTGAAGGCTGCAACTCCTGTCGGAGCGAGCACTGCTATAGGTGACTTAGGTCCTCCTGCCATTTCTCGAAGCCTGCATTGGATTGCTTCTATTAGATAGGTCTTACCAGTCCCAGCAGTTCCCATCACAATGATCCTTAAAGGTTCATCTTGACGTCCCTCAAGCGTATTGTGATAATGTGATTCTATTCGCTCGAAAACAATTTTTTGATTAACATTTAATGTTTGATAATCCATTAATACGTTTTCTTCTTCACCAATCTTAGGATTTCTACTTAAAAACGTATCAATATCCACGAGGTCCGTATATCGTTCCCTCGGATCGTTAATCCAGTCATGGTTCCGATCTATGTCTCGTGAACCTAGATCGAAAGAGCAATCGAAATTTGGTTTTGGGCCCATCTCAGCAAGAAACATCCAGTCAGGTCGATGTTCGTCTTGTTCATTATCATCTTCTTCAAATAGTTTTTCTTCATCGTTTATTTCGCTTTCTTCATCGTCTATAGATGACCCAAGTAGATCAATTGGATCAGCATTGATCTCTTCGATATAATCGTTGTACAAAGATGACCATGCAATAGTTCCGTCTTCGGTTAAATCTTGATCTCGGTGTCTAACGTGAAGAAGAACCTTCACTCGGCAAAACTCCTCCCATTGAGGACCCTCGCGTAAGGATGATGGATGTGGAAAGACACGCACAACATTTTCCTGTTGACACTCTTTCCATCGACCTTTAACCAACTTGTGTGTCAAGTAAAGCCGGAATAGTGTAAAATCTTCAAGTTCGGTAGGTCGATCCCAATATATTTTCAAAGGTGATTTCTCCGTTCGCCCCGAATCATTATTAACAGAATAAGATTCTTCACTTTCCCCAGTACCACAAATCCATCTTGGTGCTTCTTTGTTAAGATTCAAGAAGACAAATTGCTGACTTGAATGGTAAAGAGGAAGGCCGAGAAGAATATGGCAGGTTTCTTGGGCAGAGATGTCCTGTTCCGCAACACTATGTAATAAAAGCTTTTGGGCCGGAGCAAGTAACGTATCTTCTGGCTGACTTTCACTAAGGATTCGATTTAATACGTCCGAAAAGGCTGACGATCGCGGTTCTGCTTTGCTTGCATATTTTGCAACGTATTGCAGCGCAGCATGTATACTAAGGATTGGCTTTAAATCCACATTAGCCCTCCAACCCTGTAATTGAAGTCGACTATGTGAATTTATGTATTGATCGTTCCTTCTCGTTACAAGCTCCGGTTGTCCATTGTTATCATCTTGCACGAATGTTCTTTCAACAATTTCTTTAGGATATCTAAACCGGCAAATTTGTTGTCCTTCTCGGTTGATACGAAGACAGTACGCAGGACTACATCAGGTATGTCGTTGCAATTTATTAATCAAGTCGATGTAGTCTTGCTGGTCATCATTTAATTCATTGCTTTTCTTTTGGCACGGATGCCATTTAGGAACAGGCATATCGAGTCCTGGATTTATTGTGGTAACGAGACTGTCAAGATATTGTATAATTTCATTCATTTTGTTCTCATCTTCCTTCATATGCTTCCATTCTATTGTAGGTGCATTTTTTCTTTTTCCGATTCCATGCACGTGCCACTGGTAAAAAAATGGTCTATCCTACACATATCCTACATATATCTTACATATATCAGGTACTCAAAATGTAGAAAATCATACACAAATAATACACATATCATACACATATCGGGTATTTATATATATAGTATACCTATCAGGTACCTGATATATGTATGATATATATATTAGTACCCGATATGTGTATGATATGTGTATTATTTGTGTATGATTTTTTACATTTTGAGTACCCAATATGTGTAAGATATGTGTAGGATAAATCATTTTTTTACCAGTGGTGAACACTGCCGCGATGTTGCCATTCGAACCTAAACCACCAATCTTCCAAATCCTATTGTTTCTTTAAGACGTCATTAAAGAAAATTTCAAATCGCTTATGAAAAAACCAGTCCGCGATATGAGGATTATCCACGATATTTTGGTGATAGCGTTTGGCTGAAGTTTCACGATTACTGTTAGATGGCATAAGCTAATGGAGCTCAGGCCAATGCAAATCGGCGGCACTAAACGTAAAAAAGATTAAGCCATCCGGTCCTATCTGCTTAATCATATCATTTAATTCATTGCATCGAGCATACCAAAATTGATGAGATCCACGTAAACCTTCTCCAAATCGCATGATTCTATTGGCCATATAGTTATCGCCTTGGGTAATTCTTTCCTGAATATCTGTAACGGTAATTTGCGCATCGGTAAGATTTTGCTTAACGTACACCTTTCCTTCTTGTAGTGCCCGCCAACGCATTTGGGAATTCAATGTGAAATACCGCCAACGAGCATAACGCGCAAATCTTCCGTCCTTGTATTGAAGAAGGTACCTGAAATACTCGGCAGGCTTTATATCTCTAATACGTTCTGCGCGAAGGTCTGCACTTCCAGTCGGGTATAAGGTTAGGAATGCGCATGCTATATACCCTGACGTCTGGAATTCGTTAACAGGATTTCCATTTATTTGTGGCCACATTATGTGATGATTTTCATTTTGTATTCGATCGAGTGTGTTTCTAATAGCAGTATCTTTACGATTGGCTGAGGGTGGAAGTGGAACGAAGGTACGTGTAATAACGTCATCCTCACTTTCGTCGTAATCAATATCTTCATTAATATCTTGAAGTTGGTCATCAATTGTGCCATCAATTGGCAGAGACTGGAGAATTTCATGATCGATGATTACGTCAGCGTAGTAACGATTATTTTGTTTTAACCAGATTAACGCTTGAGTGACCTTATCACGACAAACTTTGAAATCCCTAAACGCTTCCGCATTGCTCGCAGATTGACGACATATGACAAGCACATCTAATAACGATGGATGCCTAGGAAGCTTTGAAGCAAATTCTTGGACATCTTGAGGAAAGTTGATTACGTTTCCTCGATATCCATGCTGACCTCCACGAAGTCTATAAACCGACATCACGGGAAATACTCGCGCAACCAACATTTCCTTAATTTCTGTGAGATCACGAAGTTCATCAGGTACTTCGCCTGGGTCCATATTGTTATCTTTCGAAAATTTTTTTGGCTGCTTTTCTTTATGGCAACATCGGCATTCCCCCTTATAATTACAATTGATGGAAAATTTTCATTGCACGTCGTGCAGAGCGAATGTTTAAATTTATTAACTTTGTTACGAAATTTCTTTAGAAAATCTCGCTCGAATTCACCAAGTACACCAGCATCGGTATGTGTGTCTGCGCCATCTTCTGCGCCGTCATCTTCTGCGCCGTCCGCGCCACTATCTTGATACTTTTGCTGCGGATTTTTTTGTTGCGAATTCAAGTCTTGGGCCGTTGTATTTTGAATATTTTTCAGGTATTTTCTTCGTTCACGGTAGTAACTAAGACATTTTTCACGTTGTTCGTCCGTTTCTGTTGCTAACTTTACGCGTTTTCGTTCTTTGTCACGTGCATCACGCGCCTCTCGCTCTTCAGCATTTGCATTTTCCCTTGCTCTTTTTTGCCGCGTAATTTCACGTTGCTTTGCAAGGCGTGTTTCACGTTGACTAGATGTTTCATTCTCTCTAGCTTTACGCTTTCGAAGTGTGTCTCGGCTTATGAATTTATTATCCATTATGCATGCTATAGAGAAACTCCATAGTAAGGTTGCTTGCCGAAATCAAGTAGTTTAGGCCAAGGCCGAAACTTTTTTAAAACCGAAAGTTTAGGCAATTAAAAGTAAATTTGCCGAAATTATACAATGCCGAAACTTTTACCGAAAGGCCAAAATTTGGCCGAAATTATTGGCCAACATTAATACTATAATTCTGGCCGGAATAATGATCGACATGTAAATTTCCTTTTATGGAAATTTATGTAACATTTGTGTGACACATTTCTCCGATTTTACTGGGAAACAAAATTTCCTTTTTTGGAAATTTGTGTAACGTCACGTGACACAATATCATAATTTCGGCCGAATTTTAATTTTGGCCAAAATTAAGACCGAGTTTCGGCCTAATTTCGGCATTTTCGGCATTTGATTTGATTGGCCGAAACCTTTCGGAATTTCCTTTTTAGTTTCGGCAGGCAACCTTACTCCATAGTGGCTTGTATTTTACTTTTGTTAATCGAACATCGCATATGATCATCACGCCAGATTACCGTATTTAGAATAAATATTAGTGATAAAAAACGGTTAATTATGCATTTATTCTTACGAATTTATTTTTACCAATTTTCAATTGTTAATAATTAATTACATGATAATAGTATGATATACTTATTTAAATTTTATTTTACAAATAATACTCAAATTTTATTAACGTATACATTCAATTATTACATTTGATATTTATGATTACTACATTTCTTATCTAACCTTAAATTCGAAATGTTGCAAAAGTAATTAACAAAATTTTCTCACTCCGGACCCCCAACGGTTTCCGTTTCCTAGTATAATATATAAATCTATCAAACCTACTCTTAAAAAAAAGCTTGCTTAATACCACAGTTTTATCTTAAATTATGATTTGGGTTTAGCATTAGTTATTTTGATGTAATTGAATTGTACCCGTCTTCAGGACTGTTTGGAACTGAAGATGCATCGTTAGTACTATTATCTGAATATTCTTCGAAAGATTGTTGTGGGATGGCATCTTGTTGATAATCAACAGGTTGTTGAACAATTTGTTGACAAATTAAATGTTGTACTTTATAATTATATGGAAGTCGATGATCGGGAATGTGGGATAAATCAATTCTATTATTTAAGAGTTGCGCGATTTCCGTTAAATTTAATTCGGTATAAGTAACATAGACATGTGCATCATTTGGTAAAGGAAGATAAAATTCAAATTTTATATTATCGGAGAATTGTTGTGAGATGGTGTCTTGTTTATAATCAACAGGAATAGGAAGAATTGAAGATACATCGTTAGTATTATCATCTGAATATTCTTGGAAATTACGTTGAATATCCATAGTATCGAAAGATTGTTGTGGGATAGTATCTTGTTGATAATCAACAGGTTGTTGAATAGGAAGAATTAAAGATACATCGCAAGCAGAATATTCTTGATAAATTGGTTGAACATCCATAGTATCGAAAGATTGTTGTGGAATGGTGATTTGTTGCCGAATTATATGTTGTACTGTACATTATAATGATATGGAAGTCGATGATTGGGAATATGAGATAAATCAATTCTATTATTCAAGAGTCGCGCGATTTCTGTTGAATTTAATTCAGTATAAATAACATGGTAAATACGCGTATCATTTGGTAAAGGAAGATAAAATTCAAATGTATTATTTTGAGACACAGGAGCAATATCATTAGAATTATTAATGAAGTTATTTCCAGTTTGACCTATTGATAAATTAGAATAATCCATGTTCTAATTGTTGAGTTTATACTGTATATTGTACTGGTGAAAATTTTAAATTTTTTTAAAAGAAAAAATCAAATGTATTTATATTTTTTTTTATACAGTATGCAATAGTACCTTGAGTTGTATAACATATTTTCTTTTTTTAAAGGGCGTTCATAAATAAATACAATATTATTTATATTGTATGCAGGTAATAAAATGATCGTCGATTTTTATAAATTTTTTATAAAAGGGGTTATATAAATAAACTAAAATTCATTTGTCAATAACTACAGTTCTGATTGGAAGAGATTCCAGGTCAGAAAAAAAAAAAATTTTATAGTTGATACAATATAAATTTTTTATTAAAAGGGGTTATATAAATAAACTAAAATTCATTTGTCAATAACTACAGTTCTGATTGGAAGTGATTCCAGGTCAGGAAAAAAAAAAATTTTCTTTCTTTTTTTTTTTTTTTTAATTGTTCAAAAAATTTATAATATACTCTTTATATAAATTCCCATAAAATAAAAAAACCTGAAATAAATAAAAAAAAAATTTTTTTTTTTAAAATATAAAAAAGAAGGCAGGGACCCTTCATATGGTAACTTTTTTTCAAGACCCACATCCCTATCGATTTACGATTATTCTTTAAGTGATATTATTGTTTCAGATTTAATTATCTGAATTTTTAGAGTCTTCATTGTACATAAAAACTGTTCAATTTTCCCCCAATTCTCCATTTTTCAATATGATTGATGTTGTACATTCTGTGAATCTTGACCAGCAACGTCCTCATTTCCCTCACGATCAATATTTTCCTAATAATACACCTGCTACTATCTCTACCACTACGCCTGTTCAAGCATCTTTTGGTTTCGATTTACCAGGTGAACTTACTCAATCAACTTCTTGCGTCAATAATTTTTTCGAAATACCAAATTGGACGTTCATTGCTGCAATGACATTTCAATTATCAGACCAGGATATAAATATTAATAACTCACCTCAATCGAACGTTACGACTTCCCAACAATAAAATTCGCGACAATATAACGATATGACAGCTACCGCTTTTTCTAATCAACATCAATATTCTCACGATTCCTCAGTTCAACAAACTTCTATTTTACCTTCCCCTCCTTTTGTTGAACCTTCAGGAAATTATATCGCGATTTCATCAGCTACTAATAGTACTCTATGGTTATCCTTCTTCAATTTTACCAACATCTAATACTCAATCTATTACATTAACTAATAATTTGGATACTGGTAATCATATTGGTAATAATTACTCAATCAATTCTCGTAACGCTTATACAACTCAACAACAACATCATCATCAACATCAACAACAACATCATCATCATCATCAACAACAACATCATCATCATCATCAACAACATCATCATCATCATCATCATCATCAACAACAACAACATCATCATCATCATCAACATCATTACAAATCAATTAATTTCAGGTTATAATTTTAATCCAAATCAAATGTTATCAAACTTCGATTCCTTCCTCTATTGGCAATAATTCACAACATCATGATAATCATCAAATATCAAGATCTATCAATAACTTTTCTCGTCAAGACGCTACAACAAATTTACCTATCAGTATAGCTCCAAATTTGTTTATGCAACATTTAGTAATCAATCAAGTAATGGTTCAACAATGTTAGTACCATTATATGATCCTTCTACAATTTTTACGGCCAAACCTACTCCTACTTCCACTCCTACTCCTACTCCTGTTTCAACAACAATTTCTATTTCACAAAATTCTAACACTACTTCTGAAAGTACTTCACCAATAAAACAGACATACAGTCAACTCTGGATATAACGAACCTTCCGTTCCAGGAGGTTTAGTTCGGTATATAGTGAATTCGTTATATAATATACCAAACTAGTTTTCTTTATAGGTAATTTAGGCCAAATTTGTAATGCTGGCCAAAATTATAATTTCTTTTAACACAAATTTTCGAAAAAATTACTAGTAATTCTGGCCAGCACTATAAAATTGGCCTGGACTACTATATAGTCACATGACCGTTCGTTATAGAAAATATAAAGTTATTATATAGCTGATATATAGGGGCTGGTTAAGTTTGGTTCGGATGCGTTATATAGTGTTTTATTATAAAAGTTCGTTATATCCAGTGAAATTATTTATAAAAAATCGGTTCTGGAAATTATGATTCGGTATAGCGAGGTTTCGGTACAAACAAGTTCGTTATAACCAGAGTCGACTGTACTCATATAGTGGACCTCCAAAGAGTTGTTATTCAAGATTACCCTTATATGACAGACCTTTCAAATGTGATCAGTGCCCTCAAATCATTTTTATTTTATTTTTTATCTTTGCTAATTAAGAGACTTACCGAAAATTTTTTTTTATATTAGGTTTCAACAGGAACCACGACCTCAAGCGGCACAAAAGGATCCATTTGGTCGTGAAATCTTATCCTTGCCAATATTGTGAAAAACAATTCAGTCGAATGGACGCGCTTAAAAGGCACGTCCTTGTTCATAAAAAAACAAAGATATACATATTAGTACGATAGGCGTTTTTTGGTTGAACGAAAAATGGAAAGGTTGATCAACATTATGAAAATTTTCCATCTGGTTTTGGCTAGACTAGAATACTCCGTAGTTAATTATTTTGGATTTGATTATATTACTAAAATCAAGATATAAATGACGTACTACATGATCTGTTCACGACCCATTGTCCCACTATACTTTGTGTACATTGGTTGTCAATATTTCTTGCTATAATTAGCGATTCAAATTGAACAAAATTTTTTATATTTTATAGAATGAATGTATAATATATAAATAATTTGGCGTGATTTGAATTACCTGTTGTTGAGATATTCTACTTAATTAATTTTTGGACTAATTAAAATTCTTTAACAATTTTTTTAAAATTTGAAAAATATGTATACACTATAAAATTTTAGCACTTTATAATAATTTATAATTATTTTTTTAATATTATAATTGTTGGCTCTTAACTTTATTCGTAACATTACTCGTAACACACTATATATTAATTAAGTTACATAACCCAAAAGTAATTTTACAACCCTATATGTTAAAAAGTAAAATTTTTACGACACTAGGACTTACTCATATCTGATTGTTCGGATTTTGATCGCAAAATCCGTTAACCAGTCCAAAAATGTAATCAACATAATTACAAATAACACCTTCATTTTTTCTTATTTATAAATTGCGATCAAAAATTCTACTTTTTTGTGGATCCGTAACTGATCAAGTTCGTCACCCAATAATCAATGTACAGGCCTACCATTAATAATTTTTTTCTTCACTAATTTACATAGCTTTCAAAATTGCACAAGATAATCAAGAAGGAAGATGAATTGATGAGTTGAATAATCAATAAGTAATTTTATTGAATGTATAATATGACGGTCTCTTTAACCGACTGCGTAAATTATAGTTATTTTACAGTTTTATATTCTTATTGAATATCTACCGTAATAAAAGCAACTGTTAAAATCACATTGAGAATTAAATCGATTCAGCTAAAATCGAAAATTGATTTTAATGCAAATAAGTTAGATGGCCAGTTTCGTTTAATGTAGTCAATAACGATTTGCATGTACACCCTTCATTCTTTAAGCATTCGGGAAATCCATGATCTCAATCAAATGACGATCCTTTCTTATTTTTTTTTTTTTTTTTATAAACGTATTTTATTCATTTTATTAGTAAATTAAAACGCATTCTATTGACTAGTAAATACAAAAAAAATACATTGAAGCTAGTTATTTCTAACTACACCTCTCCATATAAAAACTTTAGAATAATTTCTAAAGTGTAAACTATCGTAACCAGCGTGCTATTCACGATATATTCTCATAAACTAAGTATTTACTAAATTACTAATTACTTGACTAGCTATTTTAAATCTATTATGATCTCCTAATCTAAATACGTCATTTTTTGTTTGTTCTTCTAAGTCTATTTTTACTAATTTTTTAATTTTTTTACTGTTTTTAGTATTTTCTGATTTCTCCAAATCTAGTAGTTTTCCATCGTCATTACTTTTGTTCCTTTTTCGTTTAGTATCTTTGAAAACACCCATTTGTTTCTCCAATTCAATTGTCTCATTGCAGCGCTCTATCCAAATCTGTTTATGAACCTCACTTAAATACTCGTTAAGAATCAATAAAACGAGTTTTCGTTCTTTATTTTTTTTATAAGTAGTTAACCATTTCTCATTGATTAAACCTCTTGTTACTTCTCTAATTATACCTTCAGTTGTCATTATAAAAGAGCGACTTGAAGCTATACTTAACAATGTGTTTGTAAATTCTTTACATGGTATATCTTTGTCCAACATGTCTTGATTATCCAATAAAATTTGATTAATACTATTATTAAAAATGTTCATTTCTGTCATAGCATTATTTGAAACACATGTCCAAATATGTTCCCATGTCTCATCTTCTATCGAGCATCGGGGGCATTTACTATTGGTTATTCCGCATACTCCTCTTTTGATCCTTTCTTATTTATTTATAATAATAATAAAATATTAATATATATCCCGAGTTACACTATAATAAACTAATTCTAACAAGATATAAAAGGTAATTTCTTAAATTCTAAACTAACAATGTAATTTCTCTTTCCCTTCATTATTATTTCTAAAAAATCATTAATTAAAATAAATTAATGAGGCACTTTTTCATTATAAGAAAAAGGCAAAAAGAATCAAATAAGAAAATTACAGTATATGTGGAATTACATGGGTGTGTTTTTGATAATTTCTAACTGAAAGGAATTCGCTCTCAATTTATAATATTTCCTTATGCCTTCGAGGACTTAATCTAGATAACCCATTATAAGAACCAATAAAATATCATTGCCCAAAATTATAACCAAATTAAAATAACATACATAAAATAAAATAATACACAAGATATTTACATAAGAATAGTTTTACGTCGATTACAGACGTTACCTCCAATAACAAAATAATTCCCAAAAATATATTTCTCATCGAACATGTTTGTCATTCCGGATCGCAGTAAATAAAAATACTTTAAAATTTTATACACTTTTAATAAATTCACTAGATAATTTTGGCATTACACCGTGTACCGTTGTTCATGCGTATACCGAATTAAATTCAACAAAATTCGCACAATTCCTGAATACATTCCTAAACCTGTTAACTATCAACAAAATATCATTCAATAACAATCGGTAATATGAATATTCAATCTACGCTTTCAAAGAATATTCAGATAATAACAGGCTCAATTATTACAATTTCTCTAAACAGTGCTATCCCTGAAGATTCGGATACTCAGGATAAATTACAAGTAAAATGCGGCAAGCTAATGATACTATTACATTTGATGTTGTTATGCTTCATTTAATTTACGATCCAAAACTTTTATTTTTTAAAGGGTGATTTTTGGATGGATAATTACATTATAATTTTACATTATTTTATTAGCATACATTTTAAAATTTTTTTTTAATTTTTAATTAAGATGATTTTAACAGTGAAATTCATCAAATATTTTCATTTTTTTTTATATGTAATAGTTATTAATATCAAGTATTAAACTTTTGATTACATTTTATTAAACATGATTTTATTAATGTTACTGTTTTTTGAAATTGAAATTAATATAATTTTGTTATGTTAAATAATAAAAAACTTAATCACTAAATATTTAGGAGGAAAACATCAGAAAAATCTTGAAGAACTCAAGAGATCATTAGATGACGTCATTCGAAGTGGAACAATAAATAATTATTTTCATAGTATTTGCTTAAACAACTTTTTCTAAATACTGCAAGCAAATTTTCCAACATTCGTGCTAATACATTGCGTAGATATTGAAGATGAGTTTCAAGATAAAGTATTTTCATCAATCATGTTTATTAGACTTTATAGTTTGTTGGATCGTTAGAATTTGACTCATAACCTGCTTATACTGAACTTGATGTAACTGTTGCTACCGAATTTGTGTAGATTGGGAGGTAGTAACGGAAAATAAATAATGGATTTATAACGTTCGGTAAGGAATTGGCAACAAATATATATATAATAAAAAAAACAAACAAAGTATTCAGGATATCGGAAAACAATCGGTAGGGTTTTATTAACAATCTTTGGGATTCTAACAATATTATTACTGCCTCCCTCGGCGCTCTGTAATATTCGGAAGATCCTTCTTTTACAAATGTCAATGCTAAATTACTCGGAAAATAGACAAAAATCCTGCTATCCTTTATATACTTTCCAGAATTCAGCATAATTTGTCCAAAGACCAACTTGTCCTTTGGCCAATTTGTCCGAAATACGAATTGTCTTCCGGCCAAGTTGTAGATCGGCCAAATTGTCACATTTCGTCCCACTTTATTACCCAAACTAAATACCAAAAATAAATAAACTATATCCCTATAAAAACGAAATGAGTTAAATTTGTTTAATATTGTGCTCATGTGTAATAAAATATCTAAAAAAGCACCATTTTGTTTAATTTTTTTTGTAATAAGACATAAATCGGACAAAATGGTGTTTTTTGGACGTTTTTTACACATGAACACAAATTTAACACATTTCATTTTTATAGGGTATATGTATGTCAATTACCCAATATAAACATAAATAATAAAACTATTCATTTAATCAATAAACTATCTACAATATATACATTTAAAAAAATTAAATATATAAAATCTATAAATGCGTGTGACATCGTAACATAACTTATATATATTATATAAGAATACTAAATCTCTATTTTAAAAATTTTCTAGGTTTGAATTATTTCATGTTGTGTCATCGTCGAAGGGTATTGTGTTTTTTTTATATTACTAATCCCGAAAAATTGGCCCACATTACAGTAAACTATATTCGGGACAAGGTAAATTTTTGAACCCGACATCCGGTCCGGTATGTCGGATGCCGGATTATCACGTGAATCAAGATTTTTTTTTTAAAAAAAATTCAAATTCATGGCAAAAAAAATCATTATCAGATTAACACTTGAATAATTGAAAAAGACTTGATGGAGCATCCAAACCAACTGCTGAAATTCCAATTTCAATTCGTTTGTTACAACCACAATAGATTACATCGGAAAAAGCATCGTAAATTTGAGCTATCGTGACTTCATGTAACTTTGGGAGAATAAATCCTTAATTTATATTACGAGATCTCAATTTGTTATTTTTCTCGATTGTTTATAAATATATTTTCTTCAACAAATAAAGTAAATTTAGAGGATTAAAGTAATAAAGTGAATTAAGTCGTTTAAAACTTTCTACACTATAAAAATGATGTATATTATGAATCATTTATTAAATTAACCCTCATATGACGATTTACGTCAGATACTATAAGTAAACATTCTTTTATTTTTATTGGCTCATGGTATTTTCTTATAATTAACAACTGTAAAGAGATATTCCACCTCCCGTTCCAATCTTATTGCTTGAAATAAATGTGTTTAAAATCAGAAATATCCTTAAAATTCAACCCTACTTTTATAGGATTTACAGTATATAGATATCCTGTATAAATTGACCATGAATTCCATTATTAGAAGTTTTTAATATATATTATCGAAATAAAGTGACCTAAAAGGATTTATATATTCAATCTTAATAAAATCTTGTTTAATTTTAATAATTTCTTGTGATTTTACCTATCATCATTTGCATAATAAAAGGAAATTTAATGTAATTCTTGTAATTCTCCACTTTATTGAATACATTAAATCTAAAGTAACTTAGATATGGAATTTAAAGAAGAAAGCACTTATTTTTGTAAAAAAGAAATAATAATAATAATCCAGAAATATGACGAGAACCACATTTACGGTATATATCCACCGAAAATTCTTTTAATCTAAACTTACATAATTATGTTAAGCTTATAAGTTTCCATCATACCCAATTATTCCCTATGCCCTTAAAGTTAATTTAAATATCAAAAATCAAAAATGAAAATTAAAGGTAATAAATAGATGTTTCGTTTAATTTCATAAATTATTCTTAAAAAATGGTGTAGTCTGGTATGTTTGAATGAAAAAAAAAATACCAGATTACCGGATAATATTGGAAATGTGATAAAAATAGAGGACTGATAAGCATGGCGGACATGCTTATATCACCTTGCCGATCATTTGCCGATCACATAATTCCAGATTTTAAAATTTATTGCAAAAGCCACAAAATTTTCAAAATAATGTGGCAAAAAATTATGGAAATCTAAGCTAAGCATTGAATCATCATATAATTTTAATTATATAATTGTTAGCATAATTTTTTAATATTTTTATAACACATTATTCATATATGATAATTCATAAGTTTTTACCGATCATCAGACAAAATTTGATGGGCGGAGATGAATATGCATGGGCGAAACTCAAAACTTTGCACAAATATTCCTTATATTATGTAGAATCTATAAAAAAAATAATGCAGTGATCTGATTCATAATGCAGGTTTTTTATTAGTAATATATTTAGTGAATAATTTCGTAAAATGAATAAATATATGCCAAATAATAATAAAAGCTAAAAAGTTTCTAATGAAATTTAATATGCAATAAATTAAAACCAAATTTAAATTATTTGTGTAATTTGAGCATATATTATTATGTAAATTTTTTTAGCAACGGTATTTATATTATGTGATATAATTGAATAAATGATCGGCAAATGATCAACAAATAATCAGTATTGTGATAAAATAGGGATGTCCGCTATGCTGGACTGATATAATAATAATAATAACATAATTATAATATCAAATATGCAATTCTATCAAACTCATTCTTAAAAAACTAAGAAGCTTATTTAAGTTAAACATAAAAATATTTGAAATTATATTAATTAATTTATAAATTATAACATAAGTATTATTATATTTCTTACAGCATATAATGACATACTTAATACTACAGTTTTATCTTAAATTATAATTTGGGTTTAGCCTTAATTATTTTGATGTAATTGAACTCCATTGTATCCATCTTCAGAACTGTTTGGAGGAACCGAAGATGCATCGTTAGCATTATTATTTAAATATTCTTGGAAAGTGGGTTGAATATCCATAGTATCGAAAGATTGTTGTGGAATGACGTCTTGTTGATAATCAACAGGTTGTTGAATAAGAGGAATTGAGGATACATCGTAAGCATTATTATCTGAATATTCTTGGAAATTAGGTTGAATATCGAAAGATTGTTGTGGGATGTAGTTTTGTTGATAACCGGCAGATTGTTGAACAATTTCTTGCCGAATTGAATGTTGTACATTATGATGATATGGAAACCGATGATCAGGAACGTGAGATAAATCAATTCTATTATTTAAGAGTTGCGCGACTTCTGTTAAATTTAATTCGGTATAAGTAACATGATAAATACGCGTATTATTTGGTAAAGGAAAATAAAATTCATATGTAATATTTTGAGGCGCAGGAGCAATCGTATTAGTATTATTAATGAAGCTATTTCCAGTTTGATCCATTGGTAAATTAGAATAATCCATGTTTTTAATAATTTTTAAATTGTTGGTTTATATTTTATATTGTATCGATGAAAAATTTGAAATTTTTTTTAAAATAATAACCATGTATTTATATGTTTTGGTTTTTCTTCTCCTTTAGTTTGAGTTAGTACCCGGTCCCAAGTAAAATTACCATATTACCACACAAGTTTCACTGCAGACTGCAGTGACAACGTATACAAGAAAAAACAATCAAAAAAAAAAAAAAAATAGCTCATTCAAAAATTCACATGATCGTGGAGTCAGTCACACATGTTGTGTCATTCTGTTTCTTTTGAACTGAGGTTGTTACACTGTAGATCGCGTCTAACTCTAGTTCAATGATTAGTTATTGATATAATTCGGATAGAATCATCGTGTTGAAGAATTTATGCAGGATTTTCTTATTGAATATCTATCATATTGAGAACTGGAATCGATTCAGCTAATATCGAAAATTGATTTTAATGCAAACGATTTTAAGTTTCAAGATGCAACATTTGACGTTTTTAGTGTGGTCAGTTTCGTTGAATGTAGTCAACGATTTACACGGACATTATGTTTAATATTTAATTTGGCTAGGTCACCCCTTCATTCTTTAAGCATCAGGAGATTAAATCCACCTTTCATACCACATCAATTTAGTATCTCAAATGATGATCATGAACTGGCGCTGAACGGTAAAATATTATTCGTTCACCGAAATAACTATATAAGTAAAATTTACAAAAAAAAATTAAAAAAGGTTTTTTAAAAAAACACAATACAAACACAATTTACAAAAAAAAAGGTCATACACAAACAAACACAAAAAAAAGTCAAACACAATACAAACACAGTTTACAAAAAAAAACATCATATAAAAATATATTCAATTGAAATATTGAATTATAAAATATAATTAATCTTATATGATTTACAAAAAAAAAAAAAAGTATCTAATTTATATATTAATAATACTATTATTCCTGCGCTTCAGAATAATAAGAATAATAACTATCTTTCTATACCAAATTATACACGTATCTACCATGTACAGTACGTATACCGACAGAAATCGCACAATTCCTGAATAATAATATCCATTCCTAAACCTGTTATCTATCAATAAAATACCATTCAAACAACAATTTTCAACTTACTTTCCAAGAATATTCAGATAATACTGCTTACGATACAGGATCAATTATTATAATTTCTCCAAACGGTACTATCCCTGAAGATTCAAATACTTCAGGATAAATTACATCAAATAATCAGAAACAATCAAAGTAAAATGTGGTATGCTAATGAAATGATATTGCACTATATGCATATGATATTGGTAATGATTCGATTCTTATATGCTTCATTTAATTTTCGATCCAAAATCTTTTAGTTTTTTAAAGAGTGATTTTGAATGGATAATTATATTATAATTATTACATTATTTTATTATTGTCACTATTTTTTTTATAAAAGTATTCACTTGTCCTTTTTTAAACTCTATTTTTATTTAAGAAATTATTATAGTAAGAATAAATTATATTTTAACAAGAATAAATGATGTTCAAGGATATGGAATATAGCCATAATTATAATATGTATGGTATTCTGTCCTCTGAACAATTTTTTTGAATGACGCGATGCGGTGTCAATTTGTCATGTAAACATCACTCTCTCCTAACTCTTATCCCACGCAATTCATATCTTATATCATCTGCGGTGATTTGAATAAATTTCTTGTTAATATTAACTCTAAAATATTTATTCATAATTCTATAAAGTTTATAAATTTTTCTCTTACCAAATATTTTCTTTTCTCTTTATGGAATCCTCTTTTTTTTTGCTACAGTAGTATATTAAAAGATATAAAGAAATTATTTAATCTTTGTTATTTATCTCTTAGATCCTTGTCGGACACTTTCCCAAATGGCATTTTCCCAAATATTTCCTGAAGTCAATTTCCTGAATGACCATTTCCCGAACTGGATAATTCCCGAAACTTCAATACCTATTTTCCGAATTCCAATCTCCTGAATCAAATGAACCATCCGATTTCCTGAATTCTTTTATGCCGGATCCTTTTATAAAATGGAACATTATTCCTAATCAAGAAAATAAAAAAATCGCAAGTTCGGATTCTTCTGACGCGAATTCTTCAAAATGAAAGCAAATAATTTCAGCAATAAGTAATTCTGCAATAGAATTAATTTGCAAAACATTAATTTCTTCAAGCGGAAATTCAGAAAAATGTCCATTTGGGATATTTGAATTCGGAATTTGGAAAGTGGACTTCAAGAAATAAGATTCAGGTATATTCAGGAAAATCCCATTAGGGTAACCCTTTTAGATTACTAGTATAGATTATTCCAACCAGCAACATAATGGTAAAATATATCATACCTAATTTTGATTATTAAAACGATAAAATCTACACCATAATATATCGGTATGGTTTTCCCCATATATATAGATTATTTGAACTTTTTACGCTTTCAGTTAGGTTATTTTTTTGGTTACGGTATGCTCTTGGATGTATATATATATACAATAATAAATTTACAGGTACGCCTAATAAAATATATGCCTATAATATTTTTTTTAATTTTAAAACTTACCATTAAAAGTTAAAGGAAATTTTTAAATAAAATTAGTATTCATTTTGTCTATAATACAACTGTAATGTGATTAATCATACCTAAAGGTTATTCATGTGATATTGTAATTCCTATGGATATTTCGGTACAATTGGCATCGTACTCATCGTACCATCGTACCCATCGTACCATCGTACTCGTACATAATTAATAATACCACTTATTATATCATATCGTACCATACTACTTTACTAGCATAACTGTCGCGAATTTTTACCTACTTTTTTGTTTTTTGACATCAGGCATTAACGTTAAATTATAACGAAAAAAAAATTATATATGACTCTAGGAAAAATGAAATATTACCTTTTGAATTTCTAATTAATTTTTTTTTACCAAATTCCCACAAATTTTTGTTATATAAACGTGTAGGTAATTCACTTCTTTTCTTGTTAAACATTTTTTTCTTTTTATCAAATAATCATACTTTCATAATACTTACACAAGAAGGAAAATGAATAGTTTAATCAGGAAAGAAAAATTAATTACGAACTTATTTAAAGGGGTTCAAAGGGTTCACGCGTTCAAAATATGCATAGTTAGTTAGTCGCATAGTTTTTCTGGTAAAATAAGTTCGTAATTAATTTTTAAAACACGAATAACGGAACAACGCAAAGTACGCGTAGACATAATGAACATGAATTATGAATATAATTATACTTCATATCACCGATCAGATGGTCACGCAGAAATTTTTTCGTGAATGTTACACAAGCGTCTGGCCCGAGTTTAGGAGTTATGAACTTTCACGTGATAGCGTTAACGTCACTGTTAAAACGTGATATTAAAAAAAAATTTTAATTAATTTTTTGTTAATTTACCATGATATAAGTCATATAACTTTATAAATTTATTACCATTATCCAATGATTGTGTACATTTTCTGATCTTTATTTAAAAAAGGGGAAAACTCTATAAGCTAAAATTTATGTTACGAACTATTGTATGAAAGAAACTAAATTGTTTTCTTCTCTGTAACTTTTTTTTTTATTTAGAAACTGATAACTTATGCTTCAGTATATACGTTAGACGCTCAAACACATCAAATAGAGAATATCATTTATTATGCAAAAATATAGATGCATAAACGCCTAATAAGTACATCTCATAACGGGATTTTTCTAAATGATGCATAACGCTTAAAAGTAATAATTGGCTTTCTAAATACCTCACACTTAATAAACGACAACTGTATTGGAAATTCGGATATTCACTTACATAAGTTGAAAAGAATATTAGTGATTTACAATAAGCAGATTAATTAATTACTAATACATGAATGATTGATGATTTCGGCAGTCAATATACCATAACGATAAAAGAAGTGTACAGGTAATCACGATTAAAATGGAGAGAAAGAAGATGATGATAATGCGGATTTTTTGTTCATGTTTATGAACATAAATGTTCAAGTTTATGAACATTCTTTTTCATAAATGTTAATATTTATGAATATTCTTCTTTCACAAATGTTCATATCTTCTTTCCATAAATGTTCATATTTATGAACATTATTTTTTCATGAAACGTTCCATTTCTCCCGAATCTATCCGAGATTGTTTAATAGCAGTAATGATCTGAATACTTGGATTCCCGTAGATTTAAATTTTAAACATGTGGAAATGAGAATAAATGGAAATGATAAGACATATGTGACATTAATTTATAAGAAAGAAGAAATTTTGTGGAATTTATTAATAATATTGACAGGATTTAACCAGTAATGCTAAGATCAATTGAATGTACATTTAAAATGGCATGATTTTTTTAAATACAATTAATCACTCGATATTAACATGAGATCATCGAACTTTGACCATAGGATGCGTGGTGGTTATACAGAAGATTTTCTGTTTAACATCAATACCAGTTTTTTTTTTTTAAAGTTTAAAGTTATTTTTTAAGGAGAGGATCTGGAAACAACAATAAATTAAATAAATTATTAATATAGATATATTTATAACTTATAAGGAGAGGGAGGAGGAAATCCACTTTATTAAAATATTGAGAGACATTTTTTTTTTAATTATTAATTATAAATAGTGAAATTTTTCTATCCATATTAAGTAAATAATTTTAGAAATGTAACACTAACAGATTATGTATGGCATGGTCATCATAATTCATAACGGCCGAATATCGGCGTAGTAATAAATATTTACCATTGAACTGTTGTCGGGAGGCCAAAGCTAATTAGGATAAACATCGGGATTTTCCAAATTAAAATTTTTTCGAACTGTCAACCCCGAATTACACGTTTTTTGTATATCAAACTTAAATAAAATTCCGAGAGACTAAAAAATCTGAAACAATTAAATTTTTAGAAAGTAAGGAAAATTATTGTTATTACAAAAAAATTGTGGAATTATTTATTATTATTTTATTTTTTTTTATTTTTTTATTTTTTTTTATTTTGTTGTGGAGGAATAAATATTTTGATGTGGAGTATTGGGGTACAGGGCAAAGAAAGAATTTACAACATCATTGTAATTCTCTTTCGTACTAATAGTAATAATATGTCGTGTAATTCAATTAATAATAATTATGCATTTTACCATAATAGAGAATAAAAGTCCATTTGGGAATTCATATGCGTGGAGCATTTGATATGATGTAATTTGTGATTGATTTATTGAAATGTGATCAAATAAATAAAAATCAAAATAAATAAATTATTAATGTGTATATAATTAATATATATAATATATAATATATACGTATAGTAGTAGTATATGTATATGTATTACATATATTATATTAATAACTATATAGATATTAATAAAAAGACCATAAAAAGTTCAATATGTAGGTAATGTGGTTCATATGTAACAGTAACAGTTGTACAAAAAAAAAAAAATCAAAAAAAGATATATTGTTTTTTTAAGATTAAAGTTTTTTAGAAAAGAGATGAGATGGTCAAAATAAAAAAGATTATTATTTCTTCTATTTTCGTTATAGATTGTATAATCGGTTTAAAGAATTTCTTTTTTTTTCATAAGTGAATGCATGATATAATACAAGTCACTAAAAAGAGTTTATTGAAAATGAATGATGATGAAAAGTTCCATTGTCTTTTACTTTCTAATTTAGTCCTTATTAAAAAAAAAATCGACTAAATTTTTTTAATGTACTGCTTATTTTTTATATTATGATCAACGTTCTAACGTTGGCGGGAAATTTGGATCAACCTCAATAAAACCCGCCAAAATATAAACATTTAAGTGTTGATATTTTTACTATTTCCATATTAAGAGATCAACGATTATAATAATAGTAAATGATCTTCAGAAGTCTATCATAGAAAAAGAAGGTGATTTTAATATGTTTATGTTACATTTTCACGGTCTTTTTTATTCCCTTAAAAAAAAAGATAAAATAAAAAATTACCTGTTTTATTAACAATTATTTTTTGTTTGATGAAAATGTTTATAAGAAGAAAATTTTCAAACATTAAGGAGATAAAGAGAATAAAGACACATTTTACATTAACGCCACGAATAATTACTCTTTACAATCACTTATAAAGTAAATAAACCAAAAATCATTACCTAATTTTCTTAATGATTTTCGATAAATTCGGAATGAATGCAAATATGGAATTTACTAAGCCTTCTTTGATATTAGATATCAGGCTAAGCAGGAGTCTTAACTTACCCTTGTCTCCGCTTTTTTTTTATTACTTTTTCATCTTATGTTTCAGTTACAGAACTTGCAGAAATATTAAATATTGGATTTTTTTTTCGAATATTCTATTATCTCCTCATCTTAAATCTTTTTAATCATCTTAAATCTTAATTCCTCCAATAATTTTAAAATATTTGAAAGTTTTCTTTTTTTGAAAATGAAATATTAGCCTTACATTACTTTTACATTACTTCTACATTTTACTGTAATAAAATAAAAACATTAATGAATATCATTTCCCTTATTGTGTCTTCAAGAGTATCACTGTATATTATTATTTTAATTTAAAATTTTATATTATGTTTTTGGCAAGTATACCAGATCGCATGAGTTGCACGTTTTGAAACATCTTTACATTTGTGTGACTTCCTTTTTCATTTGTTTTTTTCCTATATATATATACTGTCCCGTTTTTTTTAATTATATTTCATCCCCATTTGTTTCTCTTTTTTTTTTATACTTTTTTAAAAAAAAAAAAAAAAAAATTATATATATATATATATAATTTTTTCGTCTTTTTTTTTTTTTTTTTTCTTCTTCTTCTTATATTTATTTTTTTTATTATTTATTTTATAAAACAAAAAAAAAATTTATAAATAATAATTGAATGTATTGGTAGTTATTGCTTCTTCTTTTTTCTTTTTTATTATATATACCATTCTTCGTCCTATTTTCTGATAATTAAAAAATGGCGGTGGATCCTAAAGATATTGCTGCTTTAACACCAAAGTTTCTCAGTACTGTATATAAACATTTTAAAAATGATATTCCTGATTCAAATTGGGATTTAAAATTACATTTAGGTGTTACAATGCTTCGTTCATTTCTTCAAAGGGGTAAACATAAAACGATCGAAAAACATCAAAAATTTCTTGGAAAAGCTCATATACCTTCTTCTCCTTCTGTATCTGTTAAAAAAACTATTGTACCTGAAACTTGTCGTTCTCAAGCTGAAGATATTATGGCTGGTTTATTAAGTGGTCAAGAAGAAAAAGTTGGTTGGAGATGGAAAGAAGATCCTATGAAACAATCCCCTCTTAAAGGTGAATGGGTTGAGGCAAAGAATAGAAAGAAATTAACTTCCGCTGATAGAGTAATTTTATATATACATGGTGGTGCTTATTTTATGGGTAGTGCCGCTCAACATAGATTTTTAATACAAAAAGTTGCTAAAGCTAGTGCCGCTAGAGCTTTTAGTATTGATTATAGATTAGCCCCTCAATCCCCTTTTCCTGCTGCTGTTGTTGATTCTTTGGCTGCTTATCTTTATTTAATACAACCTCCTGCTGATGCTGGTTTCGATCCTATAAATCCAAAACAAATTGTTATCATGGGTGATTCTGCTGGTGGTGGTTTGGCTTTATCTTTAATGCTCGTTTTAAGGGATGCAGGTCTACCTCAACCTGCTGGTGCTGCTTGTTGGTCTCCTTGGGTTGATCTTTATCATTCTTTACCTTCTATATTTTCAAATGGTCCAACTGATTATATACCAAATGGTTTTGTACATAAAGCTTCTCCTGCTAATCCAATAAAGGATTATAAAAATATTCAACAAAGATTAGAAAGAGTTCAATATTATGCATATAATTCTGCTTTATCCATTCCTTATGTTTCCCCAATTCTTTCTGATGATTTGGGAGGGTTGGGTGAAATTTTTATTGTAAGTACTTTATATTTTAATCGTGATGTTTTCTTATAATTTCCAGTTAATAATAATAATAATAATAATAATATAATATATATTTTTTTTATATAGACATGTGGAAGTGGAGAACGATTAAGAGACGAATCAATTTTGTTGGCTCATAAAGCGGCAAAAACTCATCCCGAAATTTTTGAATGTAATAAACCAGGAGTAAGATCTTATCCTCCGACCAAAGTTAATCTCAACGTCTATGAGTAAGTAATCATCATCTCATAAGTAATTCTTTATCATCATATGTTAATTTATTTTTAACATTATTATTTACTTTTTTATAATTTAGAGCTATGCCACATGTATTTCAATTATTCTTGTTTCATCCAGCGGCTACTGATGCAATTAAGCGTACGGGTGCTTTTGTACGAAAAATTATACCTGAACCATCAAATGATGCATCAAGTTGCTCTTCAAATTCATCATTTTCATCGCCACATTCATCTTTTTCATCAACTCATAAGCAACGAGAAAAAGATGTTCCCACAAACTTAACCGGCTTAAAACAAAAGAAATCATCATCATCAATATCATTACAAGATTATTTTGATGAGGAACTTGACGAAAATGATGATAATGGAGAAGTAAATTATTTTACTAATAAACATATTGATGTTAAAGGAAATTGTAAACGAACAAATGACATGTTGGATGAAGGTACTTTACGTGAGTGGGTAAATATGTTGGGGAAATTGCCTGATTTAGAAGCTCATCCAGAATTTATGGATATTTAGATAATAATAATAATAATAGATTTATTTCCCCTATTTTATATATACAGTATATAATTTTACAAAACAAACTTTAAATTTTTTTGTACAGTTTTTTTTTTTTAAATTTTTAATTTACTTTTAATTTAATTTTAGTAATTTTTTTTTCCAAGTAGAATATTTTACATTAATAATATTAATGTGTGGATGTTCAAATTATTACAGTATTTCTGTTCGTAATATAGTAGGTAGTATCAGCGTAGAAAAAAAAAAAATTAATTAATATAATAAATAAAATGCCTCAATTTGGGGTTTAATCCGTGAGACGTTAGAGTATGTTGTTATATCTAGTACAAAAGTGTGTGGTTGTGTAATTGTCAATAAATTGATCCGACATTAATGACATTTAATATGTACAAATATGTCTAATTAATTTACGATAGGATATTATAAAATTTAAACTTTTTTTTTATACCTAAATTATGTCAGATTTCAAAAATAAACAATTTAAATTTAAACTAATTTGTACAACCTTTATTTCATGTCGAGTTTCAAAAAATGTATCGTTTTTGCGTTACTTGTACCATCAGGTGCTATTTTCAAACATATTTGATGG
Organism: Rhizophagus irregularis; assembly: GCF_026210795.1. Lineage (NCBI taxonomy): Eukaryota > Fungi > Glomeromycota > Glomeromycetes > Glomerales > Glomeraceae > Rhizophagus > Rhizophagus irregularis. The sequence goes on along the minus strand of NC_089435.1, from coordinate 248,026 downwards.
ATGTAATCAAACTGTTGTGATAAACTAACTGTTATGACTAATACTTACTAATATCGACATTTTACATCAATTCATTATACAGTACAGATAAATATAAAAAGGTTTTTTTTTTTGATGCATTTAATCACTATAAATCTAGAATAGAATTTCCATCAAAAATTTTGTAATCTCTTTTTTTTTTCGTTCTTTTAGTTGCATTTTATGTTACAATATTATTTATAACATACATTTGAGTATAAAAAATGCAAAAAAGTGAAAAAAAAAAATTTATTTTAAGTAATGCAACTTGATTGGTAGATTTTGATAACATATGATATTATGACAAGTATACTATATGCCAAATTGCCAACCCAAAAAAAAAAAAAAAGAATTGTGAATTTAAATAAAATAATAGTTAATAATATTATTATTTATTTTATTTTTTACATTTCAAAATTTTTGTAAAAAATATTTAAAATATTTATTAATTTCACAGATAATATTTTTCTCTTTTTTTTTTTCAAAAAAGAAGCCATATTTCATTATATATATATTTATTTTATTTTTTTATTTATTTATTTTTATTTATTTCATTTAATTATAATTATAATTAAAAAAAAATTTATTTTAATATGAAAAATTTTATAAAGTAAAAATAAATACAGTATAATAAAATATTATAATATTATATTACTTTATTTTTAATATATTACATAATTTTTAATTATAAAAATTATAAAAACTTTTATAAAGCTTTATTGAAATAATATTTGGAATTATAATTTTATTTTCAAATTTTATAATTAGTATTATCAGTTATTGTTAAATTTAATAAACTTTTATAATTAATAACTTTAGATATAATAATTATAAAAAAAATTGAAAAATTGGTTCTTATTCTTCTTATTCTGTAAATTTAAAATTTTAAAATTTGCAATATTTTATTTATATATAAATTTGTAATTTTGTAATTTTTTTTAAAAAATATATTACTCTAATTTATTACAGTTAATTTTCTATAAATGCACCTCTTAGGATTGGAAAAAATTTATAATTACAAAGGATATGTATTAATAAAGAATATTAATTAAAAGGTCATATATACTTAAAAAATATATATTTAGGAAGAAAATATATTTATAAGTGATGCATTTATGAAAAGTTAACTATAATAAATTTTTAAAATCAAGATTTTTTAAGGATTTTTATTAACAAAAAAAGTTTCATTAAGAATTATAAAAATTTTATTAATAAATTTAAATTTATAAAATTCTTAAAAATAAAAAAAGTATTTACTAAAGTATTTTTTTAAATAATCTTGTATTTTTCTTAAAAAAAATTTCCTAATTTTTTAGGAATTTTACAAAATTTGGAATTTTTTTTTTTAGAAAATAAAAATACATGATTATATTTTTTAAAAATTTTTATAAATTTTATTATAAAGAATTATTAAAAAAAATTTAACATATAATTTGATTATCTTTAAAGTATTATGAGTATTATTTATTATTTGTATTTATATACATTAGAGTATTTGGTATATGGTGCAGCAGTTACATGATGTTAATCAGACTATTTCTTTTAAATAATATAGTATATTGGTAATAGTTTTATTTTTCCAATTCACATAATATACTTTCAACATACAAGTGGTCTAAAAGTATTATTCTTGAGTTTTGTCATTGATCTTGTATTTTCATTAACATTGGTAATGTAATTATTGTATTCGTTGGAAGATTGTTGAATTAAAATACACTCACATAAGTTTTATACAAAAAAAAACTATGTAAAATTTTGAGGATTAAATCTCAGTTAATATAGTGTTTAGTATCCTTTCCTGTCAGGATAGATAACTTAACTCTGATACATTAATGATTTATCTTTGCACTGTTAATAACAGCATTAAAGCAATATCATCATAAATATTACATTAGCTGACATGCTCTTCACATATCACTTAGGCTCTCAAATACATCCACATTAAATCATGTTCGCAGTACCACCAACTGAAAATTCCCAATTCGATATAAAAACTCCCATTATTTCATTCTTTTCCAATTAGAAATGTTTTGTAGATAGTTGAAATTTCACTCGATTACATCCATAGTAAATTTCGGATACGTATTCATACGCAATAGTCTTGAAAATTCATTCAAAGATACGAAGCTTGGGTTATTCAAGTTAGTAGGATCAAATAGTCTTCCTAGAATATTTTTTCGCACAATAATTCAAGTGAATCAGCTACAATATTCAAATGATATTCGTAACAAACATTACTTCAAAATATGGTTTCAAAGGACAAAAACATGTATCTAATCATGATGAAGGTTCATCATATTCCAAAAATATATTTCAACCATCAACCCTAGCTTGACTGCGGTCTGTAATATTATGAGCTTGAAGTCAGCATCACCAGCGATAAGCGCCAATACAGCAGGTATACTATAATCCCATCCATAGAATGCCTATTCACGTAATCTAAACAGAGTTGATCAAAACGTATTTGTGATCAAAAGCACCAACAATGTATAAATCCTTCTTGGATCCGGCTAAAGACCTTACTATAAAAAAAATGGTTCCATTATAATACAGAATAAATGAACGATTATGCCAAAATACGTTCACTCACATCGACTAATTTATTATGATTCACCGGTAGTGACAAGTTGATCTACAATATCATGAATGTGTTTTTAAATAGTGTTTGGCGATAAGAAACACAAAAAATGAGAGGCAAACCATTTACCAGTGATAGCGGATGGTAATTATAAAAAGATTTTTTTTCTTAAGTTTTTTTGTCAGTTCGATTGAAACAATCAAGTAGAATTTATCATCGTGCAAATTTATCGATATCATCTTCGGTAGAAATGTATAAAGGCTGGATATAACTTTCCAAATTTTCATTCTAACTATTTTAACCGCTTTAATAATTTAATTTCATCTCTACGAAAAAGAAGTTCCTTTAATTTGCAACAGTAATATCCTCAAAGTTGATCAAATATTTTTATTGTTGGTGAAAAATCATTCTATAATAATTAATAAAATAGACTCTAGATCTCTAGATAGACTCTTAATCAGTAAAAGTAATTTATCATTACGCAAAAAAAAATTTACCCGATTTCCAGGTATTTATAATAAATATTATATTACGTAATTTTCGGTTATATACGATTGGCCAATGTGACTTTGCGTGAGATCGATCTACTTAAAAATAATTCTTCCTGTTATGAACGTCAACTCGTTTGAAAGAAACCAGTTTGAAAAAAGTATTTACGAATTGATGCTCTGGACGAGACTTACAGATGAGATATATTTTTTTTCGATGTGCCATAGAAACATGTATCACATCTACAAGCAGATCAAGTAATCTATTTGTATTTTGTATCAATAAAGCGAATCTGGTCAGTCCGGTATTCGATTCACCTATACTCATTCATATTTTTTCATGTGAGTGGGCATGCATTGGAAAAATATTATTCTTTTTGCAAAGCTTCTTTAACTAAGTTAAGGGAATCACATAATATTTTATACTCTGGCGGTCTGGCCTTGAATGTAATAAGCTGCACCTTTGCATATTCTACTGTCTCTACATGTAAAAATAGTCTTTTTAACTCGTGTATGTCCCAGTCATGCTGAATCAAGAATGTATGAAAAGGGATCCTTAGTGAAATACCCTATTAAAATATAAATTAAGGGTGGAGATATAATGCTTCCAGCAGGCCTTAATCATAATACACTGTATTTTACTTTTTCTTATTATATGCGATAGTTCTTTCACGAGAAACTATGGATATCATTGATTTTTTACAGCACAAACTTATTTATATTACAGTTATAAATAAAGTTATATTAATTCGCTAATAATTTATTAATTTTAAAAGTAAAAGTTTTATTTTCTTCAAAATTGCAAATTCTTTATATCCTTTTACTTGCATATTTATATTATATATAAGAGTACATATTAAATAAAATAGAATTGAGCGAATATTTTTATGTCTCAATTCACTTTTATTCGTTTATTGGTTTTATAATAAATAATTGCGTTTGACACCTATACTCCTATAGGATTTCATGGAAAATATTTTTAAAATTATTATTTTGTATCAAAAATGTGAAATTATCCTGCATTTTAGAAAAAAATAAATACGTCGTAGCAACATTTTAATAGTGTATCAATCGTGTTAGAACCCATTAAACTATAAAAATATATAACAATGAATTATTGAATCATGAACTTTGATAAATTTATTTAATTTACAGTTTAATCAGTGGAAAGATATAATAGATGTTAGATGAATGTAAATAATTTTGTAACCTTAAAGAAATCATTATTAATTTTTATATAAATCATTTTTTCAAGAGATTTGAAATTTTACAACGTCTAATAAAGAATAATAAATATTATTTTTATATTATAATGATTAACTCTTTTTTTTTAAAATCTTAATCATTGCTCTAGTTGCATTCCCTCCGGATCATTTGGTATGAATTGTGCATCAACTTGAGTCGAAAACTATCTTAAATTTTATTACATTCTTTATATATACTGTATATAAGTATATATACTCCTTATTTTACAGAAATATTTCATTCAAATTTAATAATTCTCTTTGCCCAATATTATACGTACTCTATTGAGGTCATTTATATCTAATGTATTCGAACGAATAAAAGTGATTTTCCTTTAAAAACAAGACAAACAGCTCGTTTACTTAACGGTAGTATTAATTATGGGATTTCGTGACAAAATATTTGTAATTGTCACTCAATACGGGAAAATTGGCAGTTGGTACGCCAAGTTCTCTCAAAGATAATGCTATGATAAAAAAAAATTATAATAACTATTTCTAACCTTTTTTTTTTGATAGATTTACGTGACAGTTGGCTCACAGTTGCCTTCTCCACTTTCAGTAACGACTTCCACTTCCACTAATGTAAAATTTCTTCTCGGATCCATTACTCCGCTATATCAATTATGCGCATCACACATAGCTACTGTTATAACGACAGAGAATTCTGGTGATGGAAGAGCTGTAGTGGTTAGGTTAGCATTAATGAAAAATAGTGATAATAATGATGGAGATCAAGATGAAGAAATTGGAGACAAAGAATTATTTAATGAAATTGAATCAATGGTTAAAGAAAGTATAGTTTGGTGATAATTCTTCTATCTTGGAAATGCATGCATGACGAGACTAGTTTACAATATTTATTTAAATAAAAGAAAAAGATCTTCAGTTTCTTCTAACGGGTTTTTTTTGAACTCCAAAATTTGATATCTCCATCTAACTTTTCTAATTCTCCATCAATTGGAAACCTTAGCCAGCATAAATTGTTTATCGATTGTTATCATATTTGGTGACAAATAAATCGTTGGAAAAGAAACACTTTGGATAATAGTCAAAGTAGTGTGAAACTAATAGAGAGAAGAGTGTGAAGTGGAAAATAAATACAAGGAAGAAAGAATATAGAGCTTATGTAAGGAGCTTATCTATTTAGCAAAGACGTCGACATCCTTTAAAAGAAAAAGGTTTAACACTTAGATAGACATGATTATATCAACATGCGTTTCAAGATTCGCCCTACGTCTCATCGTAAAAGTCACAATCTGTTTCCTACAAGAATAATCTTTTCCAATTTATTTCTTTCCCAAATTGATTCAATCACGTTGTTATAGGTAATCCAAGTGCATGTAAAAGGAGCTTGATTCGTGATTGGCCTTTTTGCTTTCTTGTATAATCAAATTTGAAGAATGATTCATTTTATCAAATTAGAAATAACATAAGCTTCATTAGCATTTATCGTATTTACAGTATTTCATAATGTAAAATATTTTCTGCGGATCATATTATCATAACATCGTATTCATAAGCTTTTTTTAAAAAAAACCCTTAATTTTCTAGAGAAAAGTCACGCGAATTATGGTTTATTTAATATTTATTCCAAATAAATCCTCAGGATTAAACCGAGCTATGAAGGGTAGGCTTCTTATGGAACGAGCGGTTGTCAATTAATTATAATTAGAGTTCGTTACAACGTATTTATACCTCTTGTCGTTTTTCTACATGTAATTAGTCACATTGACCATCTTTCTTGAAATAAATTAAAACGAGCACAAATTGGTATTTGTGATATTATTGATTTTTCAATGCTTCCAATTGGCGATGCGGAGGGAAAAGTTTATTATTGATAGTTTGTACAATGTAATTAATTCAATGTAATATATAATTTTAAATTGAATTCTTAAACCACTTTGTTAAAGAGTTTGCCTAGAAGAAAATAATGCGCCACACTTATTTAATTTAATAGGTTTAATAGGTCGGGCCGCATTTATAAGCCACTAACTAATAAATGCAACACCTTTTTTCCTTTATATACAGTCTTAATTTTAAAAATAAAAAACCTGTATTTGGAAATAATAGAACGTTTATGGTAGAATTATCAAAAGTAAGATATCAATAACAGATAAGAAGATTTTACGTTTAACCGTTGTAATTATGGCTATGGCAAAAATATCTTCAGTACTAAGGGCTTATCAATTATCATATCCAATAATAATCAATCCTAAGATATTGGCTTCTCTCATTTAACAAGCCTCCAGCCAAGCTTTGAGAGTGAAAAAATAGCATCGCCATAAAAGCCATTTAAGCCGCGCACAACTAATTGTTGATCTTTGATTCGATGAATGGAAATATACCAGATACCGTATAAAAGACGGGATAAATTTCATTCCCCATTATCTAAAATCCTTTTACACTGTCATCTTTAGTAGTATTGGAAAGTACTGTACTAACAACATTTGATAAATTAAAGAGGGAAATGATAATTAGACGAAAAGTGCATTTAGTTTTATTACTTTCTGTAATATACATATATCATGTGATCGCTATTCCAAACTTAGATACACGTGCTACATCGGAACCCACGCCAAAGATTATCGGAATTAAAAATGATCATTATATTGATGAATTCGGTAGACAGAGATTCTTTCGTGGACTGAACGTTGTATGTAAAGACCCTTCACCATTATGATATCCAAAGAAAAAAAGTTATATAAAACAATATACTAGTATATTCTTCATCAAAGAAAATGTTTAGAATATTTTTTTTCGATACTTATTTGGTTTTGTTGAAAGGTTTATAAAGGATTCCCATACTATCCTAGAATTGATGCATTTGATCCTGTAACTTCGTTCACCGAAGAAGATATGAAGGTTTGACCTTTTTTTAATACCGTACATGCTTATGCTTATGTCCAAAACAGTTTGATCACTTCCTAAACAAAAACATACTCTGCGACTAGATTTTGGCCAGTGTTAATATGAATGTTATTAGACTTGGAGTTCTATGGGCTGGCGTTGAACCAGTACGAGGAAAATATAATGAAACTTATTTAAAAATCATAAAAAGTATTGTAGACAAGTGTAATTTGTATGGAATTTACGTGCTATTAGATTCTCATCAGGTAAACAAACCCTTTTGTCTTTTTAATTTTTTTAAAAAAAAATTTAATAAATTTTTTTTTATTGGTTATTAATTTAGGATGTAATGAGCGATAAGTTTTGTGGAGAAGGTGTAAGTAATTAATATGCATACGAAGAAACGATCTTTTCATTTGGTTAAACCCTTAAATTTGTAGTTTCCAAGATGGGCAGTTCGAACAGAAGGTACATGGCCGTTTCCGATACCTATAGGACTAACAGCAGCAATATATGATCCTATAACAGGACTTCCAGATAAAGTAACTTGTGGAAGAGTGAATTGGGCATTATTGTATCTCTCACGTGCAGTAAATGTGGCATGGCAGAGATTATATGATAATTATGATGGTTTAAGAGACGCATTTGCAGCTCAATGGGCAAAAATTGCATCAATATTTAAGAATAGTAACAATCTTCTTGGTTATGATTTACTTAATGAGCCTTGGCCCGGAGATACCTATAGTAATCTTGGTCTTTGGTTACCAAGTGGTAAGACTTGTTCCAAAGAATTCAATAATATCTTCCTTATTTAAAATGCTAACCAACATTAATTTATTTCAAAGTAAATACACGTACAAATTTAGGTCCATTTTGGGATGCAATTAGTGCCGAATTGCGCAAAGTTGATAATAATGGAATTGTATTCTTTACAGGAGTAACGTGGGATTTGTTCGGTAATAACTTTGATCATGTACCAGGAGGTCCTATTTATCAAAATAGAAGTTCATTTGGTTATCATTATTATAAAGAAGTTAGAATAAAGCCACCTAATATGGATTTTCAAGTTCATTTAGAAGATATTGGACGAACTGGTGGTGCATCAATGGTAAATTAAACTCAATAGTTTCTTTGCGTAATTTAGTAATGATTTTTTTAAATTTGGTTTCCACCTTATATTAGCTAACAGAATTTGAAGCAGCTTATGATAGTGGGAAAAATCTTCCAGGGTTGCTTACAATTATACAAGCAGCTGATAAATACTTACAATCGTGGATAGGATGGCAATACAAGGATTTTTTTCCATTAACAAGACAATTACCTGGTGATGGTTTAATTGATCCCAATACTGGACAAGTAAGGCCAGATGTTGCAAAAATATTTTCTAGAACTTATGCCGAAGCAGTTTCAGGAAATACTCTTAGTATGGAATTTGATGAAGAATTTAAATTAGTTTATGAAATCAATCCATCTATAAAAAAACCTACTGTTATAAAAATTCAAGAAATATATCATTACCCAAATGGGTTTATTATAAATATTTCCCCGAATGGTAAAGTTGAATGGAAAAAAAATGGAAATTCTATTTTAGTAAGTCCTATTAAAGGTGCAAATATTCAGAATGGCGAAGTTATTACTATTAGTATTAGTGCAAAATAACATTTATTTTAAATAATAATAATAAATTAGACATTCATTTCTAATGACTTTTTTTTTGCGCAAAATACACTTTTGTACATGGAATAAAACATTTAATAAATTCATCAAAATTCATGTTTTGGGATTTGACAACATACCACTATAGACGATCATGTTACAATTTTTTTTACACAAACAATTTATTCACTTGATCATACAGAGGTGAATTAACTGGTTTATACCACAGAGACTGACGTCCCGAATACAATTTTGAACTATTGATAGACTTTTTTAGGCTTATCAATAAGGAAAACCATTATTTTATATTTATTTCTCTTAACCAAATATTATCGGATTTTCACCAGCAATTACGCACTGCATTTCGTCATGACGTTAATCCCCCATGCAAATCGCCTCCCTTGTACCTTTGATACTGCGGAAGATAAGCAAACTAACTATTTTGTGAAATATTTTTAGGGATTAATGTATAGAAAAAATAGGAAAGCTTTGGTCCCAGAGGGACCTTTTTGATCGAAGGAGCCGGGATGACTTCATGATTAGCATACACATCCAAATCCCATATGCGAATTATTGATTGTCAAAAAAAACTATCTTTATTCGAATATTGTTTTGTTAGTATGATACTAGCGTGAACAGAAAAAAATAATGCAAAATATTCTTACGTCGCACAGCCCCTATTCTTCGGCAAGAATTTTCCCGATATCGTACTGCGCATTTCAGGTGATCACTCTTTTTTATGGTATTTATTACATTTTCAGTTACAACTTCACATAATACGCATTCGTATACATTCAGTTAAAAAAGATAAAGCGTGAAATCTAAGTGAACTTTATTATTTTTACATTGTATAGGAATCATACAAGATTATAGTGAACCTATATTGCTGAAATAAACTTCTAAGTTATCATTTTTTTGACTGATATAATATAAATGCATGACAAATAATTAATATTTCTTGTAGAAATTTCGGTTTGATTTTTTTTTTGTACCTAAATAATAATCCAAATTTGACATTTAAAAGTAAGTAATCAATTAATGAAAAACTGAATATAATTATTAAAATGGCTCACATTCTTCTCCCAAATTGATATTCCTTTGCGTTCCCTCACAATCCATTCCTTTGTGATATTCAATTCTCTTTCATTTAAGATATAAAATGATATTCTTGCCTTCCCAGTGAATCCAACTGAATAAATTTAAATTGGCAAACCACTCACTATCTCTTTATCTTCAACTATAGTATCACATGTGATCTCAAGGGTATTCATTCAGGACCCCGGATATCTCCAAAACAGGTCATAAGTCACACTTTCGGCAGATTGGCCCATTTTTCAGGGGCCCAAAAAATCGTTTTTTGTAAATATCTCGGCATCCAGTGGTCCAATTTTGATGAACTTTTTTTTAAATTGTAGAGCTAAATGAGGGCTACAAAATAAAAAAAAGTTCATTAAAATTGAATTACTGGATGCTGAGATATTTACAAAAAACGATTTTTTGAGTTTCAGCAAAAAGGGGGGTTTTTGGCCAAAAGTCCATTATGACCTTTATATTAGATATCCGGGGTCCTATTCATTCTATAATAAACAGAATTGGGTCCAGTTGTATGTAGTGTATTTTATTATTGCTCTTGATGTGACCTGATCCCCCATAGGGAATAGAAGTACAGAGCTTAAATTGATCTGATACTTTCACAGGGACAAATGTTTTGTACAAAGATCAGTAGGTTCGTGTTTATTAAGTGAATTTAATATACCCAATTTCCAAAACTCGACCTTCCAATTGTAGTCGATAGCTTCCAATAATGTTCCATAATAATCACTGTCTCTGGCAATTAAAACCAATATACCAGGACTTTCTGTGTAAATCATTTTGGCAATTTTAAGTGTGATGAAATTGTCGACACCCTTTTCTCTGCTTGCACAATTTCGTCCAAACACATTGACGTCATATCCTTCTTTAAAGATTGAGTCATTTATCAGGATTTCAGAACCTACAATGACGGGGGTAACTCACAATCACCCACAACTTATTTAAGAAGTAAACCATAATCAAAAATGATTTGATTGTAATAAAGAAGGTCGTTTAAGGGTCTTTTATAGCATATGGAATACTCTCCTTGTGCTATAAAATTGGAATTATCCACGAATATACAAACGTAGTTTGGGGATTTCGTGCCAGCTACACAGAAAAAAAAAGAGCCTTTAGCACAAGTTATAATTGCAAAAAACAGGTTGCGTTAACCAAATCTATTATGACTCACTTACCAACAACAGGTTGCTTTACGATAACGCAAATGTATTTTTTGGGCAGGTTTGATGATAAGAAGTAGGAAAGAAAAGCACAAGAAATAATTGAGTATTCAGGAAAAGGTGAAAAAATAAAACAATAGATATTAAAAGTTAAGTTTGACCATCAACTTCTTGGTCTGTGATAATATCTATGTAATTTTTAATATCTGGCAATTTCTGTTTTAAAAAAATATTAAGTTCAAAATCATTCAATTTTTTTATATCTTCGATCTTAAGAAGTGACATGATTAGTAAATATTGATTACTGATTTTTAGTTCGGATAAAAAGATATGTGTGGTTGTACAGTTTGAAAAGAGAAAAAATGGTATATATAAAGAAATCTGTTGTAGCACAGATTGGTTAATATCAATCAATTACGTAATTGGCTTATAATGGAGCACGTCTGAAATCTGTGCCAGATTGAGGGCGCATGTGCCGCGCCACATCCCTTATCACGTGATATATACAATCAGAAAATTCGCGATCATTGTGTCATACTGATAAACATATCTCCCATATCGCGCTAGATTTTTTTGCTTTTTTCTCACACTCTCTTTCAAATAAAACAAAGAACAAAGTTTTATTTTGATTTCAGAAAGTGTGGTAGGACTACTTTTTAATATTTGTAAAGTATTTTTTATTTGGTAAATAGTCTAATGGCCTAATTTATAACAAAGAAACAAAGTTACACAGCTCAAGTTGTGATCCGTTAAACCACAGTAAACAGTATGGACATCGAATCACAAAATAACCCACAAGTAAGTCAATTTTGCATACTTTTCTTCATATTGTCGAAGCTCTTTTTGTTTTAAAAATACCATTTTCTATAATATATTTAAGTTAAAAATGATTGAAAAAAATGAGTTTTTGGGTAAAATAGGTATATTGCTTACATTTTTAATTATATTAGAGTTTGTTTAATATAGAGTTTGAGTTTATTTTATGAGGATAAATATATTAATATTGTGTTTATTTAGTTTATTAAATATTTTTTTTTTTTTCCGCAGCGCATTTGCAGTTTTATTAAAGTAAAAAAATAAAAATATATACGAAGTAAAATTTCCTAATAACTACTCTAATATAATTAAACTACAAACCGGTAGTACCCCACGTGTGCACTGTCAAATGATCGTTTGACTCTGTAGGTAGACTTCGTTTAGTAACAGGTCATCTTAGCCATAAAGGCCCTATCTTTAATGTCTGGTGATCACGGGACCCAAGTTTATTAAATATAGCGTTAATTTTAATCTTAATTTATCATATATAATATTTATTAGTTCGTTATTTACATAGTAGTATTTATTTATTATTAATTTATTGTGTAACATTTAATCTTTTATTTCGTTATTATCACTTCATGTTAAATAGTATTATTTTAGTATATTTTTATTGATTATTTGTAAAATAAGAATTTTTTATTATCTTAATTAAATAGATTGAATTCTTTTTTTATTTATCCTTATCATTTGTCATTTATCTTTATCCTAGATTAATTTATAAAATTTCGTATTTATTTTAGTTCTTTCCATGGGATTCCCTCCCCGAAATATTAAAACCAATTCTCCCTCCGCATCAATCATATTTAATCAAAAACTTTAATGTTTTGCCGCCGCATAAAACTTTTGAGAATTTCAAAATTCCACAATTTGAACTAGACGCGTTCGTAGATATTAAAGATAAAAAGAAAGTACGCGAATGGTTTCTGTCATTTGAATCCAAGTCAAAAACGACAATGCCAGAATCTAAGCATTACAAAATCAAAGGAAAGAAGGTTCTTTTTCACGAGAAAAGACACTGTATTCACAGTAACTTAGTAAAAGAAAAGCAAGGAAATCCTGAGTTAAAACGCCTACAATCATCTCGATTATGAAATACAAATTGCACCGCTATGATTCACCTTAGACTAGAAAATTGTAACATTGAATTGAGCCATCCCCTGGAAGTTAATTTACGGTTTACTCATAATCATGTTGTAAATTCTGCAGAATCATTAAGCTTTTGACATGTCAATGGAGGAGTTCACGAAAAATTTTTGGAACTTTTTAAAGATGGCCACTCCCTCGCATCGGTAATGTACGCCTACGAAGATGCACTTTATTTTAGCGCTGCGGATGAGCAGGAACTTTTAGTATTACTTGCAGACCGAGCGACTAATCCCGATTACGATTACATTGCTAAACTTTTTCAAAAATATCGTGAAACAGCGCTTGGTGATCGTAATGGTACTTCAATATTTAAACGTCTAGTAGAGGTCATAAACAATTACAATAAGTTAAGTCATGGAAGAGTAATATTGCAAAAATATGATTCACACACGGAAAATACTTTATTCTTTGCGTTGTAACTAATTTAATGAGCCGAGTACACGAAAAGGTTTTACAATCTGGTGAATTATGCTATATAGACGCTTCGGCATCTTTTGAATCTTTAAATACATCACTTACTCTTCTTTATACGAGTTGCACGGTTGGAGCCCTGCCTCTCGGCTTATTTATCACTTCGGATGAGTCTGAAATAACGTTAGAAAAGACATTAAATCTACTTAAAATGATTCTCCCGTAACATGCCTTTTTCGAACGTGAACCACAAGTCGGTCCAAAGGTTTTACTTACTGACGATTCGAGTGCTGAGTGCAATGCTCTTGAACTATGTTGGCCAGAGGGTAAGGTTTTTATTTCAAATCTAATTTTTTTCTTAAATTCGAGATAACTTACTGATTTTATTAAATTATACAAGAGATCCGTCTCCTGTGCACATTCCACGTCCTCCAGGCATTTTGGAGATGGCTCCATAATTCGAAGCATCATATTGATAAAGAATATCGGGCCTATTATGGAAAAGATGAAAAAAATTCTTTATGCACTATCGGGCTTTGAAATGCATACGCATTATTATGAACTCAGGCAAACGTTTTATGAACATTATCCTCAACTACACAAGCATTTTGAGATTTTATGGAAACGCCGTTGTTTTTGGGCCCTTTCTTTCCGCTCTGAACTACATATGCGCGGAAATAACACAAATAATTACATTGAGAGGAGTTTTGAATACTAAAAGATTTAGTGTTCGCAAGAACGCAAGCTTACAACTGCGTTCAAGTTTTTCAGTTTATCACAATTAATATGGAGAGATTTTACGTGCTTCGATTGCTCAGCTTTGCGCATAGATGTCCAGGATATCTTTGACTTGCAAAACATTTTTTATGTCACGGATGGGACACCATAAATATGGATTTAATTCAAAAGACACTGGTCGAAATTAAAAAAATCGGACATATGGAAAATCGGCCAAAAATCAGACCAAAATTGACTAACATTATAAATCGGTACATCTGATTGATGCCAATCAGACAATTTGATAAAAATTCAGCAAAAAATCATTATATTTGATTGACGGCCGATTGATGCTAGTTGAAATCAAAAAAAAATGGACAAATGGCAAATCAACTTAAAATTTGCCCAATATTCAAATATGCACTTCCGATTTATGGAAAATTGACAATTCAATAAATATTCAATAAAAATTCAATAAAAATTCAGCAAAAAATCATTATATTTGATTGACGGCTGATTGATGCGGTTGAAATTAAAAAAAAAATGGACAAAATAGCAAATCAACCTAAAATTTGCCCAATATTCAAATATGTACTTCAGATTTATGGAAAATTGACAATTCAATAAATATTCAATAAAAATTCAATAAAAATTCAGCAAAAAATCATTATATTTGATTGACGGCTGATTGATGCTGGTTGAAATTAAAAAAAAAAATCTGACAAAATGGCAAATCAACCTAAAATTTACCTAATATTCAAATATGTACTTCAGATTTATGCAAAATTGACAATTCAATAAAAATTCAATAAAAATCCAACAAAAATTTGTTAAAAAATCATTATATTTGATTGACGGCTGATTGATATCAAAAAAAAAATCTGACAAATTTGTAAATCAACCTAAAATTTACAATATTCAAATATGTACTTCAGATTTATGGAAAATTAACAATTCAATAAAAATTCAATAAAAATTTAGCAAAAAATTATCATATTTGATTAACAGCTTAAAATTTGCCTAATATTGTCTGATTTATGGCACTTTTATATCAAATTGCACTGGTCGAAATCAAAACTTTTGGGCATGGAAAAATTGTCTCAATTTCAGAAGTTATTCGAATAAACGATTTTTCAAAATCAACTTATGATGTACTAAGCCGCAGCCACAGTAAAATTAATCTGGCAATTAGTTGATCTATTACCGAATTTAGACTTTATTTAAACTAAAGTTTCGAAACTTTATCTTCATCTAACTTCATTCCTAAACAAAACGGTTTTAAACGTTTTGGGATTTTTTTTTAATTTTTTATCGGAAATAATGTTCCAATTTTTAACATTTTTATTTTTTACGAAACGTTTTTTAACTTTTCATTTAATATTTTCAATCGGAACATTAGTTAACGTTCTGATTTTATTAATTTTTTTTTGCAAAACTATTACTTTAAAAAACGTTTTCTAACATTTTTTTTTATACTTTTAAATAGGAAATCGGCTCCTACTTGGATACCGAATTCCAAAGGTAAGTTTCGAAGAATTTCTTTGAAACTTTATAAAAAAAACGTTTTCTAACGTTTTTTTTATACTTTTATATAGGAAATCGTCTCCTACTTGGATACCGAATTCCAAAGGTAAGTTTTGAAGAATTTCTTTGAAACTTTATAAAAAAAAACGTTTTCTAACATTTTTTTTTATACTTTTATATAGGAAATCGGCTCCTACTTGGATACTGATTTCCAAAGGTAAGTTTCGAAACAAAAGTTTTGAAACTTTAAAAAACGTTTTTTAATATTACTAAAACCGTTTTTTTTTACTTTTGTATAGGAAATCGGCTCCAACGTGGACGCCGATATTCCAGATAAGTTTCGCATTTTCAAAACTTCTTTGAAAAAAACGTTTAACGTTTTTTTTTTTAATATTATTGTAGGAATACCGTAAAGTTTTAAATTTTCGAAACTTTTTGACAAAAATTAATAAAAAACGTTTAATTTAACGTTTTTTATTATATTTTATTATTTTTTTTTGCAGGGAAATCGGCTCCAATATGGATACCAGAATCCCGCAGGTAAAGTTTCGATTTTTCAAAACTTTTTGAAAAAAATTAATAAAAAACGTTTAATATAACATTTTTTATTATATTTTATTATTTTTTTTTGCAGGGAAATCGGCTCCAATATGGATACCGGAATCCCACATGCAAAGTTTTGATTTTTCGAAACTTTTTGAAAAAAATTAATAAAAAACGTTTAATATAACGTTTTTTATTATATTTTATTAATATTTTTGCAGGGAAATCAGCTCCAATATGAATACCGGAATTGCACATGCAAAGTTTCGATTTTTTGAAACTTTTTGAAAAAAATTAATAAAAAATGTTTAATATAACGTTTTTTATTATATTTTATTAATATTTTTGCAGGGAAATCGGCTCCAATATGGATACCGGAATCCCACATGCAAAGTTTCGATTTTTCGAAACTTTTTGAAAAAAATTAATAAAAAAACGTTTAAATTTAACGTTTTTTATTATTTTTATTAATTTTTTTTGCAGGAAATCAGCTCCAAATTGGATATCGGAATCCTGCAAGTAGTTTCGATTTTCGAAACTTTTTGACGCAAATTAATAAAAAAACGTTTAAATTAACGTTTTTTTATTATTTTTAATATTTTTTTTTTGCAGGAAATCAGCTCCAAATTGGATACCGGAATCCCGCAAGTAAAGTTTCAAAGTTTCGAAACTTTACGAAACTTAATAAAAAAACGTTTAAATTTAACGTTTTTTTATTATTTTTATTAATTTTTTTTGCAGGAAATCAGCTCCAAATTGGATACCGAAATCCGCAAGTAAAGTTTCGATTTTCGAAACTTTTTGACGCAAATTAATAAAAAAAACGTTTAATTTAACGTTTTTTTTATTATTTTTTATTATTTTTTTTGCAGGAAATCGGCTCCAAATTGGATACCGGAATCCCGCAAGTAAAGTTTCGAAGTTTCGAAACTTTATGAAACTTCGAAACTTTATGAAACTTAATAAAAAAACGTTTAAATTAACGTTTTTTTATTAGATTTTATTATTTTTTTTGCAGGGAAATCGGCTCCAAATTGTACCAGAATCCCGCAGGTAAAGTTTTGTCGAAACTTTTTGACGCAAATTAATAAAAAAAACGTTTAATTTAACGTTTTTTTTATTATTTTTTATTATTTTTTTTTGCAGGAAATCAGCTCCAAATTGTACCAGAATCCCGCAGGTAAAGTTTCGATTTTTCGAAACTTTTTGACGAAACTTAATAAAAATGTTTAATTTAACATTTTTTATTATATTTTATTAATTTTTTTGTATGGAAATTGGCTTCGATTTGCCATCCTACAGGTAACGTTTTGATTTTTGAAACTTGAAACTTAAAAAAAAACGTTATTTTAATGTTTTTTCTTTTTTTTTTTGTAGGAAAATCATCTCCAATTTGTAGAAACAAATGGGAATTAAGGAATTTAACGTATACCGGATTTGTTAGAAAGTTGGGATGATTTTTGGTGAAATTGTTTTATATGTATATGTAATATTTTAAATTTCAGAATAAAATTTACTGTAATTTGCGATACAATTCAGAATACAAATCAGAATAAATTTTTTACTACAAATCAGAATAAATTTTACTACAAATCAGAATAAATTTTACTACAAATCGGAATAAATTTTACTACAATTCGGAATAAATTTTACTACAAATCAGAATAAATTTTACTACAAATTGGAATAAATTTTACTACAAATCGGAATAAATTTTACTACAATTTGGAATAAATTTTACTACAATTCAGAAAATTTTGTCACAAATTTACCATAATTCAGAATAAATTCACTGCAATTCGGTAAATTTATGAATAATATTTTTTAAACAATTCGGATTAAAAATACTAAGCAATTCAGATACAATTCAGACATTCTGATCGGCATCGATCGGCCTGCCAATCAGAACTTTGCCTAAATTAATAAATCGGCCATATTTATCACCAAATTCAGCCTAAAATCAGACATCCGATTTCTAGCCGATTTGGACTATTTTGACCAGTGAGAGTAATGTGAAAAACGAATTTTTTGTGCCAAGTGCACAAAATGCTAATTTCTATGTTGTTAACAGTGAAATTGGAACTTGCTCTTGTCCGATTGGCATGACCGGTGCACCTTGCAAGTACCAGGATGCAGTTTCAGTCAAATTCCATTTATCAACATTCAATTTTATTCCGTCTTTGACTTCAAATGATCGTATAGTTTATGCCTATATTGCACTTGGTAAGTAACCGTATTAATCTGTTTTAATATCATAACATCCATTTACTCAAATTATTTCCTTTAGGTTATATTGCAAAAGATAGTTCTTTTTATGCATCATTACATGCAGAATTCACTTCACAAAGTTTACAAACGGAATCAGAAACATCAAATAGTAATACAACTATTGAATATGGCGTTCTATCTCATAAAGAAACAAGTGAAAATATCCAAATTGTCGATATTTCTGCATTCACAGATTTCTTAGAAGAAGTCAGAAGAGACTATCAAGATGGTGGTGCACAACTGCGTACTGCATTAGATAAATTTTCAGAGCGTTATAAAGCAGCTAAGCTGAAATCTATCTCTCAGCTAACTTCTTTTCTTTACGATCTAAACCGTGATTTAGATTTAATGGTTAATTTAAGAAGTGGTTCTATGATTCGTGTACAAGTTGAATCTGTCAAACGACGCAAAACAGAAGGGTCAGGATGTAAGTGGAAACTACCTAATACTATTAAAGATAAGGAAAATTTGGACCCACAAAATATTCCTAGTTGAAAAACAAGAAAAGCCGGTAAAAAGGAACATAGTCTGAGCAAAAACATATTAAAAAATCAGCCGAATTGAATCAAGGTTTGTTCATAATATTTATTAGCATACATTCTTCATTCTTTAACATTTTTACAAAGCATTTATACTAATTTACACCATTTTTAATTAGCCAACGTATTATTTTTATTTATGAATAACATTTTTCATAATGGCATTATGATTTACAATAAAATTTATAATATAGGCTTTCTAATTCAAAAATTTTAATTGTTTACATTTATAAATTTGAATTTTTGTTTTATTAATTTTTTAATAATTTTTTTTGACATTTTTATAATTAAATTTAAAGTTTTTTAATAATAATTATATAAAATTTTTTTTAAATAAACACAATTCTGTAACAATAATTATATTTTTATATTAAATTAAAAAAAAAAATATTGGTGTTCGAAAGAGAAAAAAGCAAAAAAATCTAGCGCGATATGGGAGATATGTTTATCAGTGCGACACGATGATCGCGAATTTTCTGATTGTATATGTCACGTGATAATGGCTGTGGCGCGGCGCATGCGCCCTCAACCTGGCACAGATTTCAGACGTGCTATAATGGACGAAAATAAATTTCTAAATTTCTCTTATCTATATTAGATGAAAAAGATGAAAAATTACTTTTTATTATATTTCAAAAAATAAAATTAATTTCTTTTATTAAATAAATTTAATATGGTGCTATTGTATACTTGACAATCATGTGATTTTATATTTCAATTTTTCTTGAATCAAAATCAGCCAATAAAAATCAAATGAACTTATCGTTTTTTTTATTAATAAAATCTATTTTATTGTTTATAGAAAATAAATAATTTATTTTTTTACTAAATTTAAAAACATAAAATTTTAAAAGCATGAAATTAATATGTTTTATACTTTTAAATTATGCAAAAAGCAAATGAAGCTGATGCGCCACAAAAAATCACGTGGTATTTTATCAGGCTTACATAATACGTTTTTTTAAGTACTTTAGTAAATTATTTTATTTATAAAAAGTTATTACAAAAATAAAATTTTCAATCATATAATTCATATAACTTCAACTATAATGATAAAAAACGCAATACTGTAACTGCTATTATTGTACATAGCAAAGGTCGTAATAACCAAAAGTTATGAGTAGATTCGAAATTTACTACACTTTGTAAATTGGATTGTCCCTTAAAATAATAAAAATCAATCAAAATCAATTATATTTGAAAATTCTGTTCTAAAATTGTTTTAAAACACTCACGTGTCATCCCTAGTTACTACAATTGCAATAACATGTACTGCACCAATAATACTTATAGCCGTAGCGGTAACATGCTATTGAACACTGGTCAGGTGTGAACCCACCGCAATAACGACATTCATCAAGTGGACTATTAGAAAAATGAGCAGAGATAGGTGGTCGATTGTCTTCTAGAAGAAATTGGCCGGTTTCTTCGATAGCGGCAGGAGGAAATTTAATGGCAGCAGGAGCAGATTGGGCCAACCAGGCCAAAGATAAAGTAAGGAATAAGGTAGTAAGAATAAAAAGTCTCAGTCTCATTTTGATAGGGCGAGATAGCGTAATCTAAGATTTTTAAATTTTTTTGTTGTATTGGGTCGATATTTCGCTAAAGGTTTAAAAATTTAAATCACACTATTTTATAGAAAAATTCCGGAGTTACTGTCTTATTTTTTTAGTCATTGAAGAATGAAGATAAGGAGTAAAATCGCATTTTACTCTCCGATTATCATTATCTGTTTATTGACAAAAGTCTTTTATACTTTATAAAGCAAAAATGTTTGTCACGATATATTGTCATTGGTGCATGATAACGAAAACGGTTACGCATGTGGGAAAATAATAATAAAACAAAATAAAGAACGTGTGATCCATAAACAAAACTCAATTCTGATTATTAATATCACAGATAACGTTTGGTCACAATAAATCCGTAGAAAAATTTTTTTAATGATTTCGCGTGAAGATAGATAAAATAACTGAAGGAATTTATCTACTAGTATTTTTTGTTTTTGCTAATATTGTAATTCAATTCATTAAAGTAATAAATTAAGCAAATTTATCTACTAATATTGTTTCCGCGAAGAAACCTTTTATTTCATTTCGGACTTATGAATGTTAACCTGGGTTCGAGGGGACACAGTAAACAGATATGGAATAAATGGTTATTGTTACATGATCTGCATGACGCTCTAAAAAAATTTCGGTAACGTGACCTGACGAATTTATTGGTCAGATATTTTGTACAACATTTTATCAGAAAAATTTTCGCGTTTTTTTTAATAGTATAAAACAAGAGTACAAGAGTTCATGTTTAAAGGGAAGTTAGAACTATAAAATGTAAAATATATGAAATGTGATTTATTTTGAACTTGTTCATTTCTAATAAAATCATGACATTTGAATTTATAATAAATATTATTTAGCCATAATTGAGTTATTTATGCAAATTTTTTAGTATCTTGATTTTATCATGCCTTCAGAATTGTTATTTTTTGTACAGCAGTGAAAAGATATGTTTTTTTATATGAAAAGTTCTATATAAAATTTACATACACTATTTTATATAATTTTAAGGATCCAACGTAAATGTGTAAAATATGTCTGTGTAGATTTTTTACTTAAAATTCAACCATATTTCATATAGTTTTAAATAAGGGAACTTACAGATATTACGTAATTATTAAAGGGGGAGAGGGGAATCTTGACCCGTCACATGGATTAATCTTGACCCACTGCATGCATGTTGTCGATCACATATATTTTACAATACACCATGAATAGGATCGACAATGTGCATGCAGGTGGGTCAAGTTTCACGTACGTGACGGGTCAAGATTCATATATTTGCGGGAGAGGGTGTAACCAAAATCTTACATTACACTTAATAATACTAGAAAACGGAAACTATTAGAACGTTTGAAGTATTCAGTATAATTACATAATTATATGATCATCAATTGCACAAAAAAAAATTGTGTCAGTAGCTGATCATATTAAAAATTCTTGTGTAATATTTGTCTAAGATATCTTACTAAAGACTTTTGTTCTAAGTCACAATATAATCAGTTTTCACTTTTAATATAATTTTTCAATAGTACTTCTTCTATCAAAATAAGTAAAAGTTTAGCTCTTTCTGCTTAAAGTTTTACTTATTTATTTATTAAAGTTTTATTGATATCACAGAGTTATACAGTTATGCACTTGTATATTATTTTTTAGCTATGCAAATTGCAATTTCAATATCAATATATTTAACATAATAAATAGTAATATGAGATCTGTAACATGTAGTAAATTTGTATATATGCAACATAAAATTTTATCCATTGATCAGGCTATAGTATAGAATGACATTGCATTTGAAATGCTTAGAAGTAGAATGTCCTTATACTTCAGATAATCATATGATTTATAAATATTATAATTTGATGAGTTATTAAATCTGACAAGAGGGAGAAGCAAGTAAGTTTATATTAAACTGAATATTATCTAATATATGTAACTTTCCTAAGTATTATTTAATATTATAAATAATAAATTGTAAATTCAATTTACTTTACAATATTTTATAGTTAACCTGTTTTAAATAAAATACAAATCATATTGGTAATTATATGAATTGATTTTTATTTTTATTTAAATTATTATCATCTTGTTGATTTTTTGTTTTTTATTTTTGTATTTATTTTTAGAGTCTTTTAGCACTTTTAATTTTTCAATTAATGCTAATTATGCAAAATATTGATTATTTTTTAAGATACAAAATGTTTGTAAAATTTATTTATTTTATTTATTATTTGTTTTTTTTTATATTTAAATCATAACTTTTTAAAATACTTATTATTATAAATAATTTTTAAAAGTTATGCATCAGGAATTAATTCTAATATGTAGATTTATATGAAAAAATATATGTAAAATTTACATAATTATACTATTCTATGTAGTTTTAAGAATCCAATATAGATTTTATATGGATTTAATTTTATATGTAAAACTAAGGAATGGTAATTATTAGAAATTCAGAGTATACTTTTCGTCAAAATGACAAAATACTAATTAAATTTATTTTGACAGACGTAATGTATTTTGACAGACGTAATTAATTCATAGTAATTTTATAATAAATAGTGAATTGGTCCGTTCACTGAAATACGACGTAATTAATTAGCGGAGAAGTATAATTCAGAGTAAAAAGTGAAATCATTAACTTTAATTAAATTTAATTAAACATAGGTAATTTGAATTAAAAAAATATATATCAAAAAAATAAAGGATGTTTTGTCATTATAAAATTCAGGTTAAATAAAATTATATTATATTACATTTATTTTTGTTACAGTTTGTTTATTTTTCAAATAAATAGAAAATTGAATAAATAAAAAGTATAATTTTCTGATTATTAAAAATAAACAGTATATCATAATTATTAAATAAACAATTTTTATTCACATATATAAATAAAAAATAATATGTAACTAAAAGAACTAATACAAATAGATAGCTATTAACTTACACAATAACTGTCAATAAGCGAGCAGATAATAAGACATTTGTAAAATAGGACCCCGGATATCTAATATAAAGGTCATAATGGACTTTTGGCCAAAAACACCCCTTTTTGCTGAAACTCAAAAAATCGTTTTTTGTAAATATCTCAGCATCCAATAATTCAATTTTAATGAACTTTTTTTTATTTTGTAGCCCTCATTTAGCTCTACAATTTAAAAAAAAGTTCATCAAAATTGGACCACTGGATGCCGAGATATTTACAAAAAACGATTTTTTGAACCCCTGAAAAATGGGCCAATCTGCCGAAAGTGTGACTTATGACCTGTTTTGGAGATATCCGGGGTCCTTGTAAAATTAACACAAATAGTATATAGTTTTTTGTTTGCTTTAGACTAATAATTAATAAATTTATATAAACTTATATAAATTTTAAACTCAAATAAAATTATATGCAATTTTTAAATAAGTATTATATTTAAGCAAATTTATTGTTTACTTTAAAATATTATATACAATTATATTTTTTATAGTTATTAAATTTTACTACTAATTAGTAATCATCTAATGATATTGAATAAAATCATTTTAATATTGAATTTATATTATTTGTTATATTTATTGTATATTGATTTAATTTTAAATAATATAATTTTCATCCATTTCAATCTTTAAGTATTTCAGATCTAGTATAAAGTAGCAATTCATCATCTCATCAATAAAAGTTTCTAAATTTTCATACTGATCTTTATCACTTGTAAATCTTATAATGAGAGTGATTAATATTTCAATTAAATTTAATAAGAATAATAATGTCATCAGTACTAATAATTATTCCAAATGAAAATATTATAAAAAATTTGAGTGATTTTTGAATAGTTAGAAAATTGAAGATAAATAAGTTTTTCAAATATAAGTTAATAAGAGTAGAGATTATATTAAAAGAATAATATAAAGAGAAGTGGAGATTTTGGCATTAGATTAGAAAAGGTTAATGGCAATAATATAGATAAAGAGAACTACCTTATACATAGATATCTATTGTATTTTAATAAAATATTTAAGTCCACCACTTTCAATTTCTAAAGTTTTAACATAATTTTTTAATAAATTATTGCTAATATGTGATATTTAAAGAACTTAATAACAGTATTACAAATAGCTAAAATTTTTGTAATAATATTATGATTTATTAAAAAAAACAATAAAGTTTAGTTTTAATTGATAAATTTATTTATATTATCTTTTATTAAACCATATTGCAAGCAAATTTACCTAAAATTTCTAAATTAAGATAAATGATACTATAAAAAATTCTTTAATTTTGACCAGATTATTACATATTTTGCAGCAAAATTGATATGCAGCTGATCATTAAAATTGGATGAGAAATTAACAACAAAAATAGTATTAGAATTTTTATATAATAAAATCTATAACAAGAGAGTGGAGCTTAAAACGCAACTCGCCTGGAATACCAAAACCTACAATCCCTAATTCATCCGAAACATCATCAAATCCACTAACACCATCAACTATCGAAAAACTCCCATCTCCAGACCTGTAACACCAACTATCCCCTTCTTTTTTACAAAATGCGAATGGGATCAATGTTACTATTAATTACGGCGGAGGAACGGATGAGCAGGAGAGTTAGAATGTTTTTTTTCATTAATGTAGAATCATCAATAGAGAATTTTAGATTAGCTATTATTTCATTATTTTCATACCATCACTTTTATGGGTGGTAGATAGAATGCTTTTTATGTCTTTTCCATAGCCAATTTGATCTGCTTATAGTCAAGTAAAAAAGAATTCAGCTACTTGGATTTTTAGACGTATTGTGTATTATTTGCCAATATTAGTTTTCTAATATACTGCGCCTATAATTTATGTAAATAAGATCAATTTATACTACATATTGGTTAACACATGTAGAGTAAAAAAACCTGATAGCAGGTATACAAATGCTTTATTAATATATGTTTTGAAATTCATGTGTAAGAAATTCACCGTGTCCGGGCTCGTCAAAATTGCGCAGAAGAAATGGCGCAGTATATTATCAAACCTTTCGTTTTAAGATTTCGGCATTACATAATCTTTTTCATCCTTAGTTAGAACAACTTCGTTCATACATAATAACTTTAAAAAAAACCCGATGAAAAATCACGTGTGCGTTCCGTTTCGGAACGCGTACATCATAATGGAAAACTTTATTATCACATTAATTTATTAATTGTTGCACTATTATCATTTTCTATTAACAACAGCACCAATTGTAATTAATCACATAATGATTTTTCTCTTGATATTGATATTAAACTAACCATATTGTATAAATATGTGCATTATGTGATGAATATATATGAGAATTGTTCTGCCGTACAATATCAGTGATTGCATCATCGTAACACCATTTGTACTCTTCTTTTGTATACTTTTCTTCCACAACCAAAATTTTGCACCACAGTGCAAGAACGTCATATCGGCCAATTTAAAATTCAGCCGCAGCAGTGCCCGTATTTACGCCATTCTCTTGCATTCAGGTATTAAATCAATGGCTCAGAACTCGGTGATCCAGGGCATGGTGATTCTGGATATGGTCGTTCATCATTCACTTCGGCACAAGCATTTTCATTCTTTGCCTTCTTTGCCTTTTTCAGTGTTGACATGCAACCAGATAAATGCCGCTGACTTATGTCTCGAGGTCTCTTTCGGCGCCTGGCTGTTTTGAATGATTCAATAGTCTGTTCATTTGCTTGTATCACCTTTAATGTTTCTTTAATCACAGTCTAACATTTATGACATTTATGAGCATATGTTTATTGATAAAAATTGCAATAACAAATTCAACTAACCTTTAAGTTCAGAGCAGATGCTAGTATTTTTAGAACATAAGGAAAATTTTCCGGATTATTCAGCACACTTTTCCTATTCCAATCTACTTTTTTCATTAACTTTACCAGAATATCCTTAAGGACTTTAGGTAACTTCAAACAAGGAACTTGGTTCCGTGATCATCCGTCCAAACACTTCCAGCTTCGCCTGCTCCAAGCTCATGTTTGTCACCATTAGTGACAGATCCTACGATCCAGTCGCCCCTGTGACCCATTTTCGCCTCTCAGACTTTCTTTTCATATTTTTTCGAGAAGCTGTTACCAAACTTGTACTCTCGCCCCTTGATGTTAAACATTGTCAGATTCATCAAAGTATACAACATATAATTTTTAAAAATTACCTGACGATCGGATATCACATTAATATCACCGAAAGCTTGGTCAAAGATTACACTCCAAATGTGACAATTGAACCAATCATGTCTTTCATGTTCCCACCTTGAATTTCTCGAACTCTGAAATAATAAGTAAATTTAGTTGATCCCGCCGATGCATCTAAAGAGCTTTAATAAATTATTAACAAAGAACAAAAATACTTACCATGAATAAAATGCATAGATTATATAATCCTTATC
Organism: Rhizophagus irregularis; assembly: GCF_026210795.1. Lineage (NCBI taxonomy): Eukaryota > Fungi > Glomeromycota > Glomeromycetes > Glomerales > Glomeraceae > Rhizophagus > Rhizophagus irregularis. The sequence goes on along the minus strand of NC_089435.1, from coordinate 220,996 downwards.
GTGATGGTTTTCATGATCATAGTTGTTACCAAACATCTTTGACTTTATGGCCTCTCGAATCTCATTCAAGCTAGTCTACAATAGGAAAAGGTATTGGTGACTTTGTTTCAATACATCTATGTTTGTCATTAACATGTATATGAATTATTACCTTGCCAACGAATTCATATAGAAATTCAGCGATTTGATCTGGGAGATCAGGTACGTGAGGGCCGAATTTCGTCAAGTTCTGTGTCATTGAAATGCGATGAAATTAATTCATCATCGACGTCTATAATAAACGAATGGATAGCACTAAGAAAAGGAATAAGACCACAATTTAATAAACTTATTCCTACACGAATATAATCTCATGCATGAATACTAACCGCTCGAATTCCAGTTCTTGCCCTAGTCTATATAGTTCTTTTTCGACGAATCTTCCAGTCGAAAGTTTCCACATGCATTGCTCACCCATTGACTTAAAGATTTCCTCTCGATTTTCCTTGCTTAGTCTAACCTAGACAGGAAAAGCATAAATTTTGTTATTCGTAAAAAAAAATGTTTAAAAATTACCAATGAAGATTTACTTTGTTTTCCTTTGCCACTTTGGTCACTTTCTTCGCCTCTTCACCACTGGTCGCATTCTTCACCTCTTCTTGGTCTTGAACATCAATTGGAGTAAATGTGGTGAGAATAGTAAACATTACAGCTAACAAGACCTGCCAGATTTAAAGATATAATTTACCTCATGATCTGGTATATCCAAATTACTTGTTTCCGAATCTTCAAAAACATCAGTTTCTGGGTCACGTTGAGGGAAGTAAGATGCGTTGGAATAAGGATATCGGAAATTTCATCGTCTTCCGCTGGCACTCGATTCTATTCAAGATTCAATTTTTAAAATACAGAAAATACTAATCATCTAGTTTAATCCTTACATTAAGAATAAAAGTTCCGCTTCCACCGTTATTTATGTTCCCATGAACAATACCATCTAAAAGTGTTGATTGGTGAAGATGTAACTGCCTATGTGTGCGATCGGTATCCTTTTTTTTTGCCCGTTGGCGATCTGGTCGAGACTTCTATAAATAAATATTTAAAAAATTAACAAAACTATAACAATTTTTTTATTGGAATTTCTTATTTTCATTCCATTAAGTCGGCAAAGAACCTTGAACCTAAGAGGTTTTCTGTGCCTCAACACTGGTCTTTGGACCAAGGGGTCCTTTCGTCACACCTACCATTCAATCTTACTCGCCTCCCTGTATTTATTAAGAAGTATTCTCGCTTTTCCTTATTCAAAGCCTCGCTTACAATTTAATAATTGCCTCGAGACTTTTGACCTACTCATCTACCTTACTCTCGAACGGTTCCTTTTCGAAATCCAGCTACAATGTCCCATTCGGATATTTTCGATCGAAATACTTGTGAACTTTTAATTTGATTAAGTTAACGAGGTGCGAGTAAATTTAAGATCAAATAAAACCACGTGATTATACCAATTCTTCTATCACGTGACAATTTGCTGATCATTTCCTAAAATAGCTGATTAATTTTGGCGATAAAAAAATATTTTTTTATGTTTCAAATAAAACTTAACACACACATTATATGGCCCTAAAATTTGCAAAATATATGTATTTTTGCCTTCTGATCAAGTTTACTTAAAATATCAAAGAGGGTTTTAAATGCCATTTTTGCAAAATTCATCATTTTGAAAAAATATATATAAAAAATCAAAGATTACCCTAAGTAAATAAACTTGTAAAGCATGTAAAATTACGGATAATATATAATTTAAAATATGTATAAATTTATATCTTCAAGTTTTACTTAGAAAAAGGATATTTTTAGTGATATTATTTTAGAAAATAATTAACAAAATTATCACATAATTTTTCTGAGATAGTTCAATCAGCATTTTTTTTTTGATGTTATACACATATAATTAAAAAATAAAATGATGCTTAGGCTGATTCAGAAGTTCAAAGTCACATAATTCTACTAATTATTTTAAAATTTTGATTCAAATGCCCAAAGTAAACGAAACTTTATTAATGATTTTTAAAGAATCAGAAAATGCTAAAGGTAGTAAGTGAAAATATATATAAATACTATCAAAAAAAGAAGGAAGTACACAAATCAGTCAAATCTTAAACCATTTAATAATGTGAGTCTTAGCATCAATTTATTTTTTTTGCTTTTTATAAACTTTACACCTAATTTATTTTTATTACTATTGCTAACTATGAAATTCTTACCCCTATACTCTTTTATATCTACAGAATTTTCATTTATTTATATCACTCTCATTTACACAAATTATATAAAGATTATTTCTGTAAGAAAACTTCTCTAAAATTAAGTAATTTTAAATCTATAAAGCTCAAATATATAATGCCTAAGCTTTTAGAATTCTTTATCTTATTTTATTCTTAATTCTACCTTTTAAAAATCTATCTTTTCAAAAATACAATTTCATTCATATTATTGAGTTGTAATAAAAAATGCTTTTAAAAAATTAAAAGCAAGATTTAGAATGTTAAAAGATCTTGATATTAAATAGTTAAAATAGGAGTATTATTTACATATTATGCAATAAAATGAAAATAAAAATGATAATTATATGTTAAGGAATAATGACAAAATACTAAAAATAACTGGATAAGATAAAAGAAACTTTTATTAATATTTTCCATAAATAATATATTATTACATATTTTAAAGATATTTTTGTCAAATATATAAATAAAATATTTAATTGATAATTACATATTAAATCCATTATTATTATCATATTATTATTTAAAAAATTTCTAAGTTTACACGGGGTGTTTGTACATGGATCATATAAATATAATTTTTAATAGACTAATTTTTTGTTTTTTAATTTGAAATTGAATGCTACCAACATTATACTTTTTGACTTTTTATTCTTATTATATTACAGATAAATATATGTATTTTCACCTGCTCTGCAAGTTTATTTAAGGCATTAAAAAAGGTTTTGAATGCTGTTTTTAATCTACTAATATGACCCATGTTTAAACATACTGTATACAAATAGAAATTGCCTATTATTTATTATATTATATTACTATTATTATTATTATTACAATTATTACAATTATTATTACGAATTTTTCTAACTATCACTGGAGGTGATGATCACTGGTATACATGAAGTTGAAATTAAAGCCCAAAAGTAGAAATATTTCGACTTGGGAAGGTCAAAAGTCGAAATTAAAGTTGAAATGGTCAAAATTACATCATAGTCATGTTTCTTCTTCTTTCCCCTTCCCCTTCCCCTCCCTCTTCCCTCCCCCTCCTACCTCTCCCTCTCCCTTTCCCCCTTCCTCTCCCTCTCCCTCTCCTTTTTTCCTTTTTTCTTTTTCTTTTTCTCTTATTTCTATTTTTTTTCTTTTTTCATTTTAGTAATATCAGCAACTGTAACCCGTGTGATATTTCTTGCTCTTCTTCCAATAGTTGTATAACTTTCTGTTAAAAAAATTTCTTGATTTGCTATTGTTTGTAATCTCTTAATTCCAATATCATACGCAATAATTAATTGGTTAACTCTATCATCATTTAAATTGTTACAGAATTCAAATACTGAATTTTTAAGAGGATTTAAAGATTCAAAAGCATTTATCAATAAGTGTGCAAGCTCCCAAATCTTTTCCTTTTGAGTTTGAACATTACGTGGTCAGAAACTTTGAACAGAATCTCCAATGTAATCACAAATCAGCATTTCTGTTCGTTCCTTTTCTAGTTGAGTAGCTTTTATTCTTAATTTCAACTCTTCCCTATCTGCAGGAATTCTTATTACATTTTGTTTTACAAATTTTACTCCAAATGTTTCTAATGCTTCGTCATATGCAAAAAAATGTCCAGGACTTGTTAAATTAATGGATGGTGCTGTACGAAGCATTTTACGAAGTAGAGGATTATTTTCTATGCAATATATATGATATGTTACAGTCTTACAGATCTAGCATAATTTGATTTACCGGCAATGGAAAATAAAGGTGAAAAAGCTTTTAAACTTTCATGTTGTAAATCAAATATTCCCATCTAATACCAAACCAATGTGCACGCCAATAACTAGCCCATTGAAAATATAAATACCAAACTTTTACACAATTATTTTCTTCTTTTAAAATATTATCTAATGTCTGTTTTTTCTTTTTTACATATATATGAATTGCTATTCTATGGAAATCCAAATCAATTCCAATATTCTTGAAGTTGCTCTGAAATTTACACCTTTCTTTAATTTATCTAGAAATCATACACCTAATATTCCTGCCATATTGAATATTCCGTAACCAGAAAAAATTGTAATTAATGCCATCATCATATCCTTATTGGTATGCCATTGTCCAAGGATCATTTTTGTTTTTTGATTTGTTTTACAATAACTAATACCTCGTCTAAAAATAGCTTCATCTGCAACTACATTAATATATTCATTATTTTCCATACCAATTTCATTTTTATACATTTCTAGATATTTATGCACGGCGGAATCACTTGATGGTGGATTTTCAGCATCAAGAATTATAACATTGGGAGGCGGAAGATTAAAACTTCCTTCAAAATGTGTCATAATTTGATTACGTATATCATTTTCATTAAAATCTGAACGATAATTAGGAGTGAGATTTTCATTAAACGTAAGTAATTGTTCAAAAACTGAATTAAAAATATTGAATGTTTGTTGTGAAAAATTATTTTGCCCAAAAAGTTTTTGCTTATTTTTGTCTTGTATTTCAATAATTTCAGATAATTCATTAGGTAGTTGGTATTGAAAGAGTATCCGTAATGTAGCATTTTCTCTAATAGCGTCAAAAATGTTTCCATAACCAAATGTAGTTTCTTTAAAATCCACATTATCAATAATACCAAGATTCCAAATATTCTTTTCATAGCAAATTCGATCAGTTGGATCTACTAAGAGAGCACGAATTTTTTCCAAATTTTGTTTATGTCTTTGAAAGTGGCTTGTAATATTTACAACTTCTAAAATTCCCTGCAATGATGACAAAAGTTTTAGTTTTCGGCAAAGACTTGCCATTGTTCAAGGTAACCAAATTTTCCATCCTTTAAATGCAATGTTTAAAATTATTGAAATAAAAAATGTGGTTTGTTTAGTAATTTTTTCATAATTTAAAAATTTTAATGGTTTTTTACGATATTTTCTTTGTCTATCTATAATTTTTTTTTTGTTTCATATAAAGTTTTTAAAAGACCATCATAAAATTGTACTAAATATAAAGGAAATATAAAACGATATTCTTTTATAGAAGTAGGTGATTCAAGTAATTTTTTGTGAATTTTTAATTCATTTTTCACGAGTATTATTGAATGTGCTAATGCTTCTCCAAATTCGAAAAAATGTTTTGATGTAAGATTCTTAGAATTTAATTTTTTATCAAAATTGTAATTAAATTTTACTAAAATAAGAATAATAAGAATTATAAATAAAGAAGGTACTTCATTTTTTATATTTTGTACTGATAGTAGCATTGATGATGTAGTTTCAGATTTTTCTTGAATATTAATAATACATAAAATAGGAGCTAAATGTGCTAAAATTTTTTCTTGAAATGCTAAATTATCAGAATTAGCAATATTAAAAATCCAATATCCAATTACTTCTAATGCCTTTTTGGTATCATTTTTATGATGTAACAGGTTATCACAATTTGGATCTTTTTTTATACCTTATCCAACACATTGATAAATATGCCCATCCTTTTCTTCATAACAATTCATACATATATATCGTGCATGTTTACTTGAATTTGTTGGAATTACAAATAAAAGAATGGTATATTTGCAATGCACCACATTTCATTTGCTCTATACAAGGTACCTGAATATTTTTACCTATAACTTTATATAAGTGTTTTTCACAATTAGAACCATGACTAAAAAAAATTTTATTTTTATTACAAAATAAACATCTGCGTCTATGAATAATACTTTCCATATAATCTTTAGTTTGTTTTAAATTTGATGAATGCAATTGATTTTGATCATATAAAAAATGCGAATAACAAATACCTAAATCTTCAATTAAAAAATTTTTTGCTTTAACTTCTTCATCGTCAATTTGCCAAGTTCCAATCATTTGCCAAAGTCGTCTCAATTTTTTTTTAGAATTGCACCGCTGAATTTTACCATCTAACATATCAATTACAACGCATGGAGTTAAATTTTCATTATTTAGTACTTTAGTAATTATTTAGGACCCCGGATATCTCCAAAACAGGTCATAAGTCACACTTTCGGCAGATTGGCCCATTTTTCAGGGGCTCAAAAAATCGTTTTTTGTAAATATCTCGGCATCCAGTGGTCCAATTTTGATGAACTTTTTTTAAATTGTAGAGCTAAATGAGGGCTACAAAATAAAAAAAAGTTCATTAAAATTGAATTACTGGATGCTGAGATATTTACAAAAAACGATTTTTTGAGTTTCAGCAAAAAGGAGTGTTTTTGGCCAAAAGTCCATTATGACCTTTATATTAGATATCCGGGGTCCTGCGAAACTGCCGAAACTTATTATAAATGCCAAAACAGCTAAAACTCTGCCAAAATTATAATAAATCTATAGTAAAATTTTGACGAAACTAATCGTAGGATTTTGAAGAGATTTAGACAAGCAACCTTAACTTATACTAAAATTTACTTTTTACCTTATTTCTAAATCACAAATATTTGTATAGGACCCTGATATTATAGTTGTAATAACATTTATTTTATTAGAAATTTAAGAAATAATAGCATCTACTACTAATAATTCAACAACTATAATTACTACAAAAGTTTTTAAAAAGAATAATAGCTAAAAAGCAAAAGAAGCAAGTTCTGTTAAAGAAGAAACAGGTTGTGATAATATAAATACCAGATTATTGTTAAGTTTTCTTGAAGATAATTCTAATATTTGCAAAAAATTTTGCAAAAATAGCTGCTACTAAGATTTTTCAGAAAAGCTATGAGAATAAATTAAAAATAAATTATCTTGTCTTATGACTAAGTATAATGAAATTAAAGAAAAGAAAAATTAAATAGAAAGAGATGCAAATAGTTTGATAAACTTGATGTTTTATTTAGAATTCATAAAAATCACAATCCAGAATTTTTAATAGATAGATTTTCTTATGATATTCAACTATTTAATAGTTACAAAGAAAAAGAAACAGAAATTAAAGAAGAAGTTTTAGCAGGAAAAAAGGATAATCAGATTTGTAGAATCTGTTAACCAAAGCTATAATTTTTATGAGTAATGCAAGACAAATAATTTGGAAAAAACAACTTACTTTTAAAAATGAACAGTTTAAAAAAAGGTAAGTAATTGAAAATAGTGTTGCGATTTGGATGAATTTATGATCTGTCAATTTGATTCAAAATGATTTGAATATTCGTAATAGATCTGCGAATTTATCCATTATCTATTCAAATATTCGCCGAATATATTCAAATGTACAAATGAATATTTTCTTTAGCATTTTTTTTCATAATTTCGGCCAGAATATTAAAATTACCATATTTAGTCTTTGCATAACTACTGGTTTCCTTTTTTGGCAATACCCATTTCACAAAAATTTGTTTTCTATTTTTAAGCATTACTAAACATGGAATATTGTGTAATAATGATCATTAAAAAAGGAAATTTTTACCGTAATTCTGATCAGAATTATAATTGATAGTTTATACAGATTATCTGGATAATCCGTTTTTTCTATTCAGATCTATTCGTGATCTGTCTAAAATTTTAACAGATGACTTGAATGAATTTTGAATTGGATAAATCCACAGATTGACAGATTGATGGATCAACAGATCGCAATACTAGTTGAAAAGTTAATAGTAATGCAATTAATAAAGATCATGTTAGATTGATTAAAGATCAAAAAAGCTTCTAAAAGCAATATAGTTAACATAATACACTAATGCAATTATTTTTTTTAGAAAAAATTGTAGAAAACTTATTGAAATTTAGAGTTAGTAAATTATTATTTTACTATTATTTTTTAATTACAAATCTTTTATGATTAAATTCATATAGTAAATCTAAACATATGTATAACAAACTTATTAAAAAGTATTACAACTCAAAATCATTTAAAGTGGCAAATAAATGTAATTAAGATACTTCTCTTGATATATCAAAAAAACTGTAAAAAAATAGGACTAATTAAACTGTAATGTAATTAGTGTATTTGTTAAGATAAAAATAATAAAAAATTAAAAATTTCGTGAATTTAAATTTATTTATTCAATTCACTATATATTTTCATTATATAACTTTTTTACATAATATTTTACTTTTATTTGACTATCAAATTTCCCTTTTTTTGCAGATCCTTTGCAGATGATATAAATTAATAATAAAATAGTATATAAATATTTTTAATTTAAAATTAAAAATATTATAATAATTAAAAGTCCATCATTATATAATAAAAAAATAAAAATTTTATAATTAAATAATTTAAGTTAAAAGCTTTTAAAGATGATGCAATATTAATTTCATCATCTACTACTATTTCATTAGGATTTGGTTTAAATGTATTTGGTAAATTTTGAATTTGATATCTAAAAAAAAAATATTTATTTTTAAAAAACATTAAATATTCTTTTATAATAATTTAAACAAATACTTACCCTATTAAAGATAATGTTTCAGCTAGTTTAGGCCCAATAGGACCATTTACATAATTTCCACCTAAACGAATAGATCTTTTTAAAGAAATACCAGGATCTTGTAAATATCTCATTAAGAAATCAGAAGATTTGGTATAAGTTATATAATCACAATGGCTGATACTTGACTTGGGCAAAAAAGGTGAAAGTGAAGTTTCTAAAATAAAAGCATCTTTAATATCAGTTTTATTTAATGGTAAAATCCCCAGAGATTTAGGTGTAGTAGATATATTCATCATTTTTTGAACAATTTGGTATTCAGGAGATGAAGGAAAAGTATTCATAAAGTAATTTAAAAAATCATCCATTGAATTATGAGTAGTTCCAACACCAGAGAATTTATTCAACTCCTCAGTAAGATTGGAAATGCGAGTGCCATCAGATAATAATACCATAAATTTATCAAATATGAACTCTCTAAATCCACCAAAAATGACCTGTCCTGTAATGGTTGTTAAAAAAAGAGGTGTTGGAGTTATTATATTCTGTATGCCTAACATATCACTATGATCATCCCAACCACTGCAAAACCCTAATCCATGAATTAATTCATGTAAAATTACAAATAAAAAATCAGATTGATTTAGCTTTATTGGACCATCTTCTTCAAACCAATAATTTCCTTCACTATTAAATAGAGCATTAATATCATATGGAGAATATTCTGGGTGATTTTCTTTGTTTAATTGTTTTAAGATGGATTGAGGATATACTCGTTGATCTTTTTCAATAGGAATAAGTCTTGAAGGTCCAGCACCACCTAAAGTTAAACGACCAGTTGGTCCATCTAGGCATATACCTCTTGTTGTACAAAAATTTACCAATGAAGCATTAACTATCAATGGTGTATTAAGTTTTATGCTGGAAGAAATAATTTGTCCAGCTGTATAAAACGCATTCTTAACTTTTCGACATAATTCTGGGTTTTCATTTTCAACCGAACAAGTAAATGATACGGTAAACATATCCGAATTATTTGCCGGTGCTGCTGTTGATGCTGCTCTTTTCCTATTTTTAACCATTGGACATGGTCTCTGAATTTTACGTGACAAATTATTCGGTTCTGGAATCAAATCCCAACATAATGCATGATCGGAGGAAACATCATTTATAAAAATTAGTAAGAACGTTATTAATATTATTAGCAGTAAATGAATGTTCATTTTAGATAATAAATCAAAACAAAAAAAGGAAAAAAAAAGAAAAGATGATCACTTATTTATACATTCTTCGGAAGAATATGATGGGGCGTAATAAACTTAATACTTTATATAATTTCTAAATTAGTAATGATTTTCTAATTATATTCATACCGAATGTTTTAACTTGGTTAAGTTAAAATCAAAATCAAATCTTGCTATATTCCAGGTTTCTATGCTTTTTTATTATTTTTTATGTATATAAAACTAATGAGTCATGAATAAAAAAAATCTTTTACTGGATAATTCATTCCATCATTCATAATGTCCAGAGGGTTAATTTTGGTATCTCCCGTCAACGTACATTTGGTAATACCATATCAGAGTTAAACCTATAAAATTTTATGTAAACCGCAGCAAAATGGACCATAGATACACCAAATACAGCCTCAAATGGCTATGGGAATCGGGTGCAAAAATGAAAGTGTAAATCGTGTATAATCATCATTTGTTGATATATTTGCAGGTTTATTTAGGATTAAAGTGTGACAGTGAAGTGCCAATTTTCTATATAACGTAAACAATCCGCATGACCTGCGTCCATGCGTCCTCACGGGGTCATGAGTTTAACAAGTGTCACTCTTATTATTGTTAAGAAACCTTAAAAAAATTGATGACTATAAATATAAATAATGCATCCTCCTTTTTTTCACAGTATTTGCCCTATGTAAGAGTAGAATTTTCTTTTTCTATTCCCCTAAAGATTTTTTTACCTTGTTTTTGTTTAACGGTCGTCTTATTGTTTTGGAGATTATAAAAATGCCTGCTTTAGGGGAACCGCAGTCGCAAAATCTTGTACAGTGGCTCGTGCGCACAGCTGTTTTCGTTGTGTTCTTTGGTAAGTATCAAAATCTTTCTCTTACTCGTTATGTTTTAGTCTACCATCGTTATCTTACTCCTGAGTCTGAATATAATACAAATCGCGTTTTTTCTAGCTGGCCAGTCAGCTGCGCTCAACTTTTCTCAATTTCTTAGTCTTTTGCTTTGGCCATTCTCGCATTCCTATTATCAAAGCTATATTAAACATACCCAAAGATGTTTTGGTATTTTATTGGTTGCCATCAATCAGTTCTTTGCTCCTAGCAACTTTGTTATCACAGTAGATAAATCTGCCAAAGGTGTTTTAAAGCAAAGTTGGAACGGAGCTAAAGTAGAACTGGATATGCCCGAAAGACTTATATTAATAGCAAATCATCAAGTAAGAAATACTATTAGTAATATACAAGGTGGTCATTTAAATTGAGACTAATAAACTCATTTATAGATATACGCTGATTGGTTATACGTGTGGTAAGCTTATTTCTCACAATACAGTTGAATTAACGACTGATTTATCATAAGGTTCGACCCAAAGCGCGTGTTTTATCAATTTTTACTATATTAGGTGCTTTACGTATTTAGCTAATGCTCATGGTGCAATTAAGATTATATTAAAAGATTCCCTAAAATGGTTACCGATATTTGGATGGTAAGTTTTTGTCAGTTCTTTTGGCATTATTGATTGTATATCCAATTACTAATTCATTTTTTTATTACTTATAGGGTAAGAATTTTGACTAATTTGATATTCTTTGAATATTTATTTATGATATGTTGTATACAATAATATACACAAAAATTTTAATATATATATGTTTATATTTTCTAAACCGGAACCGAATATAATATCTTATTTAATTAGGGTATGCAATTTTTCCAATACATTTTTTTGAAACGAAATTGGGCAACTGATAAAGGCCCGTTTTCAAAGACATTATCGACTCTAGCTACTTCCAAAGAACCTTTATGGTTGCTTATATTTCCAGAGGGAACAGTAGTATCTGATGTGACGCGTATAACGTCAAAAAAATATGCAGATAAAGTTGGATTGGTATGTATGTCGATAATATAAATTTAATGTATATATATATATATTTAGATTAAATTATTCTCGATCATCTTTTTTAGGTGGATCATGAACATGTATTATTGCCACGATCAACAGGATTGCATTTTTGTGCTGGATCATTACATAAATCCGTTGATTATGTATATGATTTAACTATAGGGATAGAAGGAGTGAGGAGAGGACAATTTCCAGAAGAAATATATACATTAAGAAAAATTTATTTTGAAGGACAATATCCACGTAATATACATTTACATATTCGAAAATATGCAATTTCAGAAATGCCCGAAGATGAGGATAAATTTACAGAATGGCTAAGACAAAGATGGATAGAGAAGGATGCGTTGATGGAAGAATTTTACACAAAAGGACGATTTACAGGATATGAATCGCCAAGAACTGTACCAATGAAATTAAATAGCGTATTTGAATTGACTCAAATTTGGTATTTTATTGTACCATTAGTTCCTATAATGTGGTATTTCTCTAATTATTTACTTAATCGTAAGTTTACGTCATCATTTATTTAATGATATTAATTTAAATCTTATTACTGAATCCTGAATCCTGAGTTCTTTTTTTTTTTTATTGGTTGTATGAGATTCGAGTATTGACAATATTAAAGACGGCAGGGAGATTTTTTTTTGCGAATAACCTTTTTCTTGATTTGGTTTTTTTTTATTATAAATAATAGCATAATAATTATTTTGTTTTATTCGTGTTTATTGTTCATTGATAATTTTATTTGCTTTATTACATTTCTATATGAGTTATGTATTTTATTTTGTAAATAATGATATTTCTTTTAATGATTAAACATTTTCAATGCGGTGTAACCTATATATTGATAACCTTAAATTTTAAGATTACGCAATTTCAATTTACGTTCAATTCAAAAATTTACCAAATCCAGCTAGGAAAAAAAAACCAGAAAAAAAAACCAGAAAAACAAAATAGATGAAAACTTGACCTAACTACGTGAATTAATTTTTTAATCTTCCTATATTTATACATACTATATATAGGTTAGTCAAGGTTTTAAGGCAAAGATTACAAGTTACACAAGGATTTTGATTTGAAATTTCGGTTTGCGGCTTTAAAAATTCGGAAAAATGTGAATGATTTACGTATATATGATCACGTATTTATGATCACGTAAGGCTTAAAATATCTCCAAATAAAGATAATTCCGGCATTGCTTCATTGTGGCTGTTTAAACTTCACAGCCACATTTATTTGTTTATTTATTTATCTTTATATAAAACGAAGTAATACTAAATTCGTTTTTTTGACTTACGGAAAATAATGATATTTTACTCAAGTATCTAAGCCCATCATGCACCTGATCTTCCGGAAGAACCATGGGGCTTATTAAGTAAAAATAACAGACAAAGGAAAAAAAAAAAAAAAAAAAAAAAAATTTCAAGCCTAAAAGAAAAAAATTTTTAAAAGATTTTGAACTTAGTTAAATTTGTCTTTCTATTTAAATTTTTTTTTTAAAAAAAAACAAATTTCTCCGATAAGAAAAAAAAATAGACGATCTTTATTCTTTCATTTAGAGAAGTAGTTTTGGATAATTAAATGTTGTTTTATAAAACAAAAATTCTTCGCTTCCATGACTGAACCTTCCCCCGTTAATGCAGATCAAGCTTGTCAAGCAAACCAAGATTGTAATTATTCAATCGCTGGTCAAATATGTTTAGATAATAAATGTACATTTTATTGTACAATTGATAGTGATTGTATTTCAAATGGAAAATGTATAAGTGAAAAGTGTGACTGGTCTGGAGAACCAGTACCACCATTATTTCTAAATTCCACACTGAGTAATTTAGATACAACAAATTCTAGTGAAAAAACAACAGCTAATAAATTAAGTTCACCATTAGCTATAGCAATTGTAGTTGTAGTTGCTATTGTAGTTGTTTGTTGTTTAGTTGTTGCGTTATTTTTTTGCAATCGTCGTAAAAGATTAGCTGAATCATCTCGTGGCTTAAAACCTCTACAATTAAGTGGATCTCGCACTTCACTTAGAAAAAGTAAGAGAGATTCAAGGGAAAGGGAAAGAGAAAGAAGTTCTAAAAAATTTCAACATGATGATGATATAATTGGACCAGAAGATGAAAAAGAAGAACATGAAGATTTATTTACTCCGGCTGCGGGTACACATCGTCCTCCTCAACGTTCTCAAACTATGTATGGAACATCTACTCCTTCAACAGTTGAAATAAGTGTTGGTTATCCTACACTTGGTCAACAACATCATTTTATGCAACAAGAGTATATGGAAATGGAGAGAGATGATCAACAACAACAACAACAAGAAGAAGAAAAACAAGAATGATAAATGGTGAAATGGTGGAAAAATGGGAGGAGATGGGAAACACATTTAATCGATAACGAAGGAATATGAATTCGTTAATTTATAAATATTTTCTTGCTAGAGTTAGTCTATTTATTTCTTTCTTCAAAGTAATATATCTATCATTTACATGATAGTTACCTATTGTATTCCAGAAATTTTTTTTTTTTTCATAAAAAAAAATGTTAATAACATGAGAATTGTCTTTTTATAATATATATAATATTGTATGTACATTGATTAATATAACATGTAATTTAAATTCTAAAATAATCAATAATAATTTATTTTTAAATAGATGAAAAGCTATTGAATGATCGAGACATCAAAGTTAGAGTCACTTAATAAATAGATTAATTAAATAAAAATAAGAACATTTTTCCCTTATCATAAAAATGACTTTATTGTAGATAGGGAAACAAAATTGATGTCGAATATTGATAAAAGATAATGCCCATGTTATCAAATTAATTTCGGGAAATTTTTATTAAAAATAAAATTTATTATTTAAATAATTTTACTTTGATAAATAATCAGGTTTATTAGACAACATGGCCGAGTGGTTAAGGCGTCAGACTTGAAATCTGATTCCCTATGGGAGCGCAGGTTCAAACCCTGCTGTTGTCGTTTAATTATTTTCAAATAAGAATTAATTTTTTTTATTACATAATATATACAAATGTATCTCTTTTTTAAAAATAAATAAATAAATAATAATAAATATAATCTAATCAAAAATAATTTATTCTGTAAATTAAACACATTTTTTTTTTTATTTATTTATAATTTTTTTTTTTCCACACTTTAAATTAACATATTAAATTTTACACGCCCCCAAAAAATCTATAATAATAAAACAACGACTACAATTATAAATACAGGTAAAATATTAAATCTAAATTTTAAAGATGTAGCGGTGGAAGTTGACATTTTATTTTTACCACTTTGATTAGCGACAGGTAATGGAGGTGGGGGAGCAGCATTCAATTTTGGACTATTAGGTAAACTTGGTTTATATGGATTTGGATTGTTTGCCGTAGTATACCCTAAAGTTTCTAAAACGGATTGTAATTTTGGACCAATAGGGTAAGTTCCACCAACACTAGCAAGAATTTGATCCAAGTTTTGACCACGTTTAGCATTAAAAACTTCCAAGAAATCACTATTATTATTAAAAGATACAATATCTACGTGAGAAATAGATGATCCTTGTTGGAAAGGATTTATATTCGTTTCCAAAAAAATTAAATCATCTGTGGTTTTAGCACTTTTAGGTTGAAAAGCAAAAGTTTTTGGAGTTTGACTATCAATGATTAAATCATTAGAAGTTAAAAATGATTGAGATCTTTGAAATGATGTTAATAAAGCCTGTACACTTGGGAATTTAGTACCAATTTTAGCAAAACTATTTATTTTATCCGCATAATCAGTCATTCTTTTCGGAGATTGAGTTTTTATTTTTGCATTTACCATATATTTATCAAATGCAGTTTCTTCAAATCCAGTAAAAGTCACAGGATCATTTAAACCTGTTAATTGCTCGAGAAAACCTGGATCAGGAGTCAAAGCAACAGCATTATTACCATTATCACTACTGAAATAACTATTCCAACCGGAAGCAAAACCAAGACCATGAATAAGTTCATGTAAAATAATATAACGAAAATCAAATTGAGTAGGTGTAATTGGTGTATTATCACCATCAAAAAACAAATCAGCTTCAGCGTTAAAAAAAGCTTGAATATCAAAAGGTCCCCATTGAGGTTCTGGTTGTAATAAAAATTGTTTTGCTAATGCTTGTGGATATTGTCTAATTTTATTATCATCATCTTGTAAAGGAATTGTTCTCGCTGCACTTGCTGCTCCAAGAATTTTACCATCACATTCACCAAGGTCTCGACAAAAATCTGTAAAAGTAGCATTAACTCTTAAAGGTGTAGTGAAATTAACTAAATTTGCTATAATTAATCCTGCTTCTTTAAATGAATTTTCTGCTTTACTACATAAAACTTGATCTGGAACTCCACAAGAGAAAACAAATTGAAATGCATCAGCTGGTGCTAAAAAGGAAGCTAGCGAATTTCCTTTATCGATTGTTAATTTGTTTTTTGGCTTATCTTGCGTACCACAAAATGTTGACTTCGTTTTCTCCCATGGTTTAAGTGGATTGCTATGTTCCCAACACATAGCATTTACTTGAATCATAGATTCGATGCTAATAAATAGCAAGAGTGAAAGAATAAATGAAAATGATGATGGTTTCATGATTTTTATTTTGTTGCTGCTTTGTTCTGGTGTTTTATGCTTTAAGTGGTATTAAAATGATATAAAAAATTAAAAGGAGGAGGGATGGGAAAGGGGAAACAGAGCTTACCAGAAGTTCTGTTATTAATATATGATTTCCGTCAAGGAAATTATAATAATAGAAAAACGAGAGTTATTTGCCAAAAAAAAATTTTTGACAAAAAAGAATATGTATTTATATATTTATTTATATATATAATCGATCTTATAAAAGATAAAGAAAAAAAAAAATATATAAATAAATAAAAAGTGATTAAAAAGAAAAATTATATCTACACTAGGATCAATATCTATTTATTTATTTTTTCAAAAAAAAAAATGTTTCAGTATTGTTCCACTAAACGAGTTTTACCGAGTACAATTCGATTTGTGATTAATTTTTTAATTTATTTTTATCCTTTTTTGGTAATACTAATAAATTCCGCAGTTTTAATTTACCCTTGTAATCTATATGTGGATACGTTTCAACAAACTTTGTTTATAAAAATATTATTAACAACGAGAGGGCCTTGCCCTTTTATGATTTTTTTGTTAAATTAATTAATCAATTTAAGAAATTCAGAGAAAAAAGAAATTATTTGTTTCATATCACGTGGTAAAAAGTATGCCAAGATATATTATTATGCATCCTGAAAACCCATATATTAAAAATCAAAACTTTAATACGTGTTTCTAATATCCCTTAACTGTATTGTTTATTGTATCACATTTAAACTATATATAGATTGGATTGTTTCGTTCTTTATGTGCCAAGAAAATTTTCAGTCGGAAATATTTATATTTTTTTTTTTTTTTTTGTCTTTCTTATTTCGAGAATATCTTACTATCCGCCAAGAAATTTTCAAATATGGGGTATATCAGATAACAAATGTATAAGTTTTAGAAGACAACTTTATTTAAAAATAATTATAATACTAAAAATAATTTCATTGTCATAAAATAATTTGCTACTCATATTTCATAACAATAATAAAGTGAAAAAAAAGAAATTAATTGTGTGTATAATATATATTTATAATATTAGATCATCGGATAATTATTCTATAAATATCGGATAATAAAATGTTTATAAATTACATCATATCGTCAATTATTTTGGAGGGAAAGTAATACTAAATGGTCCTTCCATGCATGTCAATTCGGTATTATCAGGATTAATAACTAAAGAAAAATATATATATATATATTAAAATCAATTCATTTATCTTAAATCGAATAAATATAAATTTATAAGTTATTCTTACTTTTAAATACAACATCAAATGATAAAGTAGTGCCTGAAGGATCATTGGAACTAGCCGCGGGAACGGATGTTATAGAAGCATCAAAATCTCCAGGTGGAAGTGGACATTTTGCTCCGGTTGGTTCAACTGACACTTTACAATAATCAGTTTGTTGGTTAAATACTAATTGTCCGTTAGAAAATGCTGATGTTGTTTGAATTGCGCCTTCTTTTATTTCTTCATTGCTTGTACCGGCCACTGTCGTAGTTAAGGTCTGTCCTATTACGATCGGATTTGGGTCGAAACTGAACTTCGTAAAAGTAATTGGATAAGTAGTTCCATTACAAGGTTTGAAACCACTTAATGGATCGCTACCGTCCCCCTGACGTTTTATCATAGGATTTGGAACTGCCGAGATATAAGATGAAAAAATGAAGAAAAGAAAAAGGGTGATACCAATAATTTTGTTCATTTTGAATAATAGATACTTTAAATTATTTCAAAATTCAAAAAGCAAAATTAAAATTTCAAGAGAATTTTTTTCTCGAGTTTTTATACTTGAATTTTATCACATGAAAAGTCAATTAATGTCATAAATACGAAAAATTCTTTTCATAGAATTTCGAAGTTGAAATCTTTGATGATACAATCTATTATAGAAATATCATAATGAATGAATTTTTAACTACCTTTTTTTGGAGACAAGACATGAATAGTTGTGGTTTAGCGTAAATTCATTATATTTCTTTATTCAGTAATTTTTTTGTAATTTTGTTTATAATTGTGACGAATTAAAATAGGAAATTTTAAAAAATTATTGTCCCGCCACATGTTACGTATTATAATACATTTGCATCTTTATTTTTATAAGAATTTTCTAAGGTTTTGAAATTCAATCTCCGGATTAAAAATTACCAAAATTAAATATCTTTTTAAAAATTAATACATATTAAGTAAGTAGAATGTAAAATGAATATCTAATAAAATGATCGATCTATATAATACTTTGAAAACTTCCTATTATACATACAATTAGAATAATAAATATTATTGAACTAAAATTATTTTGATTTTTATATGAAGAGCCACTAGAATAAATTCCTCCTTGAAAAGGGTCATCGGAATTTGTCGGGGAAGGAATTGGCTGTGACTGTGGAGCGTCTACAACTACGACTGTTGTAACAACACTTTGAGACACGGACTCAACTTTTGTTACAACATTTTGAGTTTGAGTTGAAACAACACTAGTATTATCTTGTTGAATTGTCGTTGTAACAACCACAGGAACTGTTGTTGTAATTTGAGTCGTAACAGAAGTCGTTACGGCAGTCGTTACAGTCTTTGATGGAGAAGGTGATGAAGGAGGCGAAGGAATGTTACAAACTTTGAAATTATTATTTGGCAATCGTTTGGTAGGATATCTAATTTTTTTTTATTACAAAAAAAAAAAATAAGTTTATTTAATTTATTTAATGTTTGTCGTGCAAGAGTTTTGATAAATATTAACTTACCCTAAAGTTTCCAACAAGGAGATTAATTTAGGACCAAGTGGACTTGGAAATTTCCCCATAGAATCTTCAAGAGTTTTGCCACTTGTGATAGGTGAAATCATCAAAAAGTCATCTGTTGCAGCATATACGCTAGCATCAAAATTATTAATATTAACACCATTTTGGTAAGGGTTTAAAAGAGTTTCTAGAATAATAATATCATCATCGGATTTTGATCCTCTTGGCTGAAAACCTAAAGTAAATTGAGTAACAGAAAGATTCGCCATATTTTGAGCTACACCGATTTGTTGTGATTGAACGAATTTTGTTACAAATTCTTGTTGATCATTAAATTTATTATCTGGTACTTTAGCAAAATCATTAAGTGATTTAATATTTTCATTAACCGGTTGAACTTGTTTACCACGAAATACCAAATATTTATCAAAAGCGTATTCTTTAAATCCCATAAATTCTAAACCACCACCATTATCTGTTAAAGTTAATTGTGGTGTTAAAACTTTTGGAGTTACGTTTAAAAAAATTGGTTGTTCTATTAAACTTGTTTGTACACCCAACGCTTTAATAAATTCTTTTAAAACTATTATTCTAAAATCTTTTTGATCTTTTGTAATTTGTGGATCTCCTTCAAACCATAAAGAAGTAACATTCCCTCCATTAAATATAGCGCGTATATCAACATCACCAAATTCATAATGTCGTTCACAATCAAATTGTTTTACAAGTGTTGTTGGATATTCTCTAATAACATTATCATCATCTAATAATTCCATGGTTCTGGCAAATGTTGCTCCTCCTAACTCATTACATGGTTGTTTAGCATCTGTAGGACATAAATTTCTTAAAGTAACGTCAACTTTAATATTTGTAATTAAATTTAGATTTGATTTTAACAATTCGCAAACTTTTTCTATAGACTTTTGTGCCTTTGTACATAATTCTTGATTTGTCTCAATTTCACATTTATAATTAATTATAAAATTATTTGTTGTTAAGTTAGCAGAAGCTGATGGTAGTGGTGAAGTTGGTGGTGGTGATATTGAAGCTGATGGTAAAGGTGATGAAACTGGTGGCGATATTGAAGCTGTTGGTAATAGTGATGGCGATGATGATGGTGGCGGTGATGACGATGGTGGCTGTGGTGAAGCTATTGGTGGCGGTGGTTCTTTAATATTATCAACAATATTACATGTTATTGGAGTTCTTGCACTTATATCCAATGCATTCGTATAATCATAACATTGAGCTGTTATTTCTTTGATCAATGTTAAACATGTGACAGATAATAACAACAACAATGTTAATGTTAAAGCCTTCATTGTTTAAAAGTAATGGTTTGAATTAATCAATAATTCAATCTAAAATTAATTTTTATATATTTTTTTTTTTTCTAAAAAAAAGAGAGGATAATATTTCGAAAATGTTGATATTTATATAAAAAAATAAGCGAACGCTAGTATGTTAAAAATAGTAACTGAATAACAAAGAATTAAACAACGAACGCAAATAGGTTAAAAGAAGCGAAAAGAATGTATAAAGTAAAGAAAATTTAATGACATTTTTTAAGAGAGAAGCTAAAAAAAAAAATAAAAAATAAAAAAGTGACTAAAAATATTATGTCTTAAATCACATCGTCACATTATAAGATCGGCCGAACGTAAAAAAACTAAAATTATAAATCTGGTACACAAGCTGTTTCATATGAAAGCTTGTAGATTTTTAAATTCAAAAAGGCTGACAACCATGACTTTGTCATTTAATGATTTGTAATATAAAAATAATATATAAAATATCTGTCTAAACTTCTTTATTCGAACAAGGTATACAGTGATTAATTCTATTAGTCATAAAAAGGAAATTTGGTAAATGACAATATGTATAAATTAAGGGTTTAAGGTTATTACACAAATGCCAATAATCATGTGATTATACAAAGCCTTCTTCTATTCATTAAATTACTAATTACTAAATTAAGTTATATTATATGCCCTTACATGATTATATTAAAATATTAAAAATTATGATTGTTGTAAAAATAAATATCATAAAACCAATATTACTACTTATTGTTGCGGCCGTTGAAAATTTATTGAGAGATACACTGGGTGTATATGGACTTATATAAACATCTTTTATAACATATCTACAATATTAAAAAGTATTAACGTTGATAATAATAATGATAATATATATATAATAACGAATATAATCGTATATTTACCCCATTGTCCCCAAAATTTGTCTTAATTTTGGACCAATTGGACCACCAGTATAATTACCACTAATTGACATATAATCACCAAGTGTCATTCCTGGATCTTGTATATAAGTCATCAAAAAATCGGAGGTATTCATATAAGTTTTAAGATCAAAATGACCGAGACTTGATCCCGTTCTAAAAGGATTTAATGTGGTCTCAAGTATAATTGCTTCGCTTAAATTATTCGTGTTATTAGGTAAAAATCCTAAAGAAAAAGATGTTGTAGCAGCTTTTAACATCATTTCCGATTGTTGATATTGAGAAGAAGATTTAAATGTCGTAATAAAATTCTCTGGAGTTTGGTAAAATTTTCCTTTTTCATTTACTATTGTATTAATTTTAGCGGCAACATTTGATACATATTCCCCTGAAGGTAAAAATATCAAATATTTATCAAATATATTTTCAATGAAGCCGTTAAATGACATTCCCGAATTCAAATTATCGGCGCTTGGAACTGGAGTCAATCCTTGTGGATTTGCAAAATTAAAAAAATCATTCCAACTAGAAACAAATCCTAATCCATGAATAAATTCATGTAAAATTATTAATATGAAATCCGTTTGATCAGATTTTATTGGTAATTTATCTCCTTCAAACCAATAATTTACTTCAGAATTAAATTTTGCTGAGATATCAAAAGGTTCAAAATCTGGATAACGTTCAAATGGTAATTGTTTAACCAAAGCTTGTGGGTAATATCTTACAATTCCATCATTATCTGTTAATGCTATCGTTTTTGTTGGATTTGCTCCACCTACAATAGTTATTAATATTTATTAGTATTTGTTTTTATTTTTATTTTTATTTTTTATTTTTAATTTACTTACCAGCTACCATATTATTATCATTACTAGAAGAACATTGATTATCGGTTTTACAAAAATTATAAAATGATGCATTAACTATTACAGGGTTCCTAAATGATATAGTTGAAGTAATTATCTGACCAGCAGATTCAAACCCTTTTCTAGCTTTATCACAAAGTATTTTATCATCAATTCCACATGTGAATTCTATTTGAAAATTATTATTATTATTATTAAATGACGTTCTTTTTGTTTTTAATGATCTTTTTTTAATAAATTCATAATTTATAGGATTTCTTTTATAAAATTCGAAAAAATCTGGATGATTAAAACATTTTATTGAAATAGTTTTATTAGGAAAAATTATTATTACGACAAAAAAAATCAAAGATATTATGAATTTTAATGAATTCATCATTTTTCGATATGATATATTCAAGAAAAAATTTGTAATTAATTAATTGATGAAGGAAAGGAATTAGGAAAAAAAAAGGTTGGAAATTATAAAATACTTTAAACATATAAATATTCTGAAAGTTATATTGTTCGATGTATAAGGATACCAGATGGTATAACCGAATTAATGATTAAAGACTATCTTTTTTATTTCGGGTATCACCAGCTTATTGTGGCATATATCCAAAAATTGTAGTGGCGCAACGTGCCACCCCGTGAGTCCGTGACAACCGACAATTATTATTTCATCCACTTATCCCTATAAAAAAAAATTCTGGAAAAAACTCCGATAAATGATCATTTTATTCCGAAGAAACTCAGACATGTGATCCTGAAAAATTTTTTATAGGGTAGCCCTAACCTTATCCTACCCTAATACTAACTCTAATTTCCTTACCTAATCCTAACCTTAATTCTAAATTCCCTTGTCGGTGAAATGATTGTCGGGAGAAATGAAATGCGACCCTATGTCTAATAACCGATAAAAAAATGGCATTCTTGAATTTATTCACAATTTCTACCTTGTAAAAAATTTAATCATTTTTTATAAAAGATGACGTCATGACGATTTGTAAAGGGAGGTTACTATGCATGGTACAGATTAATTTTTTATTATTCCAAAATTACATTTAATGTTCGATCCGGGTTCTTGCGGTTTGATTCGGATTTCATCAGACTCATTAGAAAATAGTTTTTATCCGTATTGAACATTATTTAAATTATTAAAGAAGATTGTGCATCATTAACAGGATTGTGATCGAAGGGAAAGCAGTATTTTTTATGTCGAAAATCCTTCCCATTATTGTCAATTTACAACAGGGGTAATACAATCAATTTATCAATTTGTAATAAAGCACTGTATAACTCTCCTCTTTAACTAGAGTTCAGGTCACGTGATAATTCATTTTTTTTCTTATAAATGAGTAGGCGAATTGATAAATAATAAAGATGGATAATCTTTATGCTTTTATTTCTTTATTTTAATTAAAATTTCATTAAGAAAGAACTTTACCAAGAATTCTGTACTTTCATGTGATTGGCTGCAAGCCTGCAATATCAATTACAAAAATCTAGAAATAGTATAATCGAAACGCCATTATGCTTAAAATTGAAATATAATAAATATACGTTTTCTTCCTCACATATTTTACCGTATATACCCCTTGTGGAAATTTTTTTTTAAAAAAAAATCAATAAATAAAATTCAACATTTTTATTAAAGTTATTTTAGTTAATGGAATTATATCAAGAAACAAATCAAAATAATAATGGTGATAATAATCAAAACCAAATTGAAGAAAATTTTACATACGAGGAAAGAAATAGAACTCTTATAGTAGCACTAGCTGTTAGAGAGGCTTGTGATGTGGCAAGTTATGGTAATAAACAACATGATTGGGAAGCTGCGCGTCGAGTCATTTCACATAACAAATTGTTAACTTGTTCAGAGAAATCCATGATAATTAACTTATTAAAATGTAACCAATGTGAGTATTAACTTTACAATTTTTACGGAGGTTTTTTAAAGAAAGATATTCAGTTTATTATATTTATTTTAAATTTCTATTATTTATTATAGAACAAACTTAAAATTTATTCGATAAATTATTGATTATCTGATTCTACATAAGAGATAGAAGATTAAGAATGATTAAAAAAAAAAAAAGGAAAACAAAATAACTTTTAACTCGTAATCGCTGCTTAAAATGTAATAACTATATAGAGTCCGCTATATTAATAATATTTCGAAGGAATGTCCGGGTAATTAAAGAACGGAAAAATTATTTATTTTGGCAATTAGGCATAAAAAAAAATAAACTTTGATATTGTTTTATCACCCCTGAAGTCTAGACCATGTGCTTGAGACAGGTTGATGACAAAGTATAAAATTTTCAGCCAATCAGAATTTTTGGTTTAGCCTCAAATGGAAATCCCGATTATTATTATTAAATAACACAGCCTTTTTTTTTCTTTTTAATATAAAAGTCTTCGGTTCGGTTTTGGTAATAATATGAGATAATATGAAACATAATGAACTTTCATTTACATATCAATCTCTCCTTTCTATTTTTTGTGATAATTTTATTTGACTTTGTAAAAGCAATTTGTTACGAACATCCTGATCCGTTTAATTATTTTCACGTAGAACGAATACCATGTTCATATACTAACAATTCATCACAACAAGACCCTCAAACCTCTCAAAAAGCTCCTATAAATTATGATGAAAATATGTTTAATATAACATTTCATTGCGATAATAAGGATTTGGTACTTTGTGATAAAGCCAAAAAAACATTTGAAATAGCTGGACAAATAATATCAGAGACATTAATTCTTAATACAAAAATAAATGTGAATGCAACATTCATAGATTTATGTGAAACGGATAAAGAACGATGTAAAAATACGCCATTTCGTAGAATAATGGGAGCAGCGGGACCTGCAAGATCAATAATATTAAGGGATGATGATGGAGTTGATCGATTATATCCACAATCATTAGTTAAACAATTTCGTTTCAAACAACATCCTGAATATGGAGAGTTTGATATTAGAGCCAGATTTAATTCCAAAATAGATTATTGGTTTATTGAAGATAATTCAACGATTGGAAAAAATCAAATTGATTTTCTTTACGTAGTTCTTCATGAATTTATTCATGGATTAGGATTTCTTTCAGCCTGGAATGATAAAATTCATAAAGCTTTAACACCAAAAATTTTATCAAATAATTTAATAATTAAAAATGATAATAATTCTATTGAAAATCTTTATATATTTAATGGATTTATTGAAAAAGTTTTTGATAAATACATATATTTTAAATCTACTAATGAGAGACTGTCAGATGTAATCACTCCTCAATTACAAAAATTTTCTCCCAAAAAAACCTTTTCAATTTATGAAGAAATATATAATTATTTTAAAGAATCTTCAGAATATTATGTGGCTCAATATTTGTATAAATTGGCTTGTAAACCGAGTACTCTTATATTTAAATCACATGATAAAAAAAATATTACGTTAGAAACAAGTTTGAATCCTTTTTCAAGATCAAGTTTAAATCATTTACAATTTTCTACATACACGAGAACCAAAGATTTTTTAATGAGACCTGGTGTTGTTGCTGGAAGGTCGATACAATATCAACTTGATAAAAGTGGAGATTATTCTGGTGGTCCAATCGGTCCTCAATTAAAATTAATCTTGGAAACTTTAGGGTAAATACATTGATTTGTACATATATATTGTACATATATAACTTTAATTTGTTAAAAAATTTATTATTATTATTATTATTATTATTTATTAGTTATGCTACGAGAGATCATCCACTTCCATATAAACCTTCTCCAATATATTCGATAAACGTGTGATGCCATACAAGAGGGATCATCGAGACGCATAATTGATCGTTATAATTATGTTAATTGATCACAAGAATGCTCTGTAGATTAATTGGTGTAATTCTGAAGATTTCACAAAGGTAACATAGGTAACAATCAAAAAAAAAAACGCATGGAAATGGTAATTCATAATCTAATTATTTTTATTATTTTTTGTAAGACCATGAAATGCATAGCAAACACGAATCAAGCTCGACTTCTTTTACAAATAGAAGGAAGTTTAATTGAATCGTTACTAACATTATTATTATTTAATATTTTATTGGTCTAACTGTCTGACATTCCTTTTCTTCTTCATCCTCTCTTTTTTTCATTCTTTTCACTCCTTTTATTCAATTCTTCAATTTATCCATACTTTCATTATCTTCGACATTAAAAAAAAAACAAAAAAAAATAATAATAATAATTCACTCATTTCCTTTTATACATAAAGTAATCAGACATTGAAAAATATGAAAATATGTTTATTAATGATAATTTTATTAATAATAACCTTAAATGTTCTCGGTACATTATCACAATGTTTTGATTACCCAAATCCTTTAAAAAAATCATACAAGATACCAGTAGAATGCCCATTACAACAAAATTCCGTTAAATTTGATTCATTATCACAATTAACACAACCAAATAATGAAAATATGATTGTATTAACATTCAATTGTGGAATAAAAAACGATATTCTTTGTAATAAAGCGAAAAATGCATTTGAAACAGCTGGTAAAATATTATCATCTGTTTTATTAATTAATACACCAATACAATTAAATGCAAGTTTCTTAGATTTTTGTACTTCGTTAGGAGAATGTCCAAAGGGAGATGGACTTATAATATTAGGAGGAGCGACACCAGCTAGAACGATTCCATTACAAGATGATGATGGATTAGTTAGATTATATCCACAAGCATTAGTAAAACAATTTCAATTTAAACAACATCCTTCATATGGACCTTTCGATATAATGGCATTGTTTAATGCTGGAGGAACAAGTTTTTGGTTTGAAGGAGATCCTCCAATAACACGTAATCAACAGGATTTTTTATATGTAGTTTTACATGAGATTGTACATGGATTAGGATTTGCGTCAGGATGGGAAGATTATATGAATGATCAACCTAAAGCATTAACACCAGAAATTTTAATAACTGGTAAAGATCCATCAGAACAATTTAAATTTAATGGATTTTTAGAATCAGCATTTGATAGATATTTAATTCATATACCAACAGGAAAAAAAATATCAGCATTAACAGGAGATATAAATAAATTTCAAAAAGAAGTTGGTATAATTTTTGAAAATGATATAGATTTTGTAACAAAATTTCGTAATTCACCTCAATATAAAATAGCAGAAAAAATGATGAGTTATTCTATTACACCGAATGTATTGGGATTTTTACCTAGAGGGACTACAAAAGCCATTGAATCAGTTGTTTTGGAGACTAGATTACAACCTTATCAAACAGGTTCGAGCATAAGTCATGTGGATTTTAAAAAATATAATAATACGAGTGATTTCCTTATGAAATTTTTAGCGGATCATGGAGCTAATTTAGATAGTTTGATTACTTCACATAATGGAAATAATAATGCAGGTTATAATGCTATTATAGGACCTAATCTAAAACTAGTATTGGAAACATTGGGGTAAGCATTTTAATCATGATAATACGGGGGTTGATATTAAAATTATTACACGTTTTTCTAATATCTTTTTTTCTTTTTTTTTTAATATTCATATAAGATATTCCACACCAGAATATACTAACCCATATAAGCCAAGTGTCACGATAATTGGAAATGGAAATGATTTTAATCCAACTATGAGTATACCAATAGAACCGGGTGACTCAAGTACAAATAATGGTAAAGGAAGTAACGAAAAATCTGGTGGTATTAAAACTTATAAAACAAATTTCAAAGTAATATTTATTATTAATTTATTGAGTTTAATAAAAATTCATTTATTATAAGTACAGCAAAAATAATTTCATATTTTGGTTGTAAATAATAACCGAATCATGTAAAAAGTCTATATACCACGTAACAATCGACCAAATCCTTATTTAGAAATAACAATTTAGTTTTGCATATTTTTTTTTTTTTAAAAAAAAAATAATAATAATAATGAAATTTGATAATAAAATTTTATTAGCGTTAGATGTTCAATGTTATAAATATTATGCATAAAGTTATTATTAAATTAAAATCTACTATCGATTGTTTTGTTGCAGAAGATTTAATCGGATTATCGGCTAAATTATATCCGATTGAACTTAAGATATTAAGTAACTTTGGACCGATAGCACTTCCAGTAATATTACCACTTTTAATAACTAAATCATTAAGTGATTCACCTAAAATACTTTCACGTCTCATTAAAAAATCCGGATTACCAATATTATAAATAATAGAATCTACATGAGATATAGAAGAACCCGCTTGATAAGGTTTTATCTTCGTTTCTAATATAATTCCATCATCTGGAATACTATTACTACCTTTAGGCATGAATATAAAATCATTTTTTGTCGTACTAAAAATTAATACATCTTTAGCTGCCTCATATTGTGGAGTATTTTGTAATTGATCATAAAAATCAATAAATTGACTTGCACTAGTATTAAATTGATTTAATTCATTGGCGAATGATGATAATCTCGTTTGTATACCATTACTATCCTTAATTATGATAAATTTATCAAATATAGTTTCGCGAAATCCATGAAAAATAAATGGAGATTCTGCTATATCATATGAAGTAATTGAAGTATCATCTGAACCAGTTACAAGAAAAGGAGTTAATTCTTTTTCTGGTGTATCTAAACCCAAACCCCTCCAACTTGATATAAAACCTAAACCATGAATAATTTCATGTAGAATCGTATATAAAATGTCATATTGATCCTTTTTTATTGATCCTTTATCATCAGGAAAATGCCAATTTATCAAAGAATTAAATTCTGCTGTTATATCTGATTCTGAATATGAGAATGTTACAGGTGATGTTAATTGTAATTGTTTTACCAATGCTTGTGGATAAAATCTTTCTACTTGATCATCTTCATCTAATAATGAAATATATCTAGTTGGTGTTGCCCCTCCTAATTCTTTTGGATCCATAACGTAAAATTTAGCATTAACGATTATAGGTGTATTGAGCGCAAGAGCATAGGTGACAATATCCCCTGCCATATTAAATATGTCTTCAACTTTATTACACATATTATTATCTGTTATTTGACAATTAAAATTTATTTGAAATAATTTTTCATCATTTAATTGAAAACTATTATTATTATTATTTTGTTGTTTAGGTGCTTTAGGTACTTTAGGTGCGCAATCTACTATTAATAACTTGTTTAAATTTATTGGATCATGATCCATACATATTGAATTTACGGGATGTATCAAAGAAGAAAGAGCAATTGTTATTAATAATAAAAGCAGATTCCACATCGTTCAATTATAATTTTTTCTTTCTTCTCTTCTTTATTTTTTTATTTTTATTTTTATTTTTTTTTTGAAATATGAAATATTAGTAATATATATATATACATTTTTTTTTACATTTTTATAATAATCATTCATGTTCATCAAATCCTATATTGTGTATATAGTAAAAATCACATTGAGATCGACATCCTCCTTTTTTTACTTCATTTTCATTATAAATTATGATTCTTAATTTAATTAATACTTGTTTCACAGATGAGTTGCCGGGTTACACATAATCTTTACATGTTATCGGGGATTATAATTTGGGAAAACTTTAATTTCATACAGTATTTATCTAGAACTAATATTACCCCAATCATTAGGTTTACAAAAAAGGCGCAGATCTTGTTTTTAAAATAGTTGATTTTGAATTAAAATAATTTTCTAAATAATTACGGTATAATAGGAAATAACGTGCTGTTTTCGATTGAATGTCACGTAAGTGCCTGATCAATAATTAAATGATGGATTTTTCTAGTAATAATCAATAAAAAATATTCACATGATTTTTATTAAATACTTAATTTGTTATATAGTTTGAATACGAGTCCATGAAATACTATTAATATAGACATACTGTATAAGTCGTACACAAATACCAAAAAAGTAACGTCCGAGGGAATATTATGATATGTAATCTTTACATAATAATGAATATTATTTTGCAGTTAAGATTTGTACGAAAAATATGAAAAAGAAACCGGACATGAGCCAATTGAACCATGGCAATTATCAAAAACTATGATAAGTATGTTAGCAAAACCTCAATCCAAGCTTAGAAATGGAACGAAATATTGTCTTACCTGTAATGGTTCATAAAAGATATTACACACATTACTACTATCAATTTTCTTCCCAAGCCTTGTCACGCGTAACTGATTAGCTAATCATCAGATCATCTGTGCGACTGACGATTTCATACATATACAATACAAAAAAAAAATTCTTTCTTTCGGGATTTATCGTACAAAATAATATAATACATTATTTAAATCAAATAAAGTAACATATTCGCGTTTAACTGTCTTTGACCTCTGCTTCTACCTCGACTTCTATGGTTCTACCTCTGCTGCAACCAATGTTCGTCGAGAACTTAACCGCCTTCTCCTCCTAGAATCTGGAATTACAGAGGATGAATTTAGAGACTTACTGGTTTATATCACCAACAATCCTAACAAGATATCTAATCTGGAAGAATCTCAGGGTTAAATATCTGAGAAAGTTATTAGTTTCTGGTATGTTACATATAATCGAAGTACGTTAGTTCTGAAATCAGACAAGATAACGTTCACTCGCGTTGACAAAACTTATTACGACTCTCTACGATAACGCGAATGTGTTTTTTGGGCGAGTTTGACGATAAGATGCAGGAAAAGAAGCAAAACATTAAGAAAGTATTTGATATTGTTGGCGAATATAACATTGTCTTTTTGTTGACATACACACTGGTGATATCTCTTTTCCATTTCCTAACCAATAATGTTAAACTCTTCCTTGAACAGACAATTTTTCTTCTTTGAAGAGGGGTATTATTCAAAGTCTTCAAAGAAGAATAAATCGTGGAAATTAAGAAATTACGTTATTTGTTGGAAGGAAGCATGTGTTCACAAGGTATGTTATTAATCCGATCAAATCAACCGTTTCTGCAAACGCCATTAATAATTTGTGTTTAGGTTATTCAACGTTATCCGATATGATGATGCGGCGTAACAAGGTCCTGACATTGACTTTCCATTAAAATTGATCGATACTATTAAAGCAAAAGGTCCCGGAAAGTTTTCAATTTCGCCAACAAAGTTGCAGTAGATGAAATACAAGAATACACTAGAGAAGTTTGGCACTTTAAACAACAAGCTTATTGTTAAAGACACACATGCTTGGCCATTATTGGGAACTCGAAAACTGGATTTTGTCTTCATTCAAAGAGATTCAACTTTAGATCCATTAAATGTTGTTGTCGTTGGTGAGATAAAGATGCGAATTGGTGAAGGATTTAGCAACACACAAGCAATATCATTCGGTGAAAAAGTAACTACGGCGAGAATTTATGTATATAGTGTTGATGGATTGTATTAAAATAATATATATATAGTGTATAGAAAGGATAGGAGTACTAACTATTCAGAAAAAATCACAAAGTACACATATGAACACGTAAAATCCGAGTGTTTCGGCCTTTTTTTGTATAATTTCTTTGTAAGTTTTTCTTGGCAACATTTGACGTTACATCGTTACATTATCGATTATTCGTTTCAACAAAGTGACTAATACATATATTAGTCATGTCCGGTATTCACGAATATTTTAAAAAGAATCCTACGAATTGGAACTTTATTGACTTTCTAAACGAGTGCGATACTGAACCGTTTGATGCAAAGGTAGACAAATATACAAAAGGTCTCGAGAAAATCGCTAACAATCAACAAGGAGAAAGGACTGAAAGAGCACAATTGCTTCTCATCTGTTTTAAAAAGGCAAGTGAAAATTTAATTTTTATTGAATCAATGAAAAAGTGGTGTGAACGGAGGCTTTCTAGGTTGCCGGTCATTCAAGGTTTTTAGCCGAGCCACGAAACCAGTATTGACGCACAGATGGCTTTCTAGGTTATCTGATGCAAAAGGTTTCTAGCCGATCCAGTACTGGACTCACTGGGACAACAGTTGGCTTTCTAGGCAGGCTGATGTTCTGGTGGGATTGAAAATGTTAGTCAAGGATTGTTACTAATTCCAGAATTTTTATGCTAGGGTCCTGACCGTAAGAAAGCAAATGATTGGGAGAAAAAGCGCTCACAGAGGCAGATTAACATTCACCAATCAATTAAGGGGAACTTAAATGGGTCTATAGACTATAGTAAATGGAGTTGGAAATATAACTAGTAAAGTTCCCGGGTTAGGGTTAGGGTTAGAAGGACAACAAGAAGCCTATTTTCAAGGTGATTTTCAATACAAAATGTGTACCAAAAAAAAAGAGATCGACCAGAGGTATGTGTCTTTTTTTAGCTAGTAGTCGAGAATCAGCAGAACTAACCATATTGTATTTCAATCTTTTAGGGCGAGTATAAAAATCAAACAAAAAGGACGAAAACAGACTTGATAACAGACTCGAAAATAGACAAATTTTTTTCCCCGGTACATGTTGAGGGGAATAATGACCATGATGATGAGAAGACAACCTTTTACAAGAAAATTCTGGCGCGCCTGTTGATTTTAAATTAATTATTAACAATATATGTATCCGGTCAACAATGGAAAGATGGCGCAAATCTACAAAATATATCGATGAAATACATAAACAAGAGTATGTATAATTGTTTTTATCGTTCCTGTTATATGGTTATACGCAATAGATATTAATTTTAATGAAAACTTTATTTTACAGCTTAATGCGTTACAACATCATAGACACAAACAGTTCATCCGGGACAAAAGCCCGAGAGCTCTTCAAATATCAGTGGGACAATATCATAAGCACTATTGAGAAGTTTTTGATGTCTGAGCCAAATAAAATTATGCTAGCGTCAGATTCTGACTCCATTTCCTTAGCTGATCAAGATGGTCGGGCGGAAGACGTCAGGCAATATTTAACAAAAATATCGAAAAATGTGGTAGGGATGTTTAGTGAATTTTGATTTGCTGTTGGTTTTTTATAAGCCAATATTGAGAAAAAAATTCCTGGGACCATTTATGTTTATTTTGTCAGAACACCGTGAAAGGATTATGTGATGCGATAAAGACAGAATGTGAAAAGTTACGCAAAGAGGGAAATATAAGATGGAAGAAGCTGTCTTTGGAGTTGATGAAATATAGTAAATATCCTGTATAATTTCTGTTTTGCAATCGAATTTGTGCTAACATTGAACTCGTTGAACTTTTGTGTTATCATAGCCGGGAACAGTTCCCAAATAGTAGAAATTTCTTCAAAAGAAGAGCAAACCGAATATGATTATATTATCAGATATGTCTCTCGCGTCTATATAATGTTAATTAAAGATAAACCACTTTTGAAATGTTACTGGTAAGTTAAAATAGTTTTGATGTGTTAGGTAATGGCTTTTTTTTCATACCCGTTAGTCATTCATTATACACGGTTGATGTTTCAACAGGGGTGAAAAGACCTTGCGTTGTTCTGCTATTCTACTCAACCGTTCACTAAAAGATGATAATAGACGGTGTTCTGGGAATAAAATCGATGCAATAATGTCAATTTTGGATATTGGTTTAGAGTTCTCGACCTTGGAAGTCTCAGGAAGTCCATCAAAACCTGATCATATCCATTACGTGGGGGATCGAAATAAAACAGCAAAGATGCTTAAAATTATCTTGAATTATGTATACATCAAATACTCAGGCGACTTCGAAAAATTTAGGAGGATAAAGTGTACGGTGTACAAATATATGGTAAATTTTATGAGCTGAATAGATAAATTTACTACGATGTATACTTATGTTTTTCCATTCATAAATTCTTGTAGATCACAACTTATATGTATATAGTATGTGCTGCCATTTGCTGGAATTTACTATTTCAAACTCGAGATGATGTTCTCCTATCCAACAATTGCATTCTTACTTTTCAAAGAGTTGCCAATTTTTGCTTCAAACTTATGGATGTTGCGGGTAACTGTTTTGCACAGGCTATTTTGTACAACATACAGTGGTAGTGTGGTACTAATGTAATTAATGATTTTATATTAGGACTTGATTACTTCAAGTTTTAATAGTATATTGACGTATATTACAAGTGATCCTTTGCAAATTGATAATGATAATACCATGATTGCAAATGCAGAAGCCTCACCTCCTCAAAAGAAAAATTGTAGTAATAATTAATTTAGTCTTGGGGCTCCCATCAGAAAATACAGCCGAATTGAACTTACTATTATTACGGTTTTGTGAGATTTAGGAATCCCAACATAGAAGCGATTTCAAACAGCAAGAATTATTGACTGATTGTTTTAAGATACATATTTTAATTTGCAAGAAATAGGTCTTATTGAATAGTTAAAGCTTTAATTAAGTGCATTGCGATTCAGATGTTACAAAAATTGTCATGTATATTTTTATCTGTAATATAATCATTTGTTTTACTTGAATTTGGAAAAATAAAAATATATGTATGCTAACTTCTGTACAAGAATGGTGCACTGTACACAGTAATCAGTAATCGGAATACAGATGCTTTTTGCAAAATACTCTGTGCTTTATTTAACATTCAATAAGATAATATTCTCAGAAAGTTTGGGTTTGATATCGATCCACGGTATGCAAAGAGCGATTCGATCATCCATGTGTGAAAGATCGATATTTTTACAAACGTAATCTCAAGATCTTGATATTTCTTTAGAAAAAAATGATTGAAATAAATAAAGTTTTAACTGAGACATGTCAAATTGTACACATTTTTGAAAACGGCAAAATGATTTTAATTAAAATAATACTATTTTTCGATCTCAAATTCGCTAATTATTAATAAAAAACTTTTAATTTATACTTAATTAAAATAGAATTTTAGTTCTTATAGTATATTTATTTGTACTACTTATTTTTTTATTTAATAAATTACTAAATGTGCTGCAGGTAACAAAAAAAAAAATTATTGTTTATTTATTTATTTATTTTAAGGTATAAAGCCAGGAGAATACATTGATAATTTGGTAATTTTAACAAACTAGAAAATTATAAAAATACACAATGTAGAATCATCGCCCAATAAATCAAGCCCTGGCTAGAATTAAAAGAAAAAACTATTCTATAACCCAACCGAAATAGAACAGGAAGTAGAATGAAAAAATTGAAGGCACTAATTCTAAAACGTAAAAAAAAAAATCATTGTACAGGTTATAAAAAATACATAAATTTATTATCACGTGACAGAAAATTATTTGCTAGCAAGTGATTTACCGTAGTAACACCACCAATTTATGCCCTGTCGCACTAAGTGTCACTCATGATCACCTTATCACCTTCATACTAATTTTTAAAAATTGCGAGTGATTAGCTGAGTTTATAAATGACCAATCTTCGTTTAGTTATTTATTTCCCGGTCTCATATAGATAGCCGGGAAATTACTAATTTTAGTTTAAAATAGTTAAATTAGTTAATATTTAATGAGTGACACGCTCCAGGGGATTACCCATTTATTTTTTTTATTTTTATTTTTATGTTACAGAAAAACCAAATTGAAGTAAAAATTACAAGGACACCATACAAATGAGTCGAAAGTAATTCTATCACTAACAATCAAGCCGCCCAAAGGCGACGATTCCTGACCTTTAAGAAAAGAATGAGAACGGGTCGGATCCAAGATCGTCCCAGAACCCATCTACCAATCGGGAAAAAATAAAAAAAATGAGAACATAAAAAAAAACTATGTACTGTATCTAGTATGAGATTTCCTAAAAAATTATTATTTAAAAAAGAAAATAAATCTATATTATCGAACCAAAAATTATCACGATGACTGGTCCAATGTCCTGAATGTAAAAAGTTACTTGATGTGGGCACGATCATTATAAAAACCTCCTTCCCGAGAATAAGGAGAAGAGACAATACGGCGATGTGTATAAACTCGTCGTGGTTGCGGATCGGTAAAATTGTCTTGAACTGGTGGTGCATCAACAGTATTCGAATGTTGTCGTCTATAGAATCTTTTTTTGTTTTTAGTAATGGATAAAGCCCGTTCCCAATCTTTAACATGGGTATTACGGCGATTCCAAATTAACGAATTAATTTTCTCCATAAAGGAAGGGTATTATAAATTTAATGAAAAGCGAAAACCATAGTTTTTTGTTATTAATGTAGTTATAAAAAATTTTTGTAAGGTCACTAGGGACCCATTTATTTTATTTTTAATATCCATGTGAACAAGATTACAGAAAGATAGACAAGAACAAAAGATAAAACAAAAGTCAAACGCTATCTAATACTACGCTATAATCAAACCGCCCTAAGCACCACTCTGGTACGGATTACCCATTTATTTCCAACTCCCCATGAAATAAATACAAAATTTCACCCCACGTGACCGGTGACATGGTTGTGCGCGGTGGGGAGTGATGCCGGTGATGAATAATATTACTGAGGAAGATGAGGAAGATCTAGCAAGTCAGGTGAAATTGCCGACCATTTTTACCTATGCTCTCTTTCGGTAGAAATCGGATCTAAGTACGATATAACTTTTGTCTAAGTGTCAATCGAAAAGTGGCTCGTAGATTAGTATATTATTTTACAAAAGGTGATGCAAACAGCAAAAGTTACGCGATGCATTATTAAATATCAACTCATGCAGTCATACGATATCTGTGGTATACAGTATACTTGTACCGGGAATTTTATATATTAAAAAAAAAATTTTTTAAAACGGGTTTGCATAGTGTTATTAGTGTAACGTAATTTTATATATTTACGTAATGCCTAAAGATTGTCTATATTTTTTTTTGAAAGTTTCTAGCAACAATCAAGAATGCTTGGAAGTTTAACTGGTAGAACCTTTCAATGTGCACTTATAGTAAATAGACAAAAAACAGCTTGCTCAATAAAGTTTTTTAAACGTATAACTCGTATAACTACTATTCCAAGGACTTTTTCAACCTCACCCAATGATTTGCCGAATAATAGTAGTTCACCGTTGAAACCTGTCAAGGACAATAATATAAGTAGCTTTTCTTCTTCGAATGCAAAAGAAATACCCGTTTCAGCGTCCAATCACGATGAAGCTGAAAATAGACAACAAGTAGAGGAAAGTATAACACAACTTTCTGAAACAGGAGCAGAAAATGTTGGAGAATATTTACTCAGATCTCCAAGAAAACTACGTACAGCATTTCCAAAATTACGTTCACGTTTACGAAAAACTATAAGTCCATATAAACCAGTAATACCTCCATTGTTCTTAAAAGAAAACTATTTATCATTTAAAGATAACAACAATTCTTTTGAATCATTACCTTATCCTTTGGATAATGGGATACGTGATGAAATTTTGTTCAGTGCACGTGCAAATCTGCTACCAATTCCAAAGAGTAATACTGTACCTACTAGAAGAGGCCATTTACTATTAAATTGCCCTATGGAAGGAGCATCATTTTATTTAGATTCGATTGTCAAAAGTATCGCAGCATCTTTACGTGCTGATTTATTAATATTTGATCGCCAAGATTTAATGGAATTGACAGCCAATATGTTTTCACGGAAGGGTAATGGTGAGATGATTTCGGCTGATCAAATGTATATGTTAAGATCAAAGCACTCACAGTATAATGTTTTAAAATAATTTTTTTAGTAACACCATGGCCATTATTTTCTGAGTTAAAAGGCTTTAATCCATACATTGCAGCATCACCCTATTCAACAGCCTCTTCATTTTCTTCCGATAATGAACTGGAGGATGATGTATTTATGGAGGAAGAAGAAGGTTTTGAATTGTCACCTTCAATATCCCGTAATTCTGCTTATGAAAATAAAACTTTGGTTGACAATTTTCAATATAATTCATCTCAAGCTAATGGGTCTCTACGAGCAGAAATGAAAGAAATCCTAGACAAAATTGATCAATTTTTTGAAACTTTAGTTTCGGCATCACCTCCATCATCATCCAACTCATCGTCATCCCCCAAAATAATATATTTTCGGGATGTTGGAGATTTAGTTCCAACTACTTTTTGTACCGCGTTAATTAATGGCTTGGTCGAGGCTGTACAGAATCAAAGACATTTAGGAAAACAAATCATGATTATTGCAGGTTATTCTCCATCGTTATTAGCTATGGATAAAAAGTCTATGATAAATTCCAATGTACCTTCTCACGAAATCCAATGGGTTAGCATTGAAACATTTCCTAATCCAGCAATGTTAGCAGCATTCACACATATAACTATTCTACCACCATTTTCAAGTGAACAGGCTCAAAATTTACAAAAAATGATAGCACATGACAAGAATATCGCAATAAGACATATTAATGTACGCACATTAAAAGCTATTTGTGCCAGTAAAGGGGCGTATTTTAAAACTGATAACATTAAGGAATTAGCAAACCTATTTACGCCTTTAGAAGGCATAGATAATGATGTTTGGGGATTTGAACGCGTTCATCATTTGGTAATAAATTCTATCGGTATTGCCCTTTCTAATCAAAACATTTCGCCATCAAACGATTCAATTTATTTGGACGTTGAACATTTTATTCAAGCTTCAAATATTTTAAAAACTAACCAGAAGTTACGTAAAGATTTTGTTGAGTCTGCTACGACTAATAATAATTCCATGAGTAAGTGTCCTGAAAAATTGGTTAGCATCGAAGGAATTGGTGATGGTAAGATTAATTTAATGAACCGAAAAAATCTAAGGAAAGAAGACTTGGATAAATATGAAAAAAAACTTCTGACTTGTGTTGTAGATCCAGGTAAATTATTGAAGAAAACTTATAAGGAGTGAATAATTAAAATGTTAATTTGTCAAATCTTATTGTAGAAAATATATTAGTTGGATTCTCGGATATTCATGTGGCTCAATCAATTGTTCAAACTCTTCAAACATTGATTACTCTGCCCTTAATGCGACCGCAATCATTTTCCTATGGTGTCTTGAGTAAACATTTTATTTCTGGTGTATTATTATTTGGTCCACCAGGCACAGGAAAGACCATGCTTGCAAAAGCTGTCGCTAAAGAAAGTGGTAGCACAGTAATAGATATTAAATCTAGTGATGTATACGACATGTATGTTGGTGAAGGTGAAAAGAATGTCCGGGTATGAATTCGTATTCAATATATTTACCCTTAATATAAAATCTATTTATATATACTTGTTTGCTGATATTTTATTTGACAGGCAATTTTCTCCCTTGCTCGTAAATTATCTCCATGTGTTATTTTTTTGGATGAATTGGATGCTATTTTTGGCTCTAGACACTCAGACATTCATAATGGTGCACATCGGGAAATAATAAATCAATTTATGACCGAGTGGGATGGTTTAACATCACGTAATGATGGGGTATTGATTATGGGTGCAACAAATAGACCATTTGATTTAGATGATGCCATTTTAAGAAGAATGCCAAGGAGAATATTAGGTATATCACAAAATTTTCCTATCAGATGAATATTTCGAGACTTACTTATTAACATAATAATTATAAAATTGGTTATAGTTGATTTGCCAAATGAAAAAGATCGTGAGCAGATACTTAATTTGCACCTTCGCGATGAAAAGCTTGATTCGTTAATATCATTGAACCATCTTGCTAGGTCCACCAAATTTTATTCCGGATCAGATTTGAAAAATTTATGTATAAGCGCTGCTCTGGCTGCAGTTCGTGAAGATGCTGAGAGTGAAAAGGCTAGAGTTATTAATAATGTTAATAAAATAGACAAAAATAATGATGATTTGAAAAAAAATAATACAGAACAATCATTACATGTTAGAGTTCTAAAAGAACATCATTTTCAAGTGGCGCTTAAACAAGTAACACCTTCGTGTTCAGAAGATATGTCAAGTTTAATAGAACTAAGAAAATGGGATGGGATGTATGGTGATGGTGCATGGAATAGAAAGAAACGAGTAAAAGGAATAGGATTTAATGATACTGTAAATATATCTTATAAAAATCAAGAATTATAACTTTATTTAAATAGTTAAAAAAAAAATATATATATATATATTTGCATAAGTACAACTAATAGCAAAATGCAGAAAAATAAAATTGAGATCAAAAAAAGTAATTTTTTATTATCGTTCAGCCATATATGAATATGGGTTCTTTAATTTTAGTAAATTTTTCGATTATATATAATAATTTTTGCAGAAGCTAAAATTTTTTCCAATGTTAATAAGATTGATAAAGTGATTCTTAAATATTTAATAATGATCATGTTAACAATTAGGTGACTATGCTAGGAATGTAGATGTAGAAAATGGTTTATGACTAAGAATTAATACATTAACCGGAGAGTGTGATGGCACGAGGGAGCAAGCAAAAAAAGGATTATTTCGACGCATTTTCTAGATCTGATGCATTCAGAGTATCAGAACACAACGCACTATTAGACGCACTAGATAATCCTGTGGAAGGTTTAAGTCTTTCAAAATATGATGAGCTCGGATTGTCTAAACCAAATGCTATTGTGATATGAGCATTGCGTCACATAGCTCCGGCAAGAACTTTTATTGGCACAATAAAAATAAATACAAAGGTTCGGAACAACATGACGAAGTTTCTACGTCTATCCCATTAGCTTATCTACACCCTAACCCTAAATTTTTGAGATAACCCCAAATTTTTATAGCCAATAATAAGATTTTCCGTTATTCATAGTACTAAAGCGATCTGTTGCATTTTACTGTATTTCAATGTCAAATTCCAAGCAAAGACCTTATGAGCAGGAGCATAGGTAATAGAGCTTAGATCCGATGAATGATCCTAATGGCTTATTCAGTGAATATCCTAGGGTTACGGATATATCCGTAAGAAAATAGGATATTCACTGAATATAATGTAAATATGATGTAATAAAATTTTAACAATGGCATATTACTTAATATTAATCCATATGTATTTTTTTGGAATGAGATTAGTTTAATTAACGTTCCGATTTGAATAAGTAGTCGAGCTATTTCAAAAAAAAAAACTAGCTTAAAGAAACAGGTGAACGGATATATTCAACGGATAATCCGGATCTAAGCTCTAAGTTAAAATATTACGCATAATTTGATAAACGCAAATTTCTTTTAACCTGTAAAAAATATTTTTTTTAAATTTTATTACTTATGTAATTATATAACAACCTAAAAAATACTAGAATTTGCTTTCTTTTATTATTATGGCGAACAAGGTGAGTAGGCACGTAATCATTGTTTGTAGCACTGGGCATCAACAGCTCCTACGCTTGTATGGCCCTGTGGACGACATATGACCGATGCTTGGAAAGAGACTTCTTAGACACCTCGCCGGACACTACATTCCTCCTGTGCAGCCACGCTAAGGAACTCTTGACCAGAATGCTGGACAACAATATTCTACACCTTCACATTTTTGTGGACGACATGTAGCTGATGCTTGGAAAGAGACTTCTTAGACACCTCGCAGGACACTACAATCCTCCTGTGTAGCCACGCTAAGGAACTCTTGACCATAATATTGTCTTGTCGATTTTTTTAACACTAAACTAGTTCTTTTAAGCACATAAAATCAACACTAATTATTCTGTTGTTTTTTTTGGGAGGCTGTCTCCTCCTTCTTTAAGAAAAAAGTATATTCAGAATGGTCGATTTCCGCCTGTCTCGATTTTGTTTCGAGTAATAATGATGGTTTCGAGTAATAATGATGTAAATGCTGATGACATTGAACCAATTCTTGATCATATAAAGAAGAAACTCCAATCAATCAGCGATGATCGAAACAATTTAGTTTGCGCACGTCAAAAAGCTCTTTCCATTTACTCCTCTTTTGACAAGGCAATCAAAAGGCCCGAGATTCAGAATGTGCTTCAAACGATGATAAAGAAGGTAATTAGTGATTTTCATGAAGTTATGACTTATTGACAAGAGTTCATATAATTGAGATGTTTTTTTTAGAGTGAGGTTGAGTCAAGAAAACGATTATATAGAGAAACGATGAAGATTAAAAACATAAATGATAAGATGGCAGTTTCCCCAGATACGAAACTGACAGAAGAACTAGTAAGTATCTTGCAATCAATGAAGAA
This sequence comes from Rhizophagus irregularis, assembly GCF_026210795.1. NCBI lineage: Eukaryota > Fungi > Glomeromycota > Glomeromycetes > Glomerales > Glomeraceae > Rhizophagus > Rhizophagus irregularis. Next base: position 178,675 of record NC_089435.1, on the reverse strand, counting down.
CGGTTCTTTCTCTTAAAAAAACAGAATAACTATATTGTTTATAAATTTTCAAGAAGAGAAATCAAACAGAGGTCAAAACGGTAGGGTATAAGTAACAATAATGTTAAAGTCATTTTGATGTTCCTAGTTGTAAATTTTTTTTAAAAAAATTTATTCCATATAGGATAAGGAGTACAAAGGAACTTCGGATGATGATTTTCTGGATAAACATTTTGCCGCACGATCACGTGATTTAAAATTTTACGATTTTCCTGCTTACTGGAAAGACGAAACAATATACGAAATGTTGAAGAAAGTTGGATATATAGAAAGATTGGAAGTCAAATGGAATTACAAGTATAGGACGGTTCGAGCAAGGATCCGATTAACAAAAGAAATGGAAGATAAATTCCTTAAAGGAGGATCCAATATAGCAATAACAAGAAACGACCGGACTTTCTTTTTTAGGATGTTTGACGCCAAATTAGATGCTTCAGCGATAAAAAAAAGATGTGAATGGCAAGCGTATAGGAAATTAGATAAGGAAGAATTAGATAAGAAAGATGAAGAGATAATTAAAGATTATAACGCAGCCCTCGGTAGACATTTTGCAAAAGTAATTAAAATAAACAAGATCAAATATATTTTAATGTACTTTAACAACGAAAATGATCTACTTAAAGCGATTTATAAATCAACGATGGAGGAAGATTTAGGGAAAGGTTTGAAAATAAAATTACAAGACGAATTGATCGGAGATAATGGGATGTACAAGCCACAAAGAGGAATAAACAGATTCAAAGTGCCAACACAAACAATTTCGAAAGATAAATTTGTTGACGCAAGAACTGAACTTCTTTCAACAATACCAAGGACAGAAGAAGAACATAGAGAGCTTGATGATCTCAATAACAATTTTAGCGGAAGATTGGAGGATTTAGATAAGAATAAACGCTTGCCAGAGGAGAAAAGAACAAAAACTGAAGATAAAGAAGAGTATAACAAAAATAAGAAACGCGTAGTGACAACGCAAGGACATAGGGAAGAATCCGACAGCGAATAAACAAATTTGTCCAGAAAAGAATTTACAAACCCGAGAAGTTCTAATTGGAGATCAGCATTTGGATTTGCCAAAGACTTGCGGACGAATAGAGAATTTCGAACGATTTCCTAGGATTTTCAGAATTAGTGTAGTTTTTCAATTTAGAACTTTTTTGATGTACAAAATTTTTTTCGAAAATTTTTATTTTTACAATGCTCATTTTATTTTTAGTTTAGCTTAATTAATTTGTAAAAGAAAATTTTGAAAATGACAAAAACATAGTAAAATTAGAATAGTAACGTAGTATTAGAAACAGACAATTTTAATTTTTAATCAAACACAATTTTTAGTTAGATTTTAAATTATAGATGTATTAGAATAGTTCGAAAATTACTTAGTTATAGGGTTTAGAAAGTTTTTTCTTTCTTTGCCTAAGTGCTTTTGTAAGTAATTATAGATCTAGTTTTAGACTGTATATTATTAATAAAGCGCGTTACTATTTAAAAAAAAATTCAAAAAATTCGAACTTTACTGCGCATCGCTTCACGCGAAAATTGCGCAGCAATCAATCATTTATCTACTGATCAAATCGTTTTTATATTTTTATATACGAAATAGTTAAATTTTCTTAATAATCACAAAATTATGGCTTCTCCTTACAATACTTCAGGTAAGGTTATAGGTAATTAACAGTTTCCCAATCTATTAAAGTCTATTAACTAGTGTTAATTTCAGATTCAGAAACAGGAGATCATTATTCTTACCGTGTCACGCGTTCTACATCTCAATCTCAAACCACTCAAACCACTCAAACCACTCAATCCGCTTCTCAGGGTGATAGACAGTCTGTACGCGTCACGCGTTCTCAGTCTCGTTCAACTCAATTCATTCCCCCAGCTACTTTCCAAGCTGATAGACAGTCTGTAAAAGAGAAAAGGATTTATTTATCCTCTGCGCTTATTAAGTCAGCAAGAGAAAAGTTGCTCGGATTCCAAAAGGACCATATAGAAGGTGAAGAAGAGACAGAAGAAAATGAAGAAGGATATACAGGATCGAGAGAGATAACTTTGCGAGAAAATGTTTCGCTTGATAATTATTTACGTTATATTAACAATAATGAGGATAAGTCCAATTTAGTTCGTATGTATTTACGTGATGGAAGTATTAAGGCATATGAAGTGCCATTAGCTCCTCATGCATATACATCGGGAGCTATCAAGATAATAATGGGCGCATGGAATCGTCAGGATTTTGATTATGGCGACAACCAAGATTTAACTTTGAGCGCAACCAGTTCAAGAAAGCCTGATTGTGTGATCTTTGCAAGACGTCGTAACCCACCAGCAAATCCTGCACAAGCTGCTGATTCTACAGGAGGACCATATCCAACGATGGTAGTAGAAGTTGGTTATTCACAGTCTCTTCCCGATCTTTACAAAGCGGTAGCTGAATATTTTAATCAACGAACTACGATCCAGATTGTGTTGATCATCAAGATATTTGGAGTTCGTACAGACCCAAACACAAACACACGTACTATCGCACTAGTTGCCGCCTTGTTCCTTCGCACAAGCCCCAATCCGTTAGTTCCAACCAGTGTTATCTCCTTTGGAACGGCAAATCTCGATTCAAAAATTGAGAACTTTATTCTTCTGGATATGGGAACACCGATTGCTAATTATATTGGTGTTGGGATTCCTGATCCTAATAATCATAATCTTCCTTTTCCTCCCTGTAATGCGGCTGGTATTCCGATATACACAATGAATATTCCCGGGACAGAATTATATGACGGAGTTCCAGTGGGAAATCTCCCACCAAACTTTAATCTTGGATGCGATATAGATCTCTGGGAACTTCAGTCTACAATACGACGCCACTTAAGAATTTGATTTTATAGATGAATACTTGGATTAGCTGTATCTTTATTACATTTATTTTGTATTTCAAATTAAGATTTTATTTTATTTTATTTTGATTTAATTTTAATATTTTAGCTTAATACTAATGTTTGATCAAAAAAATATGCAGATTAGCTTTGTCTTTTACATACTGTACATCATAATCTATGTAACCGTTTATAGCTTTTTTTGCTGATATAAATTATATGAATATTAATAAAGTTTCGGTGTCGGAATATATAATAAATTTTTAATCGTTATTGTTCATTGCTAATGAGCGTCTATTCAGTTATTCCTTTTATTTTAACTTATTACTCTTATTTTAACTTATTCCTTTTATTTTAACCACCGCGGAACGTTGTACCTCCATTAACATTAAATAATTCACAATTCTTTCGTGCTTTTTCGCTATTCTTTTGGAGTCTTCCGTTATTTTTTTCTCTTCATTAGCAAACATTTTAGCGATCTGCTTCGGATGAAGAGTTTTGTAATAATTTAACAGATCTTTCCCAAAGTTATTATAGTATAAAATAATTTCCTGGTTCATTTGTTTTATTACTTTCTTCAGCATTAACGATTTTGATATATAACTGAAGAAATTGGCCGTCCTTATTCGAATCAGAAACGGTTTCTTAATGGGTGCGCCATTCAAACTCTCAACCAGTAAAATTACCGGAAGCGTGTCCATTTATATATTAGTTGTAATCTACTAACGTAGTCAGTTGCTTATAAGAAAATGGTAAATTTTTATTGCATAGCCTAATATATTTTTACCTTTAAATACTTTGCATATACAATATCCTACAGTGCATATGACCTTGCTTGTAAGATAACTAACTTGCACTGTCCATATGGCCGATGTTTGGGGAGAGATTGACATAGATGTCCACTAGGAGGATTATAATCTGGGAAATGACGAAGTGAAATTTTTAAGGGTTCATTTGGGACATTTTTTGTTAGGGATATTGTTTGAAACATTTTTGATAGAGATTTTGTTTGAGAAACTTTTTTAAAGATTTGTTTGTGACATTTTTGAATAAACACCGTACAAGAACTGGTGTTTTATAAATGTATGGAATTTTTAGCAAGATATGATTGTTCTCGTCTAGGAACGATAGATCAACAACACATTCAAGATGAATACAAAAGTCAAATCCATTCAATGATGAACCATCAATTGATATCAAAAAACGCAAAAAATAAAGCTATGAAACTTTATAGAATTAAGAGAATGGATGCAAAGGTCTGTTGATAGTTAACTGCCTTTCCATTTAGCATATTCACGTAACAGAAAAACAATTTGACAGGCACTGAAAGATCTAAGAAGGAATTATTAATTATAAAGAAATCATTATTTGAAACGGAGGTTCAACTAACAGTTGAAGATCAGTAAATACTCCTAGCATCTGCTTCATCTTCGGTAATTTATTGTGCCTATTGAAACATAATCTTAATTACTGTTACTAACCCATTTACAGAAGCCTTAAATTTTAGAATCCCCAAGTATTGTTAAAGAATTCCAAGAGGAAGTGTGAAGTAGAAGAACAACAAGAAATGACAAAACTTTATTGTTGATGATATTGAAGAAGACAATCATCAAGAAGAACCTGTAATGTTTCTATAAATATAATTTCTTCTAACCAAAATTAAATTGATATTAATATTTATCACCTGGCTACTAATTGGTATTTAGGATTTTTTCCGCCAGTTATAAACTGGCGGACCAATTAGTATATCCAGGATGATAAAAAAGTGATCTAGTTTAGTATATAAATGGGTCATCATCCTTCAGATGATAACCCATTTATATACTACTAGATTAGTAAATAACTAATACTTACACTCTTTTTTTTAGAAATTCCACATTAGTTGTGATCAAGAACTTGTTGTGAGTAATCTTTTATGTATACTTGTATACTAAAGAAAATCATTATATCAAACTTCTTAAAATGTATTTGATCCAGTCAATAAGCTTTTTCCTAGAAAGACTTTAATTTCTTTCTGTACAGAATCAGTTCAATTCAAGGTAATATATAGGAATCTTCAACTCCTATCAAATCCATCAAACCTATCAAACTTGTCATTTTGTATATGTGTATCCTTGTTATATTCAGCCCAAGATCTTGAATCAACAAGAACTGATAGTAATAGATCCATGTCTCAAATACGCAAATGTATCGTTCTTATACGTGTACGACATACTATCTTATATGACCTATATTATGTGATATATACGTCATATAAGAATATAGCACTTGATCGTATAAGAACGATACATTTGCCTCAAATGCAGGCTTGTGATGGATAAGATAAATCACAATCGTATTGCAAAAGTATCTTCATATTAGTTGATATATTTGAAGATATTGAAGATAAATTTCATATTGCATTTTATATTGATTTTGATATTTTTAAGAGTTATCCAAAAAAAAACTAATTTACTATATAACTCATATTGCTAAATTTGGCTTTGATCATATAATTTATATTATTGAAAAAACTGAATATAGTATTATACATGCTGCCCAAATTATTTTGGAATGTCATAATTATAATTTGGGATGTCGTAATTCATTTAATTTATATATAATTTACTATGTAAAGTGCCAAAATAATTTGGGATATCATAATTGAATTTGGGATTTTACTTATAATTACGGCAGCCCAAAATAATTTGGGTGGCATGTATATATAGTATGATATTTTTAGATTGTTATGGCTGGGTTTATTAGTGGATAATGAGAGTTTAATTTTATGGAGAAGCATAAAAATACACAATTAATGGAGATGAGTTAGGATGGTTCGTTGGGGTGTTTCAAATCATTATGTAGATCGATTATATATGATGTTATATATAAATTTAATTAGTGCAGATTTTTCACTCTGTAATGTTAATGATCATCAACCTATAGATTAATTAGTAATAAAATAGCATATTATGATTGAATTCAACTTTATAGTAAAAGCACAACTACAATAACTTTTATGTGAATTGTTCATAAACATGTGCTCTTTTAAGTAATACCTTTCTTTTTTGAAATTTATATTATTTTGTAAAAATAATGCTATGTAATTAAAAATATATATAATTTTTTTGATCTTTTATTATATACAATTCCCAGCAAAAAGAATGGTGGTGCAAATATCATTTGTTATTTTGGATATGAGATCAGAATTTTCTTATTTAAATTAAAACTTGTAATGCCCAATGGATTTTTAGAATACTATTTTAAAAAGCAATAAAAAAAATGAAAATTTATTATTGTTTTTACGCCTATTTTACCTTCTAAAAAACCAAAAAGTTATAAATTTAATAGAAATTAAAGCATTATAATTTGCTATGGATTTTTTAAAATGCTCAAAATCCTACATAATAATAAATTCCAATTTTTTTTAAAAAAAAAACCACTTACTTTTAACTGCTAAATATTATAATTGCATTTTGTTATACCACATTATCACAGAGAAATACTACTAATAATTTTTACATTAAAGTTGAATTTGGTATGAAAATTTGAAATAAAAAGTTTAAACTTCATTTTCTCATTAACCAAAGCTTGTATTGAAACAAAATTACAACTATTAGATTTCTTGCAATTACGAGATTTAAATAATAGTCTTTTTATTATATTATTGAGATTTTATATTACTTTTAGAAATGATTATCTTTATACAAAATTTATAATACTTACTATTATACTTGAACTACCATATTACACAGATGCTACACAGTAATTTTGAGACCACCATTCAAACCACATAATTAAGAGGAATCCAATGGTGGTAAATTTGTCTCAATCTGACCTCTGAATGGTAAAAAGTTAAGAAAATATTAAAATATCATAATAAAATAACGCTGATTAAAAGTGCGAATCACCAGTCGAATGATGAGGTATCAGGATATGGGTTCTTTGCTAGGAAAATGAGGTTCTGAAATTTTTTTATAAAAATTGAGATTTTTGTTTTATATGAATATATAATACATAAACTTTATGTAATTAAATTTTTGTAACATATTATCTTATTACCGGAACGAGCAATTTGATTTTCAATTTTTGTGTAACGATTAGTACCAAAATCTAAAAATAGATTCAGAAATGATCAGCATACTAATAAAATTTACGTTAAACGATTTTAAAAAAATTTAAATCGTTATTTTAACACAAGTATGCAGCTTATTTTATAGATTTGTTTGGATTGATCATCTATTTTTTTTTTAATATTCTGAAACTTTTTTTTATATTTTCGGTCTTTTTAGACTGAATTTCGGCCTTGAACTTTAAAATAGTAAGTGAATTATTTTTTTTTTGTTTTTTTTTACTCCGGGAAAGATAATATTAACGTTTCTTTTCTTCTTTCTCTTTAGGGGCGACCTTCTTGGACTGGATTTTGGCCTTGAACTTTGAAATGGTAAACGAATTATTTTTGTTTTGTTTTTTTTTTACTTCAGGAATGATATTAACGTTCTTTTTCTTCTTCCTCTTTAGAGACGACCTTCTTGGAATGGATTTTAGCCTTGCACGAAATGGTGAGTAAATTATTTTTTTTTGTTTTTTACTCACAGGAACGATAATATTAACGCTTTTTTTCTTCTTACTCTTTAGGGACGACCTTCTTGGAATGGATGTTGGCCTTGAACTTTGAAATGGTAAGCAAATTATTTTTTTATTTTTTTTTTACTTCAGGAACGATATTAACGTTCTTTTTCTTCTTCCTCTTTAGGGACGACCTTCTTGGACTGGATTTTAGCCTTTGACTTTGAAATGGTGAGTAAATTCTTTTTTTTGTTTTTTTCTCTAGGAATGATATTAATATTTTTTTTCTTCTTTCTTTTTAAATAGTCTTGAAGATCTTGAGTAAATTGTAATAGGGGTGTTTATTCAAAATTAACTTTAAGAAACGTTATTGACGTTTCTTTTATACTACAGCAATAATTTTATTTCATACTTAAATTATTTATAATCATTTTAAAGTTTAATAAATTAAATTTTTATTTTTTTATTTTTAAATTATAATTATTTTGGTTTTGCACAATACTCATCTTTGTAAGGTTCATCAACGTATTGTCAAATTTTTGAATATAAGTAATTTTGTCATTCTTCTGTTAAAGATACAGTAGTAATTAAATCAGGTTTACTATTTTTATTAAAATTATCACTTTTTAATAATTTATAACATGATTCTACACCACCGGATTCTTTTGATGCATATACTTTACCAATATCTTCAGAGCTAAAACGAAAATGATGGAATTGTGTTATATTAGGGAGAGGTACAAAATGATTCTTAAAAAATGCACTAAAATCGTACCAATTCCAATTTATTCCGTTATCATATAAAATTGCTTCATTACCGTTTGATGAATTATTTATAATGTTTTTAACATCATTAATAGTATTAACTTTATGCTTCCAATATACTTTTTTAATACGACCAAAAAATGAGTCATATATGAATTTTGTATGACTAATCATAAAATTAACCGTAATATCTTCATACCAATTAAGCATAACCAACCAGGACCAAAACCAAAGCGATAAATTGTTTTTATTCTGCCCAGTGCAGTTATCACAAGTAATTTGTAAATGTTTTTTTCCATTCTGAGCAAATTTTTGAAGTGAATTGTATACCATATTTATCGTTGTATTAGCACCTTTAGAAGTACCTTTGGAAGTTCATTCTCTCCAATTTAGGGATTGGAATCGATTCCCATTACTAGAATCGATTCTAAAATCGATTAATCGCGATTAATCGTTTCGCAAATACCGATTTTTTTTTATACTATTTATAATAGGTGTGTTTAAACACATATCACGTGATTACAAAAAATTACAGTGATCGACAAACAAATTTCCGTTTTTGGAAATTTATACAACCTTGTGCGATGGCAACTTGAATTTTATTGGGAGATAAAATTTCCTTTTTAGGAAGTTTGTGTTCCGTCACGTGATTCGCGGGCGGAATTATCGAATTTGGCCAAAATTAACTATTATGAACAAATAATAATTTACGGTCAAATTAACGAAACTGCGCCACAATAAGTAGATTCGATTTTTATTCGAGATTCGATTTAAAATCAATTCTTATTGATTTTCGATAGTTTCGATTTTAATCGAATCTTTTCCGATCCCTCCTCCAATTACAAAATTCAATTGATGATTTTGCCTTATTCAGTTTCTGGAACTCCAAAAAGATGCACAGAAAAAGCTGATTTAAAGTAAATGGAACTAACTTGTTGTGCGAATATGGTATAAAAACATTTTGCGCCCAGTCATAGCATACATGTGCAATAGTTAAATCATTCTTACTTTTCTCAATATTATCATTATAATGCTGACGTTCGAAGTTTTGCTAATTTTTGATGATTCTCATATTGAATTTCAACTTTTCATGCGTTCATCCGCATCAGATTTTGCTACTTTTATTTTAGCCTTAAATCCCTCACAAATTTCACAAAGATCACTTGCTGGTGCTTGAAACTTAAGATATGGCATCATTTCAATCCAAAGTCTCCGAAAAGTATAATAAGAAATTATTTGGTTTGATTCATCATGTTCAGTATAATAATAATCTTTGTATTCTTTATAAACAGAAGTATATGTTCTATCAGGTAGGAAGATAAATAAATGTATTGGAATCATTTCTATGTCGTAATGGAGAGGGTAAACCATGAATACAGCTATATTGAACTAAAAATTGTTTTAATGGAAATGTAATCTCAGAATTAAGGAAGACTCTATTGTCAGTCTAGGTATACGTCCTATATTTCCATGAATATCGCTCACTTAATCCTTCTGTATGTAAATGATTTTGTAAAGTACCAAGTAAATAATCATTAATTCCACATAATTTTAAAAATGCTGGTTTACGTAAAGGCAAAGAAGCATTATAACAATATCTATATCTTTGTGTATTTGAATTAGTATTATCTGATTTTTCATTAGTTATTTCAAATACCATAAGTTGAGCTTTGATAACTAACTCTAATTCTTTTTTATCTAAACTTTTTAATTCAATATATCGTTCAAAAAAATGTTTAAACCCAACTTTTTCATAACAAGTTCGCAAATCCTTTTGCTTTTTAGAATGACGACATGTGCAATTTTTGTTCAAAAAATTGGGTTAAGTCATGTACAATATTTAATACTAGTTCATTATCTTCATATTCATCTAAACCTAACTGAACTAAATTATAAAATGGTCTTAACGTCATTATTGTTTTTTTTAAAAAAAAAATTATTAAAAAAAAAGGGGGCAAATTATGCTTATAAATATGAGGTGCAAAAAGAATACTATTTTAGTTATAAAACATCATTCTGCATATTTATTTATTTTTTAAAAATTTTTTAACGCTAAATTTATTTTGCCAAGAATTTTTTGTACAATGATGTGATATTGCATTTTCTGATTGGTTAATAAATTAAATATACAAATTTTGTGTAACTTGTGTAACAATATCTCAGAAGGTCATTTTCCTAGCAAAACTCGTATCAGGTAAAAAATAGTGTCATGTGATTTGATAATAACAATTCCGTTTTGGCCTACACTAGTGGATATTATAATTCGGGCCAAATTTATAACTCCGGCCAAAATTTTTTGCAGATCATTTCCTTTTATGTAGAAAATGTTACACAAATTTCCAAAAAAGGTTAATTTTATTTTCAGGAAAATCATTTTTTGTGGAACGGGTATCGCCAAAAATGGAAATGATCTACATAGCCGATCATTATCACGTGATGTAGATAAATTTAGAAACAAATTTTATTGGTCTTAATTTTTGATAGAATTTTCAATTACCATTTACTTAAAATCTAAAATCTAGTCTCAGAAGGTCATTTTCCTAGCAAAAAACCCATATAAGCAATCAGGTGAATATCAGGATCCCAATATGGCACTGATTGACCATTTTAAAAATTATACACATGTTTTAATGGTTATAATACAATTTCTTAAAATATATCATTAAAATTTAATACAATTATCAGTAAACTAATAAACTAATAGTTTATTGATATTTGTATAATAATAGTCCGATATTGTAATAATTTATCAAGAAGTATCGGTAGAAATTGATCTATCATTTATTTCATGGATCGATAAGCTTACTAATTATACATATACTTCTTTTAAAAAATGATATAGATGGTCATTTAATGATGACAGCAGTGAAAATTGGAGATAAAATTGTCTAATTTATGAAAGGAGGGTCTGATTAGGACCCCAGAAAATACTTATATAGGTAAGGTCCCAAAAATATTTTTTATTAGTAGCTCTAAGCACAGGTTTTTACTATGATCGCTAAGCATTGTTGATATCTAACCTTAAAAATTATATAAAAATAAGCAAATCAATCTTCTAACCTAATTAAATTTTTATTATAACACATATAATTTATAAAATATATTTATTAATTAATATATTTTATTAAATCCAATTTTAAATATGTTGTGAAGCTAAACTAAACATAATATACAAGTAGATTAATAATATTCAATTAATAAAGTTAATAAATAGTAAGAGAAAAATTCGAAATTAATACTATTACAAAAAATGTAAATTTCTCCATAAGTATTATACTTACACCCATAAAAATTAATATGTAGGTAGTTTCGACCTTACTGAACAATTTTCAATTAATTTAGAAAGTCGATTTCATTTGACCAAAGGGGTGTAATTACGCTCTGAAGTTGTAAACGGATAAATGAAAAATTCAGAAGTTAGTACCGTTATGAAAAATGCACTTTTCTACATAAGTATTATACCCACACTCATAAAAATTAATATATAAGTAGTTTCGACCTTGTTGAACAACTTTCAATTAATTTAGAAAGTCGATTTCATTTGACTGAAGTGGTGTAATTACGCTCTGAAGTTATAAACAAAAAAGTGAAAAATTTAAAAGTTATTACCATTAAAAAAAATATGCTTTTCTATATAAATATCATACTTAGCCTTATGAAAATTAAAATACAAGTAGATTTAACTTGCTGAATAACCTTACTTAAGCATAAAAGATAATTTGATATAACCAAAGTGGTAAGTAGTGAAATTATATTTTAAAGTAAAACATATTTACAGTAATTTTATTTAACAAAATAAACATGTATAATATAGTAATTTTATATTAAAAATAATACACTGAGTTTAATAAAAATTAAAAAGATACTATTGAAAGATAATTAAAAAAAAAAACTGAAATTCCATCAAAAAAAATTTTTGTTTATATATTTATATAAAATCGTGAAATATAGTACAAAATTAACACTTACCGTTAGTGAAAATAAATAAAAATTAATTATAAATTCAATATATAATAATTTAAAAAGTTCTATAAATATGAAAAATAAGCAACTAGAAACTCTTAGTATTTTAAAATAGAAATAATTTATTTATCGCACGTGCGATGCAAATTTTTATGTTTATCATTGCCATTTTAAGGGGGGTGGCGATGTATAAGCAGGTTGATCAACATAAATAATTTACAAAAAAGGAAAGTGGCGATGCATCGCACGTGCGATGAATAAATTTACTCTTTAAAATAATACCAAAAATATGCAATTTAATTATCTTACATAGTATAAAATTTTCTTAAAATTAAGCATTATAAAATTCTTACATCATAAAATTTTTCTATGTTGGCTAAGCACCTTGGTACCTTACATATATAAGCATTTTCCGGGGTCCTGTCTGGTTGGAAAATTGTTAGTATAGATGTATTAAATATTGAGACGTGTACTTACCATTGAGCAGAAGGAGGCTCATACATTCTCACACCCAAGGCACTTGCAAATAAGAAGTGTACTATTAATCCGGATAACAAATATCTCATAAATCCAGATATAGACTTACCTCTGAAAAATGTTTGCAAGGGGCTTTAGGTGCTTACTTTGCATATAAAGATGGATATACACAAAAACTTGAGCAAATCTTTCGGGCAGAAAAATTTGAGCCATACTTGGAACAAGTCAATCTCAATGCCATTCTCATACCCACTCCTGTTTGTCTACGTATATTTAGCAAGATTGAAGACTTCAATCCTGAGATCTCCATTAATGTATGAAAATGGAAGAGGAAAACTGGAATTCCAAAACCTGTTATTGCAAGTAAGAATTACAACTGTCAGCATATCATTCACCTCATGGCTTTTACAGATATTACAAAATTGGATGAAAGAAAGTACAGTCAGAAGAACACTTCCTTTAGATTAAGAATCCTGATGCTTTAATATACAAAAATACATCCCACAAGTAAGGATAGGTCCGCAAATAATTTTTAAATTCTGCAATATTGCAGAATTTGGAGTTGAATTGTGGTTAGTAGCTCACAATTCTGCAATTCTAATTGCTGCCTATAACTGTCAGTTTCGTACATTTATAAAAATGCCAGAACTATGGGTTCTGGCGTTTTCTTTTAATTTTTTTTTACATAAAAATGCCGGAACTATAGGTTCTGGCATTTTCTTTTGATTTTTTTTTACATAAAAATGCCAGAACTATGAATTCCAGCTACATAAAAACACCAGTACTATGGTTCTGGCATTTTCTTTTAATTTTTTTTACATAAAAACGCTGGAATTATGGTTCTGATGTTTTCTTTTGATTTTTTACATAAAAATGCCGGTACTATGATTCCAGCATTTTCTTTTGATTTTTTTCACATAAAAATGCCGGTACTATGGTTCCGGCGTTTTCTTTTAAGATTTTACGTAAAAACGCTGGAGGCCCCTATGGTTTTAACGTTTTCTTTTGATTTTTTTACATAAAAATGCCAGAACTATGGTTCTGGCATTTTCTTTTGATTTTTTTACATAAAAATGCTGGAATTATAGTTCCGGCATTTTCTTTTGATTTTTTTCACATAAAAATGTTGGAACTAGCTATAGTTCTGGTGTTTTCTTTTAATTTTTTTCACATAAAAATGTCGGTACTATGGTTCTGGTATTTTCTTTTGATTTTTTTATATAAAAATGCCAGAACCATTTCCGGCATTTTCTTTAATTTTTTTTTACATAAAAATGCCAGAACTATAGTTCTAGCGTTTTCTTTTGATTTTTTTTACATAAAAACGCCGGAACTATAGTTCCAGCATTTTCTTTTGATTTTTTTTACATAAAAACGCCAAAACTATAGTTCTGGTATTTTCTTTTGATTTTTTTTTAATTTTTTTCATGTAAAAACACTGGAACTATGAGTTCTAGCATTTTTTAAATTATTTTTTATATAAAAACACCAGGACAATAGGTTTCAGCATTTTTTTTAAATTTTTTTATATAAAAATGCCAGAACTATAAGTCTTGACGTTTTTACTGGAACTATAGGTTCTGGCATTTTTTTTGACTTTTTTTATTAAAAATGCCAGAACTATTGGTTCTGGCGTTTCAATTTTTAATAATAAAAGGAAATATATTTTTTAGTAGTTAAATTAAAAAATTATATTTCATTAAAAAAAAAATTAGTTTTTTTTGCAGATATTCCACAAATTCGCAACTATTCAGCAATTCCACAAATATTCCGCTATGACACGCTACCCATAGGATATTAAAATAAAATATTGTATGTTGCTACCAACGTGTTGAGTTCGTATAACATCTATGCTTGGTTTAAAATAAAAATTAGTTATAAAACATTAATAAACTATTAATTAAAAAAAAATAATTAATGTGACACTTTTTACTCATAAGAAAAAGGCTAAAAAAATGTGTTAGTTTATTATTAAGGACGAACTAAAATTTTTATTTTCCAAAAAATTGAACTGCAGAATTTCTATCGAAATCCACTTGTATTTATACATTTTAAGAAAAAATATTTCTAATACTTCTATTTTTTCTAATAAAATTTGAAGATCTATTATCATATGATTATCTTGTTACACTAAACTAAACTATAAATATAATTTTATTGGCTAATTATTTACCCATCGGTTAATTATTTATCCTTTGGCTAATTATTTATCCTTATTCTATATTATCGTATTTTCAGTTATTACATTTATCCTCCTCTTGAAAAATTTATATCCCATAAATTAAGAATCAAATTTGGGTCTCAAACATATTATATTATTATATATGGTTCAAATATTTCCCTATCAAAATATTCCTTTAATAATTCTCCATTTACTGGTCTTCTTAAAATTCTTCCATTTAATTCTTTAATTTTGTACGATCCATTTATTATTACTTCATGTATATAATATGGTCCCTTCCATTTTTTTTCTAGTTTTCCTGTATGTGTTTTATATTTCGCTGCGTCAAAATATAATACTTTATCTCCTATTTGAAAGTTTTGTTTTCGTTTTCCAATTTTGTCATGATATTTCTTTTGTTGTTCTTGTGCTTTTTCAATATTCTTCTTTGCTTCATATCTCTTTATTGGTAATTCTTCTATTATATGTTCTATTCTTTTAATCATTGTAATTCCTTTAACTTCTTCATCATTCGGTAATATTACTCTTCTTCCATAAGTCAAATAAAATGGTGTCATTTTACTTGATTTTTGTATTTTACTTCTATATGCAAACAATATTGGTGCTATTCTTTGATCCCAATTTTTATCTTTGTATTCTCTATTTCTATATATCGTTAATTTTTCTTTTACTAATTTCGCTAATGATTCTATTAATGTTTTATTAAATCGTTCTATTAATCCATTTGTTTTAGGGTGATAAGGAGTTGAGAATTTATGTTGAACATTAAATTTTTCTGTAAGATTTTTAGTTAATTGATTATTAAATTCTGATCCATTATCTGTAAGTATTTTCTTTGGACATCCATGTCGACAAATTATCTCTTCATAAATAAATTTTGATATTTCTTTTGCATTTGCTTCTTTTATTGCTTTTGCTTCTGGCCAAATCTATTGCTACTACTATATATTTATTTCCTTCTTCTGTTCTTGGTAATGGTCCTATTACATCTATTCCAATCATATGAAAAAGTTCTTTTACTTCTATTGGATGTAATTCATGTAACCCTTGTGGATTATTTCTTCTTTGACAATTATCACAACTTTTTACATATTTTTCTACATCTCGTTTCATATTTTTCCACCAATATTTTTCTTTTACTTTTTCATATGTAGCTTGAATCCCAAAATGTGCTGATAATTCATGATCATGCATCATATACATTATTCCTTCTAATTCAAATCTTCTTATTACTCTAAACTTATTTTCATCTTTAATTTTATATAAAACTCCATTTTCTTATACGTATTTTTCTTCTTTTTCTATATTCTTTAAAATTTTATCATATTCTTTTTCATCCATTTGTTAATAAATTTTCTATTTCGTTTTCAAATGGTAAAATAAATTTTATTTCTTTATCTTCAAATAATATGCAATGATAATTTATATTTGTATGAATTATGAATACATATATTTCTAATCCTATCCTTTCAACCATTTTTAATTTTTATTTATCTCGTTATTTATTACTATTTATTATTTTTAACTTCTATCTTTCTCATATTAACCTTGACATCGCATCAGCATTTTTATTTTCTTTTTTTGGTTTATGTATTATTTCAAAATCATATTGTTGTAATTCCATCATCCATCTTCCTCTTCTTCCTTTAGGAACTTTTGATGTACTTATAAATCCTTTTAATGCTGCATGGTCTGTTATTACTTTAAACTTTCTTCCAAATAAATATTTATGAAAATATTTTATTCCCCAAAATACTGCTAAACATTCTAATTCTGTTATTAGATACCTCTTTTCTGCATTTACTAAACTTCTACTCGCATAACTAATAACTATTTCTCTATTATTTTCATCTAATTGTTCTAATTTAGCTCCTAATCCTTCTCCTGATGCATCTGTTATTAATATAAATTCTTTTTCAAAATTTGGATGTTGTAATATCGGATAATTTATTAATTTTTCTTTTAACTCTTCTAATGCTTTTTGTTGTTTATCTGTCCACACAAAAGGAACATTCTTTCTCGTTAATTCCATTATTGGTTTTACTATTTTTGAATATCCTTTCACAAATTTTCTATAATATGAACATAATCCATTTATTTCTCTTATTTGTTTGATATTCTTTGGTGGTTTTAAATTTTTAATCTTTTCTATTTTCTTATCATCTGGTTTTAATCCATCTGTTCCTACTATATGTCCCAAATATTCTACATTCTTTTTCACCCATTCACATTTCTTTAACTTTAACATCATATTCGCTTTTCTTAATTCTTCTAATACTATTTTTATATGTTGTAAATGTTCATTCCAATTTTTCGAATATATTATAATATCATCTATGTATACATTCATAAATTTATCTAAGTATTCTTTAAATATTTTATTCATTGTTCTTTGAAATATTGCCGGTGCATTTTTTAATCCAAATGGCATAACATTAAATTCATATAATCCTTGACTACAAATAAATGCTGTCTTTTCTTTATCTTCCTCTTTCATCTCTATTTGCCAATATCCACTTGCTAAATCAATTGTTGTAAACCATTTTGCTACTCTAAATTTTTCTAATAAGTCATTTATTCTTGGCAAAGGATATGTGTCTGTTATCGTCATTTGATTTATTTTTCTAAAATCTATACAAAATCTTTTATCTCCTGTTTTCTTATTTACTATTACTACTGGTGATGACCATGGACTACATGATTCTTGTATTATTTCCTCTTTTAACGTTTTATCTATTCTATTATTTCCTTTAACATTTTATCTATTTCTTTTTTTCTTTTTATTATTTCTCTATTTTCTGTACTTTCTCTATATGCTTTTTGATTTATTGGCGTTTCATCTTTTAACCTTATATTGCATTTTACTATATTTGTTTTACTTATTTTCTTATCTCCATATATACAAATATCTTCATATTCTTTAACTAAATCTTTTAATTCTTTCTCTTGTAATTTCTCCAAATCTTTATATTTTATTTCGTCTGTCCAATCTTTGTGCATCTTTAATGTATCTCCATCATTATGGCCAAGACCTAATAGTTTTCCTCTATAATATGTCCTTTTTCCTCATTATTTATTAAATATATTTCTCGTTCACTTGTTTCTTCATATTCATTTTCACTATTTTCATCTTCACTATCATTACTATCATTATTATCATTAATATCTTCATCATTATTTTCATATTCTATTGGTATTTCAATATCTTTTCCATCTTCTCTTAATATTAATGTCTTTTCATTATAATCTATTATTCCTTTCTTTTCTCTTAACACATTATTTCCTAATATTAATTCTTTTTCTACTGATTCAATTACATCCATAATTATTTTCATTTCTGTATTTTCATTTATTTCTATTGTTATTTCTATTTTTCCTTTTGATGCAACTCTTGTTCCATTAGCCATTATAAATCTAATATCACTCTTTTCTATTATTGGGATATTTAATTCTTTTCTTAATTTATCTGATATTAAACTGACTGATGCTCCTGAATCTATTATTATTGATACTAATTTTCCTTTTATTATAACTTTACTTCTCATCGCTTTAGTTTCACTTTTATTATCTGCACTTTTTATTTGTTGGTCCGAGTGTAGTCATGCATTATCATCTTCATCATAATTTCTAGCTATTCTTCTAAATTTTGGATTTTCATTGTAAATTTGTCCATATGTTATATTTGCTTTTTCATTAAACATATCCATTACATATTTTTCTGGTGGTACATTAACTCGTACTCTAATATTTTTATTTCCTCTTTTCATTCCTGGATTTGGACATTCTTTTATAAAATGACCTCTTAATCCACATCTTTTACATTGGTTATGTCTTCTTCTTGGTTGATATGCTTTATCTCTATCTTCTTTATTAGAAAATCTTTCTTTTTTTTCACCATTAATATCCATTTTCATATCATATTCTCTTTTTGGTGGTATTGGAACATCTTCAATTTCCATTTCATTATAGTCATTATCTAAATCTCTTCCATATTTTCTACCACTTCTTAAAGTTGGAAATATTTCTTTTTCATAATTATATATTTCGTAATTATTATAATAATTACCATTATCATAATATCTTTCGTGATCCATTAAATTTATATTTCTATTACCATTATTATTTCTTCTTTCATTATTATTCCTATAAAAATTATTTTGCGTTCTATAATTATTTCTTTGTCTTAATTGTGGACATTCTGGTTTTATATGACCTACTTCATTGCATTCATAACATCTTATTTTCTTGCATTTCTTGTATTTGTATTTCTATTTATATTTCTTCTTTGTTGATTTTTTATTTCATTTAACGTTTCTTCCATAGCTATTTTTTCTGCTCTAAATTGTTCTAACGCTTTACTTAATTCATCAATATCTTTTTCATTAACTGGCTTTTGCATTTTTTTATATATTTCATTTTCTTCTTTTTTATTCATTTCTTCTTTTAAAATTTCTTCTATATTCTTTTCTTGTCTTATTTGTTCTATATTTACACCCGTTGTTTTCATTATCAATTCATTTTTAGCTTTTTCTTCTCTTCTTGCTATATTAATTGCGTCATTTAAATTCGTTGGACTACTTCTTCTAACTTGGTACCCCAATGTAGGTTCTAATCCTTGGATATAATAATTTACTTGATACGTGTCATACCTCTAGTTGCAATTCTTACTATTGACTTAAATCTTCTATTATATTCTTCAACACTTTCATTTTTTTCTTGTTTAATCCTTGTCAATTCTATCATTTTTCTTCTTTTGACATCTTCCCTAGTGAATCTATCAATTAATTTATTTTTCAAATTTCTATCATCGTTATGATCACACCAGTTTACTAAATTAGCTGCTACTCTTTTTTTTTCTTCATTATACCATTGTAATGCAATTCCTCTTAAACATGTTATTGCTACATTTGCTTTATTTTGACTACATATACCTCCTCCAATATTTCTTTCCGTTCTTCCACTTACTGTAAACGCTACTTCAAATTGTCTAATCCAATCGTTAACATCTTCATCTTCTTTTCCACTAAAAGTTGGCATACCTACTATTCCTCCTATTCCTGCAGTTTGAATTCTATCTATTAAAGTTTGTCCTGCTCCTAATGCATTATCTAATGTATTAGGTGCGAGTCCTATAGCATTTTCCACTATTCTCTTTATTTGATCTTGATTTGCCATATCTAACAATATATTCTCTTGAAATAAATCTTGTAAATTATAATCAGATACTTCACTTTCACTATCAGAACCTTCAATATCAGAATCCTTAATATTCAATGAATTATTCGAATCTGAATTTTGACTTAAACCAAAACCTCCTGTATTTATAATATTTTCATTATTATTTTTGACTTCATTTTCATTAAAGTCTTCAGAATTTCCTTCCCAAATCTCACATTCTTCTGGATCTAATATTTCTCCAATCTTTTCTGAATCATTTGTATCCTCTTCTTTTTCATTGTTTCCCTCTGTCTCTATTTGTTCTTCTAAATATTTATCTAATATTTCTTTTATGACTCCTTCCAATTCATTCTTATTTTCTTGGAATAACTTTATAAACTTCCAATTTAAGATTTCTCCATCTGTATAACTCATATTTATCATTCGTAATATTTCTCCTTCCGTTACTTCAACTTCTGCTCCTTCACATATTTTCTGTATTCTTTTTACTCTTAATTCTGTTTCACTAACATCATTCTCTTCTCTCTCAGAACAACTTTTACATATTTCTCCTGTAAATTCTTTATTATATTTTACTGCTTCTTTCTTCAGTATCATTTTGTTACACAACGGACATTCTGTGGCATTCATAGTATACCATCTTCTAAGTTCTCCAATTATTTCTTCATCATCTAATTCCTTAATTTTCATATAGCTCTCTATAAAATCCTTAGTTTTCATTATTTCATGTTCCACTCCGAAATTTATTATTCGTCTTATTTCTTTAACATCAATTTCATAACCGTTTTCTAACCAATAATTTCTGTATATTCTTTCTATATGTTCATCTCCTTCATTTGAACTTGATTCTCCTAAATCATCTGAACTTTCTAGTTCTCCTACGTCACTCTGTTCTTCAACAAAACCTTTTGTTTCTACAATTTTCTCTATTATCTTATCTGTTAAATCATCGTTCATCCATGGTTTTGGATATTTATTTCCATCCCACCATTGATATGTTATACTTTTCTGAAACTTCTTGATTTTCTCTCTATTTTCTTCTTCTGCAATATTTTCTTCTAAATGTAATATTTCTTTAAAATTTCTCATAGTACCATATCCTTTATTCTTAATAGTTACTGATTCTATTTCTTCTAACCATTCTTCAAATTTTGCAAATCTTATATTTAATTCATCATCTTCTATAATATATCTATACGTCAACAATTCTTTATTCCCTAACAAATTCTCTTCTGTTTGATCATCTAATATGAACTCATTATCTTCACTAAGTATATAATGTTCACATATCACTTTTATTACCGATATAATTCCTATTTTTCTATAGTCTGATTTATTTCTATACCTAATTGACCTTACGACTATATCTAACAGTTTTTCTCCTTCTTTTCTTATTTTCTCAAATTCTTTATTTCTTTTCTTCTTACTAAATGGATAACTTTCTTCTCCATCCTTTCTTGTCGATATTATATATTCCATTAATTTTGTATATGTGTTTCTATTATAACTCATTGCTTCTAGTATTACTTTTTGAAAAATTTTCCAAAATCTTTTAAACCAATCTCCTATTTCTATTTCATCAGTACTATAACATTTTAAACATGAAGGGTCTACTTGATATTCTTCTTTTAATTCATTATGTTTCTCTATTTCATGTCTTCTTTTAATCTCTTCTAATTCATCATATATATCAGACATTTTTATTTATTTAAACATTTCATAATTTCACTTTTATTTATATTTTATAAAATTTATCATTACTATTTTATCTTTTACTTCTTTATAATACAATTTAAATTCTAATATTTTCAAAGTTCCAGCTTTGATTTTATAATTTCTCTATACGTTCTATAATATAATTTATAATCGCGATTTTATTTATAAACTTTCTATATCTTGCGCAAATAAACTGTGATCAAGGCTAGGGATTATTTATAACTGGGCCACCCAGTGTCAGACTAATATGATCACCAACAAAGGCTTATTTATACTGGGTCCTCCCAGTTCTATACACAAAATTAAACTTTTTAATAACTTTTAATCTTTTTCTTATATTAACTTCCAAAATATTTATTTCAGATCTATTTTATATTATTTTTATTTTTCGTATTTCATTTTATAATTCATTAATATTTTCTTATTATAATTGGATAGCCACGGATTTTTAAGCGATCAACGTACTAAAATTTCTGTTGACAAACGCCCCTGGTGACACAACTATTTCTTCTATTATTTTCTTATTCATTTATATTTTTATTAATCAGTCGCCCCTGCCCAAGGGGCAGCTATATATTTCTTTTACTACGCCTTATCACGTGACTTATACTTTCTCTTATTTCTTTTATTTACTGCACTTCATCACGTGATTTACATTACTCACGTGATTTGTACAACATTTTATTTATTTTACGCAACATGTTTACGCAATTTCTTTTACTACATCATTTTATTTCATATAATTCATTATTATCTTTTACAATCTTTCATATTATTCTTTTATTTTTCATATATCAAATAACAACATTTTGATATTTCTTATATTTATAATATCATTTAATTTTCTCTTTCATTTAGTAACCTATACCGGGCTTGCCTTTACCTTCTTCATAGAAGTATAGTAATTTACGGGTTTGTCACTAATAACTTTTCTTTTCTTATAATACTTTTCAAATTTTTCAATCATTTATTAACTTCTTATTATTCACAAAATTCATTCTCATTATAAATTTTTATTTTCGTTTAATTTTTAAATCTTTTTATTATTATCTTGAATATTTCATTCATCTTTTCGATATATACTTTTTCAATATATCGTATATTTTCATTTCTCATATATTCCGTAATATTCCTTTTTCATAATATTACTTTTTCTTATTTCTCATATATCATTCAATAATATTTTAATTTTCTTATATATTTTTTTTTACTATATCCTTTTTCATATATAGTAACACTTTTCTCATATTTCAGATAAGTCTTCCTTATCTATTACTTCTTTGATGATTTCTCATATCATCCTTCCTTTCTTATATTTCACAAATTTTCTTTCATTTTCTTATATACTTTTCTTTTATTTCTCATTTAGATCTTGTATGAAGACAACAATCTTTTACTTTCTTGCGAGCATGCACCAAAAATGTGACATGCCGCCCATAGGATATTAAATAAAATATCGTATGTTGCCACCGACGTGTTGAGTTCGTATAGTATTTATGCTTGGTTTAAAATAAAAATTAGTTACAAAACATTAATAAACCATTAATTAAAAATATAATTAATGTGGCACTTTTTACTCATAAGAAAAAGGCAAAAAGAATGTGTTAGTTTTTATTAAGGGTGAACTAAAAATTTTATTTTTCCAAAAATTGAACTGCTGAATTTCCTATCGAAATCCACTTGTATTTATACATTTTTAAGAAAAATATTTCTAATATTTCTAATATTTCTAATAAAATTTGAAGATCTATTATCATGTGTCTATCTCATTACACTAAACTATAAATATAATTTTATTGGCTAATTATTTACCCATTGGCTAATTATTTATCCTTATTCTATATTATCATATTTTCGGTTATTACACAGTATAAATAAGAGCACACTGGGAGGACCCAGTATAAATAAGCCTTTGTTGGTGATCATATTAGTCTGACACTGGGCGGCCCCAGTTATAAATAATCCCTAGCCTTGATCACAGTTTATTTGCGCAAGATATAGAAAGTTTATAAATAAAATCGCGATTATAGATTATATTATAGAATGTATAGAGAAATTATAAAATCAAAGCTGGAACTTTGAAAATATTAGAATTTAAATTGTATTTTAAAGAAGTAAAAGATAAAATAGTAATTTAAATGATGTTAAGTTAGGACCCCGGAAAATGCTTATATATGTAAGGTACCAAGGTGCTTAGCCAACATAGTAAAGTTTTATGATGTAAGAATTTTATAATGCTTAATTTTAAGAAAATTTTATACTATGTAAGATAATTAAATTGCATATTTTTGGTATTATTTTAAAATACTAAGAGTTTTTAGTTGCTTATTTTTCATATTTATATAACTTTTTAAAATATTATATATTGAATTTATAATTAATTTTTATTTTATTTTCACTAACGGTGAGTGTTAATTTTGTACTACATTTCACAATTTTATATAAATACATAAACAAAAATTTTTTTTTGATGAAATTTCATTTTTTTTTTCAATGTTTTATTAATTATCTGTTAATAGTATCTTTTTAATTTTTATTAAACCCAGTGTATTATTTTTAATATAAAATTACTATATTATACATGTTTATTTTGTTAAATAGTAAAATTACTATAAATATGTTTTACTTTAAATATAATTTCAATACTTACCACTTTGGTTATATCAAATTATCTTTTATGCTTAAGTAAGTTTGTTCAGCAAGTTAAATCTACTTGTATTTTAATTTTCATAAGGCTAAGTATGATATTTATATAGAAAAGCATATTTTTTTAACAGTAATAACTTTTAAATTTTTCACTTTTTCGTTTACAACTTCAGAGCGTAATTACATTACTTCAGTCAAATGAAATCGACTTTCTAAATTAATTGAAAGTTGTTCAGCAAGGTCGAAACTACTTATATATTAATTTTCATGAGTGTGGGTATAATACTTATGGAGAAAAGTGCATTTTTCATAACGGTACTAACTTCCGAATTTTTCATTTCTCCGTTTACAACTTCAGAGCGTAATTACACCTCTTTGGTCAAATGAAATCGACTTTCTAAATTAATTAAAAATTGTTCAGCAAGGTTGAAACTACCTACATATTAATTTTTATGGGTGTAAGTATAATACTTATGGAGAAATTTACATTTTTTGTAATAGTATTAATTTCGAATTTTTCTTTTACTGTTTATTAACTTTATTAATTGAATATTGTTAATCTACTTGTATATTATGTTTAGTTTAGCTTCACAACATATTTAAAATTGGATTTAATAAAATATATTAATTAATAAATATATTTTATAAATTATATGTGTTATAATAAAAATTTAATTAGGTTAGAAGATTGATTTGCTTATTTTTATATAATTTTTAAGGTTAGATATCAACAATGCTTAGCGATCATAGTAAAAACCTATGCTTAGAGCTACTAATAAAAAATATTTTTGGGACCTTACCTATATAAGTATTTTCCAGGGTCCTGTTAAGTTAATGATAAAATTTTATAAAATATAAATAAAAGTGAAATTATGAAATGTTTAAATAAATAACACAAGTCGAAATTAGTTAAATAGGGTATCAATAGGTTATCAATAGGTTATCAATCGGCTATCAATAGGCTACCCTATTGGTAGCCTATTGAACTTGCGCCATAATTCGTCACCAATCGGGCAGGCTGATTGTTAGCCAATTAATAACTTATTGATAACCTATTAGTATCCTATTGGTATTTTTATCAAATTGGTTATCAATAAGGTATTAATAGGTTATCAATAGGTTATCAATCAGCCTGCCCGATTGGTGACGGATTATGGCGCAAGTTCAATAGGCTACCAATAGGGTAGCCTATTGATAGCCGATTGATAACCTATTGATAACCTATTGATACCCTATTTAACTAATTTCGACCTGTGTAAAAATATCTGATATATATGATAAATTAGAAGAGATTAAGAATAGACATGAAATAGAGAAACATAATGAATTAAGAAAAGAATATCAAGTGGACCCTTCATGTCTAAAATGTTATAGTACTGATGAAATAGAAATAGGAGATTAGTTTAAAAGATTTTGGAAAATTTTTCAAAAGGTAATATTAGAAGGAATGAGTTATAATAGAAACACATATACAAAATTAATGGAATATATAATATTGACAAGAAAGGATGGAGAAGAAAGTTATCCATCTAGTAAAAAGAAAAGAAATAAAGAATTTGAGAAAATGAGAAAAGAAGGAGAAAAACTGTTAGATATAGTAGTGATATAGTTGTAAGGTCAATTAGGTATAGAAATAAATCAGATTATAGAAAAATAGGAATTATATCGGTAGTAAAAGTGATAAGTGAACATTATATACTTAGTGAAGATGATGAGTTCATATTAGATGATTAAACAGAGGAGAACTTATTAGGGAATAAAGAATTGTTAACATATAGATATATCATAGAAGATAATGAATTAGATATAAGATTTGCAAAATTTGAAGAATGGTTAGAAGAAATAGAATCAGTAACTATTAAGAATAAAGGATATGGTACTATGAGAAATTTTAAAGAAATATTACATTTAGAAGAAAATATTGCAAAAGAAGAAAATAGAGAGAAAATCAAGAAGTTTCAGAAAAGTATAACATATCAATGGTGGGATAGAAATAAATATTCAAAACCATGGATGAACGATGATTTAACAGATAAGATAATAGAGAAAATTGTAGAAACAAAAGGTTTTGTTGAAGAACAAAGTGACATAGGAGAACTAGAAAGTTCAGATAATGTGGAAGAATCAAATTCAAATGAAGGAGACGAACATATAGAAAGAATATACAGAAATTATTGGTTAAAAAATGGTTGTAAAATTGATATTGAAGAAATAAGACAAATAATAAATTTTAAAGTAGAATATGAAATAATAAAAACTAAAGAATTTATGAAATTTTACAAAACTATTGAAGAATTAGATGACAAAGAAATAGAAGAAGAGTTAAGAATATGGCATTATATGTATACAATAGAATGTCCAATGTGTAACAAAATAATATTAAAGAAAGAAGCAATAAAAGCGGTAGAATATAATAAAGAATTTATAGAAAGAATATGTAAAAGTTGTTATGAAAAAGAATTAGAAAATGTAAAAGATGAGAATGAATTAGATGATGAAACAGAAATAGAGAAAAGATTAGAACAGTTAAAAAATCTAATCAAAATTTTAGAAATTGAAGTTTTTGATGGAGAATTATTAAGATTAATAAGTATGGGATATAGAGATGTTGATATATTAAGTGCAGACTTTATAAGAAAATTTCAAGAATATAAAAATGAATCAGAAAAAGAAATAAGGAGAATATTAGACGAATATTTAAAGAAATTTGAAATTGAAGAAAGTGAAGAAGAAGTTGAAAAAGAAAATGATGATACAGATGATTCAGAAAAGATTGGAGAAATATTAGATCCAGAAGAACATGAGATTTGAGAAGAAAATATTAAAAGTTTTAATGAGAATGAATTTGAGAGCGAAAATGAAAATGTTATAAATACAGAAGGTTTTGGTTTAAGTCAAAATTCAGAGTCGAATAATTCATTGAATATTGAAGATTCATATAACGAAAGTAAAATATCTGATTATAATTTACAAGATTTATTTCAAGAAAATATATTATTAAACATGGCAACAGAAGCACAAATGAGAAGAATAGTAGAAAATGCTATAGGACTCGCACCTAATGCATTAGATAATGCATTAGAAGTAGGACAAACTCTAACAGATAAAATTCAAACTGCAGCAATGGGAGGAATAGTAGGTATGCCAACTTTTAGTGGAAAAGAAGATAAAGATGTTAACGATTGGATTAGACAATTTGAAGTAGCATTTATGGTAAGTGGAAGAACAGAAGGAAATATTGGAGGAGGTATATGTAGACAAAATAAAGCAAATGTAGCAATAACATATTTAGGAATCGCATTACAATGGTATAATGAAGAAAAAGAAAGAGTAGCAGCTAATTTAGTAAATTGGTGTGACCATAATGATGATAGAAATTTAAAAAGCAAATTAATTAATAGATTCACTAGAGAAGATGTTAAAAGAAGAAAAATTCTTTCTTTTTTATTTTTGTAGATTTCGGTTTCTTATAATACAGGTACATATATAGGGGCAGGTTCTTTCGAAATTTACTTTGAAGAAACATCTAACGTTTCTTTCTTTTTATTTTTTTTGTAGATGTCAGTTTCTAAGAACACGGGTACGTGTATAGGGGTGGGTTCTTTTAAAATTTATTTTGAAGAAATGCGGGTACGTTGTAAACGGCCGAATATCAAGCACGAAAAGATGATAAAATTCAACCACCAAATGTAATTGCCAAATATTAAGAACGAACAAATTGATTATGAATTGGCGTAGATGGATAAATAATTAGCCGAAAAGGATAAACATTTAGGAAGAGTAATGATCTACATGATGTAATATTTATCAAATGATTGACAAAGAACCAATAGAATAATTAGAGTCGATCAATTGCGGTTTAGCAATCTTTAGCAATAAGAACAATTAGAAAGAATAATTATAAGCCACAAAAGATAGATTATAAGCAAAACACATAAAGCGAATTAAAAGAACATATAAAATAATGTCAGAAAGATTAAAGAACATAAAATAATATAAAAGATAATATAAAAAGATAGTATAAAGATGGAATATAAAAGGTAACATATTAAAAAGAACATATATAAAAAGATAGCATATTAAAAGATAGCGTATTTAAAATATAGATAGCATATTAGAAAGATAATTCAAAGATAATATGTAAAAAGAATATAAAAGATAGTATATAGATAGAATAGAAAGTAGCATAAAATTTGTATAAATAGAGAGCGGAATTCAAGGTAATTCCATAGTTCTCATCCACAGAACTCAATAAAAATATAAGTTAAATTTAATTATTTGTTAATGAAGTATAATATTAATTAAAGGTAATAGGTTCGCCCTAAACTTTAATTAATGTTCGCTTAATTAATTTTAATTGAATAAAATGGAAATTTAAGATGAATTAAATATACGCTTACGAAAAGTAATAATTCGTAGCGAGAGCTATCGAAGTTTGAAATTAAAGGTAAAAGTGGATATAATTTGGGGAAAATTTAGAGAAGTTAAATTTTATTTTATATCGTTTGACGTTTTATATTACTAACGCTATTTATGTTATGAACCAAGAATGTTGTTGTACATTGTTGTTAAATGTTGTTTGTTGATTATGTTGTTTGTTAATCATGTCGTTGATTATTTGCTTGTTCGTTTAATTGTTCGTTCGTTCGATTATTCGTTCGTTCGACCATGGGAATGCCCATTCGATGTGGCAACTCTGTAAATTGATGACAGAGGGAATTGGGGGATCTCAACGTGTATAGGGGCGGGTTCTTTTGAAATTTACTTTGAAGAAACGTACTAACGTTTCTTATTTTTTGTAGATTCAGTTTCTTAGAACACAAGTACGTGTATGGGGGCAGATTTTTTTGAAATTTACTTTGAAGAAACGTACGTTTCTTTCTTTTTATTTTTTGTAGATTTCAGTTTCTGAAAATCTTAAGCATTATTAAAGTAGATTGTTAAATTAGATCATTAAATATTATTAATCTATATCGTTAAGCATTAAATAAAACTGTTAAACATATACAAAATTGTTAAAAATAAATTAAATGAAATAATGTATTAAATTATTGTCTTTAAAATAAATTAAGAAGAAATTCTTTATGTTAAAACGCAAAATTGTTAGAAGCTTTTATTCAAAATTTTGAAAGAAATAAAACAAATCAAAATATACAACAAATGAATATGACACTAAATTGTTGGTCTAATAATTTCTCTATATCGAAATTTTCATTACCGTGGTCAACAATATGATCAACATTTACGGGTTTAATAACTACTCGTGGCTCCTGAAGTTTTAATAATTCCACTAGCTCCTTTGATACAAAATTAAAATAGTTTTCACTTTGTAAAACACTATCGTTACTTTTATGCCCAAATTTTTCATACTCTTCTATGTTAACAAGTTCTTCTTCTGTATCACCATAATCTTCGTCTTCATTATCTAATTCTTCCTCTCGTATTTCATCATTAATATTTTGATATATACCATTTCTTACCAATTGATAAACTCTTCATCATTTTTGACATTCATATCTCTAGCCGTATACTTTAATTCAGTTTTCGCATTTGAAACATAATATGTGTGAAGTTTCGTAAGATTTTGTAAATGATTCACACTTAATCTAATTGAAAGGAATTACTTAAAATTTAAAATTCAAAAAAAAATTAATAACTAGCAACAATAAAATAAATATTTACCGAGTTCTCCTTTTATTCATATACCAACCCATCACAGAAAATATTCTCTCACATCTTGCATTGTGTGGAGTTATTGAAAATATTTTTAATGCAAGTTGTTGGATAAAATTTTCTTCTCCTTCATCTTGTTCTACATAACTCCACTAATGTTCAACTGTATAATATTTAGGAACAAATTCATCATTATAAGGAGGAAGATTATCACGAAAAGCAGCAATTTGCCCAATTAATTTGGAACTGGAATTTTTTATACCTCCCATTTTTATCTATATATTTTCAATTGCCCAATAAACTACTTTACGGCATACTTGATTTCAGAATCCTTTACCTATGATATTTTAATTAATTAATAATTAATTAATTGTTAAATAAGTAAAAAATCATCATTTTATTTTATCAAATACGTACCACGGTATAGTGGATGAAGTAAATAGGCTAACATATATAACCTAAAATTGAACTGCATCCACCTTTTATTAAATGCTTTAATGCATTGTTGTCAAAAAGTAGTATGAGTTTCTGATAAGCTTTTGATTGAATATAACAATTTTATTAATTATAAGAAACAATCTGCTAACGTTGCATTTTTCATTTCTAAATATTTGATGGCTTCTTTTATTGGCTTAAGAATTAATTGTAATTCTTCAATATCCATAAAAAAATGCCTCGTAATAATTTCTTTGATATTTTGCTTTAGGTAATTCAGGTTATTATTTGCTATCTAAAATTAAATAAATTCATTAAAATTAATTAAAAATAAATAATTAAAAATAATCAATAAATACCAACATTTTTTAGAGCTTCTTCACATCTTAAAACTGAAGATACACAATCACATGCAGTCATCCATCTCGTTTGACAATACCCCTTTAATTTACCACCTTTAATTATATTTTCCTTTATTTCATCTGTTAATTCTGCACCTGCCCGATGAGATGCTTTAAAAAAATGAACTAATTTCATACATTTTTTTAATATTGATTGGGCAAACTCTAATTTACAAATATCCTATAAAAAGTATTTATATTTAAAATATAATTAAAAACTTTTTAAAATATATTTAAAATATACTTAAAATATAGTTAATTTAAAAATTGCGAAATACTTATAATATACTTAAAATGTATTTAAAATTATCTTAAAATATATTTCTAATATATTTAATTTTTGCCCAAATACTTAAAATATACTTACAGAGGGCGATCAAAATTATTCGGCCAGTTTATTTTGCTAAAATTTTGTTGATCATGATGTGTTAATGTAATATAAATAAGATATAATTTTGTATTTATAATCACAATAAACAAATTCCAATGCTTCATATTTTTCGAAAGTATGAAGTCACCCTATAGTATGAATTTTATAAATTTTACAATTTTGTGTAAACAAACTTAAAAATATTAAAAACATCATAATTTCGCCAATATCGATCTGATCGACCTGTGCTTACCACCATTCGAATCGTCTCAATGAGACGGATCAAAAGAGCTATAAATCGGAAAATTTCAATCACAGGATCAGAAAATATCGTAGATGACATTTATGCTTTTAGAGCGTAATCATGTGATGAATATCGATCCTACAAACATTAAATTATTACCATTCAAATTCTCTCAATGAGACGAATCTGATGAACCCAAAATTTCAAAATTTCAATCACTAGATCTCAAAATAACCTTAACATACAATTTTAAATTTTAAAATTCGCAAATTTCGCAAACTTGAAAAATTTATAATTTACATAGTATTACATTTGCATAATACCTGTAATTAATATGTAATATAATGGCATAATACTTTTTCAACATTATGCTTGCATACCTTATTAAATTTTCTGATAAAACCACTTGAAAAGTACTATGTTAAAGTTGCATTGAAAGGTATTACTCCAGAATATTATAAAAAATCTATCAATAGCATATCTCTGTGAATTGGGGAGTTATTTTTGCAAATGGAGATAGAATTTATTATTAAAATTTTATCTGAATTAGTAAACAAAGACATAATGAATTTGTTTAACTTAAATTTTTATTATTGCTATATTATATATATATAAATTATTTCAACTTGAAAAGTGGCCGGATAATTCTGATCGCCCTCTGTAAATTATATTTAAATTAAAATTTAAGTATATTATAGATATATTTTTAGTAATATACTTAAAATATACTTATAATCTATTTCATAATATATTTTAAGTATATTTTAAGTATAATACTTTTTATAGGGATATCATTGGTTAATAGATTTATATGATGTACAATGCACCGAATTGGCATTATAAATCCATATCGATCGTTAACTAACTGTTTTACCATGACCATTGTAGACGCATTATCTGATACTATTCCTGCAAATTTTGTAACTCCAACATTTTCAATTACCTCAATTATTTTATTTGCTAAAAACTCTCCCGTGTGTGAATAGTTTGATAAATTTTGAACTGAATGAATATATTCTTTTCTTTCACCAGTAATAATAACAAATGCATAAAGTGATTGTCTACTAGTACTCGTCCAACTATCTACTCCTTTAAAAATTAAGAAATTACAATTAATAATTTAATTTATTATATATTATAATAAATTATTATTACGTATCCAATGTAAGATTTTTTTCATTATTTAATTTAAGATTTATTTCAGTAATAACATGTGAGATTTCTGCATTAAGCATATCTTCTGTAAGAGATGTACGAAGAAGGTCAATAAAAAAAGGGTTTTCAATTATATGAAAAGGGATACCGCAGCAAGCAAAAAATTTTACAATAGCACGATTTGCCATTTCAATTTTAGCTTGATCAATTTTGATTGAATCAAATATCTCATCTATTTTTGGCTGATTGTGGCTAATTTTAATTTTTTTATTATAACCGAGATGTCCATTATTTTTTACTTTTTCCAGGAATAAAGACTTTACTTCAGGTGATACCTTTAAACAATTTAAAGCAATATGTCCTTGCATTTCAATAGGCTGACCTACTTGTTATTTCCAACCACAAAAATTACATTCTGCTGAACAATGCCCTCTATTTCTTGGCCCTTCCTTAAAATAATCCCAAATATCAGTTTTTGGATGACCACGTTTTTTTTTATTTTGATTAATAATTGTATTTGATTATCATTACTGTTATCCATATTTAAAATATCTTAAGAAGATTTAAAAGAAATATATTATAACGCGAAAAAATTATAAATTCTTTTTTTAAATGTTAAAAAAAAAATGAATGATTTCTTTTTATAGTTTTTTTACTTGATAAATAAATTACTATTTATGGTTTAGATAGTTTTATTAATTTGGAAGTTGATCAAAATAATTTCACACTATATTATCTATTAATTATATATATAATTTATATTAATTTAATTACGTTATATATAAATATTTACGTTATACGTAAATAATTATGTATTTACGTATTTTTCAAATAATCTGGTAATTAATTACCAGGATTATGAATTATGTATTTATACGAAAATACTGAATTACCAGGCCATGTATATCTGGAACGCACCTCTAATCCTCATTAGTATTTTCATTATCCTTCATATTTATTCTATATTTATTGGCCAATTCTTTGGGATCAAAATCTTCACAATCATTATCATTACTTGAATCGGATTTATATGTTAAAACGGGAGTTGAACTAACTTCAATGATTATCCAAGAACTTAAGTCTACCGATCTTTCAATAGTAAGATCATCATTTTCTAATTCATATTCATAATTAATTACACATTCTAATTCTCTTGCTCGTACCATATCTTGATTAATAGTAGTTTCATCAAAAACATCATCTTCTGTATCTCCCAATTTACTGCTTATTTCAAATAATAAGTCATGTAACTCTTCTTCTTCGTATGTTTTACTTATATAACTAACAGAATGTGATATAGAATAGTGATACATTTTAGCCATTGATTGAAGAGTATTAAGCTGAAAACGTTGCTATCACTTTCTAAAGAACCATCCTAAAGAAGAAAATATTTGCTCACAACTAGCTGAATGGGGTGTAATGCTGAAAAGTTTTATTGCCAATCTTGAAAGTTGATTTTTACCATCATTTATTAACAACCAGCAATTGAGAGATGTATCATATTTGGAAGAATATAGCCTATTATATGGATTTTTACCTAAGCAATATCTTCCAATTTGCACGTACAACTCTGTTGTGGAATTTTGTTCATGACCCCATTCTTTCCATAATTCTCCAGCAAGTTCAATTAAATTGTCAAATTCAGATGGTGTTACTAGAGTTCCTATTACAATATTGGAATTATTATCTTTAGTAAAGCTCCAAATAGGTCAGTTTGGTCTATACATGCCACCCAAATTATTTTGGGCTGCCGTAATAATTATAAGTAAAATCCCAAATTCAATTATGACATCCCAAATTATTTTGGCACTTTACATAGTAAATTATATATAAATTGAATGAATTACGACATCCCAAATTATAATTATGGCATCCTAAAATAATTTGGGCAGCATGTATAGTTTGGTCCAGATTATAGACGGTTCGGATTAGAGCCAAAATCCATAAGAACTGAACTGAAAAACTGACAGTTCAGTTCAGTTTAATCCAATTTTTATAAAAATGCGAAAAATCGAATAGCCATCCATCCAGTAATCGTAAAAGGTTGAGCCATACATCATTGGATTCGTCACGATAAAGACTATTACGTCGAATTGGTGCAAAGCATCATGCTCATGGATCGATAGATCACACGTTAACTCACGCTAAATGATTTATTAATAATTAGAATTAGCAAGCCATCTATCAGTGCTAAAGGTGCGCTCCGGATGAATCTGGTCAATCTGTCATCTGGATGATCACAATCCGGATTAAAAAAATCGAATCATCGGATTATCCGCGGATTGACCGGATTGATTATAATTCTGGCCGAAATTAAGTAATCGGCATGGAATTATCCTTTTTAGGGTATGAGTAACATTACACAAATCCAAAAAAAGGCAATTTTGTTTCCCAGCAAAAATGAAATTTTTGGTTTCACAAGAATCCTAAAAGGAAATTTTTCACTGATCATTTAATTTCAGCCGGAATTTATGATTAGGTATTTAATTGTTATCACGTGACTCACGGGTATGTCGATCATTTCCATTTTTGGTGATACCCATTCCACAAAAAACCAGTTTTTCTAAATTTGGTTTCCGGTCGTGTAACATAAAATTTCCTAAAAAGGAATCATATAAAGCAGGGGCAGGGACGATGATTCTATGCAATCACATAATTTCACGTTAAATGCATAATTATGCGATAAATGCATAATTTAAGTTGATCGCATCATAAAATCACATAATTTAAATTATCCCATATCAGAGCGCATAATCCGCAGTAAAACATATTTAATTTGCTACGGATTATCAGTTCGATCATCTTTTTTTCTTTCGCAATGCCAAAAAAACAAAAAACCTCATCAGTTTATACTAGATGTAATGAATATAAAGATATTTTTCGAGTAGATGACAATGTTCTCTTTTGCAATCATTGCAATATTTCTATAGACTGGAAGCGTAAATCTACTGTAGATAATCATTGTAAAAGTCAGAAACACGTTTTTAACGTAAGAAGTCAAGAAGAAAGCCAGAATAAAACACAACAACTTACCCTTTCATCTACTCAGGCAGTTTCAGAATCAAAAAAACAACTTATTGAAGACCTTATAGAAGCGTTTGCAACAGCAGACATTCCTCTTGAAAAAGTCAATTCACTACTTCTATTTTTTAAAAAACACGTTAAAAATGGAGGTTCCATTCCTCAAGCTCCTACTCTCAGACAAAATTACCTACCTAGCGTTTTTGATAAACACTTCCAGTCACTTAAATTACTTTTTGATTCAAAACCTGTGGCTATAATTATGGATGAAACTACTGATGATTGTGCTCGGAGTGTTGTCAACACCCTTTTTTGTTATCATAA
This sequence comes from Rhizophagus irregularis, assembly GCF_026210795.1. Classification (NCBI taxonomy): domain Eukaryota; kingdom Fungi; phylum Glomeromycota; class Glomeromycetes; order Glomerales; family Glomeraceae; genus Rhizophagus; species Rhizophagus irregularis. Next base: position 142,668 of record NC_089435.1, on the reverse strand, counting down.
TGAAACAAAATTAGTTTCAGTTGATTTTCTTGAACGTGTAAATAATACCACAATGGGACAAGTTCTCACAACCATTCTTACTCACTTTAATATATCCTTCAATTTGCCACGCCTATTTCTTTCAGATTCAGCCGCGTACATGAAAAAATGTCATTGTGAAGTTCTGTCTCCATTAATGCCTCAGTTAATTCATGTGCCGTGTTGTGCACATATTATAAATCTTATCGGGTATGTAAGCTGCTGGTAGACATTATTTTTATTGTAAGAGGAGGCAAATTTCATCATGATAATAATTATGGTTACATAGTGGTCTATATTTTCTTTTTTCTTTTTAATTATTTTGCATTAATTTTCTTGTTTAAAGTGTTTGTACAATCTAATATAAAAAAGTTCTAATTAATAAAAAAGGATTTGTTCTTTTCTATATAAAATTAAAGGGATATGTGGAGAACATTACCTCAATTTCATACTTTAAAATGTTTTTTGGATAAAATTAAAGAGGTTTTTGTTAATTCTCCTTCCCGAAGAGGATGATACCTGGCTTATTTAAAAATGCATGGAATTCCCTCACCATGCAAAATTCCTTTATATAACAAAACGCGTTGGAACTCTTGGTTTCGGATGGTTTCATATGCAAAGGATCATATTATCTATTGGCCTTCTTTTTTTTAAAGAAGAATTCAATAATGATAAGAAACACAACACTTTGGCTGCTATTAATTCTTGCTTGGAAAATGAAAAGGAATTGGGAGTCATTACAATTTACCTTAATTTCATTTCCTCTTATGCTAAAGAATTTGTTCAAGATCTTGATTTTTTCCAACAATTAAAAAAACCTGTTTTTCCTTTTGTAGAATTACGCCTTCAACAACTTACTGCATATATCGAAACATATAGGAATTCAAATGATTTTGGTCTTTTCTTAGAAAACTTAATTAATAGTCTCCGATTTAATACACATGAATTCTATTCCATTTTTCGAGCAGCATTTGAAGCAGCTTATGTCAAGTTCACTGCACATATTCCTAATCATCCAGCTCGGCCACTTTTCTATGCATGTCAAGTATTTGATCCCAAATTTATTCATTTTGGAGATGCTTTACGAAAAAACATTCGACAGTATAGTATAATTAAAGAATTTGACAACCTATCGGATGAATTATTACGAGAATGGGGAATTTATTGTGGATTAGATAACGAATTTTTAAGTGAAATGGAATTGGATCGATATTGGGAAGATAAGGCAACACAACTGCCAATCCTTTCTAATATTGCAATAGATTACATTTGGCTGCCGATTTCAAGTTGTACCGTTGAACGAAGTTTTTCTATGTATAATTTTCTTTTAGACAGTGATCGTCAAAACCTGTCTCAAGATTCTCTTAAAAGATTAAGTATGATGTACTTTAATGGTGCTAAAATTTAGAAGAATTGGGATTTAAGGAATAGGGATTTAAATTTACGCAATAACACTTTTAAATAAAGAATAAATGAAATTCTAATTATAAATAATATTTTTTTATATACAAAAATTTAATTTTTTTGATTTTTACTATAATAAAACTGCACATAATTTTACATAATTATAAATTTTGGTGCATAATTTGCACATAATCGTAAAAAAATATGCACCTTAAAAATGCATATTTTGCTTTTGTTGCATACATAATTCATGTTTTATTGCCGCATAAAATCATCGTCCCTGAGCAGGGGCAAATCACGTGATACGATTTCGGGATTAGCCGGAAGTTTCCCGTGATTTCTCGAAAATAACAAACGATTATTGGTTTAATTGGTATCAACATTACAATATCGCGCATTTTACTCATTTTCTAAGTAAAAAAAACTTTTCACTTTATTATGTCTTTTCCATTAACTGTTACTCCTGTGTTTTCAGCTCCCACTCCTTTAATTATAACGTTAACATCAAATCTCACACCAAACGAAAAGCGGGATCTTCTTTTTGATGTAGACCATACTTTAGAAATCCCAATGGAGGTTTTTAATGACGAGTGGTGACCGTTAGTTTCAAATATTTGGACGAAATGGGACTCGTATGAATATGTAAACGGTGATATTCGAAAAACTTTCACCTGTCGTTTTATGAAGCACCGCGAATCAAGTACCTGAGAAAAAGAAAATGTTCTAAATGAAAAACGCTGAATAACCAAGACACGACCACCTGACGTATATTCTGCAATAATTAAAGTTTTATGGATAGCTTCTTCAGAGGTAGTTCAAGTAGAGCAATATAAAAACTCCCCCAACCATACACATTCTTTATCAAAAGTCGATAGGCTGAAACGGCCAAAAGTCATTAGAAGTTTAGTTGAAATAGAAGCGGCCAAAAATTATCCTCCTCCAGCTATCACATCTGCCATCAAAGAATACGTGACGTTAGAATTAGATCTTGGTGAATGTACGCGTGAGCTGAAGCGCAAAGAAGTAACGAATATTAAATACAAAATTTGTGAGCCTACGGAAACCCGTTTTATTGGGAATTCGAACTTAAAATCAGACATTTTGGAATCTGTTTCTTTTTTAACAGAACAGGGGTATCTTGTTGAAAATTTCTGCATCTCCCAATGATCTACTAAATGTACTGTGTTTGTGCACCCAGAGCAACTAAAGAAACTTGAATGCCATGGATGGTTGACGCTTATAGATTCAACACATAAGACCAACCGGTATGACTGGCGTCTATTTACTCTTTACGTTCATAACACTTTCGGATGTTGGAATGTAGGCGCCCATTTTTTCGTAAGCAATGAGAATGCAGATACAGTTGCAGAAGCTTTAACAATAATTCGCAATAAGTATTGTCGTTGGTCCCCGTTACATACTTGCGGATCATAGTAACTAAAGCTCCGAACGGGTCGGTTTGGTCCGGATTATAGACAGTTCGGATTAGAGCCGAAATCCATAAGAACCGAACCGAAAAACCGGCGGTTCGGTTCGGTTTAATCCGATTTTTATAAAAATGCGAAAAATTGAATAGCCGGCCATCTAGTGATCGTACAAAGTCGAGTTATATATCATTGGATTCGTCTCGACGAGACGCGTCGAATGGTGGTATGATCATGTCTCTAGCATCGATAGATCACACGTTAACCCACGCTAAATTATTTATAAATAATTGGAATTAGCAAGCTATCTATCGATGCTAGAGACATGATCTTAGCATCATTCGACGCGTCTCAGTGAGACGAATCCAATGAATATAAATTCGTTCGTATATGACCACTGGATGGCGAATAATATCAAGTTTCGCATTTTTTTAAAATTTTCGAGCATTAAAAATTAAAAATTCCGATACATGAATTTATTCGTCGTCCAATGGTCGTACAAATATGAATTAGGACTCATTGGATTCGTCTTAATGAGACGAGTCGAATGGTGGTAAGATCATGTCTCTAGCATCAATAGATCGTAAGTTAATTCACGCTAAATGATTTATAAAAAATTGGCATTAGCAAGCTATCTATCGATGCTAGAGACGTGATCTTACCACCATTCGACTCGTCTAATCCAATGAGTCCTAATTCATATTTGTACGACTATTGGACGACGAATAAATTCATGTATCGGAATTTTTAATTTTTAACGCTCAAAAATTTTAAAAAAATGCGAAACTTGATATTATTCGCCATCCAGTGGTCATACACGAACAAATTTATATTCATTGGATTCGTCTCACGGAGACGCGTCGAATGATGCTAAGATCATGTCTCTAGCATCGATAGATAGCTTGCTAATTCCAATTATTTATAAATAATTTAGCGTGGGTTAACGTGTGATCTATCGATGCTAGAGACATGATCTTACCACCATTCGACGCGTCGCGTCGAGACGAATCCAATGATATATGGCTCGACTTTGTACGATCACTAGATAGCCGGCTATTCGATTTTTCGCATTTTTATAAAAAATCAGATTAAACCGAACCGAACTGCCGGTTTTTGGTTCTAATACCCGAACCGAACCGAACCGAATTTTGAGCCGGTTTCGGATCAGTTCCCCAGTTTAGCCCGAACCGTTCAGAGCTTTAATAGTAACATTGAAGCTAAGAGCATTAAAAAGACATTTCCTGGCATAAATGCTGGTGAACAAGAGTGCCAAGTCCTTTTTTGTGTTGTTCATGTCATGAGGATGTGGATGCAAAAAATTAATGAAAAAAAAACTTGAGACACCATGATCGTGGCAATGCATAAAAGAACAAAAATTGGATGTGAAAATCTTGTTCAGGATGCTATTAATCATTATTCCATTCCTTATATACAAAATTACATTAAAAGAAATTATACGAAAAATACAAAGAAATGGGGCTTATGGGCTCATCAACATTCCCCCTGCTTTTACAGGTCACATCAACGAATTCGTTAGAATCTTTCCATAGCGAATTAAAAAAAATAACATCTTTATTAAATGGTTTGATTTGTACATGACGATTTTTCTTTGTTATTTCACCTGCATGCCAACTCAAACTTTTTATATTTTAGGTGCCGTTCACAACATTGTCAATATCGATTACAAAAAAAAATCTGAAGCCGAAATTGCATCTTTTGACGATTTAATCATTAAAGAGGCCTGTGCTGTGATGAATAGACTTGAAAAAGGAAAAGGTGTTCCAGGTCTGGCTTCTCTCGATTGTCACTGCTTGTTTTGCCATCAATATTTATTACCGCACTAGTCGAACAATGTCAAATCAAGGACCAATCAGGTGACCGAATTCCACCCGATTGGTCCCTATTTTTTAAAAAATTTTCATCAATCGGTAAACCCGATTGCTGCCAAAAGATGGCGCAAAAGGAGGATACTTGGGTACCAATCGGGATATTCAATAGAGTACAATCGGGTATTAATAGTTACCAATACTAGAATATTTACTATTTGACATATCAGTATACCGATTTATAGCTTTTTGATAAATTTATAACAATAAGAAATCTTCCGATTGCCATACATTTTTATTTAAAAATTTACGAAAATTTACGATTTTATTTAAAATATTTAAAATATTTAATATACTAAAAAATCGGTTTTATTGAAATACCGATATTGCTAAAATTGTTATTTATATAATTTGACTACTCCACTATTCGCTGCTGATACTATCATATTCAGAGGAAACAACACTAACACCTCTTTTATATTTATTTTGATCCTCTTCTTCGTCTTCCTGATTTTCTTCTTCGTCTTCTTGATTTTCTTCAACTTCTTCTTGATTTTCGTCAACAACTTCTTGATTTTTGTCAACAACTTCTTGATTTTCATCTTCTCCGGCCTGATCATCTTCTTCCGGTGGATCCTGGTTTTCGTCAGCTTCTTCTGGAGGAGAGCATTTATTTTCACTATATTTCTTGATAAGCTGTTTTAGGGATCTATTGTAGCCATCTTTAGTCCATCATGGGGCGTTAATTGGCGCATCAATTTCATTAGTTGCATAATTACCATACTCCCGATTTCTTACACGTCAAGACTTTGATGAAGCCGCACTATTGACATAATTTCGAAGAAATGTACGTAGCTATACAAATAAAAATAGTATTAAATTAAGATACACCGATTGGTAAAAATTACTCGAATACTTACAGAAGACGATCTCCATTTGAGATCCTGGATGACGATCTTACGTTTGTTTGGGTTGTCTTCATCGGTTTCCGATTCCTCCGGACTGTGGTATCGATTTTCGGTCTGAACAGGTCAGAGCTCATCATCGTAGAATTTATCTACCAATCAGTCCTTTAACGTGGTTAGTTTATCGATGATTTTTGATCTTCTTTCACGTTTCTAAATAAATAATAGGAAATATTTATTAATAAGAAAAGGTAATATCAAACAAAATAATTTAATATTTACATCACTTCATCGGGAATTTGCGTGCCGCCTTCTTTTATCATTTTCTACCCAATTTGCACCTCATCTTGCATTAAGAAGTTCCTCCCGTTGGTGCCGATGATGTTCATGAATGACATGTTTAATGACGCCATCGGTCACCAGGAAGAACTTCTTATTAATTGATTTTTGAATAACCGGGATGATATTATTCACTTTTTTTCGTTGACTTTCAAAGGTTTTTTTTATATTTAGACTTTTATCGTCTGGAAGTCGGTCCATTATTCCGACTATTTCGCCCTAATCGTGAGATTATCATAATTGATTAGCAGGAATTCGGATAATTAAAACGAATTAAAATAAAATATGGTACTCTTAAAGCATTCCTCTGATCCCTATTCATTTCTTCGTAATGAAGAAACGATGATGAATTTGAGGATGGCGCTGAATTTGAGGATGGTGCCGATTTTGAGGATGGTGAGGATGAAGTTGATGAAGATGAAGAGGAAGAGAATGGGGATGGAAATGGAGATAGTCTGCTTCGCACGCTTTTTGACGATCCTGGTATACTGTATTTTTGAACATATTTAGGCTTATTCAATGACCTGGTCATGTACTGGTTCTTTCGGCTTTTTGGACCTTGAGTTTCCAGATCCATGTTGGACCAGTCAATAATATTTTCTTTTGGATCAGTTACCTTCTGCTTTCCTTTCGTAACAGTCTTAAGCAGGCGAGTCAACTTCTCAACCTGCATCTGTAAAGCTACAAAAGGAAATCGGGTTAAAACTAAATCGATTTGTAATAGTTTTTCATATAACTACATACCGGATTCATTGGAATTATTATTTCTCTCATTCTGTTGAGTCGATTGGTCATTATTTCTCTCATTCTGTTGAATCGTATCATCATTTCCTTCGTCGTCTTCGTCAACTAAATCAATAAAAATAGGCTTTTTGCCTTTCATTATTTCACATCCTTTAAATTCGTGATATATTGAATTCAATCGCGCATGATTAACGTAAATTTTCAAAATATACCACTGTTTCCCTTGTCCTGAACAATGTCAATTAAAGCGGGCTTTTGTTTTTTTGTAGATTCTGATCATCGTCTTTTTGTACGTCTTAACTCAGGATCACTTTCATTAGATATCGATTGTGAAGAATAAGTAATATATTGAGAAATTAAAGAATTTGATAAAAATCAACCAAATTAAATTACCCTTGTTTGGTACTACTCTGCTTATCAGATTTTCTATCCGAATCACTATCCGAATGGTGACATTTTTCAGATTTTTTTGACTTTTTGTCTTTTTTATTTTTATTAGTCATATTTGAATGTATTTACAATTTTGGTAAATTTTTATGTATAGAATAATATAGGATTTTTTTACAAAAATCGGTAACGAGCGAGAGAGAAAAAAAAAAGTCTGTCTAAAAATTAGACTTATATATATATATTTATTTAATAGTTTAAAATAAACTTTTACGAATCATTGATATTTATGATTAAACTTAAATAAATCAATTTCATCAATTTTTACCGATTAATAAATAGTATAATATAAAAATAAATTGTATCAAATTTTCGCAAGATTAATAAATTATATACTATTGATATATTTAAAAAATAAATTGTATCAAATTTTCTCAGGATAAATTATATACTATTGATATATTTAAAAAATAAATTGTATTAAATTTTCGCAAGATTAATAAATTATATACTATTGATATATTTAAAAATAAAAAAATAAATCAATTGATATATTTAGAAATAAATTGTATCAATCTTTGCAATCTCTTTATTAACCGATTAAAATAAATAGTTTAATTTATCTAATTGTGGTAATATTCGCACAATTCAATTCTGATGTATACAATAATTAATCGCAAAGCCAATTGATCAAATTCTCTTGCGAACTAACTGATTGATGTATTTTGAGGAAATTTTGATTACAAATTGACAGATTGAAGATGACAAAATCAAAGAAAAATCGCATTAATAAAGATTGTACAAAAGTTACTAATAGTGCACCTAAAACTAGAAAATTTGTCGAATGCAATTGTTTGTTGCATTGTGGTGGTGGTAAGTTAGTGGATCCCAGAACATTCAGAAGACATCAAGAAGAAGTTAACCGACTTCAAACAATTGCTTCTGGATCTCAGAGTTCTTCAAAACTAAAAGATACCAGGAACGAACTGTATAGTGTAGAATCATCTCCAGATGAAAAAGGAAAAAAAAGAATTAGAGTGGTAGAGAATACATCAGATGATGATGTTGGCGATGATGATGATGATGGTGATGATGGTGATGAATCTCCCGATGAAAGAGGAAAAAGAAGAATTAGAGCGGTAGAATATTCATCAGATGATGATGATGAATCACCTCTAAGCGATAATGAACCAATGCCAGACAGACCAGGAAGACGAAAGTGTACCAATAAGATTGACGATATGATTCCTGATGACGACGATAGTGATGGTTCTTTGACCGACAGGTCTTTAACAGAAAGTGACGATAACGAATCCTTGACAGAAGATGATGATGAGGCTTCTGAGGTATCTGGAGATGATAACCGTGGTTTAAGTGAAGATGAAGTTCTGATCGAACAATTTACAGCTCCCGATTTTGATGACTATGATTATGAATCAGATCTTAAAAATCTTGACACAAACATTGACTTTAACGATTCGTGGATACTCTTGTGGATATTCAAATATCAGGCGAGATTTCGTCTTCCTGATGTCACCATCGATAAACTTATTAAATTTTTTAAGATAGTTTTATCGGATGCTGATAAATGACGATTTGAAAGATTTCCTACATCATCTTATTTGGCGAAAAAACTTTTAAAGATCGTTAAGCAAGAAAAGACATACGCAGTATGTCCAGATTGTAATACTTTGTATAAAGTTTCAGAAATTTTGACACAAAATCAAAATGTAGAGTTCAGATGTACCCATGTGGAGTTTCCGAATCATCCAAAGCACAGCAAAAGACAAGATTGCGAAGTAAAATTAACAAATAAGGTCCCGATAGTTAAGGGATTTGCCAGAAAACCTAAAATATTATTTCTGGTACCTTTTCTAAAGACCCAAATAATATCGATGTATTAGCGCCCGGGTTTTGTAAAGTCACTTCAAAAATGAACAAATCGGGTTAATATAGCAAATTTATATACCGATATTTATGATGGAAAAGTATGGAAAACATTTCCGTCTTCCCTAAACAACCCGGATACTCGATTTTTTACAAATGAGACAGCTGATTCTAATCTTGGAATCATGTTTAATTTAGACTGGTTCCAACTATTTAATTCGTTAGCTTACAGCTCTGGTATTATCTATGGAATCATATGTAATCTTCCCCGTGATATTAGATTTAAACGAGAAAACATGCTATATCTTGGACTTCTACCAGGACCGGAAGAGGTAAAATTACATAAGATAAATCATTATCTTAGTCCAATTGTTGACGAATTGTTAGAATTCTGGGATGGTGTTGATTTACCTTCTACCGATTTGCATCCAACTGGTAAAAGAATCCGGATGGCGGTAATTTGCTGCAGCAATGACATACCGGCTGCTAGAAAATTATGCGGTCATATTTCAGCATTAGTTGGCTGCCATCGATGCTATAAAATAGCTAACATCAGTGGAAGAAAGCTTAATTACGGAGGGTTTGATAACATGACCGAGTGGTTCGTGCAAAAAGATCTAAATAAATATCTACGCAATGCTGAACGTTGGCGGTTGTGTAAATCTAAGTATGAAAGAAAAAAACATGTTTCCAAAACTCATGTACGTTGGTCAGAGTTGTTAAGATTGCCATATTTCAACCCGATCAGATTTTTTGTAGTTGATCCAATGCATAATTTATTTTTGGGAATCGCGCATTGGATCGTGAAAAGGTTGTGGATAGATGGCGGAAAAATAACAAAAACCCATCTTAAATTGATGGAAAAAAGAGCAAAAAAGATCCAAGTTCCGGTTGATTTAGGAAGGATACCTTCTAAAATAGCAACTGGAGAAGGATTTTCTGGATATACAGCTGATCAATGGAGGTCGTTTATTATGATTTATGCAACACCGATTATGTGGGATCTTTTGGACGAGACTAATCAGAAAATTTTAGCAAATTTTGTAAGAGCCTGTACTTTACTTGTTTGTCGAATTGTTAACAAAAGCGCACTGCTTGAAGTTCATTACCGACTGCACCAAGTAGCTCGTTTAATTGAGGAAAATTACGGACAGGAGAAAATAACTCCAAATATCCATTTATCTCTCCACATCGTTGAATGTTGCTAAGATTATGGACCGCTTTATTCGTTCTGGTGTTATTCATTTGAACAAATGAATGGCGTATTAGGTAAAACACGTTGATTGTTGAAAATCAAAATTTTTAATTGGCAAATTGGTAACAGATAAACTTATTGTTTAAATAGGTTCCCTTCCTAATAGTAAACGTACTATTGAATTAGAATTGTTGCAAATCATCATGCAAAATTCGCGGTTAGACAGCTTCCCTATAAAAAATATGGATACGGTTAACATACGGTATTACCGTATTTTGCGAACAGTATCATTACAGTATCATTAAAGTATTTTAACAGTATTTTCACATACGATATACATTCGGTATTTTGCACACCGTATTATATACACGGTATTTTTAAATAGTGAAGATTTGTATACTTTATACTTATATACAGTATTATATCTCAGTTTATAACGTATGTGATTATTTGCGAACAGCATGGTATTCCAGTTTATAACGTACGTTTTATACTTGTTGTTATTTGCGAACAGTATTATACCTCAGCTTATAACGTATGTTTTATACTGGTGGTTATTTGCGAACAGCATGATGCCTCAGTTTATAGCGTATGTTTTACACTGGTGGTTATTTGCGAACAGTATTATGCCTCAGTTTATAACGTACATTTTATACTTGTTGTTATTTGCGAACAGCATGATGCCTCAGTTTATAGCGTATGTTTTATACTTGTTATTATTTGCGAACAGTATTATACCTCAGCTTATAACGTATGTTTTATACTGGTGGTTATTTACGAACAGCATGATGGTTATTTGCGAACAGTATTATGTCTCAGTTTATAACGTACGTTTTATACTTGTTGTTATTTGCGAACAGCATGATGCCTCAGTTTATAGCGTATGTTTTACACTGGTGGTTATTTGCGAACAGTATTATGCCTCAGTTTATAACGTACGTTTTATACTTGTTGTTATTTGCGAACAGCATGATGCCTCAGTTTATAGCGTATGTTTTATACTTGTTATTATTTGCGAACAGTATTATACCTCAGCTTATAACGTATGTTTTATACTTGTTGTTATTTGCGAATAACGTATGTTTTACACTGGTGGTTATTTGCGAACAGTATTATGTCTCAGTGTACAACGTATGTATTATTACTACGGTATTTTTATATATAATATATATTTATATATTTATATATTTAACATGAAAATTTGTCATTATAATTATTAAATTTTATTATTAAATTAAAAATACTATAATCAGATATAGAAAAGTTAGAAGGTACAATTTTAATAGTGATAAAAAAGATAAAAAAATAAAATTAGTAGTAATAAAAAATTAATAAAAGATGAAATTAGTAGTAATAAAAAGATGTAGTTAGTAGTAATTAAAAATGAATTAGTAGTAACAAAAGAATGAAATTATTAAAGATTAGATTAGTAGAGATAAAATTAGTAGCAATAAAAAGGAGATACAATTAGTAGTAATAAAAAGATAAAATTAGTAAAATAAAATTAGTAATGATTAAAAGAAGACAAAACTAGTAGTAATAAAAGAAAAGGATAAATAAAGACAAAAAAAAGAAAAGAAAATAAATGACTGTACCTACTTTATTAAGTATATAAACATGTCTATATTAGAAAAGTTCAAGAAGTCAAAATAAATAATTAGTAATAACTGAAAGTTAACCAATATAAAAAACTATTATAACTTCACAATTCTTCTTAAATAATAAAAATAAAACAAATAAATGTAATATCTGAAATAATAATAACTTGAGTAAAAAAGCAATGATAAAAAGAAACAAATAAATGTAATATCTGAGATAATAATAACTAAAAAAGTAAAAACAAAATAAAAGAAAGAGTTTGTATTTTTCAAACTTATATTATTCACGTTACAAAAACAAATGATCTGCAATCATCTATTGGCTAATTTTCACGTGGTAATCAACACTGATCAGCCAATAATTTTGTTCTTACATTATAGATTTAATTAACCCGGAAAAAGACGGTAAATAGCCTATAGTCCTATACAATAATCTATACAATAACCACAAATGTGCATAATTTGATCAGAAATATGATTAAAAAGTTCTAAGTCCGATAATTACGATTGTTAAGATACCGCTCAACTTTAACAGTTTAACTTTTTAACTGTATAGTTGAAAGCATGATCGATAAATTAAACAATGACAAGAAAAGTTTGCGAATTTTCCTTGGTACTGCTTAATTTTTTTAATTTTTAAGCAGTATCAAGAAAATTCGCGAACTTTTCTTGTCATTGTTTAATCGATTGCTTTGAAAAAAACAATGGTATACTTTGAACAATCCAAGAAAAGTTCGCGCGAATTTTTCTTGCCATTGTTTAATCAATTGCTTTAAAAAAAAACAATGGTATACTTTGAATAATAGCAAGAAGAAAAGTTCGAGCGAATTTTTCTTGCCATTGTTTAATCGATTGCTTTAAATAAACAATGATATACTTCGAATAATAGCAAGAAAAGTTCGCGCGAATTTTACTTGCTATTGTTTAATCAATTGCTTTAAAAAAAACAATGGTATGCTTTGAACAATAGCAAGAAAAGTTCGAGCGAATTTTTCTTGCCATTGTTTAATCAATTGCTTTAAAAAAACAATGATATACTTTGAACAATAGCAAGAAAAGTTCGCGCGAATTTTTCTTGTCATTGTTTAATCGATTGCTTTAAAAAAAAACAATGGTATGCTTCGAACAATAGCAAGAAAAGTTCGAGCGAATTTTTCTTGCCATTGTTTAATCAATTGCTTTAAAAAAAAACAATGGTATGCTTCGAACAATAGCAAGAAAAGTTCGCGCGAATTTTTCTTGCCATTGTTTAATCAATTGCTTTAAAAAAAAAAATGCTACTTTGAACAATGGCAAGAAAAGTTCGAGCGAACTTTTCTTGCCATTGTTTAATCAATTGCTTTAAAAAAAACAATGATATACTTTGAACAATGGCAAGAAAAGTTCGCGCGAATTTTTCTTGATACCGCTTAATCTTTAAATTAAAACCTTAGTAAATTACTTTACAGAAATTTCAGTTAGAGTTACGGTCGATATAAATCAATGTCGATTCTATATTGATCAGACGTCACCATGATGTCGTGATGAAAATCGATTTGACATCTTTAAGTTGAACTTAAATACGTTGATTCGATGTCTATTCGTTTACTAATCGTAGTGATATCGATTCGACATCGAATAACTACGATTAGTAAACGAATAGACATCGAATAATAACATCGCACTTACATTGTTTCAATATTAAGTTAATGTCGAAAAATGTTTATTTTTCCCGCCTTGTGTACATTAAGTAAACATCGAAATGACATCGAACAGGTGTCTATTTGACATCACACAAACATTATGCGAATCGAGATGACATCGGACGAGCGTTGATTCGACGTCAATCAAACATTCGACATCAGGACACGATGGCTTAGTGTATTTTATTCTAAAAAGAAATAAAACGAAAAAAAAACCTAAAAGGAAGTTTATTGAGACTTTTTTACTCATTTCATATATACCAGCATTGTATGTAATGTGATTTTCATTTATTAATTAAGGTTTAATACTAGTTATTATTACTATTATAATACATGAAATTACTATTATAATACATGGAATTATCTGGTGTACTGACAGTAGTACTTTGACTAGTATTACGAGGTGGGTTTTCTAATAACGCCTGCGTTATTAAACTTTTATTTACAATCATAACGTTCCTTAGGTTTAATAAAACACGTATAAGGGATTTAGTGTTTGTTAAATGTAGCGATATTGGGATTTCAGCATGATCAAGATGGAAATATCGCGGTATACCACCTAGATCCTTTACCAAAACATTTAATCGCATATCTAAACCAGCAATTTGAATACCAACAACTCCAAATTCATTACCGGCCGGTCTACATAATGCGTTTATAGCACTTGTCCCGTCTATCATTTCTCTCCACAATTTTACATCATCATCATCTTTTTTTTTCGCTACATGTAATGCGAGAGCTTTCAACATAAATCAACTCGATATCATTTGTGTCTTGCTTCATTATTCCCATAATATCGGGTTTTTTACTGATTCATTCTCCATCGATCCCTTTATTTTTTCGAATTTTGCTTGCAATACTCTGACGTTCTGCACTGAAATTTGATAAAAATACACACTAAGTATCTGAGCCATGGTGTAAACGGCCAAATATCAAGCATGAAAAGATGATAAAATTCAATCACCAAATGTAATTGCCAAATATTAAGAACGAACAAATTGATTGTGAATTGGCGTGGATGGATAAATAATTAGCCGAAAAGGATAAACATTTAGGAAGAGTAATGATCTACATGATGTAATATTTATCAAATGATTGACAAAGAACCAATAGGATAAATAGAGTCGATCAATTGGGGCTTAGCGATCTTTAACAATAAGAACGATTAGAAAGAATAATTATAAGCCACAAAAGATAGATTATAAGCAAAACACCTAAAGCGGATTGAAAGAACATATAAAATAACATTAGAAAGATTAAAGAACATAAAATAATATAAAAGATAATATAAAAAGATTATACAAAGATATTATAAAAGATAATATATATATAAAAGATAGCGTATTTAAAATATAGATAGTATATTAGAAAGATAGTTCAAAGATAATATGTAAAAAGAACATAAAAGATAGTATATAGATAGAATAGAAAGTAGCATAAAATTTGTATAAAAAGAGAACGGAATTCAAAATAATTCCACAGTTCGCATCCACAGAACTCAATAAAATATAAGTTTCATTTAATTATTTGTTAATGAAGTATAATATTAATTAAAGGTAATAGGTTCGCCCTAAACTTTAATTACTGTTCGCTTAATTAATTTTAATTGAATAAAATGGAAATTTAAGATGAATTAAATATACAATTTTGAAAAGTAATTATTCGTAGCGAGAGCTATTGAAGTTTGTAATTAAAGGTAAAAGTGGATATAATTTGGGAAAAATTTAGAGAAGTAAAATTTATTTTATATCGTCCAATGTTTTATATTACTAACGCTATTTATGTCGTGAACCAAGAATGTTGTTGTATGTTGTCCGTTGATTATGTTGTTTGTTAATTATGCCATTGATTATTTACTTGTTTGTTTAATTGATCGTTCGTTCGTTTAAATGTTTGTTCGTTCATTTATTCGTTCGTTCGACCATGAGAATGCCTGTTCGATGTGGCAACTCTGTAAATTGATGACAGAGGGAATTGGGGGATCTCATATGGTGCATGCTCTGAGAAAGGAAATGATCATCATCACATGATTATTAATATGAAAATTTAATTTCGTTAGTAAGTCACTGATAGGTATTATTAATCAACATTTTATTTTAGAATTTATTTTTAGATTTCAGGTTTTAACGAGTTCAAAAGGAACCAATAAATCAACAAGGATTTAATCGAGTTAAAAACTTGGAAAGGTGAAAGATTGGAGTTTGTTGTTGTGCAAGTAATCATTTAATCGATAGAAAGCACAAGAATATTTCTTTCGGGAATAAAGTACCTGAGAAATTTCGTAAGGAGATGTGGAAGTGAAAGATGAATTTTGAAATAAAGATTAATAATGGGAGAACACCAATGTATTATCCGGGGTTCATCTGTGTGGTATGGGTTACCTCTGAGTTTGAATCTTGGATAAATGCTCGAGATTGGAAAATTTTTATTCTTCGACATTAAAGATTATAACGTATGGGTTACGTCAAATCTGGATACCCAGCTCAATAACGCGCGAATTGCTTTGGGGACGGGGAATGAAGATTGTAAAGACACCTACTATCAAGAAACATTGAATGGATAAAATAGGACAAACCTGTAAACTATCATGCTTTTACCCAATGGGAAAAAGATAGAAATAAGCCCAGTATAGGTCCACCAACTTGGGGAAAGATAAGTTAATTTAGATGAGTTTTATGGATAGCTGATGACTTTTGGAACTGGATTTCGGAAGGATAGATTCACCCGTTAAGAGACAAGTCGGCTAACGAAAGAAGAAAAAGACGGATACGTTGTATTGTTACAGGTCCTAGGCTACATTTCAGATGAGGGTTCCTGGTGTGGTGTGCTAGGTCACGTTCTCATTACAATGTTCTGTTAAAAGAAGATGAAATAGAAGGATATTTACACATTAACGAGCCGTATAATGAACATTACGTGCAGTATTTAATAATAGAGTAAAATCCGAAAAGAAGGACATTTGTTTAAAAAAGGATATTTATTTGAAAAGAATGACATTTTGTGTACTATAGATTAATTTACATAATATAGAATATATGATGAAGAGAATTTATGTATATGATAAGAGAACGCGAAAAATTTGCAAACTTTAGAAGTTATGAAAATTTTGGAGTTTGTGATATGTGATATGTGAAATTATGAATCACGGTGATAGGAGATAAATTTTAGAATGTGATATGTGAGATTATGGATCTTGGTGACAAAAGATAAACTTTGTGGCGCAGTAAAAACCTCCGCAGACTGAGCAGATCATGGACTTAGAATAATTTTTGAAATTTTGAGGCGCAGTAAAAATTAATAGTAAAATATGGCATAGTAAATATATAAAAATGAAAGATGGAATTTAAAGATTGGAAGAAATAATCTATTTAAAGATAAAAGAATATTTAGAAGATCGAAAATAGAAAGAGTAAAATGTATATATATATATAGAGATGGGAATCCGATTGAAATTCTGGATGGATATTCATAATAACTTAACTAAAGCGTACAATGGAATGGTACCATCAATGGGAAAGCGAATATAGAACACATAAAGAGGAACACGAACTAGGAACGGAAGAATTGGACGAATGTTTAAATTGTGAATTATGTTATCCAATAGTAAATGAACCAATAGTATTCAAGAAATTTTGGGACGCATTATTTAAATTTGAAGATGCAATAATAATATATAATGATGTAACAATTAAGGGAGTATTAGATTTATTAAGTATGGATAATTCAGAAAGAGAAGATACAATACATAAGGGGAAATGTAGAGACACAATGGATAGAATAACGGAATCAATAAGATATAGAATACAACCGAAAATAAAAGAAAAGGGATTACGAACAATCATATTAGTGATCGTGAGGGATTGTATTGAAAGAAATCTGGGGAATGAAGTATTTGATAGATTGATTGGAAATCTGGAATTAATAGAACACAAATATATTTTAGAAGATTGGGATGTTGAAAGAAGGTTTGAGAAGTTTTGGCAATGGTACAAAATCATATCGAAAGAAGTTGAACCATTACGAATAAAGATGGGAGCAATAAAGACATTCAGGGAATTACTATATGAAGAAGAAGGAATAGCTACGAACGAGAAGAAAGTAAAGGAATTAATGTCCAATATGGAATATGGGAACATAGATATAGAAAATGTTCACGAATATCACAGGAATATGGTACAAAAGATAATAAGAATATTTATAGATACTAGGGGCTTTACAAAAGAACCAGAAGATTCAGAAAGCGAAGATAGCTTAGAAAGTTACGAAATGAAAAAGAATTTTAACACGAGTTTATATCTTAGATTTGAAAGATTCAGGTACTGGTGGAATGACAAATATGAAGGTAAACAAATATATACGTATCATGGAAATGATTCATTAGAATGGTTCGAAAAGATGTTATCTGAGGGAGAGAATTTGCAGGAAGATACTGTAAAAAAAACTGACAGATAGTATGACATTTAAGGATAGCGAAGATATAGACGTAAGAGATTCTATTATATTGAAAATAGATGATGGAGTAATAGAATGGATTGTAACAGAGTTAAAAGGAGCGATGGAAAGAACACAAAAATTCAAGCTTATAGAGATAGAGCAAGAAGAAGATAATGAAATATATGATTCCGAAGAAGAAATAGAAATAATAGTAGAGGACAAAACGTGGAAATTAAGTGAGATAAGGACAGGATTAAGACAACTAATAGTAAACCCAAAAGAAAAGCTCGTCAGAGAAATAATGAAATTTGGAATAAAAGAAAAGATAGAAACGGGAATACTGTTAACAAGTGATTTTATAAGATACTATATTTTTCAGGAAGGAAGATTTGATAAGTCTGAAGACATAAAGGAATGGATGGATTTGAGTACGAAAATATGTAATAGATGCAATAAACAGAAATTAGATTATATGATATCAGAAGAAAATGGCAGATGTGAAGAGTGTAATCAGGAAATACGGGAAGAAGAACAAGATGAATTAATAGAATTAAAAAACAACTTAGAAAAGTTAGGATACACAATAGATGTATCTGAAATTCAAAGAATAAAGAATTTTGGAGTTAATAATCGGATAATGGTAACAGAAGAATTCATAGAAAGGTATATGAGAATAATAGAATTAGGAGATAAAGAGTTAAGAAGAGAGATTCATAAGTGGTTAAATGAGAATACAACTTGGTGTGAAAGATGCGAAATAAGATGGATGAATTATATGTTTAGATTAGGAAAAACTGTATGCAAAGATTGTGAAGAAGAAGATATTGATGAAATTGATGATCGAGTAAAAAGATTACAAAAGATTTTTGAAGATATCGGAACAATAATAACTGAAGAAGAATTGTTAAGATTAACTAGCATGGGATATACAGATGGAGAACTTTTAGATAAAGAATTCATTGAAATCTTTCAAGAAAATAAAAATGAGTCAGAAAAAGAATTGAAGAAAAAGTTAAATAAGTTGTTGAAAGAACAAGCAGGAATAATAGAAAGTGAAGAAAGTGGTGAAAAGAGTGATAATGAAGAATCAGAAGAAGATAATACAGATGATTCAGAAAAAACTGGAGAAATCTTAAGTCCAGATGAAATATGGGATGAGAATATTGAAAATTTTAACGAAGATGAGTTTGAAGATGAAATTGAAAATGATATAAATAGAGGAGGTAGCGACTTAAGTCAAAACTCAGACACGAATAGTTCATTAAATATTAAAAATTCTGACAACGAAAGTGAATTATCTGATTACAATTTACAAGATTTATTTCAAGAAAATATGGCAACAGAGAATCAAGTAAAGAGATTAATAGAGAATGCTTTAGGTTATCCAGCTAATACTTTGAATGCAGCAGTGGGAGTAGGAGCGAGTTTGATAGATAGGATTGAAAATGCAGGGAATGAAGCAGGAGGAACAATTAGTATACCACTCTTTCATGGAAAAGAAGATGAAGATGTTAACGATTGGGTTAGACAATTTGAGGTAGCATTCACAGCAGTCGGAAAAGCAGCAGGAGCTAATGGTGTAAGACAAGCGGCATACGCAGCAGCACATTTAAGAGGAGCAGCAGCACAATGGTATATTGAAATGAAAGAATTGAATGCAGGTCACTTAGTGAATTGGGCAGATGTAGATAATGATAATGATTTAAAACATAGAATAAAAAAGAGATTTACTAGAGAGGATGTTAGAAGAAAGAAAATGCTAGAATTAAGAAAAACTCGACAAGAAGTAAATGAAAGTGTTGAAGAATACACAAGAAGATTTAGACAAATATTAAGAATAGCAACTAGAGGACATGCCTTGGCAGACGAATATCAAGTAGATTTTTATATTGAAGGATTAGAACCAACAATAGGTTATCAAGTTAGAAGACAAAACCCAGCGAACTTAAATGGGGCAATAGACATAGCAGTAAGGGAAGAAGGTGCAAAGGACGAGTTTATTAGGAAAGCGATAGGTACACCAATTAGTGCGAGAATAGACATCGGAAAAGATGATAATAGACAAAATATGTTTGCAAAACCATTGAGCGATAATTATGAGGATGAATTAGTTAAAGCATTTGAAGAAAAGGCAAGAATTAGTAAATTAGAAGGACTGGTATCGAATATAGAGAGAAGATTAAATAATGATAATAGGAATAGGTATCAATCAGATAGAGGAAGGAGATTAAATAATGATAATAGGAATAGTTATCAACCAAGTCAGAATAGGGTACCAACGTGTTTCAGATGTAATAGAGTGGGGCATTATAAGAATAATTGTCCTGAAGGAAGGAATGCAAGAGTAAATATGATAAACGGGTATTATGATCAAGAGGAATATGATTATGATGAATATGGATACGAGGAACCACAATATAACGAAGTATACTATACACAAGGCTATTACGATGATTATGAAGATAGGGAATTAAATTATTATAATGAATTATACGCAAAAGATAACGCAGTAAAACCAAGAAGACAAACGAGAAGGACGAACCCAATAGTGGGATACAAAAATAACAATGAAGAAAGAAATTTACAAGAAGAATTAAGAGAAGCAGGAAATAGAATGGATGATAGAGAAATACCAAGTGGTATATTGACACCAAGATATACACCTGAACGAACTGAACAGAATTGGGACAATCCAATAGGACCAGAGAATTATAATTATGGTCATCGACCTATGACAAGAGACGGAAAATTTTATAAGCCAATGTTTACAAAAGAAGGCAAAGTATTTTATCCCGGAATGTGACAAGACGAATCTGGAGAATGGGTTAGAACAAAGCCATCAGGAATAGGAAAGCCCAGAGTTTATGGACCAAAATTAACTGACGGAATACCACCTTATGACATTGTGGAAGACGTGAAAAATTGTAGAGCGAATATAACAGTTGGACAGTTGGTAAATGAAAATACTAAGTATCATAAACAATTGAGGGAAGGAACATATAAGCCAAGAAATATAAATGAGAAAAATTGACTACACTCGGTGGGAACTATGAAAAACGAGGAAAAGAGAACTACAGCGATGAGAACAGAATTAGAAGTTGAAGATCAATTGGTGAATGTAATAATAGATACTGGAGCAGCAGTAAGCGTGATAACAGATAAATTAAGAAGAAGATTGAATATACCTATATTTGGAAAAAGTAAATTTAGATGTACAATAGCAAATGGGCAAAAGATAGCAGCGTTAGGAAAGGCGAATATAACTTTAAGATACAAAGATGAATTAGAAATACTGAAAGAAGTTGAAGTAATCGATTCAGAAGAAGAGGATCTAATTTTGGGAAATGATATATGGAAGTTATATAATGCAAAAATAAATTTTGAAGATCATACCTTAAGAATAGAAGAACAGGGAGAAATAATAACAATTCCAGTAGGATACGAAAGGGAAGTATATGAAAGTGAGGAGAGCGAAGACGATGAAGAATATGAAAGTAACGATGAAGGGGAGGTATTCAGAATGCACCAGAATTTTAAATAGAGAGTCTTGGCTCTGAAGAGAGAGAGACGGAAAAGATGCTCGAACCATGTGAAAAATTTATGCAAAAACTAAGTATAGGGAAAGTAGAAGAACCAATTTGGGAAAATATGGTAAAATTACTATTAAAATACCAAGATATTTTGGAATACGACGATGAAATAGAAGGAAGAACGAAAGCAGCTCAACATGAGATAAAGATAAAAGATGGAGTAGAACCAATAAAGCAAAGAAGATACAAAGAAACAGATGAAAAGGCAAGATTTATAAGCGAAGAAGTGGATAAATTGTTAAGACAGGGAAGGATAAGGAGATCAAAAAGTCCATGGAGTTCACCTGTTACATTAGCAGGAAAGAAAACGGGAAAATATAGATTCTGTATTGATTACAGAAAGTTAAACAAGATAACTATAATGGATAGTTTTCCTTTACCAAGAATGGATGAATTATTAGACAAATACAGAAAAGCAAAATGGTTTTCAAGTATAGATTTAGCGGCAGGATTTAATCAAGTAGAAATGAGAGAAGAAGACAAAGAAAAAACAGCATTTGTATGTTCGAAAGGATTATTTGAGTATAATGTAATGCCATTCGGTTTAACGAATGCACCAGCAACATTTCAAAGATTAATGGATGAAATATTAGAAGAATACATAAACGATTTTGTAGTAGTATATATCGATGATATTATGATATATTCAGAAAATTTGAAAGACCATATGGAACACGTGGAAAAGTATTAAAGAAGTTACAGGAGAATAATTTAATAATAAAATTAAAGAAATGTAGATTTTTGGAAAGAAACATAGAATTTTTAGGACATATAGTAGGAAATGATGGATTAAGGCCAGATGATAAGAAGATAGAAAAGATAAAAGAAATGAAGGTACCAACAACAGTGAAAGAAGTAAGATCATTTTTGGGACTTTGTTCATATTACAGAAAATTTGTGAAGAATTTTTCAAAGATAGCAAGACCAATAAGTGATTTGAGAAAGAAGGGAGTACCTTTCATTTGGGGAAGAGAACAACAAGAAGCGTTTGAAAAATTGAAAGAAAAGTTAATACAATATCCGATATTACGACATCCAGATTGGAAGAAAGAATTTTTATTAGTAACAGATGCATCAGGAAAAGGATTAGGTGCAGTATTAAGTCAAAAGGATGAAAAAGGAAAAGAAGTAGTGCTAGTATATGCAAGTAGAAGTTTATTACCAGCAGAAGAAAATTATCCGATAACAGAATTGGAATGTTTAGGAATAGTTTGGGGAATTCAACATTTTCATAAATATTTAATCGATAGAAAATTTAAAGTAATAACAGATCACAGTGCATTGAAAGGATTAATGAATGCGAAGATACCAAAAGGAAAAAGAGCAAGATGGGTAATGGAATTACAACAATATAATTTTGAAGTAATACATAGATCAGGAAAAGAAAACACGAACGCTGACGCGTTAAGTAGGTTATTAAAGATAGTAGAGGATCAACCAGAAATAGTAATAATAGATGGAGTGGATGGATTAGGAAAAACAAGTATAGTACAAAATTTAATTAAAGAATGGGAAAAGCAAGGATTAAAAGTAAGATTCAACACTTATAAAAGAAGGAGAAAAGATAAAGATGAATTTCACGAATCAAAGATGGAGACAGAATGGAAATTTAGAAAAGAAGTAGTAGAACAAATAAACAGAAGAATGTTAGAATATGATGAAGATACAGATATAATAATTTTAGATAAATCACCATATTGTGAATATTATTATCAGAAGACGAAAAGTTTTGATAGAGGATTAATTACTCCACATGGAAATCATGAGATGGAAAAAGAAATATTCAGATTGAAAGAAACAATAGATAAATCAATAGTGATATTTTTAGAAAAAGATGGCGATGTGTGTTGGAAAAATTACATCGGAAGAGAAACGAAGAAAATGGAAAAATCATCATACCCAACATTAAAGAAGGACGAATATTTAGATATGGTTAAGATGTTTAAAGAAAATCAGAGTGTGTATAAAGATACCAAAAGATACAGTCGAGTAAAAGTTAAAAATGATGATAATAGTTGGAGGAAAGTATTTAAAGAAGTGGAAAAATGGAGACAAGCATGAAAACAACGAATTCAGAAATAAAATCAATTAAAGAACTATTATGGAAGAAAATAATTACAAGAGAATAATAAACAATATCGAAAAAGAGAATAAGTATGAATTGAAGGAGGGAATTTTATATAGAGTGAAAGGACAAAACAAATTTAGAGTAATCAGGAATTTTGAATACGAAGGATTAATGTATATGATGCATGATAATGAATTATCAGGACATTTTGGAATAGAAGCAACATTAGATAGAATAAGAGAAAATTATTGGTGGAAAAATATGAAAGAAGATGTAAAAGAATATGTAAGAACGTGTTGGAATTGTCAAATGAGAGGAAAACCAAGAGGAAAAAATGAATTGATGCCAGTAAAGATAAATGAACCATTTGAAATGATCGGGATAGATATAGTTGGACCATTAAAAGAGACAGAAAAGGGAAATAAATACATTGTAGTAGCAATGGATTATTTTACAAAATGGCCTGAGGCCGCACCACTAAAAGAAGCTACAGCAAAAGAGGTAGTAGAATTTATTTGGAGAGACATAATTTGTAGACATGGATGTCCAAAGAAAATAATTAGTGATAGAGGGACTCACTTTAACAATAAAATGATGGAAGAATTAGTAGAAAGATGTGGGATAAATCATAGATTAAGTACACCATATAGACCACAAACAAATGGTTTGGTCGAAAGGTTCAATAAAACTTTGTGCGAAGGATTAGCCAAATTAGGAGAAGAAGATTGGGATAAACATATACCATCTGTATTATTTGCATATAGAACAAAGAAGCAATCATCAACAAAGATTAAACCTTTTTATGCAACATATGGGAGAAGAGCGAAATTACCATTGGATAAAGATGAAAACAAGATAACATTAGCTGATAGAGTAAAAATACTAATTGAGGAGCTACCAGTAATAAGAAGAAAAATAAAAGAAAATGTGGAAGAAGCTCAAGAGAGACAAAAACAACAACATGACAAAAGAGGAATTAGAAAACCTAAATTTGAAATAGGAGAAAAAGTATTATTATATGAAGCATGGAGAGAAAAACAATGGTCTGGAAAATTACAGAACAAATGGAAAGGACCATATTTAATTCATGAAGAATTTGGAAATGGGGCTTATAAACTCAAAGAATTGGACGGAAGAATACTAAAGACACCACAAAATGGAGAATGGTTAAAGAAATTTTACGATCGAGGGAGATTTACACCAAAAATAGTAATTAAAGGAAAAGAGGTATTCGATAAGACCCGAGTTCGATTCGATTAGAATTATTATGAATGAGACACGAGTTCGATTCTATCAAAGTTATTTGTGAGGTCACAAATAGCGAAGAGGGGATAATGTAAATGGTGAGATCCCCCGATTCCCTCTGTCATCAATTTACAGAGTTGCCACATCGAACGGGCATTCCCATGGTCGAACGAACGAATGAACGAACGAACGAACAATTAAACGAACAAGCAAATAATCAATGGCATAATTAACAAACAACATAATCAACGAACAACATACAACAACAATATACAACAACATTCTTGGTTCACAACATAAATAGCGTTAGTAATATAAAACGTTGAACGATATAAAATAAAATATACTTCTCTAAATTTTCCCCAAATTATATCCACTTTTACCTTTAATTTCAAACTTCGATAGCTCTCGCTACGAATTATTACTTTCCGAAAGCATATATTTAATTCATCTTAAATTTCCATTTTATTCAATTAAAATTAATTAAGCGAACATTAATTAAAGTTTAGGGCGAACCTATTACCTTTAATTAATATTATACTTCATTAACAAATAATTAAATTTAACTTATATTTTTATTGAGTTCTGTGGATGAGAACTGTGGAATTACTTTGAATTCCGTTCTCTATTTATACAAATTTTATGCTACTTTCTATTCTATCTATATACTATCTTTTATGTTCTTTTTACATATTATGTTCTTTTTACATATTATCTTTGAATTATCTTTCTAATACGCTATCTATATTTTAAATACGCTATCTTTTAATATACTATCTTTTTATATATGTTATCTTTTTATATATGTTCTTTTCAATTTTTTTTATATATGTTCTTTTTAACATGTTATCTTTTATGTTCCATCTTTATACTATCTTTTTATATTATCTTTCATATTATTTTACGTTCTTTAATCTTTCTGACATTATTTTATATGTTCTTTCAATCCGCTTTATGTGTTTTGCTTATAATCTATCTTTTGTGGCTTATAATTATTCTTTCTAATTGTTCTTATTGTTAAAGATTGCTAAGCCGCAATTGATCGACTCTATTTATCCTATTGGTTCTTTGTCAATCATTTGATAAATATTACATCATGTAGATCATTACTCTTCCTAAATGTTTATCCTTTTCGGCTAATTATTTATCCATCCACGTCAATTCATAGTTAATTTGTCCGTTCTTAATATTTGAAAATTACATTTGGTGATTGAATTTTATCATCTTTTCATACTTGATATTCGACCGTTTACATTATCCCCCCCTTCGCTATTTGTGACCTCACAAATAACTTTGATAGAATCGAACTCGTGTCTCATTCATAATAATTTTAATCGAATCGAACTCAGGTCTTATCGAATACCTCTTTTCCTTTAATTACTATTTTTGGTGTAAATCTCCCTCGATTGTAAAATTTCTTTAACCATTCCCCATTTTGTGGTGTCTTTAGTATTCTTCCGTCCAATTCTTTGAGTTTATAAGCCCCATTTCCAAATTCTTCGTGAATTAAATATGGTCCTTTCCATTTGTTCTGTAATTTTCCAGACCATTGTTTCTCTCTCCATGCTTCATATAATAATACTTTTTCTCCTATTTCAAATTTAGGTTTTCTAATTCCTCTTTTGTCATGTTGTTGTTTCTGTCTCTCTTGAGCTTCTTCCACATTTTCTTTCATTTTTCTTCTTATTACTGGTAGCTCCTCAATTAATATTTTTACTCTATCAGCTAATGTTATTTTATTTTCATCTTTATCCAATGGTAGTTTCGCTCTCCTCCCGTATGTTACGTAAAAAGGTTTAATTTTTGTTGACGATTGCTTTCTTGTTCTATATGCAAATAATACAGATGGTATATGTTTATCCCAATTTTCTTCTCCTAATTTGGCTAATCCTTCGCATAAAGTTTTATTGAATCTTTCGACCAAACCATTTGTTTGTGGCCTATATGGTGTACTTAATCTATGATTTATCCCACATCTTTCTACTAATTCTTCCATCATTTTATTGTTAAAGTGAGTCCCTCTATCGCTAATTATTTTCTTTGGACATCCATGTCTACAAATTATGTCTCTCCAAATAAATTCTACCACTTCTTTTGCTGTAGCTTCTTTTAGTGGTGCGGCCTCGGGCCATTTTGTAAAATAATCCATTGCTACTACAATGTACTTATTTCCCTTTTCTGTCTCTTTTAATGGTCCAACTATATCTATCCCAATCATCTCGAATGGCTCATTTATCTTTATCGACGTTAACTCGTTCTTTCCTCTTGGTTTTCCTCTCATTTGACAACTCCAACATGTCCTTACATATTCTTCTACATCTTCCTTCATATTTTTCCACCAATAATTTTCTTTTATTCTATCTAATGTCGCTTCTATTTCAAAATGTCCTGATAATTCATTATCATGCATCATGTACATTAATCCCTCGTATTCATAATCCCTGATTACTCTAAATTTGTTTTGTCCCTTCACTCTATATAAAATTCCCTCTTTCAATTCATACTTATTTTCTTTTTCGA
This sequence comes from Rhizophagus irregularis, assembly GCF_026210795.1. Taxonomy (NCBI): domain Eukaryota; kingdom Fungi; phylum Glomeromycota; class Glomeromycetes; order Glomerales; family Glomeraceae; genus Rhizophagus; species Rhizophagus irregularis. The sequence continues at coordinate 115,402 of NC_089435.1, read as the reverse complement.
TATTGTCAATTATTCTCTTGTAATTATTTTCTTCCATAATATTTCTTTGTATATTTCCGTTCTACCTATGGCTATCTCTATTTTTATTATTTCCTCCTGTATTTCTTTAATTGATGATTCTTCCCTTTTGTTCCAATCGTTAATTTTTATGTTACCTAACCTTCTGTTTTTATCCCTTAATCTGATAATTTCTTCCTGAATAATTTTTAATGCTTCAATCAATGCTTCTATTTCTGAATTCGTTGTTTTTATTATTTGTTCCATATTCTAATTCTGTACTTTTCTCCATTTTTCCACCTCTTTAAATACTTTTCTCCAACTACTATTGTCATTTTTAACTTTTACTCGACTGTATCTTTTGGTATCTTTGTACACGCTCTGATTTTCTTCAAACATCTTAACCATGTCTAAATATTCGTCCTTCTTTAATGTTGGGTATGATGACTTTTCCATTTTCTTCGTTTCTCTTCCGATGTAATTTTTCCAACACACATCGCCATCTTTTTCTAGAAATATCACTATTGATTTATCTATTGTTTCTTTCAATCTGAATATTTCTTTTTATCTCATGATTTCCATGTGGAGTAATTAATCCTCTATCAAAACTTTTCATCTTTTGATAATAATATTCACAATATGGTGATTTATCTAAAATTATTATATCTGTATCTTCATCATATTCTAACATTCTTCTGTTTATTTGTTCCACTACTTCTTTTCTGAATTTCCATTCTGTCTCCATCTTTGATTCATAAAATTCGTCTTTATCTTTTCTTCTTCTCTTATAAGTGTTGAATCTTACTTTTAATCCTTGCTTTTCCCATTCTTTAATTAAATTTTGTACTATACTTGTTTTCCCTAATCCATCCACTCCGTCGATTATTACTATTTCTGGTTGGTCTTCTACTATCTTTAATAACCTACTTAACGCGTCAGCGTTCGTGTTTTCTTTTCCTGATCTATGTATTACTTCAAAATTATATTGTTGTAATTCCATTACCCATCTTGCTCTTTTTCCTTTTGGTATCTTTGCATTCATTAATCCTTTCAATGCACTGTGATCTGTTATTACTTTAAATTTTCTATCGATCAAATATTTATGAAAATGTTGAATTCCCATACTATTCCTAAACATTCCAATTCTGTTATCGGATAATTTTCTTCTGCTGGTAATAAACTTCTACTTGCATATGCTATTACTACTTCTTTTCCTTTTTCATCTTTTTGACTTAATACTGCACCTAATCCTTTTCCTGATGCATCTGTTATTAATAGAAATTCTTTCTTCCAATCTGGATGTCGTAATATTGGATATTGTATCAACTTTTCTTTCAATTTTTCAAACGCTTCTTGTTGTTCTTTTCCCCAAATAAAAGGTATTCCCTTCTTTCTCAAATCACTTATTGGTCTTGCTATCTTTGAAAAATTTTTCACAAATTTTCTGTAATATGAACAAAGTCCCAAAAATGATCTTACTTCTTTCACCGTTGTTGGTGCCTTCATTTCTTTTATCTTTTCTATCTTTTTATCGTCTGGCCTTAATCCATCATTCCCTACTATATGTCCTAAAAATTCTATGTTTCTTTCCAAAAATCTACATTTCTTTAATTTTACTATTAAATTATTCTCCTGTAGCTTCTTTAATACTTTTTCCACGTGTTCCATATGATCTTTCAAATTTTCTGAATATATCATAATATCATCGATATATACTACTACAAAATCGTTTATGTATTCTTCTAATATTTCGTCCATTAATCTTTGAAATGTTGCTGGTGCATTCGTTAAACCGAATGGCATTACATTATACTCAAATAATCCTTTTGAACATACAAATGCTGTTTTTTCTTTGTCTTCTTCTTTCATTTCTACTTGATTAAATCCTGCCGCTAAATCTATACTTGAAAACCATTTTGCTTTTCTGTATTTGTCTAATAATTCATCCATTCTTGGTAAAGGAAAACTATCCATTATAGTTATCTTGTTTAACTTTCTATAATCAATACAGAATCTATATTTTCCCGTTTTCTTTCCTGCTAATGTAACAGGTGAACTCCATGGACTTTTCGATTTCCTTATCCTTCCTTGTTTTAACAATTTATCCACTTCTTCGCTTATAAATTTTGCCTTTTCATCTGTTTCTTTGTATCTTCTTTGCTTTATTGGTTCTACCCCCTCTTTTATCTTTATCTCATGTTGAGCTGCTTTTGTTCTTCCCTCTATTTCCTCGTCATATTCTAAAATATCTTGGTATTTTAATAGTAATTTTACCATGTTTTCCCAAATTGGTTCTTCTACTTCCCCTATACTTAGTTTTTGCATAAATTTTTCACTTGGTTCGAGCATCTTTTCCGTCTCTCTCTCTTCAGAGCCAAGACTCTCTATTTAAAATTCTGGTGCATTCTGAATACCTCTCCTTCATCATTGCTTTCATATTCTTCATCGTCCTCGCTCTCCTCACTTTCATATGCTACTTCTCTTTCATATCCTACTGGAATTGTTATTATTTCTCCCTGTTCTTCTATTCTTAAGGTATGATCTTCAAAATTTATTTTTGCATTATACAACTTCCATATGTCATTTCCCAAAATTAGATCCTCTTCTTCTGAATTGATTACTTCAACTTCTTTCAGTATTTCTAATTCATCTTTGTACCTTAAAGTTATATTCGCCTTTTCTAACGCTGCTATCTTTTGCCCATTTGCTATCGTACATCTAAATTTACTTTTTTCAAACATAGGTATATTCAATCTTCTTCTTAATTTATCTGTTATCACGCTTACTGCTGCTCCAGTATCTATTATTACATTCACTAATTGATCTTCAACTTCTAATTCTGTTCTCATTGCTGTAGTTCTTTTTTCTTCATTTTTCATAGTTCCCACCGAGTGTAGTCAATTTTTCTCATTTATACTTCTTGGCTTATACGTTCCTTCCCTCAATTGCTTATGATATTTGTTATTCCCATTTATTAATTGTCCATATGTTATATTCGCTCTACAATTTTTCACGTCTTCCACAATATCATAAGGTGGTATTCCGTCAGTTAATCTTGGTCCATATTCTCTGGGCTTTCCTGTTCCTGATGGCTTTGTTCTAACCCAATTTCCGGATTCATCTTGCCGCATTCCAGGGTAAAATACTTTGCCTTCTCTAGTGAACATTGGTCTATAAAATCTTCCGTCTTTTGTCATGGGTCGACGACCATAATTATAGTCTTCTGGTCCTATTGGATTATCCCAATTTTGACTATCTCTGTGTACATTGTTTTGTTCTGTCCTTTCGGGCGTATATCTTGGTGTTGTTGTTCCACTTGGTATTTTTCTATCATCCATTCTATTTCCCGCTTCTCTTAATTCTTCTTGTAAATTTCCTTCTTTATTATTATTTTTATATCCCACTATCGGACTCGTTCTCCTCGTTTGTCTTCTTCCTTTTACTGCGTTATCTTTTGCGTATAATTCATTATAATAATTTAATTCTCTATCTTCATAATCATCGTAATAACCTTGTGTATAGTACATTTCGTTATATTGTGGTTCCTCGTATCCATATTCATCATAATCATATTCTTCTTGATCACAATACTCGTCCATCATATTTACTCTTGCATTCCTTTCTTCAGGACAATTATTCTTATAATGCCCCACTCTATTACATCTAAAACATGTTGGTACCCTTTTTTGGAATGACTGATTTCTTTGAATTGGTTGATTTCTTTGTATTGGTTGGTTTCTTTGTGGCAATCGCCTATAACTCTGACTCGCTAAATATCTTAATCTTTCATTCTCATCTTCTAACATCTTAATTTGTAACTTCGCAAAATTATCCGCTAATTCATCTACACTTATCTCTTTATTATTCCTTACATTCCCTTGAACAGTAGGTTCTTGTCTTCTTTGTTCATCATTAATTTCTTTTGGTTGTAATTTATCTGTTAATGCTTCTAAACCTCTTTCTACGTTCTTTGCTATCTGAAATGCTGCATTTAAATCTGCTGGATTTCCCATTACTACGTCTTTAGTAAAGTCTGGTTTTAATCCTCTATTAAAAATTCTCTTTTGCTGATTTGCTGCTACTGCTGCATCACCTCCCGCTCTCTTTAACATATACTTAAATCTCGTGAGGTATTGAGTCACATTCTCGTCTCCCTGTCTAATCTTTTCTAATTGTTCTAGCCATCTATCTTTAATTTCATCACTTGCATACTTTCCAATTATTCTTACTCTTAATCTTAAATTTTGATCTCCATTAACATTCCAATCGACAATATTTACTCCTTCAGTCTTTAACCAATCTGCTGCTCCTCCCATTAATTTCGCTTTTGCTATTCTAAATCTCTGTGCATCATCATTCCCTAAACCATTCGCTGTAAATGTCTCCTCAAATTTATCTGCCCATTCTTCTGGATCTTCTCCACTGGTACCATAAAATGCTGGTATTTCCACAATAGCCCCCCTGTTTGCGTTTAAATTTCCTATTGCATTAGTATTCGCTTGAATTTCTCCTTGTAATCCTGTCAATGTTATTGGTGGTGGTACTAAATTGTTCCAATTTCCCCCAATATCATGATTATGCGTAATCATCGTTAATGCCCTTAGATCTGCTCTGACTTCATCTCTTGATGCTGCCATCGTTAACTTTAGTTTTATTGGTGGTACTGGTACTATTGGTATTATAGGTGTTTTCTTCAATTCTTTGTTTTCCTTTTTGCCTTTTGATTTTTTACTTGAGCCAATTTCGGGCCCTTTTATATCCTCTTCCCTTTCCTCTTCGTCATCTGTTGGATTTTCTTTTTCAACATCTTTCTCGCATTCTATGCAAATTTCTTCTCCAATTTTAAATTCTTTCTTTAATCTTTCAGTTCCACATCTTTCGCATTCTTTGGTGTTTTCAACTCTCCATTGTAATATTTGCTCATCTAATTCTTCATCTTCAAGATTCCATATTGTTAAATATTTCTTCATAAATTCATATGTTGTTATTATCTTTGCAATTACTCCAAATTTTCTTATTCTTTCAATTTCCGTTATTTCTACATCATATCCCATTCTTTTCAAATCCATTCTAATTATTTCTTCAAATATCTTTGTCGTTTCCGTTTCTTCAACATTATTAGATTCATTAGATTCCTCATCTGACATTTCTTCATTTTTATTAATCGGCAAATTTTCTTCTTCCCCATCGTCTGTTTCTGTTATAGTATAGCTTCTTGGTGTGTCATCACTATCTGTTTCATCTATATTTAATTGCTCAAATCCCCTAATCTTATCATAAACTTTTTCAGTTATTTCTTTACTAATTCCCCAACCATGTCTAGGAACTTTTATGTGCATTGTGTGTAACATTAATCTAATCTTTTGTTTGAACGCTTCTATCTTTTCTGTTGACTCATCTTCTTTTAATTCAGCCTCTTCATATAATATATTTTTGTATCTTCTAATAGTGCTATCTTTACATTCTACAAAACTTGTTATAGCTTCTTTATACCATTCATAAAATTCCCCAAATCTTATATTCACATCCCAATCTTCCAAAATATAACCATATCTTATTAATTCTTCATTCCCTATCAATCTGTCCATTGTTTCATCTTCTTTATCATTTTCTATACAATCGTTCGCAATCACTATTATTATTATCTTTAATCCTTTTTCTCTTAATACCGGTTGTTTCAAGTATCTTATCGATTCGACCATTACATCTAACGCTTCTCTAGTCCTTCCCTTTGTATAATTATTTCTTTCTTCACTATCTATACTTAATAAATTTAATAACGCTCTTATAGTTTCTGCATTATAATCTCTTATCGTATATTCAAATTTTTGCAATATCTTCCAAAATTTCTTGAAAACTTCTGGTGTATCTCCTATTGGATAACATATTTCACATGCTATATTTTCTCCTCTTAATTCGTCTATATCCACATTTCCGATATTTTCATCATGTCTTAATTTGTGATTTTCGTAATCAACCCTCCAAGTTTCGTACCATTCCATCGTTGTAATCGTTCATCCAGAATCTTAACTAAAACCTCTCCTCCTTTTATATATATTTCACTCTTATCGTTTCTATTTTCAATCTTCTAAACATTCTTTTATCTTTAAATAGATTGCTTCTTTCAATCCTTAGATTCCATCTTCCAGTTTTATATATTCGCTACGCCATATTTTACTATTAATTTCTACTGCGCCTTAAAATTTCAAAAATTATTCTAAGTCAACGATCTCCTCAGACTGCAGAGGTTTTTTACTGCGCCACAAAGTTTATCTTTTATCACCGATATTCGTAATTCACATATCACATTCTAAAATTTATCTCCTATCACCGTGATCCATAATTTCACATATCACATATCACAAACTCCAAAATTTTCATAACTTTTAAAGTTTGTGAATCTTCAATCTTTCTTATCGTCCACATAAGTCTTTCTTACTATATATTCTATATTGTATAAATTAATCTATAATATGCAAAATGTCATTCTTTTCAAATAAATGTCCTTCTTCTCGGATTTTACTCTATTATTAAATACTGCACGTAATGTTCATTATACGGCTCGTTAATGTGTAAATATCCTTCTATTTCATCTTCTTTTAACAGAACACTGTAATGAAAGCGTGACCTAGCACACTACACCAGGAACCCTCATCTGAAATGTAGCCTAGGACCTGTAACAATACAACGTATCCATCTTTTCCTCCTTCGTTGGCTGACTTGTCTCTTAACGGGTGAATCTAACCTTCCGAAATCCAGTTCCAAAAGTCATCAGCTATCCATAAAACTAATCTAAACCAACTTATCTTTCCTCAAATTGGTGGACCTATACTGGGCTTATCTCTATCTTTTTCCCATTGGGTAAAAGCATGATAGTTTACAGGTTTGTCCTATTTTATCCATTCAATATTTCTTGATAGTAGGTGTCTTTACAATCTTCATTCCCCGTCCCCAAAGCAATTTGCGCATTATTGAGCTGGGTATCCAGATTTGACGTAACCCATACGTTATAATCTTTAATGTCGAAGAATAAAAATTTTCCAATCTCGAGCATTTATCCAAAATTCAAACTCAGAGGTAACCCATACCACACAGATGAACCCCAGATAATACATTGGTGTTCTCACATTATTAATCTTTATTTCAAAATTCATCTTTAACTTCCACATCTCCTTATGAAATTTCTCAGGTACTTTATTCCCGAAAGAAATATTCTTGTGCTTTCTATCAATTAAGTGATTACTTGCACAACAACAAACTCCAATCTTTCACCTTTTCAGGTTTTTAACTCGATTAAATCCTTATTGATTTATTGGTTCCTTTTGAACTCGTCAAAACCTGAAATCTAAAAATAAATTCTAAAATAAAATATTGATTAATAATACCTATTAGTGACTTACTAACGAAATTAAATTTTCATATTAATAATCATGTGATGATGATCATTTCCTTTCTCGTGAGCATGCACCATATGAGATCCCCCGATTCCTTCTGTCATCAATTTACAGAGTTGCCACATCGAACGGGCATTTCCATGGTCGAACGAACGAATGAACGAACGAACGAACAATTAAACGAACAAGCAAATAATCAATGGCATAATTAACAAACAACATAATCAACGAACAACATACAACAACAATATACAACAACATTCTTGGTTCACAACATAAATAGCGTTAGTAATATAAAACGTTGAACGATATAAAATAAAATATACTTCTCTAAATTTTCCCCAAATTATATCCACTTTTACCTTTAATTTCAAACTTCGATAGCTCTCGCTACGAATTATTACTTTCCGAAAGCATATATTTAATTCATCTTAAATTTCCATTTTATTCAATTAAAATTAATTAAGCGAACATTAATTAAAGTTTAGGGCGAACCTATTACCTTTAATTAATATTATACTTCATTAACAAATAATTAAATTTAACTTATATTTTTATTGAGTTCTGTGGATGAGAACTGTGGAATTACTTTGAATTCCGTTCTCTATTTATACAAATTTTATGCTACTTTCTATTCTATCTATATACTATCTTTTATGTTCTTTTTACATATTATGTTCTTTTTACATATTATCTTTGAATTATCTTTCTAATACGCTATCTATATTTTAAATACGCTATCTTTTAATATACTATCTTTTTATATATGTTATCTTTTTATATATGTTCTTTTCAATTTTTTTTATATATGTTCTTTTTAACATGTTATCTTTTATGTTCCATCTTTATACTATCTTTTTATATTATCTTTCATATTATTTTACGTTCTTTAATCTTTCTGACATTATTTTATATGTTCTTTCAATCCGCTTTATGTGTTTTGCTTATAATCTATCTTTTGTGGCTTATAATTATTCTTTCTAATTGTTCTTATTATTAAAGATTGCTAAGCCGCAATTGATCGACTCTATTTATCCTACAACGGCCAAATATCAAGCATGAAAAGATGATAAAATTCAATCACCAAATGTAATTGCCAAATATTAAGAACGAACAAATTGATTGTGAATTGGCGTGGATGGATAAATAATTAGCCGAAAAGGATAAACATTTAGGAAGAGTAATGATCTACATGATGTAATATTTATCAAATGATTGACAAAGAACCAATAGGATAAATAGAGTCGATCAATTGGGGCTTAGCGATCTTTAACAATAAGAACGATTAGAAAGAATAATTATAAGCCACAAAAGATAGATTATAAGCAAAACACCTAAAGCGGATTGAAAGAACATATAAAATAACGTTAGAAAGATTAAAGAACATAAAATAATATAAAAGATAATATAAAAAGATTATAATATAAAAGATAATATAAAAAGATTATACAAAGATATTATAAAAGATAATATATATATAAAAGATAGCGTATTTAAAATATAGATAGTATATTAGAAAGATAGTTCAAAGATAATATGTAAAAAGAACATAAAAGATAGTATATAGATAGAATAGAAAGTAGCATAAAATTTGTATAAAAAGAGAACGGAATTCAAAATAATTCCACAGTTCACATCCACAGAACTCAATAAAATATAAGTTTCATTTAATTATTTGTTAATGAAGTATAATATTAATTAAAGGTAATAGGTTCGCCCTAAACTTTAATTACTGTTCGCTTAATTAATTTTAATTGAATAAAATGGAAATTTAAGATGAATTAAATATACAATTTTGAAAAGTAATTATTCGTAGCGAGAGCTATTGAAGTTTGTAATTTAAGGTAAAAGTGGATATAATTTGGGAAAAATTTAGAGAAGTAAAATTTATTTTATATCGTCCAATGTTTTATATTACTAACGCTATTTATGTCGTGAACCAAGAATGTTGTTGTATGTTGTCCGTTGATTATGTTGTTTGTTAATTATGCCGTTGATTATTTACTTGTTTGTTTAATTGATCGTTCGTTCGTTTAAATGTTTGTTCGTTCGTTTATTCGTTCGTTCGACCATGAGAATGCCCGTTCGATGTGGCAACTCTATAAATTGATGACAGAGGGAATTGGGGGATCTCAATGGTTAAAATAGTAATCACGTGACTACTTACATGCTTGTACAGATATAACCATTTGGTAGGTTCGCCAGGCTTGCACGAAGTAAAGGGACTATAACATCGGTAATATAAGTTCCTTCGCTCTGTTTATTACGGGAAGTACTTGTCGCATAAATTGGACTACTCCATATTTTGCCACTAGGTAAAATAAATATCGGAAAATGTTATCATACAATTACTATTTATATAATGAAGTTATTATTGAAAAACTTACAGTACATCTAAAATTCGACCTGTTATTTTTAATAGATCAGAATCATCTTCTTTCCATTTATTATCATGTTTGGCATTTTCCACGATTTTATGAGTAGACAATACTTCAAAATTTTCTAAGAAATCCTCACATTTTTTTACAACTAATTTGGGGGGAGTACATTTCATTTTATTGCATGGTTCCTGTTGTTATAATGAAAAAGAATGAGTATATGAATGCAATTCATCCAATAACACTAAATTGCTTCTCACCATAAAGATTGGTTTTAATTTGCGATGTAATCCTGTTACTATATACGAGTTATCGCTTAGAACCATGTTTGCTACAGGATCTCGCCACGTAAGATCTGAAAGAACGATATTCTCAACTGTTTTCTTAAGGGCGCTATAGAGAGGCCCATCATCATCACCCAAAGGATGCTATATAGAGAATACCTTTATAAGTATTGGTACGTATGATTATAAAAAATAGAAAAACACATACTTTAAGCTTTTCATTTAACATCTCAATATTTTTCTTTATTTCTTCCTCTGTAGTATCTGGCGTTGATTCCTTATTCTGAAATTATGATTGATTAGATCGTGATAAGATTTTCCAATCCATATATATATATATATTAAGAAATACTGTACCGTATCCAACACCTTGATCTTATTTAATCCTAATATGCTTTTATATCCGCTTTTCATCTATGACAGTTAATTAGCAAATATCGATATAATATAAGTTAGTGACCACATTAATTTTATGAATATTAAATTTTGCTGCACGTGTACAATCATGTAATAGCTAAGATAATCACGCACAGCTAGAGGAGAGCAGAAACCCTCGACATCTAAAGGATTTGTTCCTAACAACATCGCTCTTCTGGGCCGGCATCCCCCAACCTTCAGCAGTGACAACCAAAACTACTATAACACATTACACTGCCGTAAATTCATCAGTTTGCACAATAACGAATATTAATGCGCCTATTATTACTAACCTCCGTTAAAACCTCCATCACACTTTCTTTTCGTTGGAAATCTCTTATTCTTTCTAACGATGATTTAACCGCACTTTCTACTATTTTTATAACTTCTTCATATGGAAGTAAGTCATTTCTGTTCATTGTCTGGTATATAACGGTAGCAGAACATATAGCATCAAGAGTCCTTCTAGTAAAAGTTTTTCAACCTTAGCTGTTACTAAACATGACATTATAAAAACTATTAGAGAAAAACGTATTGATATATAAGATATACAATATGAATACAGTAAACAATTAAAAGTCACCGAAGCTCCTTTTACTGCTCTTTTAAATGATATGTTGGGTCGAGCATAATGATATGTTGGGTCGAAGCATAAGAATATGCATAAGAATATGCCTTTTACTGCTCTTTTAAATGATATGTTGGGTCGAGCATAATGATATGTTGGGTCGAAGCATAAGAATATGCATAAGCCTTTTACTGCTCTTTTAAATGATATGTTGCATATGCAACGCCAGAAGTTGGGGGTGATGCATGTAAGCAAATGGCTATTTTTGTTTCACAGCGCCAATATGCATTGTGGCGGAGTGGAGTGAATTGATTGATTGATTTGCTGATCGGGTTACACCAACAATAAAACATGTGATCAAAAATGCCAAGTATAAAGAACGTTAGAACTGATTCGAAACGTAATAGTAAAATTTTCACAAAAATATATAGTTTTATTAAATCATTACAATAGATAGAATGTTTTTATGTTTCAAGGACGAGGCGACCTTGCATTATGCAAAAGAGAAGATAGAAAAGAGAGAAACGAACGAAAATAACGATTGTACGATTGTACAATTCATAAATTCAAAAATTACTCGAAGGTATTCAATATAAAATAAAGTGAAATAAGGGTACAATCAATCGAGAAACTAGAGAAGAAATAGCAGATGTGGAAAATGAAACGAATACGGACATTATGGAGTTAAAAGGATTTTATTTCTTTTCAATCGCAATATTGCGCTAACAGTATCGACAATATCATGAAAAAAGGTCGTTTTTTCAACTTTAATCTTCAAAACAGCGACAATCCAAATGTCCGGAAAAGACAACAAGCACGATTTGAACGCAAATGTAGGCAAGTTTTTCATAAGTCTGATCTTACAGCTGACGCCTCACTTGAAGATAAACTTTTAGCGTCAAAAAGAAAAGGTTTCCTATTTCAACAATCACAAAATTTCAGAAAGCCGATTATGCATTTGAAATATAAGAAGAAATTTCAGGTTCCACTACAGCGTTACTATACTTTTCAGCTACCGTTCCTTGAATCCTCAACACTACCCGAAGTGCAACGAGAAGTACTACTATATTGCTAAATACTTCGATTCAAATGTCCATGGATCTATATTTGATCCGTCTTATGAGATAACAAAATGGCATCATCATCGATCGAGGACAACATTATTAAATCTCCAACGGACGACAATAATTCAACACCTGTCGTCAATACTTCAGTTGCTTTTGCTGATCCCTCTGGTTCTTCTTCATCTAATACTACTTCGAAAGATGGTCAATTTCCCCTCCATCTTATCCCATTTATCCCTGATGAACCTATCTACAAGGGTGGTCTTACATATTCTAAATTATCTAAGAAAGATAAGAAAAATCTTCAACCGTTGAAAGTTGGTAGCAAACAGTAGATTATTGAAATTGAGGCCATTAAAGCCGCCACGACCAAGAAATCTAAAAAAAATCGGATAAAGCTAATACGGTTTCTAATCCCGTTCCTATCCGTTTGTTCTCGAAGAGCCCATCTATAAGGATGGCAAGCTACATTCTTCGTTATCTCATAATGAAAAGAAAACCCTTCGACCCTTACAAGACAAGTGGGTAGTAAACAGTGGGTAGTAAACAGTGGATTGCTGCAATAAGAGCTATAAAGCTACACGAGATCGCGAAACTCAACTTGTGACATGCATCGATGATTTGAAAGTTCAATGGGAAGACTACTACTGAAATCGCTCTCTATCGCGATAATTTGACTATCGCTCTTACTCATTATCAAAACGTTTGTTATGATTATCACACATACTTGAGACGACAACATTCTCCTATTGCATCATCTTCCTTACCTCCGACAAAAGGAAAAAAGAAACAAAAAGGTCGCGCTACCGATCCTGATTTCAATATCAAACAGTTACAAATTTTAGAAGAAACAATGGACGAAAGCGGTCTCCATCTTGCTCTCACAGTACGGCATAATAAACTATATGAACCGGAATATGTTACTCATCAGGCGCCTCGTCAACTTAAACGGTCAGCCACTAGGAATTTTAATTTGGACTTGCATTACAATCTCCATATGAGGAAAAGGTTTCATCATTTTACTGAAGATTCAGCCTTGGTTACTAATTTTTGTTCGAACTAATAATTTCATTTTATTAGATGCTCTCCCTCTTTTTTATATTTATAGATATATTGGTCCTCTTTTTTCACCACTTTATAGTATTGAAATTTTTCGTATTTTTATATATATAGTATTATAGTTATATAATAACTTAGGTTTTTCTTTTTTTTTCACTATTATGAAATTTGTTCTCTTTTTGTTTTTACAAATTTAACAACTTAAAATAGCGTTAACCACTCCACCTTTTACAGTATTCACAGGTGGCAACCTTATCTTATGGGTTGAAAGGAAAATACGGGTCTGCACTTGTTGTTCGATTGTTTATTTGTGCGTTTTATTACTTTTATTACCTATTCTACTTCGGTTGGGTTTTAGAATAGTTTTTATATAATTCTAGTCAGGGCTCGATTTATTGGGCGACAATTCTACATTGTGTGTTTTTATAATTTATTAGCTTAAAATTATCAATGTATTCTCCTGGCTTACCTTAAAATCCTTAAAATAAAATAAAATAAAATAAACAAATTCTATATTACGTCATTTATATAAATTACCATTTATCACCATAATCAGATGGTGATGAATAACTATTTGTCACTATAAAATTTCAACTATAGCAATGTATTTTATTATATATTAATAAAGAAATTATCTAACTGTTAAAATACAATGATTTTATTACATAATCCCATAAACCAAACATCTTGACTCTAATCCTAACGTAATTATAATTCAACGTACTGTCCCTAAACGCAATTATAATGCCAACGCACACTGACCTTAACTATAACACAATAGATTTTTCCAAAAAAAAAATCGCCCGACAAAACCCAGTTGAAATTATTAGAATTATAAAAAAAAAAGGATCTCTAATAGATAGAGATATTCAAAAAACCAAAAAAAAATGAAAATAGAAGAAAAAAAAATGAAATCACTAGTCAATCATCATTTCATCATTATCACCGTCGTCATCTTCGTTGAAGTAGTATCTCGGAGAACCAGTATCATCATGATCGCTCGCTTGAATCGATTTATATATTCTCCGAAGCTTATATTCCCTTAAATAATTCTCTTCAATTTTTTTATAATTATAAATTGTTTGTCCCTCTTCTTTGGTCATAATGAGTCCAGTCTCAATGAGTTTGAGCCAAACTTCATACGCGGCATTACTTGTTGTAGATTTGAAAAAAATTTATGTCTAAATTTGGAAAAGCGTCAATAATTCCCCATTCACGATTTGAAAGACTAATTAACTTTTCAATTCTCTTTCCTGTTTTTATAAAAATTGATATATCTTGAGTTTTAAATTTGCTAGAACTGCTATATTCAATTATTTTTTTATTTGTTTGATTTTTAATCGTCTCTCCCCTAGCTCTAGTCTTATATAAATTACAATAAACCTCTATTTTTTGATATATCATAAGAAAATTTACATATCCCCTAAACTTTCTTCTTCTTCTTATTTCCGTTTCGATATGCTCTTCAAGAATCTTGTCATAAACTTTTATTAAATGATTAACTAATGTTTTTATAGTATTTTCTTTTATAATATCAAAATCTGAATCAAGCTTTAAGAGGTTTGTTTCTGAAATGATTTCAGGAAAATTTAGTTCATTCTGAAAATCAATTACTACTTTCTCTTCTTCCTTCTCTGAATAATAAACTTTTAAAAAATCCTTGTTATTTTGATTCTCAATTTCAGCTTCAAACTCCTCCTTTGTTAAAGTACTTAACTTTTCTAACAACTTTTTAATATACAATTTAACGTCAATATTGTTTGGATTCATTGTAGGAGGAATAGTTGGTAGATTATCAAAATATAATAGGAGTTTGTGTAGATTTTTTGCCATTTCGATTGCCGGCGCGGTTAAGAATGATCTTAAATCAGTGGTTCTTGCTGTTGATGAACTTACTGAACTAGATCCCGGGGCTACATTTGCTGCTTGTAAAATTGTATTTTCTTCTTTATTGAAAAGTATTTTAAAAATTCCGAATTCTTTACTATCTAAAATTGCTTCTTGGTTTGATGATATATTAAGAGAATTTATACCAAGGCTTTCCATATTTTTATTTATATCTACAACAAATTTTACAATGTTCGATTCTAGAATTGAAACAGAAATAAACGTTTATTCTTAATAAAAATTTTATTTAATAATTATAAAAATTATATATATGATTCTACATACTATTTTGACTTGATGTTACTTCTTGAATATTCACCTCTTGATGTTGACTTGTTGCTACTTCTTGATCGACTTCTTGATTAACATTCATCATTTGTAAGTAAGAATGTTCGGAAGAAAATTTATGAAAGAGGAAAATTTATTTATGAAAGAGAAAAATTTATGAAAAAGGAAAATTTATTTATGAAAGAGGAAAATTTATGAAGGGGAAAATTTATGAAAGGGGAAAATTTATGATAGAGGAAAATTTATATTTATGATAGAGGAAAATTTATGATTATGATAGAGGAAAATTTATGATTATGATGGAAAAAAATTTTATGATAGAGGAAAATTTATGAAAAATTATGAAAAAAGAAAATTATTTAATTATTTCCAGGAAGACAGTTTAAATAGCAAAAGAATGTATTGTATTGAGCGTATGTATTGTTCGAAAGTTGTTATTAATTTTTAATGGCACAAAGAATATATATATACATAATTTGTTTAAATCATGATGTAATAGGTTTCCTTTTAAGCAGCTCCGTTTCTGGGGCGGTTTTTAAGCAGCCTCAAATTAATGGCACAAAAGAAGCAGCCCCGTTTTCTGGGCGCAGTTTTTAAGCAGCCCCGTTTTCTAGGCACGGTTTCTAATTCCCCGATCCTACTGTAAACTGTATGTATAAATAAATTTCAAAAATAAATTTCACATGATCATATAGAACCGCGGTATCTTTGGCTTACAGTAATTGGCATAACATTTGTTCTGGGTATTGATTGCAGATATTATGGAGTTTAAAGTTCATATATCAGATATTCGCAATTCCGCAATAATGCAATTAATTGTGGTATCACAGTACTGCGGATTAATTGCGCTTTGGCTATATTTCGTTTTAAAGGGCTTCGGTTTTTGCAAAAAATATACTTTGAACAATGGCAAGAAAAATTCGAGCGAATTTTTCTTGCCATTGTTTAATCAATTGCTTTAAAAAAAACAATGCTATACTTCGAACAATAGCAAGAAAAGTTCGAGCCGCGAACTTTTCTTGCCATTGTTTAATCAATTGCTTTAAAAAAAAAATGCTACTTTGAAAAATGGCAAGAAAAGTTCGAGCGAATTTTTCTTGCCATTGTTTAATCAATTGCTTTAAAAAAAACAATAATAGACTTGAGTTAAACAATGGCAAGAAATGTTCGAGCGAATTTTTCTTGCCATTGTTTAATCAATTACTTTGAAAAAAAACAATGGTATACTTTGAACAATAGCAAGAAAAGTTCGAGCGAATTTTTCTTACCATTGTTTAATCAGTTGCTTTAAATAAACAATGATATACTTTGAACAATAGCAAGAAAAGTTCGCGCGAATTTTTCTTGCCATTATTTAATCAATTGCTTTTAAAAAAAAACAATGATATACTTTGAACAATAGCAAGAAAAGTTCGAGCGAATTTTTCTTGCCATTGTTTAATTAATTGCTTTAAAAAAAACAATAATAGACTTGAGTTAAACAATGGCAAGAAATATTCGAACTAATTTTTCTTGCCATTGTTTAATCAATTACTTTGAAAAAAAATAATGGTATACTTTGAACAATAGCAAGAAAAGTTCGAGCGAATTTTTCTTACCATTGTTTAATCAATTGCTTTAAATAAACAATGATATACTTTGAACAATAGCAAGAAAAGTTCGCGCGAATTTTTCTTGCCATTATTTAATCAATTGCTTTTAAAAAAAACAATGATATACTTTGAACAATAGCAAGAAAGTTCGAGCGAATTTTTCTTGCCATTGTTTAATCAATTGCTTTAAAAAAAAACAATGGTATACTTCGAACAATGGCAAGAAAAGTTCGAGCAAATTTTTCTTGCCATTGTTTAATCGATTGCTTTAAATAAATAATATACTTCGAACAATAGCAAGAAAAGTTCGAGCGAATTTTTCTTGATACTGCTTAATTTTTAAATTAAAACATTAGTACTAAATTAGCTAATTAGAATTAAGCAGTATCAAGAAAAATTCGCGAGAATATTCCTTGATACTGCTTAATCTTTAAATTAAAATCTTAATACTAATTTATTAAATTTGTTTATAATTGAGCTTTAAAAATTAAACAGTATAACAGTATTATCAATCGGACTTTGAACTTAAAAATTAAACAGTATTAATGAAAATTCTTGTGAATTTTTCTTTACATCAGTAAATTTTTGGGTAGTGCATACTAGTGTCGAAGTATACATTATAAACATATGGGTTTAAAATGTAGTATTTAATATAAAGTTCATAAAGTTGTAAAATTTATAATAAAAATAATATAAAAAAATACCGTATCTATAGAAAATACGCTATAACGTATGAAATTTTTTATAGAGGCTGGTGATTATTTGCGAACATTACAAATTTAAAACATTTTTTATTTTAGTTTATAAAAAAAAGTAAATGATTATTTTTTCTTGGTTTTCTTTTTATTGTTCTTATTACTGGTACTAACAACCCCACTGGCACTACGATTGACCTCTTCTTTATTAACGGCCATAGGTCTTCTACGCAGGCTTCGTCCGTCTAATGTAATAAATAAGAAAAAATATTAGAAGTTATTTTATTTAAATTAATTAATTATAAAAAATTTTTTTACTTGTAATTTTACTTGTAACTTTCAATCGTTTGTTGTTTGAATCCTCTATTAATAGAAAAAAAAAATACATTTAATTATTTTTATTTAAATTAAAATATAATCATTTTATAAAAAAAAATTTTACTTTTCATAGGTTCTCCGGTTCGTTTTTTTGCTAAATAATAAAAATCACAAACATTAATCACAAACATTAAATTAAGTCATTTCCTATGGTTGATTTGTTACAATATAATTATACCTTGATCTTCGTCTTCAACATCATTTTCTTCATTTCTATTTCGGATTTCTTCGTTTCCTTCAATTCTGATTATTACAGTTCTAATCTCCTCTTCTTGTTCCTCATTCCTAACTTCCTCTTCCTCTTCTTCTTGTTCCTCATTTCTAACTTCTTCCTCTTTCTCTTCTTCTTGTTCTTCATTTCTAATTCTTCCTCTTCCTCTTCTTCTTGTTCCTCATTTCTAACTTCTTCCTCTTCCTCTACTTCTTGTTCCTCATTTCTTAACTTCCTTCCTCTTCTTCTTGTTCCTCATTTCTAACTTCTTCTTCTTCCTCGTCTTGATTCCTTTTCTTAAAATATCCATTTCTATTCTTGGCTTTATGATCGCCTTTCATTAATATAAATTAAATATAAATTAGATTTTTGATCTTTTCTTTTTTTTTTAAAAAAAAAGAAAAAAACAAATATACTCACGGACATGTTGGACGTGTTTTTTTAACAATTCATACGCAAACCAATCATTAAAGCCGAATGGTATATGTAAGTCTTTCGTTCTTAATTTAAACTAAGAAAAGGTTATTATTTCATTATATTTATAAAAAAAAATCTATAAAACAAATAAAAATTACCTTTTCGATTATTTTGAATAAAATGTTCTTAGGAATGTCTTTATAGGCATAATTGTATTCAAGCTGATAATCAGCGCATATGCGCATTGCAGCCTAGTTTTATTGATTATTAAAGTCTTGTTTTGTATAACCAAATTATTTATGTATATACGCACCACACATGTCGTATACACTTCATTCGAAATATTTAACGCGTTTAACATATCAGCTTTTGAAATATACTTCTTTTTTGGCTTTTGTATAAAACTATGTGTCTTTTAATGATATATTTAAAAAATAAATAAATAACTTAAATAATTAAATACAGTAATAATAATAAGGGCTCACAACAACAGAAGTTATGGATGACGACGTGGAGGGTCTTCACGTACTCGCTGTGAATGATGTGGAAGGGCTTACAGCAACAGAAGTTATGGACGACGACGTGGAGGGTCTTCGCGTACTCGCTGTGAATGACGTGGAGGGTCTTCGCGTACTCACTGTGGAGGAAGGCCTTTGGAAACTTAACGCTGTAGAAGGTCTATTATAACTTGTTATTGTTGTGGGAAACGAAAAAGTACTATCCAGAGAACTGAAAATAAATTTTTTTTTAATAAAATTTATGAAGAGTTGCATAAAAATCCTTATTTTTCATACACATACTTTATTTTTTCCAATAAAGCTTCATTTTGTTTCTTGATAAGGTCCAATTGTTCTTGGAGATCATTATTATTGCTCATAGTCACGTAAAAGTATCGAACGTATCGTAAACGTATAAATGTTAAAGAGAAAAAAGTAGGAAAAATACGTGGATTTTTATGATGACTGGGGTTTATTAACATCAGGTGATAAATTAAAATCACGTACGTCCCCCCGTGTAAACAGATACGTGAAACAATGTGAAACATGACCTGCCTATATGTAGCGATCATAGGGGCACAAACACTTTAAAAGGACGGATCTCAGCCCATCATTTATTGTCGGGATTGTCGGGTACTCAGGTTACTCAGCTAGTCGGGTTATTGTAGAAAAGATATATAACACGGGACATATATACACATATATATGATGGCGTAGTATAAAGTATAATTGTATATACTATATAATGTAATTATGTTATACGTTAATTTTAGAGTTTATTTTGAGCTTTACCGAATATTACCGAATATTTTCGAGTTCTTTAAAATTTGCTAAGTCCCGTACATTATGAAATCAGTTATAATAAATTTCAAGATTTTTCATTTCGATATTTGTATTTCGAGCTTATTAAGTGTCGGGCTTATGAAATGTCGGGATTTAGAATGTCGGGATAATATACCAAACTCTCGAATATATATATAAAGAAAGCGAATTCAAAGAAAGTACTAACAAATTATATGTGATAAAACTCTCCAAATACATATAATAAACTTTATTAAATTAAAAAACCATTAAATAAATATATTTTTTTCCTAATTGAAATTATGCCTAAGTGTGAATGTAAACATTGTTTAAATTTATCAAATGGTAAGGGAAGAGTACTTCATAGGACAACAGTAGCTCGACATTTATTAGAAGAAAAAGAGGCACAAGCTCTAGAAGATGAATACCAAAGACTTCATCCTGAAGAAAATTTTTATCATTCTGAAGAGGAAAATTTATACGAAGAAAACTTACGTGAAGAAAACTTACGTGAAGAAGACTTGTATGAAGAAAATGAACGATCATTTATGGTGACAAGTGATAATGAAGAAGAAAATAAACGATCATATATGGAAATGTGTGATAATGAAGAAATTCCAGAAGAAACTAATGATGATTTTAGTTTCCAAAATGAAGAAAATGAGAAAACTAATAATTATGAAAATGATCATTATTATTATTATGAAAATGATGATTCAATTTCTGATTCTCAAAATGAATCAGAATCTGATAACATAAATTCTAATGCTGATAATGAAGAAGGTGAATTCCAAAATAAATTATTAATAGTATTTAAATACATTAACTATTTATTAACAATAATGATAAATTTTTTAGATAATACAATTATTTCTGATGAATTACTTGAAGGATTAAGGCTTTTATATGTGAAATCAAATTTTAATTTTTCTGAAGCTGCATTTAATAATATATATAAAGCTTTCAATAGAAATAAAATGAGCTTAAATAAAATAAAAAAAATACTTGGTTCGATAGTAGGAATTGAACCAAAAATATACGATATGTGTGTCAATTCATGTTATGCGTTCGTAGGAGTTTTAGAAAATGAAAGAAAGTGTAAATTTTGTAAAGAGAACCGATATTATAGTAATGGTAAATCAAGAAAAAATTTACCTTTTGTCTCTATAATTGAGCGTTTAAAGCTTCAATTTAAAAACTCTAAAAGATCCAAAGAATTATTATATAGGCATAACTATACTAATAATATAGGAGATCTTGTTCATAGGGACATAGGTGATATTTTTGATGGGCTGATTTATAAAGAGTTATTAAATGATGCATATTTTCCCGATCCTAGAGATGTTGCATTTACTGCATCTTGTGACGGTTATCAAATATTTCGACAAAAAACTGATGACTGTTGGGTATTTCTTTTTATAAATAATAATTTGCCTCAAGAATTAAGGGTAAAAAAAGAAAATTTAATGGTAACATTAATAATCCCAGGGCCAAAACAACCTCAAGATTTTAATTCATTTCTCTATCCATTAATTCAAGAGATGAAAATATTACAAGGTATATTAAAAAATATGAAAAATAATAATTAATATAATATTTATTAATCATATTTTTGTATTTACAGATGGAATATTATGTTATGATGGAAACAAAAAAGAATATTTTACTTTACGTGCTCACATATTAGCTTGGACTGGAGATCTTCCTGTTCTTTCAAAAATTTTATATTTAACGGGACATAATTCATATTCAGGTTGCAGATTCTGTAATCTTCGAGGAACTTTAAATGAAATGAATAGACATGTATATTATCCATTACAACAAAATATTGATCCTATACGATTACCAATTCGAACACATGATGAGATGCTGACTAGCATAAATCAAATAGAACATCTGAAAGGAGATTGTAGAGAAACTTATATACGTAACTGCGGTTAGTTCAATATTTTAAATAAACTCATAGTAAAATTGATTAATATATTTTCTGAATTTTTAAAATTCTTGTTTAATAAAAAAAAATTAGGAATTAAAGGAAAGAGTATATTATTTGAGTTATCTTCTATAAAATTTCCGCGTTCATTTCCAGTGGATATAATGCACCTTTTTTTCAAAAACATTGCACCTCACATGTTTCGACATTGAATAGGAAAATTCTATCCAAAAAATGATGAACGGAATTCAAATAATTATACAATAAGTTCTAAAACATGGATTGAAATTGGTGAAATCATGGAAAAAAATAGATCTAATATGCCATCTGATATTGGACGTCCTCCACGCAATATCATTAAACATTCGGCTGGGTTTAAAGCTGTGGAATGGGCAAATTGGATTATTTTATTTTCTTTACCATTATTAAAAGGAAGGCTGCCACAAAGGTAATAATAAATAAAAAGAGTTAATTGTTAAAAAATTGATAATAAAGGAAAGCTTATTTAAATAATTTAAAATAATAGTTACTTCTTAGGATGGTCAAATTTTGTTGAAGCTGTTCAGTTATGTATTCAACCTCGAATAGATTTTGAAGATCTAGATAAAATCCGAAATTTATTGATACAATTTTATAATCATTATGCAAGGTATCATCTTTATGGAATTATATAATAATATTTTATACATTAATTAACATGTCTTTTTATAATAATAGTTCATACGGGTTAGAAGGAGAAAGATTGCCGGTGTATTTAATTTCTTTTCATTACTCTCTGCATATAGGAGATTGTATTGAAGATCTTAGTCCTTGTCGTGGATTTTGGCAATTTCCGATGGAAAGGTATTGTGGAATGTTAATTCCACTTATTAGCTCTCGAAAACTTCCATATGTGAATTTAATTAATAATGTGTTGCTGCAAGAAAGGTTTAAGTATCTACAATTTTTACCAACGTATGATGAAAAAGTTTTTTCCAATTTCAAAGAAAAGGAAAAAACATGGCCATCGCATAGGGTAAAGTCTAGTATTGTATATGATAATCAGTATGAATTTTATTCTCCGTGTGTTAATTGTAAACTAACAAAAAATGAGGCTATAAAATTAAAGCAATGCTATGCAGCTATATTCCAAAAAAACGCCAGGGATATTAGAGTAATTTTTAATTATAACTACTTTGCATTGTATATTTATTTATTTTTGAATACTTTTACAGATGTAATATCATTATTTATTATTTAGGACATTGAAGAAAGTTATATGAAGTATGGGAAACTTCGTACAAAAGATGGCAATATTGTATCTTCTAAATGGTGGAAAAAAGAAAATGATAGTAGTCGAAATGATTATTGTGTCGCTGTAAGAAATTGATAATTAGATTTTATAATTATTATAAATATCATTCAAATATTAAACAGAAAATTTTATTATAGATTAACTTAACTATTGATGAACAAGAAGAGGAGACTTTTGGACAAGTTGAATATTTCATGCTCCATAATATGCAAAATCAAGAACGAATGTTTGCATATATTTGAAAAATCAAAAAATTTGAGAAAAATATTGGAAATTTAAAATTTTTTGATTGCTTCGGTCCTCTACAATATGTGGAAGTAATTGGTATTGATAGAACTGTTGGATTTTTTGAAGTGTATGATAAAAAAAATTATTATATAATAGACAAATATGCAAACTGGTAATAACTGCAAGCTGATAATAAAATAACATTTTTTCATCTTTATAAGAATAAAGTTTTTGTAAATTTTTATTTATTTTGATGATCGGGAATGTCAATTTACTTTTAACTTTATAAAGGCCTAAATTTAAGGAAAATTAAGTTTCAATCGCTAATATTTTCGAGTTCAATAAATCTTTATATTGGTTTCATAATAAATAAACGAGAATTTCAAATTTTTTTTTGTCGTAAAATAATAATTTTTTTGACGTAATTGAACCAGTTGCGATAAACATACACGTGATCGGTACTACGGTTAAATGTTATCGATTTTATACATATAGGTATACGTTACGGCGGGTACACAGATATAAATATGTAATCATTAAATTTGCGTGTCTGATAATGGTAAAAATTTTGGTTTTTGGCCAAATTTCGTTAAATTAATTAAGATAATGGATATCTTGTTAACAAATTTATGTTTTATTTATTCAATAAATATTTCTTTGTCATTGTTTAATCAATTGCTTTAAAAATAAACAATGGTATACTTTGAACAATGGCAAGAAAAGTTCGCGCGAACTTTTCTTGCCATTGTTTAATCAATTGCTTTAAAAAAAAACAATGATATACTTTGAACAATAGCAAGAAGAAAAGTTCAAGCGAAATTTTCTTACCATTGTTTAATCAATTGCTTTAAAAAAAACAATGGTATACTTTGAACAATAGCAAGAAAAGTTCGCGCGAATTTTTCTTGTCATTGTTTAATCAATTGCTTTAAAAAAAACAATGGTATACTTCGAACAATAGCAAGAAAAGTTCGCGCGAATTTTTCTTACCATTGTTTAATCAATTGCTTTAAAAAAAAAAACAATAATAGACTTGAGTTAAACAATGGCAAGAAATGTTCGAGCGAATTTTTCTTGCCATTGTTTAATCAATTACTTTGAAAAAAAAACAATGGTATACTTTGAACAATGACAAGAAAAGTTCGAGCGAAATTTTCTTGCCATTGTTTAATCAATTGCTTTAAAAATAAACAATGATATACTTCGAACAATGGCAAGAAAAATTCGCGCGAATTTTTCTTGCCATTGTTTAATCGATTGCTTTAAAAAAAAACAATAGACTTGAATTAAACAATGGCAAGAAATGTTCGAGCGAATTTTTCTTGCCATTGTTCAAAGTATACAATTGTTTATTTTTAAAGCAATTGATTAAACAATGGCAAGAAAATTTCGAGCGAACTTTTCTTGCCATTGTTTAATCAATTGCTTTAAAAATAAACAATTGTATACTTTGAACAATGGCAAGAAAAATTCGCTCGAAATTTTCTTACCATTGTTTAATCAATTGCTTTAAATAAACATATTAATATCAGTTACGAGATCCGATTCACTATCACTAACAATTACAGGAGGAACACAATGTTTAACATGTTGAGTATATCCAGATTTGGAGGAAAATGTTCTTGAGCAATATGGGCATTCCTGGGGTATCATTTTAAGGTATTTGTATAGGATTTGAATTATTTACTTGCTATTGCCTTTGGTAAAAATGACCGTATTTATACGCAAATTTTTATTTCCTTCAGTAAAAATGGCCATATTTACATATAAAATTATTTATCATACGGCCGTGAATCTCATTAAGATCAGCCGATCCACAAAAATTTGTTACTTTGATCTTTTTTTTTGCACGTAATTAATAAAAAATATGTTTTTTCACCACAAAATACGTTTTTATTTTATTGTTTTTATTTTATTGAAGTTTTCTTTAAAAATCTTTGATCCCGGATCAGCCAAATTGAATAAAATTTTACTAGAATTGGATAAATGATCGGCCGATAAAAGCCGATCATATTTCGATTATTTCCAGAGATCGGCACATGAAGTAAAAAGTCAAATTTGCCTTAAATTTATTATTGAATTGAAAATTTTATTTGGTTTGTTACAAAAAATTTGCAAATTTTTATATATAAAATTCTTGCTAAGCCCTTTACTTTAAAAAAAACATATTTCCATCAGCACCTCCCCCATTCAAAATTGAAAAACATGCACACTTGTTAAATTTAGTAATATAGAAAAGAATTATATTAATTAGTCAGAACCTTTAAAGGAAAAAGGATATAATATTATCGAAAAAGAAGAATTTTTTTACTTACGGAATTAATATATTTTTTAGTTTTTGCCGTTTGTTCTATCATCATCTAATAAATTCTGACCGTTAATAATTTAAATAAATTAGTTAATAAATAGATACCATTATTACAATTTAAGTTCAAAATTATGAAATTTACCATATAATATTCTATTTTATTTTTCATTGTATTTTCATTTGTTTGTATTGTTTTAGACTTTGGGTCCAATAATACTGCGAACGTGGCTGTTACGAAGGCGAGATGCAAAGAAGATGGATATTCTCCAGCGAATACTCTTTCAAGTATTCGCGTAAGCACGCCCAAACTTCCATTTTGATTAAAAAGTTTATTGTAACATTCAGCCACTGCAGGATGATTTTTCCATTCAATTATCCCTGCTGATGAAGTGTTAGTATTGATGGGTGGCAAAATTACTTCTCCAAAATAGCTGAATAAAGCATCTCTAGCTTTAGTTGTCAAGCAACTTCGTAGGGATCTTTGTTTTGATAGAAGCTTTTATTAAAAAAAAAGATTATTATTATTTATTAGTTTTCTAAAACGTAAATATTAAATATAAAAAATTTACTTCTGGACAAATTTTGTTGTTAAAATATGAAATCCACTGCGTTTTAGTAGTGAATTTGTTGTAAAAGTCTTGATGTCGAATTTTGAGAAATTCCTCAGTTGCTTCTCATAATTCTTCTTTGGTAGGGTATATACTTATATTAAATGTTGCTTTAGCAACATCTTTTATTATGGTCTAAAGAAATATAATTTGAGTTATAATATGTATATGACTTTAAAATTTAAAAAAGCTAGACTAACCTTTATGAAGTTATTATCACCGGAATTATCAGATTCGACCATCTCCTCAATATGCTTCATTCTATTGCATAAAAATTCCAAATGTTTATTGGTTTTTACGTTCTCCTCGATTAATTTAGTGTTGAACTGTTTATTTTGTTCTATCATATTATCAACCTTTTTGTTGAGTTTTATGAGTTGTTCTAATAAAATAAATTTTTGTTATAAAATATAAATTATCATAATTTTAAAAAACGATAATATTCAAATATTTGCATACCATTAAAAACTTCATAGCTATTTTCGCTCATGCTACTCGTGCTACTCATACTACTTTCAATACCTCGGCGTTTGTTTGATGTTTCTTCACCCGCCGATAGAAGTTTTTGAATTTTATTTCGAAATTCTGATCTATCTCCGGACATGTTTGTAATGTTGATGATAATAAAGAATTATAAAATTTATGATAAGGTAAGAATCCTCACGAAAAAAAATATTGAGCAAGTCTTTATTTTACGGTATTTATGAATATTAAATGTACATACGTGGATATAAAAAAATCTAAATTAGGAAAAACTTAGAAGTTGCTATAAATGTATCCACGTGGAACCAATATCGATGTATGTGGAAAAGCTTAATAATATTTAATGGTTATGAATTAATATGAATGTACATACGTGGATCAGGGACTAAAATAGTACTGTAAAAGTCGGAAAAAACGATAAATTTTGAAAATATACGAAAATTTTCATTTTTCCTGCGACCTGTTAATGCCAATATAAAAAATAAAAACAAATCCCCTGAGCTCAATCAATACTAATGGTTACGAATTATTAAATATATATGTGGATATAAAAAAATCTAAGAAGAAGTATAAATCATACCCAGAAGTTATTAAATGTGCCTACGTGGAACCAATATCAATGTATGTGGATCAGGGTCTAAAATAGTACGTGGAACAAAGATCGAAACCCCAGAAAAATAAGATATATTTAAAAAGTATCCAAAAATTTTCAGTAAAATAAACATAATATATAAAAACCAATAAATTAAAGCCCGTCAGCAAATTTTTTGTACCTACGTGGAATCAAATCGATGTATGTGGAGAAGGACACGTGGATTTGGGTCTACATATGTGGATATAAAAAAAATCTAAGAAAAAGTATTAATCATACTCGGGTTATTATAAATGTACCTATGTGGAACCAATATCGATGTATGTGGAGAAGAACACGTGGATTTGGGTCTACATATGTGGATATAAAAAAAATCTAAGAAAAAGTATTAATCATACTCGGGTTATTATAAATGTACCTACGTGGAACCAATATCAATATATGTGGATTAGAGTCTAAAATAGTACGTAAAACAAATATCGATCAGGGTCTAAAATAGTACGTGAAACAAATATCGATCAGGGTCTAAAATGGTACGTGGAACAAAGATCGAAACCGCAGAAAAACACGATATATTTTAAAAGTATCCAAAAATTTTCAGTAAAATAAACATAAAATATAAAAACCAATAAATTAAAGCCCGTCGGCAAATTTTTTGATAAATCTGATTAAATCCTGATGCGAATACTAAAAAAGTATACATATGTAGTTATTCAGTAAAATTCGAAGCAGATATCACATATACGTACCAGGGACGATGATTTTTTGTTGTGATAAAATTTATAAAATATGTTTGTAATAAACTAGTATTTTGATTTTGTTTATTGGTGATATTTTGTTGGTTAATTAGCTTAATAAAGCAAAAAATATGAAAAAAAAACTAAATTAACAAAAAACTAGCTGTAAGTAAGAATCAAGATGCTGAAGTCGTGGTCAATAAAGGGGAAAATAGGCGAATTTTTTTGTTGAAAAAAATCGAGAGTATGAACAAATTCTTTTGAAAAAGGTGAAATAAAATGAAAAATGGTAGTAATTACTACCCTGATGGTAATTACCCCTTTGTTGATTATCTTGTAAAATAGCATGAATTTTCGCTATTTTTTTCATTTCTGGTATTAACTCGCAATTCAGCTTCATATAATCTTTAGCATAAAAATCAGTCGAAACTAAGAATTCCACCGTGTTGCATTAGGTAACGGAATTTTACGTGGTGATGCAATTCCATGTTCTTTTAAGTGAACTGTGTACGTCTTCGTGTAGGAGCATTAACAAAAACGTTCTTTATATCTTGCAGAAAGCTTTTTAGATGTTAAATTGGGAAAAGTCTCGCTGAAAAAAAAATTTTTTTATTAGTAAAGACAGGTAAGATTCAAAGATTAAGATTATCATAAACTATACCCGATTTATGCGCACAATATGGCGCATGTATAACTGAGCATAACACTTTTCATATAAGCCGCAGAATTAGCGTATAATTTTAACTTTACCGAATATTTCCGAGTTCTTTAAATTTTGCTAAGTGTCCCAACCTTTTTGAAAAATCCGAAGGCATCCGGTTTATTCATATCTAATCCGGATTTAAAAATAAATCCGGTTTGAAACTCTAGGTGCGAAGGATTTCGAGCGTAATATTTCGCAACGATTACGGTACGTAAATTTTCGAAGGATTTCGAGCGTAATATTTTGTAATGATTCCGGTACGTAAATTTTCGAAGGATTTCGAGCGTAATATTTCGCAACGATTACGGTACGTAAATTTTCGAAGGATTTCGAGCGTAATATTTCGTAACGATTACGGTACGTAAATTTTCGAAGGATTTTGAGCGTAATATTCCGCAACGATTACGGTACGTAAAATTTGCAAAAGTATATGCTATAATATTCCAGAAGTTTACGATACCCGTAAACTTACGTATGTTTACTCCGTAAATTTACGGACATCGTAACTTACGTAATATTATGCCCGATTAAATTTGCTGATGACTACTTCGAACAATAGCAAGAAAAGTTCGTGCAATGGTAGATCAAGTAGTAGAATATAAGGATTTTAATATACCGTATCTATTATTCACAGTAAAATACGTTATAAACGTATGATTTAATATACCGTATCTATAGCAGAAATGAATGATACGTTATAGACGTATGAATTTAATATACCGTATCCATATTTTGCGAATAGTATACAAAATACCGATATACAGTAGAAAGATATTTATACAATATACGTTACAAATGTATGAAATTAAAATACCGTATCATACAGTCTATTCACCGTATACTTTGTTACATTTTTTATTATTGGCATTTTGCGAACAGTATACATAATACTGATGTGCAGTATATAAAATTGCGAACAGTATCAAAGATGCGAATATACAGTATATAAACAGTGTGCATATTTTTTATAGGGCTTAATATCCGCCCAATCGGATAATGCAAAATTGATGAATGCATTACCTTTAGTTCAATCTCGATTAACAACTGGAAGTTTGGCAGCTTATGATGGGTTTGATTTTAATGAACTTTACCATTTTATGCAAAATTTTCATCAAAATATCGATAACACGATTACTACTGGTAGCGAAGAATTTCCGGGAGAGATGCTTACTCCAAGAAATCGAGTATCGTTACCAAATGCCACATATGAACTATTGGTGAAATATTATAATGATATATACGATTGGAATTTTACATCAATTGCTGATTTAGCTTCAAGTGATTTATCGTCAGGAGATTCCAATCAATCAATCGTTGTATTGCCAATCATAATCCAGTTTGGTCATATTCAGATTGCTGCCGAAATTTTTGGGTCAAAAAGTGCACCCCGATATCAAAGAAGTTCATATATTCTAGCCAAATTTATACAGGACGATGAGTCTATAGATATTTACCCTGGTCATGTTCAGTATTATTTCAAGCATACAGTTCAGCTGTCAATCGGTCCTAAGACGCATCGGCTCGCTTTTGTCAACTGGTATTTATGGGCACCAAATGAGAAAATAAGGTTTCATTGCAGAATCGGCAATTGGAATGATAAAAGTTGCAACGTTGAATTGTGAAAATATGATTTCCACGAATTATCTAGAGATGCCATCATGCCGATTCATAACATATACAGTCGATTCTTACCTAGCAAATTTACAGTTGGCACACGAAATCCAACTACTTATATGGCAGTCATACCAATTAATAGACAATTTCATTTGTAATAAAACAGAGTTCATTTACGTTTAAAATAAGTTATCTGATAAATAAATTTATAATTTACTAACAATCGGATTACAATTTGTTTTAAATTTATATATTACTAACAATCGGTCACTATTTGTTTTAAAGAGAGCAATCGGTAAATTAAACTAAACGATAGTTATCAATCGGTAAATTTAAACTAAAAGATAGTTATCAATCGGGTATTAATCTGATTGATATCTGATCGAAGTGTACACCAATTTCTAACTATTGAATAAATCAGGTGACTGATCAAAAAAAAGTTACCAATCGGGTAGATACCCAATTGGTCAGCGTTTTACCTGTGCCGTGTAAACACATTTTTCACGAACACATGTATGGCAATAAATTGTTGACTTCTGACGTATGGCAAATATTTCGTGAAATTTTTGAAGAAAGCGGATTTGAAGTGTATGAAAGTCAAGAGTCGTTTATAGAATATGTTCAAACAGAGCAACAGAAAAGAGCTGAAGATCGAAGAATTGCTGTGGGTGAATTAACTGAAAGAATGTGTGACAGGTATTGGCATGTTAAAGAAACAGGCGATGCCGAGAGGACACAATCTTTCATTTCTATATTAGAAGCTACTGTAAATCCGATTATCTCACGTTTTGATGATAATTCAAATGAAAAAACGTAGAATTATATATTAAAATTTAGTATTCGGGTTATATTAAAATTGTATAGGCTTGGCCTCGATTAAAATTATTTTAAATTTTAATATGTAAATATTAAAAAAAGAAAATTATCATTTATCGCGTATGCGATTCATCGCTAGTATCCATTTGTCATGTGATATGTCACGTGATATGAAGTAATAATTATTAAATCTCTTCTTACGCTTTCTTTTTATCCTTAAACTTTTTTTATACTTTCCACGAAACTTTTTTATCCTTCTTACGAAACTTTTTTTCCCTCCTTTAGCATTTTAACTGACACAAGTATTTATAAAGTTATTTCATTCATTTTTACTCTTTTTATCTAACTATTCCTTATAAAAACACTGATATTTTTACTCATAATTTACTACCTTAATTACAATAACACCACTTCTAATATGAATGTAAATGAATGAGCTTATACTGATGTTACTGACAGTACTGGTGTTACTGATGAATCATCAAACTTATTAGCAGCTGCAGGTATTTTTGCTATGAAATATGTTGTTTTGAATTCATGTTAGGATTAGGGTTAGGGTCAATGTTAGATTAGGCAATTTGCAAAATTTTTTGAATAAAAAAATGCAAAGAAAAAACAGAATTTGAACAAGCGACGTCATTCAGCCAACTTCTGTGAACTACTGGATGTCTATGTTCGCGTTCCTCCTATTTATACTTGCGACAAATCAATGAAACTTATAATTTTGAATCTTTTCCAAATAAAACCCAAAGTCCATACATGTGGACTTTATTGCCAAGCACCAAAAATCGTATGATTTCTAAAGGTGGCATGCCATTCATTGTATGAAGAAATACACATGCAAAAGTTAATTAAACTTCCGAAACATTATGAAACGCAAAGCCGAGCCTAAACCTATCAAAGGAGTAAACGCTGAATATTACGTCAGAAAGTTCCATGTGGAAACTATTAACTTAACTTGGAAGTATTAAAAATACTTTGAAACTTAAACCCCTTAAACTTTATTGTAGAATGAAACTTGGCGTCGCTTGTAGCATGACACGCGGTTTCACTTAATTTTAATTAATTAATACAAAAAAGTGAAAATGGTTGGATCAACTGGAGTCTCAGCAAATCCAAATTTATAACGGCTAAATATTTATCTGAAACCGGTGTAATATTTATCCGAAATTACGTGAAACTGCGGCAAAGCTGCAGTTTTAGCTGCGTCTAAACTGCACCATGCATAAGGTTGCTTGCCGAAACCTAGGGTTTAGGCAAGATGGCGTTTCGCCGAAAAGCGAAATTCTGCCGAAACTATATTAAAGTTATATTAAAAAACTGGCGAAACTTTGGAGAAAGGTGAAACTGCCGAAACTTATTATAAATGCCGAAACTGCCGAAACTCTGCCGAAACTATAATAAATCTATAGTAAAATTTTGACGAAACTAATCGTAGGATTTTGAAGAGGTTTAGACAAGCAACCTTAGCCATGCAGATCGTTTGCGTTAACTTCAACTGATTGTCTCACCCCAGGTGGGGAGAGATTATTTGACAATTGTCACGTGATTTGAGTAACCTAACGTAAAACAGCCAGCCACGTGCAAAAAGTTACGTGACTGGCCTTTTACGTAATACAACCCCATACTGCGCCACAATTTTTTCGGATCGGTTAGGGTTAGCAAATACTGCGCCCTCGGCTAAATTTTTATCCCTTTGCTTGATTACGTGATCACGCAGATAAACTTTTGATTGGCTAAACTTAGGGTTAGAGCACGTGACAGAAGCGGAAAAACTTTTGATTGGTCAAACCACTTAGGGTTGAAAGCCTACGTGCTTAAGGTTTGATATTATTTCCTTTTGTGCGATATCCATTTCACAAAAAAATATTTTTTGTGATTTTTGCAAATTCAAAATTTTCTTTTTTTGGAATTTGTGTAACCATGACTCATAATTCCGGCCGGCACTATAAGTCAGCCCGAATTACTGTGTCTGACTGTGTCTGAAAAATTTTTAATAATTTAGAAAATAGCTGTAATAATAATACTCTTATTATCAGTCATCCATAACATTCCTATATGAAACTGATTTTTTCTTTTGCGTTGTCACGGAATCCTCTAGACTGAACAATAATCTGTTGTCACAAATTGTGACTATATCCAAAAATAATGCTTGGTTTTATTTCTCTTGTAACTTGAATAGTCATCTTTTATATGCATCACATTACTATACAATATCATCAATACTGGTACAAAACAGGGTATTTCAAGTTATGTATTTTAATTTATATGATAAGGCAATATGGTAACCAAATTACATTTTATTTCCATTAATTCATTTCTCATTTCCACATTCTTTACTTGATATTTCCATGTTCATTTTCCACTTTTATACTTAATTTTTATATTTTTTATTCCTTTTTTCTTTTTCCCTTTTTATATCACGACTATAATTACATCCAATTCACTGGACAAAATAATCCAAATCGGCCAAAATTTGGCCAGCTGATTTTAGGCTAAATTTTATTCTAAAGCTAGATGAACTTTAGCTGATTTTTTAGCTACAGTTCGCTGCCACTTGCCTAAAGTTCAGCTTAGAATTTTGACCAAAGTTTGGTTAGCATTCAAAATAACTTTTGCTCAAGTTTGAATGTAAATAATAATGCATTTCGTCCAAATTTCGAATTGCTGAATGTTGAAGGAATTTTGTTCTAATTTTAGCCAATTTTTAATTATTTAAATTCTGAATTTATATTTTATTCTTTTAAATGTAATTTAATTTACATCTATTACTAATTTATTACTATAGTATTTACTATCCGAATGCTATCTGAAAAATAAAGTCAACCTAAAAACCGATGATACTTACAATGATACCTACAAAATAGACAAAAAAAAAATAAAATTAAAAAAAACTTAAAAAAAAGTTTGAAATAAATTGCTTCAAAACTTACCAATTTATTTCAATCAAAAAATCCTACTGAAAAGTCGCCAATGTCTGAACTGATACCTTAAAACTTACCAATTCCAAGACCTAAAGCTAAAAGTATAATACCTACAAAAAGAAGAGAAAAATTTAAAAAAGAAAAAAAATATGTAAGTTTTAATTATTATCCATCCAAATCCAAAGAAAGGAAGCCAGTATCTTACTGGTCAGAATAGTCCATTTCGGCAAAATTTTAAATTGCCAAATGTTGGACGAAATTGACCTTAGCCAATCAGTACCAAAAAAATCGGCAATTAATTTTATAAACGATTTGCACTGTAACGCCTGCCACTTGTCGTCAACAAATCGATCAGTAAAATTAGCAACAAATCGGTAAAATCAAATTGACAATTGTTAATAAACCTAATAATTATTACCGATTTTTGTACATTTAGCTGATTTTAATTTTTATAATAACAATTTATTGATTAAATTTTATTAATTCGTTTTATTAAAAATTGCATATTAAATCATTATCTATCTATCATTTATATACACCATTTACCATCCACCATCTATCATCCACCCATAATCCTCACCTAACCTGATAAAAGTCCAAAGAAAACTACCAAAAAAAGGAGGAAATGGCCAATAACTCATTTTTTAAATAAAAAAATTGGGTTTGAAAGAAATTTACCCGATCTGATAAAATCTGAAGGGAAAACCTACAAAAAAAGTAAAGAAATGGTTGGTCAACCATTTCTTTTAATAAAAAAAATAAAGTTTCGAAAATTTTTCAAAATTTTACCTGGAATATCGTTATCCATACCGGAACTGATTTTCTATAAAAAAAATATAAAAAAATCGTTTTTTAGCTAAAAACGTTTTTTTTTAAGTAAGTTTCAAAAATCTATCAAAACATTACTTAGAGAAACGGTAGAACTGATTCCTTACAAATAAGGTTACTTGCCGAAACCTAGGGGTTTAGGCAAGATGGCGTTTCGCCGAAAAGCGAAATTTTGCTGAAACTATATTAAAGTTATATTAAAAAACTGGTGAAACTTTGGAGAAAGGCGAAACTGCCGAAACTTATTATAAATGCTGAAACTGCCAAAACTCTGCCAAAACTATAATAAATCTATAGTAAAATTTTGACGAAACTAATCGTAGGATTTTGAAGAGGTTTAGACAAGCAACCTTACTTACAAAAGAAAATAAAAAAAACATTAATATAACGTTTTTTTAATTTTTTTTTGAAACTAACCAATGGGATTTTGTATCCAAGTCAGAACCGTTTCCTTACAATAAAATAATAAAAAAAAATGTTAATAAATGTTTTTTTTTAAATAGTTTCGAATTCTTTTTCGAAACTAGAGCTCCGAATGGGTCAGGTTGGGTCAGGTAATTGACCTGACCTGATCCATTTCATTTTTTTTGGGTCGAGTTGAATGTTAACCTGATTATAAAAAGTTTTAACTTGACCCAACCCATGGGTTAGTATTTCAGATCAGGTCAGGTACACTACGGCCGATCTGTAAGTTAAAAATTATAATATATTATGCATATAAATAAGTAATAATTTGAATTATCATCAAAAATATAAATATAAGATTTAAAAATTAATTTTTACTTGTTGCAATTGGGTATACAATTGATTCATCTATCTGTCTTAGAATAGTATATTTGAAGTTTTTCATATTATCCTTTTTTTATAGCAGATCTTAATTCCGAAATTGAGCAATAATGGTCTTCATTATTTTTATCAAGAAGATTTTCTAAATGATTAAGTAAAATAT
This sequence comes from Rhizophagus irregularis, assembly GCF_026210795.1. Taxonomy (NCBI): domain Eukaryota; kingdom Fungi; phylum Glomeromycota; class Glomeromycetes; order Glomerales; family Glomeraceae; genus Rhizophagus; species Rhizophagus irregularis. Next base: position 79,458 of record NC_089435.1, on the reverse strand, counting down.
TATATATTGGAATGGAAGATGAAAGTGTAATAAATTTTGACTTTGACATTTCTTCAGTTGCTTTATAAAAAACCTAAATTTTAAATTAAAAATAAATAAAAAGAACCAATTGCAATAAAATTTAATAAAAAACCATTATCGCAAATACACAACATAATTCTTTTAATGTTTGCCATTCATTTAAGGAAATTGAAAATCCTTCCAATTCGGGTTCAATTCTAATTGTTTCGTCAAGAGGCTATAAAATTAAATAAAATTTAATAATTTATTACTATTTTATTAGTATTTATTAATGATTAAAAATTTTACTTATTTTTTGAAGTTGAAGAGCACATTCTATCATTAAATACGTAGAATTCCAGCGAGTCTTAACGTCCAATATAAGATTTAAATCTCTAACAGTTGGATAAAGATCACATTGGCGTGAAAATCTGTCTTGACGCTGTGGTGAAGCCCGAATTTTAACTATAAGTTTTCTCAACAATAATTATTTTATATTAGTTAGATTTTTTATATAAATTATTTTTAATCATAATTTAATTTACCTTAGGGATTATGTCATTTGTTTTGTTATTTTTTTCTAAAAGTTCTTCTAAAATTATATTCTCATCTTGTGCTTCTCCAACTCTAATATGTTTTAATATCTCCTGAACTGTAAGGTTCATGATATGCGCAATACACCTAACATGATTTTCTTTATGGTGAAAAGCAATATGATTTTCAACACAAGTTTGTTCAAGTGATTTTAAAAAAGTATTATTATTGGCCACATTATTATCTGCTGCAATTGCAAGAATCTAATGATAAATAGATTTATTATGTTTACTGACTTTTATTAATATATAATTAATTTGTTTACAAAGTACAAACCTTAGTTAATATTTTTTTTTCCTTAAGGCATGTTACGAACATATTTGCCATATTTTCACCCAAATGAGAACCTGAAAGATTTACAAAATCGACAAGAATATCTTTAATATTCCAATCAGCGTCAATATAATGACCTGTTATGCCGAGAAATCCAATGACATTTGGTGAAGTCCATATGTCCAAAGCAAAGCTTATCTTTCCTGGAGTATTCTTTAATTAAAAATAGGTTAATTTTATTAAAAATATTAATTTTAACTTTAAACATAAATTATTTACTAACCTGTAATATATTTTGTATATTAATATGGTAACTTTTATACAGTTTTAAGATATTACTTTTGATAGTATCCGCCATTGAAATTTGTGCTTCTGCATTACAAATTTGTATTACATAGCGAAATTCAGGTAATTTAACAACTGTAAATGGCTGATCATCTGTAGCAATCCATTCAACAAGCTTTGCACGAAAAAGTTCATTAGAAAATTTCTATAAATAAATTTATAATTTATTAAATTAATATCTTGTTTTTAGTAAAATTGAAAAATTTTTTTTCTAACATAATTCTTAAAAAAATTATAAAAAATTTATACTCACAATTTTTACATTATTGGCAGACTGTAAAAAATTCTTTATAATTTCTGCTTATTACGCAATAGAAGGATTAACTTTATTTGGATGTAATTTATTAAGATGACAGAGTAAGTTTCCTGTTGAACCACTGTCCATATTATATTTACCATTTCTATCAAATTATCAAATTTAAAAATATTTTTTTCAGTGATTTTGACTTTATTTTGTATATCTCATATTTTAAAAACTTTATTCATTTCTTACCTACAATATCGACATTTTGCCCATGAAGTACCTTTATTATCTACAAATCTGTCAAAATGTTTCCATACTACGCTTCCTTTTTCATCCTTTTCGTCTAATGTACTTAAGGCACTTGAAGTATCATCTTTATTTTCAAGCTGAGACCCTCCTTTTTGATGGTTTTCTAATCCGATTTTCTTATTATCAAGTATTTCTTCAGGCTCTTCCTTTTCATCCGTAATATTAATATAATGAGTTCATTTTGAACGATGATTAAATTCAAATTCTTCATTATTGTTTTTTTGAAACATTTTATTTTCATATGGTATTAAAATAGAAAAGAGATTTTGGATCTGATAATCCATCTTATTATATATATTTGGTAAAATATAGCAGATCACGGTAAAAACTCCTTTTTTTTATAATTTAAATAATAATTAAATAACGAAAAACAATTTTTAATTTTAATATAAATTATCAAAAGATGTAAAGGCAGTAAAGCCAATTTTTTTTTTTATATTTTCTAATGGACCTGAAATTTTATTTTTTAAGAAAACTTTTCAATTGGCTAACTGAAATGATTTATCAGATTATACTAATTGAATTTTATTAACGTAATTGATTTATACTGGCGTAATTATTTATACTAACGTATCTGACGCAATTTACTAATACACACTTTATTATTGATTCTTTATTTAAAATTTAAGTTAAATTTTACAACTTTAATTAATGTATTATATTACAATATATTCAAATATTTAATGTTGAAGATCTATATTTATTCAAATTTCCAGTTTCACAAGCTCTATCCAAAATTTACAAATGAAAAGATAAAGAACGTTAGTAAACGTTCTTATATATAAAAAGAACAATATCCTGCTTCCTCTCCCTTTATTACACCCACAAATTGCAGTCCAAAATCTACAAGAAAAAGTTAAAGAACATTAGTAACTGAAACGTTTTTATATATTAAAAACAATAATCCCGCTCCCACCCCTCCCACTCTCTTTAAAACCTTACCTAATATCTCGTCTTTAATTCCAAGTTCTAGTCCAAAACTTATAAAAAAAAGTTAAAGAACGTTAATAAACGTTCTTATATATAAAAAAGAAATATATCCCGCCTTTAAAGCCATACCTACTGAGTTGCAGTCCGAAATCTAAAAAAAAAAAGTTATTAAAGAATGTTAGTAAACGCTTTTCATAAAAAAATTAAAAAGGTAAAATATTTTTACCGAAAAAAAAATAAATTTAAAAATTATTTCAAAATTAAATAATTTCGGTTTAAATAACCGAAAAAAAGTTTATTTTAAAAAAAGAAAATAAATAAAATTTAAATAATTTCGGTTTAAATAACCGATAAAAAAATATTTTTTTTTAAATTTAAAAAAATAAAATTATTTTTACCGAAGAAAAATAAAATGAGATTGATAAAATTTATCGATCTCCATATTCAGTTTTTTAAAAATCATATGATCAGCCATAATTTCAATTGTGTCACTGTAATTAATATGACAGGATATAATACCGTAATTAATGAATCAATTACGCTGAGAAGTATATATCAGATTTCTATAAATAAAATTTATATAGTGACCCAAATTTGACTTGGGTTATTCAAATCATTAACCCGACCTGATGATATCTTACTAATGTACTGACCCAACCTGAAAATTATGGATCAACCTGATGGGTCACCTGACCTATCGGGTTAGATTCGGAGTTCTACTTACATGTATTTGCAATAAGCAATATGATCAGTAAAATTTACTGAGCTGCGCTCAGTAAATCCCACCAATCATATTGCTTATTGCAAATACAACAGTTACTCCTGAGTAACTATTAAATATGAAAAGTGGTAACTAGATTATATGAAAGTGGTAGTTAAATTATAGTAAAAGTGGTAGGTGGATTATATGGTAGTAATTAGGTTATATGATGTGGTAATTAGATTATATAAAAGTGGTAGTAATTAGATTATATGGTGGCATTGAGCCAGAACTGGGATTTTCATACTACTAAAGTTTTTGATATATTTATTTAATAATTATATTAATCATTAATTTTTTATTTAGTTTTGTGAATATTTTTAATTCTAATTATAGGACCCCGGAAAATACTTATATATGTAAGGTACTAAGGTGCTTAGCCAACATAGAAAAATTTTATGATGTAAGAATTTTATAATGCTTAATTTTGAGAAAATTTTATACTATGTAAGATAATTAAATTGCATATTTTTGGTATTATTTTAAAATACTAAGAGTTTTTAGTTGCTTATTTTTCATATTTATAGAACTTTTTAAAATATTATATATTGAATTTATAATTAATTTTTATTTTATTTTCACTAACGGTGAGTGTTGATTTTGTACTACATTTCACAATTTTATATAAATACATAAACAAAAATTTTTTTTTGATGAAATTTCAGTTTTTTTTTTCAATGTTTTATTAATTATCTTTCAACATGTATAATATAGTAATTTTATATTAAAAATAATACACTGAGTTTAATAAAAATTAAAAAGATACTATTTATTTTGTTAAATAAAATTACTGTAAATATGTTTTACTTTAAAATATAATTTCACTACTCACCACTTTGGTTATATCAAATTGTCTTTTATGCTTAAGTAAGGTTGTTCAGCAAGTTAAATCTACTTGTATTTTAATTCTCATAAGGCTAAGTATGATATTTATATAGAAAAGCATATTTTTATAACGGTAATAACTTTTAAATTTTTCACTTTTTCGTCTACAACTTCAGAGCGTAATTTCACCACTTCAGTCAAATGAAATCGACTTTCTAAATTAATTGAAAGTTGTTCAGCAAGGTCGAAACTACTTATATATTAATTTTCATGAGTGTGGGTATAATACTTATGGAGAAAAGTGCATTTTTCATACCGGTACTAACTTCCGAATTTTTCAATTCTCCGTTTACAACTTCAGAGCGTAATTACACCACTTTAGCCAAATGAAATCGACTTTCTAAATTAATTGAAAAATGTTCAGCATGGTCGAAACTACTTACATATTAATTTTTATGGGTGTAAGTATAATACTTATGGAGAAATTTACATTTTTTGTAATAGTATTAATTTCGAATTTTTCTTTTACTGTTTATTAACTTTATTAATTGAATATTGTTAATCTACTTGTATATTATGTTTAGTTTAGCTTCACAACATATTTAAAATTGGATTTAATAAAATATATTAATTAATAAATATATTTTATAAATTATATGTGTTATAATAAAAATTTAATTAGGTTAGAAGATTAATTTGCTTATTTTTATATAATTTTTAAGGTTAGATATCAACAATGCTTAGCGATCATAGTAAAAACCTATGCTTAGAGCTACTAATAAAAAATATTTTTGGGACCTTACCTATATAAGTATTTTCCGGGTCCTCTAATTATGCCACTACCTCCTTAAATTCTAACATTTCCTCCACCTCAAAAGAAAAATCAGTAATATCACTTATATTTAAACGTCGCTATGTGGGAAATGTAGATGAATTTAAAACATATATTGCTTCACCAACTGTTTCTGGTGAAACTTTGGATCCTCTCAAATGGTAGCGAATTAATGAAACTCAATATCCACAACTTAGTAAGATGGCCCGTGATTATTTAGCTATATCTGCTACAAGTGTGCCATCAGAGCTGTGTTTTTCAATTTCGAAAAATTTAATTACAAACAATAGAAACCGTTTAATAGGAAAAACAGTAAAAATAAGTATGTGTTTGAAATCCTGGAATTATTTATTAAATAATGAATAAATAATTATTTATTTTTAAAATTATATTATTTTTTTTATTTTATTTTATTTTTTTCTTAGTATTATAAATATAAGTATCACGTTAATAAAGTAACTAATCTAATATCTATCTATATAACTAAAAAAGGTTAAGTGAAATATAATTAATGACTCACCCCATTCAACCGATTAACAAAGGTTCTAACCTTACATTTCATGTCTCAAGTGTCTAGGTTATATCCTTCATGGTCCGCCCATGGTTTTAACCCATGTCCGTGATATACTTTAACTTGTCATGCTGTGTCATAGAAACAAATCAATATATTATTATACTCACTTATAGTCATATACAGACATTTATGTCCGTGATATTTGTTGATGATGCTCCTTGTCAGATATGGCCATGATATTTGTTGTCAATTGCTCATGATGATACCCCTTGTCAGGTACGGACATTTATGTCTGTAATATTTGTTGATGATGCTCCTTGTCAGATACGACCATGATATTTGTTGTCAATTGCTTATAATGATACTACTTGTCAGGTACGGACATTTATGTCTGTGATATTTGTTAATGATGCTCCTTGTCATATACGACCATGATATTTATTGTCAATTGCTCATGATGATACTACTTGTCAGGTATGGACATTTATGTCCGTGATATTTATGATAACCTTTATCAAGCACAGATATTTATGTCCGTGATATTTATGATAACCTTTGTCAAGCACAGACATTTATGTCCATGATATTTATGATAACCTTTGTCAAGCACAGACATTTATGTCTGTGATATTTATGATAACCTTTGTCAAGCACAGATTTTTATGTCCATGATATTTGTGATAACCTTTGTCAAACACAGACATTATTTATGTCCATGATTTTTGATTTTTTGCACCTACTATCCAGTATTTTAATTATAAATAAGGCAATTTTATAATTTTTGACTGCATATTCATTTACCAATTTCATTAATAAATATTTTATATCACCTTATAACTATAATAAAAAAGGCAATTTTTTTTCAAGTTTACACATTAATTTGACCAGGTTTAAAATAATTTTGCACAGCAAAATTTGGCCAAAATTATTTGGCCATAATTATAAAATGGACATAAAGTCTGGTTTGCAAATTTGACCAGAATTATAAAAATGGACATTTATGTCCATTTTGTAAATTTGGCCAGCATTATGAACGTAAATATTTTAACTAATCATCCAGTGATCATAAATAAATAAATTATAGCTTGTTAACTTTATCTTATTAAAATATATTAAATGGTGGTAATGTGGCAATTTCATATTTCTATTAGGCCACACAAATTCAATTTTTTGGTTCACATAACATTGAAATTTAAAATCGACCTGGGACCAAGGTTTATTGTTTATTAGTAAAAAAAGTTTATATATATAATTGTGACATTTGATTGGTTGACTTTTAGAAGGGAGGAATTTATTTTCGCTCTAGAAGTTCTCAGCCGTATGATAATGTAGGGCTATTGATCGTGAAATGAAGTAAGTTTGATTTAAATTGGTGATTGGTTGTTGTACTTCGGATATTGTTTTAAAAAAAATTTTTTATTAAGAAGATATTTCTTTGTTTAGATTTGTTAAAAATTATGTTAGGATTATGTTAAAAAGTCAGGCAATTGGAAATCAAACAAAATAGGAGTTAGGTGATTATAATTTGATATTTGTAGATTTTTTTTTTAAAGTAGTTACTGTTAGAGCATTTAGCACGAAAAATGACACAAAAACTAGAAGGTAATTTTATTTTGTTATATTATATTATTAATATTTTTCTAAAATAAATTGTTTATTGTAATTATTATTTATTTTATAGACAAGTTTAATCGTTTATTTGGCTTTGATGGCTGCAAAAAAGGCGAAATTCGGTTGATGAAATTAATACTTGCAACCATATAGGTTTACTTACATACTTCGGAAAAATGTGAGAAGGGAAATTTTTCTTTGAATTGTGATGTGATATTACAAATATGTTAGGAAGTATATTCCCGTTAGTTCACTAATAGCAATTTAGAAAAATTTAATAATTTTAGATTTACTAGCTAGTGTCAATTATTTGTAGTAGTATATTTGATTATTTTATTAAAGTATCATAAAAGAAATCAGAGCTTTAATTGCTGATCTGCATGTGATTGATAGAATTTATATAGTAAAATGCGGTGTTATGTTAATTAATAAAAAAAATGCCGTTTGAAATCTCTGTTTTCCCAAGAAACAATAACGTCAAATACATACATAACTCCCAAAAAACTTGTTGCAACTGGCGCTATTATATCAGAACTTCATTATTATGTCCATATTTATATGACTTGTTTATTATTTTTTAAAAAAAAATTCAAGATAACTATTCCCATTTTGAGATTATGCTAAAACTTAATAAAAGTCCTTTTATTATTCATATATTTCATTATATTCATATTTTTTACAAACTGGACATATTTGTAAAAGAAAAAGAGATATAAAAGTGCGTAGTGTTATTAAAAATGTAATAGTTGACATAAATAATAATCAAAAAAAGTTTTATAAGCGTCAAAGAAAAGTTAAAGAGCTAGAAATCATTTATACCATAGAAGTAAAATACTAGTAAATACTATGAAATCTCCATTTCCCACATATAAAACTTTATAAATTGCAAAGAAAAAAAACTTTTTATAAAAAAATTTTTTTTTCTAAGATCTTAAACGTATATTGCAGGTGTTAAATTACGTAATTGTATAACAATATGGTTGCATTTTATTTGATATAAAAACATGATCGATATGGCTTATATATAAATGTTGCGCCGCATTTTATTATATAAATTCTATCAATCACATGCAAATCGGCAATTCAATTTTTAAGAATATATGTAAAATTTGATTTTATTAAAATAATAAATATTACGCATATAACCAATTATTATTTGATGATTTACTGATGCTTTTTAATAGATTAATAACGGATCAGAATTTTATTTGCCAATAATCGGAATACTGATTTGTTGTCAATTATTTACTAATTGTAAAATATAGTAATTTAAGAATTATCAATATTTAATAGGATAAAATATATATAAGTATTGGTATACTGATTATTCAATGATAAAAAAAATAAGAGTTGGCTCGAATCAAAATCCAAAATTGATTGGTCCTAATTTTTAACTGCTCTCAATTTACTGATTAACCGTAATTTGACTTTGTGATTTTTTATCGAAAATATCGAGAAATGTTTGGCAAATCAGTTCGGTAAATTTATCAATTTATCGAAATTCTTCATCATTTGACCTGTGATTTTTTATCAAAAAATATCACGAAATGTTTGGCAAATCAGTTCAGTAAATTTATCAAATTTATCAAAATGATTAGTAAAATTTACCGAAGTGATCAGTAAAATTTACCAAAACTGATACCGAAAATATCAGTTTGGTAAATTAGTTCGGTAAATCGCAAAACTGATACTGAAACCAAAATTACTGAAACTGATTGGTAAATTTACCAAAAGGTTCAATTCAGTAAATCAGAATACCGAAACCGTTCTGATACTGAAACTGATCGGTTCAGTTTGATAATTACCAAAACTGATCAGTTTGGTTTAGTAATTACTGAAACTAATCAGAGCCCTATACGCCGCAAAATAAAGGAAAGTAAAGATGTCTTGATATATTTGCTTGATTAGAGACATTCGTAACCAGTATCAAATCAGAAAATATTTTTGGATTCATAACTTTATATAGAAATATTTTTATGTAATTTTTGGGTAATGTTGATGTCCAGCTTGCGCTTTATAAGATTTCAATTTTTAAATTACTGGTAATTTATGTGAGGAATATCATTAACCCTAAATTACGTTCACAAGCTACATTTGGCGCAATTACTAACCTTCATATAAAAAAGAAAACTTCATTTATAATCAGACTTTTATTAACCAGTACTATCTGTCACAATATTCAAATAAAATAAATAAAATGTAATTCATAATTTTAAAGTTTAAAAAACTATAACCAAATTCTAATCATCAGCTGGAACAAAAAAGAAATATGACCACATTAAATCTAATTATTTATTAACTACTAATGTTTCTAATATTTTGACTTTTAAAATAATCTTTTATGAAAATAATATACTCATATACTTATAATTCATGCTGCACTATTAAATGTAAAATTTTAAAATCATGTGCTTAAGCTTTCTAGTTCGACATCTATCACTATTCTTTTATTTTGATTTGTTTAATTTGATATTGATTCTAGAGATATGTGAGTTTAAACACAATCCCTGTTAATTGTGAGTCTGTATCACTAGTCGAAATAAGGCAAATCAGAAGTAAGGCAAATCAGCCAAATTTCGGCCAAATTTCGGATAAATTTCGGATATGATCGATAATCGGCTGACATTCAGCATAGCTGATTTGCGGTGCAAAATTCCGATTTCGGATATGATCGATAATCGGCTGCATATCAGATGACATTCGGCATAGCCGATTTGCGGTGCAAATTCCGATATTTGTTTCAAATTCCGATGTTTGCGCATTATAATATTTCGACATTCCGATAATTATATTATATGTAAATTTGACATTTAATAATTCCGATATTTGTATTGTATTGTTTTAACATTTAATAAATTTCGATATTTGTATTATTTGAAATTTGTATTATTTTGAAATTTAATAAATTCCGATATTTGTATTATTTTAATAAATTCCGATATTTGTATTATTTGAAATTTGTATTATTTTGAAATTTAATAAATTCCGATATTTGTATTATTTGAAATTATATGTCATTTCATCAAAATAAAGTTCGAAAAAGATACTAATTTCAGCGAATATGAAATTTTCTATTGACTGGATTTACCGCTAAATAGACGTTTGAACTTCTCCTGCCTGAAATTCAGTATTTCGTTGGTATAAATCGGCCAAGAATATGATGAACTGGAATAATACAGTCGCGGGATTCTGGGTAAAACTCGGTACCCCATAATTCAACATTGCATATTTCGTCATCTCTAACTCTGAAATGATACCGAATATTTGATGATTCTGCAGGTTTATACCAGCGAATAAATGCTAGATTATGTTCGGATAACCCATCCGGCAAATTAATGGCATGTGTAAAAAAGTATTGGACTTGTCCAGGATAGCAATCGATATCACCACTTTCTGTCATAAATTTTGCCAAGATAAATGAGCTTTTTACATGACGTGATGATATCGAAGAGCCGAATATTTCAGAACCAATTCGGCACCTTCCAAATTGATTCATTTTAACTTGAACTATTATCGAATCTTCTGCACCCTCTCCAAATGGTTTACGAAATTCCATCGTTTCGTAGCTCGCCATGTAGTATTCAACTATTAAGTCAAGCATATCACTTGACATTACAATATCGTTAAATACTGGTCTGAGCATTTCGCCCGGAAATGCTTCTTTTCCTGTGGTGGTCGATTCATGAATGTTTCTTGAAGTCAACCAAAATCGCCTCATTTCATCAGCAGAAAATTGGTCGGCTTCTGATAGAGAGCCAACAGATGGTCTATTACTAATCAAATCTAGGCCCTTTGATTCCACGCCGGAATTAATGATATTACTGATTTGATTATCAAACATCAGGCGGCGCATAATTTCTGGTTCAATTTTCCTTCTGCTATTCGGAAAAGAGCCTAAATTTATTTTAAACAAAAGTTGATAAAAATGCATTATTTTAGAAAGTAACAAGAATATTTAAAATATTATACCTAGCATGCCATTCATGCGCTCAAAGGAAAAACACCAGAATGTATATAAAGGTCCATAGTCGAGTGAGCATTCACATAAGTGAAGTGATAAATGTAAATTCGGTGTGATTTTATCACGACCGTAATTTTCTTCTATCAACTTCACTGGGCTTAATTACCTCTCTGATGCGCCTCTCTCATGAAATCGACTTCTACAATTCGACTTACTGAAATTGAACAAATTCTCACAAAATTCACGAGAATCTTCCGGTCATTCTCAGAAAGATGTTCCCAGAGAGAAACCGTTGCATATATTGTAAAAAATATTCGCCATTGATCCGCAGTAAAATTTGAAAACCCATCTCCACAATCGACTTTTTCCGGGATTCGACCCAAGTCAGCTGGAACTTTAAATTCATCCATTTTTTTCTGAACTGTTTTCAAAATATGTGTTGTTAATACGCCATTTTCGATCCAAAGTCTTCTTACTATCCATTTTGCGATGCCCAGAAATAAGCAGTGCATCGGGTCGATTGTAATGAACCGAATTGGATCGAAATATGGTAGACGCAATAATTTGGACCATCTAACTCCAGTTTGCTTTACAAATCGCTTTCTTGCTGCGTCCGAATTACAGCGTCTCCATCCTATAGCATCTTGACGATGTTGAGCCGAATCACGGCAAGTAAACCATTCGTCCATTTCATTTATCCCAGCAAAATTATGCTGCCGATTTTCATAATTCGCCTTCTTTTCGCATCTATGACACGACACCAAAGCGGAAATATGTCCGCAAATTTTTCTTGCAGCCGGTATGTCACATGAAATAAGAATCAGAGCTGCGCGAATTCTTTTTCCTTCTTGACATTCATACGTTTTATTTAATGTCACTCCTTCCCAAAGTGACTTCAACTCATCAATGATTGGCGCCAGATAGTGGTTAATCTTATGTAAACTTACTTCATCTGGGCTGGGTAATAAGCCAAGAATCAAGATATTATTGCGCTTGAATCTGACATCCCTCGGAAGGTTACCGATTGCAGCGTATATTACTCCGGTGCTGTGGATTGTGCCGTCGAAGGGTTGAAACCAATCCAAATTCAAAATCAATCCGAGGTGCGAATCAGCAACATCAGATCGGAAAAAATTATTCGAACTTTCATCTGTCGTTTCTTTAAAAGTTTTCCAAACTTCACCATCGTATATATCAGTTAGGATATTATCGAAAGTTGGACGATTTATCCAATGCCTTAGAGAATTTTCAAAGTTAGGTTGACGATACATTGCTTCCAATTGCTGCTTAATACTCACAAACGGAAATAATAATTCAGGTTTCGATTGAAATTTGGTTATTTAACAATGTTGTTTTCTGTGCCAAAGGTGTTTGGCACAACCTTAATCTTCGAGTTGTCGAATTAGGAAATTCGACATGGCAACACTTCATGATGGCAGGTTGCTCATTTTGGAGAAAACTTTTTATTTCCTGTTTGTTGTATAATTTGTGGCATTTGGAACACGCCACAAAACTACGAAACCGGTCTTCAAGATTAAGGGCTTTTCTTGCTAGATATAAAGTGTCAGGAAATGTGTCAAAATCAGGACTACCGATTTCTGTTAGAACAAGCTTCAAGAATTTTATCAATGATTCTGTAGCTGTTTCTGGTAAGTTAAACCTGGTTCGGAAGCTCATGATCCATAATAATATCCATAAGAACCGATTATTTATTGATTGTTCAGTATCAGAATCTTGAAATGGTTCGAAAGGTGGACATGAATAATCTTCAAAAATTTCGTGATATTCGTCATCATTGGATGGTTCATTATCGGATGATTCATTTCTATCATCGATATTTGCATCTTCCTCCGTAGTATATTCAGAAGATTCAGAAGATTTATCATCTACTGTATCTCCTAATTCAGCAATTATAACCGGTTGAACATATTTTCTTGATCGTTGTCTACTAGGCAATTCAGCTTCCGATTCTCTCATTCGTGGTTCATCTGATATTGAGGCACTTTCGTATGGTTCGTCACTAGGCAATTCAGCTTCATCAGGTAGATGTACTTCTGTTCTTTCTGAATCATCATCTTCTGAATCTTGGTTAATTTCATGGATAGTTTTCGTACGAGGATCTACTAATCGTCCATTACATTCAGAACAATTACATGCAACTAACCTTCCAATACGTGATGATGTAGGATAAGATTGATTTGAAGATTCTTCGTCAATTATATTTGACACTGATCTGGTTCTTTGTATACATGATGAAGGTATGGCATGAGGTCTAGAATCTGATTCTTCATTGAGTATACTTGATAATGATCTTTTTCTCGTCATTTTTGTGAACGTTTTTCGAAATAAAGTTAATTGTTAATAATATATCAATAATATCAATATAATTCGTTTAAAATACTTAAATTAGAATAAATTTTATTAAAATCATCAACTGCGTCGATGTAATACTAAATTTATTAAAATCATCAATCTACACTTAAATTATAAATATAAATCATTCGATTAATAATATTGATAATAAAATAGACTATTCGATCGATCAGTATGATGGCGAAAGTTTCTTAAAGTTTAATTTTTTAAACAACTTCATTTTTTCTCACCAACCTTTTTCTTTTTAGAGTTTAATCTTTTTAGAGTTTAATTGTCGATATAATACTTAAATTATATTAAATTTATTAAAATCATCAACTATCACTTAAATTATAAATATTACATGATGTCGATTTGCGTTCAAATCGTTCGATTAATAATATTAATAATAAAATAGACTATTCGATCAGTATGATGGCGAAAGTTTCTTAAAGTTTAATTTTTTAAATAAAACTTCATTTTTTCTCACCTTTTCTTTTTAGAGTTTTAACGTCTAATACTCTTCGAAACCAAAAAAAAAAATAAAAAAATAATGAGCCAAAATTCGCAACCAAAAAAAATAATGATCCAAAATAGAAAAAATAAAAATACTGAAAAAGGTTTGGCTAGTGATAATCGAAATAAAACGATTACTAACATCAATAAAAGTTCGTCCAATATCCAACAAGCTGTTGAAGGGACTGCCACGCCAATTCATGAGCGAGCTCAAACTACTAACATCAATAAAAGTTCGTCCAATATCCAACAAGCTGTTGAAGGGACTGCCACCCAATTCATGAGCGAGCTCAAACTACTAACATCAATAAAAATTTGTCCAATATCCAACAACCATCTGCTGCGCCAAGTCATGAACGAGCTCAAAGTGTAAAAGAGAGATATAAAAATCTTCGGCTTCCGGATTCGTCCAATACTCAACCACCATCTGCTGCACCAAGTCATGAACGAGTCCAAAGTGTAAAAGAGAGATATAAAAATCTTCGGCTTCCGGTCAGATATCAAACTAATGAACCTATTTGCGATGATGATGATGCATCAACAGGTCTGTATCGTGTATATATCGTCAGTTAGATTTAGTATTTTTTTTTTGTTGATTTTACATTTTTATACAGAGAATCGGAGGTTATCTCAAGAAGTATCCAATTTGCGTGCGAAGTGTTTACAGTTAAAACGACGAAATAATGAATCAACCAAACATACAGCTGTCGTTGCCACTGAAATAGCTCGCTTACGAGAAGATAACGAATTTCTTGCTGGTGTTAACGCAGAATTCGGTTCTGAAAATGACGACTTGAAAGAAGAGGTTAACGAATTAAAAACGAAACTCGAACAATACCAGATACGATCATCATCTGAAAGCCTTGATTTTATTGATGTTCCAGAAGAACGGTTAGCAAAACGGTTCAAATCGGATGGGTCAAAAAAAGTAAAGAAGACGGTACACTACGCCGAAATCAACCAAAAGAAGAACAAGAAGAACAACGTGAAAAGGAGGCGAGGGTTTGTAATTTTGTAATTTTAGGCAGAATTGTACAGTCTTTATACTTTTATACTAATTGTTCCGATTTAAAGATTGAAATGAAAATGATCCTCAAAACTATTAAACCTAATGACAATTTGGATGATAACGAAACGTTTAATAGTCCAAAAAATGTTGAAATTCGCAGTAGATTAATTCCCGAACTTCGAAGGGCGATGTTTCCGAATTATAAACCTTCAGTAGCACAATTGACGAACTGGTTAAGCGCCCTCCATAAGTCGTGAAGATCACAAACACAACTGAAAAAAAGTGGAAAAAGCGACGAGGACAGTCGCAGAGTTCACAACAACAGTCGCGTACAAAATGTAAAATTGTCGAATTTTTTCCTTTATCATCATGTTAATGATTTATGCTAATTTTCTTATATATTTATCATTTAAGAAAAAATTGCGTCGAATTAAGGCTGCAAAGGATCTTTATAGGAAAAGTGACGAAAGAATAATTGGTTATGAAAAACGCCAATTATTAAAAATGTTGGCAAATCGATCTTACCACTCGCCGGAAATCAGTGAGTCAGATGAAGAGAATCCAGATAAGACGATCGTATGCGTCTATGATTATTCTTGGCGATCACAAGAGGTTTATACTTCGATATTTATTATACTTCGATATTTATTATACTTCGATATTTATACTTCGATATTTATACTTCGATATTTATACTTCGATATTTATACTTCGATATATCACTCTTGTTCCTTTCTTTATTTTGTATTTATTTTATTTATATTGTCTTTTTTAG
This sequence comes from Rhizophagus irregularis, assembly GCF_026210795.1. Lineage (NCBI taxonomy): Eukaryota > Fungi > Glomeromycota > Glomeromycetes > Glomerales > Glomeraceae > Rhizophagus > Rhizophagus irregularis. The sequence goes on along the minus strand of NC_089435.1, from coordinate 63,608 downwards.
CTAAAAAATTTACTTCGAAACGTCATCGACTCACATTCGGCAGATATTCAAACGGCAAAATTACAACGACCTCGCCAGTATGATGATGAAGTTCAACACTTCGACCGAATGCATTCTGAAAATGCTCCACAATGGTCATATGTCGAGCAAGAGGATTTTATATATGATACGGAAATCGATAGTAGAAGTGGTTTCGACGAAGATGAAGACTATGGTGAAGAAACGGAAGAGGTGTTAATCGATAGTCAAAAAAGTGGAGCTGGTGATGATTTAGCTGAATGAAGCGGGACTATCAATTACATTTATTTTAAATTTTTTTTTTTCATGTATTATTCGTAAATATTTCTGATAATTAATATATAACGATAATAAATTTAAATCGAATTTTCTATATATAATAATTTTCCGAATTTAGTATGATTTAGTCTGATTTATGTCCGATTTAAGTTTCGAAGTACATCTGATTGACTGTCCAAATTTAGTATGATTTAGTTCTGATTTATGTCCGATTTAAGTTCCGAAGTACATCTGATTGGCAGTCAATCGGATAACAATCGGAATATATTTTTTTGTAAAAATCGGACATATTTCAGCCGTAATTTGACCTAAAATCGGATATCCGATTTTTAGCCGATTTGCCTTATTTCGACTAGTGACGTATATTGGTTAATAAAAATAAAAAATAAAAATTATTACAGTATACATGTATTAATTGTATTATGTATTAATACAAATGCATTATATCATAATTGTACTGCATTATTGTATTATCATTCTTATTAGTACTATATAAATTGAATTACTTTTTTTAAATACAATCAATGTAATATTCTTTTAACAACTATTAAATGGCATCATAATTTAATTAATCAAAGCTTTCTATAAATTATTGTCATTATAATTGGTATCATGACCATAAATTATGTGAAAAGTGTAAAATGAAACTAATAAATAATAAAAATGACAATAAAATTATTAAAAAAACCAAAAATCTTTAATTTTAAATATGTTCAAAATTTACTTACATAAATATGAGTTCAAAATCGATTTTGCATAATGCAAACTCAGCATTCTTAGGATTTAAGTTTAGTGGAACTGCCCAATTTTTCTCTAGTTTTATGATTATGGCATTAAGTTTGCCAATCTCAACTGATGAATAATGCAATATAGTTTTCTCCAGCTAATCATTTTTGGCCTGAATGTTAAGCTCCTGTCTCAGTTTTCTCATTCTCAGCAACCTCCTAGAAATCTCAACATTCTTGCCCTTGATCTCTTTCTAAGCTCAGCAATCTCAGCTAAGAGCTTGGTATTTAATTCTCTAAATGAATCAAAGGATTAAGCATTTGACATTAATAATAAAATGTGAATTATTTAATGTTTTGTAGTAAATGTAAAGAATCGCCTTATTAATGCAGAATTAAAATAAATACAATGATAAGGACTTTACTCGGGATACATAACTTTTTTTTTTATACTAGTGTCTACTGTCTATATATACGATTATTTTTCGAACAAGACAAGACTATCTCACTTATCTTCTATTTTTACCCGTTTTAATAATTCTTGCGATTCTAACTGGTAATCAAACACCCACTTAATTTGACCAAACAAGTTTTCAACAGGCTTTGCCAAGTTCTCATAGGTTAAAACAGAATTATTAATTGGTAATGATAATAAGTGCGACAAAGAACTTAACAACACTTCTACCTTCTCTTCACTATTATTCTCAGAGTTAGATGAAACTAGTTTGATTATGACCTAATTTACAGTGGTTGATACAATTCTATATATTACATCTTCATATAAACTTGCCGTATCATAGTTATGTTTTTTAGGATTGCGCTGTATAAATATTTGTAGTTGGACTGCATTCTGTACAATACCTTGATTGATGTTCTCTTTTTTTGCCTCAGTAACTGTGATGATTGTATTTTTCACTTTTATGACCAAATCAATTGGTCTTTTGCCATGACTTCCAAAAATTTCATATTGGGGATAGACTTTCACCTCACTACCAAAGATCCGTAAATAATGCAGAAATAAACTTGCAATGAGCGGCTTCATTGGCACTAGTAATGTATTGGAATATCTTATATAATTTCAATAATTCTTTCACAACCAAATTTCGGATCTCTCTTGAAGTATTTTTGACACTTCCATTAAAAAGTGATAATCTGTTATAATCAATCTGCCTTCAAGTCAAAAAATGCCTTTATCTTTGGAAAAGTAAATAAAGAGAAAGGTTGTTATACTATAAAAATAGTCAAAGATGCTGTACATAAATTAACTGATCAGAATTGACATGTGAATATCCTAATATATTAATAGTGCTTGCACATATCCACAACTATTTTCAAATTCACCTTGAGATTAGCAATCCAGATAATTCTCAATAAATTCTCGTCAGCAGAAAATTGAATAACTTTACACTCTATCGCAATTTCCACTGTATCACTTTCTACCGTTGCACTCTGGCTTGTCTGGTCTAAATTTTACGCATTTTACCTGTTAAAATTTTTCTCTTCAAGCTAACACCACTCATTACATAACCTATTACAATATGCTTGTTTTTGTCCCATCTGGAAATACTAAATATTCATAAAGTTTCTTCTTAAAGCCTTCCAATGTCACCATTTCTTGGGTTACTGTCATACGCCCATATGTTGTAGTACAGTGAACTTCTTTCGAGAAGAAAAGTGTTTGCTGATCTTTGAAAGTAAAAACAATTCGACACCACTAAGCTCATCCTTGATATTAACATTTATTTTTGTATTGACAGTGATTAATTTTTTATTTTCTTCTTTGAGGGAAATTGTCGATCTTCTATAACTTGAGTTCTTTGGACGCAACGTTATCAAAAAAGACTTTTGATTCTCCTTGATAGCATTTTTAAACTTGCTAATAGACCTGTTTATTTCAATATCAACTGCGAATGCATTTTCATAGGGGTTTTCACCAATGACCAAACAATTGAGAATTATAGTTGACATTGCAATCTTTGGCTCAGATAAAAAAATAGTGTTGCGTTCCAGAATATTTAGTGGGAAAGTAAACGTTAATATAGGTTTTTATGTCGCACAGGCATTGCATCATTTCTCGTGACCTTCTTTGATATCGTTACAAAGCAAATAATTGAAAACATTATTATGACTGATGATCTTTTAGTAATAAAATAAATTATTATGACTGATGATGTCAATGGTTGCTTTAAAAGAAGATGTAAAATAAAGAATGGAAAAAGTATGGAAAGATATTATTATAAGGATTTGTTGATGATAAATGGTTGCATAGATCATGGTAATTTATTTCACTTTTAAAAATTAATCAATTTTAATATTTATACAGTAAAGGAAATTATTCATTGAGCCAAAGAACTATTCTAGAATTACATTTACCTTAAACTATAATCTAATTTATACTGTAAAATTTTCTATAAAATTTAATAAATTATCGATGATTTTATATATCTTCTTTTTTTTTTAAATGTTGAATCATGTACCATTTTATTGTTCCGCAATATCACAAATCGCAATTAATCCGCAATTAGGGTATTGCAGACACATCCTTAATTGCAATGGATGCTGGATCAAATGTTCGTTCTGTATGAAATTTAATTTTTTTCAAATACAAAAGAAATGTAAAATGATGGAAATTGCAAGCAAAACAATATGATGCTATCAAAGAGACACAGATCCTAGGTCATTAAATGCGAGTCCCAGCATCAAATTATTTCTTTGCTCTCATATTTATGTAGATCTATCTAATTTTTTTCTATCTAATTATGAGATTCCATTTTCTACAAATACGAAATAAACTGTATTTACAAGATCCTTGCCAATATAAATCACTCCTATCCACACAGATTATATAGAAATTTTCGATTTTAGCTAACTTCCGCAAGAGAAGTTTCCTGAGAATGAATAATTTCGAATCTACAGTGAGCATAAATTGGGAGATTAGTAACTTATGAAAAAAAGTAATGTAATATTAATGATTTACTTACCTTTACATCTCATTTTCAGAATATTCAATCCGCCTTGATTTTTAAGAAATTTGACGAGTAATTTTTTTATCACCAGTAAGATACTGTGCCAAACATTAAGAATTCGACACGTGATATTTTTGATGTACTACGCAAACTTTTGCTGTGCCTTTGCATGTGACGAGATTCATGTGAATAATTTCACTGCGCCTATTGTCAAAGATTTTCTTGGCGAAAAAGAGTAATATGACCGTTTTATTTTGGAACATCTATAGAGGCGGGGAAAATCGATTAATGTCATGATGACATGTTTCAAGAATCTAGCCGAATAATAAACCAACTTACCTTATTATTACTTTGCGGAATATACGAGTTCATTTGATAAATGATATTGACGATGTACTGTAAATAATGGTAAGACCTGAACAGTTGAATTTTTGTTTGATTTTTGCTTTTCTTGCACAAGACATATAAAAGGATTCACTAACCAGGACATCACCTTTTTATATAATTTGCAGTATCGATTTTGTTATAAACTTTTGGGGAAATTACATTAATATGATGGCATCACGAAAATCTGATCAACAGATCTGCTTAAAATCATAATAAAAAACTATATACAAAGGAGGTCTTTTTTGTTAATGAGGGATTGAGGGAATTGTGTATGCTAAAATTTCTCGAACAAATTTCAAATATCATTGATAAACGCAGTAACGTTAGAAATGACAACATGTATCACGGGAACAAATAATTGCACGTTTTTTCTCGAACTTTCCCACATATACTCAAAGCTTTATATACTGACACCATATGAAAAAAAATATAATGTCTGGTAAATTAATATTGCCTTTTCTTTATCGTTGAGAAAAAATATATAAAATACAGGCTACATGATGACACTAATTTTATTTGGTTTTACAAGATAATCTATATTATATTGCACGAATCTATTAAACATTATCAATCATAGTTGTAATAACGAAACCGGTTGTGCAACTGATCAGATCAATCTGTGCAACAGTCGATTTTTCATATATACCCCAAATTTCCCCTTTTACAAAAAAAAATTTCTTTCATTCGTTGTCATACAAACAAACAATAACACAATAACGTACAAAATGTCTGAAGTTACAATTTCTGGAACGGAAATCAACCTTTGGTTACTTGTTCGTGGAGTTGCTACTATTTTTGAGGTTACCATAGGAAGGGATAACCGTATTTCTGAGCTTAAGAAAGTTATCAAGAAAGCTAGAGAACCTGAGTTTGATAAATTCGCCCCGGACAGACTTAAGCTTTTGAAGCTTAAGAACCCTGTTGATGACGACCATATTTTCGATATTCAAAACTTGAAACTTCAGGATTACGAGTATGAGAATGATGATGTTTATCTAATGAAGGATATGCGAAAAATTGGTACTTACTGGCCTGAAAATCAAGCGCCTCCCGAAGATCTTATACACGTTATTGTAGAAGCGCCTGATGTCGCCGGCGATGGTAAGTGATCGTAATAAATCTGGTCAACGTGAGTGAATGTACTGCTTTTTCGCCGTTACTTTTTAACTATTTCCATTTTATTAGAAAAAACAATTAAAGATTTAAGATATGAATTATTCGTTTCTAAAACGGACAATACAAGAAAGTCTTCCTCCGTGTACAAATATGTGAGAGGTATGGGAGTCGTACGACCTTGGCAAATCGAGATGGATATTGATGCAGAGCTACTGTTTGGTCGCCAAGTATTTCTTCAATACCCTGATGCTCCTATACAAGGATCAAGTGAAACCAAGGTAAATCAGCCATTTTGCGTTAATGTTGTGAATGAAGTCGTAAAAAGGTTGAGCTTAGAAAGCGAGTTACTTGTATTTGGAGATTATGGCAGCCGGCAAGAATATGAAGTTTACGCTGATATCATAATTGGCCATAAAAATTACCGCAAAGAATTGACAAATAGCACACCTGATTTATCAAAAGGCTTGGGTTGGGAAGTTAAGAATGATTTAAATGATAATTCAAAAGTAATGGTAGGGAAAGGTCAATTAATAAAATATGCCAGGGCATACCTTACAGCGGATAGACCTCTAACACGCGTTTTCTACGGATGTTTAACTGATGGGAAGCTTTGGAAATTTGCGAAAATACAATTATTAAATGATATTAATGGTGCCCCAAAAGTGAAGTTTGAGCAAAGTACCACTTATAGATGGAGTGAACACACGGCCTCACTTATCGCTGGCCTAATTGGTCGTTATTATGATGACCTGATAAAGAAAAGGATGAGTATGTCATATATGTCAATATAATTATTATACTTACAAAAAAATAAAAAATACCTATACTGTAGTTTATAATAATATAAAAAATTTATTAATTCGTGTTTAGTGATGTTAATAGTTTTGTACTAGGTTGTTAATAAACATATCATTACTTTAGGTGGAAACAAAGATAATACATATACGTATAGGAATAAGTCATCAATTTCTTCTGAAAGTCTCTTGGCTTCCTTCATCGGAGAGGACATTCTTATTAGATTAAAATCTGGAAATTATATCCATGTGCAGATTACATCTCACCTTGGAACTGGAAGAGAGTGTATAGTTTTTTTGGCACAAGTACGTGATTATGGAATAAAGGATGCCGTTTTGAAGGTAATTAATCCTGAGAATGTCTCATACTGTGTATAATAAACTTGCCATATTGATCATTTTTTTATCTGAAGATTGAAGTTTGCAAAAACACTGAAATCTTTCAAGTTTGCCGTGAAATATCAGTGTTGCGTGCACTAAGTGATCTTTCTTGTGTTCCCAAAATTCTCTTTGAAGGTCATACAATGGGAGGTTCCCTGGCTTTACTTACCGATTTTGCGGGACTACCCCTGGAATCATGGATTTCTGATAACGGTAATATAGATGATTACACAATTTTTCAAATAATTCTGGATCTATTATCGTGCTTGGAGAAGATACATGCCCGTGGTTACGCGCATGGAGATGTAGCCATACGAAACGTTATACAGAGAAATGGTCATTTCTATCTTATTGATTTCGGCCTTGCAACTTCGTTGCTACTTCACTTCGATCCATGGCAAGAAATTATTCAGGACTACGACGGATTGTGTCAAATCATTGGAATTATCAAGTTTGGAGAGAAAATGTCATTTTCAGAATTAATAGACAAGTTGGAGGGAGAGCTGAAATCATTTGTTGCGTTTGTCGAGGATGCGAGTAGGTGGAAAACAACTGATGAAGGGAAGTGTTTAGAAAAATTTGGTGCTATAGTTAGACAATTTTATGAGAAATTGCCTAGGAAGGTATTGCGGATATAACAGAAAATATTAATACTTTGTTCCACAACTCCTTCCATTTCCTTTTCCACATTAATACTGTCCACTCTGGCGCATTATCAAAACTAATTGAAATATTCCTTTTACAGAACTAGAGAAATTAAAAACAGAAATATTAAACAGTTAAATCTCAAAGAATAGTTTAATTACCACATTTGGCATATAAATTTTAGGGGGGTGGATGGCTTCAAATCATCTTTGTAAGCACTATGGTGGCTGTCACCAGCGGCAAAATTTTCTTTTTGCCATATTACATGGAATTCTTGTGGATTTCCATGGAATTTTTGTATTTTTATTAATACTACATATCCAACTTTAACCCATAATATTTATTAAAATTCTTATTAAATTCTATAAAATAATCTGATAGAAATGTTCAGTACATGTTGCTCTAACATTTTATTGGTTTAGTTTCTTCTTTTTATTATTAAACTAGGAACTAGGAGTAACTGTCATGCTGTGCCAGGAATAAAATTTGCCCATGCCAAATCAGTCACCAACCAGTCATCAATCGGGTATCAAGTCAAGAAAAGTAACAATAATATGGCTATATTTTAGAAATAGGCTTGATAAGGTTAGAAGAAAATAATCATATAAATTTATATAATTTACATATTTATACTAATACAAGTGAATTGTATATGAATGTTATATATAAAATATTATATGAAATATTGTTATATAATTTTAAAATGTGAATTCTATTTATAGAATGAAATATTTCACAGTATACAATGTTTCTTGTCTTGCAATTCTCACCATTATCTATAAAAATCTTAATATGTTGATATACAGTTACTCTTGAGAATGCAACACATACTGGAAATTGACATTAAATTCAAAGTAAAGTCTCATCATTTTTCACCTCATATTACTTCTCATTATTCATCTCCCATAATTTTCTATTACATCTTTTTATTTTCCAAGATATCAATATCAAATAAATACAGTTATGATTAACTTAACAATGTCGAATCTATTTTTATCAAAATATCGTAATGATATCATAATATTATTGCAATATCTAATCAATATTGATTGTAAACTCCAAGTTTCAGCAAAGTTACTACCATATAGTGCTGCATATAATATCCCAAGTACTATTCAAGAAAGTTCACTTAGATTGAATAGTACCTGGAAAATACTATAGGAGGAGGGGGTACTATTAAAAGGAGGTATATTCACTGGTTGAAATCAAAACTTTCGGTCATATAACAAATCGGCAAAAGTTTGGCAGATCTGTCATGCATTTTTAGGATTCCGCAAAATATCTGATCCAATTTGAATCTGTGAATCAGATCTGAATTGGATCTGGATCAAATCATTAATTTATAATCCGTAAATCTGATCAGACCAAAAAATAATGATCCGATCTGAATTGGATTAAATCCGAATCAGATCTGAATCACATTTTGAATCATTTGAATCAAGCAATAATAGCTATCTGAATATTTTTTTTTAATCCAAGAAAAGTGTTTTATTTAATATTTTTTAAAATTTTTTAACAGAAATAATATTTTTTCTTTAGAACTCTTAAAAAAACCAATTTTTCTTTTAAAAAATTCTCACTGACTCTTTAAAAAAAGGGTTTCTGTAAAAAATGAGAAGAAACGTCACAGTCTAATACACTGGTCGAAATAGTCCAAATCGGCTAGAAATCGGATGTCCGATTTTAGGCCGAATTTGGTGATAAAGATGGCCGATTTATTAATTTAGGCAAAGTTCCGATTGGCAGGCCGATCGATGCCGATCAGAATATCCAAATTGTATCTGAATTGCTTAGTATTTTTGATCCGAATTGTTTAAAAAAATATATTCATAAATTTACCGAATTGCAGTGAATTTATTCTGAATTATGATAAATTTTGATAAATTGCGATAAATTTTAATCTGAATTGCAGTAAATTTTAATCTGAATTGCGGTAAATTTTCTATTCTGAATTGCGGTAAATTTTATTCTGAATTGCGGTAAATTTATTCTGAATTGCGGTAAAAATTTAATGAATTGCGGTTAATTTATTCTGAATTGTGGTAAAAATTTAATGAATTGCGGTTAATTTTATTCTGAATTATGGTATATTTGCAGTAAATTTTATTCTGAATTGCGGTAAATTTGCAGTAAATTTATTTCGAATTGTAATTAATTTTTTTCTGAATTAAGACAAATTTATTTTGAATTATGGAAAATTCTAATACTAATAATTTGGAATATTAATTACATATATATATAAATTTTTGACGAAAAAAAGAAAGTTTTCTACCAAATTAATTCAGATTCGTTCATTGCGCGTCGTCCATATGTAAATCAGAATCTGAATTATTATGATTGTCACCGACCGTTGATTTTGATGGTTTTTCTTCTCCTTCCTTGTTATGGTCTTCATCATTTTCGGTGGTGTTGCCAGTTGCTGGTGTTATCCCTCTACTAACTTCTTCTTCTTCTTCTTCATATTCAGTGATTAAACCCTGATCGATATCAGTATTGAATATTAAATCTTGTTATTGTACGATATAAGACCATTCAGAAGCATTCGACGGATGTGGTCAGTCATATTTTTGTACCTCGTCGTCGTATCTACGTTCGCGTATTAATTTCGACTTATTTGACGAGTGTACATCGAGTACATTTCGTAGCAAATTTTTAAGCTGAAGAAACAATAAAATATAAAAATTAAATCCAGCGATTCGTCTGAAAAATCAAGATTCAGAAGTTCTAACCTCATCAGATCTCCACGAATAGTCGTAAATAGCGATTATGGACTTTGTTGGGTCTTCTTCGTCTGTCTCGCTTATTTCTGGAGAATGAAATAAGCGATTGGATAACATCTTTAGTAATCTACGCTTATCATATTTTGTTATCCGTTCATCGTCAAAACTATATAATCTCTTTGCCACCTTAATTCGGCGGATTTTCTTCTAAAATACGTTATAATTTGAATAAAATTCAATACATAATCAGAATAAAATTCAGCATAATAATTATAAATCATTACTAACGTCGTGTACTCAATTGTTTGAGTGCACCCGGTGTTTATTTTCATCAGCTTTTCCCCTATCCATTAATCTTTGATGAGAACGACGAGACTTGTGAAGACAACCCAACCATTTTGTAAGTTGCTTATTCGAAGCAAAAAAACACGGAGTAAGGGCTGAACGCAATTCAGGGACTAGCTTACGACGAATCTTGAGATTTTTCGCACTATTGAACGTTTTATTGTAATCTAGTCCTCGAGTTTCATCGATGGTTTTCAAAATAGACTTCATTTTAGCCTAAATATAACAATCAAATAATGATAACCGGTACTTAATTACTCAATACTGCAATTTTAAATAACTGAATCAGACAAATAAAATTAATATACCCTAGCTTCTTTTTCGTCGTACTCATCATTATTGTTAGAACCAGACCGTTCTTCCTCCAATTCTTCCTCGTATCGCTTGGACTTTTTTGTCTTAATTCTTTTTTGACGTTTTGCCAGCTGTTCGAGATCCGTCTGCCTATGAATGGCTTTAGGCAGACGGATTCTCGAATACCTGTTTAAGCTTTCACGTAGATCGTCATTCTCGTCTGCAAAGGCCTCGTTTATTCGAGTCAAAAAATGATTTTCATCGAATAATCGGTTATTTTCGCGTTGAAGCTTTGCATTCTCTACTTGTACTTCTTCAATTTGTTTCTTTAATTTTAGATTTTCTAAATAAAGAATTTTATTAATAGTAATATTTTTTTACGAATAATTCTGAATTTATACGAATGAAGTCAAAATCGTACCTGCTTCTAAATCAGTATCGTCATCATCGATCATCCTTTCATTACTTTGATCATCTTTAACCACTAATACAAATTTTTGTGGAATTCGAATATTCCCATATCGTTTTTTCATTTCCGATAACATCTCTTGTTGATCTATAAAAATTATTAATTATCGTACATGTCAATCAGCAATTTTCCAAAATTCAATTACCTTTAGAAATATTTGGCAGTTCAATTTCTATAACCTCATCGTCAGACTCTTCTTGAGTCAGCTTAGTCGACTTTGCAGATTTGAGTAGGACAATCTTGGGGGTTCTGGGACAGCGGCTATCACATAGGTCTAACCATAATTTAGTATACCCCCAGACCACCTAGCCTTGTTTTCTGATATGATAACACTATACCTGTTTTTCTATCCCCAGACCACCTAACCTTGATTCCTGATATGTTATTACTTGATAGCTAAAAAGAACCCCCAAGCGTTGTAGATAAGATTAACATCATTTATTCCTAGGCATTATTACCACGCATGGATCCATTCCAGGGTATCATAATTTTATGCTATATCAGATTGCCTTTATAAGTGCCAAAGGTATGAAGGACACGAAGTGTCTGTAATACTGATGGCACGATTCAGCAATCCATTGTGGCATACTATTTTTATGATACTCTAAAAGGGATTCATTCGATGATTTAAGCCATTCATGCTCTAACCAAAAATGTATAGCAGGAAGGCAACTAGACATATTGTAAAGCTTTCCTGCTATACAAAAAAATCTGGGACAGTGAAGTCTAACCAAAAATCTGACCCAGGTCTAACCAAAAATGTATAGCAGGAAGGCAACTAGATATGTTTTAAAGCTTTTCCTCCTATACGAAAAAATCTGGGACAGTGAAGTCTAACCAAAAACCAACCCAGGTCTAACCAAAAAATGTATAGCAGGAAGGTAACTAGACATATTGTAAAGCTTTTTCTGCAATACGAAAAAATCTGGGACAACAGGTCTAACCAAAAGTCTAACCAAAAATCTGACCGAGGTCTAACCAAAAAATATACGGCAGGTAGTCAACTAGACATATTGTAAAGCTCCCCTGCAATACGAAAAATCTGGGACAACAGGTCAACCAAAAGTCTAACCAAAATTTAACCCTAATCATAAATTGCTCTGATTCTTTGACGAAGCCTATTTTCATACCGATTTTGATAGTAACTCCCAATATGAGATTGATATCGACCACTAGATGAACCTGTAGGTTTACCACATACAGCACAAGGAAAGCGTGATTTTGTCTTCCAATGAATGCGACAACCTTCTGGCCTCACACAAGGACGACCACAAGGCTTTCCTGTGTTATGTAAATATTCACAAGTATATTCTCCAATCATTTTTATTAAGTATAAATAAGTTAAATTAAAAAAAACTTTACATGATATAAAAATGATGTCTACCCAAGCTATACCAGCTAAGCCAACATACCGTGAAATTGAATCAGCTCTAATTGCTGTAATTAAAGCAGGCATCCTTTACAAGAAACCAAAGGATGGTAAATTCATGTTATGTTACAAACAAAGGATAATCAAATTGCGTCAAGCAGAAGAACCAGAAAATTTTGTTCTTGAAACAGCACAATCTATTCTACCTAATGAGACAAAGTATCAGCAAATCTTGGAAAATTATAAGACCTGGTATAGCAGAGAGCCAAAACTTTTGTCTGCTATTAATAAGCTATACAGGTTATACTATCGAATTGGCAAAAGAATACTTCCTCACAGACTCCCAAGCAGATGATGAGGTAGAAGACTATCTTAATTCATAAGTACCCATTGTGGTGGAAGTTCTGTATCATCTGGTATAACCAAAAGTTCTTCCCTCACAAAGGATCTCTCTGATTCTTTACCATCATCATCAATAAGCCAGTACAAAACTGGTTGATTTTTCTGTGTTAAAGACATATGGATATGATAAATCTTAGGTAACCAATTCATATCTCCTGCTCAACGTTTTCCACCTTCCAGATCATTTGGTTCAAATAAGTACCTTACACTTATATCAGGTGGTAGTTTCTCTTCTTCATACCCAACAGGTCCATCACGAGGATAAGAAGATCTGGAAGACACTCGTGATTTTTTTATAGCTACAGCAGGAGATATACCAAGTTGTTGGGTCACTGAGTTATTTATACTTTCTACAGCAATAGGTAAGTTTTTTACCCAGACTCGAGATCTCGTTTTACCTAAAGTTAGTAAGTCAGATGCATCTTGAGAGGGAAATAGTTTCTCAACCAAGGTACGGTTATATCGCTCCACAATGCCAACAGTACGCTTAGACTTGGCCTTCTGAATCTTTACACCATGGGAAGTCATCAACTTTTCACACTCACCTTTAAACTCTGAACCCCTATCTGTAATCAATAATTTTGGCCAAGTGAGCGGACATGTTGTATCATCATATACCTTTTCAAGAGCCTGAGCAATAGTATGAGAAGTTAGGATTCCCTGTCGATCTTTAACACTGGTTGAACCTATAGGGACACTTTCTTTATACCTCGATGCTATATCAACTATATTGAGACAGAAAAGATAAGTCACATGTCCAACCTTGTCATATGGCATATACAAAATGTCAGCTTGATGAACTTCATTGGGAACTTGTATAGAACTAAAACTTACACGAGGGATAAATCGGGGACGAGGTTTGTGGACTTGATGTACTGCCTGTCTTTCAAGCCAATCCTGCACTTCATCTAAGGTGAAATCATATCCAGCATTTTGTGATGTCTCATACAATTTTTTGGCAGTCCTCTGATATCCAGATGGTTGATAAAATATTCTGCATAAAGTCGAAGTCACCTCTACATTTCGTGCTTCATCAGAATCTATTGGAATAATAGGAATCAATGGGAGTTGAACAGGCATATCTTGATCTGCTAAATAGCAACTTTGCTTTACGTAAAGAGCTGATATTAGAGGAAACAAATAATATTTCCAATAAGGAGAAAATCCGTAAACTCACAAAGGAGATAGAGGCATGTGAACGATATATCTTCTATCTTGAAAAAAATCTTGTTTCACGTGAGGATGAGATCGATCAGTTAAAGGCAGAGTGTCAGTCCACTTTAGTTGAATTTGGAAAGTATCGAGATCACTTAGAGTTAAAGGAAGAGGCACTTGTTGCCCAGGATGAACGTATTATTCAGCTTGAAGACACAGTAGATAAACTCAAAAAACGCATTCAAGAATTATCTTTATGTAAAGGAAAGATAGAAATGGATGAAGATAATGAATTATTCAATCCTATTCTAAGAATACTAGACCGCCGACGGGCAGTTGCAGATTGTGTGTCTGAGATTCGACTATTTTTTGATCGGAATAGGATTCCAATTCCACAAGACATAGATGATGTCTTTAATGCTACCACTCAAAGTCTTGATGAAATTATTCGTCAAGCTGCTCTAATGCAAGAAATTGGTGTAGACCAACTAAATCAGATAGAAGGATTGCAGACATTACTTGGAGAATCTTTAGATCGTACAAATGCTCTTAATCAAGACTTAATAAGAGTACATGATGATTTTACATATGAGACAAATGCTCGTAGACACTGGGAAACTGTTGCACAACAGAATCAAGCACGTATTGCAGGAATACAAATAGCCAATCTAGGTATACGTTTTCTGAATAGACGTAAAGATGCACAACTGGCAAACCAGCAGAATCAGCTGGTAAATCAACAGAATCAGATAGCAAACCAACAGAATCAGATAGCTGAGCATAGAAGGAATGCACACAGGCTGATGTTACGCTATAATGCTGATACAGAACGTTGGAGAAGAAGGCATGCAGGTTGTATACGTCAGGCACAAAACTGGCAAAGACAATATAGGATTTCACAGACCCAAGTACAAGACAGGCAGGCCCAAAATATTTTAAATTTACAACAACAAATATTAGCGTTACAAAACAATCCTCCAAACATGGCTACAATACAAGATGTCATGCATACTATATCACCAGGTCTTGCACAGTTACCATTTTATGATGGACAAGAGCCGCCAGACTCTTATTATCAAAAGCTTAGAGCTGTCAATGAAATGGCTCGTCCACTAGCTGTTGCTGTTTTTAATGCTGCTATGAGGTGTAGTGTTATGAAAAATAAAATGTCTGGTAGATTTATTCCTGTTCCAGCAAATAATCCATATAATGCCAATGCTGCTATTAATACAGAACCAGAGTTTCTAAACTGGCTGCAAGGAAAATATAGAGATGTGATGGTTGGAACAAATCAAGGTGCTATAATAGCACTCATGAATGAATCATTTTCTCCTATAGATACACCAGATACATATGCAAAAAGGATTCGATCATTAGCACAAGGACAAGTATATGCTGAAATTTTACCTTATCTATATAATCATTTGCCTGATGTTTTAGAAATGAGAGTTAGAATTGCTGCTCCTGCTGATCTTGATGCTTTCTTTAATGAGTTACGTAATAAATGGTATGAAAGTGGAGGGCGAAAAAATCCAACCACTATAGTAGAACAACCACAGAATAGAACTGCATTAGAAAAGCTTGCAGATATAGCAGTACGTCTTGGCTATACTGGTGACATAACAAATCCTGTAGCAATACATACTTTCATTGAGAGTGATCTTACCAGAAAGTTAGGTGGACAAACACAACATCTAAGAAAAGATCACTTCGGAACTGGTCAGGTTAAAAAGGTGACAAAGACAACCAAATCTTCTCCTAAACGTCATTGCTCAAACTGTGGTAGAACAGGTCATTTCAAAAACAAGTGTTCACGGAGTAGACGTACTAAGAAAGTTAACAATACTCACATAGTTGACTATGAAGAATCTGAAAGTGATGAGGAAACTGATGAAGAAACTGAGGAAGAGTTAACTGAAGAAGAAGAGGAGGAGGATGAACCTCAGAATTGCTTTAGTGTAAAAAAAAAACTCGTCAACGTGGAATTTCGGTAAAAAACAAAGGGAAAAAATCCCGTACTTCCAAATCTAAAAGAGAACCTATTCTCAAGAAAACTGATGAAGTCTTTCATGCAGCACTGAAGTCTATAATTGCTTCACTAGCAGTACAATGTCCTAAAGAAATCCTCCTACAGATTAATGCTTATACCAATCAAGCATATGAGAATCTGAAAGACCCGCTTTTAAACCATTTTGTTAGTGACTATCCAGTTAGTGAAAGAAAGAAACTCTGGGATGTTCTTTCAGCAAATATGCAAGACATTTTATCTCCTCTAGCTCATGCTGTAAATACAGCAACTCCACTATTACCAACTCCTCCTGCAGATGTACCATCTGAAGTAGAACAGAAAGAAGACAAAACACTGAACCATGCAATACGTCATACGTGCCTATCAGCAGAAAAACCTATACTGGCCAAGACCCTTAGAAATCAACTTTCTCCAGTTAGATGATCCCAATGATGTAGCGACCATTTCCTGTAAAATCAAAATGTATGCATACCCTATGCTATGATCGATACAGGGTCTGACTCTTCAGTAATCTCTGAGAATGTAGCTAAGCATCTAGGTCTCAAAATAGATCGAAAGAATATACATGCACTTAATGGTGTAGCTGGATCAACCAAAACTCTTGGCACTATCAATGAAATTCCCATAACTATCGGTGAAGGTACAAATACAGTCACTATATCAGACGAATTCTCTGTTATACCTACCGAGAAGGATCGAAATGGTAAGGACAAATCATTGCTAATACTTGGTACACAGTGGCAGTATCGTGCAGGTTGGGAACCTGTAGTAAAGGGTGAGTTCAAAGCAAATGTAAATGGACAGGTTGTCTCAATTCCTCTCTCTGTACATAAGGCACAACGTAATGTTTTTGCAGTAGATAGCCAGCCAGCCTATAAAAAAAAAACTAGCTGATCGTACCTGTCAGCATTGTGGGAAGGAATTCCCATATCCTTCTAATCTTAAACAACATTTTTTACGAAAAAATCCATGTGCAGTAAAAAAGTCCCATGCAAAGCCCATGCAAAGCCCATGTGCAGTTAAAATTTCCCATGCAAAGTCCATGCAAAGTCTATGCACAGTAAAAAAATCCCATGCGCAGTCCACACAAAATTTGAGTAAAGCAACAGTACCCATTCGTCTATTTCTTGATGAATAATGGGAACTACGACATGGAAGCAAGTTTTTTTTCTATTTCTCGTACTTGCTTCTTCATGGTATCAATTTCATGTCGTATCTGATGATTTGTCTTGATCAATTTCTCATGTTCTTTAGTAAAGTTCTGCATGAATCGGCCAAAAGTAACCTTATTATATTCAAGCAAGTGCTTCTGAAGTATGGAAACCTCTTCACTAATCATGTCTTGTGTCATTCTGTTTCTTGGCATATATGTCTGTTTAACAGTTAGTCTCTGACGTGCTAATTTTTTCTGGTATCTTTCTACTTCATGTTTCAAAAATAACTCTACCATGGAATTTACTCCACTGGCATCAGACACAGATAGTGGACTACGCTTCCTTGTTGTGAGACGAATCCATGCCTCATGTATTACAGAAGCTGGTAACATAACTAGTAGCTCAGTGTATACCTGGTTGAAAGACATTAGTTCTTATTACGAAAAAAAAAATTTGGAATTCCAAAGAATTCTGAAGAATTCCATAGAATATCTTATCATATGACACCTCCCAGAAATCTGTTAGATGTCATGTGCTAATGATTGTCTTTCTCTTAGTATTGAATAATAAAATGCCTCTACTAAGTCATAAAAGGCATTTGGAATGTTTGGTACAGGGCATTTCATAAATGCATCAATACTAGTCTTAGAACTTATGACCATTTTAGCTAATGCCTTTATACTTTTTATTGCATCCTCTACATCTTTAAAGAGACCTCTCTGAATTGTGATATGTATAAGGTCATCGATATATTCTTCACTATGTATATCATAGATTGGATCGTCTTCCATTTTAACTATCGGGAAAAAATATAATTTATTATTAATATATGCCTAAGTATCACTAAACTATTCTATATCATTCTAATATTTCTCTGGTAATCTGGTCCCTATAGCTATTTTTTCTGCTGCCTCATGACTTGTACCACGCTCAAGAAGTTTCTTATATACTTGAATACGCCAGTGTCCGAATGGTAAGGAGGATATACCATCTGACCAAATCCAGCGTTTTGTATCGATTGGGGATAATGCCTTCTTCTCTGACTCGATTAGTGATATTACATGATTTTTTGTACGCATTCCCACATTCTTGGCATAGAAGACACCATTTTCAAACAGACAGTCCCGATATACTTGAGTCATAGGATCGAAGATTTCATCTTTTTCTACTGTATCATCTAATAAAGTTCCACCTAAAGATGGGAAATATGTGTCCTTAGCCATATCACTCATACCCTTCTTGCTTACTCCTTTATGTTTGGACTTTGTAGACTTGTCTGCCAAGACATAGTGGTAGGATTTTGCACGGATGTGGTAGGATTCAGTAATTACATTTCCAGGAGTCTCATCCTTGAAAAGCCCGATTGTCTTGGTATCATTAAGGTCAAAGAGATCTGGACGCTCTGCCATATCCTTGTAAATATCTTCTGTCTCGACATGGTAGATAAAGGAGTCAGTATCCATATATCCAAGTCGTACTTTGTTTCCATACTTCTCTTTGACAAAACCATACCAGAAGCGGTACATTAAGAGTTTACTGAGACCAAGGACAGATGCACCGATAATGATAGGTTTATTGAGAATAACACTAGCCTTACCCATATGTGCTCCTACAAGTGTGTTGCCAAGTTGACGAGCATACTTGAAGGAGGGCTTGCGAACTTTCTTAAGGAATTTCTTTTCATCATTTTCATTGATCATTCTCATAAGCTTCGACATCCTGATACTTACGTACATTCTCCATAGTCTTGCCATAGACTGAGTTATTCATGAGTTTAAAGAAGTCTTTCTCAAATGAATTCTTGGATTGTTGACGTAAATTTGTATTTTTTGCAATATAAGGAGCTAACCAGTTATCTTGATCAAATGATAGGACTTGTGTAATCTCATCTACAACCATGCCTAACTTAATGTAATACTGGAGCTCTTGGTAATGTATAACATAATCTTCATGTTTACTAAGATGTGGAACTAACTTCTCTGTTTCAGGAAATCGCCCTCCATCTAAGTTATCAACAAGTTTGGTTATATATGGGCTTAACCTATCCTTTTTTACAGCTATACTATCAACTGCAGGAGGTAAATCTTGTAGATAATCATGAGTTTTAAGGGGGAAGTGCGCTTTGATATTTAGGAAGTAACCACGGGCAGCATCTGGTTTTGTATTAAGAATTACATTAAGTATCTGCTTCTGCTTATCTAGATTCTGTTTGAAATATTCTGGAGATGCTTTCCATCTGTAGTTACCAATAGGCAAGTACTGGCTCATAGCCCATCCATACAGATTGTTTGCATCTACATAGGAAATCCAGGTAGTAGGTTTAGAGGGATTAAAGGAGTCACCCATCTTAGGGTTATTGGCTTTTAAGAAACGGTGTCCCTGCCATAGCTATTCCTCCACGTTTAGCCTTTTCAGTAAAATCATGCATGGTCATGTCAGTGAATAGCTCTATTTTAACTCCAGTCATCTTAAGCATGCCATCCCAAGAAAGTGCAGGAGCAGAGACATAATGACTTGGGTCAAGTCCATAATGATGCATCGCTGTCTGTCTAAATTTTGTCCAGACATCTGCTAGGAGAAGAACATCAGTCTTAAGGTAAAGGTCATGATACTCGCCCAAGTTTTTGCAGCCAAATTCCTTCCAAACTTTTTGTGCATGTTTGTAATTATCCTGAGTGATCTTTCCTCCAAGAGTACTATGAAAGTCATGAATAGATGGGAGTTCTGTCTCCTTGAAACGATCATGTGAATCAATATATTCATAAGGATAAACCCCCTTACATGTGATTAAGTCAATATGTTCAGACGAGAAGTTGTTGAAGTGTCGCTTTGTAAGGGGTTTATCTGTCCCTAAATTCTTTGCAAGGTTTGCAAGACTGGAAGCCATGAACTGCATGCTATCAATGTACTTGAATTGCCCTACTTTCATGGATTTGTAACGTTCGAATGTCTCTGCAATAACTTTGATTTGATGTGCTCCAATTGATCGTCCAACAGATTCACAAACTAAATGGGAGTCATAGCCACGGAAGTTATGAAATACTACAGGAATTGGAGTCTTCCATGCTTCGATTTGAAGCTTAAGATTGCATGCATTATGAGCAGCCCCACGAAACTTACCTGTGATGTGGCAGTGATCCCAAACTTTTTTGTCTTGCATGCCCTGATTGAAATTCCCATTACATATCCAACAACTAACTGCTTTAGTGAATTCCTTTTTAGCTTCCTCTGTTACAATACGTTCTACTTTTACTTCTAAAACATCATTAATCCTTCTTAATTCTTTATCAAGTCTGCTGACAAACTCTTCTGTTGCATTTGGTCCTCGGTATAAGAATGGCCCCCATGTCTCATCAGTTTCAATCCAGTGGACCATATAGCAGAAGCTGTTAGCCTTTTGCTCCATAATCTTATGCATATTTCCACCATAGTTTTCATTACACTTTCTGTTATCAGCCTCAAAGTCTGCAATAATTACACATGGGGCATACATTGTTCGGTTAAAATTCTTAAACTCCTCAAAATCATTCTTACCTTTAACTGGTAACTCAACTCTTTGTGGTGACTCACCTAATCCAAAACACCATTCCTGATGATTAGTTAAAGATTTAGACGATGGAAAGCTTTGGAAGCACCGATTGCAAAGATGCTTCTTTCCCTTGTGGGATGTATCTTTGTATATTAAAGCATCAGGATTCTTAATCCAAAGGAAGTGATTCTTCTGACCATACTTTCCTTCATCTGATTTTGTAATATCTGTAAGGGCCATAAGGTGAATGATATGTTGACGGTTGTAATTCTTACTTGCAATAACAGGTTTTGGAATACCAGTTTTCTCCTCCCATTCCCATACATTAATGGAGATCTCAGGATTGAGGTCCTCAATCTTGCTAAATATGCGTGGACAAACAGGAGTGGGCATGGGAATTGCATTGAGATTGACTTGTTCCAAGTATAGCTTAAATTTTTCTGCCTGAAAGATTCGCTCAAGTTTTTGTGTATGACCATCTTTATATGCAAAGTAAGCACCTAAAGCCCCTTGCAAACATTTTTCAGAAGGCAAGCCTGTGTCCGGATCTATGAGATCTTTGTTATCAGGATTGATAGTGCACTTCTTATTTGCAAGTGCCTTAGGTGTAAGAATGTATGAGCCTCCTTCTGCTCGGCGATAAGTATACGTCTCAATAGTTAATATATCTATACTAACAATTTTCCAACCAGACCCTCCTTTCATAAATTTGACAATTTTATCCGTGATATCTACTGCTGATTTTGTTAAATGATCATCTATATCATTCTTTAAAAGAAGTACACGCATGACTCCTCTATGATAAACTTGCTTATATGTTCCACTATTATCTGTATATGTAGCCAATATAGTGATAGCTGATTTGATTTGCCCCTTTTCTTCAAGTTCCCTCTCAAGAATTTCTGTTATTTTCTGGCGGGTATCAGCTATTATACTTGGAAAATATGGTATATCTCTAACATTTGGTTTAAGATCAGCTTGCCATACTGTCTTATGTTTTAGAGATTTATGTGGACGTGCAGGATCATGACCTCTTTTTACAAATTGAATATCACACCATCTTCCTCTATAATCTCCTTGCATATAAGCAAACCATTCATTATCTGTTTGTGGAACTCTTCTTTTTCGTGGAGTATATTGATTGTAATCACCAGGTCCTGCTAACCATTTTGCTAGTTCATCAATTGTTAAGTTAGGAGTTTTCTCTGTATGAGCTGGGATAACTTCAGGTGTGGGATCCTGGAGTTGCTCCGGTTGTGGTTGCAATTGTACAATCTCAGGTGTGGGATCCTGGAATTGCTCTGGTTGTGGTTGCAATTGTACAATCTCAGGTGTGGGATCCTGAGGGTTAGCTGTAGACTTGCATAGAAACTTTCTATTTTGATGCCCACGAAGCTTTTGTGGAGTTGCAAAAGTCTTTCCACATCTATCACAAGTTCGATTGCTTGTTGCCATACTGGTTGTGTACTAATAACCTAAAAATTTTTTTCTTCAATTAATAAATTCTAAAATGTTTCCCATCTTATTACTATCAAAATCGGTATGAAAATAGGCTTCGTCAAAGAATCAGAGCAATTTATGATTAGGGTTAAATTTTGGTTAGACTTTTGGTTAGACCTGTTGTCCCAGATTTTTCGTATTGCAGGGGGAGCTTTACAATATGTCTAGTTGACTACCTGCTGTATATTTTTTGGTTAGACCTCGGTCAGATTTTTGGTTAGACTTTTGGTTAGACCTGTTGTCCCAGATTTTTTCGTATTGCAGAAAAAGCTTTACAATATGTCTAGTTACCTTCCTGCTATACATTTTTTGGTTAGACCTGGGTTGGATTTTTGGTTAGACTTCACTGTCCCAGATTTTTTCGTATAGGAGGAAAAGCTTTAAAACATATCTAGTTGCCTTCCTGCTATACATTTTTGGTTAGACCTGGGTCAGATTTTTGGTTAGACTTCACTGTCCCAGATTTTTTTGTATAGCAGGGAAAGCTTTACAATATGTCTAGTTGCCTTCCTGCTATACATTTTTGGTTAGAGCATGAATGGCTTAAATCATCGAATGAATCCCTTTTAGAGTATCATAAAAATAGTATGCCACAATGGATTGCTGAATCGTGCCATCAGTATTACAGACACTTCGTGTCCTTCATACCTTTCGGCACTTATAAAGGCAATCTGATATAGCATAAAATTATGATACCCTGGAATGGATCCATGCGTGGTAATAATGCCTAGGAATAAATGATGTTAATCTTATCTACAACGCTTGGGGGTTCTTTTTAGCTATCAAGTAATAACATATCAGGAATCAAGGTTAGGTGGTCTGGGGATAGAAAAACAGGTATAGTGTTATCATATCAGAAAACAAGCAGGTGTCTGGTCGGGGTATACTAAATTATGGTTAGACCTATGTGATAGCCGCTGTCCCAGAACCCCCAAGATTGTCCTACTATTTGAGGATCGACTTGATGGGTGACGATTTGCTAGTCGACTTATTGGTTTTGTCAATCGTCTCATTCAGATTACTTTCTTCTTCTGTTCTTCCCCGTTGACGATTAGATCCTTCGTCAGGTGTTTCTTCTTGAAACCTTTGCTGCTTTTGTTTGTTTGACTTGGTGAGTGATGATTTGCTAGTCGACTTATTGGTTTTGTCACTCGTCTCATTCAGATCACTTTCTTCTTCCGCTCTTCCCCGTTGACGATTAGATCCTTCGCTCGGTGTTTCTTCTTGAAATCTTTGCTGCTTTTGTTTGTTTGACTTGGTGGGTGACAATTTGCTAGTCGACTTATTGGTCTTGTCACTCGTCTCATTCAGATTACTTTCTTCTTCCGTTCTTCCCCGTTGACGATTAGATCCTTTGTCAGGTGTTTCTTCTTGAAACCTCTGTTGCTTTTGTTTGTTATTTTTTTTATTGTTTTTTTTATTATTGCTATTATTTGACATTTTATATTCACTCAATATTCGTTTAAAAAATCGAAGCGGGTTCAATATCGTCATATCGTCCTATTTATAAATTTAAAAATCATCAATTAATTAATAAGAAAATCGTTAGCGTTCTACTGCGTTGATTTCTCGATTGAAAAATCAACTATAAATTATAATTAAAAAAGACAAATAAATTAAAATTACGAAAATCATTAGCGTTCTACTGCATTGATTTCTCGAGGAAAATCAACTATAAATCATAATTAAAAAATCAAATAAATTAATTAATAAGAAAATCGTTAGCGTCTTATTGCGTTGATTTCTCGATTGAAAAATCAACTATAAATCATAATTAAAAAATCAAATAAATTAATTAATAAGAAAATCGTTAGCGTTCCTACTGCGTTGATTTCTCAATTGGAAAATCAACTATAAATCATAATTAAAAAAGACAAATAAATTAAAATTACGAAAATCGTTAGCGTTTACTGCGTTGATTTCTCGATTGAAAAATCAACTATAAATCATAATTAAAAAAGACAAATCAATTAATTAATAAGAAAATCGTTAGCGTTCTACTGCGTTGATTTCTTGATTGAAAAATCAACTATAAATTATAATTAAAAAAGACAAATAAATTAAAATTACAAAAATCATTAGCGTTCTACTGCGTTGATTTCTTGAGGAAAATCAACTATAAATCATAATTAAAAAATCAAATAAATTAATTAATAAGAAAATCGTTAGCGTTCTACTGTGTTGATTTCTCAATTGAAAAATCAACTATAAATCATAATTAAAAAATCAAATAAATTAATTAATAAGAAAATCGTTAGCGTCCTATTGCGTTGATTTCTCAATTGGAAAATCAACTATAAATCATAATTAAAAAGACAAATAAATTAAAATTACGAAAATTGTTAGCGTTCTACTACGTTAAAATTTGATATACTTTAATGCGGCAAGTTATACTTTGTCGAAATTTGCAGTAAAATCGAAAATATATTGTTATTATAGCAATACCACTTCGATTAATACAAAATTGTTACTTTTCAACTTTCGCTAAAATTTACAGTTTCTTTTGATAAGGTTTGTTTGGCATCCGAAAATGATAAAGGGATGATAAAGTGATTATCTTGTAAATAAAAGTTATTTTAAAATAAAATAAGCTTTTTATTTTAAAAATAAGCTTTTTATTGTAAAATAAGCTTAAATCATATTGCAATTTTTAAAAGTATATTAATTAGAAAATTCGCAAATTTATTATATAAAATTGCCAAATTTGCGAAAAAAAATATTAAATCCTAAAAAATTATTGAAATAATCATAGAAGCCAGGATTACATTAATTATACATACAAATTATACAAATTTTGTGTTATTCCAAATTTTATAAAAATCGGCCTTTTAACAAATTTGGATTTTGCCAAACTTATTAAACTTATTCAAACACTAAACAAATGAGCAGAAAAAAGTCAGTCTCTAGTATACTTGAAGATCTTGATGATGAAGAATCACTTTCAAATCAGCCATCTTCTACTCGTAGAAATAGATCAATTTCTGGTATAATAAACGAAGAAATAGTATCTTCTGCTAGACCAACAAGTAATAAAAGAAAACTAGTAGTTTGTAATTGTCCTGATTGTGATGGCAACTTGGTGGATTCTCGCACAAAAGAAATTCACGATTCTAGACATCAAGAATACCAAGATTCGCAAGGTACAATTTCGTCTCAAGTTCGTCAACTTGAAATATGTGAAACATCAATACCCGCTTCAGCTGGACGAATGATTGACGAATCTATTAGACAAGAATCGGAAAAATCAGATAACAGTAATCAAGATGATGTTGATGATGAACATCAAGATGTCGAATTTAACTTCTTACCTCGACAACGTGCAAGAAAGTATACAAATCGTCCGGAAATTTTAGAAGATCCAGAAGATTCATCATCATCCAAATATACTACAGAGGAAGATATCTACAGTGATACATTGTCTATAGGCAGTGAATCAGATAATGATCCAATTTCTGGAATTTCTGAAATTTTTGAAGACTATTCACTACCTAGTTATGAACCATTTCAAACCCCACCATATTTAGAATCGAATTATAATCGATTTTTATGGATTTTACTTTGGATAATGAACTTTCGAACAAGATTCAATATTGCAGAGACAGCTACTGAGACTCTAATAAAATTTATGAAATTGGCCCTGTGCGAGTTCAGTAGTGACGATTTTAATGATTTCCCAGATTCGCTTTACTTAACAAGAAAGAAGCTTGGATTAAATGACCAATTTCATAGTTTTGTACCTGTCCGAAATGTCACAAATTGTATAAAAAAGAGGAAGTGGTAGATTTCAAACAAGAGGACAATCCTGCTATAATGAAATGTCAACACATAGAATTTCCCAATTCTTCAGTTCGCAGATCACGTCTTTGCAATACGGCATTGTCTGAAAAAATTAGCGCATTGACAAATTGAACAATAATACGACCTAATTTAATGTATCTGTTTGCTGGAATCAATCAACAACTTGCCACTATGTTTTGTCGGCCTGGGTTTGAAAATTCTCTCCGACATTGGGCTAATCGGTCGAATTTTGATAATATTTTGACCGATATATATGATGGGTAAGTGTGGAAGAATTTTAAAGAATCGGACAATGAAGATTTGCCAAATTTTTTCAGAAGCGAAGTGGCCGATTCTCATCTTGGCTTGATGCTGAATCTTGATTAGTTTCAGCCATATTATAGTACCATTTATAGTATCGGTGTCATATATGCCGCTATATGCAATTTGCCACGCGATATCCGATTTAGACGTAAAAATTTATTGACTCTCGGCATTTTACCTGGGCCAAAGGAGGTCAGCCTACATAAAGTGAACCACTATTTAGCACCAATAGTTAACGAATTGGAAACACTCTAGGCTGGGTTAACACTAAATCGTACTTATGAATGCGAAAATGGAAAGAGAGTTCGTGGCGCTTTAATCTTAGTATCATATGACATTCCCGCTGCAAGAAAAATTTGCGGTCATGTTTCTGCCTTAGTTTCATGTCACAGGTGTGAGAAAAAAGCAAATTATGAAAATGGGCAGCATAATTTTGCTGGAATGGATGATGTAGGGTATTCTGCTCGAGATTTGAATGAGCACCGGCAAAACGCATTAGGTTGGTGAAGATGCAACTTAGACACTGCTAGAAAGCGCTTCGTCAAAGAAACTGGCATTAGATGGTCCGAATTGTTGCGTCTATCATATTTCGACCCTATTAGATTTATTACAGTCAATCCAATGCATTGCTTATTTCTAGGCATTGCGAAGTGGATAGTAAAACGAATTTGGATCGATGGGGGTATTTTGACACCAAATTCTTTGAACAAAATTCAGAAAAAGATGGACGAGTTTCAGATACCATCCGATTTAGGTCGAATTCCAGGAAAAATTCATAGTGGAGAGGGATTCACCAATTTTACGGCCGATCAGTGGCGAATATTCTTTACAATTTATTCAACTGTATCACTTTGGGAACACCTTTCAGACGTAGATAGAAGAATCCTGAATCATTTTGTCAGGGTTTGTTCGATTTTGGTAAATCAGATTCTAGAATCTAATTTGGTGAATGAAGCCCATAGAAGTCTTATCGAAATAGTCAAGCTCATTGAGAATCACCATGGCAGAGATAAGATCACACCGAATCTTCATCTTTTTCTGCATTTGCGTGATTGCTCATCTGATTATGGACCATTATATGCATTCTGGTGTTTCTCTTTCGAACGTATGAACGGTATTTTAGGTAAATATCCGTTAACGATTTTTTAACGATTTTAACGATTTCAATATTAGCTTATAATTTATTGATTTCGCACTTTTAGGTTCGTTACCAAACAGCAACAGGAAAATTGAGTCTGAACTTATGCATCGATTAATGTTTGATAAACAAATCGAAAATATCATAAGTTCAGGTATCGAAGTAAAAGGTCTTAAATTGCTAAACAGTCAGCGTACTATCAGGTCCCTTTCAGTTACTGATGAATTTTCGTCAGATGAGATGCATCGATTTTGGCTGAATTTACAAAATATTAAAGATTCACAGATTTCTGGCAAAGAAGGCTTCCCAGGTGAATTTCTTAAGCCGGTATCTCATAATATACTACTTTCAAGTGAAATGTTAAATTTAATGGTCGAATATTACAATGCGACTTACGAATCATTTGGATTTCGGAGGCCTCTTGTAAAAGGTTTAGATAACGATATAATAATTAGGGTCAAAATTAACCAATTCGGAAGGTGTCAGATTGGTTCAGAAGTCTTTGGATCGTCATTATTGTTAAGACATGTAAAAAGTTCGTACGTTTTAGCGAAATTTATTACGGATGATGAAGATGTCGACACCTACCCAGGTCAAATTCAGTATTATTTTACTCACGTAGTAGACTTTCCGGATGGTCCTGTCGAACATTTTCTAGCATACGTTCGTTGGTATAAACACGCAAATTCAACCAATATTCGATACGATTTCAGCAGTGATGAAATTTGTAATGTTGAGTTGTGGAATACCGAATTTTATCCAATAAGTCGTGATTGTATAATACCTGTGCATCATATTTTAGGTAGATTTGTACCAGTAAGTTACCAAATCTCAAACCGGCAAAATGCAAGAGAGTATTTAGCCGTAAATCCAATTAGTAGAAAATACCAATTATAAACTTATAAGTTTTAGACATAAATTTATAATAAATTGAGTAATTGACTATAAATTTGGTGTTGATTTTTCCAAATTTCTGAATTTTAATGACAAATCATGTTTTTCAAAAGTTAATTTTGATGACTTTTTTTGTATCAATCAGCCGTCAATCAAATATAATGATTTTTTGCCGAATTTTTATCAAATTTTTATTGAATTTTTATTGAATTATCAATTTTCCATAAATCAGAAGTACATATTTGAATATTGGGTAAATTTTAGGTTAATTTGTCATTTTGTCAGATTTTTTTTTGATTTCAACCAGCATCAATCAGCCGTCAATCAAATATAATGATTTTTTGCCAAATTTTTATTGAATTTTTATTGAATTTTTATTGAATTGTCAATTTTCCATAAATTGGAAGTACATATTTGAATATTGGGCAAATTTTAGGTTGATTTGTCATTTTGTCAGATTTTTTTTGATTTCAACCAGCATCAATCAGCCGTCAATCAAATATAATGATTTTTTGCCAAATTTTTATCAAATTTTTATTGAATTTTTATTGAATTGTCAATTTTCCATAAATTGGAAGTACATATTTGAATATTGGGCAAATTTTAGGTTGATTTGTCATTTTGTCAGATTTTTTTTTTTGATTTCAACCAGCATCAATCAGCCGTCAATCAAATATAATGATTTTTTGCCAAATTTTTATTGAATTTTTATTGAATTTTTATTGAATTGTCAATTTTCCATAAATTGGAAGTACATATTTGAATATTAGGCAAATTTTAGGTTGATTTGCCATTTGTCTGATTTTTTTTTTGATTTCAACTAGCATCAATCAGCCGTCAATCAAATATGATGATTTTTTTCTGGATTTTCATTAAATTGTCCGATTGGCATCAATCAGATGTGCCGATTTGTAATGTTAGTCGATTTTGGTCTGATTTTTAGCTGATTTTCCATATGTCCGATTTTTTTGATTTCGACCAGTGTAATGTTAGATTACTTATTATTAAATGTGGTTTTATTACATCAATAATAATTAATAAAATACATTTGAAAAATCTATATTAAATCTATCAAAAGTCTGAACTACTACCAAAATAAAAGAAAATGAAATGACGTTTCAATAAAAGAAATAGTTCGTTAATACACTTCTACCGACCACCTAAAAAAAGAAAAGTAACGAAATGTTAATAATCGATTCGTTAAAAAGAAATCTTTATTTTTTTAAAAAAAATATCCACCTTCAGAGATCTGATGTATAGATCGCCTAAAAAGAAAAGAAAAATAACGATTGTTTCGTCGTTAAAAAAAAATAATATAAAAATCGATATTCACCTTGAATTGTCTGGTCGCTTCCCTGGTCGATTATCTTCTTCTGTTTAACGGTCTTACGATAATATCATCCGATTCCATTTTAGTAAGATACTTTTACTCTCTCTCCATTGGTATCATAGGTCCATCTAAAAAAAGGATTAAAATAGAAGCGTTAATAAATTAATAAATGTTTCTTTAAAGAAATATTCTTATATTATAAAGTTAATTTTAAACGAATAAATTTTAAGTAAAAACTCCTACCGAGATTCCCATAAAAATTAAGAGAGACCGGTTCCTGTTGAAATTCTACGTGTATAGAGAGCTGATCATCTAAAAAAGAGAATAATAAAAAGATTAAAGAAAACGTTTTGATTAAACAATAACAAAGAATAAAAATAGCACTCCTTTATAGTGCATCAAAATATCCAAAGTATACAGTTTCAAAAATCTAATGCTGAACCCTTCAAGAAAATACGGCCTAACACACAAGTCGAAAAGTGAAAAATCAGGCACCAATCGGTCACCAATCAGGTAGCTGATTGGTGACTGATTGGTGACTGATTGGTGCCTGATTGGCATTTTCGCCAAATACCGTCACCAATCAGGCAGTTTGCTAACTTTTGATCCAGTGATCAGAAAAGGATGAAATATAGCTCATTGGAATCGTCTCAACAAGACGAATCTAATGGTAGTAAAATCGCATCTTTAGGATTAATAGTTAATAAAAAATTAAATAAAATATAAATGATACATTTTCATTTTTATATTTTACTTAATTTCTCATCAAGTATTAATCCTAGAGATGCGATTTTACTACCATTAGATTCGTCTTGTTGAGACGATTCCAATGAGCTATATTTCATCCTTTTCTGATCACTGGATCAAAAGTTAGCAAACTGCCTGATTGGTGACGGTATTTGGCGAAAATGCCAATCAGGCACCAATCAGTCACCAATCAGGTACCTGATTGGTGACCGATTGGTGACTGATTGATGCCTGATTTTTCACTTTTCGACCTGTGATATTTGCGTCACCCTTAACGTAATCCATTCTGTATATATTTTAGTATTTTCATAATGAAGATGCGATTCAAGTCAAGGATATGATAATCATTTCTCAAAAGAAGTGAAACGTTAACGTTTCTTTTTTTTTAAAAAAAAAAAGTGGGTTGAAGTTATAATTTCGAAACTTAAAATTATTGATTTTTGATTCTAATACTCTGTTTTTGCTAGATGTTGCATCCCATCTTAGTCAAATTAAATATTGGATTCAAAGTAAAGTTTAAAATAGAAACATACTGTTTTGTTTTGGAATAATAACAATTGTCACCGAATTTTTATATAGACATTTTATTCACATTTGTTTTCAGTACAATAGACTTAAGTTCATTAACTGAACCGTGTTCTTGTTGTCAAAGTGGTAATGATGCGCGTGTGTGTGTCTACTCCAATCTAGACTTCACAGACAGTGAAGGCTTTTAATGGTAGTACCTTTATAGCATTATATTATATGATTTATAAATTCAAAATGATCAACATTTCCACGCTTTTAAAATTTTAGACTAAAAATAGAATGATTAACAATCCATGGAAATCCATGCTTTGGGTCAATTTGAAACAACCATTACATTTTAAAAATAAATAAAATATGAAAAACAAAATTTACTTTTTCAATTAAAGTATTGTAAGACAATGATTAAATCAACACTTTGGGTTTAATACATCAATTGATAAAATAACTCTTTTTAAAGTTTCCTGAAACTAAATCGATACTTTTTGATGATGATCAAATGTGTAATGTGTTTAGTTCATCGAGCCATGCATAAATTTCTATTATGATCACTGATTGATGATTACTTTATGTTTTATAAAAAATTGTCTTAGGCAAGCATAACAACAGGCATATAATAATATTGCTGATACAACCAATATTGCGATTATTACTAAATAACAGTAATTTTCGCAGTTTATCTTTACTTTGCTATAGTGTGTTAATGCCTCACTGAAGGGTAAAAAAGAAAAAGGAAGCAGTATGATTGATAAATTATTCATTTTATTTGAGTGCTATACGTAACTAGCAAATGTTTTTATATAACCGATTATGTCATTGCAGAAACTTCATATTTTTAAACAACGTTGATACTGCGCCAAAATCACGTGATTCGTCCGTCGTTTTGTGCGTCGTTATTGAACGTCATACAACACGTTGCAAAAGTGAGAAAATGTATCGCCACTACGCTTTTTTAATTTACCATAAAACGATTTCACTGCACCTATTTTACTACTGTAAACATATAGTCAAAACGTAGTAATTTATTTTTTACAACGTTGTAAACACACTTTATTTGCATATATATTTAATAAAGCAAACAATGTTATATATTACATATTACGCTAGCTAACTATTAAATTATTCATTATTAAGTATTGATAATATAATTCTTTATATAAAATGTATAAAAGTATCTGAAAATAAAATTATTTGATAAACATGTTTTACTATAGTAATTTGAAAAAATCCAAAAAAAATGAAACTTTTCCTTAAAACGAAATAATCCCATGAACTCCAAAAAACAATCTGTCCGCCGAGATCTAAGAAAAAAATAAAAGAAACATTAAATGTTTCTAATTAAAGAAAACAAAAAAAAGTTAAGTTTCGCGTAGAAATTTACCGTCTCCAATCTCCAGGTACCCAATCAAAGCCCTTCTATAATACAAAAAAAAAGTGGATGTTTCCAATACTAAGAAAAAGGTAAATTCCATTACGAAACTTACCATTTCAAGATTCCAATACCCTATTCTGCTATTCGAAACTTTACAGAACCTATAAGTAAAACAAGTAAAATAACTTTTCGTGATGAGGGAGCACTTTAAATTCTTGTATTCGCAGTATCAAAGTCAAATTTTCATTTTGATTCATTATATGCCAATAGTAATACAATTCCTGTCAAAAATAGTTCCCACTGAAGTCTCACATGTCAAAAGGTCTGGACATCTGAAAGAGAAGTATTGAGACATAAACCTAAAAAAAGAAAAGAACATGACTGTTTAAAAAAAGAAAAAAGAAGATGAAACGTTAGTTAAACGTTTCGTTAAATAAAAATAAAAAAATTTAATTCGAAAGAACTTAAAAGGAAAAAATCTAACCTTTGAAAATTTCACACATCCAAAGACCTGACCTGTCTAAAAACAAAGAAAAAAAATGAAACAATAGTTAACATCTTATCAAAATAAAAAAATTTAATTCAGAAGAATTTAATAAAGTAAAAAGAAATCAACCATTGGAAATTTCATGCGTCCAAAGGCCTGATCGTCTAAAAAAAGAAAGAAACAAGAAAATAAAATTTTAGTTAACCAACAGTCAACGTTTTGTCAAATAAAAAAAAATGAAAGAAAAAAAAATTTAACTTACCACAAGAAATACAAAAGAACCGCCTAAAAAGAGAAAGAAATGAATTGTTAAGAACCATTTGTTAAAAGATGGAAGAAATAAATAAGAAACTTTACCAAAATGTCTTCCAAAATAACTTGAAAGAACCATCTAAAGAAAGAAAAAAAAAGAAAAAATAAAGATGAAAAAAAAAGAAAAAAATCTTACTGGAATTCTGATATCCCTTCCTTTACCAATTTCTTCTTCATCGATTATAAATTCATCATATTTAAAATAACGAATATACTCATTCTCTAGCTTTTTTTCAATCCATTTTTTTACCGAAGTTATTTTGTCATTTAAGTTATAATATACTTGTTTTTTTTTTAAAAAAAAATCGTTACGAACTCTTAATTTTCATTGCATAATGCAATGATTTTTGTCTAATAAAGAAAAATATCAAAATGTTGCTAAATGTTCTGCTAAGATTTTTATTAGAGAGAGTGAAACAAGAGGAAGAGAAAAAGAGAGGAAGGGAAAGGGTGAGACTGTGAGAAAGGAAAAAAGTTTGTTAAAAAAACGTGGCTGATCTGTTAAAATTGTCACGTTAATCACGTGATACATAATTTCATATAAATAAGGGCTTTCCCCCGAAATTTGATTTTTTTTTTTCCTGCTTAACATAATTAGGGAATATAAAATAATAAAAAAAATGAATGGCATTCAGAAATATTCTAAGCAATTATTATTAAATTTTTTTCTTACATTAGCTGATACTTCGCATGACATAACAAAAAATGTCACAATTAACAATTGGAAATTTTTTGCATATCTCTAATTATTTTCCAAAAGAACAGTTTTTATCACATAATTTAAGTTTCAATCTATGCAATTAATAGTTAATACATCATGTAATAAAGTAAACACTAAAACATGTATACAAAACAGCATAAAATTTTTATTATTTTCTAATGCCACAATAAAAAATTATTCTTGATATAATGTAAGACTTTTGTTTATTAATACAAAAAATAATACATAAATCTGCTATGTGATGGTTTTATATTAATGCCCGCAGTTAAACATTATTTTTTATGTTGCATAAATATAAATATAATGACTATTCTACCTAGTGTTGGTCTCCATAAATAGTTGTAAGTCCAAAAATCAAGTAAATATAATGGTTGTAAATCAGAATTACCATCTTTTAGCTAACCACAATAGTGTAGTATTTACAGCCAATTTACAGCTTATGTTTATAATATTACAACTACTAAAGGTTGTAATTCGATATATAATAATCATTACTTACGGCAACCAACCTTAATTCTGCCACGAATTCAGCACCTCACTCGCTATATATACATCCTTCCCCTGAAAAGCAACTCCACAAATAACACATTGTTTGGTAAATTTAGGAAGATCAGAAAAGTAGCGTTTATTTTTTATTTGTTCCAATGCTTCATTAGCCTTATCCTGAAGTTTCTTCTTATTCTGTTTCTCATTTTTCAGTACCTTAAACTCCATAAACACTCCAGTCTTAAAATTCACTTTCTCTGTTGGTTCAATTTTTAAGTCAAATCGACCTGTACCAGCTTCTCTATTTGATATTAATTTATAACCACGGCAGTATGCTTGATTAAACAAGCCAATTATGAAGACATGATAATTGGTTTCCGCCATTTTATCCGTAACATCATAATAGGAAAGAGAATTCATAATAAATCTAGAGAATTGCTCCTTAAATTCTGAGAGCCTACATTGCAACAGCAAACTTAGCATTGAATCCAATTCAAATGAATTGCAATTTGTCAGCCATTCCTGCCATTCTGTAGAAACTTCCATGTTTGGAATGCATAGATTGTCATTTTTATCTTTGGTGAGATAACCCGCATAGTAGAGTAAGGTCCAAAGTACATTGTCTATATTTGATTTTTGAGCTAGCACATTATAGTCCATATCTTCCATAATCCTTACATTGATTGCACAACCCTTGAGTAACATTGATGTATTATTTTTAAAATCTTCAGTTGAGTTCCAAAGCAAATCCTTAATCGTTTTAGTACCTCCTGTTATGTCGCAGGAAACCATGTTATAAAATAATTCTAACAGAAGCTAATCAATGCAAGGCTTACCTGTGTCAATCCAATGTGCCTTCAAAGTTCCTTCATTAATAAAAGAAATTATTGACCATGGGTTGTACAAATTAAGACCATTTCCGGCCCGGTATCCATTGTACCATTGCCTGACCCCATCTAACTGATCTTCCTTACCATTATGTTGAAGGAGGATAAAGATTTCATCCTCAGTGAATCCGAAATAATTCGCAAATACTTCGTGGTGCATTGGGAACACTTGCAAATTATTAAGCCCTGATAAATATCCTGACTTAGCAACGCGAGAAACACCAACAAGGAGGGCCTTCTCCAAATTTTCATCATTGCCCTGCGTTGGCCAATCCAATCATTTGTAATCATTTGTTAGTCATCATTTGCAAGATTCTGTGAAGGCAGTCTAAGTGCTTACCTTGAGGAGTGCTCCAAACAGAGAAGCAAAAAAACCACAAGCTTCTTCGTAATATTGATGTTGATAAGCAACTTCAAGAGGGTGATCGTACTCATCAATCAGGACAATACACTTATTTCTGTGATAGTCTTTCAAGTACTTGGAGAGGTATAGAAGGGCATCTTCAGTGACACCATCCTTAAATTTACCGGAATTTATCCTATCAAAACGTGATTTATTTAGAATTTTTTGGCTGACTTGGTAATAAACATAATGATGATCGTTGTATAGAGTTGCCAACTGCTGACATAATCGGGCCCGCATACTTGACCAAGTTGAACAACTTTCGTAGCCCTGGCAAAGGGATGTAAGAAGCAGATCAACAAAACGGTTTGTAGTGTCAGTTTAGACGAGAAGCAGACAACACCATACCTTGAGAGATAGGAAGATAACTGGATACTTGCAAAAATATTTATTATAAACATCTGATCTTTCCATAATTTTTGTGTCTTTGAACAGTTCATAACGGTAATCTTTATTGTCAGGGTGGATGGGAATCGAAAAAAATTCCCTAAGCATAGTGAGGTTTATGGTTTTTCCAAATCGTCTTGGACGAACGACAAGAGAGACTATCCCCTTGCATTCAATGAACTCAGAAATAAGAAGTGTTTTGTCGATTATAGTGGAACCCCGATCCACAATCTCTTTAAAACTATCCAAGCCTACTAGAATTTTTTCGCCTGCAAAGAGAGTAGCGGTTCCATCTATGATAGTACCGAAAAAGGGATTAGTCTGATATGAAAATTTCTTGGTAAAGGTAGAGGGAAACATAATGAGGACAAATGCGCATACGCGTCATGATCTTTTGTTTTTTCGGCGAAGGCTCCCACGGTTGTTCTAGAAATAATGATCGATAAGAACGATTTTCGTAAATTATGAACTACACCAGTTCTTACTTCTTACGTTCTAATTCGGCCCCCTTTTGTACTGCTTTTAATTTGTTTTTCAAAAGTACATTTTCCTGACGTAAATCCATCCAAGGCTTCCGAGTTCTCAGGGTTCTTGAAAATGGCAAATGAAACAAATCAGATCTCGGTGACTGAAGACATTGAACTCGACGAGTAACGAAGTGAGTTGGGAAAACGGTCCTATGAAAAACCCGAGTAATTTTAGAAAAGGACATAATACAAAAAAATTTGTCAGTTATAATTTCTCCGAACCACAGTAACACCAGGACCCCGAAATATATATATAAGTCAGAGGACACAATGAAAATTTTTTACTAATAGCTGTACGCAAGGGTTTTTATTTGACACTTAACGCAAAAGTATCGGACTTGACCCTCCTCGTGGTGCTAAGTTGACCCGGTCAATTATGCATAACAAAAAATTGTATTTCTTGACCCGAAATGTGATAATCGATAATGTGATAAATCAAAAAATAAATTAATTAAACGTTTACTTGAACAAACTTTTAACAAATTTTAATTTCACAATTTTGACATTTTTGGCATGAAAGTATTTAAAATTATGCTTAGGCTTTTTATAATGAAAGGCTATGTATACAATTTTTTAAGTACAGAATACAACATTTACAACGAAACGTATAATTATATACTTTTTTTTTACATTTATAACGAAAACTTTATATTCTTTTGGGCAAGAATGCAACGTTTTTGTAAATTCCCACTATGTTAGGAACGCAAAATATAAAATTAAAGGCTTCGAAAAATAAGAAATAGATTTATTTCATTAAATGATGAGTAAAAGTAAGTTACAAGATTACTAAAAGTGCTTTTGAGAAAACGTGTTGTTATCAGAAAAGTTGTTATCAGGAGCTTGATTAAATGAATAAGAATAAGAATTGGATAACTCAATTTGATTATTGTAGGAAAATTGACCAAGATCATTTGGAATCGAAGGATAACTATAGGCCAATTGATCTTGAGGAATATTGAAAGAGGTATAATTACTATTAGGAATCGCATTAGTTGAAGAGAATGTAGATTGTGAATAAATTGAAGTAGGGAGCGAAGTATTGGTGTTTGTATAATAAGGAATATTATAAAGAGTAGGTTGAAGAGTTGGTTGTGAATTAAAAGATGGATTCAAATCAAATTTGATGTTATACGAAGCAGGTAAATTAACATCAGGTACGGATGGTCCCAAATTATTTTCATTATTCTTGTTATTTCCGTTATCCTTAGCATTTTCCTGCAATTAAGATATTAGTGAAACAGTAGATTGGTTTTTATAATTTAAAAAATAATGATTACCTTATATGTACGAATTTGTCTTCTAGTTCGTTTAGTTTTTCTTTGCTGAGTTGAAAAGGTTTCCTTATTTTCCTTATCTTCTTCTAAAATAGAATTACATAAAATTCGTGATGGTTTGCGCGGTTTAGCAGAAGGTTTCGGCGGAGCTCCAATAGCATTAAAATCACGCTTATTGTTTAATTCTGGACGAAAAGGATCTCTATTTAATTTCAATGGTTTATTATCTGACCAAAAGATCTTGGTGCCTATAAATTTTTTATAATAATTAATTTATATTTAAATATAAATAAAATATCATGAAAAGAAATGAATAAATATACCTTGAAGTTCAAATAATCTTAAAATTTCATTATAAGCCACATGAGTATCTCCTTCATAAATTAACTTGTTTTTATTTTCTGCAGAAATAACGCGTTCCTTATTCTTAAAATATGTCACCAATTGATTTTTAACTTCTTGCGAATAATCAAAAAGATTCTCTGCATTTAATGATTCTTTATATATTCTTGCTGCATGACAGTGCTTACACACATCCCGAAAAGACCCATTCCAAATATAATCTAGGCATATTAAACATTCTCCGCTAAAAATATTTGTTAAATAATATCCTTCTAGTTCAGGAACTACACTATAATGATTCTTTGCAAATTTTTGATAAAGTGGATACAACTTTTCAATAATATTATCATCCATTTTCACAAAACTTCCATCGTATGATGATTCTAATACATTTAATTGATTATGTTTTTTTACATAAAAATAATTGTTGTTATTTGATGATTTTACGTATCCCATCAAGAAATAGAGTCTACCCAAATTAAGTCGTCTTAACTTGTCTGAAGAAATATGTTTTGATTGGTTTTCCTTGTATGATAGTATTGATAGTGTCAAATTAAATAAATGCTAATTAATAAATTTAAAATTAATTATAATTTACTTACTTGCTCGATAGATTGAGCATCAAATAAAGTACTTAAACCAGCTTCAAAATTTGTTTCTCCAGACCTTTCAGTAATATTTTCTCTATTTAATTTTAGTCCATATAATCTTTCAACAAAATTTACAACAGTTTTAATTCCGCTATGATTTGTCTCAATTGATCGATTCATCCTCTCTGTGAAGTTATTAGTTGTCATTGGATTATCCTGTAAAGTTTGAGGAAGTCTTCCAGCATCGATAAAACCAAGTATCCACTCATCACTAATCCAATTATTATAAATATCATTTATAATTTTTTGTTTTACATTATTAGCCAAATCCATGAATTTCTTGTATTCAATAGCTAATTCTTCACATTGTTTGACACTTCTACTTCTTCCTACAATCTTGAACGCTATTGCTAATGGATAACTAAATTATTTTAAATAAAAATTATATAATTTTATTATTAAAAAAAAAAAATTTACAACAAAATTAAAATTACCGAATTGACAAGGAATATTCCATTGCGAAAAATTTTCTCCAATTGTTTTCATTATGTGGAACCAACAAAGTATCGATCCACGTAATAAACTTTGTATATCAATTCTCGATGGACGATGTTTGTCAATCATGGCTAGTGGATTCCATAATTGTATATTTGCACAATTACTAATCCTTTCAAACCCCTTTCCGGATGGTAAATCTTGGTAATACCATTCATGGTTACATTCACTACGACTACAGGAATATTTTGCTTGATTGCTTGAATAGCTAATCGAATAGTCCAATTATTTTCTTTGTTGCTTAAACCTATAATAAAATATTTAAATTTTAATACTTTTTTTTGTTGATATAAAAAAATAATGATATACAGATATACTAACCAAAAGCCAATGGTGTAGCACACCCTGTATTATTTTCAACTATCATTGTTAAGATTGGAGCATGATCATTATTTAGATCATATTTACCATCCAATCCTATGCAAAAATTTCCAAATTTTTGACCATTTTTTAACCATAAATCATTTGATAAAGTCAATTGATAATAGTGATCTGGATGATCTTCCGGTGCTAATGGATCCGGCTGCTGGTAATAAAGTACATAACCCTTTAATTTAAGAATTTCCGTAACTAAATAGTGTAAAATTGTCCAGCTTCCGGAATTTTCTTTTAGTCGTCTATCATCTCTTTTAATAAATCCCCGTAATTTAGTATCATTACAAATTTCACGTTGTTCATTTAACACATTTCGTAATGTTTCTTCATTTGCACCATTATAAGGTGCAAGTAATGTCATTTTAATTTCTTTTACTGTTTTATAATCAGATCTTCTATTTAAAATAATTTTATCCCGTATTTCTCTTGTAAGGTTCAGTTTGGAACTATTAGGAATATGAGTATTTAATGCATTTGCTGGTAAATGAGATCCAATTATTTTAATACGTAGTGGTTTGCTTGTTTTTAACCATGATAATTTAGATTCTGATATAACACGCACTTTGCAAAGATGCATATCATGACTGTTTTTAATATTATTTGGAAAATTACGATTTGCACAATTCTCTTTACAACTACCAATATTTCCGCATTCCCTCTGACAGCTATTCCCCCCAGCACAATACATAGTCCAGGACCAACATAACCTGTCCTTTCTTTTACCAGCTTCAATCTCTTTAACATACTCTTCTCCCATAGGTGTTAGATGTACAATGTCATCTATTCTATTAGTAGATTTAGTTTCTCCTTTATTGGTTCTCCATTCAATATAATCTACAGCTCCCTCAACACGATCAACAGTTATAATATTTTCTTTAATAAGTTCTGGAGTTTTTTTTCTACTTTGGCATTTTAATTTGATATTTTTTAGTAAAGGATGTTTGGAAATGTACCATTCAGCGACACGCCCAAAGGGTACATTAACAGTTTCATCATCATTATATTTTATTAAATCATCATTCATATTTAGATAATTTCTAGGAAAAAAGAGAAAAAAATAGAGTTTCGCATTACAAAAATGATAAAAAATAAAGTTTTAATAAAAGATAAAGTTTTGCGTCACAAAAAGATAAAAAAAAAATAAAGTTTTGAGTCATAAACAAGATAAGAAATAAAGTTTAATGTAACAAAAAATAAAAAGGAAGTTTCGCGTAATAAGAAAGTTTCGCGTTAATAAAAAAGATTAAAAAATCTTGTGTTACAAAAAAAAAAGAAATTGAGCAGTCATCGGGCTGGATGTGGGTCTCGCTACCGCTCCACCCACCTCGGCCTCATGGCCTTGCAGTACCTACATGGCCCCTACGGGGCTCATATCTGTCACCATCTGTCATAAACATCTGTCATATAATAATATACTAAAAAACGATAAAATAAGGAAAAAGAGAGAAAAATAAGAGAGAATCAGAGGGGTATGACAGATATGACAGATATGACAGATGTTTCAGAAATATCGGAAGAGGATAATCCCCAGAAAAAAGTTTTGATTTTACCCCCAGATCTGTCATTCTGTCATAAATCTGTCATATGATCAGGATTCAGTCTATTTATCTGTCGGAAGCAGTGAGACAGCAAACCCAGTAAATTAACAGGTAGATTAACAGGTAAGCCCCTAGAAGGTCTATAGAGCCAGTAAGACTAACCCCGTTCAGCCCCCGTCAGAAAAAATAAGTAATTGAACAATGGGTATACCAAGACGATTCAGATGATAAAAAATAAGTTTAGAAGACAGTACTAATCCGTTTTCCTCTTTTTTGCCTCCTTAAGGTATTTATCAATACACTGTTTACACGCGTCATCGGCCTCTAAAATTTTCTGCCTGAGTTTTTTATACTGCCGATTATAAACCGTCTGATGTCTCTTAGCAGCGGTTTCTTTCTTTTTCTCCTTAGACTTCTTTTTGATTACCCAGTCTACTCCAGTAAAAGTATTCTTATGCATGCCACAAACTGTACAGTCGGGTCCGAAAGTGACGCCCGATTTTGTACGGTGTTACGATACACAAAATTTACATTATTTATACCCCTTTTTTTTATTTTTAAATGTTTTTCTCACAATTTCATAACCTAATAAACGCGTTGCAAAGTTAAAAAAATAATGTCACATAGAACTGAGTTAACTTCTCAAGATAAAGGAAAAATACTAGCATATATGGAGAATTTTAACCCTGCACAAATAGCAAGAAAAATTGGTCGTGACCCCACCACAATAAGAAGAATTATTGACAGATACAAGAAGACAGGGAAAACTGAAAATTTACCTAGATCAGGGCGTCCACTTGCTCTCAATAATAATGAGAAAAATGCACTCATAAACAAAATTACACAAGATCGACGCGAACCTTTACATGAAGTCATTAATACATTAGATTTAAATTGCAGCCTTACAACTGCTAAAAGAGCATTACATAGTGTTGGAATTTATTCCCATGTTGCTGCAAAAAAACCCTTTATCTCAGAAAAGCATGCATTAGCTCGTATTAGTTGGTGTGAAAAATATAAAGAAAAAACAGCTTATGATTGAGACAAGTTATTTTCTCAGATGAATCGTGGTGAGATTGGCAAGCAGTCACGACAAATAAGAGTTTGGAGACACACAGGGGAAAGGTTTAACACTGAATGCTTGACACCTATCTTTAAAAGTGGTCGAAAATCAGTCATGGTTTGGGGATGTTTTGCAGGAAGGATAAAAGAACCATTAATTTTTTGTGATGAAAATAAAGAAGGAAATGAAAAAATCAATTCAAATACTTACATTAGAATCCTAAATTCATATCTGTATCCATTTCAGCATACAGTTCATGAGTTAACAGGAAGGGCTGCAATTTTTCAACAGGATAATGCCATACATACATAGCGAAAATAACCAAGGATTGGTTGAAGAAGAATAAAATTGTGGTTATTGATTGGCCGGCAAATTCTCCCGATCTAAATCCAATAGAAAACATCTGGAAGCAGTTAAAGGACAATATCCAGAGTTGTAAAGTCTTTCCAAGAACTGTGGATGAACTTAAAGTTGCACTAAGTGAAGAATGGGAAAATTTGGATTGCTCCATTTTTGAAGAGGTTGTTGCTTCAATGCCACAAAGAATAAATGCAGTACTAGAAGCAAGATGAGGGCCAACACATTATTAACCATTTTTAGTAATTATTTTTTATGTGAATTTTAATGAAAATCAATAAAGTTTTGCCATTTTTGGCATTAATTTTAAATCGGGCGTCACTTTCAGACGTGACTGTACAATCACCATGTAAACGATAACGTCCATTTGTAGTCATATCTTGTATTTCACTAGCAGTCTCAGTTTCCTTTTTACACTTTAGACAGTAAAATCGTGTTATCTTGAGATTTGAAGTCTGAAATCTTTCCTTTAATTTGTCGTAATATGTCACAATTAGAGAATTACTACAAGTACTACAGTCTATCCAGAGTATCAGCACGAATTCTAAAAGGTGAAGAGCACTACAATCTATACAAAAAGCCCATAAAGGAAAAGTCAACAGAATGCCCAAAGGTAATTGTATGGAAACCAAATGCAACATATCAGGCAGATCTTGCAGAGATGCCAGTTGACCCTAAAGGATTCCACTATTTTCTCGTAGTGGTAAAAGTTGCAAGAAAGAGAGTCGATGCAGAACCCCTAAAGGATAAGACTGCAAATAGGATTCTCAATGGATT
The DNA here is from genome assembly GCF_026210795.1 of Rhizophagus irregularis. Taxonomy (NCBI): domain Eukaryota; kingdom Fungi; phylum Glomeromycota; class Glomeromycetes; order Glomerales; family Glomeraceae; genus Rhizophagus; species Rhizophagus irregularis. The sequence goes on along the minus strand of NC_089435.1, from coordinate 20,143 downwards.
TGTTAAAATCTACAGAAAAAATCGTATTAAGCCACCAACACATCGACTAGAGACAGACTCTGGATCAGAATTCACTAATGACCAGGTACGTGATTTTTCCTGAACAGCTTAGGGGTAATGATGAGGTTCGGAGAGCCAGGTAGACATAAACAGCAATCATATGCTGAAAGAGCTATCCAAGCTATCCAAGCTATCCAAGAACCCCTTCTCAAACGAATGGCCGCACAGGAGTTGAAAACTGGGGTGACATCCGTGGAATGGTCAGAAGATTTCCATAATATAGTGAGTAAAGTAAATGAACTCTGGCAGAGAAATCCCCCAGATATTCTGACAGGGTCACCCAAAGTGTCAAAAAAGACAGACCTCCTCTTTGAAGGAACACGTATCAGAGTCAAGTTAGATGAACCTATTTCTGTACTTGGTAACAAACTTCACGGAAAATTTTGTACAGGAGATATAAGATGGAACCCAAACATTCGTGTAATCAAAAAAATGATACTTTCACCCGAACAGCCTCCTACATATCTCCTTAACAGACCACATGGTCGATTAGGTGTATCCAGATGTGCATATACCCGAAAGGAATTGCAAGTAGTTCCATCAGCAAGTTTTAAACAGGCGTATAAAGTGTTGAAAAACGCCATGTGTTGCTCAACGCCAAAAAACATAAGGAAATGAACCCTTTATCAATCAACGCCACCTAAAAACGTTGAAAAACGCGTAAAACAACACCAATTTAAATGTAAAACAACATACAGTAAAACAACGATAGTTTAAAAACGTGTATACAATGTATAAAAACGCGTATATTGATATTAAAAATGCGTAAAGCAATGATTTTATTGTATATTATTAATATATATATTATATAAAATATGTAAATTTATTTATGATAAAATACGTATCAATTCAAATACATTATCTAATGTAAATTCCTCTTGTTATAATTGGATTGCCGTGGATTTTTAAGCGATCAACGTACTAAATTTCCGTTGACATAGCGCCCCTGGTGACACAACCATAATAAGGTGGGAATGTGATTTGTACAACTGAATCACTTGATTGATCTTTCTACAAACTGAAACGCGATAATTATATTAATATTATTAACTGAATGATATTGCTAAATTGCAATTGATACATAATATAATGCATACTAGAATAATACATATAGATTAGAACTCAAAAAATGACAACAACGAATAATATCAAATTATAAAAGTCACGTGAACTTTTATTGCTCTTTTTCTAAATCAGCAACTTCTAAATCAGCTGCTTGATTATCGTCCGTCGTATGCTCATCATAAACATCATCAACACAATTATCAACTCCAATGATTTCATCATCATCGTCAATAGGTGTTATAGGTGTTTTGGGCGAAGACTCACATTCACATTCTTCAGAAACCTAAATAAAGAAATACAATATTACTAGTAATTTAATTTAAAACATTACATACAATTCAGTTGAGTACTTACCACGTCTGTATCTGTTATATTTCCGGTCCATGAATCGACAATGTCTGCATCAATTTTTGACGAAAGGTGTTCCTCGTCAAATATAACTTCTAATACCGACTGAACCCAAATGGCGTTTTCATTTGTACGCTCTTTATCAGATGCAAAAACCGATTTAATTATTAACGAAATATAAGTATCAGACGATGGATCATCTGAGTCGCTCGGTTTGTATAAATCTTCATGGACCTGTTGAACGTTTTTACTTGCTTTCCATATTCGCATCTGTTGTTTGCTGAAATTATCTTTGAATGGTGTTATTCTATTAATACCGAAAGTACTCCACAAACTTTCTTTCAATTTTCTAATGTAGTAACCTTTTTTAACGCGATTTGCAGCAAGTAACTATATTTAATAAAATAAACAAGTTGTTATAAATTTGGCAATTAATGACTAATATATAATACAAATACTACTTACTTGTGAATGCATTCTATCATCCCACAAATAATCGAACGAAACTTCTTTTCCGGACAACTTCATGAGTATTTTGGCGGATGTTTCATCATTTTCTAATTTTTCTTTAAAGCGATTTTTCATTTGTCGGTCGGTTACTCGTCGATGCTCATGAAATAATTCATAAGAAAGATCTTTAATCGCATCCTTAATACATACAAATTGTTATATTTAGTAAATAATATAAAGAAATACATAACTTTAAACCATATATTTACGTGATAAAATTCATCTGAGTTTTTGTCTTTCTTTTTCGTTTTACCGTTTTTTTTAACCTCGACTTCAGTTTCAACATTGCGATGAGAATCTAATACCGACATTATATTTGAAATCTGGTCTTTTTGTTCGTTTAACATAACTTCAAACCTTTCTTGATTATTAATAATCGTGTTGAGTTTTGATGCTGTTTTTTGATTAATTTGTATTAATTTGGCAAATTCACCAGAACTAACTGCTATAAATTATCGTTAATAAGAATAATAAGAACCAATTTGATAATTTATTAACAAAACAACAATGAACAAACAGTATATATTGTATCTAACCTTGATCCGTTACTTTAGATGATGATGTTGTCGCATTATTATTTGATGGCGATTCTTTACTAATCACTGCCTTAACGCTGGATGATGATGATTTACTAGAACCGGATGCTGCTTCTGACCAGATGCCTGCTTTACCAGACACTGCTTTACCACCAGATGCTGCTTTACCAGACGCTGCTTTACCTTACCAGATGCTGCTTTCCGACGTTTACAGCCAGCTGCTTTATCGACGCTACCACCTGCTGCTTTATCAGACGCTACTTTACCACCAGATGCTGCTTTATCAGATGCTGCTTTACCACCAGATGCTGCTTTATCGGATATCTTTGTACTACTTTGCATCTGTTTAGCAGATATCGTTGTTTTAATAGAGGAAGGAGGAAAGAAGGAAGGAGGAGAAATTACCACCGAAGGGATATAAGAGGATATTGTTGATGATTCATTTATTGCCTGATGAAAACAATAAAATGTATTTAATAAACTAATAATGAATAATATAAACAATAACAAAATTGATAACTGATATTACTTGAGAAGATCCTTTGGTAGTTTTATTGGTACTGATAATAATCTCATCAATATCTCTATCACGAAACAAATCTAACCTTGCAATTTTCGTCTTTTTTGGAGTCTCTATTTGTGAAGCGTCTGAAATTGTTTGATGATTGGCTTCGGTATATGTTAATTATAATGTATTTTTAGATATTCGTTCACATAAGTTCAAAAAAAAACTAAAATAAAACCTTTCAAATTATTTTGTTCGTTGATCTAAAAGATATTAATTATATAAGTATATTTATACAATCATAATAATTTACAACCAAATATATATAATAATTTAAAGTTAAAATAATTACTTCTATATTCATACTCGTTGACGATCTAGTAGATCTAGTAGACCTAGTACTAGATCTAGTAGTAGGTTTTGGGTGTTTTAAATTATTAAAATCTAAAGAGCGTTTGCCGCTGGTTTTATTATTATTATTTTTGTTGTTGTCGTTATCCATTGATAAAAAGATGACTGACAAGAGAGAATTAATTGATTATTAGAATGTGAGAATGAGAAAAAAAAAATATTAGAATGTGAGAAAAAAAAGCAATCATTTTTTAACTCTTATGTGTGATGATCTACTTGATTTACCTATACGTAAGTATACTCAAGTATACTAATGATTAGTATACTTACTTAGTGTCCAGTGTAACTTGTAACAAACATAATTAATGTAATTACTTAACTAGATGTTACTTTAAGACTAAATTGCGGCGCAATGTCACGTGTTACAACGATTCATTCGAATTTCAACGCCCACATCGCAAAAAAGTATTAGTCATGTCACGTGTTGCAACGACAAATCTGATTCATTTCTTCACTTTGAATTTCAACGCCCACATTGCAAAAAAGTATTAGTCGTTGTTCATCACATTGTTAATCGTTGTTCATCCTTACGAAATCATGTGATGTTTCAAATTGAATTTCTACTGATGAAGTAGACGTGATGAGTAACTATGGACAGCTAGAAATGAAAGCGTTTAACGATGAACAGAACAACTAGTAGTAGAGGTGGGCAATAAAGAGAAGGAAAAGATTAAATCTGAAGAAGAGAGAAAATTTTAACGGGAAATTGTAAATATCGAGGATGTAAATTTTAACAAGTGAAATTTCCAACAAAATATAATTACCTTCATCCAACGCTCGGTTTTGCTTTTGGACGTTCTAGTTTACTGTATTAATTAATCCTTTATTTTATTCGTCGTAAAAGTACTAATAATAATAATTATGCGTTAATTTCTATGATGTTTGTTGTGTTTGTTGACACCTTAAATGTGAATATTTTCATCAGTATCATTACGCAGTTAACTGATAATATCATTTGATATCCTCACCTAAATATTTAAATGACACGATGATTGATTAATTTAATGTATGTATTTCTTGATTGATCGTAATCAGTAACACTAACTGTTAACATTGTGTAAACCGTGCAATACGTCAAGCAATACTGTATTGTTAAGTATTGTTAATATTATTGAGGCACATAGTCAATTTATTGTTAAACAAGTTAATATAATAAATCAACATGTAAAAAACCTTAATGTTTTTATATAAATTAACCTACTTTGCTAGCGTCAAATAAAAAACTTATTCACCATAAATCAACTTCAAAAAATGGTTATATACTCGTGTCCACATTGTGAAAGAGTCTTCAGTCGTCATGCTTCTCTACGAAATCATGTGAAAACTCACGATGATATAATTGATAAAGTTCTTAGAGAAATTGCTGAAGAAGTAGAACATGAACAAGAGGAAGTGGGTGACGACGAACGACTTGAGGAGGTGAGCTACGAAGAGGGAGAGGAAGAGAGGGGAGTACTAATAATGATGAAGTACAAGAGGAGGTGAGCTACGAAGAAGAAAGTGAAGATAATGATGAAGTACTAGAGGATGTGAACTACGAAGAAGAAAGAGAAGATAATGATGAAGTACTAGAGGATGTGAACTACGAAGGGGAAGGGGAAGACGAAGGGAAGAAGAAGAGGAAGGGAGCGATAATGATGAACAACTAGAAGAGGTGAACTATGAAGAGGAGAGGAAGAGAAAGAGGAGGTGAGAAATCAACGTTAAATGAAATTAAAATAATTTATACTTTTGTGTGCGTCTATATATGTCTATATATAGAAAGCGATCGACATATTTATCAAGTATTTATTGTCTATTAACATCCATATATAGGAAGTGATTGACAAATCAAGAGACATTGAAATTGAATATTCGCTAATTGACGTTGAACCAATCCTAACCTTCGAATCTCTTGATATTAGAGTAACAAATATACCAGAATTTCCAAGCGAAGAGTTTGGAAATTTTATGGAGTTGCTTACTAAATGGAATTTGTCTGATGCATGTGGTAACGATATACTTAAATTTTCAAAAAAGATTTGTCGCGATAATGTAATTTTACCTACGTCAGTAAAAAAAGGTCGTCAATTGTTGGATCAAATTGTTGTACCACATATTTCTTTTAAAAAAGCGCCTATCATGACATATAAACAAGAAACGTATTATCTTCATTATCGTCCAATTTTTGACGTTATAAAGGAATTGTTGAGCAATAAGGATATATTTGCCCATTGTACTTTTAAATTTACACTATTAAATCATAACTGAGAAAGAATATATAACGAACAATATAATGGACAATGGTGGGAAAGAGTCCAAAAATCACTTCCTAATGGTGCAAATGTATTGTCAGTAATTTTATATTCAGATGCTACGACACGTGATCACTTAGGAAAGACCAGCGAACATCCCATTTATTTGACACTTGGTAATATAGTTAGTTGGCGCAGAAATAGGCCTGATGCCAAAATACTTTTGGGTTATCTGCCGATCCTAAAGGCAAAAGATATTTCACAAAAGAGGTCAAAGAGTTTTCAGTTAGCCAAGCAAGTCCTTTATCAATATGCTTTAAATATATTGACACGATCGTTACTTGACTATAATGGTGGATTTGATCTTTAAACAGATAATGGTATAAAGTGGTGTTTTCCGTTTATTTCCGTAATGTTAGGAGATTTACCAGAAAATGCTGCGGTAACTTTAACATTTAACTCTGTTAATTGTCATTACCCTTGTCATAAATGTTTGGTGAAGCGTGAGAAGCTGAACAATGTGGAGTTAACAAACGATCAAATTATCTTAAGAACACCAGAAAATATGAGATGTCTTGTTGAACAAAATTCTGCACAACAATATTCTCTACACGATATGAAAAACATCTTTTGGAATTATCCATATGTATCATGTGATTTTTAAAGAAAGTGTGTTTATTTTGCCAATTATTTTCTAATATATTTACTCAAAAATAAACGATAGTCAGTTAAATATTTATTTGTCAACAATACCTGACCGAATGCATCATCTCGACTTGGGATTGTTTAATTATCAAGTGACCTACACAAGGATGTTGTTAAAAGAATTGTGTGGTCAAATAGCGGTTGACGAACTTGATAATCATTTGGCTAAAATCCCACGATTTCCTGGCCTTAAGATATTCAAGAATGGCCTGGAAAATATTAAGCGGTTTACTGCCAATGAATTTCGGAATATGATGAAGGTATTTGTTTTCGTCATAGAAGGAATAGTCATAAACCACCACTAAGGTTGCTTGTCTAAACCTCTTCAAAATCCTACGATTAGTTTCGTCAAAATTTTACTATAGGTTTATTATAGTTTTGGCAGAGTTTCGGCAGTTTCGGCATTTATAATAAGTTTTGGTAGTTTCGCCTTTCTCCAAAGTTTCGCCAGTTTTTTAATATAACTTTAATATAGTTTCAGCAGAATTTCGCTTTTCGGCGAAACGCCATCTTGCCTAAACCCCTAGGTTTCGGCAAGCAACCTTAACCACCACAAATCATCGATAACACAGGTCAAAAAACGATCTATCTCACACATATCGGGTACCTATATATCGGTGACTAATTAGGTACATATCGGGAATTTTTACATATTAACAACATATCGGGTACCCGATTTGTCACATAATGCGCAAATTTCAAATATGGTTAAAAAAATGTAAATTACCAAGTGTCCGATATCCAAACTATTAGTCACCGATCCGTTATCTAATATATATCGGTCACCGATATTTGTACGATCTTTAAAAAAATTTGTGTGTTTATTTAATATTATCGTAGTATAGAAAACAGCTACTGATTTCTGTCTATTTGGTATTGGCTTTGTACGCTTTGTACTTTGTAAAAATGTAATACAGTGTACGAAAAAAGATAATTGCTATGGAGTGCTTGATCCAAGTATCATTTATCTTCACAACTTCATACGGAGTTTTTCCAAATCATGAATACTTATAAATAGATGATGTTTATTTACTTTTTTAGGAAATATTGAATGATAAGATTATTATATAAGCCAACTCTCAGTGATCATAGTAATACAAGAGTGCGGCCAGAGAATACCTAAACTTCAAACCCGTTATCAAAAGCATATACAAATTATTCAAATTACCGCGATTTTCTGAAATCCACTTATTGTAATTAAATTTCTCATGGCAAAAAAATAAATACGTTCCCCTTTTTTTCTTTGTAAACTATTACACTGAATTTGCAAAATGGCGTATAAGGTGTATTGTACTATTACCATATTAGGAATCTTTCCATATAGCCAGGATACCTGAAAAAAAATAAATTTTAAGGAGATATTTTTTTTACCCAAATCGTAATAAAATTGTAATACAAACTAATTCCATATAAATGACGGATTTTATTTCTCTAACATCTTTAGTTCGATCGTTACTGATAAGGGTGATTATTGGTATCTTTGATTCTAGCGATCACTTCTGATGGAAGTTTGATAACCGGAGGCGATCGATTCAGTCATATTGAATTTGGATCCTATCTTTCAATTTAATTAATCTTTAAAGAGATACGTAAGCCAAAATGCCTGCGCTGATCCCTGTCCTTTTGGAGTTTATAGGGTGACGATGAAGATCGGCTATTGCCCAAGTATACTCTTTATTGATTAATTTCTTTGAGAGACGTTTTCGTCGATGTGCTTTGTACGATAACAATGTTGCCTCTATAATTCCGGGCTGGATTAGAGGAAAAAGTCCTGATTGCACCTCACCCATTTTGTCGTCAGGCACAGTCTGAAACTTCCGTTTGTAAACTTTTATTTCCATACCAACTGCATGGGTTTAGGGTGTATTTTATTCCCTAACCCTTAGACCTACTTGTTAGGTTAGGTAGGTTGCATTGCACTCTGTAGCCTACCTTTTTAATGAGTTTTATGGCCACGTTTGCTCATTTAAAAATGAATTAAACAGGTTGCCATATCATTAAACACATCGCAGCCATTTGGTGATGAAGCTATAATTGTCTAATAAGGGTTCGCCCTGTCTGGCAATTTATGGTGGATTCAAATGGATCAAATTACAAACAATAATAATTTAGTCAAATGAGAATTCCAGGAAGGAACGAGGATGCTTTGTCTAATTGAAAATATTTTTTTTATTTTATTTTATTTTTTATATTTTTATTTTATTTTATTTTATTTTTTTATTTTTTATTTTTCTATTTGAGATTATTCATCGTATCCTATGTTTATTCATATCTGGTATTTTCGAATATACTTATCCTTATTATCATAGCGAGTTTTCTTAAAGCGTACCTGTGGCACCTCATCTGACTTGGGAAGTGTCGCTGAATCTAAAGCAAGGTACCCGGTTAATCCTCAACTTTGGGTTATGAGTTATGATTTAAGCATATAGTAATTTAATTTGACTTACATACCAAAAACAAAAATTTGTGTATATTTTCATTTTAATTTTTTTGAAAAAATAATATTATCGTATTTAGCTTATTAATCTAATTTATCGTATGTTAATATAGAAAATTTTATTAATCAGTTTTTGATATCTTATTAAATACCTTATCCGTAATTAAATTGTTACTGTAATAAAGTAATCAATACCGTAACTTGTTTATTAATAAAAATAAACTGTAATCTATAGCTTTATCAAACCATGATATTTTTAATTTAATCAATCAATTTTTAAAAAAATTAAATGAAAATGTTTGAATTCTGATTTTTATTAAAGTCTGATTAGTATTTTTGACGATAAACCTATTTAGGCAAAAGTGTAATAATTGTAAAATTTATTTTTTTGATTTTTTATTTTTTGATTTAGATTTATTTTTCTTTTTTTTCCTTTTGTTGTTATTTTTGTTATTTACGACGTTATTATCAACATCATCATCGGCACCATTGTTGTCTTGAATGATGCTTTCATCAGTATCATAATCATAAACCGGGATATTTTTGGTTAAACGGTTGAATTTTTCAAGTGCTTCTCTATTCAAACACCAGCTTGGTGCGCCGGCAGGTGGCACACTAACTGTTTCTGTTTTGTCTAGAACTCTTTTACATTTTAAGTTTGGTGGTTTTTTCCTTAATAACTCTACCGTTGGATCAATACGATTATGTAATAAACGTTGAAGCTTAAATAAAGAAATTAAACTATAAATTAGTGTTTATACTTTGATAAAAAATAATAAAATATACATACAGCAGGAGATCTCCACCATCTTTCATAAATATATATCGAATTTTTTTTTGCGACTACTTCTTCATCTATTTTCATCATCTTCATCATCTTCGTCGGTTTCCTCCCCATTCTTCGGAATGGTAGCCTGAATCTTTTAAAATTTGAACTAGATCCTTTTCAGGATATCGGCAAATGTACTTATCTTTGTTTTGTATTAGGTAATTGGCCGCGTTTGTTCTTCTTTTTTTTCTAACAATGTTAATTATAAAGCACAATATAATTAATTTAAAAAAAAAACTAAATTTAATAGCTTCTGTTAATTAAATAATTTACATCCTGCATCCTTGAATTCTTCATTGCTCTTCTTTTGTTACGTTTTATTTGGGCTTCCCCTTGCTTTCTAATATTACTAACGCGATGGCGAGATCGCCAACGTCCATATAACATCTTTAATAAATCACTATTTGAGACTTTATATTTTTTATTTACGAGTTTGTAAAGTGGTGGAAGCAACTTGGTGACTATGTTATCTTTTTGCTCAGCCCATGTGAGCTCATAGTTAATACTGTATACGTCTTTTAGCTCGGAGTCGCTCCAAATAAACACTTCTTTCTGTAAAATAATAGATAAATGTAAATAGGATAAAAGCAGAAATAATATATAAAATAATCAAATACTTGCTTTTATCGTGTTATAAGAACTTTTAGAAAAGGAAGAAGAAGAAGAGGAGGAGGAGGAGGAGGAGGAGGAGGAGGATGATTCATCACTAGATGATACATTATCACTATTCATTGTTACGAAGTATAAAATCTTTTTGTTATTTTGTAAAATAAAAAAATCCCGTATAAAGTAGAGATTTCAGAACGCGAGAAAAGTTGTTTGTGTGCAAATTTATAATGATTTCAGAGATTTCAGGATGCAGATCAAGGGGCTCAGAGGTAGCAACGCGTTTGCGCAATTCTCACCAGGTAAAAGTAACGCGCTCATAAAATTCTTGTGCAATTCTTATGTATGATAAGAATTATTAAAAGCTCGTTTCTGAACGTCTTGATTACTAACTATTAAAAGTGATAGAATAAAAAATATATTTTATACATTTTAATAAAAATGAATAATAAAAAATGTAACTCTGTATCTGGATTAATAAAGAGTAATAAAAAACGTAAAGTTGAAACCTCTGAAACCTTTGTGGCTGATTTAATAAAGCCCAAAAAAAAGTATTTGTATATTTGCAATTGTGCTCGTTGCAAAGGTGCAGAAGTTGATTCTCGCACTCAAGAGAAACATACGTATGATGATAGTTTGTGGGAATCGAGATCAAAAGATTCTAGAAAAAATCAGGAAAATACCATCATGATAAGAAAGAAAAAAACATCATCTGTTAATAATACATATATAAATACAGAAATAAAATTGAATATATCAAAAAAGCGAGAAAGAAATAATTACTCCGGTACATCTAGTCCAGATCAGGACTCTTCCCATCCTGGTCCTTCTTTCCAATATATTGAAGAAAATATAACATTATTTTCATCAAAACCTTCATGTTTTCGTATTCCAGCACCTACAATTGATGAAAATAATGATGAAATCAATTATTTTGGTGAGAATTATAATGTAGATAATATAAATGAGGGGGAAGAGAATGATGATGTAAATAATATGGATGAGGAAGAGAATGATGATGTGGATGAGGGAGAGGAGAATGATGATGTAAATAATATGGATGAGGAAGAGAATGATGATGTGAATGAAGGAGAGGAGAATGATGATGTAGATAATATGGATGAGGAAGAGAATGATGATGTGGATGAAGGAGAGGAGAATGATGATGTAGAAGATTTTTTCGCATCTCCTAAGATTGACAATGACAATGAAGAAGCATTTATAGTGGAAAGCTTAAGTGATTCTATTAATACTGAGATTATAATATGGCTATTTAAATTTCAACAAAGATTTCGATTGCCTGATATTGCACTTGAATCCTTAATAAAATTTTTTCATATAATTCTTATGCGCTTTGATAAGTTGCAATTTGAAAATTTTCCTACCTCATTATATATGGCAAAAATATGGTTAAACATTTTTCAACCGAAAATGCAATTAGCTGCATGTACCGATTGCCATAAATTGCATAATGTTAAAGATATTATTGCATATAAGGAAGAAGGAAAAGTTGCTATAATGAATTGCCCGTATAAAGAGTATCCAAATAATCCAATATCAAGTCGTAATCACCAATGCAATAATCCACTTTCCATTCTCAAAAAAATAAAGATGCAACAATTGTGGTACCTCGCATGGTTTATCCTAAGCCAAACATTCGTCAGCAATTGAGCATTTTATATCAACGACCAGATTTTGAGAACATGTTAAAATTATCAGGGACTCAAAGAAACGAAAATAATATCTATTCAGATATTTACGATGGTAAGGTATGGAAAAATTTTCCATTTGATGGTAGTACCTTTTTTACAACAGAGACTGCCACAACCCATCTAGGTCTTCTCCTTAATCTTGATTGGTTCCAACCATTCTCCTACACGCAGCATAGTACTGGCGCTATTTATGCGTCTATTTGCAATCTTCCAAGGTCAGAAAGGAATAAGCCCGAAAATATTATATATTTGGGTTTCTTACCAGGACCAAAAGAGGCAGGGTTGGAACGCATTAATCATTATCTAGCTCCTATTGTAGATGAGTTATTAGAACTTTGGAAGGGGTGGAAAGTACCAAAAACTCACCAATTTTCCAATGGTTTAGAAATAAAAGTTGCGTTAATTGTTGGATCATCTGATACTCCAGCTACACGAAAGTTATTTGGTCATGGATCTGCAGTAATGAAATGCTATAGGTGTGATAAACGTACCAGCTTATAGCGAGGAATTTAGAAAAACTCATTACGGAGGAATGCAAGACTATAATGAATGGGTAACAAAGCCTGCAGATCTTTTATTACATAGACAATATGCTCATGAATGGTTGCAATGTAACTCAAAGTCCTCCAGAGAAGCACATTTTAAAGTACATGGTATAAGATGGACTGAAGTGCTTCGCCTACCATACATGGATCCTATACGATTTGCTGTAGTGGATCCTATGCATTGTCTTTTTCTCGGTGTTGCAAAATGGATAATCAAATCCATTTTTGTAAACCAAAAAAATTAACTATGGAACAACTTCGTGTAGCACAAAACAGAATGGATAATATTGATTTACCTTCTGACATTGGTAGAATTCCTCCAAAGATTGCAATCGGAAATGATGGGTTTTCTAACTTAACTGCTGATCAATGGAAGACCTTTATTATGATTTATTCTACATCTATATTATGGGATATGCTAGATGATAATGATAGAAAGATCTTAGGGCATTTTGTTCGAGCTTGTAATCTTTTAGTAGCAAGATTTATTACAGATGATGATTTGAAGGAGGCGCAAGAGAGGTTAAAAGATATGGCCTACCTTATAGAATATACATATGGACCAGAATTTATAACAAGCAATATACATCTCGCACTTCATATCCCTGATTGCTGTCGTGATTATGGTCCTATATATAGTTTTTGGCTTTTCCCGTTTGAAAGACTTAATGGATATATAGGTAAATTTACTTCAGTGTCTTTCAATTGTCTTTAGTACCTTTATTAAAAAAAATTCCTGTTATTTAGGATCATATCCTAATAGTAACCGACAAATAGAACCCGAATTAATGAAAATTGTTCTTAAAAACACTTTGGTGGATTATCACTTATCATGTAAATGGACATCTGGCCTTCTAGATGAATCTCTCCATCTTCTTGTACCAAAAAAGCTGTAGGAAGTTTAGCAATCACAGCAGAAAGGGAGGAACTGCAGCATTTTCTATTCATGAGACATAATACGTCTATGGTTTCCAAAATATATGGCACTGAACCATTACCTGGCCAAATGCTTAACCCATCATATATCAATGTCGTTATGCCTTTGGAGTTGCGAGGATTTCTATGTGAATGGTATGCAATATTATATGAAAAGGAAAAAGAAGATGTGTTAGGATTTATGGATTTGCATATGAATCAGCATGCAAGACTACAAATTGGCGCCGAAATATTTGGATCTATGATTTCTGGTCGCCATGAAAAAAATGCGAATATATTTGCAAAATGGAAAGCAGCTAATGATGATTCAGTTGACACTTATCCGGGTGAAGTCCAATATTATTTCGAGCATGCCCTTAGATTTCCAGAAGGAACGAAAACTCACCTCCTAGCATATGTCAAGTGGTATAAACCTGCACCTTCTTTTAGTATTCGGTTTAAACATAGTTTTATGGAGCCAGAAATATCAAATACCGAATTATGGAAAGCTGAATACTTTCAAGAAGGTTGTGATTCCCTGTTAGCGGTTCATAGGATATTATGTCGAGCCTACAAAATTTAGAAATATTACGGTAGGAAAACAAAAATATTTGTCGATTATACCTTTGAATAGAAGATTTAACTTGTAGTATGCCACACCAAATAAAGAAAATGATGACACATTTGATTTCCATTTCAAGCTTAGTGATAATCGTGTATAATATAAGCAAGAAGATAGTATGTCTCGTGACTTTCATCAAATGAAAAATTATTAATCGCGTATTACATAAGCATAATTTTTGCTCAACGAATTCGTTTAACGCGCTCAACATTAATTCAACTTTTGAAAATTAACATTAAATCAATCCAAGATGTAAAATTAATAAAATTAATTAATTTTTTTTCGCATTAGTAAGTCGTAATAAATAAATGTTAATTTTTACGTAAGAATAATACCGGACCTAATTTACAAAATTTTTAATCACTTTTAATGGCTAATTTTTTTTTTTTGTACGATGGAAAACAATGGAAGATCGACATTTTAATCACTTTTAATGGACAAGAGACGGAGTTTTACGAATTCTCTGTTTTGTGAATTTTATGATATAATATCATGAATCAACAAAATCATTTTGAAATGGTGTTACATTAAAAATTGTACTAATAATTAAAAAATGAAATGATGTAATATCATGATAATTGAATGGCATAATTAGAATTGTTACAAGAACTTTCTCGCATTTTTTTGATAATCAATACTAATTAATAATCAATACATATTTTTTTTTATAATCAATACATATTTTTTTTTATCAAATATGTTTCCAAATATTCTAAACAATTTTTTAACAAAATTTCAAACAATGTCCTCATCTTCAACTGATTCAACCACCGTCAACGATACCAATACCATCAATGTCAATACTACCTCCATTTTCGACACTATAACTTATTCTTCCGGCCGGGTGGAGTGGTCGGATGACCAAATCGCAGTTTTGATTGAGCAGCGGAGATCAAGAAACTTCGAGTACCATTATCAAATTGCAGGAAGAAGTAGAAAAAGATTCTGGAATTCCGTTGCGAATAAAGTAAATGAGAGGTGTGGAAGCAATTATTCGGGCAAACAGTGCCAAACAAAATTCAATGGATTAGTGACCAGTTATCACGCGAGTTAAATATTAATAAAAATTTGTTGTAATAGTAATTTTAATACTTATTTAACACTTAATACTTTAGGATCAATTATTAGTGATTGCAAACGATCCGAGAGGGGCAAGAAGCCGTGCTGGTGCCATTTATTTTGAAGTCATGAATACACGGTTTTGGGAAAAACCAGGTAAGAACTTTTAAATCTAACAACATTACATAATCAACAAAATGATTATATTAAAGAGGTAAATTGTTTTATTTAATATGATTTAATATGTTTCTAGACGATCAGTTTGTACAGGCTTCAATTGGTGTTAATAAAACTCAACACAGACGAAACAATAGAAGGAATGGTATGTAAAGTATAAAAGTTTAATCAAATTATAAATTTTTATTGATTTTCTTAATATTTTATAGCACGTGGGAGCCGGAATACTCAAAATACGAATACGAATACTCAAAATACAGAAGATCGAAATGGTAAGTACAAAATTTATTAATTTTTTTTTTCTTTTTTAGTCGTAAATACAAAATTTATTAATTTCTTTTCCTTTTTTAGTCGATGATGATAATAATGAATGAGTTTTTATTTTCTATCATTTTTTCACAATTGTTTATTATCATTTATTATCATTATCATTTTATTATCATTTGTTAGCTTTTTGTTATACACCATTGATTATAATATCACTAATACACACACCACCCGATCAACCCTCAATCTATCATATCACTTATTATTGTTCACAATCGTTTATTATCGTTTATGAAAGTGGCGAGGAAAAGTTAAGGGGAGGGTATTACCAAATAAAAAAGTCTTCAAATAATGCTAAACTTAATGCGGAATATTTTTAAAATGTATAATTATTAATAATTTGAGCTCTATTAGCAACTGTAACTTTGATAAGAATTACAAGCAAAAAATATTTGTGGTAATTCTAAAATTTTGAATATCTTGTATTTTGGTACTTACGTCCCATTCAAATGTTAATACATTAGCTTTAATAGGTACGCACCATTCCGGAGCTTCAAAATCTTCCCAACAAATCTCTGTAATTATATAAAATTAGTATGATTTGATGCAAGAATCAAATAATACTTAATAATTGATACATGACTATCATCAAAATTTTCAGCGCCGCTAAAAATTAAAGCCTTTTCTATAAGATCCTTAAATGATATCCAATGCTCTTAAAAATTGTTTTCGTTATGCTAATTAATTTATTGGTCCCTTTCAATTACTGATCATCTGGCAGACTGCCATACACCAATTTTTTTGTTCGTTCGTCCAGATCGCTAAAAAAAGAAAAGGGAACGTTAATTACGTTCCCTTGAAGTAAAAACTAAAAAAGAACGAAACATACCTTTGTTTCGTTCAAGTTCCTGGGTGTTCGGCTTGTTCGTTCGTCCAGGTCACTAAAAAAGAAAAGGGAACGTTAATTACGTTCCCTGGAAGTAAAAACAAAGAAAAAGAACGAACTTTATTTTGGTTCGTTCGTTTAAGAGCCTGGTCGTTCAAATTACCAATCCAAAAAGCCGATATCTACAAAAAAAAAGAAGTAAAAAAGAAAAAAGTTAAAAAAGATTATCATTTGGCACACAAACCATAATTGACTAGTCCGATCAGCCGATTCTTCGTTACCGTTGGTCAATAGTGTGACGATTCACGACCAATATTAACAATATTCTTCAACCGGTATTATTGATAATATTTTTACAAAAAAATATCAAAATGATATTATTGTATAAATATATATATATTATTAAGATATAAAAATTTCTTATAAAAAACCTATTTCTCCTATAGAGAAACAAACCATTTGGTTAAATATTAAGCCGAGTATTTAGTAAGTTTTTTTTTAATTATATTTAAAAAAAAAGAAATTATCTTTAATATTTTGTGTATATTTCTTATTTGGTTTTTTTTATTATTTGAAATTTTTCTCATATAATATCTATTATTTTACTGTCTACTCCAATTTTACCAACAAATCTAAGTAGTGTTGATATCTTCCAATGTTTTACATGTAAAGGTTTAAATTAGCGTAATACAATAATACGTATATATAATATTTTTTGTAAAGATTTGTATAAACTCCCAAAAATGTTTATAAATGAATTCAAAAAAATATTGGTTTTTTTTCAAATTCATCACTTCACCAAAACCAGATCAAAAGCTGTTGCTGTAACTTGTACAGAAAGCCAGTTTTTTGCCACATTTGGCAGTAGCTGTGAATGAGTACTGGCCAAAAATATTATTATGAATTTAGAACAAGATTTTGGAAGAGGCCAGGTAATTATATTATAATAAAATTTTATAATTAATATTACATTCTATTTTACGTTCACATTTTAAATTTGATAAATTTGATCAATTTTAGTTACGCGTGACAATCGTAGGAGAAGGAGAAACTTACCTACGTATCGTAGAAGAAGATAATTATTTTTATTTTTTTATTTATTAAGTGAATAGCTAGGCCCGAAGTCGTACCAAATATCGGCTGGAGACTTACGTTTTTTGGGCTGTAACTGATACTGACGTTCACGCCGTACTAGGCTGGATACTATTTTATAGTAAAATAGTAGCGAACAAGTATCAAATGTGTATTTTTTATTAAGTTATAATAAAAATTAGAATTTACTTTAATTTTTAACATAAAAATTGTAAATAATAAAAAAATCTGCTTTCCCAAACTTAAAAGAAAAGGTGTTAATATTATTTTTGATTATTCAATAGTATCACATGCCCTTGTATACGTTCTACTGCATACGCAGCTTTAACGATCAAATAGTAATAATATTACGCAGGTTTACAGTCTCGTAAATTTTCAAAATATTTTAACCGTAATATTACGCAGGTTTACAGTTTCGTCACTAAAATCACATGACATTTATGCATGTATATTAATAACCAAT
Organism: Rhizophagus irregularis; assembly: GCF_026210795.1. NCBI lineage: Eukaryota > Fungi > Glomeromycota > Glomeromycetes > Glomerales > Glomeraceae > Rhizophagus > Rhizophagus irregularis. The sequence goes on along the minus strand of NC_089435.1, from coordinate 2,159 downwards.
TAAAATCGCTTTGATTACATGTGATATCTAAAATTAATGCGCGATTTTTTTTGTTTATTTTCAAAAATACACTTTTCTCTTCTTACTTATCTTTTATTAACGCTTTACGGTTCGTCTCTTCTTTTCTCTTTTATCCAAGTATACTTTACTTATCTTTTACAATATTAACAATACTTTGGCACTTTAGTTTATATATTTAATATAGTAAGACATACTCATCTACTATATACAAAAGAAAAGAATAAAAAAAAGGAAAAAATGTACCCCTACCCACATACAAAAAAGAGAAAATTCTCTTTTAAATAAATAGTGGAACTGTTAAGCAAGGTATGAAAATAGGATATACGCGTATTTTTCATATTTTTCTTTACAATAGTGGTTTGAGTCTTTCTTTGTGGTATAAGTGTGAATATATTTTTCAACGGCCATGTATTTATTGCTTGTTAAATATATTTGCAATTTCTTGTCTTTCTTTGTTAGACTGTGGTATTACAATATGAAGTGTGAATATATTTTTCAACGGCCGACGTATCTATTGCTTGTTAAATATATTTGCAATTTCTTTTGTAATATTTGCTTTAGCCTGGAGGAAAATGTTATGAAATAGGGCTGGATATTTTATGACATTTTCTGCCTTCCAATTACTTTGTCCGGGGGTAGCCTGACAATTTGTCGTTGTCCGTCAGTTGTAGCAACCAGCATTTTTTTACGATTTTAAGAAACAAAACTTTTTCAAAAATTTAATAAAGAAAGAACTAACTTAAAAATATTATTTTATTATTCTTTACAAAACGCTGGCGCTGGAGTATTTTTTTCTCTCACTTATCAAATCCCAACATGTCCAAAGACTAATCACGTAAGACGCTGTGGTCTGAACCACCTGAGATTTTTGACTACCTAGGGATGAAGTTGTAGGGTACTTGTACCCGATAGGCTAGCCTCCTCTGACTTAGGGTCTCATTAATCGGGAGATGAGGTGGTTCCTAAGTACCTTCCACATCAAGGGCGGACATTTTTTGATACTGTGCGTCAAGGTGGTAATCCTATATCTGCGAATTCAAGAAAAAAAACTCTAAATCAAAAGAATTTGGAAGCAACACATATCAAGGTAATCTAAGCATTCTTTTTAAAAAAATTTAATCAAAAATTAATTTGGTTTATATATAGTAAACTCAAGAAAAGAAGATCTAATCATATATCTTCAGAAGAATATGAGAGTAACGCACATCAAGGTAATTTAAATATTTATTTTTTTTATTTATTAAAGAAAAATAATTAACAAAATCTATTTTCTCTTTAAACAGCAAACTTCAAAAAAAGAGGTGAAATAAATACAAAGGTATATTTTTTTACTAATTTTTATTTATATTTTCTTTTTTTCTAACCTACTAACGTTTGTTTTTACTAATATATTTTACTACTAAACATACTAATAACATTTTCTATTACTAACCATTTTTTACTAACATTTTTTTAATACTATTCTTTTTCTTTTACGAATACATTATTCATACTAATATCTTTATTACTAAAATACTATTTCTTTCTTTTAAATATTAAACAGATAAAAATAAGCGCCATTTGTAGATAACAGATATCTAATTATTTATATAGCTATATAGAATAATATATTTTTTTGTAATCTTTTTTATTATTAATTAAAAAACAATAAAACTTTTAATTTAATTGAAAATAAGAATAAAATTTGTGTAATAAAATTTTACTTTAGCCCGAATTAAAATTAAAAATTAATCTGAAATTATAATTTTGCCCAGATTAAATTATAATATTATATGAAAAAATTATCTATCGTATTGTCAGATAAATGTACGATATGTATCCTATATTTACCCGATATCTATATAACATGTGTCCGATATTATACTGACCAATATCTATATGATATTTATACGACATGTATAAGATATGTGCCCGATATTATACTACCCGATATATGTGTAATATGTGCACGATATCTATAATATATATCACCGAACTTCTGCATAAACATTACAGATATCAGGTACCCGATATGTGTGTAATTGTTGCATATCGTATACATATCATATACATATCCTACATATATCTGGTACCCGATATGCAACCGATAGCCTCGATTTTGACCTGCGTATCACCATCTATGAGAACTATCTAGCACT